>NC_050099.1:205591087-208091087 GCF_902167145.1 Zea mays | reverse complement strand
TCGTGATCCTTTCACTCAGGTTAGGCCCGCGCTTGCCCTTCCTTGCTGCACGGACACATACTCACCTCTCTACTCCTTCTCCAATGCAGCTTTGCGCTGACGGCCATGGACCCCTGCGCTCGCTCCGACGTGGATCCGCACGGTCGTAGCCATGGATTCGTGGTGGCCGGGTCCGGATCTAGTGGGCACACGTCCATACGGGCGCCCCCCGTCCACGACGCGCTGGGGGCTGGCTGAGGCTATGCCACTGGCCTGGCCGCCGCACACGGTGGAGCACATGGGCTATCCTTCACCAACTCCACATTCTTGCCCGTCGCCCTGTCCATGGCTGCGTTCTTCCATGGTGCGACGCATGAGGGCGGACCAGGGCACGGCGCTGCTCTGGCCGCCGCCTAAGCTGCGGCACTAGGCACACCGATGGCTGGCGCAGGTCATGGCCCACCCATGGATAATGAATTGCTCGTGTGGTTTCAAGGTGAAGCAACAACGACTTTTGGAGCAGATTGGATGTCCAAAGGCTCTAGCCATGTTGCAGCAACTCCATCGACCACAATTGGCGAACAGAGGACAATTGAAGGCTCTGGCCATGTTGCGTTAACTCGGCGCAAGGGTGGACGTGCTCCTTGTCCTCCACCAGTCGCAACCCGCTCGCTTGATGTCAACCTCACTGATAATAGGTAACAATCTTCAAACCATTCACTGATAATAGCATGTCATACAAATGATAGTGCCACAATGAATATAGTTTAATGGTAATGTCACATGATGGTTTTACTAAACAGTATTGCTGATTGGAGTGAGGAGAACACTAAATTTGTCTATGATTTTTTTGTTGATGAAGTTCAAGAGGGAAATCGTGACAACACACATCTGAATAAATCTGGGTACAAAAATGTGATTGAAAGGTTTCATCAAAGAACCGGTAATTTGTATGACCGAAAAAAGTTCAAGAACAAGTGGGACAAGTTGAAAATAGATTATGGAATTTGGAAGCAACTATCTAACAGGGAAAGTGGCATAGGATGGGATGCATCTCACACACATATTATCATGCCTGAGTCATGGTAGAAGAAGATGTCTAATGTAGGTCTCTCATTCATTTTATTATTGTTCCATTAATTTGCAGATAATAGTCCTCACACATTATCATTTACATACAATATATGCAGGTAGTGAAAGGTTCATCCAAGTTCAGGCATAGAGGCCTTTTAAATTTGGATAAACTAGAAATAATGTTTGAAGACATTCGCAACACTAGTGATGACCATTGGAATCCATGTAGTGGTGTTGCACCTACCCAACATGAGCATACTCCAGTGTCATCGCCACAAATCAACGTTGATGATGATGAGGAAGAAGTTAATTATAATGATGATAGTGAGCCAGAGGATGTGACACCCACAAGCTCTAGATCAGTGAGAGCAAGAGTGACCTCACAAGGCAAGGGGAAGAAACAAAAAACCAGTGGTGGCCGATGGTTTCAGGATAAGATCGGAGAGCTTGTTCCTATGAATGAGAGGACTACTGCTTCTTGTGAATCAATGGCATTGGCTAGTAGGGAGCCAAAATCTGATTTTTTCCATTAAAGAAGTCATGGCATTGGTGAAGGCATGTGGTGCCACCCCTGGGACAAATGAGCATTTCATTGCGACATGTCTCTTCACCAAGAAAGATGATAGGGAGATGTTCATGACTTTGGACACTCCTGGAGAGAGGTTTGAATGGTTAAAGAGGAAGCATGAATGGATGACTAGAAATGATGTGGCTAAGTAGCATGTTTCAGTTTAGTAAGCAGCAATGGCTTAGCAGTTTGGTTGCACAAGTACCAAGTAATAGTTCAGTTTCTGTAGTAGCAAATAACACAAAGTAGTAACAGTTCAGTTCAGTTTTTTGCAGTAGTTTGGTAGTTCAGTGTTATTCAGTTTTGCAGCAGTTCAGTTTGATTCAGTTTGGTAGTTCAGTTCACCAAGTTTGGCAACAGTTTCAGTTTAGAAAATAGCAAGCATGTTTCAGTTAGCTTCAGTGAAATTGCAGCTTAGTAGAAGTTTCTACTCATTGGTTTTTAGTGGCTGAAAATGCAATTTAGTGACTGAAAATGCAGTTTCAGATACCAGTTTGGTTCCACAAATTAGCAATTAGTAGTTTGGTTTCAGTTTGGTTGCACAAAGTAGCAAGTAGCGGAATGGTTTTAGCAACAATTTTGTTTTAGTATGAATGAAGTCTGAACATGAACTCTTATGTGAATTATTTTTACTAATTTGTGTAACGCTACGTGAACTCTATTTATTATCTGGTGATGACAGTGGCTCTGATGATAGAAGTGGAACTGATGATGCGAGTGCATCTGATGATGAGAGTGGATCTGGTGATGAAGAATTGAGAAGGAAGGTTATTGGACTAGCGCGGTCTGTTTAGAAAAATACATTGTGCACAACTCTTGTTCTTGGAAAATATTATTTCACTTATATTGACAAGAATGAGGCAAGGACCACAAGACAGTGGATATGCTTGGGTGAGGGAAACATTGAGTAATCCAGGAGGAAGCCACAAGATGTTCCGGATGGATGCATCTCTTTTCTATAGCTTGCATGACTTGCTAGTGAGTAACTATGGGCTCAAATCTTCTCTTCATATCAATTCAATGGAGTCTCTTGCCATTTTCTTAGTTACATGTGGTCATGGTTGGTCTAATAGTGGTGCACAACATGTTTTTAAGCATTCTGGAGAGACCATTAGCCGAAAATTTGAGGAGGTATTGCATTGTGTGGTGGGTATGTGTGAGGAATATATAAGGCCAATTGATCCAAACTTTTTTACTACACACCCTAGAATTACCAAGGATCGTAGGATGATGCCTTTTTTCAAAGATTGCATTGGTGCAATAGATGGCACTCACGTTGCAGCAATACCACCCTCACATGACCAGACTAGATACATTGGTAGAATTGGAAGGGCTAAAATGTGCTTGTTGTTGTTGATTTTGACCTACGGTTCACATATTCATCTATTGGACAACCTGGATCAATGCATGACACAAGTGTATTGTTTAATGCATTGGAGCGAGATGCAGACTTGTTTCCACACCCTCCATCAGGTAATTTTTTATTGTCATATATATAAATCAATAGAATAAGAAGTATCATCTTTCTTTATGCTAAAAAGTATATAATTTTGGACATTGTTCTAGGAAAATATTATACTATAGATGCGGGCTATCCCAATCGTCCTGGATACTTAGCTCCATACAAGGGTGAACGGTACCATGTTCCTGATTGGAGAAGGGGACCTCCACCAAATGGTGAGCAAGAACATTTTAACCATTTGCATTCAAGTATTTGGAACGTCGTAGAACACACATTTGGTGTGTGGAAAATGAAGTGGTGTATACTTCTTAAGATGCCAAGTTACTCTATGGAAAAGCAAAAGATGATTGTTGCAGCTACCATGTGCCTTCATAATTATATTCGTGAGAACCATTGAGAAGACAAAGATTTCTATAAGTGCGATCGGAATCCAGATCACGTGCCCACTATACCTTTTAGATATAGAAATACAACTGACTCATCATGTCCATACTCTAATGATCGTACGATGGATAGGTTTTGTGATGACATCACAAGAGCGATCTTTCTTTCTAGGTAATCATCCAAGTGATATATGACTTGTGTATGGATTGTGATGTGCAAATGCTTTTATAATATTACTCCATAATATTTTTTTGTTGTAATAATACACAAGGAGCCTTCCACTATCAGACAACAGAAAGCACTACAGTGATTTCTAGGTAATCAACGTTGATGATGATGAGCACGGCATACACAAGGAGCCGTTTTTTAGCAAACGATTTGCAAAAAGCACGGGCTCCTGCAGAGGAGCTACTCCTTTGGAGGAGTTAGAGCCGGAGCCGTTTTGAGAGGAGCCACAGCCCTCCAAAACGAGCCCATAGAATGTTGGAGAAGGCGCCCTTTACTTATTTATTATTATAGCACATTTCACTTACACAGTCTCTCAACTAGTACAAGCGTACTTAGGCAAGACGTATACATGTCATGCATGGAACAACATCACGAACACACGTACACAGCTAGCTCTCTCATCGGAGAGCCATGGCCGCCGTACGCGCATGCAGCTACCACTCTTTATTCCCACGTCTCCCTACGAAGGAGCAGTAGCACTTGGTGGATGGGTCCCTGGAGACTGGAGAGTGCCACGCCCGGTGACACGTACGTACGCGGTAAGCGTACACTACCCTTTTATTATTAGCTCTGCGCCACGCCATGCACGTCGTCGATCGTCACACCACCTCAAGGATGGCGCCGGCCACCGTTTCCCAGCCACGGCCGCGGCGGCAGTCGCGCACGCACTGCTGCTGCTTGTCGTAGTCGCGGTGGTGCTGCTGGCACTTCTTCTCGCACCGGTCGCCGTGGCTGGCGTCGTCGTCAGCGTCGTCGCGTGCGCCGCCCTCCTCCTGTCGCCCGCACCGTTGCATGCACCGCAGCCTTTTCATCCAGTCGCTGTGCTGCTGGCATCTTTTCTGGCACCGGTCGCTGTTCTCGTCGTCGTCGGCGGCGGCGTCCTCCTGTTGCTTACGCTCGCAGCGCTGCACGCACCACTGCCTCGCCTGCCGATCGCTGTGGTGCTGGCATCTCTTCTGGCACCGGCCGCTGTTGTCGTCGTCGGCGGCGGCGTCCTCCTCCTGTTGCTTACGCTCGCAGCGCTGCACGCACCACTGCCTCGCCTGCCGATCGCTGTGGCGCCGGCATTTCATCTGGCACCGCCGGTCGCTGTCGTCCTCGTCGACGTTGGAGTCACGGCTGCCGCCGCGCTGCTGTCGCCGGCGCTCGCAAGCCTGGACGCACTGCTGCCTGCTTTCCCGGTCGTGGTGGCCCTCGCACTGCTTCTCGCAAGGGCAGCGGTCGCCGCTGTCCTCCTCCTCCTCGCCGCGCCGGCCGCCGCTGCCGCCCTCCTCCTCCCGCTCCCGGCTCTTGCAGTCCATCAGGCAGCGCTGCCTCTCCCACCAGTCCCCGCGGTGGTGGCGCTCGCACCTCTCCCGGCACTTGCCCGCGCTCTCGCTGCCGCGACCGTACTCTTGCTCCATGTCGACGGCCAGTCCGCGGCGGCGGCACCGCCTCATGCACTCCTGGGTCTCCCACGGCTGGCCCTCGTGGCGGCGCAGGCACTGGCGCCGGCACTCGCCCCTCCCGGAGCGGGAGACGTAGGCGTCCACGCCGCTGTCGCCGTCCTCGCCCGCGTCAGCTTGCTGGTGCCGCTCGCGGCACTCGCTCTCGCATTCCCTCTTCCGCGGGGTGTCCTTTCCGTACTGCCACTCGCACGCCTGCTTGCACCACCGCAGGTCCTCCTTGCGGTCCCGTTCGACCACTCCGTCCTCCGCCCCGGCCGTGGCTGCTACGACCAGCAGCACGCCGGCGAGCAGGAGGAACGCCCACCATGATGCACCCACACTACCCTTCCCCATGTGTCGTCGTCCGCCACCCGACCAGTGATCTCGTCGACGTACAAATCACAAGCTACTAAAGGAGTGGCGGACTGTGTGGTGAACGAGGGTGAGGAGATGGCTGGGTCGATGTACATGGCCGAGCATGAGACGAGGTATTTATAGGAGCGCGGGGATGGATCCGGAGGAGCCAGGATGAGGAGGACGACGTCGATCGATGGGGGACGTGGCCGCGTGCATGGCGACGTGGCGCGGCGCGCGGTGGCCGGGTTATATCGGTGTGACATGGCTGCTAGCAGCATTAGCTAGATAGCAGGCACCGTGTGACGGTGTGAGTTCTGCGACAGTACGTGAGCGACATGCGACGACACTGAGCCGAGGTGCCGTGGGCGCGTGGCGCGCGGTGTGGTGTGGGTGGACGGTGGGTGTGGTGGCAGGGAAGAAAGTAGGTGAAGCGTGTCGTTTCTGGGCCGTGCACGCCATGGGAACGGATGAGCATCGCTTGCACGGGGACTGCAGCTGTTGCATCCATATAAAACAACGAGAGATTTTTTCCATGTCGTGTTTCTTTCCTTCTTTATATTTTTTTTTACTTATGTAAGTTTTAAATTTTAGAAAATTTATTTCATGTAAAGTCATAGCGCAATTTATGTGTAAAAACAACTTTTTTTATTTACAGACATGCACACATCCTCTCTCAATCTACCAGCGACAGATAGACTTATATCGTGTTGGATTTATGGGCTAGACTCAATTGAGAAATTTAATTAAATTCTAAAAAAATCTCAAAAACCCATGTATGGTATGGCTAGGGAATGGTGGAACATATAGTGCCATATTGCTAGTCCAAGTGGAGTGGAACTAGTTTAAATATGGATGCTACACTCACTCAACAAGTCATGGATGAGAGGAGAGAGTGTGGAGAACCACACGCGCTCGCCTCGCCGGGCCAGGGCGGTTGCTTGGCTGTTAAGTTAGAGCCCTAACCGATCGCGATAAGGATCTGAACGGAACGCGAGTCTATCGATTCGTAGATAACATGTAGATCGGATCGCGGATCGTTATCGGTTCGCGGACACGGCCCTATATAAGGCCCTCTGCTCACAACTGCGCCGCCATCCCAATCGCCGACGTGCATCTGCGTTCAGGAGAGCAGGTCTCCGGAACCCTTCGCATTCGAGATCTTGCATCGGGAGAGGGCGAATAAGGTTTTTAGTAAGCGTCATCACGCGACTGCTCGCGATCTTGTCGTCGACCCTGCTGCTTCGACTTCATCGGCCCCGCTGTTTAGAGCCCTAACCGATCGCGATAAGGATCTGAACGGAACGCGAGTCTATCAATTCGTAGATAACGTGTAGATCGGATCGCGAATCGTTATCGGTTCGCGGACACTGCCCTATATAAGGCGCCTAGCGTCAATCCCAACACAAATTAGGTTTTCACCTCTGCTCACAACTGCGCCGCCATCCCGATCGCCGACGTGCATCTGCGTTCAGGAGAGCAGGTCTCCAGAACCTTTCGCATTCGAGATCTTGCATCGGGAGAGGGCGAATAAGGTTTTTAGTGAGCGTCATCACGCGACTGCTCGCGATCTTGTCATCGACCAAACTGCTTCGACTTCATCGGCCCCGCTGCTTCGACATCGTCGACCCTGTTGCTTTCGGCTCGCGTGGTCTACCAGTATGTCTGATCAATATGTATCATATGATTTGACGGTCGTGATTTATATTCGGAATTTAATCTAGAAAATGTCTAATATTTCAACATGGGGGACCTCGAGCTCGAGGAGGAGTCTGCTGCATTTAGTTGGTTTGTAACGGAGGAATCAAACTGAACTCTGATATATGTATAGGGTTGTATGTATGTAAAAACGGTTATATAAAATCCACCAAAATGTAGCATGTAAAAACACTTCCTAAGATGTTCCTTAAGGCATGATTTAACCTCTCTTATCATCCTATCTGATGGGTACATGTGAAACACACACACACACACACACACACACACACACACACACACACACACACACATACATATATATATATATATAGTATTTAGAGCCCTGGGCTCTTTTTAACTACAGGAAGCCCCGACCACCCGCTCGGTTGACCAGGCGACCATCCGGTCCACCCACTATAATGTTTACGCTTAGTTATACACAAGTTTACGCTCATGTACCATTGTATAAAACCAACTGCTCTACCTGGCCTTCCGCGCGATGGCTGAGACTAGGGTTTCAGTGGCGGCGGTTGCGCGACACGAGCGAGCACGGCGGACAAGCATCCCATAGATGAGATCCATGGCGATCGCCTCCCTGTCATCGTTCCAGAGGTGCCTTCCCTTTGTTTCCCTCATTTTATTCCCTCACCTTACCTCCTTTCCCCGCACAAACCCTCGCCCGCGGCGGACAAGCGTTCCCACCTGTTGCACGTGATCCCTCCGGCGCACCGCCTCCTAGCCCAGATCTGTTCGCCCCTCGCCCTCTCCAGACTCGGTGATTCGCAGACTCGGCCAGCTGCCTAGGCACCGGCCACCGGCGTCCGGATCTCCTGCTCTGCTGCTCGCCACCTCGGGGGCTCTCCGGCGTTGGCTCGACGCGGCAGTGCCCCCCGGTTACTCTGCCTCCTCGTCCGACCCCAGCGCCAGCCCCAATATCTCCTCCGCGATGCCATCTCCGACACCCTCTCCTGCTCCCGCGCCATCACCGACCAAGAATCCAGCTCCGGGCATCCCTGCGTCACCGCCTGCACCGAGCTCCATTGCCTAGATGCCGACCGCCGCCTGCACCGAGGTCCATTGGCAATTCTCTGTGATTCCTCTTTCTTGTCTCTCTAGTGACGTGTGTGGATTTTGTGGAATCTACGATTGATGGGGTTACGATTTGGGGGTTTTCTGCGCTTAAGGCAGCTGGCAGGGTTCGAGAGCTTCGGATCGGGTTTGTGGATTTCCATCCGCAAGGGCTGTTTGGGGTTCCGAGGTTGTGGGTTTCTGCTGGAATTTTGGGATTTAGTAGCAGTGTTCTGCGGTTGGTTATGTCAATCGCATCGCCATTTGTCGCGATTCTCTGGGATCCTCGTTGCGGATGCGGCCATTTGTCACTATTCAATGTTAACAGTTTTGGTGCAAATTGTCCTAAGGTGAAGTTTAAGTGAGTTCCTGGCAAGGCTAGGTAGGTTAGAAATCTTCCCCCCTATGTTTTATATACTTCTGCTCTATCAATCAATCATATCATAAAGAAGTGTACTTGTACGGTGAATTTGTGTTTCCTGTATCAGAGGTGCAAATGGTACGTATATTTTCTAACCATAGAATTTGTTTAGAGGAGTTCAGATCCGTTCGTATTTGAGTCTGGATGTTTAACATCCGATACCGCATCCATATCAGAACAAATAAATCTGTTTATGATGTCGATATCCATTTGTATCCTATCCGACATAGCTAGTTGATACTATCCATATTCAAATCCGAATAGAAATCTGGAAACAAATGTAATATTAGTGATATACGATTGTGTCCGATCCATGTGCACCCTTAGCTTTATGATTTCACTGGGTTATTTGTGGGTATAGTTTCACTTATTTGTTTGCCTGGCTCCAGTTTTCTTCATTTAAGAGCAGTGCACGTATTCAGAAGCTGACTATGTAATTTCTTATATGTTGCTTTGAGGCAAATTGAACAGGGATTTGTTTGGCTTCCAAATGGTTTGTTGGTCTTAAAATAGTCAGAATCACATGACATTTGTGCTATAGGTAATATGATCTTCTAACTCAAGTTTGCATTCAGTTTAGACTTTAGGTTATGTTAGTCATAACAAGCTTGAAAAGACATATTAACAAGGAAAGATCATATTAACAGTTCATGTTACGTTTGCAGATATGGACCTCAGTGGTTTTCTCCACATTAGGAAAGCTGGAAGAGCCTTTTGAACTCAGTTTTTTGCTAACAGTGGTGTTATGGTGAAACCGAGTTTTGTGTGTATGTACCAACAACTAAAATGTAAACACGACATTATCATAGCTGAGTACAGGAATAATTATCTCTTATATCTTATTGTAAAATCTGAAACAGTTCTCCTGTAGATGGTTAGCTTGCATTTTACGCTACAATTACCTCAGATCACTTCTTGTTGTATCTTACACCAATTTACGAAATTTCTTGATGCATTTTATGACAATCTCATGTGCTGAGAGATACATTCGGTCTACATTCGTTATTATGAAACAGATGGACGATTTACGCTAAAATTCATACTCATTTACGTTGTTTTGGTTCACGATTTACGCTTAAATCCGTCCGAGCCAGAACCCGCACACGACCGGTGGCGCGCAATTTTGGAGCCGTAAATTTGGGCTCCATTCGCCATTACGAAACAGATATACGATTTATGGTAAAATTTGTGCTAATTTACAATGTTTTGGTTCATGTTTTACGCTGAAATCCATTCGAGCCAGAACCCGCGCTCAATCGGCCGCACGCGATTTTCACGCCGTAATTCAGGCCTCATTTGCTGTTACGAAACATGTATACGATTTACGCTAAATTGTGTACTCATTTACACTGTTTTAGCTCACGTTTTACGCTAAAATCTATTTGAGCCAAAACCCGCGCACGATATAGTATTTAGAGCCCTAGGCTCTTTTTAACTACAGGAAGCCCCGACCACCCGCTCGGTTGACCAGGCGACCATCCGGTCCACCCACTATAATGTTTACGCTTAGTTATACACAAGTTTACGCTCATGTACCTTTGTATAAAACCAACCGCTCTACCTGGCCTTCCGCGCACGTTTTACGCTAAAATCTATTTGAGCCAAAACCCGCGCACGATTGGACGCACGCGATTATTACGCCGTAATTTTCGGGACCCATTTACGGTTTCGAAACAGATATACGATTTACGCTAAATTTCGTACTCGTTTACGCTGTTTTGGTTCATGTTTTACGCTAAAATCTTTCCGAGTCAGAACCCGATCACGATGGGACGCGTGAGATTTTTACGCCGTAATTTTCGGGCCGCATTCGCAGTTTCAAAACAGATCTACGATTTACGCTAAAATTCGTAATCATTTACGCTGTTTTTGTTTACGTTTTACGCTAAAATCTGTTCGAGTCAGAACCCGTGCCCGATGGGACGCCCGCTGGTACGGGACGTGGCTATACCTGGCTGGGGCTTCCTGGTACTAATGGAAGCCCAGGGCTTCCATTACCTCGTCCCTATATATATATATATATATATATATATATACGGCGGCACTAAAATGCTCACATGTGTATTTTAGTTTGTGGATGTATAGACCCCAAGACTCCTTGTCCACATGGATGCGTCAAAGAGGGTGCTTGACTTGATTCAGCACACAGACCACATGGATGCTGGGGAGCCACACTACTCACAGGTATTTGCCCACCCCCCTGCATTTTTTGGTCTGATTGTAAAAAACCTGTTTAACAAAAATGATTCCAACTGCTGGTGTGGTGTGATTGCAACCCCGCATTAGGTGTGATTGCAACTGCTGTATAATTCTACCCAAATATCTGTTAAAAAAATTAAACAAAATGATTACAACTGCTGGTGTGTTGTAATTGCAACTGCTGGTGTGGTGTGGATGCAACTGCTGAGTTGCTCTGATGTGATTGCAAGTACTGAATAACTCTGGAAAATTTTGTTAAAAAAATATGATTGCAACTGCTGGTCTGGTGTAATTGCAACTGCTGGTCTGGTGTGATTGCAACTTCTATATAACTATGTCCAAAAATCTGTTAAACAAACAATGATTGCAACTACTGTCTAGTGTAATTGCAACTGCTGGTCAGGTGTGATTGCAACTTCTATATAACTATGTCCAAAAATCTGTTAAACAAACAATGATTGCAACTGTTGTCTGGTGTAATTGTAACTGCTGGTCTGGTGTGATTGCAACTTCTATATAACTATGTCCAAAAATCTGTTAAACAAAACAATGATCGCAACTGCTGGTCTTGGTGCAGACTGAAGTTGTCAGGGCCTGCGCGTCGGTTCGGCCTGGGTGGGGCGGTTGGCTCAGACCAGGTGCTCCTGGCGCGTAGGTGAGGCCTGGGTGCATTCTCTATATTGAATGCACTCAGGTGTAATATATAAACACAGTGTGTGTATATATATATATATGTATGTATGTATGTATGTATGTACCCGTGCGTTGCAACGGGAACCTATAATATCATGATAATTTATATACAAATGTGTGTTATAAGAAAAAAGATTTTATAAATCCTAGCTAGCCATACATAAATTTTGTTATTTTAATATAGTTATTTCACCACTACATTGCAAGCATCGGTACCATGCAAACTTCTATTTATGATTTTAATAATGCTATATCAATTGCATCATTTAGATGCTAATATTATCACAACAAATTACAGACTTATACAAATCTTCTGGAAATATCACAATGTCTTACAATTCAAATAGATACTCAATATATATAACCACTACAACAGTTCTGGTATCTTAGGGGATTCATAGAGAGGTCGAAGAACCTAAGCCCGTGGTGGAGCAAACGGTGAGTTTTAATAGTTCAGATGTTGCTATAAAAATGTTTCAATCTCTCCAGGTTGTAAATGTAGGATGTAACTATTGGGAAATTGAACAAGATCAATGAAAATAGAGATCACACCAGTCATTATGGGTGTGGAAAAAAAAGCAAAATGTCAACTAAAGTAGGCCTATAGAGTATCAAATATGGAATTAACTAACCTCAATACAAAAGAACAGTACCTCGAACACTTTGGTTCAAATCATTCATTAATTACAGGACCTACACAAGACAAAAAATCTTAGAGCTTCTAGATATATCACACCATACAGAAGGATACAAATTTGGATATGATGTCAATAGTGACATTGGAACCCCCCAACAATGTCTTCAAGGTAATTCAGATCTAGCACAACACATTAGAATTGTTTGACTTTTATTACCATAAGACTACTCCCACATTCAGAGGCAATCGTAAAAATGACGCCCACATCAAGTATATAAGGCCACCAATTGTACTCCACTGAGGAAGAAAGGGTCAGTGTAGCCATATTCCTACTATGATCATAATGAATGGATTATGCATTACATCAGGAATAACAAATCCCACCCTCACCCACACCAAATGGATAAAAAAAGTTAACACCCGAAGCAATACAAAAGAACATGCATAGAACCTCTTGAGGCTGAACCAAGCAAGACATAACATATTATGTTAATAATTGATGACAGATCTATTGCTCTGGTGTCCAAAGTTAATTATATGAATCCAAGGGGAAATGGAAACAAGAGGTCACAAAGCTGATACAGTTCATAGCATATTAAAAAAAGTTTTCTTTGACATAAGGTTTATTGGTCCGACATTAAAACAATAGAAAGTCATTAGGTTGTCAATGTTTATTTGCAGAATAAAAAGAAGACAAATTGACCTTCAACCTAAATCCAGTAAAAAATACACCTAAACCATATTGGCTTCAAATTGGCATGAATTCACTTCCACGCAAGAATCGCTAACATCAGCACATGAACTATTTAGTCACCTGAGAAACATAAACCTTGTAGTCGAGTAGCATCTGAGGCATCTTCTTCATATAATCTAGGTCATTCAAGCCGGGCTGCTAGCTTCCGCTGCCCATCGGCTGCATGTGGCGTGCGGTGCAGGCACCGAAGCCGAGCGCGGTCGATGGTCCACCAGAGGTAGGAGGGGAGCAGGAGGACGACACATAGAGTCATCGGCCAATGTGCGAACGATCGGAGGCAAGGGTGTGAGGCGATTGGCAAGACAAGTGTGGGACAGCCACTAAGGCAGACATGGAGTCTGTGATTGCCCTACCATTGCTGAGCGCCCAAGTATTAGCGCCACCGTCGCTGCATACTGAGGGTGACGCAGGGAAGAAGCAGAAGCTAGTGAGGATCTAGGATGACAATAGTGACGCGGGATGAAGACACTGCGCTCCAGGAACTCCTCGGAAGGTTCGAGCGACGAGGGAGACTATCTTCGCCTCAAGCGTTGCCCGAATACCATTCATTGCCAACCTCGCCATGAACGCGGCACACAGAGCAAAGTTGGCGACCGCTCGGTATAGTCCAACTTCATCTGGAGGGAGAGAGAGAAGCCTACCGCGATTTGGCATGCACCATAGGGGGCACCGCTGCGGTATGTAGCGTGCTCCTATAGCCGCTAAAGAAGTGGTGGGGACACCTCGCGGTAACCGCTGAAGGTAACCTTAGGATGTCTCCAACAAGAGACTGTAAACACCATGTACCCTAAATATAGACGTTTTACATGTCCAGTATAGCTCCAACAAGAAATGCTAAAACTTCTGCTAAAATGTAGCATGTATTCCTCGTTTGCCACATTCAACTATTCACGAGCGCACACCATCTCCTCCTGTTCTCTCCTACACTGCCTCGGAAGCTTCTGGAGGTCAAAGCAGCAACACTGCCGATGGGGAGCAACTTGGTTCAGCTGCAACGCTGACGACATCAAAAAGTTATAAAAGAGGGGGCTAGAACGAGGAAAGAGAGGAGATCAAGCGGATACTTGGGAGTCGGAGATCGAGCGCGGAGATGGAGGTGGCATTGCCCGCGACGTCTCCAAGCACGACGATGTCGACCTCCATCACGCGACGCAACCACATCCGGTGAATAATGTTGAGCTCGATGGAGGCGACGCTGGCCATGGGCTCAGAGCTAGGATGGGGTGACGACGGCCACGCGATGCACATCTGGGACGGGGCAAGAACGAAGCACACACGAATTCGGGAGGGGCGACGCTAGCCATGGTCGCAAATCAGGGAAGGGCCCGACGGCCATGTGTGGAGGAGGACATGGTCGAAGACTGGGGCTGCCTTCTATTTCGTGAGAAGAAATATGGTACGTCAACAACGAGCAAACCCACAACGAAAATTATATGACCCATTTATGTCCCACAACGGAAATGTAGAGCATGAAATATTTTAGAGAAAACTATAAAGGACGAAAAATATTCATTTACGGGATGAAATTTAGAGAATGTTGCTGAAGATAGCCTTAGACTGTCTTCACTGCCCCCTCTATATCCCACTTTTTACGCAACATCAGCAGTCTCGCTCTCTCCCTCCGTAGGACCATCCCAATAAAATATACATTTCTTTTTAGCTACCACAACTATCACTCATTTTATTTTATTTTTATTTTTCCAAAAGAAAAAGCATACATACAGTTGGGATTAAATTATTAAGCTTAAAAGTATTAATAAACACGCATTAGATAATCGAGTCTTATTAGAAATAGTACTAATTCATTCGTATTCAATAATATCAAACAAATTAATATGGATGAAGACATAACCATCAAAGTATTATAGACATTAACTAATCAATAACATAACCAATTTCAAAGAATAATACAAAACACATTGATCTTCATTGTTCAAACTGTCGGTAAGCATTTGTAGAACACAACAATACATTTTTATATTCGTTTGTAATGGTTGTTTGTTCGTAAATACTGACAAGAAAGTGAAAAATGAAGACTTTAAGTTTTCCTTGCATTAGAAAAAGAAACATGCGTTCACCATATAATCGTTGTGAATTTCCATATTCACACGTTACTGATAGAACCCAGGTACTCATACTTTTAAAAATCCCATTCTCATCCTTTTAAAAACATCGATCAATTTCAAATTATATATAAGAAGCAAACCGATACTATTCATGATACTATGCAATAAGTATTGTTGTTATGTAAATAATGAAATATATTTTCGCACTAAAAATTTATACATTTTGATATATATATATATATATATATATATATATATATATATATATATATATATATATATATATATATATTGATGCTATTTTTTCTATAAGTCCAGGAAAAAAATTTACGGTAATAACATGAGATTTTTACGGGGAAGAAACGGTAAGACGTAACAATGATGGGCGGGGTACCGATGAGGCCGAACTTGAAGGGCACATCAGGGCCTGGCTTGGGCGGCATGGTGAACCAGAAGGTCCTGACCGTGTGGCCAAACCCCATGGCGTAGTAGTACTTGGTGGCGTGCTGCAGCAAGCCATCCACGGCGGCCATCAGTAAAATACACAAGACAAGGAAGAATGGCTCCTGAGACCTGCCGCGTGCTGTCGACAAACAAACAAGTGAACCTTGAGGTTTCTGAGGTGTAGTTGAAGTAGTCGTAGCGCGTGTAAAAGGGAAATAGGGTCAAACCTTTTCGTAAATGATTTTGGTGGTTGAATTGCCCAACACAAATAATTGGACTAACTAGTTTGCTCTAGATTATACACTCTAAAAGTGTCAAAGGTTCAACACAAACCAACAAAAAAACAAGTTAGGCTTCAAAAGAAAAGAGCAAAAAGGAAACCGAAGTGTGCCCTGGTCTGGTGCACCGCACTGTCCGGTGGGCCACCGGACAGTGTCCGGTGCACCAGGGTAAATCAACTCCAACTCTACAGCTTCAGGTTTCACAGGCGCAGCTCCGCTATAATTCACCGGACTGTCCGGTGTGCCACCGGACTGTCCGGTGCACCAGCGGAGCAACGGCTATCTGCGCGCAATGATCGACTCTGCAAAGTGAACAGTGCAATTCAAATGTCAGAGCAGAAGGTCAGAGGGGCACCGGACTGTCCGTTGTGACACCGGACTGTCCGGTGCCACAAGAGGACAGAGCCTCCAACGGTCGACCAGCTCCAAGTCATAACGACAGGATGACGTGGCGGCGCACCGGACACTGTCCGATGCGCCCATCGCCAGCAGCCTTCTCCAACGACTACAATTTGGTTGGTGGCTATAAATACCACCCCAACCGGCCACTTCAAGTGTGGGAGCCCAAACAACATTCCAAGTCATCTAGTTTACATACTCAAGCCCTCCCAACCAAATATATTCATTGATCCATCCTATGCGCAAGATTTAGGCCACTACAACCAACACAAGTGCCACAAAAAGAGAGCTAGCAAAAGAAAGCCTCTCGTGTGAGTCTAGCAAGAGTGCCTTGTGAGAATTATTGAGAGTTAGTGAGCACTACATCTTGTGATCATTTGTGCGTGGAGTTTTGACTCACATTGAACTTCCTCCAAAGTTTTGGAGGCTTGTAAAAGCTAGCAAGAGACACCAAAGAGTGTGGTGGTCCTTGCGGGGTCTTAAGTGATCCTTGAGAAGAAGAAGAGCTCGCCGGTCTTTGGTGATCGGTGGAGAGAGGGAAAGGGTTGAAAAAGACCCGTCCTTAGTGGACTCCTCAACGGGGACTAGGCCTTCGAGGGCCGAACCTCGGTAAAACAAATCACCCGTGTCTCGTGTGCTTATTGCTTGTGATTTGTTTGTTCTTTTCCTTTCTAAGTTTTTCTTGCACTATTCTTTGCTAATACTATTTGGTGTTGCTTTAAGTTAAATTCTCATTTAGTGAAGCAACACTTTGCAAGAAAGAACTTGTGTTATTGCTCTTCTTATCTAAGCCTTCTTGATTTATTCTTATAGACTTATTGGTAGTATTGATTCATCAATTCCGCGTTATTTGAAAGCAATACTCCTTACAAGCAAAGGACTTAGTTTTTATACTCCGACAATTGTGTATCTTGTTCTAACCACTAATCAAGGGATCTAGTTGGGGTGTAAAGTTTTAATTTTCAGGTTTCGCCTATCCACCCCCCTATAGGCGACTTTCAATTGGTATCAAAGCTAGGCACTTCATATTGAGTCTAACAACTCGAAGTGATGGCTCAAAGAAGATCCCAAAAGAACAAGAACACAACTCGGAAGGAGGTGTTGGGGACTTGTTCTCAAATGCTATGAATTAAGAACAAGGCAACATAAAATGTTAAATATTAATGCCCTTCGTCCGCTGAAGCATTATCTCCTTCAAGGATTTAATGAACTTCGGACGAAGGCCATGAGTAGAATATCACGAAGGTTACACCTTCGTGATCAGGATTACAAAATAATATGAAATAAAATTTAAAACATGAAACATTAAAGAAAGATGTATCAAAAATAGATAACATTATTCTCATATTTTATTATATGAACCTAAATATCAAAATATAATGTTTAGGTACATTTATACCTTCGCCTTGGCAGAAAATAATAATTCCCGAGCAATGTGTTTGCAATTACAGGATCGCGTGAACAGTAAAGGAATACTGTTCACTATTTATAGGCACAGGACACAACCTGTAAGGAATTACAATCATACCCCTTATAAAAGTTTACAACAATGACTCAGACCCTTATGGACTAAAAGGTCATTCCATCTTTAAGTCGGTTCGATCCTTCATCTTCGGATACGCTATAACACCGAAGCTTCATGAGTGGTAGCTTCGGCATCGCGTATAAGCAGCTTTTGCCGAAGCTGTTTCTCCTTGCAGGACCTTCGGCGATGAAGCATGGTCCCAACAGTAGCCCCTTCGCGGTGCTAGATCGTTTTTCGTAACGAGCTTGATCCGTGAAAAACGTCTCTTAGGCTTCAGGAAGCCGAATGTCCGAAAACACCTTCCCTGAGCTCGTTGCTGAGAAACGATACAGTTTTCGAGCATGGAGCAGTCCCACCATGCAGGTTCACTTTCTTGGTTTTTGCGGCCCACCATTCAGTGGGTGCGAGCGACTGTTTGTCCGGTGTAAAAATCTTGACGATTCACCTTCTTACCTGCAGCACTATATAAACAGATAGGTAGGTGTGAAGTTACCACAGCATTCATTGCTATTGCACTGTTTTGCTGCCAAAAATTTAACCATAGCCGAAGCTTGACTTTTGCATTCAAACGAAGCTCCAGTTTAGATTCTGCTTCGTCACGAGAAGAGCTTCGGAAAAAAGGTTATTAATTTCCAAAGGATTTTCAAGAAATTGAAATTCAAATGGTCAGAGTACGCTCCACTGCTAGGGTTGAGCGTGATGGAGATGAGACTGGAGCCGCTGAAACTGTTCCGATCTCCGAAGCAATGAGGCGTTCTGGGCTGGTTTCATCAGAGGACACACCTGCTGCCGAAGCAACACAAGCTGATGTTGAAGAAGCTGGTTCCGAAGATGAGTACAGTTGCGGGATGCCAAGTAAACCTAGTCATTTGGACTTTGGAAAGTCCACCATTTCTGAAGTTGACCTTCCTAAAATGGTGAAGATGGGTTATTTTAGTGAGGCCAAGAAGGAATTAATTCGTTTTGGTGGAGAGGAAACTACCCCCAAAGCCAGGAAAGGACGAGGTAGTAGTCTTCAAAAGTTTTCTTAAAGCTGGTCTAAGGTTCCCCCTGAATAGGATGATTGCTATTGTACTGAAGAAGTTTGGAATTTACCTTCATCAGCTGACCCCCAATGCTATTGTTAGATTAAGTGTTTACATTTGGGCCCTTCGTAGCCAGGGAGTGGAACCGTTCGGTGAAGGTTTCTGCCGAGTTCATGAACTACACTATCAGACTAAAGCCAGAGGAGATGGTCTGCACGAGAATTTTGGCTGTTACAACTTCGCTTATCGTAAGACTTCGAAGTTTCCAGTAATAAGCTACCGAAGCAAATGGCCAGCCGGATGGAAGTCTGAATGGTTTTATGTTAAAGTTGATGAAGATGAAGATAAACTGGTCCAGAGCCCGCTAGAATTATCCTTTGGAGAGACGAGGCCCCGATGCAACATGATAATGGGAAGCCCGAGTCAAACTGCTTTGGCTGAATTTCGAGTGATTTCAGATCATATTGGCACTAGAGACCTAGTGTAGGAATTTTTGGCTTTTAAGGTGTTCCCAACACTGAGGGAGTGGGAGATGTCAAAGCTAGAAGGAGAAAAGAAGAAGGGGGAACTTGTTCGATTGCCTTATCATTACAAGTTTAAGAAACATTTTAAAGTGCCCTGCCAAGAGTGGTTGACCACCATTGAAATTATGTGCAACGAGATCCTCGGCAATTACTCTAAGAAAGAAGATCAATTAATGACTGCAGCCTTCGGCACACGTCCGAAACAAAGATTGAATCGTGTGCTGGATGCTTTGAATTTTGATTACCCTGACTATGAGCAACTGGGCGGAGATGCCGAAGGCCCAAAGAGAAAGAGGATTGCCAGCGCCCTTGACAAAGAAGGCACCAAATTGGCTAAAAAGGATAAGAAAATTTCTGAAAAACTGAGCCCTGAGCCGAAGATAGCTGCTCCGAGGAAAAGGAAAACTGCATCCCCACAACCAAAGACGTCGGCCCGAGAGGAGGAAGCTCCTGCAACACCTTCTGCTGCCGAAGTGGAAGAGATTCTGAAGGTAATGACTGAACCTTTGCCTATCAGGCTAAGTCCACTAGCGCCAGAACTGACGAAGTTTTTTCAGAAGGACAAAGAAGCTTCGGCAACAGAAAGTCCCGCAAAGCCGAAAAAACGAAGAATTATCCAAGTGGCCGATGTCATTCATCAGACACCTCCACCGACGTCGGCGTCAAAAATTGTCACTGCCGAAACCACAGCCACCGGAGCCGAAGCTACCAGAGCCGAAGCCACCGGAGCCGAAGCTACCAGAGCCGAAGCCACCGGAGCCGAAGCTACCGGGGCAACCACTGAAGCCGAAGCCGCCGGAACCGAAACCGGGATCACCGAAGATCCTAATCTAGAAACCACACTTGGCGATATTGACAATATACTTCTGAGAATGGCTGAAGAAGAAGCTGCTGCGGTTGCAGTGAACACGACAACTGAAAAAGGAAAAGAGCAGATTGATGACACTTTGGAAGAAGAAAATTTTAATTTTCAAGATATACTTGGACAAGAGTTAACAGACGCTGAAAAAGAAGAGCTAAAGAAATATGCTATATCCTGCGGATACAAACCAGGGTCTCTGCTATTTGGTGGAGTCAATGAAGGAAAGCTAAGATGCCTTCGGAACCGAACCGAGGCCAAGGTTGTTAGGACCTTCTCAAAAAGCGTTGGCATGCCGAAGATAGAAGCGGACCTCTGTAGGTACCAGCGATAGCATATTGCCGGTAGCTTGCTCTATGCTAATTCCAAGGTAAAAACTCAACTTTTTATTGTTTTTTGAATTAATATGTTTTCTAACGAAGGTTGTTTTGGCAGAGTATACTACTAAGTAAAGTGCTGAGAATGCAACAAGATCTTGAAGAGAAGAAAAACAAAGCTACCATCAAAGATCTAGAAGACAAAGTCGAAAATTACGAAGCTGCTCTGAAGAAAAAGGACTTCGTCATTCAAGACCTTGAAATCAAAGTTAAAGAATACGAAGATGCCTTGGAAAAAAAGACTTCGTTATTCATTCTATGGAAGGTTCACTGGCTGAGGCCCAAGCCGAAAATGACAAATTAAACAATGAATTACTTATAAAGTCAGAAAAATCTGAGCAGGAAAAGAAGAATCTCGAAGCAAGTCTCAAGACCGAAATCGATAAGAATTCAGATTTGCAAAAATCATTGAAGGAGCTTCAGGAGAAATGCTTAGATTTCGGCAGCCGATGCGTGCAACGGCTGAAGGATGTGTTTCACTCAATTGGAGCCAGCTCTGATAAATTTACACCTTCAGCTGAAAACCTGCCAAGCACCTTGGAATACATTGAGGGCGAAGTTGATGCACTTGACGAAGTTATTGCTGGGCATGCTGATTTCTGCGCCCTGCTAGCTTCTCGAGGCACGGCCACCGTTTTCCTGAAGGCTGGCTGCACGCACGGGAAGATTGTAAATAGGCCAAACTTCAGTTTGTCACCGGCAGATTTGGTTGACATCCCGAGCCTAGCCCGAAGCATAGGAAACAGGTTTATGACCCAAATTTGGATAAACGGCGGGCGAAAGATGGCTGGTGACGAAGCTCGGAGCCACCTTAAGCCAGTGAGAAACTTATACTTGTTACTTTTACCTTCTCCTTGAATTCTGCACCTTTCTCATTCCGTTTTAATATGTGCAGGATGATGAAGCTGAAGAATGACAAGCTGAAGCTTAACAGATGCTCCGAAGGATTTTTCTGCAAAAGATTCTAGAGAAATTTTTGTAATATAATTGTAAAGAAACTTATGTAAATTTGTGCATACCTTGTAATATATCTTTTCCCCTTTATCCGTGTACCATCTGCTTTGCTGTGGACGAAATTTTATTTTTGAGCCGAAGGCGAAAAACACCTTCCCTTCTTTTCGTACACAATGAAGCATGAGAATTTCCTCTTTCTCCGAAGTTTTTTCCTCATAGCCGAAGCATCTGCCTTTTCTGTATGATATGATGATAATGATCCTATATATGTCTAAATGAATGTTTATGAATGCAAATGTCATGATGTAATGTATCGTGCAAATGAATATCCAAATGTATATTCGAAACCATAATCATAGCCTTCATTCCCTTGGGAATGACTTAAATCTTTTTGCCGTTTATTTTTCGGCTTCACCGTTTACTTTTCGGTGTATCAGCGCTGACTTTTCGCTGTAAGCCTCCCTTAGGAGCTTCTTCGCCTTTTACTTTCGGCGGAATCAGCGTTTATTTTTCGCTGCAAGCCTCCCTTAGGAGCTTCTTCGCCTTTTACTTTCGGCGGAATCAGCGTTTATTTTTCGCTGCAAGCTCTGCATTCCCTTAGGAACGACTTTTGAGCTTCTCCCTGTTTTCTTTTCTTTTTCCTTTGCACCCGATGGTGCGTTCTCAGCTTTTACATTTACATCTTTGGGGGATGTCGCTCTTATAGAATTGAAATAAGAAAAAGAAAAATTACATGTTGTGGCCCCATTAAAAACCTTTCTCCCCCTTTGGAAAGGAAAAGGGTACCACAAAAAAGAATAGAAAAATTACATCACACTAAACATAATATCGCCGAAGCTCATCCGCATTCCATGATCTAGGAATGTCGTTGCCGTCCATATCCTTCAATCTATAGGAACCGGGTCTTGACGAAGATATTACCAGAAAAGGTCCTTCCCATTTCAGCTGTAACTTGCCTACTGTCTCTGGGTTGGCTACTCTTCGAAGCACCAAATGTCCTGGTTCAATGTTCTTTAGCCGAACCTTTCTATCACGCCATTTTATTGTTTCAGCTTGATATTTGTTGATGTTTTCCACAGCTTGAAGCTTGATCCCCTCTATAGCATCTTTTTCCACAGAGTAATCAGCTTCAGCTTCGTCTTCTGCCGAAGCTACTATTCTTATTGATCCTACTTTGGCTTCTTCCGGAGTTATTGCTTCGTCACCAAACAATAGTTTGAATGGTGTAAAACCGGTTGATCTTGATATTGTTGTGTTGTGGCTCCACACCACTTTGATTAATTCGTCTGGCCACTTTCCCCTAGGCTGATTGAAGATTAACTTCATTATTCCTTTCATTATGATGTCATTAGCCCTTTCAACAAGTCCATTTGACTCCGGATGCCGAACTGATGCAAAATGGATCTTCGTGCCAATTTGTTCACAAAACTCTCTGAAAGCTTCGGAATCAAACTGCGTTCCATTATCCACAGTAATAGCCTTCGGCACTCCAAAACGACAAACAATATTTTGCCAGAAAAACTTTTGAATAGTGACAGAAGTTATTGTGGCTAAAGGCTTTGCCTCAATCCATTTAGAAAAATATTCCACTGCCACTACAACATATCTTAAGTTCCCTTGTGCTGGTGGTAACGGACCTAACAAATCAAGGCCCCACCTTTGCAACGGCCAAGTGGGTTGTATTAACTGGGTTAGAGACGAAGGTTGTTTTTGATCTCTTGCACATTTCTGGCAACCTTCGCACTTTTGGACTAATTCCGCTGCATCTGAAGCTGCTTTTGGCCAATAAAATCCTTGACGAAAAACTTTTCCAAGCAAAGGCCTAGATCCAATGTGAGATCCACACAGACATGCGTGTATTTCCTTCATCAATTCTATACCTTCGGCTCTGGATAAACACTTGAGTAATGGAGCACAGACTCCATGCTTGTACAGCTCCCCTTCTATTATAACATATGGTCGAGCTCTTGCCTCTATCCTTCTGTTATAAGCTTCGTCATCTGAAAGAAAGTTACCCTGAAGGAAAGAGATGATCTCAGTTCTCCAGTCTTCACTATAGACAGGAGATATGTTAAGGACTGCTCTTTCAAGAAGTTCGACCGAAGGTGCTTATTGTTTCGAAAAATACTTCCGAAGGTAAGGGCATCCCCTGTGCTGCTGACTTGGCTAATAAATCAGCATGTTCATTTTCTCCTCGAGGAATATTTTTAATAGAAAACCCTTCAAAGGAAACCTCAATCCTTCGGACCGTGTCTAAATATTTCTCAAGCTTCGGATCTCTTGCTTTATAACTTTTGTCAATATGACCAGAAATAACCTGGGAATCAGTTTTAAGAACCGCCCTTATAATTCCCATTGCCTTTAATTTCCGAAGACCCAAGAGCAAAGCTTCGTACTCAGCAATGTTATTTGTGCAACTGAAATCAAGTCTTGTTGCATAACAAGTTTTAACTTTGGAAGGTGCGACCAACACAGCATCTGCTCCTGCTCCGAAGGTTCCCCAAGAACCATCGCAGAATACTGTCCAAACTTCGGCATCTTTACTTGTTTCTTCTTCCTGAGCCCCTGGCGTCCAGTCAGCAATGAAGTCTGCCAATGCTTGGGACTGAATCGAAGATCTATGCACATAATCAATGCAAAATTCATTGAGTTCCGCAGCCCATTTTCCAACTCTTCCAGTAGCTTCTCTATTTCTCATAATGTCCTTCAATGGTTGTGAAGAAGGGACAATTATATTGTATGCTTGAAAATAATGCCGAAGCTTTCTGGAGGCCATCAAAACAGCATACAACACCTTCTCCAATTTTGTGTAGTTTTTCTTTGATAAACTAAGAACTTCGGATACGAAGTATATTGGGGCTTGCTTTTTGACTTGGCCTTCAAGCTTCTCTTGGACAAGTGCTGCACTTACCGCTGAGTGTGAAGCTGCCACATATAACAACAGAGGAGCCCCTGGCGTTGGTGGAGTTAGTGTTGTTAGGTCTATCAAATATTGCTTCAGCTCTTCGAAGGCTCTCTGCTGGGCTGTTCCCCATTGAAAAACTTCAGCTGACTTCAGCACTTCGAAGAATGGTAAATTTCTCTCTACTGATCTAGATATGAATCTGTTGAGAGATGCAAGTCTTCCTGTCAATCTTTGAGCCCCCTTCTTTGTACTTGGTGGTTCCATTCGAAGGATAGCTTCGATTTTATTTGGATTAGCTTCAATCCCTTTTGTTGAAACTAGGCAGCCAAGAAATTTCCCTTTCTTCACTCTGAAGACACATTTTTCTGGATTCAATTTTAAACCGGCCTGTCTAAAACGCGAAGGTCTCCTGCAGATCAGCAATGTGATTTTCTTGCTTCGTGCTTTTTACAATGATATCATCAACATAAGTTAGCACATTTCTGTCTATCTGAGAATGAAGAACCTTCGGTGTCATCCTGCTGAAGCTTCCTCCAGCATTCTTGAGCCCCTCAGGCATCCGAAGGTAACAATATGTTCCACTAGGGGTTATGAAGCTGGTTTTTGGCTCATCCTCCTTCTTCATCCAAATTTGATGATAGCCTGAATAACAATCCAGCAGACTCATAAGCTCCGATGAAGCTGCTGCATCAACTAGGGAATCTATTCTTGGCAATGGAAACTCGTCCTTCGGACAGGCCTTGTTGAGATCAGTAAAATCAATACACATCCTCCATTTACCATTGGCCTTTTTTACCATAACAGTGTTAGCCAGCCATTATGGGTATTTTACCTCTCTGATAACTCCGGCACTGAGGAGTCTTTTCACTTCATTCCGAGCACCTTCGGTCTTATCATCAGACATCTTCCGAAGCCTCTGCTTTCTGGGTCTGAAGGATGGGTCAACATTGAGCGAGTGTTCAATAACATCCCTGTTGACTCCGCAAAGATCATTAGCTGACCATGCAAAAACATCTTTTTTGTTGAACAGAAACCTTATCAAGGTTTTCTCCTGTTCTTCGGACAGTTGGGATCCCAATAGCACCTTCTGATCTGCTATGTCATCACATAAGAGCATGGGCTTCGGCTGATCGGCCGAAGCAGCTTTCTCCCTTCTGAACTTGTATTGTTCACAAGCTTCAACTCCATCTATGTTATGGATTGCTTTTGAGTCTGTCCAATTTCCTTCGGCCCTTCTGGCAACTTCCTGACTTCCATGAATAGCAATGGGCCCTTGGTCCGAAGGTATCTTCATGCAAAGATATGCTGGATGAAGAATTGCTTCGAAGGCATTGAGAGTACCACGACCAAGTATGCATTGTAAGGGTATTCCATGTCAACAATATCAAACACAACTTGTTCATTCCTTGTGTTGTTAATAAATCCGAAGGTTACTGGCATTGTGATTTTGCCGAGTGCTACAATCTGCCTTCCTCCGAAGCCACAAAGGGGATGTGTGGCATCATGGATCTTGTCTTCGGGCTCTTGCATCTGTCTGAAGGCTTTGGCAAATATGATATCAGCTGCACTGCCTGTATCAACCAAGACATTGTGAACCAGAAATCCTTTGATCACACAAGAGATAACCATAGCATCATTGTGTGGGTAATCCTTGAGCTGAAGATCCTCTTGAGAGAAGGTAATTGGGGTGTGAGACCATCTTGACTTGATGAAGGGTCCTTGTACCCCTACATGTTGTACTCTTCTCTGTGCCTCCTTCTTCTGTTTCTTGTTAGCCGGCTCTGAGCATGAACCGCCTGTTATCGGGAGAATCAGCTTCGGAGCCAAAGCAGTTCCAGCAAGGCTCTTGCACGAAGCCATCAGCTTAAAAAGTGGAAGTAAGTTCACCGGAGGTGGGCGCAAATGTTGGGAACTTGTTCTCAAATGCTATGAATTAAGAACAAGGCAACATAAAATGTTAAATATTAATGCCCTTCGTCCGCTGAAGCATTATCTCCTTCAAGGATTTAATGAACTTCGAACGAAGGCCATGAGTAGAATATCACGAAGGTTACACCTTCATGATCAGGATTACAAAATAATATGAAATAAAATTTAAAACATGAAACATTAAAGAAAGATGTATCAAAAATAGATAACATTATTTTCATATTTTATTATATGAACCTAAATATCAAAATATAATGTTTAGGTACATTTATACCTTCGCCTTGGCAGAAAATAATAATTCCCGAGCAATGTGTTTGCAGTTACAGGATCGCGTGAACAGTAAAGGAATACTGTTCACTATTTATAGGCACGGGACACAGCCTGTAAGGAATTACAATCATACCCCTTATAAAAGTTTACAACAATGACTCAGACCCTTATGGACTAAAAGGTCATTCCATCTTTAAGTCGGTTCGATCCTTCATCTTCGGATACGCTATAACACCGAAGCTTCATGAGTGGTAGCTTTGGCATCGCGTATAAGCAGCTTTTGCCGAAGCTATTTCTCCTTGCAGGACCTTCGGCGATGAAGCATGGTCCCAACAGGAGGTAACTCTTGAGGAATTATTTTCTGATTGTTCTAACTATGATTCATGGTCTACTAGTGTACTAAATGCTTTTAAGACTATAGATCCACGATTAGAACAAATTATAGACAAGAGTATCATACCCTATAATTATGATGCTTCCGAGGAAAATCTAAGATGTATACGCTTAAACCATATAGCTCTTGACATCTTAGGTAATTCTCTTAGCGAAGAAGATTATCATGCCTTCATTACAAATTATAATGAACATATTCCTGATGCGCATGATATTTGGACTAGGATCAAAAGTAAATTTGATGAGTTCAAACATGATCTAATGCTTCTACTTCCTTTAGTTCTTGTGATACTAACCCTTGCAAGGAAGAAGAAGAAAATGACCGATGGAGACCAAACGATGAATCCACCTCTCCAAAAGGTTTGTCTTCCCATTTTGATTCCCACATATGTTGTGTGGCTAATGAAAATGATAGCGGAAGCACAAACGAGGATGAGGAGGAAGAAAGAAGCTTCATGCAACTCTATGCTCGCCTAAACCAAGAAGATAAGGCGGTCATGCTCAAACTTCTAGAAAGAGCGAGAGAGCAAAGCGAAGCTCGTCAAATGCTAGAAGATGTTCTCTCCATGAAAATGCAATGCTTTGACGAGTTGACTAAAGAACATGAGGAGCTAAAGTGCTCTCATGTTGATTTGGTCCAAAGGTATGAAACTATTTCAATTGAGCAAGATAACGCTTTACATTGTATCGCTCAATTAGTAAATAGGAGTGCCTTGCTTAAGGACCAAGTAGAAAAGCTAAAAGATGAAAATCTAGCTTTTCAAGAAAAATATGATATGCTCCTATGTTCTCATGAAAATCTTATGGATGATCATATCATATTAAATATTGCTCATGAGGTTGTGATAGAAAACTTAAAATCCCAACAACCTCACTCATGCACATGTATTCAAATTGAAACTACATTACCATGTGCTAATGCTTGTTGTCCGTCGACAAGCAAATCTTCCTTTGAGCTAGAATTTGCAGGAACAAGCGATGATACATATCAAAAGCTCAAAGAAGAAAATGAAAGGCTAAAAATGAGCTTGACACAACTAAAAGGGAAGTGCATTGCTCAACCTTCTCAAGATAATCGTGATCACATGGTGAAGAAGCTTGAGACGGGAATAATCGTGGCATGCACTAAATCCCTTGAAAAAAATGTCAAGGACTTGAGGATTGTCAAGAGGAAGGAACAAAAGAAGAAAATCAATACCTCTTCCAAAAGCCTCAACCACGCCTCCCTAAAAGGTAACATCCAAGGTAATAATCAAGTCACACTTCACACTAAGAGAAGTAAGAAGTGTAGTGAATGCGTTGAAAAGGGGCACTCTATTAGGTCATGTCCCTATATTAAAAATGACTTGATTATTAACAAGGATGATAAACTTTGTTTTAAATGCTCCAAGAAGGGACACTTGTTTAGGTCTTGTCCCCATTTAAAACAAAAAGGCAAAGTGTTAGAAAAGAAAACATCAGTAACCATGTAGCAAGAAAGAAACAAGGAAATAATAAATCTTCAAGACTTGAGGATCGCCTATGCTACATATGCCGAAAGAAGGGACATCAATGCAAGGATTGTCCCATTAGTAATAATCCCACTCCTAGCTTGTCAATTAATTCTCATGTAACTAGGCAACCAAAAATTGCAACTTGTGCTAGAAAGGTAATAAGTTTACCTAGTGCTAGCACAAAGGACGTTTGTGTTCCTAGATCTTTGTTGACTAACCTTGATGGACCCATCAAGAGATGGGTACCAAAAATATGCTTGACAAGCTTTGCAGGAGAAAGAGATGATATGAAGCTTTGGGGTGCTTGAGAAAGTCAAGTCAATTCTTGTTAACTCAAGCTATCAATCTTCAATGATCTATATCCATGATTGACCCAAGAATTATCCTGTGCCGAAAAGTCAAGACCTACAACATGGAGGAAAGCCAAAGGATGGTAACATTTATGCTTTTAAGTGCAAGTATCTTAAATATCATTTCTTATGTGTCTTGTGTAGTCACATAGAAAAAGAAAGCACTTCAAATGTTTTTTAATTATGTCACCATTCTTTGAAGAAATTCCTCTCATATGGTAGATTGTACATTCATCATTTCTATACCATAGCAATCTACATGCTTTAAATTGTTGTAAGTACCCCATGGCATGTTTTACACTAATTATCTTATTATTGCCATGATTCTAGATATAGAGAGATATTCCAAGTTCCTAAAAGAATAAGGTGTCATG
The DNA here is from genome assembly GCF_902167145.1 of Zea mays. NCBI lineage: Eukaryota > Viridiplantae > Streptophyta > Magnoliopsida > Poales > Poaceae > Zea > Zea mays. The sequence goes on along the minus strand of NC_050099.1, from coordinate 208,061,973 downwards.
TAAGGAATTCAAATCCTTAGGACACTTATAAAAGGAAAATTCTCTCTATAACTAGAATAGTGAGACTAATGCTTTTATCTAAGTAACCCATGTAGTCTCACTAGTAGAGAATAAGTTTCTCATTGGAGATGTGTAATCTAACATGAAAAGAAAAGCCAATCCAATGATTTATGTTGTTTTGCTTCTTGCTTATATTGGATATGATTCTTCTACATTTATCTCTCTCCATGTTATGAATTAGATTTATTCCCATAATCTTAAAAGAACTAACTATGCTTGTTTTATAAGTTAAAACTGAGCATACTTCAAGGAATAATCTAGTTCATATTATAAAAGTTTCCATGCTTTAGTAATCCACTTTTCATTCCTTGTCAAAAATGATTACAAAAGGGAAACTAGTGCTTGTGTTACTAATGACATATCTCTTGAGCTTACTTATGGAAATCTACAAAAGAGAAAGTGCATTTCTAAAGTCACAAGCCTCTAGGGTTACACTTCACCCTAAGGAAGAAAGGTAAAAGCAAAGGTATGGGAACTCTTTTTCCCATCAATGGATATTTACTCTTAATTATCTTATTTTACCTATGTGAAGAATAGATTCTTTATTGAACTTAATTTTTGCTAAGTGTGCATTCAATCTCGTTCTCATAAAATGCACTTGTCCATTAGAATCTATTTCATGCCTTTGCTATATATGTTCTCATATTGACTTGCTTCTAAGTAATGATTAATGAATTCAATATGACGAAGTAAATTTCCTACGATTGATCAAAATGTTTAAAAAATGCATATTCCCTTTTAAAAGATGTGCACTAATGTTAAGAAGTTTACTTCATGTCTATGTGACTTATGGATGATGAATTGTCTTTATTTTCTATCTAAAGAAATCATCGTTCATAATATACTTCCTTATGCTATTAACATCTTTTTGAGTATTTTCAATAAGTTTGGAAGGAAAAAGAAACAACTACAAAGGGAGGACACTCACATGAAAGAGAAAGACATCAAGAGCAACAACACCTACTTGGATAATGAGATCTTCAAAACAATCAATGGTGTAGTTGTAAGCACTCTAAATCTTTTTCATTGAGAATACTAGGCATAAATTGTTTATTGCAAATTTTATAAGCCTTGATCAAGATGAATAATGGTTCTCCCTATTTGTCTCTAAAGTTGAATGCATCTATTCTTTTCATTCCAATTCTTTGATGCATATCTCTAGGGGGTGCCTATTTCTATATCTTGATCATATCGAGACTATCGCTTTATCCTAGTAATCTCATATAGTCTCTTGCATGAGAATAAGTTTCTCATGATGTATGCTACTACATATCAATCCAACTTGTTAAAATAATGTCGCTCTTATCAAGGATTGTTGCTTTCATTGCTAAAGTAGCATATTCACTAGATTCTCCTATTCTAATGCATATGTTGTTCTTTTGATCACATCTGTTATTTGTTTGATCATTGAATAACTTCAATTAACCTTATGATTCTTAGTGTCGCATATTCTATCAATCGATATCTCTCTTGATGTGCACTAAGTTAAAACGGAGAATTCATGATACATTTATGCAATTTGTGATCCACTTATAATAACAATGACTTAAAAAAAGATCACTAGTTGTAGAACTCTCTCTTGTGCAAAACATTTCCATATATTGTCTTGAGTATAGGTCTTAAGCGACTAAGACTAAGGACAAAGCACAATGAAGAGAGCGTCTCTATGTGAAGGTACAAAAAGGTAAAACAACTTCCTTTCATTTTAACTTGTACCTAAATCTTCCTTTTTCATACTTTCTTTGCACATCTTGTATAAAAGGAAGAGAAAGCATGTTCATGCATTAGCCCTGCTTCATACCTAGTTTAACTTCTCAAACATTCATTCTTGCATCTTTGTTAAAACTGGGTGAAGTAATTTTATTGTCAAAGAGCTTAAAGCTTAACCTTGTAACGAGGATAAGCTGCCTTTGTTCCAAAGGTGGATGGTCCTTAAGCCTCTTTGAAATCCTTAAAGGTAAATGCATAAGATGTTTCTAACATGCTTTCATAAGTGCATAAACTGTCATGAGCATCACACTTATACTATGACACAATGCACTTCACATTCTGTATGATATAGATATGCTCTCATTAACCTAATTATGTGCAATTGGCATTTAAGGCCAAAATATGTGTTACTCTCAAGGCACATATTTAGGGGGAGCAACCTATATTATATAGAACTGTTTAAGCTTAATTGACATATCCTTTTAATCATGTCTCTTTCCTTTGGTACATTTGCATATTTCCTATCTCTATTGTGCCAAGGCTAAGACTAATTTGTGTTCATGAGCATCTCATGTATTAAGTCTTAGATTGAAAGGGAAATGGAGTATTCGGCAAAGACAGCGCTTCCACTCAACTCCACTGGTATTATCCACTCTTTGCCGGTATTCCGCCGTCTCTCCAAATTTGGTATAATCCTCACTCATATCTTGTTTGCCAAAGGGGACATAAAGTAAAAAGGGCTTATTATTTCACTCATATCCGTTTTTGGCGATTCATGCCAAAGGGGGAGAAAGTATTAGCCCAAAGCAAAAGGACCGCTCCACCACCAATTTCAAAAAATGTAGTCTTTCAAATTAGGTTAAGAAAAGATTTTTCAAATTGGTATACCCTCTTCAAAATTAATATCTAAAACCCTCTTGAACACTAAGAGGAGGATTTCATTAAGGGGGAGTTTTGTTTAGTCAAAGGAAAAGCATTTGAAACAGGGGGAGAAAATTTCAAATCTTGAAAATGCTTCTCAAAACCTTATTCATGTACCTTTGACTATTTGCAAAAGATTGTTGAAAAAGAATTTCCAAAACATTGCAAAACAAAACAAGTGGTGCAAGTATGGTCCAAAATTTTAAATAAGAAGAAAGCATTCTTGCATATCTTATGAAATGAATATTGGTTTAATTCAAAGTAACCTTTGCACTTACCTTATGCAAACTAGTTCAATTTTGCACTTATATACTTGCTTTGGTTTATGTTGGCATCAATCACCAAAAAGGGGGAGATTGAAAGGGAAATAGGGTCAAACCTTTTCCTAAATGATTTTGGTGGTTGAATTGCCCAACACAAATAATTGGACTAACTAGTTTGCTCTAGATTATACACTCTACAGGTGGCAAAGGTTCAACACAAACCAACAAAAGAACAAGTTAGGCTTCAAAAGAAAAGAGCAAAAAGGAAACCGAAGTGTGCCCTGGTCTGGCGCACCGCACTGTCCGGTGGGCCACCGGACAGTGTCCGGTGCACCAGGGTGAATCAACTCCAACTCTGCAGCTTCAGGTTTCACAGGCGCAGCTTCGCTATAATTCACCGGACTGTCCGGTGCACCAGCGGAGCAACGGCTATCTGCGCACAACTGTCGACTCTGCAAAGTGAACAGTGCAATTCAGATGTCACAGCAGAAGGTCAGAGGGGCACCGGACTGTCCGGTGCAACAAGAGGACAGAGCCTCCAACGGTCGACCAGCTCCAAGCCCTAACGACAGGATGACGTGGCGGAGCACCAGACACTGTCCTGTGCGCCCATCGCCAGCAGCCTTCTCCAATGGCTACAATTTGGTTGGTGGCTATAAATACCACCCCAACCGGCCACTTCAAGTGTGGGAGCCCAAGCAACATTCCAAGTCATCTAGTTGACATACTCAAGCCCTCCCAACCACATATATTCATTGATCTATCCTATGCGCAAGATTTAGGCCACTACAACCAACACAAGTGCCACAAAAAGAGAGCTAGCAAAAGAAAGCCTCTCGTGTGAGTCTAGCAAGAGTTCCTTGTGAGAATTATTGAGAGTTAGTGAGCACTACATCTTGTGATCATTTGTGCGTGGAGTTTTGACTCCCATTGAACTTCCTCCAAAGTTTTGGAGGCTTGTAAAAGCTAGCAAGAGACACCAAAGAGTGTGGTGGTCCTTGCGGGGTCTTAAGTGATCCTTGAGAAGAAGAAGAGCTCGCCGGTCTTTGGTGATCGGTGTAGAGAGCGAAAGGGTTGAAAAAGACCCGTCCTTAGTGGACTCCTCAACGGGGACTAGGCCTTCGAGGGCCAAACCTCAGTAAAACAAATCACCCGTGTCTCGTGTGCTTATTGCTTGTGATTTGTTTGTTCTTTTCCTTTCTAAGTTTTTCTTGCACTATTCTTTGCTAATACTATTTGGTGTTGCTTTAAGTTAAATTCTCATTTAGTGAAGCAACACTTTGCAAGAAAGAACTTGTGTTATTGCTCTTCTTATCTAAGCCTTCTTGATTTATTCTTATAGACTTATTAGTAGTATTGATTCATCAATTCCGCATTATTTGAAAGCAATACTCCTTACAAGCAAAGGACTTAGTTTTTATACTCCGACAATTGTGTATCTTGTTCTAACCACTAATCAAGGGATCTAGTTGGGGTGTAAAGTTTTAATTTTTAGGTTTCGCCTATCCAACCCTCCCCCTCTAGGCGACTTTCAGCGTGTGGGCACCGTCGGAGCGGCGCTCCATCCTCGTCGGGTCCTCACCGTACGCGATGGTGCTGTTGCCCGGCTCATTGGCCGTCACCCACGACACGATCATGGTCGTGCCCTCCTGGTTGCCCAATGTGATGTGCACCTGCGCATGCCCAACCCATCCATCCATCGGTTGCTGAGAAAAAAGGAGAAAAAGGAGGCATGCGACGCGAGTGGCCAGGAGCGACGGTGGTGGGGAGGGAATCTTGTACCTGTTGCGGCGCATTGTACCCCGGCGGGACGCGGAACACGTCGGTGTCCAGCGGCATCTCCACCGTCGCCTCCAGCTTCCGCCGGTACGAGCTCGTCATGCCGGCGTCCGCGCCGCCGCTGCCCAGGAGCACGAGGGCTAGGAACAGGACGCCCACGCGGCGGCGGAGAGGCAGAGGCCCCATCAGTGATACGCTCACCTTCGCTCTACTACTTGCTTCTGTTGCCCCTGCTTTCTTTGGCCACCCCCTTCTCCCTCAACAAAACTCGCCACCGCCCACCGCCGGGGATATATATACACACACAAGATGCAACAACTCCCCTAATAAGGAGCTCTAGGTTTCCTCCTTGTACTTCAACTGATCGAGTCGGTCTACTTAAAAACTCGAAATTTGCGGGGAATATCCCATGGATTGTGCTTTGGCGTACGGGGCCGCGAGTCCCTATACAAACAAGTGGTGAGGGGCTGTCGGCGGCTCGCGTGGAGGGCGGCGGCGGCTCACGCGAGGTGGGGGAGGGGGAGGCGGGGGACGAACGTGGGCGTGGATGGGTGGACTGTGTAGATTCACGGAAGCGAACGGTGCAGATTCACCGAAGGCAGAACCACGGAGGCATTCTACCCTTACAGTCTTAATAAGTAGTATATATATATATATATCTAAATAGCTAAGATATATCTAAATGCAATTCAGGACGAGGAAGGCGCCAGATAAAAGTATGAGAAGCTCTGGCAGTAGATCTGGCGCTTCCGAGGACGATGGTGGCGGTGGAGAAGTGAAAGTCGGAGGCGCTATGGGCAACGACGAGGACGAGCCTGCAGTAATCCCAAAATTAAACGAAACGCTCTCAGAACACCACATCCTATCCACCATGAGCAGGATCGGAGCAGCTTCACTTCGCCTTATATATATAGTTATATACACGGGCTCAAGGCAACGTTAACTTTAACGATTGACAATGTACCGTACCTGAAGCTGAAGGCGGCTGCGCATTCGGAGCGGCGGCGGCAGCAGCAGGAAGCTGCGCCGGTGGCGCGTAGGGATGGAGCACCAGGCCTTCCACTGCAGGACATAAAGAACCGATCGATCCATCCATCGATCGAACATCGGAACATCTATGAATTATGATCAGAAAACAGTTTGAAGATGCAACTACGTACTACTCTGGTAGGTGGTGGTTGCTTGCTACTTACTGTTGCAGAGCTTGATGGGTGGCTGGCCCTAGCCGCAGAAGCCCAGGATCTGGAGCGCGTGGGCGACGTCGACGACGTACCCGGTGGCGTGCCCATACGTGCCGTCCGCGACGTAGGAGAGGCAGAACGGGTCGGTGTAGAATGCGGCCTCGTAGGCCACGCAGCACGCCGGGGATGGCGCCGGTGTGCCGCCGTATATGAAGCTATCGCACTCATCGAGCCCGGCCAGCATCTGTGTCTGCCATGTTAGCCGACCGTTGGGGTCTGTAGCAGTCGACTGTTGGATCCGACCATTATCCAGACTGTTCAGTGAGCACCCGTTGTGGGTCTCTCTGCGCAAACGGTCCAGGTGTCCCACCGGATAGTCTGGTGCACACCGGACGGGGTACTATTCACCGTCTGGTGCACCACCTGTGCGCTGGCTGATTGCCCTTCTTCATGAATTTCTTCGCTAATTCTTTGGGCTTCTTTTGTTCTTGAGTCTTGGACTTCTAAGCTTTTTTATGTCTTCATTTGAGATGTTGCGTCCTCAATGTCTTAGTCCAATCCTCTTCGCATCCTGTGAACTATAAACATAAACACTAGCAAACATATTAGTCCACGAGTTATGTTGATCATCAAACACAAAAAACCTTTTGAGCCAAATGGCCCGGGGTCTATTTTCCTTACACGGGTGTTGCGTAGACCTGACAACCCTAGAAGTTGACCATCTGAATTTGGTTGTGGACTGATCTGCCATGTTCTTGTAGATATAAATTGCTCATTGATGCTCTAGTGACTGGGCATGACAAATTTGCCTTTCTACAAGAGGTGGTTATTGAGATTTCTCTAGTCCTTAGTTGCCTCCTCCTCATTGTTATCTTCCTTATCTTCGGTGAGGTGAATATCTTGGCATCCATTAGACGAGTTAGCCATGGACACGAACCAACACTCTAGCAGATTATGGAATTAAGCCTCCCCTAACTCCATAATTCACTTACTTTCTATTTTAGACCAAAAAACCAAAACCACTTGCAAGATCAAAATTTTAATTTGGTGGTGTTTGGTGTTTGATATCATTTTCATTGCTTTGATCTCTAAAACTTCTCCCCTTTGGCATCAACAACCGAAAAGGAAGACATTAAAAGCATGTAGGAAGCAAAACAGACTTGCCCTCTTAAAAGATTCAACAATTTAAGCATTAAAAGATTACTCCCCCTAAATGAGTGTTCTCCTTTTGAAAGAATTTTCTCCCTCTTTTGAGATGAAGAAATACCCCCCTGACAGAGATCTTCTACTTAGGAAAGAGCATGTGAGAAATGGAGGTGCAAGACATGATTTGATTAGACTGACTTACATAGGTAACAAATATGAGTTAACAACTTATGCATTTATAGCAACATGAGAAGTGTAGGATGTGAAATATAGTCTAATCAAATATTAGAGAAGACATGTAAATGATACCAAAAGTAGTCTCAAAGGTACCAAATGAAGATCAATTGGTAGACTTGTGAGACATAAGAATACTTGTAGATTTGAAGTGGAAGATTATTGTCTTTCTCCGGGGACTCCATTTTCCTTACAATGAGACTACTATAAAATAAACTTGAAAACATGTATTAGTCTCAAAGACTTAGATTATAGAGTAACCTCCCCTGAAAGTGTGCATTCAAGTTTTGAATACTTGTAGGAGACATGCACTTGATTTCATACCAAGAGGGGCAAATTATCTATAATCCGAGCTTTGGCACATATAAGTTAAATGATACCAATTGAAACACAATTGAAGTATTATACCACTTTTAGTATGTCAATAGTAGTATATGTCATATGAAAATATCAATTGATGTATCATTTTCTTAGTAGTATTGAATAAGCTATGTGTCGTGCTTAATTAAACATTTTAAACCATACAGGTTTGCTCAAAAATATGAATTGAAAGTGAGGGATCCTACCATATGATTTACCTAGTATGCATATATCAAAAGTAAATAACAATTGTAGTACTAGGTATGAAAGGTAAAAACTAGATACAAGAAAATAGATACGCATATCTAAAAACAAGAAATATAACAAATCTAGTTACTTTAGTCATGGGTGTGAAATTTGGGTCCAAAGTATGCACTAACCTACTTGGCAATAGACTTGATCCAATATGATGCATCCCATGATATACATCCCAAATTTGCTAAGTCTCCAAATTCCCCGAGGTCCTTTGGACTCCTTACTTCCCTCTTGGGATCCAAATCTTCTTGGTGCTCTTCATGGTTGAAATAATTTCCTTTGGCACCCTGATGCGTTTGGCCTCTTGCCTTTGTTGGCCTTGATTGCTATCACATTTCCATTCTTTTTCTTCTTGATTAAGTATGGTGTAGCAGCCTTTTTGTCCACCTTGTTGATGTAGGTGTTGGAGATTTTTCTTATTGGCTTTTGGTTGAGCTTTTGCTTATCCCCGGTCTTCGCCTTGCATTGAAAAGACTTGTGGCCTTATTTGTGACATAGCCTACAAATCACAGTTTCGCCCTCTACAGGATTGTTCACTCCCGCAGTGGTGTTATCCTGAGGAGGTTCGATTTGTTTGGCTTTGCCTTTCTTGTCATACAGGGCCTTGCCAAGGCGAGCCACCTCTTACTTTAATTGCTCATTCTCCATTGCAATCTTATCCGAACATGTATCAATGACAACATTATTAACAAGAACTTGATTGTAAGGGTTAGAATTATCAATTAAATCAAAGCAAGAAGTAAAAGCATCTTTCTTAATAATTTAAGATATTTCAACAAAAGATACTTCTGGAGTGCTACCAATGTTTTCCAGCTTAGTAGTTAGCTCATCATTGTGTATGCTAAGAATTTCTATTTTCCCTAGCAAATTTTCAATGGCTTCTTGGGAGCTAGCTAACTTAGCTTTAAGTTTTTTATTCTTTTTAATAAGGTCATCATTGGTAGTTGTGGACGGAGCACTAGACTCTAATTGTTCAATTTTAGTTGATTGCTCACAATTCAAATTTGCAGACTGTCCGGGTGTCCCACCGGACAGTCCGGTGCACACCGGACAGGGTACTATTCACTGTCTAGTGCACCACCTGTGCGCTAGTTGACTGCCCTTCTTCATGGATTTCTTCGCTGATTCTTTGGGCTTTTTTGTTCTTGAGTCTTGTACTTCTAAGCTCTTTTTATGTCTTCATTTGAGGTGTTGCATCCTCAGTGTCTTAGTACAATCCTCTTCGCATCCTGTGAACTATAAACATAAACACTAGCAAACACATTAGTCCACAGGTTACGTTGATCATCAAACACCAAAATCTTTTTGAGCCAAATGGCCCGAGGTCCATTTTCCTTACACGGGTGTTACGTAGACCTGACAACCCTAGAAGTTGACCATCTGAATTTGGTTGTGGACAGATCTGCCATGTTCTTGTAGATATAAATCGCTCATTGATGCTCTAGTGACTGGGCATGACAAATTTTCCTTTGTATAAGAGGTGGTTATCGAGATTTCTCTAGTCCCTAGTTGCCTCCTCATCATTGTTATCTTCTGTATCTTCGGTGAGGTGAATATCTTGGCATCCATTAGACAAGTTAGCCATGGACACGAACCAACAGTCTAGCAGATCGATCCATTCTGAGTTTGAATATCTTTTAGTGTGTGCTTAAGTTTATAATTTTTAGATTCCGCCTATTCACCCCCCCCCCTCTAGGCAACTTTCAATTGGTATCATAGCCCGGTGCTTCATTTAGAGTCTAACCACAAGAAGTGATGTCGGGAGAATCCGCCAAGAGGGAGATGGAAACCGGCAAGAAGCCACAAGCCACGGGAAGGCTCCATCAAGGGAGTCCGGCGCCAAAGGGAAGGAGGAATCCCTCCCCGCGTCAAGTCGCATTGGAGTGGCGACAAGAAGAAGAAGATGAAGAAAGTGGTCTTCTACGAGACCGACTCTTCATCGCCCTCCACATCCGACGCGGCGTCCGTCACTTTTAAGCGCCATGAGTGCAAGAAGTATAGTAAGATGCCACTTTGTTATCCCCGTATTTCTAAACGCGCTCCTTTACTTTCCGTTCCATTAGGCAAACCACCATATTTTGATGGTGAGGATTATTGTATGTGGAGTGACAAAATGATACATCATCTAACCTCACTCCACGCAAGCATTTGGGACATTGTTGAATTTGGAGCACAGGTACCTACAGTAGGGGACGAGGGCTACGACTCGGACGAGGTCGCCCAAATACGGCACTTTAACTACCAAGCCACTATTATACTCCTCGCCTCTCTATGTCGAGAGGAGTATAATAAGGTGCAAGGGTTAAAGAGCTCCAAGGAGATTTGGGACGTCCTAAAGACCGCACACGAAGGAGATGAGGTGACAAAGATCACCAAGAGGGAGACGATCGAGGGGAGCTCGGTCGATTCGTCCTCAACCAAGGAGAGGAGCCACAAGCGATGTACAACCGGCTCAAGACCTTGGTCAATCAAGTGCGCAACCTCGAGAGCACGAAATGGGATGACCATGAAATGGTCAAGGTTATTCTTAGATCCCTCGTATTTTGTAATCCTACTCAAGTTCAATTAATACGTAGTGGTCCTAGATATAAGCTAATGTCTCCCGAGTAGGTAATTGACAAGTTTGTGAGCTTTGAACTTATGATAAAAGACTCCAAACACATTGTCAATTTGTAGCAAGGCACCACCTCAACACCCGAGGTGCAACCCGTCGCCTTCAAAGCGACGGAAAAAAAGAAAGAAGAGTCTACATCAAGTAGGCTCCCCATCGACGCTTCCAAGCTCGACAATAAGGAGATGGCGCTCATCATCAAGAGCTTCCGTCAAATCCTCAAGCAAAGGAGGGGGAAAGACTACAAACCCTGCTCCAAGAGGGTGTGCTACAAATGTGGTAAGCCCGGTCATTTTATTGCTAAATGTCCTAAGTCTAGTGACAGTGATAGGGGCGACGACAAGAGGGGAAAGAAGAAGGATAAGAGGTACTACAAGAAGAAGGGCGGCGATGCCCATGTGTGTCGGGAATGGGACTCTGATGAGAGCTCCACCGACTCCTCCTCCGACGAGGAGCCGCCAACATCACCGTCAACAAGGGACTCCTCTTCCCCAACGTCGGCCATAAATGCTTCATGGCAAAGGACGACAAAAAGAAGAAGGTAAAATCTAGAACCACCCCCAAGTATACTACATCTAGTGATGAGGGTAGTTTTAGTGATGATGAAGATGATCTGCTTACACTTTTTTCCAACCTTAACATGCAACAAAAATAAAAATTAAATGAATTGATAGGAGCCATTCATGAGAAGGATGAACTTTTGGATAGCCAAGAGGAATTCCTTATTAAAGAAAACAAAAGGCTTGTTAAAGTAAAAAATGCTTATGCTCAGGAAGTAGAGAAAAATGAAAATTTGACGAAGGAGCTTAGCATGTGCCATGATTCAATTACCAATCTTAGTAATGAAAATGCTAGCTTAAATGCTAAAATTGATAAATAGAATGAATCAATTTCTAGCCTTAGAACTGAAAATAGTTTAATTTCCAAGGCTAAAGAATTGAATGTCTGCAATGATTCTATTTCCTGTCTTAGAGATGAAAATGCCATGCTAAAATCTAAGATAGAAGAATTAAATGTTTGTAAACCCTCTACATCTACTGTTGATCATGTTTCTATTTATACTAGATGTAGAGATGTTAATGTAGAAGCTATTCATGATCACCTTGCTTTAATTAAATAACAAAATGATCATATAGCTCAATTAACTGCAAAAATTAATGAGCATGAAATTGAAAATGTAAAATTTAAATTTGCTAGAAGCATGCTCTATAGCGGGAGACGCCCTGGCATTAAGGATGTCATTGGTTTCCAACAGGGAAGCAATGTCAAGCTTAATGCCCCTAAGAAATTATCTAACTTTGTTAAGGGCAAAGCTCCTATGGTTCAGGATAATGAGGTCTATATTTTATATCCTGCTAATTATCCTGAGCACAAAATTAGGAGAATTCATGCTAGGAAACCTCATACTGTTTCACATCATGCTTTTATATATAAGAATGAGGCTTCTAGCTCTAGGCAATCAACTCATGTTAAATTGCCTAAAAAGAAAACTCCTACTAGATCAAATGAGCCTAACATTTTATTTAAGACTTTTGATGCATCATATGTGCTTATTAACAAATTAGGCAAAGTAGTTGCCAAATATGTTGGAGGCAAACACAAGGGCTCCAAGACTTGTGTTTGGGTACACAAAGTGCTTGTTTCTAACGTGAAAGGACCCAAGACTGTTTGGGTACCTAAGAACAAGGACTAAATTGTTTTGCAGGTTTATGCATCCGGGGGCTCAAGTTGGATAATTGATAGTGGATGCACAAACCACATGACAGGGGAGAAAAGGATGTTCTCCTCCTATGAGAAAAACCAAGATCCCCAAAGAGTTATCACATTCGGGGATGGAAATCAAGGTTTGGTCAAAGGACTTGGTAAAATTGGTATATCACCTGACCATTCCATTTCCAATGTTTTTCTTATAGATTCTTTAGATTACAATTTGCTTTTTGTATCTCAATTATGCAAAATGGGCTACAACTGTCTTTTTACATATATAGGTGTTACTGTCTTTAGAAGAAGTGATGATTCAGTAGCATTTAAGGGAGTATTAGAGGGTTAGCTATACTTAGTTGATTTTAACAAAGTTGAACTCGATACTTGCTTAATTGCTAAGACTAGTATGGGTTGGCTCTAGCATCGCCGACTAGCCCATGTTGGGATGAAGAATCTTCACAAGCTTCTAAAGGGAGAGCACATTTTAGGACTAACAAATGTTCATTTTGAGAAAGACAGGATTTGCAGCGCATGTCAAGCAAGAAAGCAAGTTGGCACCCACCATCCACACAAGAACATAATGACAACGGACAGGCCACTGGAACTACTCCACATGGATCTATTCGGCCCGATAGCTTACATAAGAATCGGCGGAAGTAAGTACTGTCTAGTAATTGTGGATGATTATTCTCACTTCACTTGGGTATTCTTTTTGCAGGAAAAATCTCAAACCCAAGAGACCTTAAAAGGATTCTTAAGACGGGCTCAAAACGAGTTCGGATTGAGAATCAAAAAGATAAGAAGCGATAATGGGACAGAGTTCAAGAAGTCACAAATTGAAGACTTCCTTGAGGATGAGGGCATCAAGCATGAGTTCTCTTCTCTCTACACACCTCAACAAAATGGTGTAGTGGAGAGGAAGAATAGAACTCTACTGGACATGGCGAGGACCATGCTTGATGAGTACAAGACTCCAGACCGATTTTGGGCGGAAGCAATCGACACTGCTTGCTACTCCATCAACCGACTATATCTTCACCGAATCCTCAAGAAGACATCTTACAAACTCCTCACCGGTAAAAAGCTCAATGTTTCATATTTTAGAGTCTTTGGTAGCAAATGCTTTTTTCTTGTTAAAAGAGGTAGAAAATCTAAATTTTCTCCTAAGGCTGTAGAAGGCTTTTTACTTGGTTATGACTCAAACACAAGGGCATATAGAGTCTTCAACAAATCCACTGGATTAATTGAGGTTTCTTGTGACATTGTGTTTGATGAGACTAATGGCTCCTAAGTAGAGCAAGTTGATCTTGATGAATTAGATGATGAAGAGGATCCATGCATCGCGCTAAGGAACATGTCCATTAGGGATGTCTGTCCTAAGGAATCCGAAGAGCCCACACAAGCACAAGATCAATCGTCATCTTCCATGCAAGTGTCTCCACCAACTCAAGATGAGGATCAGGCTCAAGATGATGAAGATCAAGAGGATGAGCCACCTCAAGAGAAGGACAATGATCAAGGGGGAGATCAAGTCAATAAGGACAAGGAAAATGAACAAGAGATTCAGGGTCAAAGACCGCCACACCCAAGAGTCCACCAAGCAATTCAAAGATATCACCCCGTGAACTCCATTCTCGGTAACATTCATAAGGGGGTAAGTACTAGATCTCGAGTTGCTCATTTTTGTGAACATTACTCTTTTGTGCCCTCTATTGAGCCATACAGGTAGAGGATGCACTAAGAACTCAGATTGGGTGCTAGCTATGCAAGAGGAGCTCAACAACTTCACGAGGAATGAGGTATGGCATTTAGTTCCACGTCCTAACCAAAATGTTGTAGGTACCAAGTGGGTATTCCGCAACAAGCAAGATGATCATGGTGTGGTGACAAGAAACAAAGCCCGACTTATGGCCAAAAGTTATTCACAAGTCGATGGTTTGGACTTTGGTGAAACTTATGCACCCGTAGCTATGCTTGAGTCAATTCGTATATTACTTGCATATGTTACTTACCATGGCTTTAAGCTTTATCAAATGGACGTGAAAAGTGCCTTCCTCAATGGACCAATCAAGGAAGAGGTCTATGTTGAGCAACCTCCCGGCTTTGAAGATAGTGAGTACCCTAACCATGTGTATAAACTCTCAAAGGCCCTTTATGGGCTCAAGCAAGCCCCAAGAGCATGGTATGAATGCCTACGAGATTTTCTTATCACTAATGGCTTCAAAGTCGGAAAAGCCGATCCTACTCTCTTTACTAAAACTGTCGCAAAAGATTTGTTCGTATGCCAAATCTATGTTGATGATATTATATTTGGGTCTACTAACAAATCAACTTGTGAAGAGTTTAGTAGGATCATGATTCAAAAATTCGAGATGTCAATGATGGGGGAGTTGAAGTATTTTCTAGGATTTCAAGTCAAGCAACTCCAAGAGGCACCTTCATCAGCCAAACAAAGTACATTCAAGACATACTTAACAAGTTTGGAATGAAGGATGCCAAGCACATCAAGACACCCATGGGAACAAATGGGCATCTCGACCTCGACACAGGAGGTAAGTCCGTAGATCAAAAGGTATACCGGTCGATGATAGGATCTTTACTTTATTTACGTGCATCTCGACCAGATATTATGTTTTCCGTATGCATGTGTGCAAGGTTCCAAGCCGATCCTAAGGAAGTTCACCTTAGGGCCGTAAAAAGAATCATGAGATATTTAGTTTATACTCCTAAGTTTGGATTTGGTACCCCAAGGGATCCACTTTTGATTTAATAGGATATTCAGATGCTGATTGGGCAGGGTGTAAAATTAATAGGAACAGCACATCAGGGACTTGTCAGTGTCTAGGAAGATCCCCAATGTCTTGGGCTTCAAAGAAACAAAACTCAGTAGCTCTTTCCACCACCGAAGCCGAGTATATTGCCGCAGGCCATTGCTGTGCGCAATTACTATGGATGAGGCAAACCCTCAGGGACTATGGCTACAAATTGAGCAAAGTCTCTCTCCTATGTGACAATGAGAGTGCAATCCGCATGACGGATAATCCCGTTGAACACAGCCGCACTAAGCACATAGACATTCGGTATCACTTTTTGAGGGATCACCAACAAAGGGGGATATCGAGATAGCTTATGTTAGCACCAAAGAACAATTAGCCGATATCTTTACCAAGCCATTAGATGAGAAAACATTTAGCAAACTTAGGAATGAACTAAATATTCTTGATTCTCGGAATTTTGATTGAAACATTGCACACATAGCTCATCTACATACCTTTGATCATATCTCTTTCATGACTACGACTAATGTGTTTTCAAGTGTATGTCTATGCTAAGTTGTAGATTGAAAGGGAAATGGAGTCTTCGGCGAAGACAAGGCTTCCACTCCACTCTAACGGTATCATTTACCCTTCGCCGTCACTCCACATCACTCTCTCAATGGTATAATCTTTCACTCATATTTCATTTACCAATGGGGAGAACATAAAAAGGGCTCTCAATGTCTCCGTTTTTGGCGATTAATGCCAAAAAGGGGGAGAAATATTAAGCCCAAAGCAAAAGGACCGCACCACCAACTTCAAAAAATTTTGAAATGATGATTTATGTTTGTTTTTCCAATTGGTATCTTATGATAGAAATTTCTTTAACTAGTATGATATTTTCAATTGGTATATTTAAAGATATATTTTCAATACTAGCATCTAAATATACTTCCAATTGGTATCTATTAAAACCATCTTGAAAACTAAGAGGAGAATTTCATTAAGGGGGAGTTTTGTTTAGTCAAAGGAAAATCATTTGAAACAGGGGGAGAAATTTTAAATCTTGAAAATGCTTCTTGCAATCTTATTCATATACCTTTGACTATTTGCAAAAAGATCTTGAAAAGGTTTTCAAAAAGAATTTGCAAAAACAAAACAAGTGGTGCAAATGTGGTCCAAAATGTTAAATAAAAGAAAGCAATCCATGCATATCTAGTGAAATTATAAATTGGTTTAATTCCAAGTAACCTATGCACTTACCTTATGCAAACTAGTTCAATTCTGCACTTATATATTTGCTTTGGTTTGTGTTGGCATCAATCACCAAAAAGGGGGGATTGAAAGGGAAATAGGGTTTAACCTTTTCCTATAAATAATTTTGGTGGTTGAATGCCCAACACAAATATTGGACTAACTAGTTTGCTCTAGATTATATATTCTACAGGTGCATAAAGGTTCAACACAAACCAATAAAAGATTGAAGTTAGGGATCAAATTCAAAGAAGCAAAGAAACCGAGTATGCCCTGGTCTGGCGCACCGGACTGTCCGGTGTGCCACCGGACAGTGTCCGGTGCACCAGGACCGTACAACGTCCAACTCTCCACTCTCGGGTTTCTCAGGGCGCGCTCCGCTATAATTCACCAGACTGTCTGGTGTGCCACTGGACTGTCCGGTGCACCAGCGGAGCAACCGCTACTTCGCGCAACGGTCGCCTCCAAAAGCTGAAGATTCAGAGGAACTATGCGCAACAGTGCGCGACAGAGGAGAGCCCGCCCGTCAGAGGCGCACCGGACACTAAATAGTGCCTGTCTGGTGCGGCACCGGACTGTCCAGTGCCACTAGAGGACAAAGCCTCCAACGGTCAGAAGCTCCCAAACCCTAACGGTTAGGTGACGTGGCTGGCGCACCGGACAGTGCGGTGCGCCCATCGACAGCAGCCATCCCCAACGGCTATGTGGTGATTGAGGGCTATAAATACCCCCCAACCACCACCACTCCAAGCATCCAAGTTTCCAGCACTTCACATTCAATACAAGAGCTAGTGCATTCATTCCTAGACACAATTCAAAAGAATCAAAGCCTCTACAAGTCCCAAATACATTCCACTCACCTCGTGACTTGAGAGAAAGGTTGTTCGTGTTCTTTGCGCTCTTGTTTCTTGGATCGCTTTCTTCCTTCCTCATTCTTGTTCTCAAGTGACTTGGAATCAAGTCAAGAGACACCAAGTGTGTGGTGGTCCTTGCGGGGTCTAAGTGACCTGTTTGATTAAGGAGAAAGCTCACTCGGTCTAGGTGACCGTATGAGAGAGGGAAAGGGTTGAAAGAGACCCGGTCTTTGTGACCACCTCAATGGGGACTAGGTTCTTTAGAACCAAACCATGGTAAAACAAATCATTGTGTTCATCCGCTTTATTTCTTGGTTGATTTGTTTTCCCCTCTCTCTCGGACTCGAATTCATTTCCAACGCTAACCCTGGCTTGTAGTGTGTGCTTAAGTTTATAATTTTCAGATTCCGCCTATTCACCCCCCTCTAGGAGACTTTCACAATGTATTATCAAACTATAAATATATGGACACACATCATCTTTCAGGTGTGCAAAACTCGGCTAATTCAGTATACATTGGGATCTCAATGTGAGATAATACCCTATGTTCTGTGTGTGGTAGATTTGTTCTATCTTCTGATCCTTTGGGTGTTCCCTAGCCCTCCCTCTATATCCTAAGGAGGGATGATTATGTGTATAGGGAGGGATGAGAGCCAGGTGGGGAAGGATAGGGAGGTTAGGGTTTAGAGCATGTGATCCTGCCCACGTGTGCCCTCATCGGCGCTACATCTCTCCTGGTCCCTAGACCCCTAAAGAGAAAGCCAAATCTTCCCTTCTTTGGTGGCTCCGCTTCCTTAGGCTCAATGCCATAGGCCATTGTAACACCACCTCCACTTCCAAACCAGCGTTACTTACTCCTGGTAGCCCTCTAGGACTATAGATCGTCCTCACAGAACAACACGTGTCTTTTGTGCGCACTTTGTCCTCACTCGTGGACACCCAGGAAGACTTACCGGTCGGTCACTCATCCAAGATTTATCTAGGCCAAGCACTCTTAACCTAGAGGTTGTTTCGAGGTAGGCTTCTGAAAAATAAGATGCACCTTGTTGGTATAAGACCTATACTAATTCTATTAAGACTTGGGCTATAATATCACAATCCACCCTCTTAGAAGACCGACATCATTGTCGGTCAACCCCAAGCCAGGAACTTTCCTTCTTGGCCATGTTTGTGTGTCTAGTGTCATCATATGCCATGCCATGTGACCACTCTAGGCCCACATATGCCATGTGCCTTATACCCGAACCCCTATCCCACACACGCCCATGAAACCGTGAGGGTCGGCTCTGATACTATTTGTAACACCTCGTCCACTTTTGGACTAGCGGAATTTACTCCTGGCAGCCCTCTAGGATCATAGATCGTCCCCACAGACCAACACAAGTCTTTCGTGTGCATTATGTCTTCATACGTACGCACCTAGGAAGACTTCCCGGTCGATCACCCATCCAAGATTTCTCTAGGCCAAGCACGCTTAACCTAGAGGTTCTTTCGAGGTAAGCTTCTGAAAAAGAAGATGCATCTTGTTGGTATGAGAACTCTATTAATTCTATTAAACCTTGGGCCAAGATATCATATTCATGATAGCGGTTGTGGTGGCTACGATGCGACTAGTTGCGGGTCTCTAGGCAACTTACAAGGGAGGCGAGACTATGGGGTGGGGCTAGTCTGGATGCCGGAGGAGGAGGGAGCCTGAGAGGCAGATAGAGTGAGGAACGGCGGGCAGGAAAGCACGTTGAATTAGCTTGTATAGAATTTTCGTTTTCAGGGTAGCCACGCATCGAAACATAGGTAGAACTCCACCTCCGTGGAATGCACGCGTGCAAGTAAAACCAAATTTTAAGGAACCTGATTGTAGCTTCATTTGTACATAGCCTCCTTAGGGCCTGTTCGGTTACGCCGACATGATGACCGAAAATATTCCAAGTGAAATAGTTCCTAGGGAATAATTCCTGGATAACCGAACAAGCCTTTCGAGGACCGCACCAGCAAGTGGCAAATTGACCAGATCCATAGCCTCCTCCTCACCTCTTCCTCCCTTCGTTGTCACCTCTCTGGCCTCCGGTGTTGCTCATTTGCTGCGCAACCAAGCTTGGCGACATGGCCCACACAAATCTGTTCTTCGATCTATTCACTGAGAAATGTTGTGTCGTGGTAGGGAGGGCCTCATCTTCACCTCGACAGCTTCACCTACCCATACGTCACGGATGCATGCGTGGGGCTACAGATGTAGTGGGTGTAGCATTGACATGGCTGATTAGGTGAGGGTAATTAGTTATTTATAAAATTAATCGCAACACTTCAAACAATTTAAATGCAGAAGTGAATGGTCTAGCCACGACAATAGTACAACACCCTTCTATCTAAATTTGCTAGCACCCTTAAAAGGATTGAACTAGAACAACTAAGGGCATCGAGCCAATGGAAACTTACCTAAATAATTCGAATTTGCAAGATCAAACAATCTAGGCAACTAGAGCACATGTAAGAAAACTAGAGCTCCTACATATAGTAGTGAGAAAGTGGCCAACACTAAGCACAAGCTAAACAACACAATACATGATATTATGATGAAGTAAACTTGTGTTCACATATACAAACCATAATGTAGAGGATGACATGCAATGTTTTACTCGTGGTTTGGTGACTTGCTGGTCACTTAGTCCATGTTGAGGCTAGTTCTAGGCTACCACTCCTCTTGTTATCTCCAAGCCCACAAGCTTAAGATTACCTCTTAAGATGGCTCCAACTTGAGTACTAAACCTTGAGCCAGAAGAATCAACTAGATACCCACATAAGACTCGATTATACTAGAGATGCAATTTGACTTCCTCCAGTGAGGATGAGCTCAAGAGCCCCTCACAAAGCTTGTACTGTCGCAAAAAACATAAAACAATGTAACATGGTCTCTAAGACAAGTAACCCATCCTAATAAGATAAAAGGACCATCTTTATATTATAATATGATTATAATTCTTCTCTATTAGTCGACTAGGACTAAAATCATGCACCTATCCTCTCGACTATATAAAGAGAGGCAACGGTACTCCCCTTGCAATAACTTATATTCAACAGTACAATAGACAATCCAATGTATAGGACACATGGTATAGCGCTATATAGGCCATTTTGGATCGACTTCTCTCCAATTTTGGTCATCAAAATCGGCTTCTAGCCGCCACAAACGCTTCGATTTTCAGTCTGCTTCTATGAAATCTCTTAAATCAACATGAGTGCAGAATCCACCAAGTGGTCGCGACATGAGGATTTCGCCGCTTCCTAAACCCTAAACCCTACGGACTCCATCTCCTTCACATGCAAACCCTTGTGACAGCTAAATTATCCACGAATCCATATTTCCAGAGAAGCTCTTCAGTTGTACCAAACAAGCCCATGGTGTTGAAACCTATCTAAATCGTTCTCTCATCCGCAATCGAGTTTGGTTTCTCGTCAGGGCTAACCCCATAGTAAACTTGTCAACATTAGACACCAATAGAAGACGCATCAAGTAGGTGCTCTCAATAAACTGTCTCAATAGCAACTCTTGAAATGAAAATATGATATCATTATAAAATAAGTTACTCTAAATTCATTCAAAAATATCCACAATAAGACAAGCTCAGTAAGTATAGCAAACTGAATCTGGCTAAACCGTGTTCACTATGTATTTCACCAAACGAATGAAACTGTAGAACACTATAAACACATTGTGAGCATGAAAATTCTAATTTAATTATTTGCTGTCATTCATGGATAGATGACTGCAAAATTGTTCAAAACACAAACCACTCTATAGTGATAAAATAAAAATAGGAATTTAAACAGACAGCAATGAAGCATACAAAATATTAAGTGGGGACAAGGTACGCTGAATCATCATCATTCTCTATCCTGATGAGCATGGTGATGATTGCTAAAAAGATCACGATCACGCTCAGAAACAAAGTGAATTTTGCTCTATACTTCCTGGTCTTCCCTATGCTGCTTGTAATACAGACATCATCCCCATTGAGCTCAATTTCAGGGGAAGTCTTGATGGATGTGTTCTCAGCCTCGGTAGTGGAAAGTACTGATGCATCAGCATTGGATAGAGTCTGAGTCCGACCTTTGCTGTTCTGCATATAAATGGTTTCGTTCTCATCTTTCATCTCATCACCCTTGTTGTCTGAATGCAGAGATTGCATCTGTTCAGATGAGATCACTAGTCCCTTGTGTTCCTGATCTGGTGACGACAAGCCTCTGAGCTTTGCAGTGGACTGTCCGATGTTGCTAGCAGAGTCAGAGTCGTATGAGCTTTGAAGCAATCGGAGAAGCTTCCTTGGTGTTGAGTATATCTTCACGTCATCAATATTTATCGGCCTGTCTGAAGCCTAGGGGAAATAACAAAACAATAAAGTTAATTACAGGCTCAACTGAGGTACTGTACAATGCAACTCATGAAGAACTAATTGTACAAAAAGAAAAAAAAAAGCAATCTTGCAAGATTTATTAAAACAGTCGAGATATGTAAACATATTTACCCTGGGACTGGGAGTCTTGTCCCTTGATATGGAACCATTGTGGCTTGGTGACACAAACCCTGCAAATGTGTTGGTACACTCAAAGTTAGCATCAGTCACTTCACTGTCACAGACCTCGCCCAAGTCATCTTCATAGGAATTGCTGTTTGAGCAAAGCTGAATGAACAAGCCATCCTTCAGAGAAACATCAACGGCATCATTGCTCCACAACCTCCGGTTCGTGCGCCGACTCTGATCAAAGTTGCAAGAGGACTGCCCGACTGAGACCGGTGAGTCGTGGAGCGTGCTGCCGTTCATGATGGATGAATCCACAACCTGCGATTCCGGGGATCTGAACTGGACTGGAGAAGCAGCAGCCATGGTGGAGGCTGCAGGGCTGCGCTTGGCACCCCAGAGGCTCCGGCATGGGCTCTTCTCCCTTCTCTTGTGGAAATTGGAGCCAACCATCGGGCTCGTGCCAACCTCATGTCTTGATCCCTTCTGCGCGGCGATGTTCCTCGCACTCTGTGATGCCTCAAACGCAGCACCTCGGACGAAAGGCATGCGGTCATTCTGGCACCGCTCCATCACATCAATCACCCTGCCAAGCTCTGAAGACAGGCACCTGGGGTCAACGAACTTCATGAAGAAATTGATCATCTGGATCGCCGAGAGGCGCTTCTGGGAGCTGCTATCCGCCGTGTCCCCATCAAGGATCTGCAGCCCGGAGCGCACGATGGACCTCGCGTACGCCTCCGCGATCAGGCCGTTGTGCTTCACCAGGGCCATGGCGAGGCCCATGTGCGCGTTCGACCGCGTCGCGCTGTCGTGCATCGCCCCGGCCACCTTGAGGCAGACCTCGTTCACCAGCTCCCCGGACGCGAACCTCCAGTTGCTGGACTCGACGAGCGCCTTCAGGCACAGCGCCGCGCCGGAGGCGGCGCCGCCGTCCTGGCTCCCCCCCATGAGCGCGCTGCAGAGCGGCCTGCAGAGGGAGGCGATGATGCCGGCCTTCTCCCCGTCGGGCGCGGAGGGGTCGATGCCGTGCCGCGCGATGGCGGGCACCACCTTGGAGCAGGCCTGGTGGAGCGGGAAGGAGCCCCCGCTGGAGGAGAGCGTGCACATGATGGTGGCCATGATGTTGCCGATCTGCGGCACGATGTTGCGGCCGTGCACCCGCGCCAGCACCTCGTAGAGCGAGATGGTGAACTCGCCGCCGGTGGGCATGCCGCTGCCGGCGCCGGCGCCGGCCGCGGTGGTGTCGGAGACCTCGGCGAGGAAGTGCGGGATGGACTTGGAGTCCAGGTGTCTGGCGTACGACTTGAGCGCCTTCATGGCGGCGCGGCGGCTGTCAGCGTCCTTGTCCAGGTTGTCCAGCTCCTGCCGTAGCAGCGGGCTCAGGCTCCGGCCCATCGGCGTCAGGCGAGCACGAATCGCAGCTCTGTGTGTAGAACAAACGAAACAAATAGTTTAGACACGGGAAAGGGCGCGTTTTTCAGGCGTCTCGGGACAGAGTCAAGCGCAAGAACCACAGGGAATCGGTGGTCGCGCCCATCGAATCAGCCTATCTTCCGCGAAAATACTGATTCTCACATCGCAGGGCGGAGTCAGTTAAAAGAGCAAATGGGCCAACATTTACCAAATAAAAAATGGCATGTTCGTTTTGGATTAAAGTCGATTGTTTGAAATCCACAGAGACAAGTACAAACCGATACGGATTAAAACCAAACGAAAGATGCTGAAAACGCTCAATCTTTCAAGAACTTGAGAGACACTCAACAAGACTGGCAAAGAAGTTTGGGCGTTGCATTGAACTCACCTGGATTCAAGAACTGGACTGCAGAGCGCAAGAGCCACTCTCTTTTCTCTCTCTCACGCTCTATACACGCACCACTCGAATTCAAATCGCCAGGCCCCGTAGAAGCACCAGCAGCTCAGATCCGCCGTCCGCGTGGGGTTAAAAAGGGCAGGGGCTCTTGCGTCCCTTCTCTCGGCGTTTTCGAACCGAAGCGAGCAACCCAGACTACTTTTCTCACTCACGTTGGGCGAGCCACGCGGAGGAGATGGGTCCAAGAGGCCCACCTGCAGCCAGAGTCGCGGGCGCGGGTGCGTGTGCGTGAGAGCGGGGGGTGTTTTCAGTTCCAGGTGAAGCGGACAGCGGAAGGGGGCGGAGCGGCCGCGCAATTTGAATTTGGGGTTGCCGGAATGACCGTTCCACCCTCGGTCCCTTTGACCGTGTGTGTTTGTGCCACGGAGCCACCCACACGGTGTTCGCGGCTCAGTTGCGGCGTATTTGAATTCGTGTATCGATGGGCCAAACTCCAAACTGGTAGCAGAGGGCAGTGGCTGGGCTTTTCACCTTTGGGCCTTCGCCTGAGACTATGTTCAACGGTGCGCCCTTGGCTCCCCCTCCGCTACCACTGTAGCCGTTTTAGGGGCTACAGTGCGCCCCTCTTCTCTTCACCGGCTTCCTCCTCCTCCTCCTCTCCCCTCCCGATTTCTTCTCTCTCCCGCTAAATGGATGGGCACGCTACGGCGCTCGCGTCCCCTCCGGTTGCTAGCTTCGCAGACAAGCCCGCGCGCTCGGAAAACTCCGAGGAGCGAGCTCCAGGCGAGTCCACGGAGACCGCACCACCGCCGGAGAACTTTGTCGTGGATCCGCCCTCCGCCGCGATTCATTTGCCTTGCTCCGGGCGGCGAGCAGCAGACGCCGTCCTCCACGCGGATCCACTGGGCAGCTTCGCGGAGCGGCGACCCGGTCGATCCGTGCGAAGACGCCGCCGTCGGTCGTCTTCGCACGCCAGTTCGTCGTCTGCGGGACTGACGTCAACGCGAAATATTCGAATCGGCGACAGATCGACGCTCACCAGATCTGCTTCGTTCGAGCTACGACGTCGAAGGTACGCCCCTTTCTCTCCTCCCAGTTTTTCATGTCGGATTCAATCCGTGACCAACAAAAAAACTCCGTTGGTTTAACCGTAGTGTTTACATGTCCATGTACTTGATTTAGTAGATGGATTCATTTGTTCATGGCGATTTGCCCAGTTAGGGTTTACGGGTTCTCCCCATCGCCTATTGTTAGGCTTTTACGCTTAACTGATCCGTCGTTATCTTGTAGACCATGTCCAAGGCTAATAGTTTTTGGAGCATACGATAGAACACGAAGAGTCGGGTGTGATTTTGATAGTCGTCATCGTGGCGTGCTTATTCTTTGTTTATCCACCTAAGTCGAACAGCTCAAATAATATGTGCTCATGTCACTTGTATGTTCATTGGTCAGTCATGTTGGTACACAATTCATTGTTCATATTGGAATGCCAACAACTAAGCACGAATTACCGTTCAATTCCTCATGACAACCCCTTTGTTTGATGCATATCCCTTTTTTTGCATTGTAATAAGTTACTCTGTTTATGAACTCCACTTAGTTAACATACAACCCCTTTGTTTGATACATCACTAAGCATTGCATGCAACTAACGAAACCTTCACTTATTATGCAACTTGAAATATTTATTTCATTATTTGACGTCCACTTCAACTAACTGAGGTTGTAAATCCTTTTTCGCTTTAGTTATTTGTTTATAATCAACTTCTTAAGTGTACTGTCCATGTCTGATGTCTGTGCTCCCATGTTTGTTGTGCAAGTTCATTTTATTAGAAGCCACGAACAAATTCACCCAGGCATGGATACTGTGATCAATTAATTTACAGGGCATAGACATTGCAACCAACATTTGTTGGTAAATTGCAACAACATTTTAGTTTATAACTTTGCCACATTTGTTTATTGCATTGGTACCAACTTTTGTTTCGTAACTGACATTAACACTTCAATTTACCCAAATAGTAACCGAAGTGCCCCTAATTTTTTCATCTATGCACCTTGTCTAGCCAAGGAGGAATCGCTTGACGATTGAAATCAAGATGAGCAGCCATGATGCCAAACTGGTGCAAAACTTGGTCCTCAATCTTGCTTCCTCAATGGAAAGTCGTGCAGTCAATATTAGGACCTTTTTAGAAGAGGCTTTCCGTCATTTGGGTGACGAGCATTACCTTCTGAATGCTCTACTTGCTATTCGAAAAGAGGTAGACCTGATGGAGCAAGATGCAATTGAGAGCAAAGCAAGGTCTGACCCAGAGAAGGATAGGATGGAGGAACAAATTAACCTTGCTCAGGATGCCAAGCCCGTGCCTAGACAAATAACTTTCACCCCCCCATCCTCACCAGAATTGTATGACGCCAGTGACAATGACTCCTACGACTCCGACAGGTCCACTAGGTATAGCATTTGGAACCTGTAATAATGGTACGTAGAACCTGGTCGTAGTAGTACTAATGCATCCAAATAAAGTAGGAACTTGTGTGGTATGTGTTTGATGCTTGCGTAACCGATGTACGAATGGTTGTAGCTTATGTTACTTATGTACGAACCTGTTGTGGGATGCTTTATCCTTTTGTAGTCAACTTATTTCCAGTGCTTCATCCTGTTGTTCGTATTGTCTGAAGCTGATTTGCAATGCTTTCAAGTGTGACGTTTACAGTTCAAGTTTGTTATGTGTTGTCCAACTTAATGTATTTATGTATTTCATTCCAGAATGGCTGACAACAACTCAAACAATCCTTATCGACCACCTGCTGCCAGCCCCAATACAGGTAACCAAATTTTCCCCCCACCCTTGTGGGATCCTCAGATGTGGCAGCCCCAAGGGTTCGACCCAACACAGGCTTCAACATTTACTAATCCTTCAAATTCCCATATGACAAATCATACCTGGTCCCAGGGACCTAATGACCCATCTGGATATACCTTTCGTACACCATGGAACCCATATTTTGGCATGACAACTCCTGGGGGTCCTCCTACACAAACTTGTTTCGGTCAACCACAATTGGTACCACCCCTTCCATGTCCACCGGTGCCCACCCATGTTCCCAACCAGCCTGACCCTATACCATTTGAATCCGAAGCAGAACACAGCGTCCAGGAAGTTAACAGCCCTAGCAAGCCGTCAGATACACCAGGGACATTTAGGAGGACGAAGGAACAGAACTTCAAACCTGATGAAGACATGTTGCTTTGCAAAACATGGTTAGAGATTAGTAGTGACCCAGTGATTAGCACAGGGCAGAGGAAGGAGGGTTTGTGGGCTAGAATAGAGAAAAGGTACAATGAACTTAGAGGTGAGTTTCCATTGAGACTTAATAGGGCTCTCAGCAGCAGGTGGGACAAAATAAGAGCTGAAACAGGGAAATTTGCCGGATTCTACACAAGAGTCCTCAGGGAAAACCAAAGTGGCCTTACAGATAACGACAAGGTACAGTTATATTCAGTTGTAAAACTAAATGTATGGTCATGGTAGATGTGAACGTAATGTTATTTGTGCACTGACAAGTGGTAATACATCTTGTGTAGACTTCGAAAGCTGCAACTTTGTATGCAACATCACAGAAAAAGCCATTCAATTTCATGCACTGCTGGACTCGCCTGAAAAACGAACCCAAATGGGATGCCATGGTTCATGGCAGCCCCTGGAGAGGCAATGCGGGGACCGAGCCAGTACGTAGTCTTACACCTACAGGTTCTGTTAATGAAGTACACACTGATGAAGGTGGTTCAAAAGGCAAGAGACCATTAGGACGTGACTCAACGAAAGCATCAAGGAAGAAGTCAATGTCCAGTGCATCCCAATCTACTGACTACCTGTCAAGAATCCATGACATTCAGATAGCAAGATTGAAGCAAAGTGAAGAAAAATCAGAGCTGAAACAACAGAACATTGAGTTCATGAAGGAAGTTGAACTGAAGAAGTTGGAGGTTCAGTCCAAGGAAATAGAAGTGCAGGAAAAAAAATTGATGATGGAAGATAGGAAGCAAAAGGTTGAAGAGCTCAACAAACTTTTTGCCATGGATATGGATGCTTTACCAGAAGAGATGAGAGCTGTATACATGGCGATGAGAAAAGGTTTAATGGAATATTTCATCAACAATCCTGTGTGACGAGTACTACTGTATTTGATAAGGTGTTTGTCACCTTTGTATCGGCGAACCGTGCTCCTCTGTGTTTGGACATGTCTATTTTAGAGTGGTTGAACAATTCCTTAGTTGTTTGAGTTCATCAGCTTGGTTTTTGAACATTGTTTATTTTCACATTATTGATATTGATAATAAGGATTATGATACATTACTTGAAGTTAGGAAACATATGCAAACTTATTTGTACCAGAGGCATTACACTTACAAGGAACCATGACTTCTGAACTACGGACATACAAACCACATACGACTACTAATCCTGGTACACATCATTTAGTTCATAATTCAAAGTAAACAACATTGGTGTAGCACATCATTTGGATAAAATGCATCAACCCATGGAGCCTCGACGAGCCCAGAGGTGTTCTATGAGGTTGTGCTGTAAAGACAAGTATGTTGCCTCACAGGTGATGTCCTGGTCCGGATCGTTGGGTAACTCGGAGCGGATATGATTGTTCAGCCACTCGTTGCGGTCCTCAGCAGTATTGTTGCACGGTTCAGGCGGCCCAGAGGGGCCAATGAAGTCGACATTAGCTGCACCATCTCCTTCGTCCTCGACAATCATGTTGTGCATAATAATGCAAGCAGTCATCATCTCTGCGAGGTGATTACGATCCCAACCATAAGCAGGTCCACGTAGAACAGCCCACCTAGCCTGCAAAACTCCAAATGCTCGCTCAATGTCTTTTCGACAACTCTCTTGCTTGGTTGTAAAGTGAACCTTTTTCTCCTCAAATGTGTGGCGAATAGCTTTTACAAAGGTAGGCCAATTTGGATATATGCCATCTGCTAAGTAGTATCCGAAATTGTAAGTAGTCCCATTAATAGTGAAGTGCACTGGTGGCATCGTCCCATTACGTAACGGATCAAACACAGGTGAGCGATGAAGCACGTTGAGATCATTGTTGGTACCAGGCATTCCAAAGAAGGCATGCCAAATCCACAAATCGTACCCAGCGACTGCCTCTAGTATCATTGTTGGCCTCGAATTTCGCCCACAAAACTGTCCGCGCCATGCAGTAGGACAGTTGCGCCATTCCCAATGCATACAATCGATAGAGCCTAGCATACCAGGAAACCCCCTGTCGGCGTTTACACGTAGTATGCGAGCAATGTCGTCGTGGTTAGGGATACAAAGGTATCGTTCGCTAAAGGAAGATATGATTGCGCGACAAAAACGGATAAGGCAGTCCCTAGCGGTAGTCTGTCCAATCTGTATGTACTCATCTACCGCATCGGTTGGTAACCCGTACGCAAGGATACGCAATGCAGCACATACTTTTTGCAATGGACCAAGCCCTGCTAAACCTGTTGCATCACAACGAATAGTGAAGTATTCGTCTTCTCGCTGAACGGCACGAAGGATACGTAGGAACAAAGGACGATGCATCCGAAACCTATAAACAAAAATAAAGCATAAAATTAACAAAACAAACCTACAAATGAAAGTAAAATCATAACTTAGGAAATGTACCTTCGACGAAAAACATGTGATGGATACACAGGATTAGGTCCGAAGTAGTGATGTTTGATGAGATTTTCTCCAGCAGCGTGGTCCCTATGGATAACTCGGCGAGGCAATGAGGAGCGCCTACGGCGCGTGCTCGTGTCTCCTTGTACAAGGTGGTCAACATGTTGGGCAAGCAACAAGGTATCAATCTCATCGTCGGAATCGTCGGATGACGAGGACAACACAAGGCTTTTCAATGACTCCATGACGACCTAAACTACGAGTACGTACTACGGTCTTCTTATGGTATGGCGGATGATATAGAAGAGGTGAGTGTGTAGATGAGTGGAGCATTTCCTCAGGGTACCATATTTATAGGTGCCTTAGGTGTGTGAAGGAAGCCAGGCGATCGTGGCTTCCGGTACAAGCCAGTCGTGTCGTGCAAGCCACTCGTGTCGTGTACTAGAAGAATGAGAATTTGTATTTATAAAAATACATCAAATTGTACAGGATTATGTACTAATGTAGTAATAGTAATTATGAAGTTTGCTAATTACATGTGGACCAAAATTCGCCCGTGTACTATACAAAGAATAAATAAAAATAAATTTAATATTTCATGGTAGTTGAGTTAGTTGATGAGGAAAGTATATAATATTGGTGTGGTGGGGTATAGAGGATTGTTATAGGGGGAACCGCTGTAGACCGTGGAGATATAGGGGGAGAGAGATTGCTGACGTGGCACGTGAGTGGGATATAGGGGGACAAATTTAGGGGGAACCGCTGAAGACAGTCTGAACGACACAACGTTGGATGATTAGTGGCCCTTTGGGACCGCTTGTAAAAACGGTTTCTTGAGTGGTGCGCCTGCTCTCTCACTATAGCATAGCGCGTTGTCATCGTTCACGATCGATCCAATCACACCTGCCACCTAGTGTTAATGGATCGCGATCCAAATATTTAAGGGGTGGTAATAGATCTAATCACCCCTAGTGCACCTCATATTTTGTATTGTATCATTTGAATCTTATCTTATTTTGGTTTTTTTTATTTTTCTGTAGGGGCAAAAAACCCCACCTGATATATTGGACTTTGGCAGCCTAGGAACAACAACCCTGTAAGGGCAATTACCTCATTTTTAAGGGAAACCAGGAAAACATTTACAATTTTAGTGACAGACCACAGATTACTCGCAGCTGCAAGCACACCGTAGCAAGTACTTCAGCGACAAGGAGTAAAAGAAAACAAACACAACACAAATGGGCTTGACGCGAGCAAGACAACAACAACCGAATTTTTGAGGACCTAATCATCAAACAACGTACTCGTCGGATATCTCAAACCAATGTAAACCACATCACCCCGTCGTAGCAATGTCGTGCAGTTGTCTTCCTCCATTGCGCACGACGAGGGGAGGAATCCTTGAGGGATGAGGGACCGCCCAACTGAGAGTGGACTAAGAGTGAGGGAGCACACCAGTTGAAGCTTACCAAAGAACTACCATCTCCTTTGAAATTGATGACGAGCACCCCATACCCAGCACATCCAGGCACCATAAACCGCCATCCAACACCCTTAGAGGGGAGGAATCCTCTAAGGAGAGAGGGCGAGATCTTGACTGCACCTGCATAAGATTGATGTCACCACCAACAGGAGACGGATGACGAAACAGAGATGTTAATGGTCAAGTAACTAAGAGCCACAACCATTACCGTCTACAGGCCAAAGACAACAGAGAAGAACACACATAGCAACCATCAGGCGAGCAGAGACAATTGTGCGAAGGTAGGACATCTCTCTGCGCACGAGGCGTGGCACTTTCGCTGCATAAATATCACCTTTACCTATATTTTAGATGACCTCGAGAAAATCGCCCCTAAGAGCGCCTAAAGATGACAAACACACGCATCCCGACATTGCCTCCAACAAGGAGATTGACATAGAAGTCAAGCCGGGGCTGACAGAAGGCCAAGCAAGGCTTTCGCCCATAACCAACGTGGTCGACCACCCGAACCTTGGACATAGGGGGTCGGCGTAGCGGTCTGGGTGGCCGGAGGGCAACGAGTCGGCGACGGAGGCCAAGAAGCACCCAATCGCAGAGATCTTGTCGGTGGTCAAGGAAAAAGAACCACTACGCGCGGACGGACCGACGTGGTGCGGTGGCTCAAACGCCCGTCGCCGCAGGCGGACGCACGATGGCAGCATCGACAGGAAGGAGGAGAGGTAGGTCGTCGAGGCCATCTCTTGATCTGCTCGCGGACCCACGGCTACGACGGGCAGGAGCAAAGGGGCGCGTCGCTCGCTGCCAGTGCGAGGACCGGCAGTCGCGTCAGCCAATGGCCAAGGGAAGACCAGAAACCTACTGGCTCCACCCCAGAAGCGCTTGAATTGGAGAGTTTTCATCAGCATTGTAATTTCAGAGTAGGTACGAGGACTTCGCCTCCCAGCTCCCAGGCTGCTTGCTAGCTTTTGATCATTGGAGTGCTTCATACTTTCTACTAGAACCAGTCGTCGCTGGCTCAGGTGATTTATTAATTTGCTTCTTTTAATTTGCTGGCCGCGTCAGCGTCAGCGTCACGCAGGCAGGGAGGCTGACTGATGTTGATGTGTCGTCTCGTCTCTCTTCTCTGGCTCTCTGCCCGCTTCACACTATAGTCAGTCCTCCACAAAGGAACAGTGGCCAGTAAAATTATTCCTTGATGTCCAAGCATGTTCTAGCTAGCTTTTTCCTTGATGGTGGGGCTGGGATGGAATCTGTGCTATCGTTTGCATGATCTCCGTTTCCTTCGATGGCCTCCGTCACATCGGATGCTAATCATGTATCCTCGTTGCTTTCTCTTTTGGTTGCACTGATTTATTCACAAGAATCCTAAACTTACAGCACATGATGACATAATGATGCAAAGCAATAGCATCTTTTTGGCAACATGTAGCCTGTTTTGTTTTCTATCTAAGACATCACAATCTAACTAAGCTTAGTCGCTCGAGATGAA
The DNA here is from genome assembly GCF_902167145.1 of Zea mays. Classification (NCBI taxonomy): domain Eukaryota; kingdom Viridiplantae; phylum Streptophyta; class Magnoliopsida; order Poales; family Poaceae; genus Zea; species Zea mays. The sequence continues at coordinate 208,029,905 of NC_050099.1, read as the reverse complement.
GAAATTAAAGGAGGGGTAGTCCAAAAGCGCACGCCTGATCGGGGGGAGTCAATAAAAATAATCGAAGTCGATACGATTCAGAGGGCATGGTCTGTTTTGGGGGAATAAAATAAAGGTTTAGGTGGAAAACCTCGGAGGCGCAAGTGCAAGTGCAACCAAAAAGATCTTTTTTTGCCAGATCCCCCTCCCCCCCTCTATATTTTAAGTTAGACGTGTATAGAGGCTTTGGCTAATAATGTTTACTCTACTGATGACATTGTTAGATGTGTTCTTCTATCGTGAGTTTCAAAAGGGACATTGTGTGACCACACACGTGCGTCGAGCCGAGTCGAGTCTAGGCTCTAGGGGTGAGCATTTTTTTACCCAAACCATACCAAACCGAAATTTCGTTTTTTTTACTTCGGTTCGGTTTCGGTTTTTATATCTGAGAATTTCGGTATCGTAATCGGTTTTCACCGAATACCGAACCGAAATAAAAAAAAATTGAATGGCCAACCCTACTAGGCTCGATGGGGAACTAATGACTTTAACCAGCTAATCAAAACACCATTAGTAACAAATGTGTTGGTGGTTGACACTGATAACTAACATTAGTTACAAAATTGATTCACTGTGGTAACTGACATCGTTTTCGAAAACTGATGCTTCATTCATTGCAGCAATTAGCATCGGTTTCAACAATTGATTTATATTAGTTTCTAATCTCTTTATATTTCCTGTCTGGGCTTATATGAGAATGCCATTCTATTCCCTATGATTACGAGACACAACTATTGAGCACCTCCAGACATTCCTCGCTCTGGAACCTTGCACACGCGAGTTGATACAGTAAACAGCCCTATGAAGCTGTCAAGGCCATGGGAAAGATGGTAGGTCAGGTTTTTGGGGAGAACACGCTTTAGGCGGAACTATCTGTTATGTTCGAGGGCCTATGGTATCAAGCCCGCCTCAAGGTACTGTTCAATTTAACTATTTTTTCATGCTCTTTCTGTCTGTTTTCTACTGTTACAATGATATGATAACCTATACAAATCGAGTAGCATATACATTAACCATGCCTTGTTTTACACTTTGAACACACATGTTGTCTCTACTAACTATTAAACCAGCAGTGTAGACTGCCCCCGCCTGGCTCCCCTCCATGCAACAGTCTCCGCTCCGCGTCCGCAACCCACGCTCCCCCTGCCCTCCGCGATGCTCGCGCCGCATCCGCGTCCGCCGCGCACGCTCCCCCTACCCCGCATCCCCTCCTCCGTTCTTATCCTCGTACCCCCACCTCCTTTCGCTACCGCCCCCTCGTCTAAGCTCCACCCCCACCGTCGCGGTGCCAATGCCGCAGTGGTGGGGCCGAGAAGCGCGGGGTGGCGGTGACGGCACGTCGGTGGTGGTGAAGATGGAGAGCCCGGACTGGGCCGTCGGGGAGCCAGAGGCGGCGAGGGGGAAGGCCGGCCGCGACAAGAACGCTCGCCGGATCACGTGGGTGCTTCTGCTCAAGGCGCACCGCACCGCGGGGAAGCTCACGGGCGTCGCCTCCGCCGCGCTGTCCCCGTCTACACCGAGTTCCCCCCGCGCGATTTAACCCCTCGCCTCGCTCGCAGCCTCCGGTTCCCTACAGCGCGCACGCGGTGTTCGTTCCTCTGCCGCTCTCCCTAGCCACGTCCTTTTCCCCCAGAGATCTCCGCTGGACGTGAGGTTCATCGATTCGCCTTCTCCGGGGCTGTCGGATCTCCGCGGCGGCTGGGGATGGGCAACTGCTGCGTAACAACGAATGGAGCCGCCGACGCCGGCGGCGGCAAGAAGTCCAAGGAGCCGAAGCAGAAGATTAAAGAAGGGAGGGAGCCTGACGAGATGTGTGAGCTGGTCGATTGACGACGACTTCCGCATCCTGGAGGCCGTCGCTGCACAACGCCTGGAGCACGGCGCGCTGCATCAAACGGACGTGTTGGCCGACGCTCTCGCTGGCTAGCTCGACAATAGTGGTTGCAGCCTCTCCGATCTCAAGAGGAAGGTGAGGAGTTTGCAGAGCCGGTACGCCAAAGCGGTCAAGAAAGGTGCGCCACCGAGCAAGGATCAGGATCGCCGTCTCTTCGACCTCTGCAAGAGCCCCGTGGTGCGCTCCGCATCCGGCAATGCCGGGGATTTTGGCTTGGGCTTGATGCTCTTGACGCGGATGTAGAAGTAGCCAAGGCACAGGATGAGGCGGTCGGCGCTCTGGACGAGGAAGAGCACGACACAGGCGTCGGTGAGGAACTGTATCCCCGGCGCAACGTAGGCGGCGCAGAAGCGCAACCAGGAGGCGTACAACGACTCGAGGCCGAGGGTGGGGAGGGCGAGCGCGGAGGCGGCGAGGTCCCAGCCGTTGATGTACGCCGCGACCTCGATGGCCAGCAGGAGCAGGGAGACGACGAGGAAGGCCCTGATGAAGGCGTAGAACCCGGAGCGCACCACGGGGCTCTCGCCGGCGACGGCCAGCACCTAAGGCGGTTACCAAGGCGTCGGCTAACGGTGGTGCTGGGAGGGAGCCTGATGAGATGTGTGAGCTGTATACCTTGCGGAGGAGGTGTGTATCGACTTATCTCCGTATTTAATGTTATCGCGATATATTTGACGCCGATTGGCCGGTCTTAAAAGGTGCAAAAGCTGCTTGGTTGTTGCCTTGCTTGTTCCCTGTAGCTACTGCTGCAGCGTAGCCTGTGAATAAACCAGGTGAGGGCACTGGTGTATTTTTTTCTCGAGGGGCACTGGTGTATGAGTGACAAGTCTCTTTTGTTTGGACAACATTTCTCTCATGCATGACGCATATGCATGCAGTAGTGCAGTTTGTTTATCCAACATATAGGATTGTGTTGGTCCTGACAAGAGCCCAGAGATGAGTCACGTTGTCCAGATGCTTGAAGCAGTTTAGAATGCATAGCATTAGGTATCCATCTTATCTAGCATCTTTCTTTCTCGGCACTCCTATTTTTTTTAGCACAGACATGTAGCCTCCTCGGATCATCTCTATATATGCACATAGGATTAGTCACTGCCATTGCATCGATAATTTCCTAAGTGGAGATACAATAGCAATTTACTCAACTAGGTTTTTTTCTTCAAAATTTCTTTTTGTAACTCGTGTGATTTTGTTTAATCCAACAATATTTTTCAGCCCAATCATAGAAATATATATTGCACATTCCCTGTTTTATACATAGCTTTACAATTTGAGCTGAGGATTAGTTTGACTTCAGTTCCTAAAACTGTCCACTAAGCAAAATCTGAATTTTGGTTTTAGCATATTTGAGATAGCTCATCCATATATCTCTTTTTCCCTTCAAAAAAAACTGGAGAGCTTGAAAACCATTAACAGGAAATTAAGAGTATGATAACATGTTGACTCCATAGCAACGCAGGGTATACATCTAGTTACGTTATATGTTCCATCTCATAATTTTGTTCACTAAGTTTGTTGGATTAATGTGGGCTTGGCCCAAATTAATATTCAATAATAGTCAATGGTAAAAATCCACTTCAATGCTACAATGTACTAATAATTTAGTACCATACTATAAGTTTAAGGGACAAATCAATGGAAAAGGATGAAGGACTGTCACACGCGCGCCGCCGGCCGGGCCGTGGCCGAAGCCGAGGTCGTGGCTCCTGGTAGATCGGACCTTGGTCCGAATATTCCTTTCTAACGGTAGTAACGGACGAGCTGTAATGGTTGTCAGTTTCTAGCCCTAATGGTGACCATTACTATTCGTTCCACTCCCTCTGTGCGTGTACAAATACGGAGGAGACGGAGGAGGTGCAGCTTCTTCTAGTCACACGAGAACATCTCTCAGACGCTTTGCACTCAGCCCATCCCCATCCCACCTTCTGCGAGCACAGAGAGAGTGGAGAGCAGGCCTCCGAAATCGCCGTCCGCAGAGCTACACTTGCATGGGTGTGCGGGCGATCAGGTTTTTGGGGAGTGTACTCGCGACTGCTCGCTCCGTTCGCTCGACCAACGCTGATCCGGTTCTTCGTCGTCGGCGCCGTTCGAGGGACTGCACTGCGTACATATGCCTGCATCGGCGGGAGTAAGTACTGTCTAGTTATTGTGGATGATTATTCTCGCTTCACTTGGGTGTTCTTTTTGCAGGAAAAATCTCATACCCAAGAAACCTTAAAGGGATTCTTGAGACGGGCTCAAAATGAGTTCGGCTTAAGGATCAAGAAAATTAGAAGCGATAACGGGACGGAGTTCAAGAACTCTCAAATCGAAGGCTTCCTTGAGGAGGAGGGCATCAAGCATGAGTTCTCTTCTCCCTACACTCCACAACAAAATGGTGTAGTGGAGAGGAAGAATAGAACTCTATTAGACATGGCAAGAACCATGCTTGATGAGTACAAGACTTCGGATCGGTTTTGGGCCGAGGCGGTCAACACCGCTTGCTACGCCATCAACCGGTTGTATCTACACCGAATCCTCAAGAAGACATCATACGAACTCCTAACCGGTAAAAAGCCCAATGTTTCATATTTTAGAGTCTTTGGTAGCAAATGTTTTATTCTTGTTAAAACAGGTAGAAAATCCAAATTTGCTCCTAAGGCTATATAAGGCTTTTTACTAGGATATGATTCAAACACAAGGGCATATAGAGTCTTTAACAAGTCCTCTGGACTAGTTGAAGTTTCTTATGACATTGTGTTTGATGAGACTAACGGCTCTCAAGTAGAGCAAGTTGATCTTGATGAGCTAGATGATGAGGAGGCTCCGTGCGTCGCGCTAAGGAACATGTCCATTGGGGATGTGTGTCCTAAGGAATCCGAAGAGCCACCACAAGCACAAGATCAACCATCTTCCTCCACATAAGCATCTCCACCAACTCAAGATGAAGGTAAGGCTCAAAATGATGAAGGAGAAGATCAAGAAGTTGAGCCACCTCAAGAGGAGAGTCATGATCAAGGGGGAGATGCCCATGATCAAGATGAGGAGAATGAACAAGTTCCAAGACCGCCACACCCAAGAGTCCACCAAGCAATTCAACGAGATCACCCCGTGAACACCATCCTCGGCGATATTCAAAAGGGGGTAACTACTCGATCTCGTGTTGCTCATTTTTGTGAACATTACTCTTTTGTTTCCTCTATTGAGCCACACAGGATAGAGGAAGCACTTCAAGATTCAGATTGGGTGGTGGCGATGCAAGAGGAGCTCAACAACTTCACTAGGAATGAGGTATGGCATTTAGTTCCACGTCCTCATCAAAATGTTGTAGGAACCAAGTGGGTCTTCCGCAACAAGCAAGATGAGCATGGTGTGGTGACAAGGAACAAAGCCCGACTTGTGGCCAAGGGATATTCACAAGTCGAAGGTTTGGATTTCGGTGAAACCTATGCACCCATAGCTTGGCTAGAATCAATTTGCATTTTACTTGCCTATGCTACTTACCATGACTTCAAGCTTTACCAAATGGACGTGAAGAGTGCCTTCCTCAATGGACCAATCAAGGAAGAGGTCTATGTTGAGCAACCTCCCGGCTTTGAAGTTAGTGAGTACCCTAACTATGTATATAAACTCTCTAAGGCGCTTTATGGGCTCAAGCAAGCCCCAAGAGCATGGTATGAATGCCTAAGCGATTTTCTTATCACTAATGGCTTCAAAGTCAGAAAGACCGATCCTACTTTATTTACTAAAACTCTTGACAATGATTTGTTTGTATGCCAAATTTATGTTGATGATATTATATTTGGGTCTACTAACGAATCTACATGTGAGGAATTTAGTAGGATCATGACACAAAAATTCGAGATGTCTATGATGGGGGAGTTGAAGTACTTCTTGGGATTTCAAGTGAAGCAACTCCAAGAGGGCACCTTCATTAGCCAAACGAAGTATATTCAAGACATTCTAAACAAGTTTGGGATGAAGGATGCCAAGCCCATCAAGACACCCATGGGAACTAATGGGCATCTCGACCTCGACACGGGAGGTAAATCCATAGATCAAAAGGTATACCGGTCGATGATAGGTTCTTTACTCTATTTATGTGCATCTCGACCAGACATTATGCTTTCCGTATGTATGTGTGCAAGATTCCAAGCCAACCCTAAGGAAGCTCACCTTACGGTCGTAAAACGAATCTTGAGATATTTAGTTTATACTCCTAAGTTTGGGCTTTGGTACCCTCGGGGATCCACATTTGATTTAATTGGTTATTCGGATGCCGATTGGGCGGGGTGTAAAATTAATAGAAAAAGCACATCGGGGACTTGCCAGTTCTTGGGAAGGTCTTTGGTGTCTTGGGCTTCAAAGAAGCAAATTTCCGTCGCTCTTTCTACTGCCAAAGCCGAGTATATTGCCGCAGGCCATTGTTGCGCGCAATTGCTTTGTATGAGGCAAACCCTTAGGGACTATGGTTACAAATTAACCAAAGTTCCTCTTCTATGTGATAATGAGAGTGCAATCCGCATGGCGGATAATCCCGTTGAACATAGCCGCACTAAACACATAGCCATTCGGTATCATTTTCTAAGGGATCACCAACAAAAGGGGGATATCGAGATTGCATATATTAACACCGAAGAACAATTAGCCGATATCTTTACCAAGCCACTAGATGAACAAACTTTTAACAAACTTAGGCATGAGCTAAATATTCTTGATTCTCGGAATTTCTTTTGATGTCTTGCATACATAGCTCACTAATATACCTTTGATCATGTCTCTTTTATATGCTATGACTAATGTGTTTTCAAGTGTATTTCAAACCAAGTCATAGATTGAAAGGGAATTGGAGTCTTCGGCGAAGACAAAGGCTTCCACTCCACTCCATCAAATTACTCATCCTTCGTCGTCGCTCCGAGCCACTCTCCAACCTTGGTATAATCTTCACTCATATTGTGTTCGCCAAAGGGGGAGAAATTAGTTACAAAGGGCTTATATTTCACTCAAGTATCCGTTTTTGGCGATTCATGCCAAAGGGGGAGAAAGTATTAGCCCAAAGCAAAAGGACCGCACCACCACCAATTTTCAAAATTTGAGTTAAGAAAATATTTTTTGAAATGATGAATTTTTCAATTGGTATCTTATTTTTGATAGAATTTCAAATTAGAACACCCTCTTGAACACTAAGAGGAGGATTTTATTGAGGGGGAGTTTTGTTTAGTCAAAGGAAAATCATTTGAAACAGGAGGAGAAAATTTCAAATCTCGAAAATGCTTCTCAAAATCTTATTCATTTATCCTTTGACCATTTGCAAAAGAACTTTGAAAAGAATTTACAAAAGAATTTGCAAAAACAAAACATGTGGTGCAAGCGTGGTCCAAAATGTTGAAAATGAAAAACAAATCAATCCATGCGCATCTTATGAGAATTTATTGGTTCAATTCTTAGTATCCTTTACACTTACATTATGCAAACTAGTTCAATTATGCACTTCTATATTTGCTTTGGTTTGTGTTGGCATCAATCACCAAAAAGAGGGAGATTGAAAGGGAAATAGGCTTACACCTTTTCCTAAATTAATTTTGGTGGTTGAATTGCCCGACATAAATAATTGGACTAACTAGTTTGCTCTAGTCTATAAGTTTTACAGGTGCCAAAGGTTCACAACAAGCCAATAAAAAGACCAAAGATGGGTTCAAATAAAGAGAGCTAAAGACATCCCAAAGGCACCCTGGTCTGGCGCACCGGACAGTCCGGTGTGCCACCGGACAGTGTCCGGTGCACCAGGGAACTTGACACTGAACTCGCTACCTTCGGGAAAATGGGAGGCCGCTCCGCTATAATTCGCCGGACTGTCCGGTGTCACACCGGACTGTCCGGTGTGCCAGCGGAGCAACGGCTACTTCGCACGCAACGATCGACTGCAATGCATTTAATGCGCGCCTGCGCGCGCAGAGGACAGAGCACGCGCAGAAGGCGCACCGGACAGTCTACAGGACCTGTCCGGTGCACCACCGGACAGCCCAGAGGCCCCACCAGTCAGAGCTCCAACGGTCAGAACCTAACGGCCGGCTGACGTGGCTGGCGCACCGGACAGTGTCCGGTGGCGCACCGGACTGTCCGGTGCGCCATGCGACAGACAGCCTCCCAACGACCACTTTTGGTGGTTGGGGCTATAAATACCCCAACCACCCCACCATTCATTGCAATCCAAGTTTTCCAACTTCCCACATTTTACAAGAGCTATAGCATTCAATACAAGACACACCAAAGAGATCAAATTCTCTCCCAAGTCCTTAGTTCATTCCAAATCAAATAGTGGCTAGAGAGAGAGTGACTTGTGTCCATTTGAGCTCTTGCACTTGGATTGCTTCTTTCTCTCATTCTTTCTTGTGATCAACTCAATTGTAACCGAGGCAAGAGACACCAATTGTGTGGTGGTGCTTGTGGGGACTTTGTGTCCCGTTTGATTGAGAAGAGAAGCTCACTCGGTCTAAGTGACCATTTGAGAGAGGGAAAGGGTTGAAAGAGACCCGGTCTTTGTGACCACCTCAACGGGGAGTAGGTTTGCAAGAACCAAACCTCGGTAAAACAAATCATCGTGTCTCGCTCTTTATTTGCCCGCGATTTGTTTTCACCCTCTCTCTCGGACTCGTTCATATTTCTAACGCTAACCCGACTTGTAGTTGTGCTTAAGTTTATAAATTTCAGATTCGCCCTATTCACCCCCCTCTAGGTGACTTTCAGAATTGATTCTTTCACCACTATTCTCATAACCATGAGCTCTACCGTACTAAGCCCTTTTCACCTCAACCATAAATACACCTAGAGTCCTAGAGAGCTATTCTCCTTCTCACACACTCAACACCCTATGTCTAGGCAAACCTCGGCACACTCGGTCACTCCGCTCTACTGACTACACTTCTAGTGTTAATTCACATCTGATATACCTTCAGGTAAGCATTTGCACTCCATCAACCCAAACTCTACTCAAAACTCTATTCACTCATCTACCACCATTCTTGACCACTATAATGAATACTACTTGATATACTCGCTGATTTCTGTGTTTGCTTGTTCGTGTCGTGTAGTTATCGGAGCGTTCGTGTTGTCCCATAAAGGCCGGTTCTATGAGGCTACGCCAGACAATGAAGTTAGAAGCCAGTTCCACGAGCTCTCACACTTTCGCTGGTTAAATCAATGGCAAGCTCATTGAATCCCTTTGATGCATAAATTACCTATATTTCAAACACAATCCCTTAACATGTTTTATATATGCATTATATTATTTTGCTACTAAGACACATGATGATATAGCCACCGAGCCTTAGAACATTGTTGTGGTTCATATATATATACTCCTAACAATGTTTGTTACAAAGTGATTTGAGACAAGGTGTGAGTTATGCAAAAGAATCATGATTTTAAAAAAAGTAAATGGTTATCACTGTCAGTACCATGAGCGGGACGGTCGGACTCCCTGGTCATGGGAGGGCACAAACAAAAGTTGGCTCAGTCAGGTTAGGTGTGAGCGTGATGGATTGTCCCATCTCGCATAAGGACCAATTTGTTATTACTCCTTACTTGTACTCTCAAAAGTGCAGCCACTCGAGGTTGTATGGGTAGCCGCTTAATCCAAGTCTGTATGGGCTAAACATGAGGGTTATTGGTGGCTAGGGAGCACTAGAAGGAAAAGGCAGGGGAAGGTTGTTGTCCTAGTTTGGGCAAGATGGTGACCTTGTTCCTCTCGGCATGACCGCTAAGGTAAAACCATGCAGAGGAGGATGGGTTTCGGTATCGGGTCTCATAGTAGTGGGACTGCAGAGCTAAACTAGTGGGTACAGTTTACACCTCTGCATAGAGTTAAAAATATATTCAAATATTCCGTGTCCATTGGTATGGACAAGTTATGTCTTGGTTTTGACAATTAGTGTTTTGTTTTCTAAAATGCTTTGAAAATGGTTTGGAAAGGTCGGTGAGCTATAGTTGACGAGAAGTCCGGTAGCTACTTTTGGTTTTGAAAATGAAAATCAGTGCGAAATTATCGAGATACCTAGATGGTTTAGTTTAATTCAGGGGATTGGATTTGATAATGGAAAACTTTCTACTCCTTTGGGAGAGAATGCGCTTTAAAAAAATAAAATGCTTTACAAAATAGCCCTGCGTTAAAATAGCTTTTTTGCAATATACTCTAAACTCCACTGACTCAATGCATTTAATCTTGAATCCCCACTCCATAGGTGAAGGTGGGTTGTTGAGTATATAAGTACTCACCCTTGCTTATTTGTTGTTTTTTAGAGAAGATCACTGATGGTATAAGAGTTACACCTGCTTCCCAAACATGCCTATGAAAGTTGGCCACTAATTTGTTCCGCTACGTATATTAGACTGCTCTAGTCCCACTTTGATGATATGTCCTGAGTTGTGGACCAACTCTTAAAGTTGATCGCCACTTGTATAGGTTTGTCTCGTTTAAGCAGATCTAAAACCATCTAATGTATAAATGTGTATACTCACCTTCTGAGACTAGTATTTGTATCACATTTGAATCCAAAAGGATGCAGACGCTTTAGAGAGTGAGCCTGAGGAGGTCACCCTAGTAGCAGTAAAGGAAAGAGGTGTAGGATGCCTGCTAATAACAAAGTTAAAAGATGATGGACTGGTAAAGCAAATTGAGTTGCAGAAGGCCTAGATCAAATACTTGAGATGACAAAGAGAACAACAGAGACTTGTGTGTCTATTACAAGGAGGGAGGATACATTTGGATGTTTAATTGAACATGTATGTCATTGGTAAACGATTGTGGTACAATTGTTGGAACAAAGGAACATTTCATTGCTTTTGTATTGTTTGCTAAAAGAGTTGAAAGTGATATGTTCGTGACTATCGATAATCTAGAAGAAAGGTCCAGTGGTTAAAGAACAAGCATGAATGGATGACAAGAAACGATGCATCTTGGAGAAATTAGTTTTTGATTCTATGAAGTAATTTGATTTCTATTTCTATAAGAACATTGTAATAATGAATGTATTTTTTCTTCTTCTAATAATAATATTATTACTAATTAATATTTGCATCTTGTTATTTATGTGCATATTTTATTATTTCCATTGCATTGATGATATTGATATGAATGGCACCTCTTTGGGTATGGAGTTAGGGACGCTGATCACTCTTTTATGCATTTTGAAAATGATCTGGTTGACACCGATTTTGGTATGATAGACATTGACTCCGATGATGGAAATATTATTACTCAAGTTATTCCTTAGGTACGATGTACACAAAGCAGTCTAATATGTGCAGCTCTTATTGTTTCCAATTATTATTCGAAGTATCGTGAAAAAATGAAGTTAGGGCAACCAAACAAAGTGGATATGATTGATTGATGGACATTTTGAACACTGATGGAGCAAGTCATAACATGTCCCGAATGAATATTTCACTATTTTATAGTTTGCATGATTTGCTAGAGCGTACATGTGGTCTTAAATCATATACTCGTATGAGTTTCATGGAGTCGCTATCCATATTTCTTATTACTTGTCGGTATAGTTGGTCAAACAATGCTTTAACATTCTGGAAAGATGATTAGCAAAAAAATCCATGAAGTCTTGCATTGTGTGGTAGCCATGTGGAAGGACTATATTCGACCTATTTTTCCAAATTTCTTCAAAATGCATAGTAGAATTTCTGGAGATCGAAGAACAATATCTAATTTTAAATATTGCATTGGAGCTCTTGATGGATCCCACATTATTGCGACACCTTCATGAGAAGAAGCTATTAGATATAGCGGTAGAGGTGGCAATGAAACCCAAAATGTTCCGAATGTTGTTGATTTTGACATGCAATTTACGTATGCCTCTATAGGACATATGCAAGACACAAGTGTTCTCTTCCATGCACTACAGAATGATATGAATAATTTTCCACACCCTCTTACATGTATGTTAGAATATTATGGGACTTATTAATATTTGTATTAGAAGTATCACTTATTATCTTGTTGTTATTACAAAATGTAGACAAATATTGTTAGGTACTCGGGAACTGGGTACCTGAAATAGGCCCATGGCCTCTTTTTAAACGGCCCATCTACTGACCAAGTTTCTGCCAAGCAATCTTGCGAGGCAGAGCAACTGACCAGCCCCGCGAGGCGGAGCGACCGACCAAGTCCCTACCGAGTCACCCGGCGAGGCGGAGCGACCGACCAAGTCCCTGTGAGTAAACCGGCGACCGACCAAGCCCCCGCCGAGCAACCCAGCGAGACGTAGGTCTCAATCTAGTACTACCAACCCACGCCAACTATGACAAGACGCGACATCCCTAGGCCACATAAGGACATACGTGCGGCGTACTAAAGGCGCGCCGGGAGGTCGCTGTCAACACAATTGTACGCCCTGCGAATGGTCCCAAGAATATATCCCCACTGCCTTGTGGGGGCTAGTCAACCTCGACCGTAGGGAACCTCAGCACCTGAGTCTCTACAGTGACCCGCATACCAGAAAAGACGCGATAGTACACCATACCGAGTGTATGCCTACACACTCTGATGGTCCAGTCCTCAGCACTAATCGGAGGCGAGACTTTCACCCCCAAAAGCCACATCATGTTCGGTTCCCTCGACTTCCTCACCACCGCCACCAGCGAGCTCTGCCTTGCCAGTCCTGGCGCGCCTATCGCCATGGGTATGGGACCCACGCACACCGCTGGAAGCAAGGCGAAGAAGCAATGCCTCAAAAGGCATGCCGCTTCCCTTAATTGGCACCTCAACTGGGTCGCCATTGCCATCAAGCAGCATGCCAAGTGTTGGGGGCATTCCGCTTCCGAAGGTCCTCAAAAACATAATTAACCATTTGTTTTCAACATAAGCTATTACAGGGAGCTTTGTCTTCAAGATGCAAGTCTTTTTCTCATGATGAAGGTACACGAGATGAAGATATGACCTAAAGATGATAAGAATAAACATCGAAGCTATCACCAGATTGACAGCTTCGGCTCGTGATGGAGATGAAGTATGATGATGATGCTGACTGAAGGGGGGAAAAGACTACTTAGTTCTTAATGACTTATATTATGATCATGGGTGAATGTCGGAGACATAAATGTACTTTTACCCTCGCCGTGTCTCATGCCTATAAATAGATGAACAGTAGCACCGTACTGTTCACGCTGATTTGTAATCTCCCCCGTGTCAACACCTTCGATCAAGCCGAAGGTATCATTGTAATATAAATCTTGTTAATATTCATGCATGATTCTGTGAAATGCAAATACATATGAATTAATGAGATACACTTGTTGTTGGCATGTCCTTCATGACCTTCATCTGATGATCATTATGTCCGTAAGGAGATGATGCTTCGGAAGACGAAGGTCCTTAATACTTAACAATCGTGTTGCCTTGTTCTTGACTCACAACATTTGAGAATAAGTGACCAACACCAAGGAAGCCTCACCATCAACCTTAGTGGCCATCGTCGGTCGCCAGCCGACATCCGTCCTCAACCTGCTCGAAGACGACTCCAGTCACACTTGGACAGAGCCCAACTCTAACTCCGACGAGGTGACAAGAAGGGCATGTTTCATGGCAATGCCGCCACGGAATGACAATGGTGGGGAAGATAAGGAGTCCCCTAACCAAGAAGAGGAGTGTTGTGTACTTGATCTCAATCCTCTGAAGGTATTGAAAATCAAGGCAATGGAGACATTCGTCCTAGGTTTAACACTCCTTTGAAGTGTTAACACAAAGGACAAAGGTCTTTGGACAAGAATGTTAACAAAAATGATATGTAATGGAATAAGACAGTGGAAATGATACATGAGAACTTACCTCCATCGCCTTAGCATTTTCATTATGTCTCCCATTACACAAGATAAATTTACAAGCATACCTTCGACTCCTGGACAGAGGGAGGCTTAAAGGTTCTTTGAAGGCTAAGCAGCATGAAGCTATCACTCTTGGAAAAAAGTACCTTATGCGGGGCGCTGTTCATCTATTTATAGGGAAGATGAACCGCCTTTATGCAGATTTACAATAATGCCCATCAAGGTTTTACATACACTGCTTACAAAGGGTATTAGGGCAGTAGCGTATTTTCTCTGTCTTCGGTTATGCGGGCTTCAGTCGTCACCCTTTAGTAGCTTCCCCTTTGGGTTTCGTCCGAAGTTGTTGGCTTAGGCTGTTAATCTTACCACTTGGGCACAGATGAAGCTTTTCTCCTTCGGCAGACAGACAACTTCGCTTAACCATTATCAAACGCCTAAGATTGTTGAAGACCTGCTTTGTGTAGCTTTCATTGTATACCGGAAACACAATTATGTAATACAAATATGCTTAGGACCTTCAACAATGTAGGCCCCCAATAGTAGCCCCTTGCGGAATGAGTTTGTTGTTTCAAAACAAGCTTAGATCACAAAAAATTATAACTGGGAGGACTTATGCCGAAGGTCCGAAAACCACCTCCCCGAAGCTCATTATGAAGTGGCAGCTCTGAATAGTGGGACCCAACGGTCATTGAGTGCAACGATTAGAGCCAAACGGTTGTGCGTATAAAAGGGGGTGGCACCCACCATTATGGGTACGACTTTTGATGTTTGCATTCACCACTGTCAGTGATTGCTCCACCTTTGAAGCTAGCTTCGAACATCTTTGCCACTTTCAAAATAGCCTTAGCTAGTTATGAGATCATTCGCTTTTCACTCCGTGTGTTGTTAAGATGTCGTTGACACCTTCGTCAGATGTGCCAGAGACAAGGGCTGAAGAGTTTGCTTTAGCAGTGGGAGCTACTGCCTCCTAGGCCGAGGGCGGCTCTATGAATCCGTCGGAAGACAGCAACGACATTGACATTGAAGAGGATAGCGCAATCATACGCCCAACGAAGCCAAGCCATGTGGACTTCGGCAAATCCATGATTAAAGGAGGACACATTAAGGTACTTAATCATTTTGGCTATATGATAATGTTGATTGGGTGCGGTTAGGAGGTGATGAGTTAGTGTCGAATCTGAAAGAAGATGAAGTTATCGTGTTTTGGAGCTTTTTGAAGTCTGACCTTAGATTCCCTCTACATAAGATGATAACCACGTTGTTAAAAAGGTTTAACATTTATCTTTATCAGCTCACCCCAAACCCTTCAATCAGATTCAAGGGAGGTGGTGAGTTAGTGTGTCTAGAAATTTTCATTTGGGCTATTCAGAGTCAAGGGATTGAACTTGATGCTGAAGCTTTCTGCGAAGCCTTCAGTCAGATTCATGAACTGCATTTTTAGACGAAGGTGACTAGGGGCCTTCATAACAATTTTGATGAGTTAGTGTGTCTAGAAATTTTCATTTGGGCTGTTCAGAGTCAAGGGATTGAACTTGATGCTGAAGCTTTCTGCGAAACCTTCAGTCAGATTCATGAACTGCATTTTTAGACGAAGGCGACTAGGGGCCTTCATAACAATTTTGGTTGCTATAACTTTGCTTATCGAAGGGACTCGATGTTTCCGACTCTTGCTTACCGAAGCAAGGGGCCGAATGAATGAGCGAAGGAGTGGTTTTATATGAAGCATGACTTGACTGCGCGGGCTGATATAAGAGGCATTTTTTCAAACTCCTACTGTTACAAGTTTTGGTCATAAAAAGCCAACATGCTACAACAACTTCGAAGCCCAGGCTGCCATGGTTGCTTTTAATATTGTCTGCACACATATTGGAACAAGGGATCTTGTTCAGGAATTCTTAGCTTTTAAGACATGGCCACTAGCGGTTGAGTGGGAAATGCGAAAGATGTCTGAAGGAGACGCTTCGGATGCCGAGCTTGGGCTGGTTAGGCTTTGTTACAAGTATATATTCAAAGATGAGTTTGTAGACCTAGTGATGGGTGGCTAGATTATGTTGAAGCTAGATGTAATGAGATACTTGGTAACTATAGCAAGCCCGAAGCCGTAGCTTTACAATGAGCCTTTGGGGCTCGAAAGAAGCATCGATTGAATCGTGTCTTTGATGCTATCGACTTTTTCTATCCTGACTATTCCATAATGGTCCAGGATTCTAAGAAGAGGAAGAAGAAGGTAAATACAAGGTGGAGTAAAGTTTTGAGGGTGTAGCTTGAATCAACTCCTCAACCTTGAGAGGAAATTCTTGTAAATAGGCTTTTTTGGTCTTTGGTATACTGGTTATGAATTTATTTTATTAATTTTCTATTTTGGTTATTTTAGGCTGCACTCGAAGCCAAGGTAGCAAGTGAGATTGAGGAACTCCCTCCTATGGGAGTCGAAGAGGCAAATATTGGAGAAGCTATTGCCTTGATAGCACAAAGGGTTAAACCCTTGGAATCGCTTCCGAGGAGCGAGGAAGAAGAGGAAGGGGAGCAAATAGCTCCTATAATGAGTTCATTCTTCAATGCTAATGAAGAAGAAGCTAAGAAAGATACTGTCGGTATAACACTAGCATCGAAGAACAGGTTGATAACTGATGTAGATGAGACTGGTCCAAGTAGTCTAATATTTGAACAGATTAGTGCAGCGGTGTCGCCTTCGGCAATCATGGCAGTCGAAGATAAGGGTTCCTCCAAGCCTGCCCTAACGGAGGACAAAGTAAATGGGCCTGCTTAATTTGACGAGGCCAAGAAAGTGATCGAAGATGATACGTCGCTTGGTGAGGGACCTTTTGACCAAGACCTGGGTGGTCAAAGGTATCGGGTCCACCATGCTACAGGAAAGGTGATGGGCGCGAAACAGCTGGCTGAGGCTATCGGTTTCACCGAACAACTTGGATACCCTTCGAAGTCTACCATTTTTGGGGGCGAGCTAGATGATTATTTTATACTGCTGCCCCGACAATATGGAAATAAAGGTATGCCGCTACATGGCGGACAATGTTGGTTTCCCGAAGCTGGAGGCCATGGTTTCGACTATGTCTTCTGAAGACTTTTCAGATTGTCTGGCTTATACTCATCTTAAGGTATTTTCTATCGGTTTTTGTTTTTAGCTTCAGGTTGCTTTAATGGATTGGCTTATTTTTCACTGTTTATATCTTTGCGAGGTCAGTTCCTAAGCAAGGCCTTACAAAACAAGAAGAATGTTGAGGGCGAAGCTTCCCAGAAAGAAATAATAAAACTCAGATCTCAAGTGTCTGGACTTCGGTTTGATTATGAAGAAAAGTAAAAATCTTTCAAGATCCTGGAAAAGGATTTTATTGATAGTCGGACCGAAGTCCAGATAATGCGCGAGGAGAAAAATAAGCTTGAAGCTTCGAATGCCGAAAAGGACAAACGAATTGCATCACTCGAAGCTGAGCTGGAACGGGTAAAAAAGGAGCACGAAGGTGAAACAACAAAGCTGATGCAAGCATTCGCCGAAGTGGATGTCAATCTTAGCAGTGCTCAGGCGAAGATTGATGACCTTAAGGATGAAATAGGTCATATGGGAGGATGTAACACTCGAAATCCTAATTTGAGATTTATAAAAATTTCTCCAAAGGATTTGAGATAAAGTGACTTTTAATAATTTCTTTCATAAAGTTTTACCTCGCTAGGGTAAATAAATGATAAAATTAAAAAGTTGGGTAGTTCGAAACTAAGATCCCAATTTTTGAAACTGGAAGTTTAAGTTGAACTTGGAACATATAGAAGAAGGAATTGTCAAATTATTTAATTATTCCCTTAAAGCACCCTTTATAATATATATACTCGAATTAAAATAATACATGATGAAGAGTATAAACTAACTTTTTCAAATAAATAAGAATATAAAATTTATACATTCAAAAGCAATATCTTATATAATAATAATAATAATAAAACATGTGTATGTGGCTTATATTTTGAAGCATATGGCTAAACACATTAAAATGACTACCATAAAACCTTTGCATATCATGCTGGAGCTCTTTTGTTGGATGCATCTACTTTGAAGTTTGAAATTCAAAACCACACTTGAATGCGAATCTGAATTTAAAATATTAGATTAGAAAGGAAAAGAAAAGAAAAAAAGAAATAAAACATGAAATCTCACCTGGGCCGAAATTCTCCACCAGCGGCCCACATCCCCCCTCTCCGCGCCCAACCTCCTGTTCTCGCCGCGTGTGCCACTTGGCCGGATTCATTCATACGCGCGCATCTGGTGCTGGCAGGTGGGGCCCCATGGTCGGTCGCTCACTGGTGTACGCACGCTGTTGTGTAATCACTGTCGTGTGGACCATCCTTCTCTCCGTAACAGACCAAGCGCATCTAGCTCGTTTCACGCACCGGGAAAATCGCAATCCTTACGGTCGACCTTGATGGTGGATCTCCACCTGGGGTATTTATGGCTACCACGGGCACACCCCCTTGGCCATAGGATCAGGTTGTAGTGGGTTTCTTGCAAGGTCGAGAGCTCGGTCGACATCACCGGACGAACAGAGAAGTTGGAGGCCGTCATCGAGGGACCTCGATTCGCCATCCCTGATGCACCGGGAAGCGGACCTAGGAGATGCGCCTAGCCTCCGGGAGGATTCTCGGGGATTCACTAGCGAAGTTATCCTCCTGTGCTCAACCAATTTCTCATCGGAGTAATGGCTCCGTCGTGTGCCCGCATCGTACCGTGGGTGGTTTTCCAGGCGTCGTATCTACCTCCGGTAAGTTCCTAGCCAAGTTCGCCAGGATCATAGAGTTGTGTGGCTTTTATCCGATTCGACTTTGGTACTCAGGTGCATACCGCAGCTATGGCACCGCCACGGAGGGTGTCCCGCCGACGCGCCTCGGCTCGGGAGGAGGGAGATGAGGGGCGAACGTTTGGATTGGTCATCGACGGTGGAAATTAGACGTAAGGGCAGAGTTGCGTGAAACCGTTGATGAGCTAACGAGCGATAGAGATTAAATCGTAACATACCCCTTTGACGTATGCAAATCGGGCCGTTGAGAGCGAGACCGAGGGTCGAGATTGTATCTGGGCTTCATAATATCTAAACCATCTGCCTATGATCTCATGGTGGGCAGTGCGCTTGAGCTAGGTTAAATTGTGGCCCTCGGATTTGATCGGGCAGCTAGGAATTGAGGATATCCCTTCGATCTGGTTTAATTGCTTATGAGTCCTCGAGGTTCTAGGAATTCGACCTGCCATCCATTTTCCGGTATAAAGAAAATAAAATTAATCGAGGACTTTGCATATTAGCCCCTGGTATATAAAAATCAGTATAAAATAATACCCAAATGACTAATAAACTTCAGAAATCCATAACTAATGCATTTTAACTCCGATTTAGCCCATTCTAGTTGCATTAATCTCATATTAATATTTTTCTTCACCTAGTAACCTTATTTTACTGTAAAGCCTATGGTTAAAATTATACACTCAACTTATTTTATATCTACCACTTAAATCTTCATAAAATTACAACTCTTTAACCGTAACTTCGAATTTAGTGGTTCTCGAACCTAGGATCTCGTTACGACGCGTAGAATATTATTATGCAGTTTGTGCTTATGTTTGGTGTGATGTTAATTTTGCCTATACCATGTTTGTTTGTATTGCTACGAATAGCAGTGAGGTCACGAGAATCTAAAGATCATCCTGGTGCCTGGAATCACGAGTCCCAGGCAAGTTGTGCCCTTGATCACTTTTCTTTACCCAATATGTTACTGTTAATCAGTGTGACATGCTCAGGTTAATCTGATGGGACCTAATAGGTTTCCCTAGACTTGTTTATCCCGCACCTTGTTTACCACTGAAATTATGGGTAGCTTTACTATTGCTCTACTTGGTTTTGGGATTAATATTACATTATGATCATGTTCCAGTTATACTGTTGTTTAATTATTGTATATGACAAGATTATTGTCTTAATTGGAACATGGAGCTTAACTTGAGAAACACGTGCTACCACAAGGGTGGAATGGGACGCCCTTGGTTGACTAATTAGGAAAGCTAGTGGAGGACTACCTTACCCGAAAGGGGCAAGGGCAGTAGGGGAGTTGTGTATAGGGAGGTTCTCGGGTCGATCATGCTGCGTTGGCTTTTCGGACGAGTGATTCCTATCTTGCCCTTCCTAGAAACTGTACCAGGTTTTCTGATGCTAGTGGAACTTTGTAAAGGCCTCGTAGTGGATCTCTAGCCATTCACCTCGGAAGTGTCTAAGGGTCTAGCTAACCCTGGCTAGACGGGATACACGACTTGTGGGTAAAAAGTGCAACCTCTGTAGAGTGTAAAACTGGTATATCAGTCATGCTCGCGGTCATGAGCAACTCAGGACTCCCGCATGATTAATTTATGGAACTAAACTTAATCTATCATATGCATTGCATCGCGGTGTTATTATCAATTGTG
The DNA here is from genome assembly GCF_902167145.1 of Zea mays. NCBI lineage: Eukaryota > Viridiplantae > Streptophyta > Magnoliopsida > Poales > Poaceae > Zea > Zea mays. Next base: position 208,009,701 of record NC_050099.1, on the reverse strand, counting down.
TTCTCTTACTTAATTGGGTTGGTATCTACTTATACTTAGTAACTGCTAATAAAATTCTGACCAACTTTAAAAGCAATGCTCAGCTTTAACCATCTCCTTTGGTAAGCCTTACACTTCACATGAGCTCCCACCTCTGGTGAGATCATGCACATTATTCCCCACAACTTGTTGAGCGATGAACGTATGTGAGCTCACCCTTGCTGTACTCACACCCCCAGGTCAAGAACAGGTACCACAGGATGAGGCGCGTGAAGGATGTTGTGATGCGTTCGTGAGTGGTTTAGGCCGTCGTCTCCCAGTCAACTTTATGGTTGCTGGATTGTTGTCTGCATATGATGTATTTATTTAGCTATTTTGTATAGAACTTCTGTTATATAGTAAAGATGTGACATTTGTTTTTGTACCATGAGTCATCATATGTGTGAGACTTGGTTCTAGCACACTTGGTGATTATTTCATGCCCGAGTGTGACAGAGGGCTTAATGAAAACTACTGAATCCTGCTGGCCAATTGTCACACCCTCGGCAACAGATGCCACAATGAGCTGCTGAAAACCATATCCTCCATCGGGGCTCTATCTAAATATTTTTTTTTCAGATGGTGACTTGGAGGGTCTGATGAGGTGGGTGCTTAGCAAGACCCGTGCTTTCAAAGGCATTCTCTCAGCTCGAGAGGACTACTGTGCTTGGATAGGCGCCTGAAGCACTGCTTTGGTTCTACTAAAAGCCATGTGCAATCATGTGAGGGATTGCACAGGCCCTGATTTCAGAGTCTCTGCCGACCATGTCCGAAGATCAAGTATCAAAGCTTCGAAGTTGTCCAAAAAATTCTTATCTGAGATTTCGAAGAGGGGCGAGAAATAATTAATTGTTGAAGAATCTATAACGAATAGGGTGAAGGTATGCACTATATCACCTTCGTCTTTACCTTTGCGGGGCATGCTCATACTAACCGAAAGATTTCTATAGGCGCAACAAGTGGCTCAAAAGGTTGTGGACATCCGGAAGAAGCTTGAAGACAAAAAAAATCTGAAGGTATTTGACTTTTCGCTTTTGTTAATTTTTAGTGTATTTGTTCTAACAATTGCTTTACTAACCCTTGCTAAAAAGTTTCCACTTCACAGGTAATAATTGAAGTAAAACATAATGAAGTCGAATCGAAAGATGTTGCTGTCGAAGCTGAGGCAATCTCTGCTAAAGCTGTGAAAAAAGCTGAAGATGATGCTATCCCAAAAATTTGCGAGCAAATTTATGATGAAGCAATGCAGAGCAACCTAGGAAACCGATTATTTCTTGTTCTAATATTTTTTGATGATTCAAAGTGTCTAAACTCTTTCGAAGTTTCTTCAAATGTTTTGTAATATATTCGTATTTATGTTTCACTTTTGTCTCTTCTCTTTTGTAATGTGTGAAATTTTATCCAATCATGCGTTTTTTAGCCGAAGGCAAAAACACCTTATATTCTTTTCACACGTGACAAAAGAAAATGTATATGTACACTCCCTCAGGAATGTCTTTGGGGGGTTTTTACACTATTTTGGATGTAATAAATCACGCCTTTGCATCCCCTTAGGAACAACTTTAGAGTTCTTTCACTATTACTTAGGTGAAATGAAACATAGCTCTGCATCCCCTTAGGAACGACTTCAGAGCTCTTTCACCATTATTTAAGTGAAATGAAACATAGCTCCGCATTCCCTTAGGAACAACTTTGGAGCTTTTTCATCATTACTTAGGTGAAATGAAACATTTTTGTCATTACACTCGAAGGTACCAGATCATTATTGTATTGATTTGCATGATATAGGAAAACGTTTGCAAAGGTAAATGTCGATAGACAATAATGGCTTCTTGATAACTTCGAGCTCATCTACCCAACCCCTTGGGATCTTTAATATATGTGCTTCGTCTACGGGACCATACTATTAACAGTATGAGTTTTGGATTGCTCCCTTCTGTCCCTTTGCTGTAGGTATTGCCTTGGGAACTTGGGTTGACCAGCAGGGACTTGGTCATAAGTGGGTGGTCCTGGGACGAAGGAGGCAGCTGGTGACCACACACTCATCACTGGGTTACTTGAAGCGTTTGAGGATGAAGGTAGACTTGGCCTTGGTTCCTACAACTAAGGTTGTACATATTGTGGGATGTAGGGTGAACAGTATGAGGATGTACTAAACACATCTTTTGACTGTGAAGGTTGCATTACTGATGAAGCAAGCTCCTTTTGCTTGTTGATGGTATGATGACATGTTCTTGTATTGTGGCCTTCATCCTCGCCACAAAACAAATAGAATGGTTTTCTTATGGGGTGCAATGAATCTGCCACCAAAGCTTCGACCTCCCCTTCCTCCTCTCGAAGCAGGTGGACGAAACGTGCTATGCGAGTGTTGCTGCTGAGAGATTGCATGTTGTTGTCCTAACTGACCCTTAGACTGGGCCATCCTTTCCTCACCCTGTGGTGGGTTATGGATACTTCGGACATGTCTCGGATGAAACCTTCCTTCGAAGCCCCTGGCGACTTTGGTGTATCTATGGAACTCCTCCCTTCTTTGGCAGAAGTTATTGTCAACCCTTATGTACTCATCCATTTTTTGCAGTAGTTTTTCAAGGTAGTGAGGGGGCTTCCTTACAAAATACTAAGCAGCTGGTCCTAGCCTGAGCCCCTTGACCATGGCTTCGATGAAAATGTCATCTTGAACTGCTAGAGCCTGAGCCTGAAGCCTGTGAAACCTTCGAACAAATGACTAAAGTTACTCATCTGGCTCCTGGGTGCATAGAAACATGGCTTGTGCAGTGACAGGCTTAGACTAAAAACCCTAAAAGCTAGTATGCAGTATTTCTATGAGCTTCAGCCATGAATTGACGGTCCTTGGCCGAAGCGACGAGTACCAAGTCTGGGCCACTCTTCGGACCGTCGTGACGAAGGACTTCACTATGACTGCTGAGTTACCACCATACGAGGATATGGTAGCCTCGTAGCTCATGAGAAACTGCTTTGGCTTGGCCAGGCCATCATAGATAGGCAGTGTAGGGGCCTTGTACAACGGTGGCCATGGTGTAGCTTGTAATTCTGGTGTCAGCGGAGAGGCTTCATCATAGATGAAATCCTAGACATTGTATTCTTCATGACGAAGGTTCTCATGGTTGCGTCCGTCATAATCTTGGTCCCTATAGTTGTTCATCTTTTCATGTGCTTCAATGTTCCGCATCTCTTCAGTTGCTTCATCAATCTTTCTCTAAAGCTCTGAAAGATGAAGCATCTTCTCTTTGCGCTTCTCAACTTGCTGGTGGATGAGTTCAAGGTTGCTGATCTCCTCATCAAGTTCCTCTTCTTGAGGTGATGGGCTAGTGTCCTTCTTCTTCTGGTTCCTTGCTTCTCTGATCAGAGCTTCGTTCCCTTGATTGGGATAGATGGGTGCAAGGATGGAGCCAGTTGTCGTTGCTTTCTTTGATGGCATAGTGTATGCTGATGTGGTTGTGGAATCACCAGAGGTGGGCGCTAATGTTGTGTACTTGATCTCAATCCTCTGAAGGTATTGAAAATCAAGGCAACACAAGTTAGGAATGGAGGCCATTGTCCTAGGTTTAACACTTCTTTGAAGTGTTAACACAAAGGACGGAGGTCTTCAGACAAGAGTGTTAATAGAAATGATATGTAATGGAATAAGATAGTGGAAATGATACATGACAACTTATCTCCATTGCCTTAGCATTTTCATTATGTCTCCCATTACACAAGATAAAATTACAAGCATACCTTCGGCTCCTGGACAGAGGGTGGCTCGAAGGTTCTTCAAAGGCTAAGCAACACGAAGCTATCGCTCTTGAAAAAAGATGCCTTATGCTGGGCAATGTTCATCTATTTATAGGGGATATGAACCGCCTTTGTACATATTTATAATAATGCCCATCAAGGTTTTACAAACACTGCTTACAAATAGTATTAAGGCAGTAGCGTATTTTCTCTGCCTTTAGTTATGTGGGCTTCGCTTCCCCTTTGGGTTGCGTCCAAAGTTGTTGGCTTCGAGTGTTAATCTCGCCACTTGCGCACCGACGAAGCTTTTCTCCTTTGGCAGACAGACAACTTCGCTTAACCATTATCAAATGCCTGAGATTGCCGAAGACTAGCTTCGTGTGGCTTTCCTTGTATACCTGAAACACAATTATGTAATACATATATGTGAGGACCTTTTGCAATGTAGGCCCCAACAGGGAGTACTAGCGCCAGCGTCAGGTGTGCATCCTCGCCCGTGAGGCCACCCTGCAGCAGCAGGAGCTCGATGCTCTTGTCCAAAAGCTTGATCGAGTTTACGGTGACATCGTGCGAAGACGCCTCGAAGCCAAAAGATCTTGGGTGAGAAAAGTAGGCGACAAGCTCGCTGAGAGCAGTGATGGGGCACAATACTTCCTCAACCCTAGGCAGAACATGGCCGTAGCCGCCATGATGCTTTGATCCATCCTCGAGTCAGATCAACCAGAGGCAAGGGCGTCGACAAATATTTCCAAGTATGATGTGTCTTCAAATCCCATCATATGGCTGGAATATTACCGCCTTGTCTGTCGCATGGTGGGAATCAAGGACGACCACCTCATCATCCAGTTTCACCCCATCCACCTTACGGAGGGGGCAAGGGCCTGACTCAAGTATCTGCCAGCCGACACCATCCACAACTAGGCCGACCTCAGAAAGGCGTTCATCAAAAACTTCCAGGGTACTTACAAGCATTTTGGGAGCTCCTGGGACCTCAATAGGTGCAACCAGAAGAGATGGGAAAGGCTCTGGGACTACATTCGGAGGTTCTCCTAGAAAAGAAATGAACTCCCTGACGCTACCGACACCCATGTAGCAAGTGCCTTCACTTACGACACCACCAACGAGGCGCTCTTCTACAAGCTTGAGTGAGGGTGACCAAATACCACTGCCGATCTTCTCGACATAGCGACCAAGATCGCTGACGGGGAGGACGCCGTAGGGACCATCTTTTGCAAGGGAAAAGGCCCATGCAATGCCGGCGAACCAAGCAGTGAAAATGAGCGTCGGGAACACCCTGACAAGCGCCGGAGGAACCATCATCCCCGACGCAATGAAGAGGAAGTCGGCACGGTGGATCGGTCTCCCAGGCCATCGCTGAAAACGAACGCAACCATTTCTAGAAGCTAATGGACTCGTCGTGCCAGAACTACGACTTCCCTATCCTCCACAAGCTCTAAGAATGTGATATCCTAAAGTGCTTCATCTGCAAACCGTCTGCTAAGAAGGTGAAGCCAGAGGAGCCCGCCAAGCCAACAGAACAGGAGGCCCCCGTGTGGATTGCCCCAAAACGACGGGGTGCCCCATGATCTTCGGCCGGACTGAAGCGTATGGCAACAAGCGCTGCCTCAAGGTGGCCCACCACGAGGTGCACGAGGCAGAGCCTACCATCCCATGGTATCTCTAGTGGTTAGAGTTCCTAATTGTCTTCAACTGCCATAACCACCGAGACAGGATCCTACACCTGGGACCTACCCCCTCATGGTCGAGCCAATCATGGGCTCGAAGTGCCTCTCCAAGGTACTCATGGACGGGGGAAGCGACCTCAACATCATGTATGTTGAGACCTTCGATGATTTAGGGATCACACACTCCTCACTACGACCCAACTCGGTGCCATTTCACGACATCATCTTTGGCCACCAGGCCTACCCGCTCAGGTGGATCACTATATGCATCACATTTGGTGACCCCTCCAACTTTTGCACCGAGCGGCTTCAGTTCGAGGTGGTGGACTTTCGGGGGTCCTACAACGTCATTCTCGAAAGGCGATGCTACACCAAATTCATGGCCATACCAAACTACACATATATGAAGCTGAAAATGCTAGACCACACAGAATCATCGCGACTTCTGCTTCATTCAAAGTCGACTACACTCGCGAGCAAGCTAATTACGAGCTCGCCTTGACACTGGCCACAATGATGGAGCTAGCCAAGCTCTAGAAGGTCGCTTTTTAGGATGCCACCCGTGCACCTAGGGGTGGCTCTGGCACCCTCAAATCCGTCGAGGACAAGGGCGACACCCCGACCAATGCCACTGACATCTCCAAGCATACAAGGATTAGCGCAACGCTCCCTAATAATTAGGCAGGCGCACCCACCGCTTCAACGATGAAAGGCGCATGGACAACAATAAAAAGGTTGTCACACCCGGTTGTATAAGGTAAACCGAATACGAACCATGTACGTGCCAGGATCAGAAATTCACGTACACAACGATTACATAAATGACTCATCATAGCACAATGCTTCGAATAACAATAAGGAGTAAGTAATAATATTACAGACTAGAGCCATTTACATAATATACATCAAAGTACACAGAATCGAAACGTAGCCAACGTAAATTAACCCGCCATAGGCAGCTAACTGGGGAGGTCGCTATCCTAATCCTTGAACTCGCCGAAGTCCTGGAACTCCTGAAGATCCGCCTCGACACCTTCTTCTTTACCTGAGCATAGATTGCACCAAAGGCAACCTGGTGTTTTGTGAAAGCAAGGGTGAGTACACATCAACGTACTCAGCAAATGTCCCGTTTGGCTGTAGTGGTCTAGCTTTATGTGGGGTTGAGGTCAAGTGGTTGCTTTTAGTTGGTTAGGTAATTATTTCTAGTACAGAGCCAGGTTTTAACATTAACCCAAGTTGTTAACCCAAAAGTACTCCTTCCAAACGGAAAGAATACCATAAACCATAATCATAATAATCAAAACCAGAATTATTCTCATCATTATCTCTAAACGTAATATCTCTGATCAATGTGTCTCTAATCAATGGAGCTCCCAAGGCCGCTCATAACCCCGAGCACGGCTGATATATTAGTTTCATAACACTCTGCAGAGGTTTCACACTTCACCCACGAGCCGTGATTCCCTCTCTAGCCCGGGCTTGCAAGACCCTTCTTCACTCCCGAGGTGAATGGCCAGGGATTCACTACAAAGCCTTTACAAAGATTCCCTGAGGCTGTAGCCGCCCGTTAGGTTTCCTAAATGTACCGCACTCCTCCCCAAGGGGCAAACCATCCTCGTCAGAGCGAGCCACATACACCGAGTGTGGCGGAACCGCCCGAATTATTCCAACTTAAGTGCCCAAGTCCTGCCTTAGAGGCAAGTCCGCACTTAAATCGGAATAAATCGTTAGTCCCTTAGATCTAGTCCAATAAAGCCACTAACAAGATAAAGTACCACATACTCACTCGAAGGTGAGGCACAGAGAAAATACAATAAAGCGTAAAACCATAAATTAAAGAAGTACTTAATGTTATTACATCATCATCGGAGTTTTGCAAAAGTAGTAATCATTGTTCTCGATGCAGCGGAAATTAACTAACGGTAAAGAAGAGAGGATGGGGAAGCCTGTCCCATCAATCATGCTCCTCTCCTACTGAGGTAGGGTCCCACTCGACTGTCCAACCCGGTGACAAGGTGGACGGCCAAGGCACTCCAGCAACCATATCCTCCAGAGTACCTGTAAAATTGTGCCACAAGCAAGGCTGAGTGTACTAATACTCAGCTAGACTTACCCGGTGTGAGGAGTCTACTCCTCTACCTCTAGACCATGCAGCTGTTTGGATGAGGGGTTTGGTTTGCCAAAAGCACTAGCTGAGTCTGAAAACCAGTTTTAACTTTTCAAGTTTTAGTGTAATCCTTTAGACTAGATGAATACCTAGCTATTCATACATGGATTCAAACATTATTTCAATCAATATCTTTTGACTGTCACCTCATTCCACTTCTTACTCGATGCAGTACAATGGATCAAGCAGTCTCATTAGCTGCGAGAAGCAGACGATTCGAATCGAGTTTTAACCTTGCAAGGTAAACCTAAACACACGACGTGGCGAGGCACTCCGTCCCCACACACATCAACCGTCCCCATCGATTCCCCGTCAACAGAAAGAGGATCACCGCCTTGGCGTACAATGCCTCACTAACCCCGACTGCCGTCGTGCAGTGACCGCACTTGTACCCACCATAACTGGAATGGGAGACCACGTCTCAGGTCGCGTGAGGAGGGCAATCTGCAGGCAGGTTCACTCAGGTACTAGGCTTATCGATTTACCATATTTCTCGACATGTGTTTAGTACGTTCAAACGCTTGACACAGGTACCACACATTAATCTTTATTCCAATTTCCGTCTCGTAGACAACGCGTCCCCATGGATCGTTGTCCATAGACCATCGTCATTCTGATATAAAAATGGATACAACCAATTCCTGACCTCACACGAGTGCTAGAAAAATCACTCGACTTCTACCGAGATCCCTAATTAGCAAAACAGCTACTCGACCTAGCATACTAGTATACATCTCAAAAGGAATCCTGAGTTCATGCAACTATGGTTTCAGGCAACTCCTATACTTAGGTGCACAGTACAAGCCTACAATCATTAAGTGCAGTAAAATAGTATATATAACGGTTATGCATAAAACCGGGGCTTGCCTTCAAAAGCTGGGGCAGGGAGATCCTCGGTGGCAGGCTCTGGTGCTAGCTCCTCGACTCCCTCCTGAGCAACTCCTTGCTCCGGGATGAGTACGTACTCTCCGTCAGCGAGGTTACAGTCTATCGAAGGCAATGAATAAGATACATGTATGTTAATGATATGCAAATTTTGTAAACACGATGTATGGTGAAGCAATATTAAGGCAGTGGGTACATTAGGGTTTCGTTGCTGTACGAAGTTCTTATTTGTGCATAATTACTAGTTTAGGTTTTTGAGTGGATTAAGAATTTAATCATCCCATTAAAGTTTTAGTGGGCATTTAGGGAGGTCTGGTTGTAGGGTGTGTAACATTATTGCCTCCCATTAATTCCCCCTTTTTATTTTCTATTTATGTCTTTAAGGTGAGCTTGAACTACCATAATGATTTAGAAATTTCTAAAAATTTTGTAACAGATACAGTGGGTTAACATTGGTCACTGTAGTCTATTCTATAAATTTGAGGTTAAGAGAAATTAGGACAAACTCTAGGCAAAAATAACAAAAGTGAGGGTAGAGGGTCATTTTGTACTACAACTCTGATTTAGGTGGGGGTTCTGTACTAAAAGTTATTTTGGCTAGCCTCTATGGGTAATAACATGTTTTTGTGCCAAAAATCCTAGAAGGTGACTCAATGGTTATTTAGTTGTGATTTTCTAAAGTTTAATGCCAAAAAGACACTTATAACTAACTTGCCATTTGAAAAATATCAAACAGCAGAACTTGTATTTTTTTCTAGATTCATATTAGCATAATAGTAGTTATTCCTAAGGTTGGGGTGGTTCCTCCTTAAGATTATTTTTCTAAGTTCTCATTGTTTTTATTAAATAAAAGGTGGTGCATTTTCTTTGTACTGGATTAGGGCTCAACAATTTTTTCTCATAAACTTTATCACCTGAGCAAGCTAGGAAAAACGTGGTTACCTTCTGGTCCTCATTTTAAATCCCTTTTTCATTTTCTTAAGGTTTGGGCCAATATAATTTTTAATGGATAATATTCCCTTAACCTAGTATACTGGGGAGTTTAATATTTTTAAACAGTGTAGATACTAGTTAAGTATGTCTCCAATTTTTCTCAGCCCTAGTCTAAAAGTATTTTTTATTTTTCCTCTGGATTTCAAGGTTTGGGCAGTTTACTTAAATAAATCCAAACTATAAAAAGGGTTACAGGAACCATGGCATTTATCATTTTTGCTGGGTAGTTTATGAAAGGCAGGTTCTAGCAAAAATTTGTTTGACCAAATTTGGTTGACTACAATTCAAGTTATGAATTTTCTAAGTCTACTGCTAATTTGAAAAAGAATAAATCTAAAGGTTTAAGAAAAACAGCTTTGCACCGGGGCACCTGAGGTTTTCCTTAACCAAAACCTTAAATCCGCGCCCTAGGGAAACTATTCACTAGAGTCACTAATATTTCCAATAACCCCCTGGCTTTTTTCCTTTTCTTAACCCACGCTCCCTCCTCGCCAGAACAGTAGCCACAGAGAGAAAAAGCGGTGGCGCGGCTTACTGAAAGGGAAATGTGCCCTTGGGCCATTTCTAAGTATTTTGGTGATTAAGTGTCTAACACGAGTGCTTAAGTGTTAAATTATGCCAAGGACTCAAGAAGTGCAAATCAAGATTAAAGGTATGTTTCTAGACTTAGTACATTGTTTTGAAGACTAATGTATTGTGTCTAAGTGCTAGAAACAGGAGAAACATATATGGAGAAGTTGGTTGTGTACAGCCAAAAGGCTACTCGATTTGGGTGCACCGGACAGTCCGGTGGTGCACCGGACAGTGTCCGGTGTGCCAGGCTAACTCTGGCAAACTGGCTGCTCTCGGGTTTCGTCGGCGGCGTACGACTATAAATCACCGGACTGTCCGGTGGTGCACCGGACTGTCCGGTGAGCCAATAGTCGGCCAGGCCAACGGTCGGCCGCGTAATCCGCGCGCGACGCGTGGCAGAGCCAACGGTCAGAAGGGGGCACCGGACTGTCCGGTGTGCACCGGACAGTGTCCAGTGCGCCAACGGCTCTGAATCTCCAACGGTCGGCTGTGCCAAAATAGGAAAGAAATCCGCACCGGACAGTGTCCGGTGGTGCACCGGACTGTCCGGTGCGCCAGGCGACAGAAGGCAAGAATTGCCTTCCTGGAATGCTCTCAACGGCTCCTAGCTGCCTTGGGGCTATAAAAGGGACCCCTAGGCGCATGGAGGAGTACACCAAGCATTCTCTAAGCATTCCTAAGCACCAAGACTCCAATTCCGCACATTTGATTCTTTGTGATAGCAACTAGAGCTCCATTTGAGTAGAGAACTCTCCAGGTTGTGTTGTGAGCTCGAGTTGTGACTTGTGTGCGTGTTTGTGCTCTGATTTTGTGTCTTGTGTGTGTTGCTCATCCCAGCCTTACTTCCGTGCTTCTTTGTGAACATCAAATTGTAAGGGCGAGAGGCTCCAAGTTGTGGAGATTCCTCGCAAGCGGGATATAGTAAAACAAAGCAAAACACCGTGGTATTCAAGTGGGTCTTTGGACCGCTTGAGAGGGGTTGATTGCAACCCTCGTCCGTTGGGATGCCACAACATGGAGTAGGCAAGTGTTAGACTTGGCCGAACCACGGGATAAACCACTGTGCCTATTTGTGTTGATCTTCTTGTGGTTATCGTGTCTTGCAAGAACTCCTCTCTAGCCACTTGGCTTTATTGTGCTAACTCCTAATCAAGTTTTGTGGCATTAAGTTTCAAGTTTTTTCAGGATCACCTATTCACCCCCCTCTAGGTGCTCTCAATTGGTATCAGAGCCGTTCTCTTCACGAAGGGACTAATCGCCGAAGAGATGGATCCTAAGGGAAAGGGGATGGTGGTCAACGATAAGGAGAATGAGACCATTTTCAACGAGCCGAGGGACGACAAAGCTACTGACTACGACTCGAGTCAAAAGAAGAAGGAAGGGAAGAAGAGGCGCATCAAGAAGATCGTCTATTACGACGACAGCGGCGAGTCCTCTTCCCAAAAGGACAACGACGACAACGACCACGAGAAAAAGAAGACGATTAACTCTATTTTTTCTTTCGATTATTCTCGTATTCCTCAAAGTACCAATGCTCATTTACTCTCCATTCCACTTGGTAAACCTCCTCACTTTGATGGAGAGGACTACGGATTTTGGAGTCACAAAATGCGTAGTCACTTGTTCTCTCTCCATCCAAGCATATGGGAGATAGTAGAAAGTGGAATGCAATTTGATAGTACTGATAGTCCCATATTTATCAATGAGCAAATTCACAAAAATGCACAAGCTACTACTATTCTTCTAGCATTATTGTGCAGGGATGAATACCGTAAGGTGAGCGGCTTGGATAACGCCAAGCAGATCTGGGACACCCTCAAGATCTCGCATGAGGGGAACGACGTCACCATGCTCACCAAGATGGAGTTGGTGGAAGGCAAACTAGGAAGGTTCGCGATGATCAGGGGAGAGAAGCCAACCCAAACGTACAACCGGCTCAAGACCCTCGTCAACAAGATAAGGAGCTATGGAAGCACGCGATGGACGGACCACGATGTCGTCCGCCTAATGCTAAGGTCCTTCACTGTCCTTGATCCACATCTTGTAAACAATATTCATGAGAATCCTAGGTACACCAAGATGACGCCCGAGGAAATACTTGGGAAGTTTGTAAGCGGGCGGATGATGATCATGGAGGCAAGATACGTTGATGATGCGTTGAATGGCCCAATCCACGAGCCTCAAACCGTTGCTCTCAAAGCAACGAGGAGCAAGGAAATGCTACCTAGCAAGGTGGCACAAGTTGAGGCAGCGAGGCTCAATGAGGAAGAGATGGCCCTCATCATCAAGCGTTTCAAGACGGCGCTAAGGGGTCGCAAGGAGCATCCCAACAAGAACAAGACGAAAGGGAAGCGCTCATGCTTCAAATGTGGTAAGATTGGTCATTTTATCGCTAATTGTCCTGATAATGATAGTGACCAGGAACAAGAGAAGAAGAGGGAAAAGAAGAAGCCCTACAAGAAGGCTAAGGGTGAGGCACACCTTGGAAAGGAGTGGGACTCGGATTGTTCGATCCGACTCCGACAACGAAGGACTCGCCGCCTCGGCCTTCAACAAATCGTCCCTCTTCCCCAACGAGCATCACACTTGCCTCATGGCAAAGGAGAAGAAGGTAAACACTCGAAAGTCTACTTATGCTTCTTCTAGTGATGATGAATCTAGCGATGATGAAATAGATTACGCTAGTTTGTTCAAGGGCTTAGATAGAACTAAGATTGATAAGATTAATGAATTAATCGATGCCTTGAATGATAAGAATAGATTGTTAGAAAAGCAAGAGGATCTTTTGTATGAAGAACATGATAAATTTGTAGAGGCACAAAAATCTCTTGTTTTAGAAGTTAAAAGGAATGAAATGCTTTCTTGTGAACTATCTACTTGCCATGAGACCATTTCTAGTTTAAAAAGTGTTAATGATGATTTAAATGCTAAACTAGAAGTAGCAAATAGATCTAACTCTTGTGTAGATCATGTTGTAATTTGCAATAGGTGTAAAGACTTTAATGTTGATGCTTGTAGTGAACACCTAGTTTCTATTGCAAAGTTAAATGATGTAGTGGCTAGTCTTAATGCCCAACTTAAGACTAGCAAAAATGAATTTGATAAATTAAAATTTAATTTGCAAGGGATGCCTACACGATTGGTAGACACCCCTCAATTAAAGATGGGCTTGGCTTCAAGAGGGAAGCCAAGAACTTAACAAGTCATAAGGCTCCCATCTCCGCCAAGGAGAAAGGGAAGGCTCCTATGACTAATTGTAGTCAAAAGAATCATGCTTTCATTTATGGTGATAAGAGATATTCTAGAAATGTTCATTATGATAGGAGTTGTAATGCTTATGATTCAAATGCCATGTTTGCTTCAAGTTCTTCTATTATGCATGATTTAAGTGTGACTAAGAAAAATGTCATTAATCATGTGCCTAGGAGAAATGTTCATGTTCCTAGGAAAATTAATGAACCTTCTACAATTTATCATGCTTGCAATGCTTCCTTTGCTATTTGTAGAAAGGATAAGAAGGTGATTGCTATGAAATTAGGGGCAAAATGCAAGGGAGATAAAACTTGCATTTGGGTACCTAAGGCTATTGTTACTAACCTTGTAGGACCCAACAAGAGTTGGGTACCTAAGACCCAAGCCTAATTTACCTTGCAGGTTTATGCATCCGGGGGATCAAGCTGGATTATCGACAGTGGATGCACAAACCACATGACGGGGGAGAAGAAGATGTTCACCTCCTATGTCAAGAACAAAGATTCCCAAGACTCAATCATATTCGGTGACAGGAATCAAGGCAAGGTCAAAGGACTAGGAAAGATTGCTATTTCATCCGAGCACTCTATTTCTAATGTGTTCTTAGTTGAGTCACTTGGATATAACTTGTTGTCTGTGAGTCAACTTTGTAAAATGGGATACAATTGCTTATTCACAAACGTAGATGTGTCTGTCTTTAGAAGGAGTGATGGTTCATTAGCTTTTAAGGGTGTATTAGATGACAAACTCTATTTAGTTGATTTTGCAAAAGAGGAGGTCGGTCTAGATGCATGCTTAATTGCTAAGACTAGCATGGGCTGGCTGTGGCATCGCCGCTTAGCACATGTGGGGATGAAGAACCTTCACAAACTTCTAAAGGGAGAACATGTGATAGGTCTAACAAATGTTACTTTCGAAAAAGATAGACCTTGTGCAGCTTGTCAAGCAGGTAAACAGGTGGGAAGCTCTCATCATACCAAAAATGTGATGACCACATCAAGACCTTTGGAGTTGCTTCATATGGACCTCTTCGAACCCGTCGCCTATCTAAGCATAGGAGGAAGTAAGTATGGTCTTGTTATAGTTGATGATTTTTCTCGCTTTACTTCGGTATTCTTTTTGCAGGATAAATCTGAAACCCAAGGGACCCTCAAGCGCTTCCTAAGGAGAGCTCAAAATGAGTTTGAGCTCAAGGTGAAGAAGATAAGGAGCGACAACGGGTCCGAGTTCAAGAACCTTCAAGTGGAGGAGTACCTTGAGGAGGAAGGGATCAAGCACGAGTTCTCCGCTCCCTACACACCAGAGCAAAACGGTGTGGTAGAGAGGAAGAACAGGACACTCATAGACATGGCGAGGACAATGCTTGGAGAATTCAAGACACCCGAGCGGTTTTGGTCGGAAGCCGTGAACACGGCTTGCCATGCCATAAACCGGGTGTACCTTCATCGCCTCCTCAAGAAGACTTCGTATGAGCTTCTAACCGGTAACAACCCCAATGTTTCGTACTTTCGTGTATTTGGGAGCAAATGTTATATTCTAGTAAAGAAAGGTAGAAATTCTAAGTTTGCTCCCAAAGCTGTAGAAGGGTTTTTGTTAGGTTATGGCTCAAATACAAAGGCATATAGGGTCTTCAACAAATCATCGGGTTTGGTTGAAGTCTCTAGCGACGTTGTATTTGATGAGACTAATGGCTCTCCAAGAGAGCAAGTTGTTGATCTTGATGATGTAGATGAAGAAGACGTTTCAACGGTCGCAATACGCACCATGGCGATTGGAGATGTGCGGCCACAGGAACAAAAGGAGCAAGATCAACCTTCTTCCTCAACAATGGTGCATCCCCCAACTCAAGACAATGAACAGGTTCATCAAGAGGAGGCACATGATCAAGGGGGAGCACAAGATGATCATGTAATGGAGGAAGAAGCACAATCGGCACCTCCAACTCAAGTTCGAGCGACGATTCAAAGGAATCATCCCGTCGACCAAATTTTGGGTGATATTAGCAAGGGAGTAACTACTCGCTCTAGATTAGTTAATTTTTGTGAGCATTACTCTTTTGTCTCTTCTATTGAGCCTTTCAGGGTAGAAGAGGCCTTGCTAGATCTGGACTGGGTGTTGGCCATGCAGGAAGAGCTCAACAACTTCAAGAGAAATGAAGTTTGGACACTGGTGCCTCGTCCCAAGCAAAACGTTGTGGGAACCAAGTGGGTGTTCCGCAACAAACAAGACAAGCACAGAGTGGTGACAAGGAACAAGGCTAGACTTGTGGCAAAAGGTTATGCCCAAGTCGCAGGTTTGGACTTTGAGGAGACTTTTGCTCCTGTGGCTAGGCTAGAGTCAATCCGCATATTGTTAGCCTATGCTGCTCACCATTCTTTCAGGTTGTTCCAAATGGATGTGAAGAGCGCCTTCCTCAACGGGCCAATCAAGGAGGAGGTGTACGTAGAGCAACCCCCTGGCTTTGAGGATGAACGGTACCCCGACCACGTGTGTAAGCTCTCTAAGGCGCTCTATGGACTTAAGCAAGCCCCAAGAGCATGGTATGAATGCCTTAGAGACTTCTTAATTGCTAATGCTTTCAAGGTTGGGAAAGCCGATCCAACTTTATTCACTAAGACTTGTGACAGTGACTTATTTGTGTGCCAAATTTATGTCGATGACATAATATTTGGTTCTACTAACCAAAAGTCTTGTGAATAGTTTAGCAGGGTGATGACTCAGAAATTCGAGATGTCGATGATGGGCGAGTTGAACTACTTCCTTGGGTTCCAAGTGAAGCAACTCAAAGATGGCACCTTCATCTCACAAACGAAGTATACACAAGACTTGCTTAAGAGGTTTGGGATGAAGGACGCCAAGCCCGCAAAGACTCCAATGGGAACTGACGGAAAGACCGACCTCAACAAAGGAGGTAAGTCCGTCGATCAAAAAGCATACCGGTCTATGATAGGTTCCTTGCTTTACTTATGTGCTAGTAGACCGGATATTATGCTTAGTGTATGTATGTGTGCTAGATTTCAATCCGATCCAAGGGAGTGTCACTTAGTGGCCGTGAAGCGAATTCTTAGATATTTAGTCACTACGCCTTGCTTCGGGATCTGGTATCCAAAGGGGTCTACCTTTGACTTGATTGGATATTCAGACTCCGACTATGCTGGATGTAAGGTCGATAGGAAGAGTACATCAGGGACGTGCCAATTCTTAGGAAGGTCCCTGGTGTCGTGGAGCTCTAAGAAACAAACTTTCGTTGCCCTATCCACCGCTGAGGCCGAGTATGTTGCCGCAGGACAGTGTTGCGCGCAACTACTCTGGATGAGGCAAACCCTCCGGGACTTTGGCTACAATCTGAGCAAAGTCCCACTCCTATGTGATAATGAGAGTGCTATCCGCATGGCGGATAATCCTGTTGAACACAGCCGCACAAAGCACATAGACATCCGACATCACTTTTTGAGAGACCACCACCAAAAGGGAGATATCGAAGTGTTTTATGTTAGCACCAAGAACCAGCAAGCCGATATCTTTACCAAGCATCTAGATGAGAAGACCTTTTGCAGGCTGCGTAGTGAGCTAAATGTCTTGGATTCGCGGAACTTGGATTGATTTGTAGCATACATGTGTCTTATGCTTTGATCATGTTCCTTTATGCATTTTATTATGTATTTGTGGTGTTCAAGTTGTACAAACACTCCCCGGACCTCAAAAGTCCATGTGTGAATGATGCACATATTTAGGGGGAGATGTGCTACAACTTGACCCTTTGAGACTAACCATGTGCTTGAGTTTTCTTAATTTAGTCTCAAAGGAGGTTTGAAAGGGAAAAGGTGGACTTGGACCATGCAAGACTTCCACTGCACTCCGATGAGAGGGTAACTTATTCCAAGTTCATCTCCATGCTCTTATTGCCTTTTTATTCTTAATTGAAGATTTTGGTGAGGCAATGGGGTTCTAGGGCCAAGATTGATCCCGTTTTGGTGCTTGATGCCAAAGGGGGAGAAAATAAGGCCAAAGCAATAAATGGATCAGCTACCACTTGAGAATTTTGAAAATAGTAGAATACAGCTTTTGGTTTGTCAAAAATCTCTTAGTGTCTCTTTTGTCAAAAAGTTGGCCTCTTGTGGGGAGAGTGGTTGATTATGGGAAAAAAGGGGGAGTTTTTGAAATCTTTGATCAATTTCTCTTGGAACAACTCTCTTTATGTCTCAACAAGTGTGTTTGACTTAGAGATAGGAAATTGAGGTTGATTTGCAAAAACAAAACCAAGTGGTGGCAAAGAATGATCCAAATATGCCAAATTTGATTCAAAACAAATCTGTGTTCTTATTTGCATTGATGTTGCACTTCTTTTAGTTGCTTTTTGTTGTGTTGGCATTAATCACCAAAAAGGGGAGATTGAAAGGGAAATGTGCCCTTGGGCCATTTCTAAGTATTTTGGTGATTAAGTGTCCAACACGAGTGCTTAAGTGTTAAATTATGCCAAGGACTCAAGAAGTGCAAATCAAGATTAAAGGTATGTTTCTAGACTTAGTACATTGTTTTGAAGACTAATGCATTGTGTCTAAGTGCTAGAAACAGGAGAAACAATTATGGAGAAGTTGGTTGTGTACAGCCAAAAGGCTACTCGGTTTGGGTGCACCGGACTGTCCGGTGGTGCACCGGACAGTGTCCGGTGTGCCAGGCTAACTCTGGCGAACGGGCTGATCTCGGGTTTCGTCGGCGGCGTACGACTATAAATCACCGGACTGTCCGGTGGTGCACCGGACTGTCCGGTGAGCCAACGGTCGACCGCGTAATCCGCACGCGACGCGTGGCAGAGCCAACGGTCAGAAGGGTGCACCGGACTGTCCGGTGTGCACCGGACAGTGTCCGGTGCGCCAACGGCTCTGAATCTCCAACGGTCGGCTGCGCCAAAACAGGAAAGAAATCCGCACCGGACAGTGTCCGGTGGTGCACCGGACTGTCCGGTGCGCCAGGCGACAGAAGGCAAGAATTGCCTTCCTGGAATGCTCTCAACGGCTCCTAGCTGCCTTGGGGCTATAAAAGGGACCCCTAGGCGCATGGAGGAGTACACCAAGCATTCTCTAAGCATTCCTAAGCACCAAGACTCCAATTCCGCGCATTTGATTCTTTGTGATAGCAACTAGAGCTCCATTTGAGTAGAGAACTCTCCGGGTTTTGTTGTGAGCTCGAGTTGTGACTTGTGTGCGTGTTTGTGCTCTGATTTTGTGTCTTGTGTGTGTTGCTCATCCCAGCCTTACTTCCGTGCTTCTTTGTGAACATCAAATTGTAAGGGCGAGAGGCTCCAAGTTGTGGAGATTCCTCGCAAGCGGGATATAGTAAAACAAAGCAAAACACCGTGGTATTCAAGTGGGTCTTTGGACCGCTTGAGAGGGGTTGATTGCAACCCTCGTCCGTTTGGATGCCACAACGTGGAGTAGGCAAGTGTTGGACTTGGCCGAACCACGGGATAAACCACTGTGCCTATCTGTGTTGATCTTCTTGTGGTTATCGTGTCTTGCAAGAACTCCTCTCTAGCCACTTGGCTTTATTGTGCTAACTCCTAATCAAGTTGTGTGGCATTAAGTTTCAAGTTTTTTCAGGATCACATTTTCACCCCCCCCCTCTAGGTGCTCTCACTTACCGGTGGTGGGAGAGGTCCGGTGGAGGGTCGGGTGAGGTCCGGGGGCTTCTGGCGGTCACGTCGAGGGGCGGATCGCCGGCGGTGATGGCCGGAGTAGGGCTGGCCGCGTGCGCGGGCGACCGGGCTCATCGGCGACGTGTGCTCTGGCCTGCCCACGGTGGTAGATTTAATTAAACCGTACGGGGAGCTTCACTGGAGGTCAATGGTGATGTAGGCGCAAGGAATCGAAGAGTGGCTCACCGTGCATCCCGGTCTACATGCGACGGCGGTCAGGCGAAGTCCGGCGATGTTAATCCGGCACCTCCGGTGATGTGGTGCTTGGTCCGATGGCTCGGGGAGCTTCATTGAGCTCCGGGGAGGCTAGCCGGGGGATTGGATGGGGTGGAGGAGGGCTGGAGTAGCCGGTCCACGGTGGTCGGGGCTCGGGCGGCCGTTGGCTGCCGTGCGCAGAGCGAGCTCCGATGAACTTGTGCTTGGGCGGGGCTGAGAGCGAGCGGGGGTGTAGGGTCAAGGGCTTGGTCGGCTTTATAGGCGTGGGCGTGGGCGCGAGGTCGGGCGTCGCACGGCGCGGCGCGACGCCCGACCGAGCGCCGGGGCGTGCTCTGGCATTGCCAGGGCAGGTCGAACATGTGGTCGTTTCTTTCTGCCCGAGTTCTAGCTCTTGCTGAACAGCCAAATGTGTGAATCTCGCCATAAGACTTTTGTAAGATCTCTTCTCTGCACCTAGGTCTACCTAGTTCATGTGAGTTCCAAGGGAAGATCGGGTCTGGTTTGGGAGATATGGTGGCGCCAAGTCAGGGTTGTCGGCACTGTTCAACCTGAGACAAAACTTGTGTCAAACCGCGTCAAACTATTTTGGTTTGGTTTCAAATTTTTCAGGGGTGTGCCTTGGGTAATTTGGCTCCTTTTTGTCAATTGGACCATGTGGATTTGGTGCCAGCAACTAAGTGGACACTTCTGATCTTTAGAAGAGGGTTGATTTTTAACTTAGAGAAAATATGTTTGCTCTTGAGTGCTCTTCACTTGGGTGCTTAATTTGGGGTTTTTGTGGGACCTTTTTGGAATAACTCCCTTACTCTTTCTTGTACATATATAAATGTACTTCAACTTTGGTAAAAGGTTTAAGTCATGAATTGGTCATTTGCATAGTTTTCCCACTATTCTAATGCTTGGGGTCTAAAGGCTCAAGAGAGGGTCTAGGGTTTGAGCATCTTTTCCAAGGTGAAGATACATGAAAAGCTAGGGTATTCCTTCTATCATGATCATCACTTAATTAAGCCATGGTTTCTAAAGTTTTGGTGCCCCTTCTCCCCACTTAAACACATGTGATAATAGGCCATAGGTGCATGTATTGAGCCAGGGCCTTGGGTAACACCTGGGGTGTTACATCGAGCCCCATTGAAGGCACGACGACGAAGCAAACTACACATCAGTTCCTCTAATTAATTAGCTAAGGGCGTCCCATACCACCCTCATGGTTGTACTATTTTTCCGGGTGGTCATCCAACGAACCAGTCCTTAATGAGAGGCACTCGAGAAATCACTCGAGTCCCCTTGAATATAACAATACCATCATCATAATCAAAAGGTAATCATTGTATCATAAATAATCTCATCATGTTTATTGATTAAAGTGAAGCGCTAGCATAGAGCTAAATCAAAATGATCCAACCCACATAGGTGAACAAGGATAGGATAAACAAAGCTAGTCAATCCTTAGGTGTAAATTATGTAAATGCGGGGAGGTGAATTATAAAATGCATGGGACATGGATAGGTCAAAGGACACTTGCCTTCACCAACCAGCTGCTGCTCAGGGTCTTCGCCTGCAACTCCTTCAGACTCCACCAACGGACCGTTATCTATACGAGTTCAAACATACATTCCACAATCTTAACATAGGAAGAAACAATACACCACACAATAAAATATTACAAGTAAACAGACGCGTGGCGAAGAGCTCACATCTACGGCTATGCGAGAAAAGAAACTACAACGGTCGAAGCTACGACCGAGAGACATAGCAATTACGTTAGTCAACTATGGATTAAAATACTTATCTAAGCATAATCATATTAATTGATATTCGTGCAATACATAAATAAAATTGGCACTAGGTCCTGATTAGTTCGGTACTTGATTAATCGTCGTTACACTACATACTTAAATTAATATACACAATTCTAGGTGAATTTAAAAGGACTGTCGCGTGGCGAAGCGCGCGACGCAACACATTACTCGAATGAAATTAAAAGGGTTGCCGCGCGACGCGTGACTTAAACGGAATTAAAAAAGGATTGTCGCGTGCAAAGCGCGCGATACCATACGTGACTCCAACGGAGTTTAAAACGTTACGACGCATGCGAAAGAGCACGTGCGACAGCACGCGAAACAACACGCGTCACATCGCGCTAACGACACACGAAAACTACTAAATAGATGTCGTGTTTACGCTAAAAGAATATTAAATAAAAACATTTATGTTGGTATTAATCATGTCAATATTTATTTATAAACGGACAAGCCTAAAACCATAAATTAGTTTTAAATGGGAAACTGATTTAATAAGTATTAGTTTGACAACGTTTATTTAATTAATTAAAACATGTGACATAACTAAACCACATTATTAACGCGTGGACAATATTATTGTAAAGCTAACACAGTTTAAATGAGTCGAAACAAATATTTAACGCAAAAGATATATAGATTTAACAAACTAGAGGCCCAAACACAATTAAACATATACTTCGGTGACTACAAAAAATTTCTGCAAGACACCTAAAACAAAAATTATTTTCTGAGAAACCCACGGACTTTTCGCAAACCGCAAGCACGTGGTGTAATATGATTGGACGGAAAGTCGCCACATAGAAGGCCACAAGGTGCACGGGTGCAAAAGATCCCGTGAGATGGTGTGGGGTGTTTTCCTTCCCTTTGGTTGGTCGCATGGTGGGGAGGCTATGTCGTGCATTTCTGCATGTCGTGCATGCATAGTGGGACCCATGCGTTTTTATAGGCACTTAATGGAGATTTTGCATGCATGTATAGATGTCCAAATGAGCGGGCCGTACCGGTCCGAGCACGGCTAGACCCGACACGAATTAGGACCGTGCCAGCCCGGTCCGGAGTAGCTAGCGGGTCGTGCCATGTCGGCCCACGGACCCCAAGCGAGGCCCAGACATAGCCCGCTAGGTTAATAATCGTGTCGGGTCGGTCCACGGCCCGACGGGCCTATCGGATCCATAACAATATATAACGTTTAAATGATAAAAATATTCTAAAAGTATGCATTTTTAAGGGTTTAAACCATATTTATTAGCTCTAAACATTTATTTACACCTATATAGCCAAAAAACACATGTTTCTTGTGTTTTATACTCTATATTCAAGTATTATATATGTATTTATATGAAAAAATAGAAAAAAATAAAATTGGGCCGTGCCGGCCCTATAGATGGCCAAATGGGCTGTGCCTAACGGGCCAGCCCGAAGCACGACCCGTTTAATAGTGCCAGGCCCGGCCTGGCACGATTATATATTTTTTATTTTATAAAACATATTATATATATATTTAGATTTTATATTTGCTATTTACAACAAATGTAGTCGAGCTCCACTGGTTAGTCTTCTTCATGTAGCATTTCCACGCACATTTTTTTTGCTATTTTTCCTGATTAAATGGGACAGCATGCACAGTAAACGGGCCGGCCCGGCACGGCTACCAGGCCGCCGTGCCGTGCCTGGCCACGGCTGCGGCACACGGGCCGGTCGGGCACGACCCGATTATCGGTCGGGCCTAACGGGCTCATACCGTGCCGGGCCGGGCCGCCCGTTTGGCCAACTCTAGCCGGGCCTAGCCCGTCGTGCCACGCCTTCGGCCTAGGGCACGGCCCGGTGACTAGGTCGGGCCGACACGGGCCCGGTTCACTACGTGTCGTGCCGGGTTCGTGTCGGGCCAAATCTGTGCCGGGTTTCGGGCCGCCCGGCAAGCCCGGTCCGTTTGGACATCTATACATGCAGGTGGTTTCTTCTCCCCCGGATCACGGCATCACGGTGCACGACAACGGTTACTCAAGAAAACAACAGAGGGTTGTGTAGACGAGGTCGGACGCGCAGCCGACCGTGACTCGCTAGAGCTTCAGCGCACAGGGGGAGGGCTGGAGCAGCCATGCCGCCAGCACGCAGCTCGGCGGTGGCCGGGCTTGGCCATGTTGCAAGGCGACGACACAACACATGCAGGGCATAGGAGGGTGTCGGGGCGGGACGGCGTGCGCTGCTTGGGGAAGGGGCAAGCTGTGGCTCGCCGAAGCAAGCACACGGGGCCGGCGTGGCGAGAGAGGGCGGCCGCGCGCTGTAGCGTCGCTTGCGGGCTAGGCGTATGGCTGTGCGCCATGACTGGCCGCACGGCAAACAGCAGCTCGCCGAGGCAGGGCATGGCTGCCAAGTGCAGCGGCTCGCTGAAGCGCAGGCAGGGGCTCGCAGCTAGGCTAGTCGCGGGCTCGCGACGTGTAGGGCGAAAAGGGGTCGCCCGGTGGGCTTTGCACAGGGGCTGGTGACGCGATGCATAGCTGCCATGACCGGTGCGAACGTTAGGAAAATTAGTGGACAACAAGAAATGAGAGACGGAAGAAGGGGCTCACCTGAGCGGCGACAGTAGAAGGCACGGTGGCGAAGCAACAATTGCCACGTGTTGACACCTTTTTGGGCGTCAATCACTATAACGAGAACCGGCGGCGGTGCTCTCTACACAGGCACGGACAGTCCGCAGCCAGGGGCCAAACGGTCCGCGGCCTGACACAGGGCTCGGGTTCACTGCCTGACGAGCCGGACGATCCGCGCTTACAGGCCGGACGGTCCGCGCGTACGCAGGGGCGGCGAAGGTCGCCGGCGGCGCCTGGATCTCACTCCCGGGAGGGACCCCATCGGAGAGGAGAGATCCTAGGTGTTGTCTAGGCTCGGCAGGCTGACCTAGACGCCTCTGATCGACGTAGAGTCGAGGAGAAGCAGAGAATTTGAGGATTGGGATACTAAACTAGGTCTAAACTAGAACTACTTCTAATGCATAAGGTAAAAACGAGAAATAGACTTGATTTGATCGATTGTTGGGGGTTCAATCGGCCGTAGCCCTTCATCTATATAAAGGGGTAGGTCTGGATCCGCTTCAAACTATTTTCCGAGTTAATCCCGCGGTTTTAGGTAACAAATACCGCGAGAAACTAGGAACCCTAACTGACTCTGCTCACGCGCGGACCGTCCGCACCACCACCGCAGACTGTCCGGACCGCGGACCGTCCGCAAGGCTCTTTTTGGTGTTCAACATATGCCCCTTGCCTTTTGGTGAAGGTTGACGAACCAAAAGCATATGAACTAAACCCGATGTAAGTCACCGGCTTTTCAATATGGAGACCATTCAATAAAGCACCAATGTATAAAGGTCGTTTCAGATTGTATCTTCCTCGGCCATGACCATTTGATCAATGGATCAAAAGGAATATAATGGAGGTGCCCCCATTCTAGATAGACAAAGGGACTATACATGTGCCATAGATTCATCATCGTACCATTCCATATTTGAACAGGATAATATACCGACGATGCATAAACGGGTGGAAAGTACCCTGGTCTCATAGGATGAACAGGCGATGCTTGTTGTGTCGCCTTTTGGGCCGTTTTGTTCAGTCGTTTCGTTTTAGCAGGTGATCGGGGTTTCTTCGTTGACCGATCACGTGAAACAATCTTCTTGCTAGCATTTTTGGCTAGCAATTGATCAAAGTAGGGTCGGCTTTTACTAGACGACCATGTGCGTCGTGTTGGCTTTTCCCTTGCATCTCTTTCCTTGCTTTGCGTGGACGCTGACGCCTCTGGCCATGGGCAGACCGTCTGGCTGAGCCAGCCAGACCGTCTTTATGAGCACCGGACTGCCCGCACGTAGGTGCCGGACCATCTGTGATGCTCAGGTTAGGTTGTCGTGCCCGGCTCCTTAATTGCATCTGCCCTCGGCGCCTCCGGATTTGTTAGTCTTATTGTCCAGAGCTTTTCGAGCAACCTCCTTCTGCGATATATTTGACGTGCAAGGATCGCCAATGATGATGTCTTTGCTTTTGCTTTTTTTTGGCCATTTCGGGCCTAACTAAGACCTTTTTGCATGCGACATCTATTGTATTAATAGGAAATGGCTGTGTGTCCACTTGCATCTTCTAAAAAGCCAACCGACCCTCATTTATGGCCAATTGTACCTGTCGGCGTTCCGAGACCGGGGGGTCCCTGAGCCGACGAGTGAATGTCGCCGCGTGCCCCAGCCTAGATGGGTCGAGCGTGAGGGCGAGCGCGAAGGGGGGAAAGTGAGGCGGCCGGAGACCGGCGTGAGAGAGGTGGGAATCCCGCGGCCTTCGTGTTCGTCCCGCGCCCAGGTCAGGTGCGCTTGCAGTAGGGGGTTACAAGCGTCCACGCGGGAGAGGGAGCGAGCGGCTTCAAGCGAGCGCCTGTCTCGTCCTCGTCCCCGCGCGGCCAACCCTCTCCAAGAGGGCCCTGGTCCTTCCTTTTATAGGTGTAAGGAGAGGATTCAGGTGTACAATGGGGGGTGTAGCAGAGTGCTACGTGTCTAGCGGAGGAGAGCTAGCGCCCTAAGTACATGCCGCTGTGGCAGCCGGAGAGATTTTGGCGCCCAGCTGGTGTGATGTCGTGGCCGTCGGAGGAGCGATGGAGCCTGGCGGAGGGACAGCTGTCGGAGCGGTTGAGTCCTTGCTGACGTCCTCTTGCTTCCGTAAGGGGGCTGAGAGCCGCCGTCGTCACAGAGTATGTGAGGCGCCATCATTGCCTATCTGGCGGAGCGAGCCAGATGGGACGCCGGTCTTGTTCCCTGCGGCCCGAGCTAGCTCGGGGTAGGGTGATGATGGCACCTCCTGTTGACGTGGCTGGTCTGCGCCCTAGGTTGGGCGATGTGGAAGCTCCCCCGAAGCCGAGGTCGAGTCTGTCTTCTGTGGCCGAGGTCGAGTCCGAGCCCCTGGGTCGGGCGAGGCGGAGGCCGCCGACTGAGGCCAGGGCAGAGTCCGAGCCCTAGGGTCGGGCGGAGCAGAGTTCACCGTCTTCTGGGGCTTAGCCCGAGTTCGAGCCCTGGGTCGGGCGGAGCGGAGTTCGCCATCTTCCGGGACTTAGCCCGAGTCCGAGCCCTGGGTCGGGCGGAGCGGAGTTCGCCGTCTTCCGGGGCTTAGCCCGAGTCCGAGCCCTGGGTCGGGCGGAGCGGAGTTCACCGTCTTCCGGGACTTAGCCCGAGTCCGAGCCCTGGGTCGGGCGGAGCGGAGTTCGCCGTCTTCCGAGACTTAGCCTGAGTCCGAGCCCTGGGTCGGGCGGAGCGGAGTTCACCGTCTTCCGGGACTTAGCCCGAGTCCGAGCCCTGGGTCGGGCGGAGCGGAGCTTCCTATGGTGCCTTCGGCCGGGCCTGACTTCCTGTCAGTCTCACTCTATCAAGTGGCACCGCAGTCGGAGTGGCACAGGCGGTGCTGTCCTTCTGTCAGGCTGGTCAGTGGAGCGGCGAAGTGATGGTGGTCACTTCGGCTCTGCCGGCTGGGGGGGCGCGCGTCAGGATAAAGGTGTCAGGCCACCTTTGCATTAAATGCTCCTGCGATTTGGTCGGTCGGTGCGGCGATCTGGTCAGGGTTGCTTCTTGGCGAAGACAGGGCCTCGGGCGAGACGGAAATCCTCCGGGGTCGGCCGCCCTTGTCCGAGGCTAGGCTCGGGCGAGGCGTGATCGAGTCCCTCGAATGGACTGATCCCTGACTTAATCGCACCCATCAGGCCTTTGCAGCTTTGTGCTGATGGGGGTTACCAGCTGAGAATTAGGAGCCTTGAGGGTACCCCTAATTATGGTCCCCGACAGTAGCCCCCGAGCCTCGAAGGGAGTGTTAGCACTCGCTTGGAGGCTTTCGTCGCACTTTTTTGCAAGGGGACCAGCCTTTCTCGGTTGCGTTTTGTTCCGGTGGGTGTAGCCCCCGAGGCCTCGGAGGAGTGGTTTCACTCCTTCGAGGTCTTAATGCCTCGCGTAATGCTTCGGCTGGTCTGGTCGTTCCCTCATGCGAGCTGGCCGTAGCCCGGGTGTACGGTCGGGTCCCAAGTTCTCGGGCTGGTATGTTGACGCTGTCAACGGTTCGATCGGAGCCGGGTTTGCGAGAGCAGCCCTCGAGCCTCTGCATAGGGCGAGAGGGCGATCAGGGACAGACTCGGCTTTTTTACATACGCCCCTGCGTCGCCTTTCCGCAAGGAGGAGGGGGGAAAGCGCTATGTTGCCCTCGATGGGCGCCGAACATGGTGTCTCCGGTGAGCTGCAAGCGGGTAATCTGAGTGGACGTCCGTGCCCCGTCCGTTAGGGGTCGGCTAGGGGCCCGGAGGCACGTCCAAAAGTACCTGCGGGTGATCTGCCGGACCCGGTCCCCTAGCGACGGGGTCCGAGGGCTCGATGCCTCCCTCCGATGGGATTCCGTTACAAGATCGTTCCCGCTGGTCTCGGAAATGTCCTAGGGTACCTCGGGAGCGTAGCCCGAGCCTTGGTTATGTATCGAACGTACCCATGGTCATCCCTCGCTCTGTGTCTAAGGCGGCTGTGAACCCTTCGGGGGCCAGCCTTCGAACCCCTGATCAGTAGTGGGCGCGGAGCCCGAGTAGCCTGAGGCGGTCGTTGAACCCTTCCGAGGGGACCGGCCTTCGAACCTCTGACTAGTAGTGGGTGTAGGGCCCACGTGATCTGAGGTGGCTGTCGAACCCTTACGAGGGGCCAGCCTTCGAACCTCTGATCAGTAGGGAGGCTCGGAGCCTGGTTCCTTCACGGGGAAGGATCCTTTTCGGGGTATCCCCCTTTCCCGGTCCCTGCTGCAAGAGAGAGAAAGAGGGAAAAAGGAAAAGGATACGAAATCGAACGACGCGACGTACCTTTTTTGACGCGATCATTATGGCGAAGGCGAAGCGTCGCCCGCTTCTCCTGTCAGAGGCGTCGCCTGTCCCGCCGCGGAGTTAATGCGACAGGGTGAGTGGTTCGCGGGGCGGCCGTTGCGCGTGCGCGAGCCGTTCGGGGAACGGCTGTTTCGCTTTGCGTTTTTGAATCCCGCGTCCGGTCCGGGCGGAACGTTTGAACCGGTCTCGCCTTGGTCTTTATATACTCGGGAGAGGGTCTGGCGATGGTTCTTTGCTCCGCTTCCTGCCTCCCTCTTAGGTTTTCGCAACCCGAGAGACTTAGCCAGAGAAGAGGAAACCGCCCTCCCTGTCCCTTGCGCCGCCACCCCTTCCACTCGGTGATGGCTGACCGGGTGACCATCATCCCGCCGCGCGACCCATGGCCTTTTTCCACGGTGACGGCAAGTGATCTGGAGGATCTCGTTGGCGAGGGTTTACTTCGCCCTCTCACCGATGAGCAGCGGCCGGAATGGATTCCCCCCATGGGCGGAGCCGCCCCGTCCCCACCGTCGGGGTACATCGTGAGCTTTGTCTCCTTCCACGAGCAGGGATTTGGTGTGCCGGCGAGCCGCTTCATGCGGGCGATCCTGCACCACTACGGGGTGGAGTTGCACAACCTCAGCCCCAACTCCATCTCGCAGGCCGCCATCTTCGTAGCGGTATGCGAGGGGTACTTGGGGATCGCCCCCCATTGGGATTTGTGGACCCATCTCTTTTTCGCGGAGCTCTTTGCTTCGCCGACGGGGGAGAGGAAGGTCCGCGCAGCAGTGTGGGCCGGCGGCTGCACCCTCCTGCTGAGGAAGTCGCGGGAGTCGCTGTATATTCCTGCCATCCTCGTGTCCTCGAACAAGGGGTGGCAGCGCCGGTGGTTCTACCTCCGGAATGACGGCGAGTTGCTCCCGCCGTTCTCTCAGCAAGTAGTCACCACTGCCGCCGATGCTTGGCGCCACGGGACCCCGCACGAAAGACAGAAGAACCTCGAACCCCTTCTCAAGGCCTTGGAGGCGTTGCGGAAGGGGGGACTCACCGCTGCGGGAGTGATTGCCGCCATCCACCGCCGGAGGGTGCTTCCCTTGGCGGAGCGATGACTACCGCTTTGGGAGATGACACCGGAGGCTGACTTGGAGGGCTCGCGGATGTCCTCTGATCCTCTTCCCTTCGACGTCCTCCATGGGCGGGTGTCCGTTGCGTTGGGGAAGCCAGACCCCAGCGCCTTCTCCCAGCCTTTGATGCGCCCTGACCAAGGGTGCGTGACTCTGGTGAGTGTCCACTCCTTCTTTCTTCTTGCGTCGGATTGCCCCTGGGTTTTACGGTCGGGATTTCCATCCGTCTTCAGGAGGTAGGGTGGCACAAGTCTTCCCTGCCATGGGTCCCGCAGGATGCGGCGGACCGAGCAGCGCGGCGGGTTGCCGCGGAGGAGAAGAAGAAAAAGAAGGACGCGGAGAAGGCCCGGGCTCGCGAGCGGAGGCGGGCTCGAGACGCCTTGGAAAAGCTTCGTCGCCGGTAGGAGAGAGAGGGGCTCCCGAGGGAGCCATCGCCGGAAACGCCCGACGACGACGACGATGATGAAGATGATGACGAGGAAGGCGACATGGCTGCCCGCCTTGGCCTCAGCCCCGGCTTGGGGTTAGGCCAGGAGCCATCAAGCCAGCCCCCGAGCGGGCTGATGCCGTCAGTCCCCGGAGTCGGGACTCCGGGGTCCTGGCCCGAGGGGCGGGGGCAATCCGAGAGGGTACTTGACCCCTCGGCTGGAGGAGCTGAGGCGACCCCGGGGAGCCAGACCGAGGCGTCTGCTCCCCGAGAGCCGCCGCCCACGCCGGCAGCGCAGGGGAGCGACCCTCAGGTCGCCGTGGCAGTGCCTGGGCAGTCCGCCCCCCGGGCGTCCAGGGCGCCCAAAGCAAGGGTGGTGCCGAAGCTGCCGGCGAAGCGGACCTCGGCGGCGGCCCCGGGGGCCGAGATCCGAGAGACCTCCCCCCAGGCACGGTTGATCATGGCCCGAAGCGGGTAAGTATCTTGGAATGTCTTCGTCCTAGCTTTTCATTCATATGTCCCGGCCGTGATTTTTCTTTTTCCCTTAGCAAGCGAAGCCATGGCCTGACTGACCTGGCACCCCGGAAGGCCCTTAAGACGGCGCCGACTTGCGCGGCCCGCGCCGCTCCGGGCCTTGCCGTTCAGCTGACCTTCTCGCAAGGTGCTCCTCAGCAGGGGGCTCAGGCGGCACCAGTCGCCGTGGAGCGGGTTCCCGAGGCTGGCTCTTCTGCTGAGGCGGCCATTGTGATAGGGGAGGCGGCTGACGCGGACGTGGCCCCGTGCCCACCGGACGTGCCGGCGATGCCGGCACCTGTCGCTACCGAAGTCGCCGCTGTCCTAGTCGGGGAGCGACCGGTCACTGCCGACGTTGAGACGGCTGAGGTGTCGGCGCTCGGTGCCTCGGAAGAGGGGGGCGTGGAGACGCGATCCGTCCCGCCGAGCGGCAGCCTCGTCGCTGTGCGGCGGAGCTCCGAGGGCCGGCGCCAGTTGCTCCGGTTCCGGACCCGTGAGGCCTCGGATCCCGTCTTCGTTCTCGACGATGAACGGGAGGACCAGTCCTGGGACGAGCTCCGCGAGTGTGCCGAAGCAACGGTGGGGTCGCTCCGGTCGTCGCTGGAGGTTTTCTGCAGGGACGTCCCCAAAATCCTCCAGGTAACAGTTTCGGGCATACCTTTTCTCTTTTGTGACCAAGGCGTCTTTCGTGACGCCCCGCTGCCTTCCCTCAGGATCTGACGGATCGGAGCGCCGCCAAGTCGTCGTTCATCCGCCGCGAGGTCGACGTCTGGGGCTCGCTGCGATCCCTGAGGACCTCGCTCGCCGGGGCTACTGCGCGCCTCTCTCAGCAGAGTGCCGAGGTGGCGGACCTTCGGTTGCTCTGCACCGATCTGAGAGCCGAGGCGGCATCGACGCGCGCAGAAGCGCAACGACAACAGTCGGAGTTCGACCGGGTCGTCAAGGAGCGGGACCAATCTCGGGGCCGGGCCGCCGAGGCCGAAAGCCGGGCTGAAACCCTTGCAGCCGACCTAGCCGTTGCCCAGGTCGCAGCCTCGGAGCAGCGTGCCCGAGCCGGAGGTACGCCTTGGCCATCTTCGGTTTTCGTTCCTGCTTGTTTCCTCTGCTTGTGTTTGAGATCTTTCTTCTGGCTGTTCGCAGAGCTCGAGTCCGCCCTCGATGAGTCCGCCAAGGTGCTTGCCGAGGCGCTTGCTGGGGCGGCCGAGCAGAGGGAGGCCGACCACGCGGCCATGTCCGAGGCCGTCTCGGACGTTTACCGGGTCCTTGGCTCCGGCGACGTCCCCTCAGGAAGCTCCCCTCAAAGTCGCCTTCAAGTCTTGGGCGATCATGTGCGCGGCAGACTCCGCGAGGCGCTACACCACGGCGTCAGGCGGGCCTTCGCCGTGCTCGCTTCCCACTATGTTGTGGACCTGGAGCGGGTCAGCGAGGGGTATTGCCTTCCCGACGAAGATGAAGCCGCCCTGGCAGAAGTCCAGAGGCTCGATGCGGCCGCCGCGGGTCCGAGCGCAGTGCTGGCGACCACCTTTGAGGCAGAGATCCTCCCACCTGCGACGTCGCCGGAAGCCGGGATGGACTTTGCCGAAGGTGGGGACGAAGCTGAAGGCGCGGCTCCTTCCCGAGGCGACGCCTAACTCTGTTGGAACAGTTTCTGTTGGATGCATGTGTGTCTTTCTGCGGCTGCTGAGGCCTGAATACTTTGTTACCGTTGCATGAAGTCGTACTCCTTTCCCTTTTATTTTGCGTGTCCGGCTTCGCCTGTTAGTAACAGGGTGGCTCCCCCAAGTAGGGGTCACTTTTCGTGGCGGGTGACGAGTGAGGTGTCCGTAACCCGGAGGCATAGGAGTCCCTCGGCTCAGTCGGCCTTGCTACTTACATGCACCCGCGTTCGCTCCTTGGGGTCCTGCTTCCGACATAGCCGGGGGAACGCAAAAGCCTTTTTGATTGAAAATTTTGGACGCAGAGAGGTTCCCCAATCTCGACGCAGGGGGGTTCCCCCCCTTTTTAGCCCCTGAGGGAGGGTCGGGCTCTGCCGAGGCGAGGCTGACCCTTCCTTGACGACTAAGACTTGCGTGGGAGCGAGGTATACGAACAACTTGAAAACATCTTAAGGGTAGAAGCGACGTAGCTGTTGGATGTTCCAAGCGTTGCCGTAGACCTTGCCTTGGCTGTTGGCCAGCTTGTACGTTCCGGGCTTCAGAACTTTGGCGATGACAAGCGGCCCTTCCCAAGGGTGCGTGTAGCCCCCGGGTGTCCCCAACAAGGGCTCGGGGTGCTGCGCGATGGTCGCGATCTTCTCCGGGTTGGCTTCGATGCCCCGCTTGGAGACGATGAACCCCAAGAACATGCCCCGGGGCACCCCGAAGACCCACTTTTCGGGATTGAGCTTCACGCCTTTTGCCTCTTTGATGAACCCCGCCGCCATTAGCTTGTGGATCTCCTCGCCTGTGGCTCTGCGCTTCTCCTCGTCGAATCGGCGCAGAGGCTGCTTGACGGGTCGGGCTCCGGCTCGGATGTCCAGCGAGTGCTCGGCGGCATCCCTCGGTATGCCGGGCATGTCCGAGGGACTCCGCGCGAAGACGTCGGCGCTCGCGCGGAGAAAGTCGGCGAGTACTGCTTCCTATTTGGGATCGAGCTCGGAGCTGACCCGAATCCGCTTGGAGGCGTCGCTGCTGGAGTCGAGGGGGACGGCCTTAACCGTCTCCGCTGGCTCGAAGTCGCCGGCATGACGTTTCACGTCTGGCACCTCCTTAGAGAGGCTCTCCAGGTCGGCGATGAGGGCCTCGGACTCGGCGAGGGCCTCGGCGTACTCCACGCACTCCACGTCGCATTCGAACGCGTGTTTGTACGTGGGGCCGACGGTGATGACCCCGTTGGGGCCCGACATCTTGAGCTTCAGGTAGGTGTAGTTGGGGACGACCATGAACTTCGCGTAGCATGGTCTTCCCAGCACCGCGTGGTAGGTTCCTCGGAACCCGACCACCTCGAACGTCAGGGTCTCCCTTCGGAAGTTGGAGGGTGTTCCGAAGCAGACGGGAAGGTAGAGTCCTCCGAGGGGCTGGACGCGCTTCCCGGGAATGATCCCATGGAAGGGCGCAGCGCCTGCTCGGACGGAGGACAGATCGACACGCAGGAGCCCGAGGGTCTCGGCGTAGATGATGTTGAGGCTGCTGCCTCCGTCCATGAGGACCTTGGTGAGCCTGACGTCGCCGATGACGGGGTCGACGACGAGCGGGTATTTCCCCGGGCTCGGCACATGGTCGGGGTGATCGGCTCGGTCGAAGGTGATGGGCTTGTCGGACCAGTCTAGATAGACTGGCGCCGCCACCCTCACCGAGCAGACCTCCCGGCGCTCTTGCTTGTGGTGCCGAGCCGAGGCATTCACCGCTTGCCCACCGTAGATCATGAAGCAGTCGCGGACCTCGGGGAACTCTCCTGCTTGGTGATCTTCCTTCTTATCGTCGTCGCGGGCCCTGCCACCCTCCGCGGGTGGCCCGACCCTGTGAAAGTGGCGCCGAAGCATGACGCACTCCTCAAGGGTGTGCTTGACGGGCCCCTGGTGATAGGGGCACGGCTCCTTGAGCATCTTGTCGAAGAGGTTGGCACCTCCGGGGGGTTTCCGAGGGTTCTTGTACTCGGCGGCGGCGACAAGGTCCGCGTCGGCGGCGTCGCGTTTCGCTTGCGACTTCTTCTTGCCATTCTTCTTGGCGCCACGCTGAGTTGACGCCTCGGGAGTATCTTTCGATGGGCGGCCCTGGGGCTGCTTGTCCTTTCGGAAGATAGCTTCGACCGCCTCCTGGCCGGAGGCGAACTTGGTGGCGATGTCCATCAGCTCGCTCGCCCTGGTGGGGGTCTTGCGACCCAGCTTGCTCACCAGGTCGCGACAGGTGGTGCCGGCGAGGAACGCGTCGATGACATCCGAGTCGGTGATGTTGGGCAGCTCGGTGCGCTGCTTCGAGAATCGCCGGATGTAGTCCCGGAGAGACTCTCCCGGCTGCTGCCGGCAGCTTCGGAGGTCCCAGGAATTCCCGGGGCGCACGTACGTGCCCTGGAAATTGCCGGCGAAAGCTTGGACCAGGTCGTCCCAGTTGGAGATCTGCCCCGGAGGCAGGTGCTCCAACCAGGCGCGAGCGGTGTCGGAGAGGAACAGGGGGAGGTTGCGGATGATGAGGTTGTCATCATCCGTTCCACCCAGTTGGCAGGCCAAACGGTAGTCCGCGAGCCACAGTTCCGGTCTCGTCTCCCCCGAGTACTTTGTGATAGTAGTCGGGGGTCAGAACCGGGTCGGGAACAGCGCCCGTCGGATGGCCCGATCGAAGGCCTGCGGACCGGGTGGTTCGGGCGAGGGACTCCGATCCTCCACGCTGTCGTAGCGTCCCCCACGCCTGGGGTGGTAGCCTCGGCGCACCCTCTCGTCGAGGTGGACCCGACGGTCGCGGTGATGGTGCTCGTTGCCGAGGCGACCCGGGGCCGCAGGTGCGGTGTTGCGCGTGCGCCCGGTGTAGACCGAGGCTTCCCGCATGAATCGGGAAGTCGCGACAGGAGGTTCCGAGGGGTACCCCTACCTTCGGGAGGCAGAGCTCTCGGCCCGTCGGACCGCGGCGCCTTCCAGGAGATTCTTGAGCTCCCCCTGGATTCGCCGCCCCTCGGTGGTTGATGGCTCCGACATCGCGCGGAGAAGCATCGCTGCTGCAGCCAGGTTCTGGCCGACCCCACTAGATGCGGGTGGTGGCCTAACCCTGACGTCGTCGGCGACGCGGTGCTGGAAGCCCTAGGGTAGATGACGTATTTCTCCGGCCGGGGGTTGGCCCGCCCATGCCTGCCCGACGTCCCGGCGGATCAGCTCAAGCGCTCCTGCTCCCTCGTTGAGCCTGGCCTGCACCCCGCGGATTTGCTCGAGCTGTGGGTCATGGCCCCCCGCCTGAACGGGGACCACAGCTAGCTCCCGTGGGATGTCAACGCGAGGCACCGACCTAGGGAGATCACCGTCCTCCGGCATGCCGAGATGGTTGCCTTCGGAGGGACCCCCTAGATCGACGTGGAAGCATTCGCGACTTGGGCCGCAGTCCTCGTCGCCGAGGCTACGGCTACCGTCGGAACAGTCGGAGAGGCAGTAATCACATGCGGTCATGAAGTCCCGCATGGCACTGGGGTTGCCAAGTCCAGAGAAATCCCAACAGAAGCTGGGCTCGTCGTCTTCCTCGGACCCGGAGGGCCCGTAGGTCGAGACGTCCGTCAGCCGGTCCCAAGGTGACCGCATACGAAACCCCAGTGGGTTCGGACTCGCCTCTATGAGAGCGCCTGCCAAAGCGGGGTCGCTAGGCGGGTTGAGGCTGAATCCAAATGACGTGGGATGGGAATCAGTCAGTACCTCTTGGTCGACGAGCGGCGATAAAGTCACATCGGGGACTGACTGCACCGTCGTCTCAGGTACGAGGGTGACGTCCAGCAAGCTTTTCGCGAGCGTGCTGGCGTCGTCCGCTTGCTCGGGATTGGCGTGTCGCGGGGAGACGACGCTCGTCTTCGTCTCAAGCGCGAAGTCGATACCGGTGTGCCCCCCGTTGGGGTGCTGGCGCTGTCGACTCGCTCGACAGCCGACGAGGCGCTGCCTCCTGCTTGGCCTTGGTTGCCCTGCCTTCCCCTCCGTCGGCGGGGAAGAGGGCGGGATGAGCTCGAAGGTTGTTCTTCCACCACGCGGGGAAGACGTCGTCGATTCCGCCGCCGACGGGCGAGCTGTCGGCCGCCATTGTCGTTGTCGCGCGGCGATGGAAGGAGTATCATGTCGTAGCTGCCGTCGAGGGACATGAACTCAAGACTCCCGAAACGGAGCACCGTCCCGGGTTGGAGAGGTTGCTGGAGACTGCCCATCTGGAGCTTGACAGGAAGCTGTTCGTCAACACGCAGCAGGCCCCTACCTGGCGCGCCAACTGTCGGCGTTTCGAGACCGGGGGGTCCCTGAGCCGACGAGTGAATGTCGCCGCGTGCCCCAGCCCAGATGGGTCGAGCGCGAAGGGGGGAAAGCGAGGCGGCCGAAGACCGGCGTGAGAGAGGTGGGAATCCCGCGGCCTTCGTGTTCGTCCCTCGCCCAGGTCGGGTGCGCTTGCAGTAGGGGGTTACAAGCGTCCACGCCGGAGAGGGAGCGAGCGGCTTCAAGCGAGCGCCTGTCTCGTCCTCGTCCCCGCGCGACCAACCCTCTCCAAGAGGGCCCTGGTCCTTCCTTTTATAGGCGTAAGGAGATGATCCAGGTGTACAATGGGGGATGTAGCAGAGTGCTACGTGTCTAGCGGAGGAGAGCTAGCGCCCTAAGTACATGCCGCTGTGGCAGCCGGAGAGATTTTGGCGCCCAGCTGGTGTGATGTCGTGGCCATCGGAGGAGCGATGGAGCCTGGCGGAGGGACAACTGTCGGAGCGGTTGAGTCCTTGCTGACGTCCTCTTGCTTCCGTAAGGGGGCTGAGAGCCGCCGTCGTCACAGAGTATGCGGGGCGCCATCATTGCCTATCTGGTGGAGCGAGCCAGATGGGACGCGGGTCTTGTTCCCTGCGGCCCGAGCCAGCTCGGGGTAGGGTGATGATGGCACCTCCTGTTGACGTGGCTGGTCTGCGCCCTAGGTTGGGCGATGTGGAAGCTCCCCCGAAGGCGAGGTCGAGTCTGTCTTCCGTGGCCGAGGTCGAGTCCGAGCCCCTGGGTCGGGCGAGGCGGAGGCCGCCGACTGAGGCCAGGGCGGAGTCCGAGCCCTGGGGTCGGGCGGAGCGGAGTTCGCCGTCTTTTGGGGCTGAGCCCGAGTCCGAGCCCTGGGTTGGGCGGAGTGGAGTTCACCGTCTTTCGGGACTTAGCCCGAGTCCGAGCCCTGGGTCGGGCGGAGCGGAGTTCGCCGTCTTCCGGGGCTTCGCCCGAGTCCGAGCCCTGGGTCGGGCGGAGCGGAGTTCACCGTCTTCCGGGACTTAGCCCGAGTCCGAGCCCTGGGTTGGGCGGAGTGGAGTTCGCCGTCTTCCGGGACTTAGCCTGAGTCCGAGCCCTAGGTCGGGCGGAGCGGAGTTCACCGTCTTCCGGGACTTAGCCCGAGTCCGAGCCCTGGGTCGGGCGGAGCGGAGCTTCCTATGGTTCCTTCGGCCGGACCTGACTGCCTGTCAGTCTCACTCTGTCAAGTGGCACCGCAGTCGGAGTGGCGTAGGCGGCGCTGTCCTTCTGTCAGGCCGGTCAGTGGAGCGGCGAAGTGACGGTGGTCACTTCGGCTCTGCCGGCTGGGGGGCGCGCGTCAGGATAAAGGTGTCAGGCCACCTTTGCATTAAATGCTCCTGCGATTTGGTCGGTCGGTGCGGCGATCTGGTCAGGGTTGCTTCTTGGCGAAGACAGGGCCTCGGGCGAGACGGAAATCCTTCGGAGTCCCTCGAATGGACTGATCCTCGACTTAATCGCACCCATCAGGCCTTTGCAGCTTTGTGCTGATGGGGGTTACCAGCTGAGAATTAGGAGCCTTGAGGGTACCCCTAATTATGGTCCCCGACAGTACCTGTCGACGAAAAACATTACAGTCATTGGTGGCATAAGAAAAAGAATTATGCCACTTACAATAAGCAAGTCTCTTTAATTCATCTATAGGAGGGATAGTATGAGTTAATTTAATGTTGCCATTTTTAAGTAGCTCGTCAAATATCTTATCGCATTTGGCAACATTAGAGGTAAATTTAATCTCTTCTTGCCGATTCTTTTGAACCGACTGTAAGGAAGAACATGCCAAAGATTTGGCCTTTGTTGGCCAAATAAACTCAACAGTATATACATCTGTGGATTCATCATCTGAACTATCACGCTCTATTAGATGTATTGTATGGGCGACCGATTTTGGTGTCTCTTTAAATCGGCTTTCACTGGCTAAAGCCCGCTGCTGTAGCTGGGCTATCGAAAAGAACTGGGTCCCATCTAATTTGTCTCTTAAGTAAGATAGCAACCCATTAAAAGCTAGCCCTGCTAGCTCTTTGTCTGCGACATGGATCCGAAAGCATCGATTTCTAGTGTCCCAGAACCTACGGATATAATCATTAACCGATTCTTCGCGTTCTTGTCGAACTGAAGCTAAGTCAGCTAGCCCTAATTCATATTCCCCGGCAAAGAAATGTTCATGAAATTTACTTTCTAACTCATTCTAGGAATTAATGGAATTAAGAGGCAGGGCGGCGTACCATGCAAAAGCGGTACCAGTAAGGGATAAAGAAAATAACCGAACACGAAATGCTTCTCCATCGGCCAGTTCGCCTAGGTGTGCTAGGAACTGGCCTATGTGTTCATGTGTGCTTCTCCCATTCTCACCAGAAAACTTAGAAAATTCTGGTATCCTTGTCCCTTGTGGATATGGGACAATGTCAAACCGGTGATTATAGGGCTTTTGGTATGATTGCCCCACTTTGGCTACACTAACTCCAAACTTATCTCGAAATAGTTCAGTCATCTCTTCCATAATTTTTTTCAATGCACCCTATGGCAGACCATCAGATCCTAGGCTGTGGGGCTCATTTGGTCGCACATTAGTATACCGACCTTCTTGCCGTGACCGATCGATAGTGTTGATCGGTCTGTGATTGTATGGTGCATTATGGTTTAAATATGTAGAGGGCGAAACATACTGCTGCTATGGTGTGTAATAATTTGGTGCATGGTGTGCAACAACAGGTTCTGCATATGTGTATCCTGTTTGTCTGGTGGTAAATTCGAACTGACTGGTTGTGTTCGCCATTATCGGGACGCCACGCAGTAGTCCTGGTGCAGCCCTGGACTGTCCGACAGGGAAAGCTGGATGGTCCGCATAAAGGCCGGACGGTCTGGGCAGAAGCTCGGACGGTCCGACTATGTCCAGGTCACCGATCTGCCAAGCAGGGACGACGGTGGTCCTAGGGCGGCCCCGGACTGTCTGGCAGAGCAAGCCGGACGGTCCGTGTAGAAGCTCGGACAGTCCGACCGTGTTTAGGGGGCGTCGATCTGCCAAGCAGGGACGATGGTGGTTGTATTTGCCCTGAATATGAGTTCATCGGCATACCATATAAAGGTTGGGGCTGCGAATCCCCATTTGTTGCCGATGCATCAGACATAAATACCCTATTACTAGTTTCGTATGATGGAAAACTAGGAGCAACAGACTTTTCCAACGTATGCGTTAATTTTCTAATTGACTCTTCTAACCCTCCAATCTATTGTTTCATTTGATTTTGCTGATGATCTATATACTGTTTAATAGATTGGATGTCGTCGGGTTTACTTACGTTGGGGACTTGAAGCGAAGATAGAAGAGATGCGACGTCGGTCTCTCCATGTTTGACAACTTTCTGGTGGCGATCCATCGTGTATTGTGATAAGAATTTCTCCTTCGCTTGACGCATGTAGTCCTCGTATTGTTGTTGCTCATCAATCGTTAGACTTTCAATAGCCGGCTTTAGGATATTGTCCGGGGAGATATCAGTGTGATCTTTAGAACCGGTCATTTGAGGGCCTGATTTTTAGTAGATCTAAACACCTGTCCCCATCGGAGTTGCCAAAAAGTGTGTTGACACCTTTTCGGGCGCCAATCACTATAACGAGAACCGACGGCGGTGCTCTATGCACAGGCGCGGACGGTCCGCGGGCAGGGGCCGGATGGTCCATGACCTGACACAGGGCTTAGGTTCCTTGCCTGACGAGCCGGACGGTCCGCGCGTACGCAGGAGCGGCGAAGGTCGCCGGCGGCGCCTGGATCTCACTCCCGAGAGGGACTCCGTCGGGGAGGAGAGATCCTAGGTGTTGTCCATGCTCGGCAGGCCGACCTAGACTCCTCTGATGACGTAGAGTCGAGGAGAAGTGGAGAATTTGAGGATTGGGATACTAAACTAGGGCTAAACTAGAACTACTCCTAATGCATAAGGTAAAAAAACGAGAATAGACTTGATTTGATCTATTGTTGGGGGTTCAATCTATCGTAGCCCTTCATCTATATAAAGACAGAGGTCTGGATCCGCTTCAAACTGTTTTCCGAGTTAATCCCATGGTTTTAGGTAACAAACCCCACGAGAAACTAGGAACCCTAACTGACTCTGCGCACACGCGAACTGTCCGCGCCACCGATGCAGACTGTCCGGAACGCGGACCGTCCGGCCTTAGGGCCGGACCGTCCGTGAGGCTCTTTTTGGTGTTCAACATCGCGCACGCCGGCTCGCTCGGCTGGACGCTGTAGACGGCGCCTTGGGCATGCCCAACACAAATAGGGAGGCGGGGTAGACGTAGGAAGAAGTGAAAGGGAAATAGGGTCAAACCTTTTCCTAATTGATTTTGGTGGTTGAATTGCCCAACACAAATAATTGGACTAACTAGTTTGCTCTAGATTATAAGTTCTACAGGTGCAAAAGGTTCAACACAAACCAATAAAAAGTCCAAGATAGGGTTCAAGAAGAAAGGAGCAAAACCAACCGAAGGATGCCCTAGTCTGGTGCACCGGACTGTCCGATGCACTAGGGAGATCAACTCTGAACTGCTCAGCTTCAGGTTTTTGGAGAGCCACTCCGCTATATTTCACCGTATTGTCTGGTGTGCCATGCGGAGCAACGGCTACTGCACCAACGGTCGTCTGCAAAAAGTGAACAGTGAACGCTACAGTGCGCGGACAGTTCACGCAGAGTCAGAGCAGGCGCCAGAAGGCGCACCAGACAGTGAACAGTGACTGTCCAGTGCACCACCGGACTGTTTGGTGGACCAGATTGTCAGAGCTTCAACGGTCGAACCCTAACGGTTGGGTGACGTGGCTGGCGCACCGGATAGTGTCCGGTGGCGCACCGGACAGTCCGGTGCACCCATCGACAGACAGCCTCCCCAACGGCTATTTTGGTGGGTGGGGCTATAAATACCCCCCAACCACCACACTTCAAGGCATCCAAGTTTTCAGCCATTGCATTCAATACAAGAGCTCTAGACTTCACTCCAAGACACAAACAAGAGATCAAATCCTCTCCCAAGTCCAAAATCACTCCAAACACTAAGTGGCTAGTGAGAGAGATTTTTGTGTTCATTCGAGTTCTTGTCGCTTGGATCACTTTATTTCTTCCTCTTTCTTGTTCTCAAGAAATTTGTAATCAACGCAAGAGACACCAAGTTGTGGTGGTCCTTGTGAGGGGTCTAAGTGACCCGTTGATTAAGGAGAAAAGCTCACTCGGTCTAGGTGACCGTTTGAGAGAGGGAAAGGGTTGAAAGAGACCCGGTCTTTGTGACCACCTCAACGGGGAGTAGGTTTGCAAGAACCGAACCTCGGTAAAACAAATCACCATGTCAATCCGCTTCCATTTGCTTGTGATTTGTTTTCGCCCACTCTTTCGGACTCGACTTTATTTCTAACGCTAACCCTGGCTTGTAGTTGTGCTTAAAGTTTATAAATTTCAGATTTGCCTATTCACCCCCCTCTAGGCAACTTTCAATTAGTATCAGAGCCCGGTACTTCATTAGAGTCTAACCACTCGAAGTGATGTGGGGAGCATCCGCCAAGAGGGAGATCGGGACTGGCGGCGACAAGTCCGCAAGCTCGGGGAGAACCCATGCAAGGGAGTCCGCCCACAAGCACAAGGAGGAATCCTCTTCCTCCATCAAGTCCCAACGGAGAGGTGACAAGAAGAAGAAGATGAAGAAAGTGGTCTACTACGAGACCGACTCTTCGTCACCCTCCACCTCCGGCTCCGAATCCTGCCACTTCTAAGTGCCATGAGCGCAAGAAGTATAGTAAGATGCCCCTCCGCTATCCTCGCATTTCCAAACGCACTCCATTA
The DNA here is from genome assembly GCF_902167145.1 of Zea mays. NCBI lineage: Eukaryota > Viridiplantae > Streptophyta > Magnoliopsida > Poales > Poaceae > Zea > Zea mays. The sequence goes on along the minus strand of NC_050099.1, from coordinate 207,967,992 downwards.
CTTTCCGTTCCATTAGGCAAACCACCGGTTTTTGACGGTGAAGATTATTCTATGTGGAGTGATAAAATGAGGCATCACCTAACCTCACTCCACAAAAGCATATGGGATATTGTTGAGTATGGAGCGCAGGTACCGGAGGAAGGGGACAAGGATTATGATTTGGAGGAGGTCGAACAAATCCGGCACTTCAACTCCCAAGACACTACTATACTCCTCGCCTCTCTAAGTCGAGAGGAGTATAATAAGGTGCAAGGGTTGAAGAGTGCCAAAGAGATTTGGGACGTGCTCAAGACCGCGCACGAAGAAGATGAGGTGACCAAGATCACCAAGAGGGAAACGATCGAGGGGGAGCTCGGTCGATTCATGCTCAACCAAGGGGAGGAGCACAAGCCATGTACAACCGGCTCAAGACCCTGGTGAACCAAGTGCGCAACCTCGGGAGCACAAAATGGGATGACCATGAAATGGTCAAGGTTATTCTAAGATCACTCGTTTTTTGTAACCCTACACAAGTTCAATTAATTCGTGGTGATCCTAGATACAAGCTAATGTCTCTCGAGGAGGTTATAGGAAAGTTTGTGAGCTTTGGGTTGATGATCAAAGGCTCCAAACAAATCATCAAGCGAGGCGCCACCTCCACACCCGAGGTGCAACCCATCGTATTCAAAGCAACAAAGGAGAAGAAAGAAGAGTCTACGTCAAGTAGGCTCCCCATCGACGCCTCCAAGCTCGACAACGAGGAAATGGCGCTCATCATCAAGAGCTTCCGTCAAATCCTCAAGCAAAGGAGGGGGAAGGATTACAAGCCTCGCTCCAAGAAAGTTTGCTACAAGTGTGGTAAGCCTGGTCACTTTATTGCTAAATGTCCATTATCAAGTGATAGTGATAGGGGCGATGACAAGAAGGGGAGAAGAAAGGAAAAGAAGAAATACTACAAGAAGAAGAGCGGCGATGCCCATGTGTGTCGGGAATGGGACTCCGATGAGAGCTCCACCGACTCCTCCTCCGACGAGGACGCCGCTGTTGGAGACTTGTTCTCAGATGCTATGAATTAAGAACAAGGCAACACAAAAGTTAATGGTTAAAGACCTTTGTCCTTCGAAGCATTATTTCCCTTAGGATATAATGATCTTCAGACGAAATTCATGAAGGACATACCTTCATCATCTCAATAAACAATAGAAAGCAGGATCATATGACACATAAAAACATGAATAATCATATGATATCATTCAGACATTTTTATTATATAATCATGAATAAACATGGATAATATTGAATTACATTTATACCTTCAGTCTTGACAGAAGGCGAAAATTCGAGTGTGACGTGCGAGTAAATGCAAGTCAGCGTGAACAGTACAGAGGCATCTATTTATAGGCACAGGACACAACCTGTGAGAAATTACATTCATGCCCTTTACAAATGCTTACAATCATAATACAAGCTATCACGGGTCGATTGGTCATTTCATCTTTAAGTCGGTTCACTCCTTCGTCTTGAGACATGCCACTATGCCGAAGCTTTATGGATGATAGCTTCGGCACTGCTTTTGAGAGGATCTGCCGAAGGTGTTTCTTCTTACAGGATCTTCGGCGACGAAGCATACCCCCAACAGTAGCCCCTTCGCGGTGCTAGATCGTTTTTCGTAACGAGCTTGATCCGTGAAAAAGTCTCCTAGGCTTCGGAATGCCGAAGGTCCGAAAAACACCTTCCCTGAGCTCGTTGCCGAGAAACGATTAAAATATTCCGAGCGCGAGGTGGCCCCACCATGCGGCGGGTACACGCGTCCTGGCGATTCACCTTGGGTTCTGTGGCCCATCATTCAGTGGGTGCGAGCGACTGTTCGTCCGGTGCGGAAGACTTGACGATTCACCTTCCCACCTGTGGCACTATATAAACAGACGGGTAGGTGTGAAGTTACCACAACATTCATTGCTATTGCACTGTCTTGCTGCCAAAAATTTGACCATAGCCAAAGCTTGTTCATCGCACTCATCCAAAGCACTGCTGTCGGTTTTGCTTCGTCACAAGAGGAAGAGCTTCGGGAAAATTAAAAATTAACAAAGTCAACAACTTCATCAAAAACTATGAGAAATTCATCATCAAATGGCAAGGGTACGTTCCACTGCCAGGGTTACACGCGACGGAGAAGAAGCCGAAGCTGCTGAAACTGCTCCGATTTCCGAAGTGATGAAACGGTCGGGGCTGCTAGTGTCGGAGGATGTTTCTGACGAAGGTGTACCTGCCGCTGAAGCTGAGCAGGTTGGTGCTGAGGAAGGTGAATCTAAAGATAATTATAGTGCCGTGCCATCTAAACCAAGCCACCTGGAGTTTGGGAGGTCTACTGTTACCGAAGATGACATGCCTAAGTTGATGAAGTTAGGCTATTTCAGTGAAGCCAAAAAGGAACTAATTCGATTTGGCGGAGAGGAAATTACTCTGAAGCCAGAAAAGGATGAGGTGGTAGTCTTTAAAAGCTTCTTTAAAGCAGGATTAAGATTTCCTTTGAATGAGATGATTGCGGATGTTTTGGGGAACTTTGGGATTTATCTCCATCAGCTAACTCCTAACGCCATCGTTAGGCTTAGCGTTTACATCTGGGCTCTCTGAAGCCAAGGGGCAGAACCGCTTGCCGAAGGCTTCTGCCGAGCACATGAGCTTCATTATCAGACAAAAGCTAGAGAAGATGGGCTGCACGAGAACTATGGATGCTATAATTTTGCTTATCGCAAAGATGCGAATACTCCAGTTATCAGCTATCGTACCAAATGGCCAGCTGGCTGGAAGACTGAATGGTTTTATGTCAAAGTTGATGAGAAAAAGGAGAAGCTAGTTCAAAGCCCATTAGAATTAATCTTCGGAGAGACTAGGCCCCAATGCAACATGGCACCAGAGAGTCCATGCCAGATTGCACTAGGCGAATTTCGAGTTATTGCGGAGCACATTGGTACTAGGGATCTAGTGCAAGAATTCTTAGCTTTTAGAGTATTCCCGACTTTGAAAGAATGGGACATGCCGAAGCTCAAAGGGAAAACGAAAGAGAAGGAACTTGTTCGGTTGCCGTATTATTATAAATTCAAGAAACACTTCAAAGAACCTTGCCAAGAATGGTTAGACACGATTCAAGTTATGTGCAATGAGATCCTTGGCAACTATTCCAAAAAAGAAGATCTGTTAATGACTGCAGCCTTCGGCACTCGATCGAAGCGAAGGTTGAACCGAGTGATGGATGCCCTAAACTTTGAGTATCCTCACTATGAGCGTTTGGACAGAGGTGCCGAAGGACAAAAAAGAAAAAGAGTTGCTAGCGCCCTGGATAAAGAAGCTGCTAAATTGGTGAAAAAGGATGAAGAATCTTTGAAGAAAAGAAAATTAAGCCCTGAGCCGATGGTAGCTGCTTCGAAGAAAAAGAAAGCTGCGGCTCTGAAGCGAAAAACAACTGATATTGGGGATGAAGCTCCTTCAACACCTCCTGCTACCGATGTGGAAGAAATTTTAAAGGTAATGACTGAATCTTTGCCTGTCAAGCTAAGTCCACCAGGGCCACATCTGACGAAGCTTTTTCAGAAGGAAAAGGAGCCTTCGGCGGCGAAGAAGCCAGATGAGCCGAAAAAACGAAGAATTATTCATGTAGTTGAAGTTATCGAGCAGACGCCACTGCTGGCATCGGCGTCAAAGACTCCAGCTATTGAGAGCATCGCTGCTGCCGAAGCTGCACCCATCGAAGCCGAAAGTGCCGAAGCTGAAACCGCTGAAGATGTAGATCTAGATGCCACACTCGCTGGAATTGATACCATGCTTCTGGATGCGGCCGCGGAAGAAGCTGCTGCAGCCGCTGAAGAGATCCCGGGCACAGTGGCTGGAAAAGGAAAGGAGAAAGCCGAGGATATTTCATAAGAAGAGGACTTCAATTTTCAAGATATACTTGGGCAGGAATTGTCGAAGGCTGAAAAAGAAGAACTGAAAGAGGATGCTATATCTTGCGGGTACAGACCAGGTGCGTTACTCTTCGGGGGAGTCAACGAAGAAAGCTTAGGAGGCCTTCAGAACCATACTGGGGCGAAGGTTGTCGGCACTATATCAAAGAGTGTTGGCCTCCCGAAGGTTGAGGCAGACCTCAGCAGGTACCGGCGTCAGTATATCGCCGGTAGTCTATTTCATGCTAACTTTAAGGTAAAATTCTTAACTTTTCATTATTTTGATATGAAGATTGTTTTTCTAATGAAACTTATTTTATCAGAGTTTACTGCTGAGCAAAGTCCTGAGGATGCAACAAGACCTCGAGGACAAAAAGAACGAAGTTATAATTGAGGGCCTAGAGAAGAAGATTAAAGACCATGAGGCTACCCTAGATAAAAAGACTTCGTACTTCAAACCATGGAAGGTTCACTGGAGAAGGCCCATGCCAAAATTGGTAGATTGAATAGTGAACTTTCCATGGAAAAGAAAAATTTTGAAGCCAAACTCGAAGCTGAAGCTGAGAAAAATTCAAATTTGCGGAAATCACTGAAAGAACTTCAAGAAAAATGCGTAGACTTCAGCAAAAAGTGCCTGCAGCGGCTGAAGCAAGTTTTCAACTCGGTTGGAGCTAGCACTGTGAAATTCAGTCCTTCGGTTGAGAACCTGCTGGAGACCTTCGAACATATTGAGGGCGAAGTTGATGCACTCGACGAAGTTATAGCTGGACACGCCGATTTTTGCGCTCTGCTAGCTTCTCGGGGCACAGCTGTTGCCTTCATAAAATCTGGCTGCGAACATGGAAAAATTGTCAACAGAACAAATTTTAGCTTATCACCAACAGATCTAATTGATATCCCTAGCCTAGCTCGGAGTATAGGAAATAGATTTATAACTCAGATTTGGGTAAAAGGCGGGCGAAAAATGGCTGGCGACGAAGCTCGAAGCCACTTTAAGCCGGTAAGAAATTTGTGCTTGTTACTTTACCTTCTCCTTGAACTCTGCACTTCTCTCATACCGTTTTAATATGTACAGGATGACGATGCTGAGGAACAATGAGCCGAAGCTTGATAGGTGATCCAAAGCTCAGATGATCCGAAGCTCAATGATGTCAAAGCTGAAGACCTTGCTGAAAAATTCTAGAGAAAATCATGTAATATCGTTGTAAAAAATATTTGTAATTTAAGAATCAAATACTAATTCTGTAAATTTGTGCATACCTTGGAATATATTTTTACCTTTTCGTCCATGTTTGGACTGCTTTGGTGTGGACGAAACTAGTATTTTTTGAGCCGAAGGCGAAAAACACCTTCCCTTCTTTTCGTACACAACGAAGCATGAAACTGCTTCTTTTGCCGAAGTCTTATCTTTATAGCCGAAGCATCTGCCTGTGTCTGTATGTTATGATGATGATGATCCTATGTATGTCTAAATGAATGTTTATGAATGCAAATGTATGATGTAATGTGTCGTGCAAATGAATGTCCAAACACACACATACGAAGCCACAACCATAGCCTTTATTCCCTTGGGAATGACCGAAGTCTCTTTGCCGCTTATTTTTCGGCTTCACCGCTTATTTTTCGGTGTATCAGCGCTGACTTTTCGCTGTAAGTTCTGCATCCCCTTAGGAACGTCTTTTGAACTTTTTCGCCTTCTATTTCGGCAGTATCGCGTTGACTTTTCGCGCTTCGCCTTATATTTCGGCGGAATCAGCGTTGACTTTTCGCTGTAAGCTCTGCATTCCCTTTGGAACGACTTTTGAGCAGAAAACTTACGCTGCGCTCCCTTAGGAACAGCTTTTTGTAGCTTTGTCGTGCTCTGCATCCCCTTAGGGACGACTTTCGAGCTTTTCCCTGTTTTTTCCTTTTTTTCCTGCACTCGATGGTGCATGCTCAGTTTTTACATTTACAAATCTGGGGGATTTTGCTCTCGTAGAGCTGAATAAGAAAAAGAGAAATTACATTCTATGGCCCCATTAAAAACCTTTCTCCCCCTTTGGAAAGGAAAAGGGTGCCATAGGGAAAAATAAAAAGATTACATCAAGCTAAACATAATATCGCCGAAGCTCATCCGCATTCCAAGATCTAGGAATATCGTTGTCGTCCATATCCTTCAATCTGTAAGAACCGGGTCTTGACGAAGATACTACCAGAAAAGGTCCTTCCCACTTCAACTGTAGCTTGCCTATTGTATCTCGGTTGACCACTCTCTGAAGTACCAAATGCCCTGGCTTAATGTTCTTTAGCCGAACTTTTGTATCACGCCATTTTATTGTTTCGGCTTGGTATTTATTGATATTCTCCACGACCTGAAGCTTGATCCCTTCTATAGCATCTTTTGCCACAGAATAATCAACTTCGTCCACTGCCGAAGCCACTGTTCTTATTGATCCTGCCTTAGCTTCTTCTGGGGTTATTGCTTCGTCACCAAACAATAGTTTGAATGGTGTAAAACCTGTTGACCTTGATATTGTTGTGTTGTGGCTCCACACCACTTTGATCAATTCATCTGGCCACTTTCCTCTGGGCTGATTGAAGATTAACTTCATTATTCCCGTCATTATAATGCCATTAGCTCTTTCAACAAGTCCATTTGACTCTAGATGTCTGACTGATGCAAAATGAATCTTCGTGCCAATTTGTTCATAGAATTCCTTGAAAGCTTCAGCATCGAACTGTGTTCCGTTGTCTACAGTAATAGCCTTCAGCACTCCGAAGCGACAAACAATGTTTTGCCAGAAGAATTTTTGGACGGTGATCGAAGTTATTGTGGCTAAAGGCTTCGCCTCAATCCACTTGGAAAAATACTCTACCGCCACCACAACATATTTTAGATTTCCTTGTGCTGGTGGAAGTGGGCCTAGCAAATCGAGGCCCCACCTTTGCAACGGCCAAGTGGGCTGTATTAACTGAGTGAGAGATGAAGGTTGCTTCTGGTCTCTTGCACATTTTTGACAGCCTTCACATTTTTGGACTAATTCTGCTGCATCCGAAGCTGCCTTCGGCCAGTAAAATCCTTGTCGAAAAACTTTTCCCAACAAGGGCCTAGATCCAATGTGAGATCCACATAGACCTACATGTATCTCTTTCATTAATTCCATACCTTCAGTTCTTGATAAACACTTGAGGAGTGGTGAACAAACTCCATGTTTATACAATTCCCCTTCTATCATCACATATGGTATTATTCTTGCCTCCATTCTCTTGTTATAAGCTTCGTCACTTGAGAGACAATTGCCTTGGAGGAAAGATATTATTTCAGTTCTCCAGTCTTCATTGTGTACTGGAGAAATAGTAAGCACTGCTCTCTCCATGAGCTCAACCGAAGGTGCTTTTATTGTTTCAAAAAATACTTCCGAGGGTAGAGGGAGCCCCTGAGCCGCTGATTTGGCTAGCAAATCTGCATGTTCATTTTCACCTCTTGGAATATTCTTGACAGAAAAACCTTCGAAGGAAGCTTCCAACCTTCGAACTGCATCCAAATATCTTTCAAGCTTCGGATCTCGTGCCTTGTTACTTTTGTCCACGTGGCCAGCAATAACTTGAGAATCAGTCTTTAGGATGGCCCTTCTTCTTCCCATTGCCCTTAGTTTCCGAAGCCCCAATAGAAGTGCTTCGTACTCGGCAATATTATTTGTACAACTGAAATCCAGTTTGACTGCATAACATGTTTTGACTTTTGAAGGTGCTACTATAACCGCAGCTGCTCCTGCACCGAAGGCTCCCCAAGAACCATCACAAAACACTGTCCAAGCTTCGGCATCTTTGCTTGTCCCCTCTTCGTGAGCCCCTGGCGTCCAATCAGCGATGAAATCTGCTAGCGCTTGAGATTGAATTGAAGATCTGTGCACGTAGTCAATAGTGAATTCATTAAGCTCTGCGACCCATTTTCCAATCCTTCCAGTAGCTTCTCTATTCCTCATGATATCCTTCAGGGGCTGTGATGAAGGAACAATTATGTGATATGCTTGAAAATAATGTCGAAGCTTCTTGGACGCCATTAACACATCATACAACACGTTCTCCAATTCTGTATAGTTTTCCTTTGATAAACTCAAAACTTCGGAGACAAAGTATACTGGGACTTGCTTTTTAGCTTGTCCTTCAAGCTTCTCTTGTACAAGCACCGCACTCACTGCAGAGTGCGAAGCTGCCACATATAATAGCAATGGAGCCCCTAGCACTGGTGGAGTTAATGTTGTTAAATCAATTAGGTATTGCTTTAGCTCTTCGAAAGCTTTCTGTTGAGTTGGGCCCATTGGAAAACTTCAGCTGACTTTAGTACTTCAAAGAATGGTAAATTTCTTTCTGCTGATCTAGATATAAATCGATTCAAAGATACCAGTCTTCCTGTCAGCCGTTGGGCCCCTTTCTTTGTGCTTGGCAGCTCCATTCAAAGGATAGCTTCGATCTTGCTTGGGTTGGCTTCAATCCCCTTCGTTGAAACTAGACAGCCAAGGAACTTGCCCTTCTTCACTCCGAAGACACATTTTTCTGGATTTAATTTCAGGCCAGCTTGCCTAAAATTAGCAAATGTTTCCTGCAAATCAGTAATGTGGATTTCTTGCTTCGTGCTCTTCACTATGATATCATCAACATATGTTAGTACATTTCTGCCTATCTGAGAATGAAGAACCTTGGATGTCATCCTGCTGAAGCTTCCTTCAGCATTCTTGAGCCCCTCAGGCATCCGAAGATAACAATATGTACCACTGGGGGTTATGAAGCTGGTCTTTGGCTCATCTTCCTTCTTCATCCAGATTTGGTAGTAGCCTGAATAACAATATAGTAAACTCATGAGCTCTGACGAAACTGCTGCATCCACTAGAGAATCTATTCTTGGTAATGGGAACTCATCCGTTGGACAAGCCTTGTTCAGATCAGTAAATCAATGCACAATCTCCATTTACCATTGGCCTTCTTCACCATGACAGTGTTGGCTAACCATTCTGGGTATTTTACTTCTCTGATGACACCAGCACTGAGAAGTCTTTTTACTTCGTTCCGAGCACCTTCGGCTTTATCATCATACATTTTCCGAAGCTTTTGCTTCTTGGGTCTGAAGGATGGATCGACATTGAGTGAATGTTCAATGACGTCCCTATTGACACCGCAGAGATCGTTGGCTGACCATGCAAAAACATCTTTGTTGTTGAATAAAAACTTTATCAAGGTTTTCTCCTCCTCTTCAGATAATTGGGACCCCAGCAATACCTTCTGCTCTGCTATGTCTTCACATAGAAGCATGGGCTTCGACTGATCAGCCGAAGCAGCCTTCTCTCTTCTGTACTTATATTGCTCACAAGCTTCGGCTCCATCTATGTTGTGGATTGCTTTTGAATCTGTCCAGTTTCCTTCAGCCTTTCTAGCAGCTTCCTGACTGCCATGAATAGCAATGGGTCCTTGTTCCGGAGGTATCTTCATGCATAGATATGCTGGATGAAGTATTGCTTCGAAAGCGTTGAGTGTTCCACGACCAATGATTGCATTGTAGGGGTATTCCATGTCAACAATATCAAACACAACCTGTTCAGTCCTTGTGTTGTGGACAAATCCAAAGGTTACTGGCATTGTGATCTTGCCAAGTGCTACGATCTGTCTTCCTCCGAAACCACAAAGAGGGTGTGTAGCATCATGAATTTTGTCCTTTGGCTCCTGCATCTGTCTGAAGGCCTTAACGAATATGATGTCAGCTGCACTGCATGTATCAACCAAAACATTGTGGACCAGAAATCCCTTAATGACACAAGATATGACCATAGCATCATTATGAGGATAATCCTTGAGCTGAAGGTCCTCCTGGGAGAAGGTAATTGGGATGTGGGACCATTTTGACTTGATGAAGGGTCCTTGCACCCCAACATGTTGCACCCTTCTCTGGGCCTCCTTCTTCTGCTTCTTGTTGGCTGGCTCTGAGCATGAACCGCCTGTTATTGGGAGCACCAGCTTCGTAGCCGAAGCAGCTTCAGCTTGGTTGTCGAACGAAGCCATCAGCTCGAAAGTGGAAGTGAGTTCACCGGAGGTGGGCGCCAATGTTGGAGACTTGTTCTCAGATGCTATGAATTAAGAACAAGGCAACACAAAAGTTAATGGTTAAAGACCTTCGTCCTTCGAAGCATTATTTCCCTTAGGATATAATGATCTTCAGACGAAGGTCATGAAGGACGTACCTTCATCATCTCAATAAACAATAGAAAGCAGGATCATATGACACATAAAAACATGAATAATCATATGATATCATTCAGACATTTTTATTATATAATCATGAATAAACATGGATAATATTGAATTACATTTATACCTTCGGTCTTGACAGAAGGCGAAAATTTGAGTGTGACGTGTGAGTAAATGCAAGTCAGCGTGAACAGTACAGGGGTACTGTTCATCTATTTATAGGCACAGGACGCAACCTGTGAGAAATTACATTCATGCTCTTTACAAATGCTTACAATCATAATACAAGCTATCACGGGTCGATTGGTCATTTCATCTTTAAGTCGGTTCACTCCTTCGTCTTGAGACATGCCACTATGCCGAAGCTTTATGGATGATAGCTTCGGCACTGCTTTTGAGAGGATCTACCGAAGGTGTTTCTTCTTACAACATCTTCGGCGACGAAGCATACCCCCAACAGCCGCCAACATCGCCGTCACCAAAGGCCTCCTCTTTCCTAACGTCGGCCACAAGTGCCTCATGGAAAAGGACGGCAAAAAGAAGAAGGTAAAATCTAAAGCTTCCAATAGTGGTGCAACATCTAATGATGAGGGTAGCTCTAGTGATGATGAGGATGACTTGCTCACTCTTTTTGCCAACCTAAACATGCAACAAAAGGAAAAATTGAATGAATTATTTAGTGCTATTCATGAGAAGGATGAACTCTTGGATAGCCAAGAGGACTTCCTTATTAAGGAAAATAAGAAGCATGTTAAGATAAAAAATGCTTATGCTCAGGAAGTAGAAAAATGTGAAAAATTAACTAGTGAGCTTAGCATTTGCCATGACACTACCTCCAACCTTAGAAATGAGAATGCAAAATTAATTGCTAAGGTTGAGAAGTTAAATGTTTGTGATGATTCTCTTGTCAACCTAAAAAATGACAATGCTAGTTTGATTTCTAAAATTGACAAGTTGAATGAATCACTTTCTAGCCTTAAGATTGAGAATGATAATTTAATTGCTAAGGCTAAGGATTTAAATGTTTGCAATGTTTCTATTTCCAATCTTAGAAATGAGAATGCCATGTTACATGCTAAGATTGATGAATTAAGTGCTTGCAAACCATCTACATCTATTGTTGACCATGTTACTATTTGTACTAGATGTAGAGACATTAATGTTGATGCTATTCATGATCACCTAGCTTTAATTAAACAACAAAATGATCACATAGCTCAACTTAGTGCTAAAATTAATGAGCATGAGATAGAAAATGAAAAATTTAAATTTGCTAGAAGCATGCTCTATAGTGGGAGACGCCCTAGCATTAAGGATGGCATTGGATTCCAACAGGGAGACAATGTCAAGCTTAATGCCCCTAAAAATTGTCTAACTTTGTTAAGAGCAAAGCTCCCATGGTTCAGGATAACAAGGGCTATATTTTATATCCTGCTGGTTATCCCGAACACAAAATTAGGAGAATTCATTCTAGGAGGTCTCACTCTGGCTCTCATCATGCTTTTATGTATAAGAGTGAGGCATCTAGTTCTAGGCAATCCACTCATGTTAAATTGCCTAAAAAGAAAACTCCTACTGCATCAGATGAGCCTATTGTTTCATTTAAGGCTTTTGATGCATCATATGTTTTAACTAACAAATCAGGCAAAGTAGTTGCTAAATATGTTGGGGGCAAACACAAGGGCTCCAAGACTTGTGTTTGGGTACCCAAGGTGCTTGTTTCTAATGTCAAAGGACCCAAGACCGTTTGGGTACCTAAGAACAAGGCCTAAACTTGTTTTGTAGGTCTATGCATCCGGGGGCTCAAGTTGGATAATTGATAGCGGGTGCACAAACCACATGACTAGGGAGAAAAGGATGTTCTCCTCCTATGAGAAAAACCAAGATCCCCAAAGAGCTATCACATTCGGGGATGGAAATCAAGGTTTGGTCAAAGGACTTGGTAAAATTGCTATATCACCTGACCATTCTATTTCCAATGTTTTTCTTGTAGATTCTTTAGACTACAATTTGCTTTCAGTTTCTCAATTATGCAAAATGGGTTAGAACTGTCTTTTTACGGATATAAGTGTTATTGTCTTTAGACGAAGAGATGATTCAGTAGCATTTAAGGGAGTATTAGAGGGTCAGCTATACTTAGTTGATTTTAATAGAGCTGAACTCGATACTTGCTTAATTGCTAAGACTAATATGGGTTGGCTCTGGCATCGCCGACTAGCCCATGTTGGGATGAAGAATCTTCACAAGCTTCTAAAGGGAGAACACATTTTGGGACTAACCAATGTTCATTTTGAGAAAGACAGGGTTTGTAGCGCATGTCAAGCAGGGAAGCAAGTTGGTGTTCATCATCCACACAAGAACATCATGACGACCGACAGGCCGCTTGAGCTACTCCACATGGATCTATTCGGCCCGATCGCTTACATAAGCATCGGCGGGAGTAAGTATTGTCTTGTAATTGTGGATGATTATTCTCGCTTCACTTGGGTATTCTTTTTGCAGGATAAATCTCAAACCCAAGAGACCTTAAAGGGATTCTTGAGACGGGCTCAAAATGATCAAAAAGATTAGAAGCGACAATGGAATGGAGTTCAAGAACTCTCAAATAGAAGGCTTTCTTGAGGATGAGGGCATCAAACATGAGTTCTCTTCTCCCTACACAGCACAACAAAATGGTGTAGTGGAGAGGAAGAATAGAACTCTACTTGACATGGCGAGGACCATGCTTGATGAGTACAAGACTTCGGACCGGTTTTGGGTGGAAGCAATCAACACCGCTTGCTACGCCATCAACCGTCTCTACCTTCACTGAATCCTCAAGAAGACATCATATGAACTCCTAACCGGTAAAAAGCCCAATGTTTCATATTTTAGAGTCTTTGGTAGCAAATGTTTCATTCTTGTTAAAAGAGGTAGAAAATCTAAATTTGCTCCTAAGGCTGTAGAAGGCTTTTTACTAGGATATGATTCAAACACAAGGGCATATAGAGTCTTCAACAAGTCCACTGGACTAGTTGAAGTTTCTTGTGACATTGTGTTTGATGAGACTAACGGCTCTCAAGTAGAGCAAGTTGATCTTGATGAGCTAGATGATGAAGAGGCTCCATGCGTCGCGCTAAGGAACATGTCCATTGGGGATGTGTGTCCTAAGGAATCCGAAGAGCCCACACAAGCACAAGATCAACCATCTTCCTCCATGCAAGCATCTCCACCAACTCAAGATGAGGATCAAGCTCAAAATGATGAAAATGAAGATCAAGAGGAGCCACCTCAAGAGGAGGACAATGATCAAGGGGGAGATGCTAATGATCAAGACAAGGAAGATGATAAGGGTCCAAGACCGCCACACCCAAGAGTCCACCAAGCGATACAACGAGATCACCCTGTGAACTCCATCCTCGGCGATATTCATAAGGGGGTAACCACTCAATCTCGTGTCGCTCATTTTTGTGAACATTACTCTTTTGTGTCTTCTATTGAGCCATACAGGGTGGAAGATGCATTAAGAGATTCGGATTGGGTGTTGGCGATGCAAGAGGAACTCAACAACTTCATGAGGAATGAGGTATGGCATTTAGTTCCACGTCCTAATCAAAATGTTGTAGGAACCAAGTGGGTCTTCCACAACAAGCAAGATGATCATGGTGTGGTGACAAGGAACAAAGCCCGACTTGTAGCCAAGGGATATTCACAAGTCGAAGGTTTGGATTTCGGTGAAACCTATGCACCCGTAGCTAGGCTTGAGTCAATTTGTATATTACTTTCCTATGCTACTTACCATGGCTTCAAGCTTTATCAAATGGACGTGAAGAGTGCCTTCCTCAATGGACCAATCAAGGAAGAGGTCTATGTTGAGCAACCTCCCGGCTTTGAAGATAGTGAGTAACCTAACCATGTGTATAAACTCTCTAAGGCGCTTTATGGGCTCAAGCAAGCCCCAAGAGCATGGTATGAATGCCTAAGAGATTTCCTTATCACTAATGGCTTCAAAGTCGGCAAAGCCGATCCTACTCTCTTTACTAAAACCATTGCAAATGATTTGTTTGTATGCCAAATTTATGTTGATGATATCATATTTGGGTCTACAAACAAATCTACTTGTGAAGAATTTAGTAGGATAATGGTACAAAAATTCGAGATGTCTATGATGGGGGAGTTGAAGTATTTCTTAGGATTTCAAGTGAAGCAACTCCAAGAGGGCACCTTCATCAGCCAAACCAAGTACATTCAAGATATACTCACCAAGTTTGGAATGAAGGATGCCAAGCCCATCAAGACACCCATGGGAACCAATGGGCATCTCGACCTCGACACGGGAGGTAAATCCGTAGATCAAAAGGTATACCGGTCGATGATAGGATCCTTACTCTATTTATGTGCATCTCGATCGGATATTATGCTTTCCGTGTGCATGTGTGCAAGATTCCAAGCCGATCCTAAGGAAGTTCACCTTAGGGCCGTGGGAAAGAATCTTGAGATATTTAGTTCATACACCTAAGTTTGGTCTTTGGTACCCCAAGGGATCCACCTTTGATTTAATAGGTTATTCAGATGCTGATTGGGCAGGGTGTAAAATTGATAGAAAGGGCACATCGGGGACTTGTCAGTTCTTCGGAAGATCCCTCGTGTCTTGGGCTTCAAAGAAACAAAATGTAGTAGCTCTTTCTACCGCCGAAGCCGAGTACATTGTCGTAGGCCATTGTTGCGTGCAATTGCTTTGGATGAGGCAAACCCTTAGGGACTATGGCTACAAATTAACCAAAGTCCCTCTCCTATGTGATAATGAGAGTGCAATCCGCATGGCGGATAATCCCGTTGAGCACAGCCGCACTAAGCACATAGCCATTCGGTATCACTTTTTGAGGGATCACCAACAAAGGGGGATATCGAGATTGCTTATGTTAGCACCAAAGAACAATTAGCCGATATCTTTACCAAACCATTAGATGAGAAAACCTTTACCAAACTTAGGAATGAGCTAAACATTCTTGATTCTAGGAATTTTGATTGATATTTTGCACACATAGCTCATTTATGTACCTTTGATCATATCTCTTTCATTTGCTATGACTAATGCATTTTTTAAGTGTATTTCATGCTAAGTCATAGATTGAAGGGGAAATGGAGTCTTTGGCGAAGACAAGGCTACCACTCCACTCTACCGGTATTATTTACCCTTCGCCGTCACTCCGCACCGCTCTCCAGTTTGGTATAATCTTTCACTCATATATTGTTTGCCAAAGGGGGAGAGAATTTAAAAAGGGCTCTAAAGACTCCGTTTTTGGTGATTCATGCCAAAGGGGGAGAGAGTATTAGCCCACAGCAAAAGGACCGCACCACCCCGCCAATTTCAAATTTTTCGAAACAAAGTTGTTTTCAATTAATATCTTTGAAATTAGTATTCCTCTAAGAAATTCTATCTCATTTGGTATCCATATCCTAAGGAGGAGTTTTTCAAAATTAGTATCTAAATTATTTGATCCTCTTTCAAATGATAAAAACCCTCTTGAACACTAAGAGGAGAATTTCATTAAGGGGGAGTTTTGTTTAGTCAAAGGAAAAGCATTTGAAACAGGGGGAGAAAATTTCAAATCTTAAAAATGCTTCTCGGAATCTTATTCATATACCTTTGAATATTTGCAAAAGACTTTGAAAAGAATTTCCAAAAGATTTGCAAAACAAAACAAGTGGTGCAAGCGTGGTCCAAAATGTTAAATAAGAAGAAAGCAATCCATGCATATCTTATGAAAGTTTAAATTGTTTTAAATTCCAAGCAACCTTTGCACTTACTTTATGCAGACTAGTTCAATTATACACTTATACATTTGCTTTGGTTTGTGTTGGCATCAATCACCAAAAAGGCGGATATTGAAAGGGAAATAGGGTCAAACCTTTTCCTAATTGATTTTGGTGGTTGAATTGCCCAACACAAATAATTGGACTAACTAGTTTGCTCTAGATTATAAGTTCTACAGGTGCAAAAGGTTCAACACAAACCTATAAAAAGTCCAAGATAGGGTTCAAAAAGAAAGGAGCAAAACCAATCGAAGGTTGCCCTGATCTGGCGCACCGGAATGTCCGGTGTGCCACCGGACAGTGTCCGGTGCACCAGGGAGATCAACTCTGAACTGCTCAGCTTTGGGTTTTTGGAGAGCCACTCCGCTATAATTCACCGGACTGTCCAGTGTGCCACCGGACTGTCCGGTGTGCCATGCGGAGCAACGGCTACTGCGCCAACGGTCGTCTGCAAAAGTGAATAGTGAACACTACAGTGTGCGGACAGTTCGCGTAGAGTCAGAGCAGGCGCCAGAAGGCGCACCAGACAGTGAACAGTGACTGTCCAGTGCACCACCGGACTGTCCGGTGGACCAGATTGTCAGAGCTCCAACGGTCAAACCCTAACGGTTGGGTGACATGGCTGGCGCACCGGACTGTCCGGTGCGCCCATCGATAGACAGCCTCCCCAACGGCCATTTTGGTAGGTGGGGCTATAAATACCCCCCAACCACCACACTTCAAGGCATCCAAGTTTTCAGCCATTGCATTCAATACAAGAGCTCTAGACTTCACTCCAAGACACAAACAAGAGATCAAATCCTCTCCCAAGTCCAAAATCACTCGAAACACTTAGTGGCTAGTGAGAGAGAGATTTTTGTGTTCATTTGAGTTCTTGTCGCTTGGATCACTTTTCTTCTTCCTCTTTCTTATTCTCAAGCAATTTGTAATCAACGCAAGAGACACCAAGTTGTGGTGGTCCTTGTGAGGGGTCTAAGTGACCCGTTGATTAAGGAGAAAATCTCACTCGGTCTAGCTGACCGTTTGAGAGAGGGAAAGGGTTGAAAGAGACCCGGTCTTTGTGACCACCTCAACGGGGAGTAGGTTTGCAAGAACCGAACCTCGGTAAAACAAATCACTGTGTCAATCCGCTTCCATTTGCTTGTGATTTGTTTTTGCCCTCTCTTTCGGACTTGACTTTATTTCTAACGCTAACCTCGGCTTGTAGTTGTGCTTAAAGTTTATAAATTTCAGATTTGCCTATTCACCCCCCCTCTAGGCGACTTTCAAAAAGGAGAGGTTTCCTTTATGCGTAGATCACGGCGGGCGTCGTGGGTGTTGAGGTCGAGCAGGGGCAGTTGAGAAGGCGAAGGGGAGATAGCATGTGGGGCCTGGTGCAGGGGGTGGCTGGGCGCACGATGCCTGTGCCCGTGCGCGCGCGTGCCATGGGGGCTGGGAGCCTAGGATGCTCTACGGGAGTGGGTCGAGCCGAGGAGAGAAAAAATGGGATTTCCTTTCTTTTTATTTATTTTCTTTCTATTTATTTTCTTTTTATATATGTAGTCATATATATATATATACACATATATATAGATATATTTGCCCATTTTAGATCACGTCCAAATAATTTAAATGTGATACTTTATTCTTCTTCCTAACATAAACACTGCCAAAATCATTTTTAGCAAACAAAAACCGTGCTTCGGCATGAAATGCAACACACTTATTTATTCAAAATAGACTCAGTAAATTTCACCTTAACTTCCCCTTTTAAGGAAAAATAAAAGAGGAAACAAAAAAGATAAGGTAACACCTGAATTTTGAGTATAGAGCAAAGAAATTTTTATACCCTAAAATTATGGGTGTTACAAAGGTCGTGCAAGCTCTTAGCAAGCAGGGTTTGTAAGCAAACTACTCCACCTAGTGCGAGTCACGGACCTTGTATTGGCTAAGGGAAAATGAATGGGAATCAGGGGATGTGTATTAACTACTCAAACCAAGACCAGACAAAACTCAGAGAACCATTGTCTCGCTCATCGACCAGGCCATGAACTGCACCGACTGGCATGAGCTGCTTTCCTTCTAATCCCACTCTCGATAACAGAACATGACGACCAAGTCCCTAAGGCGACCACGTCACCATGTTATTCTTAGGGGCTAAGGAGAAGGCACCACTCCACCACTCTTGCAAAACACACATCTTGTTGTCGTGTGCCTCTTAAAAACTTCCCAAGCACCCCGATTCATCCCAAGAAATACCCACACAAGAGGGCCTCAACGGCCACGACTACGGTGAACTTAGGATGACCGATCGTGGACTAGAACCTAAGGGAAAAAGAATGGCGTAGAGTTTAAGACGGAAATAATATTGCACGCAAAATACTCCATCAGATAATTAGAGAGTTTATTACAAGACATTAAAATAAGCATAGTCTAAAGATGGGCGGGCGGATCGCCGATAGAGGGATCATCGGTGGACGATTTAGACTCCAAGGGCCGGTCAAGAGGAACTTCACATTGACCTGGCTCGGGGTCTGAAAGGGAAATAGGGTCAAACATTTTCCTAAATGATTTTGGTGGTTGAAATGCCCAACACAAACCAATAAAAAGATCCAAGTTAGGGTTCAAAAGAAAGGAGCAAAAAGAAACCGAAGAGAACCCTGGTCTGGCGCACCGGACTGTCCAGTGCACCACCGAACAGTGTCCGGTGCACCTGTCACACCCGGTTTTGGAAGGTAAACCGAATGCGAACCATGTACGTGCCAGGATCAGAACTCACGTACATAGCGATTACATAAATGACTCATCATAGCACAATGCTTCGAATAACAATAAAGGGTAAGTAATAATATGAAAGACTAGAGTCATTTACATAGTAAAATCAAAGTACACAGAATAGAAACGTAGCCAACGTAAATAAACCCACCACAGGCAGCTGACTGGGGGAGGTCGCTAGCCTAATCCTCGAACTCGTCGAAGCCCTAGAACTCCTGGAGATCTGCCTCGACGGCTTCTTCTTTACCTGAGCATAGATTGCACCAAAGGCAACCTGGTGTTTTGTGAAAGCAAGGGTGGGTACACATCAACGTACTCAGCAAATGTCCCGTTTGACTGAAGTGGACTAGCTTTATGTGGGGTTAAGCTCAAGTAGTTGCTTTTAGTTGGTCAAGTATTTATTATTAGTGGAAGCCAACTTTTATCATATAACCAACCCATGAACCATTTCCTCATCGAGGAACATCATTATCATCATCGAACCAAAATCATAAATAGAACCATTGTATATCGAACCATATGTATCTCTAATCAAAGAGGATCCCAAGGCCGCTCATAACCGTGAGCACGGCTGATATATCAGTTTCTAACCCTCTGCAGAGGTCGCACACTTTACCCACAAGTCGTGATTCCCATTCTGCCCGGAGATCATGACTCTCCATTGATCACTACCAAGGTGACCTAGCAGGGTCTCACTACGTAGCCTTTACAAAGATTTCCCAGAGGTCATAGCCGCCCGTTAGGTTTCTCCAGTTTGATAAACACAGTACCTCTCCCCACAGGAGGGTGACTAACAAAAGCAAAACGAAAGAACCTCGGCACTCAGCCTCGGCAGAGCAAGCACTGTGCCTGGACCCCATTGACGGCACGACGGCGAAGCAACTACACCTCTAGTTCCTCTAATTAATTAGCTAAGGGCATCCCATTTCACCCTCATGGTTGCACTGTTATCCCGGGTGGTCTCTCAACGAACAGGTCCTTACGGAGAGGTACTCGGGAAATAGCCCGAGTCCCCTAAATGCCACAAGTATATCATCATATCCAGAATAAAATCATAGTATCATCATTGTATCTCATCATGTTCATTGATTAAAGTAAAGGGCTAGCATGTAGCTAACCATAGTGACCCAAAAGGTAAATCAAGGACAAGGTAAATAGAAAGCTAGTAAATCCTTAGGTTGTTCATAGTATGCGGGACAGTGTATTATAAAGTAGATAGGACATAATGGGTCAGAGGACACTTGCCTTCACCAAACAGATGCTCAGGGTCTTCAATCTCGTAGAACTCGAAGAACCAGATCACTTGGTCGCCAACTCTTGATCTTCGATTCCTCGAAGTGCGGAAACAAATCGCGATCTAATCGCAACGCGAAGCGAAGACGAACAAGCACAAGCAAACAAACATAGATCTATGCATAAGAACATTACACCATACAAGATAAAGTGTTATAAAAACATGCATCATAAAATAGAGTTCAGTTCTATGGTCACGCGAGGGAAAGAAACACAACGGTCGAAGCTACAGTCGAGAGTTATCGCGTTTACGTTAAACAAATATAACATTTAATTCGACATTAACAAATATAAATGTTATACATCAGTCAGTTCGATTAATCTTCTACACTAACAAATGTCAGTTAATTAAATAATTTAATTAAAACAAGAGATTCTAAGCGAGATGAATTTATGACGCGTGAAACAGTACGATAGCGTGCAAACGACGCGCGGACACGCGCGACATAGCACGCTGGCGACACACGAAAACAGCGCGCGCGACGAGCGCGAACGCGCACGAACCAGCACGCGACCACGAGCACATCACGTGCGAACAGCGCGTAGACACTGTGACGACGCCAACAAATAACGCGATTACGCTAAACAAGTATTGGTTAGAACATTAGTTCGACATAATTTATATTGATTGACATTTATCAACTACTACTTAGTTTGGACTAAATTACTATTTTAATAGTGAAAGATTAAACCAATAATTAATTAACTGTCCTGAGTGATTATAAGTGAACGATTTAATATCGCACGCGGACAACGCGTGGCACGCGACAATGCACGAACAACACGTTCGAACAACGCGCGGACACTCTCGACTTAGCGCACGGACGACGCGCAAACGGCGCGCGAACAACATGCGATAACACGCGAACGAGACGCGTGGCGCGAACGCGTGAACAAACGACGACGACGCAAAAACAGCGCGTGAATGACACGCGAAAACTACTAAATAGACGTTGTGTTTACACTAGACGACTATTTGATCCATGTATTTGAGGCAGCATTATTTATGTTAACATG
Source organism: Zea mays (assembly GCF_902167145.1). Taxonomy (NCBI): domain Eukaryota; kingdom Viridiplantae; phylum Streptophyta; class Magnoliopsida; order Poales; family Poaceae; genus Zea; species Zea mays. The sequence goes on along the minus strand of NC_050099.1, from coordinate 207,946,993 downwards.
TATTTATAACTGCATAGATTTAAACTACATATTAGTTTAAATTAAATTGCTATTTTAATTACCATCAGATAAACAAATAATTAATAAATTAACGAAGACATGTGTTGTGACAAAATAATGTTCTTAACATGTAGACGATATTATTACGAAGCAAACGTAACTGGAACGGATTAAAACGAATTCGGGACACAAAATATATTGAATATTTATTATCTCGCGGATTACTGTGACACGACACACTTCTATTGGCCAAAAAAATGAGCCTCACAGAGGGTCGCATAGACCTCAGCCAAATGTGCTCGGATTTAGTGGGATGTGTGGTTACGGCCTCTCTTCTACCTCACGACAAGCTACCTCACGACAAGGAGCAGTTTCTTTCTCATTCCAGGAACGTGAACTGCAGCAAGCATTTGAGCAAGGAGCCAGCCATGGAGTAACCACCTGCCCATGTCTAGGCCTCGCCTAGCGGTGGCTCATGGCCAGGCTGGCTGCAACACGCATACAGCAAGGGCGGGGGCACACGCGCATGGGGTGGAGCTCGCCCAGGACGGCGTGGCTACAGAAGGGTAGGCACAAACCTCACCTCGGAAGGAAGCTCGACGAAGATGATCGCGGAGGGTAGCTCAGCGAAGCTCCGGCAAGCAGACGTCGCAGCGGTGGCTCCGGCTTCCTGCTGATGCGTGAATGCGACGACGAGGCAAGGAAACGGACGCGACGATGATGGTGAGCTTTTGCAGTGCTCCCAGCATGGGCTCGCGGGCGCTTGCTGGTTGTTGCCGGTGACTTGGCGAAGTCTTCCCGTGCGACGGAGGCACCTAGGCGCGCGACAGAGATCTGCGCGATGTGGTAAATGACGGCGGGACGCAAGGCAGTGCGGCACGGATGGCTGTCGAGTAGCGAAAAGTTAGAGGGCTGCGAGGCGTGGGGAGCGGGGCACAGATTTGAAGGACGACGGTTGCAAAATCATGGGCGTGTGCAGCAACGGAGAAATAGAGCAAGCAGTTACGATTGAGAAGAAGATGGACCTGACACACAGGGCCCACGGTGCAGCATCTATGGCTACTGATGGGTGGGCCCCTGGCCAAGGCGTGGCTGGATGCTCCCTGCTCCCGTGCGTGCAAGCGTGAGGGGTTGGGCTCCTCTGGCCGGCTGGTTGCTAGACGAGGGGGAAAAGAAAAGGAGTTTTTATTTTATTTTTTCTTGTCTTCTTTTTTAATCCTATACATAGCTATACATTTATATATATATATATATGAATATATCTGTTTATTTTAGATCATGCCTAAATAATTTAGATTCTATAGTTTTTCCTTCTTTTGAACGTAAACACCACTAAGATCATTTTTAATAAACAAAAACTATTATCGACAAATGCAACAATCAAAAGCGTCTCTGTGGTTTTATTCCACTAGGTTTACATCAATATAAAACAAAAATAATTCTCTATTTTTAGTAAAAAGAGAAGGGAAACAAAGAAATGAGAGAGTAACACCTGAATTTGGTGGATATTAGAAAATAAATTTTATACCCCCAAATTCAGGGTGTTACAGCACCAGGGGCGATCGACTCAAACTCTTCACCTTTGGGTTTCTGGAGAGCCGCTCCGCTATAATTCACCGGACTGTCCGGTGTGTCACCGGACTGTCCGGTGTGCCAGCGGAGCAACGACTATCAAGCGCAATGGTCAACTCCAACGGTCGCCTGGAACGTGAACAGTGCATGGACAGTTCGCGCAGAGTCAGAGCAGCGCCAGAAGGCACACCGGATAGTGAATAGTGCATGTCCAGTGCAACACCGGACTGTCCGGTGCCCCAAGATGTCAGAGCTCCAACGGTCGAAACCGTCAGAACCCTAACAGTTGGGTGACGTGTTTGGCGCACCGGACAGTGTCTGGTGGCGCACCGGACTGTCCGGTGCACCCATCGACAGACAGCCTCCCCAACGGTTGGTTTGGTGGTTGGGGCTATAAATACCCCCCAACCACCACCACTCCAAGCATCCAAGTTTTTTAGACATTCCATTCAATACAAGAGCTAGTGCAATCAATACAAGACACAATTCAAAAGAATCAAAGCCTCTCCATGTCCCAATTACACTCCAAACACCTAGTGACTAGAGAGAGAGTTTTGCTCGTGTTCTTTGAGCTCTTGTTCTTGGATCGCTTTCTTCTTCCTCGTTCTTGTTCTTCAAGCACTTTTAATCAAAGCAAGAGACACCAATTGTGTGGTGGTCCTTGTGGGGTCTAAGTGACCCATTTGATTAAGGAGAAAGCTCACTCGATCTAAGTGACCGTTTGAGAGAGGAAAAGGGTTGAAAGAGACCCGGTCTTTGTGACCACCTCAATGGGGACTAGGTTCATTGGAACCGAACCTCGGTAAAACAAATCACCGTGTCATCCGCTCTATTTCTTTGGTTGATTTGTGTTCCCTCTCTTTTGGACTCGGTTTTATTTCTAACGCTAACCCCGGCTTGTAGTTGTGCTTTAAGTTTATAAATTTCAGTTTCTGCCTATTCACCCCTCTCTAGGCAACTTTCAATTGGTATCAAAGCCCGGTACTTCATTAGAGTCTAACCACTCGAAGTGATGTTGGGAGGATCTGCCAAGAGGGAAATGGAAACTGCTACAAGCCACGGGAAGGCTCCATCAAGGGAGTCCGGCGCCAAAGGAAGGGAGGACTCACCTCCCCGCGTTAAGTCGCATAGGAGTGGTGACAAGAAGAAAAATATGAAGAAAGTGGTCTACTACGAGACCGATTCTTTGTCACCATCCACCTCCGGCTCCGACGCTCCATCCGTCACTTCTAAGCGCCATGAGCGCAAGAAGTTTAGTAAGATTCCCCTACGCTATCCCCGCATTTCCAAACGCACTCCTTTACTTTCCGTCCCATTAGGCAAACCACCGGTTTTTGACGGTGAAGATTATTGTATGTGGAGTGATAAAATGAGGCATCATCTAACCTCACTCCACGCTAGCATTTGGGACATTGTTGAGTTTGGAGCGCAGGTACCATCCATGGGAGATGAAGGCTATGACTCGGACGAAGTCGCCCAAATCCGACACTTCAACTCCCAAGCCACTACTATACTCCTCGCCTCTCTATGTCGAGAGGAGTATAATAAGGTGCAAGGGTTGAAAAATGCCAAGGAGATTTGGGACATGATCAAGATCGCGCACGAGGGAGATGAGGTGACCAAAATCACCAAGCGGGAGACGATCGAGGGGGAGCTCGGTCGATTCATCCTCAACCAAGGAGAGGAGCCATAAGCTATGTACAACCAGCTCAAGACCTTGGTGAATCAAGTGCGCAACCTCGGGAGCACCAAATGAGATGACCATGAAATGGTCAAGGTTATTCTTAGATCACTCGTATTTCGTAATCCTACTCAAGTTCAATTAATACATGGTGATCCTAGATATAAGCTAATGTCTCCCGAGGAAGTGATAGGAAAGTTTGAGCTTTGAGTTGATGATCAAAGGCTCCAAACAAATCGTCGAGCAAGGCGGCACCTCCACACCCGAGGTGCAACCCATCGCATTCAAAGCGACGGAATAAAAGAAAGAAGAGTCTACATCAAGTAGGCTCCCCATCGACGCCTCCAAGCTCGACAACGAGGAAATGACACTCATCATCAAGAGCTTCTGCCAAATCCTCAAGCAAAGGAGGGGGAAGGATTTTAAACCCCGCTCCAAGAAAGTGTGCTACAAGTGTGGTAAGCCCGGTCAATTTATTGCTAAATGTCCATTATCTAGTGATAGTGATAGGGGCGACGACAAGAAGGGAAAGAGGAAGGAAAAGAAAAGATACTACAAGAAGAAGGGCGGCGATGCCTATATATGCCGGGAATGGGACTCCGATGAGAGCTCCACCGACTCCTCCAACGAGGACGCCGCCAACATCGCCGTTAACAAGGGCCTCCTCTTCCCAAACATCGGTCACAAGTGCCTCATGGCAAAGGACGGCAAAAAGAAGAAGGTAAAATCTATAGCCTCCACTAAATATACCACATCTAGTGATGAGGGTAGTTCTAGTGAAGATGAGGATGATTTGCTTAGTCTTTTTGCCAACCTTAACATGCAACAAAAGGAAAAACTAAAAGAATTGATAGGTGCCATTCATGAGAAGGATGAACTCTTGGATAGCCAAGAGGAAGTCCTTATTAAGGAAAATAAAAAACATGTTAAGGTAAAGAATGCTTATGCTCAGGAAGTAGAAAAGAATGAAAATTTGACTAAGGAGCTTAGCATTTGCCATGACATCATTTCCAACCTTAGAAATGAGAATGGTAATTTACTTGCTAAGGTTGAAAAATCAAATGTTTGTCATGATTCAATTGTCAATCTTAAAAATGATAATGCTAGGTTGATTGCTAAGATTGATAAGTTGAATGAATCAATTTCTAGCCTTAAAATTGAAAATGCTAGTTTAACTTCAAAGGCTAAAGATTTAAATGTTTGCAATGCTTCTATTTCCAATCTTAGAGATGAGAATGCTACTTTACATGCTAAGATTGATGAATTAAATATTTGAACCCTCTACATCTAGTGTTGATCATGTCTTTATTTGTACTAGATGTAGAGATGTTAATGTTGATGCTATTCATGATCACCTAGCTTTAATTAAAGAACAAAATGATCACATAACTCAATTAACTGCTAAAATTAATGAGCATGAGATAGAGAATGAAAAATTTAAATTTGCTAGAAGCATACTCTATAATGGGAGACGCCCTAGCATCAAGGATGGCATTGGTTTCCAATAGGGAAGCAATGTCAATCTTAATGTCCCTAAAAGATTGTCTAATTTTGTTAAGGGCAAAGCTCCCATGGCTCAGGATAACGAGGGTTACATTTTATATCCTGCTGGTTATCCTGAGCATAAGATTAGGAGAATTCATGCTAGAAAGTCTCATTCTGTTTCCCATCATGCTTTTATGTACAAGAATAAGGCATCTAGCTCTAGGCATTCCACTCACATTAAAATGCCTAAAAAGAAATCTCCTACTGCATCAAATGAATCTAATGTTTCATTTAAAACTTTTGATGCATCCTATGTTTTAACTAATAAATCAGGCAAAATAGTTGCCAAATATGTTGGGGGCAAACACAAGGGCTCCAAGACTTGTATTTGGGTACCCAAGGTGCTTGTTTCTAATGTGAAAGGACCTAAGACCATTTGGGTACCTAAGAATAAGGCCTAAACTTGTTTTGTAGGTTTATGCATCCGGAGGCTCAAGTTGGATAATTGATAGCGGGTGCACAAACCACATGACAGGGGAGAAAAGGATGTTCTCCTCCTACGAGAAAAACGAAGATCCCCAAAGAGCTATCACATTCGGGGATGGAAATCAAGGTTTGGTCAAAGGACTTGGTAAAATTGCAATATCTCCTGACCACTCTATTTCCAATGTCTTTCTTGTAGATTCTTTAGATTACAACTTGCTTTCTATTTCTCAATTATGTAAAATGGGCTACAACTCTCTTTATGGATATAGGTGTTACCGTCTTTAGAAGAAGTGATGATTCGGTAGCATTTAAGGGAGTATTAGAGGGTCAGCTGTACTTAGTTGATTTTGGTAGAGCTGAACTCGATACTTGCTTAATTGCTAAGACTAATATGGGTTGGCTCTGGCATCGCCGACTATCCCATGTTGGGATGAAAAATCTTCACAAGCTTCTAAAGGGAGAACACATTTTGGGACTAACAAATGTTCATTTTGAGAAAGACAGGGTTTGTAGCGCATGCCAAGCAGGGAAGCAAATTGGTGCCCATCATCCACACAAGAACATCATGACGACTGACAGGCCGCTTGAGCTACTCCACATGGATCTATTTGGCCCGATAGACATAAGCATCGGCGAGAGTAAGTACTGTCTAGTTATTGTGGATGATTATTCTCACTTCACTTGGGTGTTCTTTTTGCAAGAAAAAACACAAACCTAAGAGACCTTAAAGAGATTCTTGAGACGGGCTCAAAATGAGTTCGGATTAAGGTTCAAGAAAATAAGAAGCGACAACGGGACGTAGTTCAAGAACTCTCAAATTGAAGGCTTTATTGAGGAGGAGGGCATCAAGCATTAGTTCTCTTCTCCCTACACACCTCAGCAAAATGGTGTAGTGGAGAGGAAGAATAGAACTCTATTGGACATGGCGAGGACCATGCTTGATGAGTATAAGACTCCGGACCGGTTTTGGGCTGAGGCGATTAACACCGCCTGCTACTCCATCAATCGGCTCTACCTTCACTGAATCCTCAAGAAGAAATCATATGAACTCCTAACCGGTAAAAAGCCCAATGTTTCATATTTTAGAGTCTTTGGTAGCAAATGCACTGTCGATACTGGGGTCTAGTCGGGCCCAGGTTCCACCCAGAGTTTTTGTTCAGGAGGTGCAGCATCGCAGCAGGGCATGCTGAGGAATGCAACATGATAGACTAGGCAAAGACAGACCCCAATGACTGGAGGGAGCCAATTATCAGATATATAAAAAAATTAGGAGGATCCAGATGATAAGGCCACAGCAGAGCCCCCCACTGCAAGGCAATCAGCTCACCATACCATCATAGGGGGTCTGCTATACAGGAGAGGTGCAGGAGGAGTCCTCATGAAATGCATTCACTCGGCTACGGGGAGACAACTGGTGGAAGAAATTCATGCGAGGCAGTGCGGAATACACGCGGCATCAAAGACCTTGGTAGGAGAAGCTTTCAAGTCAGGTTTCTATTGGCTAACAACAAAGAAAGATGCAGCAGACTTAGTCCAGAAGTGCGAAGCGTGCCAATTCCTATCAAAGCAACAACACTTACCCGCCCAACATGTGCAAACTATTTGTATAACCTGGCCATTTGCATACTAGGGGCTAGATACGATCGGGTCATTCAAGAAAGCTCGGTGAGGTTACACTCATGTACTCGTCGCCATCAACAAATTTACAAAGTGGATAGAGTACAAACCAATCGCCTCTCTGACTTCAGCAAAAGCAGTGTTGTTAATTCAAGAAATAATGTTCAGATTCAGGATACCCAACAGCATCATCACAGACCTGGGATCTAACTTCACTAGCTTAGAGTTCTTTGATTTCTACGAGCAGAGGAGCATCCAGATTAAGTATGCATTAGTGGCACACCCGAGAGCTAACGGGCAGGTAGAAAGAGCCAACAGGATGATATTTGATGCACTCAGGAAGAAAGTATTCAACAAGAGTGAAAAGCTCGTAGGCAAATGGGTCAGGGAACTACCGTATGTAGTCTGGAGCCTGCGGACCCAACTTAGCCGGGCCCTACATGGGAACACTGTTCTTCATGGTGTATGAATCAGAAGTAGTGTTGCCAGCAGATCTGATTTTTGGAGCACCCAGGTTGACATTCAAAAGCATAGCAGAAGCGGAAGCAACCAGACTGGAAGATGTTGACGTATTAGAAGAAGAGTGTTTGAATGTCGTCATCTAATCGGCCAGGTATCAGCAGACTCTGAGGCGCTACCACGACAAAGCAGTGCAGCACCGATCCTTTGCAACAGGAGACCTGGTACTCCGCCGCATATTGATAGGAGAAGGACAGCACAAACTGTCACCGCCATGGGAAGGGCCTTTCATAGTCGCAGAAGTCACTCGGTCTGGGTCCTACCGGCTTATCCAGATGGACAAAACTCAAGTTGGAAACTCGTGGAATATTGAGCATCTCAGGAAATTTTACCCGTAGTGATACCACAAACTCCAGTTGGCGAGCTACACATTATAAACCAGAGATCTCATTATCAATAAAGCTTCTATTTTTGTCCACTTGCAAACAAACCCTCAAATAGCGATCGGCTTAAGTCAGAAATGCCTTAAGCCGATACAGCTTTCATACTTGACTTAGGGTGATTACTATACCCTGCTAATGGAGCAATCGACTTAAGTTGGAAACGCCTTAAGTCAGTGTGACATGCTCATGCATACTTGACTTAGGGTGATTACTATACTCTGCTAACGGAGCAATCGACTTAAGTCGGAAATGCCTTAAGTCGGTGCGACATGCTCATGCTTACCTGACTTAGGGTGATTATTATACCCTGCTAACGGAACAATCGGCTTAAGTCGGAAATGCCTTAAGTCGGTGCGACATGCTCATGCATACTTGACTTAGGGTGATTACTATACCGTGCTAATGGAGCAATTGGCTTAAGTCAGAAACGCCTTAAGTCGGTGTGACATGCTCACGCATACATGACTCAGGGTGATTACTATACCCTGCAAGCGCAGTAGTCGGCTTAAGTCGAAAACGCCTTAAGTCGGTATGATGTGCCCTCGCTTACATAACTTAGGGTGACTACTATGCCCCATCAATGCAGCAATCGGCTTAAGTCAGAAATGCCTTAAGTCAAAGCAACATGATCAATTAGACAGCAAAGAGCTCAGGGCGCGTACCATACCCTACTCACACTCAAAGGGAGAATTGAGAGCACCTAGAGGGGGGTGAATAGGTGATCTTGTAAAAATCAACACTAAATGGCACAAACTTGGTTTATGAAATGTTAGTGGAATCAAAACCAAGGTGCCATGTCTAGGGAGAAAGATATGACTTCTTCACTTAATTGCTCTTCACAAGGTGAGTATTAAACTCAGAGCAATTATCAAGTGAGTTGAAGTAGCGATAGAATCACAAACGAATAACCAGAGATGACACAACGATTTTATCCCGTGGTTCAGTCAAGTAGAACACTTGCCTATTTCCATGTTGTGGCGTCCCAATGGACAAGGGTTGCACTCAACCCCTTTCAAGTGATCCAATGATCCACTTGAATACCACAACTTTCTTCCTTAGCATATGATGTCTCCCTTGTGAGGAATCTCCACAAGTTGGAGTCTCTCACCCTTACAAAATTGATCACAATGAAAACCACAAGAGTAAGGGAGGGAAAGAAACACACGCAAGAGCTAGAGTCGCAACAATGACACACACACAAGTCAAGACACGAGCACACAAAACACAGCGCAACGAGTCTATAACTCAACAAGTGCTCAAATCTTAATCACAGTGATCTGGATGCGTGCTTGCGGTGTCTAGGTGTCTTAGGATGTTCAATGGAGGCTTGGTGTGCTGCTCCATGCGCCTAAGGGTCCCTTTTATAGCCCCAAGGCAGCTAGGAGCCGTTGGATCTCCATTTGGTAGGCAATTCTTGCCTTCTGTCTGTTAGCGCATCGGACAGTCCGGTGCACCACCAGACATGAACAATGCACGATTTCTTTCCTTATTTGGCGAAGCCGACCGTTGAGCCCTCGGTCCCCTTGGCACACCGGACACTGTCTGGTGCGGCCTTGTGACCGTTGGCTCTGGCCACTCGTCGCCCGTTGATCGTACTGCCGACCGTTGGTGCAGGTGCTATTGGCTCACCGGTCAGTCCGGTGCACACCGAACAATCCGGTGAATTTTAGCCGCAGCGCCCTCGGTGATTCCCGAGAGCAGCGAGTTCGTTGCTGAGCAGCCTGTGCACCGGACATTGTCCGGTGCACCCGCAGCTGGTGCTCCACTGGCTATTTCAGCTGTACTCCTTTTGAACTTGACTTAATAGAGTTCCTGGCACTTAGACAAGCATGTTTAGCACATAAAACAATTGACTAAGTGTCTATAACTTACCTTCACACTTGATCCATCTAGATATCCATTTGTTAGTTCTCACCTAATGTGTTGTGCATCTAATCACCAAAACAATATGGAAATAGTCCAAGGGCATATTTCCCTTTCAAGAATAACTCAACGTTCAAAAACCACTAAAAATATCATCTCAATGAAAAATGTTTTCTGAACAAATCAATGTTTGCTTTCACTCTCCGGTTACTGTATAGGAGCATCCTCGCGAGGAACCTTATCTGCAGGATCACCAGAAGCAGAAGGATTACTCGAAGTAGCCGACATAGCAAGTACGTCAGCTACAATGTCATCAGGCACCACAACGCTAGGCCTCGTCATTAGGATCCGGCCAGCCCGGACAGCCTTATCCATCGCTTTGTCACACCACGCCTTATCCATCGCTTTATCACTCCACGCTTTGTCACACCACGCATCTTGTCATTGTCGCCCTTGCCGTCGTCGCCGTCGCGCTCGCCGCCATCGCCGTCATCGTCGTCACGCTCGCCACCATCTCCGTCGCCATCACCACCGTCACCATCATCGTCACCCTCAACGTAGTTGTCACCCTCGTCGCCGTTGTCGCCGCCCTCCTTGGAGTCCTCCTCCTCCTCCAAGGATTTCTCTAAGGAGTCCTCCCCCAAGTCATCCGATCCCTCGAGCCACGCGCGCTCGACGGACCGGATGTAGGCCCGCTCCACCACCGACAGCCCCATGGAATTGTCTGAGTCATCGAACGCCGCTGCGGAGGATGCCAGGGTCGGCGAGCCGTAGTCCCCCGAGGAGAATTCCTCCTCGGAGAACTTTGAGTCCCCAAAATCCTCAGATGGGGGACTCGGAGGGCGCTTACGTTTCCCCTCCAACGAGCGATGTTTCCCCTTGCCTCCTTTGCCTCCGTCCATTGTTCTCGAGGGTGAAGAGGAAAAGGGAGGCAAAGAAGACGAGTTAACAAGTGCAAGTGACAAAGGCAACCGGGGCGATGTGGGCTATTAAAGAAGCTGGGAGGCGACCATTCGTTTCCCGCCCGTTCACCAAACAGTCGCAAGACTTCAATAGCGGCTCAAGTCTCCAAGAAATGGGTCAGGCGACTAGCGCTGTTTCACAAAACACGACACCGGATGGAATTAAAGTCAACCACTCAGACACAATGTTACACCTCCCCATCGCATCAGTTTACTATTTTGGGACAAGACGATGAACACATTTCACTAGATAGACACCCATTAGGTGTACCATCCGGATTTTTCGAGATTTTCTGAAGCGGCAAGATCTGCAACATAAACGCAAGGAATACAAAACGACAAAGGGGGAGATTGGTCAAATTGGAGGAAGTCCAGACTCCACCAAGCACAAGTCCAATCAGCAAAAGCATTGAAGTCTTCGGCCGAGTGTCGTCCAGCTAGGTTCCCTCTGGTTCGGTTTCAACCGATCGGGCTCCAATTCGTCAAGGGGTCCGATCAGAGTGACTATAAACCAAGCAGGGTATGGATAGATGTCACCACCGAGCTACTCCAAAATCATTTTGAAAGCAAAGCAATGAAGACCTTTGAGTTGATTATTTCAAAATCAAATCAAAGCTCAAGGGCTACACCCATTGGGTGCCCCTTCGGCGCACCCAACTAAGACGTGAAATTTTAGAAAAGAATGTTAAACTCTAAGGCATGCAACGAAGACCTTTGAGTTGATTATTTCAAAATCAAAACAAAGCTCGGGGGCTACACCCATTGGGTGCACCAGTGCACCCAACGGAGTCGTGAAATTTTAGAAAAGAATGCTAAACTCTAAAGAATGCAATGAAGACCTTTGAGTCGATTATTTCAAAATCAAATCAAAGCTCGGGGGCTACACCCATTGGGTGCACCTTCGGTGCACCCAACTGAGACGTGAAATTTCGGAGACGAATGCTAAACTCAAAAGCATGCAATGAAGACCTTTGAGTTGATTATTTCAAAATCAAATCAAAGCCCGAGAGCTACACCCAATGGAGTCATGAAATCTAAAAAAACACTAAACTCAAAAGCGAGCGATGAAGACCTTTGAATCAATTATTTCAAAATCAGTTTAAAGATCGAGGGCTTGTGAGGGATGGATATCCCTGGGTCCACACGAGTGTGAAAATACGTCTGGGGCCACACAACAGGCACCCTCATGAGGTGTCCCACTGTGGGCCGAATAAAAGGAATCAGCAGAAGTGAGTCGGTCCAAATGCGAAAGAGGCCCACGTTCGAGTTAGCCACTGCATAAGCGCGAATATGTCGGGCTCGGTTTGTTCCGCCCACCCGACATCCTAAACCACCGGCGATAACTTAGGCGTGGGAGCACCAGATTTCCCTAGGATAAAGGAAGACTGTTCGCTACAAATTAGGGGATAAGCAAGGAGGTTGTAATTAACACTTGTGCTGGGGAGCTCTATCTGGTTGTGTATATATGGCCAAGAGGCACCCCTACCATTTTCATCTCATCAACAGCCCACCATTCTAGAAGTCACAGCTTGTAAACTCACCCAACACAGAAAACCACCATATGAAGTAGGGTATTACGCCTCTTAAAGCGGTCTGAACATGCTCAAGCTTGTGTATTTCCCTCCTCGTGCTACAACACGAACCATCGAGTCACAATATACGACGTCGTCCTACCCAAAAGCACCACGAGGGTAACCTCGGGTGTGCGGTCGGACACAAAACACCGACAATGTCCTCTGTGTCAGTGGAGGCAGTAATACTTCTCCCCACCTCCACGTGAGCAAGACCTGTGTAACGCCCCGAATTTTTGAGTTGAATTTTTTCTTTTCTTCACTCGCCAAATTCGGGCGTTACCCTTTCCTTTTCCCTTTTCACCTCGCTAAACCTTGATCTTTTCCAAAGTTATAGCGGGTTTTGGCTTTAGATCCCGTGTAAAGCAAAACCCTAAAATGCTTTATTTTGTTTGCTGCACCATGCCGAGCTATGCATTTATTTTGTTTGGTTGAGATTGTGGAAATCACTCATCTAAAATTGAAGAAAAGGAAAACCTTTTCCTCTCTCCCCTCCCCCCTCCTTCCCCATTTCGGCCCAGCTGCGCCCCACCCCCCTTGGCGCGTGCAGCCCAGCCGGCCTTTTCCCCCCCTTCCCGCATGGGCCCCGCGGCAGCCCAGCCGCGCCCCCCTCCCCCGCCGTGGGCCGCCCCAGCCGGCCCAGCCGCGCCTCCCTCCCCCTTTGGGCCCAAGCGGCCCAGCCATCCCCTTCCCCTTTTTTCTTTCTTTTCTTTTCAAAATTTCCCTCCCCGCGGGCCCCGCCCGTCATTCTCCCTCCCTCTCTCCCTCTCCCTAACCCTAACCGCCGCCGCCCCTTCCCCCGCGCCGCCGCCGCCCGCCTCGCCCACGGTGAGGTCCTCCCTCCCCCTCCCCTCTTCTCCCACCCCTTCCTCCTCCTTCCCCCTCTCGTCGGCGCCCTCCCTCGCGCCGTGGGCGCGCTCGCCCCGGCCCGGCCTCGCCCCGCGCCGCCCGGCCTCGGCCGCCCCGCCCCCGTGCCCGGCTCGACCGCCCCCCGGCGACCCGCCCGCCCCCGTGCCCGGCTCGGCCTCCCCCGCCACGCCCGTCCCCAGCGAGCCCCGCCCCGGCTCGGCCGCCCCCGCCCCGCCCCGGCGTGGTGGCCGACCGTGTCCTCGCCCCGCCCGTGCCTCGCCCGCTGTGGTCCGCGACGTCCTCGCTCGCCCGTGCTCGCTTGCCCCGGCGTGCTTGCCCGCTCGCCCCGCCGTGCCTTGCTCGCGCCGTGACGGCCCCGGCGCGGCCTCGAGCTCGGCCCAGCGTGCCTATGGCGCGCGGCCTTGAGCTCGGCTAGCGCGCGGCCCCGACGTGCGCACAGCTAGTTCGCGGCGCGTCCGTGTGGCCTCGCGCGCGTGCCCGCGTAATGCACAGTGCCTTGGCACGGCCGTCGTGCCTTCGTCTACCCCCCAGACGTCCCCGTCTACCCCCCCCCCCCCCTTATCCTATGCGCGCTAATCACGTTGTTTATATTAATAAGATAGGAGTCTCAATTTGGAAATTAGTTACGTTAGTTAATTTGTATAGCTAATCATCTATCTCATTCAATGTTAATCTGCTAAAAGTGGTCACGTTTACATTAGTGCATGTAGCTAATCCTTTTGTTAGAACCAATTGGAACTAGAGCACGTAACGTCTAGTTATTCGCCTACCCGTAACGCGCCTCGAGCATAAGCTTTCACCCTCGCGAGACCTTTCCCCGCCTCTTTCTAACCATGGTAAATTCATTATCGTATGTGATATTCTATGCATGTTTAATCTACTTGTTCTCTTGTATGGTGTATCGTTGGTTTCCTAATTTCAATGGATGGATGTATGTATGTTTGCACTCACATAGAGAACGATCCGGTTGAAGAGCCCGAGGAACTCGCAGGAGAAGCCCCTAAGTAGCAGTCGGTTGGTGGAGGCAAGTGTCCCTTGACCTATCTCTGTCCTATTCATTCTTTAATTCACCTCCCGCATTACACATTTATGCCTAAGGATTGACTAGCTTTGTTATCCATGTCCTTGTTTACCTATTTGGGTTGGATTATTATTGTTTAGCTTTATGCTATTGCTCAACTATAATCAATGAACATGATGAGATTATCTATGATACGCTATTTTCCCTCTTCTTATTATGATGTTTTACTTGTGGCCTTTAAGGGGGCTCGAACGGTTTCTCGAGTGCCTCTCCGTAAGGACCTGTTCTTTGGATGACCGCCCGGGAAAACAGTGCAACCATGAGGGTGGAATGGGGTGCCCTTAGCTAAATAATTAGAGGATCCGGGGTGTAGTTCGCTTAGCCGTTGTGCCGTCAATGGGGCTCGATGTATGCGGCTCGCTCTGCCAAGTTTGGGTTCGCCCCTTGGGGAGGAGTGCGGTGCATTTAGGAAACCTAACGGGCGGCTACAGCCCCGGGGAATCTTTGTAAAGGCTACGTAGTGATGCCCTGCTGGACCACCTAGGTAGTGGTCAATGGGGAGTAGCTCTCTCCGGGCAGAAAGGGAATCACAGCTTGTGGGTAAAGTGCACAACCTCTGCAGAGTGTTTGAAAACTGATATATCAGCCGTGCTCGCGGTTATGAGCGGCCAAGGGAGCTCTAGTGATTAGTGGTACTTGATCAGAGACACTTTGGTTTACAGGTGGCAATGAGACTGATGGTTTTGGTTATGACTATGGTGCTGGTAAGTGGTATTCTTTCCGTTTGAAAAGGGTACATCGGGCTAATAACTTGGGTTAATGCTAAAACCTAGCTTTCTATTAGTAAATAATAATCTAACCAACTAAAAGCAACTGCTTGACTTATCCCCACATAAAGCTAGTCCACTACAGCCAAACAGGATACTTGCTGAGTATGTTGATGTGTACTCACCCTTGCTCTACACACCAAACCCCCCCCCATCCCCAGGTTGTCAGCATTGCAACCACTGCTCAGGAGAAGATGAAGCTGTGGAAGGAGACTTCCAGGAGTTCCAAGACTACGACGAGTTCTAGGCGTGGGTTAGCGGCAACCCCCAGTCGGCTGCCTGTGAAGGCCGCGTTTATCTACGTTTCTTTCCGCACTTTGATTTATTGTAAAGACTATGTGGATGTCTCAGACATCATGATGTAATCGACTATTATTTCCCTTTTTAATACTATTTGAGCACTGTGTGATGATGTCCATGTTATGTAACTGCTGTGTACGTGAATTGCTGATCCTGGCACGTACATGGTTCGCATTCGGTTTGCCTTCTGAAACCGGGTGTGACATAAGTGGTATCAAAGCCGTGCTGACTGTAGGACCGCTAACCTAGAGTAAAATGGTCGTTCTAAGGACTATAGACCTCTGTCCCTGCCTTGACTTTGATATCCCTTCAAAAGTTGGTCATACCGACCAAGACTATGTTCTACTGTATATTATACCTTGCTGAAAATTGTGTTTTATTCTAATCCTTCATTTATTTATGGTTCATTACTTGCTGGTCATATTAATTCTGTTCTCACTCTTTTGCTTGCGATGTCTTTTGTAGATGGCTCGTCTTAGACACACTGCACGAAAGTCCGTCATCCCCTTCTTACCCTCCCGCCTTGCTGAGCGTCCGCTTCGCCGTCCCGTGGCCGGACAGTCCAGTCACTTGGAGAGGCTGCACCACCGCCTGCATGAGGAGCAGGAACGTCGACGACAGGAGCAGCAGGGCTCTTCTTTCTCGCTCCAGCAGGAGATAGAGTCCATGAGGAGCTGCTCCCCTGTGCTTCCCCTGGAGGCGCCCCCTGCACCACCACTGGGCGCCCCAGCCTCTGGAGTAGCTGCTGGAGGAGACCCAGATGATGGAGGTGGCGACGACAGCTCGAGCCACGACACCGACTTCTCTGCTGACCAGGAACCGGAAGGATGGGTTGCTCGACCCATCACTCGCGACGCTGCTCGCGGGTGTCACTTCCATGATGCGCTCGACACCCTGCTACGTCGGCCACTTAACTGGCGTACTTGGTCCATCGAGTATCGCTGTGTGGTCTACCAGCATAGTCGCGGGGTCTACCCGGACCGCTGGGAGGCGACCTGCTTGGTGCGCCGCCCGGAGAACAGTCTCCAGGGTGCTGAGGTCTGCTCAGAGCACTATTCTATCTCTGAGCGGGACTCAGCTGAGGTGGCCATGCAAGATGTTGCACGGCGTGCGCTTTCGCACTACTGCTCGGTTCTCGGTGGGGTAGCTGACGGCCTCAACCTGAAGTATTACCCCCGCCGTCCATCTGGCAGCATAGGAGGCGTGATTGTCTCACCTGTTGGTGAGGACAATCCTAGGTTGAGCAGCACAGTCAACCTAGCCGCCGTGCTAAACACGGAGCTGGACCATGCGCTAGACGAGCTGAGTAGGACTCATGCTGAGATCACCCTGCTGCGGGCTGAGCGCGCGGAACGTCATCACCTGGATGATGGTTCCCCCGCTCCCGTCGGGACTCAGCACCCGTACCGCTCACCTCGACGTGGACACCAGTCTTATGGCAATCCCGATTGCAAGACCAAGATAAATCTAGAACCATAGCTCGTTAGAGTTGGATCTTGTAATTAATACAAAATATATACGTAGAAGCTACAGTCTTAGCGTTAGTCTCGCTTTTAGTTAGTCTTAGTTAGACAGGGTAGTTTGCTATATCCTGTGCATTTATGTTTGTCATGATAAACTATGTTTGAGTTGGATCTTTGTAATGACTGTCACCAGAGTGTGGGCATCCCCTGCATTTTGGTTTACCTGTTATATGTTAAAGGAGTTGGTTATCTAGTTGGGAAGCCTTTTATTCCACTTTCCTCTTTATTTGAGAAGCTGTGTGGTCTGTGTTGGAGATCAGTGAAGATGCTCATCTGTTCAGTGCTGTTGAAGAATTCTATACTCTTTTCTTATGCTGCAAGATTTGCTAGATCAGTTCTGATGTGTGATTGCATTCTGCAGATGTCAGAGAACAGACACAGAGGAGGAAGGCGTGCTCAGCAGGAGCGAGCCGCTCAGCAGGATGAGGTGCCCCAGCAACAGCACCTGCCACCCCGCCCCCGATGTCCATCGAGCAGATGTTTCTGATGCAGACTCAGGCAATTCAAGCCATCGGTCAGACTCTGGCCGCCATTCAGCAACAGCAGCAACAACAACAGCAGCAGGCACCACCTCAGACTCAGATGCCTCAGATGCCCAGAGACAAGCGTGCTGAATTCATGAGAGGTCATCCACCAACGTTCGCTCATTCTTCTGACCCCATGGATGCTGAAGACTGGCTGCGCACTGTGGAGCGGGAGTTGCATACCGCTCAGTGCGATGATAGGGAGAAAGTCCTGTATGGTCCCCGTCTGTTGAGAGGAGCAGCCCAATCATGGTGGGAGTCTTATCTCGCCACCCATGCCAACCCCGACGCCATCACTTGGGGAGAGTTCAGAAGTAGCTTTCGTCAGTACCATGTTCCAGCAGGTCTGATGACAGTGAAGAAGGAGGAGTTCCTGGCCCTCAAGCAAGGGTCATCGTATGTCAGTGAGTACTGGGACAGGTTTCTGCAGTTGTCCCGCTATGCTCCTGAAGATGTCAACACCGACGCCAAGCGACAGTACTGTTTCCTGAGGGGCTTGGTTGACCCTCTTCAGTATCAGCTGATGAATCATACCTTCCCGACATTCCAGCACCTGATTGACAGAGCAATCATGACACAGAGGAAGCGTAAGGAGATGGAGGATCGTAAGCACAAGATCAGTGGACCCCAGCCGGGAAGCAGCAATCGTCCTCGTTACTCAGGCAATCAACCTCAGCAGTTCAGGCAGAACCAGCGTCCACCTCAGCATCAGCAGTTCCAAAGGCAGTATCCTCAGCACCAGTATCCGAATCGTCAGAGCAATCAGTCAGGAGGTCAGTTCCAGAGGCAGAATCAGCAAGCACCTCGTCTTCCTGCCCCAGCAAACCAGCAGAGCAATCAGGCAGCACCAGCTCAGGTTGGAAACAGAGCATGTTTCCACTGTGGAGAGCAAGGCCACTGGGTGATGCAATGTCCGAAGAAGGCAGCCCAGCAGCAGTCAGGCCCCAATGCCCCAGCAAAGCAGAATGTGCCTCAGCCTGGAGCAGGCAACCGCTCTCAGCCGCGTTACAATCATGGAAGACTGAATCACTTGGAGGCTGAAGGAGTTCAGGAGACCCCCGGCATGATAGTAGGTATGTTCCCAGTTGACTCCCATATTGCAAAAGTGTTATTTGATACTGGAGCAACGCATTCTTTCATTACTGCATCATGGGTAGAAGCACATAATCTTCCAATTACTACCATGTCAACCCCCATTCAAATTGACTCAGTCAGTGGTAGAATTCGAGCCGATAGCATTTGTTTGAATGTATGTGTGGAAATAAGGGGGATAGCGTTTCCCGCCAACCTCATAGTAATGGGTACTCAGGGAATAGATGTCATCCTAGGGATGAATTGGCTAGATAAGTATATCAGGAAGTTATCAGTTGTGATAAGAGGACAATCAAGTTGGTGTTTCCACTAGGAGAGGAAGTGGTGACCGAGTTAGTCCCGCCTGAGCCAAAGAAAGGAAGTTGTTATCAGATGGCCATTGATAGCAGTGAAGCAGACCCAATTGAGAGTATCAAGGTTGTGTCCGAATTCCCAGATGTGTTTCCAAAGGACTTACCGGGTATGCCACCAGAGCAGAAAGTTGAGTTTGCCATAGAGCTTCTTCCTGGAACCTCCCCTATCTTTAAGAGAGCTTACAGAATATCTGGGCCAGAGTTGGTTGAGCTTAAGAAGCAGATTGATGAGCTATCAGAGAAAGGTTACATCTGGCCAAGCACCTCGCCTTGGGCCGCCCCTGTCCTGTTTGTGGAAAAGAAAGATGGCACCAAAAGGATGTGTATCGATTACCGAGCTTTGAATGAAGTCACGATCAAGAACAAGTACCCCTTGCCCAGAATAGAAGATCTGTTCGACCAGTTGAGAGGAGCCAGTGTGTTCTCCAAGATTGATCTGAGGTCAGGTTATCATCAGCTCAGGATCCGACCTTCGGACATTCCGAAGACGGCATTCATTACCAAGTATGGTTTGTATGAGTTCACTGTGATGTCTTTTGGTTTGACCAATGCACCGGCCTTCTTCATGAACTTGATGAACAGTGTATTCATGGACTATCTCGACAAGTTTGTGGTGGTATTCATCGATGACATTCTAATTTATTCTCATAGCGAAGAAGAGCATGCAAGTCATTTGAGGATGGTATTGCAGAGATTGCGAGAGCACCAGCTGTATGCAAAGTTAAGCAAGTGCGAGTTCTGGATCAGTGAAGTCCTGTTCTTGGGTCACATAATCAACAAAGAAGGATTGGCTGTGGATCCGAAGAAAGTGGCAGACATTCTGAACTAGAAAGCGCCAACAGATGCTCGAGGAATCAAGAGTTTCATTGGAATGGCCGGATATTATCGGCGATTCATTGAAGGGTTTTCGAAGATTGCGAAACCAATGACAGCGTTGCTAGGCAACAAGGTTGAGTTCAAGTGGACCCAGAAATGCCAAGAGGCCTTTGAAGCGCTGAAAGAGAAGTTGACTACAGCGCCTGTCCTAGTCTTGCCTGATGTGCACAAGCCCTTCTCGGTGTATTGTGATGCTTGTTACACTGGTTTGGGATGTGTGTTGATGCAAGAGGGAAGAGTTGTGGCTTACTCGTCCCGACAGCTGAAGGTTCATGAGAAGAATTACCCAATCCATGATCTAGAGTTGGCAGCAGTGGTTCACGCACTGAAGACATGGAGGCACTATCTGTATGGACAGAAATGCGATGTTTACACAGACCACAAGAGTCTGAAGTACATATTCACTCAGTCAGAGTTGAATATGAGGCAGCGAAGATGGTTAGAGTTGATCAAAGACTATGAGTTGGATATCCATTACCATCCAGGCAAAGCGAACGTAGTGGCAGATGCTTTGAGCAGGAAGAGTCAGGTCAATCTGATGGTCGCTCGTCCGATGCCTTATGAGTTGGCCAAGGAGTTTGACAGGTTGAGCCTTGGATTTCTAAACAATTCGCAAGGAGTCACAGTTGAGTTGGAACCTACCTTGGAACGAGAAATCAAAGAAGCGCAGAAGAACGATGAGAAGATCAGTGAGATCCGACGACAGATTCTAGATGGCAGAGGCAAAAATTTTCGGGAAGATGCAGAAGGTGTGATATGGTTCAAAGACCGCTTGTGTGTTCCCAATGTCCAATCCATTCGGGAGTTGATCCTCATGGAAGCTCATGAGACAGCCTATTCGATTCACCCTGGCAGTGAGAAGATGTATCAAGATCTGAAGAAGAAATACTGGTGGTACGGAATGAAGAGGGAGATCGCAGAGCATGTGGCTATGTGTGATAGTTGTCGGCAGATCAAGGCAGAGCACCAGAGACCAGCTGGATTGCTGCAACCATTGCAAATTCCTCAGTGGAAATGGGATGAAATCGGTATGGATTTCATAGTCGGATTGCCTCGCACTCGAGCCGGCTACGATTCCATTTGGGTAGTAGTGGACCGCTTGACCAAGTCAGCCCAGTTCATACCTGTCAAGACCAACTACAGCAGTGCAGTATTGGCAGAGTTGTATATGTCTCGGATCGTTTGTCTTCATGGAGTGCCAAAGAAGATAGTGTCAGACAGAGGAACACAGTTCACCTCTCATTTCTAGCAGCAGTTGCATGAAGCCTTGGGCACGCATCTGAATTTCAGTTCAGCATATCATCCGCAGACAGATGGTCAGACCCAAAGAACCAACCAAATTCTTGAAGACATGTTGAGAGCCTGTGCGTTGCAAGATCAGTCCGGATGGGACAAGAGATTGCCTTATGCAGAGTTTTCCTATAACAACAGTTATCAGGCCAGTTTGAAGATGTCACCATTTCAGGCGCTTTATGGAAGGAGTTGTAGGACTCCATTGCAATGGGATCAGCTGGAGAAAAACAAGTATTCGGGCCAGACATTCTGCTGGAAGCTGAAGAGAACATCAAGATGGTCCGAGAAAATTTGAAGATAGCGCAATCAAGGCAGCAAAGCTATGCAGACACAAGAAGAAGAGAGCTAAGTTTTGAAGTCGGAGACTGTCTATCTGAAAGTGTCACCGATCAGAGGAGTCAGAAGGTTCGGAGTCAAAGGCAAGCTAGCACCCCGCTACATTGGTCCGTACCAAATTCTCTCAAGGCGTGGAGAAGTGGCCTATCAGCTCAGTCTGCCAGAAAATTTGTCTGCTGTGCATGATGTCTTTCATGTGTCTCAGTTGAAGAAGTGCTTGCGTGTGCCGGAAGAGCAGTTGACAGTGGAAGGTCTTGAAGTCCAGGATGACTTGACCTACGTTGAGAAGCCAACGTAAATCCTTGAGACCGCAGACAGAGTCACCCGAAGGAAGACCATCAGAATGTGCAAAGTCAGATGGAGTCACCACTCTAAGGAAGAAGCAATCTAGGAGCGTGAAGATGATCTGATGGCTAAATACCCTGAGCTCTTTGCTAGCCAACCCTGAATCTCGAGGGCGAGATTCTTTTAAGGGCGATAGGTTTGTAACGCCCCGAATTTTTGAGTTGAATTTTTTCTTTTCTTCACTCGCCAAATTCGGGCGTTACCCTTTCCTTTTCCCTTTTCCCCTCGCTAAACCTTGATCTTTTCCAAAGTTATAGCGGGTTTTGGCTTTAGATCTCGTGTAAAGCAAAACCCTAAAATGTTTTATTTTGTTTGCCGCACCATGCCGAGCTATGCATTTATTTTGTTTGGTTGAGATTGTGGAAATCACTCATCTAAAATTGAAGAAAAGGAAAACCTTTTCCTCTCTCCCTTCCCCCCTCCTTCCCCATTTCGGCCTAGCCGCGCCCCCCCCCCCCCCCCTTGGCGCGCGCAGCCCAGCCGGCCGGCCCAGCCGGCCTTCCCCCCCCCCTTCCCGCGTGGGCCCCGCGGCGGCCCAGCCGCGCCCCCCCTCCCTCGCCGTGGGCCGCCCCAGCCGGCCCAGCCACGCCTCCCTCCCCCTTTGGGCCCAAGCGGCCCAGCCGCCCCCTTCCCCTTTTTTCTTTCTTTTCTTTTCAAAATTTCCCTCCCCACGGGCCCCGCCCGTCATTCTCCCTCCCTCTCTCCCTCTCCCTAATCCTAACCGTCGCCGCCGCCCTAGCGCCACCGCCCCTTCCCCCGCGCCGCCGCCGCCCGCCTCGCCCACGGACTATACCATGTCACAAAATTAGCGGCAAACATCTGTCGGTAAAAATAGGCTTTTGGCGACAGCTAGTCTGTCGCAACATATTACCATCACAGTATCTGTCGGTATTTAGTATTTTGGTGTCAAACAAACTGTCGGCAAAAATGTCGAGCTATTGTGATAGACTATGTGTCGGTATAAATGATTAATCGTGACACAACGTCTGTCGGAAACAAATTGCATCAGATCATTTGTCGGCAATTGAGTTTGGACTTAATTAAAAAAAAGACCAACAGTCGATCAGCCGGCCGACCGGGTACCCGTACGCAAATCCAAATATCTTCGTGCTAGCTCCAGCCTACCCTAGACTCCACCGCCGCCAAGTGATCGAGGCCGTCGTCCTGCGCCCTGGCCCTGTGGCCTCTGTGGCCTCTGTCGATCCGCCGCCGCGCGCCAAGGAGCAGGCTAATCATCGCGCGCCGTCGTTGTTCGTCATCGACTACAGCCCCGTCTTCCCCCAAGCGGCAATGTTCGTCCCCAACTCCATCCACACGGAACACGAGGTGTCACCAGTCTTTGTCTGTGCGAGTACAATAAATCTGGTAAGAATCCACGAATCTACGGCTGTCTTTGATTCATGAACAAAGCGTGCTCCAATTTTTTGTAGTTACTGGATTGAGTATTGAGTCTTAGGGTTACTGTTGCAGTCGTCGAAGCACTTCGATCTGGACGTCACACTATTTCTTATTGCTATTTCAATGAAGGCACACAAATTAGCATAGGCGTGACCAAACAAAAGGCCAGATTAAGGTTACCCTACCAATCTATAGGTAAAATCATGATTACATTACTCACGTTTAGGAAGGGAGCCAGCTACTAGTAATTATGTGAACTAGATAGTACTTGTTAGAAAGCAACATTATCTGAACTATATAGTAGTAGATTTATTATGATATTCACCTTTAAGCAACAACATTGGATACAAAGCTGGCTGCACTACTGCTAGGAACATGTTTGTGCGCATGAAAAAACATTTAAGGAAGGTGAACATTGAACATAGCTACATTCAAACTTCTGTTAGGATGTCAGTCTGGGTACCTATCACTGATCTCCCCTTTTACAGATGGTACTAAAGCATGTTACTGTCGATTTAATCTCTTAGTTCCAAATCGCCTTGTTAGGTATTGGCCTAGTGTGTCTTCAGTTTTTTTAGCCTCAATGCAATTCTGGTCAATGGAAACTAGCTATATAGTTGTATCTACTAACTGTTTTTAACTAGATCAATGTTGAACTCTGTTTAAATAAATTGCAAGGTCATATACTTGTTTGTGTGGTAGAATTTTGTAGGAACCCGTAGTGTTTAAAGGTTACAGCTCAATACTTCTCTTTTTTTAGTAATATAACTTAAATGGAATGTTGCAATAAAAACTTGTTAATAAAAACCAATGAATCTTGGTTAGTGTTCCATTAAAAACAAATGTAACTTAGTTAGTGTTCCATTTGAAAACCAATTGAGATGCTATTTTAGACCCCCATGAACTGATTGGAACTATCTTATGCTACTATTACAGTTGTCCTTAATTTATTCATGATATGGTAAGATCTAGGTTACGTCCAAAGTACATTCTATTAAATATATATAGGATGTCAAAATTTTGCTTTATACTACTTGTCTAACAATTCATGCATGGTCTATTTGATTCATTGTAGGGAAACTCATGAGCTACTCGAGCGGCCGCCATCCTGCTGCTGATCTCCTTCGTCGAGCACGGCTAGTCCACCACTGCCTCACGCCCTTCTTCCTATTCATACACCTCCGCGCGAATCTCCCTGTGGCGACCTGAAAGCCAAGGTGTGTTCCTGATCTCCAACATCGCCTGTCATGTTTATGGTTCTTCTCTGATTACCCAATAGTCTAATATGCATTTGCCTATTTTGTGAATGAAAATTGCACTACGAACTGTTTGTTTCATCCCTGAAATTTGTAGAATGAAAATTGTTGTACCATGGTTGATTTCAGGTTGATGTAACTATTTCAGGTTGCATGCAGCTCGTAATGCGGCCGCTTGCTACTCGTTCGGTCTCGGACGACTCTGTTCTTCAGTTCTGTGACGTGCTGTGTCTGCTACAGATGGTTGGACAGGACAGTTGTTCTCTCTGAGACATAATGTCTGCCAATCGTTAGTTCTGTGACGTGCTATGTCTGCTACAGTGGTTCTGAAATCTGCATCTTTGTTTTGTTTCCCTTTCAGATCTTAGGAGCCAAAGGTCAAGCATCCCAGTTCAAACTGCCACTATTACACTCCACGCTTGTTAATTGTTTTCCTTTCTTTATCCCTAATGGACTGCTAATCCAAACCTGCTACTTGTAGATTCCTCATTCGTCATGCACTTTTTTTCCTTGATAAACTGGTGACATACAGAAGCTCATTTATTATAGTAGCTTTTTATAGACAACGAATATATTAGATACCTTAGCTGTGTCACAAATACGATCTTTCCTGCCTTTCTGTGTTATCCCGAACCAGCCAATAAGAGTATTTGTAAACATCGAGCCAATAGAATGCATACTAGCGTTTTTAATTTCATTCTATTATGCATTATATATCACATCATTCTATTATATGCACATGGCAATCTGAACTTTGATCAGTGTCCTTCTGGAAAGTGTCCTATCTGAGCAAATCTTTAGACTAGTAAGCATTGTCAATTACAGGTCCTCTTTTTTTGTGTATGTGCTACATAGCCTGTCTGATAACATGGGAACACCAAACACAACACACTAATCTGATTAATCTGATTAATTTTCTGAAGAATCACCACAGAGTATGTAACCTCATTTGGCTGCACCCCAGCAGCTCCCATCTCATCCATGATACTTGCTGCATCTTGCAACTTCCTACGATGGCATGTACTCGACAGTTCCATTTTCTAGCATTTTCTAGTGATCCACATGAACAGAACTGCTACAGTCCCACACATACAATTTCGCATGCTAGATCTATTGATTCTCTCATTATTACTCGGGCATGTACTCCTCATTACTAGTAATGTTTTCATTTCTTTGAGTGTAGACAAGGACACAACACACTATTGCATAAATGTGCATCTGAATCATTCTCTGATTTTCTAGACAATTATTGTCTCTAATATGTAATTTTGTTTGCAATGGATCATTCTCTGTATTCTATGAATTCTCTAATATGTATTAATAAACCTTTATTGCACTTTCAGTTTGTATTTTCTGTTGGGAGTTTATATATGGACCTGCTGATACAGTAATTGACATATTATCAAAATATTTTGTAGGAAGAGGAGCTGGAAGCAAGGATCAGATTGCTTGAAGTGTGAAAAATGATTACTCGCATGCATGGTAGCTGTTGGCGTAACACCTAGGCGATGTAGAGAATTTAGTTTGCTAGATGAATCTTTATACTTTTGCATGTAATAGAACTGAAAGATCACTTCAAAATTTAGGAAACATGTTCTAAACAAATATATGTTGGGATCCAAACATATATTCTAAGCTACATATTATTCAGTTGTCCTGCAATTCTTTTAGTAATCAAATTTCATATATTCTGAGCTACATATTATTCAAGTTGTCCTGCAATGTGCACCATAATCAGTTTATTATTTGTTTCATTAGCATATATTTGTATGCATGTATTCTTTTTTTTAACTGCACATAGGAAATAACATCAGACAATCTGTCGGCATATTGACTTTTAGCGACACACAAGGCGTCGACACAAAAATATGTCGGCTATAGTCTGTCCGACGGCAAAGATATGTCCGTCGGCAAAAACATAAACATTACCGACAGATAGTATGTCGGTAGATCAATGTCTGTCGGTAAATCTTTTTGCCGACAGGACTTTCACCGACACACACTGTCTGTCGCCAAAACTCTTTACCGACAGACTGTTCGACGCTATTTAGGTGTTTTACCATCAGACAGTCCGTGGGCAATATTGTGTCATGGTGTAGTGGTCCTCCCTCCCCCTCCCCTCTTCTCCCTCCCCTTCCTCCTCCTTCCCCCTCTCGTCGGCGCCCTCCCCCGCGCCGTGGGCGCGCTCGCCCCAGCCTCGGCCGCCCCTCCGGCGAGCCGCCCCGCCCCGTCCGCTCGGCGCCCCAGCTCGGCCGCCCCGCGCCCGCCCTCGCTCGTGCCGGCCCTGCCGCGCCCCGGCTCGGCCGCCCCTCCGGCGAGCCGCCCCGCCCCGTCCCGTGCCCGGCTCGGCCGCCCCCCAGCGACCCGCCCGCCCCCGTGCCCGGCTCGGCCTCCCCCGCCGCGCCCGTCCCCGGTGAGCCCTGCCCCGGCTCGGCCGCCCCCGCCCCGCCTCGGCTCGGCCGCACCGTCCCCGCTCGGGCGTGGTGGCCGGCCGTGTCCTCGCCCCGCCCGTGCCTCGCCCGTCGTGGTCCGCGGCGTCCTCGCTCGCCCGTGCTCGCTTGCCTCGGCGTGCTTGCCCGCTCGCCCCGCCGTGCCTTGCTCGCGTCGTGACGGCCCCGGCGTGGCCTCGAGCTCGGCCCAGCGTGCCTATGGCGCGCGGCCTTGAGCTCGGCTAGCGCGCGGCCCCGACGTGCGCACAGCTAGTTCGCGGCGCGTGCGTGCGGCCTCGCGCGCGTGCCCGCGTAATGCGCAGTGCCTTGGCACGGCCGTCGTGCCTTCGTCTACCCCCCAGATGTCCCCGTCTACCCCCCCCCCCCCCCCCCGTATCCTATGCGCGCTAATCACGTTGTTTATATTAATAAGATAGGAGTCTTAATTTGGAAATTAGTTACGTTAGTTAATTTGTATAGCTAATCATCTATCTCATTCAATGTTAATCTACTAAAAGTGGTCACGTTTACATTAGTGCATGTAGCTAATCCTTTTGTTAGAACCAATTGGAACTAGAGCCCGTAACGCGCCTCGAGCATAAGCTTTAACCCTCGCGAGACCTTTCCCCGCCTCTTTCTAACCATGGTAAATTCATTATCGTATATGATATTCTATGCATGTTTAATCTACTTGTTCTCTTGTATGGTATATTGTTGGTTTCCTAATTTCAATGGATGGATGTATGTATGTTTGCACTCGCATAGAGAACGATCCGGTTGAAGAGCCCGAGGAACTCGCAGGAGAAGCCCCTGAGCAGCAGTCGGTTGGTGGAGGCAAGTGTACCTTGACCTATCTCTGTCCTATTCATTCTTTAATTCACCTCCCGCATTACACATTTATGCCTAAGGATTGACTAGCTTTGTTATCCATGTCCTTGTTTACCTATTTGGGTTGGATTATTATTGTTTAGCTTTATGCTATTGCTCAACTATAATCAATGAACATGATGAGATTATCTATGATACACTATTTTCCCTCTTCTTATTATGATGTTATACTTGTGGCCTTTAAGGGGGCTCGAGCGGTTTCTCGAGTGCCTCTCCGTAAGGACCTGTTCTTTGGATGACCGCCCGGGAAAATAGTGCAACCATGAGGGTGGAATGGGGTGCCCTTAGCTAAATAATTAGAGGATCCGGGGTGTAGTTCGCTTAGCCGTTGTGCCGTCAATGGGGCTCGGTGTATGCGGCTCGCTCTGCCAAGTTTGGGTTCGCCCCTTGGGGAGGAGTGTGGTGCATTTAGGAAACCTAACGGGCGGCTACAGCCCTGGGGAATCTTTGTAAAGGCTACGTAGTGATGCCCTGCTGGACCACCTAGGCAGTGGTCAATGGGGAGTAGCTCTCTCCGGGCAGAAAGGGAATCATGGCTTGTGGGTAAAGTGCACAACCTCTGCAGAGTGTTTGAAAACTGATATATCAGCCATGCTCGCGGTTATGAGCGGCCAAGGGAGCTCCAGTGATTAGTGGTACTTGATCAGAGACACTTTGGTTTACAGGTGGCAATGAGACTGATGGTTTTGGTTATGACTATGGTGCTGGTAAGTGGTATTCTTTCCGTTTGGAAAGGGTACATCGGGCTAATAACTTGGGTTAATGTTAAAACCTGGCTTTCTATTAGTAAATAATAATCTGACCAACTAAAAGCAACTGCTTGACTTATCCCCACATAAAGCTAGTCCACTACATCCAAACAGGATACTTGCTGAGTATGTTGATGTGTACTCACCCTTGCTCTACACACCAAACCCCCCATCCCCAAGTTGTCAGCATTGCAACCACTGCTCAGGAGAAGATGAAGCTGTGGAAGGAGACTTCCAGGAGTTCCAAGACTACGACGAGTTCTAGGCGTGGGTTAGCAGCAACCCCCAGTCGGCTGCCTGTGAAGGCCGCGTTTATCTACGTTTCTTTCCGCACTTTGATTTATTGTAAAGACTATGTGGATGTCTCAGACATCATGATGTAATCGACTATTATTTCCCTTTTTAATACTATTTGAGCACTGTGTGATGATGTCCATGTTATGTAACTGCTGTGTACGTGAATTGCTGATCCTGGCACGTACATGGTTCGCATTCGGTTTGCCTTCTGAAACCGGGTGTGACAACCTGCAAACTTCTTCTCTTTCTTCGTCGCCTAGCGGCGCTTATGGCACACCGCCAAGCTCTCTACCTCCACCTCCCTCTTCTGCTTCCGCTCCGCCTTGATGGTGGCATCCTTAGGAAGGAGCGGAAGACAAGGTGCCATGGGTCCAATCCCTTATAGAACCCCGCTCGATTATTACCAATGGAAACGGAAGAAGGGGCTGAAGAAGGAAAAAAAAGAAAAGAACTCACCAAACTGCTCGAAATATTTTTGGACAGAGGGAGGGGCGAATCCTTGTCCATGAAGGATCCCGATGACAACACCATGACGACCTTGACCTAAGCCTCGATCTCGGTCAGCGCAAGTGGCTCAGCGGAATGGCGGTCAGGGTCTTGGACGCTGGAGTACTTGTACATCGACCTCTTATGGACCATCAGGGTTGAACCTGGCGGTGCATAAAAGTGTGCACCAGTCATGCACTAGTGAGACCCTTTTGCTTCAATGTATCAACCGCCTTGACAAGGTGCTCTACCTTGCTCTTGAACTGCACCTCCGTGCCATAATGCCACTTCTCCGTTGACACCGGCTCTTGTATGGTGAAAGGTAGGGCGCTGCTAGCCACATTCATGGCATAGAACCACTCGCCCTCATACCACATGGAGGAGGGGAGCAGGATCTTGAAGTACTCCACCTTTCGATCGAAGCGAAGTTGAATGTTGGTAGAGCCAATGTACAACTAGTCACCATGGCCGGAGTCACTCGCGCGCTGAAGAAGTATTGCCAGAACTTACAGTAGGGGTCGATCCCCATGAACGCCTTGCATAGCGTGATGAAGCACGCAATGTGAATGACAGTGTTGGGTAGGGGTTCTAGATCTCCAACTAGTAGTAGCAAAGGATCCCCCATACAAAGGGATGCAAGGGCAGACCAAACCACGCTCATAGAAGGACGCAAGCTCGACCACCTCATCGTCTCCAGGATGGGGCACCTCGCCCTCACCTTCTAGCCTGCACCCCAAAACCTCTTTCACAGGGATGAACCCTTTGTTTTCTAGACTAAGGAGGCGACTCTCCCAGATCGAGCAAGCTGGGAATGATGCCATGGGAGCAGGGAACAAGCTAGGCAGACACAGAGGCGCGACATTAGAGAGGCTTCTAAGGGAAGGAGGCAAGTGCTTGAATGCGAAAATGCGGTAAGCATAGCCGACCCCGAGCGCTTTCCTTCTCTCTTTATGCACATGCATAGGGAGCCAGAATGGTGCCCAAATGGTGGGCCCACCGCAAGCGGCATAGGGGGATCCACCGCTTCAACCATAGATCGCCTCGGGCATCGAACTTGGAAGATTGTGTGCCTTACAGGTTTTACACCACCTAGGGCAGAGCACCAGGGGGTTCGACGTAGAGGATATACAAGTAACGAGCGAGGCGGTTAACCACCCCATCACGCCACCTACTCACGATACAGTGAGTGGGGCTATTTCATATCCCATCAAGCCACCTACGCCAAGCGGCGTCATGATGGCCACTGTCGGGGACCATAATTAGGGGTACCCTCAAGGCTCCTAATTCTCAGCTGGTAACCCCCATCAGCATAAAGCTGCAAAGGCCTGATGGGTGCGATTAAGTCAGGGATCGGTCCATTCGAAGGACGCAATCACGCCTCGCCCGAGCCTAGCCTCGGACAAGGGCAGCCGACCCCGGAGGACCTCCGTCTCGCCCGAGGCCCCCCTCCAGCGGTGAACATATTTCCGGCTCGCCCAAGGCCCTGTCTTCGCCAAGAAGCAACCCTGACCAAATCGCCGCACCGACCGACCAAATCGCAGGAGCATTTAATGCAAAGGCGACCTGACACCTTTATCCTGACGCGCGCCCCTCAGCCGATAGAGCCGAAGTGACCGCCGTCACTTTGCCGCTCCACTGGCTGGTCTGACAGAAAGACAGCGTCGCCTGCGCCGCTCCGGCTGTGGTGCCACTTGACAGAGTGAGGCTGACAGGCAGTCAGGCCCGGCCGCAGGCACCATAGGAAACTCCGCTCCGCTCGACCCAGGGCTCGGACTCGGGCTAAGCCCCGGAAGACGGCAAACTCCGCTCCGCCCGACCCAGGGCTCGGACTCGGGCTAAGCCCTGGAAGACGGCGAACTCCACTCCGCCCGACCCAGGGCTCAGACTCAGGCTAAGCCCCGGAAGACGGCGAACTCCGCTCCGCTCGACCCAGGGCTCGGACTCGGGCTAAGCCCCGGAAGACGGCGAACTCCGCTCCGCCCGATCCAGGGCTCGGACTTGGGCTCAGCCCCAGAAGATGACGAACTCCGCTCCGCCTGATCCAGGGCTCGGACTTGGGCTCAGCCCTAGAAGACGACGAACTCCGCTCCGCCCGACCCAGGGCTCGGACTTGGGCTAAGCCCCGGAAGACGGCGAACTCCGCTCCGCCCGATCCAGGGCTCGGACTTGGGCTCAGCCCCAGAAGACGACGAACTCCGCTCCGCCCGACCCCCGGGGCTCGGACTCCGCCCCGGCCTCAGCCGTCGGTCTCCGCCTCGCCCGACCCAGGGGCTCGGACTCAACCTCGGCCACGGAAGACAGACTCGACCTCGGCTTCGGAGGAGCTTACACATCACCCAACCTAGGGCACAGACCAGCCACGTCAATAGGAGGCGCCATCATCACCCTACCCCGAACTGACTCGGGCCACGGGAACAAGACCGGCGTCCCATCTGGCTCGCTCCGCCAGATAGGCAATGATGTCTCCCCGCATACTCTGTGACGACGGCGGCTCTCAGCCCCCTTACGGAAGCAAGAGGACGTCAGCAAGGACTCAACAGCTCCGACAGTTGTCCCTCCGCCAGGCTCCAGCACTCCTCCGACGGCCACGACATCACACCAACTGGGTGCCAAAACCTCTCCGGCTGCCACAACGGCATGTACTTAGGGCGCTAGCTCTCCTTCGCTAGACACATAGCACTCTGCTACACCCCCCATTGTACACCTGGATCCCCTCCTTACGCCTATAAAAGGAAGGACCAGGGCCCTCTTAGGGAGGGTTGGTCGCGCGGGGACGAGTACGAGACAGGCGCTCGCTTGAAGCCGCTCGCTCCCTCTCCCGCGTGGACGCTTGTAACCCCCTACTGCAAGCGCACCCGACCTGGGCGCGGGACGAACACGAAGGCCGCGGGATTCCCACCTCTCTCACGCCCCTCTCCGGCCACCTCGCTTCCCCCTTCGCGCTCGGCCTCACGTCGACCCATCTGGGCTGGGGCACGCGGCGACATTCACTCGTCGGCTTAGGGACCCCCCGGTCTCGAAACGCCGACAGTTGGCGCGCCAGGTAGGGGCATGCTGCGTGTTGACGAACAGCTTCCCGTCAAGCTCCAGATGGGCAGTCTCCAGCAACCTCTCCAACCCGGGACGGTGCTCTGTTTCGGAGTCTTGAATTCGTGTCCCTCGACGGCAGCTACGACATGATACTCCTTCCACCGCCGCGCGACAACGACAATGGCGGCCGACAGCCCGCCCGCCGGTGGCGGAATCGACGACGTCTTCCCCGCGTGGTGGAAGAACAACATTCGAGCTCACCCCGTCCTCTCCCCCGCCGACGGAGGAGGAGGCGGGGCAACCAAGGCCAAGCAGGAGGCAGCGCCTCGTCGGCTGTCGAGCGAGTCGACGGTGCCAGCACCCCAACGGGGGGCGCACCGGACATCGACCTCGCGCTTGAGACGAAGACGGGCACCGTCTCCCCGCAACGCGCCGATTCCGGGCAAACGGACGACGCCAGCGCGCTCGCGAAAGGCTTGCTAGACGTCACCCTTGTACCTGAGACGACGGTGCAGCCAGTCCCCGACGTGACTTCATCACCGCCCGTCGACCAAGAGGTACCGACCGATTCCCATCCCACGTCTTTTGGATTCCGTCTCGACCCGCCTAGCAGCTTTGCTTTGGCGGGAGCTCTCGTAGAGGCGAGTCCACACCCTCTGGGGTTTCGTATGACCACCTTGGGACCGACTGACGGACGTCTCGACCTACAGGCCCTCTGGGTCCGAGGAAGACGACGAGCCCAGCATCTGTTGGGATTTCTCTGGACTTGGCAACCCTAGTGCCATGCGGGACTTCATGACCGCATGTGACTACTGCCTTTCCGACTGTTCCGACGGAAGTCGTAGCCTCGGCGACGAGGACTGCGGCCCAAGCCGCGAATGTTTCCACGTCGATCTAGGGGGCCCCTCCGAAGGCAACCATCTTGGCATGCCGGAGGACGGTGATCTCCCTAGGC
This sequence comes from Zea mays, assembly GCF_902167145.1. Taxonomy (NCBI): domain Eukaryota; kingdom Viridiplantae; phylum Streptophyta; class Magnoliopsida; order Poales; family Poaceae; genus Zea; species Zea mays. The sequence continues at coordinate 207,914,006 of NC_050099.1, read as the reverse complement.
CGGTGCCTCGCGTTGATATCCCATGGGAGCTAGCTGTGGTCCCCATTCAGGCGGGGGGCCATGACCCACAGCTCGAGCAAATCCGCGGGGTGCAGGCCAGGCTCGACGAGGGAGCAGGAGCGCTTGAGCCAATCCGCCGGGATGTCGGGCAGGCATGGGCGGGCCAACCTCCGGCCGGAGAAATACGTCATCTACCCCAGGGCTTCCAGCACCGCATCACCAACGATGTCAGGGTCAGGCCGCCACCCGCATCCAGTGGGGTCGGCCAGAACCTGGCTGCGGCAGCAATGCTCCTCCGCGCGATGCCGGAGCCATCGACCACCGAGGGGCGGCGAATCCAGGGAGAGCTCAAGAATCTCCTGGAAGGCGTCGCGGTCCGACGGGTCGAGAGCTCCGCCTCCCGAAGGCAGGGGTACCCCTCGGAACCTCATGCCGCGACATCCCGATTTATGCGGGAAGCCTCGGTCTACACCGGTCGCACGCGCAACACAGCGCCTGCGGCCCCGGGTCGCCTCAGCAACGAGCACCATCACCGCGACCATCGGGCCCACCTCGACGAGAGGGTGCGCCAAGGCTACCACCCCAGGCGTGGGGGACGCTACGACAGCGGGGAGGATCGGAGTCCCTCGCCCGAACCACCCGGTCCGCAGGCCTTCAGCCGGGCCATACGACGGGCGCCGTTCCCGACCCAGTTCCGACCCCTGACTACTATCACGAAGTACTCGGGGGAGACGAGACCGGAACTGTGGCTCGCGGACTACCGCCTGGTCTGCCAACTGGGTGGAATGGACGATGACAACCTCATCATCCGCAACCTCCCTCTGTTCCTCTCCGACACCGCTCACGCCTGGTTGGAGCACCTGCCTCCGGGGCAAATCTCCAACTGGGACGACCTGGTCCAAGCTTTTGTCGGAAATTTCCAGGGCACATACGTGCGCCCTGGGAATTCCTGGGACCTTCGAAGCTGCCGACAGCAGCCGGGAGAGTCTCTCCGAGACTACATCCGGCGATTCTCGAAGCAGCGCACCGAGCTGCCCAACATCACCGACTCGGATGTCATCGGCGCGTTCCTCGCCGGCACCACTTGCCGCGACCTGGTGAGCAAGCTGGGTCGCAAGACTCCCACCAGAGCGAGCGAGCTAATGGACATCGCCACCAAGTTCGCCTCCGGTCAGGAGGCGGTCGAGGCTATCTTCTGGAAGGACAAGCAGCCCCAGGGCCGCCCTTTGGAAGACGCCCCCGAGGCGTCAACTCAGCGCGGCGCCAAGAAGAAGGGCAAGAAGAAGTCGCAAGCGAAACACGATGCCGCTGACGCAGACCTTGTCGCCGCCGCCGAGTACAAGAACCCTCGGAAACCCCCCGGAGGTGCCAACCTCTTCGACAAGATGCTCAAGGAGCCGTGCCCCTACCACCAGGGGCCCGTCAAGCACACCCTTGAGGAGTGTGTCATGCTTCGGCGCCACTTCCACAGGGCCGGGCCACCCGCGGAGGGTGGCAGGGCCCACGACGACGACAAGAAGGAAGATCACCAGGCAGGAGAGTTCCCCGAGGTCCGCGACTGCTTCATGATCTATGGTGGGCAAGCGGCGAATGCCTCGGCTCGGCACCGCAAGCAAGAGCGTCAGGAGGTCTGTTCGGTGAAGGTGGCGGCACCAGTCTACCTAGACTGGTCCGACAAGCCCATCACCTTCGACCAAGCCGACCATCCCGACCATGTGCCGAGCCCGGGGAAATACCCACTCGTCGTCAACCCCGTCATCGGCGACGTCAGGCTCGCCAAGGTCCTCATGGACGGAGGCAGCAGCCTCAACATCATCTACGCCGAGACCCTCGGGCTCCTGCGTGTCGATCTGTCCTCCGTCCGGGCAGGCGCTGCGCCCTTCCATGGGATCATTCCCGGGAAGCGCGTCCAGCCCCTCGGACAGCTCGACCTTCCCGTCTGCTTCGGAACACCCTCCAACTTCCGAAGGGAGACCCTGACGTTCGAGGTGGTCGGGTTCCGAGGAACCTACCACGCGGTACTGGGGAGGCCATGCTACGCGAAGTTCATGGCCGTCCCCAACTACACCTACCTGCAGCTCAAGATGTCGGGCCCCAACGGGGTCATCACCGTCAGCCCCACGTACAAACACGCGTTCGAATGCGACGTGGAGTGCGTGGAGTACGCCGAGGCCCTCGCCGAGTCTGAGGCCCTCATTGCCGACCTGGAGAGCCTCTCTAAGGAGGTGCCAGACGTGAAGCGTCATGCCCGCAACTTCGAGCCAGCGGAGACGGTTAAGTCCGTCCCCCTCGACCCCAGCAGTGACGCCTCCAAGCAAGTCCGGATCGGCTCTGAGCTCGATCCCAAATAGGAAGCAGTGCTCGTCGACTTTCTCCGCGCGAACGCCGACGTCTTCGCGTGGAGTCCCTCGGACATGCCCGGCATACCGAGGGATGTCGCCGAGCACTCGCTGGACATCCGAGCTGGAGCCTGACCCGTCAAGCAGCCTCTACGCCGATTCGACGAGGAGAAGCGCAGATCCATAGGCGAGGAGATCCACAAGCTAATGGCGACAGGGTTCATCAAGGAGGTATTCCATCCCGAATGGCTTGCCAACCCTGTGCTTGTGAGAAAGAAAGGGGGGGAAATGGCGGATGTGTGTAGACTACACTGGTCTCAACAAAGCATGTCCGAAGGTTCCCTACCCTCTGCCTCGCATCGACCAAATCGTGGATTCCACTGCTGGGTGCGAAACCCTGTCTTTCCTCGATGCCTACTCGGGGTATCGCCAAATCAGGATGAAAGAGTCCGGCCAGCTCGCGACTTCTTTCATCACACCCTTCGGCATGTACTGCTATGTCACCATGCCGTTCGGCTTGAGGAACGCGGGCGTGACGTACCAGCGGTGCATGAACCATGTGTTCGGCAAACACATTGGCCGCACAGTCGAGGCCTACGTCGATGACATCGTAGTCAAGACAAGGAAAGCCTCCGACCTCCTTTCCGACCTTGAAGTGACATTCCGATGTCTCAAGGCGAAAGGCGTCAAGCTCAATCCCGAGAAGTGTGTCTTCGGGGTGCCCTGAGGCATGCTCTTGGGGTTCATCGTCTCCGAGCGGGGCATTGAAGCCAACCCGGAGAAAATCGCAGCCATCACCAGCATGGGGCCCATCAAGGACTTGAAAGGCGTACAGAGGGTCATGGGATGTCTCGCGGCTCTGAGCCGCTTCATCTCGCGCCTCGGCGAAAGAGGTCTACCTCGGTACCGCCTCTTAAGGAAGGCCGAGTGCTTCGCTTGGACCCCTGAGGCTGAGGAAGCCCTCGGGAACCTGAAGGCGCTCCTCACGAAGGCGCCTATCTTGGTGCCCCCAGCTGACGGAGAAGCCCTCTTGGTCTACGTCGCCGCCACCACTCAGGTGGTTAGCGCCGCGATTGTGGTCGAGAGGCAAGAAGAGGAGCATGCATTGCCCGTTCAGAGGCCTGTCTACTTCGTCAGCGAGGTACTGTCCGAAACCAAGATCCGCTACCCACAAGTTCAGAAGCTGCTGTACGCGGTGATCTTGACACGACAGAAGTTGCGACACTACTTCGAGTCCCATCCGGTAACTGTGGTGTCATCCTTCCCCCTGGGGGAGATCATCCAGTGCCGGGAGGCCTCGGGAAGGATCGCAAAGTGGGCGGTGGAAATCATGGGCGAAACAATCTCGTTCGCCCCTCGGAAGGCCATCAAGTCCTAGGTCCTGGCGGACTTCATGGCCGAATGGGTCGACACCCAGCTCCCAACAGCTCCGATCCAACCGGAGCTCTGGACCATGTTCTTTGACGGGTCGCTGATGAAGACAGGAGCCGGCGCAGGCCTACTCTTCGTCTCGCCCCTCGGGAAGCACCTACGCTACGTGCTACGTCTCCATTTCCCGGCATCCAACAATGTGGTTGAGTACGAGGCTCTGGTCAACGGATTGCGGATCGCCATTGAGCTAGGGATCCGACGCCTCGACGCTCGCGGTGACTCGCAGCTCATCATCGACCAAGTCATGAAGAACTCCCACTGCCGCGACCCGAAGATGGAGGCCTACTGCGATGAGGTTCGGCGCCTGGAAGACAAGTTCTACGGGCTCGAGCTCAACCACATCGCTCGGCGCTACAACGAGACTGCGGACGAGCTGGCTAAAATAGCCTCGGGGCGAACAATGGTTCCCCCGGACGTCTTCTCCCGAGATCTGCATCAGCCCTCCGTCAAGATCGACGACATGCCCGAGCCTGAGGCACCCTCGGCCCAGCCCGAGGTACCCTCGGCCCCCGAGGGCGAGACGCTGCACGTCGGGGGGGCGAAGTGGGGTCACGCCTGATCAAAACTGGCAGACCCCGTACCTGCAATATCTCCACCGAGGAGAGCTACCCTCCGACCGAGCCGAAGCTCGACGGGTGGCGCGGCGCGCCAAGTCGTTCGTCTTGCTGGGAGATGAGAAGGAGCTCTACCACCGCAGCCCCTCAGGCATCCTCCAGCGATGCATCTCCATCGCCGAAGGTCAGGAACTCCTGCGAGAGATACACTCGGGGGCTTGCGGCCATCACGCAGCGCCTCGAGCCCTTGTCGGGAATGCTTTCCGACAAGGTTTCTACTGGCCGACGGCGGTGGCCGACGCCACTAGAATCGTCCGCACCTGTGAAGGGTGTCAATTCTACGCAAGGCAGACCCACCTGCCCGCTTAGGCTCTACAGACGATACCCGTCACCTGGCCTTTTGCTGTGTGGGGTCTGGACCTCGTCGGCCCCTTGCAAAAGGCACCCGGGGGCTACACGCACCTGTTGGTCGCCATCGACAAATTCTCCAAGTGGATCGAGGTCCGACCCCTAAACAGCATCAGGTCCGAGCAGGCGGTGGCGTTCTTCACCAACATCATCCATCGCTTCGGGGTCCCGAACTCCATCATCACCGACAATGGCACCCAGTTCACCGGCAGGAAGTTCTTGGACTTCTGCGAGGATCACCACATCCGAGTGGACTGGGCCGCCGTGGCTCACCCCATGTCAAATGGGCAAGTAGAGCGTGTCAACGGCATGATTCTACAAGGACTCAAGCCTCGGACCTACAACGACCTCAACAAGTTCGTCAAGCGATGGATGAAGGAACTCCCCTCGGTGGTCTGGAGCCTGAGGACAACGCCGAGCCGAGCCACGGGCTTCACGCCGTTCTTTCTGGTCTATGGGGCCGAGGCCATCTTGCCCACAGACTTAGAATACGGTTCCCCGAGGGCCAGAGCCTACACCGACCAAAGCAACCAAGCTAGTCGAGAGGACTCGTTGGACCAGCTGGAGGAGGCTCGGGACAAGGCCTTGTTACACTCGGCGCCGTACCAGCAGTCCCTGCGACGCTACCACGCCCGAGGGGTCCGGTCCCGGGACCTCTAGGTGGGCGACCTGGTGCTTCGGCTGCAACAAGACGCCCGAGGGCGGCACAAGCTCAAGCCCCCCTGGGAGGGGCCGTTCGTCATCGCCAAAGTTCTGAAGCCCGGAACGTACAAGCTGGCCAACAGTCAAGGCGAGGTCTACAGCAACGCTTGGAACATCCAACAGCTACATCGCTTCTACCCTTAAGATGTTTTCAAGTTGTTCATATACCTCGCTCCCACGCAAAGTTTAGTCATCAAGGAAGGGTCGGCCTCGCCTCGGCAGAGCCCGACCCTCCCTCGGGGGCTAAAAGGGGGGAACCCCCTCTGCGTCGAATTTTTTCCTCAAAAAAAAGATCCTTTCTGCCAGAACGTCTTTCGTACTTTTTGACTACTTCGAAAGCGAATCCTGAAAACGATGGAGTACACGTAAGCAGCCAAGGCTGACCGAGCCGAGGGACTCCTACGCCTCCGGGATACGGATACCTCACTCATCACCTTCTGCGATAAGTAACTCGCGTTCGGATAAGTGATTCCGCGGACCGAACAAGTCTTCACGTTCGGAAGCTCTTCTGCCGGAGCGATTCTTCGAGCCTTCTCAACTGCGTCGGTGACAGAACCCCATGGGCGGGTAAGAGTGCGCGTAAGCGGCAAGGCCGACCGAGCCGAGGGACTCCTACGCCTCCGGGATACGGATACCTCACTCATCACCTTCCGTGAGAAGCAACTCTCGCTCGCACAAAACAATTCTGTTACCGACAAAAAAGTCCAGATACTCGGAACAAGAGGAAAAGAGACGCAGCTTTACAACACGGCGAGGGCGTGTTTAGGCCTCGGCGGCCGCGGAAAACACACGCTACAAGATAATCTGATCCCGCAGGCTCGGATCTTGGCGGCTAGAGGGAGCAGCAGCACCCTCGGCGTCGGCAGCACCTTCGGCGAGGCCCGACCTAGCCTCGGACGGCGACGCGGTCCAAGGGTCTCTGCTCTAAAAGACAACGTCATCACCAAGCCCAGGCCATCGCCGCCAGGGTCTTCTCCGAGAACCCGGCCCGAGCAGGCGGCTCGGCCGGTCACCCCGGGGCCTCGACCAGCTGTCCTCCAAGGACATCAGCCCGGCCCGAGGCCTCGGCAGGTTAATTCCGGCGTTGGTCCCACAAACGGACGACCCGGCCAGGCTCCGGCCGACCAGGTCTCCTTTTCGAGCCAACTCTGCCTCTGTTTGCGCTGACACCGCTACCCCTGGCCTCGGCTCATCGAAGGGCGGCCGAGGGGTTCCTTTAACTGAGCAAGAGAAACCTCGGGCAACAAGGCTGACCGAGCCGAGGGACTCCTACGCCTCCGGGATACGGATACCTCACACGTCACCTTTACACGGGGCGACTCACGCTTGGTGAAGCGGTTCAGACAACCAACAGGCGAGTCTTAGTGCTCAAAAATGAGGAAAAAACACGGCTCTGTGCCGAAATTACATACGTGTTCAGGCCTCGACAGCCACAATGAACAAAAACACTGGCATTCAAGGTGCCATTACAAAACGGAACTCCGGTTCCACCTCCGCAGGCATGAACAACCCCGCTCGACGGGAGGGAGGCCTACGGAGCAACAGAAGGCTGATGGGCGGCTCGCCGTCGCCCGCTCCAGCAGCGGCAACAACGACCCCTGCTCCGGGTGGCCGAACTGCAGCAGCGAGGGCCTCAGGGCGGGTGCTGCTGCAATCTTGCCCTCGCCCGTGCCGACACTCGAGGGGCGAGGACAAGTACAAAGAACCGGAGGCCCGAAGCGCGGATGGTGGCGGTGATCCCGTCGGCGACGGGGACTTCTCGAGCCGCCTCCACCTCGGCACCGACGACAGGGGCCGTCAGCCCTCCGGCATATCCCCACTCAGATCCTCCCGGACAAGTGGGGCACCGACCTCCGCGCGGAGGCACCGTACCGGTGCAAAGGCAGGACCGCCCCAGAACACGAACGCCGCCCTGGCAGCGCGCGACATCTTGGGCGGTCCTCCCGTGCACACGACGCGGCAGCCGCCATTCGGCAGGAAGGGGCACCGGGAACCAAGCCAACGAGCCCGACGCGCTGGGGCTGACGACGCCTGTCGTCGACCAGCCCCGCGTTGTTGAAGTCCGACCCGCCCGCAGGGCCAGTGAGCGCCCTCTCCCTCGAACGCTGCAGGAGAGGCTGACCCACGAACCCGCGCGGGAGGTAGAGCTCCGGCTCAGCCCGGCCTCCACCCCAGCGAGGATGATGAACATCCTTGAAGCTGAGGGTGGGACCAAGATCGCAGCCCGGCTTGCTTCTCCCCACCCAGGGGCTGGTGGTCACCGTCTTGGGTGACCACCGGCGGGGGGTACAATCGGGCTGGCTGATGAAAATCCTTGAAGCCGAACGATGGCTGAAAGGTACCAACTCCCACGGAGTTGCGTTCCTCCAACGACGAGACGGAAAGACGGCGGGTATCCCCCATCCGGGGGCTTGGAAGGTGGAAAGACACGATGCATAAGGGAGCGCGAAGACATGGTCGCCTTCCAAGGGGGTCACCCTCCTTTTAAAGGCGGCTCTCCCTACTTGCGTCCCCAGTCGTCGCGGGCTGAGTCTTCTCCAACACACCCCAAGGATCTCCCCTGCGGCGCGGGGGCTGGGTCCCACACGTCATGCAAGCCTGCTCAGAGCAGAAGAAGCCAAACCGCCGTGCGCGGTGCGTACAACCGCCCAGCGGTTACAAGCGGCCCTCTACTTTTGCCCAGACCAGCAGGCGAAAGGGCGGGCAGCCATGCAGGCGGCATGCAACCGCGCCAAGTGGGCGCACTTCTCCGACTCCCAACACGCCCGGCACGGAGGCCCAGGCCCACGCGTCATGCAACCGGCGCGCCGAATGCTTCGTGCATGCGGCTGCACCGCCGCTTGCGCCACCACCGCGCCTCCTCGACTGCGGAACCAATACCGCGACTCGAGGTGACCCAGCGCACGACCCAGCAACGCCAGCCTGGCACGACGGTCAATACGGCCAAATATGGGCCGGCAGTAATGGCGGTGGCAGGCGGGCAGGAGCAGCGGTCACGTCATCAAGCAAGCCTACGTCCCATCCAGGGGCGACGAGAGAACCCTCTCTCACGACGTGAAGACAACGCGCCCGTGTTCCGTTCCTCGAACGGCTCGCGCACGCACAACGGCCGCCTCGCGAACCACTCGCCCTGTCGCATTAACTCCGCGGCGGGACAGGCGGCGCCCCTGGCAGAAGAAGCGGGCGACACTTCACCTTCGCCATAATGACCGCGTCAGAAAAGGTACGCCGTGTCGTCCGATTTCGTATCCTTTTCCTTTTTTCCTCTTTCTCTCTCTTGCAACAGGGACCGGGAAAGGGGGATACCCCAAAAAGGATCCTTCCCCGTGAAGGAACCTGGCTCCGAGCCTTCCTACTGATCAGAGGTTCGAAGGCTGGCCCCTCGAAAGGGTTCAACAGCCGCCTCAGAGCGCGTGGGCTCCACACCCACTACTGGTCAGAGGTTCGAAGGCCGGCCCCTCGGAAGGGTTCAACGGCCGCCTCAGGCTACTCGGGCTCTGCGCCCACTACTGATCAGGGGTTCGAAGGCTGGCCCCCGAAGGGTTCACAGCCGCCTCAGACACAGAGCGAGGGATGACCATGGGTACGTTCGATACATAACCAAGGCTCGGGCTGCACTCCCGAGGTACCCTAGGACATTTCCAAGACCAGCGGGAACGATCTTGTAACGGAATCCCATCAGAGGGAGGCATCGAGCCCTCGGACCCCGTTGCCAGGGGACCGGGTCCGGCAGATCACCCACAGGTACTTTTGGGCGTGCCTCTGGGCCCCTAGCCGACCCCTAACGAACAGGGCACAGACGTCCACTCGGATTACCCGCTTGCAGCTCACCGGAGACACCATGTTCGGCGCCCATCGAGGGCAACATGGCGCTTCCCCCCCCTCCTTGCGGAAAGGCGACGCAGGGGCGTATGTAAAAAAGTCGAGTCTGTCCCTGATCGCCCTCTCGCCCTGTGCAGAGGCTCGGGGGCTGCTCTCGCAAACCCGGCTCCGGCCGAACCGTTGACAGCGTCAACATACCAGCCCGAGAACTTGGGACCCGACCATACACCCGGGCTACGGCCAGCTCGCATGAGGGACGACCAGACCAGCCGAAGCATTACGCGAGGCATTAAGACCTCGGAGGAGTGAAACCACTCCTCCGAGGCCTCGGGGGCTACACCCGGCGGGTGCGCTCGCGCGCACCCACCAGAGCAAAACGCAACCGAGAAAGGCTGGTCCCCTAGCAAAAAAGTGCGACGAAAGCCTCCAAGCGAGTGCTAACACTCCCTTCGAGGCTCGGGGGCTACTGTCGGGGACCATAATTAGGGGTACCCTCAAGGCTCCTAATTCTCAGCTGGTAACCCCCATCAGCATAAAGCTGCAAAGGACTGATGGGTGCGATTAAGTCAGGGATCGGTCCATTCGAAGGACACGATCACGCCTCGCCCGAGCCTAGCCTCGGACAAGGGCAGCCGACCCCGGAGGACCTCCGTCTCGCCCGAGGCCCCCCTCCAGTGGTGAACATATTTCCGGCTCGCCCGAGGCCCTGTCTTCGCCAAGAAGCAACCCTGACCAAATCGCCGCACCGACCGACCAAATCGCAGGAGCATTTAATGCAAAGGCAACCTGACACCTTTATCCTGACGCACGCCCCTCAGCCGACAGAGCCGAAGTGACCGCCGTCACTTCGCTGCTCCACTGGCCGGTCTGACAGAAAGACAGCGCCGCCTGCGCCGCTCCGGCTGCGGTGCCACTTGACAGAGTGAGGCTGACAGGCAGTCAGGCCCGGCCGCAGGCACCATAGGAAACTCCGCTCCGCCCGACCCAGGGCTCGGACTCGGGCTAAGCCCCGGAAGACGGCAAACTCCGCTCCGCCCGACCCAGGGCTCGGACTCGGGCTAAGCCCCAGAAGACGGCGAACTCCGCTCCGCCCGACCCAGGGCTCGGACTCGGGCTAAGCCCCGGAAGACGGCGAACTCCGCTCCGCCCGATCCAGGGCTCGGACTTGGGCTCAGCCCCAGAAGACGACGAACTCCGCTCCGCCCGACCTAGGGCTCGGACTCGGGCTAAGCCCCGGAAGACGGCGAACTCCGCTCCGCCCGATCCAGGGCTCGGACTTGGGCTCAGCCCCAGAAGACGGCGAACTCCGCTCCGCCCGATCCAGGGCTCAGACTTGGGCTCAGCCCCAGAAGACGACGAACTCCGCTCCGCCCGACCCCCGGGGCTCGGACTCCGCCCCGGCCTCAGCCGTCGGTCTCCGCCTCGCCCGACCCAAGGGCTCGGACTCAACCTCGGCCACGGAAGACAGACTCGACCTCGGCTTCGGAGGAGCTTACACATCACCCAACCTAGGGCGCAGACCAGCCACGTCAACAGGAGGCGCCATCATCACCCTACCCCGAACTGACTCAGGCCACGGGAACAAGACCGACGTCCCATCTGGCTCGCTCCGCCAGATAGGCAATGATGTCGCCCCGCATACTCTGTGACGACGATGGCTCTCAGCCCCCTTACGGAAGCAAGAGGACGTCAGCAAGGACTCAACAGCTCCGACAGCTGTCCCTCCGCCAGGCTCCAGCACTCCTCCGACGGCCACGACATCACACCAACTGGGTGCCAAAACCTCTCCGGCTGCCACAACGGCATGTACTTAGGGCGCTAGCTCTCCTCCGCTAGACACGTAGCACTCTGCTACACCCCCCATTGTACATCTGGATCCCCTCCTTACGCCTATAAAAGGAAGGACCAGGGCCCTCTTAGGGAGGGTTGGCCGCGCGGGGACGAGGACGAGACAGGCGCTCGCTCCCTCTCCCGCGTGGACGCTTGTAACCCCCTACTGCAAGCGCACCCGACCTGGGCGCGGGACGAACACGAAGGCCGCGGGATTCCCACCTCTCTCACGCCCGTCTCCGGCCACCTCGCTTCCCCCTTCGCGCTCGGCCTCGCGTCGACCCATCTGGGCTGGGGCACGCGGCGACATTCACTCGTCGGCTTAGGGACCCCCCGGTCTCGAAACGCCGACAGCCACCATCTTTATCGTGCCCCCGCAGTAACTACCTCATGCCAACTAGGTAAAAACCAAAACTCACCTGAACTTCTCACGTAGAGCAAGGGGTGGACCGAGCAAGCTCCTAGTGAGACGCAAGCTAGGTCACTGGCCCATACGTCATTTACTCGTATTCACGTCCAAGGTCGTACCTCACATTCTCCTATAGAAATCCGACTAACGGGGTGGTCACGGGGCCCCTCTTTGGTCGGCTAGACCGACCAAAGGGCCGATAGATGATCGAATAAGGAAGGACACAATGATATGCCCCCAGCGGGTCGAGCCCACCAGTGGGACCACTCGCCGAGACCTAACCCCACCGGAGGGCGGTCATATCTCACTTGGATAACATGTTTGTAGCTCAACAGCCTCCTTCTCCACGCTAACTAGGTCGGTGGAAGGTGGTCCTCCTCTCAAAAAGGACCTCGAAAGGCCTTCCAAGGGGGAGGCGTGCTAATCTGGGATCAAGCACTCAAAAGATGACTAGCTCATAAGATCATCACTGAAGAGTGCGCTCGGCTCCATCACTAAATAGACTCACGCTCAGCGCGTGACAACCACCGCAGGAAACATGGTCGGCAAGTGGGTCATTTTAAAAGAGGCCATGGGCCTATTTCGGGTACCCAGTTTCAGAGTACCCGACAAATATTATTGTGTTTATGCTAGATATCCAAACTGTCCTAGATACTTGACTCCATATAAGGGTCAAATGTACTATGTATCGGATTGGAGGAGAGGAGTCGGCAAGAGCATTTTATCCATTTACATCCAAGTGTTCGTAATGTTGTGGAGTGTGCATTCAAAGTATGAAAATGAAGTGGAGAATTCTTCTTAAAATGTCATCTTACAAAATGGAAGTGCAAAAGATGGTCGTTGCATCTACTATGTGTTTGCATAACTACATTCATGAGAACCATGACTTAGATAAGGATTTTCGTGAAGTGTGATCGGAATCCTGATTATGTGTCAACTGTTTTAGAAAGGTATGCAAGATATCATACTTCTTAAAATGCATCGGACACATCAACTACACAATCCAATGATCGGACCAGGGATAGATTCCGAGGTGATATTGCTAAGACAATCTTTCTTTCTAGATACTCGTGACTTTTATATGCATGTACGTTTGTCTATAATAGATGCTGTGTTTTTCCTTTAGTAGTATGTCACCCATATTGTTTGTATGAATATTTATATTCGAGATTGACTATATTAATCATGAATATCTAAAAAGTAAACAGTCGGAAAAGCTATTTTGTCAAATGTTTTTTATAATGACTTGGACTCATATAAAAAGCTATTGAGGCGGAGAAGCTAAAGCTATTTATTATTAAAAGCCAAAGCCCTGCCAAAAGGGCTATAGTCTACCATCTCAGTCCTGTATCAGCTAACCTGCTATGTTAACATGCCAGTCACACAAAAACGTTAATTTTATAAATATCTAACTATGTTAGGTTGTCTTCCATGAGTCGTGTAAAATAACGGATGTGATACTATTTATAAAATGAAGTTTGAAATAGATAATGAGAAAGAGGATGTGATAAAAGATCTGTCGATGGCACTAGTGGCACAATAAAAATATTATTTTTAAAAAACAATATTACTTTTAAATTAGTTAAGAAAGCGTTAAATTAAAAAAATCGCTTCCACTTGTGAAAAGAACCTACCTTTGTACATAAGGAGACATTCTATATCCAATTTAGCAATTCACAATCGATTTAGGCCCTGTTTGGGAGAGCTTCACTTCAAAAAATTCAGCTTTGGTTTTCCAGTTTCACTATAAAACAACTCCAGCAAATTGTTAAGGTGAGTTCCAGGAGTGTTTGGTTTGTATATGGACTTCAACTTCTATAGTACAATTGATTTGTGTGGGTTTCCTTGATTACCCTTGATGATTAGTGGGTTGTCGCCAGAGAGAACGGAAATTGTATGTTGCGTAATCAGTGGCATGGTGGATAATTTTCGTACAGCTTCATGAGGAGATATAAAAACAGTGTTTTTGAAGCACCCTCTAAGGAGCTTCATAAATTTCATGAAACGGGCCTCTAGTTTCGATTTTTTTAAAACTAAAGCTCGTGGAACTGGACCTGTTTGAGTTGAAGAAGTTCGAACGAAATTGAAATTCTTGAAGTGAAGCTCTTCCAAACAGGGCCTTAAACACGCAATCTTAACCCAGATTCGTAAACCTTAACTACCAAGAAATCGCCGCTAGTAGTACGTGATGGAAAACACAGATTGCGTAGGAGAGAGAAGACAGAGAAGAGAGAGAGAGGGCAGCAGGGAGCAAGGGAAAGAGTCCAAGGGAGGTAATGCACCACACCACCACCTCCTTGCGGAAACGCACGCCCACCATCTCCTTCCCGTCCAAGCCGCCGCCTTCTGGCCTTCCTCAATCTCGTCCTGCGATTTCTCCAACTTCCATCTGATTGTCCGCGACCGCTTCCTCACCGCCTCCACCAAACTCCATCAAGATTCCGCAACTCGCCGTCGCGATCTTAAGGTATATATACTAGAGTACTAGTCTGCTGTTGCTACTTCTAGTAATTTCGTTCTGTTTTATTTACTGTCGGATCATCGATCGGATCGATTAGTTCGTCGTCTCAGTCGGTGTCGTTTGGCTGGTTCGTCGGAAGGTCAGGTTTTCCAATCCGTAGGTGCCTCGTTTTGTCTTCTTGGCCGGGGGGATTGCGAGTGATCGTGGCCCGAGGTGGGGTTTTCTTGGGTTTTGGGAACGTCGAAGCGCGTTATCATGTCAGGTTATACCACGGCGGGTGGGTTCCCGGAGCTTGATTCCGCTGCATTCGTCGGCGTTTTGGTGTACTCCGGTACCAGAATTGCGGATTCCTTTGTTTCCTCCTCCCTGCGCTGCTAGTGTTACAGCTTCTGTTATATCTGTATGTATGAACTGCCTGGATTGTACTTGTGGGCGTTTTCCCCCCTTTGCTGGATTAACAAAATCCTGGATACCGCGATTATTGGACTGATTGGATTTAACTCGCATGGCCGTGCCCGGAACACAGCGATTCATCTTCTTTTTAGTTTGTTGAGGACTTGCTGTCTTGTGTAAAGCTATTTGTTCTGTTTCCGTGTGGAGCTTTTGCCTCCGCTTTCTTGCGGGTGCATTCCCTGTTCCAAGTATCCGAAAAGATAACGCTTTTGTTTACGTCTGTTTCATCGGAATTTCGTGATACCTGATTGCAATATTGGATTACCTGTGTTGTAGGGAGATTGAAGGAACCTGCATTGTGTGATTGACTGCTGCCTAGCGTTCGGCTGATCATCCTGCTTCTGCCATGGGGGAATCACAGAGTAGCGAGGACGCTTCCAGGTTCAGAGCTTTGGGCAACGGTGTCTCCGGTGCTGGGCAGGGGAGTGCTGGTGACAATGAGCTCCACGATGGGAGCATTGCATCGCAGGCTGTCAGGGCTTATCCGAATGGTGGGAGATCCTTGGTTTCTGACGTTGGGTTGTTTGACACGTTGAGGGTTGGAAGCAACCAGTATTTTGGTTTCTCTCACAGTGCCAGTGGTAATCCCTATGATGAGCAGTCCTTGTCGTTTGCTTTTGAGGGCATGGGCTTTGATTCACGCAAAACTAATTCACCTACCAGTCATCACAATGTACCACTGACAAATGGACACTATCCATCTGAACGTGTGGATGGTACTCTGAGCCAGCAGCATGCACCTGCAACACGCCAATGTGATTCTTTGGGTCTACAGTTTAGTGTGCAACATGCCATGCAGAACAATGATGTTGAACACCAGGAACAATCTCCCAGGTTTCCACCACAGTTGGGGACTTTCTCAAGAAACCCTGAGCTGCACAGCTTTGATCGCAATTTTGGTGTTCCTTGCCATCCATCAATTGCATCAGCTTCATCCTTAAAAATGTGGCAATCTCAAATGTACACACCCCATGATCAGAATGTTGGCTCAAACTTCATGTGGCAGCAAAATACTGGTGTACAACCATACTCTATTATGCAACCGAATTATGCATGTCCACAAATGCAGCAAGTTTCTGGGTTTGGTATTTCTCGACATAGGAGCAATGAGCAGGCTGCAGTCTACCCTCCTGCAAAGGGCCCATCCTCATCATATATTGGAACACCAAATTTTCATTGGCTGGAAAATGGGTATTCTTACCTAAACGGTGCTGCTTCTCAGAAAAGAAGAAATAGTGGCGGTCTGAATAATACATTTGCAGACAGCTTCCCAAGTACATCTTACACCGGCAGTTCATGTGGCAGTGGTGATTTTCACCATTTTCAATGGGCAGAAAAGGTTTTCAATTCATATGGACCGCATCACCAGCAAGGTGATAACCTCAGTCATCCATATGGCTTAGGTTTATCACATCATCAAAGATCTGATATCGCTCATCCATATGGCTTAGGTTTCTCACATCATCAAAGATCTGATAAACTCAACACAGCAAGTTACGTGGAGAGGATCCGAATGAGACCTGACGTTGGAAATTCAGTAAATTTTTTTGATTTATCTTCCTATGCTCGCTTGCTGAACTCCCCATTCTTGTCCTCACAATCTGATACATATAAATCCATTGATGAAGTGATGGGAAGAGTATGCATGCTGTCAAAGGATCAAGATGCATGTCGCTTTCTACAAAAATTATTATCAGAAGGCACTCAAGAGGACATTGATAAAATCTTTGGTGAAATAATTGACAATGTTGGTGATCTTATGGTGGATCCAACTGCTCACTATTTGGTGCAGAAGATCCTTGAAGAGTGCACCAATGACCAAAGGACACACATGATTCGTGAAATCACTAAAGCACCCATAAAGCTTCATAAAGCTTCTTGCAATGTGCATGGGTATGAACACAATAACCTTTACTATTTTATCATCCCTATTTGTTGGGTTTTTTTTAAGAAAGGCAGGCGTGATGCAGTGTTGAGAGCTGTCTTACTGAGTGACCAGGTCGTGGGTTCAAAGCATTTATCTCTTCTCTAGACCCCACTCATGTGGGAATCTCCGATACTAGGTCTGCTTTTTTTTTATTTGTTGGATTTTTTTTCTTTGATCTTGTCGTGAAAAATTTCAGGACCCGCGTTGTGCAGAAGGTTATAGACACCATGAATACCCCTGACCAAGTGTCAATGTTAGTGTCCGCCTTAAATACTGGAATGATGTGTTTAATGACTGATTCTTATGGGAATCATGTTGTGGACCACTGCCTGCAGAAATTGTTACCTGAGCACAAGGCAGTAAGTTGTTACATTCATATGGTTTAACTATTATTTTTGTGTGTTTTCAGTAGTACTCGTACATGTACATGTTGGTTGTATTAAACTTTTGTGCAGATAAATAGTTTTTATACTAGAAAACAATCTCTATTCAATTTATTTGCTCTATAATGTTGTATTCTACACTATAGAATATGTAGGCCACAGCTGTATGTTTCCAGCAGAGAAAATACTAATGACCTTGAACACTTCATATATATGATGATTGCCTGAAGGTGCACAATTCATCGGACCACATTTTAACACGCACTGTGTAAACTATTGCAGTTCATTCTTGAGGCTGCTGCATCATGCTATCTTCAACTAGCAAGAGATCGTCATGGTTGCTGTGTCCTCCAGAAATGTATTGGTCATTCAAGTGATGAACAGAGAAACAACTTGTTGTGCAAGATAACATCAAGTGCCCTTACACTCTCAGAAGATCCGTATGGGTATGCTCATCCTCTTTTGCTTTATCCATCTGAGCAGATATCCTGATCTAATATGAATGATACTACTGTCATGCCTTTGCATATTGCACTATACAATCTTAGCAGAGATCCTCATATAATACCAATGATACTGCTGTTATTATGCCTTTGCATAATACTCTTGCAGGAACTATGTTATTCAGTTTATTCTGGACCTCAATATCGAATGGATAACAGTCAGAGTAGTGGATGAGCTGGCAGGTCACTTTGGAAATCTATCCATGCAGAAGTGTGGTTCCCATGTTGTGGAGCATTGCCTGAAGCTAGCGCCACGGCTGATCTGTGATAGGATCATCAACGAACTCATGCATGATCCTAAACTGTTGGATATCATCCTTGATCAGTATGGGAACTTTGTGATTCAGACAGCGCTTAAACAGTGTCAGGTAAAGATACTATACTTAACCCTCTGCCAAAAGAATTCCATGTGCAATCAATTAATGGCTGTTTATTGTTTATTGCTGCAGGGTGAACATCATGCTGCTTTTGTTGAAACTATTAAGCCGCACACTGCTGTAATGCAAAGTAACATGTATGGGAAGAAGGTTCTTTCAAGGATATGCTTGAAGAACAAGCACTGCCGATTTGACCTCCATTAACCTAGCATTTTTTTTTTGGCGAACGTGTCTTCAGAGACAGCAGACGGGACGGAACCCTTGTACAATTCTGTGATAACTTGCAGATCTTACAGATAGTGTGTCTTGGCGAAAAGGGAAAAAGATCTTTTCTTTCAAGGGAAATTTTGGTTGGTTAGGGGAAGCATTTTGTCGCTGCCAGTTTAGTGTAATTTCGAATGTAGAATTAGTATAGTTTCATCTGCGTGTGATGATGGTGGTTTACATTGCCGGCGTTGTTATCAGTACTGTAGTTTAATGTACCTGTCGAACTGTGATATCAGTAACATCGTGTAATGTGTTAGTTGTACGATAAAAGCTAAAGTGGCACACTAGCCTGGTCATTTTTTCTTTTGGAAAAAAATGAATTGAATCGGTTGTTTGAACACTTATTGGAACCACGAACCGGAGGTGTAGCAATTTGCAAGGTTCTTTTCAGCACGTTATTTGCATTTTGATAATTTGCACGGCTGCAGCCTGGTCTTTTTTTCTTTTGGAAAAAAATGAATTGAATCGGTTGTTTGAACACTTATTGGAACCACGAACCGGAGGTGTAGCAATTTGCAAGGTTCTTTTCAGCACGTTATTTGCATTTTGATAATTTACACGGCTGCAGTATTTTTTCGACTATAAATTGTTTTTATCTGGGCTTTTCAAACACAAAACTAGAATAATACAACGTACTGAGAACGATGCTGCGTTAGTCATTGCAATGAGACTCTAGTTCATCTATTCCAAAAAAAGGCCTATGTATTCTAAAAAGGCTCCCATGATTCAACCTAAGTATTCCGAAAAGGCTCTAATGAATGATTCACCTTTGTATTTCGAAAAGGCAACCATGATTCAACCCTTGCTCCGAGACTTCATTTCAGAAATCATTAGTGAATTTAAAATCGAGACAGCCAACACAGAACCAACACAAGGATGGCAAAATGTACTCCCCCGCGCCCTCATAAACCAAGGACTGTAACTGCATGCCCATGATCAGTACAAGTTGAATTCAGAACAAGGAAGCACATAATGGCCATTGGGAACGGAACAGGTACAAACCGTTTGTTTCAGTTGAGAATCCAAGTTCCACAGATAAAGTGCTCTGCTACCTTAAACATATCTGGTTACAATAACATGGAAGTTTCCAATTGTGCAGCTATGATGCTTCAAGGGGAAAACATCATCAAACTCAAACTGCACCTAGAACCTTCCTCGCCCTCTAAAACCGCCACGGCCTCCACCCCTTGGACCTCGACCACCCCCCCTTGGTGGTCCTCTTCCACCGCGGAAAGAACCACCACCACGGCCTCGCCCAAAACCCCTTCCTCCACCACGCCCACCACCTCTAGGTGCTCCTTGAGATTGTCCCCTGTTTAAAGCAAACAAATAAATTAGTAAATAACTCCACACGAGATATAATATAATTATACTGTGAGGCATTAGAAACCTATGAGCACCTTGTTTACTTGTATATATTTTTTCTCAAATGATGCAGAAGAGCTGTACTGCATTTCATTAATCATTGTGCCCACCCCTCTATGCTAGGTCCGCCAAAAAAAGCATGTTTAGCCCCATAGACGACTTAATGCCGTTTTAGACCCTTTTCTTGGCTCCGTGATTTATGGCACGGGTTGCTGCACTTGAGCCTACATGGCGGCTAGCTCAGCGCCACGTGTCCTGTCACCACAACCGATCGTTGACAAGAATGACTAAATTGCAAAAAGTCCTGGCTAGGTCCGCTACCTATTTCTTTAGAACTTCCCCCAAATTTATGATCCATAACACAAAGGGAGAGGATAATCACGACCCTAACACCAGTTGGTGACTTAGAAGTTAGAAGCAACATTTCAACGCAAGCTAGACATGCATATTAAAATAGTGTCGTTATTGACTTAATCATGATGTCATAAATTTTAATGATTATTTAACCACAAGGTAAGAAGACAACAATTAGTATCTTAACAGAGAGGTTTGACATTTTTTCACGATTTCACACAATTTAAATAAGTTAAAACACAAATTGTTTAAATTAGTAGGTGTGAACTTATCAAGTGCAAAAAAAAAAAAACAAATGAATGAGGCATCTTGGGTCCATTTTCACAAAATGGCAAGCAAACAATGCAGCATAAACAACAACGAGCTCATACTTTGGTTGTGGCAGGAAGCGTGAGAGCGGCAGCAATTTCATTGGGTCGATATAGAACTTGTCGCCTTCATTGTACGATGTTGCAATGATCCCCTCCATCATCTTCACAGAGAAATACTACACATACAAAAAAAGATCATATTCACGATAACATTAGTAGCATAGCTAAAGCAGAAATTCCAAAGTTCCCTCAACAAGAGTTGCCTTACTAAATGACACATCAGAATATCATGCTCCGTGTCGTCGTTTTACAGTACAAATGTGGCAACATATCCCAAAATCTTGGTGCACTGCTATTACAACAAGGACCTCACTACAAGACTACAAATATGCAAAATCGCGCACCAAATCCTCACCGTCTCTAAGCAAAACACCTTCAACAAGCTACGCCAATATTATTGCTCTTACCACATTAGAAATGCACCACAACCTCGAGTACCCACGAGGACGTAAAAAAGAGTAGTTTTTTTTAGATTAGGGAGGCGAGGAGGTGCTCACGGATTCGTTGATGGGGCCGAAGATCTCTTCAACCTTGCCGATCTGGGTCTTGTTCTGCAGATAGATGGGCGCGTTGAAGTAGGGCACCTTCTCGTTGGTGAGCTTCGTCACCGCCTCCCCCTCGCACGCGTGCAGGAACGTCGAAACCTCTGCGCACGCCAAGACAGACAGAAACCCCACCAGAAGGTCAGAAAAAAACGAGAATACCAGAAAAGGAGCCAATACCCTGACGGGGAGTGGGTAGGAGTATGGGTGGCACCGACCGACGACCTCCGCGGGCGGGCCCTCGTCGCGGAACCCGCCGCCGAAGCGGCCCCCGCCGCCACCTCGGCCACCACCGCTGAATCGGCCCCCGCCGCGGCCCCGGCCTCCTCCTCCGCCGAACCGGCCACCACCGCCTCGCCCTCTCGGTGGTCGCATGGCGCGCGGTGTGCTTCTGGGCTCAAGGAGAGCTGGCAACCCGGATGCGAGGATGGTCTTGGCGGCGGAGAGGGTGCGATGGAGGTGCAGGGTTTATTAGGGTTTTAGCATGGCGGGCGCGGGGTTTTGGTGTGGTGCATTAGGAGGCTGACAGGTGGGCCCAGGATGGTGGCCGTTGGATCGGTGGTTCTGCCGGGTAGAGGATCAGTGGACGGTGATGTGGACGCCCAGAGTCCTTGCCGTTGATGTGTGTCCTCAAAGATCGCGTAATCGACCGAAGCAAGTGAGGCTGTTCTCTTCACGTGTCTATGACATCTGGTCCTACTCGTCAAAGTCGATCTATCTCACATCGCATGTACTCCATGTAGCCACCAAGTCCAGCCCTTTTTCCCCAAAATCGACTTCCAATCCCGACGAAACCCTAGAAATCCTCCGGCATGATGTCCGCCGCCAATCCGCAGGTCAAGTCCACGCCGCTGCCTCCGCCCGCGGCGCCCACCGCGGCGTCGCAGAACCCGCAGGTCGCTGCCTCCAAGGCGTCGTCCTCTTCGACGTCCGCCGCCGACCCCAACCCAAACAAGCGGACCAACCCGGGCAACGCCGCTGCCGCCTCCGCGCCCCCAGAGCCTACCCCGAGCGTCAACGGGGAGGCCAGCCGCTCGCCTCTGGTCCCCTCGCCGCTCCCTCACCCTCACGAGCAGCACCACCCTCCGCCCGGCGCGTCGCCTCTTCTGCCGCCCCTGCCCCCGTCGCGGCCGCTGCTCACCGTAGCCGCGGTGGAGGCGGTGATAGCAGCCATCCCGCCGCCACCGCGGTACGGGCTGGAGGACCTCGACCGCCGCACCGTCGCGCTCTCTGACGGCACCGTGCGCACCTACTTCGCTCTCCCGCGCGAGCCGCCGCCGCAGCTCCGCCAGCCGCCGCCGCCGATACCCGCGCATCTCTTAGCGCCGCCACCGCCCCCACTGCCCCTGCCGCGCCCGTCCCTCGAGCGGTGGGCTCCTCCGCCACCCATGCCTACACTCCTGCCCGCTGCCGGGCTGCTTCCGCTGCCTGTTCCGAAACGGAAGTGGGAGGATCAGGTCAATGGTGTTGTGCCCTGGGAGTCCTCCGTAAGCACGCTGCAGAAGAAGTCTGAGGCGCATGCTGCGAAGCAGATGAAAGTGGAGAAGCAGGTGAAGGTGGAGGAGACGGGGGTGGACCCGAAGGTGCTGAAGAGCGCCTTTCTTAAGATGGTGAAACTGATGAATGAGAATGAAGCGGATAAGAAGAATTACTGGGCCAATGGGAAGCTTTCCCAGCTGAAGTGCCCTGTATGTCAAAGGTATGCTGAAAAATCTGAAAGCCCTGTTCTTGTCTTATGTCCGAAGATGCTTATTTGAGTGTCTACAACCAAGAAAATTAAAATGTTCATGCCTAGCGTGATACAACATATAACACTGTTTGATGAACATAACTTTGTCGGTAGTATCTTATTATACCTGGCCATCAGTGCCTAGCTGTGGTCATATAGCCCCCCCCCCCCCCCCCCCCCCACACACACACACACCGGAAAATGCTCTTAGGCTATTTAGTTGAAAGAGAACCTTTCAGATTATGTGACATGTCTATACATCCTATAGTGTGTACTTGTGTAGGCCTGTGAGGCTGTGACTATGAAGGGAATCTATGGACCATTCCTTGTCCAGAAGTACTAGCTATGGAACACCTAGTTGTAAAACCTTATTTATTTTAAAAAAATTGTATTACCAATTAGTGTTAGATGATCTTTACAGTTCAAAAGACTCGTCATTTTTTACCTTTGGATTTACCATGTCATGACACGTCCTCAGATTCTCTTTATTTCTGCTACATTTGGTATTTTGTGCAGAATCATCATTCCCCTATGTTTGCTACTGTATCTAAACATTTCTCATGTACATGTAAAGTTTGCTATAAATGAAATAATTACAGTTGGTGCTTTCCGTGTTCAATTTGTACAATAAATGAATGATACTTAGGTAGAGAGTCAATTTAAAATGAATTGAAAACAAGGAATCAATAGATGGAAGAAGGACAGGCTTGGCGCAGTGGTGAGAAGCCTTCCCACTGAGCCAAAGGTCCTGGGATCAATGCAGCTCTCTGCAAAATGCAGGGGTAATGCTTGCCTCGGTTATTTCTTGCCTAGGCCCCACTCATGTGGGAGTCGCCAGCACAGGTGTGTTTTCAAGTCGTCCGATTAATCGCGATTAGTCGTGGTTAATCGTCCAAGTCGGTTTGGATCAATCACGATTAATCGCCCAAGTCGTCTGATTAATTGTGATTAATCGCCCTAATCGGTCAGCCAGAACGACCAGCAAGTTGTCCGACTTGAAAACATTGGTGTGTCCAATCAATAGATGAAAGGAACATGGGTAAAAAGTCAATTAAAATTGAATTTAAAATAAGTAGATCTTGGCTAGCCTTTGGTAGCAGGATTCCTAATTGTTACAGTATTATACTTGATGTGATAGATAGGTTTACTACAGGGTGAAACCTTCACCAAATAGTTTATGCAGTCCATGCTTCTTGACAAGGCTAAAGCTCATACTAGGATTTTTTTTGTTGACACAGTTAAAGCTTATACCAGGATTTTTTTTTTGAGTTTTTGAGAAATATGGCAGTACCCTTCTGCATCTGCCCTCTGAATGGTTTTGTTAACTGGCCTTCTTTTACCTGTTTTGCTTATTTTTCTTCTCAAATGGGAATTGGTTTTGTATCAGATGATGCTCTACACAATGGAGCTATTCATGTGTTTATTCAGTAACTGACCTTCGTTGTTCAATATTTTATATATATACAATAGCAACCCTAGTATTGCCAGATGTCATCTACCCTAATTTCTTCTTGATTTCACAAGCAACTGGGTTTGTATGTTGGCTGGTCAAGCCTACAACAACTCTTCTCCTGCACTCGTCTTTTTTCTGGCTCTTGTTTAGTTGTTTTGTCAACTCTAGCCTGCCCTAACTTGCTTGGGACAAATGATTGTATTAAGTTGCATGCACCAACCAATTCAACCCAAAAGCTTAAGCTGATAGGAGGAGGTGGGCGATTCACTCATATTATATTCCAACACTCCCCCTCACGTCGCCCATTTGTGGTGTTCTTTCCATGAATTCATTCATGGTTGGTTTTTGTTTTCTTGCCTTGTCATTACTGCCTGGATTCCTGGAACTATGTTGTTCCTCTGCAAAGCAAACTTATTTTTTCCCTACTTGGGTAGTTTGGTTGAATCCCATTTTTTGAACAATTATTATGGATGTATATTGATCCTTTATTTTGCTCTTATGTTTCGAAAATGTTTTCATACTAATTGTACTTTCCTGATTTCTTTTCTGAACCATATAGTTCACACAAAATCAGCTATAAAACCATGGTTTTTCTAAGAGTGGCATGGATTATTGTCTGATGACAATGTTTTATGCATAAGTTTCATTTGAAGCGATTGTATGCATGGTTTGATTACAGGGATTCTGTAGATTTGCATGCACTCCTCAATCATGCATACTATGCAAAGAATCAGGAGCATCGTGCTGATCACTTAGGGTTTCACAAAGCCTTATGTGTTCTTATGGGTTGGAATTATTCCGTAGCCCCTGTTCACAAAACCGCTTACCAAGCATTATCAACTGTCGACGCTGAAGCCAATCAAGGAGACCTTATCTTATGGCCACCAACAGTTATAATTGAGAACACATACAAGTCAAAGAATGATGGAGAAAAGGATGTCATGAGTGATAAAGAGGTGGAGAGCAAGCTTAGAGGTACTTCTTCAATGCTTGCTATGTCACTGTGATCTTGGTAGTTCTAAACTTCTGATTGATGGCCCTATTAATCATCAGAATTTTTGATGTTTTGCCTTCTTTTTATTCTTTTGGGCGGATAAGTTAGGGGGAAATCATTTGGTTTGACCAAAACTTGTTATTCGGTTTCTTTAAAGATGCCAGTCTTGGCTGACAGTTGAATTCCCCAGTATTTTGGTCGGTTGCTTATCTATTTACATAGTTCGTTGGACATGCTGTAAGAATTATATATATATTATAAACTAGTACAGGGCGGAGGGCGCGCGCCTAGCGTGCGTAACCACACGTTTTCCAGGGAACAGCGGGCCCACGTAGGACACCTGTCCTCCCTACATAGTGTAGGGAGCACCACTGCTGAAATTCAGGGTGCTCGGCATGCTAGCTGCTGCGACCGCTGAAATGCTGGACACATGTTATTGCAGGGCACACGACATGCTAGCTGTTGATGCAAGATTGGACAGCACCAACATTTAAAAGGCGACGTGGTTGTCCAGTTTTGCCCCCGTCGTTTATATATATAAATAAATGTAGTCAGTGTCCTCTATCTCCCTCATTTTGTGTAGCTGAGGATGCTATGGTTCTCCTTTTTACTAATATTATTACCAATGCCCTTTTCACTTTATTTATCTGAGTTTTGTGGGTGGTTCTTGTTGGGTTTCATTTCTAGCCTTAGGAGTACCCAACTTGCTTTGGGACTAAAGGCCTTGGTGCGTCATTACGCATACTGCAGGAACTTGATAAACTAGCAAACCTTTTCTTCTTCCATAGTATAGTTAACTATGTATTAACTGTTCAGCTTCCCTTGTAATAATAAGTGATACTTCCCCACTCTACGGGCCTATTTGGATGGCAGCATGGGAAACCTGCCTGTGCCAGGCATTGCTCCCGGGTGTTAGGCGTTTGATTCCGAGCACCTGGGGTCATATGCTCATGCCTGGCGAGAGCTCCCAGGCTAGGGCTGCATCCAAACACGCCATATGTGCCTGTGATGTTTTAATAGTCCATAGGGTGCCAAGGCATCTAAAGGGCTAGGAATTTGAGCGTGCGATTATTCATGCCTACCCTGCGCATCTGTGATTCTTACAGTTATTTTACGTTCTCACGGACATCAATCGGAAACTGACATGTTTATCAACTCCTGTATGTTTCTTTTTAGAAATGGGCTTTGCCGGTGTCAATGTGCAGCCGCTCCCTGGGAAGGACGGGCAGAGGTCGGTGCAAGCTAAGTTCTCCGCCAGCCTCGATGGTCTGAACAACGCGTCACGGCTCGCCGAGTTGTTCGAGCGCCAAGGCCACGGGCGAGCAGCCTGGGCTCGCGTCCGGAGCGCCGTCCCCACAGGCGGTGGGGGCGATAACAACCCCATGCTGGTCAAGGTGGATGGCAAGGGAGAGCGGACATGGGTCCTCTACGGTTACCTTGCCACGGCATGGGACTTGAATGTCCTGGACCCTGAGTCGAAGCAGAACGCCACTGTGAAGAGCAGGAAGGAACTGGATTTAGATTAGGACCCACCTGAATACCTGATCCTGCTAGAGTTGTGCATGTTACCTGACGAGTTATGAATCCATGGACAGTGTGATTCGAGTGTTTGTGTTCACGGCACAGCATTTAAGTTCGAGAAGAAATTCTTTGCTGAGGAATCAGCTTCGTGGATACCGCTGTGCAAATAATGACCCTCTATATGTCAGTTATTCGTAGTGTATTAATCTACTTTGGTAGCAGTGGGCTCTGATGCAGGGGCGAGGTGATCTCTCAGTCTGATTTGAGTATAGCAGCGGTGGATGCATATGCTTTACATCTTCATGACCTGAGTAACCATCCTAATTGGTAATGTGCTTGACGTTTTAAGTGCGCAGGGTTCTGCCTCGAGAAATTCTTTGTTGAGCAACTGGTTTTGATCTGCAATAACAAAATGGATCCGGTCGGAAAGAAATGATGATACTTTTGCATCTGTGCCTTACCGAGGATGCGTCGGCGGGTAAACCGCCTAGCTTGCCTGCGGTGAGTCGGCCGGCGATGGGGAGAGCGCCAGCGTGCTCCCCACAACCTTGAGCGTTGATCTAGGGGGTTAAACTTGACTCCTCATCCCTGTTTCAAACTTGACTATAAACAGTGTAGTACGCTTGTTGGCCACAGCCTCAGAGGAGCTCAATGGTTGCCACGATGGCTTGGCGCTGCTTGGCATGGTGGTACAATGATGAACTCATCGTCCCCGGCCCTAGTCGACCTAGATAGGGTTCGGCACACATTGTTGGTACTTGCTCTCAGTCGCAAGGAGGCCAACAAGGGTGAACAGTGATGACAACAGAGTTACGTGCTAAAGGCAATAGCTCTGTTAATCTGGCCTCCCACGGGCACTGTGCGGGGGTATTTATAGGTACCTGAGCGCCCAGCGCCTTGTGCTAAGGACGCATGTGCCCCCAGCTACCTAGGTTATCTACAGAATATTCCCATAAAGCGGGGTTACAGACTGTAATTACAGGGATGCCTTTACAAATTAGGCCCGTAATGCGCGGCGGCCACGCAGGGCCCGTTACGATGGGCCGGATCGCACGTGGGCCTCTGAGCTGGACGAGGCCGCACCGTGGGATGACGTCGTCGCCGGTCTTCGTCTGGCGCTGGTCAAGCGAAGGGTGTCCCTGCCTGTTTTGTCTCTGTCAGACCAGCGGCTGTAGCGAAGGCTTCGAGCGAAGGGTGGTGTCTTTGCCTTCGCCCCAACATTTGCCCTCCGAGGGACCAGTTCGACAAAGTCACCTGGTGCCGAAGACGTCGCTAGATGGCGGAGACGCTGCCCTCGCTCGAAGTGGTTCCGCGGGGGTTTTTGATGTGACCGTTGATTGACGGCGTACTGTTGGATTGCGGGTTTCCCGAAGCGCCGCGCCCTGTTGGATTGCGGGTTTCCCGAAGAGCCGCGCCCCGCCTATAAAAGGGGGCGGGGGTCGGCGCTTTTTGAACTTCACTTTCCGCGCTCCGTGAAAACCCTAGCCGCCCGCCGTCTTGCTGCTCGTCTGCCCGTCGTGCTCTTGTTCGCCGGAGATCTGGCTCGAGTGAAGCAGACCGCCCGCCGCCGCCGACGGTACGTAGCGATGCCGACCTCCTCTTCTTCCGCTGCCGCTACTCCGCCGGCCGATCCGTCGCCGCCGGCCGCCGCCTCGTCTGAGGAGACGCTGAGTAGTTCGATGGCGGAGGAGTTGCGCGCCGGCGATTCTGTTGATTTTGGCGTGTCGCGGATGTCGTCGGTCCGCGTGCAAGATATGCAGCGGTTGGGTTACTTCGGCGGCGGAGTTGCTCGTGTCCCGGGGATGGAGGAAGTCCCCGAGCCGGAGGGCGAGTTGGTTGTTTTTGAGGCGTTCTTCGCCGCCGGTCTCCGCTTGCCTGCGCACCGATTTGTTGGCGAAGTCCTGCGCAGGTTCAACGTTCAGATACATCAGCTGACACCGAATGCCGTGGTGGCTCTGTCGAAGTATGTCTGGGCGACGACTTCGTACGGCGGACAGCCATCGGTCGAAGTTTTTGCGAAGTATTATTGTTTGCACTGGCAGAAGAGGATGATTGGAGACGAAGTTGCTCAGTTTGGGTCCTGCACATTCACGCCGAAGACCGGCAAGACCACGATGCAGGTAGTCGAGTTGGTTCCTTGCACCCGCAACAAGTGGGGCAACTGGAATGAATTTTGGTTTTACGTTGCTGAGGGTACCGTCGAAGGCCATGAGGAACTCCCCGTGTCCGAGATGTGTTCTCATTTTTACTCAGCGTACCCGCCCTTTGAAGTGGCAGAGGAGGACGTGGACGAAGGGGCCCTTCGGTGCGCCGCCGGCCTGAGCAGTGGGCGCGATTTGGTTGAAGAGTTTGTGGCGTACGGGGTATGGCCCTTGGCGCATGGCTGGGCGTTGGGCGAAGTGTGCCCTCGCCAGATGCCTTTTCAAGGTGGAAGGGTGGTGCGAAGTCCTGCCTTCGCGCTGAATCTGCAAAGCCGCGACCCAGCCGCCTTTGTGCGTGAGGCGGAGGATGGGGCGGTGCGGCTCGTTGGACGTTACGTGCCGAGGACAGAGGGCCAGCGCAGCTTTGATATCCGCGGGTCGAATGACCGTTTGAACAGGGTTTTTGAATTAAATCAATTGCTGTATGACGGCTATCCTGGTCAAGACGATGTGGACCGCCGTGAGAAGAAGCCGGTGGTGGAGACTGGAGACGACCCTGCGCCGGCGGCCGCCCCATCCTCTAAAAAGAGAAAATTAGGTACTGTTATGGGAGGACTTGGGGTTTCTGATAGTTTTGCTAGAGAGTTGATGAGGACGTGCGCGGCCCCGGGGGGAAGGATGTCTTCGCCCGAGCTCCGGGAGTCTTCGGCTCGGATGCTGAGGGTTACCGGGGGTTGCTGGCCTAGGAATGTTCCTATCCCCCGCGCGGCTGGCGAGGACTTTTTTACATCTCGCATGGTTCGTGAGTGGAGGGTTTTTCCTTACGGGCGGAATATTGCTGCTGTTGTGTCGGCAGTGATGGACAAGGATCGCCAGGGAGCAGCACAAAAGCGCCAGGCGGTTGTCAGGCTCGTTGAAGCTAGGCCGAAGAGGCAGCGGGGATCTGCAAAGGCTGCGGCCGCCGGTGGAGGCAAACCGCTGCTGGCGGCGAAGTCGGGCGCCCCTGCGTCTAGCAAAGCGCCGGAGGCGACGGCAGGCGCCGGGGGCTCCAAACCGACGAAGGCAGTGTCGCCGGCCAGCAGAGTGCCGGAGGCCGCGAAGGCGGCCCGAGCGTTGCCGTCGGCAGGCAAGCGTGTCGCCGACTTCGCCACCGATATTAGTGTGGAGGACTATCTTGGTGGTAAGTCGTTGGCTCCTCTTTTTTTTAATTATTATTATTATTATTATTATTATTTATTCGTTGATACGTCGCAGGGTCGGACGAAGGTCAACTTGCTATAGTTGCGCCTGCCGCGGCGACGACGACGGCTGCCGTAGCGCCGAAGGCGAAGGGCTGGGCTCTTAGCGCCGGAGGTGAGGTGGCGGCCCTCACGGCTGTCAGGGATGAGGCGGGCGCTGCGTCCCGTCGGTTGAAGGAGGTGGCGGAGTCGCTATGTCAGGTTCGCTGAGCCAGACTTTGTTTTTTTTTATTATTTGCCGGGGCCACGGTCTTATGTGTGTTGTGCAGGTGGCTGACTTCGCCAACCGCACGGCGTCGGGGGCCCTCACGGCAGTTGTGTCTGCCGAAGTCGAGAGACTCCGGACACAACATGCTGACGCCGTCCGAGAGAAATCGGTCGCCGACAGCAAGTGCCGCAAGCTGGCGGACAAGGTGGCCGCGCTGGAGGGAGAGAAGGCTGACCTCCGGCGCCAATTGGAGGAGGAGAGGAGGGAGACCAACGAGGCCCTCGTCAAGGCGCAGGCTGCGCAGGCGGAGGCCAATCTGGCCCGGGCGGAGGGCAATCTTGCCAGGGAGCGCGCCGAGCAGCTGCAGGAGTGGCTCATCGCCCTGGAGAGCCGCGTGGAGCGGGCCGAGGCCGCGACGCGCGCGGAGGCCGAACGGACGCACACACAGCTTATGGATACATATCGTGAGCTGGGTGCGCGGACCGGTGATTTCGAAGTGCCGGACCGAGAGCCCGGACTTCGCTGTCTGGAATGGGTGCAGGAGGAGTTGCAGGCACTCCCCACTGTCGTGGAGGGGTTTATGTCGTACGCCTCCCTGGTCACCTGTGAGGGGGCGATGAACGCGCTCTCCCACGAAGGGTGCCGGCAATTCGAGGTCTTCGACCAGGCCGATGAAGATTTTGAGCGAGATATCTATAAGGTTGAAGACCCCGTAGTGAAGGAATCCGCCGGGGCCATCTACGACCGGATGTGGGGTCCGCACGGTCGCGAGGTGGTCAGGGAGCGCGCCGAGACGGCGAGGGCTCAGGTAACGTTTTCGTTTGTTTGGCGTTTGTTGGATGTGGGTTGTGCGTGTGTTTGCTTAATTTTGTGTGTTTTGTCTTAGGCGGCGCGTGGCGAGCGGTGGACGACTTCGGGGCGTTGAACAGCGCGCTGCCTGACCCGGAGCCGACCCCGGCGGAGGCCGTGTCTGGGGTCGCCCTGGAGCCGGCCCCGGAGACTGCGGAAGACGCACCGGATGCCCCCGCATCCGCTGCGGCCGGCGAAGACCTGCCCCCAGAGGTCGCCGAAGGCGCGCCTGATGCCCCCGCAGCTGCCGCGCCGAGTGCTGAAGATCCCGCGATGGTGGTGGCGGAAACAACAGCGGAAGCAACGGCGGAGCCAACGGCGGAAGCTCCCGCAACGTCAGGGCCTTCGCAGGTGGCGTAGTGGGTGTAGAGGGTTGGGGAATTTTGGATATGTTGCTGAATTTTGGTTGCTGCGCAGGTTCAAGATTTTGGGCCTGCGCACGCAATCGCCACTACTAAATTTTTGGCTGCTTCGACCGCGGAAGATGGTAATGAATGTGGTGTATCTGCATCTGAGTCTTTTGATTTTGCTGACTCTGGGAGCTCGGTTGAGTGGACTGAGGAGTCGTCAGAGGAGGACTTGGACTATTTTGCGGCCTTGGATGTGGCTGCGGTGGAGGCTTCGCCACACGCCGCGGACGCACAAGATGTGCCAGGTCCTAGCACCGGGCGCCGACGACGAAGGGCGGTTGCGAAGCGTAGGGTTAGCGGGGTGGAGGGGGCTCGGCTTCGTGTGAGTAGGGCTGGTCGGCAGGAACTGTTGTCTTTGCCGGCCGCCGTGAGTACAGGTGAAGGGGAGCTGCAAAGTCTTTTTGCGGGTGAGGAGCTTAGGATAATGTTATTTAATTATAGGGAGATGGGAATTATTCCTAAGGTTGAGCCGATGTAGAGTGTGGTGCCCTCGCTTGTATATGTGTAAAGGCTTGTATGATGAAGTTGTGTGCCCTCGCTTGCCTATGCCTGCGAAGGCGTTGCGTACTTTGTCTGGTGTTTTTTGTTGGGCTGTGCTGGTGCGATTATAGTAGGTCTTGGCGCGGACGGTTTGATGTTGTCGTTTCTGCTTTTGTTGTGCTAGTCCGGCTGCACCCTTAGGCGACTTCTGCGCGGATGGTCTTCGCAGTAGACTTCGGTTTTTTCGCACTTGTTGTGCTAGTCTCGCTGCACCCTTAGGCAACTTCTGCGCGGATGGTCTTCGCAGTAGACTTCGGTTTTTTCGCACTTGTTGTGCTAGTCCAGCTGCACCCTTAGGCGACTTCTGCGCGGATAGTCTTCGCAGTAGACTTCGGTTTTTTCGCACTTGTTGTGCTAGTCCGGCTGCACCCTTAGGCGACTTCTGCGCGGATAGTCTTCGCGGTAGACTTCGGTTTTTTCGCACTTGTTGTGCTAGTCCGGCTGCACCCTTAGGCGACTTCTGCGCGGATAGTCTTCGCGGTAGACTTCGGTTTTTTCGCACTTGTTGTGCTAGTCCGCCTGCACCCTTAGGCGACTTCTGCGCGGATAGTCTTCGCGGTAGACTTCGGTTTTTTCGCACTTGTTGTGCTAGTCCGGCTGCACCCTTAGGCGACTTCTGCGCGGATTTGTCGCACGCGAGGGTGGCTAGCGCTTAGCCTCGCGGTGACCTCGTATTGGTCGAATGTCGAAGACCGTCGTCGCGGTCTTTTTTCGACGCATGTTTTTGTGGGGGATTTTTCACACATATATTACATGGCTCCGCCTCGTTAAAAACCTCACCCCCCGGGAGGAAAAGAGTGCGGGCCGGTACAAGATTGTTTTTGCGAATTACAAGGGCGAAATCAGCCCTGATGAGTCAAACAAAAAATTTGCGAAGGTTGTCAATGTTCCAGGAGTGCTCCAGGTCCTCGCCGTTTGGCGTTGTGAGCCTGTAAGCGCTGGGGGAAGCTTTTGTTTTGACTATAAAGGGGCCCTCCCACTTGGGCTCTAGCTTGCCCTTGGACTCCGTCCGAGCTGTTCGGACGAGTACGAGGTCACCTTCGCTAAACTCCCTCGGGATGACTGTGTGGTCGCGCCATGCTTTGGTCTGGGCTTGGTATTTGTTTAGGGCTTGTAGGGCGAAGACTCGGTCTCCGTCAATGAGATCCTTTGAAGTTGGCTCGTCCACGTCGGGGACGGCTGACGGAACTGTTCGCGGGGACCCATGCTTTATTTCTTGCGGGGTCATGGCCTCCGATCCGTATAGAAGGCGGAAGGGAGTAAACCCAGTCGCCCTGCACTCAGTCGTGTTTAGTGCCCAGACTGCCTCAGGTAACAAATCGGTCCATCTGCCCTTTTTTCATCAAGGAGCATCTTCTTGACAGCTGTGAAGATTTTCCCATTGGCGCGTTCTACGACCCCGTTGGACTGCGGATGATAAACTGAGGCGAAGGCAAGCTTGGTGCCAATGGAGAAACAAAAGTCCTTGAAGTCTTGGCTGTCAAACTGCTTGCCGTTGTCAACTGTTAGTTCGGACGGTACTCCGAAGCGGCAAACAATGTTCTGCCAGAAGAATTTTGGGCAGTCTTTGATGTTATTGTGGAAACAGCCCTCGCCTCGATCCATTTGGTGAAGTACTCGACGGCGACGAAGGCGAACTTAAGGTTCCCCTGAGCGGTGGGCAGGGGCCCGACAATGTCCAGGCCCCAGCGCTAGAGAGGCCACGTATGGGCGATCAGCTTTGTATACTACGAGGGGCTGCCTGACCGGGGAGAAAACTTCTGGCAGGCTTCGCAGGACCTTGTGACCCGATTTGCGGCGCAGATCATTGCGGGCCAGTAAAAGCCCTAGCGGATCACCTTGGCAGCTAGGGCCCTTGGCCCTGCGTGTGAGCCGCACGTGCCACTGTGGACTTCACGTAGGATCTGCATGCCTTCGGTTTCGGTGACGCACTTAAGCATTGGCTGACTGACCCCTTTCTTGTAGAGTTGGCCTTCAATCAGTGCGAAGTCCCGGCTTCGATGTCTGAGGCGCTTGGCCTCGCTGACGTCGGTTGGATGATAATACCCCTGTAGGAACAGGGTTATTGGTGCCCGCCAGTCCTCGGTCATGATTAGGTTGACTATGCGGTGGCCCTCGCTGTCATTAGTTATTTGGAGCCCTTCGGGGCTCCGGACGGCTGGCGTGCCGATGATATGAAAGAACACGTCGGAGGGTAAGGACTCGCCCCTGGCGGCGGCCTTGGCCAGTGCGTCGGCCTCCTCGTTCTTGGCCCTATCCACATGCTGCAAGGTGAATCCCTTGAATTGTCTCTCGAGACTTCGGATGGCTGCGAGGTATTGCATAAGTGCGGGGTCCTTTGCTGCGTAGTCTTTCTCGACCTGGCCGGCAACTATCTTGGAGTCTGTTTTGATGATACAGGTGGTGACTCCGAGGGCCCTTAGCTTGCGGAGGCCGAGGATGACTGCTTCATATTCTGCTATATTGTTTGTGCATCTGTCGGATTCCAGAGCGAAGCTGAGGCGTGCTGCATATCTGTGCTTGACCCCGGCTGGTGAGGTGACGACTGCAGCGGCGCATGCCCCCGCATGGCACCATGCGTCGTCGCAATGGATCGTCCAAACCTTCTCTGTGGACGGGTCTGGTTGTGTTGTTGGCCCAGTCCAGTCGACGACGAAGTCTGCCAGGACTTGTGACTTGATGGCTGTCCTGGGCTCGAAGCTGATGTGGTAGCCGGATAGTTCGGCTGCCCACTTGGCAATCCTCACCGATGCCTCCGGGTTTCTGAATAATTCGCCGAGTCCCCTGTCTGAGGTGACTCGGATCTTGAATGCTTCAAAGTAGTGGCGCAGTTTGCACGAAGACATAACGACTGCGTAGGCAATCTTCTCCAGCTCTGTCATGTTGCACTTGGACGGTGTCAGTACCTCGGAGACATAGTAAACAGGACACTGCCTGACCACGCCCTCAACTGTCTGCTCCTGCACTAGTGCCGCGCTGACAGCATGCGGCGAAGCCGCGACGTAGAGCAATAGGGGGAGCGAGGAGTCGGGGCTTGTGTGGATGGCCAGCTCCGACAGGTACTGTTTTAGTGAGGCGAAGGCCGCTGCCTGCTCCGGTCCCCAGGCGAAGTCCTTTGCACCGCGGAGTGTTTTGAGGAAGGGGAGACTTCGCTTGGCGGACCTGGAGATGAATCTGTTGAGAGCGGCCAATCTGCCTGTCAGACGCTGGACGTCCCTGGCGGACTGCGGAGGCGACATGTCTACGATGGCCTGGATCTTGGTTGGGTTGGCCTCGATGCCGCGGTGTGATACCAGGTAGCCCAATATTTTGCCCTGGCGAACGCCGAAGACGCACTTTTCCGGGTTTAGGCGGAGTCGTGCGTCTCGCATGTTCGCGAATGTCTCGGCGAGGTCGGCGAGATGGTCCTCCTTGTTCTTGCTGGCGACGACGATGTCGTCCACATATGTAAATATATTTCTGCCAACCTGCCCTTCGAGTACTGTTTTGGTGAGTCTGGAGAAGGTGGACCCGGCGTTCTTGAGTCCCTCCGGCATTCTGATGAAGCAATATGTGCCGAAGGGTGTTATAAAGCTGGTGCTAGCCTTGTCTTCCTCCTTCATATATATCTGGTGGTAACCGGAGAAGCAGTCAAGGAGTGACATGACCTCGCATCCGGCCGCGCTATCGACTATTTTGTCGATCCGTGGCAACGGGAAATTGTCCTTTGGGCAGGCCTTGTTGAGACTGGTGAAGTCTATGCACATTCGCCATTTCCCGCTTTTTTTCTGCACCATTACAACATTGGAGAGCCACGTGGGGTAAGCCACTGGCTCGATGAATTTAGCCTCTAGGAGGCGGTGCACCTCCGCCTTGGCGGCCTCTGTCTTTTCGTCGGACATTTTGCGAAGCCTCTGCTTTTTTGGTCGCACCGAAGGGTCAATTCCCAAGCTGTGCTCAATTATGGATCGGCTGACTCCGACCAGGTCGAGGACGGACCAGGCGAAGACATCTTTATTCTTGGACAGGCAGCAGAGGAGTTTCTCTTCTTCATGCGAGGTGAGGTCTTCGCTGATAGTGACTGTCTGCTTGGGCGTGGCCTGATCGAGGGGGACAGTCTTGGCTCTGCAGCTGTGCCTTGTCGTGCTGTTTATCGGTTGGGCTGGCGGGCGCAGGGACCTCGCGCTGGGCCGTGAGGCAGTGCACGTTTCTCTGACCGGGCATGAAGTCCCGCTCTATGTTGCGCGCCGTCTGCTGGTTGCCATAGACCGTAATGGCGCCTAGCGGACCTGGTATCTTCATACATAGGTACAGTCTGTGAATGGCGGCTTCGAACTTATTGATGGAGCCCCGGCCCATGATGGCATTGTATGGATATACCATATCCACGATATCGAAAGTCACTTGCTCACTTCGGGCATTGGGTGCTACACCGAAGGAGAGGGGCAACTCTATTTTGCCGACGGGGAAGGTGCCCTTGCCGCCGAAGCCATACAACGGGTTGTCTGAAGGCTTGAGCAGGCTGTGGCTTATACCCATGCGGTCGAAGGCGTGGAGGAAGATGATGTCCGCCTGACTGCCGTTGTCGACTAGGACTTTGTGTAGGTCCCAGCCTGCCACGCTGCAATTGATAACCATAGCGTCGATGTGGGGGGCGCTGCGCAGGTCGACGTCTCGTGCGTCGAAGGTTAGCGGTATGTGGGACCACTTTGTCTGCACGACTGGGCCAGTGACGGCGACATGGTTGATGCTGCGGTAGTGGTCCCGCTTCTGCCGCTTGGTGTCGAAGTCAGTGCTGGACCCCCCAGTTATCATGTGAATGACTCCGCGATATGGTTGATCGGCGAAGTCTTCCTGCTTTGGGGCATGGGGGATGTTTTGATGTTGCTGGTGTGGTGGTGGGGGTGGAGGAGGTACGATTTGTACCTCCTGATGGTGTTGGTAAGCGTGGTGCGGTGGATGCGGGGCGGGAGCGTGGACGTATGGTGGAGGGGGTGGCTGGTAATTGTGCGCGACAATTCTGGGGTTGTCGGCTGGCTGCGCCCGTGCCATTCTGTCTCTGGTGGCCTTCGTTTCGGGGCAGTCTTTGGTTTGGTGGGCGCAGTCTTCGCCATGGAAAAGGCAGTAGAATCGGCGCGGCGGCTGCGCTCGCCCTCGGCCCCTACCACGAGTTCCATTTCCGCGGCCCTGGGGGGATATTCCTGGCGGCGAGGGGGGTCAGCAGCGGGATGCTGGTTGGCGATGTTATGCGCTTGCTGCTGATTGCGGTCGTCTCGACCGGAGTCTGGCTGCGGAGTCCTCGTGCACGTGCGGCTGGACTGTGGGGCATCTTTGGGTTTCCGCTGTG
Organism: Zea mays; assembly: GCF_902167145.1. NCBI lineage: Eukaryota > Viridiplantae > Streptophyta > Magnoliopsida > Poales > Poaceae > Zea > Zea mays. Next base: position 207,877,099 of record NC_050099.1, on the reverse strand, counting down.
ACTCAACCTTGCGCTGGTGGAGCTCTTCGGATTTGGCATATTTTTCAAAGAGCTGATATAGCTCCTGGAGGTTCTTGGGTGGATCTCTGATACAGTGGCTGTAGAGGACGCCGGCACGAAGGCCACTGATGGCGTAGTGGATAGCGATCTAATCATCAACGGAGGGCAGCTGTGACTTGAGTGTTAAAAATTTGCGGTAATACTCCCGCAGAGTCTCCTTTTCCAGCTGTTTGCAAAGCGAGAGCTCGGCCAAGGCGTCTGTGTCTGGGCGGTACCCTTGGAAATTGAGCAGGAACTTGTCCCTGAGACTTCTCCAGGAATCAATAGACAGCGGAGGCAATCTGGTGAACCAGGTGAGAGCTGGGCCCTCTAGGGCGATGATGAAAGACTTCGCCATTGTGGCGTCGTCTCCTCCGGCGGATGCAACGGCGACCTAATAACTCATTATGTATTGCGCCGGGTCAGTGCTGCCGTTGTACTTGGGATAGGTCCCTGCTCAGAAGTTAGCTGGCCAAGGCATCACTTGCAGGTGTGGCGCCAGGGGACTTCGCTCGTCGAGATAGTTGACCCCTTGGAATGGCGCGGCGTGCTGGAAGGTGTGGTCGCGCTGGAGGAAACGTGGGTCTTCCGGTTGTGCTCGGTGTTGCAGGGGTGGCCCATGCTGCAGGCCGAGGTGGCCTTCGCGCGTGTCTTCCAGTTGTGCGCGCTGCTGGAGGGGTGGCCCTTGCTCCAGGCCAAGGTGGCCTTCGCGCTGCATCAGCGCGATCTCCCGCTCGAGGTCTTGGGCCTTCTGCTCTTCGTCGTGTATCATTTGCCGCACTTTGGCTAGTGCGGACACACGCTGGCGCTTGGCCTCCAGTATCTCTTTCTGCCTCTGGAGATTGCGGTTCTTGAGGCGCAGGGCGCGCAGCTGTAGCTGTTCTTCCGCTGAGACGCTGAGGACTTCACCATCCTCGGTGAGGTCCGCGCCTTCCAGTGGGGCGAAGCCTGGGGGTGGCTGCGATTGTCCTTCCGGGCCGCAGGTGCGGAAAGTGTCGTCTTCGCAGGTGCGGGGAACATTGTCTTCAGTGGCCTCTTGGTGGGTGGATTGGGTGAGGGCGAGGGCCTTGCCCTTTCTTGCGGCGAGCAGTGTTGCCTTCGCAGCCTCATCAGCCTTCGGGTTAGCTCTCTTGGGTGCCATCGCGGGTGGTTTTCTCGTAGCACGAACGGTGGGCGCCAAATGTTGGTACTTGCTCTCAGTCGCAAGGAGGCCAACAAGGGTGAACAGTGATGACAACAGGGTTACGTGCTAGAAGGCAATAGCTCTGTTAATCTGGCCTCCCACGGGCACTGTGCGGGGGTATTTATAGGTACCTGAGCGCCCAGCGCCTTGTGCTAAGGACGCATGTGCCCCCAGCTACCTAGGTTATCCCCAGAATATTCCCATAAAGCGGATTACAGACTGTAATTACAGGGATGCCTTTACAAATTAGGCCCGTAATGCGCGGCGGCCACGCAGGGCCCGTTACGATGGGCCAGATCGCACGTGGGCCTCTGAGCTGGACGAGGCCGCACCGTGGGATGACGTCGTCGCCGGTCTTCGTCTGGCGCTGGTCAAGCGAAGGGTGTCCCTGCCTGTTTTGTCTCTGTCAGACCAGCGGCTGCAGCGAAGGCTTCGAGCGAAGGGTGGCGTCTTTGCCTTCGCCCCAACACACATATAAGAAGTTTGCCTAATCTGGCATTGGACAAGAGGTGTAGAACTATGTATTTGAGGTTGTACATCAAGGACGTGTCTAGCATGGCACACACAGTACAGTGTAGTTTTAGAAACTAGCCATTAGAAATACACCGACATGTATAGTGTAGGGAGTTGGTGTGCACTTGACAAACTGGTGAGTGTGGCTGCAACGACCAGTTTCAACACTTGGGACTATTTGTACCCCTAACTCATCCATATGAGTTATCTTTGCCCATTTCAACTGTTGAAGGAACTATTTGAGAGTGAGAAAAAGCCTTTACCTAGCTAGGAGAGTTGATAATCGTGTCATTAGCAACCTCATTAGTGCATTGGGAGCAGATTATGTGCATCCACCACCCTCCATTGTACTTGGTGAAGTCAAGGAAGAGATAGTGCTTGTTACTCTTTGTGACCTACATCGGATTTGAGTTTAGGATTGAACTTATGCAACTCTTGAACAATTTCACATTTATATTAGCTACTCGTCGTGATTAAATTTTAGAAAGTAGTATTCACGCCAATCCAATATGGAGTAAGCAGCTTCAGTGGAGAAGCAGCCGTTGTGTGGTGAAGAAAAGAGGAGTCGGAGGCCTTTTCGGTGACGAATCCAATCCTCAGTGGGACTTGGGCAGAAGGTGTATTGTATCTGGCAGGTTCTAAGCATCGAACACAAATCTCCATTAAATGATGAATTTAAATACAGACACATACATAAGCAGAACAGTGGTTCCAAATGACGAATGCCTTTAAACCATCGCTACTCAAAGAACCAAAACGGCCAGAGCCGCAGCAGCAGCAGCCACCACCCCCAAGAACCGGCCGCTGGCCGCCCTGCACGCGCCGCTCGTGCCAGCGCCGCCGTTGTCCCCGGCGCCGTCGCCGGGCTCGACCCCGCCGGTGCCCGAGAACGCCGTGCCCGCCGGCGGCGGCGCGAGGACGCGGCCCTTGGGCGCCGGCGGCTGGTGCAGTAGCGACGGCGGCAGGCCCCGGCCGTGCTCGACCTTGATCTCGAACCGCATCCCCTGCTGGCACTGCGCGCCCCCGTCGGCCTCGGAGAAGAAGTAGTTGGCGCCCTCGGCGGTGAGCGCCACCGCGATGGTGCTGTTCTGCTCGAGGCCGCCGCCCCCGCCGCCGCCGCCGCCGTAGATGGACGTCGTCTCCGCCAGGTCGTCGCTGGCGTCGCAGAGCCCGTATGTCGTGGCGTTGGTGGTCTGCACCACCGACGAGTTGTCGTTCGTCTTGAAAACTGGTAGAACCGGGACCGATGGTCAGGAGACGACATTCAGATCACTAGTTTGAATCTAGTCAGCGACGGGTTTTCTCAGCAATAATATGAAATGACTTGAGGTTTTGATGATCTCTCAGTTTCAAGGACGTGCTGGTGGCGCTAGTACTACTGCTCTGCTCCTGTGGCAACAGAGCTTCCGGCTGGTACAACTGAGATCTGGATCTGAGTTCTAGTTTCCGTATCGCTAGCTACCCCCCAACCTATCTATCCTCTCTCTGGTTTAGTTTCCATGCTGTCTAACCACCGACAGACATTGCTGGATGGTACGGAATCATCAAGACACCACGTTTGAATCTCGGACGAGAACGTAAACTAATCTCAAAACTAGTTGTAGGAATGGTGATTAAGTGGCGAGGCGAATCTATTAATGCTAATTAGACTATGGTTAGCTACGGGCAGAGCAGTGATGGGCGAGGAGAGGCAAGTAGGTAGTAAGAAAGAAGGGAGACGTACTGAGGTAGTCACCGAGGTAGAAGGTCTCGCCGGCGGCCCAGTCGGAGTAGTTCCCGGACGAGGCGTTGGTGTTGGCGTCGAAGAACCACCCGTCGCCGCCGCCAACGGTGTGGTTCCTGTACGGCGGCGCGTCGTCCGCCGCCGGCGAGGCAGACGCCGCCCGGGCGCCCGGCAGGCCCGCCACCAGGACGGCGGCCACGATGGCCGCTGCCGCGGCCGTCGGGAGCAGCCGCGCCATGGATCTCGCCGGCGGGCTCGAGCGCAGCGTGTCGGTGGAGTGGAGCTTGGCTGTGTCGTGCTGGTGCGCTCTTGCTCTGCTGTGCTGTTGTTGGAATGGAACGCTGGCTGATCCAGGGTTTTGTATGTACGCTGCACATGCTGCCGCGTGCATCATTAATTTTATATAATCGCGGTGGCATGGCAAGGTGCGGTGTGCGACAGTTTAATAATCGGGATTAACGATACGAGCTGCTTGGAGAAACTGTGTGTGTGCCAGTAATTGTGACGCGCACCCAGCTCCAGCCGCGTCAACGAGAGGGACGCGGCACCGCCTGCCGCCCGTAGCCGTTGGGCGGAAGTGTCGGTCGTCTCCACTCTCCAGTGCAGTGCAGTGCTACTGGACGTCCTTGTGCTGCTGCAGCTCTTGCGCGTCAAATAATAATATAAGCGGAGACGACAGCGCACCGACGGTGGGTAGGTAGTTCGCGGAGACGAGAGCGCACATAACGCAGGCCTATGGAGTCTGAAGTAGCACGACCTCAACTCATTGTATTTCACGCTAATTTTTTTTTCAACCAGCACGCACGAAATAATTTTAGGTTAAACCGTGTGTCTGATACTAAAAGCTAGATCCAGGCTCGAAGCACGGTGGACTGATGATCGTGTTCTACCAGTCCAATCACAGCACAAACAAATAAAAAATTAACCGTGCTTTAAACTCTTACTAGTCGGTTACCCGTGCGTTACGACGGCTCACAACAATACCTATATAAATTATCCACCAAGAAGATCTCAATATTTTTTATTGATTATCTTCGCTCTTTGCATAATTGTTGGGCACCATTTTGAGTGTGCGGACGGTCCGGCCCTGGTGCCGGACGGTCCGCGGTCCGAACAGTCTGCGCCTATGGGCCGGACGGCCCGCGCAGGCGCAGAACAGATTAGGGTTCCGAGTTTCTTGCTATGTTTGTTGGCGAAAATCTCGGGATAAGCTCGGAAATTAGTTTGTAAAGGGTCCAGCCCCCCTCCTCTATAAATAGAGAGGTATACGGCCGATTTGTAATCATCAATCGAATCAATACAACTTCTATTTCGCATTTTATCCTAGGAGTAGTTCTAGTCTAGTTTAGGTTTAGCCTCTCGATCCCCAAATTCTTCGCCTCTCTTCGACTCTACGCCGATTAGAGGAGTCTAGGTCGGCCGGCCCGAGCCTAGACAACCTGAAAGTGCATTCATCCCTTTTGTGAGTTTTGGTGATTTGGATAACAACACATTTAAAGGTCTAACAAGTTTGCTAAGTGTTGAACAGGAAATTCAGTATGATGAACATACTTGAATAGTGTATAATGATCAGTGAACAAGGTTCAACACAAGGTCAAATAACCAGTGAGACAATGCAAATGGATATAATATGGTCTCTATATTGGTTTGAATATATGGACAAGTCCTGAGAAATAACTATGCATAAATATGATCATAATAGAGGTTGAAGTGATTAAGAGGATTGGTCAAGCCAAAGTGAATAAGATATGAGGAATCGTGAATTGGCTTGACCATATTACTATTAGTCCATATATGAATATATGAGAATCAAATTAGAGCTTGATTGATCTTAGCAGTTATATCTAGATGACATTCAAGCAAGGTTCACAATATTGAAGAAATGATTCTCTCAATGGATGCTCAATAGGATGTGACTCAAGAATGGCTTGATAGAGTGAAGATAGCAAGGAAAGGGCTTCGAGGAACTAAGCGAAGGTGAAGGCCAAGCGACGGCTTGTAGACCGAGGTACCATGGCTAAGGTGAAGAAGAGAGTACTTGCACTAAGTCGATGAACTAATCAGCTATGAAGAGTTACAACATGTTGATGCATCAGTAAGGTGACTTGAAGCCATGATTTGAACTCATATATGGTGAAATGGCACAAGTCACAGGCTCGATTTGTGTTTGCTTCAAAAGGTGAGACAAAGATGTTTGTGATCCTTATGAAGCAACATCATGGAGAAATCACACTTGAGACACCAATGACTCAAGGAGTTTACTTAATTATATTTTATTTAACTTGAGTATAGGAATCGTCGTACTATCAAGGGGGATCCAAAAAGAAGATTGGTGTTGGTACTAAAGCTCAAAATCCTTGATCTAAAACTTCCATTTTACCCTTGTTAATCCTGTCGGCGTTTCGAGACCGGGGGGTCCCTCAGGCCGACGAGTGAGTGCCGCGTGCCCCAGCCCAGATGGGTCGAGCGCGTGGGCGAGCGCGAAGGGGGGAAAGGAGCGAGGCGGCCGGAGAGCGGCGTGAGAGAGGTGGGAATCCCGCGGCCTTTGTGTTCGTCCCGCGCCCAGGTCGGGTGCGCTTGCAGTAGGGGGTTACAAGCGTCCACGCGGGTGAGGGAAGCGAGCGGCCCCAAGAGAGCGCCTGTCCCGTCCTCGTCCCGCGCGGCCAACCCTCTCTAAGAGGGCCCTGGTCCTTCCTTTTATAGACGCAAGGAGAGGATCCAGGTGTACAATGGGGGTGTAGCAGAGTGCTACGTGTCTAGCGAGGGAGAGCTAGTGCCCTGAGTACATGCCAATGTGGCAGCCGGAGAGATCTTGGAACCCAGCTAGTGTGATGTCGTGGCCGTCGGAGGAGCGGCGGAGCCTGGCGGAGGGACAGCTATCGGAGCGGTTGTGTCCTTGCTGACGTCCTCCTGCTTCCGTAAGAGAGCTGAGAGCCGCCGTAGTCACAGGGCATGCAGGGCGCCATCATTGCTTATCTGGTGGAGACAGCCAGATGGGACACCGGTCTTGTTCTCTGCGGCCCGAGTCAGCTCGGGGTAGGGTGATGATGGCGCTTCCTGTTGACGTGGCTGGCCTGCGCCCTAGGTTGGGCGACGTGGAGGCTCCTCCGAAGCCGAGGTCGAGTCTGTCTTCCATGGCCGAGGCCGAGTCCGAGCCCCTGGGTCGGGCGAGGAGGAGGTCGTCGGCAGAGGCCAGGGCGGTGTCCGAGCCCTGGGGTCGGGCGAAGCGGAGTTCGTCGTCTTCTAGGGCTGAGCCCGAGCCCTGGGGTCGGGCGAAGCGGAGTTCGTCGTCTTCCGGGTCTTAGCCCGAGTACGAGCCCTGGGTCGGGCGGAGCGGAGTTCGCCGTCTTCCGGGGCTGAGCCCGAGTCCGAGCCCTGGGTCGGGCGGAGCGGTGTTCGCCGTCTTCTGGGTCTTAGCCCGAGTCCGAGCCCTGGGTCGGGCGGAGCGGAGTTCGCCGTCTTCCGGGTCTTAGCCCGAGTCCGAGCCCTGGGTCGGGCGGAGCGGAGTTCGCCGTCTTCCGGGGCTGAGCCCGAGTCCGAGCCCTAGGTCGGGCAGAGCGGAGTTCGTCGTCTTCCGGGGCTGAGCCCGAGTCCGAGCCCTGGGTCGGGCGGAGCGGAGTTTGTCGTCTTCCGGGTCTTAGCCCGAGCCCGAGCCTTGGGTCGGGCGGAGCTTCCTATGGCGCCTTTGGCAGGGCCTGGCTTCCTGTCAGTATCACTCTGTCAAGTGGCACTGCAGTCGAAGTGGCGCAGGCGGCGCTGTCCTTCTGTCAGACCGGTCAGTGGAGCGGCGAAGTGACGGCGGTCACTTCGGCTCTGCCGGAGGGCGCGCGTCAGGATAAAGGTGTCAGGCCACCTTTGCGTTAAATGCTCCTGCGACTTGGTCGGTCGGTGCGGCGATTTAGTCAGGGTTGCTTCTTAGCGAAGGCAGGGCCTCGGGCGAGCCGAAGATGTGTCCGCCGTTGAAGGGGGGCCTCGGGCGAGACGGAAATCCTCCGGGGTCGGCTGCCCTTGTCCGAGGCTAGGCTCGGGCGAGGCGTGATCGAGTCGCTCGAATGGACTGATCCCTGACTTAATCGCACTCATCAGGCCTTTGCAGCTTTATGCTGATGGGGGTTACCAGCTGAGAATTAGGAGTCTTGAGGGTACCCCTAATTATGGTCCCCGACAATAGCCCCCGAGCCTCGAAGGGAGTGTTAGCACTCGCTTGGAGGCTTTCGTCGCACTTTTTTGCAAGGGGACCAGCCTTTCTCGGTTGCATTTTGTTCCGGTGGGTGCGCGCGAGCGCACCCGCCGGGTGTAGCCCCCGAGGCCTCGGAGGAGTGGTTTCACTCCTTCGAGGTCTTAATGCCTTGCGTAATGCTTCGGCTGGTCTGGTTGTTCCCTCATGCGAGCTGGCCGTAGCCCGGGTGTACGGTCGGGGCCCAAGTTCTCTGGCTGGTATGTTGACGCTGTCAACGGTTTGGCCGGAGCCGGGTTTGCGAGAGCAGCCCCCGAGCCTCTGCACAGGGCAAGAGGGCGATCAGGGACAGACTCGGCTTTTTTACATACGCCCCTGCGTCGCCTTTCCGCAAGGAGGAGGGGGGGAGAGCGCCATGTTACCCTCGATGGGCGCCGAACATGGTGTCTCCGGTGAGCTGCAAGCGGGTAATCCGAGTGGACGTCCATGCCCCGTTCGTTAGGGGTCGGCTAGGGGCCCAGAGGCACACCCAAAAGTACCTGCGGGTGATCTGCCGGACCCGGTCCCCTGGCGACGGGGTCTGAGGGCTCGATGCCTCCCTCCGATGGGATTCCGTTACAAGATCGCTCCCGCTGGTCTCGGAAATGTCCTAGGGTACCTCGGGAGCGCAACCCGAGCCTTGGTTATGTATCGAACGTACCCCTGGTCATCCCTCGCTCGGCGTCTGAGGCGGCTGTGAACCCTTCGGGGGCCAGCCTTCGAACCCCTGATCAGTAATGGGCGCGGAGCCCGAGTAGCCTGAGGCGGCCGTGGAACCCTTCGGGGGGCCGGCCTTCGAACCTCTGACCAGTAGTGGGTGTAGGGCCCACGCGATCTGAGGCGGCTGTTGAACCCTTCGGGGGGCCAGCCTTCGAACCTCTGATCAGTAAGGAGGCTCGGAGCCTGGTTCCTTCACGGGGAAGGATCCCTTTCGGGGTATCCCCCTTTCCCGGTCCCTGTCGCAAGAGATAGAGAAAGAGGAAAAAGGGAAAAGGATACGAAACCGAACGACGCGGCGTACCTTTTTTGGCGCGGTTATTTCGGCGAAGGCGAAGCGTCGCCCGCTGCTCCTGCCAGAAGCGCCGCCTGTCCAGCCGCGGAGTTAATGCGACGGGGCGAGTAGTTGGCGGGGCGGCCGTTGCGCGTGCGCGAGCCGTTTGAGGAACGGATCACGGGCGCGTTGTCTTCACGCCGTGAGAGGGGGTTCTCTTGCTGCCCCCGGATGGGACGTGAGCTTGGCTGACGACGTGACCGCTGCTCCCGCGCGCCTGCCACCGTCATTACTGCTGGCCCACTTTTGGCCGCGTTGACCGCCGCGTCAGGCTGGCGCTGCTGGGTCGCGCGCTGGGTCGCCTCGAGTCGCGGTATTGGTTCCGCAATCGAGGATGCGCGGTGGTGGCGCAAGTGGCGGTGCAGTTGCTTGCATGCAGCATCCGGCGCGCCGGTTGCGCGACGCGTGGGCCTGGGCCTCCATGCTGGCGTGTCGGGAGTCGGAGAAGCGCGTCCACTTGGCGCGGTTGCATGCCGCCTGCATGGCTGCCCGCCTCTTTCGCCCGTTGGTCTGGGCAAAAGTGGAGGGTCACTTGTAACCGCTGGGCGGTTGCGTGCACCACGCGCGGCGGTTTGGCTTCTTCTGCTCGGAGCCGGTCTGCATGACATGCGGACCCAGCCCCCGCGCCGCAGGGGAGGGCCTTGGAGCGTGTTGGAGAAGGCTCAGCCCGTGACGGTTGGGGGTGTGAGCAGGGAGAGTTGCCTTTAAAAGGAGGGTGACCCCTTTCGAAAGGCGACCATGTCTTCTCGCTCCCTTATGCACCGCGTCTTTCCAGCTTCCAAGCCCCCGGATGGGGGATACCCGCCGTCTTTTCGCCTCATCGTTGGAGGAAAGCAACTCCGTGGGAGTTGGTACCTTTTAGCCATCGTTCGGCTTCAAGGATTTTCATCACTCAGCCCGGTTGCTCCTCTCCGCTGGTGGTCACCCAAGACGGTGACCTCCAGCTCCTGGATGGGGAGAGGCAAACCGGGCTGTGATCCCGATCCCGCCCTCAATGTTGAGGGTGTTTGTCATCCTCGCTGGGGCGGGGAGCGAGGCGAGCCGGGGCTCCACCTCCTGCGCGGGTCGGCGGACCACCTCTTCTTCCAGCTTCTGGTGGTGGCAATCGCCCTCTAGCCCTACGGCGGAGACGTCCTCCAGCCATGCCGGGGAAGGCGAACTGTTGCCGCCCAGCTAGGATGCAACATTCCGCCCTCTCCCTCGCATTCGCGGCGAGGACGGCAGCGAGGATCTGCCGGTGCGCTTGGGGGCGACCCGCGTTTTGCTGGTGATTCGCCCAGAGCTTGTCGCTCCACGGGCTTCCCTGGCGTGGTGGTTGTCCATACCCACGGAGACGGAACCGGAGTTCCGTTTGTAATGGCACTCCGAATGCCAGTGTTTTTGTTCATTTCGGCTTTCGGGGCCTGAACATGTATGTAATTTCGGCACGGAGCCGTGTTTTTTCCTCATTTTTGAGCGCTAAGACTCGTCTGTTGATTATCTGAACCGCTTCACCAAGCATGAGTCGCCCCGTGTCAAGGTGACGAGTGAGGTATCCGTATCCCGGAGGCGTAGGAGTCCCTCGGCTCGGTCGACCTTGCTGTCCGAGGCTCCTCTAGCTTAGTTAAAGGGACCCCTCGCCCGCTCTTCGACGAGCCGAGGCCAGGGGTAGCGATATCAGTGTGAACAGAGGCGGAGTTGGCTCGAAAATGAAACCTGGTTGGCCGGAGCCTAGCCGGGTTGTCCGTTGGCGGGACCGACGTCGGAGCTGATCAGCCGAGGCCTCAGGTCGGGCTGGCGCCCTTGGGAGATGGTCGGCCGAGGCCCCAGGGGTAACCGGCCGAGCCGCCTGCTCGGGCCGGATTCCCGGAGAAGTCCCTGGCAGCGATTGCCCGGGCGTGGTGATGACGTCGTCCTTCGGAGCGGAGATCCTCGGACCGCATCGCCGTCCGAGGCTAGGTCGGGCCTCGCCGAAGGTGTCGTCGATGCCGAGGGTGTTGCTGCCCCCTTCCAGCGTCAAGACCCGAGCCTGCAGGGTCAGAGTGTCTTGTAGCGTGTGCCTTCTGCAGCCGCCGAGGCCAGAATACACGCCCTCGCTGTGTTGTAAAGCTGCGTCTCCTTTCCTCTTGTTTCGAGTATCTGGACTTTTTTGTCGGTAACAGGGATGTTTGTGTGAGTGGGAGTTGCTTCTCGCGGAAGGTGATGAGTGAGGTATCCGTATCCCGGAGGCGTGGGAGTCCCTCGGCTCGGTCAGCCTTGCCGCTTACGCGTACTTTCACCCGTCCATGAGGCCCTGCCACCGACTCAGTCGAGAAGGCTCGAAGGATTGCTTCGGCAGAAGAACTTCCGAACATGAAGACTTGTTCGGTCCGCGGAATCACTTTATCCGAACGCGAGTTACTTATCGCAGAAGGTGATGAGTGAGGTATCTGTATCCCGGAGGCGTAGGAGTCCCTCGGCTCGGTCCGCCTTGACTGCTTACGTGTACTCCGTCGTTTTCAGGATCCACTTTTCGAAATAGTCAAAAAGCACGAAAGATATTCTGGCAGAAGAGACCTTTTTTCGAGGAAACTTTCGACGCAGAGGGGGTTCCCCCCCTTTTAGCCCCCGAGGGAGGGTCGGGCTTTGCTGAGGCTAGGCCGACCCTTCCTTGATGACTAAACTTAGCGTGGGTGCGAGGTATATGAACGACTTGAAAACATCTTAAGGGTAGAAGCGACGTAGCTGTTGGATGTTCCAAGCGTTGCCGTAGACCTCGCCTTGACTGTTAGCCAGCTTGTACGTTCCGGGCTTCAGAACTTTGGCGATGACGAATGGCCCCTCCCAGGGGGGCGTGAGCTTGTGCCTCCCCCGGGCGTCTTGCCGCAGCCGAAGCACCAGGTCGCCCACCTGGAGGTCTCGGGGTCGGACCCCTCGGGCGTGGTAGCGCCGCAGGGACTGCTGATACCGCGCCGAGTGTAGTAAGGCCTTGTCCCGAGCCTCTTCCAGCTGGTCCAGCGAGTCTTCTCGGCTAGCTTGGTTGCTTTGATCGTCGTAGGCCCTCGTCCTCGGGGAGCCGTATTCCAGGTCAGTGGGCAAGACGGCCTCGGCCCCGTAGACCAGGAAGAACGGCGTGAAACCCGTGGCCCGGCTCGGCGTCGTCCTCAGGCTCCAGACCACCGAGGGGAGTTCCTTCATCCATCGCTTGCCGAACTTGTTGAGGTCGTTGTAAATCCGAGGCTTGAGCCCTTGTAGAATCATGCCGTTGGCACGCTCTACTTGCCCATTCGACATGGGATGAGCTACGGCGGCCCAGTCCACCCGGATGTGGTGATCGTCGCAGAAGTCCAAGAATTTTCTGTCGGTGAACTGGGTGCCGTTGTCGGTGATGATGGAGTTCGGGACCCCGAAGCGATGGATGATGTTGGTGAAGAACGTCACCGCCTGCTCGGACCTGATGCTGTTCAGAGGTCGGACCTCGACCCACTTGGAGAATTTGTCGATGGCGACCAGCAGGTGCGTGTAGCCCCCGGGCGCCTTCTGCAAAGGGCCGACGAGGTCCAGACCCCACACAGCGAAGGGCCAGGTGATGGGTATCGTCTGCAGAGCCTGAGCGGGCAGGTGGGTCTGCTTCGCATAGAATTGACACCCTTCGCAGGTGCGGACAATTCTAGTGGCGTCAGCCACCGCCGTTGGCCAGTAGAAGCCTTGCCGGAAAGCATTCCCGACGAGGGCTCGAGGCGCTGCGTGATGGCCGCAAGCCCCCGAGTGTATCTCTTGCAGGAGTTCCTGACCTTCAGCGATGGAGATGCATCGCTGGAGGATGCCCGAGGGACTGCGGTGGTAGAGCTCCTTCTCATCGCCCAGCAAGACGAACGACTTGGCGTGTCGCGCTATCTGCCGAGCCTCGGCTCGGTCGAGGGGTAGCTCTCCTTGGCGGAGATATTGCAGGTACGGGGTCTGCCAATTTCGATCAGGCGTGGCCCCGCTTCGCTCCTCCTCGATGCGCAATGCCTCGCCCTCGGAGACCGAGGGTACCTCGGGTTGAGCTGAGGGTGCCTCGGGCCGTGCCGAGGGTACCTCGGGCTGGACCGAGGGCGCCTCGGGCTCGGGAGGGTCGTCGATCTTGACGGAGGGCTGATGCAGATCCCGGGAGAAGACGTCCGGGGGAACCGTTGTTCGCCCCGAGGCTATTTTTGCCAGCTCGTCCGCAGTCTCGTTGTAGCGCCGAGCGATGCGGTTAAGCTCGAGCCCGTAGAACTTGTCTTCCAGGCGCCGAACCTCATCGCAGTAGGCCTCCATCTTCGAGTCGCGGCAGTGGGAGTTCTTCATGACTTGGTCGATGACGAGCTGCGAGTCGCCGTGAGCGTCGAGGCGTCGGACCCCTAGCTCGATGGCGATTCGCAATCCGTTGATCAGAGCTTCGTACTCAGCCACATTGTTGGACGCCGGGAAATGGAGGCGTAGCACATAGCGTAGGTGTTTCCCGAGGGGTGAGACGAAGAGTAGGCCCGCGCCGGCTCCCGTCTTCATCAACGACCCATCGAAAAACATGGTCCAGAGCTCCGGTTGGATCGGGGCCGTCGGTAGCTAGGTGTCGACCCATTCGGCTACGAAGTCCGCCAAGACCTGGGACTTGATGGCCTTCCGAGGCGCGAACGAGATGGTCTCGCCCATGATTTCCACCGCCCACTTCGCAATCCTGCCCGAGGCCTCTCGGCACTGGATGATCTCCCCCAGGGGGAAGGATGACACCACAGTTACCGGGTGAGACTCGAAGTAGTGTCGCAACTTCCGCATCGTCAGGATCACTGCATACAGCAGCTTCTGAACTTGTGGGTAGCGGATCTTGGTTTCGGACAGTACCTCGCTGACGAAGTAAACTGGCCTCTGAACGGGCAATGCATGCCCCTCTTCTTGCCTCTCGACCACAATCGCAGCGCTAACCACCTGAGTGGTCGCGGCGACGTAGACCAAGAGGGCTTCTCCATCAGCTGGGGGCACCAAGATAGGCGCCTTGGTGAGGAGCGCCTTCAGGTCCTCGAGAGCTTCCTCGGCCTCAGGGGTCCAAGTGAAGCACTCGGCCTTCCTTAAGAGGCGGTACAGAGGCAGGCCTCTTTCGCCGAGGAGTGAGATGAAGCGGCTCAGGGCCACGAGACATCCCATGACCCTCTGTACACCTTTTAAGTCCTTGATGGGCCCCATGCTAGTGATGGCTGCGATCTTCTCCGGGTTGGCTTCGATGCCCCGCTCGGAGACGACGAACCCCAAGAGCATGCCCCGGGGCACCCCGAAGACACACTTCTCGGGATTGAGCTTGACGCCTTTTGCCTTGAGACACCGGAATGTCACTTCAAGGTCGGAGAGGAGGTCGGAAGCTTTCCTTGTCTTGACTACGATGTCATCGACGTAGGCCTCGACCATGCGACCGATGTGTTCGCCGAACACATGGTTCATGCACCGCTGGTACGTCGCACCCGCATTCCTCAAACCGAACGGCATGGTGACATAGCAGTACATGCCGAAGGGCGTGATGAAAGAAGTCGCGAGCTGGTCGGACTCTTTCATCCTGATTTGATGATACCCTGAGTAGGCATCGAGGAAAGATAGGGTTTCGCACCCAGCAGTGGAATCCACGATTTGATCGATGCGAGGCAGAGGGTAAGGAACCTTCGGACATGCTTTGTTGAGACCAGTGTAGTCTACACACATCCGCCATTTCCCCCCTTTCTTTCTCACAAGCACAGGGTTGGCGAGCCATTCGGGATGGAATACCTCTTTGATGAACCCGGCTGCCATTAGCTTGTGGATCTCCTCGCCTATCGCTCTGCGCTTCTCCTCGTCGAATCGGCGCAGAGGCTGCTTGACCGGTCGGGCTTCGGCCCGAATATCCAGCGAGTGCTCGGCGACATCCCTCAGTATGCCGGGCATGTCCGAGGGACTCCACGCGAAGACGTCGTCGTTCGCGCGGAGAAAGTCGATGAGCACTGCTTCCTATTTGGGCTCGAGCCCGGAACCGATCCGGATCTGCTTGGAGGCGTCGCCACTAGGGTCGAGGGGGACGGCCTTAGCCGTCTCCACTGGCTCGAAGTTGCCGGCATGACGCTTCATGTCTGGCACCTCTTTGGAGAGGCTCTCCAGGTCGGCGATGAGGGCCTCGGACTCGGCGAGGGCCTCGGCGTACTCCACGCACTCCACGTCGCATTCGAACGCGTGTTTGTACGTGGGGCCGACGGTGATGACCCCGTTGGGGCCCGGCATCTTGAGCTTCAGGTAGGTGTAGTTGGGGACGGCCATGAACTTCGCGTAGCATGGCCTCCCCAGCACCGCGTGGTAGGTTCCTCGGAACCCGACCACCTCGAACGTCAGAGTCTCCCTTCGGAAGTTGGAGGGTGTTCCGAAACAGACAGGGAGGTCGAGTCGTCCGAGGGGTTGGACGCGCTTCCCGGGAATGATCCCGTGGAAGGGCGCAGCGCCTGCTCGGACGGAGGACAGATCGACGCGCAGGAGCCCGAGGGTCTCGGCGTAGATGATGTTGAGGCTGCTGCCCCCGTCCATAAGGACCTTGGTGAGCCTGACGTCACCGATGACAGGGTCGACGACGAGCGGGTATTTCCCCGGGCTCGGCACGTGGTCGGGGTGATCAGCTTGGTCGAAGGTGATGGGCTTGTCGGACCAGTCTAGGTAGACTGGCGCCGCCACCTTCACCGAGCAGACCTCCCGGCGCTCTTGCTTGCGATGCCGAGCCGAGGCATTCGCCGCGTGCCCGCCGTAGATCATGAAGCAGTCGCGGACCTCGGGGAACTCTCCTACTTGGTGATCTTCCTTCTTGTCGTCGTCGTGGGCCCTGCCACCCTCCGCGGGTGGCCCGGCCCTGTGGAAGTGGCGCCGAAGCATGACGCACTCCTCAAGGGTGTGCTTTGACGGGCCCCTGATGATAGGGGCACGGCTCCTTGAGCATCTTGTCAAAGAGGTTGGCACCTCCGGGGGGCTTCCGAGGGTTCTTGTACTCGGCGGCGGCGACAAGGTCCGCGTCGGCGGCGTCGCGTTTCGCTTGCGACTTCTTCTTGCCTTTCTTCTTGGCGCCGCACGGAGTAGATGCCTCGGGAGCATCTTCCAACGGGCGGCCCTGGGGCTGCTTGTCCTTTCGGAAGATAGCCTCGACCGCCTCCTGGCCATAGGCGAACTTGGTGGCGATGTCCATCAGCTCGCTCGCCCTGGTGGGGGTCTTGCGACCCAACTTGCTCACCAGGTCGCGACAGGTGGTGCCGGCAAGGAACGCGCCGATGACATCTGAGTCGGTGATGTTGGGCAGCTCGGTGCGCTGCTTCGAGAATCGCCGGATGTAGTCCCGAAGAGACTCTCCCGGCTGCTGTCGGCAGCTTCGGAGGTCCCAAGAATTCCCAGGGCGCACATACGTGCCCTGGAAATTTCCGGCGAAGGCTTGGACCAGGTCATCCCAGTTGGAGATCTGCCCCGGAGGCAGGTGCTCCAACCAGGCACGAGCGGTGTCGGAGAGGAACAGGGGGAGGTTGCGGATGATGAGGTTGTCGTCGTCTGTTCCACCCAGTTGGCAGGCCAGGCGGTAGTCTGCGAGCCACAATTCTGGCCTCGTTTCCCCCGAGTACTTTGTGATAGTAGTCGGGGGTCGGAACCGGGTCGGGAACGGTGCCCGCCGGATGGCCCGACTGAAGGCCTGCAGACCGGGTGGTTCGGGCGAGGGACTCCGATCCTCCCCGCTGTCGTAGCGTCCCCCATGCCTGGGGTGATAGCCTCGGTGCACCCTCTCGTCGAGGTGGGCTCGACGGTCGCGGTGATGGCGCTCGTTGCCGAGGTGGCCCGGGGCCGCAGGCGCGGTGTTGCGCGTGCGCCCGGTGTAGACCGAGGCTTCCCGCATGAATCGGGAAGTCGCGGCATGAGGTTCCGAGGGGTATCCTTGCCTTCGGGAGGCAGTGCTCTCGGCCCGTCGGACCGCGACGCCTTCTAGGAGATTTTTGAGCTCTCCCTGGATTCGCCGACCCTCGGTGGTGGATGGCTCCGGCATTGCGCGGAGGAGCATCGCTGCTGCGGCCAGGTTCTGACCGACCCCACTGGATGCAGGTGGTGGCCTGACCCTGACGACATCGGCGACGTGGTGCTGGAGACCCTGGGGCAGGTGACGTATTTCTCTGGCCGGGGGTTGGCCCGCCCATGCCTGCCCGACGTCCCGGCGGATCGGCTCAAGCGCTCCTGCTCCCTCGTCGATCCTGGCCTGCGCCCCGCGGACTTGCTCGAGCTGTGGGTCGTAACCCCCCGCCAGAACGGGGACCACAGCTAGCTCCCGTGGGATGTCAGCGCGAGGCACCGGCCCAGGGGGAGCACCGTCCTCCGGCATACCGAGATGATTGCCTTCGGAGGGACCCCCTAGATCGATGTGGAAACATTCGCGGCTTGGGCCGCAGTCCTCGTCGTCGAGGCTGCGGCTACCGTCGGAACAGTCGGAGAGGCAGTAGTCACATGCGGTCATGAAGTTCCGCATGGCACTGGGGTTGCCAAATCCAGAGAAATCCCAATAGATGTTGGGGTCGTCATCTTCCTCGGACCCAGAGGGCCCGTAGGTCGAGACGTCCGTCAGCCGGTCCCAAGGCGACCGCAAGCGAAACCCCAGAGGGTTTGTACTCGCCTCTACAAGGGCGCCCGCCAAAGCAAGATTGCTAGGCGGGTTGAGGCTGAGTACAAATGACGTAGGATGGGAATCGGTTGGTACCTTTTGGTCGTCGAGCGGCGATGAAGTCACGTCGAGGACTGACCGCATCGTCGCCTCAGGTACGAGGGCGACGTCCTGCAAGCTTTTCGCAAGCGCGCTGGCGCCGTCCACTTGCTCGGGATTGGCGTGTCGCGGGGAGACGGCGCTCGCCTTCGTCTCAAACGTGAGGTCGACGCCCAACGCGCCCCCCGTTGGGGTGCTAGGGACGTCGACTCGCTCGACAGCCGACGAGGCGCGGCCTCCTGCTTGGCCTTGGTTGCCCCGCCTCCTCCTCCGTTGGCGGGGGAGAGGACGGGGCGAGCTCGAATGTTGTTCTTCCGCCACGCGGGGAAGACGTCGTCGATTCCGCCGCCGGCGGGCGGGCTGTCGGCCGCCATCGTCGTTGTCGTGTGGCGGTGGAAGGAGTATCATGTTGTAGCAGCCGTCGAGGGACATGAACTCAAGACTCCCGAAACGGAGCACCGTCCCGGGTTGGAGAGGTTGTTGGAGACTGCCCATCTGGAGCTTGATGGGAAGCTGTTCGTCAACACGCAGCAGGCCCCTACCTGGCGCGCCAACTGTCGGCGTTTCGAGACCGGGGGGTCCCTCAGGCCGACGAGTGAGTGCCGTGTGCCCCAGCCCAGATGGGTCGAGCGCGTGGGCGAGCGCGAAGGGGGGAAAGGAGCGAGGCGGCCGGAGACCGGCGTGAGAGAGGTGGAAATCCCGCGGCCTTCGTGTTCGTCCCGCGCCCAGGTCGGGTGCGCTTGCAGTAGGGGGTTACAAGCGTCCACGCGGGTGAGGGAAGCGAGCGGCCCCAAGAGAGCGCCTGTCCCGTCCTCGTCCCGCGCGGCCAACCCTCTCTAAGAGGGCCCTGGTCCTTCCTTTTATAGACGCAAGGAGAGGATCCAGGTGTACAATAGGGGTGTAGCAAAGTGCTACGTGTCTAGCGAGGGAGAGCTAGTGCCCTGAGTACATGCCAATGTGGCAGCCGGAGAGATCTTGGAACCCAGCTAGTGTGATGTCGTGGCCGTCGGAGGAGCGGCGGAGCCTGGCGGAGGGACAGCTGTCGGAGCGGTTGTGTCCTTGCTGACGTCCTCCTGCTTCCGTAAGAGAGCTGAGAGCCGCCGTAGTCACAGGGCATGCGGGGCGCCATCATTGCCTATCTGGTGGAGACAGCCAGATGGGACACCGGTCTTGTTCTCTGCGGCCCGAGTCAGCTCGGGGTAGGGTGATGATGGCGCTTCCTGTTGACGTGGCTGGCCTGCACCCTAGGTTGGGCGACGTGGAGGCTCCTCCGAAGCCGAGGTCGAGTCTGTCTTCCATGGCCGAGGCCGAGTCCGAGCCCCTGGGTCGGGCGAGGCGGAGGTCGTCGGCAGAGGCCAGGGCAGTGTCCGAGCCCTGGGGTCGGGCGAAGCGGAGTTCGTCGTCTTCTGGGGCTGAGCCCGAGCCCGAGCCCTGGGGTCGGGCGAAGCAGAGTTCGTCGTCTTCCGGGTCTTAGCCCGAGTCCGAGCCCTGGGTCGGGCGGAGCGGAGTTTGCCGTCTTCCGGGGCTGAGCCCGAGTCTGAGCCCTGGGTCGGGCGGAGCGGTGTTCGCCGTCTTCCGGGTCTTAGCCCGAGTCCGAGCCCTGGGTCGGGCGGAGCGGAGTTCGCCGTCTTCCGGGTCTTAGCCCGAGTCCGAGCCCTGGGTCGGGCGGAGCGGAGTTCGCCGTCTTCCGGGGCTGAGCCCGAGTTCGAGCCCTAGGTCGGGCGGAGCGGAGTTCGTCGTCTTCCGGGGCTGAGCCCGAGTCCGAGCCCTGGGTCGGGCGGAGCAGAGTTCGTCGTCTTCCGGGTCTTAGCCCGAGCCCGAGCCCTGGGTCGGGCGGAGCTTCCTATGGCGCCTTTGGCAGGGCCTGGCTTCCTGTCAGTATCACTCTGTCAAGTGGCACTGCAGTCGAAGTGGCGCAGGCGGCGCTGTCCTTCTGTCAGACCGGTCAGTGGAGCGGCGAAGTGACGGCGGTCACTTCGGCTCTGCCGGAGGGCGCGCGTCAGGATAAAGGTGTCAGGCCACCTTTGCGTTAAATGCTCCTGCGACTTGGTCGGTCGGTGCGACGACTTAGTCAGGGTTGCTTCTTAGCGAAGGCAGGGCCTCGGGCGAGCCGAAGATGTGTCCGCCGTTGGATGGGGGCCTCGGGCGAGACGGAAATCCTCCGGGGTCAGCTGCCCTTGTCCGAGGCTAGGCTCGGGCGAGGCGTGATCGAGTCGCTCGAATGGACTGATCCCTGACTTAATCGCACCCATCAGGCCTTTGCAGCTTTATGCTGATGGGGGTTACCAGCTGAGAATTAGGAGTCTTGAGGGTACCCCTAATTATGGTCCCCGACAAATCCTTAGTGAAAGTATGTAGTACAACCTTTTTAAGTCTATCTTGGCCAAAATCGCTTTTTGGAAAAATAGGTTCAATCGGTTTTAAAACAGGTTCAACCGGTTTTTGCACTGTTCACCTTTTTGGAAAATACTGGTTCAGCCGGACACTCAACCGGTTTTTGTCTGGTGGAAACAGGTTCAACCGGTTTTTGCACTGTTCACTTTTTTCTGCCAGTCTGCTGTGTCAGCCAGAAAGCTGTGCGCAGCTTTTTGAAAAACCGGTTCAACCGGTTTTGGGACCAGTTCAACCGGTTTTTGGGCAGAAAAGTCAAAAACAGCTAGTTTTGGAGCCCCACCTATATATACTCACTCCCACCCCTCTCCTCCACAGAACAGCACAACTTGGACTCCATTCCTAACCTGAGAAACACCTCCCACTCTCTCTCTCACACACCTCTTGCCTCTCCCATTTCAAATCTTTGGAGAGAAATATTTGAGTGAGTTTGAGAGCTGCAGTTTTTGTGCTTCATCTCCAAATCTCTCTTGCTCTTCTTGATTCGAGCTTTGGTACTACATCGAGTTCTTTGTGGATTCATTACTCTTGGAGCTTCTAGCTCCTAGACGACTAGGTGTCTCTTGTGAGTCTCCAAATCTTGTGGAAGACCACAAGAAAGTTTGTATTACCCACTCGTTTGAGCAAAGATTATTGTGTGGGCTTGACCTTTGTGGTCGGCAAAGGAGGATTAGGGTTGAAAGAGACCCGACTCTTTGTGGGCGCCTCAACGAGGAAGTAGGGCACCTTAGTGGTGTGACCGAACCTCGGGATAAATCTTGTGTCTCTTGTGTTCTTGCTCATTGTGTGTTTGTGTTCTTCGTTCTCTCACCATTTCGTGGAAAATTTGTTTATATCCTTTTGGTGTGTGGATTTTGAGAAGTTCCCTTCTCAGATCTACTACTTTGAACCCTGTGGATCATTTAGAACATCTCATTTCCAAAGTTAACTGGGTGAATTTCGAGATCAATTCAGTTTTACCCAGTTTGCTTCTAGTTTTTGTTGAAAAAGTTTTAACTTGCCTATTCACCCCCCTCTAGGCAACTTTCAATTGGTATCGGAGCCTAATCCTTGTTCTAACGCTTAACCACGTGAGGAAAGATCATGTCGGGGGGACTAAGAAACAAAAGTGCTTCTAAGCTTGAAAAAGTTGAGATTGTCTCGACTTCATCTTTTGGTGCAGATGTTGATCCTAGGGCAATAGATCTTGCCATGAGAATCGCCGAAAGGATGTTCCTCAAAATGAAGGAAGATGAGGCGAAGAACAAAATTGAAGAAGAAAATGATCGATGGAGACCAAACGATGAATCCACCTCTTCACAAGGTTTGTCTTTCAAATCCACTTCTCATATGTGCTTTATTGCTAATGGGAGTGACAGTGAAAGCGAAAGTGAGGATGAGGAGGAGCAAGAAAGTGATAGTGAAGATGAGGAGGAGCAAGAAAGTGATAGTGAAGATGAGGATGATCTTCAACAATTCTTCGCTCAGCTAAGCAAGAAACATCGGATGAGCTTGCTCAAACTCATGAAAAGAGCGGAAGAACAAAAAGAAATGCTTCATAAGCAAGAAGACTTCCTCATTAGAAAAATCGAAGACTTAGAGAAGTTGACCAAAGAGCATGAGAAGCTAAAGTGCTCTCATGATGATTTGGTCCAAAGGTATGAAGACATTTCAATTGAGCAAATTAAAGTTGTTAATCATTCATCATATATTGCTCAATTAGAAAAAAAATGCTATGTTCAGGAACACGATAGAAAGGCTAAATATTGAAAATCTAGCTTTGCAAGAAAAACATGATATGCTTGTGTGCTCTCATAATAAATTTATGGATTCACATATCATGTTAGAAATGGCTCATGAGGTTGTGTTAACTAATTTGAAATCATACCAACCTCACTTATGCACATGTACTCAAACAGAAACTATATTATCATGTGCTAACAAATGTTGCTCTCAAGAAAGTCAATCTTCCATTGAGCTAAAACTTTCAGGAACAAGTAATGTTTCCTATGCAAAAGAAAACAATGAGCTCAAGGAAAAAAATGAGAGGCTAAAAAGGAGCTTGATTCAATTGAAGGGAAAGTGTCATGCTCAACCTTCTCAAGATAACCGTGATAATATGGTGAAAAAGCTTGAGAAGGGGACAATAGTAGCATGCACAAAACCCCTTCAAAAGAATATCAAGCTTTCCAAGATGGACATGAGCAAACATCAAGAAAAGAAAGCCGGACAGTCCGCGCACGGAGCCGGACGGTCCGCGTATTCAACCGGACGGTCCGGCACAGAGTTTTTTGAGGAGGATGGATATCCAACTCCGTATCCGTCCCAGCTAGACTCCCCATCTCACCATATGACGCACCAGCACCATAATATAATCTATCAAACCCATGAGAGTGAGTACTTTCCGGCCCCTAAAAGGCCAGAAAGGAATGGCCAGTCCTATGAACCTCATAGGGCATGCATTAATGCGCTACAAAACCCAAACCAATGGGGAGGAAAACAACATACCAACATCCAAACAAACTCACCCATATTGGATCAAAGAGCCGGTGGTCTCCCATCGGCTGCCATCGATATATTAAGGGAGGAAATAGCTGGGGCGTTCCGAGATAAGCTCAGAGTTAGTATAGTCCCCGGGGGGCAGTCATATAGGAGGCCTTATGATAGCCAGTTTGACCGGCTCCCATACCCACAAGGGACTAGAATACCTGAATTCGCAAAGTTTTCGGGTGACCAAGAAAAGAGCACGCGTGAACACATAGAACAATTCTTAGCACAGTTAGGAGAATTGGCCGACACCGAAGCATTCTGTATACGTTTATTTTCATTATCTTTAATAGGAATTGCATTCACATGGTATGCCACGCTCCCTCCTAACTCCATTTTGTCGTGGGGAGATTTAGAACAAAAATTTCACGAACATTTCTTCTCTGGCGATTATGAGCTAGATTTAGTAGACTTAGTAGCCCTACGACAAGAAAAAGATGAATCGGTTAGTGACTACATTCGGAGATTCCGGGATACGAGAAACCGATGCTTTCAAATTCATTTAACAGATAAACAACTGGCAGGAATAGCCTTTGATGGATTGCGCTATTATTTAAAAGAGAAATTAGAAGGCATCCAGTTCTTTACGCTAGCACAATTACAGTAGAGAGCTTCGGCTTGTGAAAGCTGAAGCAAAGAACTAGTCAAAACGGTTCATCATAATGTCCATATAGTAGAACATAGTCAAAGTAGTTCGGACGGTGAACCAAAGGAAATTCACACTGCCGAAATAGTTTGGCCTGAGCAGGCCAAATCTTTGGCTTGCTCCTCCTTGCAGCCAGTTCAAAAGAAACGGCAGGAGGAGATTAAGTTTACATTTAATGTTGGCAAATGTGATAAGATATTCGATGAATTACTAAAAAATGGTAACATTAAGATTGATTATATCGTTCCACCTGCCGACGAACTAAAGCGTCGCGCATATTGCAAGTGGCACAACTCATTTTCCCATGCCACTAATGATTGTAATGTGTTCCGACGACAAATCCAATCGGCCATTAATGAGGGACGATTGAAATTTCAGGAGGACACAGAGCCCTTCCCAATGAATATGATTGACTTCAATGGCAAAAAAGTCCTAATTCGGCCCAGCACAGCCGATAAGGGCAAAGACAAAGAAGTCATCATCGGCAACGCACGGGAGGCCGATGGAAACAACAAAATTGCTTGCAGGAAAGTGGTGGCCTAGAAGACTCCTAATGGAGGGGAGACACTGAAGGTGACCATCACAAACTCCGGTACTGGAGGGCAAGTGCAGACAAGGGGACATGCGCAAGAACCCATACTACGCATCGCGGACAGTCCGGTGCCCAGGCGCGGACGGTCCGGGACATCGCCAGACGGTCCGGAGCGTTCCAGCGGACGGTCCGGCGACGCCGAAGAACCAAGGCGACCACGTACCTTCAAACCGCGACGACCAGAAATAGGTACGTGAAAAACTAACACGTTCAAGGCAACTGGTCGGTTGGTAAAATCTAGCCCGACCTTTGATCAATTATTGTCTAAATATGCGAAAAAGAAGGCTGGCCCCAGCGGCCGGCCACCAAAGCGACCTCGCTTACCCACCCAGGTGCGACGGCAGGTTAGGCCGATTGGACCACCACACCAATCGGAAAAGACGGGAGGTCATAATGTTCAGTTAAGACCTAACGTACCTGCATGGACACCTCCACCACCATATCCATCTATGCCATATCCATACACATACATACCTCCACAATATGTCCCAAATCAAATGTGGGGCATGCCACCATACCCATTTGGGATGCCACAGTACCCTGCTTGGGGGCACCCCAAACATCTGTGTGCAATAGGTTGACACCTCCAGTACAAGACCGATTGAGAGCCCTTCAATCTGATCCACGAGCACAGGCCCAACAAGATTGCCGACCAACTCGGCCCCAAAGGCTGACTAATCCGGCAGGGGGGCATACAGCTACAACCTCCAACAATGCGAAAAAAGGAGACGTCATTAAAATAGGAACGACAGATGTCGTCGTACAACAAAGTAACGAAGGGCCGATGATTTTTGGTGAATCGGCCAACACAAACAAAAAAGAAGGTACGACTGTTAACAAAACAGCCAATCCAAAATACTCCATGCCCCGATGGTGCCCATCGGGATTGACACGATCGCAAAAGCGAAAATTACAGCGCCTCAGAGCAAAGGAGAATCAGGAAAAGGAGGCGGAAAGAATATTCAATGACACGCATCCGCAGTATCCGCCACCACAAAAGAGATGGAGACCAAAGGCCGTTGAGAAAAATCAAACGGCCACAAAAATAGAAAATAAAACGACAACTGTGCAGCTCTCTGCAGGTATGGTAGACTGTCCAGCTATAAAGGTCGGATCATCTGCACAGGACGCGAACCATCTGGCCCCTGAGGCCGAACCATCCGCACTACACCAACACTACATGAAATCAATTAATTCCCGTCGGCCAGGAACCGACGGGAATAAGCCTTAAACCGACGGGAATTACCTATTCCCGTCGGTTTATGGCTTATTCCCGTCGGTTGTTAGCCGACAGGCGTCAGATGTCGGGGATACGGTTATTCCCGTCGGCGGCTGACGGGAATAATTAAATCCCCGTCGGCTAGTTAATGGCCGACGGGAGTTATGGCTAATCCCCGTCGGTCAGGAGAACCGACGGGCGTTATCAATTAATTCCCGTCGGCCCTACCAGCCGATGGGAATTAACAATTGATTCCCGTCGGCCCAGTCAGCTGACGGGGATTAACTGGGCCGACGGGAATTAATAGTTAATGCCCGTCGGCTATGGTCAAACCGACGGGGATTAACTGGGCCGACGGGAGTTAATCTATAATTCTACAACAGCAACACCAAATTAGATATTTCTCCACAGACAAACATATGACAAAATATATATATCATCCACATGAACATACACATTACAAAACATACACATCACAAACATATATATCATCCACATGAACATACACATCACAAACGCATTATAGGTTAAATCCGTCACATAACATACACAAACATTTCTGATACGAGTTAAGATCAAGTGTTTACACAAACATAACGTCCAGGAGTTAAAAACATAACGAGCACGAGTTCAAGTGTTTAGAGATAACCACCACTTGGGTGGTTAGAGCTTTGACCGCTGCCGCCACCACCACCAGGAGGAGGGAATGCGAAGAGCGAGTCAACAAATCCAGTCCCTGCTGCGGGATCAGACCCACTACCACCCGCTTCAGGCGTAACCTATGCAAGTTAGCAAATATCAACACGTTAAATACAAATATCAAAAAGTATACAAGTGTATAAATTAATCGAGAGTTATGAAACGTACCCTATCTCAACAGCTCTCGACGTCTGCTGCTGCTCGAAGAACTGCCCTGAAAAAGGCCCAGGCCCTTGAACAACCCCTTCACTGACTTCTTTGATTTTGGCGGCATCCTGCATAAAAAATAAGAAATTATTCATTAGTGCATCAAAAATGACATAATACTTAAAATATAAACAAATGAAATAACAAAACAACTTTACTTGTTAAATATCATCAAAATCAGGATCTATTTGTTCTCTTCTATGCAGAGGTCGCCATGTAACTTTTCTCCTAACAGGTTGTCTTCTCCGTCTCTCGGGAAAAGTTAAGTCGTTAACGTCTGCAACTAGTGAATCTAATGCCGGTGCAGGATCAATATGAAAACTAGTTGGCAACTCTTCTTCTTGAAACACCTCATCAACCTGCTCAAGGTGACCAATTTGATATTCGTCCTCACCAGGAATGTATAGGCGTTCGCGGGGATTTACATTGTACACAACCCTCCATTTAGACAACTTTTTGCATGGATATGTCGAGAAATAAACTTGGTCTGCTTGATGGGCAAGGATATACGTGTCGTGTCCTTGAAGCAATTTCTCAGGTTGGATCTGTGTCATCCCAAATTTGGTCCTATAATACTTCGGGTCATACCATTTACACTCAAAGAAAACTAGCGCTAAAGGCTTATTTCCAGCAAATGTAATCTCGATTATATTTTTGATTTTCCCGTAATAGCAGGCTTCGTGTCCTTCCATGTCGGTTGCCCTAGTAACGACTCCACTATTTTGAGTGGCGGCCATAGGATGACTTGATTCGAAAATGCTTGAACGAAAGTGATATCCATTGACGTCGTAACGTCCATAGCTTTTGGCAGTTACGCTTCCAATAGATAACTGACGTAAGTCATCATTCAAATTCATTTCCTCCCCAAACTGTCAATCATGCCACAAAGCATTAGCAAATTCTGTAATATTAGTTAAATGAAATTAGCTCTCGGAGCCACATAATTAAGACTTACACGGTCCCGAAGCCACATAATGAAATTAGGTCGCCCATGCATACCATCGCGTCGCAATTTGTCTATGTCTCTCGCTGTTGGCCTACCGAGACACCTCATGTTTTGTTCATCAAACTCGCTGTCAAATATTATTGTATGACATGAGATATTTGATAACATAAACTAATTCACATATGAATAGTTTAAGAAAACAAGTCTTACACAAAGTATTTCTCCACCTCAGGCATATTCGTGAACATGTACAGTAAAGCAGACTTCCGTTCTTCCATACTGAGGTGATATGCCTTGGGTGGACCAACGGCTTTGCCGTTTGTCTGAAAAATCGAAAGATCACTACACGGAGGCATCTCTCGTTCATCATCATGGTACCTTTTCTTTCGAGCAAATACATTATGTTCTTCTGCAAAGTAACAACTTGTGAAGTGTGCTACCTCCTTTAGTTTAAATTGTTCCGCAATACATCCTTCAACTCTTGCCTTATTGCCCACCATTGCTCTAAGCTTCTTTAATGCTCTTTCTATATGAAACATCCACCTATACTGAACAGGACCACCGACCTTAGCCTCATATGGAAGATGTATAAAGAGATGCTGCATAGGATTGAAGAAACCCGGTGGAAATATTTTTTCCAATTTGCACAAAAGCACCGGTGCCTCTTTCTCCAGCTGTTCCATCACATCTCTTCTGATTTCTTTAGCACACAACTGTCTGTAGAAATAGCTAACTTCAGCTAACGTTTTCCACACAGCTTCGGAAATGTACCCACGAAACATTACAGGCATGAGCCTCTCCATAATTATGTGGAAGTCATGGCTCTTCAGTCCATTCATCTTCATTGTCTTCAAGTTCACAGATCTTCTAAAACCAGCGGCATAACCATCGGGGAATTTAATATCCTTCATCCACTTCATCACTTCTTTCCGTTGCTTAGATTTCAGACAATAGTCATCTTTTGGTTTGCCTCCGTTTTCTCTAAGCACTAGGGTTGGACGATCACATACCACTTCTAAGTCCATGCGTGCCTTGTCATTGTCTTTCGTTTTATCAGGGAAATCCATGCATGTATTTATGAGGGCTTGGCAAAAGTTACTCTCTTGATGCATGACGTCGATGTTGTGCATCAAAATCAATGACTTAGCATAAGGAAGCTCCCACAAGCCACATATGTGAGTCCAGTTATGCTCCTCACCAAAACCTTGATACCTTTTCCCACTCTCGTCTAGGACAAGTTTCATATGCTCTTCTATAATTTCTATCCCACTACGTCGCTTGGGCGGTCCCTTCGTGACGATGGTGCCCTTCCTAAATTCCTTTATCTGCCTTCTGAAGGGGTGATTGAAGGGTAGAAAACATCTATGGCAATCAAAGTAACATATCTTGCCACCAGCACTAAGACGAAAACAATATGTATCTTTAGCACAATAAGGACACGTCAATCTACCATGCACGCTCCATCCAGAGAAAATACCATACGCCATAAAATCATGAACCGAGAACAGATATGCAACACGAAGATTGAATTTCTGCTTCTTGAAGCAATCATAGGCTTCCACACCTTGCCATAGCTTCTTTAACTCTTCAAATCAGTGGTTGAAGCATCACATTGAGGCGTACGCCAGGATGCTCAGGACCAGGTATAACAAGACATAGGAACATAAACTCATATTTCATGCAAAGAGCAGGTGGAAGGTTGTACGGTATGGCAATGACAGGCCAACATGAATACGACGCAGCGGTCATATTGAACGGCATGAAACCATCAGTTGCCAAGCCGATACGAACGTTTCTTGCATCGCTGGCAAAATCTGGATCAAATTTGTCAAGAGCCTTCCATGCATCACCATCTGACGGGTGCACCATTAACCCATCTTGTCTGTCCGTACAATCTTTATGCCACCTCATGTGCATAGCGGTCTTCCTCGAGAGAAACAAACGTTTCACTCTAGGAGTGAGAGGCATGTACCGAAGCTGTTTATGTGCAACCTTTGTCACCACCTTCTCCCCATCTTCATTTACAAATTCCACGTACCTCGACTTCCCACATTTTAAGCATTTCTGTTCTCTGCCATGTTCCTTCCAAAAAATCATACAGTTGTCTTGGCAAACATCAATCTTCTCATACTCCATACCAAGACCTTCAAGCAATTTCTTGGACTGGTACATGTCTTTGGGCATCTTGTGACCCGTAGGAAGAACCTCGCTAATCAAATCCACAAGCTCCTTGTAACAATTAATTGAGAATGCAAACTTGGACTTGATTGACATCAGCCGGGTCACGAATTCCAGTACGGTCACGTCAGTGTGCCCGTGAAGAGGCTCTTCTGACGCTTTGAGTAGGTCGAAGAACTTCTGAACCTCCGGTGTAGGTGAATCATGATGATCTGGTGCCAGTTCAGGTTGCAGATCCTCAAGCATCTGGTCCATCCTATCAACATCATCTTCACCATCATCAACTTCTACTTCTTTTGCTCGTTCAACATCTTCACCGTGGAGATACCAGACCTTATAGCCTAGCACGAAACCATGTGAGCACAGGTGTAGTGTGACCTGCCTCTTGGTGTGGCTCGTCATATTTCTACATTTATTGCATGGACACCTAATATTATCTATTTGTGACAAAACAGCTGCATGGTCCAGAAATATCTGCGTCTTGGCAAACCATTCACTTGTGTGACACCCACCCTTCTTGAAACCTTCATACATCCAATCACGTCTATCACCCATTATTGCGGCTGTGTGTACGAGTAAAGAGTGTGTGTGAGACAATCACGTTTCTACACGTCACACATACATCTATAGGTAAGTAGTAAAACTATATATATACATAAATAACTATATATATACATAAATAACATTAAATTTATCAATATCGAAACCTTCATACAACCTAATATTATAAGTTAAATCTAATTATTAAATAACATCAAATTCAACAATTCAATAGCATAAGTTAAATCTATTATAATAATAGAATTAATACTTACCTAACATCAAGCCACACATGTGATATTAAACTAACTCTAATCACACTCTAATCACATGTGATATTAAACTAACTCTAATCACATGAAAGTTAACTCCCGTCGGTCAAAAAAAACCGACGAAAATAAGCATGTATACACAAATTTAACAATCGCACTCGCATTTACATTAACAATCGCACTCGCATTTACATTCAATAATGCATAAAGTCATACGAAAACTAAAAACACTATAAATTAACAATTTTAAACTAACTCTAATCACATGAAAGTTAACTCCCGTCGGCCACAAAAAACCGACGAAAATAATCAATACTTATTTACATATAGATAGAATTATACCTCAGTTACTGATTCCCGTCGGGGCACGAGCGGACGGTGGACGACGACGGGCTGGGGACGACGACGCTCGGGGTACGAGGAGCTCGGGAGCTTGTGGTGGCACTCGGGCGGCGGAGGCGGCGCTCCGGGGCGGGCCGACGGCGGTGGCGGCGCTCGAGCAGGGCGGCGGCGGCGGCGGCGCTCAGGCGGGGCGGCCTTGGGCAGGGTGGCCTCGGGGGCAGGGCGGCCTCGGGCAGGG
The DNA here is from genome assembly GCF_902167145.1 of Zea mays. Taxonomy (NCBI): domain Eukaryota; kingdom Viridiplantae; phylum Streptophyta; class Magnoliopsida; order Poales; family Poaceae; genus Zea; species Zea mays. Next base: position 207,846,871 of record NC_050099.1, on the reverse strand, counting down.
CGGCGGCGCTGCTCGGCCAGGGCGCTGCTCGGGCAGGCAGCGGCTCGGGCGGGGCGACTCGGGCGGGGGCGGCCTCGCCGGCGGCGCTCGGGCAGGCGGCGCTCGGGCAGGGGCGGCTCGGGCGGCGGTCAGGCAGGGCGGCGGTTGAGCAGGGGCGGTGGTCGGACAGGGATTGTGCGAACGGAGAAGAAATGAGCCCGCGCGGCTGCGGCCTGGCTCTAAAAAGATTAATCCCCGTCGGCTAGTATACGGGGCCGACAGGAATTAACTTATTCCCGTCGGCCAGAGCACAGGGCCGATGGGGATTAGTTAATCCCCGTGGGCTTGGGACGGGGCCTACGGGAATTAAAATAATGATCGTCGGCTATTTTGTGGCCGACGGGAATTAGTCTATTCCCGTCGGCTTTCGCTCTGGCCGACGGTGTTGGGACTATGCTTCGTCGCCGAAGGTCTTGTAAGAAGAAGCAGTTCTCGGCTGAAGCTGTTTGTATGAGATGACCGAAGGTTCCTCTTCATGAAGCTTCGGAGTTTACAAACCGACATAAGAGTAGAATGACCTTTTAGTCCCTATATGTTTGAGTCACCATTGTAATCCCTTATGAGGGGCATAATTGTAATTCCTCGCAGGCTACACCCTGTGCCTATAAATAGGTGAACAGTGTCTCTATACTGTTCACGCATTCCTGTATTTGCTAACGCATCACTCGGGAATTATTGTTTGTCAAGGCAAAGGTATAAGTGTACCTAATTATTGTGTTCAAATATCTTAAATTCGTATAATGATATGTGTGAATGATGTTATTTATTTTCAATATATTTATCTCTAATGTTTCATGTTTTACCTTACTTTGTGTTAACTCCATAAGTTTAATTACGAAGGTGAAACCTTCGTAATATTATGTTTGTGACCTTCGTCCGAAGCTCATTTGATCCTTGTGGAGATAATGCTTCAACGGACGAAGGACATTGATATTTAACATTTTATGTTGCCTTGTTCTTAATTCATAGCATTTGAGAGCAAGTCCCCAACATTGGCGCCCACCTCCGGTGAACTCACTTCCACTTTTTTGAGCTGATGGCTTTGTTCAACGATCAAGCTGGAGCTGCTTCGGCCCCGAAGCTGGTGCTCCCGATAACAGGTGGTTCATGCTCAGAACCAGCCAACAAAAAGCAGAAGAAAGAGGCGCAGAGAAGGGTACAACATGTTGGAGTGCAAGGACCCTTCATCAAGTCAAGGTGGTCCCACATTCCAATCACCTTCTCCCAGGAGGACCTTCAACTCAAGGATTTTCCTCATAACGATGCTATGGTTATTTCTTGTGTTATCAAAGGGTTTTTGGTCCACAATGTCTTGGTGGACACAGGCAGTGCAGCTGATATCATATTTGCTAAGGCCTTCAGGCAAATGCAAGAGCCAGAAGATAAGATTCATGATGCTACACGCCCTCTCTGTGGCTTCGGAGGAAGACAGATCGTAGCACTGGGCAAGATCACCATGCCAGTGACCTTTGGATTCATCAACAACACCAGAACTGAGCAAGTTGTGTTTGACATTGTTGACATGGAATACCCTTACAATGCAATTATTGGTCGTGGCACCCTCAATGCTTTCGAAGCAATTCTTCATCCTGCTTACCTTTGCATGAAGATACCTTCGGATCAAGGACCCATTGCTATTCATGGAAGTCAGGAAGCTGCCAGAAGGGCCGAGGGAAACTGGACTGACTCAAAAGCAATCCATAATATAGATGGAGCTGAAGCTTGTGAACAGTACAAATTCAGAAGGGAGAAAGCAGCTTCAGCAGATCAGCCGAAGCCCATGCTCTTATGTGAGGACATAGCAGAGCAGAAGGTGCTGTTGGGCTCTCAATTATCCGAAGAACAGGAGAAAACCTTGATAAGGTTTTTGTTCAACAACAAAGATGTTTTTGCATGGTCAGCCAATGATCTTTGCGGAGTTAACAGGGATGTTATTGAACACTCGCTCAATGTTGACCCATCCTTCAGACCCAGAAAGCAGAGGCTTCGGAAAATGTCTGATGACAAGGCCGAAGGTGCTCGTAATGAAGTCAAAAGACTCCTCAGTGCAGGAGTTATCAGAGAAGTAAAATACCCAGAATGGCTAGCTAACACTGTTATGGTAAAAAAGGCCAATGGCAAATGGCGAATGTGTATCGATTTTACAGATCTAAACAAGGCCTGTCCGAAGGACGAATTCCCATTGCCAAGGATAGACTCCTTAGTTGATGCAGCAGCTTCGTCAGAGCTTATGAGTCTTCTCGATTGTTATTCAGGTTATCATCAAATTTGGATGAAGAAGGAGGATGAGCCGAAGACCAGTTTCATAACCCCTAGTGGAACATATTGTTACCTTCGGATGCCTGAGGGGCTCAAGAATGCTGGAGGAAGTTTCAGCAGAATGACTGCGACGGTTCTCCAGTCTCAGATAGGCAGAAATGTGCTAACTTATGTTGATGATATTATCGTAAAAAGCACGAAACAGGAAAATCACATTGCTGATTTGCAGGAAACCTTCGCCAGTTTTAGACAAGCTGGCCTAAAGTTGAATCCAGAAACATGTGTCTTCGGAGTAAAGAAGGGGAAATTTCTTGGATGCCTGGTTTCAACAAAGGGAATTGAAGCTAATCCAAGTAAAATTGAAGCTATACTTCGAATGGAGCCACCAACTACAAAAAAGGGGGCCCAAAGATTGACAGGGAGGCTGGCATCTCTCAATAGATTTATATCCAGATCTGCAGAAAGAAATTTACCATTCTTCGAAGTGCTGAAATCAGCCGAAGTCTTTCAATGGGGACCAAGTCAACAAAAAGCCTTCGAGGAACTGAAGCAATATTTGATAGATTTAACAACATTAACTCCACCAACGCCAGGGGTTCCTTTGTTGTTATATGTGGCAGCTTCGCACTCAGCGGTAAGTGCAGCACTTGTTCAGGAGAAGCTTGATGGTCAAGTCAAGAAGCAGGTCCCAGTGTATTTTGTATCTGAAGTTCTTAGCATATCAAAGAAAAACTATACAGAATTGGAGAAGGTGTTATATGCTGTTTTGATGGCATCCAGGAAGCTTCGGCATTACTTCCAAGCATACAATCTTGTTGTTCCTTCTTCGCAGCCGTTGAAGGATATTATGAGAAATAAAGAAGCTACTGGGCGAATTGGAAAATGGGTTGCCGAGCTCAATGAATTTTGCATTGATTATGTGCATAGATCTTCGATCCAGTCTCAAGCTTTGGCAGATTTTATCGCCGATTGGACGCCAGGGGCTCAGGATGAAGAAACAAATAAAGATGCCGAAGTATGGATAGTGTTTTGCGATGGGTCTTGGGGAACCTTCGGAGCAGGAGCAGCCGCTGTGTTGGTCTCACCATCCAAAGTTAAAACTTGTTATGCGGCAAGACTCGATTTTAATTGTACAAACAATATTACTGAGTACGAAGCCCTGCTTTTGGGTCTTCGGAAGTTAAAAGCAATGGGAATCAGAAGGGCCATTCTTAAAACTGATTCCCAGGTTGTTTCGGGTCATATCGACAAGAGTTGCAAGGCTAAAGATTCGAAATTTGAAAAATATCTAGACACGGTCCGAAGAGTCGAAGCTTCCTTCGAAGGATTTTGTGTCAACAATATCCCTCGAGGACAAAATGAGCATGCTGATTTGCTAGCTAAGTCAGCAGCACAGGGGCTGCCCTTACCTTCGGATGTGTTCTTCGAAACAATAAAAGCACCTTCAGTGGAACTTCTTGAAAGAGCAGTCCTCAATATATCTCATGTTTATAGCGAAGATTGGAGAACTGAGATTATCTCTTACCTTCAGGGTAAATTCCTTTCAGATGACGAAACTTATAACAAAAGGATAGAGGCAAGAGCTCGTCCATATGTCATAATAGAAGGGGAGTTGTACAAGCATGGAGTTTGTGCTCCATTACTCAAGTGTTTATCTAGAACCGAAGGCATAGAATTGATGAAAGAAATACATGCAGGCTTGTGTGGATCTCACATTGGATCTAGGCCGTTACTTGGAGAAGTTTTCCGCCAAGGGTTTTATTGGCCGAAGGCAGCTTCGGATGCAGCAGAATTAGTTCAAAAGTGCGAAGGTTGTCAGAAATGTGCAAGAGACCAAAAACAACCTTCGTCCTTAACCCAGCTCATACAACCCATCTGGCCATTGCAAAGGTGGGGCCTTGACTTATTAGGTCCGTTACCACCGGCCCAAGGGAACCTAAGATATGTTGTAGTGGCTGTGGAATATTTTTCTAAATGGATTGAGGCAAAACCTTTAGCCACAATAACTTCGGCTACCATTCAAAAGTTTTTCTGGCAGAATATTGTTTGTCGTTTCGGGGTACCAAAGGTCATCACTGTAGATAATGGAACACAGTTCGACTCCGAAGCTTTCAGAGAATTCTGTGATCAAATTGGTACGAAGATCCATTTTGCATCAGTCAGGCATCCGGAGTCAAACGGACTCGTTGAAAGAGCCAATGGCATTATAATGACAGGAATAATGAAGTTAATCTTCAATCAACCCAGGGGAAAGTGGCCAGATCAATTAATCAAAGTGGTATGGAGCCACAACACAACAATATCAAGGTCAACAGGCTTTACTCCATTCAAACTATTGTTTGGTGACGAAGCAATAACTCCGGAGGAGGCCAAAACTAGATCAATAAGAGTAGTAGCTTCGGCAGAGTCAGATTCTGAAGCTGTTTATTCTGTGGAAAAAGATGCTATAGAAGGGATCAGGCTTCAAGCTGTGGAGAACATCAATAAGTATCAAGCCGAAACAATCAAATGGCGTGATAGAAAGGTTCGGCTAAAGAATATTGAGCCAGGACATTTGGTGCTTCGGCGAGTGGCTAACCCAGATACAGTGGGCAAGTTACAGTTGAAATGGGAGGGACCTTTTTTGATAGCATCCTCGTCAAGACCCGGTTCATACAGATTGAAGGATATGGACGGCAATGACATTCCCAGATCTTGGAATGCGGATGAGCTTCGGCGATATTATATGTAACTTGATGTAATTTTTTTTTATATTTTTTCTTTCATGGCACCCTTTTCCTTTCTGAAGGGGGAGAAAGGTTTTTAATGGGGCCATCGTATGTAATTTCCTTTTTTAGTTCTATAAGAGCAAAATCCCCCAAGGATGTAAATGTAAAAGCTGAGAACACACCATCGAGTGCCGAAAGTAAAAGGCGAAGAAGCTCTAAAGTCGTTCCTAAGGGAATGCAGAGCTTACAGCAAAAAGTTAACGCTGATTCCGCCGAAAGTAAAAGGCGAAGAAGCTCCAAAGTCGTTCCTAAGGGAATGCAGAGCTTACAGCGAAAAGTTAACGCTGATTCCGCCGAAAGTAAAAGGCGAAGAAGCTCCAAAGTCGTTCCTAAGGGAATGCAGAGCTTACAGCGAAAAGTCAGCGCTGATATGTGATTGTTTCTAAGCAAATAACGGCTGTGATTATGGCTTCGGATATGTGTTCGGACATTCATTTGCACATCACATTACATCATAACATTTGCATTCATAAACATTCATTCAGGCATATGTAGGATAACCATCATCATAGCATAAGTGATTGCTTCGGCAAAAAGAAAAAACTGTCTCCTATACTTCTTCGTGTACGAAAAGAAGAGCTTCGGAAGAAAGGGAAATGTTGTTTTTATGCTTCGCTGTGTACGAAAAGAAGGGAAGGTGTTTTTTCGCTTTCGGCTCAAAAAGATAATTTCGTCCACATCAAAGCACCTCTCATGCATTAGTGGAAGGGTAAGAACATATTACAAGGTATGAACAGAATTCATTAAGAACAAGTTTGGTCACATTTACAAAAGTTATCTCAAAAGTTTCTTGAGTCTGTCTACAGTCTACCCCTATTTAATCTTCAAGGGACTTCAGCTTCGGTGTCATTCTCTTTAAGTGTCGGCCTCGGCTTCGTCATCCTGCATGAATTAAGTTGTTGCAAGTCAAGATCGAGCTTGAAGGAAGAGGTAAGCACAAGGTATGATTCCTTACTGGTTCAATATGACTCCGAGCTTCGTCTCCAGCCTTTTCTCGCCCGCCTTTTGTCCATATCATCTTTACAAATCTATTAGAAATGCTTCGGGCGAGATCAGGAATGTCATCTAGAATTGATGGTGATAGAGTGAAATTGGGTCTGTTCACAATTTTTCCATGATCACAGCCAGCTTTTAGGAAAGCTGCAGCGGTGCCCCGAGAAGCTACCTGTAACACCCTGAATTTGAGGGTATAAAATTTCTTTTCTAATATCCACCAAATTCAGGTGTTACTCTCTCAGTTCTTCGCTTTCCTTTCTCTTTTCCCTAAAAATGGAGAATCATTTTGTTTTATATTAGCGTAAACCTAGTGGAATGAGCCCTAGAGGCACTTTGGTTGTTGTATTCATGCCGTTGCATGGTGTTTCTAAGTGCAAAATGTGTTTGAAACATGTTAACATATCTTATAGAAGCGCTCGGTAAATTTTCATATTTTTCGGAATATTTTTCTATTTTCCGGAAACCAAAATCTATTTATTTGTGGAACTTAAAAATGTTTTTAGAAATTCTAATTATGTTTTTTGAGTTTATTAGGTCCCAAAACATTTATAGGAATTTTTCTGGAATTTTTGAAAGTATCTATAATATTTTGAGCACAAAATATGGATTTCTAGGCTTTTTCGAATTTTAAAAATAGTAAAATCCGAATTTTAACTGAATTTTTATCTCGTCCAAACCCTAGGTATATATACATGTCCGACTTCATCTCGTCGAGCCCGTTCCAGAACACAAAACGTTTCCCCCAAATCCAATCCCTAGCTCCCGGTATTGCTCGCCGAAGTTCGGGGCGGTTCCAACTCCGGCGACAACTCCGGCGAGCAATTACTCCCAATCCGTGCATCGTCTGTGGAATCCGAGGGTACCACTGCGTTCGTCTCGTCGAAGGCTTCGTCGCAGCGCGTTCGGTTCATCGATTGGATCCCCGAATCTCCGGCAATCGACGGATTTCTCCTCGGCTCCGGCGAGGGTCTTCTTCCCCGGTGAGAAACCTCCATTGTTGCACCTAGGGTTTCTTCGTTTCTTCGTTTTCCCGTCCGTGCAGAGCCTCTCCCACTCTCCCCTCACCTTCCCCGGTGGCGGCGCCCCTCCCCCCTCCGTTTCCCCTCCTCGACGGCGCCCCTTTCTCCCTCCCCGGCGGCGGCGGCGGTGGCCGGCGGTGGCGCCCGCGTCCCGTGCTCCCGCGCCCGCGCGCACCCCTCCCCGGCGGCTGTGGCCGCGCCCCTCGCGCCCCGTGCGGCTGCGCCCACCTCCGGCCGGCCCAACCTCCTCCCTCCCCGTGCGCAGCCCCCTCTCCTTCCCCTCCTCTCTCTTCCATGGATGGGAGGAAGAAGATGAAGAGAGGAAGAAGATGGCAGTTCTGTAATTTAGTCCGCGCGAATTACAGTATGATTTAAAACATTCATAACTGTTGTGTTTTAAACCCGATTCGATCCATTCAAGTTGCGTTAGATTCGTATTAAAATTATCTTAATTTAGATATATTTATCCCAATTTTTGCACATTTTATTTAATTTAGTTAGACGTTTGTTTAACCAGTGGCTACTAGAACGACGTTTCAATTTAAAAACCTAATTTAGGATTTCGATTTGCGCATTTATAATTAGTCATCAATATGATTAACCTTAACTGAAATGTTATTTATTAATAATTATTTAGTTTAATCACGTTGTTTATTTATTAGTTTCGCAGGTCGGTCCGCGCGTGTCGTCGCGTGTCGTTCGCGAGTGTCGCGCGTGTCGTTCGCACGCGTTGTCGTGTGCCGTTCGCGTGTGTCGCACGCCTTGCCGCGTGCCGTTCGCGCGTATCACGCGTTGTCCGCGCGCTAAGTCGTTTGTGTCCGCGCGTGCGCACATCGTGTTTGCACGTCGTGCGTCGTTAATTCGCCTAGCTTAGAATCGCTCATATTCATTAAGTTTCTTGCTTAACTGTCAACTATTAAAATAGTAAGTTAGTCAAAACTAAGTAGTAGTATTAATTTACATTTAATTAATATCAATTAATATAATTATGTTGAATTGGATGTTCTAATTAGTACTTGTTTAACGTAAACGCGCTAACCCCTCGACCGTAGCTTCAACTATCGTGGTTCCTTTCCTCGCGTAACCGTAGAGGCGCTCTCTATTTTATATTGCTCGCTTTTATAACATTTTATCTTGTATGGTGTAATGTTCTTATGCATATGTATATGTTTGTTTGCTTGTGCATGTTCGTCTTCGCGTCGCGTTGCGATTAGATCGCGGTTCGTTTCTGAGCTTCGAGGAATCGACGGTGAAGCTTCGGCGACCAAATGACCTAGCTCTTCGAGTTCTACGAGATTGAAGACCCTGAGCATCTGTTTGGTGAAGGCAAGTGTCCTCTGACCCATTATGTCCTATCTACTTATAATTCACTGTCCCGCATACAATGATCAACCTAAGGATTGACTAGCTTTCTATTTACTTATCCTTGTTTACCCTTTTGGGTTATCATGGTTAGCTTTATGCTATTGCTTTACTTTAATCAATGAACATGATGTGAATATTATGATACGATGATGTTATCCCAATGATGATATTGTGATACTCTAGGGGGCTCGGGCCTTTTCCCTGAGTACCTCTCCGTAAGGACCTGTTCGTGGAGTGACCACCCGGGATAACAGTGCAACCATGGGGGTGAAATGGGACGCCCTTAGCTAATTAATTAGAGGAACTAGATGTGTAGTTGCTTCGCCGTCGTGCCGTCAATGGGGTCCAGGCACAGTGCTTGCTCTGCCGAGGCTGGGTGCCGAGGTTCTTTTGTTTTGCTTTTGTTAGTCACCCTCCTGCGGGGAGGGGTACTGTGTTTATCAAACTGGAGAAACCTAACGGGCGGCTATGACCTCTAGGGAATCTTTGTAAAGGCTACGTAGTGATACCCTGCCGGACCACCTAGGAAGTGATCAATGGGGAATCATGATCCCCGGGCAAAACGGGAATCACGGCTCATGGGTAAAGTGTGCGACCTCTGCAGAGGGTAGTGAAACTGATATATCAGCCGTGCTCACGGTTAAGAGCGGCCTTGGGATCCTCTTTGATTAGAGATACAGATGGTTCAATATACAATGGTTCTATTTATGGTTTTGGCTCGATGATGATAATGATGTTCCTCGAGGAGGAAATGGTTCACGGGTTGGCTATTACTAAAACTTGGCTTCCACTAATAATAAATATCTGACCAATTAAAAGCAACTGCTTGAGCTTAACCCCACATAAAGCTAGTCCACTACAGCCAAACGGGACATTTGCTGAGTACGTTGATGTGTACTCACCCTTGCTTTCACAAAACACCAGGTTGCCTTTGGTGTAATCTATGCTCAGGTAAAGAAGAAGTCGTCGAGGCGGATCTCCAGGAGTTCTAGGACTTCGATGAGTTCGAGGATTAGGCTAGCGACCTCCCCCAGTCAGCTGCCTGTGGTGGGTTGTTTACGTTTGCTACGTTTCGATTCTGTGTACTTTGATTTATATTATGTAAATGGCTCTAGTCTGTAATATTATTACTTACTCTTTATTGTAATTCGAAGCATTGTGCTATGATGAGTCATTTATGTAATCGCTGTGTACGTGAATTACTGATCCTGGCACGTACATGGTTCGCATTCGGTTTACCTTCAAAACCGGGTGTGACATAAGTGGTATCAAAGCCGTGCTGACTGTAGGACCGCTGACCTAGAGTAGCATTGGCCGTTTTAAGGACTTATTGATTATTACTTCATCTCATCCTTGATTCTGCTTCAAAATATTAGTCACCTTGACTAATTCTATGTTGTGCTCCTATATGCCCCCTTGACAAAAATTATTTTATTCTAGTATGGTCTATACTTCTCTCAATCTATTAGATCTGATCTCATCTTGTGCTTGCGACATCTTTGTAGATGCCCCCTGACCATAGCCTTTAGTCTTTTGGGACTCTTTCCTCATCCATTATTAAATTGCTACAATTTGACCATCTCTATTCCATTTTGTTATTGACATGCTCGTATCCTTGCATTTTTAATACCCTTATCCCTTAATCTAAAGCACTTACCCTTGTACCTCTACTGCCTATTTAAACATTTCAGTTATATGTCCATGATCTTACTGTCTTTTGAGACCCTTTCCTATTCTCTTGTTAAGTCTCTATCTTTTTGGCAAATTGTACTTTCTTGGTCTTGGTATGCTCGTACCATTGGAATCTTGCATACTCCTATTTTTATATATGCTTACCTTTATATCCCAATATCTGTTTGAAATATTTCGGTTAACATGCCCTTGACCACCCTTGTTTCCTAATGATCCATGAGTGATCATTTTATTTTGCGCACCTGTGGTAATCTCGTTGTTTCCTTGTAACTTCCTTCGGTAATGAATTTTTACTTCAACTCTTCTGTCGGAACCTCACTTATCTTATCCTTGATTATTTTCTCCACCTTGCCATTTGGTGAGTCTTGCCTTGACTCTGTCCATGGATTATGCTTTTCATCATTATCACATTTACCCTTATCGCCTCTACATCTTACCTCGATGTTTATATTATACCCGGCCTTTAAAACCTTCTCTCTTCCATCTCAATTTTATAGTTGTATTTTACCTATTTTCCCTTGGTCGTATGCTATTCCTTGTCGCTTGCAAGTTTTAACTCCATCCTTGGTCGTGCTCCAGTTGAGTATTACCTTTACCTTTCTCATCTTTTAATCTTACCTTGGAGATCAAACTATGTCCATTCTCTAAGATCTTCAATCTCCTATCCCAGTTTGGGAGCTGTGAGTTACCTATCTCTCCCTTGATTTCTTTTCACTTCTTGTCGCCTTACAAGTTTTGTGTTAATTCCATCTCTTGCTATGTTTTTATTTGCTATCACCCTCACCTTGTCGTCCATCGATCTTGCCTGGATACTCATCTTTATTCCTACTTCTTAAAAACCCCCTCTCTTCCACCTCAATTTTAGAGTGATAGTTTACCTATCGGGCCCTTGGACGTATCCTCTTCTTTTCCACTTGCAGATCTTGTCTGAACTTCATCCTTTGTGGTACTTATATCCTTGGTTCTTATGCACATTTACTTCCTCTCTTACATTCTTGTTCGGTATCACCTTTAGCCCTTGTAATATTCATACCCTTACCTTCATGCTTACTTTGAACCTCCCTTTAAAAGCCTTCTCTTTTCCATCCTTGTTCGAGGATAATGTCTTACCTATTTCGCCATTGACTGCTCCCCCTTCTTTGACGCCTTGCAAGTCTTGTCTAAAATACATCCTTTATTGTGTGTTTGTCCATTATCACCTTAACACTTGTCATCCCTCGATTTTTACCTTGATGCTTATCTTGCACCTGCATTTTAAAGCCTCCTCTCCCATTTCATTTCAAGAGTGACGTCTTGCCTATCCCGCTCTTGTTCATTCCCTTTTTCCTCTGTCGCGTTGCAAGTCTTGTCCTAACTCTATCTTTTGGTGTGTTTTTGCCTTTCACCTCCCTTACCTTTGTAATCTCTAGATCTTTCCATGATGTTATCTTATGCCTACCTTTTGAAATATCATCTTTTCCATCTCGATTTGAGAATGGTGTTTTACCTATCCTGACCTTGGTTGCATTCTCTCCCTTGTCAGTTACAATCTTTGCTTTAGCTCCATCCTTTATTATGCTCATGCCCCTACCCTCCATGTCTTATTATTCCCCTTGCCTTTTGTTGGCCTTAGAGTAGTTTCCCTTTTCAAGGAAAGACCACCATTTAATTAAAAGGAATGTATAGCAATGAGATGTTTGTTGATGTGTGCTCATGATGTTTGTCCTTCTGCTATGACTGATTTGCTTCTTTGGAATGAGTGTTGATGTGTTGTGGCCCTTGGACCGTAATGGAATCTGTTTACTAGGTGAGTGCCATAGAGTTAAGTAGTTGGGTTCTCCCCCTCCTCTCTCTAATATGTCTATACTTACCTTTTCTCGTTATTCTTTCCTCTTGCACCTGTCCTTTTGGCAACCTCAACTCCTCCAAATCAGTCAAGATCAGAGTCGGCAACATCTTCATCAAGTGTGTATCAATGCCCTTGTTAAGGGGGTTAGCCGCTAACCCCAATGAAGACAATGCAATCAACATCAACCAACAAGATCAGATTGGCGCAGCGAAAGCGTGTGTGGGTCCTAACCCACAGGTCCATGAGATCCTCAAGAATTGCATCAATCGGTCTCAAGCATCTGATGGTCAAAGCAACCAATCCACAAGTCAAGCCGGTGGAGTCAAAGTTGAGTTAGAAAAAGCTATGAAAGACTAATGAACCAATCTCATTTTCTTGCTAGCCTCTTCTTGAATCTCGAGGACGAGATTCTGTTAAGGGGGTTAGATTTGTAACACCCTGAATTTGAGGGTATAAAATTTCTTTTCTAATATCCACCAAATTCAGGTGTTACTCTCTCAGTTCTTCGCTTTCCTTTCTCTTTTCCCTAAAAATGGAGAATCATTTTGTTTTATATTAGCGTAAACCTAGTGGAATGAGCCCTAGAGGCACTTTGGTTGTTGCATTCATGCCGTTGCATGGTGTTTCTAAGTGCAAAATGTGTTTGAAACATGTTAACATATCTTATATAAGCGCTCGGTAAATTTTCATATTTTTCGGAATATTTTTCTATTTTCCGGAAACCAAAATCTATTTATTTGTGGAACTTAAAAATGTTTTTAGAAATTCTAATTATGTTTTTTGAGTTTATTAGGTCCCAAAACATTTATAGGAATTTTTCTGGAATTTTTGAAAGTATCTATAATATTTTGAGCACAAAATATGGATTTCTAGGCTTTTTCGAATTTTAAAAATAGTAAAATCCGAATTTTAACTGAATTTTTATCTCGTCCAAACCCTAGGTATATATACATGTCCGACTTCATCTCGTCGAGCCCGTTCCAGAACACAAAACGTTTCCCCCAAATCCAATCCCTAGCTCCCGGTATTGCTCGCCGAAGTTCGGGGCGGTTCCAACTCCGGCGACAACTCCGGCGAGCAATTACTCCCAATCCGTGCATCGTCTGTGGAATCCGAGGGTACCACTGCGTTCGTCTCGTCGAAGGCTTCGTCGCAGCGCGTTCGGTTCATCGATTGGATCCCCGAATCTCCGGCAATCGACGGATTTCTCCTCGGCTCCGGCGAGGGTCTTCTTCCCCGGTGAGAAACCTCCATTGTTGCACCTAGGGTTTCTTCGTTTCTTCGTTTTCCCGTCCGTGCAGAGCCTCTCCCACTCTCCCCTCACCTTCCCCGGTGGCGGCGCCCCTCCCCCCTCCGTTTCCCCTCCTCGACGGCGCCCCTTTCTCCCTCCCCGGCGGCGGCGGCGGTGGCCGGCGGTGGCGCCCGCGTCCCGTGCTCCCGCGCCCGCGCGCACCCCTCCCCGGCGGCTGTGGCCGCGCCCCTCGCGCCCCGTGCGGCCGCGCCCACCTCCGGCCGGCCCAACCTCCTCCCTCCCCGTGCGCAGCCCCCTCTCCTTCCCCTCCTCTCTCTTCCATGGATGGGAGGAAGAAGATGAAGAGAGGAAGAAGATGGCAGTTCTGTAATTTAGTCCGCGCGAATTACAGTATGATTTAAAACATTCATAACTGTTGTGTTTTAAACCCGATTCGATCCATTCAAGTTGCGTTAGATTCGTATTAAAATTATCTTAATTTAGATATATTTATCCCAATTTTTGCACATTTTATTTAATTTAGTTAGACGTTTGTTTAACCAGTGGCTACTAGAACGACGTTTCAATTTAAAAACCTAATTTAGGATTTCGATTTGCGCATTTATAATTAGTCATCAATATGATTAACCTTAACTGAAATGTTATTTATTAATAATTATTTAGTTTAATCACGTTGTTTATTTATTAGTTTCGCAGGTCGGTCCGCGCGTGTCGTCGCGTGTCGTTCGCGAGTGTCGCGCGTGTCGTTCGCACGCGTTGTCGTGTGCCGTTCGCGTGTGTCGCACGCCTTACCGCGTGCCGTTCGCGCGTATCGCGCGTTGTCCGCGCGCTAAGTCGTTTGTGTCCGCGCGTGCGCACATCGTGTTTGCACGTCGTGCGTCGTTAATTCGCCTAGCTTAGAATCGCTCATATTCATTAAGTTTCTTGCTTAACTGTCAACTATTAAAATAGTAAGTTAGTCAAAACTAAGTAGTAGTATTAATTTACATTTAATTAATATCAATTAATATAATTATGTTGAATTGGATGTTCTAATTAGTACTTGTTTAACGTAAACGCGCTAACCCCTCGACCGTAGCTTCAACTATCGTGGTTCCTTTCCTCGTGTAACCGTAGAGGCGCTCTCTATTTTATATTGCTCGCTTTTATAACATTTTATCTTGTATGGTGTAATGTTCTTATGCATATGTATATGTTTGTTTGCTTGTGCATGTTCGTCTTCGCGTCGCGTTGCGATTAGATCGCGGTTCGTTTATGAGCTTCGAGGAATCGACGGTGAAGCTTCGGCGACCAAATGACCTAGCTCTTCGAGTTCTACGAGATTGAAGACCCTGAGCATCTGTTTGGTGAAGGCAAGTGTCCTCTGACCCATTATGTCCTATCTACTTATAATTCACTGTCCCGCATACAATGATCAACCTAAGGATTGACTAGCTTTCTATTTACTTATCCTTGTTTACCCTTTTGGGTTATCATGGTTAGCTTTATGCTATTGCTTTACTTTAATCAATGAACATGATGTGAATATTATGATACGATGATGTTATCCCAATGATGATATTGTGATACTCTAGGGGGCTCGGGCCTTTTCCCTGAGTACCTCTCCGTAAGGACCTGTTCGTGGAGTGACCACCCGGGATAACAGTGCAACCATGGGGGTGAAATGGGACGCCCTTAGCTAATTAATTAGAGAAACTAGAGGTGTAGTTGCTTCGCCGTCGTGCCGTCAATGGGGTCCAGGCACAGTGCTTGGTCTGCCGAGGCTGGGTGCCGAGGTTCTTTTGTTTTGCTTTTGTTAGTCACCCTCCTGCGGGGAGGGGTACTGTGTTTATCAAACTGGAGAAACCTAACGGGCGGCTATGACCTCTAGGGAATCTTTGTAAAGGCTACGTAGTGATACCCTGCCGGACCACCTAGGAAGTGATCAATGGGGAATCATGATCCCCGGGCAAAACGGGAATCACGGCTCATGGGTAAAGTGTGCGACCTCTGCAGAGGGTAGTGAAACTGATATATCAGCCGTGCTCACGGTTAAGAGCGGCCTTGGGATCCTCTTTGATTAGAGATACAGATGGTTCAATATACAATGGTTCTATTTATGGTTTTGGCTCGATGATGATAATGATGTTCCTCGAGGAGGAAATGGTTCACGGGTTGGCTATTACTAAAACTTGGCTTCCACTAATAATAAATATCTGACCAATTAAAAGCAACTGCTTGAGCTTAACCCCACATAAAGCTAGTCCACTACAGCCAAACGGGACATTTGCTGAGTACGTTGATGTGTACTCACCCTTGCTTTCACAAAACACCAGGTTGCCTTTGGTGTAATCTATGCTCAGGTAAAGAAGAAGTCGTCGAGGCGGATCTCCAGGAGTTCTAGGACTTCGATGAGTTCGAGGATTAGGCTAGCGACCTCCCCCAGTCAGCTGCCTGTGGTGGGTTGTTTACGTTTGCTATGTTTCGATTCTGTGTACTTTGATTTATATTATGTAAATGGCTCTAGTCTGTAATATTATTACTTACTCTTTATTGTAATTCGAAGCATTGTGCTATGATGAGTCATTTATGTAATCGCTGTGTACGTGAATTACTGATCCTGGCACGTACATGGTTCGCATTCGGTTTACCTTCAAAACCGGGTGTGACACTACCCAGGCGCAGAAATCACCATGCCCGGCTATAACTTCGTCAAGCTCATCAATTTCACCCTCAATATGTTCGAAGGTCTTTGGTAAATCTTCAGCTGACGGGGTGAATTTCTCACTGCTAGCTCCAACTGAGTGGAAAATTTTTCTCAGTCGTTGAATACATTTGTTGCCAAATTCCACACATTTGTCTTGAAGGCTCGCCAATAGATTTTTCAAATCTGAATTTTGTTGAACTTCGGCTTCAAGTTTTGCAGTAAATTCTTGCTTTTCTTGTTCAAACTGTTCAGATTGGCGGAGAAGCTTTGCGTTCAGTTCTGTTATTTTAGCTTCGGCTTCCGCCAATAAGCCTTCAGTTGCTTGAAGCTCGAAGTTCTTCTTTTCAATAGTAGCTGATTGCTCTTTTATTTTGCTTTCTAAATTTTCAATTATAACCTCGTGTTTCTTGTCTTCCAGATCTTGCTTCATTTTCAAAGCTTTGCTCAAAAGCATACTCTGCACGAAAACAACCTTCGTTAGATATGTCTTCATCATTAAAAACAATAAAAGTCAAGGGAAAAGTAGTTCACCTTGAAATTGGAATAAAATAAACTACCAACGATATGTTGTCGTCGGTAACGGCTAATGTCCGTTTCTAGCTTCGGGAAACCGATACTCTTTGACAGAGTGCCGATGACCTTAGCTCCAGTTTGATCCCGGATACAGTCTAATTTTTCATCATCAATACCTCCGAAGAGGTGTGCTCCTGGTCTGTATCCGCAAGATTTGGCATACTCTTTAAGCTCTTCTACTTCGGTTTCTGACAATTTTTCTCCAACTAATTTCTGAAACATGAAGGCCTCGTCCTTTGAAGCTTCGTTAGCTTCGTCAGCAATTTCCTTTTCTTTCCGAGGCACTGCGGCCATGGCTTCTTTGGCGGCAGTAGTAGCTTCTTCTGTGGCCATGTCTAGCAGTATTTTGTCGATATGTTCGATTGTGCTTTCCAAGTTCAAATCTTCAATTGAGGTAGCTTCGGCAGCCGCGATCTCCGAAGGTGTGATTTCAATATTTGTTATTTCTCCATCCGCTGGTATCTTCTGAGCTGAAGCTCTCGGTGGTGTCTTGTCAATGACTTCTGTCACTGCGATGATTCTTTGCCTCTTTGTTTTAGTCGTTTTCTTCGTTTTTTCCGGCTCCTTTTCCTTCTGAAAAAACTTTGTCAGTTGAGGCCCCAATGGACTTAACTTCGCAGGCAGAGATTCAGTCATTACCTTCAAAATTTCTTCCACGTCAGTGGCAGAGTGTGATGCGGGAGTCCCCTCTTCATCGGATACTTTTTGCTTCGGAGATGTTACTTTTTTCTTCTTTGGAATTTTCTTCTTTTTTGATGGTTCTTTCTCATCTTCATTTAGAGCTTCAGCTATCCTTTTCCTTTTCCGGCCTCCGACACCTTTATTCAAATTTTCGTAGTCAGGGTATTCAAAACCCAGGGCGTCCAGCACTCGATTCAATCTTCGCTTCGGACGGGTGCCGAAGGCCGCAGTCATCAACTGATCTTCTTTTTTGGAGTAATTGCCGAGTATTTCATTGCACATTACTTCAATCGTATCCAGCCACTCTTGGCAAGGTGTTTTAAAGTACTTCTTAAACTTGAAATAGTAAGGTAACCGCACAAGTTCTCCTTCTTTTTTCTCCCCCTCTAGCTTCGGCATTTCCCATTCTTTTAAACTAGGAAAAACCCTGAAAGCCAAAAACTCCTGAACCAGGTCTCTTGTACTGATATGCTCTGCAATAATTCTGAATTCCTCCATCGCTTGTTGCGTTGGGCCTTCTGGTGTCATGTTGCAACGAGGCCGGGTTTCTCCGAAGATTAGTTCAAGCGGACTTTGCACAAGCTTCTCCTTGTCGTCATCAACTTTGACATAGAACCACTCCGACTTCCAGCCTGCTGCCCATTTGCTTCGGTAGCTGATTACAGGAAATTTTGTGGTTTTCCGATAAGCAAAATTATAGCAACCAAAATTGTCATGCAATCCATCTTTTCTAGCCTTCGTCTGATAGTGCAGCTCGTGAACTCGGCAAAAGCTGTCCGCAAACGGCTCTACCGCTTGGCTTCGGAGGGCCCAGATATAAATACTAAGCCTAACGATAGCGTTAGGAGTCAACTGATGAAGGTAGATACCAAACCTCTTCAATGTCTCTGCAATTATTCCATGCAGGGGAACCTTAATCCAGCCTTTAAAAAGCTCTTGAAAATGACAATTTCATCCTTCTCCGGCTTTGGGGTAGTTTCTTCCCCCCCGAAGCGTAGTAGCTTCTTTTGGCTTTCACTGAAAAAACCCGACTTTACCATCTTGGAGAGATCAGCCTTCGAAACAGTAGACTTTCCGAAGTCCAGGTGGCTGGGCTTACTTGGCATTGCAATACGATAATCATCTTCAGGATCAGTTTCCTCAGTGTTTTCTTCTTCTACCTCGGCAGTTGCTTGTTCTGCATCAGCACTGGGGATTTTTTCCGAAGTTACCAGCCCAGATCGTTCCATCGCTTCGGAGATGGGGATAGTTTCTGAACCTTCAGCTTCGCCTCCCTCACGCTCAACCCTAGCGGTGGAGCGCACTCTGGCCATTTAATTCTGAATTTGTGGGAATTAAATACTTTTTCTTCCGAAGTTTTTTCTTCTAACGAAGCAGGCTTCAAACTGGAGCTTCGTTCGATTCCGAGAGTCAAGCTTCGGCTATGGTTAAAAATTTTGGCAGCAAAACAGTGCAAATAGCAATGAATGCTGTGGTAACTTCACACCTACTCGTCTGTTTATATAGTACTGCAGGTAAGAAGGCGAAGCGCCAGGATTTTTACACCAGGCAGACAGCCGCTTGCACTCGCTGCGCGGTGGACCGCAGAGACTAGACAGTAACTCTGCAAGGTGGGACCACTATGCGCTGGGAAACTGAATCGTTTCTCGATAACGAGCTCAGGGAAGGTGTTTTTTGGACCTTCGGCTTCCGGAAGCTTAGGAGACTTTTTTTCAAGGATCAAGCTCGTTACGAAAAACGATCTAGCGTCGCGAAAGGGGCTACTGTTGGGACTATGCTTCGTTGCCGAAGGTCTTGTAAGAAGAAGCAGTTCTCGGCTGAAGCTGTTTGTATGAGATGACCGAAGGTTCCTCTTCATGAAGCTTCGGAGTTTACAAACCGACATAAGAGTAGAATGACCTTTTAGTCCCTATATGTTTGAGTCACCATTGTAATCCCTTATGAGGGGCATAATTGTAATTCCTCGCAGGCTACGCCCTGTGCCTATAAATAGGTGAACAGTGTCTCTGTACTGTTCACGCATTCCTGTATTTGCTAACGCATCACTCGGGAATTATTGTTTGTCAAGGCAAAGGTATAAGTGTACCTAATTATTGTGTTCAAATATCTTAAATTCGTATAATGATATGTGTGAATGATGTTATTTATTTTCAATATATTTATCTCTAATGTTTCATGTTTTACCTTACTTTGTGTTAACTCCATAAGTTTAATTACGAAGGTGAAACCTTCGTAATATTATGTTTGTGACCTTCGTCCGAAGCTCATTTGATCCTTGTGGAGATAATGCTTCAACGGACGAAGGACATTGATATTTAACATTTTATGTTGCCTTGTTCTTAATTCATAGCATTTGAGAGCAAGTCCCCAACAGACGGGAATTACCCTGGCCGACGGGAATCAGTAGAATTCCTGTAGTGCAAGACACCTCCGACGACGTACCGACGCCAATGGAGGAAGACGACCTGCAAGGAGAAGACCTGGTCGACTACGGAGCTACGCCAGAACACTTAGAAAATTAGGAAAGCAAGGTGACGAATTGGTCAGAACCAGTATGACGCTCAGTGGTGTTGGAACTGACAGTTCGACCAAATCTAAAGGGATCACGTCCGTTGAGTCAACCATCGTGACCAAGGCCACTGCGTACCATCCTAGTAAGTGGCAAGATGCCTAAGAAAACCGATGTGATCACATCGAGTTAGTTGCTTTTGGTTCGCTCAGCTCCACCAAAAGACAGGGGGGCATATGTTGAGCACCATTTTGAGTGTGCGGACGGTCCGGCCCTGGGGCCGGACGGTCCGCGGTCCGGACAGTCCGCGCCTATGGGCCGGACGGTCCGCGCAGGCGCAGAACAGATTAGGGTTCCGAGTTTCTTGCTATGTTTGTTGACGAAAATCTCGGGATAAGCTCGGAAATTAGTTTGTAAAGGGTCCAGCCCCCCTTCTCTATAAATAGAGAGGTATACGGCCGATTTGTAATCATCAATCGAATCAATACAACTTCTATTTCGCATTTTATCCTAGGAGTAGTTCTAGTCTAGTTTAGGTTTAGCCTCTCGATCCCCAAATTCTTCGCCTCTCTTCGACTCTACGCCGATTAGAGGAGTCTAGGTCGGCCGGCCCGAGCCTAGACAACCCCTAGGATCTCTCCTCCCCGACGGGGTCCCTCCCAGGAGCGAGATCCAGGCGCCGCCGACGATCTTTCGCCGCCCCTGCGCACGCGCGGACCGTCCAGCCCCAGGGCACGGACCGTCCGGCCGTCAGGCAGAGGACTCAGCCCCTGCGCTAGGTCGCGGACCGTCCGGCCCCAGGTCGCGGACCGTCCGGCCCCAGGCCGCGGACCGTCCGCCCCTGACCAGAGAGCACCGCCGCCGGTTCTTCTTGAGTATTTGGCGCACCGAAAAAGCATCAACAATAATATTTTTTATTAACGCACGGGTACCATAGGCAGCAAATCAGAGACCCGCATCCATCGCCTCTCTCACTTCCAAGGTTTCGTAGAGCAGTAGGGGAAGGAAAGAGGTGGACATACATTTTCGTTGCCGGAGAAGGACATGACGAAGACCTTGGCATCTGGAGTCGACATAGGTATTATACCGCTAGATATATAGGGAGAGAGCACGAAAGCGGAGAAAGAAGCCCAGCCGAAGCAGCTCCAAACCGAGAGGCACCCGCACCAGGCGTCAATCCAAGAAGGGCGAGAGAATGCGAGTGTCTTCCTAGCCCTGGACCCACCGTAGCGACACAACACCACCACCAACTCTGTAGCATATGCCGACTGCTGCCACGCTACGGGCCTTGGTTGTCTAATATCTCAGACCTAGACTCCTCATCGCTAAGATAACCGAAGCGTGGCAGACGCCACCATGTCCTCCTCGACGGCACGCACGGAGAAAGGCCAGGAGTATGACCGACTCGCGCCATACCCGCGTCAACGAGCGTCGGTCAGCTCACGGCTGCGACCGTGAGCGGGGGCAGCAGGTTGGGGAGGAAGAGTAGGGCGAAGGCCGGGAAGATGAACGGGACGTCCGACGACGACGAAACTGATGGTGCGCGCATGATGTGAAACGTCCTCGTGGACGTGCAATATGAAAGTCGCCTAGAGGGGGTGAATAGGCGTTATCTGAAATTTACAAATTTAAACACACACTACAAGCCGGGGTTAGCGTTAGAACTTAAATCAAGTCCGGGAGAGAGGGAGAAACAAATCAAATGAAAATCAAGCGAATGAACACGGTGATTTGTTTTACCGAGGTTCGGTTCTGAAGAACCTAGTCCCCGTTGAGGTGGTCACAAAGACCGGGTCTCTTTCAACCATTTCCCTCTCTCAAACGGTCACTTAGATCGAGTGAGCTTTCTCCTTAACCAAACGGGTCACTTAGACCCCGCAAGGACCACCACACACTTAGGTGTCTCTTGCTTTGATTACAATTTACTTGGGAACAAGAATAAGGAAGAAAGAAAGAGATCCAAGCAACAAGAGCGCAAAGAACACGAACAAACACTCTCTCAAGTCACTAGGTGGTTGGAATGAGTTTGGGACTTGGAGAGGCTTTGATTCTTTTGATTTGTGTCTAGGAGTGAATGCACTTGCTCTTGTATTGAATGAAAACTTCAGAAGACTTGGATGCTTGGAGTTGTGGTGGTTGGGGGTATTTATAGCCCTCAACCACCAATAAGTCATTGGGGAAGGCTGCTGGCGATGGACGCACCGGACAGTCCGATGCGCCACCGGACAGGCACTGTAGGCTGTCCGGTGCGCCGCCACTGTCGGTGTTTTGGGTCCGACCGCACACCCGGGGTTGCCCCTCAAGGTGTTTTTAGGAGTAGGACGGTGTCGCCGACTGTAGCAAAATGGTTCGTGCCAGATGCACGAGGGACAGTGGACAATGTTTACAGGTTCGGGCCGCTTAGAGATGCGTAACACCCTACGTCCTGGGGAGTATGCTTGGTGAATGAGGTTACAAGGTAACTCTCTGAATTGAGAATGCAGAGAGTTGAGGTGGGTGGCTGAGTGATAGGGTTGATCGTCCTGAAGGGGTGCCCCCTAGGCCTTATATACTCGACCGTGGGGCAATACACGTGGATATGATAACAATGTATACCTAAAAGATAGCGAACTGTTTGAGTCTATCTTCCTATGATTCTGCCGATCTATCCTCGCCTGGTTCCACTGCATGGAGCTCCAACGCGGGAAAGTCGGATCCTTGTTGTAGTCGCTTGCTCGACGCTGTGGGCCGTCCGGGCTTGCATCAATCCGGCCTTACGTCGACCTGCTTTACCGATTGTCCCTTCCCAGGCCCACGAAGGAATGGCCTTATGATTCATTGGGCCCTTGGGCCTTTCGTGAGGCCTTCCGTCCTTCTAGTGGACACGGGGGATATCTGTCCCCCACAAGCCCCCGATCTTTGGGTTGATTTTGAGGTAATCAGCCTAAAAATCTCAGGTCCAGTTTGCAGTCTTTATTTATGATAAGATATGCTTTCCAAGCAGTCCAGTAAAAATGATTTTTTACTGTCTCCTTCTATTTAGATCGCTCGTGGACTGGAGCCTTGCTTCATGTTTGTGCCTTAGAGGTTGGCATTTCTTCTTGTGGGACCCTGGATTTCATTGGGTGCACCGGAGGTGCACCCAATGGGTGTAGCCCCCGAGCTTCGAGTAGATTTTGGAAAATAATCTGCTCGAAGGTCTTCATCAGAAATTATCTTTATTTTACTCTTGTTCTTTGGTTGAGAGCCAGCCTTGTCTTTAATCTTGTCCCATGCCTTAGAAGTCGGCACTATCTTGGTTTGAAATGGTAATCCATGGGGTGCACCGAAGGTGCACCCAATGGGTGTAGCCCCCGACCTTCAAGTGGATTTTTGAGGATAATCCATTCGAAGGTCTTCCTTTTGTCTCTTTTTGTTGAAGATTATCCTTTCTGCCTGTAAAAGTCGGCCTGATGCCATCCGCATTATGCTTTGGAGGTCAGCATTATGTCATCAATATTATGCTTCAGAGGTCAGCATGTATTTTGTCTTTTGCAGCCGAGTTCACAATCCATCCATATCTTGCTAGGTGGTGTAATTTATTTGCTCTGCGACTGATTGGACATTTGATGGACGCTCTCTGCCTAGTCTTCACGTCGCTTCTATCGGCCATATTTTGTACTTCATCGGCTATATTTGGCTTTCCTCTGATCCTTACTGATATCTCATTTTTGTCTTGAGGTATTCATTGCATGCCCTGCACGGATGTGACAGTTTTGAAAAATATACTGATAATTCCTGGGCGTCCCCCCCAATGGGTGTGGGCAAGGGACGGCTTGGTACGCTGAGTGTTTTAGCCGGCTGCTTTTGAGTAGTAATGTGATGTGACAGCTGGTGTAATCATATCCTCCGCGCTGTTGACTGGAGTCCCAATGGGTGTTGTGTTGCGTGAAACGGCGTCAGCCGCCTGACGTGTCTTCAGACGGGTTGAAGTGCTTATTGAATGCTTTGCGACTGTTCAATGACCGTGGTTGGAGGTGAGCGGTTGCCTTCTTCTTCTATAAATAACGTCGTTGTCTTTCCGGCTTTTTCACATCTCTTGTTGTTCTCTGTTGCTTGCTTTTCTTCTCTCCCTTTCGCTTCCACCATGGGCAAGAACAACAAGCGCAAGCGTGAGCCAACTCCTCCATCGGAGGATTTTGGTGACTCGGAGTACTCAGAGGAGGAGTTCTCCTCTGAGTCTGAGGGGTCTCCGGCTCCCATCCCCCTGCGTGAGTCATCTGACGACTCAGACGACTCCCAGGGGCTCGCGGCGGAGGTCTGGACTTATATCCGGGTCGTCGAGCGCTCCGGGCTCGCTGGCTCGGATGAGTCGGAGTACTCCTCGGACGAGGAGGACTCGTCCGAGGAGGGCGGTGGTGGCGATGGCGGTGGCGACGACGACGACAAAGGCGGTGGTGGCGACGACGGTGACAGCGGCGGCAGGGGCAGCAGCGGCGGCGGCAAGGGTGACGGCGGCGGCAGCAGCAGGGGCGGCAGCGGTGGCGGCGGCAGCAGCAAGGGCAGAAACAAGGCCAGTGGCTAAATGCCACTGGTTTTTAGATATTATTATAGATTAGAAGTAGTATAATGTAGTAGTATCAGTAGTATAGAGTAGTATAATGTAATGTAGTAGTAGTAGTAGTAGTAGTAGTAGTAGTAGTAGGGAAGTATCAACTCATAATGAGTTGATTTGTAAGTATGATATCTTCCCTTTAATGAAGAAATTATGTTGCCTTCTCTGTGCCAATCATCCTACTTATTTGTGAAGTTGATTTCCTTGTAATTTGTAAGTAAATAACTCTGGCATCATATCGACGTTTTTAGAGGTAGCTGCCGAGTGACTTGTAGATGACGTCGAAGTTTTAGAGGTAACTGCCGAGCGACTTAACACGAAGTCGGGGTTTTAGAATCAACTGCCGAGCGACTTGGGGGCGACGTCAGCGTTTTTAGAGGTAACGCCGAGCGACTTGAAGACGACGTCAGCGTTTTAGAAGTGACGCCGAGTGACTGAATACGATGTCGGAGTTTTAGAGTCAACTGCCGAGCGACTTGAGGGCGACGTCAGCGTTTTAGAGGTAACACCGAGCGACTGAACACGATGTCGGAGTTTTAGAGTCAACTGCCGAGCGACTTGAGGGCGACGTCAGCGTTTTAGAGGTAACGCCGAGCGACTTGAAGACGACGCCAGCGTTTTAGAGGTGACGCCGAGTGACTGAACACGATGTCGGAGTTTTAGAGTCAACTGCCGAGCGACTTGAGGGCGACGACAGTATTTTAGAGGTAATGGCGAGCGACTTAACACGATGTCGGAGTTTTAGAGTCAACTGCCGAGCGACTTAAGGGAGACGTCAGCGTTTTAGAGGTAACGCCGAGTGACTGGACACGATGTCGGAGTTTTAGAGGTAACACCGAATGACTTAAAGACAACATCAGCGTTTTAGAGGTAACGCCGAGTGACTGGACACGATGTCGGAGTTTTAGAGTCAGCTGCCGAGCGACTTGAGGGCGACGTTAGCGTTTTAGAGGTAACGCCGAGCGATAACGGGCTGCGTGGGCCACATTGAGGATAATAGCCGAGTGATGATGTGGCGCACTGGTGTTTTGGAAGTAACTGCCGGGTGACGACGTGGCACGCCGGTGTTTTTGAAGTAACTGTCGGGTGCTGACTGGGCGCTTTTTGAAACGGTATCTGGCTCGGGAATACCCCATAAGTGCTGCGCTTTTAGCCGCCTCTGCTTTCCGTGCCCTAGTTCTTGCTTTCTTGCTTCCGAATCCTCTCTGCAATTCGCCTCCCACTCTGCTCGCCGGTAGAATCGAGATGGCGCCCAAGAGGAAGGCCTCGAGTTCGTCTGCCGCGGTGATTCCTCCAATCGACCCCAACAACCAGTTGCCTTTCGTAGGTAACCACATGTCTGTCATCTCCGAGCCCGAACTTCTCCACCTCGTGTCCATCGGGGTTCTTCCCCCGAGGGAGCTCTGTTCTTGGCGGATTTGCCATGGGGTCACTGTCCCGACTGAGGATACCCATGAGTCCGTGATTTACGCTCCTTTCCTTCTCCGCGGCCTCAGTCTTCCCATTTCTCCCTTTTTCCGCGACCTCCTTGATTTCTACCATCTTAACTTGACCCATCTGAATCCCAATTCTATCCTGCAAATTTCCATTTTCGTTCATTTGTGCGAAGCTTTTCTTGGCGTGATGCCACATTTTGGGTTGTGGAAGTACTTGTATCACTGTCGCCCTGGGATGGCCGGAGGACAACATCAGTTGGTTGGGGGTGCTAGCTTGGAGATGCGCCGCGGGAGGAAGACTGAGTATCTCGAAATCCCTCTCAAAGACAGTATCAAGGGATGGCACTTGGAGTGGTTCATTGTTGAGAATTATGGAAACTCTCTCCCCCTCGGTCGGGAAGACAGCCGGACGTTCGCACCCCGAGTTGGACCGAGTCCCCCACGGATCAGGAGGTAGCTGAGGCAGGTGCTTTGCTAGCTGAAGTTGGGTTGCTGAAGGAGAGGGGTCTGACTGTTGAAGCTGTGGTTGCTGATTTTGTCTTCAAGAATATTCAGCCATTGAAAGACAGGGCATACCCGGCTTATCTATATCGAGGCCTAGCCGACTCAACTCGGGTTACCAACAGAAGAATTCCCTCTGTAGACTTGGTGAACCGACTTGAGATGATCCTTAGAGGCAAGGTGTCAAATGTTGGTGCCCCAGTGGCATACTCAGCCTGGAACTTGCCTCCTCCCAAAGCCTTCACTCTTTTTGTGTCGAATCCACCTGTCACTGATGGCAGTTTGGACCTTAGAGTGCGACCCTCTGCTGAAGAAGCTAGCGCCTTGGTTGCCTCGCTCGGGGAGATTCCTGATGATGAACGGCAGGTCAATTTTGAGGTGCCCCTGAATCCTAGTAATGTAGAGATAAGTGCTATGCTTGATTTGCTGGCTGAGGACTCTTTTGATGCTGCTCCTGCTGGGACATTGGTGGTGGCGCCCCTCCTAGAGGCTGATACGACCTTGGATATTCAGAAGCCTGCCAGTACTCGCCCGAGGCGCCCTTGCCGAGCCAATCAACCTGATCCTTCTGCTGATGAGCAGAAAAAGAAAAAGAGACGCCTCCGACGAGTATCCAGTTTGGATCAGGATGTTGGTACTTCGGTTCCTGCTGCTGAAGAAGTGCCTGTGACTAAATTTATTGACGCTAACCCCAATGGGTGTGCTCGATCTACTGTTGATCCCAATGTGGGTGCTCCATCTGTTGCTGATCCCAATGGGGGTGCTGCCTGTGTTGCTAATGAAGACGACAGGGAGGAAGAGGATGAAGTTCCTTTGACTCGGAAAAACAGTCGGCAGTTCATTGCTAGTGGTGAAAGCAGTGGAGTTCCTTCTCCTGCTTTGTCTGCTCTCATTGGTCTGCAAGAATTGTCCCTGGCGAATTTTGATCAGACTCTTGAGGATATGGTTCCAGAGGATTTGTTATCGGAGCCAGCAGATGATGGTGTGATGGAGGTTTGTGCTGATGTGCTTGATGCTGGGTTGAGGTCATCCCGTGCCTCGTCGACCTTAGAGCGCGATCTCGAGGGTCAGGAGACTGACTTGGATCATCCTGGTCCCATGGAAGTAACTGAGGGCCCATCAGCCTTAGAGGTGGCTACCGCAGAGAACTTGGACCCCAAGGATGGTGTTGACACATGCCCAGCCCCCGAGGATGTTGCCGGGGGTGACTTGGTTCGGGTGGGAAGTGCAAGCCACTGCCCAGCCCCCGAGGGTGCTACCGGGGATGATCCGGCTCAAGTGGGCAGTGCAAACTATGACCCAGCCCCCGAGGGTGTCCGAGCGGGGTCTCCCTCTTGTACTTCCATGGACGTTCATGCGGGATCGCCTCCGCACTCCGGCTGCATGGTGGTAGCCCAAGCTTTGGGCCAGGGAGTCGCTTTAGAGGGCAGCGCCCCCGCTGACCAAGTTTTGGGCTCTGTTGATGGCACTGAGTTGGTGCCTGTTGGTTCGTTGCAAGCTGCTTCGGGTAGCGGCCTTACGCCCGGTCATCAATTGATCTCTCATGATTTGAGGGTCCCTTCGTTCTTTTCCAACCTCCAGGTATTGTGGTATATTTTAGCTTGATTTTTACACCGCATGAACTGCTGTCATTACACTCATCTGCTCTCCTTATCAGGCTTTGGTGGACGGGATGGCTAGCCAGCTGAGGTTACAGGGTGCTCCTGTTCCAGAAGTAGCTTCGTCTCTTGCACGTTGGAATCCAGTGTTACTTCAACATCGTGTCTCTGACTTGGAGGCGACCAATGCTGGTTACTGCTTTTTTGCTTCTCTTTGTCTTCACTATTAAAATGCTTTACATTCTGGCCCCTTTTGTTTGGTTGTCTCCTGCTAGGTATGACTCGGCAGATTTCCACTCTTGAAGAAAAACATTCTCGAGATCAGGCTGAATTGGTCAAGCGGTGCTCTGACTTTGAAGAAAAGTATTCTCAAAGTCAGACTGAACTAGCTCAGGTCTCTGCTGCCTTAGATGACGCCAATGCACTGAGCTCTTCCCTTCACGCTCAACTTAATTCTGAAAAGGTGACTTATGAAACTGTGCCTTGCCTTGTTGTGCTCCTATTGCTTGCTTGATGTTTGAGGGAGTTGACTTTTGTTTGCAGGAAGAAAACGTATCCTTGCTGCCTCTCGCGGCAGTCTCGACAGATTGTATCGCGATTCTAGCAACTCGCTGACCATCCTGGAAAGGAGTCATCGCTTCACCATGGAAGAGTTAGACAACCAGCGTTGTAAGTTGCAGGAATCCACAGATGAGGTGACCCGGCTCAAGCAATTGATATCAGCGAAGGATGCTACTATCAAAGAACTCTGTGCTTCCAAGAAATCCATCGCCCAGGAGTTAGAAGCTGCTCGGTTGGCTATCAAGGTTGCTGAAGAAACTTCCGTTACTCTCAGAGCCCAGCGCGACAGAGCCATGGATAAGGCCATTCGGGCGGGGCGAATCTTGATGAGGAGACCCGGCGTGGTTGTTCTCGAAGATATAAGGGCTGACGTGAATGCTGCTCCTGATTCCTCGAGTCGCCCTTCCTCGTCGATTGCTCCTGAGAAAGATATCACAAAATAGAGAAACATTTTGCGTGCTTTGAGCGCGCGGTTAGCATGGTCAGACATTTGTTAGAGGATGTCATTTCAGTACTTGAACGACATTGTTATTCTCCTATTGTTTCAGAATTCATCAGTTCGTAAATTTGCAGTAGTAAAATGATGTGTGATTGTTTTAAGACTGTTTTTGCGAGATATAGAAGTCATCCTTATATGAGTAATTGTAAGTACGTCAGATCGCCTTAAGTCGCTGCTGACTTAAGTCGATTGCTTCTGTTAATAGGGTGTAGTGGTCACCCTGAATTGCGGTGGCGCGAGCATGTTGCACCGGCTTAAGTCGCTGCTGACTTTAGCCGATTGCTCTGTTAGCGGGGTATAGTTGTCACCCCGAGTTAAGTAAGCTCGAGCATGTTGCACCGGCTTGAGTCGTTGCCGACTTAAGCCGATTGCTCCGTTATCGGGGTATAGTGGTCACCGCGAGTTAAGTAAGCTCGAGCATGTTGCACCGGCTTGAGTCGTTGCCGACTTAAGCCGATTGCTCCGTTGGCAGGGCATAGTGGTCACCCCGAGTTAAGTAAGCGCGAGCATGTTGCACCGCCTTAAGTCGTTGCCGACTTAAGCCGATTACTCCGTTAGCAGGGCATAGTGGTCACCCCGAGTTAAGTAAGCGCGAGCATGTTGCACCGCCTTAAGTCGTTGCCTACTTAAGCCGATTGCTCTGTTAGCAGGGCATAGTGGTCACCCCGAGTTAAGTAAGCGCGAGCATGTTGCACCGCCTTAAGTCGTTGCCGACTTAAGCCGATTGCTCCGTTAGCAGGGCATAGTGGTCACCCCGAGTTAAGTAAGAATGCAAGTCAATCATGAACAAACTGAGTATCTTTGAAGCCCTTTTTTATTGATGACATATTTCCATTTTACAGAGTACATCGTCGTCCCGATAGCTTTTGAAATACAGCTAGGGATAAAATTTCCTGAGGTGTTCTATATTCCAGGAGTTCCCGACTTCTGTGCCGTCCATCTGAGTGAGACGATATGATCCTGGCCGAGTGACTTCTGCTACTACGAAGGGTCCTTCCCATAAGGGTGATAACTTGTGCCGTCCCTCCCCCGATAGAATTCGGTGGAGGACGAGATCTCCTACTGAGAAGGATCGCTGTCGCACGGCCTTGTCGTGATAGTGCCTTAGAGTCTGCTGGTACCGTGCTGATTGGATTACTGCATTCAGCCGTTCTTCCTTGAGTATATCGATGTCCTCCATCCTAGTAGCTTCGGCTTCTGCTATGCTTTCGAAGGTCAACCTTGGCGCCCCGAACTTGAGATCGGCGGGTAGCACTGCCTCCGACCCATAGACCATGAAGAAAGGAGTGTTTCCATGCAGAGCTCGGCTAGGTTGGGTTCTTAGGCTCCAAACGACATAGGGCAATTCCCTTATCCACTTTCCTGCGAACTTTTCATTCTTATCGAAGACCTTTTTCTTGAGTGCCTCCAGTATCAGCCCGTTGGCTCGCTCAACCTGCTCGTTGGCTCTTGGATGTGCTACAGAAGCATACTTGATCTGAATGCTTTTTTGCTCGCAGAAGTCGAAGAACTCTGAACTTGTGAAGTTGGATCCTAGGTCAGTTATGATGCTGTTTGGTATCCCGAATCTGAATATTATGTCTTGTATGAATTCCACGGCCTTAGCTGAGGTTAAAGAAGCAATGGGTTTGAACTCTATCCATTTAGTGAATTTGTCGATTGCTACCAGTACATGAGTGTATCCTCCTTGAGCTTTCTTGAAAGGTCCAATCATATCCAGTCCCCAGCATGCGAAGGGCCAAGTCACTGGTATGGTCTGCAGTTGCTGTGCTGGTAGATGTTGTTGTTTTGACAAGTATTGGCAAGCTTCGCACCTCTGAACTAACTCGGCTGCATCACTCTTCGCTATTGGCCAATAGAATCCTGACCTGAAGACCTTCCTGACTAGTGTCCTGGATGCTGCATGTATTCCACATTGCCCAGCATGGACCTCCTCCAGAAGTCGCTTCCCAGTAGATGAGAGAATGCACTTCATGAGGATGCCTGATGCACCCCTTCTGTACAATGTCTCCCCAATGAGTGTGTAGTGAGCCGACTGTCTGGCAATGCGCTCGGCTGTATTTTTGTCATCTGGTTCCTCTTCATTCTTTATATACCTGATGATTGGCCTTCTCCAGTCATCAGAGTCTGACTTTAGTTGATTCACAATATTACACTCTTCTGCTTGATCCATTGAGATGCTCGGCTGTAGTATTTCTTGTACAAAGACTCCAGGTGGGACCTGAGTTCGACTGGATCCTAGCTTGGACAATACATCGGCTGCCATGTTCCGATCTCTTTCTACATGATGAAATTCCAGACCCTCAAATTTATCTTCCAGCTTTCGGACGGCAGTGCAGTACTTTCCCATTGAATCGCTTGAACAATCCCACTCTTTGTTTATCTGACTAATGACTACTAGAGAGTCTCCGTACACCATCAGTCTCTTGATGCCCAATGATATGGCGATGTTCAATCCATGGATCAGAGCTTCATACTCGGCTGCATTGTTGGAGGCCAGAAACAGCAACTGGAGGGCATATTTGAGGTGCTCGCCTCCAGGTGCGGTGAAGAGAATTCCTGCTCCTGCTCCCTGCAGCTTCAGCGAGCCATCAAAATACATTCGCCATACTTCTGCAGTCTCTGGGTTATCTGGTACTTGCTGTTCAGTCCACTCTGATACGAAATCAACCAATGCTTGAGTTTTGATGGCAGTGCGAGGTCAAAATTCGATGTCATGAGATCCCAGCTCACAAGCCCACTTGGCTATTCGGCCAATGGCTTCCTTGTTGTGAAGAATATCCCCTATCGGAAAACCAGTGACTACTATGACTTTGTGGTCATCAAAGTAGTGACGTAGCTTGCGGGCAGTTAGAAGTACTGCATATAATAGCTTCTGAACTTGAGGGTACTTTTTCTTCGAGGGACCCAGAACTTCACTGATGAAGTAAACAGGATGTTGCACTGGGTAGGTATGTCCTTCTTCTGCTCGCTCGACTACCAACGCGGTGCTTACCACGTGAGTCGTGCAAGAGATGTACAGCAGCAGATCTTCAGCTGGTTGAGTTGATGTGGCTCGTCGTGGCGGCTTCAGTACTGGCGGTGTTGTCAAGAATCTTTTCAGTGCATCTAGAGCTTCCTGTGCCTCTGAAGTCCACTGAAACTTATCCACTTTCTTGAGTAGCTTGTAAAATGGCAAACCTTTTTCTCCCAGCCTGGATATAAATCTGCTCAGAGCTGCCATACATCCAGTAAGTCGCTGAACCTTCTTTTGTGATCGAGGTGCTTTCATCTTCATGATAGCTTCAATCTTATCCGGATTAGCCTCAATTCCCCGGTGGCTGACAATAAACCCGAGTAACTTTTCTGCTGGTACCCCAAAAACACATTTTTCGGGATTAAGCTTCCATCGATACCGCCTCAGACTGTTGAAAACCAGTTGTAAGTCTTTGATGAAGTTTTCCGAGTTCTCCGTTTTGATTACCACATCATCTACGTAGGCCTCCACACGCTTGCCCCAGTGATCGGCTAAGCATGTTTGAATGGCTCTCTGATAAGTTGCTCCAGCATTTTTGAGGCCGAACGGCATGGAGGTATAACAGAAAGCACCAAACGGAGTAATGAACGTTGTTTTTCCTCGTCTTCCTTTGCCAAACTAATCTGATGGTACCCGGAATAGCAATCTAGAAAAGATAGCACAGAACATCCAGCGGTGGAGTCCACCACTTGATCTATCCTCGGGAGCCCGAAGGGATCCTTCGGAGAGTGTTTGTTGAGATCAGTATAGTCGACGCACATGCGCCAATCCACTTTATTCTTTTTGAGTACAAGAACAGGGTTGGCTAACCACTCGGGGTGTAACACCTCTCTAATAAATCCAGCCGCGACCAAGCGAGCTAACTCGGCGCGAATGGCCTCTCTCTTGTCGGGCGTGAAACGTAGTTTTTGCCGAATCGGCCTTGCCTGGGGATAGACCTTCAGTTTGTGCTCGGCCAGTTCTCTTGGGACTCCCGGCATATCCGCAGGTTGCCATGCGAATACATCTCGGTTATCTTGCAGAAACTGGACAAGCGCGCTTTCCTATTTGTCGTCCAGGCTGGAGCTGATGATGGCAGTCTTGCGTTCATCAGCGAACCCCAGGTTGATCCTTTTAGTTTCTTCAGTCGGCCGCATAGAGGTCGCGGCCTGAGCTTCGTTTGCCGGTACTGTAAGGTCCTCCTCAGGCTTAGCGCTTAGAGTTCGCCTGTGTTGAAGAAATCGTCAATGGCTTGGTGGTGAGGGCCGCTTGGATGGCCACTCGGAAACACTCTACGGGCGCCTTGGAAGTCGACGCGCACAGTTATGATTCCTTGTGGTCCTGGCATCTTCAGTATCATGTACGTGTAATGAGGAATGGCCATGAATTTGGCCAATCCCGGCCTCCCGATGATGGCGTTGTACCCGCAGTCAAAGTTCGCCACTTCGAACCTAAGGAACTCGGTTCGGTAGTTCTCCGGAGTTCCGAAGGTGACGGGCATGTAGATGTGGCCCAGCGGGTATTCCCCTTCAGTCGGCACGATGCCGAAGAAGGGAGTGTCCAACTCGTGGAGCTCTTTGAGGTGAACTCCCAAGCTTTGGAGTGTCCGGGGGAAGGTGACGTTGATGCTGCTCCCCCCGTCCACTAGCACCTTCTTCACCCGGCTCTCTCGGATCACCGGGTCGAAGAGGAGCGGGTATTTGCCTGGGTGGTCGAAGTTGAGCCATTGATCCGCCCGAGTGAAAGTGATCGGGTGCTCCGACCACCGGTATGGGGCGGGAGGACCGGTGGTCGCCACCAGTATCTGGCGATCGTTGAGCTTTTGTTGTCTTTTGTTCTCCTGCAACCCGTGTCCGCCGAAGATGACGTTGACCTCCCTGTCAACGCGCGGGAAAGCTCCTTCTCCTCCCTCCTCCTGCTGGTGGGGTTGTCGTGGTTCTTCTGGTCCTCCCCTCGGCGGAGGAGGAGGTAGAGGTTGGAAGGGTCGATCGTGCCCGACGGAGTGCTTGAAGTCCCGGCAGTTCCGAAGAGTGTGGCGCATGTCCTTGTGGTACGGGCACTGGGCGTCGAGGATGTCGTCCAGTGTGCGCTCGCCTCCGCGAGGACCTCCTCGGGCGCGAGAGGCTGGTGGCCCGGCGGCGTGTACTTCTTCGCGGGGCCTCTTCTCCCAGCGTTTGTCGGGTTGCTGGTTCGCGTCGCGTCGTGGTGCCGCTGGTGCGGGCTTCGCTCCTCCGATGAGGTCCGGGGCCCGCTCGTCGGCGGTGATGTGTCACACCCGGTTTTAGAAGGCAAACCGAATGTGAACCATGTACGTGCCAGGATCAGTTATTCACGTACACAGCAGTTACATAACATGGACATCATCACACAGTGCTCAAAATAGTATTAAAAGGGAACTAATAGTCGATTACATCATACATCTGAGACGTCCATATAGTTCTTACAATAAATCAAAGTGCGGAAAAGAAATGTAGATAACTGCGGCCTTCACAGGCAGCCGACTGTGGGTTGCCGCTAACCCACGCCTAGAACTCGTCGTAGTCTTGGAACTCCTAGAAGTCTCCTTCCACAGCTTCATCTTCGCTTGAGCAGTGGTTGCAATGCTGACAACCTGGGGATGGGGGGGTTTGGTGTGTAGAGTAAGGGTGAGTACACATCAACATACTCAGCAAGTATCCTGTTTGGTTGTAGTGGACTAGCTTTATGTGGGGATAAGTCAAGCAGTTGCTTTTAGTTGGTCAGATTATTATTTACTAGTAGAAAGCCAAGTTTTAGCATTAGCCCAAGTTATTAGCCCAATGTACCCTTTCCAAACGGAAAGAATACCACTTACCAGCACCATAGCCATAACCAAACCATCGATCTCATAGCCACCTGTACCAAAGTATCTCTGATAAAGTACCACTAATCACTGGAGCTCCCTTGGTCGCTCATAACCGCGAGCACGGCTGATATATCAGTTTTCAAACACTCTGCAGAGGTTGTGCACTTTACCCACAAGCCGTGATTCCCTTTCTGCCCGGAGAGAGCTACTCCCCATTGACCACTACCTAGGTGGCCTAGCAGGGCATCACTACGTAGCCTTTACAAAGATTCCCCGGGGCTGTAGCCACCCGTTAGGTTTCCTAAATGTACCGCACTCCTCCCCAAGGGACAAATCAACCTTGGCAGAGCGAGCCGCATACACCGAGCCCCATTGACGGCACGACGGCTAAGTGAACTACACCCCGGATCCTCTAATTATTCAGCTAAGGGCACCCCATTCTACCCTCATGGTTGCACTATTTTCCCGGGCGGTCATCCATAGAACAGGTCCTTACGGAGAGGCACTCGAGAAACCGCTCGAGCCCCCTTGAAGACCACAAGTACAACATCATAATAAGAGAAGGGAAAACATCGTATCATAGATAATCTCATCATGTTCATTGATTAGAGTTGAGCAATAGCATAAAGCTAAACAATAATAATCCAACCCAAATAGGTAAACAAGGACATGGATAACAAAAGCTAGTCAATCCTTAGGTATAAATGTGTAATGCGGGAGGTGAATTAAAGAATGAATAGGACAAAGATAGGTCAAGGGACACTTGCCTCCACCAACCGACTGCTGCTCAGGGGCTTCTCCTGCGAGTTCCTCGGGCTCTTCAACCGGATCGTTCTCTAAGCGAGTGCAAACATACATACATCCATCCATTGAAATTAGGAAACCAACAGTACACCATACAAGAGAACAAGTAAAGCAAATATGCATAGAATACCACATACGATAATGAATTTACCATGGTTAGAAAGAAACGAGGGAAGGTCTCGCAAGGGTTAAGGCTTATGCTCGAGGGGCATTACGGGTAAACGAATGACTAGACGTCACGCGCTCTAGTTCCAGTTGGTCCTAACAAAAGGATTAGCTACATGCACTAATGTAATCGCGACCACTTTTAGTAGATTAACATTGAACGAGATAGATGATTAGTTATACAAATTAACTAACGTAACCAATTTCCAAATTGAGACTCCTAGCTTATTAATATAAACATGGGGTTAGCGCGCATAGGACACGGGGGGGGGGGGGGGGTAGACGGGGCGTCTGGGGGTAGACGGGGACACGACGGGTCGTGCCAAGGCACGCGCACTACGCGGGCACGCGCGCGAGGCCGCATGCACACGCCACGAACTAACCGTGCGCACGTCGGGGCCGTGCGCTAGCCGAGCTCAAAGCCGTGCGCCATAGGCACGCTGGGACGAACTCAAGGCTACGCCGGGGCCGACACGACACGAGCAAGGCACGGCGGGGCGAGCGGGCAAGCACACCGGGGCAAACGAGCACGAGCGAGCGAGGACGCGACCGGACGAGGCCGAGCCGGGGCACGGGGGCGGTTGAACCGGGGGGGGCGGCCGAGCTCGCCGGGAGGCGGGCGGCCGAGCCAGGGGCGGGCGCGCGTGGGTCGCTGGGGCGGCCAGGGAGCCGGCCGAGCGGGCGGGGCGGCGCGGGCTCACCGGACGAGGGCGGGGCCGGGGAAGGGGCGGCGCGGGGCGGTCGAGCTCGCCGGAGCCGGGTCGGGCGAGGGCGGGGTCGCCGGAGCGGGGCCGGGCGAGGGCGGCGAGGCGGGGCCAGCGCGGGCGCGGCCGGGCGCGAGCTCGCCGGAGGGCGAGGCGGGGCCGGTGCGGGCGCAGCCGGGCGCGGGCGGCCGGGGGCTGGGCGCGATGGGGCGCAGCCGTGGCGGGACGGGGTCGGGGAGCGGCGCCGGCGGGGCGGGGCCGGGGCCGGACCGAGCGCGCCCATGGCGCGGGGGGGAAAGGGCGCCGGAGGGAGGGGAGGGAGGAGAGAGGGGAGGATAGAGGGTCTCACCGGAGGGGAGAACGGCGGCGGCGGCGCCGGGGAGCGGCGGCGGCGCGGGGGCAAGGGGTGGCGGCGGCTAGGGTTTGGGGAGAGAGAGAGTTGGGGGAGAGGGAGGGAATGACGGGCGGGGCCCGCGGGAGGATTTTTGGAAAAAAGAAAAAGGGTGGGGGCGGTTGGGCCGGCTGGGCCCAAAGGGGGGAAGGGGGCGCGCGGCTGGGCCGACCGGGAGGCCCACGCGGGAGGGGAGGGGGGAGGCGCGGCTGGGCCGGCCGGGAGGCCCACGCGGGGGGGAGAGAAGGGGGGGGGGGCGGCTGGGCCGCCAGCTGGGCCGGCGCGCAAGGGGGGGCGGCTGGGCCGAAATGGGAAAGGGAGAGAGGGAGAGAAAAAGAAAAGGGTTTTCTTTTTCTAAAATCTAATTTTCTTTGGATGAATGCTTTTACATTTTTAAACAATCAAAAGTATGCATGGTTCGGCATGGTGCACCATCCAAAATAAAGTATTTTAAGGTTTTGCTTTACACGGGGTCTAAAGCCAAAACCCGCTATGACTTTGGAAAAGATCAAGGTTTAGCGAGGGAACGAGAAAAAAAGAAAAGGGTAACGCCTGAATTTGGTGAGAGAAAAGAAGAAAAAATTCTACCCCCAAATTCAGGGCATTACAAACCTATCCCCCTTAAAAGAATCTCGCCCTCGAGATTCAGGGTTGGCTAGCGAAGAGCTCAGGGTACTTGGCCATCAGATCATCTTCACGCTCCCAGGTTGCTTCTTCCTCTGAATGGTGATTCCATCTGACTTTGCACATTCTGATGGTCTTCCTTCGGGTGACTCTGTCTGCAACCTCAAGGATCTGCACTGGCTTCTCAACGTAGGTCAAGTCCTCCTGGACTTCAAGACCTTCCACTGGCAACTGCTCTTCTGGCACACGCAAGCACTTCTTCAACTGAGACACATGAAAGACATCATGCACAGCAGACAAATTCTCTGGCAGACTGAGCTGATAGGCCACTTCTCCACGTCTTGCAAGGATCTGATACGGACCAATGTAGCGGGGTGCTAGCTTGCCTTTCACTCCGAATCTTCTGACTCCTCTGATCGGTGACACTTTCAGATAGACAAAGTCTCCGACTTCGAAACTCAGCTCTCTTCTTCTTGTGTCTGCATAGCTTCGCTGTCTTGATTGCGCTATCTTCAGATTCTCTCGGACCATCTTGATGTTCTCTTCGGCTTCAAGCAAAATGTCTGGCCCAAACACCTGCTTTTCCCCAGGCTGATCCCATTGCAACGGAGTTCTACAACTCCTTCCATAGAGCGCCTGAAATGGTGACATCTTCAAACTGGCCTGATAACTGTTGTTATAGGAAAACTCTGCATAAGGCAATCGCTTGTCCCATCCGGACTGATCTTGCAACGCACAGGCTCTCAACATATCTTCAAGAATTTGGTTGGTCCTTTCGGTCTGACCATCTGTCTGCGGATGATATGCTGAACTGAAATTCAGATGCGTGCCCAAGGCTTCATGCAACTGCTGCCAGAAATGAGAGGTGAACTGCGTTCCTCTGTCTGACACTATCTTCTTTGGCACACCATGAAGACAAACGATCCGAGACATATACAACTCTGCCAATACTGCACTGCTGTAGTTGGTCTTGACAGGTATGAAGTGGGCTGACTTGGTCAAACGGTCCACTACTACCCAGATGGAATCGTAGCCGGCCCGAGTGCGAGGCAATCCGACTATGAAATCCATACCAATTTCGTCCCATTTCCACTGAGGGATCTGCAACGGCTGCAACAATCCAGCAGGTCTCTGGTGCTCTGCCTTAATTCTTCGACAACTATCACACATAGCCACATGCTCTGCGATTTCCCTCTTCATTCCGTACCACCAGAATTTCTTCTTCAGATCCTGATACATCTTCTCACTGCCAGGGTGAATCGAATAGGCTGTCTCATGAGCTTCCTTAAGGATCAACTCCCGAATAGACTGGACATTGGGAACACACAAGCGGTCTTTGAACCATATCACGCCTTCTGCATCTTCTCGAAAATTTTTGCCTCTGCCATCTAGAATCAGTCGCCGGATCTCACTGATCTTCTCATCATTCTTCTGCGCTTCTTTGATTTCACGCTCTAAGGTAGGTTCCAACTCAACTGTGACTCCTCGCGAATTGTTCAGAAATCCGAGACTCAACCTGTCGAACTCCTTGGCCAACTCATAAGGCATCGGATGAGCGACCATCAGATTGACTTGACTCTTCCTGCTCAAAGCATCTGCCACTACGTTCGCTTTGCCTGGATGGTAATGGATCTCCAACTCATAGTCTTTGATCAACTCTAACCATCTTCATTGCCTCATGTTCAACTCTGACTGAGTGAATATGTACTTCAGACTCTTATGATCTGTGTAAACATCGCATTTCTGTCCATACAGGTAGTGCCTCCATGTCTTCAGTGCGTGAACCACTGCTGCCAACTCTAGATCATGGATTGGGTAGTTCTTCTCATGAACCTTCAGCTGTCGGGACGAGTAGGCCACAACTCTTCCCTCTTGCATCAACACACATCCCAAACCTGTGTAACAAGCATCACAATACACCGAGAAGGGCTTGTGCACATCAGGCAAGACTAGGACAGGCGCTGTTGTCAACTTCTCTTTCAGCGCTTCAAAGGCCTCTTGGCATTTCTGGGTCCACTTGAACTCAACTTTGTTGCCTAGCAACGCTGTCATCGGTTTCGCAATCTTCGAAAACCCTTCAATGAATCGCCGATAATATCCGGCCATTCCAATGAAGCTCTTGATTCCTCGAGCATCTATTGGCGCTTTCCAGTTCAGAATGTCTGCCACTTTCTTCGGATCCACAGCCAATCCTTCTTTGTTGATTATGTGACCCAAGAACAGGACTTCATTGATCCAGAATTCACACTTTCTCAACTTTGCATACAACTGGTGCTCTCGCAATCTCTGCAACACCATCCTCAAATGATCTGCATGCTCTTCTTCGCTTTGAGAATAAACCAGAATGTCATCAATGAATACCACCACAAACTTATCAAGATAATCCATGAATACACTATTCATCAAGTTCATAAAGAACGCTGGCGCATTGGTCAAACCAAAAGACATCACAGTGAACTCATACAAACCATACTTGGAAATGAATGCCGTCTTCGGAATGTCCGAAGGTCGGATCCTGAGCTGATGATAACCTGACCTCAGATCAATCTTGGAGAACACACTGGCTCCTCTCAACTGGTCGAACAGATCTTCAATTCTGGGCAAGGGATACTTGTTCTTGATCGTGACCTCATTCAAAGCTCGGTAATCAATACACATTCTCTTGGTGCCATCTTTCTTTTCCACGAACAAGACAGGGGCGGCCCAAGGCGAGGTGCTTGGCCGGATGTAACCTTTCTCTGACAGCTCATCAATCTGCTTCTTAAGCTCAACCAACTCTGGTCCGGATATTCTGTAAGCTCTCTTAAAGATAGGGGCGGTTCCAGGAAGAAGCTCTATGGCAAACTCAACTTTCCGCTCTGGTGGCATACCCGGTAAGTCCTTTGGAAACACATCTGGGAACTCGGACACAACCCTGATACTCTCAATTGGGTCTGCTTCACTGCTATCAACAGCCATCTGATAACAACTTCCCTTCTTTGGCTCAGGCGGGACTAACTCGGTCACCACTTCCTCTCCTAGTGGGGACACCAACTTGATTGTCCGCTTATCACAGCTGATAACTGCCTGATACTTATCTAGCCAATTCATCCCTAGGATGACATCTATTCCCTGAGTACCCATTACTATAAGGTTAGCGGGAAACGCTATCCCCTTATTTCCACACTTATATTCAAACAAATGCTATCGGCTCGAATTCTACCACCGGCTGAGTCAATTTGAATGGGGGTTGACATGGTAGTAATTGGAAGATTATGTGCTTCTACCCATGATGCAGTAATGAAAGAATGTGTTGCTCCAGTATCAAATAACACTTCTGCAATATGGGAGTCGACTGGGAACATACCTACTATCATGCCGGGGGTCTCCTGAACTGCTTCAACCTCCAAATGGTTCAGTCTTCCATGATTATAACGCGGCTGAGGGCGATTGTCTGCTCCAGGCTGAGACACATTCTGCTTTGCTGGGGCATTGGGGCCTGACTGCTGCTGGGCTGCCTTCTTCGGACATTGCATCACCCAGTGGCCTTGCTCTCCACAGTGGAAACATGCCCTGTTTCCAACCTGAGCTGGTGCTGCCTGATTGTTCTGCTGATTTGCTGGGGCAGGAAGACGAGATGCCTGCTGATTCTGCTTCTGAAACTGACCTCCTAACTGATTGCTCTGACGGTTCTGGTACTGATGCTGAGGATACTGCCTTTGGAACTGCTGATGCTGTTGAGGTGGACGCTGGTTCTGCCTGAACTGCTGAGGTTGATTACCTGAGAAACGAGGGCGATTGCTGCTTCCAGGCTGGGGTCCACTGATCTTGCGCTTACGATCCTCCATCTCTTTACGCTTCCTTTCTGTCATGATTGCTCTATCAATCAGGTGCTGGAATGTCGGGAAGGTGTGATTCATCAGTTGGTACTGCAGAGGGTCAACCAAGCCTCTCAGGAAACGGTACTGTCGCTTGGCGTCGGTGTTGACATCTTCAGGAGCATAGCGAGACAATTGCAGAAACCTGTCTCGATACTCACTGACAGACAACGGCCCTTGCTTGAGAGCCAGGAACTCTTCTTTCTTCACTGTCATCAGACCTGCAGGGACATGGTACTGACGAAAGCTACCTCTGAACTCTTCCCAGGTGATGGCGTCAGGGTGGGCATGGGTGGCGAGGTAAGACTCCCACCATGACTGGGCTGCTCCTCTCAACAGACGGGGACCATACAGGACTTTCTCCCTGTCATCGCACTGAGCGGTATGCAACTCCCGCTCCACAGTGCGCAGCCAGTCTTCAGCATCCATGGGGTCAGAAGAATGAGCGAACGTTGGTGGATGACCTCTCATGAATTCAGCACGCTTGTCTCTGGGCATATGAGGCTGAGGTGGGGCCTGCTGCTGCTGCTGCTGAATGGCGGCCAAGGTCTGACCGATGGCTTGAACTGCCTGAGTCTGCATCAGAAACATCTGCTCAATGGACATCGGGGGCGGGGGCGGCAGGTGCTGCTGCTGGGGCACCTCCTCCTGCGGAGCGGCTCGCTCCTGCTGAGCACGCCTTCCTCCTCTGCGCCTGTTCTCTAACATCTGCAGAATGCAACCACACATCAGAACTGATCTGGCAAATCTTGCAGCATAAGAAAAGAGTATAGAATTCTTCAACAGCACTGAACAGATGAGCATCTTCACTGATCTCCAACACAGACCACACAGCTTCTTAGATAAAGAGGAAAGTGGAATAAAAGGTTTCCCAACTATATAACTAACTCCATTAACATAATAGGTAAGCCAAAATGCAGGGGATACCCACACTCTGGTGACAATCATTACAAAGATCCAAACCAAACATAGTTCATCATGACAAACATAAATGCACAGGATATAGCAAACTACCCTGTCTAACTAAGACTAACTAAGACCGAGACTAACGCTAAGACTGAAGCTTCTATGTATATATTTCGTATTAATTACAAGATCCAACTCTAACGAGCTATGGTTCTAGAGTTATCTTGGTCTTGCAGTCGGGATTGCCATAAGACTGGTGTCCACGACGAGGTGAGCGGTACAGGTGCTGAGTCCCGACGGGAGCGGGGGAACCATCATCCAGGTGACGACGTTCCGCGCGCTCAGCCCGCAGCTGGGCGATCTCAGCACGAGCCCTACTCAGCTCGTCTAGTGCATGGTCCAGCTCCGTGTTTAGCACGACGGCTAGGTTGACTGTGCTGCTCAACCTAGGATTGCCCTCACCGACAGGTGAGACAATCACGCCTCCTGTGCTGCCAGATGGACGGTGG
This sequence comes from Zea mays, assembly GCF_902167145.1. Lineage (NCBI taxonomy): Eukaryota > Viridiplantae > Streptophyta > Magnoliopsida > Poales > Poaceae > Zea > Zea mays. The sequence goes on along the minus strand of NC_050099.1, from coordinate 207,804,257 downwards.
GGGTAATACTTCAGGTCAAGACCGTCAGCTACCCCACCGAAAACCGAGCAGTAGTGCGAAAGCGCACGCCGTGCAGCATCTTGCATGGCTGCCTCAGCTGAGTCCCGCTCAGAGATAGAATAGTGCTCTGAACAGGCCTCCGCACCCTGGAGACTGTTCTCCGGACGGCGCACCAAGCAGGTCGCCTCCCAGCGGTCCGGGTAGACCCCGCGACAGTGCTGGTAGACCACACAGCGATACTCGATGGACCAAGTATGCCGGTTAAGTGCCCGACGTAGCAGGGTATCGAGCACATCGTGGAAGTGACACCCGTGAGCAGCGTCGCGAGTGATGGATCGAGCAAACCATCCTTCCAGCTCATGGTTAGCAGAGAGGTCGATGTCGTGGCTCGAGCTGTCGTCGCCACCTCCGTCGTCTGGGTCTCCTCCAACAGCTACTCCAGAAGCTGGGGCACCCAGTGGTGGTGCAGGGGGCGCCTCCAGGGGAAGCACAGGGGAGCAGCTCCTCACAGACTCTATCTCCTGCTGGAGCGAGAAGGAAGAGCCCTGCTGCTCCTATCGTCGACGTTCCTGCTCCTCATGCAGGCGGTGGTGCAGTCTCTCCAAGTGGCTAGACTGTCCGGCCACGGGACGACGAAGCGGACGCTCAGCAAGGCGGGAGGGTAAGAAGGGGATGACGGACTTTCGTGCAGTGTGTCTAAGACGAGCCATCTACAAAAGACATCGCAAGCAAAAGGGTGAGAACAGAATCAATATGACCAGCAAGTGATGAACCATAAATAAATGAAGGATTAGGATAAAACATGATTTTCAGCAAGGTATAGTATATAGTAGAACATAGGTTTGGTCGGTATGACCAACTTTTGAAGGGATATCAAAGTCAAGGAAGGGACAGAGGTCTATAGTCCTTAGAACGACCATTCTATTCTAGGTTAGCGGTCCTACAGTCAGCACGACTTTGATACCACTTATGTCACACCCGGTTTTAGAAGGCAAACCGAATGCGAACCATGTACGTGCCAGGATCAGTTATTCACGTACACATCAGTTACATAACATGGACATCATCACACAGTGCTCAAAATAGTATTAAAAGGGAACTAATAGTCGATTACATCATACGTCTGAGACGTCCATATAGTTCTTACAATAAATCAAAGTGCGGAAAAGAAACGTAGATAACTGCGGCCTTCACAGGCAGCCGACTGGGGGTTGCCGCTAACCCACGCCTAGAACTCGTCGTAGTCTTGGAACTCCTGGAAGTCTCCTTCCACAGCTTCATCTTCGCCTGAGCAGTGGTTGCAATGCTGACAACCTGGGGATGGGGGGGTTTGGTGTGTAGAGCAAGGGTGAGTACACATCAACATATGTAACACCCTAAAGTTCAATCCTGTGAAAATAAGGAAAATTTTGTGGGGGGTTTTAAATCAAACCACATTTTCTTGACAATATTCACAATTTCAAAGTTACTACTCTCAAAATTAATTTTTGACTGAAATAAAAAGATACCTAGATAAACTAAATTAGTCCTGGAGTGAATTTAAAATAGAAGGTGGAAAATCAAAAGAAAAAGAAGAGGGGACCTCAGTCGGTGCCCTTTGGGCCGAATTCCACGGGCGGCCCACTACCGAAATCCCTTCTCGGCCCACTCTCTTTTTTTTCCTCTTTTCCACGCCAGCCCACTTGGACGTATGCTTCGCTTGGCTTCACTGGGTGGTGGGACCAAGCGGCCAGCCGCTGCTTGACTCGCGCAAGCCACTTCCAAGCGGGCCCGTTCGGTCAGCAGCTACCTCCGCTAGTGCTTCTCAGGGTCGGCTCGCGCGTACGATAAAACACCGAACAGATCCCGCGTTGCCCGTCAACTGAATCCTCCGTGGGACCCGCGCCTTGACCCCCCTGTACCCTCTCTGTTCGCTCAATGATGGGTGGGCTCTCATTGCCACGGAGATGTTCGCTCAATGATGGAAGCCCTTCCGTTGGCCGTTGCGCACTGCCCGGCTCAACCTCCGCCGTATACGGCGGGATTCCGTCGAGTCCGCTTTGCTTGCCCCTATAAAACTAAACGCCGCATCACCGAGCACCTGCGCATCCATCGGCGACAACATGCCACGCCGTGAGGGGATAACAGTGAGGGTGAAACCAAGAGAGATTGGAAGGCAGATTTCAATGCCGTCGCTGCCGTCGAACTGCGCTCAGGATGACGTCCCAGCCTCGATGACTGCTCTGTGAGGCTCGATGGGACCTAACGAAGGGATACACGGGCTAACCAGGGCCGGGCGTCAAGCACGTCGCGGCCAATTGCTCACCGGAGTAACGATGACCGCGGAGGACGGCACATCTCCGTGGGCGGGGATCTCCACGCAACCCTCAATGGTAAGAACCCCACCAAACGACTCGTGTCCGTTTCCCCATTGTGTTGCGTGTCCGGATTGGGGTATGGTGCGCCCAGGGTTGGATCGGTCGCTCACCGGTGACTTTCGGTAGTGGTGTAGTCATGAGCGCTGCCGCTCGGTCTGGCTCAGGGAAGAAGGGAACGTCGTGTCCGTTGATGGGGTTAATCAACGGTGTGGATTGGGGGCTGGATATCGGGCAGCGGGGGCCGTAGATTTCGAATCTGGCGGTTGTGGGTTAATTGGGTTTCATAAAATCTGGGCCGCAGATCTGGGGATCAGCGGTGCTCAGTGCATACCGGTTCAGGAAGTTGATCGATTTAATCTGTGTCGTCCATATCCAATCGCACGGCTTAGGATGCTAGATACCCCTTCGCCATGTTCATTTTACTAAAGAGACCCTATATTTCTAAGTATTCAACCCGCCGTCCTCTCCACTGTTTCCTGAGTCTTAGGAGTTCTACCCCGTAGCCCCTGACTTTTCTAGAAATCGAGGCCCAGTCCAGAGACGTTTAAAAACAGAGGAATAATATTAGAAATTCATTTTAATAAAAAAAACAAATGCTAGAACTTGGAAAATTCATATCTAATTCATTTTAGCTCCAAATTGAGTCATTCCAGTTGCAATAATTTTGTATTAATATTGTCTACCAACTAGTAACACTGTTTAGCCATGAAACTTGAATTAAAATGATTCATTTGGATTAATCCATTCTAAGCACTAAATAATTTCCAAAATTCATAACTTGGTAACCGCAACTCCGAATTTAGTGGTTCTTGTTTCTACGATCTCGTAACATCGCGTAGATCATTATTATGCAGGTTGTACTTATGTTTGGTGTAATGTTAATTTTGCCTATACCATGTTTGTCTGTATTGATACGTTTAGCAGTGAGGACACGAGTCACCTGAAGATCATCCTGGTACCTGAAATCTCAAGTCCCAGGCAAGTTGTGCCCTTGATCACTTCTTTTACCCACTCATGTTCTAATTAATCATAATGATCTGCATAGGTTAATTTTGATGGGACCTAATAGGTTACCCTAGTTTGTCTATCTTTATGCCTTGTTTACCACTGAACTTTTTGGGTAGTACTTGCTAGTGCTATATGTGGTTTTGGGCATTGAGATACCCATTATTCATGATTATACTTTTGTTATCCGTTGTTATTTACTGTTCATGTTAAGATCATTAATGTTAATTGGAACATAGAGCTTAACTTGAGAAACACGTGCCGCCACAAGGGTTTAATGGGACGCCCTTGGCCGATTAATTAGGAAAGCTAGTGGAAGACTTGTAAGTTCCCTTTGACCCGGGAACAGGATCTGGATGTCGCCTAGAGGGGGGGTGAATAGGCGAATAAAACTTATTACTTTAAAACTTAAATTCTTACTCTACTCGAGGACTTAGTACGCAGTGGAGTGAGAAGACTCTTCGAGTAGGTTGCAGCGGAATAGAAGATCCTGTCTCAAAATGTCCTGCACCTCAAATAAAGCTTATACCACAGATAAGTATTGAAGTGCAGATATAAAGACAAGTAAGACAGAGAGTCAGGATACAATACAGAACAGAGCACACAGACGCAAGGATTTATCCCGAGGTTCGGCCAAGCCTAAAATGCTTGCCTAGTCCTCGTTGGAGTTAGCCACACCTGGGCTTGGAGTCTTTTTCAACTCCTTCCTCCGTTTGCTCAGATCTGTCAGTATGACAGATAGAGCCTTTCACTATTGAGTGGGGTTACAACAGAACCGCGGCTGCTTACAAACTTCTTGGCAGCACTCCGGCAGAGTAACGATACGCTCAAGACCTTGCTCTAGCTCTTAGCAGCTCTTCTCCACTTTCTAAAGGCTTATAGCTGTGCCTTCTACACAAACTATAGAGTTACACACAAGAGGGAGAGCGAGAATTGATTCGAGTGAAGTCTATACTTGTTGGCTGCCCTTCTTTCTTGCTGGAGGCGCCTAGGGGTCCCTTTTATAGGCATAAGGGGCCTAGGAGCCGTTGGAAGCAATCCAGGAAAGCAAATCTTGCCTTCTGTCGGGTGGCGCACCGGACAGTCCGGTGCACACCGGACACTGTCCGGTGCCTGATTTCTTTCCTTCTATGGCGAAGCCGACCGTTGCAGATGCGGGAGCCGTTGGCGCACCGGACATGTCCGGTGCACACCGGACAGTCCGGTGCCATCTTCTAGCCGTTGGCTCGGCCACGTGTCCCGCGCAGATTGCGCGGCCGACCGTTGGCCCGGCCGACCGTTGGCTCACCGGACAGTCCGGTGCACACCGGACAGTCCGGTGAATTTTAGCCGAACGTCGCCGACGAATTCCCGAGAGCGGTCTTTTCACCAGAATTAGCCTGGCGCACCGGACACTGTCCGGTGCACCACCGGACACTGTCCGGTGCACCACCGGACAGTCCGGTGCACTCAGACTGAGCAGAACCTTGGCTGTACACAGCCAAGCCTTTGCACCTCGTTCCTTTTCTTCTTCTTTCTGTTTCTATCACTTAGACAAGTATATTAGTATACTAAAACCAATGTACCAAGTCTAGAAACATACCTTCACTTAATTATTACATCCATAGCATTTCACATGCTTGAGCTTTGATGTTGGACTCATAAATCATCAAGTCGGCTTGACTTGATCTGGATTGACATTTCTTAGCTCCAACATCCTGCAAAGGTCACATAGAACATTTCCAAACATAGGAACAACCCAAACTAAAGATCAAGATGAACTTAGCTCTTTTGGGCTGCTTCCAGTTCTGGTTTTGACACTTGTTCTCCTTCTAGTGACCTTGATCTCCTTCTTAGAGCTTGTTCTTGAGCCTTATGACTTACACCACATAACTGTAGCTGTTACCTCATTGGCTGTAAGTCACGTCCTTATGTAGTGATCCTTGATGTGCCGTAGCTGTTCTCAACTTGATCACCCTTGACTTTGCAAGCCTTCTTCTTCACCCTTGGCTTTGGGTTCCTCAACCTCCTTGACCTTCTCCCTTGCACTTGGTACCTCGAAGCTCTTCTTGCCTCCATCCTTGGCTTGATCAGTTGTCTCCGAGCTACGCACCCGAGTATCACTTTTGCAATGTCCAACTTACTTGTGATGTCCATTATGTATCCATAATCCAGTTCTTGGACCATCACATTTGTTCACTTGTGTTGAACCCTATAGGCTTTACCTTAAGCACCTGTTCAACACTTAGTACACTTGTTAGTCCTTTAATTGAGTTGTCATCCAAACACCAAAACTCACAAGAGAGCTTTCAAGACTACCTTACCTGAAAGGGGCAAGGGCAGTAGGGGAGTGGTCAGTGTAGGGAGGCCCTCGGGAGGATTTTGCTGCGATGGCGGTCCTGCAAGGGATTCCTGCATTGGAGCTTCCTATAAACTGTAGCGGGTTTTCTGAAGCTAGTGGAACTTTGTAAAGGCCTCGTAGTGTTACCCTGCCTCGCCTCCTCGGTAGAGGTGTATGGGAAGTCGCGATCCCTTGGCAGATGGGTAACATGACTTGTGGGTAAAGGGTACCACCTCTGCAGAGTGTAAAACTGGTATACTAGCCGAGCTCACGGTCATGAGCAGCTCAGGACTCTCTGATGATTAAATTATGGAACTTAAACTCAATTTGTCATATGCATTGCATCGCAGGTGATGTTGTTACTTTTGTTCTACTACTTAATTGGGCTGGTATTTACTTATACTTAGTAATTGCTAATAAAATTTTGACCAACTTTAAAAGCAATGCTCAGCTCTAACCATCCTCTTTGGTAAGCCTTACACTTCACGTGAGCTCCCACCTTTGGCGAGTTCATGCACATTATTCCCCACAACTTGTTGAGCGATGAACGTATGTGAGCTCACTCTTGCTGTCTCACACCCCCCCCCCCACAGGTCAAGAACAGGTACCGCAGGATGAGGCGCATGGAGGATGCTGTGATGAGTTCGTGAGAGGTCTAGGCCGTCGTCTCCCAGTCAACTTTGGGTTGCTGGACCGTTGTCTCCTTATAATGTAATTATTTACTTATTTTGTATAGAACTCCTGTTATGTAGTAAAGATGTGACATTCGATCCTGTGCCATGAATCATCATATGTGTGAGACTTGGTCCCAGCACACCTGGTGGTTATGTTTACGCCCGGGCTTTGGACCCCTAAAACTCGGGTGTTACAGAAGTGGTATCAGAGGAATGTTGACTGTAGGACGAAACCTAGATAGAAATGGACAAAACTATTACCTACTTACCTTACTCTGATTCTTTTCTAAACTTATCTTAATCTTTTCTCATCTATTTCCGCTTACTCTGATTATTCTTACCTTTTTAGTCTAAAGACCAATGTGGATTTCACACTTTGAAGTCATGTATCTAAAAGTGACTTTTAGGAGTAGGAGACCTATTCTTAGTAAAAAAAACAAAACTATTTTCTTATATAGATATCTATGAACTTGAGTGTTTGTTCTTATGATACTTGTTTGATTTGGATCTTTGATTGAGTGGGATGAGTTGTGGAGTAATGTTCACAATTACATATGCATATACATATAGGAAAAATGCTTATAAAATAACTAGATAAACTAGATTATCCCTCATTAAAGTATCTAGCCTAACAATACCCATCTCATCTTCAAAGATTATATCCTACACTCATAGATCCATCTCATCTCAAAAGATTCTAACATACCCTAAAATATTTATTATACCCTAATAGGTCTATCTAACCTAAACTAGTTTAATCTAGTCATATTCAGTCTAATCTAGATCCTATCTAATCTTATATGATTTAATCTAGAGTGAGTTACTTAATGCTGGTATAAAGGATAAGGCCATATTCCAAATTCACTTAAGCCTAAATTGGTGACCTAGATCAACTCGGCCATACCCAACAACTTGACCTACATAACAGATCTATCTTGGCCTCTTGTCCCAAACCCGGATGGAGACACCAAAGAGCAAGAAGGAGGAGATCAACCTCGACATGGAAGAATAGGAGTTAAAGCAGATCTCGAGGTGATTCAAGATTTACCACCTTGGATGGAGTCTTCCCTTACCAAGTTCTTCTTACCATCAGCTAACCTCACTCTGCCCATCTCTCTTCTTACCTAACTGTGTTTCTAAACATCAAAGATACCCATGCTCTCCTAATCACTCACTAATGAAAAAAAGAGGCTTTTGATTTTTGAAATAATTAGAAACAAAAAGCTAAATTGAAAACCACTCTTCCTATATCCTCTTTCTCACTAATCTCGAGGACGAGATTATTTTTAAGGGGGGTAGGATTTGTAACACCCTAAAGTTCAATCCTGTGAAAATAAGGAAAATTTTGTGGGGGGTTTTAAATCAAACCACATTTTCTTGACAATATTCACAATTTCAAAGTTACTACTCTCAAAATTAATTTTTGACTGAAATAAAAAGATACCTAGATAAACTAAATTAGTCCTGGAGTGAAATTATAAGGATTATGATTAAACTATATATATAATCCACAATATAAATTATAATTCCCAAAAAAAAATCATGAGATGTGAACTATTCTCTATTTCGTAATTAGAATCATGTATAAAAGAACTAAAATAAAACAAATATATATAAAGATATATAAATATAGTTTAGCATTCATACCGCTGTTTTATTTGTGTATCTAAAGGCAAAAGTTTGGAATTTAAACTCGAAATTTATTTGAATTTAAAATAGAAGGTGGAAAATCAAAAGAAAAAGAAGAGGGGACCTCAGCCGGTGCCCTTTGGGCCGAATTCCACGGGCGGCCCACTACCGAAATCCCTTCTCGGCCCACTCTCTTTTTTTCCTCTTTTCCACGCTAGCCCACTTGGACGTATGCTTCGCTTGGCTTCACTGGGTGGTGGGACCAAGCGGCCAGCCGCTGCTTGACTCGCGCAAGCCACTTCCAAGCGGGCCCGTTCGGTCAGCAGCTACCTCCGCTAGTGCTTCTCAGGGTCGGCTCGCGCGTACGATAAAACACCGAACAGATCCCGCGTTGCCCGTCAACTGAATCCTCCGTGGGACCCGCGCCTTGACCCCCCCTGTACCCTCTCTGTTCGCTCAATGATGGGTGGGCTCTCATTGCCACGGAGATGTTCGCTCAATGATGGAAGCCCTTCCGTTGGCCGTTGCGCGCTGCCCGGCTCAACCTCCGTCGTATACGGCGGGATTCCGTCGAGTCCGCTTTGCTTGCCCCTATAAAACTAAACGCCGCATCACCGAGCACCTGCGCATCCATCGGCGACAACATGCCACGCCGTGAGGGGATAACAGTGAGGGTGAAACCAAGAGAGATTGGAAGGCAGATTTCAATGCCGTCGCTGCCGTCGAACTGCGCTCAGGATGACGTCCCAGCCTCGATGACTGCTCTGTGAGGCTCGATGGGACCTAACGAAGGGGTACACGGGCTAACCAGGGCCGGGCGTCAAGCACGTCGCGGCCAATTGCTCACCGGAGTAACGATGACCGCGGAGGACGGCACATCTCCGTGGGCGGGGATCTCCACGCAACCCTCAATGGTAAGAACCCCACCAAACGACTCGTGTCCGTTTCCCCATTGTGTTGCGTGTCCGGATTGGGGTATGGTGCGCCCAGGGTTGGATCGGTCGCTCGCCGGTGACTTTCGGTAGTGGTGTAGTCATGAGCGCCGCCGCTCGGTCTGGCTCAGGGAAGAAGGGAACGTCGTGTCCGTTGATGGGGTTAATCAACGGTGTGGATTGGGGGCTGGATATCGGGCAGCGGGGTCCGTAGATTTCGAATCTGGCGGTTGTGGGTTAATTGGGTTTCATAAAATCTGGGCCGCAGATCTGGGGATCAGCGGTGCTCAGTGCATACCGGTTCAGGAAGTTGATCGATTTAATCTGTGTCGTCCATATCCAATCGCACGGCTCAGGATGCTAGATACCCCTTCGCCATGTTCATTTTACTAAAGAGACCCTATATTTCTAAGTATTCAACCCGCCGTCCTCTCCACTGTTTCCTGAGTCTTAGGAGTTCTACCCCGTAGCCCCTGACTTTTCTAGAAATCGAGGCCCAGTCCAGAGACGTTTAAAAACAGAGGAATAATATTAGAAATTCATTTTAATAAAAAAAACAAATGCTAGAACTTGGAAAATTCATATCTAATTCATTTTAGCTCCAAATTGAGTCATTCCAGTTGCAATAATTTTGTATTAATATTGTCTACCAACTAGTAACACTGTTTAGCCATGAAACTTGAATTAAAATGATTCATTTGGATTAATCCATTCTAAGCACTAAATAATTTCCGAAATTCATAACTTGGTAACCGCAACTCCGAATTTAGTGGTTCTTGTTTCTACGATCTCGTAACATCGCGTAGATCATTATTATGCAGGTTGTACTTATGTTTGGTGTAATGTTAATTTTGCCTATACCATGTTTGTCTGTATTGATACGTTTAGCAGTGAGGACACGAGTCACCTGAAGATCATCCTGGTACCTGAAATCTCAAGTCCCAGGCAAGTTGTGCCCTTGATCACTTCTTTTACCCACTCATGTTCTAATTAATCATAATGATCTGCATAGGTTAATTTTGATGGGACCTAATAGGTTACCCTAGTTTGTCTATCTTTATGCCTTGTTTACCACTGAACTTTTTGGGTAGTACTTGCTAGTGCTATATGTGGTTTTGGGCATTGAGATACCCATTATTCATGATTATACTTTTGTTATCCGTTGTTATTTACTGTTCATGTTAAGATCATTAATGTTAATTGGAACATAGAGCTTAACTTGAGAAACACGTGCCGCCACAAGGGTTTAATGGGACGCCCTTGGCCGATTAATTAGGAAAGCTAGTGGAAGACTACCTTACCTGAAAGGGGCAAGGGCAGTAGGGGAGTGGTCAGTGTAGGGAGGCCCTCGGGAGGATTTTGCTGCGATGGCGGTCCTGCAAGGGATTCCTGCATTGGAGCTTCCTATAAACTGTAGCGGGTTTTCTGAAGCTAGTGGAACTTTGTAAAGGCCTCGTAGTGTTACCCTGCCTCGCCTCCTCGGTAGAGGTGTATGGGAAGTCGCGATCCCTTGGCAGATGGGTAACATGACTTGTGGGTAAAGGGTACCACCTCTGCAGAGTGTAAAACTGGTATACTAGCCGAGCTCACGGTCATGAGCAGCTCAGGACTCTCTGATGATTAAATTATGGAACTTAAACTCAATTTGTCATATGCATTGCATCGCAGGTGATGTTGTTACTTTTGTTCTACTACTTAATTGGGCTGGTATTTACTTATACTTAGTAATTGCTAATAAAATTTTGACCAACTTTAAAAGCAATGCTCAGCTCTAACCATCCTCTTTGGTAAGCCTTACACTTCACGTGAGCTCCCACCTTTGGCGAGTTCATGCACATTATTCCCCACAACTTGTTGAGCGATGAACGTATGTGAGCTCACTCTTGCTGTCTCACACCCCCCCCACAGGTCAAGAACAGGTACCGCAGGATGAGGCGCATGGAGGATGCTGTGATGAGTTCGTGAGAGGTCTAGGCCGTCGTCTCCCAGTCAACTTTGGGTTGCTGGACCGTTGTCTCCTTATAATGTAATTATTTACTTATTTTGTATAGAACTCCTGTTATGTAGTAAAGATGTGACATTCGATCCTGTGTCATGAATCATCATATGTGTGAGACTTGGTCCCAGCACACCTGGTGATTATGTTTACGCCCGGGCTTTGGACCCCTAAAACTCGGGTGTTACAACATACTCAGCAAGTATCCTGTTTGGCTGTATTGGACTAGCTTTATGTGGGGATAAGTCAAGCAGTTGCTTTTAGTTGGTCAGATTATTATTTACTAGTAGAAAGCCAAGTTTTAGCATTAGCCCAAGTTATTAGCCCAATGTACCCTTTCCAAACGGAAAGAATACCACTTACCAGCACCATAGCCATAACCAAACCATCGATCTCATAGCCACCTGTACCAAAGTATCTCTGATAAAGTACCACTAATCACTGGAGCTCCCTTGGCCGCTCATAACCGCGAGCACGACTGATATATCAGTTTTCAAACACTCTGCAGAGGTTGTGCACTTTACCCACAAGCCGTGATTCCCTTTCTGCCCGGAGAGAGCTACTCCCCATTGACCACTACCTAGGTGGCCTAGCAGGGCATCACTACGTAGCCTTTACAAAGATTCCTCGGGGCTGTAGCCACCCGTTAGGTTTCCTAAATGTACCGCACTCCTCCCCAAGGGACAAATCAACCTTGGCAGAGCGAGCCGCATACACCGAGCCCCATTGACGGCACGACGGCTAAGTGAACTACACCCCGGATCCTCTAATTATTCAGCTAAGGGCACCCCATTCCACCCTCATGGTTGCACTGTTTTCCCGGGCGGTCATCCATAGAACAGGTCCTTACGGAGAGGCACTCGAGAAACCGCTCGAGCCCCCTTGAAGACCACAAGTACAACATCATAATAAGAGAAGGGAAAACAACGTATCATAGATAATCTCATCATGTTCATTGATTAGAGTTGAGCAATAGCATAAAGCTAAACAATAATAATCCAACCCAAATAGGTAAACAAGGACATGGATAACAAAAGCTAGTCAATCCTTAGGTATAAATGTGTAATGCGGGAGGTGAATTAAAGAATGAATAGGACAGAGATAGGTCAAGGGACACTTGCCTCCACCAACCGACTGCTGCTCAGGGGCTTCTCCTGCGAGTTCCTCGGGCTCTTCAACCGGATCGTTCTCTAAGCGAGTGCAAACATACATACATCCATCCATTGAAATTAGGAAACCAACAGTACACCATACAAGAGAACAAGTAAAGCAAATATGCATAGAATACCACATACGATAATGAATTTACCATGGTTAGAAAGAAACGAGGGAAGGTCTCGCAAGGGTTAAGGCTTATGCTCGAGGGGCATTACGGGTAAACGAATGACTAGACGTCACGCGCTCTAGTTCCAGTTGGTCCTAACAAAAGGATTAGCTACATGCACTAATGTAATCGCGACCACTTTTAGTAGATTAACATTGAACGAGATAGATGATTAGTTATACAAATTAACTAACGTAACCAATTTCCAAATTGAGACTCCTAGCTTATTAATATAAACATGGGGTTAGCGCGCATAGGACACGGGGGGGGGGGGGGTAGACGGGGCGTCTGGGGGTAGACGGGGACACGACGGGTCGTGCCAAGGCACGTGCACTACGCGGGCACGCGCGCGAGGCCGCATGCACACGCCACGAACTAACCGTGCGCACGTCGGGGCCGTGCGCTAGCTGAGCTCAAAGCCGCGCGCCATAGGCACGCTGGGCCGAACTCAAGGCTACGTCGGGGCCGACACGACGTGAGCAAGGCACGGCGGGGCGAGCGGGCAAGCACACCGGGGCAAACGAGCACGAGCGAGCGAGGACGCGGCCGGACGAGGCCGAGCGCGGGGACGGGCGGCCGAGCCGGGGCACGGGGGCGGTTGAACCGGGGGGGCGGCCGAGCTCGCCGGGAGGCGGGCGGCCGAGCCGGGGGCGGGCGCGCGCGGGTCGCTGGGGCGGCCAGGGAGCCGGCCGAGCGGGCAGGGCGGCGCGGGCTCGCCGGACGAGGGCGGGGCCGGGGACGGCGAGGCGGGGCGCGGCGCGGGCGAGGAAGGGGCGGCGCGGGGCGGTCGAGCTCGCCGGAGCCGGGTCGGGCGAGGGCGGCCGGGGGCGGCCGGGGGCGGGGTCGCCGGAGCGGGGCCGGGCGAGGGCGGCTCGCCGGAGGGCGGGGAGGCGGGGCCGGCGCGGGCGCGGCCGGGCACGAGCTCGCCGGAGGGCGAGGCGGGGCCGGCGCGGGCGCAGCCGGGCGCGGGCGGCCGGGGGCCGGGCGCGATGGGGCGCAGCCGCGGCGGGGCGGGGTCGGGGAGCGGCGCCGGTGGGGCGGGGCCGGGGCCGGACCGAGCGCGCCCATGGCGCGGGGGGGAAAGGGCGCCGGAGGGAGGGGAGGGAGGAGAGAGGGGAGGAGAGAGGGTCTCACCGGAGGGGAGAACGGCGGCGGCGGCGCCGATGAGCGGCGGCGGCGCGGGGGCAAGGGGCGGCGGCGGCTAGGGTTTGGGGAGAGAGAGAGTTGGGGGAGAGGGAGGGAATGACGGGCGGGGCCCGCAGGAGGATTTTTGGAAAAAAGAAAAAGGGTGGGGGGCGGTTGGGCCGGCTGGGCCCAAAGGGGGGGAGGGGGCGCGCGGCTGGGCCGACCGGGAGGCCCACGCGGGAGGGGAGGGGGGAGGCGCAGCTGGGCCGGCCGGGAGGCCCACGCGGGGGGAGAGAAGGGGGGGCGGCTGGGCCGCCAGCTGGGCCGGCGCGCAAGGGGTGCGGCTGGGCCGAAATGGGAAAGGGAGAGAGGGAGAGAAAAAGAAAAGGGTTTTCTTTTTCTAAAATCTAATTTTCTTTGGATGAATGCTTTTACATTTTTAAACAATCAAAAGTATGCATGGTTCGGCATGGTGCACCATCCAAAATAAAGTATTTTAAGGTTTTGCTTTACACGGGGTCTAAAGCCAAAACCCGCTATGACTTTGGAAAAGATCAAGGTTTAGCGAGGGAACGAGAAAAAAAGAAAAGGGTAACGCCTGAATTTGGTGAGAGAAAAGAAGAAAAAATTCTACCCCCAAATTCAGGGCGTTACAGTGATGTAGAGGTCGGCTTCCCGGAACAGCTCCTCGGAGGTAGTCGGCGCCTTCTGCAATATGGCTCGGACGAAAGCCGAGTCATTGGATCCTCTGTAGAAGTCCTCGATCACGGCCGCCTCCGTGACCTCAGGGATACGATTTCTCATGGTCTGGAACCTTTTGAGGTATGACCGGAGAGTTTCGTCCCCCCGGCGCTTGATGGATTTGAGGTCCCATGGTTGCGCCGGTTTGTCGGAGAGGGACTGGAAATTGGCGGTGAAGCGTCGACTGAAGTCACCCCAGTCGTCGATGCAGTGTCGGGGTAGATGTCGCAGCCATTGCAGCGCGTCTTGCCCGAGGACAATGGGTAAGTACGCGGTCATCATGTCTTCGGACGCCCCGGCAGCTCGAGCAGCAGTGGTGTAGACGGCTAGCTAGCCCCCTGGATCCTGCTTAGGTTCATATTTATCGACATTGGATACCTTGAAGTTAGGAGGCCATTGGATGGCCCTAAGGCGTGGAGTAAGAGCGGACACTCCACACGTGTCCTCCTGTCGTCGGGGATGATGTCTGTCCCGGGGAGGGGAGTAGTTGTTGTGGTTCCTCGACCGTCCCCGGGTAGTACCGCCAGTTGAGGCCGTTGCCGACTCAGTTCTGGTGGCCTGGCTCCGAGCTAGGATGCCATGGTCCCTGTTGTACTCCTCCCGGCGGTGGATCTCGTTCTCATGCCGTCGTTCACGCGAAGCATTGATGGAGCTTCGCGCGTCTCGACGACTCTTGATGGCGTGTCGTAGATCGTTCGGCGGGTGAGCAAGCGGTAGAAGATGGTTGGCTGCCTGGGTGAACAGTCGTCGGTAGCCCTCGGCGTCGGGAGTCCGAGGGAGTCCGTCAGCTATCCGGGCTAGTACTCCCCCAACTTCACTCGGCGTGTTCATGGCACGGGCGAAGTCGGGATTCAAGTTGCGCCCGAAGAGTGGATTCTCCCGGCGTTGCCTTGCGTCTTGCTCAGCTTGTTCTTGAGCTCGGCGGCGATCACATTGTCGGGAGTTCCTTCATTCTCTGAAGACGCGTTCCTCCGGAGTTTCTCCTATCTCCGAGACCTCGTCCCGCGAGACAGGTTGCTCCGGATCCCGTTCTCCGGCCTCGTGATGTCGCCGAACGTTCCGGCGCCAGTTTCTCCGTCGGTGGGATTCTCATTGAGGTGGTTCTTCCCCGGGTGCGGTCGGCTCGTCGTCGGAGACGGGAGGCGACTCCACTCTCCCGATGAAGAGGACGTCGGGATAGAATGGTGCTGCTGTTGTGGCGACCTTCTTTCCGTTCTCCTTTGAGGGTGGAGGAACGGAAAGAACAACTTGCTTCCCCTTGGTCTCCTTCTTCCTCGCGATCTGTGTCCATTTTTTGTCGGGGAAGTAGATAGTGGAGTTCTCCGGGTCAGCGGGCTCTCGGCCCCTGACTTTCTGAAGGCGATCTTTTTCCGGAGAGCTGGAGGTTGCGCTTCTCCGACATTTTCGGAGTTTGTTGGAGGAGACTTCTTTTTCGGTGGATCTGCAATGCGGTGTAGAGTTCCTTCTTCATCTGCTACGGATGAGATTGTTCCGAAGCAGAATACGGATCCGGGACGGAGGGCGATCTTGCTGTGGAAGGTGACGGCCATTGAGCTAGCTTGGATCGTCGACGCACCCCCTACCTAGCGCGCCAGCTGTCGGTGTTTTGGGTCTGACCGCACACCCGGGGTTGCCCCTCAAGGTGTTTTTAGGAGTAGGACGGTGTCGCCGACTGTAGCAAAATGGTTCGTGCCAGATGCACGAGGGACAGTGGACAATGTTTACGGGTTCGGGGCGCTTAGAGATGCGTAACACCCTACGTCCTGGGGAGTATGCTTGGTGAATGAGGTTACAAGGTAGCTCTCTGAATTGAGAATGCAGAGAGTTGAGGTGGGTGGCTGAGTGATAGGGTCGATCGTTCTGAAGGGGTGCCCCCTAGGCCTTATATACTCGACCGTGGGGCAATACACATGGATGTGATAACAATGTATACCTAAAAGATAGCAAACTGTTTGAGTCTATCTTCCTATGATTCTGCCGATCTATCCTCGCCTGGTTCCACTGCATGGAGCTCCAACGCGGGAAAGTCGGATCCTTGTTGTAGTCGCTTGCTCGACGCTGTGGGCCGTCCGGGCTTGCATCAATCCGGCCTTACGTCGACCTGCTTTACCGATTGTCCCTTCCCAGGCCCACGAAGGAATGGCCTTACGATTCATTGGGCCCTTGGGCCTTTCGTGAGGCCTTCCGTCCTTCTAGTGGACCCGGGGGATATCTGTCCCCCACAGCCACGTCACCCAACCGTTAGGATTCAGGAGCAGTCGACCGTTGGCGTCGTTGCCTTCTTGTGGCACCGGACAGTCCGGTGCTACACCGGACAGGTCCTGTTCACTGTCCGGTGCGCCTCTGACCTTACGACTCTGACTCTGCACGCACTGTTCTTCACTGTTCATCTGTTATTAGCTTTTGTAGTCGACCGTTGCGCGAGCTAGCCGTTACTCCGTTGGCACACCGGACAGTCCGGTGGCACACCGGACAGTTCGGTGAATTATAGCGGAGCGCGCCTGCGGAAACCCAAGAGTGGCTGGTTCAACCCTGTACAGGCCTGGTGCAGCTGACACTGTCCGGTGCGCCAGACCAGAGCACACTTGGTTTCTTTTGCACCTTTGAGTTTGATCCATAACTTGAATATTTATTGGTTTGTGTTGAACCTTTTTGCACATGTAGAATATGTATTCTAGAGGAAACTAGTTAGTTCATATATTTGTGTTGGGCATTCAACCACCAAAATTAATTGTGGGAAAAAAATAACCCTATTTCCCTTCCACAATAGCCACTGCGCGAGCCGGTGCCGGGGCTGGTGTCGGACGAATACGGAGAGGAGGCGCATGCTCCTACGCCCTCTGTCGAGAATGGGGTGGCGTGGAGGTGGAGGCATGAGGGGAGAGAGAAAATAAGTATAATGACGAACGAGGTGGTGGCAACTGAGGCGATAATCATTATTATCGTGCGGAGGTATAGATGGCTAAATGGGTCGCGTCTAGTGAGCCGGCCCGAGGCATGACCCATTTAAATGTGCATGGGCCAATCTGGCACGAGCGCCGTGCGGTGGTTGGGTCGTAGCCTCGCCCCGTAGTGCTGGACCGGCCCGGCCCCCGGCTCGACACAATTATTTTTTAATTTTACAAAAAATCATATATACACATGTATAATTTATATTCAATATTATAAACACATGAGCATGATTTTCTACTGGTTAGACAGTTTTGCCAAGTGTCTCTCACCTTTCTTCCATCAGGGTGTGGGTTTAAACTCTACTTCCTGCACCGCTTTTTAACATTTCACGCTGAGTTGATTTGAAAGAATTGTAGAGACTTTTTTATAAAAAAAGTGACACAGAACGACCGTTAAAGCTGATGTTTTAAGTATAGTAGAGATTTTCGTGTCTTGTCGTACCGATCCTAAATTGACTCGGTCCAAACTTTTAGGCGTAGTCTGAAGTATCGTCGAAGATTCGAGGACCGGACTATCTTCGGTTGGAACTGCTAGATCTTACCATATGTTGTAAGAAGTCGTGACTAACTATGTTAAGTGTCTATGTTTTACAAAGCGTATCCGTCTTTCTTTCATGCGTTCTTTTGATAATCCATTCAATTTACCCATTTCTGTCAATTTGGTTACAATTTTTTAGCTTCGCAAGATGATTGATAATTTTCTCAAGTTGTTTTGGAAAAAAATATCATATTTTGTCCTTACAGTGTTTCTTATATCTAACAATATATAATTGTCTTCTTCGGCAGCGAGAGGCAAAGTTGTCTTAGAGCATCTTTAAGAGCAACTCCAAAAGACTAAGTATATGATTTTGTAAAGATAAATTTAGTTAATATTAAAAGAAAATTGTATCCAATAGACTCTGTAAACGACTCTTCAAATTTAGTGGCTCTCTATTTCTCCATCTTCGCTCTCCAATTTTGGATAGTCTGCTTCACTCTCTATTCAGTCCGTAGGTTTACCGAGTCTGTTGGATTAGCCTACATTTTTTTCTCTAAAATCTATTTTAGAGAGTAGCTAAATCAGTAAATTTGGCTAGTCTTTTTAGCTAATCTCTTGGAGTTGCTCTAAGAGATTAGTTAAATGGTTCGCCAAGCCAAATTTTGCCTACAATAAAATAACTCTCCAATAGACTAGTTATGACTCGACAAGCTATCTGACTCTCCAAATTGGCTCTCTCAGTAGCCAAATTTGGCTAGCCAGCTGACTAGCAAAACTAGATAGATAGTCTGTTAGAGTGATATAATATATATAGTGTGATTTTTATGAAAAGGTAAATGTAAAGTTAAATAGAGAGCTAAAAATAGAGAGACTTTTGGATAGGAAGGCTATGGCAAATCATGTGGGATTCCAGTTTTCTAGAGAATTCTTTGACTTATGAACTGGTTAGAATCAATCTGGTCTCATGGTTTTGGTTCATAGTGTCCACATATTTGAGGCATGTATTTTTAAGCAACTACTTGGTTTCACCATTTAATATTTTTTATCTATTAATAAAGTGTATAAAAGATAGTAGAACCAATATGCATTTATCACTGATTGCAAATCTTCAAGGCAAAAGCATTCTTCACCAATATCAATATTCTTGGCTCTTTCTTTCCTTTCTATTTATCTTTCATATATATATATATATATATATATATACTAATTGTATGTACCTTGTTATTTTTGTAAAGAAAATTGTATACATCACTACCATACTCGACTCTTTGTTGAGTGTCTCAAACACTCGGCAAAGACCTTTTTGCACTCGGCAAAGGCTTTGTCAAGTGCTCGACAAATATTTTATCAGTAAAGGGTTCTTTGTCAAGTGATTTTTTCGGACACTCAGCAAAGACTTTATCGAATGTCGAAAAGCACTCGACAAATTAAGAATCGCAAAAAAAATCAAAAAACAACAATTTTTAATTAGGGGAAAACAACTTCCACCAAACCATCGTCATTGCCCTTACTCATCTTCATTGATTATTTGACACACTAAATGAATTCAAATAAAAAAAGTTGTATACTACAAAGTTTCATAACTCTTTGATACCTACAACTTTCATTTTAATAGTTTTAAATCTGAGACCGTTTACAAAATTTGAATTTTAAATTTGAAAAATTCAAACGTATCTTTATATAATAAGTTGATTTCAAATTTAAAAGTTATCAACTATAAAGTTAAATAACTTTTCGATACCTACCACTTTCATTTTGGTGGTTTTTTCATCCGAGGTCGTGTGATTGCATGACCAAATGATTTCAAACAAAAAAGTTGTCAACTATAAAGTTTAATAGGTTTTCAAGACCTACAACTTTCATTTTAGTATTTTTTCCATC
The DNA here is from genome assembly GCF_902167145.1 of Zea mays. Lineage (NCBI taxonomy): Eukaryota > Viridiplantae > Streptophyta > Magnoliopsida > Poales > Poaceae > Zea > Zea mays. The sequence continues at coordinate 207,784,844 of NC_050099.1, read as the reverse complement.
CGAAATCGTTTGAGAACTTCAAATTTTCAATTTTTAAAATTCAGACATAGTTTTCATTAACAAGATGACTTCAAACCAAAAAGTTGCAAACTACAAAGCTCTATAACTTCTCAAGGTCTATAAATTTTATTTTGGTTGTTTAGTCATTTACTAATCTAATTTACTGTTTCAAAATATGATTTGAAAATTATCTTTGTCTAGTGCAAAAAGAAAACACTCAGCAAAGAAGCTCTTTGCCGAGTATTTTCTTTTACCGAACATTTTATGTTTGGCACTCGGCAAAAAGCTTATTTGCCGAGTGCTCCAAAAAACTCGGCAAAAACTCATTTTCCGGTAGTGCATATACAGTCGGGGTTTTGCTCCTCACTTTTCTCTATTGCGAAAGATCACCCTCAGAGCATCTTCAATAGGACGACTCAAAATAGCCCCCCAAAAAATTAAAATACTACATCATTTAAAGTGTTTAGAGTACTAAAAACAAATTGCACTCCAACAGGTAAGCCATAAATCATATGTTTTAGAAAGTAAATTACATTATTAGGAAAGAAAATAAAATGTTGACAATGATGTAGAAAACAAGGATATGATACTAGTCCGAGTACAGTACATTTGGGTCACTTCATGATGTTCTATAAAAATAGGATTATAAAAACAGTTATTAGTTGGCTGCCTTCAGCTATTTCAGTTTATAAAATGTTTAGCAAGTCTAAACATGCCATCATTGCATTTTTTTCCATATGTTCCTATTTAATGGCTAGGGATTTATATGGCTAAGATTTTTGCTGGGTTTCTATATGATGCACAACATCATCTTATATAACTACTGCATGCACATATTCTTAGACTTGTGGTTTATATAACACCAAATGGATTCATTGTTTGTGAACTCTTTTCTTTCCATGTTCGTGTGGCCAAATCCCAGCTAGGAAAAGCGGCTGAACTCTAGAATAGATGAACAAAAAAACGAAAATGTTAATTATATTCCACCTTTAAGCATTTGATATACCTACGTACTGTCTAAAGTCCAAAACTGCCTTACTATTTTTAGCCTTTCGTAGCCATGTACTAGATGTGTAGATAGAAATTAAGGGGGTGTTTGGTTAGAGGGACTAAAGATTAGTCTCTAGTTTTTAGTCCTATTTAGTCCCTTTTTTTGTCAAACACTAGGACTAAAATATGGACTAAAATGATTTAGTATTTAGTCCTTCACATATGTGCTAAAAGGGACTAAACCATATTAATTCCATATTTACCCCTCATTTAGTTCAATTATACTAATAACAGGAGAATGTTAAAAGCTATTTTAGTATTCTTATGAGTCATTTAGTATATTCTTACTATTTTTAGCCCCTAGAACCAAACATTTTCCCAACGCAATAACGTACTTCTCAGCTCAGCTGTCCTATTTATCATGCACAGATGAAACAAATTCCGCCTCCCTGTTGGTAATTAATCCCGGGGTTATTTGTACTGGTCGGCATGCAAGCACTTCATCAATTGCTCCTTGGATTTCATGGCCCCTTTCCTTATTTGAGTGCCAGTCCGCAACAGCACTCCATGGGTTCGGCTCAAGAAAGGCCGGCCAATTGTTCCAGCTATGCCCATGTCACCACATGCCTTCGACCGGGAGAAGGAGCTGGTCGACGTGGAGACCATGCTGTGTGTCGGCGCTCCTGCTCATGACAAGGTCGCCGAGAAGATCGATGCCTCGCAGGCATGCAGGCACGCGCACGAGTGCAAAACTCGGTTCACGGCGAGGCGAGGTACGCACCTCAAGCTCGCACTCCACCACCTGGGCGTCAGGCATCGGCGACAGTGTCTTACAGACGACGACAGAGAGTGCCACGAGCCTCCGCGAGATCGAGGGATCAAGAAGGAGCTGACCCGCGACATACCCTACTTCGGCGTCATCGACAACCTCGAAAGCGATTTGGTGGACAAGGAAATGGACCAAACCAGCCCTTAAGGAGCTCCTGCTCCTTTGACTCTACGCGCACGCACGTCATCATCACGACGCGGCTCCCTCGTGTGGGGGTATTTTAATTAGATCTACGAAACCTCGACGCGCCCAACTCCATGCATCTCACCAAGGGTGCGCACATGTCTAGAGACGAGGACTTTGCAGTACTTACGGACATCCAAGAGAAGGTGTGCGCCATGCCTCTAGGGTCCTCGCCCTCTCATCTGCTCGATACTGTTCGAGATCGTCGTTAGCCCGGCCAAGCTCTGGCAGATGACGAGCGACGCGCCACACATCGGGCGACGACGTGGTCAGTCAAGGACGGACGACACCGCAGTGCATGACAAGTCAGGTTTAGTCAAGCTCCTAGACGTGTGCTTCACGCTGCTGCGATGAAGGACGTCCGCCGGGCTCAACATTGTTAGCAATAGTCCCATATTGTGTGTTGTGAAAGGATAAGCATAGTTTATATAATTGAGAATGTAACACTATAATAGGCTAACTTTATGAGGGATATTGGCCAACAGAACTAAAGCCCACTACTATGCGTGTGGACACATGTGTCACGATCTGACGTTCTGGATTGGCGCGCCATGTGTGCAGGCAGCCCGTCGGACACATCATGTGTTGTGGCGGTCTAGTTCCAACAATTATTATTCAAGTCGCGCCCGTGTTGATCCCGACGGCGATGCTCGCACACGTTGTTCGCGCGCGGCAGGCAACACATTGTCGCAGTTCGACGGCCTGGGTTGGCGCGCCGTGTGTGCGGGCGACCCGACGGACACACAATCTGGCGTTCTAGATTGGCGCGCCGTGTGTGCGGGTGGCCCGACGGACACGTCATATGTCGGCGGTCGGTTCCAACAATTATTATCCAAGTCAGGTTGGCACAGTGCATTCTCCCTAATACACTAGCTTTTTGGGTATTGTCTCAACAGACCTAAAACCCGCTGCTATACATACGGGCGAGTGTCGCGCCCGTGTTGATCCCGACGGCGATGCTCGCACACGGCCTGGATTGGCACGCCGTGTGTGCGGACGACCCAATGGACACACAATGTGTTGGTGGTTTGGTACCAATAATTAATATCAAAGCCAGGTTGGCCCAGCCCAACCCATTATTCCTAGTGGGCTAGCTTTGGGGGTTTTGGCTCAACAGAACTAAAACCCGCTGCGTGCGGGCGAGTGTAGCTAGGGTGGGGGTGTAGCAGCTCCTAGTGACACGAGCTATGCAACAATGGTGGTGAGAGCTATGTAACACCATAATGGGCTAACTTTATGAGGGATATTGGCCAACAGAGCTAAAGCCCACTACTATGCGTGTGGACACATGTGTCACGATCTCACGTTCTGGATTGGCGCGCCATGTGTGCGGGCAGCCCGCCGAACACATCATGTGTTGGCGGTCTAGTTCCAACAATTATTATCCAAGTCGCGCCCGTGTTGATCCCGACGGCGATGCTCGCACACGTTGTTCGCGCGCGGCAGGCAACACATTGTCGCAGTTCGACGGCCTGGGTTGGCGCGCCGTGTGTGCGGGCGACCCGACGGACACGCAATCTGGCGTTCTGGATTGGCGCGCCGTGTGTGCGGGTGGCCCGACGGACACGTCATATGTCGGCGGTCGGTTCCAACAATTATTATCCAAGTCAGGTTGGCACAGTGCATTCTCCCTAATACACTAGCTTTTTGGGGTATTGTCTCAACAGACCTAAAACCCGCTGCTATACATACGGGCGAGTGTCGCGCCCGTGTTGATCCCGACGGCGATGCTCGCACACGGCCTGGATTGGCACGCCGTATGTGCGGACGACCCGATGGACATGCAATGTGTTAGCGGTTTGGTTCCAACAATTAATATCAAAGCCAGGTTGGCCCAGCCCAACCCATTATTCCTAGTGGGCTAACTTTGTGGGTTTTGGCTCAACAGAACTAAAACCCGCTGCGTGCGGGCGAGTGTAGCTAGGGCGGGGGTGTAGCAGCTCCTAGTGACACGAGCTATGCAACAATGGTGGTGAGAGCTATGTAACACCATAATGGGCTAACTTTATGAGGGATATTGGCCAACAGAACTAAAGCCCACTACTATGCGTGTGGACACATGTGTCACGATCTGACGTTCTGGATTGGCGCGCCATGTGTGCGGGCAGCCCGCCGGACACATCATGTGTTGGCGGTCTAATTCCAACAATTATTATCCAAGTCGCGCCCGTGTTGATCCCGACGGCGATGCTCGCACACGTTGTTCGCGCGCGGCAGGCAACACATTGTCGCAGTTCGACGGCCTGGGTTGGCGCGCCGTGTGTGCGGGCGACCCGACGGACACGCAATCTGGCGTTCTGGATTGGCGCGCCGTGTGTGCGGGTGGCCCGACGGACACGTCATATGTCGGCGGTCGGTTCCAACAATTATTATCCAAGTCAGGTTGGCACAGTGCATTCTCCCTAATACACTAGCTTTTTGGGGTATTGTCTCAACAGACCTAAAACCCGCTGCTATACATACGGGCGAGTGTCGCGCCCGTGTTGATCCCGACGGCGATGCTCGCACACGGCCTGGATTGGCACGCCGTATGTGCGGACGACCCGATGGACATGCAATGTGTTAGCGGTTTGGTTCCAACAATTAATATCAAAGCCAGGTTGGCCCAGCCCAACCCATTATTCCTAGTGGGCTAACTTTGTGGGTTTTGGCTCAACAGAACTAAAACCCGCTGCGTGCGGGCGAGTGTAGCTAGGGCGGGGGTGTAGCAGCTCCTAGTGACACGAGCTATGCAACAATGGTGGTGAGAGCTATGTAACACCATAATGGGCTAACTTTATGAGGGATATTGGCCAACAGAACTAAAGCCCACTACTATGCGTGTGGACACATGTGTCACGATCTGACGTTCTGGATTGGCGCGCCATGTGTGCGGGCAGCCCGCCGGACACATCATGTGTTGGCGGTCTAATTCCAACAATTATTATCCAAGTCGCGCCCGTGTTGATCCCGACGGCGATGCTCGCACACGTTGTTCGCGCGCGGCAGGCAACACATTGTCGCAGTTCGACGGCCTGGGTTGGCGCGCCGTGTGTGCGGGCGACCCGACGGACACGCAATCTGGCGTTCTGGATTGGCGCGCCGTGTGTGCGGGTGGCCCGACGGACACGTCATATGTCGGCGGTCGGTTCCAACAATTATTATCCAAGTCAGGTTGGCACAGTGCATTCTCCCTAATACACTAGCTTTTTGGGGTATTGTCTCAACAGACCTAAAACCCGCTGCTATACATACGGGCGAGTGTCGCGCCCGTGTTGATCCCGACGGTGATGCTCGCACACGGCCTGGATTGGCACGCCGTATGTGCGGACGACCCGATGGACATGCAATGTGTTAGCGGTTTGGTTCCAACAATTAATATCAAAGCCAGGTTGGCCCAGCCCAACCCATTATTCCTAGTGGGCTAGCTTTGTGGGTTTTGGCTCAACAGAACTAAAACCCGCTGCGTGCGGGCGAGTGTAGCTAGGGCGGGGGTGTAGCAGCTCCTAGTGACACGAGCTATGCAACAATGGTGGTGAGAGCTATGTAACACCATAATGGGCTAACTTTATGAGGGATATTGGCCAACAGAACTAAAGCCCACTACTATGCGTGTGGACACATGTGTCACGATCTGACGTTCTGGATTGGCGCGCCATGTGTGCGGGCAGCCCGCCGGACACATCATGTGTTGGCGGTCTAGTTCCAACAATTATTATCCAAGTCGCGCCCGTGTTGATCCCGACGGCGATGCTCGCACACGTTGTTCGCGCGCGGCAGGCAACACATTGTCGCAGTTCGACGGCCTGGGTTGGCGCGCCGTGTGTGCGGGCGACCCGACGGACACGCAATCTGGCGTTCTGGATTGGCGCGCCGTGTGTGCGGGTGGCCCGACGGACACGTCATATGTCGACGGTCGGTTCCAACAATTATTATCCAAGTCAGGTTGGCACAGTGCATTCTCCCTAATACACTAGCTTTTTGGGGTATTGTCTCAACAGACCTAAAACCCGCTGCTATACATACGGGCGAGTGTCGCGCCCGTGTTGATCCCGACGGTGATGCTCGCACACGGCCTGGATTGGCACGCCGTATGTGCGGACGACCCGATGGACATGCAATGTGTTAGCGGTTTGGTTCCAACAATTAATATCAAAGCCAGGTTGGCCCAGCCCAACCCATTATTCCTAGTGGGCTAGCTTTGGGGGTTTTGGCTCAACAGAACTAAAACCCGCTGCGTGCAGGCGAGTGTAGCTAGGGCGGGGGTATAGCAGCTCCTAGTGACACGAGCTATGCAACAATGGTGGTGAGAGCTATGTAACACCATAATGGGCTAACTTTATGAGGGATATTAGCCAACAGAACTAAAGCCCACTACTATGCGTGTGGACACATGTGTCACGATCTGACGTTCGGGATTGGCGCGCCATGTGTGCGGGCAGCCCGCCGGACACATCATGTGTTGGCGGTCTAGTTCCAACAATTATTATCCAAGTCGCGCCCGTGTTGATCCCGACGGCGATGCTCGCACACGTTGTTCGCGCGCGGCAGGCAACACATTGTCGCAGTTCGACGGCCTGGGTTGGCGCGCCGTGTGTGCGGGCGACCCGACGGACACGCAATCTGGCGTTCTGGATTGGCGCGCCGTGTGTGCGGGTGGCCCGACGGACACGTCATATGTCGGCGGTCGGTTCCAACAATTATTATCCAAGTCAGGTTGGCACAGTGCATTCTCCCTAATACACTAGCTTTTTGGGGTATTGTCTCAACAGACCTAAAACCCGCTGCTATACATACGGGCGAGTGTCGCGCCCGTGTTGATCCCGACGGTGATGCTCGCACACGGCCTGGATTGGCACGCCGTATGTGCGGACGACCCGATGGACATGCAATGTGTTAGCGGTTTGGTTCCAACAATTAATATCAAAGCCAGGTTGGCCCAGCCCAACCCATTATTCCTAGTGGGCTAGCTTTGGGGGTTTTGGCTCAACAGAACTAAAACCCGCTGCGTGCGGGCGAGTGTAGCTAGGGCGGGGGTGTAGCAGCTCCTAGTGACACGAGCTATGCAACAATGGTGGTGAGAGCTATGTAACACCATAATGGGCTAACTTTATGAGGGATATTGGCCAACAGAACTAAAGCCCACTACTATGCGTGTGGACACATGTGTCACGATCTGACGTTCTGGATTGGCGCGCCATGTGTGCGGGCAGCCCGCCGGACACATCATGTGTTGGCGGTCTAGTTCCAACAATTATTATCCAAGTCGCGCCCGTGTTGATCCCGACGGCGATGCTCGCACACGTTGTTCGCGCGCGGCAGGCAACACATTGTCGCAGTTCGACGACCTGGGTTGGCGCGCCGTGTGTGCGGGCGACCCGACGGACACGCAATCTGGCGTTCTGGTTTGGCGCGCCGTGTGTGCGGGTGGCCCGACGGACACGTCATATGTCGGCGGTCGGTTCCAACAATTATTATCCAAGTCAGGTTGGCACAGTGCATTCTCCCTAATACACTAGCTTTTTGGGGTATTGTCTCAACAGACCTAAAACCCGCTGCTATACATACGGGCGAGTGTCGCGCCCGTGTTGATCCCGACGGTGATGCTCGCACACGGCCTGGATTGGCACGCCGTATGTGCGGACGACCCGATGGACATGCAATGTGTTAGCGGTTTGGTTTCAACAATTAATATCAAAGCCAGGTTGGCCCAGCCCAACCCATTATTCCTAGTGGGCTAGCTTTGGGGGTTTTGGCTCAACAGAACTAAAACCCGCTGCGTGCGGGCGAGTGTAGCTAGGGCGGGGGTGTAGCAGCTCCTAGTGACACGAGCTATGCAACAATGGTGGTGAGAGCTATGTAACACCATAATGGGCTAACTTTATGAGGGATATTGGCCAACAGAACTAAAGCCCACTACTATGCGTGTGGACACATGTGTCACGATCTGACGTTCTGGATTGGCGCGCCATGTGTGCGGGCAGCCCGCCGGACACATCATGTGTTGGCGGTCTAGTTCCAACAATTATTATCCAAGTCGCGCCCGTGTTGATCCCGACGGCGATGCTCGCACACGTTGTTCGCGCGCGGCAGGCAACACATTGTCGCAGTTCGACGGCCTGGGTTGGCGCGCCGTGTGTGCGGGCGACCCGACGGACACGCAATCTGGCGTTCTGGATTGGCGCGCCGTGTGTGCGGGTGGCCCGACGGACACGTCATATGTCGGCGGTCGGTTCCAACAATTATTATCCAAGTCAGGTTGGCACAGTGCATTCTCCCTAATACACTAGCTTTTTGGGGTATTGTCTCAACAGACCTGAAACCCGCTGCTATACATACGGGCGAGTGTCGCGCCCGTGTTGATCCCGACGGTGATGCTCGCACACGGCCTGGATTGGCACGCCGTATGTGCGGACGACCCGATGGACACGCAATATGTTGGCGGTTTGGTTCCAACAATTAATATCAAAGTCAGGTTGGCCCAGCCCAACCCATTATTCCTAGTGGGCTAGCTTTGGGGGTTTTGGCTCAACGGAACTAAAACCCGCTGCGTGCGGGCGAGTGTAGCTAGGGCGGGGGTGTAGCAGCTCCTAGTGACACGAGCTATGCAACAATGGTGGTGAGAGCTGGAGACCTTCGGCGACTAGCAGTAGCACTAGCACCCCGATTCGCTGGTAACAGACGACGAGGACATTCTATGGAGCATGCCATGACAGGTTCAGTCGATGAACTTATCTGACCACATCAGGGTTTTAGGTCTGTATTGCGGCCCAGTAATTTCGCAAGAATTTTTGCGTCACTCGTTTCACCAAAATTGATCTACCATAATCCCTAGGTTCAACAGAGAGAAGGTAGATTGATTTATTCTTTACAATTTCAAGTGTCCGAAGAATGAGCCGTGCTGTTGCATATACATACATATATTCATGAGTCAACTAACGTTTTCCAAAGACCCAGTCCGAATTTTCAGCTTTGCGTAATTTTGAACACACCATTCTCCAAGGAATTTGAGGCTGCTTTCTGGTCATTGTTAAGGCTCAAATCGACCGGACCTTCCTCTTTTCTTCATCTGTCTTCCTTTCATCCATCAGGAGTTCAATGAACTGAATATGTTGGTCTGTTGGGAGATCAAACTCAACCGGAATGGGAAGATATGAAAATGACAAGCTACATGTCATGTGGGGTCTCTCCTATACGCGCAGGAGGCGCACCAGGGATGTTAGGCGTGCGGCCGAGAGGGCTGCAGCGCGCCCACCGGCCCTGCAACAGGAAGGCCGGAATTCTAGTGGATAAGATAGGCAATAGAATTAGTTGAGGATCCACAAAATTAGGAGGGAATTCTAGTGGATAAGATAGGCACTAGAATTAGTTGAGGATCCACAAAATTAGGAGGTTTGTTGCATGCGGCAGGCTATTAAAGCCTTGTACTGGGCGCTGATCAGGATATTAAGAAATAACACAGCTATCTTCTTCCTCATCCCTACCAATTCCCAAGCCTTCGGAAGAGGGGTAAAACCTCACCAGAGAAGACGGACCGAGGCTACAACCTGCGTAGCCGAGGGCCTCCTACTCTAGACACTAAGGCCCTTGACAACCTGGTATCACGGTCACGTCGATCCAACTCTTCCAGTTCATCCGCTGCATCCACTGCTGCTTTTCCATCTGCCGCACCCACCACAGCCGCCAGCCCTACTTCATCCCCCACCTCTGCCTCGTCCCAAACCAGCGCCATGGCCGAGCCAACAATTGCCGACCTGGCCAAACTGATTGAAGGCCTCACCGGCAAGATCAACACCCTGCAGTCCGATATGGACACGATGAAGAAGAACAAGGCGCCGTCCTCACACGCCTCAGCGCCGGTGGGTGGCTCTGATGGGCAACACCACACCGATCGACCTCCTCGATTCCAGAAGATGGATTTCCCCCGCTACGATGGCAAATCCGACCCGCTCGTGTTCATCAATCGATGCGAGTCGTTCTTCCACCAACAGCGGATCATGGAGGAGGAAAAGGTGTGGATGGCATCCTACAATTTGGAGGACAACGCCCAACTCTGGTACATGCAGGTCCAGGGAGACGAGGGCGTTCCGACGTGGAGGCGTTTCAAAGAGCTCCTCAACCTCCGCTATGGGCCGCCGCTGCGATCAGCCCCGCTGTTTGAGCTCGCTGAATGTCGGCGCACGGGCACGGTCGAGGAATACCAAGACCGTTTTCAGGCGCTCCTGCCTCGCGCCGGTCCGTTGGAAGAGGCCCAGCGCGTTCAACTCTTCACCGGGGGGCTGCTGCCGCCGATCAGCAACCAAGTCCGCCTCCACAACCCTCAAACCCTCGCGGTGGCCATGAGTTTGGCGCGGGAGGTGGAGGTCATGGAGAAGGAGCGCCTGCTGTCTACACCTGCGGCTGCACCAACCAGGGGCGTGCCTCGTACCCTTCCTGCTCCAGGACCGCCGCCGCCACCGTCCCAGGTCGGGCGGTCTGTCTTCCCAGCCCCTCCCATCGGAGCGGCTCCAGCACGTCTCGAGGGCCAGCCAATCAAGCGGCTGTCCACCGAGGAGCAGGCGGAACGACGTCGTCTGGGGCTTTGCTATAATTGCAATGAGAAGTATTCCCGGGGTCACAACCGGGTGTGTCGCCGCATCTTCTTCGTCGACGGCATCACCATCTCCGACGACGAAGAGGCGGCTGTCGCGGCCGGGGCAGACCCAGATGCTGCAGCTCCGGTTTTCTCTTTGCAGGCAGTGGCAGGCGTCCCCATCTGCGACACCATGCAAGTCAAGGTGGACCTGGGTGCCGCGACGCTGGTGGCTCTCCTGGACACGGGGTCCACCCACAATTTCATTGGGGAGGAAGCCGCGCGCCGCTCGGGTCTGATCGTCCAGCCTCGTCCGCGCCTGACAGCCACAGTGGCCAACGGGGAGCGCATCCTATGCCCCGGGGTCATTCGGCAGGCGCCGCTCATCATCGCCGGTGAGAAGTTTCTCGTCGATCTCTTCGTCATGCCTCTCGCCGGCTATGATCTGGTCCTGGGGACGCAGTGGCTCGTCACCCTGGGCCGGGTGGTGTGGGACTTCACGGCGCGCACCATGTCGTTCACACGACAGGGCCGGGCGGTCTGCTGGACCGACGTGGCTACCGTCCGGGCTCCACGCCTCGCAGTGACTGCGGCCAGCGACTCCCTCCTCGACGGGCTGCTCGGTACGTTTACCGACGTCTTCGCCGCTCCGACGGGGCTACCACCGGTGCGTGGTCGCGACCACGCCATCGTCCTCAAGCCGGGTGCAGCGCCGGTGGCTGTCCGTCCCTACCGATACCCGGCGGCACACAAGGACGAGCTGGAGCGGCAGTGCGCCGAGATGATGGGTCAAGGCATCGTTCGCCGGAGCGACTCGCCGTTCTCGTCGCCAGTCATCCTCATCAAGAAGCAAGACGGCTCCTGGAGGTTCTGCGTCGACTATAGGGCGCTGAACGCGCTCACCGTCAAGGACGCCTTTCCAATTCCCGTCGTCGACGAGCTGCTGGACGAGCTCAACGGCGCCCGTTTCTTCACTAAATTGGACCTGCGATCAGGGTACCATCAGGTGCGCATGAAGACGGCAGATATTCACAAGACGGCCTTTCGAACCCACGACGGCCTCTACGAGTTCCTCGTCATGCCGTTCGGCCTTTGCAACGCGCCGGCGACGTTCCAGGCCCTCATGAACGACGTCCTCCGGCCCTTCCTCCGTCGGTTTGTTCTAGTATTTTTTGACGACATCCTGATATACAGTTCTTCATGGGCCGACCACCTGCGCCACATTCGTGCGGTGCTGACGGTGCTGCAGCAGCACCAACTCTTCGTCAAGCAGTCCAAATGCGCATTTGCCGTGCCATCGGTGGCATACTTGGGCCATGTCATCTCGGCGTCCGGCGTGGCCATGGATCCAGCCAAGGTGGAGGCCGTCCAGGGCTGGCCACAGCCCCGTTCGGCGCGGGCGGTCAGGGGATTCTTGGGCCTTGCGGGGTACTACCGCAAGTTCGTCCACAACTACGGCGTCATCGCGGCTCCCCTGACGGCGCTCCTCAAGAAAGAAGGCTTCTCTTGGACGGAGGAGGCAACTGCAGCGTTTGCAGCGCTAAAGGCAGCGGTTACATCGGCGCCGGTCCTCGCGCTGCCGGACTTCACCAAGCCGTTCATCGTCGAGTGCGACGCGTCGACCCATGGCTTTGGGGCGGTGCTGATCCAGGACAGCCACCCTATCGCTTTCTTCAGCCGGCCCGTGGCGCCCAGGCACCGCTCACTCGCTGCATACGAGCGGGAGCTCATCGGACTTGTCCACGCTGTCCGTCACTGGCGACCGTATCTATGGGGGCGTCGGTTCATCGTCCGCACCGACCACTATAGCTTGAAGTTCCTCCTCGACCAGCGGCTAGCTACCATCCCTCAACATCATTGGGTGGGAAAGCTGCTGGGGTTTGATTTCGGTGTCGAGTACAAGCCGGGCGCCCAGAACGCGGTGGCGGACGCCCTGTCACGTCGAGACACGCCGGATGGAGCGGTGCTCGCCATATCGGCGCCTCGCTTCGACTACATTGCCAGGCTGCGGCTGGAACAGGCCGGCCATCCGGCTGTGGTCGCCCTCAAGGACGAGTTGTCAGCAGGATCGCGCGGCGCACCCTGGGGCATTGTCGACGGGCTGCTCACCTACGACAGCCGTATCTTCGTTCCGCCGGCGTCACCGCTCCTACAGGAGATCCTGGCTGCTGTCCATGAGGACGGCCACGAGGGCGTGCAGCGCACCCTCCATCGCCTTCGCCGAGACTTCCACTTTCCCGACATGCGCCGCGTGGTGCAGGAGTTCGTCCGCGCATGCTCGACTTGCCAGCGCAACAAGTCGGAGCATCTCCTGCCGGCTGGGTTGCTGCTGCCCCTGCCGGTCCCGTCAGGCGTGTGGACGGACATCGGCCTCGACTTCATGGAAGCTCTACCGCGTGTGCGCGGCAAGTCGGTCATATTGACGGTGGTGGATCGCTTCAGCAAGTACGCGCATTTCATTCCACTGGCTCATCCGTATTCAGCTGAGACGGTCGCACAGGTGTTCTTCTCCGACATTGTACGCCTCCATGGCGTGCCTCAGTCGATCGTATCCGATCGTGATGCTGTTTTCACCTCCACGTTCTGGCAAGAACTGATGAGGCTCATGGGCGCCAAGCTTCACATGACGTCGGCATTTCACCCACAGTCTGATGGTCAGTCGGAGGCGGCCAACAAGGTCATCGCCATGTACCTCCGCTGCTTCACAGGAGACCGGCCGCGCGAGTGGCTCAGGTGGCTGCCCTGGGCGGAGTACACGTACAACACGGCGTACCAGTCTTCGCTCCGCGACACACCGTTCCATGTGGTGTACGACCAGCATCCCCCCTCCATCCGCTCCTATGAGATGGGTGACACCCGCGTGGCCGCTGTGGCCAAGACGATGGCCGAGCGGGAGGCGTTCCTGGAGGATGTGCGCCTCCGCCTCGAGCAGGCTCAGGCTGTGCAGAAGAAGTTTTACGACAACAAGCACAGGGCGGTGTCCTATACCGTTGGGGACTGGGTTCTGCTGCGCCTTCGCAACCGGCCGGTGGCCTCCCTATCCCTGGCACTGAAAGGGAAGCTGCAGCCTCGCTTCTTCGGGCCCTACCGCGTCACCGAGATCATCAACGACGCTGCAGTACGCCTCGCCCTCCCGCCGCAGGCCAAGATTCATGATGTGTTTCACGTGGGACTCTTGAAGAAATGGGTGGGCGCGCCGCCTACCTCGACGCCGGAGCTGCCCGAGTTGCTGCATGGGGCGGTGGTGCCCGAACCCGAACGAGTGGTGCGTTCCCGCATAGCTCGAGGCATCAAGGAGGTGTTGGTGCGCTGGAAGGGACAGCCGGCTTCTGCTGCTACTTGGGAAGACTGGGACGACTTCATCGCCAGGCACCCGTCGTTTCAGCTCGAGGACGAGCTGCGAGTCGAGGGGGGGAGAGATGTCATGTGGGGTCTCTCCTATACGCGCAGGAGGCGCACCAGGGATGTTAGGCGTGCGGCCGAGAGGGCTGCAGCGCGCCCACCGGCCCTGCAACAGGAAGGCCGGAATTCTAGTGGATAAGATAGGCAATAGAATTAGTTGAGGATCCACAAAATTAGGAGGGAATTCTAGTGGATAAGATAGGCACTAGAATTAGTTGAGGATCCACAAAATTAGGAGGTTTGTTGCATGCGGCAGGCTATTAAAGCCTTGTACTGGGCGCTGATCAGGATATTAAGAAATAACACAGCTATCTTCTTCCTCCTCCCTACCAATTCCCAAGCCTTCGGAAGAGGGGTAAAACCTCACCGGAGAAGACGGACCGAGGCTACAACCTGCGTAGCCGAGGGCCTCCTACTCTAGACACTAAGGCCCTTGACACTACACGAACAGTGATAGGTCCACATATATATCACTATCCATTTCAGATGTAAATTTCCCTTACCCAGCCGCTGAACTTTTCACGGATGAAAGAATGCCCAGCAGACCAAGATTTGGTATTATCTGAACTTCTGAAGTACCCTGACCCCCCAAAAGGCTCAGTGGAATACCTTTGGAGAAGGAGATGAACATGAGCAACGAAGATGATGTGGACACAAACACAATTACGCACAGTTGTGTATTTGAAATACCAAATCGACCAACACATCTGTATAGGAGCCTGAAATCTGAATTCACAATTCAGTCGATAAAACCATCATAAAGGCAACAGCACGCCTCATTCTGAACTCTCAAACTACCTTCTGTAGTTGAACGGAACCTAGGAATTTCTGTAGGAATTTCGTTGATAAAACGGAGCCACGAAAAATTCCTGCAAATTCCCAGGGTCTCAATGCACAGCTAAACCCTGAATGTGAATGGGGGTCAAATCAGTTCATGCATGTTCTAAACCCTCACGGTCTGCTCCAAGAACGCCCTGGCCACCAGCGTCTCCGGGTGGCAGTCGCCGCAGGCCACCTCTAGGAGGCCAATCGCCGACAGGCAGTGGTCCTCAGCGACGCCGCGCTCTCCGGCCCTCAGCATAATCCTTGCCCGCATCACGAGGAGCTCCGCCCGCGCTCGGGCGAGCTTCTTGTACACCTCCGGGTCGATCTCCACATACCTACAGTCGTTGATCCGGCGAGGCGCGCCGATGTACAGGTCCTCGGCCTCGAGGACGACGTCGGTGGCCTCCCGGAGCAGCTCGAGCGCGGCGCCGTACGTGGAGTACCCGGCCACGGAGCGTGCGGCGAGCGGTATCGCGGAGCGCGTGACGAACCGCCCGAGCTCCGGCGGCGGCAGCTCCACCGGCACGTCCGGCGCGTCGAACCTGAACAGGGTCAGGCACGCCGCCCACGCGTGGTCGTCGGCGTGTTGCGCCGCGACGTCGCCCCTCTCGGCGACGGTCTCCACGACGGCGCGGGCGACTCGGCCCGTGCCGGTCTTGCGGCCGAAGGTCCGGAACAAGCCGTGCATGGAGACGCACCCGGCCCGCGTGCTCCGCCTGGCGATCCCGAGGCGCAGCAACGTCGCCAGCGCGTTCTGCTCGACGCGGCCGGTTTCCAGTGGCGCGCGCGGCGAGGCGCAGCATCGCCGCAGCTCGCGCGTCAGGCGCTTCCACGGCGTCTGCTTCCCTGCCGCGCACGCGCTGACAGCGTGCACGAGCATCGCGGTCGGGATCGGCACTGGCGCGAAGTAGCTGCTGGCCTCAAGCAGCGTGCCTGCTACCTTACCGAGCCCGGCGGGCGTCCTCCGTCTTAGCAGCGTGAAGCACGCGTCCAGGAGCTGGACGAGGCCCGGGTTGTCGTGCAGCGCGACGTCGTCCTTGGGTGACCACGTCGGCGCCCGATGCGGCGCGTCGCTCATCATCTGCCGGAGATCGGCCGGGCTAACGGCGATCTCGGACAGTATCGAGCCGACGAGGGCGAGGCCTAGAGGCACGCCGCGCACCTTGTCTTGGATGTCTTTAAGTACAGCCAAGTCCTCGTCTCTAAACGTGCGCGCGCCCTTCATGAGATGCATGGAGTTCGGCGCGTCCAGGTTTCCTAGCTCTAAAACCCTCACCCCCTGCAGGTTGGGGAGCCGCGTCGTGATGATGACGTGCGTGCGCCCGCCGCCGAGGGGCAGGGGCAGGGGCAGGAGCTCTTTAATGGCCCGGCCATCCCACCAGTCCCTCTCGCTCTCGAGGTTGTCGATGACGACGAGGTAGGGTATGTCGCGGGTCAGCTCCTTCTTGATCTTTGCAATGGCGAGTCCCTCGATCTCACGGAGGCTTCTGGCCCTCTCTGTCGCCGTCTGTATGACATTGTCACCGACAGCGACGCCCAGGTGGTCTGCGAGTTTGAGGTAGCTCTGGCGCAGGTACCTCGCCTCACCGTGAACCCAGAGGACCTTTTTGTACTCGTGGGCGTGCCTGTGTGCAAACTCGAGCACTAGCTCCGTCTTCCCGGTGCCGGACGCGGCGGAGATGCAGAGCACGCCATGTAGGAACAGCGCCCCGGTGACGGAGCCGTACAGAGGCATCGGCCTCTTCCCGGCGACCTTGTCGTCATGAGCAGCAGGAGCGCTGCCCCGCAGCATGGCCTCCACATCGAGCAGCTCCCTCTCCCGGCCGGCGAAGCACGTGTTCCAGGGGAACGGGATCTCCGCGTCCGCCGCGGCACGCCACGCCCGGACGGCCGGGGCCACCGCCGGCCTGCCGAGCCGCGCGCCGAGGGTCTGGAGCACGTCGATGACGCGGTTCCGGAGGTCTCCGAGGCGCACCTCCACCGCGTGCTCGGCGCGGGCGAGCCCCTCCACGGCCTCCCTCCACTCGGCCTCCACCCCGCCGTAAGCCTTCCAGAGCTGGCCCCCGTGCGTTTCCCACAGGTCGCTGCGCCTCTCCACAACATCCTCCGCGACGAAATCGCCCTGCCTGATCCCGACGAAGACCGGCACGAGCGCGCCGCGCTCCAGGAAGACCTGGATCTCCTCCACGGCGTAGGGATTGGCCAGCGATACCGGCGTGATCACGACCACGCCCGCCAGGGCCTTGTCCATGACCACCCGCGCGGTAGCCAGCGCCCGCGCGTCAAAGCACCGGCGTCGATCCGACGCGATGCAGGGCACGCCCAGCAGCTCCAACTCGGCGCGCAGCCACGCCACCATCCGCCGCACCCCGCCTCCGTGCCCGATGTACACGTCGCACCCGCGCGCCCTCGCCAGCGCCGCGTCGTCCTCCTCATCCTCCTCCCCCTCGTAGCCGGCCCCTTCCACCCCCAACGAAACCCACGGCACCGTGCTCATCCGCCCCTCCGGACTGTCCATGATGTGGATCCCCCGCGCGGTCACCGTGGCCCCGGAGCTCGACGCCGCCGCCATTGTCGCCTCTACCGCTCTTCCTCGCTCGCTCGAGAGTTTCCAACTGGGATGAACTCTATAGACTCTAAGAGACTTGCCTTCTGGACTTCTGGTGGCTGGTGGAGAAGATCGTCGCGATCGGCGACTCAAATAAGGGAAGAAACGATGAAATCCAAGCAGGAATTGATGAAGTGCGTGCATGTCCACCAGTAGAAAACCAGAATTGCCAACTGGGAACAAAGCGGGAAGGTGTTTTTTTGCATGGAATGTGTATTTCGATTCTATCTTGGCGTAGATTAATTGCTGGCGTCCGTCCAAAAGGACATGGAATGTGTATTTCGATTCTATTAGGGCTAGTTTATGAACTTCATTTTGAATTCTTATTTTCCCAAACAGGGCGCCTTTCATTTGGTTAATAAAGTAACCTATTTAGCTTAAAATTTGAAATTCCATCGTTTTCCAAAGTTTGTATATAAGTCTATCTTAAATTCATAGGGGTGCAGTATAGGAAATGATTGTATGTATTAGTAGAATTTGTTTCTACTCTGTAACGACGCTCTTCGACTCATTCCTCTATATTAAAAATGTAGCACATAAATATCTCTGACATCTTACTAGTAATAGTATACATATATTATTGCATAAAACTGAATTAGCTTAATTGATATATGCTTAAATTATTATTATTAGAATGAAATTCAATTCTAATGATCCAAACGGGATGAAAGAAAAATGAACTAATTTTTTTCTTAGGAAAATGTAAATCACTCGAGAAAATGGTGTTTCCAAACTAACACTTATACGTGGAATTAAAATTTCTTTTTTCCCCTTACATTTGAGAGTTCGGCAGCTTGGCCCTGCGATTTCCCCACACGAACATGGACTTATGTACATATATTTTGAATTCCATGCACGAATGAGTTCCAACATATATATTGGACTCATTCACACCAAACACCGGCGTCATTCATTCAAACTACAAAGGCAACAGCTAGAAATTTTCGGACCGTTTCGATCACATGTTTCAGTGCAATGCATGGTCTATGTCCACTAACAATGAATCTATTTGCTGTTATAAAAATCTCTAGCGATTATAAAAAAATATTCTTAGTCATTGAATAAGTGCATGCAGGAGTTATATGAGGTGTTGCTGTGCATGATATGAGCACAGCAAAATCTTTATATTAGTCATACAAATCTCTAGCGATTAAATATAGGGGAAAATGCTTTAATGCCCAGCTTAAACCAGCTAATCTTTTTTTTACAAGTGGAAATAGCTGCAGGCAGCCATATAATAAGTATATTTATAAGCCTAGTGGTTGAATAGTTTGAAATGAGCTATAAGCTATAAGCTGGATTATAAATTGTACTGTTTGAATCAGTTAGAGCTTTTTTAGCAGCCAATAACTTATTTTAATCCGTCTAAACAGGGACTAAGTCCAGAAGGCTAATGCATTCAAGACTTTAGACCAGATTAGAATATCACTAATATGAAGTTAGGCTGATTTTTTCGATAACAAAACGTCAGGGAAAAAACCACACTACATCAAAAATATAAACTTACTACGACTTACTAACTTTCTACAGTTTTTGATAGAAAAATAATGGCAAAAATAAGTCAGAGTAATGGGGAAAAAATAGAGAACCAAGAATATTGTACAGATTCTAGCTAAACAAACTAACTTTATTTTGCTTGATACATAAGCATGGCAAAAGATTTGCTAAAGATTGCATAGATTAAAGATAAATTAATGCATTAATTCTTTTGTTTGTATACTCCATTTCTAGTGAAGTGCTTTATAGTCAAGGGAAATCAACTAGAGAAAGGTAGAAACACATACCTCAGGGATTTAGATACTAGAAGCAGATAATGTGAGATCCAGTTCTAACAGACCCTTAAATAATATGAAAAAACCCTTCTCAAAAACTTCTATTGTCTTCCTTTGATCACCCACTGTACCTTCTTGAACTGCAAATGTTTATAGATACTTTAAGAGTTGTGGCTCATGGTTTAGCATGGAAAATACTAAGCTTAAAATTTTTGCCGCCATCTTTTTAGGCTAATATAAGTAAAAGCATTGTAGAACTAGGTAAATAGAAGACCTTTGAATTGACACAAGTATAAGGGTGTTTTTCTTATTGTGATGGGTTAATTTATGCCTAAAAATTGGAGATTCATCCATCACATGCATATGTTGCATAAATGATGTGCAGCTAAATGGCGATCGCCTAAAAGGATGGTTAAATGTACCACTACTGTCGGGTATCATAATTATGGGTACCTGAATTATGCCCCCTAAGCATACCTAACACCTGAGTACCAAGAAATCAAACAAAAAAGGCGCTCCCTGAGGTCACAAAGGGTTGAATCACGATTCGCCCGAGACCCCCTCTACGGCTGCTCAAAACTATGCCTCACCCGAGCCCATCCTTGAACGAAGGCTTCACCCGTGTGAATCCTCGACTCGCCTGAGGGACCCCCTTTTACAGAAAGCAATTTCCATCTCGTCCGAGGGCATCTCGGATGAAGGCCCGTCTCGAACCCGACCTCGACCAAAGATTTCAGGAACCACGAAGACATGCACATTAAATGTGACGATACAAATATCTATCCCATCTACTTTCAACGACTATGATGATGCACACCCACGAATACCGGGCACTGCTCCCCCACTTCGGTCATTGTTCTTAAACAACTCTAGATGGGACATGCAACGTCTAGGCACAGCCTCAACCTCGGGAGGGAACTCCGCCTCGCCTGAGCTCAGTTTCGGCCAACTTCCCTGGCAGAAGCCACCAACTCCCCACGAATCCCGCAGGAGACCACTCTAACTACTGTTCTGACCACTCTGTTGCACGACTGCGTCAGGCGCAGGCCCGATCATGGCCTCAGGAGAAATCTACACCTCGCCTGAGCATGGCCTCGACCAAACCACAGCAACATAAGGATGCCCAACGCCACCAATTCTTCCACAAAATTTGCTGACAACAGGGTGGCTACAGAAACCACATGGCTAATGTCAAGTCTGCTTTACGCCATATAGGACCAATTACCATGCACTTTTCATCATACTTATCACTATTTCAACAACTACGACTCAAACGACTCATCCATAAGATGGGCTCGGGTACGCGTCCTCCTTATGAGCAAAGACAGCAGCCAGGACAAGAGCCATATCGGTGGCCATACTGCTATAGGGGCTCAGGCTCGCCTCCTCTGCACAATACGACAACCCTAGTATTCCTGGGTTTCCTTCTTAAGGCTATTAAAGGAGTCCAGTGCCTCCAAGGGAGAGAGGTCAATACTTCATTGTTTGCCCTCCACATCCGATATTGGCACTTGCCTCAAACATCCGCAAAGACTTGGATCCTTTCCCTCTCTCAACTAGCTTGTACCTCCTACTACAAGCACTTAGGTGCAAGATAATATGTCTCATGCCCCCTTCGCTAGAAGTAGGGCCTTCTATTGCCCGAACCAAGATAAACCTTGTATCTTCTTGCATCACCCATCTAGATCGGGACACGCAACACAAATTCACTAGTTGGTTAGGACCCTCGGGTCAAAACACCGACAACTACAAAACTTATAGTTTAAGTATATCTATATGGGATTTCATCCATAAATACACTCTTATAAATTTGCATGTATAAATATGTGCATACTGATTCGAGAAGGCGACCATTTGAGATTCTTTTGTGACCTCCAAGGGATAGACTAAGTATGGCTTGGATCCATAGATAACTAGACCCATATTGATAAAGGAAGTTTACCTTGAAGATTTGCATTTGAGAAGTATACCTTGAATTTTAAATGCATATTGGTTGTACTCTTGTATACGCTTTATTAATATATCTCTACTACTTATTAAGGCTGCAAGGGTAGCCTGCCATTCCGTGTTCTCCCACCATTCCATGTTCTACCATTCTCATTCCATGTTCTGCCTTTCCCCCTCCACGCACAGCCCATTCCTATGTTCTGCCACCATTCCCTATTCTGCCATTCTCATTCCTTGTTTTGTTTTTATCATTCCTCCCTCCCTGAAAAGTCCATTCCCATTCTCATTCCTCCGTACATCCCACGTGTAGCTAAAATTGAAAAACACAAAATGGCCCCAAGGGGATTCGAACACGTGACCCCTCAAGAAAATGCGAGCAGTAGCTACCGCTACACCACATGTGTTTATGTCTACATTTATGATAGGAAAAATATCTACTACATCTCTCCCCAAGGCCATCTGCTACCCTTGCACAATGCGTAGTAGATAAGTATCACCGAGACTCTTGAATTATATTTTTGGATGGAGAGAATAGTATTTAAAGAAGAGCCTTGCATGCAATTTCTTTTGTATGAATAATGTTTTCAACATAAATTCCTATTTTTGTATTCATGGAATTTATTCTCCGTAATATTTTTCTATGGATCTAATTTGTGAGTTATTTTCATAAACCAACGCCAAGGATGAATCCATGTTTCTTACTTGGAAACCCCGAACAAACACCACTAGCAGGAGGCGCTCGCGTTGGTGTCGCTCATCGAATTCGAGAAGAAGCTTGGCGACTGCCAGTTCGATCTCTAGAAGCAGTCCTACGTGGCCGCATGCGCCGCTGTGTACGACAAGCTTCGGCGCAGTCGTCACTTGGACGTGGTCTAGAGCGGCTGCACCTGCACCGCGCTGTCCATCGTCAAGTAGGGGGACCTCATGGTCGTCGCCAACGTCGGTGACCCTCAGGTTGTTCTGGGTACTGCATCCGATGACGGCGCCATCACTCCGTCCAGCTCATTGTCCACCTGAAGCGCAACCTGCCACGTAAGTCGCTACTGACCGACCATGAATTCTTGTGCACTGGAACGACGGCCATTGCTGACGTTGTGTGAGTGTCCTCGAACATGATATATGTAGAGGAGTAGCGCGTCCGGTGGTGCAACGGCTAGGTGTACTACCTCGCTGATGATCCTAGGGTGCACTTGATCTAGCAGCCCAGACAAGAGTCATCGGTACTCGCCATGTTGTGCGCGTTCGACGACTACTATATCAAGGACTGTGGCGTCATCTTTGTGTCAGAGGTGACACAGAGAAGGACCCACAACAATGACAAGTTCGTCATCCTCGCCACCGTCGGGGTAGCTTTTGTGCCGGCCTGCCTTTAATTCTCTTCGCAAACACACACTTGCCTTTTTATTTAAGCAAGCGCGTATGGTGGTGCGTGCCTAATTACTGATGATGTACGAGGGAACTTCTTCCGACAGGTATGGGACGTGCTCTCCAATGATGAGACCATACAAATCATGTCATATATTGAAGTTTGTATGATACTGATGGTTGCAATGTAGTGGTCAAATAGTTAGATTAAAATACCAAAATTTATGTATGGCCAGGATCACAAATGGATTATGAAACATTTTCTTATAACACTATAACATATATTTTGTATATAAGTTATCGTGGTATTATATGTTCCCGTTGCAACGCACGGTTACTTACCTAGTAAAATATTAAATAGTTAAACCAAGTAGCCGGTTAGAAAAGACATACCTCAAATTTGTGAATATTATAGAGTCAACACCATGAGATCAGATTGATTCTAACAACTTCGTAAGTCATTAAAGTTTCTCCAGAAAGTTGTAGAGCCACGTGATTTGGCCATAGCCTTCCTAAAACAACCGTGCCCCTTGTTGAGCAACACAATATAGCTATTTTATATTTGTGAAACATTGTAAGGACAAAACATAACGAACTTAAACTTTTTGAATAACATGGAAATTTATCAATTACCCATCTAGACTAAAATTCATTAGCAACTTGGCAGAAATGAGTAAACTGAACAGATTCTTCTCAAATGAACACATGCAATACAGATAGGGTCCTTAAACATCGATGTTACCTTCACGTAGATAGTCACGTACTTCATCCATTATATGACCAGATCTTATTGTCCTCTTTTGTATAGGTTGTCTCTAGCACTTGGGATGTTATTCAATATAGACCAACTCAAACCTATTTTCCAATTCATCCTATTGCTAAAACATATCATACACGCAATTAATAATTCTAACCTATTTGGATATACAAATATATGCAAAGTATTACTCTTTCTCATTTACAAAAATGGTTCACAAATCAATTCAATGTAATATGGGTTTATGAACCTCTATGGTGCACTCAGCATAAATCTTGTTGTTCTACTTTTGATCAACACACTTTTGGATCCTAGCATAAACCAAAAAGGAATTAGATAAAAAAAATAATCTGCATGTTTTCCAATATAGGAAGCAGAGCAAAGAGGACTCGATTTGGCTCTCTAATGCTTAGGAAATGTTCATTGGCTACTCCTTCATCTTTGAATCATGATTTACAGAAGTTAGCCTAGCATATCCCATACGTAAAATAACTTTTTGGTATAAAAAACCATCATGTATCAATCAAACTGAGTTTGTGTCAACCAAATCTAATCTTTGTTGCCATCAAATTAAGCTTTGCATCACCCAAAGTAAGGACTTCTAGCATTAGATTGAATCGATCTATCAAAGCCAATGTACAACAATACCTAATTTGATGATAGTGTAGATTGAAGTTAATCCACAACTCCTAGATCAATTCCAAATTCCCTAAATAATAGCTTCCACTCTACAACACGTGCGAGAATCTAGAATCCTCGTTAGAGATCTAACTTATTTACATGTGACATCATTGTTTGGGAGATGTGCTAAAGGGTAGGGTGAAAACGGAAATGGTAATTTTCGGATATCGGATATCGTTTTCGAAACTTTACCGAAATTTAGGGCTAAACAAAATGGAAATGGTTACCAAAAATACGAAAATAAAATCGACAGAAAAAAAATAAAAAATGGAAACAATTTGGGTCTCTTCCGACCGTTTCCGGAAATTATCATTTTTATTCGGTATTTTACCGTTGGTAATGAATTCGGTATCTTCCAGAGAAAATGTTAAATCTGAACTGAACTTTATAGAAAAATATGAAACTAGTTTTATTATTTTTCTAAAATCAAGATCTATCTAACGGTATATAGTTTAGAATTGTTTGAAACTTTTATGGATCTTATTTATGTTTTCTTACCAATTATTACTATTGATACATATATTCATAATTTACATGAGAACCTAAGGACCAGGAAGACGCTAATTATGTTGACTATGCCAAGTAGTAGAAGTACAATTAGAATGCAAATGTCATGTCATTATGCACATTTTGATTCTATAGTCATATCCTACTAGACTTATTGTTGCTTTATTTAAATACATGCAATAATTTATTATTGTATTACATTTTTCTTATATTAATTGTGACCTCCTACGTACCGATCGTATTTTTTAGATTTCAACTTTAACCGGTGTATTTGCCCTACCAAACTTTCGTTTCCGATATTTTCGAATTACCGATATCGTTTTCGTTTCCAAAGTTATCGTTTTCAATTTCGTTTCTGAGGAAAAAATATGAAAACGGAAATGGTTTTAGTGTTTACCTACCGTTTTCACCCCTACCAAAGGGTGGAAATGAAAGGAATACAAGACAAGATAAGAACAGAGTGAATAAAACCAAACAACAAAGAAAATGTTATATTTCATTACCACAAGAGTTGAATGAATCAATCATGTATATGTACATGTGTCTGGATCTCACCATTCTACTTTTGACGAACATGTAGTTTCAAGATCAACTAAAAGGAAACTATATATTAAAAATCATAGATCTTTACCTATTGATTACAATATAAAGAACATAGAGGGGCATGGAAAATGTAGAATTCGAATAGAATAATTTTGCCTAATGTCGATCCTCACTACAAATTTCTAGTGGGAAAAATTTGTATATATGTTTTATCATACAAAAAGTTAAAACCAAATACATCAAAATAGGAAGTATTTAGGTGTAACTTACATACTTGCAAGTCGTCATGGTGTACAACATTGTTACTTGCCTTTGGGGGCATTTTCCCCCTACCGATAATGTGGTGTTGCCATAGATGCCAGCCACAGGGAGCCCACAATCTCGCATCCAAGCATTCAATGTTGCGGTAACACCCATGAATTGATTTAAAGCAACTACAATTTGATCCATCAAACACACAAATCGAACCATCGAACCACCAGATCCATCAACTCCAATGGTTACCACACTGTTGCGACCACCACTGACCATCAACCCAAGGAAGGAGAAGCATGGATGGGCATAGGTGGATGCCTTGAAGATGGAGTTGGTGTACGGAGGCAAGAGGAGGGGAGGAGGAAGAAAACGGCGGCTTAACATATAAGGAATACAAACACCGTGATTAGGGTTGTAAGGAATCACCTGAGTTTTATATACAACATAGGCACAATGTCAACCATTGGATCAAGAGTCAACAACTAGGAGATCATGGGTTGAGTAGGACATTGCAATTGGTAGTTGTTGGGCTGCATAGTAGTGGGCTAAATTGCAATAAATACACAGGAATACATTTAAATGCTAAAATGAGTATTGTCTTGCATATTTTAATTGAATTATTTTGAGAAATAAACATATATAATAGGGGGCACACTATTATAGAGCTAAATATACAAGTCATGTATTTGAATACATTTTCTATGTTACCCTAGTTTCAATTTTGTGCAACTATAACAAATAGATAGATAGAAATTACATATTGGATCATCTAAAATGATATATTATTGCACAAAATTGAGCATTTAATTAGCATATATAAGTATGAAATAAAGTTTAAGTTAAACTTTTCATGTAGAAAAAGTTGTTTGAATTCGTGTAGCAAAAATAGTGGTGATCCAAGATATGCACTCTTAGATGACGACTAAATGAAGCAAACTTACTTCAATTTGATTTTCTTGTTGGAACCTTGTTTGGTGATCTTATAATGGTGCCTCTTTAATCACATAAACAACACTTAGTGGTACATCAAGTTAGACTAGCAAAGTGCTCACACGTTGCTATGGTCTTTATTTATGCTTGAGTATAGAGTATAAAATACAAAAACATGTGTTTTCTGTTGGCTAGGTGGTTGTGAATGTGGTTTTAGAACCACAACCATGGTTTGGATCCCCATTTGTGCATAATTTTAGCTTTTTCCATTTAAATACGGGGAGCAAGGATAGGTGAACCGAAGGGAAGAGGTGATGCACGGCGGTGCGAACTTGGTCGAATGAATAGGGCACGACCCGCTGTCACCACCCTACTGGCGTGAGTGTGTGCCACATGCATTCTGATCCCCAGCCACATCAGCAGCGATTGGAGCGCCGTACAGTGGCTTCTCACCACCGTGGTTCTTCTTCTTCTTGATGCTGCCCTGAGCAACGGCGCCTGCTGCACCCATTTGGGTAGCCTCAGCTTGTGGGGCCGATTGCCATGCTCGACCCTCGACGGCCCTAGCGCACTTGTCAGCCGAGTGTGGTGACACTTTCCACATCTTGCATCGCTAGCTTCTCAAGCATCTTCTCATCATGTACCCCCTAATGGACAACAGTAATGATAGACGTATCGAAGATACAAGGTATGGTTCCCCGTACCTTGGTGAAGTGAGAGATGAATGCCTAGAGCGTCTCTCTAGGTTCCTGCCTCACTCCATGGAGGTGGGACTCCACACCATGTTGCTGATAAGCATTAGCGAAGTTTACTTTGAAGTTTCCAACGGTGAACGGAGTTCTCTTCTTAGTCCACCGCGTGGATAAATTGACTAGGCGTGTCTTGCGCCCTAATTGTCAGTTTGTGCCTGCCACGGCGTGTACCTGATATGCTGACGCATGTAGGGGTGGGGCACGTTGACGTGCTCAGAAATTAATGTGATGGGAGTGCGCGTGCTGGCCAAGTGAAAGTCGCCTAGAGGGGGGTGAATAGGCGAAACCTGAAATTTATAAACTTAAACTTGCACTAAGGCTGGGGTTAGCATTAGAATTAAATTGGAGTTAGAAAGATTGTTCTCCTTGTTTAGAGTTGCTCAATCAATGCGGATAACGTTTGGGAGCAAACTCAAATCGATATGAGCAAGGGAACTTTAGAGAGAGGAAAGAGGGAAAACAAATCAAATAGAAATCAACAAAGTGAACACGGTGATTTGTTTTACCGAGGTTCGTTCCAAGGAACCTAGTCCTCGTTGAGGAGGCCACAAAGGCCTGGTCTATTTCAACAATTTCCCTCTCTCAAACAGTCACTTAGACCGGATGAGCCTTCTCCTTAATCACTTGGGTCACTAAGACCCCGCAAGGATCACCACACACTTAGGTGTCTCTTGCCAACTCTACAAAGCACTTAGATGAACAGGAATGGGAAGGAGAAAGCAATCCAAGCAACAAGAGCAACAAATGAGCATAAAACTATCTCTCTCTCTCAAGTCACTAAGTGGTTGAGTTGATTTTTAGGACTTGGAGAGGATTTGATCTTTGAAATGTGTCTTAGAGTGAATGCTATTGCTCTTGTATTGAATATGAACTTCAGAAAACTTGGATATCATTGAAGGAGGTGGTTGGGGGTATTTATAGCCTCCAACCACTTCCTAGTCGTTGGCTGTTTTTGCTGGCGATGGGCACACCGGATAGTCCGATGGTGCACTGGACAGGAACTGTTTATTGTCTGGTGCGTACCACGTCAGTACGCCCGTTGGGGTTTGGAGTGACTTAACCGTTGGAGCCCTTGTCCTGTAGCTGCATCGGACAGTCTGGTGCCATGTCCGGTGTGCTCTGAATTATTTGTTCTGACTTCTGTCGTGCACTATTCATCACTTTTCACTTTGGCAGACGATCATTGGCGCAGGTTACCGTTGCTCCGTTGGCTCACTGGACATGTCTGATGCACACCGGACAGTCCGGTGAATTATAACGGAGCGCGCCCTGAAGAAACCCAAGAGTGAGTTGTTCGGGTGTTGCTGGGCCTGGTGCACCGGACACTGTCTGGTGTGCCATTTGCAGCACACTCTCATGTCCTTTGCTCCAAATTTATTTGAGTCCCCAACTGAATTTCTTTGTTGGTTTGTGTTGAACCTTATGCACCTGAGATAAATGACATCTTGACAAACTAATTAGTCCACGTGGTTTGTGATGGACATTAACCACCAAAATCGATTATAGGAAATGATTAAGCCCATTTCCCTTTCAATCTCCCCCTTTTTGGTGATTGATGCCAACACAAGCCAAAGCAAATATAAAGTATAGAAATGTAACTAGTTTACAATTATGATAGATGTGCATATGTTACTTAGATTTAAACCAATTGAAAGACTTTACACATATGTCTAAAAGTAAACGTGATTGCTTTCTTCTATTTAACATTTTGGACCACATTTGCACCACTTGTTTGTTTTTGCAAATCTTTTGGAAAAATCTTTTCAAATTCTTTTGCAAATAGCCAAAGGTATAAGAATATGATTGCAATAAGCATTTTTAAGATTTGAAATTCCTCCACCTGTTTCAAGTGCTTTTCCTTTGACTAAATAAAAGTTCACCTGAAGAAATTCTCCTCTTAGCTTTCGAGAGGGTTTTTGAAATGATTTTCCCTTTTTGAAACAGATATCAAATGAAATTATACCAATTGACATTTTTATACTAACTTGAAGTTTTGAAACCAAATAAGATACCAATTGAAAAAAATTTAGATTAACTCAAATACCAATTGAAATAAATACTAATTGAAGTAATTTCTTCCCTTTTGAAAATTTTTAAAATGGTGGTGCGGTCCATTTGCTTTGGGCTTAATACTTTCTCCCCCTTCGGCATTAATCGCCCAAAAACGGAGAACTTGAGAGCCCTTTATACTTTCTCCCCCGTTGGTAAAAGAAATATGAGTGAAGTGTTATACCAATTGAGAGTTCTCTTGAGTAACGACAAAGGATAAATGATACTGTCAGAGTTGGAGTGGAAGCCTTGACTTTGTCGAATACTCCATTTCCCTTTCCATTTAAGACTAAGCATAGAAATACACTTGAAAGCACATTAGTCTTAACCTTGGCACAAGAAGAATAAGAAATATGCATTTGTACCAAATGAAAGAGACATGATCAAAGGTATATAAATTAGCTATGTGTGCAATGTTTCAATCAAAGTTCCGAGAATCAAGTATATTTAGCTCATTCCTAAGTTTGCTAAAAGTCTTTTCATCTAGTGGCTTGGTAAATATATCGGCTAATTGGTTGTGGGTGCTAACATAAGCTATTTCGATATCCCCCTTTTGTTGGCGATCTCTCAAAAAGTGATACCAGATGTCTATGTGCTTAGTGCGGCTGTGTGCAACGGGATTATCCGCCATGCGGATTGCACTCTCATTATCACATAGGAAAGGGACTTTGCTCAACTTGTAGCCATAGTCCCTAAGTGTTTGCCTCATTCAAAGTAATTGTGCACAACAATGTCCTGCAGCAATATACTCGGCTTCAACGGTGGATAGAGCTACTGAGTTTTGTTTCTTTGAAGCCCAACACACCAGAGATCTTCCTAGAAACTGACAAGTCCCTGATGTGCTCTTCCTGTCAATTTTACATCCAGCATAATCAGCATCGGAATACCCGATTAAATCAAAGGTAGATCCCTTGGGGTACCAAAGCCCAAACTTAGGAGTGTAAACTAAATATCTCATGATTCTTTTCACGGCCCTAAGGTGAACTTCCTTATGATTTGCCTGGAACCTTGCACACATGCATACTGAAAGCATAATATCCGGTCGTGAAGCACATAAATAGAGTAAAGAACCTATCATAGACCGGTATACCTTTTGATCTATGGATTTACCTTCCGTGTCGAGGTCGAGATGCCCATTGGTTCCCATGGGTGTCTTGATGGGTTTTCCATTCTTCATTCTAAACTTCTTAAGTATGTCTTGAATGTACTTAGTTTGGCTGATGAAGGTGCCCTCTTGGAGTTGCTTGATTTGAAATCTAAGAAAATACTTCAACTCCCCCATCATTGACATCTCGAATTTCTATATCATTATCCTACTAAACTCTTCACAAGATGACTTGTTAGTAGACCCAAATATAATATCATCAACATAAATTTGGCATATAAACAAATCTTTAGCAATAGTTTTGGTGAAGAGAGTAGGATCAACTTTTCCAACTTTAAAGCCATTAGTGATAAGAAGTCTCTCAGACATTCATACCATGCTCTTGGGGCTTGCTTGAGCCCATAAAGCGCCTTTGAGAGCTTATAAACATGGTTAGGATACTCACTATCTTCAAAGCCAGAAGGTTGCTCAACATATACCTCTTCCTTGATAGGGCCATTGAGGAAGGAACTCTTCACGTCCGTTTGATATAACTTAAAGCCATGGTAAGTAGCATAGGCAAGTAATATACAAATTGATTCAAGCCTAGCTACGGGTGCATAGGTTTCATCAAAATCCAAACCTTCAACTTGTGAATAACCTTTTGCAACAAGTCGGGCTTTGTTCCCTATCACCACACCATGCTTGTCTTGTTTGTTGTGGAATACCCACTTGGTACCTACAACATTTTGGCTAGGACGTGAAACTAAATGTCATACCTCATTCCTCGTGAAGTTGTTGAGCTCCTCTTGCATTGCCACCACCCAATTCGGGTCTCTTAGTGCATCCTCTATCCTATATGGCTCAATAGAGGACACAAAAGAGTAATGTTCACAGAAATGAGCAACTCGAGATCTAGTGGTTACCCCCTTGTGGATGTCACCAAGTATGGAGTTGACGTGGTGATCTCTTTGAATTGCTTGGTGGACTCTTGGGTGTGGCGGTCTTTGATCCTGAATCTCTTGATCATCTTCCTTGTCTTGATCATCTTCATCTCCCCTTGATCAATGTTCTCCTCTTGAGGTGGCTCATCGTCTTGATCTTCATCTTCTTCTTCTTGAGCCTGATCCTCATCTTGGGTTGGTGGAGATGCTTGCATGTAAGGTGATGGTTGATCTTGTGCTTGTGGAGGCTCTTTGGATTCTTTTGGACACACATCCCAATGGACATGTTCCTTAGCGCAACACACGGAGCCTCTTCATCATCTAGTTCATCAAGATCAACTTGCTCCACTTGGGAGCCATTAGTCTCATCAATCACAATGTCACAAGAAACCTCAACTAATCCAGTGGATTTGTTGAAGACTCTATATGCCCTTGTGTTTGAGTCATAACCAAGTAAAAATCCTTCTACTGCTTTGGGAGCAAATTTAGAATTTCTACCTCTCTTAATAAGAATAAAGCATTTGGTCCCAAAAACTCTAAAATAAGAAACATTGGGCTTTTTACTAGTGAGGAGTTCATACGAAGTTTTCTTGAGGATTCAATGAAGATATAACCGGTTGATGGAGTAGCAGGCGGTGTTAATCGCCTCCGCCCAGAACCGGCCCGGTGTCTTGTATTCATCAAGCATGGTCCTTGCCATGTCCAATAGAGTTCTATTCTTGCTCTCCATTACACCATTTTGTTGAGGTGTGTAGGGAGAAGAGAACTCATGCTTGATGCCCTCTTCCTCAAGAAATCCTTCAATTTGAGAATTCTTGAACTCTGTTCCATTGACGCTTCTAATCTTTTTGATTCTTAGTCCAAACTCATTTTGAGCCCGTCTTAAGAATCTCTTTAAGGTCTCTTGGGTTTGAGATTTTTCTTACAAAAAGAATACCCAAGTGAAGCGAGAATAATCATCCACAATTACAAGACAGTACTTACTCCCGCCGATGCTTATGTAAGCGATCGGGCCGAATAGGTCCATGTGGAGTAGCTCAAGCGGCCTATCAGTCGTCATGATATTCTTATGTGGATGATGAACTCCAACTTGCTTCCCTGCTTGACATGCGCTATAAATCCTGTCTTTCTCAAGATGAACATTTGTTAGTCCTAAAATATGTTCTCCCTTTAGAAGCTTATGAAGATTCTTCATCCCAACATGGGCAAGTCAGCGATGCCAGAGCCAGCCCATATCAGTCTTAGCAATAAAGCAAGTGTCTAGTTCAGCTTTGTTATCATTAAAATCGACTAAATATAGCTGACCATCTAACACTCCCTTAAATGATATTGAATCGTCACTTCTTCTAAAGATAGTAACACCTATATCAGTAAAGAGACAGTTGTATGCATAATTGGGAAACTGAAAGCAAGTTGTAATCTAAAGGATCTACAAGAAAAACATTAGAAATGGAATGGTCAGGAGATATAGCAATTTTACCCAAACCTTTGACCAAACCTTGATTTCCATCCCCGAATGTGATAGCTCTTTGGGGATCTTCATTTTTCTTGTATGAGGAGAACATCCTTTTCTCCCCTATCATGTGGTTTGTGCACCCGCTATCGATTATCCAACTTGATCCACGAGATGCATAAACCTACAAAAAAATTAGGCCTTGTTCTTAGGTACCCAAATTGTCTTGGGTCCTTTGACATTAGAAACAATCACCTTGGGTACCCAAACACAAGTCTTAGGACTCTTGTGTATGCCCCCAACATATTTGGCAACTACTTTACCTGATTTGTTAGTTAGCACATAAGAAGCATCAAAAGTCTTAAATGAAATGTCATGCTCATTTGATGCATTTGCAATTTTCCTTTTAGGCATCTTCATATGAGTGGAATGCCTAGATCTAGGAACCTCATTCTTATACATAAAAGCATGATGAGAAACATTGTGAGGTTTTCTAGCATGAATCTTCCTAATCTTATGCTCAGGATAATTTGCAGGATATAAAATGTAGCCGTCTCTATCCTGGACCATGGGAGCCTTACCCTTAATAAAATTAGATAATTTATTGGGGTATTAAGTTTGATGTTGCTTTGGCTCCCTTGTTGGAAGCCAATGCCATCCTTAATGCCAGGGCGTCTCCCATTATAGAGCATGCTTCTAGCAAATTTAAAATTTACATTTTCTACCTAATGCTCTGCAATTTTAGTATTTAATATAGCTATGTGATCATTTTGTTTCTTAATCATGGCAAGGTGATCATCAATAGCTTCAATATTAACATCTTTACATCTAGTGCAAATAGTGACATGCTCAATAGTAGATGTAGATGGTTTGCAAACATTCAATTCTTCTATCTTAGCATTTAAACTAGCATTCTCATCTCTAAGACAGGAAATTGAATCAATGCACATGCTAAGCTCCTTAGATAAGTTTTCATATTTTTTTACTTTTAGAGCATAAGCATTTTCAATTTAACAAATTTTTTATTTTCTTTAACGAGCAAGTCCTCTTGGCATTCCAAGAGATCATCCTTCTCGTTAATGGTTTCTATTAATTCATTTAATTTTTCCTTCTGGTCCATGATAAGGTTGGCAAAGAGAGAAATTAAATCATCATTATCATCACTTGAGCTACCCTCATCATCAGATGTAGTGTATTTAGGGGTGTCTCTAGAATGTACCTTCTTCTTCTTGTCGTCCTTAGCCATGAGACACTTGTGGCCGACATTTGGGAAGAGAAGTCCCTTGTTGATGGCGATGTTGGCGACATCCTCGTCGGAGGAGTCGGTGGAGCTCTCATCGGAGTCCCATTCCTGTCCCATGTGCGCCTCGCCACCCTTCTTCTTGTAATATTTCTTCTCCATCTTTTTCTTCCCCTTCTTGTCGTCGTCCCTGTCATTGTCACTTGTATATGGACATTTAGCTATAAAGTGACCAGACTTACCACACCTGTAGCACACCCTCTTGGAACGGGGCTTGTAGTCCTTCCCCTTCCTTTGCTTGATGATTTGTCAAAAGCTCTTAATGATAAGAGCCATGTCCTCATTGTCGAGCTTGGAGGTGTCGATTGGAAGTCTATTTGGTGTAGACTCATCCTTCTTTTCTTTCGTTGCCTTGAATGCAACGGGTTGCACCTCGGGTGTGGAGGTGGCGCCTTGCTCCAAGTTGACAATATGTTTGGAATCTTTGATCATAAGTTCAAAGCTCACAAACTCGCCAATCACTTTCTCGGGAGACATCTATTTATATCTAGGATCCCCACGAATTAATTGAACTTGAGTAGGATTACGAAAAACGAGGGATCTTAGAATAACCTTGACCATTTCATGGTCATCCCACTTGGTGCTTCCGAGGTTATGTACTTGGTTGACCATCGTCTTGAGCCAGTTATACATTGCTTGTGGCTCCTCTCCTTTGTTGAGGACAAATCGACCGAGTTCTCCCTCGATCGTTTCGCGCTTGGTGATCTTGGTCACCTCGTCCCCTTCGTGCGCCATTTTGAGGACATCCCAAATTTCTTTGGCATTTTTCAACCCTTGCACCTTATTATACTCCTCTCGACACAAGGAGGCAAGGAGTATAGAAGTTGCTTGGGAATTAAAATGCCTAATTTGTGCAGCCCCGTCCGAGTCATAGTCCTCGTCGCCCACCTGTGGTGCCTGCGCTCCAAACTCAACAATATTCCATATGCTTTCGTGGAGTGAGGTTAGATGGTGCCTCATTTTATCTCTCCACATACAATAATCTTCACCATCAAAA
Organism: Zea mays; assembly: GCF_902167145.1. Taxonomy (NCBI): domain Eukaryota; kingdom Viridiplantae; phylum Streptophyta; class Magnoliopsida; order Poales; family Poaceae; genus Zea; species Zea mays. Next base: position 207,750,120 of record NC_050099.1, on the reverse strand, counting down.
TATGGTGGCTTGTCTAGGGGTACGGAAAGTCGAGGTGCGCATTTAGGAATGCGAGGATAACGAAGAGGCATATTACTATACTTCTTACGCTCGTGGCGCTTCGAAGTTGTAGACTCGGCGCCGGATGTGGAAGGTGATGAAGAGTCGGTCTCGTAGTAGACCACCTTCTTCATTTTCTTTTTCTTCTTGTCACCCTTCCTAAGTGACTTGATGGAGGGCGAGGATTCCTCCTTATACTTGTCGCCGGACTCCCTTGATGGAGTCCTTCCCGAGCCTACGACCTTGTCGCTGGTGACGATCTCCCTCTTGGCGTGATCTCCAGACATCACTTCGAGTTTGTTAGACTCTTAATGAAGCACCAGCTCTAATACCAATTGAAAGTCGTCTAGAGGGGGGGTGAATAGGTGAAACCAGAAATTTATAAACTTAAACTTGCACTAAGGCTGGGGTTAGCGTTAGAATTAAATTGGAGTTAGAAAGATTGTTCTCCTTGCTTAGAGTTGCTCAATCAATACGGATAACGTTTGGGAGCAAACTCAAATTGACTTGAGCAAGGGAACTTTAGAGAGAGGAAAGAGGGAAAACAAATCAAATGGAAATCAACACAAATGAACACGGTGATTTGTTTTATCGAGGTTCGGTTCCAAGGAACCTAGTCCCCGTTGAGGAGGCCACAAAGGCCGAGTCTATTTCAACCCTTTCCCTCTCTCAAACGGTCACTTAGACTGGATGAGCCTTCTCCTTAATCACTTGGGTCACTAAGACCCCGCAAGGATCACCACAAACTTAGGTGTCTCTTGCTAGCTTTACAAAGCACTTAGATGAATAAGAATGGGAAGGAGAAAGCAATCCAAGCAACAAGACCAACAAATGAGCACAAAACTCTCTCTCTCTCTCTCAAGTCACTAAGTGGTTGAGTTGATTTTTGGGACTTGGAGAGGATTTGATCTTTGGAATATGTCTCGGAGTGAATGCTATTTGTTGGGGGACTGCTTCGTCGCCGAAGGTCCTTTAAGAAGAAACACCTTCGGAAGATCAGCACATAAGCAAGTACAAGCGTGAAGGTACACGCCGAAGCTACCATCCAGGGAGCTTCGGCATAGCGACATGCCTTGAGACGAAGGGCTGCACCGACTTAAAGAGGAAAAGACCAATCGATCCATGATAATTTATGTCATGATTGTAACTAGTTGTAGAGGACATAAATGTAATTTTGACCGGGCTGCGTCCCGTGCCTATAAATAGGTGAACAGTACCCCCGTACTGTTCACGCTGGCTTGTACTCACTCCTGCGTCATGCTTGGACTTTTTGCCTTCTGTTGAGCCGAAGGTACAAATGTACTTCAATATTGTTCTTACTCATCCAGGATGATATAATAAAGATATATTAATAAAGTCATATGATTATTCATGTTATTTCTCATGTTTCATATGCTTCGTCTTTCATTAACATATACTGCGATCATGAAGGTACGTCCTTCATGACCTTCGTCCGAAGATCGTTATATCCTAAGGGAAATAATGCTTCGAAGGACGAAGGACATTAACCATTAATCTCTTTTTGTGTTGCCTTGTTCTTAATTCATAGCATTTGAGAACAAGTCCCCAACATTGGCGCCCACCTCCGGTGAACTCACTTCCACTCTTGAGCTGATGGCTTCGTTCAACAACCAAGTCGTAGCACCTTTGGCTACAAAGCCGGTGCTCCAAATAACAGGCGGCTCAAGTTCAGAGTCGGCTAACAAGAAGCAGAAGAAGGAAGCGTAGAGAAGGGTGCAGCATGTTGGGGTGCAGGGACCCTTCATCAAGTCAAAATGGTCCCACATCCCAATCACCTTCTCCCAGGAGGACCTTCAGCTCAAAGATTACCCTCACAATGATGATATGGTCATATCTTGTGTCATCAAGGGATTTCTGGTCCATAATGTTCTGGTCGATACAGGCAGTGCAGCGGACATCATATTTGCTAAGGCCTTCAGACAGATGCAAGAGCCAGAAGACAAGATTCATGATGCTACACACCCCCTTTGTGGCTTTGGAGGGAGGCAGATTGTAGCACTCGGCAAAATCACAATGCCAGTGACCTTCGACTTCGTCCACAACACAAGGACTGAACAGGTTTTCTTTGACATTGTTGACATAGAGTACCCCTATAATGCAATCATTGGTCGAGGGACACTCAATGCCTTCGAATCAATACTTCATCCAACATATTTATGCATGAAGATACCTTCGGAACAAGGGCCCATTGTTGTCCATGGGAGTCAAGAAGCTGCCAGAAGAGCCAAAGGAAACTGGACAGATTCAAAGGCAATTCATAATATAGATGAAGCCGAAGCCTGTCAGCAGTATAAATACAAAAGAGAGAAGGTTGCTTCGGCAGATCAGCCGAAGCCTATGCTCCTATGCGAAGACATAGCAGAACAAAGGGTACTGCTGGGGTCTCGGTTGTCTGAAGAGCAAGAGAAGACTTTGCTAAGATTTTTATTCAACAATAAAGATGTCTTTGCTTGGTCAGCCAATGATCTCTGTGGTGTCAACAGAGATGTCATCAAACATTCACTCAATGTGGATCCATCTTTCAGGCCAAGAAAACAATGGCTTCGAAAGATGTCTGAAGACAAAGCTGAAGGTGCTAGAAACGAAGTGAAGAGACTTCTTAGTGCTGGTGTCATCAAAGAAGTGAAATACCCAGAATGGCTAGCCAACACTGTTATGGTGAAGAAGGCCAATGGTAAATGGAGAATGTGCATTGACTTCACAGATCTCAATAAGGCTTGTCCAAAGGACGAGTTCCCATTGCCAAGAATAGACTCTCTAGTAGATGCAACAGCTTCTTCAGAGCTCATGAGTCTGTTGGATTGTTACTCAGGCTACCATCAAATTTGGATGAAGAAGGAAGATGAGTCGAAGACTAGCTTCATAACCCCCAGTGGCACCTATTGTTATCTTCGGATACCTGAGGGGCTCAAGAATGCTGGAGGAAGCTTCAGCAGAATGATAGCCAAGGTCCTTCATTCTCAAATAGGCAGGAATGTACTGACCTATGTTGATGATATCATAGTGAAAAGCACGAAGGAAGAAAATCACATTGCTGATTTGCAAGAGACATTTGCCAATTTCAGGCAAGTTGGCCTGAAGTTAAATCCAGAAAAGTGTGTTTTGGGGGTGAAGAAGGGCAAGTTCCTTGGCTGTTTAGTATCGACGAAAGGAATTGAAGCCAACCCGAGCAAGATTGAAGCTATCCTTTGGATGGAGCCACCAAGCACAAAGAAGGGGGCCCAACGGGTGGCAGGAAGATTGTCATCATTAAACAGATTCATATCCAGATCAGCAGAAAGAAATCTGCCATTCTTTGAAATACTGAAGTCAGTCGAAGTTTTTCAATGGGGTCCGGCTCAACAAAAAGCCTTCGAAGAGTTGAAGCAATACTTGATTGATCTAACAACACTAACTCCACCTTCGCCAGGGGCTCCATTACTCTTATATGTAGCAGCTTCGCACTCTGCAGTCATTGCGGCTCTGGTACAGGAGAAGTGTTGGGGGTATGCTTCGTCGCTGAAGATCCTGTAAGAAAAAACACCTTCGGCAGATTCTCCCAAAAGCAGTGCCGAAGCTATCATTCATAAAGCTTCGGCATAGTGGCATTCTCAAGACGAAGGAGTGAACCGACTTAAAGATGAAATGACCAATCGACCCGTGACAGCTTGTATTATGATTGTAAGCATTTGTAAAGGGCATGAATGTAATTTTTCACAGGCTGTGTCCTGTGCTTATAAATAGATGAACAGTACCCCTATACTGTTCACGCTTGCTTGTATTCACTCGCACGTCACACTCGGATTATTACCTTCTGTCGAGCCAAAGGTATAAATGTAATTCAATATTATGTATGTTTATTCATGAATATATAATAAAAATGTTTGAATGATATCATATGATTATTCATGCTTTTTATGTGTCATATGATCCTGCTTTCCGTTATATATTGAGATGATGAAGGTATGTCCTTCTTGACCTTCGTCTGAAGATTATTATATCTTAAGGGAAATAATACTTCGAAGGACGAAGGTCTTTGATCATTAACTTTTGTGTTGCCTTGTTCTTAATTCATAGCATTTGAGAACAAGTCCCCAACATTGGCGCCCACCTCTGGTGAACTCACTTTCACTTTCGAGCTGATGGCTTCGTCCGGCAACCAAGCTGAAGCTGCTTCAGCTACGAAGCTGGTGCTCCCAATAATAGGTGGTTCATGCTCAGAGCCAGCCAACAAGAAGCAGAAGAAGGAGGTCCAGAGAAGGGTGCAGCATGTTGGGGTGCAGGGACCCTTCATCAAGTCAAAATGGTCCCACATCCCAATTACCTTCTCTCAGGAGGACCTTCAGCTCAAGGATTATCCTCATAATGATGCTATGGTCATATCTTGTGTCATTAAGGGATTTCTGGTCCACAATGTTTTGGTTAATACAGGTAGTGCAGCTGACATCATATTCGCTAAGGCCTTCAAACAAATGCAGGAACCAGAGGACAAAATTCATGATGCTACACACCCTCTTTGTGGCTTTGGAGGAAGACAGATCGTAGCACTTGGCAAGATCACAATGCCAGTAACCTTTAGATTTGTCCACAACACAAGGAATGAACATGTTGTGTTTGATACTGTTGACATGGAATACCTCTACAATGCAATCATTGGTCGTGGAACACTCAACGCTTTCGAAGAAATACTTCATCCAGCATATCTATGCATGAAGATACCTTCGAAACAAGGACCCATTGCTATTCATGGCAGTCAGGAAGCTGCTAGAAAGGCTGAAGGAAACTGGATAGATTCAAAAGCAATCCACAATATAGATGGAGCCGAAGCTTGTGAGCAATATAAGTATAGAAGAGAGAAGGCTGCTTCGACCGATCAGCCGAAGCCCATGCTTCTATGTGAAGACATAGCAGAGCAGAAGGTATTGCTAGGGTCCCAATTATCTGAAGAGCAGGAGAAAACCTTGATAAGGTTTTTATTCAACAACAAAGATGTTTTTGCATGGTCAGCCAACAATCTCTGTGGTGTCAACAGGGACGTCATTGAACATTCACTCAATGTCGATCCATCCTTCAGACCTAGGAAGCAAAAGCTTCGGAAAATGTCTGACGATAAAGCCGAAGGTGCTCGGAACGAAGTAAAAAGACTTCTCAGTGCTGGTGTCATCAGAGAAGTAAAATACCCAGAATGGCTAGCCAACACTGTCATGGTGAAGAAGGCCAATGGTAAATGGAGAATGTGCATTGATTTTACTGATCTGAATAAGGCTTGTCCAAAGGATGAGTTCCCATTACCAAGAATAGTTCTCTAGTGGATGCAGCAGCTTCGTTAGAGCTCATGAGTTTACTAGATTGTTATTCAGGCTACCACCAAATCTGGATAAAGAAGGAAGATGAGTCAAAGACCAGCTTCATAACCCCCAGTGGTACATATTGTTATCTTTGGATGCCTGAGGGGCTCAAGAATGCTGGAGGAAGCTTCAGCAGGATGACATCCAAGGTTCTTCATTCTCAGATAGGCAGAAATGTACTAACATATGTTGATGGTGTCACAGTGAAGAGCACGAAGCAAGAAAACCACATTACTGATTTGTAGGAAACATTTGCTAATTTTAGGCAAGCTGGCCTGAAATTAAATCCAGAAAAATGTGTCTTCAGAGTGAAGAAGGGCAAGTTCCTTGGTTGTCTAGTTTCAACGAAGGGGATTGAAGCCAACCCAAGCAAGATCGAAGCTATCCTTCGAATGGAGCCGCCAAGCACAAAGAAGGGGGCCCAACGGCTGACAGGAAGACTGGCATCTTTAAATCGATTTATATCTAGATCAGTAGAAAGAAATTTACCATTCTTTGAAGTACTAAAATCAGCTGAAGTTTTTCAATGGGGCCCAACTCAACAGAAAGCTTTCGAAGAGCTGAAGCAATACCTGGTTGATTTAACAACATTAACTCCACCAGTGCTAGGGGCTCCATTGCTATTGTATGTGGCAGCTTCGCACTCTGCAGTCAGTGCGGCGCTTGTACAAGAGAAACTTGAAGGCCAAGTTAAAAAGCAAGTCCTAGTATACTTCGTCTCTGAAGTTTTGAGTTTATCAAAGAGAAACTATACAGAATTGGAGAAGGTGTTGTATGCTGTGTTGATGGCGTCCAGGAAGCTTCGGCATTATTTTCAAGCATATCACATAATTGTTCCTTCATCACAGCCCCTGAAGGATATTATGATGAATAGAGAAGCTATTGGAAGGATTGGAAAGTGGGCTGCGGAGCTTAATGAATTCACTATTGATTACGTACACAGATCTTCAATTCAATCCCAAGCGCTAGCAGATTTCATCGCTGATTGGACGCCAGGGGCTCACAAAGAGGGGACAAGCAAAGATGCCGAAGCTTGGACAGTGTTTTGCGATGGTTCTTGGGTAGCTTTCGATGCAGAAGCAGCTGTGGTCTTAGTGGCACCTTCAAAGGTTAAAACATGTTATGCAGTCAAACTGGATTTCAGTTGCACAAATAATATTGCTGAGTACGAAGCACTTCTATTGGGGCTTCGAAAACTAAGGGCAATGGGGATAAGAAGGGCCATCCTAAAGACCGATTCTCAAGTTATTGTTGGCCACGTGGACAAAAGTAGTAAGGCACGAGATCCGAAGCTTGGAAGATATTCCAAGAGGTGAAAATGAACATGCAGATTTGCTAGCCAAATCAGCGGCTCAGGGGCTCCCTCTACCCTCGAAAGTATTTTTTGAAACAATAAAAGCACCTTCGGTTGAGCTCATGGAGAGAGCAGTGCTTACTATTTCTCCAGTACACAGTGAAGACTAGAGAACTAAAATAATATCTTTCCTCCAAGGCAATTGTCTTTCAAGTGACGATGCTTATAACAAGAGAATGGAGGCAAGAACAAGACCATATGTGATAATAGAAGGGGAATTGTATAAACATGGAGTTTGTTCACCACTCCTCAAGTGTTTATCAAGAACTGAAGGTATGGAATTAATGAAAGAGATACATGCAGGTCTGTGTGGATCCCACATTAGATCTAGGCCCTTGTTGGGAAAAGTTTTTCGACAAGGATTTTACTGGTCGAAGGCAGCTTCGTATGCAGCAGAATTAGTCCAAAAATGTGAAGGCTGTCAAAAATGTGCAGGAGACCAGAAGCAACCTTCATCTCTCACTCAGTTAATACAGCCCACTTGGCCGTTGCAAAGGTGGGGCCTCGATTTGCTAGGCCCACTTCCACCGGCATAAGGAAATCTAAAATATGTTGTGGTGGCGGTAGAGTATTTTTCCAAGTGGATTGAGGCGAAGCCTTTAGCCACGAAAACTTCGGTCACCATCCAGAAATTCTTCTGGCAAAACATTGTTTGTCGCTTCGGAGTGCCGAAGGCTATTACTGTAGACAACAAAACACAGTTCGATGCTGAAGCTTTCAAGGAATTCTGTGAACAAATTGACACAAAGATTCATTTTGCATCGGTCAGACATCCAGAGTCAAATGGACTTGTTGAAAGAGCTAATGGCATTATAATGACGGGAATAATGAAGTTAATCTTCAATCAGCCCAGAGGAAAGTGGCCAGATGAATTGATCAAAGTAGTATGGAGCCACAACACAACAATATCAAGGTCAACAGGTTTTACACCATTCAAACTATTGTTTGGTGATGAAGCAATAACCCCAGAAGAAGCAGAGGACGAAGCTGATTATTCTGTGGCAAAAGATTCCATAGAAGGGATCAGGCTTTAGGCTGTGGAGAATATCAATAAATACCAAGCCGAAACAATAAAATGGCATGACAGAAAAGTTCGGCTAAAGAACATTAAGCCAGGGCATTTGGTACTTCGGAGAGTGGCCAACCCAGATACAGTAGGCAAGTTACAGCTGAAGTGGGAAGGACCTTTTCTGGTAGTATCTTCGTCAAGAGCCAGTTCTTACAGATTGATAGATATGGACGGCAACGACATTCCTAGATCTTGGAATGCGGATGAGCTTCAGCGATATTATGTTTAACTTGATGTAATCTTTTTATTTTTCCTATGACACCCTTTTCCTTTCCAAAGGGGGAGAAAGGTTTTTAATGGGGTCATAGCATGTAATTTCTCTTTTTCTTATTCAGCTCTACGAGAGCAAAATCCCCCAAATATGTAAATGTAAAAACTGAGCATGCACCATCGAGTGCAGGGAAAAAGGAAAAAACAGGGAGAAGCTCCAAAGTCGTCCCTAAGGGGATGCAGAGCACGACGAAGCTGCAAAAAGCCGTTCCTAAGGGAGCGTAGCGTAAGTTTTCTGCTCAAAAGTCGTTCCAAAGGGAATGCAGAGCTTACAGCGAAAAGTCAACGCTGATTCCACCGAAATATAAGGCGAAGCGCGAAAAGTCAACGCGATACCGCCGAAATAGAAGGCGAAGAAGTTCAAAAGACGTTCCTAAGGGGATGCAGAACTTACAGCAAAAAGTCAGCACTGATACACTGAAAAATAAGCGGTGAAGCCGAAAAATAAGCGGCAAAGAGACTTCGGTTATTCCCAAGGGAATGAAGGCTATGGTTGTGGCTTCGTAGCGTGTGTTTAGACATTCATTTGCATGACATATCACATCATACATTTGCATTCATAAACATTTATTTACACATACATAGGATCATCATCATCATAACATACAGACATAAGCAGATGCTTTGGCTATAAAGATAAGGCTTCGGCAAAAAAGAAAGAGAAGCAGTTTCATGCTTCGTTGTGTACGAAAAGAAGGGAAGGTGTTTTTCGCCTTCGGCTCAAAAAATACTAGTTTCGTCCACAGCAAAGCAGTTCAAACATGGACGAAAAGGTAAAAATATTTTACAAGGTATGCACAAATTTACAGGATTAGTATTTGATTCTTAAATTACAAATATTTTTACAACGATATTACAAGATTTTCTCCAGAATTTTTCAGCAAGGTCTTCAGTTTTGACATCATTGAGCTTCGCATCATCTGAGTTTTGGATCACCTATCAAGCTTCGGCTCATTGGTCCTGAGCATCGTCATCCTGTACATATTAAAACGATATGAGAGAAGTGCAGAATTCAAGGAGAAGGTAAAGTATTAGGCATAAATTTTTTACCAGCTTAAGGTGGCTTCGAGCTTCATCGCCAGCCATCTTTCGCCCGCCTTTTACCCAAATTTGAGTTATGAATCTATTACCTATACTCTGAGCTAGGCTGGGGATATCAATTAAATCTGTCGGTGATAAGCTAAAATTTGGTCTGTTGACAATTTTTCCATGTTCACAGCCAGATTTTATGAAGGCAACAGCTGTGCCCCGAGAAGCTAGCAAAGTGCAGAAATCAGCGTGTCCAGCTATAACTTCGTCGAGTGCATCAACTTCGCCCTCAATATGTTCGAAGGTTTCCGGCAGGTTCTCAACCGAAGGACTGAATTTCTCAACGCTGGCTCCAACCGAGTTGAAAACCTGCTTCAGTCGCTGCAGGCACTGTTTGCTGAAGTCTACGCATTTTTCTTGAAGTTCTTTGAGTGATTTCCGCAAATTCGAATTTTTCTCAACTTCAGCTTCGAGTTTGGCTTCAAAATTTTTCTTTTTCATGGAGAGTTCACTATTCAATCTAGCAATTTCGGCTTGGGCCCCCACCAGTGAACCTTCCATGGTTTGAAGTACGAAGTCTTTTTTCTCCAAGGTAGCCTCATAGTCTTTGATCTTCTTCTCCAGGCCCTCAATTATAACTTCGTTCTTTTTGTCCTCGAGGTCTTGTTGCATCCTAAGGACTTTGCTCAGCAGTAAGCTCTAATAAAATAAGCTTCATCAGAAAACAATCTTCGTATCAAAGCAATAAAAAATTAAGAATTTTACCTTAAAGTTAGCATAAAATAGGCTACCGGCGATATGCTGCCGCCGGTACCTGCTAAGGTCTGCCTCAACCTTCGGGAAGCCAACACTCTTCGATAGAGTGCCGACAACCTTCGCCCCAGTGTGGTCCCGAAGGCATCCTAAGCTTTCTTCGTTGACTCCCCCGAAGAGTAGCGCACCTGGTTTGTACCTGCAAGATATAGCATACTCTTTCAGTTCTTCTTTTTCAGCCTTCGACAATTCTTGCCTAAGTATATCTTGAAAATTAAAATCCTCTTCTTCCGAAATATCCTCGGCTTTCTCCTTTCCTTTTCTAGCCACTGTGCCTGGGATCTCTTTAGCGGCTGCAACAGCTTCTTCCGCGGCCGCATCCAGAAGCATGGTATCAATTTCAGAGAGTGTGGCATCTAGATTTACATCTTCAGCAGTTTCAGCTTCAGCGCTTGCGGCTTCGGTGGGTGCAGCTTCGGCAGCAGCAGCGCTCTCAATAGCTGGAGTCTTTGACGCCGATGCCAGCGGTGGCGTCTGCTCGATAACTTCAACTACATGAATATTTCTTCGTTTTTTCGCCTCATCTAGCTTCTTCGCTGCCGAAGGCTCCTTTTCCTTCTGAAAAAGCTTCATCAGATGTGGCTCTAGTGGACTTAGCTTGACAGGCAAAGATTCAGTCATTACCTTTAAAATTTCTTCCACGTTGGTAGCAGGAGGTGTTGAAGGAGCTTCATCCCCAATATCAGTCGTTTTTCGCTTCAGAGCCGCAGTTTTCTTTTTCTTCGAAGCAGCTACCTTTGGCTCAGGGCTTAATTTTCTTTTCTTCAAAGTTTTTTCATCCTTTTTCACCAATTTAGCAGCTTCTTTATCCAGGGCGCTAGCAACTCTTTTTCTTTTTTGTCCTTCGGCACCTCTGTCCAAACACTCATAGTCAGGATACTCAAAGTTCAGGGCATCCATCACCCGGTTCAACCTCCACTTCGGTCGGGTGCCGAAGGCTGCAGTCATTAATTGATCTTCTTTTTTGGAATAGTTGCCTAGGATCTCGTTGCACATAACTTCAATTGTGTGTAACCATTCTTGGCAAGGTTCTTTGAAGTGTTTCTTGAATTTATAGTAATAGGGCAACCGAACAAGTTCCTTCTCTTTCTTTTTCCCTCTGAGCTTCGGCATGTCCCATTCTTTCAAAGTTGGAAACACTCTAAAAGCTAAGAATTCTTGCACCAGATCCCTAGTACCAATGTGCTCCGCAATAACTCGAAATTCCCCCAGTGCAATTTGGCATGGACTCTCCGGTGCCATGTTACATTGGGGCCTAGTCTCTCTGAAGATTAATTCTAATGGGCTTTGAACCAGCTTCTCCTTTTTCTCATCAACTTTGACATAAAACCATTCAGTCTTCCAGCTAGCTGGCCATTTGGTACGATAGCTGATAACTGGAGTCTTCGCGTCTTTACGATAAGCAAAATTATAGCATCCGAAGTTCTCGTGCAGCCCATCTTCTCTAGCTTTTGTTTGATAATGAAGCTCATGTGCCCGGCAGAAGCCTTTGGCAAGCGGTTTTGCCCCTTGGCTTCGGAGAGCCCAGATGTAGACGCTAAGCCTAACGATGGTGTTAGGAGTTAGCTGATGAAGATAAATCCCAAACTTCCACAAAACATCCGCAATCATCTCATTCAAAGGAAATCTCAATCCTGCTTTAAAGAAGCTTTTAAAGACTACCACCTCATCCTTTTCTGGCTTCAGAGTAATTTCCTCTCCGGCAAAGCAAATCAGTTCCTTTTTGGCTTCACTGAAATAGCCTAACTTCATCAACTTAGGCATATCATCTTCGGTAACAGTGGACCTCCCAAACTTCAAGTGGCTGGATTTAGATGGCACAGCGCTATAATCATCTTCAGATTCACCTTCCTCAGCACCAACCTGCTCACCTTCAGCAGCAGGTACACCTTCGTCAGAAACATCCTCCGGCACTACCAGCCCCGACCGTTTCATCACTTTGGAAATCAGAGCGGTTTCAGCAGCTTCGGCTTCTTCTCAGTCACGTGTAACCCTGGCAGTGGAGCGTACTCTTGCCATTTGATGGATTCCTTACAATTTTTGATGAAGTTGTTAACTTTTTTAATTTCTCCGAAGCTCTTCCTCTTATGATGAAGCAAAACCAACAGCGGTGCTTCGGTTAAGTGCGATGAACAAGCTTCGGCTATGGTCAAATTTTTGGCAGCAAAACAGTGCCATAGCAATGAATGCTGTGGTAACTTCACACCTACCCGTCTGTTTATATAGTGCCATGGGTGGGAAGGTGAATCGTCAAGTCTTCCGCACCGGACGAACAGTCGCCCGCACCCACTGAATGGTGGGCCACAGAACCCGAGAAGGTGAATTGCTAGGACGCGTGTACCCGCCGCATGGTGGGACCACCTCGCGCTCGGAATATTTTAATCGTTTCTCGGCAACGAGCTCAGGGAAGGTGTTTTTGGACCTTCGGCATTCTGAAGCCTATGAGACTTTTTCACGGATCAAGCTAGTTACGAAAATGGATCTAGCACCGTGAAGGGGCTACTGTTGGGGGCATGCTTCGTCGCCGAAGATCCTGTAAGAAAAAACACCTTCGGCAGATTCTCCCAAAAGCAGTGCTGAAGCTATCATTCATAAAGCTTCGGCATAGTGGCATGTCTCAAGACGAAGGAGTGAACCGACTTAAAGATGAAATGACCAATCGACCCGTGACAGCTTGTATTATGATTGTAAGCATTTGTAAATGGCATGAATGTAATTTTTCACAGGCTGCGTCCTGTGCCTATAAATAGATGAACAGTACCCCTGTACTATTCACGCTTGCCTATATTCACTCACACGTCACACTCGGATTATTACCTTCTGTCGAGCCAAAGGTACAAATGTAATTCAATATTATGTATGTTTATTCATGAATATATAATAAAAATGTTTGAATAATATCATATGATTATTCATGCTTTTTATGTGTCATATGATCCTGCTTTCCGTTATATATTGAGATGATGAAGGTACGTCCTTCTTGACCTTCATCTGAAGATTATTATATCTTAAGGGAAATAATACTTCGAAGGACGAAGGTCTTTGATCATTAACTTTTGTGTTGCCTTGTTCTTAATTCATAGCATTTGAGAACAAGTCCCCAACAAGAAGCTAGATAGCCAAATCAAAAAGCAGGCTCCAGTATACTTTGTCTCTGAAGTTTTAAGTTTATCAAAGAAAAATTATACAGAATTGGAGAAGGTGTTGTATGCTGTGTTAATGGCCTCCAGGAAGCTTCGGGATTACTTTCAAGCATATCACATAATTGTTCCTTCGTCACAGCCTCTGAAGGATATAATGAGGAACAGAGAAGCAACTGGAAGGATTGAAAAATGGGTTGCGGAGCTTAATGAGTTCAGCATTGATTATGTCCATAGATCCTCAATTCAGTCCTAGGCGTTAGCAGACTTCATTGCTTATTGGACGCCAGGGGATCAGGAAGAAGAAACAAATAAAGACGCCGAGGCTTGGACAGTGTTCTGCGATGGTTCCTGGGGAACCTTCGGCGTAGGAGCGGCTGCTGTCCTAGTAGCACCTTCTAAAGTCAGAACATGTTATGCAGCAAGGCTTGATTTTAGTTGTACAAATAATATTGTTGAGTATGAAGCACTTCTGTTGGGGCTTCGGAAGTTAAAGGAAATGGGAATAAGAAGGGCCATCCTGAAAACTGATTTTCAAGTCATTTTTGGCCATATAGACAAAAGTAGCAAGGCAAGAGACCCAAAGCTTGAAAAATATCTGGATACAGTCTGAAGGTTGGAGGCTTCTTTCGAAGGTTTTTCTGTCAAGAATATTCCAAGAGGAGAAAACGAGCACGCAGATCTGTTAGCCAAATCAGCGGCACAGGGGCTCCCTCTACCTTTGGAAGTATTTTTTGAAACAATAAAAGCACCTTCGGTTGAGCTTATGGAGGGAGCGGTGCTTGCAATATCCCCTATGCATAGCGAAGATTGGAGGACTGAAATTGTATCTTTCCTCCAAGGTAATTGTCTTTCGGATGACAAAGCTTATAATAAGAGAATGGAAGCAAGGACAAGACCGTATGTGATCATAGAAGGGGAACTATACAAGCATGGAGTCTGCTCTCCACTTCTCAAGTGTTTATCCAGAACGAAGGTATAGAATTAATGAAGGAGATACATGTAGGTCTATGTGGATCTCATATTGGGTCTAGGCCCTTACTGGGAAAAGTGTTTAGACAAGGATTTTATTGGCCGAAGGCAGCTTCGGATGCATCAGAGTTGGTTCAAAAGTGCGAGAATTGTCAAAAATGTGCAAGAGATCAGAAGAAGCCTTCGTCTCTCATGCAGCTGATACAGCCTACTTGGCCATTACAAAGATTGGGCCTGGATTTATTAGGTCCACTTCCACCGGCACAAGGTAATCTTAAGTATGTTGTGGTGGCTGTAGAATATTTTTCTAAGTGGATTGAAGCAAAGCCTTTGGCTATAATAACTTCGGCCACAGTCCAAAAATTCTTCTGGCAGAATATTGTTTGTCGCTTCGTCGTGCCGAAGGCTATAACTGTGGACAATGGAACACAGTTTGATGCCGAAACATTCAAAGAGTTCTGTGACCACATTGGTACAAAGATCCATTTTGCATCAGTTAGGCATCCGAAATCAAATGGGTTGGTAGAAAGGGCAAATGGCATTATTATGATAGGAATAATGAAGTTAATCTTCAATCAACCTAGAGGAAAATGGCCAGAAGAGTTGATTAAAGTGGTGTGGAGCCACAATACAACTATGTCAAGATCAACAGGATTTACACCTTTCAAACTATTGTTCGGTGACGAAGCTGTAACTCCAGAAGAAGCTAAAGCAGGATCAATAAGAACAGTAGCTTTGGCAGAAGACGAAGTTGATTATCATGTAGCAAAAGATACTATAGAGGGGACCAGACTTCAGGCTGTGGAGAACATCAATAAATATCAAGCCGAAACAATAAAATGGCGTGACAGAAAAGTTCGGTTGAAAAATATCAAGCCAGGGCATTTGGTACTTTGGAGAGTGGCTAATCCGGATACAGTAGGCAAGTTACAGCTGAAGTGGGAAGGACCTTTTCTGGTGGTATCTTCGTCGAGGCCCGGTTCTTATAGATTGAAGGATATGGACAACAACAACATACCCAGATCTTGGAATGCGGATGAGCTTCGGCGAAATTATGTGTAATTTGGTGTAATCTTTTTTCGTTTTTTCTATGGCACCCTTTTCCTTTCCAAAGGGGGATAAAGTTTTTTAATGGGGCCATAGCTTGTAATTTTTTCCTTTCTTATTTAGCTCCACGAGAGACAAATCCCCCAAAAGAATGTAAAATGTAAAATCTGAGCATGCACCATCGAGTGCAGAGAGAAAAAAAGGAAGAAAAGAGGGAGAAGCTCAAAAGTCGTCCCCAAGGAGATGTAGAGCATGACGAAGTTACAAAAAGTCGTTCCTAAGGGAGCGCAGCGTAAGTTTTCTGCTCAAAAGTCGTTCCTAAGGGAATGCAGAGCCAAATACCACCGAAATATAAGGCAAAGAAGTTCAAAAGTAGTTTCTAAGGGGATGCAGAACTTATACTACCGAAATAGAAGGCAAAGAAGTTCAAAAGACGTTCCTAAGGGGATGCAGAACTTATATCACCGAAATAGAAGGTGAAGAAGCTCAAAAGTTGTTCCTAAGGGGATGCAGAGCTTAAGACTCAAAAGACGTTCCTAAGGGGATGCAGAGTCTGGGTGTGGCTTCGTATGTGTGTGTTTGGACATTCATTTGCACATTACATTACATCATTCATTGCATTCATAAACATTCATTTAGACATTCGTAGGATCATCATCATAACATAGAGTACAAACACATGCTTCGGCTTTGATGACAAGGCTTCGATGAGTACAAAGAAGCAAAGACATGCTTCATCGTGTACGAAAGGAAGGGAAGGTGTTTTTCGCCTTCGGCTCAAAAGGTACAAGTTTCGTCCACATCAAAGCAATTCACACACGGATGAAAAGGTAAAAATATATTACAAGGTATGTACAAATTTACAGAGTAATGTTTTGATTCCTAAATTACAATATCTTTTACAAAGACAATTCAAATGTCTCTAAAAGATTTGTGCAACAGCTTCATCAGTCTCTGTCAAGCTTCAGATTTCTGACCTTCAGCATCGTCATCATGTACATAACAAAGCAGTATAAGGTAAAAAGTAATCTCAGGAAAGAGTAAGCAACAGGTACAAGTTTAATACCGACTTGAGATGACTTCGAGCTTCGTCACCAGCTAAGTCTTGCGCACCCTTCGTCCAAATTTGTGTTATAAATCTATTCCGAATGCTTCGGGCTAGGCTAGGGATGTTAGTCAAATCCGCTGGTGATAGGCTAAAGTTCGGCTTGTTTACAATTTTTCCGTGTGTGCAACCAGCCTTCATAAAAGCTACAGCTGTGCCGCGAGAAGCCAGCAGGGCACAGAAGTCACCATGCCCAGCTATAACTTCGTCAAGCGCCTCAACTTCGCTCTCAATATGTTCGAAGGTGCTTGGCAGGTCTTCAACCGAAGGTTCAAACTTTTCAGAGCTGGCACCCACTGAGTTGAAGACCTGTTTCAGCCGCTGCACGCACCGGTTGCCGAAGTTTAAACATTTGTCCTGAAGCTCTTTCAAGGACTTTTGCAAATTCAAACTTTTTTCAAACTTTGGCTTCAAGCTTCACATCAAAATTCTTCTTTTCTTGCTCGAAGCTTTCTGACTTTAGGAGGAGTTAACTGTTTAATCTGGCAATTTTGGCTTGGGCTTCTGCCAATGAACCCTCCATTGTTTGGAGAAGAAAATCTTTCTTTTCAAGAGCAGCTTCATGATCTTTGATTTTACTTTCCAAGCCTTCAATTATAACCTCATTCTTCTTATCTTCGAGGTCCTGTTGCATTCTCAAGGCTTTGCTTAGCAGCATACTCTGTGCAAAATAACCTTCATCAGAAATCTTTGCTTCATCGTAAAACAATAAAAAGCTGAGGAAGAAGCTTTACCTTAAAATTAGAATAGAATAAGCTGCCGACGATATGCTGTCGTCGGTAGCTACTGATGTCAGCTTCAAGCTTCGGAAAACCAACACTCTTCAACAGAGTGCTGATAATCTTCGCTCCAGTTCGATCTTGAATACATCCTAAGGCTTCTTCGTTAATTCCGCCGAAGAGCATGGCTCCTGGCTGGTAGCCATGGGATATAGCATATTCCTGCAGCTCCTCTTTCTCAGCCTTGGATAATTCTTGATCAATTATATTTTGAAAATTGAAGCCTTTTTCTTCTGAAAAATCTTCAGCAATTTCCTTCCATTTTTCAGGCACTGTGGCTAGGACTTCTGCAGCTGCAGTAGTCTCCTCCATAGCCAAATCCAAGAGCACTTTATCAATAGCGGATAATGTACTCTCCAGATTGGTAGCTTCGGTAGTGGTAGCTTCGGCAGTAGCAGCTTCGGCAGAAGTAGCAGCTTCGGCAGCTGGTGTCATTTTTGACGCTAAGGCCGGCGGTGGAGTTTCCTCAATAGCTTGCATGAAAGTAACAATTCTTCGCTTTTTTGGCCCAACCGCCTTTTTCGCTGCCGAAGGCTCGTCCTTCTTCTGTAAAAGCTTTGTCAGTTGCGGCCCCAGAGGACTTAGCATCTTGATATGTAAGGATTCAGTCATTACCTTTAAAATTTCTTCTACTTCAGTAGCAGAAGGCGTCAAAGGAGCTTCCTCTTCTGTCTCAGCCATCTTTGGCTCTCGAATTGTAGTTTTTCTCTTCTTCGAGGTCGCCACCTTTGGTTCAGGACTGGATTTTCTCTTTTTCAAAGTTTTTTCGTCTTCTTTTATCATCCTAGCAGCCTGTCTGCTCAAAACACTCACAACTTTCTTCCTTTTTGCCCTTCGGCACCCTTGTTGAGACGCTCGTAATCAGGATATTCAAAATTCAGAGCGTCCATTACGCGGTTTAACCTTCGTTTCAGTCGGATACCGAAGGCTGCAGTCATCAATTGATCTTCTTTTTTGGTATAATTTCCTAGCACTTCATTACACACTGTCTCAATCATTTCTAGCCACTCTTGGCAAGGTTCCTTAAACTGTTTCTCAAATTTAAACCGATAAGGAAGTCGCACAAGCTCAAGTGCCTTCTTCGTCCCTTTTAGCTTCGGCATGCTAAATTCACTCAAAGTCGGAGACGTTCTATTAGCCAAATATTCTTGAACTAGATCTCTAGTGTTGATCTGTTCGGCCACCACCCTGAATTCTGCTACAGCTTGTTGGCATGGTGACCCCGACGTCATGCGGCACAAGGGCCTGGTCAATCCGAAGCTTAAACTCAGTGGACTCATGACCATCGTCTTCAACTTCTCCGTTTTCTTCTCATCGGCCTTGATATAGAACCACTCACTTTTCTAGCCAGTTGGCCACTTGGTACGATAGCTGAGCACTGGAGCCTTCGTATCTTTGCGATATGCAAAATTATAACAACCAAAATTTTCATGTAGCCCATCTTCTCTGGCCTTCGTTTGGTAATGCAGCTCTAGCACTTGGCAAAAAGCTTCAGCATTTGGGTCCACCCCTTGGCTTCGAAGAGCCCAGATGAAGATGTAAGCCTAACGATGGTGTTAGGAGTCTGCTGATGAAGAAAAATCTCAAAACTATCCAAGACTTCTCCAATCATTTTGTTCAAAGGAAACCTTAACCCTGCCCTGAAAAAGCTCTTGAAAACTACTACTTCGTCATCTTTCGGCTTGGGAGTGGTTTCTTCTCCGGCAAAACAAATAAGCTTCTTCTCAGCTTCTCCGAAGTAACCCAGCTTCATCATCATGGGCACGTCAGCCTCCGACACAGTAGATTTTTCAAAATCCAAGTGGCTGGGTTTTGATGGGATCAGAGTGTTATAGTCTTCCTCTTCTTCATCAACATTTTCTTCCTCGATATCAGCTCCAGCAGTAGGTGCACCCTCGTCAATGGGCCCCTCCGTCACAACTAATCCCGATTATCTCATGACTTCGGAGATCGGAGGTGTCTCGGTGGCTTCAGCCTCTTCTCCTTCACGGGTCACCCTTGCAGTTGAGCGTACTCTGGCCATCTGATGATGGATTTTTTGCGGTTTTTACGAAGCTGATGTTTTTACAGTTTTTGACGAAGCTCCCTCTTTTGACGAAGCTAATTCAAGATGATGGTTCGCTCGAGAATGCAGTGAAAAAGCTTCGGCTGTGGTTAAATTTTTCAACAGCACAACAGTGCAATAGCAATGAATGTTGTGGTAACTTCACACCTACCCATCTGTTTATATAGTGCTACATGTGGGAAGGTGAATCGTCAAGTTGCTTGCACCCGCACCCGCTGAAAGGTGGACCACTCGGCTTGGGAGGTGAATCGCCAGACCGTGTGTACTCGCCGCATGGTGGGCCACCTCGCGCTCGGAATAATTTAATCGTTTCTCAGCAACGAGCTCAGGGAAGGTGTTTTCAGACCTTCGGCATTCTGAAGCCTTGGAGATTTTTTCACGGATCAAGCTCGTTACAAAAAACGATCTAGCACCGCGAAAGGGCTACTGCTGGGGGACTGCTTCGTCGCCGAAGGTTCTTTAAGAAGAAACACCTTCGGAAGATCAGCACATAAGCAAGTACAAGCGCGAAGGTACACGCTGAAGCTACCATCCAGGGAGCTTCGGCATAGCGACATGCCTTGAGACGAAGGGCTGCATCGACTTAAAGAGGAAAAGACCAATCGGTCCATGATAATTTATGTCATGATTGTAACTAGTTGTCGAGGACATAAATGTAATTTTGACCGTGCTGCGTCCCGTGCCTATAAATAGGTGAACAGTACCCCCGTACTGTTCACGCTGGCTTGTACTCACTCGTGCGTCACGCTTGGACTTTTTGCCTTCTGTTGAGCCGAAGGTACAAATGTACTTCAATATTGTTCTTACTCATCCAGGATGATATAATAAAGATATATTAATAAAGTCATATGATTATTCATGTTATTTCTCATGATTCATATGCTTCATTTTCATTAACATATACTGCGATCATGAAGGTACGTCCTTCATGACCTTCGTACGAAGATCGTTATATCCTAAGAGAAATAATGCTTCGAAGGACGAAGGGCATTAACCATTAATCTCTTTTTGTGTTGTCTTGTTCTCAATTCATAACATTTGAGAACAAGTCCCCAACGCTATTGCTCTTGTATTGAATAGGAACTTCAGAAAACTTGAATACCAATGAAGGAGGTGGTTGGGGGTATTTATAGCCTCCAACCACTTCCTAGCCGTTGGCTGTTTTTGCTGGCGATGGGCACACCGGACAGTCCGGTGGTGCACCGGACAGGAACTGTTCATTATCCGGTGCGTGCCACGTCAGCACGCCCGTTGGGGATTGGAGTGACTTGACCGTTGGAGCCCTTGTCCTATAGCTGCACCGGACTGTTCGGTGCCACACTGCTCTGAATTCTCTGTCCTGACTTCTGCCGCGCACTGTTCATCACTGTTCACTTTCAACAGACGACCGTTGGTGCAGGTTACCGTTGCTCTGTTGGCTCACCGGACATGTCCGGTGCACACCGGACAGTCCAGTGAATTATAGCGGAGCGCGCCTGTAACACCCTGATTTTGGGGGTACAAAATTTTCTTTCTAATTATCACCCAAAATCATGTGTTACTCTTACTTTTCTCACTATAGGCTTTCTCTCTCTCTAGATTCTTTCTCTATTTTTTCCTTTTGGTTAGAAATAGCTTAAACTAGTGGACGTTAATTATTTATTTTTACCAAAACCTTATGGGTCATGACATGTTGCATCATGTTGAGCTTAAAATGTTCTTTGAAGTGTGGCACAAGTTTGAATTTATTTGAATTTGAAACCTAGTTTGAATTTGGATTTGAAAACCCTATAGAAAAAGAAATAAAAAAGGAATTAGAAAACCCAGAGAAAAAGGAAAAGGGAAAGCAGCCCAGTCAGCCCACTAAGCCCATCCAGGCCGCGCGCCCGTGCCGCCTGACAGGTGAACCCCGCCTGTCAGCGGCAGTTCTCCCTCGCGCGCGCCCTCCCTCTCTCGCTCGCTGCCCAGTGGGGCCGATCTGTCGGCGCCCATTTTTCTCCCCCGCGCGCTCCCTCTCTCTCTGTCTCGCGGGCCCGGATCGCCAGTCGCCGAGCCGTTGGCCCGCGCACCCCTTTTCTTCTCTCTCTGCGCCGTGGGCCTGCCCTGTCAGTTCCGCCCCCTCCGCGCTCGTCGTGGACCGGCGCGTGCGCACTCGCGCACGTCGTCGGATTTCTCGGCTACGACGCCCGCCCACGCACCCAGCTCCCTTCTTAGAGCCCCGCTAGTGCCTCGCGCACACCCCTCGCCTCATTTCGCACAGCTTCACCCTCTCTCGCGCTCTGCCCACGCCGCCAGCCGCCGCCGGAGACCCGCGCCCGCGTTCCCGGCCATCCAGCTTGCCAGAAACCGCTCCAAGCCTCCCCAAGCTCCGCCCTGAGGTGAGACACCCGTCCCCGTGCCCAATTTCCCCTATTGTGCCCTCTGTTCGGACAATTTCGCCTTCGCCGGTGCTCGGTCGCGGCGGTCTGTCGTGCTCGCGCGGTGGCCGGCCGATTTAGCCTAGTCTAGTTCACCGGAGTAGGTCCCTATGTCACCCTTGCCTCTGCTGAAGTTAGCCAAGGCCTTAGCGCGCCTTAAGTCCCATCCCTATGGCCGGAATGGCTCACTGGAGTTACTCCGATCGCCCGAGGCTTCCTCACCGTCGTTCTCCCCTCTCTGCCCGTGGATTCATGGCCCCTTCCCCGCCATTGAGTTCGTCGTGGCGCCCTCTTCCTCTCTGCCCAACTCTAGCGACCACGGAACCCCTAGCTCACGCCTGCCTCAACTCCGGCGACCTCACCGCCGCGGAGAGGAGCAGCGCCGCCCGCAGCCGTCTGTTTTTTCCCCTGGTCTGATCCCCTCCGTCCGATTCAGATCGCACGGCCCGGACCGTGGGTACCGCTTCGCGCACGCGCGCTTGACGCCCTGGCCCGCCTGTCAGCGTCGCCCGCATCCGTTCGTCCCCCCTGGTCTGATCCCCTCCGTCTGATTCAGATCGCACGGCCCGGACCGCGGGTATCGCTTCACGCACGCGCGCCCTGGCGCCCTGGCCCGCCTGTCAGCGCCCAAACCCCCTGGCGCTGGGCCCGCTCGGTCAGCGCGCTCTCCCCCTCTGTCGCTGACACTCCCTGGCCCGCCTGTCGGCGCTCGCCTCGGCCGCAGATCTAATCTCAGCCATTGGTTTTAGATCTGACGGTTAGATTCACCTGATACCCCTTCGCGCGGTAGTTTTCTTAAAGAGACCCTCGGTTTATTGGAAATCAACCCGTCGTCCCTGGTTTTTGCATGTAGGCCCCTGTAATCTTGCAGATTTAGCCCTGGACTTTTAAATATTCACAGAATTAGCCCTAAATTCATATTTTGAATTCCCAAACTTGTTTATTTCATAACTTTTGCATATGAACCCAAATTTAGTGATTCAAATTGCAAAATGTTCATAGAATTATTCTTTGTTTAAATAAAATAGGTTCACTTACTGACTACACACTCTAATTTTTAGGATTGAATATGAACTAATGTAGATGCATTTCTATTTATGCAATAAAATAAATAAAAGGAGAACCTTAGAGATTTAAACTTGTTTAAGCTTGTGAGATTAATAATATGTATTGCATGAGTTCATCTCTGTTCTAAATTATAGGTCACAATAAAATAAATTGATCTATGATTATGTACTTGTAAATAACACTTAGGGAAATAATAATCTATTTTCAAATAAAGTTAATGTATGCCATAGTTTATGTTATACTTTGAATTCATTATCCCTTATGTAGTATTATGTCTTTTAAGATGTGTTTTAATATTTGTACATGTTTGGTGTGATGTTCATTTGTACTTTCCAAATGTATTGAATGCATGCTCGCTTTATTTAGACAACGAGCAGTCCGAGGTTCCTGAGTGTGTTGTTGGAGACCTCCTTGAGCAACAACCTGGTGAAGGCAAGTGTCCTCTAACCCATTATGTCTTACGTACTTTATGATTCACTGTCTCGCATTACTTTATGAAACCTAAGGATTGACTAGTCTGTATTCACTTATCCTTGTTTACCTTTTGGGTTACCATGGTTAGCATGTTGCTATTGCCTTAACTTAATCAATGAACATGATGTGAACATTTATGATACGACACTGTTATCCTGATTATGTGGATGATCTTGTGATACCTTAGGGGGCTCAGGCCTTTTTCCTGAGTACCTCTCCGTAAGGACCTGTTCGTGGAGTGACCACCCGGGATAACAATACAACCATGAGGGTGGAATGGGACGCCCTTAACTGATTAATTAGATGAACCCGGGGGTGTAGTTGGCTTTGCCGGAGGGCCGTCAATGGGGGCTGGGGCGTAGTGCTCGCTCTGCCAAGGTTGGGGTGCAGAGGTTCTTTTGATTTGGTTTTGTTAGTCACCCACCTTGGGAGGTGTACTGCATTTGTACGACTGGCAAAACCTAACGAGCAGCTATGCACCAGGGGAGTCTTTGTAAAGGCTACGTAGTGTATCCCTAGCCATTCACCTTGGTAGTGAAGATCGGGTCTGTACAGCCCAGGCTGGAAAGGGATCACGACTTGTGGGTAAAGTGTACAACCTCTGCAGAGTGTTAAAAACTGGTATATCAGTCGAGCTCACGGTTAAGAGCAGCCTTGGGATCCTCTTTGATTAGAAGAACTTCGGATACTTTTATGCTGATGATTAACAATGATGTTATAAAATCTGATCTCTGGTATTTCCTCTTTTGAGGAGGTACTTCTAGGTAATAAATGGATTATTTACTAAAACTTGGCTCTACTAATAATAATAAATACTTGACCAACTAAAAGCAACTGCTTAACCTCAACTCCATATACAGCTAGTCCACTTTAGCCAAATGGGACATTTGCTGAGTACGTTGATGTGTACTCACTCTTGCTTTACACACCACCCCCACCCCAGGTTGTCCCCTGTTGGAGACTCGTTCTCAAGTGCTATGAATTAAGAACAAGGCAACATAAAATGTTAAATGTCAACGTCCTTCGTCCATGAAACATTATTCCCTTGAGGATAATGGGCCTTGGACGAAGGTTGATGAAAGTAAAATTATGAAGTTCAAACCTTCGTATTGAGATTTCAATAGATATTGCAAGATGAAATAAAATGAAAGGTATGAAAGGGACAAATAAATCATAGACGAATTACATTACATTTTCTTAATATATTGAGCCATTGAATACAATAATACCTCTGTCTTGGCAAAAGGTTGGATTTTGAAAGATGCGATTGCTATTACCAGAATGCCTGAACAGTAACGGAATACTGTTCACTATTTATAGGCACAGGACGCAGCCTGTGAGGAATTACAAGTATGCCCCTTATAAAAGCTTACAACATTGACTCAGACCTTTATGGACTAAAAGGTCATTCTATCTTTAAGTCGGTTTGCAATACCGAAGCTTCACGAAGAGGAACCTTCGGCTATCTTATGCAAACAGCTTCAGCCGAGGACCACTTCTTTCTATAAGACCTTCGGCGACGAAGCATAGACCCAACAGTAGCCCCTTTCGCGGTGCTAGATCGTTTTTCGTAACGAGCTTGATCCGTGAAAAAAGTCTCTTAAGCTTCGGAGCGCCGAAGGTCTAAAAAACACCTTCCCTGAGCTCGTTGTCGAGAAACGATTCAATCTCCCAGCGTGTAGCGGCCCCACCTTGCAGAGTTACTATTCAGTCTCTGCGGTCCACCACGCAGCGAGTGCGACCGGCTGTCCGCCTGGTGTAAAAATTCTGGCGCTTCGCCTTCTTACCTGCAGCACTATATAAACAGACGAGTAGGTGTGAAGTTACCACAGCATTCATTGCTATTTGCACTGTTTTGCTGCCAAAATTTTTAGCCGTCGCCGAAGCTTGTCTGTCGGAATCGAACGAAGCTCCAGCTTGAAGCCTGCTTTGGAGGAAGAAAGTATTAAAGTTTCACAAGTTCATAATTAAATGGCCAGAGTCCGTTCTACCGCCAGGGTTGAGCGTGAGGGGGACGAAACTGAAGCTTCGGAGACTGTCCCTATCTCCGAAGCCATGCAACGATCCGGGCTAGTGACTTCGGAAAAGATTCCTAGTGATGATGCAGAACAAGCAATCGCTGAAGCAGAGGAAGAAGATATTGAGGAAACTGATCCCGAAGATGATTATCGCATTGCCATGCCAAGCAAACCCAGCCACTTGGACTTCGGGAAATCTACTGTTTCGAAGGCTGATCTGTCCAAGATGGTAAAATCGGGCTTTTTTACTGAAAATCAGAAGAAGCTATTGCGCTTCGGGGGAGAAGAGACTACCCCAAAGCCGGAGAAAGATGAAATTGTTATTTTCAAAAGCTTTCTAAAGGCTGGATTAAGGTTCCCCCTACATGGGATTATTGCAGAGGTACTGAATAAGTTCGGTATCTATTTTCACCAGCTGACCCCTAACGCTATCGTTAGACATATTGTTTATATCTGGGCACTCCGAAGCCAAGTAGTGGAACCATTTGCGGACAGCTTTTGCCGGGTTCACGAGTTGCATTATCAAACGAAGGCTAGAAAGGATGGATTGCACGATAATTTTGGTTGTTATAACTTCGCCTATCGGAAAACTACAAAGTTTCCTGTAATTAGCTACCGAAGCAAATGGGCAGCAGGCTGGAAATCTGAGTGGTTCTATGTCAAGGTTGATGACGACAAGGAAAAGCTTGTGCAAAGCCCGCTGGAACTAATCTTCGGAGAAACCCGACCTCGCTGCAACATGACACCCGAAGGCCCAACACAACAAGCAATGAGTGAATTCAGAATTATTGCAGAGCATATCAGCACAAGGGACCTGGTTCAAGAGTTTTTAGCTTTCAAAGTTTTTCCCAGTTTGAAAGAATGGGAAATGCCGAAGCTACAGGGGGAAAAGAAAGAAGGTGAACTTGTACGTTTACCTTACTATTTCAAGTTTAAAAAGTACTTTAAAACACCTTGCCAAGAGTGGCTAGATACAATTGAAGTAATGTGCAATGAAATACTTGGCAATTATTCCAAAAAAGAAGATCAATTGATGACCGCTGCCTTCGGCACTCGTCCGAAGCGAAGGCTAAATCGAGTGTTGGACGCCTTGGGCTTCGATTATCCTGATTATGAAAATCTGAACAAAGGTGCTGGGGGCCAAAAAAGAAAAAGGATAACTGAGGCCATGAATGAAGAAAAAGAACCATTAAAGAAGAAAATTCTGAAGAAGAGGAAAGCTTCTTCTCTGAAGCGACAAATATCCGAAGCAGAAGAAACCCCCGCATCACCTTCTGCTGCTGTCGTTGAGGAAATCCTGAAGGTAATGACTGAATCCTTACCTGCGAAGCTAAGTCCACTGGGCCCTCAACTGACAAAGTTTTTTCAGAAGGACAAGGAGCCCGAAAAATCGAAGAAAACAATCAAGGCAAAGAAACAAAGGATTATTACTGTGACAGAGGTAATTGACAAGACGCCGCCAAGAGCTTCAGCCCAGAAAACACCAGCGGCTGCAGAGGGGACAGATATTGAATTTGCACCTTCGGAGGCCGCAGCTGCCGAAGCTGCCTCAGCTGAAGGTTTGAACCTGGAGAGCACAATTGAACATATTGACCAAATACTACTAGACATGGCTGCAGAAGAAGCTACCACCGCCGCCGAAGAGGCCGTGACCGCAGCGTCGGAGAAAGGAAAAGAAATTGCTGAAGAAGCTTCAGAAAACGAAACCTTCATGTTCCATAATTTAGTTGGAGAACAACTATCAAAAGCTGAAATAGAAGAGCTTAGAGAGTATGCCAAATCCTGTGGATACAAACCTGGGGCACTCCTCTTCGGAGGCGTTGATGATGAGAAATTAGATTGTATTCGAGATCAAACAGGAGCCAAAGTTATCAGTACTCTGTCCAAGAGTATCGGCTTCCCGAAGCTAGAAACAGACATCAGCCGCTACCGACGACAACATGTCGTTGGTAGTTTATTTTATTCCAACTTCAAGGTGAACTACTTGTCCCTTAACTTTATTGTTTCTTATAATAAAAACATGTCTGACGAAGGTTGTTTTCGTGCAGAGTATGCTGTTGAGCAAAGCCTTGCAAATGCAGCAAGATTTTGAAGATAAGAAGCACGAAGTTATAATTAAAAATTTGGAAAGCAGAATAAAGGAGCAATCAGATGCTTTCGAGAAAAAGAACTTTGAGCTCCAGGCAACCGAAGGTTTATTGGCTGAAGCTGAAGCAAAAATAACAGAACTGAACACGAAGCTTCTCCGTCAGTCTGAGCAGTTCGAACGAGAAAAACAAGATCTTAATGCAAAACTTGAAGCCGAAGCTCAACAAAATTCAGATTTGAGAAAACTACTGATAAGTCTTCAAGAAAAATGCTTGGAATTTAGCAACAAATGCATTCAACGATTAAGAAAGATTTTTTACTCAGTTGGAGCCAGCAGTGAAAAATTCACCCCCTCAGCTGAAGATCTACCGAAAACCTTCGAACATATTGAGGGGGAGATTAACGAGCTCGACGAAGTCATAGCTGGGCATGGTGACTTCTGTGCCTGGGTGGCTTCTCGAGGCACTGCTGCAGCTTTCCTGAAGGCTGGCTGCGATCATGGAAAGATTGTCAATAGGCCAAATTTCACTTTATCACCATCAATCCTGGATGACATTGCTGATCTCGCCCGAAGTATCTCGAATAGATTTGTAAAAATGATATGGACAAAAGGTGGGCGAGAAAAGGCTGGAGACGAAGCTCGTAGCCACCTTGAACCAGTAAGAAACCATACCTTGTGCTTACCTTTTCCTGTAAGCTTGATTTTGACTTACAACGACCTTAATCATGTAGGATGACGAAGCCGAAGCCGATGATCAAAAATGACGCCGAAGCCGAAGCTCCTTAGAGATTAGATAGTAGACTGTAGACAGTACTTGAGAAACTTTTTGAGATAACTTTTGTAAATGTAACTAAAACTTGTCTTTAATGAATTCTGTTCATACCTTGTTATATATCCTTATCCTTCCATTGATGTATGAGAAATGCTTTGTTGTGGACGAAATTTTCTTTTGAGCCGAAGGCGAAAAAACACCTTCCCTTCTTTTCGTACGCAGCAAAGCATAGAAAACAACATTTTTCCTTTTTTCCGAAGCTCTCCTTTTTGTACACGAAGCTCTTTCTTCCCCTTCTTTTTCCTCTTTTTGCCGAAGCAACCATTGATGCCATGAAGATGATTATCCTACATATGCCTAGATGAATGTTTATGAATGCAAATGCTATGATGTAATGTGATGTGCAAATGAATGGCCAAACACGTATCCGAAGCCATATTCATAGCCATTATTTTCTTAAAAACAATCGCACCTCAGCTCTGCATTCCCTTAGGAACGACTTTGGAGCTTCTTTGCCTTTACTTTTGGCGGAATCAGCGTTGACTTTTCGCTGTAAGCTCTGCATTCCCTTAGGAACGACTTTGGAGCTTCTTCGCCTTTACTTTTGGCGGAATCAGCGTTGACTTTTCGCTGTAAGCTCTGCATTCCCTTAGGAACGACTTTGGAGCTTCTCCGCCTTTACTTTTTGGCACTCGATGGTGCGTTCTCAGCTTTTACATTTACATTCCTTGGGGGATTTTGCTCTTATAGAACTAAAAAAGGAAATTACATGTGCTGGCCCCATTAAAAACCTTTCTCCCCCTTCGGAAAGGAAAAGGGTGCCATGAAAGAAAAATATGAAAAATTACATCGAGTTATACATAATATCGCCGAAGCTCATCCGCATTCCAAGACCTAGGAATGTCGTTGCCGTCCATATCCTTCAGTCTGTATGAACCGGGTCTTGACGAAGATGCTACTAAGAAAGGTCCATCCCATTTCAACTGCAACTTGCCCACTGTTTCTGGGTTGGCCACTCTCCGAAGCACCAAGTGTCCTGGCTCAATATTCTTTAACCGAACCTTTCTATCTCGCCATTTAATTGTTTCGGCTTGATATTTATTGATGTTCTCCACGGCTTGCAGCCTGATCCCTTCTAAAGCATCTTTTTCCACAGAATAAGCAGCTTCGGAACCTGATTCTGCCGAAGCTATTACCCTTATTGATCCGGTTTTAGCTTCCTCCGGAGTTATTGCTTCGTCACCGAATAATAACTTGAATGGAGTAAAGCCTGTAGACCTTGATGTTGTTGTATTGTGGCTCCACACCACTTTGGTTAACTGATCTGGCCATTTTCCCCTGGGTTGATTGAAGATTAACTTCATTATTCCTGTCATTATAATGCCATTGGCTCTTTCAACGAGTCCATTTGACTCCGGATGTCTGACTGATGCAAAATGGATCTTCGTACCAATCTGATCACAGAAATCCCTAAAAGCTTCAGAATCAAACTGTGTTCCATTATCCATAGTAATAGCCTTTGGTACCCCGAAACGACAAACAATATTCTGCCAGAAAAACTTTTGGACGGTGGCCGAAGTTATTGTGGCTAAAGGCCTTGCTTCAATCCATTTAGAAAAATATTCCACTGCCACTACAACATATCTTAGGTTCCCTTGGGCCGGTGGTAACGGACCTAACAAGTCAAGGCCCCACCTTTGCAATGGCCAAATGGGTTGTATGAGTTGTGTTAGGGACGAAGGTTGTTTTTGATCTCGTGCACATTTCTGACAACCTTCGCACTTTTGAACTAATTCCGCTGCATCCAAAGCTGCCTTCGGCCAATAAAATCCTTGGCGGAAAATTTTTCCAAGTAACGGCCTGGATCCAATGTGAGATCCACAGAGGCCTGCATGTATTTCTTTCATCAACTCTATACCTTCGGTCCTGGATAAACACTTGAGTAGCGGAGCACAAACTCCATGCTTGTACAACTCTCCTCCTATCATGACATATGGACGAGCTCTTGCCTCTATCCTCCTGTTATAAGCTTCGTCATCTGAAAGGAATTTTCCCTGAAGGTAAGAGATGATCTCAGTTCTCCAATCCTCGCTATAAACAGGAGATATATTGAGGACTGCTCTTTCAAGAAGTTCCACCGAAGGTGCTTTTATTGTTTCGAAGAAGACATCCGAAGGTAAGGGCAGCCCCTGTGCTGCTGACTTAGCTAGCAAATCAGCATGCTCATTTTGTCCTCGAGGGATATTTTTGACAGAAAATCCCTCGAAGGAAGCTTCAACTCTTCGAACCATATCCAGATACTTTTCAAGCTTCGGATCTTTAGCCTTGCAACTCTTGTCGATATGACCCGAAACAACTTGGGAATCAGTTTTAAGAACAGCCCTTCTGATTCCCATTGCTTTTAGCTTCCGAAGACCCAGAAGCAGGGCTTCGTACTCGGCAATGTTGTTTGTGCAACTAAAATCAAGCTTTGCAGCATAACAAGTTTTAACTTTGGAAGGTGAAACCAACACAGCAGCCGCTCCCGCTCCGAAGGTTCCCCAGGACCCATCGCAAAACACTGTCCATGCTTCGGTGTCTTTATTTGCTTCTTCCTCTTGAGCCCCTGGCGTCCAGTCAGCAATGAAGTCTGCTAACGCCTGGGACTGAATCGAAGATCTATGAACAAATTCAATACAAAATTCATTGAGCTCTGCAGCCCATTTTCCAATCCTTCCAGTAGCTTCTCGGTTTCTCATAATATCCTTCAGAGGTTGTGAAGAAGGAATGATTATGTTGTAAGCTTGAAAATAGTGCCGAAGCTTCCTGGATGCCATCAAAACAGCATATAACACCTTTTCTAATTCTGTGTAGTTTTTCTTTGACATACTGAGAACTTCAGATACAAAATATACTGGGACCTGTTTCCTGGCTTGGCCATCAAGCTTCTCCTGGACAAGTGCTGCACTTACCGCTGAGTGCGAAGCTGCCACATATAATAATAAAGGAGCCCCTGGCACAGGTGGAGTTAATGTTGTTAGATCTATTAAATACTGCTTCAGGTCTTCGAAGGCCTTCTGCTGGATTGGTCCCCATTGAAAGACTTCGGCTGACTTCAGCACTTCGAAGAATGGTAAGTTTCTCTCTACTGATCTGGATATGAATCTATTGAGAGATGCCAACCTTCCTGTCAATCTTTGAGCCCCCTTTTTTGTAGTTGGTGGCTTCATCCGAAGTATAGCTTCAATCTTACTTGGATTGGCTTCAATTCCCTTTGTTGAAACCAAGCATCCTAGAAATTTCCCCTTCTTTACTCCGAAGACGCATTTTTCTGGATTCAACTTTAAGCCAGCTTGTCTGAAACTGGCGAAGGTCTCCTGCAAGTCAGCAATATGATTCTCCTGCTTCGTGCTTTTGACAATGATGTCATCAACATAAGTTAGCACATTTCTGCCTATCTGAGACTGGAGAACCTTCGCAGTCATTCTGCTGAAACTTCCTCCAGCGTTTTTGAGCCCCTCAGGCATCCGAAGATAACAATATGTGCCACTTGGAGTTATGAAGCTAGTCTTTGGCTCATCTTCCTTCTTCATCCAAATTTGATGATAGCCTGAATAACAGTCTAACAGACTCATGAGCTCTGAAGAAGCTGCTGCATCAACTAAAGAGTCTATCCTTGGCAATGGGAATTCATCCTTCGGACAAGCCTTGTTAAGATCTGTAAAATCGATACACATTTGCCACTTGCCATTAGCCTTTTTTACCATAACAGTATTAGCTAGCCATTCTGGGTACTTTACTTCTCTGATAACTCCTGCACTGAGGAGTCTTTTGACTTCGTTGCGAGCACCTTCGGCCTTATCATCTGACATTTTCCGAAGCCTTTGCTTTCTGGGTCTAAAGGATGGATCGACATTGAGCGAATGCTCAATAACATCCCTATTAACTCCGCAGAGATCATTGGCTGACCATGCAAAAACATCTTTGTTGTTGAACAAAAACCTTATCAAGGTTTTCTCTTGTTCTTCGGATAGCTGAGAGCCCAACAGCACCTTCTGCTCTGCTATATCCTCACATAAGAGCATGGGCTTCGGCTGATCTGCTGAAGCTGCTTTCTCCCTTCTGAATTTGTATTGTTCACAAGCTTCAGCTCCATCTATGTTATGGATTGCTTTTGAATCAGTCCAGTTTCCTTCGGCCCTTCTGGCAGCTTCCTGGCTTCCATGAATAGCGATGGGTCCTTGATCCGAAGGTATCTTCATGCAAAGATAGGCAGGGTGAAGAATTGCTTCAAAAGCATTGAGGGTGCCACGACCAATAATTGCATTGTAAGGGTATTCCATGTCAACAATGTCAAACACAACTTGCTCAGTTCTAGTGTTGTTGATGAACCCGAAGGTCACTGACATGGTAATCTTGCCCAGTGCTACAATTTGTCTTCCTCCGAAGCCACAGAGAGGATGTGTAGCATCATGAATCTTATCTTCTGGCTCTTGCATTTGTCTGAAGGCCTTAGCAAATATGATGTCAGCTGCACTGCCTGTGTCAACCAAGACATTGTGGACCAGAAATCCTTTGATAACACAAGAGATAACCATGGCATCGTTGTGTGGGTAATCCTTGAGCTGAAGGTCCTCTTGGGAGAAGGTAATAGGAATGTGAGACCATCTTGACTTGATGAAGGGTCCTTGTACCCCAACATGCTGTACCCTTCTCTGTGCTTCCTTCTTTTGTTTCTTGTTAGCTGGCTCTGAAGACGAACCACCTGTGATTGGGAGCATGAGCTTCGGGACCGAAGCAGCTCCAGCTTGATCGTTGAATGAAGCCATCAGCTCGAAAAGTGGAAGTGAGTTCACCGGAGGTGGGCGCCAATGTTGGAGACTCGTTCTCAAGTGCTATGAATTAAGAACAAGGCAACATAAAATGTTAAATGTCAACGTCCTTCGTCCATGAAACATTATTCCCTTGAGGATAATGGGCCTTGGACGAAGGTTGATGAAAGTAAAATTACGAAGTTCAAACCTTCGTATTGAGATTTCAATAGATATTGCAAGATGAAATAAAATGAAAGGTATGAAAGGGACAAATAAATCATAGACGAATTACATTACATTTTCTTAATATATTGAGCCATTGAATACAATAATACCTCTGTCTTGGCAAAAGGTTGGATTTCGAAAGATGCGATTGCTATTACCAGAATGCCTGAACAGTAACGGAATACTGTTCACTATTTATAGGCACAGGACGCAGCCTGTGAGGAATTACAAGTATGCCCCTTATAAAAGCTTACAACATTGACTCAGACCTTTATGGACTAAAAGGTCATTCTATCTTTAAGTCGGTTTGCAATACCGAAGCTTCACGAAGAGGAACCTTCGGCTATCTTATGCAAACAGCTTCAGCCGAGGACCACTTCTTTCTATAAGACCTTCGGCGACGAAGCATAGACCCAACATCCCCAGTGTACCCAATGCTCAGGAGGTGATGCTGGCAACATGGATGACTTTGAGGAGTTCCAGGAATATGACGAGTTCTAGTTCTTTCTTAGTGGCAAACCCCCAGTCAGCTGCATGTGTAGGCTTAGCTTCTACGTTTCGTAATTCCGCGCTTTGATAATTATGTTGAACAATGTTTATGTAATAGACTTTGTGGATGTCTTGGACATCTTGATGTAATCAAGTACCTTTCCGCTATTTATTTCGAGCATTGTGTGATGATGTCCAATTATGTAATCGCTGTGTATGTGAATTTCTAATCCTGACGCGTACATGGTTTGCATTCGGTTTGCCTTCCAAAACCGAGTGTGACAGCGCCCTGAAGAAACCCGAGAGTGAGTTGTTCGGGTGCTGCTCGGTCTGGTGCACCGGACACTGTCCGGTGTGCCACTTGCAGCACACTCTCATGTCCTTTGCTCCAAATTTATTTGAGTCCCCAACTGAATTTCTTTGTTGGTTTGTGTTGAACCTTATGCACCTGAGATAAATGACATCTTGGCAAACTAATTAGTCCACGTGGTTTGTGACAAACGTTAACCACCAAAATCGATTATAGGAAATGATTAAGCTCATTTCCCTTTCACCAAGCTAACGATTGTCCATGATGGCTCTATCCTCGTGCACAATGCCAAGACACAACCTCATGGCATGGTGTTAGGAGGCACACTGTGCTAGCCTTGTGCACGGTACTGCCGACCATCTGCCCGCCTCAGTAACACGCAGATCGATCACTCGCACATGTGTCGTCTGACAAAGAGCCTGTACATTCCCAGCGCGCAGCAAGGCACGCTCTAGCCACTCGAATTGAATGTGGGCGGTAAGTTTGTGTCGGCGTTTGGACTCGTGGCCCTAACCAACTAGTGTAAATGTGTAATGTTGTCGTGTGCCCCGAATCTAGATGGTGATGCGAGTTGACACGAACGATTTATCCTGGTTCGGCAATGCAAGGCCCTACTTCCAGTAGAGAGGGGTGAAGCTTATATTACTCACACCGAAGTGCCTGCAGTAGGGGTTATAAGCTGTGCGGGAGAGGGGAGGTCCCCAAGTCCCTGGAACTGATTGAGGCAAGTGTCAATACCGAATGATAGGAGAAAACTACCAAGTGTTCGCCTGCCCCTTGGAAGGGTCATGGTCTGCCCTATTTATACACCTAGGGGATACGTGACATTGTTACCAGGGACTGTCTTGTTACCGAGGGAGGTGTCATTGTGTCCTGTGGACGGCATGGCCTTGTACTTTGTTGTTGACTTGTGCTTGCTAGTTTCCCGCTGAGAGCCGAGGCTAAGGCTTTGGGTTTGGCTTCAAGTCCGAGCCCCTAGGGGGAGTTGCTCATACTGTAGTGGTTGTAACAGGGCTTCGGTATGGGGAAAAGCCTGTTTACGAGATGCGTCAATGCTTTTGTATTGGGCGACATTAGGAAGTCCTTTGCTGCAAATGTTGAGGTCGAAGCCGAGCTCGGGCGAGGCGAAAGTCTTCCCGAGGCTATGGTCGAATCCTTCCTGACGTGCGCCACAGTCGACGAAGTGGCCTCCTGCGGGAGTCGCGGTGGAGTAGGTAGCCGAGGCCGAGCTTGGGCAAGACGGAAATGGTACCCGAGATCTGTAACACCCCTGGTGTTACGTAAACTAAAACTCTGACATGTCATCATAAGTATATGCATTAATGTGCTTGTTACACTTAGAATGCATTCACTAGGTTAAACTTTTTCAAAAAGTGTGATGTTGTGTGTTGGGACTTGGCTTAAGCTATACAAGAGTAGGTCAACTCTTGAGCAAGTAACAAATTGACTTGAAGACTTCAAGTGCTAAAGGCAAGTCCTAGAGTCTATGGCAACCTTGTTTTCAAAGATAGAGCAAGTGGAAGAAACACTTGAAGAAAATGAAGAACATGTGAAACCCTAAAACTAGCCCAAAAGAGGAATTCAAAATCTAGAAATTAATTTGACAAAAGTCCATATATCAAAGTTGTGAAGCTTGGAAAAGTGAATAAATTTCTTATTTGGAGGTTCCCATGTTGTGTGAAGAAAATTGGAGTAAATCACAAAAGTTCAGTTTTGAGCTCAAATTGGAATTGCTGAAAATAGTAGCAACTAGGCAATTTTGGTCCTTTATAACTTCTGATCTATAAACATTTTGAAGGTGGTCATTGTAACAAAGTTATAAAGCTATGTGAGGAGTGTGACTTTGATTAAGTAACCTAGCCTTAAATCTATATGGAATTTGGAGAAGAACTGGTCAGAGCTGCTGGAAAGTGTGGAGTTCAGACTTAATAAAATTCAGAGTCTGAATTTCAGTATTTTGTGCAAACTTTGGGCTATGGTAGAGTGGAATCCAAAAGGGTTTAGCTAAGGGTCACTATATAGAACTTGTAGAGGAACTATTGAAGTACAGACTTTGTTAAGCAACTTGGCCTTAAAAGTATATGCTACCAGCAGAAAAGGTGGTCCAAAGAAGTGTTGACAGACTCATGGAATTTTCAGATGGTGAATAGTGAACTGAGTGGAGTTTCAGTGTTGAGTGTGCTGTTTTGGAGCTCATTTGTGGCTAAACCTTAGAACTTGGGACTATGGTGTTTATAGAGAAGTTGAAGTCCATATGATGGTGAAAAAAAAATTTAAGTGAGTTTGACATGACCCCATGCAAAATTTGGAGTAAAGCTTGCCTAAAAATGGACTGTCAGTGTATTGGTAACTTAGTGGTTCAGAGCTGAAACTCTGAAAAACAGCCAATGGTGCTCTGTTTGGAGCTCAGTTGTGATTAATCCATATGGTCTTAGACCAAGAGCTGTGTAGCAAAATGGAAGACCATATATAGGAGAACAAATTTATTTAAGTGAGTTTGGTTTGGTGCTACACAAAAAAAGGAGTAAAAGTGGCTCAAATTTGGACTGTCACCTAGGTGGCTGAATTCTGAATTTTCAGATTTGGAATTGTATGTCTGAATTTCAGTGATTGTGACTGATTTTGGAGCTTCCTGGTGCATAATCCATAAGGTTTTAAACTATGATTTCTATAGAGAAATTGAAGACCATAAGTTGGGGCACAAATGTCTTTAAGGGTGATGGATATGATCCTACACAAAAAGTGTAGAAAAAGTTGACTGAAAATGAGCTATTGAGTTGCTGGTGACTGAAATCAGTTCAGTTAACAAAAAACTGAAAATTCAGTAAATGGTGCCAAATTTGGAGATCATTTGTGATCAATCCAAATGGTTTTAGACTAAAGTTTCCGTAGCAACGTTGGAGCACACAAGTACAGAGAACAAGTTTCATTAAAAGGGTTGGACTTGGTTCCACATAAACCTAGGAGTAAAAGCTGCTCAAAGTCGAGCTGTCAGGCTAAGCAGATTTAGACTGTCAATCAAACTAGTCTGTTCTGAATTTCTGTCTGTCTGCACCACTTTGAGGACTTGTAAAGACTGTTCTGTGTAACTTTGTGCCAGAATGTCTATAACAAAGTTGGAGAGGTAGTATCCATGAACAAAGTTTATTAAGGAACCCTGGCTTGACATTATACAAAATTGGAAGATATGGGCGTCCAAAAGGGTCTCTATGGAAAAGGAAGGGTCAACTGAACATGACTGAAGGGTAAGGTTCAGGCAGATCTGCTCTGAATTCCTGTCTGTCTGAGCAACTTTGAGACCCTGTAGAAATTGTTCTATGAGATTTGGTGCCAGGTTGATCTAAGAAAACCTGGAAAGCTAGCATTCATGAGCAAGTTTTATTAAGAAACTTTGGCCTGATGTTATATAGATTCAGGAGATAATGGTGCCCAAACCATCCCTGTCAGAAAGGAAGAAATCTGATAAGCAACTGAAGACTGAAATTCAGAAAAGTGAAATGGCACCAGTGTATTGCAGCTGATTTTTGGGCACCCTAACTTGTAATCTATAAGGATTAGGTCCAAGAGACTTATAGTAAATTTGTAGACCCTTGGTCTGGGAACAAATTCTGTTAATAGTGGCTGACCTGTTCTTAACCAAAATATGGAGAAAAGACTGACTAAAGAAAGGGGGATCAGTTATGTGTTAAAGATTCAAAAGAACTGAAATATCTACCCTTGATATTTACTCTCCCTGCCGTGTCCAACTTTGGGATAGGCTGAAGATTGAGATGAGGTGGTAGCAGGATATTCAGACTTGCGCGTCACTGAAATATCACCAGTACAAAAATCTGCTACAGGGCACTCCTATCCTTACCCCCTCCCTTGCCATGGATAATCTTCACCCTGCAGCACCGGTGTGGGCTTTCTTGAGTAAGCCACGACTACACTTCCTGTTTATTCCCTGCTGCCAGTTTAAAAATCCAGTCCCCATGATCTTTTCGCTGCCTATTTAAAGGGCAAACCGTGGGGGGAAAGGTGCAGGAGCAAAGGAGAGATCCTTGCCTCAGTCCTTGATCATCGTATGTAGTTTCAGATAGTAATATTGCTCTTCCCTCCCCAAACCATACCCTGGATGTGCCCAGTTCCGCTGATCAAGCTGCCGAGCATGTCTGGTGATCACCTCGCCAACACATCGACTTCACATGGTCAGGCGATTGCGGTATGGTTCAACCCCTAAAAAGTTTATGTTCTAGCATCCTTATAGGTTGGTGAAGCTCACCCAGTGGTCCGTTTGATCTTCACGGTCTTAGTTTGGTCGGAACATGAGCTTGACACTGCATAAACTGCCCTGTTGTTGACCCACCAGAACCTAGTTGATCCGAGGACAATCCTTGTGAGCGTCGTGTTGCCCATGTCTCGCTCGTACTCCTCGTGCCCTTAATTTGATGTGTCTGGCACTCAAATTGGTCGGGCATATACCACGAACTTGGATTCCGTCGTGGGCGCGGTCAAGTCGCTCTGGGAGTTTGTGAGCCAAATCCATGTCCGTAATTGTTTGGATTAGGTTAAGATTTGATCTGGCCGCTGTCCGATGACTGCTCGGGCTCTCCTCCGCCGTAGGATCGCGGGGGGAACGCGTTCACGCCGCCGGCGACGTCGGGGACTCAATTTGTAAAGGCAAGAAACATAGAAGGGGCCAGAAGTAAAGTGTTAGTGACTCTATGGGTGTTTTGATATAGGACTTGTGTTTAGTTTATTATCACTTTGATATTTGAAGTAGATACGATTACATTAGAAAAGTATGATAATTGAGCATAGTCGTATGTCGATAACTAGTGTTTCCGTAGGAAATAGTACAACGCCTCGCCGCTAGGTGTTTATTTCACCGTCGTGTAGCCTTATTTAGGTTTGTGATATTCTTGTTTATATGCATTCATGTGCATTATGCAAATCATTTAGGTACGTTGATTAACCATGAGATGTGGAGAACTTGAGTCAAGTCGACCCCAAGCGTGGACTACTCTGCATGGTGAAGCTGGTGGACCAACCTGAGGATAGTTAAATCAAGCGAATGTTCGGTCGAGGGATACTCGTCAAGCGGACGTCATCTAACAAACACTAACATAGTGTTATTCCAGGCAAGCCCCGGTGCATGCAACCCCTTCCTTGTGTTTTTAAATAATTTCTGCACACTTTAAGTCTAGTGAAATGTGCATTCGGTTTATAGGAGTTGCTTGGAACCTTTTTGATGCATTGCCTTCCTTGATATCCATACCTTTATAGATACTTCTGGTGAAGTATCAAAACATTATTTACAAAAATGCTTAGCCCTGCTCAGATCTTGTGGATAGAGGTTTTCTTTTGCATTAAGGCCTAGCTCAGGGGTTATCCTGAGGAAAGATTGCTTCTACCTGCAAGAATATTTTCATTGAGAGCGTGGTGGGATCTTACTGCAAAGTTCCCTTTGATGCTCTTTTCATCCTAAGGAATACAAACAATCCTAAGGGTGGAAGTACTTAAATCGGAACTTGGGCTAGGAACAGGTGATGCTCCGCCCGGGTCAATTAAGGATTGAATGCGTATGTAGGCCTGATAGATCAAGGACTATCTTAACTGGCCACATGCCCTGGAAATGGGACAGGGTAAGCTTGAACCCGGCTATTCCATACGTGAAAAGACAACCGCGCACTGGGCGTGGGAGATGGTGGGAGTAGCGTGTGCCCTCTTGGCTAGAGGCTGGATGGAGGAGTACTGTGCTCCCGGGTAGCGCGGACTGGTTCACGTTGTGGAGGATCTGTGGGAATGGTTGACATATGCAAGGGTTAAGTGCTACATATGTCGTGTGGTTAGAGATCCTCAGTTGAGTAAATCGATTCGGATCGCCGTTATATCCCCGGAGAGTGGAGACTTGATCACTGACCTGCAACCTAAGTCAGGATGTGAATCTCATGAATAAAAATGATGTTGTATTGATGAGATGGTGAAAGTAGACCATATGCAAACAGAGTCTATTAATATTTAATTTGGCGTTAAAATATTGAAAGTAAGGACTCACTTTAGTAAGCTATTTCTGCAAAAGTATCTAAGTTGATTTTTGCTAAAGCCTCTCCTTGATTTCCAAATCCAG
The DNA here is from genome assembly GCF_902167145.1 of Zea mays. Taxonomy (NCBI): domain Eukaryota; kingdom Viridiplantae; phylum Streptophyta; class Magnoliopsida; order Poales; family Poaceae; genus Zea; species Zea mays. Next base: position 207,710,347 of record NC_050099.1, on the reverse strand, counting down.
CATACCCTTGAGAGTCTTTTCTTTAGTCGGGTAAGACTTGCTGAGTAATTCCATACTCAGGGTTTTATTCCCTGTTGTTTTTCAGGTTTTAACTTTGTGCTGCTGTTGATGGTGTTAAGTGTCGGTGGGCTCGGCCTTCTTATAAGTCTAAGTAACCCGTCTATACTTCTTACTGAGGATGGTCACTTAAGCTAGCATATATTTCAAACTAATAAACAATTTATAACAGTTCAAAATTATTCCTTTGAATCACTTTTTGTAATCACTCCGATCATGTACATTATAAAACTTGATGTAACATATAAAATTTGGTAATAAGATTTCCGTTGCAAAATTGTTGGTGTGTGATTTGTGTTTACTTAATCCGCGGTTCTGGTTGTAAGTGGTTTATTCGATGTCCTTGGGGCAATCGGACGGATCCTGTTAAGTTATCTGGTGCACATGCATGGCCGTCTGAGGTCTTTAGGACAAGGACAGGTGCATGTGGGCCCGATACCTTGGGAGGTTCTGCCACAAGATCGAGCTCAGCGTCGGGCGAGGCGGAGTTTTGCACCCGAGGGCCGGTCTGCCCTTCTGTCGTATTAGATGTCCCGTCGGGGGATGGCAGGCGGCGTGCGCGCACAGTGGCGTATGTGCAACCATGTTGTTGGGCTTGGACAAGACCGTGGTCTTGTTGCCATTGTACACCTGTAGCGTTATGCAGGGTAGGTATGTGCATTGAATGCGGGTGTCCCCCGTTGGTCTTCGGGCGCGCTTTGTCCTTATTGAAAGGGAAATGTGCCCTTGGGATATTTCTATAATTGTTTTGGTGATTAGATGCCCAACACATTGCTTTGAGTTTATATGTGCTAACTAAGTGAGAAGTGAAAATCAAAGAGAAAGGTATGTCTCTGGACTTAGTCAATTGTTTTTGGTTACTAACATGTTCATCTAAGTGCTAGAGACATGACCAAGAAAAGAGAAAAAGGATGGAAGAAAGAATGGCTCAGGACAGCCAAAAACCAGCACGAGCCTGGCACACCGGACTATCCGGTGGTGCACCGGACAGTGTCGGGTGCCCCAGGCTGGCTCGGCGCCAACTAGGCGCTCTCGGGAATCGGCGAGGCGACGTGGCTAAAATTCATCGGACTGTCCGATGAGCCTTCTGCGCCCGCGCCCAAGTACTTCGGCGATGAACTCGTCGCTCTCGGGAAAAGCCAAATGCGCCGCGGCTATAATTCACCGGACTATCTGGTGAGCCAACGGCGCTCGCGACCAACGGTTGGTCGCGCAATCAGCGGGCGATGTGTGGCCCGCGCTAATGGTTGGTTGGGCACTCCGGACTGTCCGGTGTGCAACGGATAGTGTCCGGTGCACCAAACGGTCTTGAGGCCCAACGGTCGGCTGCGCCCGATATGGAAGGAGATCGTGCACCGGACTGCTACAGTAGTTGTCTGGTGGTGCACCGAACTGTTCGGTGCACCACTCGACAGAAGGCAAGAATTGCCTTCCAAGTTGATCTCCAACGGCTCCTAGCTGCCTTGGGGCTATAAAAGGGTCCCCTAGGCCCATGGAGCAGTACACCAAGCATTCACTAAGCATCCTAAGACTCCCAGACTTCGTCTCCATGCATTTGATCGATTACGTTAGTGATTTGAGCTTCGTTTGAGTTGTAAACTCTCTGTGTTGTGTTTCGAGCTCAAGTCTTGACTTGTGTGCGGGTGTGTGCTGCGGATTTGAGTCTTGCGTGTGTTACTCTCTCTCTCTTACTATAGTGCTTCTCTTGTGATAAACTTGTAAGGGTGAGAGGCTCCAATTTGTGGAGATTCCTCGCAAACGGGAGAAAGACTATAAGGAAGATAGCCGTGGTACCCAAAGTCGATCATTGGATCGCTTGAGAGGGATTGAGTGCAATCCTTGACCGAAGGAGGTCACCACAACGTGGAAGTAGGCATTGGCCGAACCACGGGATAAATCATTGTGTCCTGTGTCCATCTTATTTTGTGATTGGCTTTCTTCTGAAGTTCACACTCTAGCAACTTGGTTTTATCCACACTAACATTTCATAACCAAGTATTTGCTATTAAGTGTTAAATTTCGCAGGATCACCTATTCACCCCCCCCCCCTCTAGGTGCTCTCAATTGGTATCAGAGTCGTACTCTTCATTTAAAGGTCTAACCGCCCAAAGAGATGGATCCTAAGGGTAAGGGGATGGTGGTCAATGACAAGGAGAAGGAGTCCCTCTTCAACGAGCCAAGAGATGACAAGCCCGCTGACTTAGGCTTGAGTCACAAGAAGAGGGACGGGAAGAAGAAGAGGCGCATCAAGAAGATCATTTACTACAACAACGACGCCTCCTCTTCTTCACCAAGGGACGACGACGACGACTCTTCGTCGAAAAAGAAAACGGTCAACCAGAACTACTCTTTTGACTATTCTCACATGCCATACAATTCAAATGCGCATTTACTATCAATTCCGCTTGGAAAACCTCCACACTTTGATGGAGAGGACTATTCATTTTGGAGCCATAAAATGCGTAGTCATCTATTTTCTCTCCATCCTAGTATTTGGTAAATTGTAGAGAATGGGATGCATTTTGAAAGTACTAATAATCCTGTGGTTGTAAATGAACAAATTCATAAAAATGCCCAAGCCACTACTGTTCTGCTAGCATCTCTTTGCAGGGATGAATACAATAAGGTGAGCGGCTTGGACAACGCCAAACAAATATGAGACACCCTCAAAATATCTAAAAGGGAAATAGGGTTTAGCCTTTTCCTAAATATAATTTTGGTGGTTGAATGCCCAACACAAATGATTGGACTAACTAGTTTGCTCTAGATTATATTCCACAGGTGCATAAAGGTTCAACACAAACCAATAAAAGAACAAAGTTAGGGTTCAAAAGAAAGGAGCAAAAGTGAGAGCACTTAGAGGGGGGTGAATAGGTGATCCTGTAAAAACTTAAAACTTAAAGCCACAAAACTTGATTAAGTGTTAGCACAATTAAATCAAGTGGCTAAGGACCGAGCTCTTGTGAAACACAATAGTCACAGTGAGAACAAGCACAAGAGACACGATGGTTTATCTCGTGGTTCGGCCAAGTACAACACTTGCCTACTCCACGTTGTGGCGTCCCAATGGACGAGGGTTGCACTCAACCCCTTTCAAGTGATCCAAAGATCCACTTGAATACCATGGTGTTTTTCTTTCTTTCACTATATCCCGTTTGCGAGGAATCTCCACAACTTGGAGCCTCTCGCCCTTACAAATGATGATCACAAATAAGCACGGATGTAAGGGAGGGAAAAGCAACACACACAAATCCCAGCAATACGCACACACACACAAGCCAAGACTTGAGCTCAAATGAAACACAACAAGTTCACCACTAGAACGGAGCTCAAATCACTAAGAATGTCGATCGAGTGTGCGAAGATGGAGTGCGGGAGTCTTTGAGAGCACCTAGAGGGGGGTGAATAGGTGATCCTGTAAAAACTTGAAACTTAATGCCACAAAACAAGATTAGGAGTTAGCACAAAAAAGCCAAGTGGCTAGAGAGGAGTTCTTGCAAGACACGATAACCACAAGAAGACCAACACAGATAGGCACAGTGGTTTATTCCGTGGTTCGGCCAAGTCCAACACTTGCCTACTCCACGTTGTGGCGTCCCAACGGACGAGGGTTGCAATCAACCCCTCTCAAGCGGTCCAAAGACCCACTTGAATACCACGGTGTTTTGCTTTGTTTACTATATCCCGCTTGCGAGGAATCTCCACAACTTGGAGCCTCTCGCCCTTACAAATTGATGTTCACAAAGAAGCATGGAAGTAAGACTGGGATGAGCAACGCACACAAGACACAAAATCAGAGCACAAACACGCACACAAGTCACAACTCGAGCTCACAACACAACTCAACGAGTTCTCTACTCAAATGGAGCTCTAGTTGCTATCACAAAGAATCGAATGCGTGGAATTGGAGTCTTGGTGCTTAGGAATGCTTAGAGAATGCTTGGTGTACTCCTCCATGCGCCTAGGGGTCCCTTTTATAGCCCCAAGGCAGCTAGGAGCCGTTGAGAGCATTCCAGGAAGGCAATTCTTGCCTTCTGTCGCCTGGCGCACCGGACAGTCCGGTGCGGATTTCTTTCCTGTTTTGGAGCAGCCGACCGTTGAAGATCCAGAGCCGTTGGCGCACCGGACAGTCCGGTGCCCCCTTCTGACCGTTGGCTCTGCCACGCGTCGCGCGCGGATCACGCGGCCGACCGTTGGCCCGGCCAACTGTTGGCTCACCGAACAGTCCGGTGCACCACCGGACAGTCCGGTGATTTATAGCCGTACGCCGCTGACAAAACCCGAGAGCAGCCAGTTCGCCAGAGCCAGCCTGGCGCACTGGACACTGTCTGGTGCACCACCGGACAGTCCAGTGCACCCATACTGCGCAGAGTCTTGGCTGCTCAGCCAAGTCTTTTCCAAATTGGTCTTTTCCTGTTTCTAGCACTTAGACACAATACATTAGTCTCCAAAACAATGTACTAAGTCTTAGAAACATACCTTTACTCTTGATTTGCACTTCTTAAGTCTTTGGCACAAATATTACTCAAAGCATTTGTGTGGAGCACTTAATCACCAAAATCTTATAGAAATGTCCCAAGGGTACATTTCCCTTTCAATCTCCCCCTTTTTGGTGATTAATGCCAACACAACAAAAAGCAACCAAAAGAAGTGCAACATCAATGCAAATGAGAACACAAATTTGTTTTGATTCAAATTTGGCATATTTGGATCATTCTTTGCCACCAGTAGGTTTTGTTTTTGCAAATTAAACTCAATTTCCTATCTCTAAGTCAAACACACTTGTTGAGACATAAAGAGAGTTGTTCAAAGAGAAATTGATCAAAGATTTCAAAAACTCCCCCTTTTCCCATAATCAACCATTCTCCCCACAAGAGGCCAATTTTTGACAAAAGAGACAATAAGAGATTTTTGACAAACCAAAAGCTCTATTCTACTATTTTCAAAATTCTCAAATGGTAGCTGATCCATTTATTGCTTTGGCCTTATTTTCTCCCCCTTTGGCATCAAGCACCAAAACAGGATCAATCTTGGCCCTTAAACCCCATTGCCTCACCAAAATCTTCAATTAAGAGTAAAAAGGCAATAAGAGCATGAAGATGAACTTGGAGTTAGTTACTCTTTCATCGGAGTGCAGTGGAAGTCTTTCATGGTCCAAGTCCAACATTCCCTTTCAATCCACCTTTGAGACTCAATTAAGAACACTCAAGCACATGGTTAGTCTCAAAGGATCAAGTTGTAGCACAACTCCCCCTAAATATGTGTATCACTTGCAAATGGACTTATGAGGTCCAGGGATTGCTTGTACAACTTGAGCACCATACATAAACAACAAAATGCATAAGGAACATGATCAAAGGCATAAAACACATGTATGCTATAAATCAATCCAGGTTCCGTGAATCTAAGACATTTAGCTCACTACGCAGCCTGCAAAAGGTCGACTCATCTAGAGGCTTGGTAAAGATATCGGCTAGCTGGTTCTCGGTGCTAACATAAAACACTTCGATATCTCCCTTTTGCTGGTGGTCTCTCAAAAAGTGATGTCGGATGTCTATGTGCTTAGTGCGGCTGTGTTCAACAGGATTATCCGCCATGCGGATAGCACTCTCATTATCACATAGGAGTGGGACTTTGCTCAGATTGTAGCCAAAGTCCCTGAGGGTTTGCCTCATCCAAAGTAGTTGCGCGCAACACTGTCCTGCGGCAACATACTCGGCCTCAGCGGTGGATAGGGCAACAAAAGTTTGTTTCCTATAACTCCACGACACCAGGGACCTTCCTAAGAATTGGCATGTCCCCGATGTACTCTTCCTATCGACCTTACATCCAGCATAGTCGGAGTCTGAGTATCCAATTAAGTCAAAGGTAGACCCCTTTGGATACCAGATCCCGAAGCAAGGCGTAGCGACTAAATATCTAAGAAATCGCTTCACGGCCACTAAGTGACACTCCCTTGGATCGGATTGAAATCTAGCACACATGCAAATGCTAAGCATAATATCCGGTCTACTAGCACATAAATAAAGTAAAGACCCTATCATAGACCGGTATGCCTTTTGATCAACGGACTTACCTCCTTCGTTGAGGTCGACATGTCCGTCGGTTCCCATTGGTGTCTTTGCGGGCTTGGCGTCCTTCATTCCAATCCGCTTTAGCAAGTCTTGTGTGTACTTCGTTTGGGAGATGAAGGTGTCGTCCTTGAGTTGCTTCACTTGGAACCCAAGGAAGTAGTTCAACTCGCCCATCATCGACATCTCGAATTTCTGAGTCATCACCCTGCTAAACTCTTCACAAGACTTTTGGTTAGTAGAACCAAATATTATGTCATCGACATAAATTTGGCACACAAAAAGATCACCATCACAAGTCTTAGTGAATAAAGTTGGATCGGCTTTCCCAACCTTGAAAGCATTAGTAATTAAAAAGTCTCTAAGGCATTCATACCATGCTCTTGGAGCTTGCTTAAGTCCATAGAGCGCCTTAGAGAGCTTACACACGTGGTCGGGGTACCGTTCATCCTCGAAGCCAGGGGGTTGCTCTACGTACACCTCCTCCTTGATTGGCCCGTTGAGGAAAGCGCTCTTTACATCCATTTAGAACAACCTGAAAGAATGGTGAGCAGCATAGACTAACAATATGCGAATTGACTCTAGCCTAGCCACAGGAGCAAAAGTCTCCTCAAAGTCCAAACCTGTGACTCTGGCATAACCTTTTGCCACAAGTCTAGCCTTGTTCCTTGTCACCACCCCGTGCTCGTCTTGTTTGTTGCGGAACACCCACTTGGTTCCCACAATGTTTTGCTTGGGACGAGGCACCAGTGTCCAAACTTCATTTCTCTTGAAATTGTTGAGCTCTTCCTGCATGGCCAACACCCAGTCTGGATCTAGCAAGGCCTCTTCTACCCTGAAAGGCTCAATAGAGGAGACAAAAGAGTAATGCTCACAAAAATTAACTAATCTAGAGCGAGTAGTTACTCCCTTGCTAATATCACCCAAAAATTGGTCGACGGGATGATTCCTTTGAATCGTCGCTCGAACTTGAGTTGGAGGAGCCGGTTGTGCTTCTTCCTCCATTACATGATCATCTTGTGCTCCCCCTTGATCACACGCCTCCTCTTGATGAACCTGTTCATCGTCTTGAGTTGGGGGATGCACCATTGTTGAGGAAGAAGGTTGATCTTGCTCCTTTTGTTCCTGTGGCCGCACATCTCCAATCGCCATGGTGCGTATTGCGGCCATTGGAACGTCTTCTTCATCTACATCATCAAGATCAACAACTTGCTCTCTTGGAGAGCCATTAGTCTCATCAAATACAATATCGCTAGAGACTTCAACCAAACCCGATGATTTGTTGAAGACCCTATACGCCTTTGTATTTGAGTCATAACCTAACAAAAACCCTTCTACAGCTTTGGGAGCAAACTTAGAATTTCTACCTTTCTTCACTAGAATATAACATTTGCTCCCAAATACACGAAAGTACGAAACATTGGGTTTGTTACCGGTTAGAAGCTCATACGAAGTCTTCTTGAGGAGGCGATGAAGGTACACCCGGTTTATGGTGTGGCAAGCCGTGTTCACGGCTTCCGACCAAAACCGCTCGGGTGTCTTGAATTCTCCAAGCATTGTCCTCGCCATGTCTATGAGCGTCCTGTTCTTCCTCTCTACCACACTGTTTTGCTGTGGAGTGTAAGGAGCGGAGAACTCGTGCTTGATTCCTTCCTTGTCAAGGTACTCCTCCACTTGAAGGTTCTTGAACTCGGACCCGTTATCGCTCCTTATCTTCTTCACCTTGAGCTCAAACTCATTTTGAGCTCTCCTTAGGAAGCGCTTGAGGGTACCTTGGGTTTCAGATTTATCCTGCAAAAAGAATACCCAAGTGAAGCGGGAAAAATCATCAACTATAACAAGACCATACTTACTTCCTCCTATGCTTAGATATGCGACGGGTCCGAAGAGGTCCATATGAAGCAACTCCAAAGGTCTTGACATGGTCATCACATTTTTGGTATGATGAGAGCTTCCCACCTGTTTACCTGCTTGACAAGCTGCACAAGGTCTATCTTTTTCGAAAGTAACATTTGTTAGACCTATCACGCGTTCTCCCTTTAAAAGCTTGTGAAGGTTCTTCATCCCCACATGTGCTAAACGGCGATGCCACAGCCAGCCCATGCTAGTCTTAGCAATTAAGCATGCATCTAGACCGGCCTCCTCTTTTGCAAAATCAACTAAGTAGAGTTTGACGTCTAATACACCCTTAAAAGCTAATGAACCATCACTCCTTCTAAAGACAGACACATCTACGTTTGTGAATAAGCAATTGTATCCCATATTACAAAGTTGACTCACAGACAACAAGTTATATCCAAGTGACTCAACTAAAAACACATTAGATATAGAGTGCTCGGATGAAATGGCAATCTTCCCTAGTCCTTTAACCTTGCCTTGATTCCCGTCACCGAATATGATTGAGTCTTGGGAATCTTTGTTCTTGACGTAGGAGGTGAACATCTTCTTCTCCCCCGTCATGTGGTTTGTGCATCCGCTGTCGATAATCCAGCTTGATCCCCCGGATGCATAAACCTGCAAGGCAAATTTAGGCTTGGGTCTTAGGTACCCAACTCTTGTTGGGTCCTACAAGGTTAGTGACAATATCCTTAGGGACCCAAATGCAAGTTTTATCTCCCTTGCATTTTGCCCCTAATTTCCTAGCGATCACCTTCTTATCCTTTCTACAAATAGCAAAGGAAGCATTGCAAGCATGATAAATAGTAGAAGGTTCATTAATTTTCCTAGGAACATGAACATTTCTCCTAGGCACATGATTAATGACATTTTTCCTAGTCACACTTCTATCATGCATAATAGAAGAACTTGAAACAAACATGGCATTTGAATCATAAGCATTACAACTCCTATCATAATGAACATTTCTAGAATATCTCTTATCACCATAAATGAAAGCATGATTCTTTTGACTACTATTAGTCATAGGAGCCTTCCCTTTCTCCTTGGCGGAGATGGGAGCCTTATGACTTGTCAAGTTCTTGGCTTCCCTCTTGAAGCCAAGCCCATCCTTAATTGAGGGGTGTCTACCAACCGTGTAGGCATCCCTTGCAAATTTTAGTTTATCAAAATCATTTTTGCTAGTCTTAAGTTGAGCATTAAGACTAGCCACTTGATCATTTAGTTTAGAAATGCAAACTAGGTGTTCACTACAAGCATCAACATTAAAATCTTTACACCTATTGCAAATCGTAACATGTTTTTCACGAGAGGTTGATTTACTAGCTATTTCTAACTTAGCATTCAAATCATCATTAACACTTTTTAGGCTAGAGATAGATTCATGGCATGTAGACAATTCACATGAAAGCATTTCATTTCTTTTAACTTCTAAAGCAAGAGAATTTTGTGCTTCTACAAACTTATCATGTTCTTCATACAAAAGATCCTCTTGCTTTTCTAATAATCTATTCTTATCATTCAAGGCATCAATCAACTCATTGATCTTATCAATCTTAGTTCTATCTAAGCCCTTGAACAAACTAGCGTAGTCTATTTCATCATCGCTAGATTCATCATCACTAGAAGCATAAGTAGACTTTCGAGTGTTTACCTTCTTCTCTTTTGCCATTAGGCACGTGTGATGCTCGTTGGGGAAGAGGGACGACTTGTTGAAGGCCGAGGCGGCGAGTCCTTCGTTGTCGGAATCGGACGACGAACAATCCGAGTCCCACTCTTTGCCAAGGTGTGCCTCGCCCTTAGCCTTCTTGTAAGACTTCTTCTTTTTCCCTCTTCTTCTCTTGTTCCTGGTCACTATCATTATCGGGACAATTAGCGATAAAATGACCAATCTTACCACATTTGAAGCATGAGCGCTTCCCCTTCATCTTGTTCTTGTTGGGATGCTCCTTGCGACCCTTTAGTGTTGTCTTGAATCGCTTGATGATGAGGGCCATTTCTTCTTCATTAAGCCCGGTCGCCTCAACTTGCGCCACCTTCCTAGGTAGCGCCTCCTTGCTCCTCGTTGCTTTGAGAGCCACGGTTTGAGGCTCGTGGATTGGGCCATTCAACGCATCATCGACGTATCTTGCCTCCTTGATCATCATTCGCCCGCTTACGAACTTTCCAAGTATTTCTTCGGGCGACATCTTGGTGTACCTAGGATTTTCATGAATATTGTTTACAAGATGTGGATCAAGGACAGTGAAGGACCTTAGCATTAGGCGGACGACGTCGTGATCCGTCCATCGCGTGCTTCCATAGCTTCTTATTTTGTTGACGAGGGTCTTGAGCCGGTTGTACGTTTGGGTCGGCTCCTCTCCCCTGATCATTGCGAATCTCCCAAGTTCGCCCTCCACCAACTCCATCTTGGTGAGCATGGTGACGTCGTTCCCCTCATGCGAGATCTTGAGGGTGTCCCAGATCTGCTTGGCGTTATCCAAGCCGCTCATCTTATGGTATTCATCCCTGCACAATGATGCTAGAAGAACAGTAGTAGCTTGTGCATTTTTGTGAATTTGCTCATTAATAAATATGAGGCTATCAGTACTATCAAATTGCATTCCACTCTCTACTATCTCCCATATGCTTGGATGGAGAGAGAACAAGTGACTACGCATTTTGTGACTCCAAAATCCGTAGTCCTCTCCATCAAAGTGAGGAGGTTTACCAAGTGGAATGGAGAGTAAATGAGCATTTGTACTTTGCGGAATACGAGAATAATCAAAAGAAAAGTTTGAAATGACCGTTTTCTTTTTCTCGTAGTCGTCGTCGTCCTTTTGGGAAGAAGAGGACTCGTCGCTGTCGTCGTAGTAGACGATCTTCTTGATCCGCCTCTTCTTCTTCCCTTCCTTCTTCTTTTGACTCGAGCCGGAGTCATTTGCTTTGTCGTCCCTCGGCTCGTTGAAGATGGTCTCCTTCTCCTTGTCGTTGACCACCATCCCCTTTCCCTTAGGATCCATCTCTTCGGGCGATTAGTCCCTTTCTTGAAGAGAACGACTCTGATACCAATTGAGAGCACCTAGAGGGGGGTGAATAGGTGATCCTGTAAAAACTTGAAACTTAATGCCACAAAACAAGATTAGGAGTTAGCACAAAAAAGCCAAGTGGCTAGAGAGGAGTTCTTGCAAGACACGATAACCACAAGAAGATCAACACAGATAGGCACAGTGGTTTATCTCGTGGTTCGGCCAAGTCCAACACTTGCCTAATCCACGTTGTGGCGTCCCAACGGACGAGGGTTGCAATCAACCCCTCTCAAGCGGTCCAAAGACCCACTTGAATACCACGGTGTTTTGCTTTGTTTACTATATCCCGCTTGCGAGGAATCTCCACAACTTGGAGCCTCTTGCCCTTACAAATTGATGTTCACAAAGAAGCACGGAAGTAAGGCTGGGATGAGCAACGCACACAAGACACAAAATCAGAGCACAAACACGCACACAAGTCACAACTCGAGCTCACAACACAACTCAACGAGTTCTCTACTCAAATGGAGCTCTAGTTGCTATCACAAAGAATCGAATGCGCGGAATTGGAGTCTTGGTGCTTAGGAATGCTTAGAGAATGCTTGGTGTACTCCTCCATGCGCCTAGGGGTCCCTTTTATAGCCCCAAGGCAGCTAGGAGCCGTTGAGAGCATTCCAGGAAGGCAATTCTTGCCTTCTATCACCTGGCGCACCGGACAGTCCGGTGCACCACCGGACACTGTCCGGTGCGGATTTCTTTCCTATTTTGGTGTGGCCGGCCGTTGAAGATCCAGAGCCATTAGCGCACCGGACACAGTCCGGTGCCCCCTTCTGACCGTTGGCTCTGCCACGCGTCGCGCGCGGATCACGCGGCCGACCGTTGGCCCGGCCGACTGTTGGCTCACCGGACAGTCCGGTGATTTATAGCCGTACGCCGCCGACGAAACCCGAGAGTAGCCAGTTCGCCAGAGCCAGCCTGGTGCACCGGACACTGTCCGGTGCACCCAGACTGCACAGAGTCTTGGCTGCTCAGCCAAGTCTTTTCCAAATTGGTCTTTTCCTGTTTCTAGCACTTAGACACAATACATTAGTCTCCAAAACAATGTACTAAGTCTTAGAAACATACCTTTACTCTTGATTTGCACTTCTTAAGTCTTTGGCACAAATATTACTCAAAGCATTTGTGTGGAGCACTTAATCACCAAAATCGGGTACATTTCCCTTTCAGTCTTAGAATGTTCAGAGTATGCTTGGTGTACTCCTCCATGCGCCTAGGGGTCTCTTTTATAGCCCCAAGGCAGCTAGGAGCCGTTGAGAGCAATCCAGGAAGGCAATTCTTGCCTTCTGTCGGGTGGCGCACCGGACAGTCCGGTGTGCCACCGGACAGGCACTGTTCAGTGTCCGGTGTAGATTGCTTTCCTAAATTGGCGCAACCGACCGTTGAAGATTTGGAGCCATTGGCACATCGGACACTGTCCGGTGCACACCGGACAGTCCGGTGCTCCCATCAGACCGTTGGCTCGGCCACGCGTCACGCGCGGATTGCGCGGCCGACCGTTGGCGCGGCTGATCGTTGGCTCACCGGACAGTCCGGTGCACCACCGGATAGTCCGGTGATTTTTAGCCGTACGCCGCCGACGAATTCCCGAGAGCGGCCAGTTGACCAGAAGCCAGCTTGGCGCACCGGACACTGTCCGGTGCACCACCGGACAGTCCGGTGCACCCAGACTGTGATGAGTCTTGGCTGCTCCAGCCAAGTCTTTTTCCCTTTGTATTTTCTCTGATTCTAGCACTTAGACAAATATGTTAGTACAGAAAAAACAATGTACTAAGTCTAGAATCATATCTTATTGATGATTTGCACTTCATCCACCATTTTGCACAATTTATACTTAAGCCAATTGTGTTGGGCACTTATTCACCAAAATACTTAGAAATGACCCAAGGGCACATTTTCCTTTCAATCTCCCCCTTTTTGGTGATTTATGCCAACACAACAAAAAGCAACACATAGAAGTGTAACATCAATGCAAATGAGATCAAGATTTGTTTTTGATTCAAATTTGGCATATTTGGATCATTCTTTGCCACCACTTGGTTTGTTTTTGTAAATCAAACCCAAATTCCTATCTCTAAGTCAAATACACTCGTTGAGACATAAGGAGAGGTATTCCAAGAGAAATTGATCAAAGATTCAAAAACTCCCCCTTTTCCCATAATCAAACATTCTTCCCACAAGAGACCAACTTTTGACAAAAAGAGACGTATTTTGACAAATCAAAACTTCTAACTCTACTATTTTCAAAATTCTCAAGTGGTAGTTGATCCATTTGCTTGCTTTGGCCTTAATTTCTCCCTCTTTAGCATCAAGCACCAAAACGGGGTCATTTTTGGCCCTTTAACCCCATTGCCTCACCAAAATCTTCAATTAAAAGTTAAAAAGGCAAAAAGAGCATGGAGATGAACTTGGAATTAGTTACTCTCTCATCGGAGTGCAGTGGAAGTCTTTCATGGTCCAAGTCCACCTTTCCCTTTCAATCCACTTTTGAGACTAAAACAAGTAAACTCAAACACAAGGTTAGTCTCAAAGTGTCAAGTTGTAGCATGCCTCCCCCTAAATAAGTGCATCACTTGCAAATGGACTTGTGAGGTCCGGGGATCATGTGTACAACTTGAGCACCATAAAAAAGCAACAACATGCATAAAGAACATGATCAAGGGCATAAACACATGTATGCTATAGATCAATCCAAGTTACGCGAATCTAAGACATTTAGCTCACTACACAGCCTGCAAAAGGTCTTCTCATCTAAAGGCTTGGTAAAGATATCGGCTAGCTGGTTCTCGGTGCTAACATAAAACACTTCGATATCTCCCTTTTGCTGGTGGTCTCTCAAAAAGTGATGTTGGATGTCAATGTGCTTAGTGCGGCTATGTTCAACAGGATTGTCCGCCATGCGGATAGCACTCTCATTATCACATAGGAGTGGGACTTTGCTCAGATTGTAGCCAAAGTCCCTGAGGGTTTGCCTCATCCAAAGTAGTTGCGCGCAACACTGTCTTGCGACAACATACTCGGCCTCAGCGGTGGATAGGGCAACGGAAGTTTGTTTCTTAGAACTCCAAGACACCAGGGACCTTCCTGAGAATTGGCACGTCCCTGATGTACTCTTCCTATCAACCTTGCATCCAGCATAATCGGAGTCTGAATATCCAATTAAGTCAAAGGTAGACCCCTTTGGATACTAGATCCCGAAGCAAGGCGTAGTAACTAAATATCTAAGTATACGCTTAACGGCCACAAGGGCCACAAGGTGACACTCCCTTGGGTCGGATTGAAATCTAGCACACATGCATACGCTTAGCATAATATCTGGTCTACTAGCACATAAGTAAAGCAAGGAACCTATCATAGACCGGTATGCCTTTTGATCAACGAACTTACCTCCTTTGTTGAGGTCGACATGTCCGTCGGTTCCCATTGGAGTCTTTGCGGGCTTGGCGTCCTTCATCCCAAACCGCTTGATCAAATCTTATGTGTACTTCGTTTGGGAGATGAAGGTACCGTCCTTGTGTTGCTTCACTTGGAACCCAAGGAAGTAGTTCAACTCGCCCATCATTGACATTTCAAATTTTTGAGTCATCACCCTGCTAAACTCTTCACAAGACTTTTGGTTAGTAGAGCCAAATATTATGTCATCGACATAAATTTGGCACACAAATAAGTCACCATCACAAGTCTTAGTGAATAAAGTTGGATCGGCTTTCCCAACCTTGAAAGCATTAGCATTTAGAAAGTCTCTAAGGCATTCATACCATGCTCTTGGATCTTGCTTAAGTCCATAGAGCGCCTTAGAGAGCTTACACACGTGGTCGGGGTACCGTTCATCTTCAAATCCAGGGGGTTGCTCTACGTACACCTCCTCCTTGATTGGCCCGTTGAGGAAAGCGCTCTTTACATCCATTTAGAACAACCTGAAAGAATGGTGAGCGGCATAGGCTAACAAAATACGAATAGACTCTAGCCTAGCCACAGGAGCAAAAGTCTCCTCAAAGTCCAAACCTGCGAC
Source organism: Zea mays (assembly GCF_902167145.1). Classification (NCBI taxonomy): domain Eukaryota; kingdom Viridiplantae; phylum Streptophyta; class Magnoliopsida; order Poales; family Poaceae; genus Zea; species Zea mays. The sequence continues at coordinate 207,695,246 of NC_050099.1, read as the reverse complement.
TTGTGCATATCCTTTTGCCACAAGTCTAGCCTTGTTCCTTGTCACCACCCCGTGCTCGTCCTGTTTGTTGCGGAACACTCACTTGGTTCCCACAACGTTTTGCTTGGGACGTGGCACCAGTGTCCAAACTTCATTTCGCTTGAAGTTATTAAGCTCTCCCTGCATGGCCAACACCTAGTCCGGATCTAGCAAGGCCTCTTCTACCCTGAAAGGCTCAATAGAAGAGACAAAAGAGTAATGCTCACAAAAATTAGCTAATCTAGAGCGAGTAGTTACTCCCTTGCTTATATCACCCAAGATCTTGTCGACGGGATGATTCCTTTGAATCGTTGCTCGGGCTTGAGTTGGAGGGGCCTGTGGTGCTTCTTCCTCCATAACATGATCATCTTGTGCTCCCCCTTGATCACACGCCTCTTCTTGATGATCCTGTCCTTCATCTTGAGTTGGGGGGTGCACCATTGTTGAGGAAGAAGGTTGATCTTGCTCCTTTTGTTCCTGTGGTCGCACATCTCCAATCGCCGTGGTGCGTATTGCGGCCGTTGGAACATCTTCTTCATCTGCATCATCAAGATCAACTTGCTCTCATGGAGAACCATTAGTCTCATCAAATACAACGTCGCTAGAGACTTCAACCAAACCCGATGATTTGTTGAAGACTCTATACGCCTTTGTATTTGAGTCATAACCTAACAAAAACCCTTCTACAGCTTTGGCAGCAAATTTAGAATTTCTACCTTTCTTCACTAGAATATAACATTTACTCCCAAATACACGAAAGTATGACACGTTGGGTTTGTTACCGGTTAGGAGTTTGTACGACGTCTTCTTGAGGAGGCGATGAAGATAGACCCGGTTTATGGCGTGGCAAGCCGTGTTCACAACTTCCATCCAAAATCGTTCGGGCGTCTTGAATTCACCAAGCATCGTCCTTGCCATGTCTAAAAGCGTCATGTTCTTCCTCTCTACCACACTATTTTGTTGTGGTGTGTAGGGAGCGGAGAACTCGTGCTTGATTCCTTCCTCCTCAAGGTACTCTTCCACTTGAAGGTTCTTGAACTCGGACCCGTTGCCGCTCCTTATCTTCTTCACCTTGAGCTCAAATTCGTTTTGAGCTCTCGTTAGGAAGCGCTTAAGGGTCCCTTGAGTTTCTGTTTTATCCTGCAAGAAGAATACCCAAGTGAAGCGGGAAAAATCATCAACAATAACAAGACCATACTTACTTCCCCCTATGCTGAGATAGGCGACGGGTCCGAAGAGGTCCATATGAAGTAGCTCCAGAGGTCTTGATGTGGTCATCACATTCTTGTTGTGATGAGCACTTCCCACTTGTTTACCTGCTTGACAAACTGCACAAGGTCTATCTTTTTCGAAAGTCACATTTGTTAGACCTAACACATGTTCTCCCTTTAGAAGTTTGTGAAGGTTCTTCATCCTCACATGTGCTAGACGACGATGCCATAGCCAGCCCATGCTAGTCTTAGCGATTAAGCATGCATCTAGACCGGCCTCCTCCTTCGAAAAATCAACTAAATAGAGTTTGTCGTCTAGTAAACCCTTAAAAGCTAATGAACCATCACTCCTTATAAAGACAAACACATCTACATTTGTAAATAAGCAATTGTAACCCATATTACATAACTGACTAACGGACAACAAGTTATACCCGAGCGATTCAACCAAAAACACATTAGATATGGAATGTTCGGATGAAATAGCTATCTTTCCTAGTCCTTTAACCTTGCCTTGATTCCCGTCACTGAATATGATTGAATCTTGGGAATCTTTGTTCTTGACGTAGGAGGTGAACATCTTCTTCTCCCCCGTCATGTGGTTTGTGCATCCGCTGTCGATAATCCAGCTTGAGCCCCCGGATGCATAAACCTGCAAGGCAAATTAGGCTTAGGTTTTAGGTACCCAACTCTTGTTGGGTCCTACAAGGTTAGTTACAATAGCCTTAGGGACCCAAATGCAAGTCTTGTGTCCCTTGCATTTGGCCCCCACCTTTTTAGCAATCACATTTTCATTTATGCATGAGAGAACAAATTTAGCATTGCAAGCATGAAAGACAGTGGTAGATCCATTACACACTTTCCTAGGAGCATGAGACATAAAGTTTCTCCTACGATGAATAATATTTTTCTTAGGCATATCTCTACCATGCACAAAGGAAGAACTCGAAGCAATCATGGCATTTGAATCATAAGCATTACAACTCCTATTATGATAAGTGTTGGGGGCCTTCGGCTTCCGAAGGTCCTCAAAAATATGATTTAACAATGTTTCTGGAGTATGATACATGAACATGTACCTTCGGACTTAGGTCAAAACTACAGTGTGAAGAAGCACAAAGAATACGAAGGATGGCGCAGAGCCGAAGCTATGCGCAGGGGAGCTTCAGCGTGATAACAGAAAAGGGAACCGACTTAAAAGGGAAAAGGCTATTTAGACCCCGATGGACTATTATAGAGTTATTAGCAAATGTAAAGGGCATGGGTGTAATTTTACATGGGCTGCGTCCCATGCCTATAAATAGACGAACAGTGCTCCTGTACTGTTCACGCTGACTAGACATTTGCTTTTGCGTCACGTTTGTACTTTTACCTCCTTTCAAGCCGAATGTACTTTTGTAACTTGTTATCATTTCTATTTTTCCTTAATAATGAAATAGAAATGAGTTGATGGTAATAAATAACTGGTGATATTGTCTTTTATATCCCATATGTTTCTTTCCTCGTTTATATGTTGCTTTGACGAAGGTACGTCCTTCACAACCTTCATCCGAAAATCATTATCTCTCAAAGGGATATAATGCTTCGAAGGACGAAGGACTTTAACGTTTAACATTCTCTGTGTTGCCTTGTTCTTGACTCATAGCATTTGAGAACAAGTCCCCAACAATAAGCATTTCTAGAAAATTTTCTATCATAAATAAATGCATGATTCTTTTGATTATTACTAGTCATATGAGCCTTCCCTTTTTCCTTGTTGAAAATGGGATCCCCTTGACTTGTTAAGTTCTTGGCTTCCCTCTTAAAGCCAAGCCCATCCTTAATTAAGAGGTGTCTACCAATAGTGTAGGCATCCCTTGCAAATTTTAGTTTATCAAGGTCATTCTTGCTAGTCTTAAGTTGGGCATTAAGACTAGCCACTTCATAATTTAATTTGGAAATGGAAATTAAGTGTTCACTACAAGCATCAACATTGAAATCCTTACACCTATTGCAAAACACAACATGTTCTACACAAGAGCTTGATTTATTAGCTATTTCTAACTTAGTATTCAAGTCATCATTAATACTCTTTAAGCTAGAAATAGATTCATGGCATGTAGATAATTCACATGAAAGCATTTCATTTCTTTTAACTTCTAAAGCAAGAGAATTTTGCGCACTTACAAATTTATCATGCTCTTCATATAAAAGATCCTCTTGCTTCTCTAACAATCTATTCTTCTCATTCAAAGCATCAATTAATTCATTGATCTTATCAATTTTAGTTCTATCTAAACCTTTGAATAAGCTTGCGTAGTCTACTTCATCATCACTAGACTCATCATCACTTGAAGAAGCATATGTAATAGTACTTCGAGTACTTACCTTCTTCTCCTTTGCCATGAGGCAGGTGTGATGCTCGTTGGGGAAGAGAGACGATTTGTTGAAGGCTGTGGTGGCGAGTCCTTCGTCGTCAGAGTCGGACGAAGAACAATCTGAGTCCCATTCTTTTCCAAGATGTGCTTCGCCCTTAGCCTTCTTGTAAACCTTCTTGTTCTCTCTCTTCCCATTCTTTCCTTATTCCTGGTCACTATCATTATCGGGACAGTTAGCAATAAAGTGACCAATCTTACCACACTTGAAGCAGGAGCGCTTTCCCTTCGTCTTGCTCTTGTTGGGATGCTCCTTTCGACCTTTGAGCGTCGTCTTGAAGCGCTTGATGATGAGGGTCATTTCATCCTCATTTAGCCCGGCAGCCTCAACTTGTGCCACCTTGCTAGGTAGCCCCTCCCTGCTACTTGTTGCTTTGAGAGCAACGGTTTGAGGCTCGTGGATTGGGCCATTCAACGCCTCATCAACATATTTTGCCTCCTTGATCATCATTCGCTCGCTTACAAACTTTCTGAGTATTTCCTCGGGCGTCATCTTGGTGTACCTAGGATTTTCACGAATAGAGTTTACAAGATGAGGATCAAGGACAGTGAAGGACCTTAGCATAAGCCAGACGATGTCGTGGTCCGTCCATCTCGTGCTTCCATAGCTCCTTATTTTGTTGACCAGGGTTTTGAGCCTGTTGTATATTTGGGTTGGCTCCTCCCCCCTGATCATTGCGAACCTTCCTAGTTCGCCTTCCACCAACTCCATCTTGGTGATCATGGTGGCGTCGTTCCCCTCATGAGAGATCTTGAGGGTGTCCCAAATTTGCTTGGCATTATCCAAGCCGCCCACCTTATGATACTCTTCCCTGCACAAGGATGCTAAAAGAACAGTGGTAGCTTGTGCATTTTTGTGAATTTGTTCATTGATAAACATGGGATTATTCGTACTATCAAATTGCATTCCATTCTCTACTATCTCCCATATACTTGGATGAAGAGAGAACAAGTGGCTACGCATTTTGTGACTCCAAAATCCGTAGTCCTCTCCATCAAAGTGTGGGGGTTTACCAAGAGGAATGGAAAGCAAATGAGCATTCGAATTATGCGGAATGCGAGAATAATCAAAAGAGAAGTTTGAGTTGACCGTTTTCTTTTTCTCGTCGTCATCGTCTCTTTGGGAAGAGGAAGACTCGTCGCTGTCGTAGTAGACTATCTTCTTGATGCGTCTCTTCTTCTTCCCGTCCTTCTTCTTTTGACTCGAGCCAGAGTCATTGGCTTTGTCGTCCCTTGGCTCGTTGAAGATGGACTCCTTCTCCTTATCGTTGACCACCATCCCCTTTTCCTTAGGATCCATCTCTTCGGGCGATTAGTCCCTTTCGTGAAGAGAACGACTCTGATACCAATTGAGAGCACCTAGAGGGGGGTGAATAGGTGATCCTGTAAAAAGTTAAAACTTAAAGCCACAAAACTTGATTAAGTGTTAGCACAATTAAATCAAGTGGCTAAGGACCGAGCTCTTGCGAAACACAATAGTCACAGTGAGAACAAGCACACGAGCTCTTGCCTTCTGTCGAGTGGCGCACCGGACTGTCCAGTGTGCCACCGGACAGGCACTGTTCAGTGTCCGGTGTAGATTGCTTTCCTAAATTGGCGCAGCCGACCGTTGAAGATTTGGAGCCGTTGGCGCACCGGACACTGTCCGGTGCACACCGGACAGTCCGGTGCTCCCATCAGACCATTGGCTCGGCCACGCGTCACGCGCGGATTGCGCGGCCGACCGTTGGCGTGGCCGACCGTTGGCTCACCGGACAGTCCGGTGCACCACCGGACAGTCCGGTGATTTTTAGCCGTATGCCGCCGACGAATTCCTGAGAGCGACCAGTTGACCAGAAGCCAGCCTGGCGCACCGGACACTGTCTGGTGCACCACCGGACAGTCCGGTGCACCCAGACTGCGTTGAGTCTTGGCTGCTCCAGCCAAGTCTTTTTCCCTTTGTATTTTCTCTGATTCTAGCACTTAGCCAGATATGTTAGTACACAAAAAACAATGTACTAAGTCTAGAATTATACCTTATTGATGATTTGCACTTCATCCACCATTTTGCATAATTTATACTTAAGCCATTTGTGTTGGGCACTTAATCACCAAAATATTTAGAAATGACCCAAGGGCACATTTCCCTTTCAAAAAGAAACCGAAGAGAACCCTGGTGTGGCGCACCGGATGTCTGGTGTGCCACCGGACAGTGTCCGGTGCACCAGGGTCGATCGACTTCAAACTCTTCACCTTCGGGTTTCTGAGGCCGCGCTCCGCTATAATTCACCGGACTGTCCAGTGTGCCACCAGACTGTCCGGTGCACCAGCGGAGCAATGGCTCCAGCGCAACGGACACCTGCAAAAGTGCTACAGTGCGCGGACAGTCCACGCAGAGTCAGAGCAGACGCTAGAAGGCGCACCGGACAGTGGACAGGGCCTGTCCGGTGCGGCACCGGACTGTCCGGTACCACAAGAAGACAAATCTCCAACATTCGAAACCGCCAGAACCCTAACGGTTGGGTGACGTGGCTGGCGCACCGGACACTGTCCGGTGCGCCCATCGACAGCAGCCTGCCCAACGATTGAATTGGTGGTTGGAGGCTATAAATACCCCACAACCACCTCCACTCCAACCATCCAAGCATTCACAACAGTGCATTCAATACAAGAGCAATACACTTCACTCCAAAGACACAATTCAAGTGATCGATCCGCTCAAAGTCCCAAATCCAACTCTAGCGCATTAGGACTTGTGAGAGGATTCTTTGTGTTCCTTGTTGCTCTTGTTTGCTTGGCTTGGCTTTCTTTTCTTTCTCACTTCTTACTCTCAAGCTTTGTAAGCGAGGCAAGAGACACCAATTGTATGGTGGTCCTTGCGGGGTCTAAGTGACCCGTGAGATTAAGGAAGAAGCCTCACTCGGTCTAGGTGACCGTTTGAGAGAGGGAAAGGGTTGAAAGAGACCTGGTCTTTGTGACCACCTCAACGGGGACTAGGTTCTTTAGAACCGAACCTCGGTAAAACAAATCATCGTGTTATCCGCTTTATTTTCTTGGTTGATTTGTTTTCACCTCTCTCCCGGACTCGGATTTTATTCTAACGCTAACCCTGGCTTGTAGTGTGTTTAAAGTTGTAAATTTCAGTCTCCGCCTATCCACCCCCCTCTAGGCGACTTTCAATATCTCATGAGGGAAATGATGCCACCATGATTACCAAAATGGAACTGGTGGAAGGCGAGCTGGGAAGGTTCGCGATGATCAGGGGAGAGGAGCCAACACAAACCTACAACAGGCTCAAGACCCTGATCAACAAAATCTAAAGCTACGGAAGCACAGATGGATGGATCATGATGTCGTCCGACTCATGCTCAGGTCATTTACGATTATTGACCCCCATCTTGTCAACCTTATTTGTGAAAACCCCAGGTACACCAAGATGACGCCCAAGGAAATCCTTGGAAAATTCGTGAGTGGGCGCATGATGGTGAAGGAGGCACGATACGTGGACGATGCACTAAACGGTCCACTACCCGTCTACGAGCCACAACCCGTTGCTCTCAAAGCAACAAGCAGCAGGGAGACGCTACCAAGCAAGGTAGCACAAGTAGATGTTGTCGGGCTCAATGAGGATGAAATGGCACTTATCATCAAGCGCTTCAAGACCGCGCTAAAAGGACACAAGGAGTACCCCCAACAAGAACAAAACAAGGGGAAAGCGATCCTGCTTCAAATGCGGTAAGACTGGTCATTTCATAGCTCAATGCCCCGATAATGATAATGACCAGGGACAAGAAAAGCATGGGAAGAAAGAGAAGAAGAAGAATTACAGGAAGGCGAAGGGCGAGGCACATCTTGGAAAGGAATGGGATTCTGACTGCTCTTCATCCGACTCCGACGATGAAGGATTGGCTGCCTCGGCCTTCGACAAATCTTCGTTCTTCCCCAACGAACGCCATACTTGCCTTATGGATAAGGAGAAGAAGGTACGTATTCGGGACACTCCCAAGTATACTTCTTCTAGTGATGAAGAGTCATCTGATGATGAAGTAGACTATACTGATTTGTTTAAGGGATTAGATAGAAATAAAGTAGACAAAATTAATGAATTGATTGATGCCCTTAATGAAAAGGATAGATTGTTAGAGAAGCAAGAAGATATCTTGTATGAGGAACAAGATAAATCTGTTAGTGTTCAAAAATCTCTTGCTCTAGAAATTAAAAGAAATGAAATGATATCCTCTGAGTTGTCTGCTTGTCATGAATCTGTCTCTAGTCTAAAGGAGTTAAATGTTGAATTAAATGCTAAGCTAGAGAAAGTTAATAAAACTAGTTCTTGTGTAGAGCATGTCATTATTTGCAATAGATGTAAAGACTTTGATATTGATGCCTGCAATGAACATGTTACTTCTATTATTAACTTAAACGATGAGGTGGCAAGTCTTAATGCTCAACTTAAGACTTGCAAAGATGATTTTGAGAAACTAAAATTTGATAGGGATGACTACACCATTGGTAGATACCCCTCAATTAAGGATGGACTTGGTTTTCGAAAGGAAACCAAGAACTTAACCAGCCAAAGGACTTCCGTTCTCAACAAGGAGAAAGGGAAGGCCCCGATGGCTAGTAGTTCTAAAAAGAACCATGCCTATATTTATGATAGAAAATTCACTAGTCATGCTTATAATGATAGGTGCCATAATCATGTCGCTTTACATGTTTACCATAATTCTCAGGATATGGTTGCTTCTAACTCTACTTATGCTTATGATAGGCCTAGGCGTGATCATGTTGTGTCTCATGTGCCTAAGTGAGATTGCAACAGACCTACTATTGTCTATCATGCTTGCGATACTTCCTTTGTACTTACATGTAAAAATGTAAAAGTAGTAGCTAGAAAATTGGGATCCAAATGCAAGGGAGACAAGACTTGTATTTGGGTTCCAAAAGTTATTGTGACTAACCTTGTAGGACCCAACAAGAGTTGGGTACCTAAAACCTAATCTTAAATTACCTTGCATGTTTATGCATCCGGGGGCTCAAGCTGGATTATCGATAGCGGATGCATGAACCACATGACGGGGGAGAAGAAAATGTTCACCTCCTACGTCAAAAACAAGGATTCCTAGGATTCGATCATCTTTGAAGATGGGAACCAAGGCAAGGTCAAAGGATTGGGAAAGATAGCCATCACATCCGAGCATTCTATCTCTAATGTGTTTTTAGTTGAATCGCTCGGGTATAATTTGTTATCTGTGAGTCAATTATGTAACATGGGTTATAATTGTTTATTCACAAATATAGATGTATCTATCTTTAGAAGGAGTGATGGTTCATTAGCTTTTAAGGGTGTATTAGACAGCAAGCTCTATTTAGTTGATTTTTCGAAAGAGAATGCCGATCTAGATGCATGCTTAATAGCTAAGACTAATATGGGTTGGCTTTGGCATCGCCGTCTAGCACATGTTGGGATGAAGAACCTTCATAAGCTTCTAAAGGGAGATCATGTGTTAGGACTAACTGATGTCTGTTTTGAGAAAGATAGACATTGTGCAGCGTGCCAAGCAGGGAAACATGTGGGAAGTACTCATCACAGCAAAAATGTGATGACGACGTCAAGACCACTAGAACTTCTTCATATGGATCTCTTCGGTCCCGTTGCCTATCTCAGCATCGGGGGAAGTAAGTATGGTCTTGTAGTAGTTGATGATTTTTCCCGCTTCACTTGGGTATTCTTTTTGCAAGACAAATCAGAAACGCAAGGGACCCTAAAGCGCTTTTTAAGGAGAGCTCAAAATGAGTTTGAGCTAAAAGTCAAGAAGATAAGGAGCGACAATGGGTCCGAGTTCAATAATTTGCAACTTGAAGAGTATCTTGAGGAGGAAGGCATCAAGCACGAGTTCTCCGCTCCCTACACACCACAGCAAAATGGTGTGGTAGAGAGGAAGAACAGGACACTAATCGACATGGCGAGAACGATGCTTGGAGAGTACAAGACGCCTGAGCGGTTTTGGTCAGAAGCTGTGAACACAGCCTGCCATGCCATAAACCGGCTCTATGTGCATCGTCTCCTCAAGAAGACCTCCTACGAACTCCTTACTGGTAACAAACCCAATGTGTCTTATTTTCGTGTATTTGGGAGCAAATGCTACATTCTTGTGAAGAAAGGTAGACATTCAAAATTTGCTCCCAAGGCAGTAGAAGGGTTTTTACTAGGGTATGACTCGAATACAAAGGCGTATAGGGTCTTTAACAAATCATCAGGATTGGTTGAAGTCTCTAGCGACGTTGTATTTGATGAGACTAATGGCTCTCCAAGAGAGCAAGTTGATCTTGATGATATAGATGAAAATGAAGTTCCGACGGCCGCAATGCGCACAATGGCGATAGGTGATGTGCGACCACAGGAACTGCAGGAACAAGATCAACCTTCTTTCTCGACACTGGTGCATCCCCCAACTCAAGATGATGTATATGTACCTCAAGAAGAGGGGCAGTATCAAGGGGGAGCACAGGAAGAACAGGTTATGGAGGAAGAAGCACCACAGGCCCCTCCAACCCAAGTCTGAGCTACAATCCAAAGACATCACCCCGTTAATCAGATTTTGGGTGACACCAGCAAGGGAGTAACTACTCGCTCACGATTAGCTAATTTTTGTGAGCATTACTCGTTTGTCTCTTCTATTGAGCCTTTCAGGGTAGAAAAGGCCTTGCAGGATCCGGACTGGGTGTTGGCCATGCAGGAAGAGCTCAACAACTTCTAAAGGAATGAAGTCTGGAGCCTGGTGCCTCGTCCAAAACAAAACGTTATGGGAACCAAGTGGGTGTTCCGCAACAAGCAAGACGAGCACAGAGTGGTGACAAGAAACAAGGCTCGACTTGTGGCAAAAGGTTATGCCCAAGTCGCAGGTTTGGATTTCGAGGAGACTTTTGCTCCTATGGCTAGGTTAGAGTCAAATCGAATTTTATTAGCCTATGCCGCTCACCATTCCTTTAGGCTATTCCAAATGGACGTAAAGAGCGCCTTCCTCAATGGGCCAATCAAGGAGGAGGTATACGTGGAACAACCCCCTGGCTTTGAGGATGACAGGTATCCCGACCATGTATACAAGCTCTCTAAGGCGCTCTATGGACTTAAGCAAGCCCCAAGAGTATGGTATGAATGCCTTAGAGATTTTCATATTACTAATGCTTTTAAGGTTGGGAAAGCCGATCCAACTCTTTTCACAAAGACTTGTGATGGTGATCTGTTTGTTTGCCAAATATATGTCGATGACATTATATTTGGTTCCACTAACCAAAAGTCTTGTGAGGAGTTTAGCAGGGTGATGATGCAAAAATTCGAGATGTCGATGATGGGCGAGTTGACCTACTTCCTTGGATTCCAAGTGAAGCAACTCAAGGACGACACCTTCATCTCCCAAATGAAGTACACTCAAGATCTTCTCAAGAGGTTCGGAATGAAGGATGCTAAGCCTGCAAAGACACCAATGGGAACTGACAGACATCTTGACCACAATAAAGGAGGTAAGTCCGTTGATCAAAAGGCATACCGGTCTATGATAGGTTCATTACTTTATCTTTGTGCTAGTAGACCAGACATTATGCTCAGTGTATGCATGTGTGCTAGATTTCAATCCGACCCCAAGGAGTGTCACCTTGTGGTCGTTAAGCGAATACTTAGGTATTTAGTTTCTACGCCTTGCTTCGGGATCTGGTATCCAGAAGGGTCTACCTTTGACCTAATTGGATACTCAGACTCCGACTATGCCGGGTGCAAGGTTGATAGGAAGAGTACATCAAGGACGTGTCAGTTTCTAGGAAGGTCCCTGGTGTCCTGGAGTTCCAAGAAACAAACATCTGTTGCCCTATCCACCGCTGAGGCCGAGTACGTTGCCGCAGGACAGTGTTGCGCGCAACTACTTTGGATGAGGAAAACCCTCCGGGACTTTGGCTACAATCTGAGCAAAGTCCCACTACTATGTGACAATGAGAGTGCAATCCGCTTGGCGGATAATCCTGTTGAACACAACCGCACTAAGCACATAGACATCCAGCATCACTTCCTGAGAGACCACCAGCAAAAGGGAGATATCGACATTTATCATATTAGCACCGAGAACCAGCTAGTCGATATCTTCACCAAGCCTTTGGATGAGAAAACATTTTGCAGGTTGCGTAGTGAGCTAAATGTCTTAGATTCGCATAACTTGGATTGATCTATAGCATACATGTGTTTCATGCCTTTGATCATATTACTTTGAGCTTTTACTTCGTTTATTTGTGGTGCTCAAGTTGTACAAGTCATCCTCACAAGTCCATATGCAAATGATGCACATATGTAGGGGGAGATGAGCTACAACTTGACTCTTTTGAGACTAACGTATTTGTTTGAGTACACTTGAAGTAGTCTCGAAGGACCATTGAAAGGGAAAATGAACTTGGGCAATGAAAAGGCTTCCACTGCACTTCGGTATAAGTGTATTTAAATTCCAAGTTCATACTAATGCTCTCATTGCCTTTTTTGCTCTTATTTGACATTTTGGTGAGGCAATGGGGTAACAGGGCAAAAAATTATCTCGTTTTGGTGCTTAATGCCAAAGAGGGAGAAATTAAGGGCCAAAGCAAATGGATCAGCCAACCACTTGTGAATTTTGAAAACAGTAGAGTTAGAATTTGTAGTTCATCCAAATTCCTCTTACTGCAAAATGTGGTCTCTTATGGGGAGAATTTTGATTATGGGAAAAAGGGGGAGTTTTTGGCACATGATCAATTTTATTCTTGGAATATCTCTCTATTTGCCCAAACAAGTGTTTGACTTAGAGATAGGAAAAAGAATTTGATTTGCAAAAACAAACCAAGTGGTGGCAAGAGTAATCCATATATGCCAAAATCCTATGTGAGTAAATTTGGTCTCAAATTTGCACTTATTAGTTGTTTTTTAATGCGTTGGCATAAATCACCAAAAAGGGGGAGATTGAAAGGGAAATGTGCCCTTGGGACATTTCTATAATTGTTTTGGTGATTAGATGCCCAACACATTGCTTTGTGTTTATATGTGCTAACTAAGTGAGAAGTGAAAATCAAAGAGAAAGGTATGTCTCTGGACTTAGTAAATTGTTTTTGGTTACTAACATGTTTATATAAGTGCTAGAGACATGACCAAGAAAAGAGAAAAATGATGGAAGAAATAATGGCTCAGGACAGCCAAAAACCAGCACCAGCCTGACACACTGAACTGTCTGGTGGTGTACTGGACAGTGTCCGGTGCCCCAGGCTGGCTTGGCGCCAACTAGGCACTCTCGGGAATCGACGGGGCGACGTGGCTAAAATTCACCGGACTGTCCGGTGAGCCTTCTGCGCCCGCGCCTAAGTACTTTGGCGATGAACTCGTCGCTCTTGGGAAAAGCCGAATGAGTCGCGGCTATAATTCACCGGACTGTCCGGTGAGCCAACGGCGCTCGCGGCCAACGGTCGGCCGCGCAATCAGCGGGCAACGCGTGGCCCGCGCCAACGGTCGGTTGGGTACACTGGACTATCCGGTGTGCACCAGACAGTGTCCGGTGCACCAAACGGTCCCGAGGGCCAACGATCGGCTACGCCCGATATGGAAGGAGATCGCGCACCGGACTGTTTGGTGACCACTCGACAGAAGGCAAGAATTGCCTTCCAAGTTGATCTCCAACGGCTTCTAGCTGCCTTGGGGCTATAAAAGGGTCCCCTAGGCACATGGAGCAGTACACCAAGCATTCACTAAGCATCCTAAGACTCCCAGACTTCGCCTCCACGCATTTGATCGATTACGTTAGTGATTTGAGCTCCGTTTGAGTTGTAAACTCTCTATGCTGTGTTTCGAGCTCAAGTCTTGACTTGTGTGCGGGTGTGTGCTGCGGATTTGAGTCTTGCGTGTGTTACTCTCTCTCTCTCTTACTGTTGTGCTTCTCTTGTGATAAACTTGTAAGGGCGAGAGGCTCCAATCTGTGGAGATTCCTCGCAAACGGGAGAAAGACTATAAGGAAGATAACCGTGGTACTCAAAGTCGATCATTGGATCGCTTGAGAGGGATTGAGTGCAATCCTTGACCGAAGGAGGTCACCACAACGTGGAAGTAGGCATTGGCCGAACCATGGGATAAATCACTGTGTCCTGTGTCCATCTTATTTTGTGATTGGCTTTCTTCTGAAGTTCACACTCTAGCAACTTGGTTTTGTCCACACTAACATTTCATAACCAAGTATTTGCTATTAAGTGTTAAATTTCGCAGGATCACCTATTCACCCCCTCTAGGTGCTCTCACTTATCGCCTGAGACGGGCTCGGGCGAGATGGATTTGGCGGCCCTAAGGCGAGGTAGCCTTGGGCGAGGCGAAGATGGGGGACCTGAGTCGTGTCAGGCTCACGCGAGGCGGAGGCCTGCCCGAGTATATGACTACTTCGGGATCGAGCTTGGGCGATTTGGAGATTTTGAAGGACCCTCCGGGAGGAGGCTTGGTCGGAATGGTGCTTTTATGGGGAAGACCCCCGAAGTGGACCTCGGGCGAGGCGGAGACCTGGTTCCCCTATGAAAGTACAATCAACCCCAACTGATGGTTTTGGTGATTTAATAACAAAACAAATAAGGGTACTAACAAGTTTGCTCCTAGTGTATGCTCAGAATCTACAGAAATTTAAGGATTACAACTTTTGTTGAGTATTCAAATATGAAGTTTTAAGGACAAATCAAATACATTAGTGGTGCCTTGAAAAGACTTAATGCGACAGACGTATAAAATTTTATGTATATCTTGAGTCGCAGGATCTAATTCTTCCTTAGTAGTTTTGGCAAAGGTAATGGTGTTTGCTATAGCTCAAGCCTCCAAATTGAAAAGCTATTTTGGAAACCAAAATCTCTTAAACGCTTGGCCATTCGTAGGACACATTGAACACATCTGTAACTGCCACACCCGGTTTTAGAAGGCAAACTGAATGCGAACCATGTACGTGCCAGGATCACAAATTCACGTAAACAACAATTACATAACTGGACATCATCACACGTGCTCAAATAATAACATAAAGAGGTATTGATTTGGTTACATCATGATGTCCGAGACACTATCGGAATCCCGCTCTTTGCGAGTGTTTTTTGTCGGGCACTCGGCAAAGTCACACTCTTGGTAACGACCCCGTTTACCAAGAGTAGGACACTCGACATAGTGTCACACACTCGGCGAATGATGGCGCTCGATAAAGGGCCGTCAACAGTCGTCTATAGTTGACAGCCGTTACCTTTGTCGAGTGCCAGGCATTGGCACTCGATAAAGAATTTACTTTTCCGAGTGTCGCCCGGGAGACACTAGGCAAACCATGCTTTGCCGAGTGCCAATAGTGGACACTCGACAAAGTATATTTTTATTTTTTTCCTTTTCCCAACCAAACTTTTTGTGGTTTGTTCCTACGCTATGTAGACTCACATGTTCTATTTTGACACAATTATAAAAATGTTTGCTATAACTATTAGATTTTGTTCGTTTAATAGAATTTCCTCGGATAATTTAGATTTGAACTGCAAGTGACTCCAAACATGAAAAAACCGTGAATGTAAAATGATATTCATGTTATTTAGCATAAGTTACGACCGATTTTAGAAGCAGACCGAAATTTTTGAGCACCATTAAAGTGACCCTCCTACTCGCTCTCTCACACTCTTTGCTTGAGATTGCATTCTAGTAGGAGATTGAGTGTTCCTAGTGCATTTGCATCATTTGGTGATCTTTGATACACTAGGTGGTACACCGTGCATGCGTCATCGGCTTGTTACTCTTGGAGGTTGCCGCCTTCTAAACAACTCAGTGGTGTCTCCGTCCAGCACTCCGTGAAGATTATGGGGCAGTCGCGATGGTGATTGTGAGGGGTTTGCGCTTACCCCGCCAAGCGACAAAGGAGACGCTGGTGGAACCGAGGTATTGAGTGATTCTTGTTTCCTTAGCTCAAAGATCAAGCTGTGTCTTGATAGACAGGCAGATGAGAATTTGGAGTCCACCTCAATGTCGATTTGGGGTGATCGACAAATCACAGATACCACGGAGAAAATTTCGATGTCTCTTTTTATCTCTTACTTGTTTCAATTGCAAGTAGTTAGTGATTATTGAGTTGTCATTCATTTCTAGCTTTGATATTGTTGTTTCACATTAGTTGCATATTTCTAGTAGCTAGAGAATTTATATCTCTTGTCGTATTGATTAAATTTTTCTAGTATCTTTAATCCTAGTCAAAACCGTCTATTCATCCCATCTAACCGATGTCCTAGATCCTACAGTAGTGGTATCTTTATGCATTTTTACTCAAGCATTTTTTACAAATCACAAATATAAAAAACATATATTATAAATAAATAAATAAATAAATCCCAAGTTCTAACAAACCTCCAGCCCAACAAGCCCAGCAGGCTTCGACGGCCACCTAGGGCTTTCCTTCCCTTTCTCTCCCAACTCCCAACGATTCTAGAACACCTTGGTGGCCTCCGCGTCTCGCCGCCTCCCCGGACTCCGCATCCAGCCCCGGCACTCGCACTCCCAAAGCAGCGGACACTAGTAGGGTTTAAACTTTCCCCCCGATCCGCCTCGCCTCCGGCGCTGTCGCCTGCCGCCAGACCAACGCCCCCACACCCAGCCGGAGACGACGATGGTGGGGCTCGGCTCGATGGCGGGCTATGGGATCCAGTCGATGCTCAAGGAAGGCCACCGCCACCTCTCCGGGCTCGAGGAGGCCGTGCTCAAGAACATCGACGCCTGCCGCGAGCTCTCCGCCATCACGCGCACATCCCTGGGCCCCAACGGTGAGTCGTGCTCCGCGTGCTCCTTCGTTTCGTTGGCGCGGGTTGTGGGCTCGGTGGCGGTTAATCGAGTGAGAGGATCTGCAGCGAGGATAGCGTGTTCAGTCCTCGGTGGGGTAGCGTGAGGCTGCCGGATCGAGCTGTTGGGGAGCGGGCAGGGATTGAGAGGATCTGGAGTGAGGAGTGGCCTGGTTGTTGGAGCTTATTGGGATACGGCTGACGAGTGTTTGAGTAGTGTGAGGCGGTGTTGCACAGTGGTGGTCGTTTTAAATCACATTTGGCTTTAGTCGTGTACAATGTTTGGATTACGAGCAATTAGTTTGTCTATAGTACTACTAGTCTTTTGCAATACGTTTTGTGTCTGACAAAATTTACTTAGATGCTGAAACCTTCTAGTGATCGACTGCTTGATGTCGTAGTTTTACTTGTTTTTTTATGTAGGAATGAACAAGATGGTTATCAATCACTTGGACAAGCTGTTTGTCACAAACGATGCTGCCACCATCGTGAATGAGCTTGAGGTTCAGCACCCGGCTGCTAAAATCCTGGTACTGGCTGCCAAGGCTCAACAGGAGGAGATTGGGGATGGAGCCAATCTCACCATATCGTTTGCTGGTGAACTGCTTGAGAAGGCTGAGGAGCTCATCAGGATGGGCTTGCATCCGAGTGAGATCATCATTGGCTACACCAAAGCCATCAACAAGGTGACACCCCTCCCCCCGACTCCTGTAGGCTTCTGTACAACATTGACATGCAGTCTGATAGCAGGTCCTTTGTGCTTTGTATTTGGTATGCAGACAATTGAAATTTTAGAGGATCTTGTTGAGAAAGGCTCAGAGAACATGGACGTAAGAAACAAGGAGGATGTTGTGTTGAGGATGAGATCTGCTGTCGCAAGCAAGCAGTTTGGCCAGGAGGATATGCTGTGCCCTCTTGTGGCTGATGTAAGATAATACATACCAGCTTACAGGGAACTTTGCTTTTTTCCCCACACACATCATACTGATATCAGCTAATAGTGGGTTGTAACTTTTTTAGGCCTGCATTCAAGTTTGCCCCAAAAATCCTGCAAACTTTAATGTTGACAATGTTAGAGTGGCTAAGCTACTTGGAGGTGGTTTGCACAATTCTTCTGTGGTCCGTGGGATGGTTCTGAAAAATGATGCTGTTGGTAGCATCAAAAGGGCGGAGAAGGCAAAGGTACGCTAAAAATGCTACTTTTCATTCACATTTCACACTGGTTATACCTGTCAAAGTTCTATGCCCTTCTTTTCTATTGACTTTGAAGTTCTTTAAATGATGAAATGGGCCATGGATGGAGCTCTAGATATTATTTTCACAAGGTTATTAGTATTTGTTGTTGGAAGCTCAAGGATAATCATTTACTCATGGTGATTAAGTCACATGTTCTTTGTTTGTATATTTTGTTACTGTTAAGTGAATCATGTATGCTGATGTAGCATTATCACTCATGAAGCTCTGGCAAACCAATTCCTTCATTGCTGCTAAAGGCAATGAATGGACATGGACTATGATTTTAATTAGATGGGCAGTTATATGTTATAATATGGTATAGAAATTCAATGTGCAGAGGAATCTAACCAATTACGACCCAGTACCCATCTTTTTTCTGTATGATGTCTGGCAGTGTTTCTTCCTGAATTCTAAAACCAATCAATATTCAGATTGTCGTATTTGCTGGTGGTGTCGACACCTCGGCAACTGAAACAAAGGGAACCGTGTTGATCCATTCCGCTGAGCAGGTATGTTCTTACTCTGAGAATCTTTTTTGGCCTCTGTTAAAGGTGTTCCTACTTTTACTACGCTCATGATAGGTTTGAGTTTTGCAAATTGTTCAGTTGGCTTTGTGTGTTTTACATTCTGTAGACGTGCATCAACAGTACGTTCCTTTTTTTTATAATTTGTGAATTGGTTTCTTATGTGTATGCTGAACTAAAAATCGGGAACATGGTGTTTCTTTACTTCTCTAGCACATTGCAAACTGTATCTGCAAATATCTGTTGGAATTTATAATACATGTGCTTTTGCAGCTAGAAAATTATGCTAAGACTGAGGAAGCTAAGGTGGAGGAGCTTATCAAAGCTGTCGCTGACTCTGGTGCCAAGGTTATTGTCAGTGGAGCTGCAGTGGGTGACATGGCACTTCATTTCTGTGAACGTTATAAGTGAGTTTTTTTGCTT
The DNA here is from genome assembly GCF_902167145.1 of Zea mays. NCBI lineage: Eukaryota > Viridiplantae > Streptophyta > Magnoliopsida > Poales > Poaceae > Zea > Zea mays. Next base: position 207,676,613 of record NC_050099.1, on the reverse strand, counting down.
TTCATATGTGTCTTGAACTGAATAGGTTACCTGAATTATCTGTGCAGTATTGTCTTTGTTCAGTTGTTGAAAATTCCTTTAGACTGGAGAATTATTGTATGTATGTTATATTCTCCAATATTGGGGACTGTATGAGTGTATAGGTGTTGACCTCTTTGTTAGCCTTTACTTATTGATGTTCTGTTTGCAGGCTGATGGTTCTGAAAATCAGCTCGAAGTTTGAACTAAGAAGGTTCTGCCGTACTACTGGGGCTGTTGCAATTGTAAGTTCTGATTTTACAGATGTATTTGTTCCTGTGTCGTGGTAGCATTCTTAAATACTTATTCTGATAATCTGATTTTGGTTTTTGTGTTTTTGAATTATATAGTTGAAACTTAGCCAACCCAATGCGGACGAACTAGGATACGCAGATTCTGTTTCTGTAGAAGAAATTGGTGGTACTCGGGTACGTTCTACCTGTTTTTACAGAAGATATATTTTTATTTTTCCTTGGCAACATTCATTTTTTTTGTTTATATAGGTTACTGTCGTCAAGAACGAAGATGGTGGAAATTCAGTGGCTACTGTTGTCCTGAGAGGCAGTACTGACAGTATACTAGATGATCTTGAAAGAGCTGTTGATGATGGCGTCAATACATACAGGGTATGTCTGTGGTATCTATAATAGATGCGACCTAATTCTTTTGTTGTATTGTAACATCCATGTCTGTTTAGCTAATCTATCCAAGTTCTCACTGTTTTTTTATACTAGTCAATGTGCAGGGACAGTAGGATAATTCCTGGTGCTGCTGCAACAGAAGTTGAGCTGGCAAAGAGATTGAAGGAGTTCTCTTTGAAGGAAACAGGGTAAGTTTGTTTCTATCATGATTAATTAATAACTTTTCAGTTTTCATGTACAAGGTAACAGTACATCTGCTTTCAATATGATCAGGGTTAACCCTTCCTCAAAATAAAAACAAACAACAATCATTTTTTTGTAGTTTATGGATACCACCATGAAGTGTTGGGTTTGATGATTGTACAGGTTGGACCAGTATGCCATTGCGAAATTTGCTGAAAGCTTTGAAATGGTTCCAAGAACCCTGGCAGAAAATGCTGGACTTAGCGCAATGGAGATAATATCCTCTCTTTATGCTGAGCATGCTAGTGGCAATGCGAAAGTTGGCATTGATCTGGAGGAAGGCGCCTGCAAGGACATCTCGACTTTAAAAATATGGGACCTCTATGTCACAAAGTAAGTCAGTATGAACAGTAGGTTAGAACAACAGTGTTGGGTTTTCAAACTTTTTTGTGGTAATTGAACATGTGCTCATTGGGTATGGAAAATGTTCGCACAATTGTTGGTCTACATAGGCGTGTCTTCAAATTGGGTGCGTGGGTTTGCGCATCTTGTGTGGCAGTTTAAGCTGCTTATGGTGATCCCTTGGTAGACTTCTCACTTAGCTTATTTTGCCGTACAGGTTTTTTGCCCTAAAATACTCTGCCGATGCTGCTTGCACGGTGCTGCGGGTTGACCAGGTATGACTTCTAAGCTTATGTTCTAAATTCTTTTGTTTCAAAGGTCGTAGTGGCAATATTTGAATAATATAAACTCTCCAGATCATTATGGCAAAGCCGGCAGGAGGTCCAAGAAGAGATGCCCAGCCTGGTGGCGGGATGGACGAGGATTAGTTTGATTATAGTTGTTTTCTTTGTATCACGTATGTGAGGTTTCAGAGCAGAGATCATACTTTATCTTGGCTTTTGGTTCTGTAGAAGGTTTGGGTGCCTGGAGTTCACTTTTGGAAGGTCTGCACGGTTGCGCGGATATCACATAGGCAATTTGTATGTTTTTTCCTGGTGTATTGCGGTGCGGATGTATCAAATGATTCATTACAGGGGCCGTTCCGTCAGTTCATCACACCAACTGAGCTCTTGTAATGTCTCGTTTGGTTGGGTTGAGTACTAAAGATTAGTCATTTCATTTTAGTCCTTAAATTGCCTTAAATTGCCAAGCGGAGAGACTAAAATAAGGACTAAACTGTTTGTCTTAGTCTGGAGTAACTAAAAGAGACTAAACAATATTAATTCCACCTTTTGTCATCTTTTCTTTTATGTCAGTTATATTGATGGCAAGAGAATGCTAAGGGTATTTTAGTTCTGTTATGATTTATTTAATGAGTTTTAAATACGTAGGCACTAAACTTTAGTTTTTTAATTAAATTTTAGTCCCTGTATTAAAGGAACCAAACGGGCCTAAAAGTGTTACTTTAGTTTTAGCTGAAGTTAGGAAAGTTGTCTTGATGTATATTGATTTGGGTAAAGTTGAATGCAGTCGTTCGTTCCCATGGTGAACATTCTTGTGTGTATGGCAATTGGCAAGGTTGGCAAAGTCTGGTAGTTGGAGGACCAACCTTTTCCATCTATCACTACGAACTGAAAGCAGCATGCGAAAAAACAATTCAATGCTAAACTGGAATTAATAAGCCAATGCGGTGTTTCGTTTCTATGTACTAAATTTTTGCTGCTATGTTTTATTTCATTTTAGTCTCTAAATTGTTAAAACTGAAACCAAACACCTCCTAAATTGCCAAATACATGAACTAAAGGAGGGGTTATCTCTATTTTAATCTCTGTGTTTGGAATTTAAGGACTAAAAGGTACTAAATTGGAGGACTAAAAATATTAGTCTTTAGAAACTAAACATCTTTAGTCCTTAGTTTTTAATCCTGATTAATCTTTATTTTATCAAACAGAAGGACTAAAGTAGAGATTAATAGACTTTAGTCTCTAATCCATCATATGGATGCTAAGAGGGACTAAAGGATAATATTTACTCTAATTGTCCTTGCCTAGAAAACTAGCGTGAAACAAGAAAAAAATGATATTTCAGTCTTTATGTATTGCATTTAATGTATTTAGAATATATTTAGTCACTACAATCAAACAAAGTAGAGACTAAAGTTTAGTCCATGAACTAAGGGCTTGTTTGGGAGGGTTCCGACTCCTTTAAAAATGTCTCTGGCTCCAACTCCTCTACAGGAGCAGCTTCTATACAGGAGCCAATACCTTTAGCAAATCGTTTGGCAAATTCCTCCTTGGGGTGCGTGTCGTCGCAGCAGACGTTGAGGGAGGCCTCACAAGGGCGTGTGACCCCAAGCGTAAGGAGGCGGCGCACCTGTACAATGTCAGGATCCACAAGATGGTCGCTGGCCTCAACGTCAATCCGGGCTTCACAACCATGTTGGTGTTTCTGGACATCTCACATCCTAGACGACCTCATGGAGCACTGAAAGTCGCCTAGAGGGGGGGGGGGTGAATAGGGCGAAACTGAAATTTACAAAGTTAATCACAACTACAAGCCGGGTTAGCTTTAGAAATATAATCGAGTCCGCGAGAGAGGATGCAAAACAAATCACAAGCGAATAAAGAGTGTGACACGCGGATTTGTTTTACCGAGGTTCGGTTCTCGCAAACCTACTCCCCGTTGAGGTGGTCACCAAGACCAGGTCTCTTTCAACCCTTTCTCTCTCTCAAACGGTCCCTCGGACCGAGTGAGCTTCTTCTTATCAATCAAATGGGAACAAAACTTCCCCGCAAGGGCCACCACACAATTGGTGCCTCTTGCCTTGGTTACAATTGAGTTGATCGCAAGAAAGAATCAAAGAAGAAAGCAATCCAAGCGCAAGAGCTCGAAAGAACACAAGCAAATCTCTCTCACTAATCACTAAGGCGTTTTGTGGAATTTGGAGAGGATTTGATCACTTGGGTGTGTCTAGAATTGAATGCTAGAGCTCTTGTAAGTAGTTGAAGTAGGAAAACTTGGATGACTTGAATGTGGGGTGGTTGGGGGTATTTATAACCCCAACCACCAAACTAGCCGTTTGGTGGGGCTGTCTGTCGCATGGTGCACCGGACAGTCCGGTGCACACCGGACAGTGTCCGGTGCGCCAGCCACGTCACCAGGCCGTTGGGTTTCGACCGTTGGAGCTCTGACTTCTGGGCCCGCCTGGATGTCCGGTGGCACACCGGACATGCACTGTAGAGTGTCTGGTGCGCCACTTCGCGCGTGCCTGACTTCTGCGCGCTCTGGCGCGCATTTAATGTTGTAGCAGGTGACCGTTGGCGCCGAATAGACGTTGCTCCGCTGGCTCACCGGACAGTCCGGTGTACACCAGACATGTCCGGTGAATTATAGCGGAGCGAATTCCCGAAGCTGGAGAGTTCTAGAGTCGCTCTTCCCTGGGGCACCGGACACTGTCCGGTGTACACCGGACAGTCCGGTGAATTATAGCGGAGCGCCTCTGGATTTTCCCGAAGGTGAGGAGTTCAGCATGAAGTCCCCTGGTGCACCGGACACAGTCCGGTGCGCCAGACCAGGGCACACTTCGGTTATCCCTTTGCTCTCTTTGATGAACCCAATTCTTGGTCTTTTTATTGGCTAAGTGTGAACCTTTGGCACTTGTATAACTTATATACTAGAGCAAACTAGTTAGTCCAATTATTTGTGTTGGGCAATTCAACCACCAAAATCATTTAGGAAAAAGGTGTAAGCCTAATTCCCTTTCAATCTCCCCCTTTTTGGTGATTGATGCCAACACAAACCAAAGCAAATATGGAAGTGCATAATTGAACTAGCTTGCATAATGTAAGTGCAAAGGTTGCTTTGAATTGAGCCAATATAAACACTTATAAGATATGCATGGATTGTTTCTTCAATTTTTGACATTTTGGACCACGCTTGCACCACATGTTTTCAAAGTTCTTTTGCAAATAGTCAAAGGTAAATGAATAAGATTTTTCGAAGCATTGTCAAGATTTGAAATTTTCTCCCCCTGTTTCAAATGCTTTTCCTTTGACTAAACAAAACTCCCCCTTAATGAAATTCTCCTCTTAGTGTTCAAGAGGGTTTTGATATATCAATTTTGAAATACTAGTTTCTCCCCCTTTGGAACATAATAGGATACCAATTTGAAATTTCCAATTGAAAATCATTTTAAAATTGGTGCGGTCCTTTTGCTTTGGGCTCATGCTCTCTCCCCCTTTGGCATAAATCGCCAAAAACGGAATCATTAGAGCCCTCTAAGTAACTTTCTCCCCTTTGGTAAAAATAAAATGTGAGTGAAGATTATACCAAAGTAGGAGAGATGCTCTCTCCCCTAAAGATGGAGAGTTGCGCGGAGCGACGACGAAGGATGAGTTACGAAGTGGAAGCCTTTGTCTTCGCCGAAGGCTCCAATTCCCTTTCAATATACCTATGACTTGGTTTGAAATAGACTTAAAGAGACATTAGTCATAGCATATGAAAGAGACATGATCAAAGGTATATAAAAAGAGCTATGTGTGCAAATTAACAAAAGAAGTTCCTAGAATCAAGAATATTTAGCTCATGCCTAAGTTTGTTAAAAGTTTGTTCATCAAGTGGCTTGGTAAAGATATCGGCTAATTGATCTTTAGTGTTAATATATGAAATCTCGATATCTCTCTTTTGTTGGTGATCCCTTAAAAAGTGATATCGAATGGCTATGTGTTTAGTGCGGCTATGCTCAACGGGATTATCCGTCATGCGGATTGCACTCTCATTATCACATAGAAGAGGAACTTTGGTTAATTTGTAACCATAGTCCCTAAGGGTTTGCCTCATCCAAAGCAATTGCGCGCAACAATGTCCTGCTGCAATGTACTCGGCTTCGGCGGTAGAAAGAGCTACGGAATTTTGCTTCTTTGAAGCCCAAGACACCAAGGATCTTCCCAAGAACTGGCAAGTCCCCGATGTGCTCTTTCTATTAATCTTACACCCCGCCCAATCGGCATCCGAATAACCAATCAAATCAAATGTGGATCCCCTAGGATACCAAAGCCCAAACTTAGGAGTATAAACTAAATATCTCAAGGTTCGTTTTACGGCCGTAAGGTGAGCTTCCTTAGGGTTGGCTTGGAATCTTGCACACATGCATGCGGAAAGCATAATATCCGGTCGAGATGCACATAAATATAGTAAAGGTCCAATCATAGACCGGTATACCTTTTGATCGACAGATTTACCTCCCTCGTCGAGGTCGAGATGCCCATTGGTTCTCATGGGTGTCTTGATGGGTTTGGCATCCTTCATCCCAAACTTGCTTAGAATATCTTGAGTATACTTTGTTTGGCTTAGGAAGGTGCTGTCTTGGAGTTGCTTCACTTGGAATCCTAAGAAGTACTTCAACTCCCCCATCATAGACATCTCGAACTTTTGTGTCATGATCCTACCAAATTCTTCACATGTAGACTCGTTAGTAGACCCAAATATAATATCATCAACATAAATTTGGCATACAAACAAGTCATTTTCAAGAGTTTTAGTGAAGAGTGTAGGATCGGCCTTTCCGACTTTGAATCCATTAGTGATAAGGAAATCTCTAAGGCATTCATACCATGCTCTTGGGGCTTGCTTGAGCCCATAAAGCGCCTTAGAGAGTTTATAAACATGGTTAGGGTACTCACTATCTTCAAAGCCGGGAGGTTGCTCAACGTAGACCTCTTCCTTGATTGGTCCATTGAGGAAGGCACTTTTCACGTCCATTTGATAAAGCTTAAAGCCATGGTAAGTAGCATAGGCCAATAATATACGAATTGACTCAAGCCTAGCTACGGGTGCATAGGTTTCACCGAAATCCAAACCTTCGACTTGGGAGTATCCCTTGGCCACAAGTCGGGCTTTGTTCCTTGTCACCACACCATGCTCGTCTTGCTTGTTGCAGAAGACCCATTTGGTTCCTACAACATTTTGATTAGGACGTGGAACTAAATGCCATACCTCATTCCTAGTGAAGTTGTTGAGCTCCTCTTGCATTGCCACCACCCAATCCGAATCTTGTAGTGCTTCCTCTACCCTGTGTGGCTCAATAGAGGAAACAAAAGAGTAATGCTCACAAAAGTGTGCAACACGAGATCTAGTTGTTACCCCCTTATGAATGTCGCCGAGGATGGTGTCGACGGGGTGATCTCGTTGGATTGCTTGGTGGACTCTTGGGTGTGGTGGCCTTGGTTCCTCATCCTCCTTGTCTTGATCATTTGCATCTCCCCCTTGATTATTGTCGTCATTTTGAGGTAGCTCATTTGCTTGATCTTCTCCTTCATCAACTTGAGCCTCATCCTCATTTTGAGTTGGTGGAGATGCTTGCATGGAGGAGGATGGTTGATCTTGTGCATTTGGAGGCTCTTCGGATTCCTTAGGACACACATCCCCAATGGACATGTTCCTTAGCGCAATGCATGGAGCCTCTTCATCACCTATCTCATCAAGATCAACTTGCTCTACTTGAGAGCCGTTAGTCTCATCAAACACAACGTCACAATAAACTTCAACTTGTCCAGAGGACTTGTTAAAGACTCTGTATGCCCTTGTGTTTGAATCATATCCTAGTAAAAAGCCTTCTACAGTCTTAGGAGCAAATTTAGATTTTCTACCTCTTTTAACAAGTATAAAGCATTTGCTACCAAAGACTCTAAAATATGAAATATTGGGCTTTTTACCGGTTAGGAGTTCGTATGATGTCTTCTTGAGGATTCGGTGTAGATATAACCGATTGATGGCGTAGCAGGCGGTGTTGACCGCCTCGTCCCAAAACTGATCCGATGTCTTGAACTCATCAAGCATGGTTCTTGCCATGCCCAATAGAGTTCGATTCTTTCTCTCCACTACACCATTTTGTTGTGGGGTGTAGGGAGAAGAGAACTCATGCTTGATGCCCTCCTCCTCAAGGAAGCCTTCTATTTGTGAGTTCTTGAACTCCGTCCCGTTGTCGCTTCTTATTTTCTTGATCCTTAAGTCGAACTCATTTTGAGCCCGTCTCAAGAATCCCTTTAAGGTTTCTTGGGTATGAGATTTTTCCTGCAAAAAGAACACCCAAGTGAAGCGAGAATAATCATCCACAATAACTAGACAGTACTTACTAGCGCCGATGCTTATGTAAGCGATCGGGCCGAATAGATCCATGTGTAGGAGCTCCAGTGGCCTATCGGTCGTCATGATGTTCTTGTGTGGATGGTGAGCACCAACTTGCTTCCCCGCTTGGCATGCGCTACAAATCTTGTCTTTCTCAAAATGAACATTTGTTAATCCTAAAATGTGCTCTCCCTTTAGAAGCTTGTGAAGATTCTTCATCCCAACATGGGCTAGTCGGCGGTGCCATAGCCAACCCATGTTAGTCTTAGCAATTAAGCAAGTGTCGAGTTCAGCTCTATCAAAATCTACCAAGTATAGCTGACCCTCTTGAGAGCACCTAGAGGGGGGGTGAATAGGTGATCCTGTGAAACTTGAAACTTAATCCACAAAAGCTTGATTAGGCGTTAGCACAATAATGCCAAGTGGCTTAGAGAGGAGTCTCAACAAAACACAGTAACCACAGGAGATCAATCACAGAGATGGCACAGTGGTTTATCCCGTGGTTCGGCCAAGACCAACGCTTGCCTACTCCACGTTGTGGCGTCCCAACGGACGAGGGTGGCAATCAACCCCTCTCAAGCGGTCTAAAGACCCACTTGAATACCACGATGTTTTGCTTGCTTTACTATATCCCGTTTGCGAGGAATCTCCACACTTTGGAGCCTCTCGCCCTTACAAAGATGTTCACAAAGAAGCACAGAGTAAGGGAGGAATTAGCAACTCACACAAGACCCAAAGATCACAGCAAATACGCACACACAAGACCCAGACTTAAGCTCAAAAGACTAGCACACTAGAACAGAGCTCAAATCACTAGAATGTCGAACAAGTGCGCAAGAATGGAGTGTGAGTGATCAAGAGTGCTCAAGGAATGCTTGGTATCCTCCTCCATGCGCCTAGGGGTCCCTTTTATAGCCCCAAGGCAGCTAGGAGCCATTGAGAGCAATCCGGGAAGGCAATTCTTGCCTTCTGTCGCCTGGCGCACCGGACAGTCCGGTGCACCACCGGACACTGTCCGGTGCGGATTTCCTTCCTTATTTGGCGAAGCCGACCGTTGGCAGCCTTGGAGCCGTTGGCGCACCGGACACAGTCCGGTGCACACCGGACAGTCCGGTGCCCCCTCTCGACCGTTGGCTCGGCCACGTGTCTCGCGCAGATCGCACAGCCGACCGTTGGCCCAGCCGACCGTTGGCTCACCGGACAGTCCGGTGCACACCAGACAGTCCGGTGAATTATAGCCGTACGCCGTTAATTTATTCCTGAGAGCGCCAAGTTCGCCTGAGCTAGCCTGGCACACCGGACACTGTCCGGTGTACCACCGGACAGTCCAGTGCACCCAGATAGCGCTGGCTTTGGCTGAAACAAAGCTATCTCTCTCCAATTTGTTTTCTCCTGTTTCCAGCACTTAGACACAATACATTAGTCTCCAAAACAATGTACTAAGTCTGAGAAACATACCTTTATACTTGATTTGTACTTTGTCCACCATTTGACACTTAAGCACTTGTGTTGGACACTAAATCACCAAAACAGTTAGAAATGGCCCAAGGGCACATTTCACTTTCAATCTCCCCCTTTTTGGTGATTAATGCCAACATAACATAAGGCAAGTAGAACAAGTACAAAATCAATTCAAATAAGAACTCAAATTTGTTTTGAATCAAATTTGGCATATATGGATCATTCTTTGCCACCACTTGGTTTGTTTTTGCAAATCAAACTCAATTTCCAATCTCTAAGTCAAATTCACTTGTAGAGACATAAAAAGAGGTATTCCAAAGGAAATTAACCAAGGATTTCAAAAACTCCCCCTTTTCCCCATAATCAACACTTCTCCCCACAAGAAGCCAACTTTGACAAAAGAGACAATAAAAGAGTTTTGACAAACCAAAAGCTCTATATTACTATTTTCAAAATTTCTCAAGTGGTAGCTGATCCATTTATTGCTTTGGCCTTTATTTTCTCCCCCTTTGGCATCAAGCACCAAAACGGGATTAATCTTGGCCCTTTCACCCCATTGCCTCACCAAAAATCTTCAACTAAGAGTAAAAGGCAATAAGAGTACTAAGATGAACTTGGAAGAAGTTACTCGTTCATCGGAGTGCAATGGAACTCTTGCATGGTCCAAGTTCACCTTTTCCCTTTCAATCTTCCTTTGAGACTAATTCAAGCAAACTCAAGCACACAGTTAGTCTCAAAGGGTCAAGTTGTAGCACATCTCCCCCTAAATTTGGGCATCACTTGCAAATGGACTTGTAAGGTCCGGGGAGAGTTTGTACAACTTGAGCACCATAAATAAACAACAAAATGCATAAGGAACATGATCAAAGGCATAAACACATGTATGCTATAGATCAATCCAAGTTCCGCGAATCTAAGACATTTAGCTCACTGCGCAACTTGCAAAAGGTCTGCTCATCTAAAGGCTTGGTAAAGATATCGACTAGCTGGTTCTCGGAGCTAACATGAAACACTTCGATATCTCCCTTTTGTTGGTGGTCTCTCAAAAAGTGATGCCAGATGTCTATGTGCTTTGTGCGGCTGTGTTCAACAGGATTATCCGCCATGCGAATAGCACTCTCATTATCACATAGGAGTGGGACTTTGCTCAGATTGTAGCCAAAGTCCCTGAGGGTTTGCCTCATCCAAAGCAGTTGCGCGCAACACTGTCCTGCTGCAACGTACTCGGCCTCATTGGTGGATAGGGCAACGGAGGTTTGTTTTTTAGAACTCCATGACACCAGGGACCTTCCTAAGAATTGGCACGTCCCCGATGTACTCTTCCTATCAACCTTACACCCAACATAGTCGGAGTCTGAATATCCAATCAAGTCAAAGGTAGACCCCTTTGGATACTAGATCCCGAAACAAGGCGTAGCGACTAAATATCTAAGAATTCGGTTCACAGCCACTAAGTGACACTCCTTAGGATCGGATTGAAATATAGCACACATGCATACGCTAAGCATAATATTCAGTCTACTAGCACATAAATAAAGTAAAGACCCTATCATAGACCGGTATGCTTTTTGATCAACGGACTTACCTCCTTTGTTGAGGTCGGTGTGTCTGTCGGTTCCCATCGGAGTCTTTGCGGGCTTGGCGTCCTTCATCCCAAACCTCTTTATCAAATCTTGTGTGTACTTCGTTTGGGAGATGAAGGTTCCATCCTTGAGTTGCCTCACTTGGAACCCAAGGAAGTAGCTTAACTCGCCCATCATCGACATCTCGAATTTCTGAGTCATCACCCTGCTAAACTCTTCACAAGACTTTTGGTTAGTAGAACCAAATATTATGTCATCGACATAAATTTGGCACACAAAAAGATCACCATCACAAGTCTTAGTAAAAAGAGTGAGATCGGCTTTCCCAACCTTGAAAGCATTAGCAATTAAAAAGTCTCTAAGGCATTCATACCATGCTCTTGGGGCTTGCTTAAGTCCATAGAGCGCCTTAGAGAGCTTACACACGTAGTCGGGGTACCGTTCATCCTCGAAGCCAGGGGGTTGCTCCACATACACCTCCTCCTTGATTGGCCCGTTGAGGAAAGCGCTCTTCACATCCATTTGGAACAACCTGAAGGAATGGTGAGCGGCATATGCTAGCAAGATACGAATGGATTCTAGCCTAGCCACAGGAGCAAAAGTCTCCTCAAAGTCCAAACCTGCGACTTGGGCATAACCTTTTGCCACAAGTCGTGCCTTGTTCCTTGTCACCACCCCGTGCTCGTCTTGTTTATTGCGGAACACCCACTTGGTTCCCACAACATTTTGCTTGGGACGAGGCACCAGTGTCCAAACTTCATTTCTTTTGAAGTTGTTGAGCTCCTCTTGCATGGCCAACACCTAGTCCGGATCTAGCAAGGCCTCTTCTACCCTGAAAGGCTCAATAGAAGAGACAAAAGAGTAATGCTCACAAAAATTAACTAATCGAGATCGAGTAGTTACTCCCTTGCTAATATCACCCAAGATTTGGTCGACGAGATGATCCCTTTGAATCATTGCTCGAACTTGGGTTGGAGGTGCCGGTTGTGCTTCTTCCTCCATTACATGATCATCTTGTGCTCCCCCTTGATCACACGCCTCCTGTTCATCATCTTGAGTTGGGGGTTGCACCATTGTTGAGGAAGAAGGTTGATCTTGCTCATCTTGTTCCTGTGGCCGCACATCTCCAATCGCCATGGTGCATATTGCGGTCATTGGAACTTCTTCTTCATCTACATCATCAAAATCAACAACTTGCTCTCGTGGGGAGCCATTAGTCTCATCAAATACAACATCGCTAGAGACTTCAACCAAACCCGATGATTTGTTGAAGACTCTATACGCCTTTGTATTTGAGTCATAACCTAATAAAAACCCTTCTACAACTTTGGGAGCAAACTTAGAATTTCTACCCTTCTTCACTAGAATGTAGCATTTGCTCCCAAATACACGAAAGTAGGATACATTGGGTTTGTTACCGGTTAGAAGCTCGTACGAAGTCTTCTTGAGGAGGCGGTGAAGGTAGACCCGGTTGATGGCGTGGCAAGCCGTGTTCACGGCTTCCGACCAAAAACACTCGGGGGTCTTGAACTCTCCAAGCATCGTCCTCGCCATGTCTATAAGCGTCCTGTTCTTCCTCTCTACCACACCATTTTGCTGTGGTGTGTAGGGAGCGGAGAACTCGTGCTTGATCCCTTCCTCCTCAAGGTACTCTTCCACTTGAAGGTTCTTGAACTCGAACCCATTGTCGCTCCTTATCTTTTTCACCTTGAGCTCAAACTCGTTTTGAGCTCTCCTTAGGAAGCGCTTGAGGGTCCCTTGGGTTTCAGATTTATCCTGCAAAAAGAATACCCAAGTGAAGCGGGAAAGTCATCAACTATAACAAGACCATACTTACTTCCTCCTATACTTAGATAGGCGACAGGTCCGAAGAGGTCCATGTGAAGCATCTCCAAAGGTCTTGATGTGGTCATCACATTTTTGGTGTGATGAGAGCTTCCCACCTGTTTGCCTGCTTGACAAGCTGCACAAGGTCTATCTTTTTCGAATTGCACATTAGTTAAACCTATCACGTGTTCTCCCTTTAGAAGCTTGTGAAGGTTCTTCATCCCCACATGTGCTAATCGGCGATGCCACAGCCAGCCCATGCTAGTCTTAGCAATTAAGCATGCATCTAGACCGGCCTCCTCTTTTGCAAAATCAACTAAGTAAAGTTTGCCGTCTAATACACCCTTAAAAGCTAGTGAACCATCACTTCTTCTAAAGACAGACACATCTACATTTGTGAATAGACAATTATATCCCATATTGCATAATTGACTAACAGATAACAAATTATATCCAAGAGACTCAACTAAAACACATTAGATATAGAGTGCTCGGATGAAATAGCAATTTTACCTAACCCTTTTACCTTGCCTTGATTCCCATCACCGAATATTATTGAGTCTTGGGAATCCTTGTTTTTGACGTAGGAGGTGAACATCTTCTTCTCCCCCGTCATATGGTTTGTGCATCCGCTGTCGATAATCCAGCTTGAACCCCCGGATGCATAAACCTGCAAGGCAAATTTAGGCTTGGGTCTTAGGTACCCAACTCTTGTTGGGTCCTACAAGGTTAGTCACAATTGTCTTAGGGACCCAAATGCAAGTTTTGTCTCCCCTGCATTTTGCCCCTAATTTTCTAGCAACTATCTTCCTATCCTTTCTACAAATAGCAAAGGAAGCATTTAAAGCATGATATATGGTAGAAGGTTCATTATTTTTCCTAGGAACATTAACATCATTTCTCCTAGGCACATTTCTACCATGCATACAGGAAGAACTAGAAGCAAACATAGCATATGAATCATACATATGTGAATCAAAAGCATCATAACTTTTATTTGCATTTCTAGCATGTCTCCTATCATGATACATAAAAGCATGGTTCTTTTTAGCACTACTAGCCATAGGGGCCTTCCCTTTCTCCTTGGCGGGGATGGGAGCCTTATGGCTTGTTAAGTTCTTGGCTTCTCTCTTGAACCCAAGTCCATCCTTAATTGAGGGGTGTCTACCAATCATGTAGGCATCCCTTGCAAATTTTAACTTATCAAATTCGCTTTTGCTAGTCTTAAGTTGGGCATTAAGACTAGCCACTTCTTCATTCAATTTAGAAATTGAAACTAGGTGTTCACTACAAGCATCAACATTAAAATCTTTACATCTAGTGCAAACCACAACATGTTCTACACAAGATGTTGATTTATTAGCTATTTCTAACTTAGCATTCAAGTCATCATTTATGCTTTTTAAACTAGAAATAGAGTCATGGCATGTAGACAATTCACAAGAAAGCATTTCATTCCTCTTTATTTCTAAAGCAAGGGATTTTTGAGCTTCTACAAACTTATCATGTTCATCATATAAGAGATCCTCTTGCTTTTCTAGCAATCTATTCTTATCATTCAAAGCATCAATCAATTCATTTATTTTATCCACCTTGGTTCTATCTAGACCCTTAAATAAACATGAATAATCTATTTCATCATCATCACTAGACTCATCCTCACTTGAAGAAGCATAAGTACTAGTGTTACGAGCGCTTACCTTCTTTTCCCTTGCCATGAGGCAAGTGTGATGCTCGTTGGGGAAGAGGGATGACTTGTTGAAGGCAGTGGCGGCGAGTCCTTCGTTGTCGGAGTCGGACGACGAACAATCCAAGTCCCACTCCTTGCCAAGATGTGCCTCGCCTTTTGCCTTCTTATAGTTCTTCTTCTTTTCCCTCTTGTTCCCTTGTTCCTGGTCACTATCATTGTCAGGACAGTTAGCAATAAAATGACCAACCTTACCACATTTAAAGCATGAGTGCTTCCCCTTTGTCTTGGTCTTGTTTGGCTGCCCCTTGCGACCCTTTAGCGCCGTCTTGAAGCGTTTGATGATGAGGGCCATCTCTTCATCATTGAGCCCGGCCGCCTCGACTTGCGCCACCTTACTAGGTAGCGCCTCCTTGCTCCTTGTTGCCTTGAGAGCAATGGGTTGAGGCTCATGGATTGGACCGTTCAACGCGTCGTCGACATATCTCGCCTCCTTGATCATCATTCGCCCGCTTACAAATTTCCCAAGAACTTCTTCGGGCGACATCTTGGTGTACCTAGGATTTTCACGGATATTGTTCACCAAATGTGGATCAAGTACAGTAAAGTACCTTAGCATTAGACGAACGACGTCGTGGTCTGTCCATCGTGTGCTTCCGTAGCTCCTTATCTTGTTGATGAGGGTCTTGAGCCGGTTGTATGTTTGGGTTGGCTCCTCTCCCCTGATCATTGCGAATATTCCAAGCTCGCCCTCCACCAACTCCATTTTGGTGAGTAAGGTGACGTCGTTCCCCTCATGTGAGATCCTGAGGGTGTCCCAGATCTGCTTGGCATTGTCCAAGCCGCTCACCTTATGATACTCGTCCCTGCACAAAGAGGCTAACAACACAGTAGTAGCTTGTGCATTTCTATGAATCTGTTCATTGATAAACATATGACTATCCGAGCTATCAAATTTCATTCCACTTTCCACAATCTCCCATATGCTCGGATGGAGAGAGAACAGGTGACTACGCATTTTGTGGCTCCAAAATCCGTAGTCCTCTCCATCAAAGTGAGGAGGTTTACCAAGTGGAATGGAGAGCAAATGAGCATTTGTACTTTGCAGAATACGAGAGTAGTCAAAAGAAAAGTTCGAATTAACCGGTTTCCTTCTCTCGTAGTCGTTGTCGTCGTTGTCCTTTTGGGAAGAAGTGGACTCGTCGCTGTCGTCGTAGTAGACGATCTCCTTGATGCGCCTTGTCTTCTTCTTCTTCCCATCCTTTCATTTGTGGCCCGAGCCCGAGTCGGTAGGCTTGTCATCCTTCGGCTCGTTGACGAAGGACTCCTTCTCCTTATCATTGATCACGATTCCCTTCCCCTTAGGATCCATCTCTTCGGGCGGTTAGTCCCTTTCTTGAAGAGAACGACTCTGATACCAATTGAGAGCACCTAGAGGGGGGTGAATAGGTGATCCTGTGAAACTTGAAACTAAATCCACAAAAGCTTGATTAGGCGTTAGCACAATAATGCCAAGTGGCTTAGAGAGGAGTCTCAACAAAACACAGTAACCACAGGAGATCAATCACAGAGATGGCACAGTGGTTTATCCCGTGGTTCGGCCAAGACCAACGCTTGCCTACTCCACGTTGTGGCGTCCCAACGGACGAGGGTTGCAATCAACCCCTCTCAAGCGATCCAAAGACCCACTTGAATACCACGATGTTTTGCTTGCTTTACTATATCCCGTTTGCGAGGAATCTCCACACTTAGGAGCCTCTCGCCCTTACAAAGATGTTCACAAAGAAGCACGGAGTAAGGGAGGAATTAGCAACTCACACAAGACCCAAAGATCACAGCAAATACGCACACACAAGACCCAGACTTAAGCTCAAAAGATTAGCACACTAGAACGGAGCTCAAATCACTAGAATGTCGAACAAGTGCGCAAGAATGGAGTGTGAGTGATCAAGAGTGCTCAAGGAATGCTTGGTCTCCTCCTCCATGCGCTTAGGGGTCCCTTTTATAGCCCCAAGGCAGCTAGGAGCCGTTGAGAGCAATCCGGGAAGGCAATTCTCGCCTTCTGTCGCCTGGCGCACCGGACAGTCCGGTGCACCACCGGACACTGTCCGGTGCGGATTTCCTTCCTTATTTGGCGAAGCCGACCGTTGGCAGCCTTGGAGCCGTTGGCGCACCGGACACTGTCTGGTGCACACCGGACAGTCCGGTGCCCCCTCTCGACCGTTGGCTCGGCCACGTGTCTCGCGCAGATCGCGCAGCCGACCGTTGGCCCGGCCGACCGTTGGCTCACCGGACAGTCCGGTGAATTATAGCCGTATGCCGTTAATTTATTCCCGAGAGCGCCAAGTTCGCCTGAGCTAGCCTGGCACACCGGACACTGTCCGGTGTACCACCGGACACTGTCCGGTGCACCACCGGACAGTCCGGTGCACCCAGACAGCGCTGGCTTTGGCTGAAACAAAGCTATCTCTCTCCAATTTGTTTTCTCCTATTTCCAGCACTTAGACACAATACATTAGTCTCCAAAACAATGTACTAAGTCTGAGAAACATACCTTTATACTTGATTTGTACTTTGTCCACCATTTGACACTTAAGCACTTGTGTTGGACACTAAATCACCAAAGGCCATTTTGCATAATTGAGAAATGGAAAGCAAATTGTAATCTAATGAATCTACAAGAAAAACATTGGAAATAGAATGGTCAGGTGATATAGCAATTTTACCCAATCCTTTGACCAAACCTTGATTTCCATCCCCGAATGCGATAGCTCGTTGGGGATCTTGGTTTTTCTCATAGGAGGAGAACATCTTCTTCTCCCCTGTCATGTGGTTTGTGCACCCGCTGTCAATGATCCAACTTGAGCCCCCGGATGCATAAACCTACAAAACACGTTTAGTTCTTGACTTTAGGTACCCAAATGGTTTTGGGTCCTTTGGCATTAGATACAAGAACTTTGGGTACCCAGACACAAGTCTTTGACCCCTTGTGCTTGCCCCCAACATACTTGGCAACTACCTTGCCGGATTTGTTAGTTAAAACATAGGATGCATCAAAAGTTTTAAATGAAATGTTATGATCATTTGATGCACTAGGAGTTTTCCTTTTAGGCAACTTAGCACGGGTTGGTTGCCTAGAACTAGATGTCTCACCCTTATACATGTCACACCCGGTTTTAGAAGGCAAACCGAATGCGAACCATGTACGTGCCAAGATCAGCAATTCACGTACACAGCAGTTACATAACATGGACATCATCACACAGTGCTCAAATAGTATTAAAAATGGAAATAATAGTCGATTACATCATATGTCTGAGACATCCACATAGTCTTTACAATAAATCAAAGTGCGGAAAAGAAACGTAGATAAACGCGGCCTTCACAGGCAGCCGACTGGGGGTTGCCGCTAACCCACGCCTAGAACTCGTCATAGTCTTGGAACTCCTGGAAGTCTCCTTCCACGGCTTCATCTTCTCTTGAGCAGTGGTTGCAATGCTGACAACCTGGGATGGGGGGGGGGTTTGGTGTGTAGAGCAAGGGTGAGTACACATCAACATACTCAGCAAGTATCCTATTTGGCTGTAGTGGACTAGCTTTATGTGGGGATAAGTCAAGTGAAAGGGAATTAGGCTTACACCTAGTTCCTATATAATTTTGGTGGTTGAATTGCCCAACACAAATATTGGACTAACTAGTTTGCTCTAGTGAATAAGTTATACAGGTGCAAAATGTTCACACTTAGCCAATAAAAAGACCAAGTGTTGGGTTCAACACAAGAGCAAAGGAGCAACAGAAGGCTCCTCTGGTCTGGCGCACCGGACTGTCCGGTGTGCCACCGGACATGTCCGGTGTGCCAGGGGACTCCAACTCCGAACTGCTCGCCTTCGGGAATTTCCGGAGACCACTCCGCTATAATTCACCAGACTGTCCGGTGCACACCGGACATGTCCGGTGCTCCAAGGAAGGGCGGCCTCCGGAACTCGCCAGCCTCGGGTTTTCACTTCAGCTGCTCCGCTAAAATTCACCGGACTGTCCGGTGTACACCGGACTGTCCGGTGCATCCTCGGAGCAACGTCTACTTCGCGCCAACGGCTACCTGCGACGGCATTTAATGCGCGCGCAGCGCGCGCAGAAGTCAGAGTCGCCCATGCCGGCGCACCGGACAGTGAACAGTGCATGTCCTGTGCGCCACCGGACATCAAGGCGGGCCCAGAAGTCAGAACTCCAACGGTCAATTTCCAACGGCACTGATGACGTGGCGGGGGCACCGGACATGTCCGGTGTGCACCGGACTGTCCGGTGCGCCATCGAACAGACGGCCTCCACCAACGGTCAAGTTGGTGGTTGGGGCTATAAATACCCCAACCACCCCACCATTCATTGCATCCAAGTTTTCACCTTCCAACCACCTTACAAGAGCTAGCTTTCATTGCAAGGCACACCAAAAGAGATCAAATCCTCTCCCAACTTCATTCAAAGCCCTAGTGACTAGAGAGAGTGATTTGTAGTGTTCATTTGAGCTCTTGCGCTTGGATCGCTTCTTTTCTTTCGCATTCTTTCTTGTGATCAAACACTCACTTGTAATTGAGGCAAGAGACACCAATTGTGTGGTGGTCCTTGTGGGGAGTTTGATTCCCAAGTGATTTGAGAAGAGAAGCTCACTCGGTCCGTGGGACCGTTTGAGAGAGGGAAGGGTTGAAAGAGACCCGGCCTTTGTGGCCTCCTCAACGGGGAGTAGGTTTGAGAGAACCGAACCTCGGTAAAACAAATCCGCGTGTCTTACCTCATTATTCGCTTGCGATTTGTTTTGCGCCCTCTCTCGCGGACTCGATTATATTTCTAACGCTAACCCGGCTTGTAGTTGTGATTGTTTTTGAGAATTTCAGTTTCGCCCTATTCACCCCCCCTCTAGGCGACTTTCAATTGGTATCAAAGCCCGGTGCTTCATTAGAGCCTAACCGCTCGAAGTGATGTCGGGAGATCACGCCAAGAAGGAGATGGAGACCGGCGAAAAGCCCACTACAAGCCACGGGAGCACTTCATCGGAAGAGTCCCGCACCAAGAGGAAGGAGAAGAAGAAGAGCTCCTCCAACAAAGGGAAAGAGAAGAAATCTTCTTCTCACCACAAGGAAAAGAAGGAGAAATCTTCTTCTCACAAGCCACGTCGAAGTGGGGACAAACACAAGAGGATGAGGAAAGTCGTCTATTACGAGACCGACACTTCATCAACATCCACCTCCGGCTCCGACGTGGCATCCGTCACTTCTAAGCGCCAAGAGCGCAAGAAGTTTAGTAAGATCCCCTTACACTATCCCCGTACATCTAGACATACTCCATTACTTTCCGTTCCATTAGGCAAACCGCCTACTTTTGATGGCGAAGACTATGCTAGGTGGAGTGATTTAATGAAATTTCATCTAACCTCACTCCACAAAAGTATATGGAATGTTGTTGAGTTTGGAGCACAGGTACCTTCTGTAGGGGATGAGGATTATGATACGGACGAAGTGGCCCAAATCGAGCACTTCAACTCCCAAGCCACAACCATTCTCCTCGCCTCTCTAAGCAAGGAGGAATACAACAAAGTACAAGGGTTGAAGAATGCAAAGGAGATTTGGGACCTACTCAAGACCGCACATGAGGGTGATGAACTCACCAAGATCACCAAACGGGAAACGATCGAGGGGGAGCTCGGTCGCTTCCGTCTTCGCCAAGGAGAGGAGCCACAAGATATGTACAACCGGCTCAAAACCTTGGTGAACCAAGTGCGCAACCTCGGGAGCAAGAAGTGGGACGACCACGAAATGGTTAAGGTTATTCTAAGATCTCTCATTTTCCTTAACCCCACTCAAGTTCAATTAATTCGTGGTAATCCTAGATATACTAAAATGACCCCCGAGGAAGTTATCGGGAATTTTGTAAGTTTTGAGTGCATGATCGAAGGCTCGAGGAAGATCAACGAGCTTGATGATCCATCCACATCCGAAGCTCAACCCGTCGCATTCAAGGCGACGGAGGAAAAGAAGGAGGAGGCTACACCAAGTCGACAACCTATAGACGCCTCCAAGCTCGACAATGAGGAAATGGCGCTCGTCATCAAGAGCTTCCGCCAAATCCTCAAGCAAAGGAGAGGGAAAGACTACAAGTCCCGCTCCAAGAAGGTTTGCTACAAGTGTGGTAAGCCCGGTCACTTTATTGCTAAATGTCCATTATCAAGTGATAGTGACAGGGGCGACGACAAGAAGGGGAGAAGAAAGGAGAAGAAGAGGTACTACAAGAAGAAGGGCGGCGATGCCCATGTTTGTCGGGAGTGGGACTCCGACGAAAGCTCAAGCGACTCCTCCGACGACGAGGACGCCGCCAACATCGCCATCACCAAGGGACTTCTCTTCCCAAACGTCGGCCACAAGTGCCTCATGGCAAAGGACGGCAAAAGGAAGAAGGTTAAATCTAACTCCTCCACTAAATATGAATCTTCTAGTGATGATAATGCTAGTGGTGAGGAAGATAATTTGCGTATCCTTTTTGCCAACCTTAACATGGAACAAAAAGAAAAACTAAATGAGCTAATTAGTGCCATCCATGAAAAGGATGACCTCTTGGACTCCCAAGAGGACTTCCTAATCAAGGAAAATAAAAAGCATGTTAAGGTTAAAAATGCTTATGCCCTAGAAGTAGAAAAATGTCAAAATCTATCTAGTGAGCTAAGCACTTGCCGTGAGATGATTGACAACCTTAAGAATGAAAATGCTAGTTTAAATGCTAAGGTTGATTCACATGTTTGTAATGTTTCAATTCCCAATCCTAGAGATAATAATGATGATTTGCTTGCTAGGATTAAAGAATTGAACATTTCTCTTGCTAGCCTTAGAGTAGAAAATGAAAATTTAATTGCTAAGGCTAAGGATTTTGATATTTGCAATGTTACTATCTCAAATCTTAGAAGTGAGAATGATATATTACATGCTAAGGTTGTTGAATTAAAATCATGCAAATCCTCTACATCTAATGTTGAGCATGTTTCTATTTGTACTAGATGTAGAGATGTTGATATCAATGCTATTCATGATCACATGTCTTTAATTAAACAACAAAATGATCATATAGCATTATTAGATGCTAAAATTGCCGAGCATAACTTGGAAAATGAAAAGTTTAAATTTGCTAGAAGTATGCTCTATAATGGGAGACGCCCGGGCATCAAGGATGGCATTGGCTTCCAAAGGGGAGACAATGTCAAACTTAATGCCCCTCCTAAAAATTTGTCTAACTTTGTTAAGGGCAAAGCTCCCATGCCTCAGGATAACGAGGGTTACATTTTGTACCCTGCCGGCTATCCTGAGAGCAAAATTAGGAGAACTCATTCTAGGAAGTCTCACTCTGGCCCTAACCATGCTTTTATGTATAAGGGTGAGACATCTAGCTCTAGGCAACCAACCCGTGCCAAGTTGCCTAGAAAGAAAACTCCTAATGCATCAAATGATCATGCTATTTCATTTAAAACTTTTGATGCTTCTTAT
The DNA here is from genome assembly GCF_902167145.1 of Zea mays. Lineage (NCBI taxonomy): Eukaryota > Viridiplantae > Streptophyta > Magnoliopsida > Poales > Poaceae > Zea > Zea mays. Next base: position 207,654,622 of record NC_050099.1, on the reverse strand, counting down.
GTGCTTACTAGCAAATCCGGCAAGGTAGTTGCCAAATTTGTTGGGGGAAAACACAAGGGGTCAAAGACTTGTGTTTGGGTACCCAAAGTTCTTGTCTCTAATGCCAAAGGACCCAAAACCGTTTGGGTACCTAAAATCAAGAACTAAAACTGTTTTGTAGGTTTATGCATCCGGGGGCTCAAGTTGGATACTCGACAGCGGGTGCACAAACCACATGACAGGGGAGAAGAAGATGTTCTCCTCATATGAGAAAAACCAAGATCCCCAAAGAACGATCACATTCGGGGATGGAAATCAAGGTTTGGTCAAAGGTTTGGGTAAAATTGCTATTTCACCTGACCATTCCATTTCAAATGTTTTTCTTGTTGATTCATTAGATTACAATTTGCTTTCCGTTTCTCAATTATGTCAAATGGGCTACAACTGTCTATTCACTGATGTAGGTGTCACTGTCTTTAGAAGAAGTGATGATTCAATAGCATTTAAGGGAGTGTTAGAGGGTCAGCTATACTTGGTAGATTTTGATAGAGCTGAACTCGACACCTGCTTAATTGCTAAGACTAACATGGGTTGGCTCTGGCACCGCCGACTAGCCCATGTTGGGATGAAGAATCTTCATAAGCTTCTAAAGGGAGAACACATTTTAGGATTAACAAATGTTCATTTTGAGAAAGACAGGATTTGTAGCGCATGCCAAGCTGGGAAGCAAGTTGGAACCCAACATCCACACAAGAACATCATGACGACCGACAGGCCGCTTGAGCTGCTCCACATGGATCTATTCGGCCCGATTGCTTACATAAGCATCGGCGGGAGTAAGTATTGTCTTGTAATAGTGGATGATTATTCTCGCTTCACTTGGGTATTCTTTTTGCAGGAAAAATCTCAAACCCAAGAGACCTTAAAAGGATTCTTGAGACGGGCTCAAAATGAGTTCGGCTTAAGGATCAAGAAAATTAGAAGCGACAACGGGACGGAGTTCAAGAACTCTCAAATTGAAGGCTTCCTTGAGGAGGAAGGCATCAAGCATGAGTTCTCTTCTCCCTACACTCCACAACAAAATGGAGTAGTGGAGAGAAAGAATCGAACTCTATTGGACATGGCAAGAACCATGCTTGATGAGTATAAGACTTCGGATCGGTTTTGGGCCGAGGCGGTCAACACCGCTTGCTACGCTATCAACCGGTTGTATCTACACCAAATCCTCAAGAAGACATCCTATGAACTCCTAACCGGTAAAAAGCCAAATATTTCATATTTTAGAGTTTTTGGTAGCAAATGCTTTATTCTTGTTAAGAGAGGTAGAAAATCTAAATTTGCTCCTAAAACTGTAGAAGGCTTTTTACTAGGATATGACTCAAACACAAGGGCATATAGAGTCTTTAACAAGTCCTCAGGACTTGTTGAAGTTTCTTGTGACGTTGTGTTTGACGAAACTAACGGCTCTCAAGTAGAGCAAGTTGATCTTGATGAGATAGGTGAAGAACAGGCTCCATGCATAGCGCTAAGGAACATGTCCATTGGGGATGTGTGTCCTAAGGAATCCGAAGAGCCTCCACATGCACAAGATCAACCATCCTCCTCCACGCTAGCATCTCCACCGACTCAAAATGAGGATGAAGCTCAAGTTGATGAAGTAGAAGATCAAGCAAATGAGCCACCTCAAGATGACGGCAATGATCAAGGGGGAGATGCAAATGATCAAGACAAGGAGGATGAAGAGCAAAGGCCGCCACACCCAAGAGTCCACCAAGCAATCCAACGAGGTCACCCCGTCGACACCATCCTCGGCGACATTCATAAGGGGGTAACCACTAGATCTCGTATTGCACATTTTTGTGAACATTACTCGTTTGTTTCCTCTATTGAGCCACACAGGGTAGAGGAAGCACTACAAGATTCGGATTGGGTGGTGGCAATGCAAGAGGAGCTCAACAACTTCACTAGAAATGAGGTATGGCATTTGGTTCCACGTCCTAATCAAAATGTTGTAGGAACCAAATGGGTCTTCCGCAACAAGCAAGATGAGCATGGCGTGGTGACAAGGAACAAAGCTCGACTTGTGGCCAAGGGATACTCCCAAGTTGAAGGTTTGGATTTCGGTGAAACCTATGCACCCGTAGCTAGACTTGAGTCAATTCGCATATTATTAGCCTATGCTACTTACCATGGCTTTAAGCTTTATCAAATGGACGTGAAAAGTGCCTTCCTCAATGGACCAATCAAGGAAGAGGTCTATGTTGAGCAACCTCCCGGCTTTGAAGACAGTGAGTATCCTAACCATGTCTATAAGCTCTCTAAGGCGCTTTATGGGCTCAAGCAAGCCCCAAGAGCATGGTATGAATGCCTTAGAGATTTTCTTATTGCTAATGGCTTCAAAGTCGGAAAAGCCGATCCTACACTCTTTACTAAAACTCTTGAAAATGACTTGTTTGTATGCCAAATTTATATTGATGATATTATATTTGGGTCTACTAACGAGTCTACATGTGAAGAGTTTAGTAGGATTATGACACAGAAATTCGAGATGTCTATGATGGGGGAGTTGAAGTATTTCTTAGGATTCCAAGTAAAGCAACTCCAAGAGGGCACCTTCATTAGTCAAACGAAGTACACTCAAGACATTCTAAACAAGTTTGGGATGAAGGATGCCAAGCCCATCAAGACACCCATGGGAACCAATGGGCATCTCGACCTCGACACAGGAGGTAAGTCCGTGGATCAAAAGGTATACCGGTCGATGATTGGTTCATTGCTTTATTTATGTGCATCTCGACCGGACATTATGCTTTCCGTTTGCATGTGTGCAAGATTCCAAGCCGACCCTAAGGAATCACACCTTACGGCCGTAAAACGAATCTTGAGATATTTGGCTTATACACCTAAGTTTGGGCTTTGGTACCCTCGGGGATCCACATTTGATTTGATTGGTTATTCGGATGCCGATTGGGCAGGGTGTAAGATTAATAGAAAGAGCACATCGGGGACTTGCCAGTTCTTGGGAAGATCCTTGGTGTCTTGGGCTTCAAAGAAGCAAAATTCGGTCGCTCTTTCTACCGCCGAAGCCGAATATATTGCCGCAGGCCATTGTTGCGCGCAATTGCTTTGGATGAGGCAAACCTTGCGGGACTACGGTTACAAATTAACCAAAGTCCCTTTGCTATGTGATAATGAGAGTGCAATTAAAATGGCCGACAATCCCGTCGAGCATAGCCGCACTAAACACATAGCCATTCAGTATCATTTTCTTAGGGATCACCAACAAAAGGGGGATATCGAGATTTCATACATCAACACTAAAGATCAATTAGCCGATATCTTTACCAAGCCACTTGATGAACAAACTTTTACCAAACTTAGGCATGAGCTCAATATTCTTGATTCTAGAAATTTCTTTTGCTAGTTTGCACACATAGCACACAAGTATACCTTTGATCATATCTCTTTTGTATATGCTATGACTAATGTGTTTTCAAGAGTATTTCAAACCAAGTCATAGGTATATTGAAAGGGAATTGGAGTCTTCGGCGAAGACAAAGGCTTCCACTCCACTCCACTACTCATCCTTCGTCGTCACTCCGAGCATCTCTCCAACTTTGGTATACTCTTCATTCATTTATTTTATGACCAAAGGAGGAGAAAATACTTCGAAGGGCTCTAATGATTCCGTTTTTGGCGATTCATGCCAAAGGGGGAGAAAGGTTGAGCCCAAAGCAAAAGGACCGCACCACCACCAATTTCAAAAACTTAGTGTTTTCCAAGAGTATTTTTCAATTGGTATCTTATTGAGTTCAAAAGGGGGAGAAAATAGTTTTTCAATTTGAATCATCAAAACCCTCTTGAACACTAAGAGGATGATTTCATTTAGGGGGAGTTTTGTTTAGTCAAAGGAAAGGCATTTGAAACAGGGGGAGAAAATTTCAAAACTTGAAAATGCCTTGCAAACTCTTATTCATTTACCTTTGACTATTTGCAAAAGAACTTTGAAAAGATTTACAAAAGATTTTTTGCAAAAACAAAACATGTGGTGCAAACGTGGTCCAAAATGTTAAAAATGAAGAAACAATCCATGCATATCTAGTAAGTATTTATATTGGCTCAATTCCAAGCAACCTTTGCACTTACATCATACAAACTAGTTCAATTATGCACTTCTATATTTGCTTTGGTTTGTGTTGGCATCAATCACCAAAAAGGGGGAGATTGAAAGGGAATTAGGCTTACACCTAGTTCCTATATAATTTTGGTGGTTGAATTGCCCAACACAAATATTGGACTAACTAGTTTGCTCTAGTGAATAAGTTATACAGGTGCAAAATGTTCACACTTAGCCAATAAAAAGACCAAGTGTTGGGTTCAACACAAGAGCAAAGGAGCAACAGAAGGCTCCTCTGGTCTGGCGCACCGGACTGTCCGGTGTGCCACCGGACATGTCCGGTGCACCAGGGGACTCCAACTCCGAACTGCTCGCCTTCGGGAATTTCCGGAGACCACTCCGCTATAATTCACCGGACTGTCCGGTGCTCCAAGGAAGGGCGGCCTCCGGAACTCGCCAGCCTCGGGTTTTCACTTCAGCTGCTCCGCTAAAATTCACCGGACTGTCCGGTGTACACCGGACTGTCCGGTGCATCCTCGGAGCAACGGCTACTTCGCGCCAACGGCTACCTGCGACGACATTTAATGCGCGCGCAGCGCGCGCAGAAGTCAGAGTCGCCCATGCCGGCGCACCGGACAGTGAACAGTGCATGTCCGGTGCGCCACCGGACATCAAGGCGGGCCCAGAAGTCAGAACTCCAACGGTCAATTTCCAACGGCACTGATGACGTGGCGGGGGCACCGGACATGTCCGGTGTGCACCGGACTGTCCGGTGCGCCATCGAACAGACGGCCTCCACCAACGGTCAAGTTGGTGGTTGGGGCTATAAATACCCCAACCACCCCACCATTCATTGCATCCAAGTTTTCACCTTCCAACCACCTTACAAGAGCTAGCTTTCATTGCAAGGCACACCAAAAGAGATCAAATCCTCTCCCAACTTCATTCAAAGCCCTAGTGACTAGAGAGAGTGATTTGTAGTGTTCATTTGAGCTCTTGCGCTTGGATCGCTTCTTTTCTTTCGCATTCTTTCTTGTGATCAAACACTCACTTGTAATTGAGGCAAGAGACACCAATTGTGTGGTGGTCCTTGTGGGGAGTTTGATTCCCAAGTGATTTGAGAAGAGAAGCTCACTCGGTCCGTGGGACCGTTTGAGAGAGGGAAGGGTTGAAAGAGACCCGGCCTTTGTGGCCTCCTCAACGGGGAGTAGGTTTGAGAGAACCGAACCTCGGTAAAACAAATCCGCGTGTCTTACCTCATTATTCGCTTGCGATTTGTTTTGCGCCCTCTCTCGCGGACTCGATTATATTTCTAACGCTAACCCGGCTTGTAGTTGTGATTGTTTTTGAGAATTTCAGTTTCGCCCTATTCACCCCCCCTCTAGGCGACTTTCATCAAGCAGTTGCTTTTAGTTGGTCAGATTATTATTTACTAGTAGAAAGCCAGGTTTTAATCATTAACCCAAGTTATTAGCCCGATGTACCCTTTCCAAACGGAAAGAATACCACTTACCAGCACCATAGTCATAACCAGAACCATCAATCTCATTGCCACCTGTAACCCAAAATGTCCCTGATCAAGTACCACTAATCACTGGAGCTCCCTTGGCCGCTCATAACCGCGAGCACGGCTGATATATCAGTTTTCAAACACTCTGCAGAGGTTGCGCACTTTACCCATGAGCCGTGATTCCCTTTTTGCCTCGGGTTGTACGGACCCTTGAACACTCCCAAGGTGAGTAGGCAGGGTCTCACTACGTAGCCTTTACAAAGATTCCCCGGGGCTGTAGCCGCCCGTTAGGTTTCCTAAATGTACCACACTCCTCCCCAAGGGACAAATCAACCTTGGCAGAGCGAGCCGCATACACCGAGCCCCATTGACGACACGACGGCGAAGCGAACTACACCCCGGATCCTCTAATTATTCAGCTAAGGGCACCCCATTCCACCCTCATGGTTGCACTGTTTTCCCGGGCGGTCATCCAAAGAACAGGTCCTTACGGAGAGGCACTCGAGAAACCGCTCGAGCCCCCTTAAAGGCCACAAGTATAACATCATAATAAGAGAAGGGAAAACAACGTATCACAAATAATCTCATCATGTTCATTGATTATAGTTGAGCAATAGCATAAAGCTAAACAATAATAATCCAACCCAAATAGGTAAACAAGGACATGGATAACCAAAACTAGTCAATCCCTAGGCATAAATGTGTAATGCGGGAGGTGGATTAAAGAAAGAATAGGACAGAGATAGGTCAAGGGACACTTGCCTCCACCAACCGACTGCTGCTCAGAGGCTTCTCCTGCGAGTTCTTCGAGCTCTTCAACCGGATCGTTCTCTATGCGAGCGCAAACATACATACATCCACACATTTAATACAAACGAACAGTACACCATACAATAGAATGCAGTAAGTAAACAGACGTTCCACGCGGGCTCGTAGTTAAGGTTAAGAGAGAAAGAGAAAAAGACAGTCGAGGAACGATCACGTTACATATTCATGAATTAAACCACTCGCTCAATTGAAAGGCATTAATACAGACACTATGTTTAGCATAAAGTAAAGTCATGTTTCATGTCTAATCATTATAAGCAGATGAAGGTGAATAAAAAAGATTGTCGCGCGGCGAGACGCGCGACATAGCACTCTAAATCGAATTAAGAAATCCACGACTCGTCGCGCGACCGAGCGCACAACGAGGCACTTTGCATTAATTGTAAAGAGACGTTAAGCTTCACGCGACGAAACGCACGACGACATACGTCGACTAAACTGAGTCTAAAGTGGAACGTCGCGTGAATACACGCGCGACATTACACCTTAAACAACCTGAAATTAAAATGGATTGTCGCACGACGAAGCGCACGACGCAACACATAAATAGAATCTGAAATTAGACAAATCCATCGCGTGACGAAGCGCGCGACGCAGCACGCTAACTAACGGAGTTTGACATTGACTACCAACCAAAAATAATCACCGCGAGCGCGGGTTTGCGCACGCGGGAACGCGCTAGCGGTAAACGGGGAAGCACGAGGCCACGCCAAGGCCACGCGAACCACGCCAAGGGCCAGGACGACGCACGCAGGGGGCCGAGGCCACGCCGGGGGCAGGGGCCGCGCCGGGACCGGGGCCGGGGCGGGCGCTACGCCGGGGCCGAGCCGCCGGGGGCCGCGCTAGGCGAGCAGGGTGCGGGGGCCGCGCGCCGCCGCGGGCAGGGAGGGGGCGGGGCCGCCGCGCGCCGCCGCGGGCAGGGAAGGGGCGGGGCCGCGCCGCCGGCGAGCGGGGAGGGCAGGGGCGCGCGCGAGCAGGGGAAAGAGAGGGCGCGCGGGGGGGGGGGGGAAAGAAGAGGAGGGAGAGGGAGAGAGAGAGAAGGGGAGGGGAGCTCACCTCGGGGTCCAAATTCTGGTGATCGCCGTCTCCAATCCCTAGGGCACCATGGGGAGAGAGAGGTGGAAGAGGGAGAGGGAAGTTGTTGCGCGGGAGATCCAAATGAGAGAGAGAGAGGAGGAGGAGGGGGCGCATGGGGGCTGTGGGCGCCAGGGGCGCGCAGGGTCGGGCCGGGCCGGACCGGGCCGGGCTGGGTTGGGTTGGGTTGGGCCGAGCCACTTCGCGGATCGAAACCCACGACGTGCACGACCACTAAACGAGACGAACACTCAACGTTAGACAAAGAAATGTGCTTCGGCATGATGCAACACCCATGACACTTAGTGTCGGGGACCATAATTAGGGGTACCCTAAAGACTCCTAATTCTCAGCTGGTAACCCCCATCAGCATAAAGCTGCAAAGGCTTGATGGGTGCGATTAAGTCAGGGATCAGTCCATTCGAGCGACTCGATCATGCCTCGCCCGAGCCAAGCCTCGGACAAGGGCAGCCGACCCCGGAGGATTTCCGTCTCGTCCGAGGCCCCCCTCCAACGGCGGACACATCTCCGGCTCGCCCGAGGCCCTGCCTTCGCTAAGAAGCAACCCTGACTAAATCGCCGCACCGACCGACCGAATCGCAGGAGCATTTAACGCAAAGGTGGCCTGACACCTTTATCCTGACGCACGCCCCCCGGCAGAGCCGAAGTGACCGCCGTCACTTCGCCGCTCCACTGACCGGCCTGACAAAAGGACAGCGCCGCCTGCGCCACTCCGACTGCAGTGCCACTTGACAGAGTGAGACTGACAAGCAGTCAGGCCCTGCCAAAGGCACCATAGGAAGCTCCGCTCCGCCCGACCCAGGGCTCGGACTCGGGCTAGGTCCCGGAAGACGGCGAACTCCGCTCCACCCGACCCAGGGCTCGGACTCGGGCTAAGTCCCGGAAGACGGCGAACTCCGCTCCGCCCGACCTAGGGCTCGGACTCGGGCTAAGTCCCGAAAGACGGCGAACTCCGCTCCGCCCGACCCAGGGCTCGGACTCGGGCTAAGTCCCGGAAGACGGCGAACTCCGCTTCGCCCGACCCAGGGCTCGGACTCGGGCTAAGTCCCGGAAGACGGCGAACTCCGCTCCGCCCGACCCAGGGCTCGGACTCGGGCTAGGTCCCGGAAGACGGCGAACTCCGCTCCGCCCGACCCAGGGCTCGGACTCGGGCTCAGCCCCGTAAGACGACGAACTCCGCTTTGCCCGACCCCAGGGCTCGGACTCCGCCCTGGCCTCTGCCGAACGACCTCCGCCTCGCCCAACCCAGGGGCTCGGGCTCGGCCTCGGCCATGGAAGACAGACTCGACCTCGGCTTCGGAGGAGCCTCCACGTCGCCCAACCTAGGGCGCAGGCCAGCCACGTCAACAGGAAGCGCCATCATCACCCTACCCCGAGCTGACTCGGGCCGCAGAGAACAAGACCAGTGTCCCATCTGGCTAGCTCCGCCAGATAGGCAATGATGGCGCCCCGCATGCTCTGTGACGACGGCGGCTCTCAGCTCTCTTACGGAAGCAGGAGGACGTCAGCAAGGACTCAACCGCTCCGACAGCTGTCCCTCCGCCAGGCTTCGTCGCTCCTCCGACAGCCACGACATCACACCAGCTGGGTGCCAAAATCTCTCCGGCTGCCACATCGACATGTACTTAGGGCGCTAGCTCTCCCTCGCTAGACACGTAGCACTCTGCTACACCCCCATTGTACACCTGGATCCTCTCCTTACGCCTATAAAAGGAAGGACCAGGGCCCTCTTAGAGAGGGTTGGCCGCGCGGGGACGAGGACGAGACAGGCGCTCTCTTGGGGCCACTCGCTTCCCTCTTCCGCGTGGACGCTTGTAACCCCCTACTGCAAGCGTACCTGACCTGGGCGCGGGATGAACACGAAGGCCGCGGGATTCCCACCTCTCTCACGCCGGTCACCGGCCGCCTCGCTCCTTCCCCCCTTCGCGCTCGCCCACGCGCTCGACCCATCTGGGCTGGGGCACGCGGCGACACTCACTCGTCGGCCCGAGGGACCCCCCGGTCTCGAAACGCCGACAGTTGGCGCGCCAGGTAGGGGCCTGCTGCGTGTTGACGAACAGCTTCCCGTCAAGCTCCAGATGGGCAGTCTCCAGCAACCTCTCCGACTCGGGACGGTGCTCTGTTTCGGGAGTCTTGAGTTCATGTCCTTCGACGGCAGCTACGACATGATACTTCTTCCACCGCCGCGCGACAACGACAATAGCGGCCGACAGCCCGCCCGCCGGCGGCGGAATCGACGACGTCTTCCCCGCGTGGTGGAAGAACAACATTCGAGCTCGCCCCGTCCTCTCCCCCGCCAACGGAGGAGGAGGCGGGGCAACCAAGGCCAAGTGGGAGGTCGCGCCTCGTCGGCTGTCGAGCGAGTTGACGTCCCCAGCGCCCCAACGGGGGGCGCGTCGGGCGTCGACCTCGTGTTTGAGACGAAGGCGAGCGCCGTCACCCCGCGACACGCCAATCCCGAGCAAGTGGACGACGCCAGTGCGCTCGCGGAGAGCTTGCAGGACGTCGCCCTCGTACCTGAGACGGCGGTGCAATCAGTCCCCGACGTGACTATGTCGCTGCTCGTCGACCGAAAGGTACCGACCGATTCCCATCCTACGTCATTTGGACTCAGCCTCAACCCGCCTAGCGACCTTGCTTTGGCGGGCGCTCTCGTAGAGGCGAGTTCAAACCCTCTGGGGTTTCGCATGCGGTCGCCTTGGGACCGGCTGACGGACGTCTCGACCTACGGGCCCTCTGGGTCCGAGGAAGATGACGACCCCAACATCTGTTGGGATTTCTCTGGATTTGGCAACCCCAGTGCCATGCGGGACTTCATGACCGCATGTGACTACTGCCTCTCCGACTGTTCCGACGGTAGCCGCAGCCTCGACGACGAGGACTGCGGCCCAAGCCGCGAATGTTTCCACGTCGATCTAGGGGATCCCTCCGAAGGCAATCATCTCGGCATGCCGGAGGACGGTGATCTCCCTAGGCCGGTGCCTCGCGCTGACATCCCACGGGAGCTAGCTGTGGTCCCCGTTCCGGCGGGGGGTCACGACCCACAGCTCGAGCAAGTCCGCGGGGCGCAGGCCAGGCTCGACGAGGGAGCAGGAGCGCTTGAGCCGATCCGCCGGGACGTCGGGCAGGCATGGGCGGGCCAACCCTCGGCCGGAGAAATACGTCGCCTGCCCCAGGGTCTCCAGCACCGCGTCGCCAACGACGTCAGGGTCAGGCCGCCACCCGCATCCAGTGGGGTCGGTCAGAACCTGGCTGCAGCAGCGATGCTTCTCCGTGCGATGCCGAAGCCATCAACCACCGAGGGTCGGCGAATCCAGGGAGAGCTCAAGAATCTCCTGGAAGGCACTGCGGTCCGACGGGCCGAGAGCTCTGCCTCCCGAAGGCAGGGATACCCCTCGGAACCTCATGCCGCGACTTCCCGATTCATGCGGGAAGCCTCGGTCTACACCGGGCGCACGAGCAACACCGCGCCTGCGGCCCCGGGCCACCTCGACAACGAGCACCATCATCGCGACCGTCGGGCCCACCTCGACGAGAGGGTGCGCCGAGGTTACCACCCCAGGCGTGGGGGACGCTACGACAGCGGCGAGGATCGGAGTCCCTCGCCCGAACCACCCGGTCCGCAGGCCTTCAGTCGGGCCATCCGACGGGCACCGTTCCCGACCCGGTTCCGACCCCCGACTACTATCACAAAGTACTCGGGGGAAACGAGACCGGAACTGTGGCTCGCGGACTACCGCCTGGCCTGCCAACTAGGTGGAACGGACGACGACAACCTCATCATCCGCAACCTCCCCCTGTTCCTCTCCGACACCGCTCGCGCCTGGTTGGAGCACCTGCCTCCGGGGCAGATCTCCAACTGGGATGACCTGGTCCAAGCCTTCGCCGGCAATTTCCAGGGCACGTACGTGCGCCCCGGGAATTCCTGGGACCTCCGAAGCTGCCGGCAGCAGCCGGGAGAGTCTCTCCGGGACTACATCCGGCGATTCTCGAAGCAGCGCACCGAGCTGCCCAACATCACCGACTCGGATGTCATCGGCGCGTTCCTTGCCGGCACCACCTGCCGCGACCTGGTGAGTAAGTTGGGTCACAAGACCCCCACCAGGGCGAGCGAGCTGATGGACATCGCCACCAAGTTTGCCTCTGGCCAGGAGGCGGTCGAGGCTATCTTCCGAAAGGACAAGCAGCTCCAGGGCCGCCCATCGGAAGATGCTCCCGAGGCGACTACTCTGCGCGGCGCCAAGAAGAAAGGCAAGAAGAAGTCGCAAGCGAAACGCGACGCCGCCGACGCGGACCTTGTCGCCGCCGCCGAGTACAAGAACCCTCGGAAACCCCCCGGAGGTGCCAACCTCTTCGACAAGATGCTCAAGGAGTCGTGCCCCTATCACCAGGGGCCCGTCAAGCACACCCTTGAGGAGTGCGTCATGCTTCGGCGCCACTTCCACAGGGCCGGGCCACCCGCGGAGGGTGGCAGGGCCCGCGACGATGACAAGAAGGAAGATCACCAGGCAGGAGAGTTCCCCGAGGTCCGCGACTGCTTCATGATCTACGGTGGGCAAGCGGCGAATGCCTCGGCTCGGCACCGCAAGCAAGAGCGCCGGGAGGTCTGCTCGGTGAAGGTGGCGGCGCCAGTCTATCTAGACTGGTCCGACAAGCCCATCACCTTCGACCGAGCCGACCACCCCGACCATGTGCCGAGCCCGGGGAAATACCCGCTCGTCATCGACCCCGTCATCGGCGACGTCAGGCTCACCAAGGTCCTTATGGATGGGGGCAGCTGCCTCAACATCATCTACGCCGAGACCCTCAGGCTCCTGCGCGTCGATCTGTCCTCCGTCCAAGCAGGCGCTGCGCCCTTCCACGGGATCATTCCCGGGAAGCGCGTCCAGCCCCTCGGACGACTCGACCTTCCCGTCTGCTTCGGAATGCCCTCCAACTTCCGAAGGGAGACTCTAACGTTCGAGGTGGTCGGGTTCCGAGGAACCTACCACGCGGTACTGGGGAGGCCATGCTACGTGAAGTTTATGGTCGTCCCCATCTACACCTACCTGAAGCTCAAGATGCCGGGCCCCAACGGGGTCATCACCGTCGGCCCCACGTACAAACACGCGTTCGAATGCGACGTGGAGTGCATGGAGTACGCTGAGGCCCTCATCGCCGACTTGGAAAGCCTCTCCAAAGAGGTGCCAGATGTGAAGCACCATGCCGGCAACTTCGAGCCAGCGGAGACGGTCAAGGTCGTCCCCCTCGACCCTAGTGGCGACGCCTCCAAGCAGATCCGGATCGGTTCCGGGCTCGACCCCAAATAGGAAGCAGTGCTCGTCGACTTTCTCCGCGCGAACGCCGACGTCTTCGCGTGGAGTCCCTTGGACATGCCCGGCATACCAAGGGATGTCGCCGAGCACTCGCTGGATATCTGGGCCGGAGCCCGACCCGTCAAGTAGCCTCTGCGCCGATTCGACGAGGAGAAGCGCAGAGTGATAGGCGAGGAGATCCACAAGCTAAAAGAAGCGAAAAGCGTCAAGATCAACCCTGAAAGGTGGGTCCTCGGGGCGCCCTAGGGCATGGTCATGGGGTTCATCATCTCCAAGCGGGGCATCGAAGCCAACCAGGAGAAGACCCCGACCATCGCACAGCACCCCGAGCCCTTGCTAGGGGCACCCGGGGGCTGCACGCACCCCCGGGAAAGGCCGCTTGTCATCGCCGACGTTCTGGAACCCGGAACGTACAAGCTGGCCGGCGGTCAAGGCGAGGTCTACGGCCACGCTTGGAACATCCGACAGCTACGTCGCTTCTACCCTTAAGATGTTTTCAAGCTGTTCGTATACCTCGCTCCCACACAAGTCTCAGTCGTCAAGGAAGGGCCGGCCTCGCCTCGGCAGAGCCCGACCCTCCCTCGGGGGCTAAAAAGGGGGAACCCCTCTGCGTCAAGATTGGGTGTATCTCTCCGCATCCAAAATTTTCGATCAAAAAGGCTTTTGCGTTCTCCCGGCTATGTCAGAAGCAGGGCCCCAAGGAGCGAACGTGGGTGCATGTAAGTGGCAAGGCCGATTGAGCCGAGGAACTCCTATGCCCCCGGGTTAGGGACACCTCACTCATCACCCGCCACGAAAAATGACCCTACTCGGGAAGCCACCCTATTATTGACAGGCTAAGCCGGACACGCAAAATAAAAGGAAGAAGAGTACGACTTCATGCAATGAAAACAAAGTGTTCGGGCCTCAGCGGCCGCAGCAAGACACACGCGCATCCAACAGAAACTGTTCCAACAAGAGTTAAGCGTCGCCTTGGGAAGGAGTCGCGCCTTCAGCTCCGTCCCCGCCTTCGGTAAGGTCCATCTCGGCTTCCGGCGACAGCGCAGGGGGAAGGATCTCCGCCTCAAAGGTGGTCGCCAGCACTGCGCTCGGACCCACGGCGACCGCGTCGAGCCACTGAACTTCTGCCAGGGCAGCTTCGTCTTCGTCAGGAAGACAATACCCCTCACTAACCCGCTCCAGGTCCACAACGTAGTGGGAAGTGAGCACGGCGAAGGCCCGCCTGACGCCGTGGTGTAGCGCCTCGCGGAGTCTGCCGCGCGCGTGATCACCCAAGGCTTGAAGGCGGCTTTGAGGGGAGCTTCCTGAGGGGACGTCGCCGGAGCCAAGGATCCGATAAACGTCCGAGACGGCCTCGGACATGGCCGCGAGGTCGGCCTCCCTCTGCTCGGCAGCTCCGGCAAGCGCCTCGGCAAGCGCCTTGGCGGACTCGTCAAGGGCGGACTCGAGCTCTGCGAACAGCCAGAAGAAAGATCTCAAACACAAGCAGAGGAAATAGACAAGAACAAGAACCAAGGACGGCCAAGGCGTACCTCCGGCTTGGGCACGCTGCTCCGAGGCCGCGACCTGGGCTGCGGCTAAGTCGGCTGCGAGGGTTTCAGCCCGGCTTTCAGCCTCGGCGGCCCGACCCCGAGATTGGTCCCGCTCCTCGACGACCTGGACGAACTCCGACCGCTGCCATTGCACCTCTGCGCGCGCCGCTGCCGCCTCCGCGCGCGCCGCTGCCGCCTCGGCTCTCAGGTCAGTGCAGAGCAACTGGAGGTCCGCTACCTTGGCACCCTGCTGAGAAAGGCGCGCAGTAGCCCCGGCGAGCGAGGTCCTCAGGGATCGCAGCGAGCCCCAGACATCGACCTCGCGGCGGATGAACGACGACTTGGCGGCGCTCCGATCCGTCAGATCCTGGGGGAAGGAAACGGGGTGTCACGAAGAACGCCTCGTTCACAGAAAAGAAAAGGTATGCCTGAAACCGTTACCTGGAGGATTTTGGGGACGTCCCTGCAGAAAACCTCCAGCGACGACCGGAGCGACCCCACCGTTGCTTCAGCACACTCACGGAGCTCATCCCAGGACTGGTCCTCCTGTTCATCGTCGAGAATGAAGACAGGGTCCGAGGCCTCGCGGGTCCGAAACCGGAGCAACTGGCGCCGGGCCCTGGGGCTCCGCCGCACAGCGATGAGGCTGCCGCCCGGCGGGACGGATCGCGCCTCCACGCCCACCTCTTCCGAGGCACTGGGCGCCGACGCATCAGCCGTCTCGACGCCGGCAGCGACCGGTCGCTCTCCGACTGGGACGGCGGCGACTTCGGTAGCGGCAGGCGCCGGCATGGCCGGCACGTCAGGTGGCCTCGGGAGCCTGCTCCACAGCGACAGGTGCCGCCCGGGCCCCCTGCGTTGGGATGCCTTGCGAGAGGGTCGGCTGAACGACAAGGCCCGGAGCGGCGCTAGCTGCACAGGCCGGCGCCGTCTTAAGGGCCTTCCGGGGTGCCAGGTCGGTCTGGCCATGGCTTCGCTTGCTGAGGGAAGAAAGAAAATCACGGCCGAGACATATGAATGGAAAGCCAGGACGAAGACATTCCGAGATACTTACCCGCTCCGGGCCATGATCCACCGCGCCTGGGGGGAAGTCTCTTGGATCCCAGCTCCCGGAACAGCCGCCGAGGTCCGCTTCGCCGGCAACTTCGGCACCACCCTTGCTTTGGACACCCGGGGAGCAGATTTCCCAGACACTGTCACGGTGACTTGAGGGTCACCTCCATGCGCCGCCGGCGCGAGCGGCGGCTCTCGGAGAGCAGACGCCCTGGCCTGGCCCCCCGGAGTCACCTCAGCTCCTCCAGCCGAGGGGTCAAGTGCCCTCTCGGGTTGCCCCTGTGCCTCGGGCCGGGACCCCGACGCCCCGACTCCGGGGACTGACGGCGTCGGCCCGCTCGGGGGCTGGCTCAACGGCTCCTGGCCACACCCCAAGCCGGGGCTGAGGCCGAGATGGGCGGCCATGTCGTCCTCATCATCATCATCATCATCATCGTCGTCGTCGTCGGGCGTTTCCGGCGACGGCTCCCTCGGGAGTCCCTCCCTCTCCTGCTGGCGACGGCGCTTTTCCAAGGCGTCTCGAGCCTGCCTCCGCTCACGGCCCCGGGCCTTCTCCGCGTCCTTCTTCCTCTTCTTCTCCTCCGCGGCGACCCGCCGCGCTGCTCGGTCCACCGCATCCTGCGGGACCCGTGGCAGGGAAGGCTTGTGCCACCCCACCTCCTGAAGAAGGGGGGAAAGAAACCCGATTGTAAGAACCAGGGGCAACCCAATGTATGAAGAAGGAAGGAGCGAACACTCACCAGAGTCACGCACCCTTGGTCGGGGCGCATCAGAAGCTGGGAGAAGGCGTGGGGGTCCGGCTTCCCCAACGCAACGGACACCCGACATTGGAGGGCGTCGAAGGGAAGAGGATCAGGGGACATCCGCGAACCCTCCCAGTCAGCCTCCGGGGTCATCTCCCAAAGCGATAGTCGTCGCTCCGCCAAGGGAAACACCCTCCGACGGTGGATGGCGGCGATCACTCCCGCAGCGGTGAGTCCCCCCTTCCGCAACGCCTCCAAGGCCTGGAGAAGAAGTTCGAGGTTCTTCTGTCTTTCGTGCGGGGTCCCGTGGCGCCAAGCGTCGGTGGCGGTGGTGACTACTCGCTGGGAGAACGGCGGAAGCAACTCGCCGTCATTCCGGAGGTAGAACCACCGGCGCTGCCACCCCTTGTTCGAGGACGCGAGGATGGCAGGAATATACTGCGACGCCCGCGATTGCCTCAGCAGGAGGGTGCAGCCGCCGGCCCGCACCGCTGCGCGGACCTTCCTCTCCCCCGTCGGCGAGGCAAAAAGCTCCGCGAAAAAGAGATGGGTCCACAAATCCCAATGGGGGGTGATCCCCAAATACCCCTCGCACACCGCTACGAAGATAGCGGCCTGCGAGATGGAGTTGGGGGTGAGGTTGTGCAACTCCACCCCATAGTGGTACAGGATCGCCCGCATAAAGCGGCCCACCGGCACACCGAATCCCCGCTCGTGGAAGGAGACGAAGCTCATGACATACCTCGGCGGTGGGGATGGAGTGGCTCTGCCCACGGGAGGAATCCATTCCGGTCGCTGCTCATCGGTGAGAGGGCGAAGCAAACCCTCGCCGACCAGATCCTCCAGATCGCTCGCCGTCACCGTGGAAAAGGGCCATGGATCGCGCGGCGAGATGACGGTCACCCGGTCAGCCATCACCAAACGGAAGGGATGGCGGCGCAGGGGGCTGGAAGGGCGGTTTCCTCTTCTCTAGCTAAAGTCTCTCGGGTTGCGAAAACCTAAGAAGGAGGCAGGAAGCGGAGCGAAGAACCGTCACCAGACCCTCTCCCAGGTATATAAAGACCAAGGCGAGACCCTTTCCAACGTTCCGCCCGGACCGGATGCGGGATTCAAAAAACGCGAAGCGAAACAGCCGTTCCTCGAACGGCTCGCGCACGCGCAACGGCCGCCCTGCCAACAACTCGCCCCGTCGCATTAACTCCGCGGAGGGACAGACGACGCTTCTGGCAGGAGAAGCGGGCGACGCTTCGCCTTCGCCGTAAAAACCGCACCAAAAAAGGTACGCCACGTCGTTCGATTTCGTATCCTTTTCCTTTTTTTCTCTTTCTCTATCTCTTGCAACAGGGACCGGGAAAGGGGATACCCCGAAAAGGATCCTTCCCCATGAAGGAACCGGGCTCCGAGCCTCCCTACTGATCAGAGGTTCGAAGGCTGGCCCCTCGAGGGGTTCAACAGCCACCTCAGATCGCGTGGGCCCTACACCCACTACTGGTCAGAGGTTCGAAGGCCGGCCCCCCGAAGGGTTCCACGGCCGCCTCAGGCTACTCGGGCTCCACGCCCATTACTGATCAGGGGTTCGAAGGCTGGCCCCCGAAGGGTTCACAGCCGCCTCAGACGCCGAGCGAGGGATGACCAGGGGTACGTTCGATACATAACCAAGGCTCGGGCTGCGCTCCCGAGGTACCCTAGGACATTTCCGAGACCAGCGGGAGCGATCTTGTAACGGAATCCCATCAGAGGGAGGCATCGAGCCCTCGGACCCCGTCGCCAGGGGACCGGGTCCGGCAGATCACCCGCAGGTACTTTTGGGCGTGCCTCTGGGCCCCTAGCCGACCCCTAACGAACGGGGCACGGACGTCCACTCGGATTACCCGCTTGCAGCTCACCGGAGACACCATGTTCGACGCCCATCGAGGGTAACATGGCGCTATCGCCCCCTCCTCCTTGCGGAAAGGCGACGCAGGGGCGTATGTAAAAAAGCCGAGTCTGTCCCTGATCGCCCTCTCGCCCTGTGCGGAGGCTCGGGGGCTGCTCTCGCAAACCCGGCTCCGGCCGAACCGTTGACAGCGTCAACGTACCAGCCCGAGAACTTGGGCCCCGACCGTACACCCGGGCTACGGCCAGTTCGCATGAGGGAACAACCAGACCGACCGAAGCATTACGCAAGGCATTAAGACCTCGGAGGAGTGAAACCACTCCTCCGAGGCCTCGGGGGCTACACCCGGCGGGTGCGCTCGCGCGCACCCACCGGAACAAAATGCAACCGAGAAAGGCTGGACCCCTTGCAAAAAAGTGCGACGAAAGCCTCCAAGCGAGTGCTAACACTCCCTTCGAGGCTCGGGGGCTACTGTCGGGGACCATAATTAGGGGTACCCTCAAGACTCCTAATTCTCAGCTGGTAACCCCCATCAGCATAAAGCTGCAAAGGCCTGATGGGTGCGATTAAGTCAGGGATCAGTCCATTCGAGCGACTCGATCATGCCTCGCCCGAGCCTAGCCTCGGACAAGGGCAGCCGACCCTGGAGGATTTCCATCTCGTCCGAGGCCCCCCTCCAACGGCGGACACATCTCCGGCTCGCCCGAGGCCCTGCCTTCGCTAAGAAGCAACCCTGACTAAATCGCCGCACCGACCGACCGAATCGCAGGAGCATTTAACGCAAATGTGGCCTGACACCTTTATCCTGACGCACGCCCCCCGGCAGAGCCGAAGTGACCGCCGTCACTTCGCCGCTCCACTGACCGGCCTGACAAAAGGACAGCGCCGCCTGCGCCACTCCGACTGCAGTGCCACTTGACAGAGTGAGACTGACAAGCAGTCAGGCCCTGCCAAAGGCACCATAGGAAGCTCCGCTCCGCCCGACCCAGGGCTCGGACTCGGGCTAGGTCCCGGAAGACGGCGAACTCCGCTCCGCCCGACCCAGGGCTCGGACTCGGGCTAAGTCCCGGAAGACGGCGAACTCCGCTCCGCCCGACCCAGGGCTCGGACTCGGGCTAAGTCCCGGAAGACGGCGAACTCCGCTCCGCCCGACCCAGGGCTCGGACTCGGGCTAGGTCCCGGAAGACGGCAAACTCCGCTCCGCCCGACCCAGGGCTCGGACTCGGGCTCAACCCCGGAAGACGACGAACTCCGCTTCGCCCGACCCCAGGGCTCGGACTCCACCCTGGCCTCTGCCGAACAACCTCCGCCTCGCCTGACCCAGGGGCTCGGGCTCGGCCTCGGCCATGGAAGACAGACTCGACCTCGGCTTCGGAGGAGCCTCCACGTCGCCCAACCTAGGGCGCAGGCCAGCCACGTCAACAGGAAGCGCCATCATCACCCTACCCCGAGCTGACTCGGGCCGCAGAGAACAAGACCGGTGTCCCATCTGGCTAGCTCCGCCAGATAGGCAATGATGGCGCCCCGCATGCTCTGTGACGACGGCGGCTCTCAGCTCTCTTACGGAAGCAGGAGGACGTCAGCAAGGACTCAACCGCTCCGATAGCTGTCCCTCCGCCAGGCTCCGTCGCTCCTCCGACGGCCAAAACATCACACCAGCTGGGTGCCAAAATCTCTCCGGCTGCCACATCGGCATGTACTTAGGGCGCTAGCTCTCCCCCGCTAGACACGTAGCACTCTGCTACACCCCCATTGTACACCTGGATCCTATCCTTACGCCTATAAAAGGAAGGACCAGGGCCCTCTTAGAGAGGGTTGGCCGCACGGGGACGAGGACGGGACAGGCGCTCTCTTGGGGCCGCTCGCTTCCCTCTCCCGCGTGGACGCTTGTAACCCCCTACTGCAAGCGCACCCGACCTGGGCGCGGGACGAACACGAAGGCCGCGGGATTCCCACCTCTCTCACGCCGGTCACCGGCCGCCTCGCTCCTTCCCCCCTTCGCGCTCGCCCACGCGCTCGACCCATCTGGGCTGGGGCACGCGGCGACACTCACTCGTCGGCCCGAGGGACCCCCCGGTCTCGAAACGCCGACACTTAGGTTTTGGTTTATACATGACACGGACACCTGTCACTATACTGGTTTGAAATTGGGAAGAGGGAGCGAAGCAGGAAAGAGAAAAGAGAGTAACGCCCGAATTTGGTGAGAGAAAAGAAGAAAAAATTCTACCCCCAAATTCAGGGCGTTACAAACCTATCCCCCTTAAAAGAATCTCGCCCTCGAGATTCAAGGTTGGCTAGCAAAGAGCTTAGGGTATTTAGCCATCAGATCATCTTCACGCTCCCAGGTTGCCTCTTCTTCGGAGTGGTGATTCCATCTGACTTTGCACATTCTGATGGTCTTCCTTCGAGTGACTCTGTCTACGGTCTCAAGGATTTGTGTTGGCTTATCAACGTAGGTTAAGTCCTCCTGGACTTCAAGACTTTCAACTGGCAACTGCTCTTCTGGCACTCGCAGACACTTCTTCAACTGAGACACATGAAAGACATCATGCACAGCAGACAAATTTTCTGGTAGGCTGAGCTGATAGGCCACTTCCCACGCCTTGCGAGGATTTGATACGGACTGATGTAGCGGGGTGCTAGCTTGCCTTTGACTCCGAACCTTCTGACTCCTCTGATCGGCGACACTTTCAGATAGACAAAGTCTCCGACTTCGAAACTCAACTCTCTTCTTCTTATGTCTGCATAGCTTCGCTGCCTCGATTGCGCTATCTTCAGATTCTCTCGAACCATCCTGATGTTCTCTTCAGCTTCAAGCAAAATGTCTGGCCCAAACACCTGCTTTTCTCCAGGCTGATCCCATTGCAACGGAGTTCTACAACTCCTCCCATAAAGCGCTTGAAATGGTGACATCTTCAAGCTGGCCTGGTAACTGTTGTTATAGGAAAACTCTGCATAAGGCAATCTCTTATCCCATCCGGACTGATCTTGCAATGCACAGGCTCTTAACATGTCCTCAAGAATTTGATTGGTCCTTTCGGTCTGACCATCTGTCCGCGGATGATAAGCTGAACTGAAATTCAGATGTGTGCCCAAGGCTTCATGCAACTGCTGCCAGAAATGAGAGGTGAACTGTGTTCCTCGGTCTGACACTATCTTCTTTGGCACACCATGAAGACAAACGATCCGAGACATGTACAACTCTACCAATACTGCACTGCTGTAGTTGGTCTTGACTGGTATGAAGTGGGCTGACTTGGTTAAGCGGTCCACCACTACCCAAATAGAATCGTAGCCGGCTCGAGTGCGAGGCAATCCGACTATGAAATCCATACTAATTTCATCCCATTTCCACTGATGGATTTGCAACGGTTGCAACAATCCAGCTGGTCTCTGGTGCTCTGCCTTGATCCGTCGACAACTATCACACATAGCCACATGCTCTGCGATTTCCCTCTTCATTCCGTACCACCAGAATTTCTTCTTCAGATCTTGATACATCTTCTCACTGCCAGGGTGAATCGAATAGGCTGTCTCATGAGCTTCCTTGAGGATCAACTCCCGAATAGACTGGACATTGGGAAGGCACAAGCGGTCTTTGAACCATATCACACCTTCTGCATCTTCCTGAAAATCTTTGTCTCTGCCGTCTAGAATCAGTCGCTGGATCTCACTGATCTTCTCATCGTTCTTCTGTGCTTCTTTGATTTCTCGCTCCAAGGTAGGTTCCAACTCAACTGTGACTCCTCGCGAATTGTTCAGAAATCTGAGGCTCAACCTGTCAAACTCCTTGGCCAACTCATAAGGCATCGAACGAGCGACCATCAGGTTGACTTGACTCTTCCTGCTCAAAGCATCTGCCACTACGTTCGCTTTGCCTGGATGGTAGTGAATCTCCAACTCATAGTCTTTGATCAACTCTAACCATCTTCGCTGCCTCATATTCAACTCTGACTGAGTGAATATGTACTTCAGACTCTTGTGGTCTGTGTAAACATCGCATTTCTGTCCATACAGATAGTGCCTCCATGTCTTCAGTGCGTGAACTACTGCTGCCAACTCTAGATCATGGATTGGGTAATTCTTCTCATGAAATTTCAGCTGTCTGGACGAGTAAGCCACAACTCTTCCCTCTTGCATCAACACGCATCCCAAACCGGTGTAACAAGCATCACAATACACCGAGAAGGGCTTGTGCACATCAGGCAAGACTAGGACAGGCGCTGTTGTCAACTTCTCTTTCAGCGCTTCGAAGGCCTCTTGACATTTCTGGGTCCACTTGAACTCAACTTTGTTGCCTAGCAACGCTGTCATTGGTTTTGCAATCTTCGAGAACCCTTCAATGAATCGCCGATAATATCCGGCCATTCCAATGAAGCTCTTGATTCCTCGGGCATCCGTTGGCGCTTTCCAGTTCAGAATGTCTGCCACTTTCTTTGGATCCACAGCCAATCCTTCTTTGTTGATTATGTGACCCAAGAACAGGACTTCACTGATCTAGAACTCGCATTTGCTCAACTTGGCATACAACTGGTGCTCTCGCAATCTCTGCAATACCATCCTCAAATGATCTGCATGCTCTTCTTCGCTTCGAGAATAAACCAGAATGTCATCGATGAATACCACCACAAACTTATCGAGATAATCCATGAATACACTGTTCATCAAGCTCATGAAAAAGGCTAGCGCATTGGTCAAACCAAAAGACATCACAGTGAACTCATACAAACCATACTTGGTAATGAATGCTGTCTTCGGAATGTCCGAAGGTCGAATCCTGAGCTGATGATAACTTGACCTCAGATCAATCTTGGAGAACACACTGGCTCCTCTCAACTGGTCGAACAGATCTTCTATTCTGGGCAAAGGGTACTTGTTCTTAATTGTGACTTCATTCAGGGCTCGGTAATCGATACACATCCTTTTGGTGCCATCTTTCTTCTCCACGAATAGGACAGGGGCGGCCCAAGGCGAGGTGCTTGGCCGAATGTAACCTTTCTCTGATAGCTCATCAATCTGCTTCTTAAGTTCAACCAACTCTGGTCCAGATATTCTGTAAGCTCTCTTAAAGATGGGGGCGGTTCCAGGAAGAAGCTCTATGGCAAACTCGACTTTCCACTCTGGTGGCATACCCGGTAAATCCTTTGGAAACACATCTGGAAACTCAGACACAATCTTGATCCTCTCAATTGGGTATGCTTCACTGCTATCGACAGCCATCTGATAACAACTTCCTTTCTTCAGCTCAGGCGGGACTAACTCGGTCACCACTTCCTCTCCTAGTGGGGACACCAACTTGATTGTCCTCTTATCGCAACTGATAACTGCCTGATACTTATCTAGCCAATTCATCGCTAGGATGACATCTATTCCCTGAGTACCCATTACTATGAGGTTGGCGGGAAACGCTATCCCCCTTATTTCCACACTTATATTCAAACAAATGCTATCGGCTCGAATTCTACCACCGGCTGAGTCAATTTGAATGGGGGTTGACATGATAGTAATTGGAAGATTATGTGCTTCTACCCATGATGCAGTAATGAAAGAATGCGTTGCTCCAGTATCAAATAACACTTCTGCAATATGGGAGTCGACTGGGAACATACCTACTATCATGCCGGGGGTCTCCTGAACTGCTTCAGCCTCCAAGTGGTTCAGTATTCCATGATTGTAACGCGGCTGAGAGCGGTTGCCTGCTCCAGGTTGAGACACGTTCTGCTTTGCTGGGGCATTGGGGCCTGACTGCTGCTGGGCTGCCTTCTTCGGACATTGCATCGCCCAGTGGCCTTGCTCTCCACAGTGGAAACATGCTCTGTTTCCAACCTGAGCTGGTGCTGCCTGATTGCTCTGCTGGTTTTCTGGGGCAGGAAGACAAGGTGCCTGCTGATTCTGCCTCTAAAACTGACCTCCTAACTGATTGCTCTGACGGTTCTGATACTGGTGCTGAGGATACTGCCTTTGGAACTGCTGATGTTGCTGAGGTGGACGCTGGTTCTGCCTGAACTGCTAAGGTTGATTGCTTGAGAAACGAAAACGGTTGCTGCTTCCAGGTTGGGGTCCACTAATCTTGCGCTTACGATCCTCCATCTCCTTACGCTTCCTCTCTGTCATGATTGCTCTGTCAATCAAGTGCTGGAACGTCGGAAAGGTATGATTCATCAGTTGATAGTGCATAGGGTCAACCAAGCCTTTTCAGGAAACGGTATTGTCTCTTGGCGTCGGTGTTGACATCTTCAGGAGCATAGCGAGACAACTGCAGAAACCTGTCTCGATACTCACTGACTGACATCGACCCTTGCTTAAGGGCCAGGAACTCCTCCTTCTTCACTGTCATCAGACCTGCAGGAACATGGTACTGACGAAAGCTACCTCTGAACTCTTCCCAGGTGATGGCGTCGGGGTTGGCATGGGTGGCGAGATAAGAATCCCACCATGACTGAGCTGCTCCTCTCAACAGACGGGGACCATACAGGACTTTCTCCCTGTCGTCACACTGAGCGGTATGCAACTCCCGCTCCACAGTGCGCAGCCAGTCTTCAGCATCCATGGGGTCAGAAGAGTGAGCAAACGTTGATGGATGACCTCTCATGAATTCAGCACGCTTGTCCCTGGGCATTTGAGGCATCTGAGGCTGAGGTGGTGCTTGCTGCTGTTGCTGCTGAATGGCGGCCAGAGTCTGACCGATGGCTTGAACTGCCTGAGTCTACATCAGAAACCTCTGCTCTATCGACATCGGGGTGGGGGCGGCAGGTGCTGTTGCGGAGGCACCTCATCCTGCTGAGCGGCTCGCTCGTGCTGAGCACGCCTTCCTCCTCTGCACCTGTTCTCTGACATCTGCAGAATGCAACCACACATCAGAACTGATCTGGCAAATCTTGTAGCATAAGAAAAGAGTATAGAATTCTTCAACAGCACTGAACAGATGAGCATCTTCACTGATCTCTAACACAGACCAACACAGCTTCTCAGATAAAGAGGAAAGTGGAATAAAAGGTTTCCCAACTATATAACTAACTCCATTAACATAATAGGTAAACCAAAATGCAGGGGATACCCACACTCTGGTGACAGTCATTACAAAGATCCAAACCAAACATAGTTCATCATGCCAAACATAAATGCACAGGATATAGCAAACTACCGTGTCTGACTAAGACTAACTAAGAGCGAGACTAACGCTAAGACTGTAGCTTCTACGTATATATTTTGTATTAATTACAAGATCCAACTATAACGATCTATGGTTCTAGATTTATCTTGGTCTTGCAGTCGGGGTTGCCATAAGACTGGTGTCCACGCCGAGGTGAGCGGTACGGGTGCTGAGTCCCGACAGGAGCGGGGGAACCATCATCCAGGTGATGACGTTCCGCGCGCTTAGCCCGCAGCAGGGCGATCTCAGCACGAGCCCTACTCAGCTCGTCTAGCGCATGGTCCAGCTCCATGTTTAGCACGGCGGCTAGGTTGACTGTGCTGCTCAACCTAGGATTTTCCTCACCGACAGGTGAAACAATCACGCCTCCTGTGCTGCCAGATGGACGGCGGGGGTAGTACTTCAGGTTGAGACCGTCAGCTACCCCACCGAGAACCGAGCAGTAGTGCGAAAGCGCACGCCGTGCAGCATCTTGCATGGCCGCCTCAGCTGAGTCCCGCTCAGAGATAGAATAGTGCTCTGAGCAGACCTCAGCACCTTAGAGACTGTTCTCCGGACGGCGCACCAAGCAGGTCGCCTCCCAGCGGTCCGGGTAGACCCCACGACTATGCTGGTAGACCACACAGCGATACTCGATGGACCAAGTACGCCGGTTAAGTGCCCGACGTAGCAGGGTGTCGAGCGCGTCGTGGAAGTGACACCCGCGAGAAACATCGCGAGTGATGGGTCGAGCAACCCATCCTTCCGGCTCCTGGTCAGCAGAGAAGTCGGTGTCGTGGCTCGAGCTATCGTCGCTACCTCCGTCGTCTGGGTCTCCTCCAGCAGCTACTCCAGAGGCTGGGGCGCCCAGTGGTGGTGCAGGGGGTGCCTCCAGGGGAAGCACAGGGGAGCAGCTCCTCACGGACTCTATCTCCTGCTGGAGCGAGAAAGAAGAGCCCTGCTGCTCCTGTCGTCGACGTTCCTGCTCCTCATGCAGGCGGTGGTGCAGCCTCTCCAAGTGACTGGACTGTCCGGCCACGAGACGGCGAAGCGGACGCTCAACAAGGCGGGAGGGTAAGAAGGGGATGGCGGACTTTCGTGCAGTGTGTCTAAGACGAGCCATCTACAAAAGACACCGCAAGCAAAAGAGTGAGAACAGAATTAATATGACCAGCAAGTAATGAACCATAAATAAATGAAGGATTAGAATAAAACACAATTTTCAGCAAGGTATAATATACAGTAGAACATAGGTTTGGTCGGTATGACCAACTTTTGAAGGGATATCAAAGTCAAGGCAGGGACAGAGGTCTATAGTCCTTAGAACGACCATTCTACTCTAGGTTAGCGGTCCTACAGTCAGCACGGCTTTGATACCACCTATGTCACACCCGGTTTTAGAAGGCAAACCGAATGCGAACCATGTACATGCCAGGATCAGCAATTCACGTACACAGCAGTTACATAACATGGACATCATCACACAGTGCTCAAATAGTATTAAAAAGGGAAATAATAGTCGATTACATCATATGTCTGAGACATCCACATAGTCTTTACAATAAATCAAAGTGCGGAAAAGAAAGTAGATAAACGCGGCCTTCACAGGCAGCCGATTGGGGGTTGCCGCTAACCCACGCCTAGAACTCGTCATAGTTTTGGAACTCCTGGAAGTCTCCTTCCACGGCTTCATCTTCTCCTGAGCAGTGGTTGCAATGCTGACAACCTGGGGATGGGGGGTTTTGGTGTGTAGAGCAAGGGTGAGTACACATCAACATACTCAGCAAGTATCCTGTTTGGCTGTAGTGGACTAGCTTTATGTGGGGATAAGTCAAGCAGTTGCTTTTAGTTGGTCAGATTATTATTTACTAGTAGAAAGCCAGGTTTTAATCATTAACCCAAGTTATTAGCCCGATGTACCCTTTCCAAACGGAAAGAATACCACTTACCAGCACCATAGTCATAACCAGAACCATCAATCTCATTGCCACCTGTAACCCAAAATGTCCCTGATCAAGTACCACTAATCACTGGAGCTCCCTTGGCCGCTCATAATCGCGAGCACGGCTGATATATCAGTTTTCAAACACTCTGCAGAGGTTGCGCACTTTACCCATGAGCCGTGATTCCCTTTTTGCCTCGGGTTGTACGGACCCTTGAACACTCCCAAGGTGAGTAGGCAGGGTCTCACTACGTAGCCTTTACAAAGATTCCCCGGGGCTGTAGCCGCCTGTTAGGTTTCCTAAATGTACCGCACTCCTCCCCAAGGGACAAATCAACCTTGGAGCGAGCCGCATACACCGAGCCCCATTGACGACACGACGGCGAAGCGAACTACACCCCGGATCCTCTAATTATTCAGCTAAGGGCACCCCATTCCACCCTCATGGTTGCACTGTTTTCCCGGGCGGTCATCCAAAGAACAGGTCCTTACGGAGAGGCACTCGAGAAACCGCTCGAGCCCCCTTAAAGGCCACAAGTATAACATCATAATAAGAGAAGGGAAAACAGCGTATCACAAATAATCTCATCATGTTCATTGATTATAGTTGAGCAATAGCATAAAGCTAAACAATAATAATCCAACCCAAATAGGTAAACAAGGACATGGATAACCAAAACTAGTCAATCCCTAGGCATAAATGTGTAATGCGGGAGGTGGATTAAAGAATGAATAGGACAGAGATAGGTCAAGAGACACTTGCCTCCACCAACCGACTGCTGCTCAGGGGCTTCTCCTGCGAGTTCTTCGAGCTCTTCAACCGGATCGTTCTCTATGCGAGCGCAAACATACATACATCCACACATTTAATATAAACGAACAGTACACCATACAATAGAATGCAGTAAGTAAACAGACGTTCCACGCGGGCTCGCAGTTAAGGTTAAGAGAGAAAGAGAAAAAGACAGTCGAGGAACGATCACGTTACATATTCATGAATTAAACCACTCGCTCAATTGAAAGACATTAATACAGACACTATGTTTAGCATAAAGTAAAGTCATGTTTCATGTCTAATCATTATAAGCAGATGAAGGTGAATAAAAAAGATTGTCGCGTGGCGAGACGCGCGACATAGCACTCTAAATCGAATTAAGAAATCCACGACTCGTCGCGCGATCGAGCGCACAACGAGGCACTTTGCATTAATTGTAAAGAGACGTTAAGCTTCGCGCGACGAAACGCACGACGGCATACGTCGACTAAACTGAGTCTAAAGTGGAACGTCGCGTGAATACACGCGCGACGTTACACCTTAAACAACCTGAAATTAAAATGGATCGTCGCGCGACGAAGCGCACGACGCAACACATAAATAGAATCTGAAATTAGACAAATCCGTCGCGCGACAAAGCACGCTAACTAACGGAGTTTGATATTGACTACCAACCAAAAATAATCACCGCGAGCGCGGGTTTGCGCACGCGGGAACGCGCTAGTGGTAAACGGGGAAGCGCGAGGCCACGCCAAGGCCACGCGAACCACGCCAAGAGCCAGTACGACGCGCGCAGGGGGCCGAGGCCGCGCCGGGGCCGGGGCGGGCGCTACGCCGGGGGCCGCGCCGGGGGTCGCGCCGGGCGAGCAGGGGGCGGGGGCCGCCGCGCGCCGCCGCGGGCAGGGAGGGGGCAGGGCGGGGCCGCGCCGCCGGCGAGCGGGGAGGGCAGGGGCGCGCGCGAGCAGGGGAAAGAGAGGGCGCGCACGGGGGGGGGAGAAGAGGAGGGAGAGGGAGAGAGAGAGAGAAGGGGAGGGGAGCTCACCTCGGGGTCCAAATTTCGGTGATCGCCGTCTCCAATCCCTAGGGCACCACAGGGAGAGAGAGGTGGAAGAGGGAGAGGGAAGTTGTTGCGCGGGAGATCCAAATGAGAGAGAGAGAGAGGAGGAGAAGGAGGAGGGGCGCATGGGGGGTGTGGGCGCCAGGGGCGCGCAGGGCCGGGCCGGACCGGGCCGGGCTGGGTTGGGTTGGGCCGAGCCACTTCGCGGATCGAAACCCACGACATGCACGACCACTAAACGGAATTAAATCGCGAATCGAAATCCGAAACGGAACGAGACGAACACTCAACGTCAGACAAAGAAATGTGCTTCGGCATGATGCAACACCCATGACACTTAGGTTTTGGTTTATACATGACACGGACACCTGTCACTATACTGGTTTGAAATTGGGAAGAGGGAGCGAAGCAGGAAAGAGAAAAGAGAGTAACGCCCGAATTTGGTGAGAGAAAAGAAGAAAAAATTCTACCCCCAAATTCAGGGCGTTACAATACATAAAAGCATGATTAGGGCCAGAGTGAGACTTCCTAGAATGAATTCTCCTAATCTTGCTCTCAGGATAACCGACAGGGTACAAAATGTATCCCTCGTTATCTTGAGGCATGGGAGCCTTGCCCTTAACAAAGTTGGACAATTTCTTAGGAGGGGCATTAATTTTGACATTGTCTCCCTGTTGGAAGCCAATGCCATCCTTAATGCCAGGGCGTCTCCCACTATAAAGCATACTACGAGCAAATTTAAATTTTTCATTTTCAATTTCCTGCTCGGCAATTTTTTGCATCTAATTTAGCTATATGATCATTTTGTTGTTTAATTAAAACCATATGATCATGTATAGCATTAATATCAACATCTCTACATCTAGTGCAAATAGTAGTGTGCTCAACGATAGATGTAGATGGTTTGCAAGATTTTAATTCTACAACTTTAGCATGCAATATATCATTTTTACTTCTAAGGTCGGAAATGGTAGCATTGCAAACATCAAAATCTTTAGCCTTAGCAAGCAATTTTTCATTTTCATCTCTAAGGCTAGCAAGAGATATGTTCAATTTTTCAATCCTAGCAAGCAAATCATCATTATCATTTCTAAGATTGGGAATTGAAACATCACAAGCAATAGAATCAACCTTAGCTAACAAATTAGCATTCTCATTTCTAAGGTTGTCTATAGTCTCATGACAAGTGCTTAGCTCACTAGATAATTTTTCACATTTTTCAACTTCTAGAGCATAAGCATTTTTAACTTTAACATGCTTTTTGTTTTCCTTGATTAGGAAGTCCTCTTAGGAGTCCAAGAGATCATCCTTCTCATGGATGGAACTAATTAATTCA
Organism: Zea mays; assembly: GCF_902167145.1. NCBI lineage: Eukaryota > Viridiplantae > Streptophyta > Magnoliopsida > Poales > Poaceae > Zea > Zea mays. The sequence goes on along the minus strand of NC_050099.1, from coordinate 207,624,332 downwards.
TTTAATTTCTCCTTTTGTTGCATGTTTAAGTTGGCAAAAAGAGTACGCAAATTATCTTCCTCATCACTAGCATTATCATCGCTAGAAGACTCATATCTAGTGGAGGATTTGGATTTAACCTTCTTCTTTTTGTCATCCTTTGCCATGAGGCACTTGTGGCCGACGTTGGGGAAGAGAAGTCCCTTGGTGACGGCGATGTTGGCGGCGTCCTCGTCGTCGGAGGAGTCGCTGGAGCTTTCGTCGGAGTCCCACTCGCGACAAACATGGGCATCGCCGCCCTTCTTCTTGTAGTACCTCTTCTTCTCCTTTCTTCTTCCCTTCTTGCCGTCGCCCCTGTCACTGTCACTAGAGATAGGACATTTTGCTATAAAGTGACCGGGCTTACCACATTTGTAGCAAACCTTCTTGGAGCGGGGCTTGTAATCTTTCCCCCTCCTTTGCTTGAGGATTTGGCAAAAGCTTTTGATGACAAGCGCCATTTCCTCGTTGTCGAGCTTGGAGGTGTCGATAGGTGTTCTACTTGGTGTAGACTCCTCCTTCTTCTCTTCCGTCGCCTTAAATTCGACCGGTTGTGCTTCGGACATGGAGGGGGCGTCAAGCTCGTTAATCTTTCGTGAGCCCTTGATCATAAATTCAAAGCTCACAAAATTCCCGATTACTTCCTCGGGAGTCATTAGTGTATATCTTGGATTGCCACGAATTAATTGGACTTGAGTAGGGTTAAGGAAAATAAGAGATCTTAGAATAACCTTAACCACCTCATGGTCATCCCACTTTTTGCTCCCGAGGTTGCGCACTTGATTCACCAAGGTTTTGAGCCGGTTGTACATGTCTTGTGGCTCCTCCCCTTGGCATAGACGGAAGCGACCGGGCTCCCCCTCGATCGTTTCCCGCTTGGTGATCTTGGTGAGTTCATCACCCTCGTGCGCGGTCTTGAGCACGTCCCAAACTTCCTTGGCGCTTTTTAATCCTTGCACCTTGTTGTACTCCTCCCTACTTAGAGAGGCGAGGAGTATGGTTGTGGCTTGGGAGTCGAAGTGCTCGATTTGGGCCACCTCGTCCTCATCATAATCCTCATCTCCTACGGATGGTACCTGTGCTCCAAACTCAACAACATTCCATATACTTTTGTGGAGTGAGGTTAGATGAAATTTCATTAAATCACTCCACCTAGCATATTCTTCACCGTCAAAGGTTGGCGGTTTGCCTAATGGAACGAAAAGTAATGGAGTATGTCTAGAAGTACGAGGATAGTGTAAGGGGATTTTACTAAACTTCTTACGCTCATGGCGCTTAGAAGTTATGGAGGGTGCGTCGGAGCCGGATGTGGAAGGTGATGAAGTATCGATCTCGTAGTAGACCACCTTCCTCATCTTCTTTTTCTTGTCGCCACTCCGATGCGACTTGTGGGAAGAAGCTTTCTTCTCCTTCCCCTTCCCCTTGTTGCGGGACTCTTCCGATGTAGCCTTTCCATGGCTTGTAGTGGGCTTGTCGCCGGTCTCCATCTCCTTCTTGGCGTGTTCTCCCGACATCACTTCGAGCGGTTAGGCTCTAATGAAGCACCGGGTTCTGATACCAATTGAAAGTCGCCTAGAGGGGGGGTGAATAGGGCGAAACTGAAATTTACAAAGTTAATCACAACTACAAGCCGGGTTAGCGTTAGAAATATAATCGAGTCCACGAGAGAGGGTGCAAAACAAATTGCAAGCGAATAAAGAGTGTGACACGTGGATTTGTTTTACCGAGGTTTGGTTCTTGCAAACCTACTCCCCGTTGAGGTGGTCACCAAGACCGGGTCTCTTTCAACCCTTTCCCTCTCTCAAACGGTCCCTCGGATCGAGTGAGCTTCTTCTTCTCAATCAAACGGGAACAAAACTTCCCCGCAAGGGCCACCACACAATTGGTGTCTCTTGCCTTAGTTACAATTGAGTTGATCGCAAGAAAGAATCAACGAAGAAAGCAATCCAAGCGCAAGAGCTCGAAAGAACACAAGCAAATCTCTCTCACTAATCACTAAGGCGTTTTGTGGAATTTGGAGAGGATTTGATCACTTGGGTGTGTCTAGAATTGAATGCTAGAGCTCTTGTAAGTAGTTGAAGTAGGAAAACTTGGATGACTTGAATGTGGGGTGGTTGGGGGTATTTATAACCCCAACCACCAAACTAGTCGTTTGGTGGGGCTGTCTGTCGCATGGTGCACCGGACAGTCCGGTGCACACCGGACAGTGTCCGGTGCGCCAGCCACGTCACCAGGCCGTTGGGTTCCGACCGTTGGAGCTCTGACTTCTGGGCCCGCCTGGATGTCTGGTGGCACACCGGACATGCACTGTAGAGTGTCCGGTGCGCCACTTCGCGCGTGCCTGACTTCTACGCGCTCTGGCGCGCATTTAATGCTGTAGCAGGTGACCGTTGGCGCCGAATAGCCGTTGCTCCGCTGGCTCACCGGACAGTCTGGTGTACACCGGACATGTCCAGTGAATTATAGCGGAGCGAATTCCCGAAGCTGGCGAGTTCTAGAGTCGCTCTTCCCTGGGGCACCGGACAGTCCGGTGAATTATAGCGGAGCGCCTCTGGATTTTTCCGAAGGTGAGGAGTTCAGTGTGAAGCCCCCTGGTGCACCGGACACTGTCCGGTGGCACACCGGACAGTCCGGTGCGCCAGACCAGGGCACACTTCGGTTATCCCTTTGCTCTTTTTGATGAACCCAATCCTTGGTCTTTTTATTGGTTAAGTGTGAACCTTTGGCACCTGTATAACTTATACACTAGAGCAAACTAGTTAGTCCAATTATTTGTGTTGGGCAATTCAACCACCAAAATCATTTAGGAAAAAGGTGTAAGCCTAATTCCCTTTCAAGCACAGGGAGAAGTACGGCTTCTTCGAGACCACCAACGGATGCTGCAGGACATCTTCTTTGTCTAGCAGCACCAAGGGAGGAGTATGGCTTCTCCATCTAGCAGCACGTCTTCGACAGCTACCAGTACCAATCCACACGTGGGAGAGAAGACGTGGAGCCGTGCGGAGCCAGATTTCAGGGCTCCGGCTCCCAACGTGAAAACATGCTCCCGCTCTGTATATGGAGCCGTTTTTAAGACGTCGTTTGGGAGGGATCCGGCAAGGAGCCAGAGCTAGAGCTGACTAGAAGCACTCCCAAACAGGCACTAAACTTTAATCCTAGAATTAATGGAACCAAACATGACCTAAACGTTAGTCCATGAACTAAACTTTAGTTCTAAAACCAATGGAACCAAACACGGTCTAAAACTTAAATTGTAACTGGAATTGTTTTTGTTAAACTTGTTTTAAAAGGGCTGAGATGCTCTAGAAGAGGAGACATTCAGGAGTCGATGACTTGTCAAACTGACTTCAAAGCTAGTCTGCTCTTCTCTTCTGTTTTGACTGTTGTTTCGTTGGGTGGATTGGTCTAATAGACTTGTTTTTTTTGGCTTGCGTGGGCTCAATACTTCATATCTCCTAAATTATTTTTATGGGCCATCTGCAAAACTATAGATTCTATTGGACAGTGACCCATCTCTATCCCTATTCATCACCTAAACTAGCCTGTTGTCCATACTTTGCTACGGATCCGTACTTTGCTACGAGTTTTATAAATCATATAAATAGATATTAAGATATTTATTTAAATATAATTATTGTTCATTTCTAAATACAAAGGTATGTGTGGTATAGTGGTTAGCTCCAGATTTCTGGAGCAGTGGGCGTGGGTTCGAGTGCTCGGTCTGCACTATTTTTTGATATAATTATTCTTTATTTATAAACATTAAGGTATGTGTGGTCTGGAGTGCTGGACATGTGGTCCATAGGGTAGTAAATGAGAGAGCGTTGTGTGGGGCCCACAGGACACGACCCCAAGGCGAGGCGCGTGGGGCGGGTACAGAGTGTCAGCGCCGACGAATGACATTTAGATATATTTTGTGATGGTGGCATTAGAGCACAAATGAAGTCCTAAATTTTTAAATATAGAACTCAAGTCATAAAAATTGTCTCCAACAAGAGTCCTAATTTGCTATTTTTTGTCAAATAGATTAAGAACTAGGTGGTTGGGGTCTTAAATATAGTACTCATCGACCTGGGTCCTATCTTTCCATTTTCCTCTAAACCAACCGATGGAAACTGTTGTTGAAGTAAAAAAAAAAGACGCCAAGATTTTGACGACAAGGATAAAAACCAGAAAACAATTTATACATTGTTAGAGTTAAAAAATTATTTGAGCCCTAAACATTTTAAACAAGGTCCTATTTTAAGTTTTAGGGCTCTTGTTTAGACTTATGGTTGGAGATGCTCTTATATGATATGATAGCTTTGGTATTGTGATGAAATACAATAGACGCGGAATAGTGAATGGACCCTTTTCATGTTTCACTCATGGATCCGGTGCTGGTTGCTTTGGGTAATTGGGCTCACGTGAACTTCGGCCCGAGTTTCTACAGAGCCCAGGCGGAGGTAGGCCCAGTAGAGTATTCTGGGCAATTGGAGATCAAAACAGCCCAACCACATCACTGCCTGGTGCGGTGGTGCCTGCACTGGAACTCTGGGACTGGAAGCTTCCGCAGTACCGCCCCACTCAAATCTCTCGACACCTGTCCTCTCGGCGTGATCTCGCTCACTCGTGGGCTCGTGGCGACAACTGGGCGACCGACGCCGATGCCAATTGCCAAGTGCCCTGGTCTTGATCGGTCTCTTCGCCAGGTCTTCGCCTCCAGGCCTTAGTCGGGCCCTTCGCCGGCGACGAGCACCGCCAGGCATGCACACCACATGCTCTCCCATTCCTGCTGCGCGGAATTGAGTTCGCTAACCCTAACCTACACTATTTGGCTGTATTCGTATCTGATTTATAATTACAAGTGTATACATGTATTATTCCTACTAACCTACAGTCTCTCTTGCAAACATTATTGAATGTATATGTGTACACCCATGCCCTTTACCAGGTCCGCCTCTGGCTGTAAGTGTAAGTGTGTGATGTTTTGCTTGCCTGAACATGTTCTGATTTGGTTTCTAGGGTCATCTGCTCGTTGCATGATAATCCTGTATTTTGGTCACATAAACGAGTTTGCTATCTATTTCTAGCTTATCTATAACTCCATAGTCAGGCTGATCAAGCTTTACAATCACTGAGTTGCGTGACCGAGTGGATCTTGCTGTGTGCTTTTAGAAGCTTGGAAGTAACAATGAGTATTCTTATTCAGACTTTATGCCTTGCATAGTTTTTGTTTAGCTGCAATGGATCCTGAAAATCTGGCATTGATGTCATAGTATAATAATCTTGCTGAAATCATAGGATCATCGCTTCCACAGGCATTGTTTTACGAAGTAATTTGCCCAAACTCAGAACATTGTTTGAACTGTGGCTCTGCCCTTGTTTGCAACATGAGTACCATCCTTATCCAGCCATTATGACTTGTAGAAATGTTTTTCCAACATAAGTACCATTATGTACACTTCCGACGGTGCATTGGCTGGACAATAAATTTATGATCATTATGAATTTTACTTTCTCTGGTCATACCTGTCATACTCTCTATGAATCTCACATTTTCTTACTGAAACAACAACAGCAATAACATGATACACTGCTATGAAAATTGTATAGCTGTAATATCTATAGCCTTACGGTGGAACGGGTGGATGCATAATTTACGGTTCAATTTGTCAAAGTCGGTAGTGGCCAGTGGGCACAAAAAGAAGCACACATGATTATTGCATGATTCAATACTTGCCTGTTTCTTGATGCATGCACATGGATGGGTATAATCATGCAATCTTTCATGTGCAATTGTGCAGGTGACACCGCATAACATCAATTTATTTTGGGAAAAAAGTTGCAGTGATGAATCATAAATGGTTCACAGGGATGATCCGCTGTTGCTATGTGTGTTCATAGGTACACCCGGTAAGTCTAAATTGATTTCTTTCCTCTTGACGTGCTCACTGAAGAAAAAAAGATCTATTATACATAATTATTAGTCTTGATCCGTTTAATTATCTGTTTGTAGTTGGGCCATTTTATCTGGACTTACAGTTATTTCCTACTTCTCACCTAAGCTAGCTTTTAATGGAAGTGCTAAGTTTACTTCATTGGGAAGATGAAGAGGTGATTCTATCCAATAAAAGGGGTTGCAGAGATCTGTAAATCAAAAATATTTTTATAATATGGTTCCCACACAGACACTGTAAGGGCTTGTTTGGTAAGGGGATTGGAGTGGATTAAGTGGGAAATGAACTAATTTTCCCCGTAATCCCTTCCATTCCAAACAAGCCCTAACTGTTTGGAGGAGGGGGAATATACATAAAATATTGGGAGGACTAGTTAAATTGATTAGGCACCTCATTCTGTTACTTTGCTTCCAACTATTGTGAATCCATGTTATTTTTCAGACCTTTTATAATCCTGTACAGTTAGTCTTTATATCATATATCAGTTAAGAGACACCTCTTCAAAGTGAGTGTATCGTGATCATTCATGTCAATTAGATACTTTCCTCAACCTCCTGTTTACTTCTCTTACTTGGGCCCCATCAATCTCCCTTCTGAGTTCTGACCCTTTGAACACACTACAACTGCAATTGGTAGGTGGTGCTAACCTTTCTGTGGTGACTTCTTCATTGTGTGTGCTCTCTAAAATTGGCAGGAATGCCTCTTTCTTAACTCTATTTCACCTCACTGTTTTTTTAAAATTTGACAACTAAATCTGGATAAGAAGTGATACTCAAGTATTTATTGTCACTTTGCTTCTATTTGAGCTCCTTCAATTATTTGCTGCAAGTCTTTTGCTCACTAAATCATGCATAATGCAAACGATGTTAACAAGTCTGACCCATTGACACCTGCTACCTTGCACAACTCTTAACATTCTATTCTTGTTGACACTTTGCTTCTACTTTGACTTTGAGTGCCTTGAATCATCTGCTGCAAGTCTTCTTTTGGTCAATAAATCATGCATGATGCGAACGGTGTTAAGAGGTCTTACCCATTGACACGTGCCACCTTGCTTTGATGACAGCCAACTGCTAAAGCAACATATACTACACTGCAAAAGTTGATACCTGCAGAGGATAAATAATACTGCTCCACTCAAACATATCTCTATGTGATGCCATACTAATATGAAATTTCTTTTTATGTTGATTTTGATCTTGTGCTTGCTTTATATATGTGTCTTTATTCATTTGTTCCTTGTAATTCTATTTTACCTCCTCTGTAACAAAGTGCCATTGGATGTGTTGAAAGTCATGTTATTGACAATAATATGGTGCATATCATCTCAATAGGTTTATATGTTCACTTCTGTTTGTTCACTCAGTGCTACATAAGATGCTGCACTAAATCACATACATACTCGTGGATTTGCTTTTAGCTGGAAAGGAGACTTTTCATTTTCCCCATTTAGAATGATGTTAGGGTCATTCGTCATCCTTTACTCATCTGATGATTGTGCAGCTAAATAGCTTATACTTGAAGAAGGGCTAGATTGAAGTACTACTCAAATGTTCAATCACGATTATGTATTTATGTGCAAGATCATATAAGTTCAATATATGAATTTCCTTTGCATATGTAAGAAAAACACTGTTTGAATCATGATGCACTATAGATAGAATCACTGAGTATTGTACTAATTTTTCACGGTTGATTTCATTTTACTTTCATTCCTTTCCAACTCAACTATTAACATAACAGAATTAGCAATTCAGTGGAGTGAATTATGCTGGAAAGAAGAGGGCCTTTTTTCATGTCTTTTTGAAGTAGTTTAACACTATTCCGTTATTAGTTCCACACTGATATTTTTCATGGTCTAATTCACTAAAGGTTTTGGCATAATATTGTTTAAGAAAGCGATCCAAAGGTGTTCATCCACTTTTGGATAGTTTTGTCCTTAAAGTATAACATTTTTCCATAGTATACCATATTCATCTGATGCAAACTTATTTAATGCCAGGTTGCGCTCTACTTTTCATAGAATATGATCAGTTGCAACAGGGAACAGGCGTTGAGGGCCAGGGAAATTGCTCTAAAGAAGATAGAAAGCAAAGATTTTTTTGGTGCCCAGAAGACTGTGCTTAAAGCTCAAAAGCTTTTTCCAGAGCTGGAGAATGTGTCTCAGCTGTTAACCATCTGCAGTGTGCACTGTGCAGCAGAGTTAAGGGTGAATGGAGAGATGGACTTCTATGGAGTCCTTCAAGTGGAGGAAGGTGCTGATGAAGCCTTGATAAAAAAGCAGTACCGCAAGCTCGCAGTTTCACTTCACCCTGATAAAAATTGTTTTGTGGGTGCTGAGGCAGCTTTCAAGTTGATTGCTGAAGCTTATTCTGTACTATGTGATCCTGCAAAGCGAAATGATTATGACCTGAAAAGGAGCAATGTATTTAGAAATGTGCCAAAGCTAGCCAAACAGCAACCATCAAAGTGGACTAATTCACATAGACAGAGCATGCCTGGATTTAGAGAAACATTTTGGACTGTATGCCCAAATTGTCGGATCCAATACCAGTACTACAGCAGTATCCTGAACATCATGGTCCACTGTCTGAACTGTAAAAGGAGTTTTATTGCATACAGGCTGAATCAACAGCCCATGGCCACTTCATCAAGTGTACCCAACAACTCCCAAGTTCCTGCAAACATGTTTGTGAATAAACAGCGCGACACTCCCAATCAACAAGGTCACTCTGTGAAGCCTTCATGTGTCGGTAGAGGCACCAATGTCAAGCCAAATGGTTACCAAGACCTTGTTCACATGTTTCGAAATCAACAACATCGCGTTCACAGTCAAAATGGTCATCCTGTGAAGCCTTCTGCAGGAAGAGACACAGATGCAAAGCTGAGAATGAATGTGGCCCACCGTGATGAATACATGAAAGGGAAAGGTAATGACCCGGAGATGTCGAGGGGGAAATTTCAATTTTCAACGCTGAATGAAGATAAATTTTCTGTCCCAATGGGAAATGGGGACATGCAAGGAAGGTCATCAATTTCAGCTCTTGCTGATCCAAACATTATTGACACACAGAAATCAGTTCAGGAAGATGCGTCTGCAGTGCCAGATGCTATGGATCTGCTTGGCTCTGCAAGGCCTTCTGCAGGTTGGAAAACATATGGAGATTCAAGGATAAATGTTGCAGGTAAAAAATTGATGCTAGATCATGTTGATCTAAGTATTATTGGCAGAAGAAACTTGCAAAGACAAGATGCATCTACAGTGCCTTCTAGTGCCGGATCCTCTGGTACCCAACAGTCAGTTAAGAGGAAAACATATGCTGATGGCAATATTTGCCTAAACACGGATACCAACAAGAGACCAATGAAGAATAAATGTCCATCTGATGTTAACATGAGTTGTAAACAAGTATGTGATGATGGTGTCACCAATGCTGGCATACAATTAGATCCACTTCATTTGTCCAGCAATGTAGACACCCACCACAAGCCAAAAGTTACTGATCATCATGCAAATATCAAGGAAAAAGCTACTGAAACTGATAGTGATAAGGACAATATCATGGAAGAAGCTCCTCAAACTGTTAGTGAAAAGAAGCCTTCCTACTCTGAGTGTGTCACCTTACCTGATCTAGATTTCTTCAATTTTGAGAAGGTTAAGGATATCAATGTGTTTGAAGTTGGTCAGATATGGGCCCTCTATGATAACCTTGATGGCATGCCAAGATATTATGCTCGTATAAAGCATTTTGATGCCTCGAACTTCGAAATACATTCAACTTGGCTGGAGTATGTTGCAATGGATGAAGATGAGAAGTGGACTGATGAAGAACTGCCTACTGCTTGTGGAAACTTTCGCCTTGGAAAAGGAACCGATATATTAGAAAAGGAAATGTTTTCTCACATTGCTACTTGGACGAAAGGTAAAAAGAGGAAGTCGTATGTCATATATCCTAACAAGGGTGAGGTATGGGCTCTTTACAAGGGGTGGAGCATGGAATGGTGCTCAGATGCAGATAATCATAGATCATATGAGTATGAGGTTGTGGAAGTCGTGTCAAGTATGTCAGCCAATGGTGGCGCGACCGTTGTCCCACTGGTCAGGATTAACGGATTTGTTAGTTTATTTGCAACAGCTAAGGACAAACCTTCATTTGTGATACCATCAAGTGAGCTGCTCCGGTTTTCTCACAGCATTCCTTTTTATAGGACTAAAGGAAATGAAAAGGTTGGTGTTCCAAGAGGATTTCTGGAACTGGACAATGCATGTCTCCCTGCTGACCTGGATGCAGCATTCCCTTCTCTTACTCTTGATTCTTACATGTCTCTCGGCAAGAACGAAAGCAGCACATTTGTTGATGTGACCACTGACAATACAAGTTGTAGGATGGATCTGGGAGATGATCAAATTGCTCAAAAAGAGAATGACCACCCAATATCTACAGACAATCCCAAAGATATGTGCCCGGAACAAAATACACCCTTAAAGGAAACCACTAATTATGCCAAAGAGTCTGGTGATTGCTCTCTTCAAAGCAGCCTCTCCCCCATCATATACACATATCCTGATTCTGATTTCCACAGATTTGAAGAAAATCGCTCCTGCGAGAAGTTTGAACGTGGACAAGTATGGGCCCTGTACAACAACATTGATAAACTCCCCAAGTTCTATGCCTGGGTAAGAAAAGTCAGGGAAGAGCCGTTTAGAGTCGAGGTGATCTGGCTCGAGGCCTGCCCCGAACAGGACCAGGAGAAACAGTGGCTGGAGCAGGACATACCCATCAGCTGCGGGACATTCAAGATCCGAAAATGGAGAGCCGAGTACGGCACAAACGACACCTTCTCTCATCAAGTAAATGCCAGAGAAACCGGCGCAAAGTGGGCGCTCGAAATCCTCCCGCAGGTCGGCGACATCTGGGCCGTCTACATGAACTGGGCACCTGACTGGGTCCCGTGCGGTGCTGACGCCTGCGAGTTCGCTATCTGCGAGGTCGTCGAGCGCACCGCTGAAGCTAGCACAAAGCTCGCCTTCCTGGCCCAAGTCGGCGGCTACCGGTCCGTGTTCAGGCCTGACGAGCAGAGGGGAGTGTTGGAGGTGCCTGCCACGGAGAGGACGAGGTTCTCCCACCAGATACCTTATTTCCGGCTGGCGGGAGAGGGAGGTGGTGGGCTCCGTGGCTTCTACGAGCTTGACCCTGCTTCCGTCCCCGACGCCTTCCTGTATGGGGACACCTGATGATGTGGACTGGCAGACGGTGAAGCAGGTTTCCTAGATGGTTGAACCGAACCCTGAGTCTGGGTAGCATTATGTCTCAAGTGTTAGGCTGTCACTTTATGTCTCACTGGAACCGTGCGGATGTAGATACGGAGGTGCCTGGGGTGGGTGGGTTATCGTCCTGTACACACTGTGGAAAAGGTCTGTTGTGCTGGTTACAGAGCATGGCTACCGATCAAGTTAATTCTGGATTACCAGGGTCACGACAATGTTTAACGTTAGCTTATGATATACTAGTGCGGAGGTGGAGCTGTACCCCGCACCACTTGCACCGTGGAGGCGTGGACTATGCTTTTACCATGCAATTTTGGAGCTGAAACCTGGACAACTCAAGTTTAATACTGCTATATGTATGGAGTCGTCTGTTACCTGGACAGTTGGAAATATGGCCTTTGAATGCTGTCTGTGTCCCTGTCGTTGGTAGCATGCACTGGTGAGTGACTACCCTTGTTATGTTACCTAGCCTGGATGGAAATTTACATTCGCTCCACAGGATGGTTTGCTGCCCGTGTTAGCTTATTCTGGAATCCAGTCTGTGCTCGTCAGAAGGAATGCATATAAAGGGTTCATGATATAGACAATAGGCCTTCAAAGACCTCATCAGAAGGAAGAAACTAGGGTTGAAGGCTTCCATCTAAAAGGTTCATGATGCTCAAAAGGATGGATGAATTGGTTTCTCTAAAAATTCTTGATATAATTAATAATTAAGTCATAATTGCAAGTCTAACTTCACATGAGTGTGTTCCGATGTGTCCTTTGGGTCTCTAAAGTGCATCTAGCCACTAGTTGGAGTGGTGTGTATTATCTCTTAAGTCGTCTTAACAATTGTGTGGCGTGAGTGAGAGAGAAATTAACCGTTTGGTTGCGGGACAGCCAGGACAGGAACATCCCCTATCGTTCTCTCTCGTCCCTCCAATTTTGAGGGACCATAGGGGACAACACTGGATAGTTCTGTCCCAACCCTTGACTCAGAACCAAACAACCTAATTTGAGGGATCGTTCCATCCCATCCCGTCCTATCATTGTAACCAAACGCACCCTAAAGGGCGGTGAGGGAGGGAGGTCGTTGGTTCGATGGACTCACCCGGGAGACCGGGAGGTGTATCAGTTCAGAGAGAAGACATAATATGCTATGTAGGTGAGCTAGGTTCCATCTCTCTCTTTTTATAGTGTACTATGATATTGGGATGATCTAGTCCAGAGCCTATTTTTAGAGTCGGACCTTCTAAATGGCTCACCTTTATAAATGGCCCTCATCTGTAGAGGCTCTTAATTGATTATTATAGAATACTTTCTTCGTTACAATTTATAATTTATAATTCATTTGATTTTTACCTCGTATTTGTTAGACTGTCTTGTCTTATTAAAAAACATAATTATTATTAATTTTTACTGTGATATTATTTATTATATAATATATTTTTTAATTATATAATATACTTTAGATATGGTTTAAATTTTTTTTATTTTTTTTGAAAAAAATAAGACGAGACAGTTAAACTTGGTAAACAAAAGTCAAACGAAATATAAATTAAAATAGATGGAATACTATTTTTTGGTAGCGCCATTGTAAATGGGTTATTCGTCTTGTAGGAAACGGGTGACGCCTAAGAGGGGGTGAATTAGGACTTCTAAAACTTTTACTAAACTAGGCCACAATTAAATCTCTAGAGCAAAATCTATGCAAATAATCAAAACTAGAATGCGTAAACTAGGTTTTGTCTAAGTGTTGTTATCTCTACAGCAAAGGCTAAGTTTCAATCTACACTAAATAAGTATGATTACAAGATTGAAACTTAAATGCTTAATATAAATGCGGAATGTAAAGAGCTATGTAGAGAAGCAAACTCTCGTGGATGACGCCGGTATTTTTACCGAGGTATCCGGAACCGCGCAAGGTCCCGACTAATCCTCGTTGGTGCCCCTACGCAAAGGGAAGCCCACGCGAGGGCCAAGCACCTCGGTCGAGTAACTCCGTAGAGAGCCGCGGGCCTTCTCCACGCGCAAGTGGTGCTCCGCTTCCGGCTCCTCTCGGACGCTCCCCGTCGTCTCCACTATCGAGCTTCCGGCCGAAACGCCGCGGGTCTCGTTCCCTCCGGTACACGGTGGCGGCCGTGACACAAACGCGGTTGTCACGGTCTCGCAAGACTCTCGCCCCACTCGGTACAATTACAACGACTCACGCAAGAGCCGAGGGGTTGTGTGGTTTTACAAAACTCACTCAACTAACTAGGGTTCACCTAGAGCAAGCGCTAAAGCGGTCTAACTAACCTAAGCACTTCGCAAAGCACCTACGCTAATCACCGAGTGATTCTATTAAGCACTTGGGTGTTTGAGCTCTTGGAAATATGCACTATATGCCTTGGTATGTTGCTTGGGCTCTCACACTTGAGAATGGCCGGTTGGGGTGGTATTTATAGCCTCCACACCCCTAACTAGCCGTTGGACAGAAAGCAGCAGCTTTCTGTCGTTGGGTGCACCGGACAGTCCGGTGCACCACCGGACACTGAACAGTAGATGTCCGGTGCACGCCACGTCAGCCGACCGTTGGCGCCTGTAGCAGTCGACCGTTGGATCCGACCGTTGCCGTCTGCCCGTTGGCACACCGGACAGTCCGGTGCTACAGCCAGAGAGCGCCTGTCTGCGGCCTCTCTGCGCAGACTGTCCGGTGCCTCACCGGACAGTCCGGTGCACACCGGACACCAATGTCCGGTGCGCCACCAGGCGCTGGCTGACAGCCTTTATCTTGGATTTCTTCGCTGATTTCTTCGGGCTTCTTTGTTCTTGAGTATTGGACTCCTATGCATCTTTTTATGTCTTCTTTTGAGGTGTTGCATCCTCATTGCCTTGGTCCAATTCTCTTTGCATCCTGTGAACTACAAACACAAACACTAGAAAACTTATTAGTTCACGGATTGTGTTGTTCATCAAACACCAAAACTCAATTAACCAAAAGGCCCGGGGTCCATTTTCCTTACAATCTCCCCCTTTTTGGTGATTGATGACAACACAACCAAAGCAAGCAAATAATACAAATATTTGAGTGAAAATATGCAATCTACTTGCTGAGATGCAAGATTGTCCCCACAATGTGATATTATGGACTTAAGCCTCCCCCTAACTCCATAATTCACTTACTTCCTATTTTTGGACCAAATAACCAAAACCACTTAAAAAGTCATTTGTAGATATAAAATTTTAAATTGGTGGTGTTTGGTGTTTGATATAGTTTTCATTGCTTTGGTCCCTAAACTTCTCCCCCTTTGGCATCAACCACCGAAAAGGAAGACATTAAAAGCATGTAGGAAGTAAATAGAAGCTTGCCCTCAACAAGAAATGTATCAAATGATATCACTAGAAGAATATTAAATTAAGCCATGAATGATACCACTTGAAGGAGTCCTTAAAAGATTACTCCCCCTAAATGAGTTGTCTCATTTAGAAAGAGTTTTTCTCCCCCTTTAGAGATGAAGAAATACTCCCCCTGACAGAGATCCTCTACTTAGGAAAAAACATGTGAAAATTAGAAGTGCAAGACATGATTTGAAAAGACTAACTTCCCTTATGCATAGGTAACAGAATATGAGTTAACTACTTATGCATTTTTAGCAACATGGAAGCATATGATATGAAATATAGTCTAATCAAATATTGGAGAAGACATGTAAATGATACTGAATGTAGTCTCAAAAGATACCAATTGAAGATCAATGGCGAGCTTGAGAGACATGAGAGTTCTTGGAGATTTTGCAGTGGAAGATTGTTGTCTTTCTCCGGGGACTTCATTTTCCTTACAATGAGACTATCACATGAAATAGACTTGAAAAGGTGTTAGTCTCAAAGTGTTGGATTATAGAGTAACCTCCCCCTAAAAGTGTGCATACAAGTTTTGAATACTTGTAGGAGACATGCACTTTGATTTGATATCAAGAGGGGTAAATTATCCATAATCCTAACTTTGGCACATATAAGTTAAATGATACAACTTGTAGAAATCAAAATTTTTAATTGATGCATCATTTACTATGGAGTGATATAGAAGCTATGTGCCGTGCTTAAATAAACATTTTAAGCCATGTAGGTTTGCTTAAGTATATGAATTAAGACCAAGCAATCCTACCATATGATTTACCTAGTATGCATGATTTTAAACAAAAGTACATAACAAATGTAATACTAGGCAAGAAAGGTAAACTAGATAAAAGATAAATAGATACGCATATCTAAAAACGAGAAATATAATAAAACTAGTTACCTAAGTCATGGGTGGGAAATTTGGGTCCAAAATTTTCACTAACCCACTTGGCAATAAACTTGATCCAATATGATGTATCTCATGATATACATCCCAATTTGCCAAGTCTCCAAATTTCCCGCAGACCTTCGGTCCACTCACTTCCCTTTCGGGATCCAAACCTTCTTGGTGCTTTTCATGGTTGAAATTATCTCCTTTGGCACCCAGATGCGTTTGGCCCCCTTTCCTTTGTTGGCTTGCTTGTTGGCCTTGATTGCTATCATCTTTCCGTTCTTTTTCTTCTTGATCAAATATGGTGTAGCATCCTTTTTGTTCACCTTTTTGATGTAGGAGTTGGAGATTTTGCTTGATGGCTTTTGCTTGAGCTTTTGCCTTTGTTTATCCCCGGTCATCGCCTTGCATTGAAAAGACTTGTGGCCTTCCTTGTGGCATAGCCTACAAATCACAATTTCTCCCTCTACAGGCTTGTTCACTCCCGCAGTGGTGTTATCCTGTGGAGGTCGGATTTGTTTGGCCTTGCCTTTCTTGTCATACAAAGCCTTCCCAAGACGAGCCACTTCTTGCTTCAATTGTTCATTTTCCTTTGCAACCTCGTCCGAACATGTCTCTACAACAATATTCTCAACAACGACTTGGTTGCAGGGGTTAGAATCATCAATTAAATCAAAGCAGGAAGTAGAAGCATATTTCTTAATTATTTCAGGTATTTCAACTAAAGATGCTGCTGGGGTGCTACCAATGTTTTCTAGCTTAGTAGTTAGCTCATTATTGTGTATGCTAAGAATTTCCATTTTCTCTAGCAAATTTTCAATAGCTTCTTGGGAGCTAGCTAACTTAGCCTTAAGTTTTTCATTCTTTTTAATAAGGCTGTCATCGGTAGCAGTGGATGGAGCACTAGATTCTAATAGCTCAATTTTAGTTGATAGCTCACTATTTAAGTTTGCAAAAGTTTCAAATTTTTCTAGCAAACCTTTGTAATCATTTTGAGAGCTAACCAACTTATTTTTCAAAGTTTTAAGTTGAGCTTTTTGCTTACTGCAAATATCCTGGAAAAAATTAACGGCTTCCGCAAGCTCTTTTAGAGAGGCCTTTCCCTCACCTTCATCATCACTACTACTTTCATCACTAGAGGATGGAATGCTTTTGTTACCTCTTGCCATAAGGCATTTGTGTGATGACCGTGATGATCGTGACGAGGACCGGTGGATGCGCGTCCTTGGAGGTTCATCTTCACTTGAAGAATCATCCCAAGTTCTAACACTTGTTAGCGCCTTGCCTTTGCTCCTCTCCTTTTTGGGTTTGGCCATATTTGGACAGTTGTCCCTGAAGTGGCCCCTCTCCCCACATGCGAAGCATCCTCTCTTTCTTTGCTTTTTCCTGTCAATGTTAAAGAGAAGATCCTCGACCTGCAGGGGCACACCCATTAGATTAATCTTGCGGATCATCCTCATTACCTTTCCGACGCGTCGGATTGTTTCTTCGTCCTCGGAGGATGATGAGCATGGTTGATTATCTTCATCATCATCACTTTCTTCTTCTTCTTCCTCTTCTTCGCTTGAGGAACTTGGAGTGGGAGCCTTCTTTTTGCCCTTCCTTTCATCACATGCAAAAGCATATGGTCTTGAGGAAGCTGGCTCCTCTCCCCGACTCATTTTTCGCGACATCTCAAAAGCCGCGATTTTCCCAATCACGATGGTCGGGGTCATGTTGCTCAAGTCCTCCATGTTGTGAAGGATGGTGATGATGCTCCCATATCTTTGTTGTGGTAGCAGGGAGATAATCTTCCTCACAATGTCCGCATCACCTAGCTTATTAATGCCAATAGAGTTGAGCTCATTGATTATTAGATTCAAACGAGAATACATGTCTCTAACAAGCTCATCATCTTTCATGGCAAAAGAATTATACTCATTTAAGACTAGGCAATGTTTTTGCTCACGGACATTGGATGTGCCGTCATGGAGCTCGTGCAATTTTAGCCAAATCTCATTAGCAGTTTTCAAGGTAAATACTTGATTAAAAATATCCATGCTAAGAGATTCATACAAGCAATTTTTGGCTCTAGCATTTAAATGAATTTCTTTTTCCTCACTCGTGGTGGGTTTCTCGGAATTCTTGATGGGTTTCATCCCGTCACGAGTGACTCTCCAAACACCTAGATCAACGGCCTCTAGGTAACAAGCCATTCTAGCACTATAATAAGGGAAATTAGTGTCGTCGAAGTGTGGTGGCCTATGGGTATCCATCCCTTCCTCTAAAAAGTGTCGGCTCTTTTAGCGGTGAAGCTAAAGCGTTTCAAATGAGCCAAACCGGGCCTCTGATACCAATTGTAGGAAACGGGTGACGCCTAAGAGGGGGGGTGAATTAGGACTTCTAAAACTTTTACTAAACTAGGCCACAATTAAATCCCTAGAGCAAAACCTATGCAAATAATCAAAACTAGAATGCGTAAACTAGGTTTTGTCTAAGTGTTGCTATCTCTACAGCAAAGGCTAAGTTTCAATCTACACTAAATAAGTATGATTACAAGATTGAAACTTAAATGCTTAATATAAATGCGGAATGTAAAGAGCTAAGTAGAGAAGCAAACTCTCGTGGATGACGCCGGTATTTTTACCGAGGTATCCGGAACCGCGCAAGGTCCCGACTAATCCTCGTTGGTGCCCCTACGCAAAGGGAAGCCCACGCGAGGGCCAAGCACCTCGGTCGAGTAACTCCGTAGAGAGCCGCGGGCCTTCTCCACGCGCAAGTGGTGCTCCGCTTCCGGCTCCTCTCGGACGCTCCCCGCCGTCTCCACTATCGAGCTTCCGGCCGAAACGCCGCGGGTCTCGTTCCCTCCGGTACACGGTGGCGGCCGTGACACAAACGCGGTTGTCACGGTCTCGCAAGACTCTCGCCCCACTCGGTACAATTACAACGACTCACGCAAGAGCCGAGGGGTTGTGTGGTTTTACAAAACTCACTCAACTAACTAGGGTTCACCTAGAGCAAGCGCTAAAGCGGTCTAACTAACCTAAGCACTTCGCAAAGCACCTACGCTAATCACCGAGTGATTCTATTAAGCACTTGGGTGTTTGAGCTCTTGGAAATATGCACTATATGCCTTGGTATGTTGCTTGGGCTCTCACACTTGAGAATGGCCGGTTGGGGTGGTATTTATAGCCTCCACACCCCCAACTAGTCGTTGGACAGAAAGCAGCAGCTTTCTGTCGTTGGGTGCACCGGACAGTCCGGTGCACCACCGGACAGTCCGGTGCACGCCACGTCAGCCGACCGTTGGCGCCTGTAGCAGTCGACCGTTGGATCCGACCGTTGCCGTCTGCCCGTTGGCACACCGGACAGTCCGGTGCACACCGGACAGTCCGGTGCTACAGCCAGAGAGCGCCTGTCTGCGGCCTCTCTGTGCAGACTGTCCGGTGCCTCACCGGACAGTCCGGTGCACACCGGACACCAATGTCCGGTGCGCCACCAGACGCTGGCTGACAGCCTTTATCTTGGATTTCTTCGCTGATTTCTTCGGGCTTCTTTGTTCTTGAGTATTGGACTCCTATGCATCTTTTTATGTCTTCTTTTGAGGTGTTGCATCCTCATTGCCTTGGTCCAATTCTCTTTGCATCCTGTGAACTACAAACACAAACACTAGAAAACTTATTAGTTCACGGATTGTGTTGTTCATCAAACACCAAAACTCAATTAACCAAAAGGCCCGGGGTCCATTTTCTTTACACGTCTCTAGACACCACTATGTATTTTTTAAGATGGGATGTTTTTATCTTCGCCTCAAAAATCAAGACTAATAATCAAGACTAGTACCCCTGTTCCAAATTAAAATTTGTTTTAAACTTTTAATGAACTCATACAATAATTGATGTATTTGTTTTGTATATATGTCTAGATTCATCACCATGCATTTGAATATAAAAACCAAGAGCTAAAATAAATACTAAAATAATCAAGACTAGTACCCATGTTCCAAATTAAAATCCGTTTTAAACTTTTAATGGACTCATACAAGAATTGATGTATGTGCTTTGTATATATGTCTAGATTCATCACCATGCATTTAAATATAAAAATCAAGAGCTAAAATAAAATATTAATTTGGAACGGAGAAAGTATATTTGTATGCTCGCCTTATTAATAAAATCATCTGTCCTCCAAAATCGATTATATAGTAGTGTATGGACAGGCATCCGAACCAACACTTAGGGCTAGTTTGGGAGCCACAAAACTGGAGGGGGTTAGAGGAGCTAAAATCCACTCATTATTCAAAATTATATAAGGAGATGATTTTAACCCCTTTAGTGCCCGTTCGATTAGCTGGGATTAAGACCTGAAACTATTCCTGCTCATCAGTTTTAATATAAATAAAACTAACATTCCACGTGAAACAGTTCCAAAGGATTTGTTCCGAATAAAACGAACAACTCCTTAATCTCCTCCGGTTTTTGGACTCCCGAACTAGCCCTTAGTTGTTTTTTTTTTGTCGTTGTATTTGTCCCCCCCCCCTCCCTTATAGTTGGTCAATCCCCTGGAATCATCTAGGTTTCAGCTTGTTCTTAACATGATCCATGGCTCTCTTGCTCTCGTTCGTTCAAAAAAGAAGAAGACAAAATGGTGATGTGGTTTCACATTCAATATCAGGCTGATTGGATGGGTGCTCGTCCATGTATAGACTAGCGCCGCCCTGGTCAGCCAGATACGATAGTTTTGAGTGTATGAGTGGATGCAAGTTAATAGCATCAAAATGACTTATTTTATATCCACACATACAGGCTGTGACTCCCATATATAAGCAACCAAACATAATCTCAAATAAAGTAAACGCATGTGATGATCCAAAATGAGATGGTACGGGTAACCAATCAGACGGTATATGATCCGGGTCATGCATCTGATCCTCACTGTCAGGACAAAGATTTCGACATTCTTTGAAGAACATATTCCGTTCAGCCAGCAGCTGGGGTAGGGATTACTTGTGCAGTGTGGTAAGCCCCTTGTGCGAAAACTATGAACGACATGGAAACTAGCTAGAGTTCTTTCTGTATTTGTAAAGCCTTCGAGGGTGTGCATGTCAGACGTGCTAAATGGCTGTACGTACGTTTTCCATATCCATGGCTGGGCTGAAGCCTTGTGTCTGAAAACTTGTCTACTGTCGGTGTGTATCGGAGAGCCTCTTCTTCTTTGTTTAGGCTAGCTGATGCCTTCAGTGCTGAAAAGCATGCAAGTCTTGTAAAACAAAAAAAGAGACCGGCCGGCACATCTTACAAAAAGAGCGGCATATATATATGCACTCAAGAACAAGTTGCACAGCACGGCAGGCACAGCATGTACAGCTAGCTAGTAGTTCGGATCTAGCACGTACGTGTGGCAGAAGCCGTCGTCCGATGCCTCCTACCAGTATATATACATACATACAAAGGGGAGGGATGGAGATCGACAGCACTAGATCGAGAGCTGAGGGTCGATCGATCGAGAGCTAGCGGCCAGCCATGAGCTTCGCAGCATCCGTGCAGTGGTGGGAGGACTGGCAGCTGCGGCTGCTCGTGCTGGCCAGCCTCTTCTTCCAGTACTTTCTCTTCGTCGCCGCCGTCGTCCGCAAGCTCCGCGTCCCGCCCTGGTTCCGGGCGCTCATCTGGCTGGCCTACCACGGCGGCGACGTCGTGGCCATCTACGCCCTGGCCACGCTCTTCGACCGCCACAAGGTGCTGGCCGCCGCGCACCCCGCGCTCGCCCACCTCGACACGCTCTGGGCGCCCGTCTTGCTGCTGCACCTCGGCGGCCAGGACGGCATCACCGCCTATAGCATCGAGGACAACGAGACCTGGAGATGGCACTTTCTGCTCTCGGTGTCTCAGGTACGTTGGTATACAAAAAGAAGTTAAAAATGGAAATTAAAGAAAGGCTGGCCAGGAGGAAGTGTATATGTATATATATATATATATGGCTCACAGACTTGCCTATCGCATGTCCCCCCCAGATCACCGTGGCCATCTACGTTTTCCGCAAGTCATGGTGGTCAGGTGACACGATCCTGCTGCGAGCAGCGATCCTGCTCTTCGTCCCCGGCATCCTTAAGTGCTTGGAGAAGCCATGGGCTCTCAAGAACGCGACCGTGATGAGCATCATGAACTGCTCCGACCCACGGCTGGAACTAACCCTCGACGAAGACGACACGGCGCCCAAGGGCATCCACTCGCAGGAGCAGTACGTGCGGGCCGCTGCCGAGTCCGTCGCCCAGTTCGAGTCCCTGGATCAGGAGCTCTTCGAGGACGAGTTGGCGGACCATCCGTACCACCTCTTCGTGGACCTCGGCCACCCCTACTCCATCCGGCTCATCAACCTGCGGCTCGTGGCGCCGCGCCTCGCGAGGGCCAACGTGCACGGTCTGGTGCGCTCGTCCCTGTCCAAGGCGTTCGACCGCCTCTACACCAAGCACAAGGCGAGCTTCGGCGGCCTGCTGCGCGCCGCCGTCGTGCTGCTGACGTTCGCGGACATCGGGCTGTTCCAGAGGAGCCACCGCGGCGTGTACGAGCGCGCCGACGTCGTCGTCACCTACGTGCTGCTCTGCTGCACCGCCGCGCTGGAGTTCGTCTCGGCGTGCCTGGTGCTGGGCTCGGGCCTTCCCAAGCCAGACGACCAGCTCGCGCAGTACAACCTCGTCGGCTACCTCGCCCGCAACGAGAAGCACCCGTGGCTCTGGGCGCTCGCCCGCCTGCTGGGGGGCAAGCTCCAGCTGGACCGGCTCTGGTGCACGGCGCCGCCCGCGCCGTCCCTCGGCATCACCAGGCTCGTCTACGACCACGTCGCCAGCGGGTGGAAGGACTACATACCAAAATCTGTGCACGACGAACTCGCCGCCGGCGGCGGTCGGAAGATGACCAGCGCCGTGGAAGCCTACCGGAGGTTCAACGACAGCCGCGGCCAGCGGACGCTGGAGAGGGAAGGATGCGGCGGCCGGAGGGCCATCGAGGAGAGCCTGCGGATGCCCTTCGACGAGAGCGTCCTGCTCTGGCACCTCGCCACGGAGTTCTGCTACTTCGACCACGTGGACACCGGCCACGACGCCACCCGGCACAGCAGGGCGGTGTCCAACTACATGGCGTATCTGCTGCTCGTCAAGCCGGAGATGCTGATCCCCGGTGCAAGGCGCGGGCTCTTCCGTGCCGCCCACGCGGAGCTCCGGAAAATGCTCAAGCCGCCGCCGGAGGACGAGATAGCGGTAGAGCTCGAGCCGACGGAGAAGAAGGCGCCTCCGCCGAGGGCCGAGAACGAGATGGTGCGGAAGGTGATGCAGAAGGTGAAGAGCACCATCGGTCTCGGCTCGGAAGGCCTTGTCCACAAAGCACGGGCGGTCGCCCACGAGCTCATGGAATTTGCCGAGGAGAAGAGACGGGAGTTCGTCCAAGAGCAGAAGGAGATGGGGGAGAGGAAGAAGATCATCGTGCAAGCCTTGCGTGAGGCCAAGCAGAAGGCAAACGAATTCAACACCAATCCGATGGAAGGTTTCAAAGAGAAGGCAAACCGGTTCATCAACGAGGTGAAAGACAAGAAGAAAACCAAGGACGAGGAGAAGTTCACGGATCTCTTGGGAGATGCAAGGAACAAGGCTGAGGAACTCATCAAGGTGATCAAAGACGAGGTAAAAAACGCGGGCAAGCGCACGGATCAAAAGCGCGAGGAGGAAAAGGATAAGAAGATGCTTAACGTTAACGAATTATCCGAGAGTGTAGGGAAGGCCATCAAGCATGCCGAAGAGGAGGAGAGGAAGCTCAGGGATCTCATGGAGCGGAAGCTCATAACCAACGAGGAGGAGCTGCTCGTGATCCGAAGCAGGGAGGAGGCGGACAACAAGATGTGGGCGGTGATCCAAGGCGTGTGGGTGGAGATGCTCTGCTTCTCCGCCGGCAGGTGCCGCGGGTACCTGCACGCCAGTAGCCTGGGCAGCGGCGGCGAGTACCTCTCCTACGTCTGGCTCCTCCTGTCCTACATGGGCATGGAGACCATGCCGGAGCGGACGCAGAGGCCCGAGCTGCCCGTGGTCGGGGACACCGGGTCTCTGGTGAAGACGCCCACGGAGGACGATATGAACGACGAGCCGACGGCACAGACGACGACAACACCCGCCGCCACAACCACGAAGCAACAGGGAACGTCACAGGCAGGCGGCACAAGCGCCGATGCTGCCGTGCCGGCGCAGGAACAGCAACGTATGGCGGCGAGGACCGTTCCAGTGATGTCGATGACCGCGGTGGTGCCCGTCGGTGATGACATGGTTTGACCGACGGCGGGCGCCGGTGAGCCGTGGAGATTGATTGCATGCACCGTCTCGTGTTTCTTCTGGTTGCCCTTGATTTCTGCTCGGATTTCGTTCCCTCAGCGTGTTTGTTTCTGGCATGTGTGCTAAGTGTCGTCATTGGTGTGCGTAATCTTGCGCCTGCTGCTAATCTTGTTCTGTAATAAATCAAATAAAGGTATATACAGGGTCCGGTGGTTTTGCTTGTACAAGTTACATTCAGTGCAGTATGTGATATGTCCATGAGTCCATCTGGGTTACCTAAAAAAGGTCCAAATGTTTTAATTTCTACATAGTGCATTTTTCTCTATTGATGTTAATTCCTTTTACTTTTGTCCTAGGATTCAGAAAGAAAAACTCTAGACAGTGCAATCTGTACAATTTACAATATTGACAGTACAGTTTAGTTTTGCTTTGGTTCACAGTTTGCAATGCAAGTTTTACCTTACTTGGCTCACCAGGCCTGCACAAAAACACTAGGCCTGTTTGATCTTATAAATTTAAACCAATATCTAGAGAGTGCTTTCTATGTCTTTATTAACTTACTTTGTAATTCACCTCAATTCCTAGGAACCAGACATAGCCTAATAAAATTGAGGCTAAATTAACATTGTCTGTGTCATCACTTGCATTCACAAACACAATACGCACATAAACACAAGCAGTTAAGAAAACGAATGAAACATGTTTCAATGTTTTTAGAGCACTTGGTCCTTGCACAGATTAAGGGGGAGAGAAACCCTTGTGTGAATGCTCCAACAAGGATTAGTGTGGAGTGTCGATTCTCTGGTACAAACCTAGAGCCATTCCTATTTCTTTCTTTACAATGCACATTTATAATTGAGCGATTACATTCAATTATTTACTTTACAAGAATTGACATGCTACTATAGGATGGGAACTTAGAGTACAAAACTTTTGATCATCTACTAGACAGATGAAGGGACGAAGTTAGGCTTGCTTATAGGTTTTAATCTGTAAAAATAATATAGATGCATAATCTGCCTCCTCCATCTTGGACGTTTTGATCCTTTCAAGTTGGTTTTTACCTTAATGGGTCGTAAATGGCTCCTTGAAGAAAAGATGATGTCCTACACGATATCTTTTGAGGAACACACATATATGAGTTTTTGGGTGATGTCTAAATACTTATGAAAGGTTATGAAGTTTGACTTATATGCTCCAATTAGAGGGGTTGCTTTTGGTAATGCAACCTAGTGTCAGTCAAGAGCTTAGGTAAAACTTATTTTGCACAAAATTATAGAAGTAGTAAAAGTCGATACAAATTAAAGCCAAGCAAACAGGTTGCATATCACTGGTCACCAAATTAGCCATAAATGTGTCGACACCCCTCGAAGCAATCAAGGATCATCGGGTCCCTTCATGCACATTCTAGGGCTATCTCGAGCCTCTCCGGTGCTATCGAGGCCTTCTAGAGGCGTCAAATCTGTCGATATATGGGACCTTCTGGTGCTATCGAGGTCTTTCAAGGGCATAGTGGTCTTCTAGGACGTCAAGGCCATATAGGTCAATTCGGGTCGTCGAAGCCCTCCAGGGTAGGGATGGTAACAAGTACATACCCGTCAGGTAATACCATTATATACTCGTATTCATCAAAAAAATATAACCGTCAGGTTACCCATATATGCTCATAGGTATAACCGTACCCGCGCGGGTAATTTTACCCGTCGCATAATTCGTACCCGCTAGAAAAGTCTTAAGTTCCAATATACTAATCACTCAAAATATTAAATAAACATAAAAAACAAGTTTAACTTCACATATAACAAATCATAAATCATATGATTACATAACTTGGTAGCTAGAGAGTGGTTTTATTTTAGCTAAGATAATATAAGCTCTATTAAATGATTATAGTGATACTGATGCAGGTATATTTTATCATAGGTAGACGGATATAGGTAATATCATCCCATAATGGATAGAGCTTCTTGGCTATTAACATACACACAGATAGAGAAATTATCTCGTACCTACCTTCATATCAGGTAAAACCCGTCATATCACTTCATATCAGGTAAAACCCGTCATATCAGGTAACATCTCTACTACAGGTATCGGGGTCCTGTGAGGAAAGTACTGAAACTTATCGAGTTCGTCCGTGGTTTCAAAACCGTCATGGTCTCCTGGGTCGTCAGGCGTGTTGTGGCCATTATTAAGTTTGTGGATACGTGTGGGTTGGTTTGTTTGCCACCCGGTATAGTTTGCTATATATACACCGTGGCACATGTTTGGTAAAAAATTACTAATATACGAAGCAAACTCTCTATATAATAAATTTTATGTATACATGAATTCTTTCTGAAAGTGTGGAGCCAAGAACTCCAACCAACGGCAAAGAGCAGCTGCATAACACTTGTTTGGTTGCAGACTTCAACCAACGGCAAAGAGCAGCTGCAGAACACTTGTTTGGTTGCGGACTTCAGACTTTTCCTTGGAGAGGAGAGCTGCTGGAGGCACGGAGGCTGCTGGCAGCAAGAGGCCGTTGCTGTGGTGGGCGCTGGACACACAACTTGTGGTGTGACGTGATCACGGATGTGGTGCAGGGTCAGCAGGTTTTAGGATCCGAGTGTGGGTGGACATGATGTCAATTCTTCTGCTTAGCTCTCTAGTCCTCTGATCTTCTCAAAGCACTTCTCTACAGACTGGGTGATCTCTGCCGTGATACAATCACCTGCAACCAGCTTGTATTGCTCAAATTTCGCTTCATCGCACTCCAATGCAGCTTTCTTGCAAGCCCTGATGCTTCCTAAAGAGATAGAAAAAAAAGTGGAGTCGTAGCCAGTTCAGACATAAAGAAAAAAGAGCAGCACATGTCGTAAGGTCAAGGACTACATATTATTATTGCAACATCCAACATGTCAAAAGCGCTACATTGTATAGAATATGAAGCTGACCGTCCAAATTGACATGTGTTTAGAATATGAAGCTGACCGTCCAAATTGACATGTAGGCAGCAATACTTTAAGCAGGAAAATAACTGGCACAACTATGTTTTGTGTTCTAAGGAGAAATCTAATTCCAGAAAGCTAAAAAATATTAGGGAATCAAAATGAATCCGAGTGACAAATCTATAGCTTTCTACTATAGCAGTAGCTCCTACGCACCTCCATCATAGATGGCAGAAATGTTGCACCGGAAGTTCAGTAAATTACTCTAAACAGCAAAACGCCCCACACGAAGATTATTCGCACTCGTTAACTTTGACCGTTATGAGAGATGGGCATATATGAATCCTTTCTAAATCAAAGTCTCATCTATCAAAATACTACAACTTCAGCAAGAAGACAGAATTAACTACAGAAATATGTTGTTTTTGGAATGTTCGCCGTGCACCAAAGCAAGCGCCAGTTTGATTGAAAACAACCACGTAAAAAGGCAATGCAATATCATTGTTCTGTACCATCATCCAGAGTCTGAGCCACTTACCACTCATGTCGAGCAAGTTGAACGAAACGGGGATCTTCCCAATGCACCGCACCATCGTCATAGCAGCCCAAACTTTCTGGTGGTCTTCGCGAGACACGCGGACAATGCAGAGCTTCGTTACAGGATTGACATACTTAACTGGAATTTTTGCAGAGCGTATAAGTGCTTTTATATTAAAAAGCCAGCGGTAGACATAGTACAGCAAACACTGGTATAAGATTAAAAGGGTTTCAGAAGTAATTGCTGGTGGTACCTTGCAATGATCCAAGAGATCCAGCTAGGCCACACTCACCAAAGTTGAGCTGAATGCTGTCTTTTATAACTTTTGTTATATTAAATTGGGTGAGGATTATAGGGTCCTGTTCACCTCTACCTGCATCTATAAAGATCTCCACCACCATATACCTATTCTTGAAATGGACCATGGTGACTACACACTTCCTTTACTGCAGAGCTCCTGCATCCAGATGAAAGACTAGTCAATACTTTTAAGAAATGTAAGTAACTGAAGCAACATCTTATTGTCCAAGTCACATTTTCCAAGATACAAAAAATGGGGTGGGATGGTGACTGGGGAAGGCAGTAATGTAAAAAATCATTCGTCTATAAGGTATGCCTAAAAGAATGACACTACTCAGCAAGGGTAGGGGCAAAGTGGGAATGACTCACAGACCAAGTTGTTGCCAATTCAAGAAACAATAACTGGTAGTTGTCATCAGTCATCACACTCAATTCGATATTGATGTGGGATATTGAACAACATGGGTAGTGCACATCCATGTAATATGTGCAAAATAATTCAGCTAAAGAAACTATGACGAAGAAAGTCATGGCTAACTGAGTTGCAGGCTATTCAATTGTATTACTGAGACAGTCAATTAGTGAACAGTTCCTAGTGAAACTGATCAAACCTGCCCAAGCATGTGCTGGCTTTGTACCTATACGACAAACCAAATGTGTTTAAATTTTGTTTATTGGATATCCCTTAAAGGCACCCATATCCAGAGTTAAGATGCTCTGATAATGTACTAAGTTTATCCCAACAAAAAATAATCCAGTCTCCAACTAAAGAAAGGAAGCATGGAGATAGACAAATGTGTAAGCTGCTGACAGGATATCCTTAAATCATATGAACATATATCTATCTGATGCGAACACATTAAGAGGATGAAATAGAACACTACTAATCCCCGAACAACATCGATAGCTAGCACTAGCAAAACAGTAATCAGATATCACGAGAAGGGCAGGTGATGTCGAGCCAGACTGTGCGTGGAGATAGGTGGCAGATGACATCTATATGTTTTCATTGCAGTTAATATATTCAACTTGTTTATTCAGATTTAAGAATCTAGACACAAAATTCCTGAACTCCCTGCAGTGGTTCAGATGCAGAAAAATAAACAAACCAGATTTAAGAATTTTAGATCTCTCGGGTTAGGGTTTACCTAACACTAAATCTAGGGTTTCGGCCACTGAGAGACTTGGTCTCAGCCACACCCATGGAAACCGAGAGAGCAAAACAAATCGTTATTTTAGGGTTAGGGTTTAATAACCTAACCCTATCAAGTTCAGCCATCAACAGAGACGGTGCACAGGGCTCAAGATCCAACGATCCACGGCCAAGAAATAGTCAATATGTAACAGAAATACAGATCGGATTACGGTTTTTGAACCATAACTGAAATATTCCCAAATTGGGACTGAATCAAAAGTGCACAGATGCACTGACCGATTCACAACAGAAAAAACGCAACTGGAACCTGGATCTACGCATGAGAGACTCCAAAAGCTCGACCCAATATTACATCTCATCCATTTCATACATGCATTCATAAAGGTAAAGGGGTTCGAGTTAATGGAGTTAGATCCGGATACTAGAGTCAAGAAACAGCCACAGTTGGCCGATACCTCAACTTGTAGCTGTGCTGGACAACCGACGGCAGTGTGCCCACCCGCAGGGACGCACTCGCCGGCGGTGAGGCCCACGACGCCCTCCTTAGTCGGCCAGCAGAGCTGGCCGAGCGTCCACGGCTCGCCAGTTAGCTGTATGTTGGCCGCAGACAAGAGAGCACGTAAAAAAAAAACACACTCACAGAGAGAGGAGAAATCGTGCTCGCTGGTTTTTTTAGCCGTTAGCCGAGGCAAGGAAGCCAGACGAAGCTGTTTGCCAAGCGACGAAAAAAAAGAACAAAATAGAGAGAGGGAAGTCGGACTGGAGCTGGCGGCCAGTGTTTTGTGCGGCTAGAACAGAAGTGAGCTAGGGTTTACCATGGTGCCGAGATTTTCGTAATGGGCCAAATACGCGGGGAGCCCCTATGCGCGCGCATGGGCCAAATACGCGGCCTGGGCCCAGGTTACGGCCCAGGCGCGTCACCAACTCCCCCAGGCAGAACTAGTGGGCTGTTTTCAGCGGCCTGGGACCAGGTTACGGCCCAGGCGTGCCCCCTGCTTCCCTCCCGTAGGCCGGCCGGCCAAGTGGGCCAATTTTTGGGCCGCCTGTGGTCGCACCAAGTGGCTAGGCCACTTTCTTTTCCAGCGAATTTTTAATTCTTTTATTTATTTCCTGGAATTAGTGAACATAAAAGAAACCAGAGAAAATAGTAATATATATACATAAAATTATAGAAACATTTTTCTCAGATGTAGAAAATTGCAGAGATATTTATGGACTATTTTATTCCGATGCGTACTTTGGTATTTTATCAATATTTTATGCAATTTATAGTGACTTATGAAACCAACGTGGATTAATTATTGTTTAAATTGTATAGAATTCAGAAAATTTGTGGTAATTAAATATTTTAACCAACATTAGATATTGTTACCATATTTTGAACAGAAGTATATATATTCTAGATCATCCAACGATGGTTTTAGAATTTTAGAACCAGATTATTATTTGTTTTTCTATGCATTATTGTTTATTATGAAGCCTACGTGGATTAATTCTCATTAAGTGCATAGAAATTCAGAAATGTTTTTGTGGAGATTGAATATTTTGACCAACGTCGAATATTGTTACCACATTTTATACAATAATTAAGTTTTCTAGATCATCCAACGATGGTTTAGAATTTTAGAACTAGAAAATTTGTAGATCAGACATGATTATTATCTGACCAACGTTGAATATTTAATTCATGCAAGTTATATGTTTGAGTATTTACTTCAGATGTCCTAAATATTTTCTGTTTTACTTTGCAAAAGTGCACATTTTGGCTACTAGTTGGTCAGACAAGACAGATTAAACCGCTACGTGGTATTTATTACCACTTATGGCGGGAAAAGATTGAAATGATAACTACAGTGGATGAAATAGATTCCTCATGTGGTTTGAGAAACCCACTAAGCCTACAGTAGGCTCACCTTAGGATGACCTTAAGATGGCGCGGTACAGCATCTATAAGGTCAACTGGAAAAGATCCAAGTGTAATGTACTTGATCACATTGAGAGTCTCATCCAGGATCCTATTGAGGGTGCTATTCCAGAATATGAGACACTTCATGATCAGTAAAACACATGTCTAAATGAACAAGTGCCATATAGATCAACTCACGACACAGTGTGTCTAGAAGGAGGAAAGGTTGATAAGTCAAATAAGTGATTCTATCAATCTTCCCAAACTAAGAATCCTCAAACAGAACAAGACCTCTAAGAAAGGTTCAAGAATAAGATCAAACATGATCACGATGTTTTCTACATGCAACAATCAGACAGTTTCTCAGATTCCCCTCAGACCTGCCTCTATTGCAAGAAGACATGGCATACAATAGAAAGTGTCTATAATTCCTGCAACAGATGCTACAGAATGTAATTCCGTACAAACCTAAGGCTCCTAGAGGTCTAAAAACAGTTACAGTGGTTAACGGAAAGCAAGCAGACACTTAGCTTCAGTTTCGTTATTAGACAATCAGCACGTCCTCTATCACTTCGGTGACAGAGACTGTGTGTTATTCAGTTTTGATAATAAATATGTTGGTCTCGCCATCTGACGATACATGCTTTATTTATCTTCGCACAGTGGTGCTAGATACACCAGAAAAAACAAACCAGTCAACAGTGTCAGGAGTAAGAAAACAAGTGATGGAGAAACCTCGTCGAAATTATGACACTATCATTTGGGCCATATTTCGAGGGGGAGAAAAGAACGTCTCGTTTAGAGATGGATTCTCCATCACCTAGACTTCACAGACTTAGAGCAATGCAGAGATTGCAAGCATAGTACGAGAGTGTTAGAAATTATTCATATAGATATTTGTGGTCCTTTTCCAGTTAGGACAGTAGATGGGTTCGACTTGTTCATAACCTTCACAAATGACTACTCTCGTTACGATTATATTTACCCTTTTTTAAGGGATAGAACAAGTTTAAACAGTTCAAGGTTGAGGTAAAAAAACAACACGATTTGAACACAGAGATTGTCATATCAAATCGTGTGGGGGAGTATTGTGGGCACCATACTAAGTATGGACAGGTCCCAAGATCCTTTCATGAGGTTTCTAAGTGAAACAGTATTGTAGCTCTGTATTCAACACCCGGTGAACCGCAACAGAATGTGATTGCCTAAAGGCGTAACAGAACACTGATGGACATGGTAATAAGTATGCTTAGTTACTCTAACTTACCATTGGATCTATGGATGGAGGCTTTAAAAACCACCATGCATATACTAAATAGAGTTCCTAGTAAATCAGTGGCTAAAACTCCATATGAGTTGTTGACTAGCAAGAAGCCCATGCTCAACTACTTCAACATATGGGGTTGTCCAACAGAAGCTAGAATATTTAATCATGGACAGGAAAAGCTAGATGAGAGAACCACTAGCTGCCATTTTATTGGCTACCATGAGAGATCGAAGGGTTATAGATTTTACTGCCCAGGCAGACAAACCAAGTTTATAGAAACCAGACATGCCATTTTTCTAGAAGATGACATGACCAAGGGGAGTAAGGTACTCAGAGAGGTTGACCTTCAGGAAAAGAGGACGTATGTTCCGATTCCGATGGTTGAAGAACCATACTTCTCGATACCCGCTATGGTTCCAGCAGCAGTTGTAACGACTCGAGGCGAAACCCCTACTGCAAATATTGCATCACCAAGTGCAACTACCATAGAGCAAGTCAATTCACCTTCAGCACAGTCTAGCTCTTCTGAGTCGGTTGCACAGAAGAGTTCACATGACAGTGGTAGTGTTGCGCCAAGTGACGCACCAATGCAGGAGCCCCAGAACGAACCAGAACTAGAAACAAGTTTAAGAAAGTCTCAAAGGTCTAGACGATCTGCGATTCCTAATGATTATGGAGTTTACACAAGTGTAGACATAGAAAGCGATGAGATTTATATGTGTGAGGACATCGATGCAGAAGGTGATCCCACTACATATGAAACAACTATGAGAAGCGCAAATTAGTGGGTCTAGAAGACCAAGCGTGATTCCAAAGGGAATATAGAAAGATACAAGGACCTGTGGCCAAGACATTCACATAGTGAGAAGGCATTGACTACCATGAAACCTTCTCACCCGTCCTAACAAAAGATTCATTTCGAATCATTGTGGCATTTGTGGCTCATTTGATCTAGAGCTCCATCAGATGGATGTAATGACAACATCACTAAATGGAGAGTTAACAGAAAAAGTGTTCATGGCACAACCAAGGGATGTCACTTAAGGAGGTCCATTTATGGATTAAAACATGCCTCCAGACAGTGGTACATCAAGTCTGATCAGACTATCAGACTATCAGAAAGTTTGGTTTCAAGGATAACGAAGAAGACAATTGCATTTATGCGAAATCTAAGGAAAAAAGAAAGTATGTCTTCTTTGTCCTGTATGTCGATGACATATTTTTAGCTAGTAGTGATAAAGATCTACTGGTGAAAACAAAAAGTTTTCTTTCGTCGAACTTCAATATAAAAGACATAGAAGAAGCCTCTTATTTATAGAATAGAATATCACAGAGATAGACATAATGGAGTATTAGAACTCTCACAGAAGTCATACACAGAAAAGTACTAAAGAAGTACAGTATGCATCAGTGTAAGGCCACACCTGCGCCAATAGTCAAGGGTGATAAGTTTGGGAATCATCAGCGTCCCCAAATTCAGTGTCAGAAAGATCATATGAAATCAGTACCATATGCTTCTACTATTAGAAACATTATGTATGATAAAATATATATTCACCCTGACTTAGAATTTAATACCGGGATGCTTGGGAGATATCAGATCAACCCAGGTATAGAACACTGCTAAGCAGTTAAGAAGGCTCTAATGTACCTCCAAGGTACTAAAATGGTCTCATGCTAACAAACAGAAGATCTAGTTCCCTACTTCGAGGTATGAATTTACCCTCTCTAGGGAGTTATTTTTTATAAAAGTTGCAAGCAGACATCGAGAGCATCGTCGACAATGCACGCTGAGTTTGTAGCATGCATGAGGCAAACAGGCAGACAATAAAGATAAAGAAATTCGTACCCGGATTAAGAGTGGTTGATAGCATAGAACGACCACTGAGAATTTACTACGATAATGAGCCAGCGGTACCGTACTCCTATAACAACAAGTCATGTGGTGCTGCCAAGTTTATTGACTTTTAGTGTTATGTTGTTAAAGAGTAGATTCAGGATCAAACCATAAAAGATGAGCATAACAGAAGATAACATATGCTAGCGGATCCGCTCACAAAAAGGTCTTCCACCCAACGTGTTAAGACAGCACGTAGCCGACATGGGTTTAAGGGAGTGCCTATGATCTTGAATCAAAGGGGCTACAGATTGCAACCAAATAAAGTTTTTTTTGTTCTGAAGCAAGCGAGCATGTTGTAGTCAATGACTGCGATGATACTTAATCGGTCATTGTCACGCATTGGTCTCTATGTGTAAACTTGTCAAGGGATGGAATCCTGAAAAGTTGAGAATAAGGAATGTAGAGAACAAAGGGGAGATTATTGGGTGTGTCCTCTACAGCTGGTCATCAGTGATCAGATTGGGCTAAACCCAACTATCTATCTCTTTAAATGGGCCCTTGATTGGGAGGGCCCACGCTAACCTCGGTTGGAGCCCCCAGGCACACGACGCTATAAATATAGGACTAAGGGGTCGCAGGAAAAACTAACGCTAGTACCTCACCCCAAAACCCTAGTCCTTAGAGGCCCCCATTGCCTAGGCGTCAGAGTGTCTGGAAACACGATAACCTACAGCGGCTCGGATCCCGATGCCTGCTGCTTCTCTGCAGGGCAACTGTATGAAGATAGCAATAGCAACAACAACAATAAGGTGTGTTTCCTCATTTCTCTCAGTAGATCAGATCTACTCGTCATCGAGGTTTTACTTTCAGTTACGGATTGGTATTCTAGGGACTTAGGAATCGTTCGTAGGCAGTATAGATTCAAACACGACTCAGTGGGGTTGCATGCTAGCGACCGCCGCCGCGACCGCCTTGGCTGTCTCCACGGAGAGGAGGAGGTCGACCCCGTGAGACGTTGGGGGCGCGAGCTGAGGAGGTGATTTGCTTCTTCATATCTGGAAGTTGTGACCAGTGAGACGTCGGGGGCGCGAGCTGAGGAGGCTACGATTGGTGGCAGCGAAGTTCGCGAGGGTGGTCTGCGTGAGGAAGAGGAGGGGCTCCGGTGGGCGGCGACAGCTTTGAGAGGGAGAGACAGGGAAACCCTTCCCGACCATGTGACAGCGGGGACAGAAACTTCGTGCCGCCCCGCGGATGGCCCACGGATGAGGCCGGGTGCGCGGTCACCAAATAAAAAAACTTTTCCCTAGGGAGGATTCGGCCCGTGGCTTTCTCGGTCAGGGATATTACCGAGATCCTCCTGGGATCCTAGGATGCCAAAGTGGCCCTAACGCGTGAGAGGAGCCCACTAGTCGCGATGTGTGGGCGACTTGTATTCGCCTGGCCAGTTGTGCGAAGCGTTGTTCAGTTATCTGCAGATGTGCTTCAATCTTCTCTTTACGAAAAAGGTAAAAAAGGATCAGTAATAATAAAATTATTTTCGTTTTCATATTTTTAACGCGATCGAAAACGTTAACTTTGGAAATAAAAACGACATCGGTAATTCGGAAACATCGGAAACAAAAGTTTGGTATGAAAACTATACCGATTACGATCAAAATCTAAAATTCGATCGGTAAAACTGTAACATGTACTCTCATTTGACTTCAAAAATTCACGTAAGTCATACATTCATATAAAATTAGTAATAATATATAATGTAGGAGGTCACAATAGATATATAAAGTAAGAAGTCATACAATAATAAAATCATTATTATGTATTTAAATAAAGTAGAATCAAGATGTGTATAATAATATGACACTTACATTCTATTTGTACTCCTACTACTTGGCATAGTCAATATAATTAGTGTCCTCTTGGTCCTTCTTAAGTTCTCGTGCAAATTATGAATATATGTATCAAGAGTAATAACACGTAAGAAAACATAAATAAAATTTATAAAAGTTTCAAACGATTCTAAACTATATGCCATTAGATAGATCTTGATTTTAGGAAAATAATAAAATTAGTTTCATATTTTTCTAAAAAAAGATGAATTTATAAAGATCAGTTTAGTTTTTTTTTAAAAATACCGAATTTATTACCGACGGTAAAATACCGAATAAAAACGTTAATTTCTGGAAACGATTGGAAGAGACCCAAACCGTTTCCGATTTCGAGTTTTTCTACTGATTCTGTTTTCGAATTTTCGATAACAGTTTCCGTTTAGACCTAAATTTCGGTAAAACTTCGAAAACGATTCTCGGTATCCAAAAATTACCGTTTTTGTTTTCACCCCTATTTTGCAGGTTAGGTCGTAAACATTTTAGCACCATGTCGTTATGCTGGATACAAAAAGACGGGATCGAATAATGTACCTTCCGGAATTCATGGAAAAATATGTGCAGGAATATCTGTTAAATTCTTAAAAAGCACTTTTCTCATTTTCTGGACAAACTTTTAAATTCTTTAAAAGAGCACACCCATTCTCCATTCTAGCAGCGAAAGGAAGTTTGAGACTCAGCTTTTCACTTCTGTAATTCTTGGACAAACTATGGGTCTGTTTAGTTGGGTTGTAGAAAAAGCTGATATGGGTTGTGAGCTGTGAAAAAACTATTGTGGACTATGAACCGCTAAAAAGGTAGAAACTGTTTAGTGAAAACCACTAAAAAGATAAAAATTATTCCACATATATTTTTATGGTTTCATACAAAAGCCACTAAAAACGTGTTCGAAGATGCTTTCAGTTTTACACTACAAGAATATCGGCTTTTAGAAAAAACTATTTTCTAGATTTAGCCATTTGATTTAGCTTTTAGCTTTTAAGAGGGCAAAAGCCAAAGCTAAAAACTAAACCAAACTCACTCTACATGTAATGTGTTGCGTTCGTAGCACCAAATAATTGCAGCAAAAATCATTACTAATACAAGTCTAACAGCATGGCAAAACTCCTAACCAATTGCAGTACAATGCTAAAAATGTTCCGATAGCACCTTCCAACTGCAACAAAAGCTACACGTGCCGAAACACAATTTATTCATGGACATTTAGTCATATATTCCCACCATTTTATACAAAGATTGCAATATGACCTACCCGTTGCACTCAAATTAGTGGTGTTGCAAAAGAAATGTAACCCTAGTTCCTTCAAAAATGGTACAAAAATGGTACGCCTGTGCGAAGCTAGGTACATACCATACAAAGACGAAGCAATTGTTTTTAATTTGACGATAGAGGCCCATACATAACAAACTTGTATGGTATATTCATACTATAACATAATCAACTCAAAGCACGAGAGGAAAAGACCGATTGCGTTGGTTACACGAGCGGTACATAGTACATTATACTCATGACTTAAGTTAGTTATTTTTTTTCTGACAAACTTAAAAACAAAAACCCTTTGAAATTTTTTGAATCATATCTAAACTCTTTTATTTATCCTTATCTCAAACAGATTGACTTTTATTTTTTGTTTTGATCTAATTATACTGTTGAGTTCGAATGGGGCTTAGCTCTCGGGGCCGGATGCAACCATATTACTGAACTTTTTTAGCCTTCTTTTTAAAGAAAAATCACGTTTTAGATCCATGGT
This sequence comes from Zea mays, assembly GCF_902167145.1. NCBI lineage: Eukaryota > Viridiplantae > Streptophyta > Magnoliopsida > Poales > Poaceae > Zea > Zea mays. The sequence continues at coordinate 207,586,996 of NC_050099.1, read as the reverse complement.
GTTTGGTTAATAAGATTTGTCTTTCTGGTTCTTTATATAAAAAGTTGAATTTTAAATTAATATTTTCTGAGATGATTGAAAAACGGGTCCTCTAACTTTGTTGGCTCGTCCAAAATCGAACGGGACCTCTAACTTTGTTGGCTCGTCCAAAATCGAACGTGGCATGCTGCGTCACTTGAGTCTCCGAACTTGATATGGTGTGACACTTGGGTCACGAACTTTTATTAGTATGTTCCAACACGGCACACCACTTTTATCGGCGTTTCGAACCTGGGGGGTCCCTGGACCGACGAGTAAATTATCGCCGCGTGCCCCAGCCCAGATGGGTCGGCGCGAGACGAAGCGCGAAGGGGGGAAGAAGCCGGAGGGAGACGGGCGTGAGAGGTGAAATCCCGCGGCCTTCGTGTTTGTCCCGCGCCCAGGTCGGGTGCGCTTGCAGTAGGGGGTTACAAGCGTCCACGCGGGAGGGAGCGAGCGGCCTCACGCGAGCGCCGTCCCGTCCTTCCCCGCGCGGCCAACCCTCTGTAAGAGGACCCCGGTCCTTCCTTTTATAGGCGTAAGGAAAGGATCCAGGTGTACAATGGGGGGTGTAGCAGTGTGCGAACGTGTCTAGCGGAGGAGAGCTAGCGCCCTAAGTACATGCCATCGTGGCAGCCGGAGAGGTTTTGGCACCCGGTTCGTGTGGTGTCGTGGCCGTCGAAGGAGCGCTGGAGCCTGACGGAAGGACAGCTGTCGGGGCTGTCGAGTCCTTGCTGACGTCCTCTTGCTTTCGTAAGGGGGCTGAGAGTCGCCGTCGTCATAGAGCGTGCGGGGCGCCATCATTGCTCGTATAGTGCAGCGAGCCAGATGGGACGCCGGTCTTGTTCCCCGTAGCCTGAGTCAGCTTGGGGCAGGGTAATGATGGCGCCTCCTGTTGACGTGGTCGATCCATGCCCTGGGTTGGGCGAGGTGGAGGCTCCTCCGAGGTCGAGGTCGAGTCTGTCTTCCAAGGCCGAGGTCGAGTCCGAGCCCCTGGATCGGGCGAGGCGGAGACCGTCGGCTGATACCAGGGCTGAGTCCGAGCCCTGGGGTCGGGCGAAGCGGAGTTCGTCGTCCTTCGGGGCTGACCCCGAGTCCGAGCCGTGGGGTCGGGCGAAGCGGAGTTCGTCGTCTTCCGGGGCTGAGCCCGAGTCCGAGCCCTGGGGTCGGGCGAAGCGGAGTTCGTCGTCTTCCGGGGCTGAGCCCGAGTCCGAGCCCTGGGGTCGGGCGAAGCGGAGTTCGTCGTCTTCCGGGGCTGAGCTCGAGTCTGAGCCCTGGGGTCGGGCAAAGCGGAGTTTCCCATGGCGCCTAGGGCCGGACTTGGCTGCTATCAGCCTCACTCTGTCGAGTGGCACAGCAGTCAGAGCGGCGCAGGCGGCGCTGTCCTCTTGTCAGGCCGGTCAGTGGAGCGGCGAAGTGACTACGGTCACTTCGGCTCTGTCACCCGGAGGGCGCGCGTCAGGATAAAGGTGTCAGGCCACCTTTGCATTAAATGCCCCTGCGATTTGGTTGGTTGGCGTGGCGATTTGGCCAAGGTTGCTTCTTGGTGAAGACTGGGCCTCGGGCGAGCCGAAGGTGTGTCCGTTGCTGGAGGGGGTCCTCGGGCGAGACGTAAATCCTCCAGGGTCGGCTGCCCTTGCCCGAGGCTGGGCTCGGGCGAGGCGTGATTGCGTCCCTCGAATGGACCGACCCTTGACTTAATCGTACCCATCAGGCCTTTGCAGCTTTGTGCTGATGGGGGTTACCAGCTGAGATTTAGGAGTCTTGAGGGTACCCCTAATTATGGTCCCCGACAGTAGCCCCCGAGCCTCGAAGGGAGTGTTAATACTCGCTTGGAGGCTTTTGTCGCACTTTTTTGTAAGGGGACCAGCCTTTCTCGGTTGCGTCTTATTCCGGTGGGTGCGCGCGAGCGCACCCGCCGGGTGTAGCCCCCGAGGCCTCGGAGGAGTGGTTTGACTCCTCCGAGGTCTTAATGCCTCGCGCAATGCTTCGGCTGGTCTGGTTGTTCCCTCATGCGAGCTGGCCGTAGCCCGGGTGCACGGTCGGGTCCCAAGTTCTCGGGCTGATATGTTGATGCTGTCAACGGTTTGGCCGGAGCCGGGTTTGCGAGAGCAGCCCCTGAGCCTCTGCACAGGGCGAGAGGACGGTCAAGGATAGACTCGACTTTTTTACATACGCCCCTACGTCGCCTTTCCGCAAGGAGGGGGGGGGAAAGTGCCATGTTGCCCTTGGAGGGCACCGAACATGGTGTCTCCAGCGAGCTGCTGACGGGTAATCCGAGTGGACGCCTGTGCTCCATTTGTTAGGGGTCGGCTAGAGGCCCGGAGGCGCGCTCCAAAAGTACCTGCGGGTGATCTGCCGGACCCAGTCCCCTTTTGACGGGGTTCGAGGGCTCGATGCCTCCCTCTGATGGGATTCCGTTACAAGATCATTCCCGCTGGTCTCGGAAATGTCCTAGGGTACTGATAGTCGCCTAGAGGGGGGTGAATAGGGCGAAACTGAAATTTACAAATATAAACACAACTACAAGCCGGGTTAGCGTTAGAAATAAAGACGAGTCCGCGAGAGAGGGTGCAAAACAAATTGCTAGCAAATGAAGAGTGTGACACGCGGATTTGTTTTACCGAGGTTCGGTTTTCGCAAACCTACTCCCCGTTGAGGAGGCCACAAAGGCCGGGTCTCTTTCAACCCTTCCCTCTCTCAAACGGTCCCTCGGACCGAGTGAGCTTCTCTTCTCAAATCAAAACCGGGAACAAAACTTCCCCGCAAGGGCCACCACACGATTGGTGCCTCTTGCCTTGATTACAATGGAGTTTTGATCACAAGAACAAGTGAGAAAGAAAAGAAGCAATCCAAGCGCAAGAGCTCAAAAGAACACGACAAATCTCTCTCGCTAATCACTAAAGCCTTGTGTGGAATTGGAGAGGATTTGATCTCTTTGGTGTGTCTAGAATTGAATGCCTAGCTCTTGTAAGTGGTTGAGAAGTGGAAAACTTGGATCCAATGAATGGTGGGTGGTTGGGGGTATTTATAGCCCCAACCACCAAACTAGCCGTTTGGTGGGGCTGACTGTCGTATGGTGCACGGGACAGTCCGGTGCACACCGGACATGTCCGGTGCGCCAGCCACGTCACCAAAGCCGTTGGGATTCGACCGTTGGAGTTCTGACTTCTGGGCCCGCCTGGATGTCCGGTGGCGCACCGGACATGTACTGTAGAGTGTCCGGTGCGCCACTACGCGCGTGCCTGACTTCTGCGCGCTCTGGTGCGCATTAAATGCCGTTGCAGGTGACCGTTGGCGCGAAGTAGCCATTGCCCCGCAGTTACACCGGACAGTCCGGTGTACACCGGACATGTCCGGTGAATTATAGCGGAGCAGCCGCTGCGAATTCCCGAGGCTGCCAAGTTCCAGAGCCGCGTCCTCTTGGACCTCTGGACACTGTCGAGGCTGCGAATTCCCGAGGCTGCCAAGTTCCATAGTCCGGTGAATTATAGCGCGTCGGCTCTGAAAATTCTCGAGGCTGAGGAGTTCTGCGCGAAGTCCCCTGGTGCACCGGACACTGTCCGGTGCGCCACCGGACAGTCCGGTGCGCCAGACCAGGGAGCCTTTCGGGATGCCTTTAGCTCTCTATTTTGAACCCAACTTTGGTCTTTTTAATTGGCTTGTTGTGAACCTTTGACACCTGTATAACTTATACACTAGAGCAAACTAGTTAGTCCAATTATTTGTGTTGGGCAATTCAACCACCAAAATTATTTAGGAACTAGGTGTAAGCCTAATTCCCTTTCAATCTTCCCCTTTTTGGTGATTGATGCCAACACAAACCAAAGCAAATATAGAGGTGCATAATTGAACTAGTTTGCATAATGTAAGTGCAAAGGTTGCTTGGAATTGAGCCAATATAAATACTTACAAGATATGCATGGATTGTTCCTTTGTTTTTAACATTTTGGACCACGCTTGCACCACATGTTTTGTTTTTGCAAACTCTTTTGTAAATCCTTTCCAAAGTTCTTTTGCAAATAGTCAAAGGTAAATGAATAAGATTTTACGAAGCATTTTCAAGATTTGAAATTTTCTCCCCCTGTTTCAAATGCTTTTCCTTTGACTAACCAAAACTCCCCCTAAATGAGATCCTCCTCTTAGAGTTCAAGAAGGTTTTGATATATCATTTTTGAAATACTACTTTCTCCCCCTTTTGAACACAATAAGATACCAATTGAAAATACTCTTTGAAAAACTAAGTTTTTGAAATTGGTGGTGGTGCGGTCCTTTTGCGTTGGGCTCATACTCTCTCCCCCTTTGGCATGAATCGCCAAAAACGGAATCATTAGAGCCCTTTTATTACTCTCTCCCCCTTTGGTCATAAATAAATGAGTGAAGATTATACCAAAGATGGAGTCCTTTTGCTTTGTGCTCATGCTTTGTCCCCCAAGAATGGAGAGTTGCTTGGAGTGACGACGAAGGATGAGTTACGGAGTGGAAGCCTTTGTCTTCGCCGAAGACTCCAATTCCCTTTCAATACACCTATGACTTGGTTTGAAATGAACTTGAAAACACATTAGTCATAGCATATGAAAGAGGTATGATCAAAGGTATTTAAAATGAGCTATGTGTGCAAATCAACAAAAGAAGTTCCTAGAATCAAGAATATTTAGCTCATGCCTAAGTTTGTTAAAAGTTTGTTCATCAAGTGGCTTGGTAAAGATATCGGCTAATTGATCTTTAGTATTAATGTATGAAATCTCGATATCTCCCTTTTGTTGGTGATCCCTAAGAAAATGATACCGAATGGCTATGTGTTTAGTGCGGCTATGCTCGACGGGATTATTCGCCATCTTGATTGCACTCTCATTATCACATAGCAAAGGGACTTTGGTTAATTTGTAACCGTAGTCCCGCAGGGTTTTCCTCATCCAAAGCAATTGCGCGCAACAGTGGCCTGCGGCAATATACTCGGCTTCGGCGGTGGAAAGAGCGACCGAATTTTGCTTCTTTGAAGCCCAAGACACCAAGGATCTTCCCAAGAACTGGCAAGTCCCCGATGTGCTCTTTCTATTGATTTTACACCCCGCCCAATCGGCATCTGAATAACCAATCAAATCAAATGTGGATCCCTTAGGATACCAAAGCCCAAACTTAGGAGTGTAAGCCAAATATCTCAAGATTCGTTTTACGGCCGTAAGGTGAGCTTCCTTAGGGTCGGCTTGGAATCTTGCACACATGCATACGGAAAGCATAATATCCGGTCGAGATGCACATAAATAGAGTAAAGAACCTATCATCGACCGGTATACCTTTTGATCCACGGACTTACCTCCCGTGTCGAGGTCGAGATGCCCATTAGTTCCCATGGGTGTCTTGATGGGCTTGGCATCCTTCATACCAAACTTGTTTAGAATGTCTTAAGTATACTTCGTTTGGCTAATGAAGGTGCCCTCTTGGAGTTGCTTCACTTGAAATCCCAAGAAGTACTTCAACTCCCCCATCATAGACATCTCGAACTTTTGTGTCATGATCCTACTAAATTCTTCACATGTAGACTTGTTAGTAGACCCAAATATGATATCATCAACATAAATTTGGCATACGAATAAGTCATTTTCAAGAGTTTTAGTAAATAAAGTAGGATCGGCCTTTCCAACTTTGAATCCATTAGTGATAAGAAAATCCCTAAGGCATTCATACCATGCTCTTGGGGCTTGCTTGAGCCCATAAAGCGCCTTAGAGAGTTTATAGACATGGTGAGGATACTCACTATCTTCAAAGCCGGGAGGTTGCTCAACATAGACCTCTTCCTTGATTGGTCCATTGAGGAAGGCACTTTTCACGTCCATTTGATAAAGCTTAAAGCCATGGTAAGTAGCATAGGCCAATAATATGCGAATTGACTCAAGCCTAGCTACGGGTGCATAGGTTTCACCAAAATCCAAACCTTCGACTTGGGAGTATCCCTTGGCCACAAGTCGAGCTTTGTTCCTTGTCACCACACCATGCTCATCTTGCTTGTTGCGGAAGACCCATTTGGTTCCTACAACATTTTGATTAGGACGTGGAACTAAATGCCATACCTCATTCCTAGTGAAGTTGTTGAGCTCCTCTTGCATAGCCACCACCCAATCCGAATCTTGTAGTGCTTCCTCTACCCTATGTGGCTCAATAGAGGAAACACAAGAGTAATGCTCACAAAAATGTGCAACACGAGATCTAGTAGTTACCCCCTTATGAATGTCGCCGAGGATGGTGTCGACGGGGTGATCTCGTTGAATTGCTTGGTGGACTCTTGGGTGTGGCGGCCTTTGTTCTTCATCCTCCTTGTCTTGATCATTTGCATCTCCCCCTTGATCATTGCCGTCATCTTGAGGTAGCTCATTTGCTTGATCTTCTACTTCATCAATTTGAGCTTCATCCTCATTTTGAGTTGGTGGAGATGCTTGCGTGGAGGAGGACGGTTGATCTTGTGCATTTGGAGGCTCTTCGGATTCCTTAGGACACACATCCCCAAGGGACATGTTCCTTAGCGCGATGCATGGAGCCTCTTCATTACCTATCTCATCAAGATTAACTTGCTCTACTTGAGAGCCGTTAGTCTCGTCAAACACAACGTCACAAGAAACCTCAACTTGTCCAGTGGACTTGTTAAAGACTCTATATGCCCTTGTGTTTGAATCATATCCTAGTAAAAAGCCTTCTACAGTCTTAGGAGCAAATTTGGATTTTCTACCTCTTTTAACAAGAATAAAGCATTTGCTACCAAAGACTCTAAAATATGAAATGTTGGGCTTTTTACCGGTTAGGAGTTCATAGGATGTCTTCTTGAGGATCCGGTGTAGATATATGTAAAGCCCAAATTTTGTATCAGAAAAAAATATATGATTATTTTTAGTGTTTGAGAAATTATGAAACCTTGAGAGATTATCTAGTTTCCTTTTCGTTGTGCATATTAAAATAATGAGAATATATTAATCAAATAACAAATAAATACTAGAATATGAATTTCATGCTGAGGTTCTTGTGTGTTTGCATTTGTATTCAAATATGCGAATCAAGTTTGTGTTTGAAATAGGGATTTGAAAATTTGAGAAAAGAAATAAAAAAAAGAGAACAGACCATAACTCGCTGTTGGGCCTGTGGATCTTTTTTCGGCCCATCTGCACTTACCACCTCACGTCGGCCCTGTCCACCATCCTGGGTGCGTGCATGGCCACACTGACGGCCGGGTCCCATCTGGCGGTAACCTTGCCAACAACCCACCCAAAATCCACGGCAATGATATGTGGGGCCCAAGCGTCGGACTTCTCTTCTCCACAGTCATGGATATGGCCGCTGCTCGTAACAACCCTGCGAGCTTGGCGCAACTGCCTCCTGCCGACCTCCTCGCCGTGGAACTCGCGGCCCCCTTGGACTCGATCCTCGCGGGACTGCTTATAAAACCCGACCGCCGCCCCTGCCCATCACCAGAAAACCCCCGTGGCACATCGAGCACAGAGCGAGAGAGGTGGAGTTGGTCGCCATCAGGGTTTGGCAAGTTTACCATTGTCGGGGTCCTGGAGCTGGGTCCGTGAGCTTCGTTGTGGTGAGGCGAAGGTGGCCGTGGCTCCTGCGCTAAGGTTGGACTGCTGTTGTACTGGCAATTTCTTGCCAGAGCGCCGTCACTGTCGTGGAGCCGCCATATACCGTGGCCAGCTCGCCTTGACCACCGATTGGAGGTAAGAACTCATCTAGGAAGTTCGTGCTTCCCTATTTCTTGTTTAGCACCGGTTGAATTCGCGTTTGGGACACCTAGGCGCTGGCTCGCGTTGCTCCGGCGAGAATGCCGCTGCCGCGCGGGGTGCCTCTGCTCAGCCGTGGTCGCGAGGTGGGAGAAGCCCTCTGAGCCGTTCATCTCAGACCAAGGGTCAAGATTAGAATGTGGGGCGGTGTTGTGTGGGCTGTTGATCTCACTGTGGATGGCTACGATTGGATCATGGCCTTCCAGCGCGGGCGTGGGATGTTAGCCGTAGATCTCGGATCCTAGGATCACAGAAACATACCGGTTCGGTAAAGTGAGGATTTCATCTGGGCCCTTAGTGTCTAATCCAACGGCTCACAATAAATCTTACCCCTTCGCCGTGCACTTTTCTTAAAGAGCCCCTGTGTTTTATGGAAAATAACCCGTCGTCCAGTATACAAAAACCTGAGTCTCGGGAATTTTAGTAGATTAGCCCCTGTGCTTCCCAGTATTTGAGGCGTCGTCCAGGTATTAAATAAAACAGGAAAAATAGATTTAGAAATTGATTTTGTGTATAAAAATAATTGTAAAACTTGTATAATTCATAGAAAAATTATATGAACTCTAAATTGATCCATTTCAGTTCCTATAATTTTGTAATAATATTGTTTATCACCCTGTTTCTCTGTTTTGACATGAAAGTGACATTAAAATTTATATCCCATTTAATCTTGTGCAAAATACATAGAACCTTTGGAAATTCATAACTTAAAATCTATAACTCCAAAATTAATAATTCCTGTTCCTGTGATCTTATTTCAATGTGTAGATCATTATTATGTATTTTGCATATATGTTTGGTGTAATGTTAATTTTGCCTATACACTGTTTGTTTGTAATGCTACGACTAGCGCGAGGTAACGAGAACCTGAAGAGCAAGTTGGTACCTGGAATCTCAAGTGCCAGGCAAGTTGTGCCCTTGATCACTTCTTTTACCCACTCATGTTCTAATTAATCATAATGATCTGCATAGGTTAATTTGATGGGACCTAATAGGTTACCCTAGTTTGTCTATCTTTATGCCTTGTTTACCACTAAACTTTCTTGGTAGTACTTGCTAGTGCTATATGTGGATTTGGGCATTGAGATACATATTATTCATACTTTTGTTATCAGTTGCTATTTACTGTTCATGATAAGATCATTATGTTAATTGGAACATGGAGAACCACCCGGGAAAACAGTGCTACCACAAGGGTTTAATGGGACGCCCTTGGCCAATTAATTAGGAAAGCTAGTGGAAGACTACCTTACCCGAAAGGGGCAAGGGCAGTAGGGGAGTGGTCAGTGTAGGGAGGCCCTCAGGAGGATTTTGCTGCGATGGCGGTCCTGCAAGGGATTCCTGCATTGGAGCTTCCTATAAACTGTAGCGGGTTTTCTGAAGCTAGTGGAACTTTGTAAAGGCCTCGTAGTGTTACCCTGCCTCGCCTCCTCGGTAGAGGTGTATGGGAAGTCGCGATCCCTTGGCAGATGGGTAACATGACTTGTGGGTAAAGATGCGCAACCTCTGCAGAGTGTAAAACTGGTATACTAGCCGTGCTCACGGTCATGAGCGGCTCGGACACTCACATGATTAATCTATGGAACTTAAATTCAATTTGTCATATGCATTGCATCGCAGGTGATGTTGTTACTTCTGTTCTACTATTTAATTGGGTTGGTATTTACTTATACTTAGTAATTGCTAATAAAATTTTGACCAACTTTAAAAGCAATGCTCAGCTCTAACCATCCTCTTTGGTAAGCCTTACACTTCACGTGAGCTCCCACCTTTGGCGAGTTCATGCACATTATTCCCCACAACTTGTTGAGCGATGAACGTATGTGAGCTCACTCTTGCTGTCTCACACCCCCCCACAGGTCAAGAACAGGTACCGCAGGATGAGGCGCGTGGAGGATGCTGCGATGTGTTCGTGAGAGGTCTAGGCCGTCGTCTCCTAGTCAACTTTGGGTTGCTGGAGCGTTGTCTCCTTATAATGTAATTATTTATTTAATTATTTTGTATAGAACTCCTATTATATAGTAAAGATGTGACATTCGATCCTGTGCCATGATTCATCATATGTGTGAGACTTGGTCCCAGCACACCTGGTGATTATGTTCGCGCCCGGGCTTTGGACCCCTAATACCCGGGTGTGACAGAAGTGGTATCAGAGGAATGTTGACTGTAGGATGAAACCTAGATAGAATGGACAACCATTGTCTACTTACCTTCGCTACTCTGATTCTTTTCTAAAACTTCCCTTAATCTTTTCTCATCTAATTCCGCTTACTCTGATTAATCTTACCTTTTCTCTCTAAAGACAAATGTGGATTTCACACTTTGAAATCTCGTGCCTAAAGTAACCTTTAGGAATAGGAGACCTATTCTTAGGAACAAAAAAATCAAAACGATTTTCATAAATATTGATATGCTTGAGTGTTTGTTCTTATGATACTTGTTTGATTTGGATCTTTGATTGAGTGTGATGAGTTGTGGAGTAATGTCCACAATTACATCTACATATACATATAGACATAAATATAAATAAATAAAATTCATAAGATAAAAAAAACTAGATTATCCCTTATTAAAGTATCTAACCTAACAATATCTATCTCATCTTAAAAGATTCTATCCTACACTCACAGATCCATTCTATCTCAAAAGATCCTAACTTATCCTAATATATTTAGCTTAATAGATTCATCCTATCCTAACCACTTTACTTATCTCATCCTAAAACCATGATCTAATTAATGAAATCCTATCAAGTATATCTAGTCATAACAATCTAACCTAAACTAACCTAATCTAGATTTTATATAATCTATTATGATGTAACCTAGTGTAAGTTACTTAATGTTGGTACAAAGGATAAGGCCATACACCTAATTCACCTAAGACTAAATTGGTGACTTAAATCAACTCGGCTATACCCAACAACTTGACCTACATAACAGATCTATCTTAACCTCTTGTCCCAAACCCAGATGGAGACACCAAAGAGCAAGAAGGAGAAGATCAACCTCGACATGGAAGAATAGGAGTCAAATCAGATCTCGAGATTTTTCAAGATTTACCACCTTGGACGGAGTCTTCCCTTACCAAGTTCTTCTTACCATTAGCTAACCTCACTCTGACCATCTCTCTTCTTACCTAACTATGTGTCTAAACATAGAAGATACCCATGCTTTCATAACCACTTTCTAAATAACATGACACTTCTTAGAAGTTAAAGGCTAAACTATAAATAAAGCTTTTTTTTACATCCCTTTTCTTGCAAATCTCGAGGACGAGATTTCTTTTAAGGGGGTAGGATTTGTAAAGCCCAAATTTTGTATCAGAAAAAATATATGATTATTTTTAGTGTTTGAGAAATTATGAAACCTTGAGAGATTATCTAGTTTCCTTTTCGTTGTGCATATTAAAATAATGAGAATATATTAATCAAATAACAAATAAATACTAGAATATGAATTTCATGCTGAGGTTCTTGTGTGTTTGCATTTGTATTCAAATATGCGAATCAAGTTTGTGTTTGAAATAGGGATTTGAAAATTTGAGAAAAGAAATAAAAAAAAGAGAACAGACCATAACTCGCTGTTGGGCCTGTGGATCTTTTTTCGGCCCATCTGCACTTACCACCTCGCGTCGGCCCTGTCCACCATCCTGGGTGCGCGCATGGCCACACTGACGGCCGGGTCCCATCTGGCGGTAACCTTGCCAACAACCCACCCAAAATCCACGGCAATGATATGTGGGGCCCAAGCGTCGGACTTCTCTTCTCCACAGTCATGGATATGGCCGCTGCTCGTAACAACCCTGCGAGCTTGGCGCAACTGCCTCCTGCCGACCTCCTCGTCGTGGAACTCGCGGCCCCCTTGGACTCGATCCTCGCGGGACTGCTTATAAAACCCGACCGCCGCCCCTGCCCATCACCAGAAAACCCCCGTGGCACATCGAGCACAGAGCGAGAGAGGTGGAGTTGGTCGCCATCAGGGTTTGGCAAGTTTACCATTGTCGGGATCCTGGAGCTGGGTCCGTGAGCTTCGTTGTGGTGCGGCGAAGGTGGCCGTGGCTCCTGCGCTAAGGTTGGACTGCTGTTGTACTGGCAATTTCTTGCTAGAGCGCCGTCACTGTCGTGGAGCCGCCATATACCGTGGCCAGCTCGCCTTGACCACCGATTGGAGGTAAGAACTCATCTAGGAAGTTCGTGCTTCCCTATTTCTTGTTTAGCACCGGTTGAATTCGCGTTTGGGACACCTGGGCGCTGGCTCGCGTTGCTCCGGCGAGAATGCCGCTGCCGCGCGGGGTGCCTCTGCTCAGCCGTGGTCGCGAGGTGGGAGAAGCCCTCTGAGCCGTTCATCTCAGACCAAGGGTCAAGATTAGAATGTGGGGCGGTGTTGTGTGGGCTGTTGATCTCACTGTGGACGGCTACGATTGGATCATGGCCTTCCAGCGCGGGCGTGGGATGTTAGCCGTAGATCTCGGATCCTAGGATCACAGAAACATACCGGTTCGGTAAAGTGATGATTTCATCTGGGCCCTTAGTGTCTAATCCAACGGCTCACAATAAATCTTACCCCTTCGCCGTGCACTTTTCTTAAAGAGCCCCTGCGTTTTATGGAAAATAACCCACCGTCCAGTATACAGAAACCTGAGTCTCGGGAATTTTAGTAGATTAGCCCCTGTGCTTCCCAGTATTTGAGGCGCCGTCCAGGTATTAAATAAAACAGGAAAAATAGATTTAGAAATTGATTTTGTGTATAAAAATAATTGTAAAACTTGTATAATTCATAGAAAAATTATATGAACTCTAAATCGATCCATTTCAGTTCCTATAATTTTGTAATAATATTGTTTATCACCCTGTGTCTCTGTTTTGACATGAAAGTGACATTAAAATTTATATCCCATTTAATCTTGTGCAAAATACATAGAACCTTTGGAAATTCATAACTTAAAATCTATAACTCCAAAATTAATAATTCCTGTTCCTGTGATCTTATTTCAATGTGTAGATCATTATTATGTATTTTGCATATATGTTTGGTGTAATGTTAATTTTACCTATACACTGTTTGTTTGTAATGCTACGACTAGCGCGAGGTAACGAGAACCTGAAGAGCAAGTTGGTACCTGGAATCTCAAGTGCCAGGCAAGTTGTGCCCTTGATCACTTCTTTTACCCACTCATGTTCTAATTAATCATAATGATCTGCATAGGTTAATTTGATGGGACCTAATAGGTTACCCTAGTTTGTCTATCTTTATGCCTTGTTTACCACTAAACTTTCTTGGTAGTACTTGCTAGTGCTATATGTGGATTTGGGCATTGAGATACATATTATTCATACTTTTGTTATCAGTTGCTATTTACTGTTCATGATAAGATCATTATGTTAATTGGAACATGGAGAACCACCCGGGAAAACAGTGCTACCACAAGGGTTTAATGGGACGCCCTTGGCCGATTAATTAGGAAAGCTAGTGGAAGACTACCTTACCCGAAAGGGGCAAGGACAGTAGGGGAGTGGTCAGTGTAGGGAGGCCCTCGGGAGGATTTTGCTGCGATGGCGGTCCTGCAAGGGATTCCTGCATTGGAGCTTCCTATAAACTGTAGCGGGTTTTCTGAAGCTAGTGGAACTTTGTAAAGGCCTCATAGTGTTACCCTGCCTCGCCTCCTCGGTAGAGGTGTATGGGAAGTCGCGATCCCTTGGCAGATGGGTAACATGACTTGTGGGTAAAGATGCGCAACCTCTGCAGAGTGTAAAACTGGTATACTAGTCGTGCTCACGGTCATGAGCGGCTCGGACACTCACATGATTAATCTATGGAACTTAAATTCAATTTGTCATATGCATTGCATCGCAGGTGATGTTGTTACTTTTGTTCTACTATTTAATTGGGTTGGTATTTACTTATACTTAGTAATTGCTAATAAAATTTTGACCAACTTTAAAAGCAATGCTCAGCTCTAACCATCCTCTTTGGTAAGCCTTACACTTCACGTGAGCTCCCACCTTTGGCGAGTTCATGCACATTATTCCCCACAACTTGTTGAGCGATGAACGTATGTGAGCTCACTCTTGCTGTCTCACACCCCCCCACAGGTCAAGAACAGGTACCGCAGGATGAGGCGCGTGGAGGATGCTGCGATGTGTTCGTGAGAGGTCTAGGTCGTCGTCTCCCAGTCAACTTTGGGTTGCTGGACCGTTGTCTCCTTATAATGTAATTATTTATTTAATTATTTTGTATAGAACTCCTATTATATAGTAAAGATGTGACATTCGATCCTGTGCCATGATTCATCATATGTGTGAGACTTGGTCCCAGCACACCTGGTGATTATGTTCGCGCCCGGGCTTTGGACCCCTAAAACCCGGGTGTGACAATATAACCGGTTGATGGCGTAGCAAGCGGTGTTGACCGCCTCGGCCCAAAACCGATCCAAAGTCTTGTACTCATCAAGCATGGTTCTTGCCATGTCCAATAGAGTTCTATTCTTCCTCTCCACTACACCATTTTGTTGTGGGGTGTAGGGAGAAGAGAACTCATGCTTGATGCCCTCCTCCTCAAGGAAGCCTTCAATTTGTGAGTTCTTGAACTCCGTCCCGTTGTCGCTTCTAATTTTCTTGATCCTTAAGCCGAACTCGTTTTGAGCTCGTCTCAAGAATCCCTTTAAGGTTTCTTGGGTTTGAGATTTTTCCTACAAAAAGAACACCCAAGTGAAGCGAGAATAATCATCCACTATTACAAGACAATACTTACTCCCGCCGATGCTTATGTAAGCAATCGGGCCGAATAGATCCATGTGGAGTAGCTCAAGCGGCCTGTCGGTTGTCATGATGTTCTTGTGTGGATGATGGGCTCCAACTTGCTTTCCTGCTTGTCATGCGCTACAAATCCTGTCTTTCTCAAAATGAACATTGGTTAGTCCTAAAATGTGTTCTCCCTTTAGAAGCTTGTGAAGATTCTTCATCCCAACATGGGCTAGTCGGCGGTGCCAGAGCCAACCCATGTTAGTCTTAGCAATTAAGCAAGTGTCGAGTTCAGCTCTATCAAAATCTACCAAGTATAGCTGACCCTCTAACACTCCCTTAAATGCTATTGAATCATCACTTCTTCTAAAGACAGTGACACCTACATCAGTAAATAGACAGTTGTAGCCCATTTGACATAATTGCGAAACGGAAAGCAAATTGTAATCTAGAGAATCTACAAGAAAAACATTGGAAATGGAATGGTCAGGGGATATAGCAATTTTACCCAAACCTTTGACCAAACCTTGATTTCCATCCCCGAATGTGATAGCTCGTTGGGGATCTTGATTTTTCTCATATGAGGAGAACATCTTCTTCTCCCCTGTCATGTGGTTTGTGCACCCGCTGTCGATTATCCAACTTGAACCCCCGGATGCATAAACCTACAAAACAAGTTTAGTTCTTGACTTTAGGTACCCAAACGGTTTTGGGTCCTTTGGCATTAGAAACAAGAACTTTGGGTACCCAAACACAAGTTTTGGAGCTCTTGTGTTTGCCCCCAACATACTTGGCAACGACCTTGCCGGATTTGTTAGTCAAAACATATGATGCATCAAAAGTCTTAAATGAAATGCTATGTTCATTTGATGCACTAGGAGTTTTCTTCTTAGGCAACTTAGCACGGGTTGGTTGCCTAGAACTAGATGTCTCACCCTTATACATAAAAAGCATGGTTAGGGCCAGAGTGAGACTTCCTAGAGTGAATTCTCCTAATTTTGCTCTCAGGATAACCGGCAGGGTATAAAATGTAACCCTCGTTATCCTGAGGCATGGGAGCCTTGCCCTTAACAAAGTTGGACAATTTCTTAGGAGGGGCATTAAGTTTGACAATGCCTCCCTGTTGGAAGCCAATGCCATCCTTAATGCCAGGGCGTCTCCCACTATAAAGCATACTACGAGCAAATTTAAAATTTTTATTTTCAATTTCATGTTCGACAATTTTAGCATCTAATTTTGCTATATGATCATTTTGTTGTTTAATTAAGGCCATGTGATCATGTATAGCATTAACATCAACATCTCTACATCTAGTACAAATAGAAGTGTGCTCAACGGTAGATGTAGAGGGGTTGCAAGATTTTAATTCTATAACCTTAGCATGCAATATATCATTCTTAGTTCTAAGATCGGAAATAGTAGCATTGCAAACATCAAAATCTTTAGCCTTAGCAATTAATTTTTCATTTTCATTCCTAAGGCTAACAAGAGATAAGTTCAATTCTTCAATCTTAGCAAGCAAATCATCATTATCATTCCTAAGATTGGGAATTGAAATATTACAAACATTTGAATCAACCTTAGCTAGTAAATTAGCATTTTCATTTCTAAGGTTGTCTATAGTCTCATGGCAAGTGCTTAGCTCACTAGATAATTTTTCACATTTTTCAACTTCTAGAGCATAAGCATTTTTAACTTTAACATGCTTTTTGTTTTCCTTGATTAGGAAGTCCTCTTGGGAGTCCAAGAGATCATCCTTCTCATGGATGGCACTAATTAATTCATTTAATTTCTCTTTTTGTTGCATGTTTAAGTTGGCAAAAAGAGTACGCAAATTGTCTTCCTCATCACTAGCATTATCATCACTAGAGGACTCATATCTAGTGGAGGATTTAGATTTAACCTTCTTCTTTTTGCCGTTCTTTGCCATGAGGCACTTGTGGCTGACGTTGGGGAAGAGAAGACCCTTGGTGACGGCGATGTTGGCGGCGTCCTCGTAGTCGGAGGAGTCGCTAGAGCTTTCGTCGGAGTCCCACCCACGACAAACATGGGCATCGCCGCCCTTCTTCTTGTAGTACCTCTTCTTCTCCTTTCTTCTCCCCTTCTTGTCGTCACCCCTGTCACTGTCACTAGAAATAGGACATTTAGCTATAAAGTGACCGGGCTTACCACACTTGTAGCAAACCTTCTTGGAGCGGGGCTTGTAATCCTTCCCCCTCCTTTGCTTGAGGATTTGCCGAAAGCTTTTGATGACAAACGCCATCTCCTTGTTGTCGAGCTTTGAGGCGTCGATTGGTTGTCTACTCGATGTAGACTCCTTCTTCTTCTCCTCCGTCGCCTTAAATGCGACCGATTGTGCCGCGGATGTAGAGGGATCATCTAGCTCGTTGATCTTCTTCGAGCCCTTGATCATATACTCAAAGCTCACAAAATTCCCTATTACTTCCTCGGGAGACATTAGTGTGTATCTAGGATTACCACGAATTAATTGAACTTGAGTGGGGTTAAGGAAGATGAGTGATCTAAGAATAACCTTAACCACCTCGTGGTCATCCCATTTCTTGCTCCCGAGGTTGCGCACTTGGTTCACCAAGGTTTTGAGCCGGTTGTACATATCTTGTGGCTCCTCCCCTTGGCGAAGACAGAAGCGACCGAGCTCCCCCTCGATCGTTTCCCGCTTGGTGATCTTGGTGAGTTCATCACCCTCGTGCGCGGTCTTGAGTAGATCCCAAATCTCCTTCGCATTCTTCAACCCTTGCACCTTGTTATATTCCTCTCTACTTAGAGAGGCGAGGAATATCGTTGTGGCTTGGGAGTTGAAGTGCACGATTTGGGCTACTTCATCCTCATCATAGTTCTCATCCCCTACGGTTGGTACCTGTGCACCAAACTCAACAACATCCCATATACTTTTGTGGAGTGAGGTTACATGAAATCGCATTAAATCACTCCACCTAGCATAATCTTCACCATCAAAAGTTGGTGGTCTGCCTAATGGGACGGAAAGTAAAGGTGTATGTTTAGAAATGCGAGGGTAGCGTAGGGGAATCTTACTATACTTCTTACGCTCTTGGCGCTTAGAAGTGACGGACGCCGCGTCGGAGCCGGAGGTGGATGCCGATGAAGAATCGGTCTCGTAGTAGACCACCTTCCTCATCCTCTTTTTCTTGTCCCCACTCCGCTGCGGCTTGTGGGAAGAGGATTTCTCCTTCTTCTCTTTGTGGTGTGAAGAAGATTTCTTCTCCTTCCCTTTGGAGGAGTCCTTCTTCTTCTCCTTCCTCTTGATGCGGGACTCTTCCGATGAAGTGCTCCCGTGGCTTGTAGTGGGCTTTTCGCCGGTCTCCATCTCCTTCTTGGCATGATCTCCCGACATCACTTCGAGCGGTTAGGCTCTAATGAAGTACCGGGCTTTGATACCAATTGATAGTCGCCTAGAGGGGGGGGGGGTGAATAGGGCGAAACTGAAATTTACAAATATAAACACAACTACAAGCCGGGTTAGCGTTAGAAATAAAGACGAGTCCACTAGAGAGGGTGCAAAACAAATTGCTAGCAAATGAAGAGTGTGACACGCGGATTTGTTTTACCGAGGTTCGGTTTTCGCAAACCTACTCCCCGTTGAGGAGGCCACAAAGGCTGGGTCTCTTTCAACCTTTCCCTCTCTCAAACGGTCCCTCGGACCGAGTGAGCTTCTCTTCTCAAATCAAAACCGGGAACAAAACTTCCCCGCAAGGGCCACCACACGATTGGTGCCTCTTGCCTTGATTACAATGGAGTTTTGATCACAAGAACAAGTGAGAAAGAAAAGAAGCAATCCAAGCGCAAGAGCTCAAAAGAACACGACAAATCTCTCTCGCTAATCACTAAAGCCTTGTGTGGAATTGGAGAGGATTTGATCTCTTTGGTGTGTCTAGAATTGAATGCCTAGCTCTGGTAAGTGGTTGAGAAGTGGAAAACTTGGATCCAATGAATGGTGGGTGGTTGGGGGTATTTATAGCCCCAACCACCAAACTAGCCGTTTGGTGGGGCTGACTGTCGTATGGTGCACCGGACAGTCTGGTGCGCCAGCCACGTCACCAAAGCCGTTGGGATTCGACCGTTGGAGTTCTGACTTCTGGGCCCGCCTGGATGTCCGGTGGCGCACCGGACATGTACTGTAGTGAAAGTTGCCTAGAGGGGGGGGGGGGTGAATAGGCAAGTTAAAACTTTTCAACAAAAACTAGAAGCAAACTGGGTAAAACTGAATTGATCTCGAAATTCACCCAGTTAACTTTGGAATGAGATGTTCTAAATGATCCACAGGGTTCAAAGTAGTAGATCTGAGAAGGGCACTTCTCAAAATCCACACACCAAAAAGATATGAACAAATATTCCACGGAATGGTGAGAGAACAAAGAACATGAACAAACACAGTGAGCAAGAACACAAGAGACACAAGATTTATCCCGAGGTTCGGTCACACCACCAAGGTGCCCTACTTCCTCGTTGAGGCGCCCACAAAGAGCCGGGTCTTTTTCAACCCTAATCCTCCCTTTGCCGACCACAAAGGTCAAGCCCACACAATAATCTTTGCTCAAACGAGCGGGTAATACAAACTTTCTTGTGGTCTTCCACAAGATTTGGAGACTCACAAGAGACACCTAGTCGTCTAGGAGCTAGAAGCTCCAAGAGTAATGAATCCACAAAGAACTCGATGTAGTACCAAAGCTCGAATCAAGAAGAGCAAGAGAGATTTAGAGATGAAGCACAAAAACCGTAGCTCTCAAGCTCACTCAAAGATTTCTCTCCAAAGATTTGAAATGGGAGAGGCAAGAGATGTGTGTGTGAGAGAGAGGGAGGTGTTTCTTGGGTTAGAAATGGAGTTCAAATCGTGCTCACTGTTGTGGGGAGAGAGGTAGGAGGTAGTATATATAGGTGGAGCTCAAAACTAGCCGTTTGGGCAGATTTTTCTGCCTGAGACCGGTTGAACCGCCCCCTAGGGCGGTTGAACCGCCCCTGGCAGGCCTGACAGTCTGTCTGCCAGTCTGACTGGCAGACTGACGCGCAGACTGACCTGCAGACTGGTCAAGTTGACCAACACCGGTTGAACCGCCCAGGGGGGCGGTTGAACCGCCCCTGACAGCTCCTGGCGACCTGTTTGCCAGTCTGACTGGCAGACTGTAGATCAGAGGTCAGAGGGGTCAGAGACCAGCTGAACTGCCCCTCAGGACCAGTTCAACCGGTCTTGACCAGTGAGTTTAGGAGAGAAAACCCCAGCTCAACTGCCCGGAGGCAAGTTCAGCTGGTGTATGGTCAAAGAGGTTCATAGCTGAAGTTGAGTTCAGCTGAAGTTGAGAAAGCTCAGCTCAGCTGAAAAGCTCAGCTACAGCTGAAGAAGCTCAACTCAGCTGAAGTCAAGTTCAGCTGGAAAGCTCAGCTGCAGTTGAAGAAGTTCAGCTGCTTTTCAGCAAGAACACTCTAGGTTTCTCAACCCTAACCATGGTCAACCATAGAACGTTAAAGAGATTTTTGCTTTTCAAAAATAGCTTTTGAATAGAGAGGTTTGAGCTTTTGGCAAACACCAACCTTCTTTTTGGATCCCCCTTTATAATACGACGATTCCTATACTCAAGTTAAATAAAATATAATGAAGTAAACTCCTTGAGTCATTGGTGTCTCATGTGTGATTTCTCCATGGCATTGCTTCATAAGGATCACAAACATCTTTGTCTCACCTTTTGAAGCAAACTCAAATCAAACCCTGTGACTTGTACCATATCACCTTATATGAGTTCAAATCATGGCTTCAAGTCACCTTACTGATGCATCAACATGTTATAACTCTTCATAGCTGATTAGTTCATCGACTTAGTGCAAGTACTCTCTTCTTCACCTTAGCCATGGTACCTCGGTCTACAAGCCGTCGCTTGGCCTTCACCTTCGCTTAGTTCCTCGAAGCCCTTTCCTTGCTATCTTCACCCTATCAAGCCATTCTTGAGTCACATCATATTGAGCATCCATTGAGAGAATCATTTCTTCAATATTGTGAACCTTGCTTGAATGTCTTCTAGATATAACTGTCAAGATCAATCAAGCTCTAGTTTGATTCTCATAGAAGCATATATGGACTGACAGTAATATGGTCAAGCCAATTCACGATTCCTCATATCCTATTCTCTTTGGCTTGACCAATCCTCTAAATCACTTTGTCCTCTATTCTGGTCATATGCATGTAGTGATTTCTCAGGTCTTGTCCATATATTCAAACCAATATAGAGATCATATTATATCCATTTGCATTGTCTCATTGGTTATTTAACCTCGTGTTGAACCTTTGTTCACTGATCATTATACACTATTCAAGTATGTTCATCATACTGAATTTCCTGTTCAACACTTAGCAAACTCGTTAGACTTTTAAATGTGTTGTTATCCAAATCACCAAAACTCACAAAAGGGATGAATGCACTTTCAATCTCCCCCTTTTTGGTGATTGGTGACAACACATTTAAAGCTTACATAAGATTTGATAAATAAGATTTTAAATCCTATGATATAGTTTCCTCCCCCCTAAATATGTGCATTTCAGAAAATAACACTTTTGTACTCAAATGCCAAAAACACATATTGTCGGCGTTTCGAGACAGGGGGTCCCTAAGCCGACGAGTGAGTGTGCTGCGTGCCCCAGCCCAGATGGGTCGAGCGCGTGGGCGAGCGCGGAGGGGGGAGAGGCGAGGCGGCCGGAGCCGAGCGTGAGAGAGGTGGAAGTCCCGCGGCCTTCGTGTTCGTCCCGCGCCCAGGTCAGGTGCGCTTGCAGTAGGGGGGTTACAAGCGTCCACGCGGGTGAGGGAAGCGAGCGGCCCCAAGAGAGCGCCTGTCCCGTCCTCGGTCCCGCGCGGCCAACCTTCTCTGAGAAGGCCCTGGTCCTTCCTTTTATAGTCGTAAGGAGAGGACCCAGGTGTACAATGGGGATGTAGCAGAGTGCTACGTGTCTAGCGGAGGGAGAGCTAGTGCCCTAGGTACATGCCGATGTGGCAGCCGGAGAGATCTGGGCATCCTGCTGGCGTGATGTCGTGGCTATCGGAGGTGCGGCGGGGCCTGATGGAGGGACAGCTGTTGGAGCGGTCGAGTCCCTGCTGACGTTGTCCTGCTGCCGTAAGAGAGCTGGGGGCCGCCGTCGTCATAGAGCTCGTGGAGCGCCATCATTGCCCCTCTGGCGGAGCTGGACGGACGAGACGCCGGTCTTGTTCTCCGTGACCCGAGTCGATTCGGGGTAGGGTGATGATGACGTTTCCTGTTGACGTGGCGGTCTGTGCTCTAGGCAGGGCGACGTGGGGTTTCCTCCGAAGCCGAGGTTGAGTCTTGCCTTCAGTTGCCGTGGCCGAGCCCGAGCCAGGGGGTCGGGCGAGGCGGAAGTCGTCCGGCCGAGGCCAGGGCGGAGTCCGAGCCCTGGGGTCGGGCGAGGCGGAGTTTCGTCGTCTTCCGGGTCTCAGCCTGAGTCCGAGCCCTGGGGTCGGGCGGAGCGGAGTTCGCCGTCTTCCGGGTCTTAGCCCGAGTCCGAGCCCTGGGGTCGGGCGGAGCGGAGTTCGCCGTCTTCCGGGTCTTAGCCCGAGTCCGAGCCCTGGGGTCGGGCGGAGCGGAGTTCGCCGTCTTCCGGGTCTTAGCCCGAGTCCGAGCCCTGGGGTCGGGCGGAGCGGAGTTCGCCGTCTTCCGGGTCTTAGCCCGAGTCCGAGCCCTGGGGTCGGGCGGAGCGGAGTTCGCCGTCTTCCGGGTCTTAGCCCGAGTCCGAGCCCTGGGGTCGGGCGGAGCGGAGTTCGCCGTCTTCCGGGTCTTAGCCCGAGTCCGAGCCCTGGGGTCGGGCGGAGCGGAGTTCGCCATCTTCCGGGTCTTAGCCCGAGTCCGAGCCCTGGGGTCGGGCGGAGCGGAGTTCGCCGTGGCGCCTTTGGCAAGGCCTAGTTGCCTGTCAGACTCACTCTGTCGAGTGGCACTGCAGTCGGAGTGACGCAGGCGGCGCTGTCCTTCTGTCAGACTGGCCAGTGGAGCGGTGGAGTGACGGCGGTCACCTCGGCTCTGCCGGGGGCGCGTGTCAGGATAGAGGTGTCAGGCCACCTTTGCGTTAAATGCCCCTGCAATTTGGTCAGTCGGTGTGGTGATTTAGTCAAGGTTGCTTCTGAGCGAAGCCAAGGCCTTGGGCAAGCCGGTGATGTGTCCGCCATAAAAAGGGGGCCTCGGGCGAGACGGAAGTCTCTCGAGGTCGGCTGCCTTCGGCCGAGGCTAGGCTCGGGTGAAGCGTGATCGAGTCACTCGTGTGGACTGATCCCTGACTTAATCGTGCCCATCAGGCCTTTGCAGCTTTATGCTGATGGGGGTTACCAGCTGAGAATTAGGCGTCTTGAGGGTACCCCTAATTATGGTCCCCGACAGTAGCCCCCGAGCCTCGAAGGGAGTGTTAGCACTCGCTTGGAGGCTTTTGTCGCACTTTTTTGCAAGGGGACCAGCCTTTCTCGGTTGCATTTCGTTCCGGTGGGTGCGCGCGAGCGCACCCGCCGGGTGTAGCCCCCGAGGCCTCGGAGGAGTGGTTACACTCCTTCGAGGTCTTAATGCTTCGCTTTACACTTCGGCTGGTCTGGTCGTTCCCTCATGCGAACTGGCCGTAGCCCGGGTGCACGGTCGGGGCCCAAGCTCTCGGGCTGGTATGTTGACGCTGTCAACGATTTGGCCGGAGCCGGTTTTTGCGAGAGCAGCCCCCGAGCCTCTGCACAGGGCGAGAGGACGATCAGGGACAGACTCGGCTTTTTACATACGCCCCTACGTCGCCTTTCCGCAAGGAGGAGGGGGGGAGTGCGCCATGTTACCCTCGATGGGCACCGAACATGGTGTCTCCGGTGAGCTGCAAGCGGGTAATCTGAGTGGACGTCCGTGCCCCGTTCGTTGGGGGTCGGCTAGGGGCCCAGAGGCACGCCCAAAAGTACCTGCGGGTGACTTGCCGGACCCGGTCCCCTGGCGACGGGGTCCGAGGGCTCGATGCCTCCCTCCGATGGGATTCCGTTACAAGATCGTTCCCACTGGTCTCGGATATGTCCTAGGGTACCTCGGGAGCGCAGCCCGAGCCTCGGTTATGTATCGAACGTACCCCTGGTCATCCCTCGCTCGGTGTCTGAGGCGACTGTGAACCCTTCGGGGGCCAGCCTTCGAACCCCTGATCAGTAATGGGCGCGGAGCCCGAGTAGCCTGAGGCGGCCATGGAGCCCTTCGGGGGGCTGGCCTTCGAACCCCTGACCAGTAGTGGGTGTCGGGCCCACGATCTGAGGCGGCTGTTGAACCCTCGGGGGGCCAGCCTTCGAACCCCTGATCAGTAATGGGGGGCGCGGAGCCCGGTTCCTTCGCGGAGAAGGATCCCTCTCGGGGTATCCCCCTTCCCCGGTCCCTGTTGCAAGAGATAGAGAAAGAGGAAAACGGAAAAGGATACGAAATCAGACGACGTGGCGTACCTTTTCTGACGCGGTTATTAAGGCGAAGGTGAAGCGTCGCGCGCTCCTCCCGCCAGAAGCGCCGCGTGTCCCGCCGCGGAGTTAATGCGACGGGGCGAGTGGTTGGCGGAGCGGCCGTTGCGCGCAGGTGATCCGTTCGAGGAACGGGTCACGGGTGCACCGTCTTCACGCCGTGAGAGGAGGCTCTCTTGCTGTCTCAGGATGGGACGTGAGCCTGGCTGACGACGTGACCGCTGCGCCCGCCCGCCTGCCACCGCTATTACTGCCGGCCCACTTTCGGTCGCTTTGACCGACGCGCCAGTCTGGCGCTGTTGGGTCGCCTCGAGTCGTGGCATAGGCTTCGCAACCGAAGAGGCGCGACGGTGGCACAAGTGGCGGTGCGGTTGCTTGCATGCAGCAACTGGCGTGCCAGTTGCTCGACGCGTGGGCCTGGGCCCCAGGCTGGCGTGTCAGAAGTTGGAGAAGCGCGTCCATCTGGCGCGGTTGCATGCCGCCTGCATGGCTGCTCGCCCCTTCTGCCCGTTGGTCTGGGCGGAAATGGGGGGTCGCCTGTAACCGCTGGACGGTCGTGCACACCATGCGCGGCGGTTTGGCTTCTTCTGCCCTGAGCCGGCTTGCATGACATGCGGGACCCAGCCCCCGAGTCGCAGGGGAGGGCCTTGGAGCGTGTTGGAGAAGACTCGGCCCGCGGCGCCTGGGGGCGCACGTAGGGGGAGTTGCCTTTAAAAGGAGGGAGGCTCCTTTCGTAAGGCGACCATGTCTTCTTCCTCTCTTAAGCGCCGGGTCTTCCCGTCTTCCAAGCCCCCGGATGGGGGATATCCGCCGCCTTTCCGCCTCCTCGTTGGAGGAACGCAACTCCATGGGAGTTGGTACCTCTCAGCCATCGTTCGGCTTCAAGGATTTTCATCATGCTGCCCGACTGCTCCCCTCCGCGGGCGGTCACCTGAGATGGCGACCTCCGACTTGATGGTGAGGGAAAGCGAGCCGGGCCGCGGCCTCTTCCTCTCCCTCAGCCTCAAGGATTTTCATCGCCAGGGCTGGGGAGGGGAGTGCGCCGAGTTGAGGTCGGCCCCCGCGTGGGCGGCAGCCCGCTCCTTCACTCAGTGATCGGAGGGAAAGGCGGCCGTCGCCCGTGGCGCTGGCAGCTGCAGCGTGCCTGGCCTTCAGGCGTGAGTGGCTTCGGAGCCACTCGCGGCGCCGGCATCCGCCGCGGCAGCTTGAAGAAGTTCTCCCGCCGGCGAGATGGCCGGGGCCGACCGCGGGCTGACCTCCGACTCTATGGCCTTCTGCCCGTCCTTGCCTCACAAGTTTTGGCATGGGTGGCGGCTTCCTGGCAGCGGCATCGAGCCCGAGGCTGGCGCTGCCGCTGCTTGGTCCCTCGGAGCAGAAGGCGTTGTCGTCGCTGCTGCTGGAGCGGGCGACGGCGCACCACTCGTCGGCCTTCCGTTGCTCCGCAGGCCTTCCCCCTCGGAGTGGGGTTGTTCGTACCTGCGGAGGGGGAACCGGAGTTCCGTTTGTAATGGCACTTCGAATGCCAGTGAGTTCGTTCATTGTGGCTGTCGAGGCCTGAACGTGTATGTAAGTTTGGCACGGAGCCGTGTTTTTTCCTCATTTCCGAGCACTAAGTCTCGCCTGTTTTATTATCTAAACCGCTTTACCAAGCATGAGTTGCCCCGTGTCAAGGTGACGGGTGAGGTATCCGTATCCCGGAGGCGTAGGAATCCCTCGGCCCGTTCGTCCTTGTTACGTGAGGCTCCTCTAGCTTAGTTGAAGGGACCCCTCGGCCGCCCTTTGGTGGATCGAGGCCGGGGGTAGCGATATCAGTATGAACAGAGGCGGAGTTGGCTCGAGAATGGGGAACCTGGTTGGCCGGAGCCTAGCCGTGTCGCCCGTCAGCGGTGCCGACGCCCAAGTCGGTCAGTCGAGGCCTCGGATCGGGCTAGCGCCCTTGGAAGCCGGTTGCCCGAGGCCCCAGGGGTAACCGGTTGAGCCGCCTGCTCGGGCCGGATTCCCGGAGGTGCCCCTGGACCTCGGCGCCGCCCGAGGCTGGGTCGGGCTTTGTTGTAGACGTCGTCGATGCCGAGGGTGCTACGGCTCCCCTCGGCGTGAAGACCCGAGCCTGCAGGATCAGATCATCTTGTAGCG
Organism: Zea mays; assembly: GCF_902167145.1. NCBI lineage: Eukaryota > Viridiplantae > Streptophyta > Magnoliopsida > Poales > Poaceae > Zea > Zea mays. The sequence goes on along the minus strand of NC_050099.1, from coordinate 207,560,849 downwards.
TGCGCTTTCTGCGGCCGCCGAGGCCAGAAGAGCACGCCCTCGCCGCGCTTGCGAAGCTGCGTCCTTTTTTCCTCTTGTTTCGAGCATCTGGACTCTGTCGGTAATAGGGATGTTTGTGTGAGCGAGAGTTGCTTTTCGCGGAAGGGACGAGTGAGGTATCCGTATCCCAGAGGCGTGGGAATCCCTCGGCTCGGTCGGCCTTGCCGCTTACGCGTACTTTCACCCGTCCATGAGGCCCTGTCCCCGATTTAGTCGAGAAAGCTTGAAGGACTGCTTCGGCAGGAGAGCTTCCGAACGTGATGACTCGTTCGGTCCACGGAGTCGCTTTATCCGAGCGCAAGTTACTTATCGCAGAAGGGGACGAGTGAGGTATCCATATCCCGGAGGCGTAGGAGTCCCTCGGCTCGGTCAGCCTTGGCTGCTTACGTGTACCTCGTCGTTTCCAGGATCCGCTTTCCAAAGTAGTCAAGAAGCACGGAAGAAATCCTGCTAAAAAGAGGTCCTTTTTCGAGGAAAAAATTCGACGCAGAGGGGGTCTCCCCCCTTTTAGCCCCCGAGGGAGGGTCGGGCTTTGCCGAGGCTAGGCTGACCCTTCCTTGACAACTAAACTTTGCGTAGGTGCGAGGTATGTGAACAACTTGAAAACATCTTAAGGGTAGAAGCGACGTAGCTGTTTGATGTTCCAAGCGTTGCCGTAGATCTCGCCTTGACTGTTGGCCAGCTTGTATGTTCCGGGCTTCAGAACTTTGGCGATGACGAACGGCCCTTCCCAGGGGGGCGTGAGCTTGTGCCTCCCTCGGGCGTCTTGTCGCAGCCGAAGCACCAGGTCGCCCACCTGGAGTTCTCGGGACCGGACCCCTCGGGCGTGGTAACGTCGCAGGGACTGTTGGTACCGCGCCGAGTGTAGTAAGGCCCTGTCCCGAGCTTCCTCCAACTAGTCTAGCGATTCCTCTCGGCTGGCTTGGTTGCTTTGCTCGGTGTAGGCCCTCGCCCTTGGGGAGCCGTATTCCAGGTCAGTGGGCAGGATAGCTTCAGCCCCGTAGACCAGGAAAAACGGCGTGAAGCCCGTGGCACGACTCGGCGTCGTCCTTAGGCTCCAGACCACCGAGGGGAGTTCCTTCATCCATCGCCTGCCGAACTGGTTGAGGTCGTTGTAGATCCGAGGCTTGAGCCCTTGTAGAATCATGCCGTTGGCACGCTCTACTTGCCCATTCGACATGGGATGAGCCACGGCGGCCCAGTCCACCCGGATATGGTGATCCTCGCAAAAATCCAAGAATTTTTTGCCGGTGAACTGGGTGCCATTGTCGGTGATGATGGAGTTCGGGACCCCGAAGCGATGGATGATGTTGGTGAAGAATGCCACCGCCTGCTCGGACCTGATGCTGTTCAGAGGTCGGACCTCGATCCACTTGGAGAATTTGTCGATGGCGACCAGCAGGTGCGTGTAGCCCCCGGGCGCCTTTTGCAAGGGACCGACGAGGTCCAGACCCCATACAGCGAAGGGCCAGGTGATGGGTATTGTCTGCAGAGCCTGAGCGGGCAGGTGTGTCCGCTTCGCATAGAATTGGCACCCTTCGCAGGTGCGGACAATTCTAGTGGCGTCAGCCACCGCCGTTGGCCAGTAGAAGCCTTGCCGGAAAGCATTTCCAACAAGGGCTCGGGGTGCTGCGTGGTGGCCGCAAGCCCCCGAGTGTACTTCTTGCAGCAGTTCCCGACCTTCGGCGATGGAGATGCATCGCTGGAGGATGCCCGAGGGGCTGCGATGGTAGAGCTCCTCTTCGTCGCCCAGCAAGACGAATGACTTGGCGCGTCGCGCTACCCGCCGAGCCTCGACTTGGTCGAGGGGTAGCTCTCCTCGACGGAGATATTGCAGGTACGGGGCCTGCCAATCCTGGTCTGGCGTGGCCCCGCTCTGCCCTTCCTCGACGTTCAATGCCCCGCCCTCGGGGGCCGAGAGTACCTCGGGCTGGGCCGAGGGTGCCTCGGGCTGAACCGAGGGTACCTCGGGCTGAGCCGAGGGTACCTCGGGCTGAGCCGAGGATACCTCGGGCGCGTCGTCGAGCTTGACGGAGGGTTGATGCAGATCCCGGGAGAAGACGTCCGGGGGGACTGTCGTTCGCCCCGAGGCTATCTTCGCCAGCTCGTCTGCGGTTTCGTTGTAGCGCCGAGCGATATGGTTGAGCTCGAGCCCGAAGAACTTGTCTTCCAGGCGCCGAACCTCGTCGCAGTAGGCCTCCATCTTTGGGTCGCGGCAGTGGGAGTTCTTCATGACTTGGTCGATGACGAGCTGCGAATCACCGCGGGCGTCGAGGCGTCTGACCCCTAGCTCGATGGCGATCCGCAATCCGTTGACCAGAGCTTCGTACTCGGCCACATTGTTGGACGCCGGGAAGTGGAGGCGCAGCACGTAGCGCAAGTGCTTTCCGAGGGGCGAGATGAAGAGCAGGCCCGCACCGGCCCCCGTCTTCATCAGCGACCCGTCGAAAAACATGGTCCAGAGCTCCGGTTGGATCGGAGTCGTTGGTAGTTGGGTGTCGACCCATTCAGCCACGAAATCCGCCAACACTTGGGACTTGATGGCCTTCCGAGGGGCGAACAAGATCGTTTCGCCCATGATCTCCACTGCCCACTTTGCGATCCTGCCCGAGGCCTCTCGGCACTGGATGATCTCCCCCAGGGGGAAGGATGACACCACAGTCACCGGATGGGACTCGAAGTAGTGTCGTAGCTTCCGCCTCGTCAGGATCACAGCATACAGCAGCTTTTGAACTTGTGGGTAGCGGATCTTAGTCTCGGACAGCACTTCGCTGATGAAGTAAACCGGCCTCTGAACGGGCAATGTATGCCCTTCCTCCTGCCTTTCGACCACAATCGCGGCGCTAACCACCTGAGTGGTCGCGGCGACGTAGACCAAGAGGGTTTCTCCGTCCGCCGGCGGCACCAAGACTGGCACCTTTGTAAGGAGCGCCTTTAGGTTGCCGAGGGCTTCCTCGGCCTCAGGGGTCCAAACGAAACACTCGGCTTTCCTTAAAAGGCGGTACAGGGGCAGACCTCTTTCGCCGAGGCGTGAGATGAAGCGGCTCAGGGCCGCGAGGCATCCCATGACCCTCTGTACCCCTTTTGAGTCCTTGATGGGCCCCATGCTGGTGATGGCCGCGATCTTCTCCGGGTTGGCCTCGATGCCTCGCTCAGAGACGATGAACCCTAGGAGCATGCCTCGGGGCACCCCGAAGACACACTTCTCAGGATTAAGCTTGACTCCTTTCGCCTTGAGACACCGGAATGTCACTTCAAGGTCGGAGAGGAGGTTGGGAGCCTTCCGTGTCTTGACTACGATGTCATCGACGTAGGCCTCGACTGTGCGACCGATGTGTTGGCCGAACACATGGTTCATGCACCGCTGGTACGTCGCGCCTGCATTCCTCAGGCCGAACGGCATGGTGACGTAGCAGTACATGCCGAACGGCGTGATGAAAGAAGTCGCGAGCTGGTCGGACTCTTTCATCCGGATCTGGTGATACCCCGAGTAGGCATCGAGGAAGGACAGGGTTTCGCACCCAGCAGTGGAATCCACGATTTGGTCGATGCGAGGCAGAGGGTAGGGAACCTTCGGACATGCTTTGTTGAGACCAGTGTAGTCTACACACATCCGCCATTTCCCCCCTTTCTTCCTCACAAGCACAGGGTTGGCAAGCCATTCGGGATGGAATACCTCTTTGATGAACCCTGCCGCCATTAGCTTGTGGATCTCTTCGCCAATCGCTCTGCGCTTCTCCTCGTCGAATCGGCGCAGAGGCTGTCTGACGGGTCGGGCTCCGGCCCGAATATCCAGCGAGTGCTCGGCGACATCCCTCGGTATGCCGGGCATGTCCGAGGGACTCCACGCAAAGACGTCGGCGTTTGCGCGGAGAAAGTCGACGAGCACTGCTTCCTATTTGGGGTCGAGCCCGGAACCGATCCGGATCTGCTTGGTGGTGTCGCCGCTGGGGTCGAGGGGGACGGCCTTGACCGTCTCCGCTGGCTCGAAGTTGCCGGCATGGCGCTTCACGTCTGGGACCTCCTTGGAGAGGTTCTCCAGGTCGGCGATGAGGGCCTCGGACTCGGCGAGGGCCTCGGCGTACTCCACGCACTCCACGTCGCATTCGAACGCGTGTTTGTACGTGGGGCCGACGGTGATGACCCCGTTGGGGCCCGGCATCTTGAGCTTCAGGTAGGTGTAGTTGGGGACGGCCATGAACTTCGCGTAGCATGGCCTCCCTAACACGGCGTGGTAGGTTCCTCGGAACCCGACCACTTCGAACGTCAGGGTCTCCCTTCGGAAGTTGGAGGGTGTCCCGAAGCAGACTGGGAGGTCGAGTCGCCCGAGGGGCTGGACGCGCTTCCCAGGGATGATCCCGTGGAAGGGCGCAGCGCCTGCTCGGACGGTGGACGGATCGACGCGCAGGAGCTTGAGGGTCTCGGCGTAGATGATGTTGAGGCAGCTGCCCCCGTCCATCAGGACCTTGGTGAGCCTGACATCGCCGACAATGGGGTCGACGACGAGCGGGTATTTCCCCGGGCTCGGCACATGGTCGGGGTGGTCGGCTCGGTCGAAAGTGATGGGCTTGTCGGACCAGTCTAGGTAGACTGGCGCCGCCACCTTCACCGAGCAGACCTCCCGGCGCTCTTGCTTGCGGTGTCGAGCCGAGGCATTCGCCGCATGCCCTCCGTAGATCATGAAGCAGTCGCGGACCTCGGGGAATTCTCCTGCTTGGTGATCTTCGTTCTTGTCGTCGTCGCGGGCCCTGCCACCCTCGGCGGGTGGCCCGGCCCTGTGGAAATGACGCCGAAGCATAACACACTCCTCGAGGGTGTGCTTGACGGGCCCCTGATGGTAGGGGCACGGCTCCTTGAGCATCTTGTCGAAGAGGTTTGCACCTCCGGGGGGCTTCCGAGGGTTCTTATACTCGGCGGCGGCGACAAGGTCCGCGTCTGCGGCGTCGCGTTTCGATTGCGACTTCTTCTTGCCTTTCTTCTTGGCGCCGCGCGGAGCAGACGTCTCGGGAGCTTCTTCCGACGGGCGGCCCTGGGGCTGCTTGTCCTTTCGGAAGATAGCCTCGACCGCCTCCTGGCCGGAGGCGAACTTGGTGGCGATGTCCATCAGCTCGCTCGCCCTGGTGGGGGTTTTGCGACCCAGCTTGCTCACCAGGTCGCGGCAAGTGGTGCCAGCGAGGAACGCGCCGATGACATCCGAGTCGGTGATGTTGGGCAGCTCGGTGCGCTGCTTCGAGAATCGCCGGATGTAGTCCCGGAGCGACTCCCCCGGCTGTTGCCGGCAGCTTCGAAGGTCCCAGGAATTCCCGGGGCGCACGTATGTGCCCTGGAAATTGCCAGCGAAGGCTTGGACCAAGTCGTCCCAGTTGGAAATCTGCCCCGGAGGCAGGTGCTCCAACCAGGCACGGGCAGTGTCGGAGAGGAACAGGGGGAGGTTGCGGATGATGAGGTTGTCGTCGTCCGTTCCACCCAGTTGGCAGGCAAGGCGGTAGTCCGCGAGCCACAGCTCCGGTCTCGTTTCCCCCGAGTACTTTACGATAGTAGTCGGGGGTCGGAACCGGGTCGGGAATGACGCCCGTCGGATGGCCCGACTGAAAGCCTGCGGACCGGGTGGTTCGGGCGAAGGACTCCAATCCTCCCCGCTATCGTAACGTCCCCCACGCCTGGGGTGATAGCCTCGGCGCACCCTTTCGTCGAGGTGAGCCCGACGGTCGCGTCGATGGTGCTCGTTGCCGAGGTGGCCCGGGGCCGCAGGCGCGGTGTTGCGCGTGCGCCCGGTGTAGACCGAGGCTTCCCGCATGAATCGGGAAGTCGCGGCATGAGGTTCCGAGGGATATCCTTGCCTTCGGGATGCAGTGCTCTCGGCCCGCCGGGCCGCGGCGCCTTCCAGGAGATTCTTGAGTTCTCCCTGGATCCGCCGACCCTCGGTGGTTGACGGCTCCGGCATCGCGCGGATGAGCATTGCTGCGGTTGCCAGGTTCTGACCGACCCCGCTGGATGCGGGCGGCGGCCTGATCCTGACGTCGTTGGCGACGCGGTGCTGGAGACCTTGGGGCAGATGACGTATTTCTCCGGCCAGGGGTTGGCCCACCCATGCCTGTCCGACGTCCCGACGGATCGGCTCAAGCGCTCCCGTTCCCTCGTTGAGCCTGGCCTGCGCCTCGCGGACTTGCTCGAGTTGTGGGTCGTAACCCCCCGCCGGAGCGGGGACCACAGCTAGCTCCCGTGGGATGTCGGCGCGAGGCACCGGCCTAGGGAGATCACCATCCTCCGGCATGCCAAGATGGTTGCCTTCGGTGGGATTCCCTAGCTCGATGTGGAAACATTCGCGGCTTGGGCCGCAGCTCTCGTCGCCAAGGCTGCGGCTTGCATCGGAACAGTCGGACAGACAGTAGTCACATGCGGCCATGAAGTCCCGCACGGCACTGGGGTTGCCAAGTCCGGAGAAATCCCAACCGATGCTGGGATCGTCATCTTCCTCGGACCCAGAGGGCCCGTAGGTCGAGACGTCCGTCAGTCGGTCCCAAGGCGATCGCATACAGAACCTCAGTGGGGTTGCACTCGCCTCAATGAGGGCGCCCGCCAAGACGAGGTCGTTTGGCGGGTTGAGGCCGAGTCGAAATGACGCAAGATGGGAGTTAGTCGTTACCTTTTGGTCGACGAGGAGCGACGTAGTCACATCGGGGACTGGTTGCGCCGTCATCTCTGGTTCGAGGGCGACGTCCTGCAGGCTTTCCGCGAGCGCGCCGGCGTCGTCTTCTTGCTCGGGGTCATCGTGCCGCGGGGGACGGCGCTTGCCTCCGTCTTGAACGCGAGGTCGATGTCCGGCGTGCCTTCCGTCGGGGCGTCGGGGGCGTCGATTCGCTTGACGGCCGGCGAAGCGCGGCCTCCCGTCTGGCCTTGACGGCCCCGCCTCCTCCTCCGTTGGCGGGGGAGAGAACGGAGCGAGCCCGAATGTTGCTTTTCCACCACGCGGGGTAGACGTCGTCGATTCCGCCGCCGGCGGGCGGGTTGTCGGCCGCCATTGTCGTGGTCGCACGGCGGTGGAAGAAGTATCATGTCGTAGCTGCCGTCGAAGGACATGAACTCGAGAGCCCCGAAACGAAGCACCGTCCCGGGCCGGAGAGGTTGCTGGAGACTGCCCATCTGGAGCTTGACGGGGAGCTATTCGTCAGCACGCAGCAGGCCCCTACCTGGCGCGCCAACTGTCGGCGTTTCGAGACAGGGGGGTCCCTAAGCCGACGAGTGAGTGTGCTGCGTGCCCTAGCCCAGATGGGTCGAGCGCGTGGGCGAGCGCGGAGGGGGGAGAGGCGAGGCGGCCGGAGCCGAGCGTGAGAGAGGTGGAAGTCCCGCGGCCTTCGTGTTCGTCCCGCGCCCAGGTCAGGTGCGCTTGCAGTAGGGGGGTTACAAGCGTCCACGTGGGTGAGGGAAGCGAGCGGCCCCAAGAGAGCGCATGTCCCGTCCTCGGTCCCGCGCGGCCAACCTTCTCTGAGAAGGCCCTGGTCCTTCCTTTTATAGTCGTAAGGAGAGGACCCAGGTGTACAATGGGGATGTAGCAGAGTGCTACGTGTCTAGCGGAGGGAGAGCTAGTGCCCTAGGTACATGCCGATGTGGCAGCCGGAGAGATCTGGGCATCCTGCTGGCGTGATGTCGTGGCTATCGGAGGTGCGGCGGGGCCTGATGGAGGGACAGCTGTTGGAGCGGTCGAGTCCCTGCTGACGTTGTCCTGCTGCCGTAAGAGAGCTGGGGGCCGCCGTCGTCATAGAGCTCGTGGAGCGCCATCATTGCCCCTCTGGCGGAGCTGGCCGGACGAGACGCCGGTCTTGTTCTCCGTGACCCGAGTCGATTCGGGGTAGGGTGATGATGACGTTTCCTGTTGACGTGGCGGTCTGTGCTCTAGGCAGGGCGACGTGGGGTTTCCTCCGAAGCCGAGGTTGAGTCTTGCCTTCAGTTGCCGTGGCCGAGCCCGAGCCAGGGGGTCGGGCGAGGCGGAAGTCGTCCGGCCGAGGCCAGGGCGGAGTCCGAGCCCTGGGGTCGGGCGAGGCGGAGTTTCGTCGTCTTCCGGGTCTCAGCCTGAGTCCGAGCCCTGGGGTCGGGCGGAGCGGAGTTCGCCGTCTTCCGGGTCTTAGCCCGAGTCCGAGCCCTGGGGTCGGGCGGAGCGGAGTTCGCCGTCTTCCGGGTCTTAGCCCGAGTCCGAGCCCTGGGGTCGGGCGGAGCGGAGTTCGCCGTCTTCCGGGTCTTAGCCCGAGTCCGAGCCCTGGGGTCGGGCGGAGCGGAGTTCGCCGTCTTCCGGGTCTTAGCCCGAGTCCGAGCCCTGGGGTCGGGCGGAGCGGAGTTCGCCGTCTTCCGGGTCTTAGCCCGAGTCCGAGCCCTGGGGTCGGGCGGAGCGGAGTTCGCCGTCTTCCGGGTCTTAGCCCGAGTCCGAGCCCTGGGGTCGGGCGGAGCGGAGTTCGCCGTCTTCCGGGTCTTAGCCCGAGTCTGAGCCCTGGGGTCGGGCGGAGCGGAGTTCGCCGTCTTCCGGGTCTTAGCCCGAGTCCGAGCCCTGGGGTCGGGCGGAGCGGAGTTCGCCGTGGCGCCTTTGGCAAGGCCTAGTTGCCTGTCAGACTCACTCTGTCGAGTGGCACTGCAGTCGGAGTGACGCAGGCGGCGCTGTCCTTCTGTTAGACTGGCCAGTGGAGCGGTGGAGTGACGACGGTCACCTCGGCTCTGCCGGGGGCACGTGTCAGGATAGAGGTGTCAGGCCACCTTTGCGTTAAATGCCCCTGCAATTTGGTCAGTCGGTGTGGTGATTTAGTCAAGGTTGCTTCTGAGCGAAGCCAAGGCCTTGGGCAAGCCGGTGATGTGTCCGCCATAAAAAGGGGGCCTCGGGCGAGACGGAAGTCTCTCGAGGTCGGCTGCCATCGGCCGAGGCTAGGCTCGGGTGAAGCGTGATCGAGTCACTCGTGTGGACTGATCCCTGACTTAATCGTGCCCATCAGGCCTTTGCAGCTTTATGCTGATGGGGGTTACCAGCTGAGAATTAGGCGTCTTGAGGGTACCCCTAATTATGGTCCCCGACACATATTTAGGTCAAAGTATAGACAACTTATATCATACTATTCATAGGGTGCAGTGTGTCATAAAATAAACGTGATGCTCATGACATGGAATGCACTTATTAATTTTCTACATCTTATGTTTTTCTTATGACTTCCCATTTTGTTAATTATTTCTCCCCTTTCTAAAGTCTTATAACACTTAGTTACATAAGACTAAAGGTAAGCTTTAATGCAAAATTTCTCCCCCTTTGTCATAAATCTCCAAAAAAAGATATAAAGAATATAAAGGGTAGAAATTATGATTAATCAAGATTTGAACACACTATCATGAAAAGGGTCCTTATATGGCACAAAGGTAATGGAGAAGTGTCATAAGTGATGTACCTTTGTGTTTTACCTTTTCAAAGGGGTGTTCCACACTTGTGTTGTATTTAGAGTTCATTTTGCAATCTCTTGTTGGCATAATTGTGACATAGGTCCAAGATATCAAATGAATATTGTCATACTAATTGAAAGATGAATCTTGATACCTGGAGTCTAGATGTCACCTAGCATTTTCTTATCATAACAAGAGGCATCATGAAAATTGTACAAGTATGGATTATACAACTAGTGATCATGTACGAAAAATATCAATTGAAAACCACCAATTGATACAATTTGAGAGATAATCAGATCACTAATTGCATATTACACTAAGTTCTCCTCAAGTTTTAGTGCACACATATATATGAATTCAATTGATACCTGTTGAGAGTACTTATTTGCAACTTAAAGTACCATTGGCATACAAGGAGTATCAATTGAACATAATCATGCAACATAAGAAACATGTGCACTATTTAATCAATTAAGTTCTAGACAAGAGAATTTATAAGCTATGCTACTTCAGACATTTGCAATCCAAAAGGATGTGATACATATTTACCAACTTTAGATGACATTGGAGTAGCATATACAAGAGAAACCCATTCTCTTATGAAATGTATAGAAGATACATTTATTGGAGCAAAGAATCTTTGATACCCATCAAAATTTGCAGTGGAAGCAATTGTCTTTGCCCGAAGGTTCCTTTCTAATTTGACACTACACACATAATAGACTTGAAAATGAAGTTAGTCTCAAAGATTCAAATTATAAACCATTCTCCCCTAAATGTGTGCATACAAGTGATGAATACTTGTTTAGCTTATGCACTTGGACTTATGAGGCCAGGGGATTAAGTTCTACAATTTGAACCTTGGTACAAATAAAGTATGAAAATATGAAATTGCACCAATTGAAGGAATTACTCATAATTAAAAGGTATACTAATAGACATGATATGCAATATTTTAAGCCAAGATTCTTGAGAAGTTAGCATGTTTGACTCATACCTCACTAAGATGACTTAAGACTAACTTATGACATCACCACAAGAAGTATTAATCAAATATCTAGAGATTCTTTAATCGTCACCACAAGTATAACCTTATGATGTGACTTAAGATATTGCATATACATGCATACACTAGCATGTAAGAGCCTAGATACACAAATGTAATATAATAATTCATGGAGTGACACACCTTTGTTCTACGCCACATGGTCTCCATTATAATCATGAATTTCCATCTTAGCTTTTGATAGGCTTGACATTTCAAAGAGAAACTTATCCTCTTCAAACGATCAATAGAAACTCATTTTATTGATAGGTTTAAGAGAAACTCATTTTCATTTCTATGGAACCATTCATCCTCATTTGATGTTCTCCAAGGTGTAAGACTACACAACATGAACTTGAAAGAAATCATTAGTTTTCACAAGATATAGGCTAAACTCTCCCTCAATTTATGCATGCAAGAGTACACAAAGTACACTTATGCACATTAACAATACGAGGTTAAAGGAGATGTTTGCACTATATCTTGGTTTAACATAACATGCTTTACATAGATGATGAAAATTAAACCAATTGAAAGTTTAAGAACTGAAAGTATATCAATTGAAATCCTGAAGGGTAAAGCATGCTAATATGAACCTCAAACCTCATAATGAAGGATATTATATGATTATGACACTACTTCATTATTTGGTTTGCAGGATAGTTTAACTCACTTCTTGATTCATTGTGATCTCTTTTATTTTTGTGATTTCATCCAATCAAGTGATCTTGAACTTCATTCATCTTTGCTTGATTCGATCATACTTGATATGAGACCAAATGAAACTCAATGATTGAAAGAACCAAAACTCTTATATTTGTAGATTTTGAATCCATCTTGAAAGCACTTGGAAAGACCTTATTGAAACACTTAGAAAAGAGGGCATTAGAAACACAAGGGAAGGTTTCACAAATGATAATCCTTATATGTGGATGGAGAATGAATCATCATTCTTGAAACCCAAAAGGATAGATTAAATTCCCTTAAATTAGTGCACACATATAGTTGATGTCAAAGTTATATGCACTATTGAACATTTTATATTACAAGGAAATTAACTTATACTATGGTACATCCCACTAAGGATAGAATACTAAAACAACTGAAGGAGAGGAAGTTTTCATACCTTGGCCTCTTATCAACTTCATCTTACTTTAGTTGAATAGTATCCTTTAAGCTTGTGATTTATCTAATTTAATAAAAAGCACCATCTCTCAACATAGATTTTCTATGGATAAACTCAACACAAGAGATGGCATTAGTAGCACAAGCACTAGTTTCTTATTTAGCAACCCTTTATATGTGGAAGACAAACGTGTTGCTAAAATAGAGAAACATCATAATATGGACTAAATTTCCTTGAACCTTCATGCACAATATATTTTGAATGACATGGATAATATGCATGGTTGTTCAATGAAGTCTAAAGGGATGACTTAATCCATATTATGGTGAGTGTCTAATATATAAGAATCAAATCCAAATTAACTAGATAGAGAATACATCACATAATTTTGGATTGTTCACCATATGATAATATTCATTCAACTTCCAATTAGACCTTTATTTCATAATCAACAACTGATGTATATCCTCAAGTGCTTCTTTTTCCTTAGTGGCTACACAAGTCACAAAAAGATAAGATTTGAAAATAATATGCACTTGAGATTCAGTTGTTACCACCCTTGCTACTATCTCCAAATATGATTTATACATTCATTATCGAGCACCCAACTTGATCCATTGAAGGAGTGATCCTGCAAAACAAGTTTAAGCTTCGTATCTTGGTACCCAATTTGAATTGGGTCCTTTGAGATTAGTAGTAAGAGCCTTGAGTACCCACACAATCCTTATTGTGGTCTTTCTCTTTGTGTAGGCACCCACATATACTTGGCAACCATCTTACATGGTTTCAAGTCAATATTTAATCACATAGATAAAAGCTAGAGTTAAGAATAGGAGCCTTTTCTCCTTTTCTTGATACATCATTGTGTTGCCTTCTTGATGATGAACCTAGCTTGACCTTGGGTGCACCTAGCTTATTAAGGTTAATCGCACAAGCATTCATATCATAAAGACAAGTTATGCATGTAATTTACAACTTAGTGATCCAATTCAATGTGAAGCATATGGATACCGATTGAAGTAGATTTCTAAGATATCAAAATATGGGTTTCCAAAATTTAGAGAGTATGGATCACTAATTGTACCTTTTACAATTTAAAAATCATATCCATATTAGTGCATATGTATGTGATGAATATCAACAAAAAGGATTCTTATGCACTTTTAGATTTAACGATAAGGGAATTTTAAACTGCATCAAGAGTAGCTATTTAGAAAACAAAGATTATAATCCATTTGAATGAGATACAAATTTACCATTTTGGATCGTCTTAGTATAGCTTACTCAAGATAAACTTATTCTCTAAGACACAAGATACCTAATGTGCTCCCCCAGATATGTGCATCAAGTATTTGAATGACTTGTCAAATGCACTTTCAATTCAATTAAGAGTCGCATGAGGAGTACATTAGATATATTGGTCAAGGCATGAAAAATTTGCAATGAATAAACTTATCTTTAAGAATACTTACCACCAAGTAGAGCGTACCATTTGTTATACCAATTTGAAAGATCTTACTATTTGTGGTGGTGTCATCGTAGTATTCTTCTTTTCATCATTTGTGGAGAGTTCCTTTTTTAGCTTGTTATCTCTTTTCTTTTTTTTTAAACTAGTAAAAAAACTTCGAAAAGAGATATTAGTGGTACAAGGAAGTATTTAATGAATGATGATATTTATATATGAATGACAGACAAATCATTATTTATGAGGCATAAAGGCATAAATTAAATTCCTTTTAAGTTAATGCACATGGAGGAGTGAATTAACAATATGCACCAATTTACAAATTTAAGCCAAAGGAAATTTAACCATTATATTGACATTTCTTTCCATAGAATAGATTCTTACCAATTGAAAGAATGCCACTTGAAAGGAACTATTATTGGTCACATACCAAATGAAACAGTAAAAGTCTGCAAAAATAAAGCTGAAAAGGTACTGCACAGGTTTCTGAAAAGGTGACCTGACGCGACAAAAAAATGACTGAAAAAGTGCTGCAAAAGGTGACCTGACGCCTGAAAAAAGGTACTGGCACAGTCTGAAAAGGCGTCTAAAAAAGGGGGCTGACGCGGTCAGTCAAACGGTCAGACTGACGGGCGCCAGTGGCTCAGACTGCACCAGACCGGTTCAACCGGTCCTGGACACCGGTTCAACCGGTTTCAGCCAGGGGGTTTCCTGGTGAATACCAGTCGAGCTGAAGTTCAACTCAGAAGTTCAGCTGGTCTCCCCAGCTGAACTAGAAAGTTCAGCTAGTCAAACCAGTTGAGCTTGGAATGAATTTTAAAATAATTTTTTCATAATAAACCTCATTTCAAATTTTAAAATGTACGCATAGATTGAATGGCACACTCCATTTGAGAAACACATTCTCATATTGAAAAACTACATAAGTCACTTAGATAAAAACATTAGTCTCACAACTCTAGTCATATAGAGAATTTCCCTTTTGGTAAGTGCTTTAAGAATTTGAATTTCTTACTTAGCACTCTATTCATTTAAGAACATGGGATAATACTCTTTATGTCTAGGTTATGGCAATAATATGATGAATAACTTGAAATATGCCACAAGATACATACAATCAATTTAGAGCATGTAGATTGTCACAATATAAAAATATGAAGTTGCAATCTACCATATAATTAGATCCTTTCCAAAGCAAGGTAAAATCTTTTAAGTTCATTCTCAAGTGCTTCATTTTTCCTATGTGGCTACAAAAGACACAAAGGAATATACCAATTAAAAGCAATGTGCACTTAAGAGTTAGTTGTTACCATCCTTTGGATATCACTTGGTTGTAGGCCTTTTGCTTGATTCCTACAAAGGATAATCCTTATTCCCTACAACACAAGTTCTTGCTAGGGAAGAATATGAAGTTAGTGATATAACAACTCAATTCATCTTTGGGTCAATCTTAAATGATAGACAATGTAAGATTGATAGCTTGAGATAAGAATTGAGTTAAACCGCTCAAGCACCCAAAGCTTCATATCATCTCTGGGTACCTGCAAAACTTATTAAGTACATTTTGGTACCCATCTCATGATAGGTCCATCAAGGTTAGCCAATAAGGACTTAGGCACCCAAATAGCCTTGATCCTAGAATGTGGTGAACTCATCACCTTTCTAGCACAAGAGTCAAATTTGGGTCTCCTAAGCATATTTGGATGTATTGACAAGTTAGGCTTAGGAGTTTTACCCTTTGGACAAACCTTAAATAGATGACCTTTTTCACGGCAATTGTAGCAAATGCGGTGCTTATCCTTGCAATGCATTTGCCTTTTGTTTTCATTCTTTTTGATGGTCATCTTTCTTGATCGTGCAAGATCTTGGTTCTTCATGTGGGGGAATGAATTAATTTCATGACCCTTCTCCTTGCATCCATAGCACCTTCTATCGCTTCTCTTTGATCTTTCTTTGTTGAAGCACATAGGTACATTGTTAGAGCAAATAGTATGATCATTAATTTTCTTACCATGAATTTTGCTCATGCCCTTCTTGGAAAGCTTGGTATTCTTTTGAAGGAGTTTTGTGCATGCTACGGTTGTCCCCTTTTCAAGCTTTTTCACCATATTATCACGGTTATCTTGAGAAGGTTGAGCATGACACTTTCCCTTCAAAAGAGTTAAGCTCCTTCTTAGCCTTCCAACTTCTTCCTTGAGCTCTTTATTTTCTTGTGTCATAGAAATATCACTAATTCCTGAAATTTCTAGCTCAATGGAAGATTGGCTTTCTTGAGAGCAACATTTGTTAGCACATGATAATATAGTTTCTACTTGAGTACATGTGCATATGTGAGGTTGGTATGATTTCAAATTAGTTAACACAACCTCATGAGCCATTTCTAACATGATATGTGAATCCATAAATTTATTATGAGAGCACACAAGCATATCATGTTTTTCTTGCAAAGCTAGATTTTCAATATTTAGCCTTTCTATCGTGTTCTTGAGCATAGCATTTTTATTTTCCAATTGAGCAATATATGATGAATGGTTAACAACTTTAGTTTGCTCAATTGAAATGTGTTCATACCTTTGGACCAAATCATCATGAGAGCACTTTAGCTTCTCATGCTCTTTGGTCAACTTCTCTAAGTCTTCGATTTTTCTAATGAGGAAGTCTTCTTGCTTATGAAGTGTTTCTTTTTGTTCTTCCGCTCTTTCCATGAGTTTGAGCAAGCTCATCCGATTTTTCTTGCTTAGCTGAGCGAAGAATTGTTGAAGATCATCCTCATCTTCACTATCACTTTCTTGCTCCTCCTCATCCTCACTTTCGCTTTCACTGTCACTCCCATTAGCGATAAAGCACATATGAGAAGTGGATTTGAAAGACGAACCTTGTGAAGAGGTGGATTCGTCGTTTGGTCTCCATCGATCATTTTCTTCTTCAATCTTGTTCTTCGCCTCATCTTCCTTCATTTTGAGGAAAATCCTTTCGGCGATTCTCATGGCAAGATCTATTGCCCTAGGATCAACATCTGCACCAAAAGATAAAGTCGAGGCAACCTCAACTTTTTCAAGCTTAGTACCACTTTCGTTTCTTAGTCCCCCCGACATGATCTTTTCCTCACGCGGTTAAGCGTTAGAACGAGGATTAGGCTCTGATACCAATTGAAAGTTGCCTAGAGGGGGGGGGTGAATAGGCAAGTTAAAACTTTTTCAACAAAAACTAGAAGCAAACTGGGTAAAACTGAATTGATCTCGAAATTCACCCAGTTAACTTTGGAAATGAGATGTTCTAAATGATCCACAGGGTTCAAAGTAGTAGATCTGAGAAGGGCACTTCTCAAAATCCACACACCAAAAAGATATGAACAAATCTTCCACGGAATGGTGAGAGAACAAAGAACATGAACAAACACAGTGAGCAAGAACACAAGAGACACAAGATTTATCCCGAGGTTCGGTCACACCACCAAGGTGCCCTACTTCCTCGTTGAGGCGCCCACAAAGAGCCGGGTCTTTTTCAACCCTAATCCTCCCTTTGCCGACCACAAAGGTCAAGCCCGCACAATAATCTTTGCTCAAACGAGCGGGTAATACAAACTTTCTTGTGGTCTTCCACAAGATTTGGAGACTCACAAGAGACACCTAGTCGTCTAGGAGCTAGAAGCTCCAAGAGTAATGAATCCACAAAGAACTCGATGTAGTACCAAAGCTCGAATCAAGAAGAGCAAGAGAGATTTAGAGATGAAGCACAAAAACCGCAGCTCTCAAGCTCACTCAAAGATTTCTCTCCAAAGATTTGAAATGGGAGAGGCAAGAGATGTGTGTGTGAGAGAGAGGGAGGTGTTTCTTGGGTTAGAAATGGAGTTCAAATCGTGTTCACTGTTGTGGGGAGAGAGGTAGGAGGTAGTATATATAGGTGGAGCTCAAAACTAGCCGTTTGGGCAGATTTTTCTGCCTGAGACCGGTTGAACCGCCCCCTAGGGCGGTTGAACCGCCCCTGGCAGGCCTGGCAGTCTGTCTGCCAGTCTGACTGGTAGACTGACGCGCAGACTGACCTGCAGACTGGTCAAGTTGACCAACACCGGTTGAACCGCCCAGGGGGCGGTTGAACCGCCCCTGACAGCTCCTGGCGACCTGTTTGCCAGTCTGACTGGCAGACTGCAGATCAGAGGTCAGAGGGGTCAGAGACCAGCTGAACTGCCCCTCAGGACCAGTTCAACCGGTCTTGACCAGTGAGTTTAGGAGAGAAAACCCCAGCTCAACTGCCCGGAGGCAAGTTCAGCTGGTGTATGGTCAAAGAGGTTCACAGCTGAAGTTGAGTTCAGCTGAAGTTGAGAAAGCTCAGCTCAGCTGAAAAGCTCAGCTACAGCTGAAGAAGCTCAACTCAGCTGAAGTCAAGTTCAGCTGGAAAGCTCAGCTGCAGTTGAAGAAGTTCAGCTGCTTTTTAGCAAGAACACTCTAGGTTTCTCAACCCTAACCATGGTCAACCATAGAACGTTAAAGAGATTTTTGCTTTTCAAAAATAGCTTTTGAATAGAGAGGTTTGAGCTTTTGGCAAACACCAACCTTCTTTTTGGATCCCCCTTTATAGTACGACGATTCCTATACTCAAGTTAAATAAAATATAATGAAGTAAACTCCTTGAGTCATTGGTGTCTCATGTGTGATTTCTCCATGGCATTGCTTCATAAGGATCACAAACATCTTTGTCTCACCTTTTGAAGCAAACTCAAATCAAACCCTGTGACTTGTACCATATCACCTTATATGAGTTCAAATCATGGCTTCAAGTCACCTTACTGATGCATCAACATGTTATAACTCTTCATAGCTGATTAGTTCATCGACTTAGTGCAAGTACTCTCTTCTTCACCTTAGCCATGGTACCTCGGTCTACAAGCCGTCGCTTGGCCTTCACCTTCGCTTAGTTCCTCGAAGCCCTTTCCTTGCTATCTTCACCCTATCAAGCCATTCTTGAGTCACATCATATTGAGCATCCATTGAGAGAATCATTTCTTCAATATTGTGAACCTTGCTTGAATGTCTTCTAGATATAACTGTCAAGATCAATCAAGCTCTAGTTTGATTCTCATAGAAGCATATATGGACTGACAGTAATATGGTCAAGCCAATTCACGATTCCTCATATCCTATTCTCTTTGGCTTGACCAATCCTCTAAATCACTTTGTCCTCTATTCTGGTCATATGCATGTAGTGATTTCTCAGGTCTTGTCCATATATTCAAACCAATATAGAGATCATATTATATCCATTTGCATTGTCTCATTGGTTATTTAACCTCGTGTTGAACCTTTGTTCACTGATCATTATACACTATTCAAGTATGTTCATCATACTGAATTTCCTGTTCAACACTTAGCAAACTCGTTAGACCTTTAAATGTGTTGTTATCCAAATCACCAAAACTCACAAAAGGGATGAATGCACTTTCATGTAGAGTGTCCGGTGCGCCACTACGCGCGTGTCTGACTTCTGCGCGCTCTGGCGCGCATTAAATGCCGTTGCAGGTGACCGTTGGCGCGAAGTAGCCGTTGCCCCGCAGTTACACCGAACAGTCCGGTGTACACCGGACATGTCCGGTGAATTATAGTGGAGCAGCCGCTGCGAATTCCCGAGGCTGCCAAGTTCCAGAGCCGCGTCCTCTTGGAGCACCGGACACTGTCCGGTGTACACCGGACAGTCCGGTGAATTATAGCGCGCCGACTCTGAAAATTCCCGAGGCTGAGGAGTTCTGCGCGAAGTCCCCTGGTGCACCGGACACTGTCCGGTGCGCCACTGGACAGTCCGGTGCGCTAGACCAGGGAGCCTTTCGGGATGCCTTTAGCTCTCTATTTTGAACCCAACTTTGGTCTTTTTAATTGGCTTGTTGTGAACCTTTGACACCTGTATAACTTATACACTAGAGCAAACTAGTTAGTCCAATTATTTGTGTTGGGCAATTCAACCACCAAAATTATTTAGGAACTAGGTGTAAGCCTAATTCCCTTTCAGGTACCTCGGGAGCGTAGCCCGAGCCTTGGTTATGTATCGAACGTACCCAGGGCCATCCCTCGCTCTGTGTTTGAGGCGGCTGTGAACCCTTCGAGGGCCAGCCTACGAACCCCTGATCAGTAGTGGGCGCGGAGCCCGAGTGGCCTGAGGCGGCCGTTGAATCCTTCCGAGGGGCCGGCCTTCGAACCTCTGACCAGTAGTGGGCGCGGAGCCCAAGCGCTCTGAGGCGGCTGTTAAACCCCTCCGAGGGGCCAGTCTTTGAACCTCTGATCAGTAAGGAGGCTCGGGGCCTGTTTCCTTCACGGGGAAGGATCCCTTTCGGGGTATCCCCCTTTCCCGGTCCCTGTTGTAAGAGAGAGAAAGAGGAAAAGGAAAAGGATACGAAGTCGAATGACGTGGCGTACCTTTTTTGACGCGGTCATTATGGCGAAGGCGAGGCGTCGCTCGCTTCTCCTGCCAAAGGCGCCGCTTGTCCCGCCGCGGAGTTAATGCGACAGGGCAAGTGGTTCGCGGGGCAGCCGTTGCGCGTGCGCGGGCCGTTCGAGGAAATGAACACGGGCGCGTCGTCTTCACGCCGTGAGAGAGGGTTCTCTCGCTGTCCCACGAGGTGACGTGAGCTCGGCTGACGAAGTGACCGCTGCTTCTGCCCGCCTGCCACCGCCATTGCTGCCGGCCCATTTTTGGCCGCATCGACCGTCGCGCCTTCTCGCGCGGCTGACTGGCCCATGATAGATGCGCCTGGCTGGCACTGTTGGGTCATACGCAGGGTTGCCTCGAGTCACGGTACTGGTTCCGCAGTCGAGGAGACGCGGTAGTGGCGCGAGTGGCGGTGCAGTTGCTCGCACGTAGCAACCGGCGCACCGGTTGCATGACGTGTGGGCCTGGGCCTCCATGCTGGGCGCGTTGGAGTCGAAGGGGTGCGCCCACTTGGCGCGGTCGCATGCCGACTGCATGGCTGTCCGCCCTTTCACCCACTGGTCTGGGCGAAAGTGGAGGAATGCTTGTAACCGCTGGGCAGTTGCATGCACCGCGCGCGGCGGTTTGGCTTCTTCTGCCCTGGGCCAGCATGCATGACGCGTGGGACCCAGCCCCCGCGCCGTAGGGGGAGGACCTTGGAGCGTGTTGGAGAAGTCTCAGCCCGCGACGGCTGAGGACGCAGGTGGGAAGAGTCGCCTTTAAAAGGAGGGTGATCCCCTTGAAAGACGACCATGTCTTTGCGCTCCCATATGCATCGCATCTTTCCACCTTTCGAGCCCCCGGATGGGGAACTCCCGCAATCCTTCCGCCTTGTTGTTGGAGGAGCGCAACTTCGTGGAAGTTGGTACCTTTCAGCCATCGTTCGGCTTCAAGGATTT
Source organism: Zea mays (assembly GCF_902167145.1). Classification (NCBI taxonomy): domain Eukaryota; kingdom Viridiplantae; phylum Streptophyta; class Magnoliopsida; order Poales; family Poaceae; genus Zea; species Zea mays. The sequence goes on along the minus strand of NC_050099.1, from coordinate 207,540,405 downwards.
TCATTAGGCAGCCCGGCTGCACCCCCTCGCTGGTGGTCACCCAAGACGGTGACCTCCAGTTCGATGGCGGGGAAAAGCAAGCCGGGCTGCGGCCTCTGCCCCTCCCTCAGCTTCAAGGATTTTCGTCATCAGAGCTGGGGAGGGGAGTGCGCCGAGTTGGGGTCGGTCCCTGCGTGGGCGGCGGCCCGCTCCTTCCCTCAGTGATCGGGGGGAAGGGTGTTCGTCGTTCGTGGCGCTGGCAGCTGCCGCGTGCCTGGCTCTCTGACTCGAGTGGCTTCGGAGCCGCTCCCGGCGCTGCCTTCCGCCACGGCAGCCGAAAGAGGTTTCTCCGCCGACGAGATAGCCGGTGCCGCCCACGGACTGACCTCCAACTCTATAGCCTCCTGCCCGTCCTTGCCTCTCGAGTGAGGGCATGGGCGAGGGCCTCATGGCAGCAGCATCCGCCCTGAGGTCATCGCTGCTGCTGTTCGGCCCCCCGGAGCAGAAGTCGTCGTCGCTGCTGTTGGAGGGGGCGATGGCGAGCCATCCGTCGGCCTTATGTTGCTCCGCAGGCCCCCCAATCGTGTGGGGTTGTTCGTACCTGCGGAGGTGGAACCGGGGTTCCGTTTGTAATGGCACCTTGAGTGCCGGTGTCTTGTTCATTGTGGCTGTCGGGGCCTGAACATGTATGTATTTTTGGCACAGAGCCGTGTTTTTTCCTCATTTCAAGCACTAAGACCCTCCTGTCGGCTATCTGAACCGCTTCACCAAGCGTGAGTTGCCTCGTGCAAAGGTGACGAGTGAGGAATCCATATCCCGGAGGTGTAGGAGTCCCTCGGCTCGGTCGGCCTTGTTGTCCGAGGCTTCTCTTGCTTAGTTAAAGGAAACCCTCGGCCGCTCTCTAATGAGCCGAAGCCGGAGGTAGCGGTGTCAGCACGGACAGAGGCAGAGTTGGCTCGAAAAGAAGATTCGGTCGGCCGGAGCCTGGCCGGGTCGTCCACTGGCAGGACCGACGCCGGAGTTGAGTTGCCGAGGCCACAGGCCGAGCTGATGTCCTCGGGGGACAGCTGGCTGAGGCTTTGGGGTGGCCGGCCCGAGCCGTATGCTCGAGCCGGATTCCTGGAGGAAGCCCTGGCAGCGATGGCCCGGGCGTGGTGCTGATGTCGTCCTTTAGAGTGGAGATCTTCCGACCGCGTCGCCGTCCGAGGCTAGGTCGGACCTCGCCGAAGGTGTAGTTGACGCCGAGGGTGCTGCTGCTCCCTTCAACTGTCAAGATCCGAGCCTGCAGGATCGGATTATCTTGTAGTGTGTGTATGTTTTCTGCGGCCGCTGAGGCCCAAACACACCATCGTCGTGTTGTAAAGCTGCGTTTCTTTTCCCCTTGTTTCGAGTATCTGGACTTATTTGTCGGTAACAGAATTGTTTGTGCGAGCGAGAGTTACTTTTCACGGAAGGTGATGAGTGAGGTATCCGTATCCCGGAGGCGTAGGAATCCCTCGGCTCGGTCGGCCTTGCCGCTTACGCGCACTCTTACTCGTCCATAGGGTTCTGTCACCGACGCAGTCGAGAAGGCCCGAAGAATCGTTTCGGCAGAGGAGCTTTCGAGCGTGAAGACTTGTTCGGTCCGTGGAATCACCTATCCGAGCGCGAGTTACTTATCGCAGAAGGTGATGAGTGAGGTATCCGTATCCCGGAGGCGTAGGAGTCTCTCGCTCGGTTAGCCTTGGCTGCTTACGTGTACTCTGTCGTTTTCAGGATCCACTTTCGAAATAGTCGGAAAGCACAAAAGACATTCTGGCAGAAAAGATCTTTTTCCGAGGAAAATTTTGACGCAGAGGGGGTTCCCCCCTTTTAGCCCCTGAGGGAGGGTCGGGCTTTGCCGAGGCAAGGTTGACCCTTCCTTGATGACTAAACTTTGCGTGTAAACGAGGCGTATGAATGACTTGAAAGCATCTTAAGGGTAGAAGCGACGTAGCTGTTGGATGTTCCAAGCGTTGCTGTAGACCTCGCCTTGACTGTTGGCCAGCTTGTACGTTCCGGGCTTCAGAACCTTGGCGACGACAAATGGCCCTTCCCAGGGAGGCGTGAGCTTGTGCCGCCCTCGGGCGTCTTGTCGCAGCCGAAGCACCAAGTCGCCCACCTAGAGGTCTCGGGACCGAACCCCTCGGGCGTGGTAGCGTCGCAGGGACTGCTGGTACCGCGCCGAGTGTAGTAAGGCCATGTCCCGAGCCTCTTCCAGCTGGTCCAGTGAGTCCTCTCGATTAGCTTGATTGCTTTGGTCGGCGTAGGCCCTCGTCCTCGGGGAACCGTATTCTAAGTCTGTGGGCAAGACGGCCTCGGCCCCATAGACTAGAAAGAACGGTGTGAAGCCCGTGGCTCGGCTCAGCGTTGTCCTCAGACTCCAGACCACCGAGGGGAGTTCCTTCATCCATCGCTTGCCGAACTTGTTGAGGTCGTTGTAGATCCGAGGCTTGAGTCCTTGCAGAATCATGCCGTTGGCACGTTCTACCTGCCCATTCGTCATGGGATGAGCCACGGCGGCCCAGTCCACCCGGATGTGGTGATCCTCGCAGAAGTCCAGGAACTTTCTACCGGTGAACTGGGTGCCGTTGTCGGTGATGATGGAGTTCGGGACCCCAAAGCGATGGATGATGTTGGTGAAGAACGCCACCGCCTGTTCGGACCTGATGATGTTTAGGGGTCGGACCTCGATCCACTTGGAGAATTTGTCGATGACGACCAATAGGTGCGTGTAGCCCCGGGTGCCTTCTGCAAGGGGCCGACTAGGTCCAGACCCCACACAGCAAATGGCCAGGTGATGGGTATGGTCTGCAGGGCCTGAGCGGGCAGGTGGGTCTGCCTTGCGTAGAACTGACACCCTTCGCAGGTGCGGACAATTCTAGTGGCGTCGGCCACCGCCGTCGGCCAGTAGAAACCTTGTCGGAAGGCGTTTCCAACAAGGGCTCGAGGTGCTGCGTGATGGCCGCAAGCCCCCGAGTGTATCTCTTGTAGGAGCTCCTGACCCTCGGCGATGGAAATGCATCGCTGGAGGATGCCCGAGGGGCTGCGGTGGTAGAGCTCCTTCCCATCTCCCAGCAAGACGAACGACTTGGCGCGCCGCGCCAACCGCCGAGCTTCGGCTTGGTCGAGGGGTAGTTCTCCTCGGTGGAGATATTGCAGGTACGGGGTCTGCCAGTTTTGATTGGGCGTGACCCCGCTCCGCTCCTCCTCGATGCGCAGTGCCTCACCCTCGGGGGCCGAGGGTGCCTCGGGCCGAGCCGAGGGTGCCTCGGGCCGAGCCGAGGCCTTCTCGGGCTCGGGCGTGTCGTCGGTCTTGACGGAGGGTTGATGCAGGTCTCGGGAGAAGACGTCCGGGGGAACCGTTGTTCGCCCCGAGGCTATTTTAGCCAGCTCGTCCGCAGTCTCGTTGTAGCATCGGGCGATGTGGTTGAGCTCGAGCCCGTAGAACTTGTCTTCCAGGCGCCGAACCTCATCGCAGTAGGCTTCCATCTTTGGGTCGCGGCAATGGGAGTTCTTCATGACTTGGTCGATGACGAGCTGCGAGTCACCGCGAGCGTCGAGGCGTCGGACCCCTAGCTCGATGGCGATACGCAACCCGTTGACCAGAGCCTCGTACTCAGCCACATTGTTGGACGCCGGGAAGTGGAGGCGTAGCACGTTGTAATATCCCAAAAAAATGTTGACCAAAAGTTAATCTCTGGTGTGTGGATGAGGTAAAGGGTTGTGGGCCATTGGATGCAAAGATAGAAGTCATCTGAGGCGTCGTTTCTTTCTCCCACAAAAACCCTAGGTGGCCAACCCTTTTTTTTCCCTTCACCCCCCTCTTGGCCGCCACCCCCTTTTCTCCCCCTTGGCTGGACGCCCCCTCCCCCTATGGCAGCCATCATCCATTGCTTCCTTCCCCAAGATCTTCCCCTACGCAGCAAGGATCGAGAAAAGGAGGGGCACGTTGAATTGAAGAGGAAGAGAGGATCAAGGAGATGTTCTTCCCCATCTCTTCTTGAAGATTTCTTGGGGAAACCCTAGGTGGCTACACTCCAGATCATGTCTAGTACATTTCTTCTTCTTCGATGAAGGCAAGTGAATGCAGCGGTGGTTGCTTCCGTTCTGACCTGTTATTCCTATTGCCTACACTCTAATATTCAGAAGTATCAGATTCTTTCATAATTGGACTCTATGGTGATGCTTTACTTGCTTGCATTATACTGATGCTCAATCATATATTGATGATGATTATGATTTGAGTATGACTCACGAGATTAATTCACATATCTGAAGGTAAATGAAGTATTATTTGAGGTTGGTATTGTATCTGAAGGTAAATGAAGTATTATTTGAGGTTTGTGTTGTATCTGAAGGAAGTGAAGTTTATTGATAAATGTAGCATGCCATATACATTGCATGACTCATTTGCATATGAAGTTTTGTCGTGACCTATGGTCCGACCGTACCGGTACAACTTAGCATCGTACGTTGCCCGAGAAGGGGTACGATGCGGCTTCATACCCTTAGAGGTATGAAGGCAGAGGACATATGCATTGCATTCATATGCATTCATTGAAGTGATATTTGCAGATGATGTGGTTTTATACCCCCAGAGGTATGAAGATAGAGTACCTACACATTGCATTCCTATGCATACATTGAAGTGATATTTGCAGGTATTGTTGACGCAGGGAAGTGTTATAGAACCTATTGTGGTTGTTCGAGGAAATGAGATGGTATTGGTTATAGTGGGACTACTGAGTTCTATATCTACAAGTATTTCTGTTTTTTTTATTGTGACTCTTTTAAAATGTTGATGAATTCAATTTGTGGTTTAAATATCTCGTCAGAACAATTAGCTTGCTGAGATGTTTCATCTCACTCTTGCATTACTCAATGCAGGTGCTTGTTGCTCATCAAGGGGAGTGGGAAGTAGCAGCACATCCACCTTCACTCTCATAATAATGCTGCCCAGACACAGCCATGATTTAATTAGAAACTTCTTGTCAAAGGATGTTTGTTTTTAACTAGTCGTGTGCACTGATTAATTCAGTTCATTGTTGTTATGGTTGTCTTCCCATTGCTAGCAGATTATTAATGTCTTATATGTTTTCTTATCATGATATCTATTTATACTTTGTTGCTTCCCCCGTTTATGCAATTTTCAAAGGAGATGCTGTCGAAATTTTATATATGAATGTTAGATGTGTAGTTTAGTAGCATCCTGGGGTGTTTGTGGATCCCGGGGTGTTACAGTTGGTATCAAAGCATAGGCTTTAGATTCTTGGCAATTTGAAGATAAATTTGACACACTTGCACATATAGGAAGGGTATGGGTTCAAATATCTTTGATATATATTAATGTCTTTGGAGTGCAGATGACAATAGTTTCACCCCTCCCTATTCCTTTACGGTGATGTGGTAAGTTGTTTATGGCTTAATGCTTGATATAATTTATTTATGAAATTTTGATATTGTTTTATTAATGCGGTAGATATCGCTGGTCATTGGTGAGAATGAAGTTGTTATTATGCTTGTGATATACAAGTATGCCTATGTTGTTTTCACCATGTTTTTCATGGTTGAGTTTTATTACAATAATATTGTTATATATGCTTGATTGTGGATGTTTCTAAGAGGAGTGTGAATTGCGTGTTTTGGGGTACAAGGTAATCATCAATTTGAATTTAAGTTGTTGAGCGGTTGGTGGATAGCTCCAACTATCATTGCAAAGAATGATTGTTTATGTTGAGAAACCAGTTTTGAAAGAAATGAATATTGGTACTTTATATGGATTTTTGGGGGAAGTCTTTTCATAGCCAGAATGGCTTACATGTCTCTCTCATATTGTGTGTTCTAGTTGCCACAAAGCCTAGATGTGGTTTAAAGTGGTTGCCTGTTAGTCATACTAATTGTAGAATAAATCTTTGATTCTCTTGATCCATTGATTATGTATTGATACATTGGGGATCTGATGGTTCCCTTTTCGATGCATGCTTGTGGAGCCATTTTTTTAGACCACCTATCTATTGGTTTGAAGGAAGTCCTTGCCTAGCCTAGAGTTGGTTGGGTGTGGCTAGTCACCTACTCCTAGATGATGTGGTGTTTACATCAGCTTAATATGTTTGTCAAATGTGTGAAGGATTAGGGGTTATTATTATTGACTTTGTATGTCTGGTACTTTGAGTGCATCGTATGATAGAATGAAATGTAAGTTTCTGAACTACAGTAGATGAAGACTTATATTATGTGTAGGTTATCCTTACTAGTTGGATATTTTTCTTAGTTGAGATGTTGAATGAAGTATAGTGACATGGGTTAAGCAAGTATTGTGTTGTTGTTGGGCTATCAGTGCTCTATGTAGAGTTTTTTTGGCATTTCTTCGATGAACTATGCCGCACAAGATGTTATTGGCTTCTTTTGGCTTTATTGCTCCATTAGTTCTATAGATTTTCTCCCTTTTGGTGGGGTGCAAGGAATGTTAGATTACATGATTATCTTTTCATGATGGCAAGAATAAGGTTTAGGAAGATTAGGAGTTTTGTTCCAATAGAACTACTTGTTTCATGGTGCTTTAAGGTGAGGTGTTTGATCTTCTTATACATTCGTCGGGTGTAGATGTTTCACCATTTAATTAAAATTAATGGTTGAAGTTGGTAAGGGTTGTGCTTGGTCCATATTACCCCTTCATAAAAGAGTGTTGTCTTAAGACATTGATGTTGATGTATAGCTGCATCCAAATTTGATGGTGTGAAATTGTAGTGTTGATTGCAACTATGACATGCTTTGAGCTTCATTACATGTTGTTTCATGCTTGATGTCAGGTCGTGTAGTTTCCTTAGACAATTAGTCCAAGGTAGAAGTTCTTGTGTTAATTAAGACCAATAATGGATCCATGTTTTGAATTGTGGTGCTATATGGGGTACCTTGGGTGTTTTTCTTGGAGTGGCCGAATTCGAGGTCGAATTCTTTTTAAGGGGGGTAGAGTGTAATATCCCAAAAAAATGTTGACCAAAAGTTAATCTCTGGTGTGTGGATGAGGTAAAGGGTTGTGGGCCATTGGATGCAAAGATAGAAGTCATCTGAGGCGTCGTTTCTTTCTCCCACAAAAACCCTAGGTGGCCAACCCTTTTTTTTCCCTTCACCCCCTCTTGGCCGCCACCCCCTTTTCTCCCCCTTGGCTGGACGCCCCCTCCCCCTATGGCAGCCATCATCCATTGCTTCCTTCCCCAAGATCTTCCCCTACGCAGCAAGGATCGAGAAAAGGAGGGGCACGTTGAATTGAAGAGGAAGAGAGGATCAAGGAGATGTTCTTCCCCATCTCTTCTTGAAGATTTCTTGGGGAAACCCTAGGTGGCTACACTCCAGATCATGTCTAGTACATTTCTTCTTCTTCGATGAAGGCAAGTGAATGCAGCGGTGGTTGCTTCCGTTCTGACCTGTTATTCCTATTGCCTACACTCTAATATTCAGAAGTATCAGATTCTTTCATAATTGGACTCTATAGTGATGCTTTACTTGCTTGCATTATACTGATGCTCAATCATATATTGATGATGATTATGATTTGAGTATGACTCACGAGATTAATTCACATATCTGAAGGTAAATGAAGTATTATTTGAGGTTGGTATTGTATCTGAAGGTAAATGAAGTATTATTTGAGGTTTGTGTTGTATCTGAAGGAAGTGAAGTTTATTGATAAATGTAGCATGCCATATACATTGCATGACTCATTTGCATATGAAGTTTTGTCGTGACCTATGGTCCGACCGTACCGGTACAACTTAGCATCGTACGTTGCCCGAGAAGGGGTACGATGCGGCTTCATACCCTTAGAGGTATGAAGGCAGAGGACATATGCATTGCATTCATATGCATTCATTGAAGTGATATTTGCAGATGATGTGGTTTTATACCCCCAGAGGTATGAAGATAGAGTACCTACACATTGCATTCCTATGCATACATTGAAGTGATATTTGCAGGTATTGTTGACGCAGGGAAGTGTTATAGAACCTATTGTGGTTGTTCGAGGAAATGAGATGGTATTGGTTATAGTGGGACTACTGAGTTCTATATCTACAAGTATTTCTGTTTTTTTTTATTGTGACTCTTTTAAAATGTTGATGAATTCAATTTGTGGTTTAAATATCTCGTCAGAACAATTAGCTTGCTGAGATGTTTCATCTCACTCTTGCATTACTCAATGCAGGTGCTTGTTGCTCATCAAGGGGAGTGGGAAGTAGCAGCACATCCACCTTCACTCTCATAATAATGCTGCCCAGACACAGCCATGATTTAATTAGAAACTTCTTGTCAAAGGATGTTTGTTTTTAACTAGTCGTGTGCACTGATTAATTCAGTTCATTGTTGTTATGGTTGTCTTCCCATTGCTAGCAGATTATTAATGTCTTATATGTTTTCTTATCATGATATCTATTTATACTTTGTTGCTTCCCCCGTTTATGCAATTTTCAAAGGAGATGCTGTCGAAATTTTATATATGAATGTTAGATGTGTAGTTTAGTAGCATCCTGGGGTGTTTGTGGATCCCGGGGTGTTACACACGTAGCGTAGGTGCTTCCCGAGGGGCGAGATGAAGAGCAGGCCTGCGCCTGCTCCTGTCTTCATCAGCGACCCGTCGAAGAACATGGTCCAGAGTTCCGGTTGGATCGGAGCTGTTGGGAGCTGGGTGTCGATCCATTCAGCCACGAAGTCTGCCAAGACTGGGACTTGATGGCCTTCCGAGGGGCGAACGAGATCATTTCGCCCATGATCTCCACCGCCCACTTTGCAATTCTACCCGAGGCCTCTCGGCACTGGATGATCTCCCCCAAGGGGAAGGATGACACCACAGTTACCGGATGAGACTTGAAGTAGTGTCGCAACTTCCGCCGCGTCAGGATCACCGCGTACAACAGCTTCTGAATTTGTGGGTAACAGATCTTGGTCTCGGACAGTACCTCGCTGATGAAGTAGACTGGCCTCTGGACGGGCAATGCATGCCCCTCTTCTCGTCTCTCGACTACGATCGCGGCGCTAACCACCTGAGTGGTCGCGGCGACGTAGATCAAGAGGGCTTCTCCGGTAGCGGGGGGCACCAAGATGGGCGCGTTCGTGAGGAGCGCCTTCAGGTTCCCGAGGGCTTCCTCGGCCTCAGGGGTCCAAGTGAAGCACTCGGCCTTCCTTAAGAGGCAGTACAGAGGCAGGCCTCTTTCGCCGAGGCGCGAGATGAAACGGCTCAGAGCCGCAAGGCATCCCGTGACCCTCTGTACGCCTTTCAAGTCCTTGATGGGCCCCATGCTGGTGATGGCCGCGATCTTCTCCGGGTTGGCTTCGATGCCCCGCTCGGAGACGATGAACCCCAAGAGCATGCCTCGGGGAACCCCGAAGACACACTTCTCGGGATTGAGCTTCACGCCTTTCGCCTTGAGACATCGGAATGTCACTTCAAGGTCGGAAAGGAGGTCGGAGGCTTTCCTCGTCTTGACTACGATGTCATCGACGTAGGCCTCGACCGTTCGACCAATGTGTTCGCCGAACACATGGTTCATGCACCGTTGGTACGTTGCACCCGCATTCCTCAAACCAAACGGCATGGTGACATAGCAGTACATGCCGAAGGGTGTGATGAAAGAAGTCGCGAGCTGGTCGGACTCTTTCATCCTAATTTGGTGATACCCTGAGTAGGCATCGAGGAAAGACAGGGTTTCGCACCTAGCAGTGGAATCTACGATTTGGTCGATGCGAGGCAGAGGGTAGGGAACTTTTGGACATGCTTTGTTTAGACCAGTGTAGTCTACACACATCCGCCATTTCCCTCCTTTCTTTCTCACAAGCACAGGGTTGGCAAGCCATTCGGGATGGAATACCTCTTTGATGAACCCTGCCGCCATTAGCTTGTGGATCTCCTCACCTATGGCTCTACGCTTTTCTTCGTCGAATCGGCGCAGAGGCTGCTTCACGGGTCGGGCTCCAGCTCGGATATCCAGCGAGTGCTCGGCGACATCCCTCGGTATGCCGGGCATGTCCGAGGGACTCCACGCGAAAACGTCGGCGTTTGCGCGGAGAAAGTCGACGAGCACTGCTTCCTATTTGGGATCGAGCTCGGAGTCGATCCGGATCTGCTTGGAGGCGTCGCTGCTGGGGTCGAGGGGGACGGATTCAACCGTCTCCGCTGGCTCGAAGTTGCCGGTGTGGCGTTTCACGTCTGGCACCTCCTTAGAGAGGCTCTCCAGGTCGGTGATGAGGGCCTCGGATTCGGCGAGGGCCTCGGCGTACTCCACGCACTCCATGTCGCATTCGTACGCGTGTCGGTACGTGGGGCCGACGGTGATGACCCCGTTGGGGCCCGACATCTTGAGCTTGAGGTAGGTGTAGTTGGGGACGGCCATGAACTTTGCGTAGCATGGCCTCCCCAGTACTGCGTGGTAGGTTCCTTGGAACCCGACCACCTCGAACGTGAGGGTCTCCCTTCGGAAGTTGGAGGGCGTCCCAAAGCAGACAGGTAGATTGTGTCGTCCGAGGGGCTGGACGCGCTTCCCGGGGATGATCCCATGGAAAGAAGCGGCGCCTGCCCGGACCGAGGACAGATCGACACGCAGGAGCCTGAGGGTCTCGGCGTAGATGATGTTGAGGCTGCTGCCTCCGTCCATGAGGACCTTGGTGAGCCTGACGTTGCTGATGACGGGGTCAACAACGAGCGGGTATTTCCCCGGGCTCGGCACGCGGTCGGGGTGGTCATCTTGGTCGAAGGTGATGGGCTTGTCGGACCAGTCTAGGTAGACTGGTGCCGCCACCTTTACCGAACAGACCTCCCGACGCTCTTGCTTGCGGTGCCGGGCCGAGGCGTTCGCCACTTGCCCACCGTAGATCATGAAGCAGTCGCGGACCTCGGGGAACTCTCCTGCCTGGTGATCTTCCTTCTTATCGTCGTCGCGAGCCCTGCCACCCTCCGCGGGTGGCCCGGCCTTGTGAAAGTGGCGCCGAAGCATGCACACTCCTCAAGGGTGTGCTTGACGGGCCCATGATGATAGGGGCACGGCTCCTTGAGCATCTTGTCGAAGAGGTTGGCACCCCCGGGAGGTTTCCGAGGGTTCTTGTACTCGGCGGCGGTGACAAGGTCCGCGTCGGCGGTGTCGCGCTTCGCTTGCGACTTCTTCTTGCCTTTCTTCTTGGCGCCGCGCTGAGTTGACGCCTCGGGGACATCTTCCGGTGGGTGGCCCTGGGGCTGCTTGTCCTTTCGGAAGATAGCCTCAACCGCCTCCTGGCCAGAGGCGAACTTGGGGGCGATGTCCATCAGCTCGCTCGCCCTGGTGGGGGTCTTGCGACCTAGCTTGCTCACCAGGTCGCGGCAGGTGGTGCCGGCGAGGAACGCGCCGATGACATCCGAATCGGTGATGTTGGGCAGCTCGGTGCGTTGCTTCGAGAATCGTCGGATATAATCCCGGAGAGACTCTCCTGGCTGCTGTCGGCAGCTTTGGAGATCCCAGGAGTTTCCGGGGCGCACGTACGTGCCCTGGAAATTGTCGGCGAAGGCTCAGACCAGGTCGTCCCAGTTGGAGATCTGCCTCGGAGGCAGGTGCTCCAGCCAGGCGCGAGCGGTGTCGGAGAGGAACAGGGGGAGGTTGCGGATGATGAGGTTGTCATTGTCCGTTCCACCTAGTTGGCAGGCCAGCCGATAGTCTACGAGCCACAGTTTCGGTCTCGTCTCCCCCGAGTACTTTGTGATAGTAGTCGGGGTTTGGAACCGGGTCGGGAACGGCGCCCGTCGTATGGCGTGGCTGAAAGCCTGCGGACCGGGTGGTTCGGGCGAGGGACTCCGATTCTCCCCGCTGTCGTAGCGTCCCCCACGCCTGGGGTGGTAGTCTCGGCGCACCCTCTCGTCGAGGTGGGCCCGACGGTTGCGGTGATGGTGCTCGTGGCCGAGGCGACCCGGGGCCGCAGGCACTGTGTTGCGTGTGCGCCCGGTGTGGACCAAGGCTTCCCGCATGAATCAGGAAGTCGCAGCGCGATGTTCCGAGGGGTACCCCTGCCTTCGGGAGGCGGAGCTTTCGGCCCGTCGGACCGCGGCGTCCTCCAGGAGGTTCTTGAGCTCTCCCTGGATACGCCGCCCCTTGGTGGTTGATGGCTCCGGCATCGCGCGGAGAAGCATTGCCGCTGCAGTAAGGTTCTGGCCGACCCCACTGGAAACCGGTGGCGGCCTTACCCTGACATCGTCGGCGATGCGATGCTGGATACCCTGGGGTAGATGACGCACTTCTCCGGCCGGAGGTTGGCCCGCCCATTCCTGCCCGATGTCCCGGCGGATCGGCTCAAGTGTTCCTGCCCCCTCGTCGAGCCTGGCCTGCATCTCGCGGATTTGCTCGAGCTGTGGGTCATGACCCCCCGCCGGGACGGGGACCACAGCTAGCTCCCGAAGGATGTCAACGCGAGGCACAGGCCTAGGGATATCACCATTCTCCGGCATACCAAGGTGGTTGCCTTCGTCGGGACCCCCTAGATCGACGTGGAAACATTCACGACTTGGGCCGCAGTCCTCGTCGTCGAGGCTGCGGCTACCGTCGGAACAGTCGGAAAGGCAATGGTCGCATGCGGTCATGAAGTCCCGCATGGCACTGGGGTTACCAAGTCCGGAGAAATCCCAACAGAAGTCGGGCTCATCATCTTCCTCGGACCCCGAGGGCCCGTAGGTCGAGACGACCGTCAGCCGGTCCTAGGGTGACCGCATACGATACCCCAGAGGGTTTGGACTCGCCTCTACGAGAGCGTCCACCAAAGCGAAGTCGCTTGGTGGGTCGAGGCTGAATCCAAAAGGCGTGAGATGGAAATCGGTTGGTACCTCTTGGTCGACGGGCGGTGACGAAGTCACGTCCGGAGCAGACTGCACCGTCGTCTCAGGTACGAGGGTGGGGGAAGAAGCCGGAGGGAGACGGGCGTGAGAGGTGAAATCCCGCGGCCTTCGTGTTTGTCCCGCGCCCAGGTCAGGTGCGCTTGCAGTAGGGGGTTACAAGCGTCCACGCGGGAGGGAGCGAGCGGCCTCACGCGAGCGCCGTCCCGTCCTTCCCCGCGCGACCAACCCTCTGTAAGAGGGCCCTGGTCCTTCCTTTTATAGGCGTAAGGAAAGGATCCAGGTGTACAATGGGGGGTGTAGCAGTGTGCTAACGTGTCTAGCGGAGGAGAGCTAGCGCCCTAAGTACATGCCATCATGGCAGCCGAAGAGGTTTTGGCACCCGATTCGTGTGGTGTCGTGGCCGTCGGAGGAGCGCTGGAGCCTGATGGAAGGACAGCTGTCGGGGCTGTCGAGTCCTTGCTGACGTCCTCTTGCTTCCGTAAGGGGGCTGAGAGCCGCCGTCGTCATAGAGCGTGCGGGGCTCCATCATTGCTCGTATAGTGGAGCGAGCCAGATGGGACACCGGTCTTGTTCCCCGTAGCCTGAGTCAGCTTGGGGCAGGGTAATGATGGCGCCTCCTGTTGACGTGGTCGGTCCGTGCCCTGGGTTGGGCGAGGTGGAGGCTCCTCCGAGGTCGAGGTCGAGTCTGTCTTCTAAGGCCGAGGTCGAGTCCGAGCCCCTGGATCGGGTGAGGCGGAGACCGTCGGCTGATACCAGGGCTGAGTCCGAGCCCTGGGGTCAGGCGAAGCGGAGTTCGTCGTCCTTCGGGGCTGAGACCGAGTCCGAGCCCTAGGGTCGGGCGAAGCGGAGTTCGTCGTCTTCCGGGGCTGAGCCCGAGTCCGAGCCCTGGGGTCGGGCGAAGCGGAGTTCGTCGTCTTCCGGGGCTGAGCCCGAGTCCGAGCCCTGGGGTCGGGCGAAGCGGAGTTTCCCATGGCGCCTAGAGCCGGACTTGGCTGCTGTCAGTCTCACTCTGTCGAGTGGCACAACAATCAGAGCGACGCAGGCGGCACTGTCCTCTTGTCAGGCCGGTCAGTGGAGCGGCGAAGTAACTACGGTCACTTCGGCTCTGTCACCCGGAGGGCGCGCGTCAGGATAAAGGTGTCAGGCCACCTTTGCATTAAATGCCCCTGCGATTTGGTCGGTTGGCGTGGCGATTTGGCCAAGGTTGCTGGAGGTGTGTCCGTTGCGTCAGGATAAAGGTTCTTGGTGAAGACTGGGCCTCGGGCGAGCCGAAGGTGTGTCCGTTGCTGGAGGGGGTCCTCGGGCGAGACGTAAATCCTCCGGGGTCGGCTGCCCTTGCCCGAGGCTGAGCTCGGGCGAGGCGTGATTGCGTCCCTCGAATGGACCGACCCTTGACTTAATCGTACCCATCAGGCATTTGCAGCTTTGTGCTGATGGGGGTTAACAGCTGAGATTTAGGAGTCTTGAGGGTACCCCTAATTATGGTCCCCGACAACTTTATTATCCGGTTTGAGCAATCTCGGGGGGTTGGACGATTTGCACATGCTGATAAAGTTAGAGTATCCGTTTTGCTGGCTTCCCAGTGACATAGCGTGCCAAGTTCGAGATTTGATTATTTATACGAAATTGATGGGCAATCTAGTAACCTTATAGCATGGAGACCGTATGGATAGAGACAAATAAGAAAATGTGTTATTCGGTGATTGATCGTGAGTTGGTTGCTAAAGCTAGGAAAAAAGGCTATGTAGTGATGCAAATGAGAATGATAAGGATATTTCACATGAGTTTGGAAGACTCAATTATAAAACCTGTGACCTGGATTGTCTTTGAGAATCAGTGGTAGTTGTAGAATTATGTGAGATCTGTGTGTGTGTGTCAACATAGACTAGTGATGCACCCACCCATTATTTCTTTCCCTGAAACAAACCTGAGAAAAGAGGAGACAAGACAAAAAAAACCGAGGTACAGCAAGCATCCCTCTGCAATTCGTTCCTCGTCCGAGGTCCTGCAAAGCTCCATCGCTTACTCTGCATTCCCTTTCTGCATCACGGCGCGGCAGAGGCGACGACCTCTGCTCCTGTTTCTGCTCGCTGATGATCCTCTTCTTCCTGGTCAGTACAAAAGCTATAGACATGGCGTTTTCTTCCACGCTTAATTACATCTCTGTTTCAAAGCCATGAAATGAAACCGAGTGAAGACCGATTCAAAGCAGGCAACCAGGTCAACAATAGCCTTTATTTATTTTGTATCCTGTGCTCCACTTCAAAACCGCCCCGTTTTTAAAACTCTTTGTCATCTTGCCATCAGCACAAAACAAACCCTTGAGGGCATGTTCGCTTAGACCAATCCAGAGGGGGATTGGAGGGGTTTAAATCCCTGTCTAGTCAAAAATGGCTAGGCAGGGATTTAAACCCCTCCAATCCCCCTCTGGATTGGTCTAAACGAACAAGCCCTGACGGGGTTTATTCTTCCGTCGTGCTGGTTGTTGGTTGCACATGTCACTTTCTTCTACCCTCTACTCTACTCTCTTCTCTCTCAGTTTGCTGCTCCATTAATCATAGACAAGCTACTTATACAATATATATATGGTACGTCCCTTTCTACTACCAGTACCAGCTGCTATACTATACTGCTCCCAGTTCTTCCTGCCCTGCTGTGCTGGTTCCCAATCCTCACACTGATTGTGGCCTTCCAGTTCTTGTGGTCTCTCAACCAGCATCTGATACCCAATTCCTCGCACAAACCTGCCACACGCAATGTCCAAGACCGAGAGCAGGAAGCTGTCGGACGACTATGAGGTCGCGGAGGTCCTCGGCCGAGGCGGATTCTCGATCGTGAGGCGGGGAGTGAGCAAGTCAGAGGGGAAGGCGGCTCAACAGGTCGCCATAAAGACCCTGCGAAGGCTGGGCCCGGCCACCACGACCGGCGGGAGCACGCTGCCGCCGCAGCAAGGCTCAAATAAGGGCGGCGGCCTGGTTCCGACGTGGAAGCAGGTGTCGTCCATCTCCGACGCGCTGCTCACCAACGAGATCCTCGTGATGCGGCGGATCGTGGAGGCCGTGGCGCCGCACCCCAACGTCATCGCGCTGCACGACGTGTACGAGGACGCGCGCGGCGTGCACCTGGTCCTGGAGCTCTGCTCGGGCGGCGAGCTGTTCGACCGGATCGTGGGGCGCGACCGCCACTACTCGGAGTTCGACGCGGCGGGCGTCGTCCGCCAGATCGCGCGCGGGCTGCAGGCGCTCCACGGCGCGGGCGTCGTGCACCGGGACCTCAAGCCCGAGAACTGCCTCTTCGCCGACAGGGGCGAGGCCTCCACGCTCAAGATCATGGATTTCGGCCTCAGCTCCGTCGAGGACTTCAGCGACCCCGTCGTCACCCTGTTCGGCTCGATCGACTACGTCTCGCCGGAGGCCCTCTCGAGGCAGGATGTCTCGGCTGCCAGCGACATGTGGTCTGTTGGGGTGATTCTGTATATCCTCTTGTCCGGGTATGTAAATATGTAATGTTTGATCAATCAACCTTCCTTGTGATTCTCTCTCCTGCTGAATTCCGCCTGGTGCGATTACGTTACGACAGATGCCCGCCGTTCCATGCACCAACTAATCGAGAGAAGCAGCAGAGGATACTGCAGGTGAGTCTTGCTTTGCTGTGTCCAGTGAGTCTCTGGACATGTTGCTCCGTTTGAGTTCAGAGCTGTCCCGAAGCATCTGCATGTTTCATGAGGAGCATCATTCAAGAAACCTGATGGATCTTACTTACAGTAATTAACATGTTGGCTCACCTGTAGTGGAGCTGGGAACCAAATTAAGTTCTTTATATATATGAAACCATCTTTGATACCATATGTCAGATGTCACATTCATGAACGTAGTGCAGTTCAGACGTCCATTCACTTCTGGCCTCAATGGTATATGCTCTTCCAACCTAAACTGTATTTAAAAGAAGAGAACCTGCCTGGGCCTAGGCAAGAGATTTTGGAGCAACAGTTTCATAGCATGGAAATTGGACCATTTTCTTCAACAAATGAGGTTTCAGTAATCTAGAACTGTATCTGAATTACATGATGGTGTACTCTAAACTGCTTACATTTACATGCTTCAGCAAAGAAGGCATTGATGGTCATAAACTGCTGTCTCTAATGGCGTACGTGTGCTATCGCTCTCCTTTCAGGGAGAGTTCAGTTTCCAGGACCATACATGGAAGACAATCTCTTCATCAGCCAAAGAACTGATCTCCAGTCTTCTCTCTGTTGAGCCTTACAAGAGGCCAACAGCAAGTGACGTATGTCCCTTCTTCCACCCACATTGCCATACACTGGCCAATCTATGTCACACACAGCTGCGCTTACTGAATCCGTGGACTTTGTTGTCTTTTGTGTCATCTGGACCAGCTGCTGGGGCATCCTTGGGTGATAGGGGACTGCGCGAAGCAGGACCTCATGGACGCGGAGGTCGTGACGAAGCTGCAGAGGTTCAACGCCAGAAGGAAGCTGCGGGCGGCGGCGATCGCCAGCGTGCTCAGCAGCAAGGTGGCGCTGCGGACGAAGCGGCTGCGGAACCTGCTGGGACGGCATGACCTGAGCTCCGAGGAGCTCGACAACCTGCGGGCTCACTTTGCACGGATGTGAGTACGATATGCTGGTATATATATTACCCCTTAGCAATGAGATGCATGACAGCATGGGGTGGTCGTGGATCACGACGGCTGCTGGTGGTTGCAGATGCGCCGACGGCGAGAACGCGACGCTGGCGGAGTTCGAGCAGGTGCTGAGGGCGATGAGGCTGGAGGCGCTGGTCCCGCTGGCGCCGCGCGTGTTCGACCTGTTCGACAACAACCGCGACGGCACGGTGGACATGAGGGAGATCCTGTGCGGGCTGTCCAGCCTCCGCAACTCCCGCGGCGACGACGCGCTCCGGCTCTGCTTCCAGGTGCCATGAAAACGCAGTGCCTTTCTCCCATCTCTCTCTCTCGACGTACGTATGCTATCCTCTTTGGTGATCACATACTGAATGACAAATGGCGTGGCAGATGTACGACGCCGACCGCTCCGGGTGCATAAGCAAGGACGAGCTGGCGTCGATGCTGCGAGTAAGAAGCCCCGTCCGTCCTTCTCCTTCATGTAGGATATGTTTCCGCCCCTGCTTGGGGAACTGCTTGGACGGTCACAGGTGCAGGAGTTGTTGTGTTGTGATGGTGTTTGGTGTCGCATGCAGGCGCTGCCCGAGGAGTGCCTTCCGGGCGACATCACGGAGCCCGGGAAGCTGGACGAGGTGTTCGACGAGATGGACGCCAACGGCGACGGCAAGGTGAGCTTCGAGGAGTTCAAGGCGGCCATGCAGAAGGACAGCGCCCTCCAGGACGTCGTCCTCTCGTCCCTCCGGCCGCCGCCGCCGCCATAGCTAGACGGGGAGAGAGATTCCAACTCGTTCAACTTCATTCCCACGAGAACGCACCATTGATTACAGTACCGTTCGAATCATTTAATCAGTCTCCGGCATGTGCCGTTGTCCGATCCGGCCGGCTAGCTGTTGGAAACTACGGGTCGTGGGAAAGCCTCGATGGATCCTGCTAGATATGGCTGTGCTGTTATGTGTTTCTGGATCCTGCTAGATTAGCTGGCTGTGTTGTTATGGGTGGCGGCCACAGATGTTTTTTTTACATATGGCTAGTTTAGAAGTTACAAAATCGAAAGGGGTTCGAGAGGCTAAAATCACTTCCTTATTCAACTTTGAATGGAGGAGATTTTAGTCCCTCCAATTCACTTCGGTTTTTGTACTCCTAAACTAGCTTTTAAGGTAGAAAAATAAACGTGTCAAGAGTGGTGAAATCACATGTGGCAAAAAAGACACGACGCTGTCAAATTTTGAAAGGATAAAAAAGGATAACGGTAAGCTATTTTGTATTGTACTTATCAATGTTGTTATGGTGTCGCCTAGGCGACGTCTAGGCGTGTTTTTGACTTAGAGGGTGTTTGGTTAGAGGGACTAAAGATTAGTCTCTAGTTTTTAGTCACATTTAGTCCTTTTTTGCCAAACACTAGGACTAAAATGATTTAGTCTTTAGTACTTCACATATGTGCTAAAAGGGACTAAACCATATTAATTCCATATTTACCCCTCATTTAGTTCAATTGTACGAATAGCAGGAGAATGTTAAAGGCTATTTTAGTCTTCTTATGAGTCATTTAGTATATACCTACTATTTTTAGACACTAGAACCAAACATGTTAGGGACTAAACTTTAGTCCCCTAACTAAACTTTAGTCCCTAGACTAAAGAAACCAAACATGGCCTTAGGCGTCTCGCTCGCCACGCCTTGGCTAGATATGGCGTCGCCTAGTGTCGCCTTGGCGTCTGATTTGTCAACGCGGACGCCACACCGCCGAAACGAGGTTGCGCGCATGCGGGAAACAGGAGGGCGCGGCAAGCGCTCACGCTTTTGGAGCGTGTACACCTCTCGCACGCGCACACCCTTTCCTGCAGCACGCCAAATCGAGAGAGTGGGAGGGAAAGAGAGGGAAGAGAGGAAGAGAAGACAAAAGAGGGCGGCGCTAGCAGCTACAGTCCGCGCGGTCGTCCGCCTCCATCCGACCGTCAGCCTCCATTCGCCCCTCCGATTGGAGTTCCACCCGCCGATTTGCCCTTCGATTGGAGCGGATTCGCCCCTCCGATTGGATCCCCGCCCATCGATCCACACCTTCGGCCTCCCTGCTAGCGTCCTTCCCATCGGATCAAAGCTACTCTTCTTGCACCTTCTTCCTCTGTTCTCTCTGTTCTGAATCTCTTGGATATACTGCCTGCTTGCTTGTGCTTGCCTCTTGGACTTTGACTTGTGCTCGTGCTTGAGCTAGTTATTTGTGCTAGTCTGTTAGGTGTTGATGGTCACTCCAGTGTGCTCGTGCTTGAGTTGATATATAGTGCTTTGCTGCCCTCGTGTGTCTTACTGCTGCGGTGCTGCCTGTCTGCTGCTGCCTGCCTTAGTGCCTTACTGCCCTGGTGTGTAGTCCCATTTTTCATGCTGCTGCTGCTGCCTGTCTGCCTGCCTCATGTGATTTGGATCACCCTGCGTCCCTGCCTTACTGCCTTAGTGCTTGCCTTACTGCCTCATGTGCTTTGGATCACCCTCCTATTTTTTATGCAGCAGCAGCACTAACTAAAATCAATTAATGGCTAGCCCATCTTCTGGCAACAATGGCAACTATGATCCAAAGACAGAAAAAACAAGGAAGGCTAGCTCAAATGATTCAGGTTGGAAGTATGGTTATTGGGCAAATTTGAAAAATAGGGATCAAGTGACATGCAACCTTTGTGACACCACAGTTTCTAGAGGGATAAAAAGGCTAAAGCAGCATCTAGAAGGTGGCTATGAAGATACAAAGATATGTTCAAAGACCACTACTGCAATTATAAAGGAGATGAGGGATTATTGGAAATCCAATAGAAGGAAAAGAGCTATTTTCCTAGATGATAATGAGCAGCAAGAGGAGGAGGAGGATGTAATGGTGGTGGATGCAACAGCTGAATCTGTTCAAGTTCAACAAGATGCGCCTATAGAATCCCAAGGCTCTAAGGTACAACCAAGTCCAGGGACTGCAGCCAATCAAAGACGTGCAACATATCTGTATAAGACTCCAACATCAATCAAGACCAAGGCAAATCAAGCAAGCAAGCAAAACTCAATTGTGGAGATGCTTCGGAAATCACCTAAAGATGTAGTTGATGAAAGGCGTAAAGGGTGTTCTCAACCCACAATTCCAGCCAAGATGAAGTCCAAAGAGGAGAAGGATTATGTGGATATGCAATGGGCTTTGTGGTTTTATGAATGCGGTGTGCCATTTAATGCAGCAGCAGCAACACAATTTCATGTTGCTGTTGAGGCTGAAAGGGAAATGTGCTCTTGGGCCATTTCTATTATGTTTTGGTGATTAGATGCCCAACACATAGAGTTTATGACCTTATTGAGCTAACAGTCAAAGAGATGCAAATGGAAAAGCAAGGTATGATTCTAGCCTTAGTAAATTGTTTTTGGTACTAACATTATTCTACTAAGTGCTAGGAATCTTCTCAAAGAAGGAGAAATTGAATTGGAGAATTCTGGCTAAGGAAAGCTAGACTTGCACCAGCCTGTGGTGCACCGGACAGTGTCCAGTGCCTAGGCTAGCGCCCCGGCGAACATGTCGCTCTCGGGAAAATGCTGAGGACACCATGGCTACAAT
Source organism: Zea mays (assembly GCF_902167145.1). Lineage (NCBI taxonomy): Eukaryota > Viridiplantae > Streptophyta > Magnoliopsida > Poales > Poaceae > Zea > Zea mays. Next base: position 207,519,346 of record NC_050099.1, on the reverse strand, counting down.
TCACCGGACTATCCGGTGTTCCAGCCGCGCGCCCAGCCAATGGTCGACCGCGCGATCAACGGGTGACGCGTGGCTCAGCCAACAGTCAAAAGGTCGCACCGGACTGTTCAGTGTGCCACCGGACTGTCCGGTGTGCTATGGGGCCGATGGCTACAACGGTAGGCTTTGCTAGAAAAGCAAGGGAATCATGCACTGTTCATTGTCCGGTGGTGCACCAGACTGTCCAGTGTGCCCAATGACAGAAGGCAACCAGAGCCTTCCAAATGGAACTCAAACGAATCCTAGCTACCTTAGGGCTATAAAAGGGACCCCTAGGCGCATGGAGTAGTACACCAAGCACTCTTTGAACATCCAACAACACCGAGACATCGGATTCACGCCTTTGCTTTAGTAGATTGAGATTTGGGCACTTGTGTTGAGTTGTAACTCCGTTGTGCTGCCTTTGTGCTCTTCTCTCTCATTTTGTGTGCATGAGTCACTGCAAGTTTGCCTCGTGTGTGTGGTTCTATTCCCTCCCTTACTCTTGTGGTTTAATCGTGATCAAATTTTGTAAGGGTGAGAGACTCCAAATTGTGGAGATTCCTCACAAAGGGAAAACTTGAGATAAGGAAGAAAACTGTGGTACTCAAGTTTGATCTTTGGATCACTTGAGAGGGATTGAGTGCAATCCTTGACCGAAGGAGGTCACCACAACGTGGAGTAGGCATTGGCTGAACCACGGGATAAAATCATTGTGTCACTTATGCATCTTTCTCTGTGATTGTTTTCTTCCATAAAGTTCTCACTTGCTCACTTGCACTATTGTTTCTAAGTTCAATACATATTCTAAAGGAATAATCAAGTGAAGAATTCTCTCCTCTCTATTCATATCACCTTGCTTTTGATCTCACTAACATTTATTATAAACCAACTTTGTGTTGTTTAGACTTGATTTTTACTGGATCACCTATTCACCCCCCCCCCCCCCCCTCTAGGTGCTCTCAGAGGCAACTTCCTAGTTTGGTTCAGGCTATAAGACTCCATCTCCATATCAACTTGGACAACCATTGCTTAAGGATGTTGTGAAATTGACAAGTACTATGAGGGAGGAACATGAGAGGGCATGGAATCATTATGGTTGTACGCTTATGTCAGATGGATGGTCTGATAGGAGGGGGAGACATTTGATCAAATTCCTTGTGAATAGTCTAGAGGGGACATACTTCTTAGAGTCTGTGGATGCATCAAGTGAAGTTCATGATGCATTTATGCTTGCTGATTTATTAGGGAAGAAAATTGGTGACAAGCCCACTCACTCAGGCTCAAACAATAAGAAGAAAGATGGGAAGAAGAAGATGTGCATCAAGAAGATCATCTACTATGACAGCGACACCTCCTCCTCTTCACCAAGCGATGACAGTGACGAAGACTTGTCGTCGAAAAAGAAAACTGTTAATCAAAACTATTCTTTTGATTATTCTCGTATGCCCTACAATTGGAATGAGCATTTATTGTAGATTCCTCTTGGAAAATCCCCTCACTTTGATGGAGCAGATTGTTCTTTCTGGAGTCATAAAATGCATAGTCATTTATTCTCTCTCCATCCTAGTATCTGGGAAATAGTGGAAAATGGAATGCATTTCGATAATAGTGATAATCTCGTATTTATTAATGAGCAAATACATAAAAATGCTCAAGCTACTACTGTTTTGTTAGCATCTCTATGCAGGGATGAATACAACAAAGTCAGCGGCTTGGATAATGCCAAACAAATATGGGATACCCTCAAAATCTCTCACGAGGCTATAGATGCCACCATGATTACAAAGATGGAACTGCTGGAAGGTGAGCTTGGGATATTCATCATGAAAAGGGGAGAGGAGCCAACCGAAATGTACAACAGGCTCAAGACCCTGGTGAACAAGATCTGGAGTTATGGGAGTACAAGATGGACGGACCATGACGTCGTTCGACTTATGCTAAGGTCATTTACTGTTATTGATCCTAATCTTGTAAACCTTATTCGTGAGAATCCCAGGTACACCAAGATGACGCCCAAGGAAATGCTCGAAAAATTCTTAAGCGGTCGCATGATGGTAAAAGAAGCTAGGTACAGTAATGACATCGCCAATGGACCACTCCCACTCTATGAGGCGCAGCCCGTTGCCATCAAGGCAACAAGTAGCAAGGAGGCGCTACCTAACAAGGTGGCACAAGTAGAGGTTGTCGGGCTCGACGAGGATGAAATGGCGCTTGTAATCAAGCGCTTCAAGACCACTTTGAAGGGACGCAAGGAGTATCCCAACAAGAGTAAATCAAGGGGAAATCGATGTCATAGATTCGTGGAACCTGTATTGATCTATATGATACATGTGTTTTATGCCTTTGATCATGTTCTTTTAAGCATTTCTGTCTTTACTTATTTTGGTGCTCAAGTTATACCCTGGACCTCACGAGTCCTTATGCAATGATGCACATGATTAGGGGGAGGATGTACTACAACTTGACCCCTTTGAGACTAATATGTTTGCTTGAGTGATTTTGATATAGTCTCAAAGATGGATTGAAAGGGAACAGGTAGACTTGGACAAAGAAGAGGCTTCCACTGCATTCCGGTATCAATGTATCTTGTTCCAAGTCCCTCTTTGTGTTTTCTCATTGTCTTTGGTTTTCCTCGAGATTTTTGTGCGGCAATGAGGTTATAGGGCCAAATAGTTCTTCTGTTTTGGTGCTTAATGCCAAAGGGGACAAATTAAGGCCAAAGCAAATGGATCAACTACCACTTGTGAATTTTTCAAAAATTTAAAGTGTAAGAATACTTGGTTTTTGAAAAAAAAACCCTCTTATTGCAAAAACCGCTCTCTTGTGGGGCAGAAATTCGATTATGGGAAAAGGGGGAGTTTTTTGGTACTTGATCGTATCTAGTCTTCAAAATGGTTTTGACATAGAGAAAGGAAAATGATATTGTTTTGTGAAAACAAACCAAGTGGTGGCAAAAGTGATTCAAATATGCCAAATCCTATGTCAACTTAATTGGTCTTCATTTTGACATCAAGTTGCACTCTTTAGGTTGCATTTGAAAATATTGTTACATTTTGAATTGCTTTTTATGTGTTGACATAAATCACCAAAAAGGGGGAGATTGAAAGGGAAATGTGACCTTGGTCCATTTCTATTATGTTTTGGTGATTAGATGTCCAACACAAAGTTTATGACCTTATTGAGCTAAGAGTCAAAGAGATGCAAATGGAAAAGCAAGGTATGATTGTAGCCTTAGTAAATTGTTTTTGGTACTAACATTATTCTACTAATTGCTAGGAATCTTCTCAAAGAAGGAGAAAACGAATTGGAGAATTATGGCTAAGGCAAGTCAGACTTGCACCAGCCTATGGTGTACCGGACTATCCGGTGTGCACCAGACAGTGTCTGGTGCCCAGGCTGGCGCCCCGGTGAACAGGCCGCTCTCGGGAAAATGCTGAGGGCACCACGGCTATAATACATCGGATTGTCCGGTGTGTCAGCCGCGCGCCCAGTCAACAGTCGACCACGCGATCAGCGGGTGACACGTGGCTCAGCTAACGGTCAGAAGGTACAGTCAGGTCATAGGGCCCAACCAACAGTCGTCTAAACCTTAGATAGTGTTTGGTTGAGGAGCCAAGTAGAACGGAGTCGTTCCATCCCTGATTCTATGAACGGAGCCGCTCTGTTCTGTGTTTGGTAATCTGGAACGGAGCGGCTCTGTTTTTTGTTTGGTTGCAGAGTGAACGGAACGGAGCGTGACTGTGAGAGCGGGATGGGAACGGAGCGGGTCCGTCCGGTTGATTTTTTGGAGTGAAATGATTCCAGATCTGAGGAGAATATTCCCTAATTCGAGTCATTCCGTTCTAGTTCCTTTGTAACCAAACAACAACAAAACTAAGACAGAATAACTCTGTTCTATTTGGCTCTTCAACCAAACACTACCTTAGCTTATCGATTGCGTCCGTTGCGAGGAAGGCCTAGGCCGGTGAGGGAAACTCAGAGGAAGAAAAGAAGGAGCGGAGGTTTATGTCGTTTTTGTTTACTTTACCAGGTTAGTGAGTTTCGGTTTCGCGCTTTGTTCGCAGGCGGCGCTTAGAAGCGTGAGGATGGTCTCGGTCTCCGCCTCCGCCTCACCGTCCAAGGACGCGTCGCCGTCGAGCAGCTCCAGGAGGTAGTCCATGGGGATCGCGATGTCGTCGTCGAAGGGGTCTTCGTCGCCCCCCGCTCCTTCTCCGGCCACTGCGCACGAGGGAGACGGCGGCGGCGGCTGCTGCGTTGGTGAGCGGTCACCGACCTCCGCCTCGGACTGCCGCCGCTCGTCCTCCGCCTCCGCTCCCGTTCTTTCTGCCGCGCCGCGCACGCACCCACCAGTACCGTCGTCGTCGTCGAGCCCGCGGAGCAAGTCCGGGGTGATCACGATGTCGTCATCGAAGGGGTACTCATCGCCTCCTCCGGCCGCTGGGCACGAGGGCGACGACGCTTGCCGCTGCATCGGCGAGTGGAAACTGGTGGGTGCTGCAGCGCGCAAGCGAGGAGAAGCCGCCTCCGCGGCTGCCGTCGCGCAGTACGACAACCCTTTGCCGTCGTCGAGCAGCCACCGTAGGTACTCCGGGGGAATGACGGTGCTATCTAATGGGTCCTCGCCGCCTCCTACTGCTCCTCCTCCGGCCACTGTGGGCGACGACGGCCGCTGCTGCATGATTGAGTGGGAGTGGTGGAACTGGGAGCAGCAGAGCAGCGTTTAGCGCGGAAGCGAGACGAGGTAGAACGCCAAACGCGTGCTGCACGCTTTCCCACTTTATAAACCAACGCGTCGAGAACTAGAGATCGCGGGACATTGGGTCGACAATCAGCGGCCAAGATTGTCGTGCATGCGATTTTTTTTTTTGGGGGGGGGGGGGGGGGGGGGGGTGTCGGTCTGTTTTGAGGAGACGCCGGTTTGGCTGCATCACCTCAGCAGGAAGACGCTCATTTGACCAGAAACTTTACCATACTACATCTCAACCGTACATCACTAAATCAACATGGAGGTTTTTCCCCAACAAATACCGCAAGTTTCTGAAAGCTCCCCCAAAGCGTCGTGCATGAGATGGGACCTGAAAATTGGAACCACGATTTACAGTCAGCCCCTGTCACTGCATTAACAATAGCACAAGACAAGATACGAGGGATCAAGCCGAGAGAGCCACAACTATACAGCCTGCCTGTATACACGCTTCCTACCAAAATCTTATGTACCCAGCTTTGCTCTAAGAATGAAGCAATTGCCCAACCGAAACGGACACCAATGCGCTCGCGCCATCACCCTAAGGCAAAGAAGGAAAATCTTGTACAAAAAGAAAATCATTGCTATAGGAGCTGCTGGCTGCTACAGATGAAATAACAGTGGCTGGCCTCTAGCGCTGGAATACATGGCCGTGCCACACCGAATGGCTCGCTAACTATGAGGTTTTCCCCCTGACAGTATAAATTCCCTGTCCTCCCTTTTCTGGCCGCTCCTCTCGTATGGAGGCCTTCACCGTGCGGCCATGTTAGTTAGAAATCTCAATTGTAAATTTTGACCGGCTTTTCGTATGCGTGACGGTTCTGCAGGCAGGTAGAATCACCGGAAGAAAGTTAGGATTACATAACCGAATATGTAGTGAAGTGCACAACAAAAACAATGGGTATGTAACCGTGCATGTGAATGCCACAGTTCGAAAAACGGTCGCAGAAAATATCTGGATAGATTTCAAATGCCTTTCTTCGGTGAGAGCAACTATGAAACTAGTCTAGGCACCAGAGCTCAAACACCGATTCAACAATGAATTCCCTACATTGTCATGCAGACTAAAAGGTCCTTTAACCATTCACCAAAAACAGCAAATGCCTACAAGCAGATCTCATAATAAAGATGCGGCTATTAAGATCATAAAGCATTGCGTGTTTGCCTAAGCAAGAATGACACAGGTATGCTGCACAAAACCAACACTAGAAAATTTGGCAGCAATATTTCAGAATACCTGATTCACTGTATAGACCCTTTTTGGTGCAGTATCAGCGTGCTCTATCCCAAGATATTGCTCCCAAGCTCCGTAGACCTCTCTCCTCTGCAGTAGTCAAATGAAAAAGGTCAGCGAACAGGACGAGTGCATGGAAACTGCTACACAAGTGCGTAGGCAACATCAAACGATTCACCTGAAAGCCAGTAGGTACAACATCTGAATCCTGGAGGTAGTCTGGCCGATTCATTGATATAAATGCAAATTTCCACTGGCCACATGAATATTAACAGGTATATCAGTTCCGTAGCTGCATAATATGCAATGCAACTCATGGTACAAGAAAAGGAAAGACTGACAAGAAAAGGAATAACCATAATCCAAAAGACCCGGTAGTTACAAAAGTCAAGATCTGTTACTGAATATCACTTCACGTTATTACTTTGCTATCACAGTCCGCGAAATAATTGGCAAACTAAAATATGCGCATCTAATTCACTTGTGATGGAGGAGATTTTTTTTCTTGACATGTGGCTGGAAATCTTTTCGATTATTGATAAATTTTGATAGTAAAGTATGGTATCTGAATTCTGCCCGTTACAGAAGAACCAGATCAGAAATAGCGGTACTATTTATGAATACCAATATGTCGTCACTCCATCCATTAAAAGAAACTTCAAAAGATGGATCACCTTGGAAAATTCATCAGCAGAGACTTGCAGTTTACTCTGTATGCGCTTCTTGACTTCTGCTAAAGTCTCACCTTCATGAACGACCAAAACGAAAGGGTCTCCAAAGTTCTGAATCTGCTGTAGGTCAAAAACAATGTCAATTCTTGACACACAAAAATATCGAATAGCTATCTTCAAATATAACTCAATAATTGCACTACCTGAGTCTGATTAATATCTTTCTTGAAGTGATAAACATGAATTAGCCGATCATTTGGGCCTATATTTTTTTCCTCTTCTGGAATCTACACCAATTGATAGATGCACTTATGAGGTTACTTAGGATTTTCTAGATTGGAACCACAGCCACCAAATACAATGGACAAAACTATTACACACCTCCTCAGCACGTAGTGTCCAATATTGGTCGTTTATATTCTCTATCTTCTCATGTAGTGGAAAGATCTATGGAAAAACTTGAATTAGCAAGTAGCAATAATGAATACATTAAAACTAAATGATAGTTTTTTTATATAGAAGAATTCATTATGTTAGTTACATAATCTTTGTTCTCCAGAAAATAAAACATAAGAATCACTTTATATTGTATAATGCTCATGACGCATCATATGAAGCCCAAAGTACCTTATAGATCTTGTGGTAGAAGACTTCTAGTACACGTAGTTCAGCATTAGGACTGGACAGTTCAACCTGTTGATTAGTACAATTAAAAGCTTAATGAACCAAACCACCAAGAGAAACCTAACAAACCACTTCACAGTTGCTAGGCCATAGGGATCAATGATTTCAAGTCGTCCGACTAATCGCAATTAATCACGATTAGTCGGGTTGGTCGGTAATTAGTACACGATTTGCTGGACGACTCGACCAGACAACCTAGTCGTCCTGGTCGTCCGACTAATCGTCGACTAGGGCGACTAGTCGTCCGACTTATGTGTCCTGGTCGTCCCGGCTAGGGTTTAGTTATTGGGCCTTTTTTAGCCCATCTACAGTCACTGCACGTCTCCTCTCCTCTCCTATTATAACCTACCCGCCAACAGTCTCTGGTTCTCTGCACGTCTCCTCTCCTCTCTTGCACCGTCCCTGCAGTCCTGGACTTTGATTGCCGACGGCTACAGCACCCTGCGTCCCTGCCCCTTCTCCTGGAGTCCTGCAACCTGCTGCACTACTACAATCTCTAATTTATATAATGTATGCACTTAGTGACAGGGAACGCGGAACGACGCCGCGTACCGCGTTCCGGGAACTTCGTCCCGAAACGAGGAACGGGAACGTCGCGGAACATATCAAGAAACGGTCGCGGAACGTAGATTTTCAAGGTTAGGAACGCGTACCGTGAGGAAGCCGCGCCGCCGCGCTGCCGTCGTCCGACTCCGGTCGCCGCGCTGGGTGATGCGTCGTGCGGCCGTCGCGCTGGGACGCGCTGGGACGATGCCGCGCTGGGTGATGCGTCGTCCGGCGGCCGCGCTGGGTGATGCGTCGTCCGGCGGCCGCGCTGCCGTCGTCCGAGTCCGACCACCGCCTTGGGACCGGCCGCGCGATGGAAGGGGAAGGGAAGCGCTGGGACCGACCGCGCGATGGAAGAGGAAGGGAAGCGCTGGAACCGACCGCGCGATGGAAGAGGAAGGTAAGAGGAAGGGGAAGAGGAAGGGAAGAGGAAGGGGGAGAGGAATCGAACCGCGTGGAAGAGGAAGGGGAATCGGCCGCGCTGAAGTCTGGCCGCCCGTGGAAGAGGACCACTCTGTTCGCGCGTCGTCGGTGGAAGAGGAAGCGTAGGGTTAGGGCCGCTCGCCGCGTTGCAGTGGAGAAGAAGAAGAGGAATAGACTGGAGGATGCCGGCGGCCGGCCGCTCGCTGCGTTGCAGTGGGGGAGACGAACAGGAATGGACTGGGAGTGGACGCGTTGCAGTGGAAGAGGAATGGACTGGGTCACTGGGTCTTGGACGCGTACAGGCTACGCTATTATTTAAATAGACTTATAGACCTCCTCACAATACCGCAGTACAGTGCCACAACAGCCCAACTCAAAGTCTGAATACCGCAGTCGCAGACATGGTTTTCGGTTCTTCAAGCAAAAGAAAGCGTGCAGATGAAAAAGAAGATGATGATGTGCAAGTCATCCAAGATGTGCCTGTAGATATCCAAGATGGTGACGCAGACAACGGGGACGAAGATGGGGCTACGGCTGCGGCTACTGGTATGAGACATCCACTACTAGATGAAATTAATATTATTGGTGTTCCGAGTTCCTAAATCGTTGGGAACACGTTCCACGCATCGAATGAACGTCGATCAGCTGTATACCCCTCAACGTTCCATGTTGCTTTAACAGACGTACCGCGTTCCTCGTTCCCGTTCCTCGTTCCCAACGTTCCGGGAACCTTGTCACTAAGTGTATGCACTACTGCAGTCTCTAATTTATATAATGAGTACATGTATATTTATATATATACCTATATAAGTATAGCTACTAGTGTAGGACGACCAGGGACCGACTAGGAGTCGACTAGTCGCCCTAGTCGTCGCCTAATCGCGACTAGTCGCCTGGTCGGTCCCAGGGTTCGACCAGGCGACTAGGCAACTTGAAATCATTGATAGGGATACTGAATACAAAAAATCAATAAGATTTTACTTTTTCACTTGAACACACACGCATGTCTCTACAATATAAAGCATCAGTTTCCATGGTTTCTAAGGTTCAACGGGCATTGTGCGTCAACACACGCATATCTCTACTATATAAAGCATTAGTTTCCAAGGTTCAACAGTCATTGTGCGTCACCCTTTTCTTTCCCGCTTTATCCAAAAATAAGTTCAAATTGCACACAAGTGGTGTTCCAACCTTGGTTGTTGGCTATGATGTGCGGATACTTCACAAAACTCAAGTACCGGTGTCGGATACCGATACTTCCGAATACGTATCAGAGACGTATCGGATAATTCCATGGATTTAAATAAATAAAAAAGCCGGATACTCCTGGGACACCTCTCCGATACATGTGTGATACGTTCCAACCCTAGGCTTCGTATACACACATGCTCCTGTATCACATAGCCACTGCCTCGAAGCCGCCTCTCTATGCCTCCACTTGCGCGCCGCTAGCAGCAGCCGTTCACCGATTTGAGCCGCCACCGCCGATCTGTGGCTGCTGCCGCCGTCGTTCGCCGATTGGAGCCACCGTCGTCACCCCGTCAGTAGCCGATTGGAGCCGCCGCCGCGAGGCCTGTGGTCATCAGCCTGTCAGCTGCCGATTGGAGCCGCGGTCGCGAGGTCTGTGGGTTTTGGCCGCTTTCTTCCCTTCTTATTCTTGCTTCTCAATCTCCTCCTTTCTTCTCAATCTGCTCACTGCTAATTGTCTGGTCTTGTTAGATTCCATGGCTGCGACTTCAAATGCATCTACTGAAGCCAGTGGCATCTACTCCATTTTATATATGAGATGTGGGATACAATACAATGATAGAGAAGGTGAAGAGCGTGATCTATCGTCATGAAATTAAAGAGTAACATGAAGAATCTATCTTCTACTCTGCTGTGCATGAGATCTTGGTGAGTCGATGGACAAAAAGCAACACATCCTTGCATTGCTTGGCACACTCGCTAAATCCTAAGTATTACACTGATGCATGGATCAATGACAATGAGGTCCCCAACCAACAAGCTCCTCATAATGATGAGGAAATTTCAGAGATGAGAAAATGGTTGTTTCAGGAGGTATTTTCCTGGTGAAGAATTAATCTTTTTTCGAACACGCAGGAGAGCTTCGTATCATTATATTAAAAGTAGAAAGAAACAAGGTCTAAAATAGACCGGGGTACAACTGACGCCTTACGACGGCCTAAACGAAACTAACATAGACTGGTGAAGAATTAAAGAAGATTAAGTTGCAGTATGCTAATTTCTTTTTGTTTGGAACTGGATTCAATTCATTTGACCCAATTGAGGATAGAGGTTATATGGAACCAAAACTGTGGTGGTGGGAATTCATGGCCATTCTGCTCCAGAATTGAAAAAGTTGGCACTTAAATTACTTGGACAGCCAGCATCATCTTCCTGTGCTGAGAGAAATTGGAGTACATGTTAGAGTATATGGTTAGGCCCATGTGGCCCATGTACAAACACTATATAGCTACCCTCTAGGGTTAGCCCTAATAATACAATCATTACCTCTAACATGGTATCAGCCTAGGTTTTCCTCCGTCCCCTACAGCTACCGCCGCCGCCGCTCCTCCCCGGGCGCGCGCGCCGCCGCTCCCCTCCCATGGCTGGCGAGCAGCCTCCTCTCTCCCCATCCACCTTCCCTCCCCTCTCCTCCTGGCTGCCGCCTCTCCTGGCCACGCGGGCAGTGGTGCCGCCACCGCCGTGGGGGGCCGCGCGGGCCCTGCCGCTGCTGCGGCCGCCGTGGGTGGACGCGCCGCCTCTCCTGGCCGCGCGGGCAGTGGTGCCGCCGCCGCCGCCGTGGGTGGGCGCGCCGCCTCTCCTTGCCGCACGGGCAGTGGTGCCGCCGTGGGGGGCCGCGCGGGCCCTGCCGCTGCTGCGGCCGCCGTAGGTGGGCGGCCCCCTGGCCCCTCCCCACCCCCTCCCAGCCGCCGCTGCTGCCTCCCTACGGGTGCGCAGGCGCTGGTGGCAGGGGCGTGGGGTCCGTTCCCGCCTCCCCTGCGCTCGGACCGGCGTGGGGGGCAGGGCCCACCGCTGCGGGCACCGCCTCAGCCCTTGCGGCTGTGGCGGATGCGGTTCCCGCGGGTGTTGCCGGTCCGGAGTACCCTCCCCCGCCAATCCCCCCGTCGCTGGTCGTCGATCAACCGCCTCCTCCACCGGTCGCCCACCAGGGATACACCGTCGCCGCCCTCACCGCTGCCCGTGCGGAGCACGCGGCGCGACAGGCCCGTTTGCGGGAAGCGGCCCTCGTGTGGGAGCGCGAGGCCGCCGACGCTATCGGTGCTCAGATTGCCGCGGTGGAACAGCTCCTCGCCTCATCTGCGGCCCACGATGGCGGGGCCACCTCCTCTGACACCGTGGGCGGCGTGTACGGCGTCTCGACCGCACCGACCGTCGAAACCGGGCCCCGCACCATCCCCACGGTGCTCTGGCATGACCCGACTGACCCGCTCGTGGCTCAGCTCCACCTTCAGGCTGGGAGTGTCCAGAACATTCGCCTCATGGTTACTGTCGTCCTGGAGCCAGAGTCGCCGTCCTACGCACGCTGGCGGGACTTACTCCTCCTCACCCTTCGCTGCTACGCTCTGAATGACCACGTCCTCTGCGACCCCTCCGGCGTGGCGCCGACTGCCGCGTGGGTGCGCCTCGACATCATCGTGCTCACTTGGATCGTGGGGACGATCTCCGTTGACCTCCACAGCCTCCTCCGGAACCTTCCTCACGCTCGGGCTGCTTGGCTTGCCATCGAGGGCCAGTTCCTGGGCAACGCTGAGGCCCGAGCTCTCCGCCTCGACGCAGCCTTCCGCACCTTCGTCCAAGGGGACCTCAGCGTCAGTGAGTACTGCCGCAAGATGAAGACCATGGAGGACTCACTTGGCGATCTGGGCTGCCCCGTGGAGGACCGCATCCTAGTCCTCAACGTCCTCCGTGGCCTCAGCGATCGCTACACCCACCTCCGGTCGTTGATCATGCGCCAGCGCCCCTTCCCTACCTTCCTCCAGGTACGCGACGACCTCGCCCTGGAGATCACTCTGGGGGCTCAGGCTGCATCGATCTCAGGCCCGGGGTCCTCGTCCTCGACAACACTGGCGGCTTTCACCCCGACCTGTCCACCTACTCCGTCACAGTCTGCCCTTGGCCCTCGTCCTCCCGGGCCGAGCATGGGCGGCGGGGGTCGAAGTGGCGGAGGCGGGAGCGGTCGTCGCCACCGTGGTGGCCGCGGTGGTGGTGGTGGTTCCGGCGGTGGTGCACGTGGCAACGCACCGACGCCGGGACCCCAGCAGGGTGCGCCTTGGCCCACTTTCCACCACCCGTGGTCAGGGCGCATCTCCATGTGGCCGTTCCAGGGGCCAGGTTATGAGGCTCGTCCCCCGGCGGCCATGTTCGCTAGTGCGCAGCGAGGGTTCACCTAGCCGTCGGGGTCGCCTTCGCCTCTCCGTCACCCTGGACCTCGACGCCTGCCGCTTCGTCGTGGCCCACGACGCCGGCTACTCCACCGTCCGGGCTGGTTGGTTGGGACGCAGCCGCCCTGGCTGCCTTCCAGACTCCCACTCTAACTCCGCCGATGGGTCCCGAGTGGATCGCGAACACCGGTGCTACCTATCACACCACTCTCGACCCTGGTATACTCACCTCTGTTCGCCCTCCTTCCTCCTCTCTCCCTTCGTCCATCATGGTGGCGAATGGCTCGTGTCTTCCTGTCACATCTGAGGGTGCCGCCGGCCCTCCCGGCTCTTTTTGCATTCCCGATGTTCTTGTCGCTCCTTCTTTGGTCCACAATCTTCTTTCTATTCGTCGGTTTACTGCTGATAATTCTTGCTCTGTCGAGTTTGACTCTTCTGGTCTTACTGTGAAGGACTCGGCAACTCGGCGCCCCCTCCTCAGATGCGACAGCACCGGCCCCCTCTACACCCTTCGGCTTCCGCACGCCACATCTTTTTCGTCTTCGTCACCTGACACAGTTGCTGTTTTTGCTGCCACCACGTCTTCTACCACCTGGCATCGTCGCCTTGGTCACCCCGGACGCTATGCCTTGATGCAGCTTACTCGTAGTGCCACTATCCCATGTACTAGATCAAATGATGAGCATCTTTGTCATGCGTGCCAGTTAGGCCGCCATGTTTGTCTTCCTTCTTTCTCGCATGCTACTCATGCATTTGATCTTGTACACTGCGATTTGTGGACTTCACTTATTACCAGTATGTCAGGCTACAAATACTATCTTGTGGTGCTTGATGATTTTTCTCATTATGTGTGGAGTTTTCCTTTGCGTGCCAAGTCTGAGACTTCCCCGCCCTCCGCCACTTCTTCGTCTGGGTGTCCACTCAGTTCGGCCTCACCATTAAGGTCGTTCAGTGTGACAATGGTCGGGAGTTCGATAACTCCACCTCCCGCGACTTCTTTCTCTCCCACGGGATGCAGTTGCGGATGTCTTGCCCGTATACCTCCTCCCAGAACGGCAAGGCTGAGCGCATGATCCGCACGACCAACGACACCATCCGCACTCTTCTTCTCCAGGCGCACCTACCGGCACGTTTCTGGGCCGAGGCCCTCCACACCTCTACCTACCTCCTCAATCGTCTCCCTTCCACTGCGTGCCCGGCCCCCACTCCTCACCAGGCACTCTTCGGTACCCCTTCGCGCTATGACCACCTCCGTGTCTTCGGGTGTGCTTGCTACCCGAACACCGCTGCCACTGCTCCTCACAAGCTAGCACCCCGTTCCACCCTCTGTGTTTCTCGGGTACTCCCCGGACCACAAGGGCTACCGCTGCTTTGACCTCTCCTCTCGTCGGGTCCTCAACTCTCCCATGTGGTGTTTGATGAGTCCGTATTTCCCTACTCCACCACCACACCACCCTCCTCCGACCCTGACCTTGACCTCTTCACTCTCTTTCCGACTGACGCGGTGGTCGAGCCACCTATCCTTCCTCTCTCTGCAGGTACTCGCTCACCGCCTGTCAGTCCTACTCCCGGCCCGGTGCCTTGCCCGGGTCCGGTCGTGTCACCTCTCCGCGGAACCCCGTCTCCGATCGCCCCCGGAACGAGCGGGGGTGGTGGGACTGCACCGCCTACGGGGCCGTCAGTACCGACCCCTCCGGCCCGCTTCGCCCAACCGGTGCGAGTCTACCAGCGCCGGCTGCCGCCGTCGGGGTTCGCACCTCCACCGCCGCCGTCCCCACCGGTGCCCTCTCCAGCGGCACCGCCGGTGGCCCAGTCCTCGCCAGGGACACCTACACCTCCGCCGCGGCCACCCGCGGCACGTGTCGAGATGCCGATGTACCACCCACCGCTCCTTCACCGCGACCCGCGACACGTCCACCCGATGGTGACGCGGCACGCGGCTGGTACCCTGCCGCCCCGAGTCCTGGCGGCCACGACCGGAGACTCGCAGGTTTCTCCGGTACCCTCCTCCGTCCGCACCACCCTGCTGGAACCCCACTGGTGTCGAGCGATGGAGGAGTACGCGGCGCTCGTCGCCAACCAGACGTGGGATCTGGTGCCCCGTCCGCCCGGCACCAACGTCGTCACCGGCAAGTGGATCTGGACGCACAAGCGGCGGGCCGATGGTACCCTGGAGCGGTACAAGGCTCGCTGGGTTCTTCGGGGCTTCACTCAGCGCCCCGGAGTCGACTACGATGAGACCTTCAGCCCGGTTGTGAAGCCGGCCACCGTCCGCACGGTGCTCTCGCTGGCCCTTGCTCGCTCCTGGCCAGTTCACCAGCTCGACGTCAAGAACGCCTTTCTGCACGGCGCCCTCACCGAGATCGTCTACTGCTGTCAGCCGGCGGGGTTCGTGGACTCCTCTCGCCCTGACATGGTCTGACGGCTCAACAGGTCCCTCTACGGCCTCAAGCAGGCCCCCGGGCGTGGCACTCCAGACTGGCTACGTTCCTGGTGACACTGGGCTTCGTGGAGGCCAAGTCCGACACGTCTATGTTCGTCCACCATCATGGAGCAGAGACTGCCTACTTGCTCCTCTACGTGAATGACATTGTCCTCACCGCCTCCAGTCAGTCACTTCTTCGCTGCCTCGTCGACGCGCTTCAGCGAGAGTTTCCGGTCAAGGATCTGGGCGTGCATCACCATTTCCTGGGGGTCACTGCTGAGCCTTGCCCCTCAGGACTCCTACTTCACCAGCGGCAGTACACTCTTGACATTCTGGAGCGGGCCAAGATAATTGACTACAAGCCCTGCTCTACCCCAGTCGACACGCAGGCGAAGTTCTCTGAGGCCATGGGTGACCCAGTCGAGGACCCCACCGGGTACAGAAGTCTTGGTGGTGCCCTTCAGTACCTCACCTTCACTAGGCCGGACATCTCCTACGTCATGCAGCAGGTCTGTCTCCATATGCACGACCCCCGCGAGCCCCACCTCGCGGCTCTCAAGCGCCTCCTCCGCTACCTCCGGGGCACCGTCGACTACGAGCTACTTCTTCACCGGTCTACCTCCTCCGAGCTGGTCGTCTACACCGACGCTGACTGGGCCGGGTGCTCGGACACTCGGCGCTCCACCTCCGGCTACGCCATCTTCTTAGGCGGTAACCTGGTGTCCTAGTCGTCGAAGCGCCAGTCGGTCGTCTCCCGCTCGAGTGCCGAGGCGGAGTACCGCGTCGTGGCCAACGGCGTGGCGGAGGCTGCGTGGCTCCGGCAGCTCCTCGTCGAGCTCCACAGTCCCCTCTCCAGGAGCACGTTGGTCTACTGCGACAACGTCAGCGCCGTCTACCTCTCCACCAACCCGGTGCAGCACCAGCAGACCAAGCATGTGGAGATCGATCTACACTTCGTCCGAGATCTGGTCGCCGTCGGTGATGTTCGGGTCCTCCACGTCCCGACCACCTCCCAGTTTGCCGACATCTTCACCAAGGGTCTTCCGTCCTCGACCTTCGCCGAGTTTCGCTCCAGCCTCAACATTAGTAGTGGCTAGTTGAGTCTGTGGGGGGCTCCTATTGTGTGATGTACTTCTTTTCGAGTCCAGTCTGTAAACTCCGTTGCGACGGAAGTTTAGACTGCGGGGGGTGTTAGAGTATATGGTTAGGCCCATGTGGCCCATGTACAAACACTATATAGCTACCCTCTAGGGTTAGCCCTAATAATACAATTATTACCTCTAACAGTACATATGGGCTGATCCATAGTTCATTGAGAAATAGGTTCAATTCTATCTCAATTTATTTGACATTCATTATGGACATACATGTATGAATTTTGATTCCTAAAGCAGATTTGCAAATTAATTGTAGGCTAAATCTTGGACGTGCTGAGGATTTGGTTTTCACACACACCAAAACTTGTGTCTTCTTTCTAGAAAAACTGATGAATACCGCAGTGGTCCATCAGCAATGTGGGATGTTGGAGCTGACACTTTTGAAGCTGATTTTGAGGGTGGTGCTGATTTTCTTGAGCAAGCTGATATGTCTCTTGATGAGCCAGAACTTGAAGAAAGATTGTTTGAAGATCTTGGGGCATTGGATTTGGCCGAAGATGCAGAACCAACTGAAGAAGAATGAAATCTAGTTTTGCACTTTTGCTGCACAGCAACAGCCGCTGCCTGCTACTTTTGTCATTTTGTGCACTGCTTTGAGTGAAGGCTGCAGCAGCAGAGATACCGTTGCTGCAACTATCACATACGATCGAAGCAGTTTTCGTTATTTATTATGTGATATTGTGGTCTGTTACTGTTAGAACTTGAAGACTGAACACTGAAGTTTCTAGGTTTGATGGTGTTAGAGTACCCGTCTAGGGTTTTGGGGTTAGCCCCTTGTAATTACCGCCGCCCTTGTGTAATGGGTCTGGCCCAACATCTGTTGATATATATATCAGTCACAACCCTAGTTAGGGTTAGGGTTTCCCATTCCAACTTAGTACCAGATCTGGTTCCTCTTTTTTCCTCTCTTCTCCCACCCATAGCCACCACCGAGCATCCCCTGGCTGGCCACCGCCCCAGCTCCCCAGGGCCACCGTCGCCGCCTGGCTACTGTCCCCTGCCCCCTCATCTTCTTCCCCAAGGCGCAGGGCCGCCACCGTCGCCTAGTCAGACCGTCGCCGCAGCTGCCTTCTCGCTGGGCCGCCGTAGTCGCAGCTGCCTCTTCTCCCCTGGACGCGCCTGCCGCGACCTCTGGCCGGCCCCGCCTCCACCTGTGTTGCCGCCAGCTGCCCTAGTCGTGCCCCACGCCCCTAGGCCGCCGCCGGTCGCGCCACTGCCCCTGGCCGTGCCCCCAGGCGCCGTCTCCGCACCCGTCCTTCTGCTTCCGGCGCTGTTAGCCAGCCACCGAGAGCTCCTCCGCATCCTAGCCACGGGGCTCATCTCCCTTGGCCCCCTGTTTAGTCCCGTGCGGACCTCCACCCAATGTCATGGTTGCGATCCCGTTTCCCGCTGCTCTTCCACCCTACATTGCCGCTCCCGGCACTTCCTCCAGTATTCTGCCACCCTCGGTGCCTCCGGCTCCGCCCAGTTCGGTTGTGGTCGTTGTGCGCGTCCTCCTTCACGACGACCACCTTGTCTAGGGCATTTTCGTGTCCTTCGACCAGGCTATGAAGCTTGTTCTCTGAGACTGCGTCGAGCTCCACCCCCAAGCCGACCGTCACGTGCACGGACCCACTGTCTTCCTCTGTGTTGCGATCGCCTCCCTGGCAATCGAGCCTTCGTTGCCCCCCTCCCCTCCTAGTGCCTCTGTCGGGGCACCTCCTTGGCCCTCTCCGCGCACACCATACCTTCGCCACCACCTCCCTCACCACCGATTGGGGTGGTCGACTCTGGCGCCTCCTTCCACACTACTGCTAGCTCATTATCTCACTCCCATCCTCCACACCCCTCCCATCCTCCCTCTATCGTTGTGGGCAACGGTTCCACCCTCCCGGTCACCTCAGTAGGTGCATCGGTTCTTCTAGGACCGTTTTACCTCAATGACGTCCTCGTTGCTCCCTGTCTGACTCATCCTCTTCTCTCGGTTCGTCATTTCACTAGTGACAACTCTCTATGGAGTTCGATCCCTAGGGGCTCACCATACGCCACCTCCCCACGCGTGTTGTGCTCGCTCGCTGTGCAAGCTTCGGCCCCCTCTGCTCTCTTCACTTGCCCTCCACTCCCCCACCAACGTAGCCTCATCCAATGCTCTTGCTACTACCACCACCTCAGTCGTTTAGCATCGTCGCCTTGGGCACCCTGGACCTGACGTGATGTCCCAGCTTTCCAGATGCTCAGACATCTCCAATACCCGGGGCTCCTCTGAGCGCCTCTGTCATGATTGTCAGCTCGGCCGTCACTCTCGTCTTCCTTTTTCCACTTCCACGTCCAAGGTTGTTTAGGCATTTGATCTTGTCCATTGTGATCACTAGACTTCTCCTATCCTCAGCCTCTCTGGTTACAAATACTACCTGGTCATTCTGGACGACTACTCCCATTTTCTTTGGACTTTCCATCTTCGTCTAAAGTCTGACACGTTCACCACCCTCACCCACTTCTCTATCGGGGTCTCCACCGAGTTTCGTCGCCTGGTCCGTGCCCTCCAGTGTGATAATGGCCGCGAGTTCGACAACAACGCCTCTCGCTCCTTATTCACCCATGGCGACTAGTTGCGTCTCTCGTGCCCCTACACCTCTCCCAAGAACGGCTGGGCTGAATGTATCATTCGCACCACCACCATGATCCACTGCCTTCTCTTCCAGGCATCTCTCCCTGCCAGCTACTGGGCATAAGCCCTACACACCGCCACACATCTCCTCAACCACCTCCCCTCGAAAGTGGTGGGCCACCCTACTCCCCACTTTGCCTTGTACGGCACAACCCCCTCCTACGACCACATGTGTGTGTACGGCTGTGCCTGCTATCCTAACACTTCCGCCACCACTCCTCATAAGCTATCTCCTCGCTCCACTCGTTGCCTCTTCCTTGGCTACTCCCTTGACCACAAGGAGTATCGTTGCCTTTACCTCCTCTCCCACCGCATCATCATCAACCGTCTCGTCGTTTTCGACGAAGCTGTTTTCCCTTGCTGGCTCCTCCCCACCCACCAATCTCGACTCCCTCCTTGAGTCCAATCCGGTTTCCCCTCCACCCTAGGCGCTCCACCATGCGCCATTGCCCGCACCACGCGCGACCTCCACGCCTCCGCTCACGCTTATTCCCGCGCCACGCGTGGCCCCGTCGACCCCGCATGTTCCACGCGCACCCTGTCGACCATGCCTGCGCCCCACGCGGTCCCAACGACCACGTATGCGCCATTCGCGACCCCGTCGACAAACGCGGGCCGCTTTGCCGACCCCGCCTTCGTCTACCACCGCCGCGTGTGCGCCACTCCCTCGGCGCCCACTGACCCGGGCCCGTCGACAAGTGTGAGTCGCTTCGCCGACTACGCCGTCATCTATCACTGCCGCGAGCAGGCCATGCCTGTGGCTCCCGACGTCCCAGCTATCCGCTCCGAGCCGCCTGTGTACCACCCGGTCGCCATCCACCACGACCCCGGAGACGTCCACCCGATGGTTACTCGACGCGGCGCCGGCGTTCTCCCGCCCCGTCGATCGGCTGATCCTGGCGGCTGACACGACTGCCACTCCTCCGGACGCCTCCCCAGTCCCCTCTTCCGTTCATGCCGCCCTTGCTGACCCCCAATGGTGTCGCGCTATGGAGGAGTATGCGGCCCTGCTGGCCAACCACACCTGGGACCTGGTGTCGTGTCCCCTAGGCACTAACGTGGTCATCGGCAAGTGGCTATTTCGGCACAGACTGACCTCAGACGGCTCCCTCGACCGCTACAAGGCCCGTTGGGTCCTTCGGAGCTTCACCCAGCGCCTCAGAGTGGACTACGATAAGACCTTCAGCCCCGTCGTCAAGTTTGCCACCATTCGAGTCGTCCTCTCCCTCGCCCTCTCCTGGGACTGGGCGATCCATCAGCTTGACGTCAAGAATGCCTTCCTCCACGGCACTCCGACGAAGATTGTCTATTGCAGCCAGCCCACCGGCTTCATCGACGCCGCTCATCTGGATCTGGTCTGTCGGCTAAACCGCTCCCTTTACGGCCTCAAGCAGGCGCCGCCGGCATGGTACAGTCGCTTCGCCTCCTACTTGGCCTCCATCAGCTTCGCCGAGGCCAAGTCGGATATGTCCATGTTCATCTATCGGCGCGGCGACGACATCGTCTACGTGCTGCTTTACGTCGACGACGACATTGTGCTCACAGCATCCACCGTCTACCTTCTACAATACACACGATTGTCGCTCTTCAGTGGGAGTTCGCGATGAAGGACCTAGGGCCCCTTCACCACTTCCCCGGCATCACCGCCGAGCAACCGGCCTCAGGGCCTCTTCCTCCACCAGCGCTAGTACTCCATCGACATCCTGGAGTGGGCTAGCATCTCTGACTGCAAGCCCTGCTCCACGTCTGTCGACACTCAGGCGAAGCTCTCTGAGGACGACGGGCCCTCGATCACCGACGCGACATCCTACCGGAGCCTGATCGGCGCGCTCCAGTACCTGACCTTCTCCAAGCCCGACATCGCCTATGTCGTCGTCCAACAAGTGTGCCTGCATATGCACACCCCGCGGGAGCCCCATCTCACAGCTCTTAACCGGATCCTGCGCTACCTCCGCAGCTCCCTCGACTACGACCTTCTACTCTGACCCTCCCTGATGTCTAGTCTACACCGACGTTGATTGGGTTGGTTGTCCCGACACGCGCCGGTCCACTTCTGGTTATGTCGGGTTCCTGGGCGCCAACCTCGTCTCCTGGGCCGCCAAGCGGCAGCCTGTCGTCTCGCGCTCCAGCGCAGAGGCCGAGTACCGCGTTGTGGCCAACGGCATGGCAGAGGCCTCCTGGCTACGCCAGCTTCTCCAGGAGCTCCACAACCCCCTTCAGCACGCCACCCTCGTCTACCGCGACAACGTTAGCGCGGTCTACCTCTCCACTAATCCCGTGCAACATCAACACACGAAGCAAGTGGAGATCGACCTGCACTTAGTCCGCGAGTGTGTCGCTGCCGGTGACATTCGGGTTCTCAGCATCCCCACCACGCTGCAGTTCGCCGATATCTTCACCAAGGGGCTCCCGTCGAGTGTATTCATCAATTTCAAATCAGTCTCAGCATCTGTACAGGATAGAGTTGCGACTGCGGAGGGTTTACCCGTCTAGGGTTGCCCTTGTAATTACCATCACACCCTTGTGTAATGGGCCTAGCCCAACATCTATTGATATATATCAATCGCAACCATAGTTAGGGTTTCCCATTCCAAGTTCCAACTGATGGCTTCATGGCCTAAACTTTATTATCTATGTACTATTTGTGAAATTGTGTGGTCCACTATTTCAGCATTTAATTTTATTTATATTATTTACGTATTGGTGTTTCTTGAGAAATAGTGTATCAGGGTATCGGCGTATCCATACCATTGTATCAGGGCAACATAGGTTGTTGGCTCCATATTCACACCCACCTAACCGACAGAACACATTTTTTGTGTTTTATCAAAAACAAAATTTATCCATGTAATATATAAAAACCGTAGCAATGCACAGTCATCTGACTAGTCATTATTATACATTTAAGATATTAAGGCTACAAGAGTAGTCTGCCATTGCTGGTTCTGTCATTCCCTGTTCTACCATTCCCTGTTCAGTCATTCCCATTCTCTGTTCTCCTTTTTTCATTCCATTCCCCGTCCTCTCTCAGGCGCTGGCTGTCGTTCCCATTCCCCGTCCTCTCTCGCGCCCACTGCCATTCCCATTCCCTCTCTTTTCCATTCCCATGATTCTGCTACCAGCCGATAAAATGGCCAATAAAGGGACGTTTATAGGGATCGAACTCTGACCAACACACAGCCAACAAAACCCGACCCTTCTAACCAATAGCACTATTGTTCTTTCTTGTTGTACTAAGGAGCTTTCATCTATTTACTAGGTGAACGCCAGCGTTGCTACGGAGTGAACATGTTATGATAAGATATATTGAAATTAAAAGAAATTCTAATTTCAATTTATGTTTTTGTTGTCATCTTTTAAAGTTAAGAATTTTTACATAAGTCTTACACATCGAACAAATCCACCAAGTACATTAAAATGCAATGCTTATCGACCACTCAAGTAATCTGCTCTTGTAACCTAAAGTAACCAAAATTGGGCAATGATCAGCAACCACCTTGTGCTAAGGTAGAAAAATAACAAGCAGAAATTTATAATACATGATATCATGTATTGCATCTGAGTACAAGCACATGTAGGACCAAATAGGTTTGTTACAAGGAAACAAAACGAAGAACTTTAAAAGATGATAACAAAAAACATAAAATGGAAATTAGAAATTTTTTAATTTCAATATATCTTATCATATCATGTTCACTCCGTAGCAACGCACGAGCGTTCACCTAGTATACATTTAAGAAAAGAGAAGGTTTTAGCACCCAAACAACACCCACATTCACATCAAACAATAAGTTTTTACTCCATCCATCCTGCAAAGACATGATTTTAGCAAACCAAACAGGTTATGGAGAAAAGGCATAGATGCCCTCCATTATGCCTATGTGTTTCATGATGAAAATATCGGATTAGCTGTGACATCTCCAGCAGCCCCAGGATTTGATGGCCACGTGGACAGAGGCTGTGAAGAGGGACCTAAAGGAGTGGAATATTGATAAAGAGCTCGTCGTGGATAGGAAGGGGTGGAAGTGTGCAATTCACGCGCCAGAACCCTAATTTGTAGTTTTGTTTTTCCTCCTTAATCGTTTGACCTTTTCTTGTGCCCCTTTAGATCTTGCTGGTTCTTGTGGGTTTTATCTCTTTTTATGTGTTTCCCCGTTTCGTCGTTTTTCGGTTCTCCTTTGCCTTTGTCTCCCTTTTCTTTTCTTTGGGGGTTGAGCTCTGAGGTTTTCATATGGGGTTTCATCTCTAGCCTACCCCAACGTGCTTGGGACAAAAAGGCTTTGTTGTTGTTGTTGTTTGCTTGATCAAGGCAGATAATGAAGGAATTAGGCGCCACACTCAATGTGTGTGGGTGGCTCACAAGGACAATTAATACTCCTAGTAGCTCTAAATCAACTATTTGTGGGACAAATTTCCACTACTAAAATTCAAGCTTGGTGAGAATCTTAGTACAGTTTGATAGCAAACTATAAGTGGTAATACAAGTATGACCAGACTCCACCAGCTGCTACATTTTTCCTTTAATGTCCTAACTCTTAAGAGCTACAAAATGTTTTATATAAGACTTTGAAGAGACAAGCCTACATCTGAAATGCCCCACCTACCTACTTCAGTGCTTGCTACATTCAATAAGATTCAGTCTATTTGTTCACTGGCAACAATGCTTGACTGAGGGGGGCTAACAAGTTTTAGGTAGCAAGGAAAACACTTGAGTATGGCTGTAGGGGCACAACCCCAAAACGTGATCTAGTGCATACAGGACTCAAACATCAAGGGAAAAAATAATACAAGCAACAAGGATATATGGGTATACTAAGTGTCAACACAATAGTGTCAGCTTAGTTCCGATGAAGTGTAACTTTGAAGAATAAAACTACACTTACAAAGGAGTTGAGGGGAATGTATTGATTACCTTAGTTTTCAAGTCATATATTACATCAGCAATGGTGCTATTTTTTGGAAGCCTGATGCTATGAATAACAACCTGGAGGAAGGATATCATATGAAGATATACACACAATACTATAGGCAGTACACCATATGTGTCTGGTAGCAAAACAAACCTCATCCTTCGTAGGATGGTGAAATGCAACTTTCAGGGTTTTTAGGAACTGCAATTCTGGCAGTGGTATATCCAACACTTCATAATACAAGATGTCAGACGTCTGTACCAGATGGCGCTTTAGTAGGAAGTCCAACACATTTGTTACACAGAAATCATGCTCATATTGACCAAACAAAAAAGGTTAACCTGATTGTAGTGGATGAGCATGTCCGACAGATGCACCACTCCTCGATATTTGACGGGCTGTGGTTTAGGTTGCTGAGAGTAGCAATTGTGGGGTGTAAGCCGAATTTTCGCTGGATCGTCCAATTCAAGTTGGCGAGCAACTCTCTCAACAACATCATCATAGGTATGAAGCTTTGACCTTGAGGCATGGAAAATAATAAAAACATATTAGGTGAGATATATATTCGGTTAAACAATTTCAACAAACAATGATGCACAATAAGAAAACTCTCACAATTCCAAAGAAAAATCATCATCCTTTGGTTTCTCCAAAGACCGGAAATGTACAACCTGCAGCAACCACAAGTTACTTCAGGAACATGATGAGAAAGCAGGTTCTAATAACTGCAGGCAAAAACTCAGTAAGGTAAAAAGAGCCATATTGTTCCCAAGAATAAACTATACTGCTGACAAATGAACAGTAGAGAAACTATGCCACCAATAAATACTGATGTGAAGAGGAAAAGAAATGCATGGACATAATGAACAGATGTCCCTTCTGCAGCATATAGTTTGGAGCAATACAATGAGAAAGCAACAAGCTGTTGCATGTGATGCAGCAGAGGCTTGGTTGTGGCTATTGGTAAGGTGGATACACTCATACACATATTAAAAAAAAAGTAAACATGGTAGACTACATAGATCAGTTCCATTAGAAGAGGAAAAGGAACTACAAAAAATCTCACTATATATTTTTCTAGTGACCTAAACATACCAGATCTGTAGCCTAATAAGGAGGATAAGCTCTATTTCAGATTGGTCTCTAATGGAGTGTACTCAGCTAAGGCGTCTCTATTTCATGTGGCTAGCAGCCCTCCAAAAGTGCTGGACTGCTGATCGTTTGAAAAACAGAGGGATGGATCATCCAGAGCGCTGTCTTCTATGTGATCAGGAGCAAGAATCCATCGACCATCTTCTAGTCGGGTGTGTCTTTGCTAGGTGTTTCTGGTTCAGGTTTCTCGAGAAAGTTGACCTCTGATTCCTTGCTCCACAGCTGGGGGATGATGATTGGTTAGGTTGGTGGAAAAGGGCTGCTAATCAGGTCCACGGAGTTGCCGCTAAAGGATTGAACTCTGACCATATTAGGAGCCTGGACCATTTGGAAGCATCGGAACCATTGTGTCTTTGACATGAAGAGGCCTAATACGGCGGAAGCTCTTTTCCAAGGCAGAGCAAGAAGGGAAGCTCTGGAAGATGGCAGGGGCTAAGGGTCTCTCTTCTTACTGCTCCTGTGCCAAGGTTGGTTGCTGGCTTGCCTATGTTGTAGTAGTGGGTTAGGCTTAATAAATTCCTTTATGTTTTTGTGTTTTTGGTTTTTGTGTTTCTGGCCGCCGTAAGGCAGCTTTTTTGTATTGGTCCTTTTGGGGCCTAACTCTTTTCCTTCTCAATATAATGATGAGCAGCTCTCCTGCGCGTTCGAGAGAAAAAAAAACATCTCTGTCATTACTAAGTGAACTTGCATATCATTATATTAAGAAGGTGAACCTAGCAGCATGCAGTGGTGGGAAAGATCAAGTGGCCAGCTGCAAGGTGCTGCTAAAAAGGGCCTCAATACCCTAATTATTTTGGGGTTCTGGGTGCTTTGGAACCATCGGAACCACTGTGTTTTTTTATCAAATCAGCCCCAATTTGGAGGCCGCTATTAGACAAGCGGAGGGAAGGGAGTTGTGAAAGTTAGCTGGAGCCAAAAATCTAGCCCTCCTAACTGTCCCAATCCCTGGACTTGAGTAGAGGATAGCTTGCAAAAGTGTTTATGGATGCCTGACCCTGTACTGGTCCTTTTGGACCTTCTTTTTCTCTTCTTAATATAATGATGCGCATTTCTCTTGCGCGTTTGAGAAAAATAGATGTGGCAGACTGACAATGTGCAATAATAGCTTACAGATGGAAGTATTCTTCCAAGGAAGCTTATAGGGGTTTCTTTATTGGGTCAATTGAGTTTGAGCCTTTTCATATAATATGGAAGACTTGGGCTCCTCCGAAATCTAAGCTTTTCATGTGGCTGGTCGCTCACAAGAGGGTGTGGACAGCTGATAGGTTGCAAAGAAGAGGTATGGATCATCCGGAGAGATGTCCATTATGTGATCAGGATCAGGAAACCTTAAATCATATGTTGCTGGGCTGCGTTTTTGCTAGAGAATTTTGGTTCAAGCTGCTGCTTCTTGTTAATCTACAGCACTTGGCCCATCAGTCCTGTGAAGGGGGTTTTATGGATTGGTGGCAAGATTTGAGCACCAAGATTCCTGGGATTGCAAGAAATGGTCTTAATTCTCTTGCCATTCTTGGTGTTTGGACCCTTTGGAAGCATCGCAATGGCTGCGTTTTTGACAATAAAAGTCCTAGTGTTGTTGTTGCTATTAAAAGTGTTGGTTTGGAGATTGATCTTTGGGTTATGGCTGGTGCAAAGAAGCTGTCCTTGCTTACTGCCCCCATCCCAGGTCTCCCAGTTAGCTAGATAGTTGTAGTGCTGTTTTGGTAGCAGTGTTTTTGCCATGGATGGTTTCATTTATGCTTGTTATTGGCCGCCGTAGGGCAGCCTTTTTTGTACCATGTATCTTGGGGTCCTTTTGGACCTTTATCTCCTTCTTAAATCTTAATATATTTTCGCGCAGCTCTCTTGCGCTTTCGAGAAAAAAAAATTGGAAGAACAAGTATTAGTCTTGTACATACACTACAAAATCGTAAGCAAGTTGGACATACAATACCACACCTGCCTATTATGGACATACTCCAAAAATGAAGGAACATCCGGATATCGCACGGGTGCATCATATTCTGCTCCTGGTGATTTTTGGAAACAAATAATGTCCCCATCTTCAAGCTAGAATATTGAAAGATTTTGGAAACAATTCAATAAATGACCCTTTAATTTGAGTTGTGCATCCCTTTGAATAGAAGTGTATTGACAAACCTGACTATAATGAAAAGTGAGTTTCTTGTCTATAGTTTCACACATCACGTTTGGCTCAAACTTAATTTCCTGCATATGTACCAATGGAACAATTTAAGCACAGTATCCATCATAAGGCCATCACAGACAGAATTAATGCATCTGTATAACAATGCACTAGTGGACAAATCATCGGGACAATAAATTTATCAAAAAAATCAATATTGCCTCAAAAAGCTCAATTTCTTGATCAGGGGGAAATCCAGCCATTTCGTTTAGTTTTGCCAGGATTTCTGAAGGTTTTCCCAAGGCCTTCACAAAGAGCCTCCCCATGAAACTACATGCATGAAACAGCTCCATGAGTCACATGATAATATCATTATTTTAATGAAGAATAAAGAAGCAGTACTTAGGACAAGATGTCAATGTTATCACTTAAAACAGAAGATGTACCAGAGTTCTTCCTTTTCTGGGTTGTAGAATTTGAAGAAAAGAAGAATATCTTCCTTGCCCTTCTCAGGAGGAGGGAGAGGCCGCAAATCCTAAATGAGTAAATAAAGATAGGTAAGGGATCCACAGCTGAGTGCCACAGCAGATACTATAAGCAACATGCAGAACAAGAAGGAAGCACAAATCAGGTGTATCACTACCAGCCCAAGTTCTACTTCCAAAAACAGCTTCAACTCAACATTGTGTGCCTTATTTGATATTTCTCTCAGTTGCCCCACCTAAGTAGGGAAAGAAAAGAATGAGATATATTCACATAAAACTGAAATGTAAAAAATAAAGGAAGACCAAAAAATGCAAAGGTTCCACATAAATAAGTGCAAGGCTCCACAAAGTTCTTTGGAATTTTTCTATAGCATCTTGACAATTAAACACAACAGATTGGGCTACTAGTTATTTTTCTGGAAGCAAATTATTTCATATCTTCATATGTGTGTGTGTGTGTTACCCCAACATTTCTGCCACTGCTCCCCAGTCCCCATAAGCTTGCTCCTCGCTTTGCTCGTTGTGTCTTCCTCGGGTACTCCCTTGACCACAAAGAGTATCGGTGTCTTGACCTCGCCACTCATCATTTCTTGATCTTCCGTTACGTCACCTTCGGCGAGACGGATTTCCCCTTCTCGACTACCTCCCAACCCCCCACTACATCCCTTCCTGACTTAGATTTTCTCCAGGATCCTGACTCTGTGGCGCCTTCTGGTCAGTCGCCGTTTGTTTTTCCTCCTGCAGGTCCCCTTACACTGTTTCAGCCGGTGGCCCCGGTGCCCTTCGTGGCTCCTGCGCCCCCAGACTCCCTTCGTGCTTCCCCGCCGCCCCTCGCCGACTCGTGAGCCACCCCGTCGCCACCAACTGGGCCCCTAGGCCCTCGGTGGCCCCTTCTTCAACATCGCCCCGTCTCTGGGGCTCTCTCTGCTAGAGTTACTGTGTTGTAATGGGGTCTTGTGTAATGGGCTTAGGCCCAATAACTCTATTATAAATACATCAACCAACCTTGGTTAGGGTTAGGGTTTCAGCTCGGGTTCGCGATGATCTTCTGCTCGAGGAACTCACGACTGCGGGCGCCACCACCATTGATGTTGCGACGGCTCTCTACAGTGCCAACCACGCGGGCAGGCCTAGCGAGCCCCTCCTACTCCTCCAGGGGTGTGCCCTCCTGTCTGAGCGCTCCTCCATCGTCATCTGACACTCCCCGTCTGACTACCAACACCGGTGGTGCTCGACGTCGTCGCCAGGGCGGTCGCGGCAGTGGCCCGGGTGGTCCGCCAGCAACCTATGGCGGCGACTTGTGGGCGTCATTCTACAACCCGTGGACCGGCTCCATCTCCATGTGGCCTAGACCGCCTGCGAGCCCTCCGTCATCGCGTTCGACCGCGCCACAGTCGGCCTTCTATGCTACTCTGCCCTTGTTAGCGATACCGACGCATTCGGCCCCCACCTTAGCTCCAGTCGGGCCTACTACCTCCCTCGCCCTCCTCTCTTGTGCCTTCGTGGGGCCCATGAGGTGGCTAGGTGGGACAGCAGTCCCTTGCTATGTCCTTCAGCACGATGACCTTGGCTCCGCCCACCTCAATCTTGGACTGGGTTGCTGACTCTGGTGCCTCCTACCACACCACCCCTAACGCCGATACTTTATCCACCACCCTTCCTCCTCAACCCTCTCTTCCTTCCTCCATAGTCATCGGCGATGGGTCGGTCCTCGCTATCACCTCAGTAGGTGATGTGATTCTTCCCGACCCCTTCCGCCTCAAGAACGTTCTTGTTGGTTGTTGCTCCTAACATTATTCAGAGTCTTCTCTTCGTCCGTCAATTCACCACTGGTAACTCTTGTCCTATGAAGTTTGACCCCTTTGGCTTTTCTGTGAAGGATCTTGCTACCAGGACCCTTCTCTCGCTATAACAGCTCCGGGTCGTTGTACACCCTTCCGCTTCCTCGACCTCCACCTCGCATGCCTTGACCGCTGCTACGTCCTTCACTTTGCATCGCCGCCTCGGCCATCCCAAGCGTAATGTGATGTCGAAGTTGTCTAGCAGTTCTATCATCTCTTGTGGTCGGGGTTCTTTTGAGCATTTATGTCATGCCTGTCAGTTAGGTTGACATGTTAGACTCTGGACAAACAAAAGTTTCAATGAAGTACATTGGACGGCAATAGCGAGGATGGCGGTTCCGCTCCCCTCCCCTGCTCCCGCCCCCTCCCCTCCCCCCGACGCTTTGTTTCTCCCACAAACCACGTCGGCGTCCACTCCGGGCCCGGCGGCCACCGTGCACCTGCCGGCGTCGGGGCAGGCGTCGCCTTCTAGGTCGGGCGGGCGCTCCCGTTTTGAGCGGTGGCGGGATGCCTCCCCATGATCGGCAGACTCCGATTCCGTACCCTGGAAAATGCTTACGTCCAAGTCGTTCTGTGAAGTGGTTGCGGCTGGCCGGATGGGTACGGCTCCTGCTCCTGTGGCGCGACCTGTCTGCATCCGGGAGAGATGCGATTCCGGCGTCCGGAAGAGGTGTGTGTCGTCGACGGGCATAGCTCATGTTGTTCGGAACACAGAGAAGCCAGAGCAGCTAGTCGATGGATGGCAGTTGGTGGAATCCAAGCAGTCAAAGCGACGCCGATTGAAGATGGAGCGGCAGCGTCAGAGACGGCCCGTCCCAGAGGACCTGGCTGGCAGGTGCTTTAACTGCCTCTCTCAAGATCACTTCGCCTTCCAGTGTACGCAGAAGACGAGGTGTTTTCGGTGCCGGAAGCAGGGGCATCGCTCCTTTGATTGCAGTCTACTTAAGAGGCCGGTGAGGCTTGAGGCTGTGAAGGTGGTGGTAAATAATAGTGCTGCCTCTCGACCTGAGACTAAGATCTCGGTTTGGAGGAGGATCAATCTTCTGGAGCCAAGTACGACCAGTGGAGACAGACTAAGGGAGCAGCCTCGACCTGAGACACGGCTCTCGGTCTGGAGGAGGCTCTCTTCGTCTTCAGCAACCTCTGTGATCAAGGTAAAGAAGAAGAGACTGGTGTGGAGAAGGAAAGACAATCAACATCCTCCTAGAGATTCAGGTATTGTTGTTCGACACTAGGAACCATCAACAATGGAGGGCGACGACGGAGGCTTGATTTCACATGATGTTGTCGGTGTCCAATCAAAAAGACAGCGGATTCGCAAGAGACGGCGTAGAACCAAACCGATTTCTGATTTGGATAAGCGCCCCGCTGGATCGGTGTCGCCTGCTGAAGATGATAAACCTTGCATCTTGAGATGGAGTCAGCAGATGACCAGAGCTGAGGATGATCTACAGAAGGCAGTGGTGATTACTGTTATCAGCGATCGTGAGAAAGTACCGGTTGAAGAGATTGTTGAGTTAATTGCTCCTAGGCTGGAGCTGGATGAGGGGACACTGATAATTCGGCAATATTCCCAGTCAAGTTTCATTCTCTTTCTACCTGGTTGTGACATGGTGGAGAGGCTGGTGGGCAATTGGCCTTTTCTCAGGGCAGCCACGTTCACAATCACCTGCAGGAAATGGTCCCGGTTTCTGAACTCCAGGGGTGCTGTGTTACCTGTCTTGTTGGACTTAGAGCTTCAGGGTATCCCCATCCATGCATGGGAAACCATAACTGTGGAACAATTGCTTAATCCCTTTGCTAGTGTTCACCAGGTTCACCCTGACACCCTGGAGCTAAAGGATGTGGCTGTTTACCGGTGTTCTGCTTGGTGTTTAGACCCGTCCTTGGTGCCTGCTTCAAGGGAGCTTTGGATCGTCGAACCTCCCTTTGCCGTTGATGGGATGTCTTCTGGCAGGAGAACGCTGATGTATCCAATCTGCATCACATTCTCGTCTGCCCCACGGAGGGATGGATCCGATCCTAAGCTTCATGCTATTACTTCGGGCGGGGATGGTTCTGGTCACGTGCAGCAGGGATCCCCTCCTTTTGCAAGACCTCCCCATTCGAGTGGGAGAAGGGGAGAACATCGTCATTCGGGACGTCTCTCAGTTCATGAGCGTTTGGGCCCAAGAGATGAGAACATGCAGCAGCGGAGCATTAGCTCCGGGGTGGCAGTTTCAGATTTGAGGAGAACTTTGGAATCTGATGGGGGGACCTTGTCTCCTAGGCTGGTAGAGATGACTGATGACAGGGTTCTTGATTCACCAGTGAAGGCGAAGCAGCTGAAAGTTTATTTTCGTCAAAGATTCAAGAATGTCCTAAACCTGGAGGAAGCTGGAACTCCCAATTTTGTCACTGTGCTTCCTCCATCCCCTACAGACGTGGCAGCTGCTGACACAGATCCATCTGAGTATCCTGTTTCAGATGTTGACGCTGTGTTGGCAACTCCGTCTAGAACATTAACTTCCTCCCTGTCTGATGTGGCAGCAGCACACGCGGCTCCGTCGGAGGCTAATGCCTTAGACGTTGATGCTGAGTTGGCTGCTCCATCTGAGGAGGACATTTCAGCAACAACACATGCTGAGTTGGCTGCTCCATCTGAGGACCCTCCAGCAACAACACAAGATTCTGTGGAGATTTGTGCTCAAGAGCAATTCATCAGCAGATTGTCAAACCAGATCACACGCGTATTACCAATCCCAAAATCTGTCAGACGTCAGTCCTCTATCCCCCTAGCAGTTCCAAGACGCAGCCGACGTGTGGCGGGGGTTGGAGTTGAATTTAAAATCCAGGATTGGGGAAAAAGATCTAAGAAACAAGCTATGGTGGCTCTAAATATTATTGAGGACAATGAAGGATTCAGCCGTCAAGCTTTAGACGACTACGCCAAGCTCTTCAAGAATACTCTTTCTCGTAGTCATGTGCAGGCTCTTGCTGCCCTTTTTGGGTGGTCTGTCCTAGATAATTTAGAATATATAACTGGGACTGGGGATATTACCGCAGCAAGCTTTTTTTAGCTGGCGATGTTGCTGTTATTGTTTGTCGATTTACCTCTCATTGTTTCTACATGGATCCGGAAAAAATAATTGTTTGGAATGTTAGAGGTCTTAATTCTCTAGCTCGACAGAATTCTGTTCGTGAGCTCCTTAATTGTTATGGAGCGGATATAATCTGTCTTCAAGAAACTAAGATGGCACAACCTTCTCCGCGTGCTCTCCTCTCTATGTTGGGGTCTGATTTTACCGGTTCATTGGCCCTGCCTTCTAATGGTTCGAGGGGTGGAATCCTTATTGCTTGGAGACGACACTTGGGGATAACTGGAGCTACCAGGACAGACATCCATAGTATTTCTGTGCAGTTTTGTTCAGTGGAGGGACACCAGTGGTGGCTTACTTGTGTGTATGGACCTCAATCTAATGATGCCAAGATTGAATTTCTGCAAGAGCTGAGACATATTAGAGCAGCTTGTCAGGGTCCTTGGATGATTACTGGGGATTTCAATCTCATTTTGCATGCCGAGGATAAAAACAACTCGCATATTAATCGGGCTATGATGGGTCGATTCAAAAAATTGGTAGATGATCTCGCTCTTAAAGAAATTCCACTCCATGGGCGCAAGTTTACTTGGTCTAATCAGCAGAATCAGCCTACTCTTGTCAAACTTGATAGAGTCATGTGCTCTATTGATTGGGAGGAGCTGTTTCCTGGTGCAGTGTTACAAAGTGCGGCTTCTGAAGATTCTGATCACTGTCCTTTATTATTGGGTCTCAAAGATTGCAAAGGTGTTAAAAGGCGCTTCCATTTTGAATCATTCTGGACGAAAATTGAAGGGTTCCACGATGTGGTGCACAACGCCTGGAATTCGGTTCCTGTTGGCCACTGCCCCTTCTCCACTTTTGATTTAAAACTCAAAGGGACAGCCAAAGCCCTTCAAGGATGGAGCAGCAAGAAGGTGGGGCACATTGAGACTCAACTGCATCTTGCTAGAGATTTGATCCATCAACTTGAGATTGCGCAGGATGGTCGTATTCTGTCTGTGTTGGAAAGGTGGCTGTTAAGTAAACTGAAGAAGCTCGCTCTGGCTTTGGCCTCAACCAAGCGTACCATTGCCCGCCTTAGATCAAGAATTTCTTGGCTCAAGGAAGGAGATGCAAATTCTAAGTTGTTCCATTCCTTTGCACGGTACAGAAAGAAGAAAAATAGTGTATCCAAGCTTACTGTTGGAAATCAAGTCCTTACTGCTCATAACGACATAGCTGTAGCAGTGGATCAGTTTTACTTTGATTTAATTGGGGCTAGTAAAGACAGAAATATTTCGATTAACCTTGAGGCTCTGGAAGCTGCTGGCACTCCATCTCCAAATTTGATCGAGTTGGACAGCCCCATTACTGAGCAAGAAGTGTGCAATGCTATAAATTCTCTGTCCTCTGATAAATCTCCTGGACCGGATGGATTTACTGGTAGATTTTACAAAATTTGCTGGTCCATTATTAAAGAGGATCTTATGGCTGCGGTGATTGCGATTTGGAACAGAAAATTTGATAATTTTCATAAGCTGAATTCTGCTTTTATCACTCTAATCCCAAAGAAAGATAATGCTGATCAAGTCAAAGATTTTAGACCTATCAGCCTTGTTCACAGCTTTGCAAAACTAATCACAAAGATATTGGCTTCTCGATTGGCTTCAAGGCTCAACGATTTGGTCTCTCCAAACCAAAATGCCTTCATTAAGGGTCGCTTTATCCAGGATAATTTCATGTTGGTTCAGCAGACGGCTAAATTACTTCATCAACAAAGGCATCCTTGCCTGATGCTCAAGCTGGATATTACTAAAGCTTTTGATTCGGTTTCCTGGCCCTTCCTTATTGAGGTCATGCAGAATCTAGGGTTTGGGCAGATCTGGAGAGATATCATTTCAGGGCTGCTTCTCACTTCCTCTACTCGAGTGTTAGTTAATGGTCATCCGGGAAGCATAATTTCTCATAGAAGAGGGCTGCGACAGGGGGATCCTCTTTCTCCGATGTTGTTTGTGCTTGTCATGGATGTGCTTGGTCAACTTGTCTCTAAAGCAGATGAGGAAGGTTTATTACAACCTCTTTCTACTAGGCAGCTTCAACACCGGGTTTCTCTTTATGCTGATGATGTGGTTCTTTTTTATTAATCCCGTGGCAGAGGACATGACTATGGTTTCAGACATCCTTCAGCTTTTTGGTGAGGCTTCTGGTTTATATAATAATAATCAGAAATCTAGTGTCTACCCCATCAGATGCCATGAAGACAATTTAGAGATTATTCAACAGTTTTGGCCCTGTGAGATATCTAGCTTTCCTTGCAAGTACCTTGGGCTGCCCCTGTCGTTACATAAATTAAGAAGGGAGCAGGTGCAGCCCATTGTGGATAAAATAGCTAATCAACTACCTCGATGGAAACCTGATTTGTTGACTAAAGCAGGAAGAAGTGTATTGGTGCAATCTGTTTTGACAGGGGTGCTGATTTATAGTGTTATGGCTGTAGACTTGCCTTCTACTACTTTGAAGGACATTGATAAAATTCGAAGAGGGTTCCTTTGGCGTGGTCGTAAAAATGCCATGGGTGGCCATTGTGCAGTGGCCTGGGGCAGTGTGTGCAGACCTCGAGAGCTTGGTGGATTGGGTATTTTCAGCATCACTGAACTGAGTTGGGCCCTTAAAATGCGTTGGGCTTGGCTGCAAAAAACTGAGCCAGGTCGGACCTGGGCATCCCTGCCTTTGCATACCCCAAAAAAAATTCGAGAGTTTCTACAAGTAGCCTTGTATTCTGAGATTGGAAATGGAGCTTCTACCCTTTTCTGGAGTGATCGATGGTTGGGTGGGCAACGGATTGGGGATATCGCTCCCCGACTTATTGAGACCATTCCTAAGAAGCTGATTAACAAAAGGACAGTTCAGGAGGCGATCGAGGATAATGGCTGGATTAATGATATTCATGGGAGTTTATCTGTTGGTGCACTTGCAGACTTCCTGCGTATTTGGGATTTGGTGGCACATGTTGATCTGGACCCCCATAAGGAGGACAAACATATTTTTCGGTTGGCTGCTAATGGCAAATATTCGACTAAAGCCGCTTATGAGGGGCTCTTCATTGGATCTGTGGACTTGTGGAGTTTGAACCTTTTGAGCGGATTTGGAAAACTTGGGCTCCGCCCAAATGTCGATTCTTCTTGTGGCTGGTGGCTCACAAGAAATGTTGAACAGCAGATAGACTTGAGAAGCGGGGGCTGGATCATCCAGAAAAATGTCCTTTATGTGAGCAGGAGAGGGAGACAATTGACCATCTGCTTGTGAATTGCGTTTTCTCAAGAGAATGTTGGTTCCTCCTTCTAAGGCAATTCGGGCTGCAGGGTTTGGCCCCCCAACCAACGGATATTAATTTTATGGAGTGGTGGCATCAAGCAAATGAAGCTATTCAGGGGTCCTTCAGAGATGGCCTAAACTCCCTCATTATGCTGGGCGCTTGGATTTTGTGGAAGCACCGGAACAGATGCATCTTTGATGGTCTTTCCCCTAATGTTGCTAATTTCCTAATCCATGTGGGGGATGAGCGCCGTCTGTGGGAGACTGTCGGGGCCAAGGGGTTGACATCCCTTGTTGCCTCCCTCTCTCATGTAGCCTAGAGTTTTATAGATGAGTCAGTCTATGCTAGTTTCGTTCAGGACGCCGTAAGGCATCAGTTGTACCCAGATCTATTTTAGACCTTGTTTATTTCTTCTTTTAATATAATGATACGCAGCTCTCCTGCGTGTTCGAGAAAAAAAAACATGTTAGACTCCCTTTTTCTTCCTCCTCTCCCTTTTTCTTCCTCATCATCTAGAGTCACAGGGATTTTTGTACTCAACATTTCTGGCAATAAATATTATCTGCTCATTCTGGATGATTACTCTCATTATTTGTGGACTTTTCCCTTGTGCTTGAAGTTTGATCTGTTCCCCACCCTTTCTCACTTCTTGGCTTGGGTTTCCACTCAGTTTGGACGCATTGTCCGGGCTGTCCAGTGTGACAACGGGCGGGAGTTTGACAACTCCACGTCCCGTGCCTTCTTCCTCTCCCACGGCACTCAGCTGAGGATGTCGTGCCCATACACTTCTTCTCAGAACGGTATGATTGAGCCGTTGAGCGCATGATTCGCACCGCGAACAATGTCATGTGATCTTTGATGTTCTAGGCCTCCCTTCCCGCTCGCTACTGGGCTGCTGCTACCTGTCTGCTCAACCGACTCCCGCCAAGGCGGTTCCTCACCCTACCCCCTAATTTGCTCTCTTTGGCACCTCCCCCTCCTATGATCACCTTCGTGTGTTCGGGTGCGCTTGCTACCCTAATCTTTCTGCACTGCCCTCACAAGCTGCACCCTGTTCCACTCATTGTCTTCCTTGGGTACTCCCCTGATCACAAGGGGTACTGGTGCTTGGACCTCTCCACTCACAGAGTTCTCGTCTCTCGTCACGTCGTCTTCGGCGAGTCTGACTTTCCTTTCTCTGTGTCTCCTTCTGTTGCCTCCTTAAAGTATGATGCCCTCCTCGAGGCGAACTCTGTTGTCTGCCATGCACGCCCCCCTCCACCTCAACGCCTCCTGCGCCACCACGCGTTGCCACGGTTTCTCCCACGCTGTCACGCGTAGCCCCGTCATCTCCTGTGCTGCCATGCGCGAACCCCGGCCTCTTCCGCGCCCGCGTCACCACGCGCGACCCCAACGTCCCCTGTGTTGCCATGTGTGGCCCCAATGTCTCTCGTGTGGCCCCAGCGCCCTCTGCAGATCCAGTGTCCGCCGACGTGGCCTCTTCGTCGTGCTTCGCGGACCTTGTCCACGTCTACCTGTGACGTGGCTGAGATGCTGCCCCGGCTTTCTCCCACACGGAGCCGCCGGTGTATCACCTCGTTGCCCTCCGTCGGGACCCCGAGCACGTCCACCCGATGGATACGCGACGGGTCGCTGGTGTCCTCTAGTCTGTTGACCGTCTAGTCCTCTCGGCATCCTCTCTGCCGCTCTCCTCGAGCCGTCATATGTCCGTAGTGCGCTCGCCGACCCCAACTGGCGCTCGCCGTCAAATGCAAATAAGTACTTGTTCAAAAGCTCACTTCGTATACTTTCTAGTGGATCAAGAATCAATGAGAGATACCAAACGAGGCGTCCAGAGAGCTACGTTCTCCACCATAACTTCTTTCTATTCCTCTATTTAAGGAACTAGCAGCCACCAAAGAACTTGAGTTTTTGTTGATGTAAGTTTAGCCTTTGCTACTTCCTTGTAAACGCGTGTGTCGGCTAGACCACCCGGTTACTTGAAACAGAACCCCAACTTCAACAGATCCGTGAGTATCTACTTGTTATCTTGTTCTTGCTTGTTCTCGATTGCTAGCAGGTTCAAGGTTGTTCTTGGCACGGCAAGAACAGCAACAACAGGAGCCGGTGTAACTATCGCTAAGGCGCAGCACCCTTGTGGTTGTTGCAGTCGGATAGCACAACGTCGACCTCCACCCCAAATCGTAGTTATCAGGAGACGGCGTACATGTCGCTCAAGGCAAAGGCTTTTGAACAAGTACTTATTTGCATTTAACAACCTTGGGAGTCGAAAGATATGCTCCATTTAATCTGGTGCATGTTGCAGTTACAAAATTGACTTGGGTAGAGCAGGAGTTCACTCGGCAGTTCCTGGACGCTTAGTGTGTATTCTCTCATTGATTCTTGATCAACTAGAAAGTAGATGGAGAGACCTTTCCAACAAGTACTTATTTGCATTAAATGGCCTTGGGAGTTGAAAGTTATGCTCCATTTAATCTTGTGCTTGTTGTAGTTACGAAATCCCGTCGGGTCCAACAGTTTTTATTGTCTTGTTGCCTTCTCCACTCCAATATGGTTCAACTCCCAAACACCTGATAATTAAGTTTATGTGCACGTGCGCATGTCGTTGCTTAGTAATAACTTGTGAAGGGTTGTCGTTGTGGTTGTATCAATGGCAACGATGTCCTCATCATCCTCCCCTTCTTGCAATAGAGTCGTCCTCGACTCTAGCATGTACTCCTCACCCAGGAATGGGGTCAAATCTGATGATGTGGTTGCCTGATTGGGGATGTTGGAAATATCATTACTTGGTCCCCAATCAACTTCTTTGTTCCTCAATGGCTTCCTTGTACACTTAACACATCGCTTGATCCATGTAAGAAGTTCTACAAATAAAAGTATAACACTTTATGGTGCAATATCAATTCTTCAAATATATCGAAGGTAGTCATAATGTGGAAGAGTTTCACCTTCGCAGCAGGAGCCATTGACCTGGTCATATCTGAGCGGATTATGTTCTCATCAGGAGGAGAACGAGGCCTTGCAGGCAAGCCATACCTAGGATCTGGTGTCACGCCCCTTTGGCACCAATGTGGTCACTGGGAAATGAATCTTCAAGCACAAGCTGAAGGCAAATAGCTCCCTAGATCGGTGCAAGGCTCGTTGGGTCCTGCGGGGAATCACTCAGCGTCCCGGGGTGGACTATGATGAGATCTTCAACCCCGTGGTGAAGCATGGTACCATCAGAACTATTCTGGCTCTCTCACGGGCCTGGCCAGTGCATCAGCTCGATGTCAAGAATGTCTTCATTCATGGCACTCTAACAGAGATGGTGTACTGCTCTCAGTCGATCAACTTTGTGGACCCGGCTCACCTCGACATTGTTTGCAAGCTCAATCGGTCCTCTACGGCCTCAAGCAAGTACCCCGAACTTGGTACTGTCGTTTTGCCACCTTCTTGCTTTCACAATGTTTTGTCGAGGCCAAGCGGACACCTCCTTGTTCGTCTTCCGACACGACCTAGATAATGCGTACCTCCTCTATGTCGATGGCATCGTCCTCACGGCCTCCTCCGGGACCTCCTGTGGCGCATCATCTCCTCTCTCTAGCAGGAGTTCGCAATGAAGGACCTAGGTGAGCTGCACCACTTCTTGGGGTTCACCGTTGAGCGCAGGCCCCACGACCTATTCCTCAACCAGCGTCGGTACACTGTCGACATCCTCGAGCGCGCTGGCGTGGCTGATTGTAAGCCCTGCACGACTCCAGTGGACACTCAGGGCATGGTCTCCTCCGATGATGGCCTCCGGTGGCTAATCCGACCAGCTATCGGTGTCTCGTCGGGGCCCTGCAGTACCTCGTCTTTTTTCGAACAACGCAGGAGATCTGCGTGTCATTTCATTAAGGAAAGAGCCAAATTTGTCCAACTAAGGCCAGACTTACAAGACCCACACCCACTCACACAGCACCCTAATTGTACAAACCAGTTCTAAAACATGACCAAAAGATAAGGCAAAGGCAAACTAATTTGGTGAAGGTCATCTCGTCCTGGACAACGACCAAATAATAAAATCTTGCAGATTTGAAGCACCAGCCCATCACCATATCCTGCATTCCTCCATGATTTGTCTAAGGATGTCGGGAATGCAAGGCCTTGCAAGTTCAAAAACACATGAATTTCTATGCTTCCAAATCTCCCAGGCCGTTAAAATGTTTAACGAATTCAGCCCCTTTCGCCTTTCTTTTGGAACAAGTCTAGCTACTTTTCTCCACCACTTTGGGAGTGTCGATTCAGCCATCGTAGGTACCAAATCCGGTAATCTTAGTGCCAAGAAAATGTGTGACCAGAGCTGTCTTGAGAAGACACAACCCACTAAAAGGTGATGGATGGTTTCTTCTTCCTGATCACAAAGAGGACAGGTCTTAGGATGAGATAGCCCCCTTTTAGCTAGCCTATCTGCTGTCCAGCAGCGGTTTTTGAATATCAGCCAGATGAAGAATTTGCAGCGTAGTGGAGCCCAACTCTTCCAAGGTGCAAAACGTATGGAACCAAAAAAAGAACGCAGCATAAGCAGACTTGCTACTATACTCTCCAGACTGAGTTAAATTCCACTTATGCATGTCAGGCACACCTTGTTGCAGGATGATCCCCTCTACTTGATCCCATATCTGGATGTATTCTTCCAGCACTTGAACTGTTAATTCCCCTCTAATGTCAGCCACCCATTGCCTATTATTTAGTGCAGCTGCTACTGTTCTTCTATTAGCCACTCTCCTTGGTATGATCTGAAGCAGATTGGGGGCAATTTCAGCAATAACTTTCCCATTCAGCCACCTGTCTTTCCGGAACATAGTTCTTTCTCCATTGCCGACAATTGAGATTACTGATCTATTGGATAAAGCCTTAGCATTTCTGGGAGCCTCAAGATGGAAACCATCCCAAGGCCGAGGCCGGTCCGTTTTCTGCGCCCAAAGCCAGCGGATTTTCAAAGCCCATCCCAGCTTCTCAAGGTTCAGAACACCTAGACCACCATATTCCAAGGGTCTCTGCACCTTCTCCCATGCCACAAGACAACTTCCCCCATTTGTCTTATCCTGGCCTCTCCAAAGAAATCTCGTCTTCACCCACCCCGACATCGCCTACGTTGTCCAACAGGTGTGCCTCCATATGCACGCCCCGTGGGAGCCACATCTCACCACTATGAAGCGGATCATGCG
Source organism: Zea mays (assembly GCF_902167145.1). NCBI lineage: Eukaryota > Viridiplantae > Streptophyta > Magnoliopsida > Poales > Poaceae > Zea > Zea mays. The sequence continues at coordinate 207,478,305 of NC_050099.1, read as the reverse complement.
GTACCTCCACAGCACCACCGACTTCGGCCTTCTTCGACGATCTGCAACCACCGACCTCGCCGTCTACACCGACGTCGATTGGTTCGGTTGTCCCGACACACGTCGGTCCACATCCGGCTTCGTCGTGTTCCTTGGCGACAGCCTTGTCTCCTGGTCTTCGAAACGGTAGCCAGTCGTCTTCCGCTCCAGCACCAAGGTCGGGTACCGCGTTGTGGCTAATGGCGTCGCCGAGGCGACGTGGCTTCGTTAGCTGCTCTAGGAGCTGCACAGTCTGCTGACAAGGAGCACCCTTGTCTATTGTGACAACGTCAGCGCCATGTACCTCTCCACCAACCCCGTCCAACATCAGCGCACAAAGTTTGCGGAGTTTCGGACTAGTCTCAACATCTGTTGTGGCTAGAATTTCGACTGCGGGGGGGTGTTTACTGTGTTGTCATGGGATCTTGTGCAATGGGCTTAGGCCCAACAACTCTATTATAAATGCATCACCCAACCCTGGTTAGGATTTTAGTCTAATACTCTCTGGTGCCCTCGCCTGTGTCAGTTCCTCGTCACTATGCCCAACATGTGCATGTATAGCAGCAATGTGCCTGGGTGGGTACACCGCCAAGCTCTCACGACGAGCTGACAGTGTATCATCCCCCCTTCATCACAACCCTCGACACATCCACCTGATGGTGACTCGCCAGGCTGCTGGGGTCCTTCGCCCTGTTGATTGCTTCATCCTCTCTGCAACCACCTCACTGTCGATCTCTCCCATGTCGTCTTCCGTCCATAGCGTCCTTGTCAATCATCATTGGTGTTGTGCTATGGAGGAAAAGTATCAGGCCCTCCTTTGCCAATCACATCTGGGATCTGGTGTCTCGTTCCCTAAATGGCAATGTGGTGACTAGCAAGTGGATCTGGACCAATAAGCAGAAGGCGGATGGCTCTCTAAATGGTACAAGGCATGTTGGGTTCTCTAGGGGTTTACACAGCGCCCTTGTGTTGACTACAATGAGACGTTCAGTACCGCCCTGAAGCCTACTATTGTCTGCAATATTTACAGGTCGGACGACTTGCTGGTCATTCTAGCTGACTGACTTGGACGATTAATCATGATTAATCACAATTAGTCGGACGACTTGGATATTAATCGCAATTGGTCCAAACTGACATGGACGATTAATCGCGATTAATCGAACGACTTGAAAACATTGACTGATTGTACCATCCTCACCTTGGCACTCTCCCGTTCTTGGACAGTTCATCAACTAGATGTCAAGAATGCCTTTCTTCACTGAGATTGTCTAGTGCAGTCAACCTACTAGCTTTGTTGATCTTGGTAACCCCGATATGGTATGCAAGCTCAACAAGTCCCTCTATGGTTTGAAGCAAGCCCCTTGTGCTTGGTACAACCGCTTCGTCACATATCTGCTCTCCCTGGTTTTGTTGAGGCCAAGCCGGACACATCTCTGTCCATTTACCGGTGAGGCGCATTGACACTGTGTACCTGCTCCTCTATGTTGATGACATCGTGCTCATAAACTCCTCTTCATCCTCTTCGGCTCTACTGCACCAGATCATCACCGCTCTTCAGCATGAGTTCACCATGAAAGATTTGGGCCCCTTCATTTTCTGGGGATTGTCGTTGAGCCTCGCTCCGAGGGCCTCTTCCTCCAGCAACGGTAATACACCTTGGACGTCCTCGTGCGGGCTAGCATGCTGGACTGCAAGCCCTGCGTGACCCTGATCGACATGCAGGCCAATCTCTCTGGCGATGGCGCTCCTATCAACAACCCCGCTGCCAACCGCAGCCTCGCCGGTGCTCTCCAATATCTCAGTCACTAGGCCAGACATCGCATATGTCGTTCAGCATGTTTGCCTTTATATGCATGGTCCCTATGAGCCACACTTCAGTGCGGTTAAGCGGATTCTTCGGTATCTTCGAGGGCTCGGGGCAATGTCGACTACGGCCCGCACCTTCAGCGCTCCTCCACCCATGAGTTAATCGCAAGGTTTTAAAATCGTCCGACTAATCGCGATTAGTCGGCCTTATTGCTAGTCCGAGCTCGATTAGGGTCTCCGACTCGACTAGAGCGACTAGATAGTGATTAGTCGTCCTAGTCGCCGACTAATCGCGATTAGTTGTCCGATTAGAGGTTATGGTCGACTAGTTATGCATGTTTTGGGCCACTAATCCGGCCTCTATTATGTGGGTCGGCCCACCATCTGTACACAACACAAATGTTGTTTTGCCCTATACCCCTGCTTGTACCAATACGGTACGCACTGTTGCGCGTGCGCTCTTCCCCAGCTCAGCCACCCCTTCTCTAGAGTCGCCGCCCCTTACCCATCGTCGCCGCTCTCCTCTCATGCTGCCCTGTTGTGCTTTGGTGGCCCTCTACTCGAGCAGCAGCTACGCTCCCTCCATCTCGCGGCGGTTGTAGTCTGCAGAGTCCCCCCTTCAGCGCGCTCTCGTCCTCCTCTGTTGTCTATTCAGCGACTGAACAGGCGAGTAGGCGACCACTCCTCTGTTTAGAATACAGAGATTGAGATGAGGACCTCTTCAGACGGTAATTGTTATGATATTTTGGTTGTTCATTGTTCTTTGTTCACTAATTGAGCAATATTGTGCCCGCCTTGGCCTCCTCTTGAGTTGTGCTTCACTTGATTGTTGTGCCACTACATATGAGAATAGGAGGCGACGTAATAATGTTGAAGTCACCTTCCTAGAATCTGTGTTGCCCCAGCCCTAGAACGATGGCAGTGGCACTAGTACAGTTCATGCAGTCCAGCTAGGCAGCTACAGCTATATATATATATATATATATATATATATATATATATATATATATATATATATATATATATATATATATATATATATATATATATATATATATATATATATATTATTGATATATATACACACACAGACATATGGTCCTATTACAGGTGAACGACTATAGGACGACTAGGAGTCGACTAGGCTCGACTAATCGAGCAAATTGATGTCTAATCGCGATTAGTCACCTTATCGGTGCTCAGGTGACTAGAGTCGACTAGCTGACTTTAAAACCTTGGTTAATCGTCTACACCGACACTGATTGGGTCGGGTGCCCGGACACCCACCGGTCTACCTCCGGGTATGCGATGTTTCTTGGGGGCAACCTCATCTCTTGATCCTCCAAGCATCAGACTGTGGTCTCCCACTCCAATGTTGAGGCTGAGTACCGAGCTATTGATAATGGAGTGGTTGAGGTGAGTTGGCTACGCCAGCTTCTCTAGGAGCTTCACAACACCCTCACTCGAAGTACCCTGGTCTACTGCGACAACATCAGCGTCGTCTACCTCTCCGTCAACCCCACCCAGCATCAGTGCACAAAACATGTCAAGATCGACCTCCACTTCATCCATGAGTGTGTTGCTATCGGGGATGTCTGCGACCATAACGTCCCAACGAGCTCGCGTTTGCCAACATCTTCACCAAGGGCTTCCCTCCTCGTTGTTCTAGAGGTTTAGGGTTTTCAACAGTCTTACATATTATATTACATCAGATAACAATATAGAACTTTGTCTTACATATTATAGAACATTGATAAAAGTGTCTGAGATGAATCCTAGTACTTTGACATAGTAATATCGATCAGATATAGATATCATGTAAAGATAGCTTTTGAGAATTGCACAAGGCAAATCTGCATATTAGTTCATGACCAGGCCACTAGTCGGTAACTATTAAACCTTATACAAGCATTGGTTCTGTTCTTTTAAAATAAGTATTTCCAACTTGTACATTCATTTTGTTCCCGACTTCATTATTGCTAATATTGGCATGAAAATGAAACAAATAAAAGTTATGCACCAGTATATCAAAGTATCTGCAGAATAAAATATAAGCTCCAGAACTTTGAACCAACAAATGAACAAATAACTTACAGATTGTGTTTCCTCATGAACGGTCAATGGACGATTAGGGCGGTATGTATGGTTTTGCCTCTTTGCCCACAACCAGAAGCGCTGAAACTGAACAGGGATGCCATATTCCTTGGCTACTTCCTCCTATTAAACAGTTATTCAATAAAAGATAAATAAAAAAGGTTGAATCCCATTCGACATATCAATAACAAGAATGGAATTTGTATTATAAAGCTACAACAGAAAGATTTGCAACCATAAAAATGACTTGTGTAGGGTTCTGGAAGCATGTTACCTTGAAACAACTAAAAGGCATTTGTTTCTGTATACGGAAATTATGGACCTTTTCATGGTCCACCAAATCAAAATATATACCCTTTCCAATTTGTTCCTTCAAATCCTCATCTCGAGCTACCTAGATTTATTTGCGAGAATTTAATGCAAAAAAAGATAAACTCGATACAGATTATGAGATCAATAGGAAAGAAACATAGATCCAGACCTTAATTATGGTATAAAGATGAGCTTCAGCTTTTTCTTTCTTTTTGTGTTCTTTCTCTTCTTGTTCTTTTTTCAACCTTACCTACACAAATCCACAGTTCTCAACCAAAATACACCAAAAAATGGAATCCACAGTAAAAAACGGAGAGAATGCTACAGATTGTACATACCCTTAAATGCTCAGCAATGTCTTTTTCATCAACAGTACACATAATTTTCTCCTTGGCACTTTCACGAATATAAACAAGCATATACGCGTTTGAATACTTCGTGAATTTAAATGGAGCGTTGTTGAAACCAGGGTTTATTTGGGGTAACTGTTTAATCCAAAAGAGAAACATAGACGATGGTGATAAGTAGATGAGGTAGACTTCACAGAATTTATCCTTGAATAAAAAAAAACAAATAGAACTTACCTCTTCATCACCCCCATATTGTTCTTCAAGAGCCTTCTTAGCATCTTCTTTTGTTACACGTTCATCATCAAATTTATACCTGAGCGCAACATGAGGTGAAAATTCAGAGACAGTATACAAGGATATGCAGATCATGCAGTATAGAATACTTTCACATAAAAAGACAAGCATTTTTTTCTCGAAAGCGCAGGAGAACTGCGCATCATTATATTAAGTAGAAGGAAAAGAGGGTCCAAAATAGACCCCAGTACAAAAAACTCCCCTAAGGAGGTTTAAAACAAAGGAAAAGAAAACAATCCATAATAAACAAATACAACCCTACAACAGGCAGCTAGGTGCCCCTGATACTCTGATAGTGGCGGCAAGAAAGGAGAGACCCTTAGCTCCTGCCATTTCCCACAACTGTTGTTCCTCCCTTGCCTGACAAAGAGCTGCGGAAACACTAGGGGAAATTCCATCAAAGACAATTCGATTCCGAGGATTCCAGAGAATCCAGGCTCCCAAGGCAATAAGAGAGTTGAGACCCCTCATAGCCATATCTCCAAAGACAAGCATTTCAGTAGCAACAAAAAATACTGAACGGAGATTAAACTTTGCCCTCCTCCCCCTGTCACATGAAACCTTAGTATCGCATACTGTTGGAAATAATACTGTGTCTAGGTTCATAGCATTTCCTTCAGCTAAATGACTAAATTTAAGCATGGAGCAATAGGAAGTAACAGGCTGATTAGTTGGGTAATATTCTGCATTTCTTAGGGCCTATCACAGCTTGATTTATAGCTCACATTGGCTATGGAGAAAACCAGAAAAGGACAAGTCATTCCAGTCACCAAAACACTTGCGGTCGTGTGTGTGATGTAGTGTTCCTGGGACCTGTTGGAGGCTTTAGGCCTGTCACATACCTCAACAATCAGTGGAATGATTTGGCAGGATTGGGATTGGATGCGTAGGGAAATAGGTAAAACAGTACCTCAGAAAGGAAGACTTAGTTGGGGTGTCCCAAAAGAACGGTGACCTAGGGCACCAGGGAAGAACAGTGACCAAGGGCGCCACAGAAGTGCAGATCTAGCGTTATGGGGAAGGAGGGGACCGGTAGATAGGGTCATGTCGCTTAGAAGTTCCTGTTCTTATATTCTGCTCCTCTATACCTTCGGATGGGACCCAGACACTTGTATTTTGGGCAATTTGCTCTCCAAGCCCAATAGCCCAACCTCTTCCTCAAACCCAATAGCCCAAATTTTGCAAGGTTACCCATGGCAAACGCAACTAAAATCTTACTCCCCGATGAATCGCTCAACCCCAAGCTTACGGTGAGGTCCAGGACGAGGTACTGAACATGTTTTATCATTGGATATGAGCACATGGAGAATACAAATCCAAGTGCAGAAACCATGAACTAGGATACCAATCTCATTTATTATTGTTCTTGTTCCCAGTACTGATACCACTATTCTCTCTGTTTGCGGCTCCTTATGGTTTGGTTTCTAGCATATCCCAAATTGGACAAAAAGTTCTGTCGTTGTATGTACGGTATTCAAGTAGTTCATATGCAAATGGTCATTAATGTACTGTGTTTATTCCTTGAACTTGTATCAAGGACTAATTGAGCATAATATTATTTCTAGTAGGATTTTTCAAGACATGGCTGATGCTGTTCAGCTGTTGATGAATGTGGACTACAAGCAGCTGAGGGTGCAAATGTGTATTGGGAGCAGTGACAAATGTGAAATGTGTATTCTGAACACAAGCGTAACTAACCCCTCTAATAGGCAACTAGTTGCAGTTGCTAACAGTTCTCAAAAAACGGAACCAATTAAATGGGTGCATTCCCATAGACAACTGGTTAGGGGAAAACAGGACCTGAAACTTCAAATTGGTCTGCAATGGCTTATGCCACACTCTACAGTACCACAATTGTACAGTTATAAACATGACTGCTATCATTCACTGGTAATCACTGGCAGGTCAGAAACACGGACTTTTTAGTCAGTTAATTTAGTTCTCCAACTTAAGAATGGAAGTTGGTATAGTTATAACCAACCATTAAATATTTAAGTGCAAGGAAAATGCAATCAAATTATCTATCAACTAGTTAAGCAAGTGTAACATGACAATAAACCAATACAAATGCCTACCATTGCTCAGATAAAGTTGGCCGTATGAATGCATAGTAGTGACCACCATGTACCCCACCACTATGAACAAGAACACTGAATAAAAGATGATAAACAGTATTAGTACACAAAGAATTGCAGAAGCAAGTGTTGGCTTAGGTGGTGGAGAAGAAAAAAGGACTGAACTGTAGATATATTGTACAAGAGGTGAATCCCCACAACCCCAGAACATGGCAGTGTCTGCAAATCTGCATGTTCATGTGGCTACATTTTGTACATGATCAACCATTTTCCTTAAACATACGTCTTCTTAAGTGTAGCAATAAATAGCAACCTATGCCCCACATAGATGTTGGTAAAACAAATAGCAATTGTTTTTAGATGGAACAAATAACTAGAAATTCTCTTGTGTCTCAGAACTTTAAAAAGACATAACAAAAGAACATGTCATGGTGTTCAAGAAAAAAAGGACATGTCGCGGACAGTAAATAAATTGGTTCGCTTTAAAGCCAAGAAAGATGTGCAGTAAGTGGTAAAAGCCATTGCCTGTGAAGAGTGTAAAGGTTTCGTGTACTTCGATCTGCATTTGGAGCAATGTATTTGCCACCATCTCTATCCAGATCAAGTTGCAGAGGGAACTCATAGCGATCATTAATCTGGGCAAGCAAGTATTAATAGACATGACAATCACAATAAAGAATAGGTGTTAAAATATATTTGATTTAGATTGATTGTAATTACTGCACAAATCAATCAAGTGTACCCTAAAGTACATGAACAATATAACTAACTGAACGAAGTGCAAGTTATCAGAACAAACCTTAACCATGCTATCTCTCATATAATCATACTCAAAGCGCTTCAGCTGGAGTTGCAAAACAGGGGGGAAATCAAGGAAAAGAACGCCCTTTTTTGCATCCTGCGATATCAAAATTGAATCCAGTCATGAGATATCTTAAAAAATAAACTGTAGAAAAAAAAGGTTATCATAACTTACAAACTTCCTTCATCAAACTGAAAAAAGGAACAAGTATAAGGAATATCACATGCAGTCTACATGTTCACTATATGGCTATACTGTGTTATAATTTGGTTTTTCTATATCAGTAAATGAATACATGGAAGCTCACAAATTACAAAAATATCTTGATGAATAGACCAACTCTAGTTGGTTTTCATCTTAATGAATAGCAAGATGGTTGGTTACCTGTAGACCATGATTCTCTGCGTGATACTTGTTATCACCCTCTAGACGTTCAACTTCAACATATTTATCAAACGACGAATAAATGTCACGACAGCCTTTGACGTCAAGCTGAAGATCTGCAAGGCCATATAAGCATTACTAAGTACGGCAACCAAGATTGCTACCGCTTGGGCTACCAAGGCATAGCTTAGTCAGCAAACAACATAAAAGACAGCCCATACCATAAAAGGATTCCTTGCGGTTAGATTTATGCTCAACGTTTATACACTCAATGTAATTGATGTGGTGACCTTCAAATAATTGCTCAATTGTTCCTTCTACGACAGTTCCCTAAGAAGTATGAGGTTAGTAAAAGATAAAACGCACTATACATCAAGGTTCCACTATATATGTTACCTTCATTTTGTCCTCAAGTTTCTCAGACAGAACTCTGTTGAGCTCTTGTACATCATGCTGCATGAAAGAATCATATGTGTCCCAACCAAAAGATTTTGTCAGCTCTTTTGTAGCTACACTACTGTCACTGTACTGGAGCTTGTAGAAAAGGCTCTGCAGCGCCAAGGGAATGCTTCCTGATGGTATGTCATTTTCAGTGGTTGGCATATGATATACAGCCTTAAAGCAGAAAAAATAAATCAGTGAAGTGCAGTACAAATAATGCCTATAATGTAAGAATGCATGGTAGTACCATACCTTCCTGAAGTAGGGTATATGGTATAGTGTCTGTAGAAGGGAGTTCATATAACAGGTAGCTCCTTGGTTTTTCAGGCCCACATAACCAGTTTCCTTTTTTGAGTCATATGTCCAATAGTCAACAATTCTGCGGACAGCAACCTCGGCCTCCACAACAACAGTATCATTCACGAGGTAACCTCTACTTGCATCATAGAGCTCACTCAAAGGCATAAAAGATGTGAAACCCCAATCACTCTCACGAGCATTAAATTGATGTTGGGTCTCTGCAGACAGGGAAGAAACAATGGGTTGGTGCTAGATACATCCATAGCAAGAACCATTGGCAAACAAAGGTGATAAAGTGTGCCTTATCAGCATAATTAGATCAAGAACACTATGCATCCTATTAATCACCAACAAAACATAAAAGTTTGCATTGGGGCATTAGGCCACATTTGTGATCATTGGAAATGAAGTAAAAATTCATAGCAACAATATCCAAGTATATATAGATAGAACAGAAAAATCAATCCATCGTTAATCATGGACAGCATGTTATATGGAAATCATCCTGGCTAATCACCTATGCCAATCTAATCGAAAATTTGGTAATAGGTGTTGGTCTACCACCCAGATGGTGCCTACAACAGGAACTTGTTTGTTAGGGTTATGAAAAAATATCACTTCTAACATAATTTGTAATAAACAGCATTTGCAGTTTATTCTTCATTACACTGTAATGATTAGCCAAGAAAACAGTTGATAATAGGCTTTGCCACTGATTAATCACTTAATGCCACTAATATCACCTACATAGTGATAGTCTAAGGGGGTGTTTGAATGTCCTAGAGCTAATAGTCAGTTGGCTAAAAATTGCTAGTGGAATTAGCTAGCTAACTATTAGCTAATTTGCTAAAAGTAGCTAATAGCTGAACTATTAGCTAGATTATTTGGATGTCTTCAACTAATTTTAGCAGCTAACTATTAGCTCTAGTGCATTCAAAGTTTCAAACACCCCCTAACCATTTCACTGACTAAAGTTGGTGGGTTTTCACAATAATGGTGCAAGCTGGAAGCTAACCTCTCTCTTTGATGCAAAGATACACAAGTGTGTTCTCAAAAAACTGGAAGCTAACAATTTTACTCTAGTTATATAGTTGTATAGATGACACAACACAAGTTGCAAATCTGTTAATTGGGGCTTCATTACAGATTTAAGAATCAAAGGTTTATTTCAAACTCAGAGACCTAATACTAAGCTAAGTAGGTCAGGGATGCAACCATGGTAAGTTATCAGCAAGACTGTCTACACCAACCAATCCAGCATGAGACCATAAAAATTTAAATTGGCGGCAAAACCATTATACATGAGGTTAACTGCTCCCCACCTGATGCAAGAAAATCTTTAAAATCAGAAGCATTTCCAGACAAAATCACAAAAATGTTTGGATGAGAATAGTGGTGTCTTCATTCTTCAAACACTTCTACTCCCGTGTTTATATGTGCTGCTTTGGCATGTAATATTTTCTAGTTTAACATTCTTCCCTCTGCATTCAAGTGCGCATTTATGGCATGAAGACGCGGATAACACAGCATAAAGCAAGACTACACCTTTGCGTATCGTAAACTCTGGCTGGATTTGGTTTACAACAGCAAGACTAAACTGAGCATAGCGGCTCCAACCATACGGAAGGCTGGTTGAGTCAGCAACATCCAAGTACATTGAGAAGTGGTCCACATTGTTCCCCTTGGGGAAAATCAGCACACTCCTGCATGAAGGTCAACAGATGTTATGAGTACTCTAAAGAACAGAGGGGCTAGGGAAAAAACTCCATGGTTTCTGCAGGCAGAACAGTGGAAGGATAAGGAGCTCACCATTTGAATCCGCCAACAACAAAAACCTCTAAATAGTGCTTCTTCTCACTGAACCTGGTGAAGTTCTCAATTGTCCAAGTGAACCGTGATGTCTGCGGATCTTCCACAGGCTGGCTCTCCGCCGTGCTCACCACCTCAGTCTGTGCCACCACTGCCAATATCCAGGAAACGCGTCCGTATGGAGAATCAGGATAATGCCAGCACACAGAACTAAGTTTCTAATGTGGCACATTGTCAAACCAAGCTACAAATCAAACTGAAGCAAAGCAGCAAAATGAGATAAGAGCGTACCAGTACCTTCCATGGGCTGCGCTGCGTCGGTGTCGACCGCCTCCTGGCGGGGCACGAGCATCTCCTCGTCCTCCTGCTGCGAGCGAGTAGGGCAACGGGGGGAGGGATCAGATCCGATAAACCCTAGGGACGAAGACGAGAGGCGCCACTCTGATCGATGGATCGCCGGGTGGGAAGCAACCGAGGAGTACGGCCGCGGGGAAGGGGCGTGGGGAAGGGGCGAGGACGGAAAGGAGTGGACGACGCGTGAATGCCTACGTACCTCGACAGTGGGAGGAGTCACCATAGTGTTGAAGGCGACTGGGTCGCCTTCGGTTGTGGCGGCGCCGCGGCGCAGGAAGCGGTGGCGAAGAGATATCCGGGGACAGAGCCGGAAACGATGGCCGCGCGACGAAGGCGGAGCGGCGGAGGGAGCAGCCTCCTAGCCGGAGCGGAGGAGGGAGTACGAGTGCGAGAAAAGCTTACACATGGGAAAACTTAATTATTCTGAGCAAAAAAAATTAATTTTGAAAAAAAAACAAAAAAAATGAAAACAACTTATATAGTCCCTTAACTAATCTGATGTCTAATTTGTGATAGTATTTTTACATCTTTATTGTCATTACTAGGTACGTGACCCTGCGTTCTGACAGGAGCAAAAAAATTGTATAAAACATAGATGCAAAACGACAAACATCACTATAATATGTAAAATCTGTACCAAACATTATCAATATTGTAAAACAACTCCATGTATTGCTAGGCATCGGACGAGTCGTGACTGCGTCTCCCGCGCCAGGTAGCCTCGGGCAAGTCACGACTTTGCCTCCCGCCCGGGGCCTCGCAGAGTTGGTCGGCGAAATTGGTCACCTTCTAGAACATCACCCGAGATGCCCTCGGACGAGTCGGAAATGTGTTGCTTGTCTAGAGTTGGCCTCGAGCAAGTTGTGACTGCGTTTTCCACCCGGTGTGGCCTCGGGCTAGTCCTGACTTAGGTCCCTCGTGCCTTGGTAAGGTTAGAAGCGTGTTTGCTTATGACCTTTCTTACTCAAACGTATAAGCATTTTAGGATTGTGATTTGGGTATCCCTAATTACGGTATCCAACACTTTTACAGTGTCTAATGCAGATTAACCTCTAACTCATCTGTAAACGCATTATCAGAATTCTCGTATCCAAATGTCAATGTTTAATCAGATTAGAATGAAGGTAAAGAGAAAAGGAGACAAGAAATATTTCTTCTTCATACTTTAGCAGCACGAGTCGATAAGTAAAGCTTTTCTTAGCATTCCTATATGCATTAGGTGATAGGAGTTGTATGACTAAACTATTGATGCATTACCTTCCTTGGTTTATTGGAAATAATTTCTTGTTACCTGGTTTCTTTAAAAATATTTTTAATGATGCTTAGCCCTGCTTAGATGATTAAGAGTCTTTATTTTAAAAAGGATGTTTCGCTCTAGATAAGGGGATTTTATGAAAAAGAACTTGTGGTGTTGAATCCATCATGGACATGATAGATTTAACATTCGAAAAGAGTACTTTTGTCAGGTACCAAATTTTTGAGATTATAAGTTTAAATGATGAGACCGGACGGTTGATTTGCACGAGAAAGGAGTCTCGGTGTAGTGTCTTCATCAGAGTCATTTAAGGATCGAGTCGTTGTAGGCTTGATGATCGAGTACCTTTTAACTGACCACATACCTTGTCATGGGTAAGCTTTGCCTCGATTGGACCAATACCAGAAAGGCTACCATGCAATGGGAGTCAAGAGATGGCGAGAGTAGCATGTACCTTCCGTGGCAAGAGGCTGGACGGTAGAGTATTTGTGCTCTTGGTTGGCGTGAACCCATTCTGGCCTTGAGGAACCCGGGTGTGGGGAGACATATGCAAGGGTTAAGTGCTACATATGTCATGTGGTTAGGGATCCCCAGCTGGGTATTAACCGATTCGGTCGTCGTTACTTCTTAGACATGAAGACCTGGTCATTGCCCCGCATCGTAGTTAACAAGTGAAACCAAGATGGGAAAAACAAAGTTGGAATATGTTAAGTGATTGGTCTAGATTAGTACAATCTAGATTCAAAAAACTACCTAACTTGGCAAGTAAGCATAAGGACCAACTTTAGTAAGTTTTTATGCAAAGGAGTCACTGATTGTTGCTAAACCTTACCTTGATTTCCTAAAGCCATCATATCCTTGAGAGTCTTTTCTTTGGTCGGGTAAGACTTGCGAAAGTATCTTCGTACTGTAACACCCCGTCCAATCCCTGGACTGGCGATACTTACTTCTGGCAGCTCTCTAGGATCATATATTGTCTCCATAGACTAGCACTAATCTTTTGTGCGCACTTTGTCCTCACTCATGCGCACCCGATAAAACTTCTCGGTCAGTCACCCATCTTAAATTGCTACAAGCCAAGCACACTTAACTTTGAGGTTCTTTCGAGATAGCTTCCGGAAAAAATGCACCTTGTTGATATGAGTACTCTAATAATTCTATTAAGCCTTGGGCTAGGATATCACCATCCTAGGGGTCAGGATATAACATGTACTCAGGGTTCTTTGGATCCATGTTGTTGTAGGTGAAGAGCCTATGAAATTTTATTGTGTCTACGCCAAGGTTGTTCCAAAGCAGGAGGAAAAAAACTTACGTACGAACTCGTGGAAGGTGTTTACCTTCCAGTTATGTAACAAGTAGGTTGCACTCAAACACCTATATTGTAATAATTACTCTCTTCCTGTCGGGGACCATAATTAGGGGTACCCCAAGACTCCTAAAACTTGGCTGGTAACCACCATCAGCACAAAGCTGCAAAGGCCTGATGGATGCAATACAGGTCAAAGCTCCGTCCACTCAAGGGACACGATCTCGCCTCGCCCGAGCCCAGCTTCGGGCAAGAACAACAGACCCAGGTGGATTCACGTCTCGCCCGAGGGTCTCCTCAAGCAACGGGCGCACCTTCGACTCGCCCCGAGGCCCAGCTCGGACAGGCTTCGCGAAGAAGCAACCTTGGCCAGATCACCTCGCCAACTGATCGTATCGCAGGAGCATTCAATGCAAGGATCGTCTGACACCTTATCCTGACGCACGTTCCTCAGTCGACAAGGCCGAAGTGACCACAGTCACTTCGCCCCTCCACTGACTGACCTGACAGGAAAACAGCGACGCCTGCACCGCTCCGACTGTTGTGCCACCCGCCAGGGTGAGGCTGACAACAGCCAAGTCCAGCCTCGGGCGCCATAGGAAGCTCCACCTCGCCCGACCCTAGGGCTCGGACTCAACCTCGACCTCGGACGACGGACTCCGCCTCGCCCGACCCCAGGGCTCAGACTCAGCCTCGACCTCGGAAGACGGTCTCCGCCTCGCCCGACCCCAGGGCTCGGACTCAGCCTCGACCTCGGAGGAGTCACCGCCTCGCCCGACCTCGGGCTCGGATCGACCACGCCGCAGGGGGTACATCATTACCCTACCCCTAGCTAGCTCAGGCTACGGGGAACAAGACCGGCGTCCCATCTGGCTCGCCATGGGAAAACAAGTAATGATGACACCCCGCGTGCTCCATGACGACGGCGGTTCTCAGCCCCCTACGTCAGCAAGGACCCGACAGCTCCGACAACTGTGCTCCTACAGGGTTTAAGCGCTCCTCCGACGACCACGACATCACATGAACAGGGCACCAAAACCTCTCCGACAGCCACGTCGGCATGTACATAGGGCTCTGGCTTCCCTCTGCTAGACACGTTAGCACATTGCTACACCCCTCATTGTACACCTGGGCCCTCTCCTTACATCTATAAAAGGAAGGTTCAGGGCCCTCGTACGAGAAGGTGGTCGCGCGGGAGGACGGGCTGACGCACAAGGCTCTCTCTCTCCCTCGCGAACGCTTGTAACCCCCTACTGCAGCGCATCTGTCCTGGGCTCAGGACAACACGAGCCGTGGTTCTCTCTTTTGCTCCCCCTTATGTTCCGTCTCGCGCCGACCCATCTGGGCTGGGACACGCAACGACAATTTACTCGTCGGTCCAGGGACCTCCCGGGGTCGAAACGTCGACAGTTGGCGCGCCAGGTAGGGGCCTGCTGCGTGTTGACGAACAGCTTCCCGTCAAGCTCTAGATGGGTAGTCTTCAGCAACCTCTCCAGCCCGGGATGCTGCTCCGTTTCGGGAGTCTCAAGTTCATGTCCCTCGACGGCAGCTACGACATGGTACTACTTCCTCCGCCGCGCGACAATGACAATGGCGGCCGTCAGCCCGCCCGCCGGCGGCGGAATCGACGACGTCTTCCCCACGTGATGGAAGAACAGCATCTGGGTATGTCCCGTCACCTTCCCCGCCGACGGAGGAGGAGGCGTGGCAACCATGGCCGAGCAGGAGGCGGCACCTCGTCGGCTGTCGAGCGAGTCGACGGCGCCGACGCCCCAACGGGGGACACGGCGGACGTTGACCTCGCGTCTGAGACGAAGACGAGCGTCGTTTCCCCGCAACACGCCAACCCCAAGCAGACGGACGACGCCAGCACGCTCGCGAAGGACTTGCTGGGCGTTAGCCTCGTACCTGACATAACGGTGCAGTCCGTCCCCGACGTGACTTTGTCACCATCCGTTGATCAAGAGGTACCATCTGTTTCCCATCCTGTGCCTTTTAGATTCAGCTTCGACCCGCCAAGCGATCCCGCTTCGGTGGACGCTTTCATAAAGGCATATCCTAACCTTCCGGGGTACCATATGTGGTCAACCTGGGACCGATTGACGGCCGTCTCGACCTACGGGCCCCCGGGTTCCGAGGAAGATGACGAGCCCGATTCTGGTTGGGATTTCTCCGGGCTCGGTAACCCCAGTGCCATGCGGGACTTCATGACCGCATGTGACTACTGCCTCTTCGATTGCTCCGATGATAGCCACAACCTTGGCGACGAGGACTATGGCCCAAGTCATGAATGTTTCCACGTCGATCTAGGGGGTCTCGACGAAGGCAACCACCTTGGTATGCCGGAGGACGGCGATCCCCCTAGGCCTGCGCCTCGCGTTGACATCCTTCGGGAACTAGTTGTGGTCCGAGTCCCTGCGGGGGGTCAGCACGCACAGCTCGAGCAAATCCGCGAGATGCAGGCCAGGCTCGACGAGGAAGCAGGACAACTTGTGCAGCTCCGGCATAATATCGGGCAGGAGTGGGCAGGCCGAGCACCGGCCGGAGAAGCGCGTCATCTGGCCCAGGACGTCCAGCACCGCATCGCCGACGATGCCAGGGCAAGGCTGCCCCAGGCTTCCAGTGGGGTTGGCCAGAACCTGGCTGCATCAGCAATACTACTCCGAGCGATGTCAGAACTATCCACCACCGAGGGGCGGCGTATCCAGGGAGAGCTCAAGAATCTCATGGAGGATGTCGTGGTCCGATGGGCCGAAAGCTCTACCTCCCGAAGGCAAGGGTACCCCCGGAGCATCGCGCTGCGACTTCCTGATTCATGCGGGAAGCCTCGGTCCACACCGGGCGCACGCGGGACACAGCGCCTGTGGCCCCGGGTCGCCTCGGCAACAAGCACCACCGCCGCGACCGTCGAGCCCACCTCGACGAGAAGGTGCGCCGAGGCTACCACCCCAGGCGTGGGGGACGCTACGACAGTGGGGAGGATCGGAGCCCCACGCCCGAACCACCCGGTCCGCAGGCTTTCAGCCGGGCCATACGACGGGCGTCGTTCCCGACCCGGTTCTGAACCCCAACTACCATCACCAAGTACTCGGGGGAGACAAGGCCGGAACTGTGGCTCGCGGACTACCGGCTGGCCTGCCAGCTGGGCGGAACGGACGATGACAACCTCATCATCCGCAACCTCCCCCTGTTCCTCTTCGACGCCGCCCGAGCCTGGCTGGAGCATCTGCCTCCTGCGCAGATCTCCAACTGGGACGACCTGGTCAAAGCCTTCACCGATAACTTCCAGGGCACACACGTGCGCCCTGGGAACTCCTGGGATCTCCGAAGCTGCCGCCAGCAGCCGGGAGAATCCCTGCGGGACTACATCTGGCGATTTTCGAAGCAGCGCACCGAGCTGCCCAACATCACCGACTCGGATGTCATCGGTGCGTTCCTCGCCGGCACCACTTGCCGCGACCTGGTGAGCAAGCTGGGTCGCAAGACTCCCACTAGGGCGAGCGAGCTGATGGACATCGCCACCAAGTTCGCCTCTGGTCAGGAGGCGGTCGAGGCCATTTTCCGGAAGGACAAGCAGCCTCAGGGGCGCCAGCCGGAAGACGTCCCCGAGGCGTCCGCTCAGCGCGACACCAAGAAGAAGGGCAAGAAGAAGTCGCAAGCGAAATGCGACGTCGCCGATGTAGACCTTGTCGCCGCCGCCGAGCACAGGAACCCTCGGAAGCCTCCCGGAGGCGCCAACCTGTTCGACAATATGCTCAAGGAGTCGTGCCTCTATCATCAGGGTCCCGTCAAGCACACCCTTGAGGAGTGCGTTATGCTTCGGCGCTACTTCCACAAAGCCAGGCCCCCGGTGGAAGGTGGCAGAGCCCACGACAACGACAAGAAGGAGGGCCACAAGGCAGAGGAGTTCCCCGAGGTCCACGACTGCTTCATGATCTATGGTGGGCAAGTGGCGAACGCCTTGGCTCGGCACCGCAAGCAAGAGTGCGGGAGGTCTGCTCGGTGAAGGTGGTGGCGCCAGTCTACCTAGACTGGTCCGACAAGCCCATCGCGTTCGACCAAGGCGACCACCCCGACCGCGTGCCGAGCCCGGGAAAGTACCCGCTCGTTGTTGATCCCATCATCAGCAACGTCAGGCTTACCAAGGTCCTCATGGACGGAGGCAGCAGCCTCAACATCATCTACGTCGAGACCCTCGGGCTCTTGCAGATCGATCTGTCCACGATCCGGGCCAGCGCGGCGCCCTTTCACGGGATCATCCCCGGGAAACGCGTCCAACCCCTTGGGCAACTCGATCTGCCCGTCTGCTTCGGGACTCCCTCCAACTTCTGAAAGGAAACCCTCACGTTCGAGGTGGTCGGTTTCCGAGGAACCTACCACGCAGTGCTGGGGAGACCATGCTACGCCAAGTTCATGGCCGTCCCCAACTACACCTACCTCAAGCTGAAGATGCAGGGCCCCAACGGGGTCATCACCGTCGGCTCCACATACCGACACGCGTACGAATGCGACGTGGAGTGCGTGGAGTACGCCGAGGCCCTCGCCGAATCTGAGGCCCTCATCGCCGACCTGGAGAGCCTCTCCAAGGAGGTGTCGGATGCGAAGCGCCACGCCGGCAACTTCGAGCCAGCTGAGGCGGTTAAGTCTGTCCCTCTCGACCCCAGCAACGACACCTCCAAGCAAGTCCAGATCGGCTCCGAGCTCGACCCCAAATAGGAAGCAGTGCTCGTCGACTTTCTTCGCGTGAACGCCGAAGTTTTTGCGTGGAATCCCTCGGACATGCCTCGCATACCGAGGGATGTCGCTGAGCACTCACGGGATATCCGAGCTGGAGCCTGACCCGTGAAGCAGCCTTTGCGCTGATTTGACGAAGAAAAGCGCAGAGCCATAGGCGAGGAGATCCACAAGTTGATGGCTGCAGGGTTCATCAAAGAGGTATTCCATCCCGAATGGCTAGCCAACCCTGTGCTTGTGAAAAAGAAAGGCGGGAAATGGCGGTTGTGTGTAGACTACACTGGTCTAAACAAAGCATGTTCGAAAGTTCCCTACCCTCTGCCTCGCATCGATCAAATCGTGGATTCCACTACTGGGTGCGAAACCATGTCGTTCCTCGATGCCTACTAAGGGTATCACCAAATCAGGATGAAAGAGTCCGACCAGCTCGCGACTTCTTTCATCACACCTTTTGGCATATACTGCTACATTACTATGCCATTCGGTTTGAGGAATGCGGGTGGGACATACCAAAGGTGCATGAACCACGTGTTCGGAGAGCACATTGGTCAAACGGTCGAGGCTTACTGAAAGTCGCCTAGAGGGGGGGTGGATAGGCGAAACCTGAAAATTAAAACTTTATCCCCCAACTAGATCCTTTGATTAGTGGTTAGAACAAGATGAACAATTATCGGAGTATAAAAACTAAGTTCTTGCTGGTAAAGAGTATAGCTTTCAAATAAAGCGGAAGTGATAAATCAATACAACTAATAATTCTATGATAACAAAGCAAGAAAGCTTAGATGAAAAAGAGCACTAACTCAAGTTCTTTTCTTGCGGAGTGTTGCTTCACTTAAATGAGATTTTAACTTGAAGCAACACCAAATGATATGAGCAAAGAATAGTGCAAGAGAACTTAGAGTAAGGGAAAGCAAACAAATCACAAGCAAAAGCACAATGAACACGGGTGATTTGTTTTACCGAGGTTCGGCCCTCGAAGGCCTAGTCCCCGTTGAGGAGTCCACTTAAGGACGGGTCTTTTTCAACCCTTTCCCTCTCTCCCGATCACACAAGGATCGGCGAGCTCTTCTTCTTCTCAAGGATCACTCTCGATCCCACAAGGACCACCACAATCTTTGATGTCTCTTGCTAGCTTTTACAAGCCTCCAACACTTTGGAGGAAGTTTGAATGGGAGTCAAAACTCCACGCGCAAATGAACACAAAGATGAAGCATACACTATCTCTCAATGAATCTCACAGGGCACTAGGGCTAAACTCAATTGAGTAGCTCTCAATTGCTCGCTCTCTCTTTTGTGGCACTTGTGTTGGTTGTAGTGGGCTAGATCTTGTGTATAGGATGTATCAATGAATATATGTGGTTGGGAGGGCTTGAGTATGTCAACTAGATGACTTGGAATGTTGCTTGGACTCCCACACCTTGAAGTGGCCGGTTGGGGTGGTATTTATAGCCACCATCCAAAAACTAGCCGTTGATGAAGTCTGCTGGCGATGGGCGCACCGGACAGTCCGGTGCACACCGGACATGTCCGGTGCCCCAGCCACGTCATCCTATCCGTTGGGGTTGGAGCTGGTCGACCGTTGGAGGCTTTTGTCCTCATGTGGCACCGGACAGTCCGGTGCACACCGGACAGTCCGGTGCCTCTCTGATCCTCTGCTCTGACTTCTGCCGCGTGTACTGTTCTGCACTGTTTACTGTCAGAGTCGACCGTTGGCGCGAAGATGACCGTTGCTCCGCTGGCACACCGGACAGTCCGGTGCACACCGGACAGTCCGGTGAATTTTAGCGGAGCGGCTGCCGCGCGAACCCGAGGCTGGCGAGTTCTGGAGACCGCGCTTCCTTGGAGCACCGGACATGTCCGGTGCACACCGGACAGTCCGGTGAATTATAACGCGCCGGCTTCCGAGAATTCCCGAGGGTGAAGAGTTTGAGTCTGAGTCCCCTGGTGCACCGGACAGGTACTGTTCACTGTCCGGTGGCACACCGGACAGTCCGGTGCGCCAGACCAGGGGTGCCTTCGGTTGCCCCTTTGCTCCTTTGTTGAATCCAAAACTTGGTCTTTTTATTGGCTGAGTATGAACCTTTTACACCTGTATAATCTATACACTTGGGCAAACTAGTTAGTCCAAAGATTTGTGTTGGGCAATTTAACCACCAAAATTATTTAGGACTTAGGTGTAAGCCTAATTCCCTTTCAATCTCCCCCTTTTTGGTGATTGATGCCAACACAAACCAAAGCAAATATAGAAGTGCATAATTGAACTAGTTTGCATAATGTAAGTGTAAAGGTTGCTTGGAATTGAGCCAATATAACTACTTACAAGATATGCAAGGAATGTTTCTTTCTTATTTAGTATTTTGGACCACGATTGCACCACATGTTTTGTTTTTGCAAATTCTTTTTGTAAATCCATTTCAAAGATCTTTTGCAAATAGTCAAGGGTAAATGAATAAGAGTTTGTAAAGCATTTTCAAGATTTGAAATATTCTCCCCCTGTTTCAAATGCTTTTCCTTTGACTTAACAAAACTCCCCCTAAAAGAGATCCACCTCTTAGTGTTCAAGAGGGTTTTGATATACCATTTTTGAAATACTACTTTTTCCCTTTTTTTTTGAACATAATAGGATACCAAATGATAAATACTTTTGGAAAGCACTAAGTTTTTGAATTTGGTGGTGGTGGGTCCTTTTGCTTTGGGCTCATTTCTCCCCCTTTTTGGCATGAATCGCCAAAAAACGGAATCATTAGAGCCCTTGAAGTGCTATCTTCCCCTTTGGGCATAAATAAATGAGTTAAGATTATACTAAAGGCGAGGTTCAGTCTTTTAGCTTTGGGCTCTTACTCTCTTCCAGAGACGAAGTCCTTTTCTTTGATGCTCATTTCTCCCCCAAAGAATAGAGAGTTGCTTGGAGTGATGGCGAAGTATGATTTACGGAGTGGAAGCCTTTGTTTTCGCCGAAGACTCCATTTCCCTTTCAATCTACGACTTAGCATAGTAATATACTTGGAAACATATTAGTCGTAGTCATGGTACGGGAAAAATAGGATATATGCATTTGTACCAAAATGAAAGAGATATGATCAAGAGATATGTCAATTAAGTATGATCAAAGTTCTATATAATATAGATTTCTCCCCCTAAATATGTGCCTTGAGAGGAATACATATTTTGGCCTTAAATGCCAAGTGCACATAATTAGGTTAATGAGAACAAGTCTATATCATAGAGAAAGTGAAGTGCATTGTGTCATAGTATATGAGTGATGCTCAAGACAGTTTATGCACTTATGAAAGCATGTTGCAGATATTTTAAGCATTTTCCTTTAAGGATTTCAAAGAGACTTAAGGACCATCCACCTTTGGAACAAAGGCAGCTTATCCTCGTTACAAGGTTAAGCTTTAAGCTCTTTGACAATAGAATCACTTCATCTAGTTTTAGCAAAGATGCAATAATGCATGAGTGAAATTTTAAGAGGTTAAACTAGGTATGAAGCAGGGATAAAATGCATGGACATGCTTTCTCTTCCTTTTATGCAAGATATGCAAAGAGTGTATATAAGAGGAAGATTTTAGGTACATATGTAAATGATAGGAATAAGTTTTACCCGTTTTGTTCCTTTACTTGTCGACGCTCTCTTCATTGTGCTTTTGTCCTTAGTCTTGTTTGCTTAAGACCTATGCTCAATGACAATGTGTGGAAATACTTTGCACAAGAGAGAGTTCTACAACTAGTGATCTTTTTCAAGTTATTGTTAGCATATATCAAATGGATCACAAGTTGCATAAATGAATCATGAATTCTCCTTTTTCCTTAGTGCATATCAAGATAGATGTCAATTAAAATTATCAATTGAGATCAAATTGAAATTACATGAGGCACTAAGAAACATAAGTGATACTCGAAGTTGTTTAATGATCAACCAATATGCGATCAAGAGAGCAACAAGGACATTAAACTTTCAATCAAGCTTAAAAGTAGGAGAATCCAATAAGCAAGCTACTTTAGAAATGAAAGCAACAATCTTTGATAAAAGCGACATTATTTTAACAAGTTGGATTGATGTGAAGAAGCATACTATATGAGAAACATTATTCTCATGCAAGAGACTATATGAAATTATTAAGATAAAGCAATAGTCTTAACATAATCAAAATATAAGAATGGACTCCCCCTAAAGATATGCATCAGGTAGTTGAAAGAATTGATATTCACTTTTAAGGACATAAAGGGGGAAGCATTATACATTTTGATCAAGGCTCATAAATTTTGCAACAAATAACTTAAGCTTTGTATTCTCACAAAAAAAAGATTTAGAATGCTTACAACTACACCATTGATTGTTGTGAAGACCTTATTGTCCAAGTAGGTGTTGTTGTTCTTGATGTTCTTCCTTTTTCATTTGAGTGTCCTCCCTTTGTAGTTGTCTCTTTTTCCTTCCAAACTTATTGAAAATACTTGAGAGAGATGTCAATAGCGCAAGGGAGTGTATGATGAAAGATGATTGCTTTAGATGATTAGCATACATAATTCATCATCCACAAGTCACACAGACATGAAGTAAAATCCTTAACATTAGTGCATTACATTTGAGAAATATGAGAGAGCACCTTTTAAGCTTTTTAATAATCATTGGAGATTTTACTTTATCATATTGAATTTAGTTAATCATTACTTGGAAGTAAAACAATATGATAACATATATATAGATATCGCAAAGGCATTAAATAGATTCTAATGGACATGAGCATTAAGAAAATGATATTTGAAAGCACACTTAGTTAATTTCGGTCCAATAGCGAATCTATTCCTCACAAGGGTAGAATATGATAATTTAGATTAAATACCCATTGAGATGGGAACCAAACTTAAGAGAATGAGTTCCCATACCTTTGCTGTTACCTTTCTTCCTTTGGGTGAAGATCAACCCATGAGGCTTGTGCACTTTCTTTCTTGTAGATTTTCATAATTTGAACTTAAGAGAAATGTTAGTAGCAACACAAGCACTAGTTTCCTTTTAGTAATCATTTTGATAGGGAATGAAAAGGTGAATTACTAAAGCATGGAAACTTTATAATATGAACTAGATTATTCCATGAAGTATGCCTAGTTTTAACTCATAAAACAAGCATGGTTAAATTCTTGAGACTTAAGGGAATAAATCTAATTCATGACATGGAGAGCGATAAATGTAGAAGAATCATATCCAATTAAGCAATAAGAGATACAACATGAATTATTGGATAGAATTTCCTAGACATGATGAGATACGCATTTCCATAGAGAAACTTATTCTCTACAAGTGAGACTACTTGAATTACTTTAGATAAAAACATCAGTCTCACTTTTCTAGTTATAGAGAGAACTTTCATTTTATAAGTGTCCTAAGTATTTGAATTCCTTACATGACACCTTATTCTTTTAAGAACATGAAATATCTCTCTATATCTAGAACATGGCAATAATAATTAATGTAAAAACATGCCATGTAAAATTGCAACAATTTAAAACATGTAGATTGTCATAATATAGAATTGATAAATACACAATCTACCATATGAAAGGAATTTCTTCAAAGAATGATGACATAATTTTAAAACATCCTTAAGTGCTTTCTATTTCTATGTGACTACACAAGACACATGACAAATTAAGATAATTGCACTTAAGAATATAAATGTTACCATCCTTTGACTTTCCTCCATGTTGTAGGCTTTGAAATTCCGCACATGATAATTCTTTAATTCCTACAACATCAATATCTTCCCCGAGATGATATGGGTTTTGAATAACATATTGAAACAACCTTGGGTCAATCTTGAATATGTAGATCATTTGAAGATTGATAGCTTGAGTTGATAAGAATTGAATTAACTTCCTCAAACACCCCAAAGGTTCATATCATCTCCTTCTCCTACAAATCTTGTCAAGCACATTTTGGTACCCATCGCTTGATGGGTCCGTTAAGGTTAGTAAACAAAGATCTAAGAACCCAAGTGTCCTTTGTGCTAGCGTTTGGTAAACTTGTTACCTTTCTAGCACAAGTTGCAATTTTGGGTTGCCTAGTTACATGAAAATTAATTGACAAGCTAGGAGTGGAATTGTTACCAATGGGACAATCCTTGCATTGATGTCCCTTTCTTCGGCATGTGTAGCATAGGCGTTTTTCAAGTTTTGAAGTTTTCTTCTTTCCTTGCTTGTTGCCTGCTACATGGTTAGTAAAAACTTTCTTTTCTAACCCTATGCCTTTTTGTTTTAAATGGGGACAAGATCTAAGCAAGTGTCCTTTCTTAGAGCATTTAAAACAAAGTCTATCATCCTTGTTAATAATCAAGCCATTAATATAGGGACATGACCTAATCAAGTGCCCCATTTCAAAGCATTCACTACACCTCTTAATGTGAAGTGTGGCTTGATCAATACCTTGGATGTTACCTTTTGTGGAGGCGTGGTTGAGGCTTTTGGAGGAGGTGTTGAATTTCATTTTTTGTTTCCTCCTCATGGCAATCCTCAAATCCTTGACATTTTCTTCAAGGGATGTAGTGCATGCCACGGTTGTTCCCGTCTCAAGCTTCTTCACCATGTGATCACGGTTATCTTGAGAAGGTTGGGCAATGCATTTCCCTTTTAGTTGTGTCAAGCTCTTCTTTAGCCTCTCATTTTCTTCTTTGAGCTTTTGATATGAATCATCATTTGTTCCTGCAAATTCTTGCTCAAAGGAAGATTTGCTTGTTGACAAACAACAAGCATTAGCACATGGTAATATAGTATCAATTTGAATACATGTGCATGAGTGAGGTTGTTGGGATTTTAAATTTTCTATCACAACCTCATGAGCAATGTTTAATATGATATGATCATCTATAAGATTTTCATGAGAACATAGAAGCATATCATATTTATTTTGAAAAGCTAGATTTTCAACTTTTAGCTTTTCTATTTGGTCCTTAAGCAAGGTATTCCTATTTACTAATTGAGCGATACAATGTAAAGCGTTATCTTGCTCAATTAAAATAGTTTCATACCTTTGGACCAAATCAACATGAGAGCACTTTAGCTCCTCATGTTCTTTAGTCAACTCGTCAAAGTGTTGCATCTTTATGGAGAGAATATCTTCTAGCCTTTGACGAGCTTCGCTTTGTTCTCTCGCTCTTTCTAGAAGTTTGAGCATGACCGCCTTATCTTCTTGGCTTAGGCGAGCGTAGAGATGCACAAAGCTTCTTTCTTCCTCCTCATCCTCGTTTGTGCTTCCGCTATCATTTTCATTAGCTACACAACACATGTGGGAATCGAAATGGGAAGACAAACCTTTTGGAGAGGTGGATTCATCGTTTGGTCTCCATCGTTCATTTTCTCCTTCTTCCTTGCAAGGGTTAGTATCACAAAAACTAAAGGAAGTTGAGGCATTAAATGAACTATTATGTTTGGACTCATCAAACTTGATTTTAATTCTAGTCCAAATATCATGCGCATCGGGAATGGATTCGTCATAGTTTGATATGAAGGCACGATAATCTTCTTTGCTAAGAGAATTGTTTAAGATGTCAAAAGCTAGGTAGTTTAAGCGATAACATCTTTGATCCTCCTCGGAATTAATTTTTCCATTAAAACTAGAGGGGAAAATACTCTTGTCAATAATTTGTTCTAATTGAGGATGTATGGTTCTAAAGGCATTTATCACATTAGTAGACCATGAATCATAATTAGAACAATCATCAAATAATATCTCAAGAGTTACCTCCTTTTGAGTTGCGTTCGTTGGAGGAGTCTTCTTGTTCTTTTGGGATCTTCTACGAGCCATCACTTCGAGTTGTTAGACTCAAGATGAAGTGCCTACCTTTGATACCAATTGAAAGTCGCCTAGAGGGGGGGTGGATAGGCGAAACCTGAAAATTAAAACTTTATCCCCCAACTAGATCCTTTGATTAGTGGTTAGAACAAGATGAACAATTATCGGAGTATAAAAACTAAGTTCTTGCTGGTAAAGAGTATAGCTTTCAAATAAAGCGGAAGTGATAAATCAATACAACTAATAATTCTATGATAACAAAGCAAGAAAGCTTAGATGAAAAAGAGCACTAACTCAAGTTCTTTTCTTGCGGAGTGTTGCTTCACTTAAATGAGATTTTAACTTGAAGCAACACCAAATGATATGAGCAAAGAATAGTGCAAGAGAACTTAGAGTAAGGGAAAGCAAACAAATCACAAGCAAAAGCACAATGAACACGGGTGATTTGTTTTACCGAGGTTCGGCCCTCGAAGGCCTAGTCCCCGTTGAGGAGTCCACTTAAGGACGGGTCTTTTTCAACCCTTTCCCTCTCTCCCGATCACACAAGGATCGGCGAGCTCTTCTTCTTCTCAAGGATCACTCTCGATCCCACAAGGACCACCACAATCTTTGATGTCTCTTGCTAGCTTTTACAAGCCTCCAACACTTTGGAGGAAGTTTGAATGGGAGTCAAAACTCCACGCGCAAATGAACACAAAGATGAAGCATACACTATCTCTCAATGAATCTCACAGGGCACTAGGGCTAAACTCAATTGAGTAGCTCTCAATTGTTCGCTCTCTCTTTTGTGGCACTTGTGTTGGTTGTAGTGGGCTAGATCTTGTGTATAGGATGTATCAATGAATATATGTGGTTGGGAGGGCTTGAGTATGTCAACTAGATGACTTGGAATGTTGCTTGGACTCCCACACCTTGAAGTGGCCGGTTGGGGTGGTATTTATAGCCACCATCCAAAAACTAGCCGTTGATGAAGTCTGCTGGCGATGGGC
The DNA here is from genome assembly GCF_902167145.1 of Zea mays. Lineage (NCBI taxonomy): Eukaryota > Viridiplantae > Streptophyta > Magnoliopsida > Poales > Poaceae > Zea > Zea mays. The sequence continues at coordinate 207,451,193 of NC_050099.1, read as the reverse complement.
GCACCGGACAGTCCGGTGCACACCGGACATGTCCGGTGCCCCAGCCACGTCATCCTATCCGTTGGGGTTGGAGCTGGTCGACCGTTGGAGGCTTTTGTCCTCATGTGGCACCGGACAGTCCGGTGCACACCGGACAGTCCGGTGCCTCTCTGATCCTCTGCTCTGACTTCTGCCGCGTGTACTGTTCTGCACTGTTTACTGTCAGAGTCGACCGTTGGCGCGAAGATGACCGTTGCTCCGCTGGCACACCGGACAGTCCGGTGCACACCGGACAGTCCGGTGAATTTTAGCGGAGCGGCTGCCGCGTGAACCCGAGGCTGGCGAGTTCTGGAGACCGCGCTTCCTTGGAGCACCGGACATGTCCGGTGCACACCGGACAGTCCGGTGAATTATAACGCGCCGGCTTCCGAGAATTCCCGAGGGTGAAGAGTTTGAGTCTGAGTCCCCTGGTGCACCGGACAGGTACTGTTCACTGTCCGGTGGCACACCGGACAGTCCGGTGCGCCAGACCAGGGGTGCCTTCGGTTGCCCCTTTGCTCCTTTGTTGAATCCAAAACTTGGTCTTTTTATTGGCTGAGTATGAACCTTTTACACCTGTATAATCTATACACTTGGGCAAACTAGTTAGTCCAAAGATTTGTGTTGGGCAATTTAACCACCAAAATTATTTAGGACTTAGGTGTAAGCCTAATTCCCTTTCACTTACGTCGATGACATCGTAGTCAAGACAAGGAAAGCCTCCGACCTCCCCGCCGACCTTGAAACGGCATTCAAGTGTCTCAAGGCAAAAGGCGTAAAACTCAATCCCGAGAAGTGTGTCTTCGGAGTCCCCCGAGGCATGCTCCTGGGGTTCATCGTCTCCGAGCGGGGCATCGAGGCCAACCCGGAGAAAATCGCGGCTATCACCAACATGGGGCCCATCAAGGACTTGAAAGGAGTACAAAGGGTCATGGGATGCCTTGCGGCTCTGAGCCGTTTCATCTCGCGCCTCGGCGAAAGAGGCCTACCTCTGTACCGCCTCTTAAGGAAGACCGAGCGCTTCACTTGGACCCCCGAGGCCGAGGAAGCCCTCGGGAACCTAAAGGCGCTCCTTACAAGCGCGCCCATCTTGGTGCCCCCCCGCTGCCGGAGAAGCCCTCTTGATCTACGTAGCCGTAACCACTCAGGTGGTCAGCACCGCGATCGTAGTCGAGAGACGAGAAGAGGGGCATGCATTGCCCGTCCAGAGGCCGGTCTACTTCATCAATGAGGTACTATCCGAGACCAAAATCTGCTACCCGCAAATTCAGAAGCTACTATACGTTGTAATTCTGACGCGGCGAAAGTTGCGACACTACTTCGAGTCTCATCCGGTGACTGTGGTGTCATCCTTCCCCCTGGGGGAGATCATCCAGTGCCGAGAGGCCTCGGGTAGGATTGCAAAGTGGGCGGTGGAGATCATGGGCGAGACAATCTCGTTCGCTCCTCGGAAGGCCATCAAGTCCCAAGTCTTGGCGAACTTTGTGGCTAAATGGGTCGACACCCAGCTTCCAGCAGCTCCGATCCAACCGGAACTCTAGACCATGTTTTTCGACGGGTCGCTGATGAAAACAAGAGCGGGCGCAGGCCTGCTCTTCATCTCACCCCTCGGGAAGCACCTCCGCTACGTGCTGCACCTCCATTTCCCGGCGTCCAACAACGTGGCCGAGTACGAGGCTCTGGTTAATGGGTTGCGCATCGCCATCGAGCTAGGGGTCCGGCGCCTCGACGCTCGTGGCGACTCGCAGCTTGTCATCGACCAAGTCATGAAGAACTCTCATTGTCGTGATGAAGCGTCCCGATCCTCTGGGACTCAAATGTGATACAATTACTAGTCCCAGGAGGCTAGTAAACACATTTATACATCAGTTGCTTCCAGATCTGCTTAAACGAGACAAACCTATAAAGGTGGCGAACAACTTTAAGAGTTGGTCCACAACTCAAGACATATCATCAGAGTGGGGCTGAAGCAGCCCGATATACGTAGTGAAGCAATTCAGCGGTCCAACAGCCACAGGCAAGGTTGGGAACAGTCGTAACTCTTACCCGATCTCCTTTTTCTGAAAAACAACAAATAAGCAAGGGTGAGTACAAACGTACTCAGCAGCCCACCTTCACCCGTGGAATGGGGAAATCAGATATAATGCATGGAATATGTGGAGCTCAAGATATTTTGCAGAAACAGCAATATTTTATGCAGAGTTGTTTTGAAAAACATTTTGTATTTTTGCAAAGCGCATCCTCTCCAAAAGGAGCAGGAAGTTTTTCAGTATTATAACAAAATCCCCTGGACTAAACCATCCAGGTATCTCAGTAGTTTCCCACTGGTTTTCCTTTTCAAAAACAGCTACTGGACTTCCCGTCCACCATAGCTCACGGCTCAACCGCCGAACCTTTTTTTAAAAACCACTTTTCAAAAGCATCTCTTTTTTTTGAAAACAAAACATTAATTGTCATACCATACCAGACTCATCTATTCCTGTGGACACAGACTATTCGAATAGGTTTTCAAACTCTGCGCAGAGGTGTACACTTTACCCACTAGTTCGGCTCTGCGATCCCATGGCCAATGAGACCCGAATCTGACTCTCTTTCTTTCCCCGCACGTCCTAACCTTAACGGTTATCCAGAAGGAGTTAGGCCACCACCATGTCCAAACCGGACAAAACTTTCCCCCTCCTTATCCTCCCGGTGCTCCCCAGCCTTCATAACCCTGGGGTTGGATCGTACGAGTTCAGATTGAGTGACTGCCCACACAGTCTCGAGTGGTTGTACTATTAAAGAGTATAGATAGTGAAAATGACAAACCGGTCCTTATACGAGGGGATAATCCTTCTGCTCACGCCTAAACCAGCTGAGCCATCACCTTAGGCCCTCCCCTAAACCAGGGAGTCCCTGATTATCCCAACTCACAAGGTGATAAGGGTGAAAACCCTTCATCATACACATTTTGAAAAGCGTTTTCTTTTGAAAACTCACACCCTTTCTCAAATCATTTGTAACAAATATATTAAGGAGTGATTGCGGCAAGCGGCTTGGGTGGCCATAATAACTTGTCACAAAATCATATCATGCATAAAATAACAGGCTGAGGGTTGTGGTTGAAAAACATAGGTAATTTATGCATCAAAGGGATCCAGTGAGCTTGCCGTGCTTATTCGGTGAAGGGGGAAGGGGAGCTCGCGGAACTGGCCTCTGGCTCCACCGCCTAGCGTAGACTTGCAGATCTAGCCTTCACGAGATGGCACGAACGCTCCGATAACTATGCAACATGAACAAGCAAACATACAAACAAGCAAGTATACCAACAAATATTTAGTATAGTGGTCAGAATAGCGATATATGGATGGGTAGAGTCTTGAGTAGAATCTGTGTCATGTGGTGTTGTGATATTACTGGTGGTGGAGCGGAGGTGCTTACCAGGAGGGTGGACTGGAGGCGAAGCGACACTATGCGTGTAGCCGGCAGAGCGGAGTAACTGAGTGGGTGGGGTGTTTGCCTTGGCTGAGGGTGTTGAGTGTGTGTGGAGAGGGAGAGGGTAGCTAGGTGTATTTATAGCTGGGTGTATGTGGTGTAGCACAGTGAAGTTCACTGTTGGTGAGAATAGTGACGAATGAATCGTCTGACTTAGTATGAACAGGAGAGTTATAGGCAGAATATGGGACAAGAGTATTTTGGGAGTTTTCTGGAATATGGGCCATGCTTAAGGGATGACATGGTTGGATAGGGAATAGTTTGATAAGAATTTAGAAACGAGAATTATTGGAATCTGAGTTTGGGAGCCTGGTTCGAAGGAATCTCAAAGTTAAGCGTGCTCAACTTGGAGAAACCTAGGATGGGTGACCAGATGGAAAGTTCCCTACTGGAAGGAAAATCACAGTCACCGGAGTTCGTATGACTGGAATATGGGTCTAGCTGGTCTTAGGTGGACTGGACAACATGATGTATGAGTAGTTGAAATTTGGGGTGATCGGCTAATTGATGAATAGTAACGATGAATAGTGACGACGAAAAAGTTACTAGATATCATCGATGAGTAGTAACGATGATGAATAGTAACACTGAATAGTAACAATGGTGAATAGTGGCAGTGAATAGTAACGATGAATAGTAACGGTGAATAGTAATGGTGAATAGTGATAGTGAATAGTTCGTATGAACGAACGATGAACGATGAATAGGAACTATGAACGAACGGACGAACGATCGAATGATCGGACGAACGAACGATCGGAATTTCGGCAGCATAACGGCAGGAAAAGATTATTTGGACGAACGAACGAACGATCGATCGAATGATCGTACGAACGAACGATCGGAATTTCAGCAGCATAACGGCAGGACAAAGATTATCTGGAAGAACGATGAATAGGGACTATGAACGAACGATGAACGATGAATAGGAACTATGAACGAACGATGAACGATCGAATGATCGAACGAACGAACGATCGGAATTTCGGCAGCATAACGGTAGGAAAAAGATTATTTGGACGAACGAACGAACGAACGATCGAACGATCGGACGAACGGACGAACGAACCAAGAACGATCGGACGAACGATCGAACGATCGGACGAACGAACGAACAAACTAAGAATAGGGGACGAACGATCGAAGAACGATCGAACGATCCTTGTGCTAGTGTGTGCTTGTGTGAAACATGGAGTGGGTGTGTGTGGGGGGGGGAAGAGAGTTGCCATGAAATGGCTTGGGGTGGGATGAGAGGAGGCCCTTGCCCCTCTATTTATAGCCATGGTGGGGGGATTAGGGGGAGGGATGAGAGGATTAGTGGGAGGATGAGATGATTAGTGGGAGGTTAGCATGTATTTGTCTTGTATAAGTGAGATTAGCTTGTAGAGCTCACCGTATGACACTGGAGGCATACGTATACGTATGAGCATGAGAAAAGTTACGAAGAAATATTTGTAGGGACTTGAAAAATGATTATAAAGGTATTTCTTAGGAAGAAAATACTTGGAGATATATTGGTGGAATATTTGGGCAATATTTCTGGAAAGAATTTGAGGGGGATCACTGGGGAAATATCTGGGCAGTATTTCTGAAAAGAAATTGAGGGTGATCACTTGGGAAATATTTGTAGGATATTTTGAGGAGGATTTTGGAGAGAATATAGACCACTATACTTTATTTGTTGATATCAACTCGCAAACGAACATTTTGAAATGAAATTTGAAATTCATTTTGAATTTAGAGCAAGTTTGAGAAAATTTCAGAATTTGAATTTTTGGGATGCTACAAATCTACCCCACTTAAAAGGAATCTCGTCCTCGAGATTTGGCTTAGAAGGGTTATGGGTATAGCTTTACTTCAGCTACATATCTTCACTTTGCAAACTCTTCGAGGAGATGGAACTTCAACAAAATCTAGCCTTTCTGGAGCATCCGGTTGCTGATTGCAAACGCTGATTCTGGCTACTCAAAGATCATCTTCAGGCTTCTCGCTTTCGCTTGGCAGCTAGCTTATTGAGGAAGCATCAATGCCAACACGCAAACCTTTCTCTTGCGAACTTCCACATGGATTCCTTCCTTGATTGGTCTTCTGGTGCTTCATCAACAAAACTTGGGTGACCACTTCTCATCCAGAAACTTATATGCTTTGATGATCTGGTCCTCCACAAGCTTGCTACATGCCTTCTTCTTTTTCTCCATAGCAGGAACCTTGCTGGAACACTACCCCACTTAAAAAGAAAGAGGGTAGAACTCTTGAATCTTGGGGATTTGAACTCCTTGAAGTACCTCATAACAAAGGTGTTACGGGGCCTTCTTCTGCTGTTGCTGCTTGAGCTGGCTGCGGAGGGATGACTGGCACAGGGTTGATTCTGGGAGAACCTTCTTCTTATCTTCTCTTCAATATCTTCTTTTCTCTTCTCACTTTTCACTTTTCACTGCCTCTTTCTTTCTCTTTGCTCTTCCCACTGGAGGAGTCTATCGATGAGTATTACCATCATACAGAGGAGGAAACCAAAGACTATGAATGTCACACCCGGGTTTTAGGGGTCCAAAGCCCGAGCGCGAACATAAACACCAGGTGTGCTGGGACCAAGTCTCACACATATGATGCATAGTGGCACAGGATCGAATTTCACATCTTTACTATATAACAGGAGTTCTATACAAAATAATTAAATAATTACATCATATGAGGAAACGATCCAGCAACCCAAAGTTGACTAGGAGACGACGGCCTAGATCACTCACGAACTCATCACAGCATCCTCCACGCGCCTCATCCTGTGGTACCTGCTCTTGACCTGTGGGGGGTGTGAGACAACAAGAGTGAGCTCACATACGTTCATCGCTCAACAAGTTGTGGGGAATAATGTGAACGAACTCGCCAAAGGTGGGAGTTCATGTGAAGTGTAAGGCTTACCAAAGAGGATGGTTAGAGCTGAGCATTGCTTTTAAAGTTGGTCAAAATTTTATTAGCAATTACTAAGTATAAGTAAATACCAACCTAATTAAATAGTAGAACAAAAGTAACAACCTCACCTGCAATGCAATGCATATGACAAATTGAGTTTAAGTTCCATAATTTAATCATGTGAGGGTCCGAGCTGCTCATGACCGTGAGCACGGCTAGTATACCAGTTTTACACTCTGCAGAGGTTGCGCATCTTTACCCACAAGTCATGTTACCCATCTGCCAAGGGATCGCGACTTCCCATACACCTCTACCGAGGAGGCGAGGCAGGGTAACACTACGAGGCCTTTACAAAGTTCCACTAGCTTCAGAAAACCCGCTACAGTTTATAGGAAGCTCCAATGCAGGAATCCCTTGCAGGACCGCCATCGCAGCAAAATCCTCCCGAGGGCCTCCCTACACTGACCACTCCCCTACTGCCCTTGCCCCTTTCGGGTAAGGTAGTCTTCCACTAGCTTTCCTAATTAATCAGCCAAGGGCATCCCATTAAACCCTTGTGGTAGCACTGTTTTCCCGGGTGGTCGCTCCATGTTCCAATTAACATAATGATCTTATCATGAACAGTAAATAGCAACTGATAACAAAAGTATGAATAATATGTATCTCAATGCCCAAATCCACATATAGCACTAGCAAGTACTACCCAGAAAGTTTAGTGGTAAACAAGGCATAAAGATAGACAAACTAGGGTAACCTATTAGGTCCCATCAAATTAACCTATGCAGATCATTATGATTAATTAGAACATGAGTGGGTAAAAGAAGTGATCAAGGGCACAACTTGCCTGGGACTTGAGATTCCAGGTACCAACTTGCTCTTCAGATGACACGTGTCCTCACGCTAGTCGTAGCATTACAAACAAACAGTGTATAGGTAAAATTAACATTACACCAAACATAAGGATAAACTGTATAATTATGATCTACGCGTTGCTACAAGATCGTAGAAACAAGAACCCCTAAATTCGGAGCTACGGATATTGAGTTATGAATTTCTAAAATCATTTAGCACCTAGAATAGATTAATTCAATTGAGCAAATTTTAATTCAAGTTTCATGGTTAAGCAAAGGTACGAGGTGATAAACAACATTAATACAAAATTATTGCAACCGGAATGACTCAATTTGGAGTTAAAATGAATTAACTATGAATTATACAAGTTTATGGAATTATTTTCATACTAAAAACCTATTTCTTTATTAATTCCTGAATATCCTAAGTGTTCTGGACTGGGCATCAAATAATACAAAACTCAGGGTTCAATCTGTAACAATTCCCTAGACTCAGGCTAAACCAGAGAAGGACTGCGGGTTGATACTGAGGAAATAGAGGGGCTCTTTTGTAAAGCATACGGCCGTAGGGGGAGGTACGAGGCTGTTTGGGACGCTCGATCTGAATTCTACGGTGGAGATTAGATCTACATTAATCCGAATGGGTACGCGATTCTGACCATCAGATCCGAGATCTACGACATTGGATAAGTCCGAGCAAAACGTTACCTCGGCCATACGATCTGAGCCACGTATTTCCTGATCCACGGTCAATGAGTCATCTTCATCCTTCCCCATCCGCTTGACCCAGGACGGCGCCACACCATGGACTTCGGTGAGGCGAGTCCCAGGCCACCGTGCTCCCCACGCCGTTGCGCATCTTCACCGAGTCATGCCCATCGAGGTCCCAAGAGCACCGAACGCCCTAATGCAGTTGGCGGCCTCCTCCACTAACTCTCCCTTCTCTCTCTTTCATCGACGAAGCTCGGTGCGAGTTTCCCCAATGGCGGCAGCACACACACACGGGATGTCGTAGCCCCATCGTCGACGAGAAACGCCGGTCGGGGCTTCTCCTCACACAAGGCCATGGTGGCGCCCCTCTGCACTCACCCCCATGGCTACGCTTGGACGCTTGGTGACCACGACGTGGATCGGGATGGCAAGGGCGGTTTCTGGGCTCCATCTATTTATGGCTGGGCAAGCATCAAGGTGGAGTGGTGGCGGAGTCAGATCCGAGATTCCCGGCGGATTTAGCTGCAACAACCGAGCAGGGAGATGGTTCAGGCGAGATTCTTGCGCGGGATTTGCTCCTGGTTTGTTGAGCTTTGCCATCGAACGACCGAGCTCCAGCGGATGTGGGGAAAGTTGTTGACGCCGCTAGGGGATACGCTGCGCAATCTCCGATTGAGAAGGGAGAGAAGAGGAACAATGGTTCCAGGTCCCACCCGTCAGCTTCCTGCGCGCGATGAAGGTTAGGCTGGGCGTGCTCCCAAGATTACGATGGTAGTGGTTGCAACCGCTTGGTCCGAACCTCACGGAGAAGAAGACCTGGCATGATGGCCCCACCCGCTGGCTGCAGAGAAGTTGGAAGGCGATTGTGGTGGTGTAGCTGTTGTGCGGGCTGAGCAAGGACACATGTGTGCCTGGTGTGGACGGCTTGTGATCCGCATTTGCCAAGGCCGTTCGGCCTTATCCCTCCAACTTCCCATCCGTGCATGACAATCGTTGACTGGATTAATGGCTGCATGTTGCGAGTACCTGGCTACATGTGCGTATGAAGGTAACTACGTGCGCGATAATAGCATATGGTGGCCACAACAGATAGCTATGTGCGCGACGAATTAGGACCGTAGCCTCCCATGATCCACGTTGATTTATCTAAAATAAAAACAATATTTGCATGGGGCCTTAAATAACTAAATATAGATTCATCAAACAGTTACCAGGGGAGAGAAAAAAAAACCAGCCTCCACATTGCGGTGATAGAGCATGCGCACGATTGAGAGGCTGGCGAGGGTGTGATCGATTGGGCTGGGTTTGGGGAAGTCGGCCCAGATACAGGTTATTCTTTCTTTTCTGTTATTCTTTTATGTTTTTATTTTCTGTTTTCTTTTCCTTTTAATTTCTAGAATTCAAATTTGAATTCAATTCAAATTGTGAGCTTATACTCATTTTAATTGTACTTATTGAACCCAATAATATGAAATGTCCAATTATTTTTATATCTATTTCTTTATTTTATATAACATTTTCCTTCTCTTCTCTAACCACTAATTTGCAAACTAGGGTTAAATTCTCAAATTTGGATATTAATATATTTCTTTTTATATTACTTTTATAATGTCACAAAATGCACACAAAATAAAGTCCAGCATGATGCATAATTTAGTGGCATATTTGTTTATTAATTATTTGTTTTAAATATGGTGTTCACATGTGATGGTAAATAGAGATAACACACACATATAGGTAAAGGGAATATTTTTTTCCTTTTATATTATCTCTTACAAATTGGGTATTACAAATCCTACCCCCCTTAAAAAGAATCTCGTCCTCGAGATTTGTGAGAAAAGGGATACAGAAGGATTGGTTTGTAATTTGGCTTTTTGTCTATAACTGGTTCAAAAATCTAGAGTTTTTTTTGTCAATGGTGGGTGATTATGAGAGCATAGGTATCCAAATACTTATTATGTGGGATAAAAGATGGATAGGTTAGGGCAAGAATAGCCAGGGGTAAGAAAGTTTATGGTGAGGAAGAACTCCGTGTTGGGTGGTAATGCATCTGAAGGTTGAGTTCGACTTCTCTTCTTCCTTGACGAGGTTGATCTTTTCCTTTTCCAGCCTTGGTCTCATTAATTTGATGTTACTGTATATCAGCAGAGTTGGGACATATGGTCGAAGTAGTTATGGATGAGATGGACTATATGATGTAGGTCAAAAGTTTGTTTGATGTTAGGTGGGGAAAGACAGATTATGCAATCCATCATGACTCTACTGGTTGAGTTAGATCTTTTTGCTCTTGGTTGTTATTCTAGAGTGGGATAAATATGCTAATTAGGGCAAGATGAATCCATAAGGATAGGTAGAATCTTTTGAGGTCCGTTAGATCTATTAGGGTGACATTTTTTTGAAGATAAGATGAATCTACTAAGGTAATAGAGTATCTTTTAAGATAAGATGAATCTACTAAGGTAATAGAGTATCTTTTAAGATAAGATAGATATTGTTTAGGCTAGATACTTTAATGAGGGATAATCTAGTTTGTCTAATTATTTTATAAGTATTTTTCCCTATATGTATATGCAGATGTAATTGTGGACATTACTCCACAACTCATCACACTCAATCAAAGATCCAAATCAGACAAATATCATAAGAACAAGCATTCAAGCATACAGATAAAAAAAATAGTTTTGTTTTTGTCCCTGAGATTAGGTCTCCTATTCCTAAAGGTCACTTTAGGTACAGGATTTCAAAGTGTGAAATCCACATTTGTCTTTAGAAGAAAAAGGTAAGAATAATCAGAGTAAGCGGAAATAGATGAGAAAAGATCAAGATAAGTGTAGAAAAGAATCAGAGTAGCAAAGGTAAGTAAGTATTGGTTGTCCAGTTCTATCTAGGTTTCGTCCTACAGTCAACATTCCTCTGATACCACTTCTGTCACACCCGGGTTTTAGGGGTCCAAAGCCCGAGCGCGAACATAAACACCAGGTGTGCTGGGACCAAGTCTCACACATATGATGCATAGTGGCACAGGATCGAATTTCACATCTTTACTATATAACAGGAGTTCTATACAAAATAATTAAATAATTACATCATATGAGGAAACGATCCAGCAACCCAAAGTTGACTAGGAGACGACGGCCTAGAACACTCACGAACTCATCACAGCATCCTCCACGCGCCTCATCCTGTGGTACCTGCTCTTGACCTGTGGGGGGTGTGAGACAACAAGAGTGAGCTCACATACGTTCATCGCTCAACAAGTTGTGGGGAATAATGTGAACGAACTCGCCAAAGGTGGGAGTTCATGTGAAGTGTAAGGCTTACCAAAGAGGATGGTTAGAGCTGAGCATTGCTTTTAAAGTTGGTCAAAATTTTATTAGCAATTACTAAGTATAAGTAAATACCAACCTAATTAAATAGTAGAACAAAAGTAACAACCTCACCTGCAATGCAATGCATATGACAAATTGAGTTTAAGTTCCATAATTTAATCATGTGAGGGTCCGAGCTGCTCATGACCGTGAGCACGGCTAGTATACCAGTTTTACACTCTGCAGAGGTTGCGCATCTTTACCCACAAGTCATGTTACCCATCTGCCAAGGGATCGCGACTTCCCATACACCTCTACCGAGGAGGCGAGGCAGGGTAACACTACGAGGCCTTTACAAAGTTCCACTAGCTTCAGAAAACCCGCTACAGTTTATAGGAAGCTCCAATGCAGGAATCCCTTGCAGGACCGCCATCGCAGCAAAATCCTCCCGAGGGCCTCCCTACACTGACCACTCCCCTACTGCCCTTGCCCCTTTCGGGTAAGGTAGTCTTCCACTAGCTTTCCTAATTAATCAGCCAAGGGCGTCCCATTAAACCCTTGTGGTAGCACTGTTTTCCCGGGTGGTCGCTCCATGTTCCAATTAACATAATGATCTTATCATGAACAGTAAATAGCAACTGATAACAAAAGTATGAATAATATGTATCTCAATGCCCAAATCCACATATAGCACTAGCAAGTACTACCCAGAAAGTTTAGTGGTAAACAAGGCATAAAGATAGACAAACTAGGGTAACCTATTAGGTCCCATCAAATTAACCTATGCAGATCATTATGATTAATTAGAACATGAGTGGGTAAAAGAAGTGATCAAGGGCACAACTTGCCTGGGACTTGAGATTCCAGGTACCAACTTGCTCTTCAGATGACACGTGTCCTCACGCTAGTCGTAGCATTACAAACAAACAGTGTATAGGTAAAATTAACATTACACCAAACATAAGGATAAACTGTATAATTATGATCTACGCGTTGCTACAAGATCGTAGAAACAAGAACCCCTAAATTCGGAGCTACGGATATTGAGTTATGAATTTCTAAAATCATTTAGCACCTAGAATAGATTAATTCAATTGAGCAAATTTTAATTCAAGTTTCATGGTTAAGCAAAGGTACGAGGTGATAAACAACATTAATACAAAATTATTGCAACCGGAATGACTCAATTTGGAGTTAAAATGAATTAACTATGAATTATACAAGTTTATGGAATTATTTTCATACTAAAAACCTATTTCTTTATTAATTCCTGAATATCCTAAGTGTTCTGGACTGGGCATCAAATAATACAAAACTCAGGGTTCAATCTGTAACAATTCCCTAGACTCAGGCTAAACCAGAGAAGGACTGCGGGTTGATACTGAGGAAATAGAGGGGCTCTTTTGTAAAGCATACGGCCGTAGGGGGAGGTACGAGGCTGTTTGGGACGCTCGATCTGAATTCTACGGTGGAGATTAGATCTACATTAATCCGAATGGGTACGCGATTCTGACCATCAGATCCGAGATCTACGACATTGGATAAGTCCGAGCAAAACGTTACCTCGGCCATACGATCTGAGCCACGTATTTCCTGATCCACGGTCAATGAGTCATCTTCATCCTTCCCCATCCGCTTGACCCAGGACGGCGCCACACCATGGACTTCGGTGAGGCGAGTCCCAGGCCACCGTGCTCCCCACGCCGTTGCGCATCTTCACCGAGTCATGCCCATCGAGGTCCCAAGAGCACCGAACGCCCTAATGCAGTTGGCGGCCTCCTCCACTAACTCTCCCTTCTCTCTCTTTCATCGACGAAGCTCGGTGCGAGTTTCCCCAATGGCGGCAGCACACACACACGGGATGTCGTAGCCCCATCGTCGACGAGAAACGCCGGTCGGGGCTTCTCCTCACACAAGGCCATGGTGGCGCCCCTCTGCACTCACCCCCATGGCTACGCTTGGACGCTTGGTGACCACGACGTGGATCGGGATGGCAAGGGCGGTTTCTGGGCTCCATCTATTTATGGCTGGGCAAGCATCAAGGTGGAGTGGTGGCGGAGTCAGATCCGAGATTCCCGGCGGATTTAGCTGCAACAACCGAGCAGGGAGATGGTTCAGGCGAGATTCTTGCGCGGGATTTGCTCCTGGTTTGTTGAGCTTTGCCATCGAACGACCGAGCTCCAGCGGATGTGGGGAAAGTTGTTGACGCCGCTAGGGGATACGCTGCGCAATCTCCGATTGAGAAGGGAGAGAAGAGGAACAATGGTTCCAGGTCCCACCCGTCAGCTTCCTGCGCGCGATGAAGGTTAGGCTGGGCGTGCTCCCAAGATTACGATGGTAGTGGTTGCAACCGCTTGGTCCGAACCTCACGGAGAAGAAGACCTGGCATGATGGCCCCACCCGCTGGCTGCAGAGAAGTTGGAAGGCGATTGTGGTGGTGTAGCTGTTGTGCGGGCTGAGCAAGGACACATGTGTGCCTGGTGTGGACGGCTTGTGATCTGCATTTGCCAAGGCCGTTCGGCCTTATCCCTCCAACTTCCCATCCGTGCATGACAATCGTTGACTGGATTAATGGCTGCATGTTGCGAGTACCTGGCTACATGTGCGTATGAAGGTAACTACGTGCGCGATAATAGCATATGGTGGCCACAACAGATAGCTATGTGCGCGACGAATTAGGACCGTAGCCTCCCATGATCCACGTTGATTTATCTAAAATAAAAACAATATTTGCATGGGGCCTTAAATAACTAAATATAGATTCATCAAACAGTTACCAGGGGAGAGAAAAAAAACCAGCCTCCACATTGCGGTGATAGAGCATGCGCACGATTGAGAGGCTGGCGAGGGTGTGATCGATTGGGCTGGGTTTGGGGAAGTCGGCCCAGATACAGGTTATTCTTTCTTTTCTGTTATTCTTTTATGTTTTTATTTTCTGTTTTCTTTTCCTTTTAATTTCTAGAATTCAAATTTGAATTCAATTCAAATTGTGAGCTTATACTCATTTTAATTGTACTTATTGAACCCAATAATATGAAATGTCCAATTATTTTTATATCTATTTCTTTATTTTATATAACATTTTCCTTCTCTTCTCTAACCACTAATTTGCAAACTAGGGTTAAATTCTCAAATTTGGATATTAATATATTTCTTTTTATATTACTTTTATAATGTCACAAAATGCACACAAAATAAAGTCCAGCATGATGCATAATTTAGTGGCATATTTGTTTATTAATTATTTGTTTTAAATATGGTGTTCACATGTGATGGTAAATAGAGATAACACACACATATAGGTAAAGGGAATATTTTTTTCCTTTTATATTATCTCTTACAAATTGGGTATTACAATGAACCACGTACAACAGTCTTCAACCCAAGAATCACCAAGCATTGTGACCTTAGGGGCGAGGGAGTGGGAAAATGGAGTTGCTTGCAATTTGGCAGAGGGGATTTTATCGGGGCTGTTTTTGCTTTGTGCGAGATGGGAGTTGAGGGAGCTGGTTGGGGGGGGGGGGTTTATAGGCGAGCGGGGTTGTTCGGTTGCGGAGTAGTGGTGATGGAGTAGGTGCTACGCGGCAGCGGGTGCGATAAGGGGAGGGGGGCCTGGTGTTGCCGGCGATGATGGTGGCGGTGGGTGCGCTGCAAAGGTGGCGTGGGCGGCGGTAGTGCGCTGCAAAGGGGGGGCGTGGGGCGGTGGTAGTGCGTATGGAGGCGGGCACGCGTGCGAGGGGCACGGGTGAGTGGTGGGGTCAATGACCCTGATGTTTGTGGTCTCTGGTTGCAAGAATCTTTGCCTCTCTGTATGGTAATAACTCCTTCTGTCCTCTTTTCCTATTTACTTTGACTCAGGGGCAGTGCTTTGATTCTCACGGTCGGTCCTTTTGACTGAGCGACTGGATAGGTTCCTCTGTAGCTTATTCTAGGCTTCAAGGGTAAGCTTCCCGATATCTTCTTGGGTAAGGCACTTTTCTCTTGAGATGGGTTAAGATGAGAATGGAAGCATAAGGTGAGGATTAGATCTAATTTGTGATCTATGTTTTTAGAGAAAACCTTTCTTAAAAAGAAAGAAAACACACAAGCTCAGCAATGATAAGCACAAACAAATCAAATATTTTGAATAGGGGAAGAATAGAGTTTTTCCAAAGCACGAACTACTCAGATTCGGGGGCTAAGCATAACTACTATTGCTTGGCTCCTGAATTGAGAACTATGCTAAATGCAACTTATGAGCACTAACGTTAAAGCATCACATATGCACTCAAAAGGGAGGAAAACATCAAGCAAAATTCATTTTGAAATGCCCTAGGGGGCCACACAATTAGAGTTTTTCAAAACACGAGTCTACACGATTACCTCTCATACATGCAGGGCTCTGGCCAAAGTGAAGAAAAACTTCACTACCCAATGCATGCAGAGGACTGGGCATAACTAACTCAGATCTGGCAGCTTCTCTTTTAGCGAGGCTTGCACACAACTTCAATCTGAGACATCTCCTGGATGGGTTAAGAGGGAGCTGATGTTGATGACTTCTTCTGGCGGCGACTGAGATGGCAGGACAGGGTCGAACTCTTCTTCAAGCGGGACTGGCTCTTGTAGTTCCTTAGAGGGCGGCGGTGCTGGCGGGGTGCTTGCAGCTTCTTCCTTGACTTCAAGGGATGGTGCTGGAATCTTCTTCATGGTGAGGGGCTCACACAACTCCGGCGGGGGATCTTGGGAGGACTCGGGGTGCTCTTGCTTATCCATAGCCTTAGGGGAGACTGGAATTCCTTCCAAGACTATGACTCCTTCCGGGAGTTCCCAAGCCTTCTTCTCTCCTCTGATAGAGACCGGGTGACATTCAAGAATCTGGGGGTCTTCAGCTCTCCTGGGTTGAACTGGGTTGGATGGAGCGGGCTCTTGGATCCGCAGGGCTCTACGTTGGTTATGGGTTACCAAGTAGGCCTCCATCAGCTTCTGGACATGCTCATCCTTGGCTTGCTTCAGGGCTTCAACAGCAATGAGTTCACGACTTTCTAAGGCAGCTACACGGGCTTGAGCTGTGGTGAGATCCACATGGAGCTTACGGTTGAGCTTCTCTGCATCTTCTGCTCGGGCAATCATCTGACGGTGGTGCCGAGCCAAGAAATCATACTGTGCATCCAGGGTGAGCAGGTATGCAGTGAGGTACATGACGGTGGGGTCGTCCTCAAGCAGCTGCTTCCCTTCCAATGCACGCATCCTGGCCCTCCAAACTGGACGGTCTCTCTGAAAGGGTGGAAAGAATCTGAGCGGGGTGTCGGCCACTTCTTCTTCGTAGATCTGACACAGGGCCCTCAATGCCTTGCGAGCGACGACTTGGCAGGTGTCTTTGAATCTGTGTCCAGCAGCAGTGACACTCCATTCCACATGGTGTGGACTAGACCCAATGTATACAGTCACGACACACTTCTCTGTGCCATGCTCGACGAACTCACGACCATCATACTCTGGCTGGCTCCTGGTTCCGAGGCGGACTGTGCATGCTCTCAGCAACTTGGGGAAACCATCTTCATTCTGGCAGAAGCTGGTTTGGCACTGAACCTCCATCTGACTTCTGAGAGAAGGAAAGGGGGAAAACATTTTTGAAATGAAGGGATGAGAGCAAGAATTTTTTTAAGAAAATAGTTTTGACTCAAAAACTTTTGATCAGGCTAAGGGTTACGTCCTGCGGCCAACCTAACAGCTCTGATACCACCTGAAGCGTCCCGATCCTCTGGGACTCAAATGTGATACAATTACTAGTCCCAGGAGGCTAGTAAACACATTTATACATCAGATGCTTCCAGATCTGCTTAAACGAGACAAACCTATAAAGGTGGCGAACAACTTTAAGAGTTGGTCCACAACTCAAGACATATCATCAGAGTGGGGCTGAAGCAGCCCGATATACGCAGTGAAGCAATTCAGCGGTCCAACAGCCACAGGCAAGGTTGGGAACAGTCGTAACTCTTACCCGATCTCCTTTTTCTGAAAAACAACAAATAAGCAAGGGTGAGTACAAACGTACTCAGCAGCCCACCTTCACCCGTGGAATGGGGAAATCAGATATAATGCATGGAATATGTGGAGCTCAAGATATTTTGCAGAAACAGCAATATTTTATGCAGAGTTGTTTTGAAAAACATTTTGTATTTTTGCAAAGCGCATCCTCTCCAAAAGGAGCAGGAAGTTTTTCAGTATTATAACAAAATCCCCTGGACTAAACCATCCAGGTATCTCAGTAGTTTCCCACTGGTTTTCCTTTTCAAAAACAGCTACTGGACTTCCCGTCCACCATAGCTCACGGCTCAACCGCCGAACCTTTTTTTAAAAACCACTTTTCAAAAGCATCTCTTTTTTTTTGAAAACAAAACATTAATTGTCATACCATACCAGACTCATCCATTCCTGTGGACACAGACTATTCGAATAGGTTTTCAAACTCTGCGCAGAGGTGTACACTTTACCCACTAGTTCGGCTCTGCGATCCCATGGCCAATGAGACCCGAATCCGACTCTCTTTCTTTCCCCGCACGTCCTAACCTTAACGGTTATCCGGAAGGAGTCAGGCCACCACCATGTCCAAACCGGACAAAACTTTCCCCCTCATTATCCTCCCGGTGCTCCCCAGCCTTCATAACCCTGGGGTTGGATCGTACGAGTTCAGATTGAGTGACTGCCCACACAGTCTCGAGTGGTTGTACTATTAAAGAGTATAGGTAGTGAAAATGACAAACCGGTCCTTATACGAGGGGATAATCCTTCTGCTCACGCCTAAACCAGCTGAGCCATCACCTTAGGCCCTCCCCTAAACCAGGGAGTCCCTGATTATCCCACTCACAAGGTGATAAGGGTGAAAACCCTTCATCATACACATTTTGAAAAGCGTTTTCTTTTGAAAACTCACACCCTTTCTCAAATCATTTGTAACAAATATATTAAGGAGTGATTGCGGCAAGCGGCTTGGGTGGCCATAATAACTTGTCACAAAATCATATCATGCATAAAATAACAGGCTGAGGGTTGTGGTTGAAAAACATAGGTAATTTATGCATCAAAGGGATCTAGTGAGCTTGCCGTGCTTATTCGGTGAAGGGGGAAGGGGAGCTCGCGGAACTGGCCTCTGGCTCCACCGCCTAGCGTAGACTTGCAGATCTGGCCTTCACGAGATGGCACGAACGCTCTGATAACTATGCAACATGAACAAGCAAACATACAAACAAGCAAGTATACCAACAAATATTTAGTATAGTGGTCAGAATAGCGATATATGGATGGGTAGAGTCTTGAGTAGAATCTGTGTCATGTGGTGTTGTGATATTACTGGTGGTGGAGCGGAGGTGCTTACCAGGAGGGTGGACTGGAGGCGAAGCGACACTATGCGTGTAGCCGGCAGAGCGGAGTAACTGAGTGGGTGGGGTGTTTGCCTTGGCTGAGGGTGTTGAGTGTGTGTGGAGAGGGAGAGGGTAGCTAGGTGTATTTATAGCTGGGTGTATGTGGTGTAGCACAGTGAAGTTCACTGTTGGTGAGAATAGTGACGAATGAATCGTCTGACTTAGTATGAACAGGAGAGTTATAGGCAGAATATGGGACAAGAGTATTTTGGGAGTTTTCTGGAATATGGGCCATGCTTAAGGGATGACATGGTTGGATAGGGAATAGTTTGATAAGAATTTAGAAACGAGAATTATTGGAATCTGAGTTTGGGAGCCTGGTTCGAAGGAATCTCAAAGTTAAGCGTGCTCAACTTGGAGAAACCTAGGATGGGTGACCAGATGGAAAGTTCCCTACTGGAAGGAAAATCACAGTCACCGGAGTTCGTATGACTGGAATATGGGTCTAGCTGGTCTTAGGTGGACTGGACAACATGATGTATGAGTAGTTGAAATTTGGGGTGATCGGCTAATTGATGAATAGTAACGATGAATAGTGACGACGAAAAAGTTACTAGATATCATCGATGAGTAGTAACGATGATGAATAGTAACGATGATGAATAGTAACACTGAATAGTAACAATGGTGAATAGTGGCAGTGAATAGTAACGATGAATAGTAACGGTGAATAGTAATGGTGAATAGTGATAGTGAATAGTTCGTATGAACGAACGATGAACGATGAATAGGAACTATGAACGAACGGACGAACGATCGAATGATCGGACGAACGAACGATCGGAATTTCGGCAGCATAACGGCAGGAAAAGATTATTTGGACGAACGAACGAACGAACGATCGAATGATCGTACGAACGAACGAACGGAATTTCGGCAGCATAACGGCAGGACAAAGATTATCTGGAAGAACGATGAATAGGGACTATGAACGAACGATGAACGATGAATAGGAACTATGAACGAACGATGAACGATCGAATGATCGAACGAACGAACGATCGGAATTTCGGCAGCATAATGGTAGGAAAAAGATTATTTGGACGAACGAACGAACGAACGAACGATCGAACGATCGGACGAACGGACGAACGGACCATGAACGATCGGACGAACGATCGAACGATCGGACGAACGAACGAACAAACTAAGAACAGGGGACGAACGATCGAAGAACGATCGAACGATCCTTGTGCTAGTGTGTGCTTGTGTGAAACATGGAGTGGGTGTGGGGGGGGGGGAAGAGAGTTGCCATGAAATGGCTTGGGGTGGGATGAG
The DNA here is from genome assembly GCF_902167145.1 of Zea mays. Classification (NCBI taxonomy): domain Eukaryota; kingdom Viridiplantae; phylum Streptophyta; class Magnoliopsida; order Poales; family Poaceae; genus Zea; species Zea mays. Next base: position 207,431,243 of record NC_050099.1, on the reverse strand, counting down.
AGGAGGCCCTTGCCCCTCTATTTATAGCCATGGTGGGGGGATTAGGGGGAGGGATGAGAGGATTAGTGGGAGGATGAGATGATTAGTGGGAGGTTAGCATGTATTTGTCTTGTATAAGTGAGATTAGCTTGTAGAGCTCACCGTATGACACTGGAGGCATACGTATACGTATGAGCATGAGAAAAGTTACGAAGAAATATTTGTAGGGACTTGAAAAATGATTATAAAGGTATTTCTTAGGAAGAAAATACTTGGAGATATATTGGTGGAATATTTGGGCAATATTTCTGGAAAGAATTTGAGGGGGATCACTGGGGAAATATCTGGGCAGTATTTCTGAAAAGAAATTGAGGGTGATCACTTGGGAAATATTTGTAGGATATTTTGAGGAGGATTTTGGAGAGAATATAGACCACTATACTTTATTTGTTGATATCAACTCGCAAACGAACATTTTGAAATGAAATTTGAAATTCATTTTGAATTTAGAGCAAGTTTGAGAAAATTTCAGAATTTGAATTTTTGGGATGCTACACGTGACCCGAAGATGGAAGCCTACTGCGACGAGGTTCGGCGCCTGGAGGACAAGTTCTATAGGCTCGAGCTCAACCACATCGCTCGATGATACAACGAGACTGCGGACGAGCTGGCTAAGATAGCCTCGGGGCGGACAACGGTTCCTCCGGACGTCTTCTCCCGATACCTACATCAACCCTCCGTCAAGACCGACGACACGCCCGAGCCCGAGGAGGCCTCGGCCCAGCCCGAGGCACCCTCGGCCCCCGAGGGTGACGCATTGCGCGTCGAGGAAGAGCGGAATGGGGTCACGCCTAATCGAAACTGGTAGACCCCATACCTGCAATATCTCCACCGAGGAGAGCTACCCCTAGACAGAGCCGAAGCTTGGCGACTGGCGCGGCGCGCCAAGTCGTTCGTCTTGCTGGGTGACGGAAAGGAGCTCTACCACCGCAGCCCCTCAGGCGTCCTCCAACGATGCATATCCATCGCCGAAGGTCAGGAGCTATTGCAAGAAATACACTTGGGGGCTTGCGGTCACCACGCAGCACCTCGGGCCCTCGTTGGAAACGCCTTCCGACAGGGTTTCTACTAGCCAACCGCGGTGGCCGACGCCACTAGGATTGTACGCACCTGCCAAGGGTGTCAATTCTACGCAAGGCAGACGCACCTGCCCGCTCAGGCCTTGCAAACAATTCCCATCACTTGGCCATTTGCTGTGTGGGGTCTGGACCTCGTCGGCCCCTTGTAGAAGGCACCCGGGGGCTACACGCACCTGTTGGTCGCTATCGACAAATTCTCCAAGTGGATTGAGGTCCGACCCCTAAACATCATCAGGTCCGAACAGGCAGTGGCGTTCTTCACCAACATCATCCATCGCTTCGGGGTCCCGAACTCCATCATCACCGACAACGGCACCCAGTTCACTGGCAGAAAGTTCCTGGACTTCTGCGAGGACCACCACATCCGGGTGGACTGGGCCGCCGTAGCTCACCCCATGACGAATGGACAGGTAGAGCGTGCCAACGGCATGATTCTACAGGGACTCAAGCTGAGGATCTACAACGACCTCAACAAGTTCGGCAGGCGATGGATGAAGGAACTCCCCTCGGTGGTCTGGAGTCTGAGGACGACGCCAAGCTGAGCCACGGGCTTCACGCCATTCTTTCTAGTCTATGGGGCTGAGGCTATCTTGCCCATAGACTTAGAATACGGTTCCCCGAGGACGAGGGCGTACGACGACCGAAGCAACCAGTCCAGCCGAGAAGACTCACTGGACCAGCTGGAAGAGGCTCGGGACATGGCCTTACTACACTCAGCAAGGTATCATCAATCCCTGCGACGCTACCACGCTCGAGGGGTTCGGTCCCGAGACCTCCATGTGGGGGACTTGGTGCTTCGGCTACGACAAGACGCCCGAGGGCGCCACAAGCTCACGCCTCCCTGGGAAGGGCCGTTTACCATCGCCAAGATTTTGAAGCCCGGAACATACAAGCTGGCCAACAGTCAAGGCGAGGTCTACAACAACGCTTGGAACATCCGACAACTACGTCGCTTTTACCCTTAAGATGTTTTCGAGTCGTTCATATACCTCGTTTACATACACAAATAAAGTCTAACCATCAAGGAAGGGTCAGCCTTGCCTCGGCAAAGCCCGACCCTCCCTCGAGGGCTAGAAGGGGGGAACCCCCCTCTCCATCAAAATTTTCCTCGGAAAAAGTCTTTCTGCCAGAACATCTTTTGTGTTTTTCAACTACTTCGATAGTGGGATCCTGAAAACGACGGAGTACACGTAAGCGGCAAGGCCGACCGAGCCGAGGGACTCCTACGCCTCCGGGATACGGATACCTCACTCATCACCTTCTGCGATAAGTAACTCACGCTCGGATAAGCGATTCCGCTGACCGAACAAGTCTTAAATGCTCAAAAACTTTTCTGCCAAAATGATTTTTCGTGCCTTCTCGACTATATCGATAACAGAATCCTATGGACGAGTAAGAGTACACGTAAGCGGCAAGGCCGACCGAGCCGAGGAACTCCTACACCTCCGGGATACGGATACCTCACTCATCACCTTCCGTGAAAAGTAACTCTCGCTCGGATAAACGATTCTGTTACCGACGAACAAGTCCTGATACTCGAAACAAGGGGAAAAGAAACGCAGCTTTACAACACGACGACAGTATGTTTGGGCCTCGGCGGCTGCAAAAAACATACGCATACTACAGACAAACTGATCCTGCCGGTTCAGACATCAATAGGGGGGCAGCAGCACCCTCGACGTTGACTCCACCTTCGGCGAAATCCGGCCCGGCCTCGGACGGTGACACGGGCGAAGGATCTCCACCTCGAAGGAAGACATCAGCCCGGCTCATGGCCTCGGTAGCCCGACTTCGGCGTCGGTCTCGCCAGTGGACGACCTGGCCAAGTTCCAGCCGCCGCTGCTACGCCTCCTCGGCCGGGGAAGTCCCCTGCTCCTGGGTCGACGAAGTTTTCTTCTCGAGCCAACTCCGCCTCCGTCCACGCTGACACCGCTGCCTCCGGCTCCGGCTCATCGCAGAGCGGCCGAGGGTTTTCTTTAACTGAGCAAGAGAAGCCTTGGGTGACAAGGCTGATCGGGCCGAGGGACTCCTACGCCTCCGGGATACGGATACCTCACCTGTCACCTTCCGCACAGGGCAACTCACACTTGGTTAAGCGGTTCAACTAGGCGACAGGCGAGTCCTGGTGCTCGAAATGAGGAAGAAACATGGTATTATACCCAAAATACCTAGATGTTCAGGCCCCGACAGCCACAATGAACAGACACCGGCACTCAAGGTACGGGTCACGTCGGACAGAGGTCTGGGGGAACTATTCAGGAACTCGGAGGCATCCGTCCAAATCCCCAAATGGGCAGTCTAACTCTCCGGGTACCACATCACCTTTGAACCCAGGACACAGATTAAATCACAAGTTCTGGCAAACTTCATCGTTGACTGGACAGGACCAACATGGCAGCAAGAAGAGTCTCCAGAGAAAGTGTGACCATCCACTGCGACAGCGCGTGGTGCCATGCGGGGGCAGGCGCCGCGGCAATTATCACATCACCCACAGGCGTCAAGTACAGATACGCGACACGCCTCAACTTTGCCTTGGAGTCCGATAGATGCACTAACAATATAGCAGAGTATGAAGCCGTCATCCTAGGACTCCGCAAACTACAAGCACTCGGTGTCACCACGTGCATAGTCAAGACAGATTCCAAAGTAGTTGCCGGCCAGGTCGAAAAGGAATACTCAGCAAAAGACCCCACGATCATGCAATATCTCATAGCCGTCCGCAGTCTCGAGAGACAATTCAAGGGTTTCACCTTACAGCATGTTGACCGCGCCAAGAACGAAGAGGCCGACGCGTTGGCTAAAGCAGCGGCCAAGGGCGACGCCTTGCCCTCCGACGTGTTCTACCACATCATCGGCACACCAGTTGTCCGCAACCCAGAAGGTTTACAAATAACTCAGGACGCCGAAGGCCACCGTATCGTCAACCTCATCATGGTCGAAGATTGGCGGGCCCCAATAACTCTGTATCTGCAAGGCCACTACCATCCAAGCGATAGCAGCGAGGCCAAACGACTAAAGCATAGAAGCTGGGACTTCGCATTAGTCGAGGGTCAGTTGTACAAGAAGGGGATAAGCCAACCCATGTTGAAGTGCATAACTGAAATCGAAGGCATACAAATCCTCCATGAAGTCCACAACGGAACTTGCGGCTCCCACTAAGGACCGAGGGCCCTCGCCGCCAAGGTGATTCGCCAAGGATTTTACTGGCCCGCAATAATTTGTACTGCCAATCGAGTCACGAGGTCATGCGAAGCATGCCAAAAGTTCTCCCCTCGCTCAGGCAGCCCTTCGCAATTCACCAAGCTCATCGCCCATACATGGCCACTTCAACGCTGGGGGCTGGACATCGTTGGACCACTGCCTACGGCTCAAGGGAACCTCAAATTCACCTTCGTCGTCGTCGAATATTTCACAAAGTGGATCGAGGCCAGAGCAGTATCCACAATAACATCAAAGACCGCTCAAAAATTCTTCTGGCAAAACATTGTCTGTCGCTTCGGAGTCCCGTCCGAACTCATAGTCGACAATGGCAAACAGTTCGACAGCCAAAACTTCAGGGATTTCTGCTTTTCCATCGGCACCAAGCATGTCTTCGCCTCGGTGTACCACCCACAATCCAACGGCGTTGTTGAGCGTGCCAATGGCAAAAATTTTACTGCCATCAAGAAAAGACTTCTCGACGACAAAAAGGGCAAATGGGCCGACCAGCTACCTGAAGTGGTATGGGCCCTAAACACGACAGAATGTCGGGCAACCGGATTCACACCTTTCCGCCTATTGTATGGATCCGAGGCCATGACGCCGCAAGAGATAAAGCATGGGTCGCCCAGAACAAACACATCAGCAGTCCCCGATGTCGATGAACCAACTTCCAAAGATCTCATCGACGGAGATCGCGTCCTCGCCCTGCAGGCCCTCGACAGATATCAGGCTCAAACCAAGGCCTGGCGCGACAATGCAGTCGTCCCAAGAGAATTCAACAAAGGAGACCTCGTGCTCGTCCGAACCACCCGCACAGAATCATAGGGCAAGCTGGAGCCGAAATGGAAAGGTCCATTCATTGTCATGTCGATTGGAGACCTCGTGCGCGTATAGGCTGGCAACATCATCCGGCGAAGACTTAGAGCATTCCTGGAACATCGACAATCTCCAGAAATTTTTTGTTTAAGTCTCAGGGCCTACACGCCTATGTAATTCTGCAAACAATGTTGCTCATGCCCACGCTCTTTTCCTTCCGAGGGGTGAGGTTTTTAACGAGGCAGAGTCATATATTATACCAGTGAAAAGCCCCCGCAAAAATATCCAAGTATCACCATGTCGAAAAATACCGCTTCGACGGTCTTTGGCATTCGACCGATTCGAAGTCACCGTGATAGGTAGCGAAGACTACCCTCGCGTGCGACAAACTCCACGCAAAAGTCGCCTAAGGGTGCAGCCGGATAAGCACAACAAGTGTGAAATACACAGTCTTTACTAAAAGACTAATCCGAGCAAAAGTCGCCTAAGGGTGTAGCCGGACAAGAACAACAAGTGTGCAATACGAAGTCTCTACTAAAAGACTAATCCGTGCAAAAGTCGCCTAAGGGTGCAGCCGGACAAGCACAACAAGTGCGTGATACGAAGTCTTTTACTAAAAGACTAATCCGTGCAAAAGTCGCCTAAGGGTGTAGCCAGATAAGCACAACAAGTGCGCGATACGAAGTCTTTTACTAAAAGACAACTCCGTGCAAAAGTCTCCTAAGGGTGCAGCCGGACAAGCACAGTAATGCGCGACACAGTCTTTCCCACAAGACAACCCCATGCAGAAATCGCCCAAGGGTGCCACCGGACACTTACAACATCACACTGCCAAGCGAAGGGCAACAGGCCACATTACAATACAAGTCGTAGATTACATACACACAGCGAAGGGTCACCAGACCCACTGCACAAATAAATACAATTACGCCCTCTACTACCGCACGACAAGCAAGGGCATCACACACTCTACATCGGCTCAACCTTCAGGATAATGCCCGCCTCCCGATAATTAAACAATATCATTTTCAATTCCTCACCCTCAAACAAATTCTGTAGGTCCCCCTCACCAATACTCATCCCAAACGACGAAGACAGCAAGTCACGTTGATTACCCCGATCTACACGAAGACAAGTTCGCTCCAACCCCATCCGACCTACCACTTCGTGAACTCTCACCAACACTATGCTTAGCCACCACTTTTTGTTGACGGCGTTCGATCCTCGCCCTAGACGAGGGATCCAATGCTTTGCCCATCTCCAGCCGCGGCGAAGACTCCGTCGTGCCCACATCCAACGCAGCAAAATAATCCAAATCTTCATCCGAAGACTCTTCAGTCCAGGTAAACGGTCTCTCAAACTCACCACCATCAGATGAAAAAGACCCAGATTCAGAACCAGAAAAATTATCATTAGCAGGCACAACATTCGCGACCACCACAAAATTAGTACCATTAGTAGGGGTTGTTTGCGCAGGCCCAGACGTCGGAACTTGCGCAGCAACCAATATTCAGTACCACAAAAATAAAACCCTACACCCAACGCCCCTAACTCTATTCCGCCACCTGCGAAGGACCGCCCGACGCTGCAGGGTCTTCGGCAGCAGGCGAGGCCGCCACCGAAGTGTCTTCGGGCAACGCAGTGGCGACCATAGGGCCTTCGCTAGCACAAGTTGGCGGCGCTGACTGCTCCTTAGTCCCCGCCCTTGCACCCTCCGCAAGAGGCATCGCGCCCTCCAAGCCTCCTAGGTCGTCAACCTCCTCATCATTGGCCATCTGCAAAAATAGCACCAAGCATGAGCACATATTCTTGAAAACAAGTAAACCAAAGTAACAACAACAACCTGTACCTACTACATCGCCCGATCAGACCTTTCCCGGACAGTGTCACGGCTGTGGGGGCCCCACATCCTATCATAAAGCGCCCCAGCGGACCGCTTCAGCACCGCATCTTCAACCTGGAAGACCTCGCGGTCGAAGTCTTCATCGGATCGATCAAAGACTTCGAAGTGCCTGCATCCCTCACGGGATAAGGCATTCGCGGCTCCCTCACAGGTGATGAGCGAAGCGAAGGACATGAGACTCGTCACGATCGACGAAAGCACCTCCAGCTCCTCCTACAACCACCCGAGAAAGTGGAGGCCCACCTCCTTACCAGATGCATCAAAGAGGGCCATACACGCAAGTTTGGAGCAACGCTCGCGCTCGGTCCACCCCCATGCGGGTAGAGGCCTCCGCGTTGTCCAGATAGCCGGGAAGGCTCCTGTGGTTTGTCTCCGCCTCCGCAGCACGTTGGAGAGCAAGACTAGCCTCGGCGCGCGCAGCCCGGGCCTCTGTGCAGGCTTTGTCAGCATCCTCCTTCTCCGCCGCCAACAGGCGGCCGAGCTCCTCTTTTTCGGTCTCCGCAGCCGACAACTTGTCCATCAGGTTGTGGCTCTTGCTTTCCATGGCTGACTTGTCCCGCATAGCCTCAGTGAGCTGTGTCCGGAGGCGCTCATTCCTCCCTTCGAGTCACCGCCTTTCGGTAGCGAACTCCGAGGTCAGGGCCCCTGATGCAATCCGTTCAGCGAAGGCGGCCGCCTTTATCAAATAATGTCAGCTTCGTAGTCATATAAAAAGGACACACTACCGAGACTGCTTACCTGCTTCAGCTGCTGCGCAACTGGGCCTGCCACGTCCGCAGCAGCGGAGGCCGAATCGACCTCGCCGTTGGTGCAGAACTTGGCCCACGGGTCCTGCACCGACCCCTTCGCCCCAGTCGCCACGGAGACCGGCCCAGCCGCCATCGGCGCTGGGACAACAACCAGTTGCCTAGACTCCGATCCTGTACCATAGTCTCGATTAACAAAAAAACTCACCAACAAGTCCCTGCCTGGTATGGGCGTCGAACATCGCGACGCTGCCCACAAGATAGTCATCCACGGAAAAATCCATGGAGTCTTCGGCCCCGCCAGAGCGCGGCGGGGATGGAGGCCTTCGCTCCTGTGCGGGCACGGCAGGGAGCGGCTTGCCAGGGCTGGGGGCGGTGGACTTCGCGCCCGGCGGAGGCTTACTGGCGCCAGGGGCGCTAGACTTCGCGATCCCCCGAGCCATCTTGACCTCACGGCGTGGGTCCCCGACCCTAGCAAACGCTCGGCGCTTCCACGATGTGTCTTGGCGATCTTTTTCCATCACTATCGATACAACAACAACAACATTCCGCCCGTAAGGAAAAATCTTCATCTCACTGGCGAATCGAGAAGTAGGAATGTCCTCGCCGCCCGCCCAGGGGATCGGAACATTCATAGGCCACCGACCCCCGGTAACCTCCAGCATTCGCACGGAAGATTCCCGGAGCTCGGGCGAAGACATCCTCTCCCAGAGGCCACGCAAGTTCCCAATAAATCCACAGCAAAACGATTGGAGACCCCCAACCCCTCAGCCGCAGTACCTAGTTTCCTCTTTTTAGTGGCCGCAACCGGTGTGACTCCCCGCGAAGGGCCTTCGTCGACCGCTGTTGTCTCCCTCTTTCCCCGGCGGTCGCCAGCAACAACATCGTCGTCTCCCGGGTAACCGCCATATGGCAGACGGTTCAACTCAAAAACGCGGTTCAAACGAACGTTAGAACCGCGAATATCCCAACTACGCAAGGCCTCAGTCTTCAGTACGTATCGCCCTACAATCCTTGCGGCCTCGACCTCCACTTCACGCACAAATGCGGCCGGGTTCCGGCCCTGCAAATCCAAAGCGAAGGCAGGACTTCGCACCAACTGATCACCCAAGGTCGGCATCCGGCGAGGGCACACTTCGCCAAGTACCCAACCGTGCGCCAAGGGCCACACTCCATATCCAATGAATTCCTCAACCAGATCGCGCCCGCTACTCATGCGGGCAGCGTACCGAAGGGCCCCTTCGTCCTCATCATCCTCCGCCACCTCGAACGGTGGGAACGCCACATAACAGTGAGAGCACATAATGGCTGCAGGGAGCCTAGGGAGATCTTCGACTTCCTCACCAGAGACATAAAACCAAAAGTCCCACTAGTTGCCCCACTTGTTCCGAGCACAAGGGACTATTTCCACGACTTCCACCGAAGTCTTTCTAGTCCTCGGCGTGAAGGTGCACGATCCAAATTGTGCAATCTTATTTCCTATTTTCTTCTTTTGCCAATGCAGACAATAGTTCTTGGCGAAGACCTCCACAGACGGCTGCCCGCCGTAAGAAGCAACCGCCCAAACATACTTCGCCAGGGCAACCACGACATTAGGCGTCAGCTGGTGGACCTGCACGTCGAACCGCCACAAAACCTCCACCACAAAACGATGCGCCGGGAGACGAAGGCCAGCAACGAAAAATGCCTCGAACACAACCAATTCGTCCTCAGGCTCGGGGATCTCCTCAGCGCCTGGAACCCGCCTGACTCCATCACCAAAATATCCAAGTTGCTGCATCTCCTGCACACGAACCGAGGAGATCCTCGAAGTGCCGAACTCCATGGTGTGGCCCAGCTGCAACTTCGTCGCCACCAAATCACTTAAGGTATCCTCGGACGATGGATCGGCCGACGACACACTCGCAGCAGATGAGGAAGAAGACATTGCTACGTACCGTCGACGGCGGCGGGCGGTCTGCTTGACGCGGGCTAGAATTCTGAAGCGGGAAAGCAAGGAGGGCAGGCAAGCGATTTGCAAAAGTTAGGGTTTTTACGACGCACGCAAAGGTAAGAAACAGTCCCAGCCGCGGCCGCCTTTTTATACGAAGGACGCGGCGCTTCGGGAAGCACGCAGTCCAACAGTAACACGTCCATCAACGGTCACACTTCAAAACCCCCTGTGGGACCACTTCGAGCGAGGGCAGCGTCTCCACCATCTAGCGGCGTCTTCGGCACCAGATGACTTAGTCGAACTAATCCCTCGGAGGGCAAATGTTGGGACGAAGGCGAACACGCTACCCTTCACTCGATGCCTTCGTCGCCACCGCCACCCCGACGAAGACTTATCCACACAACAAGCCCGAGCAAGCCGGAGGCGTCAATTGGATGAAGACCGGCACGGACCCCCTTCGTCCTCCCCGTTGCAAGACGAAGGCTCTGTCGAAGTCTACTAGTCTCACGTCCTCACCACACCAGGAGGCCCATGCAGGATTCGGTCCATTGTAACGGGCCTCGCACGGATAAACGTACTACGGGTCGCGTTTGTAATAGCCTTTATTGTAATGATTGTCTGTAACCCCCTCTCGTGAGAATATTCTAGGGATAAACCGGGTACTCGAGGGCATAAACGTCTTTGACAAGGGACGGGTGGTCAATCGAGTGCCTATAAATACCCCCGTACAGTGCCCTTGTAAGGGCAGATTAACAAAGCTATTGTCGTTGGATCTACTTGCCCAGAGGAGCAAGTTCCAACAGAATGCCTCCTGAAACTCCAAACCCCAATGCCACAGAACATGAAAGAAAAGAGAAAAAGAAATTTAATTTCTTTTCAAAAATTTGGGGTATCGCACCTTGTTTACCTTTGTGGGTTATCATGGTTAGCTTTATGTTATTGCTTTAACTTAATCAATGAACATGATGTGATTATTTATGATACGATGATGTTATCCCGATGATGATATTGTGATACTCTAGGGGGCTCAGGACTTTTTCCTGAGTACCTCTCCGTAAGGACCTGTTCGTGGAGTGACCACCTGGGATAACAGTGCAACCATGAGGGTGGAATGGGACGCCCTTAGCTGATTAATTAGATGAACCTGGGGGTGTAGTCGGCTTTGCCTGAGGGCCGTCAATGGGGGCCGAGGCATAGTGCTGGCTCTGCCAAGGAGGGGTGCAGAGGTTCATTCGATTTGGTTTTGTTAGTCACCCACCTTGGGGAGGTGTACCGCGTTTGTACGACTGACGAAACCTAACAAGCAGCTATGCACCATGGGAGTCTTTGTTAAAGCTACATAGTGAAACCTTGCCGACTCACCTTGGTAGTGTTTGAGGGTTTGATCGACCCGAGGCAAAAAGGGATCACGACTTGTGGGTAAAGTGTGCGGCCTCTGTAGAGTGTTAGAAATTGGTATATCAGCCGAGCTCACGGTTAAGAGCAGCCTTGGGATCCTCTTTGATTAGAAGAACTTTGATTACTTTATGATGATAGTAAAGAATGTTGGTTATAATTCTGATCTCTGGTATTTCCTCTTGGAGGGAGTACTTTTGGGTAATAACTGGGTTTATTAATAAAACTTGGCTTTACTAATAGTAATAAATGTTTGAGCAACTAAAAGCAACTGCTTAACCTTAACCCCACATACAGCTAGCCCTCTTTAGCCAAACGGGACATTTGTTGAGTACGTTGACGTGTACTCACCCTTGCTTTACAAACAACCCCCACCCCAGGTTGTCCCCACTGTACTCAATGCTCAGGAGGCGATGCTGGCAACATGGAGGACTTTGAGGAGTTCCAGGACTACGACGAGTTCTAGTTTTTCTTAGTGGCAAACCGCCAGTCAGCTGCCTGTGTAGACTTATTCTCTATGTTTCGTATTTCCGCACTTTGATATTAATGTTGAAGACTATGACTATGTATTAAACTATGTTAACGTCTTGGACATCTTGATGTAATTAAAGTACATTTCTGGTATTTATTTTGAGCATTGTGTGATGATGTCCAATTATGTAATCGCTGTGTACGTGAGTTCTGATCCTGGCACGTACATGGTTCGCAGTCGACTCAAGACAAACACAATGGAGTAGAGCAATCAATCACATTCAACATGATTAGGACAGCAGCACAACAGTTACTTGTTTCAGTTATAACTCATAGGACATTCATCCAAAAATAGTGATCAAATCCTTTTTAGAAAGCATCAAAAAATTCTCTACAACTTTGGTGCTGTTGTCTCAATCTGATTAGACACTTAACAAGGTTAAATCGTGACAAACGACAGTTCTGTTCAGATTTGAACAGATTCAGACTTGCGACTTAAAAAAATCATAACTAGAGACTCAGGCATCCAAATCAATTGACCTTAGACTTTCTGGAAAGATAAGGAAATTGTATACAAATCATTTATGAACATCTCAAGTTGATTTAACATGTATCAAGAGTAAAGACACTAGGAAGGTTTTGTTGTCTAGAACTGGACAAATTCAGTCTTAACACTTCAACATTTATAACTCGAGCTTTAGACCACCAAAAATGATGATTCAAGACTTTTTGGAAATCTTAGTAAAAGTATTACATAACTTTTACAATCACCAAGAAGTGGTTCCAATTTTAATTAACCTAAACATTACAGTTTTCGAAATATGTCTGGACAGTGGACATAACACAACAATCATATTGTAAAATTCATAACTCTGAAATTATCACGCGAATGGTTATGAAATTTTAACACAAGCAATGTAAGAAAGTCATCTACAACTTTCTTATGACCACCAAGAACTGATTTTAAAATTAACTTAAGCAATCATTGCAATCTCTAAAATCAGTTCAGAAATTGGATAGATTCAGTTACTAAATTTGTGAAAAGCATAACTTCTAAACCATCAATTATTAGCTCATGAATTTTTAGGACGAGCTAGATACACAAGTGAACTACAACTTTTATATAGCACATATCTACAGAAAACATACTTTACTTTACTAGATTACTCGCACAACCAAAATTGTACACGCATGAATTTCAGTTCGAAAAATGTGTTGGGGAGAGGAGCCAACTTCCTCAAGGCCATATGTTTTTTCATGTGATGAAAGGAAGGGTAAAACGGAGGCTCCCACTCTAAGTTACTCAAGTGAAGAAGAGGAGGAAGAAGAAAGTGATGAAGAAGAAGATAATCAACCATCAACATCATCATCTGAGGACGAAGAAATCATCTAACGCGTTGGAAAGGTAATGGGGATGATCCACAAGATTAATCTAATGAGTGTGCCCCTGTAGGTAGAGGATCTTCTCTTTAACATTGATAAGAAAAAGCAAAAAAAGAGAGGATGCTTCGCATGCGGGGAGAAGGGACACTTTAGGGACAGTTGTCCAACTATGGCCGAACCCACAAAAGGGAGGAGCAAAGGCAAGGCGCTTATAAGTGTCAAAACTTGGGATGACTCTTTAAGCAATGTAACACCCCATCCAATCCCTGGACTAGTGATACTTACTCCTGACAGCTCTCTAGGATCATATATCGTCTCCACAGACCAACACGAGTCTTTTGTGCGCACTTTGTCCTCACTCATGCGCACCCGAGAAAACTTCCCGGTCGGTCACCCATCCCAAATTTCTCCAAGCCAAGCACGCTTAACTTGGAGGTTCTTTTGAGATAGACTTTCGAAAAAGAAGATACACCTTGTTGGTATGGATACTCTATTAATTCTATTAAGCCTTGGGTCAGGATATTACCATCACAGGGGCTAGGATATCACAGTCCACCCCCTTAGAAGACTGACGTCCTTGTCGGTCAACCCCAATCCAGGAACCTCCCCTCTTAGCCATGTATGTGTGTCTAGTGTCGTCATATGACATGCCATGTGACCACTCCGGACCCACATGCATCATGTGCCATATACCCGAACCCCCTAACCCACACACGCCCGTGAAACCGCGAGGGTTGGCTCTGATACCACTTGTAACACCCTATCCCATCCCTGTACCAGCGGTAATTACTCCTGTCAGCTCTCTAGGATCATATATCATCCCCACAGACAAACACGAGTATTTTGTGTGTACTTTGTCCTCACTCATGCGCACCCAAGAAAATTTCCCAGTCGGTCATCCATCCCAAATTGCTCCAAGCCAAGCACGCTTAACTTGGAGGTTCTTTCGAGATAGGCTTCCGAAAAAAGAAGATACACCTTGATGGTATGGATACTCTATTAATTCTATTAAGCCTTGGGCCAGGATATCACCATCCTAGGGGCTAGGATATCACAGGGTGCTATACAGACGTAGTACCTAGTTGGTCCACAGGACAGTAGCTGAGAGAGCATTGCGTGGGCGCTAGGCGTGGGGCCCACAGGGCACGGCGTCGAGGCGCGTAGGACGGGAGTCAGGGCAGGAGTCGGGGCAGGTCCAGAGTATCAACGCGGAGGGTGAAGCCGTGGTAGTACCTGTGATGAAACCTCCCAAGTTATTAGTCCCACCTACAATTGTCCTTGTCCAACGGACCTTAGACAACCCTATAGATGCACATAATTACTCGACAAGTTCGGTATCTGTATCCTTATTTCCTCGCCCAAGAGCGCTTCACCTGTCACGTAGATATTACAACACATCGGAGGAACGAATAAGCGAAAGCAAATTACAATAACTTAATTTACATTTATCAAAATATAGAGGGAGTGTTATAGTTATTACAAAACCAGGGTGTATGAGTGCATAAGTATTATTATTACATATTTGGGAGGCAAAAACCCCTCCCGCATAAAAGTATATTGTTTTTCAGGTGGGAGGCCAACATCCTCCCGTGGCTTCACTGCTGAGGTTCTTCTTTGGGCACCACCTTAGAGCAAAAACAACAAAAATCTGTTGTTTCGTCACCTACAACAACATGGGTTCGAAAACCATGAGTACGGAGTGTACTTTCGCAAGTCTTACCCATCAAAAGAAAATACTCTCAAGGATATGCTGGCTTAAGGGAGTCAAGGTAAGGCTTAATCAAGAATCAAGACTCTGTTTGCAAAAATGCTTACTAATAGTGGATCCTTAAAATCTAGTTTTATTAGAAAGTTAAGTCATTACCTGTCACTAGAGTTATTTCTACCCTAGTTCAAGCACTTGACCTGCGCTAGCCATCTTTTATCAACCCATTTAGTTCAATGGAATGCTACGTGTAAGTCAGTGACCAAGTCTTCATGTCCGAGAAGTAACAACGATATGAATCGATTAATACCCAGCTGGGGATCTCCAATCACACGACATATTGAAAGGGAAATGTGCCCTTGGGCCATTTCTAAGTATTTTGGTGATTGAGTGCAAACACAAGTGCTTAAATGTGAATCTATGCCCATGGATGAACAAAGTGCAAATCACAAGTAAAGGTATGTTTCTAAGCCTTAGTACATTGTTTTTTGTGTACTAATATACTTGTCTAAGTGTTAGAAACAGAGTGAAGAAGAAAAGAAGAAAGTTGGCTGTGTACAGCCAAAAGGCTGTTTCGGTCTGGGGCACCGGACTGTCCGGTGGTGCACCGGACAGTGTCCGGTGCGCCAGGCTGCCTCGGGCGAAGAGGCCGCTCTCGGGAAATTGCCGACGGCGTACGGCTATAATTCACCGGACTGTCCGGTGTGCACCGGACTGTCCGGTGAGCCAACGGTCGGCCGAGCCAACGGTCGGCCGTGGAATCTGCGCGCGACACGTGGCCTGGCCAACGGTCGGAAGGGGGCACCGGACTGTCCGGTGTGCACCAGACATGTCCGGTGCGCCAGCGGCTCCCAGATCTCCAACAGTCTGCAACGGTCGACTGCGCTGTTTATGGAAATAAATCGGGCACCGGACAGTGTCCGGTGTGCACCGGACTGTTCGGTGCGCCCGACGACAGAAGGCAAGGATGGCCTTCCAGATTTGTTCTCAACGGCTCCTAGCTGCCTTGGGGCTATAAAAGGGACCCCTAGGCGCATGGAGGAGAACACCAAGCATTCCTACAACATTCTTAAGCACCAAGACATCGATCTCACGCATTCGTTTCATTGTGATAGCATATAGAGCTCTTGTGGAGTTGTGAACTCTTTGAGTTGTGTTGCGAGCTCTTGTTGCTACTTGTGTGCGTGTTGTTGCTCTGATCTTTTGAAGTCTTGTGTGCGTTGCTCATTCCCACCCTTGCTCTGTGTTTCTTTGTGAACTTCAATTGTAAGGGCGAGAGGCTCCAAGTTGTGGAGATTCCTCGCAAACGGGATTGAGAAAAAGCAAGCAAAACACCGTGGTATTCAAGTGGGTCTTTGGACCGCTTGAGAGGGGTTGATTGCAACCCTCGTCCGTAAGGACGCCACAACGTGGAGTAGGCAAGCATTGGTCTTGGCCGAACCACGGGATAAACCACTGTGTCATCTCTGTGTTTGATCTCTTGTGGTATTGTGTTTTGTTGAGACTCCTCTCTAGCCACTTGGCAATAATTGTGCTAACACTTAACAAGTTTTTGTGGCTATAAGTTTAAGTTTTACAGGATCACCTATTCACCCCCCCTCTAGGTGCTCTCAATTGGTATCAGAGCCGTTCTCTTCAAGAAAGGGACTAACCGCCCGAAGAGATGGATCCTAAGGGGAAGGGAATCGTGATCAATGATAAGGAGAAGGAGTCCTTCGTCAACGAGCCCAAAGATGACAAGCCTACCGACTCCGGCTCGGGCCATAGACGGAAGGAAGGGAAGAAGAAGAAGACAAGGCGCATCAAGGAGATCGTCTACTACGACAACAGCGACGAATCTTCCTCTTCCCAAAAGGACAACGACGACAACGACTATGGCAAACAAAAGACGGTTAATTCAAACTTTTCTTTTGATTATTCGCGCATTCCATATAGTTCGAATTCACATTTGCTTTCCATTCCTCTTGGCAAACCTCCACACTTTGATGGGGAGGACTACGGATTTTGGAGTCACAAAATGCGTAGTCATTTATTCTCTCTCCATCCAAGCATATGGGAGATTGTAGAGAATGGAATGAAATTTGATAGCTCGGATAGCCCTATGTTTATTAATGAACAGATTCATAAAAATGCACAAGCTACTACTGTGTTGCTAGCCTCTTTGTGCAGGGACGAGTACAATAAGGTGAGCGGCTTAGACAATGCCAAGCAGATATGGGACACCCTCAAGATTTCTCACGAGGGGAACGACATCACCATGCTCACTAAAATGGAGTTGGTGGAGGGTGAGCTTGGAAGATTTGCGATGATAAGGGGCGAGGAGCCAACCCAAACATACAACCGGCTCAAGACCCTTATCAACAAAATAAGGAGCTATGGAAGCACGCGATGGACGGACCATGACGTCGTCCGACTATTACTAAGGTCCTTTACCATTCTTGATCCTCATTTGGTGAATAATATTCGTGAGAATCCCAGGTACACCAAAATGTCGCCCGAAGAAGTTCTTGGGAAGTTCGTAAGCGGGCGAATGATGATCAAGGAGGCAAGATACGTGGACGACGCGTTGAACGGTCCTATTCATGAGCCTCAATCCATTGCTCTCAAGGCAACGAGGAGCAAGGAGGCACTACCAAGCAAGGTGGCGCAAGTTGAGGCGGTCGGGCTAAATAATGAGGAGATGGCCCTCATCATTAAGCGCTTCAAGACAGCGCTTAAAGGTCGCAAGGGACAGCCAAGCAAGACCAAGACAAAGGAGAAGCGCTCGTGCTTCAAATGTGGTAAGATTGGTCATTTCATTGCTAACTGTCCCGATAATGAAAGTGACCAGGAAAAAGGGGACAAAAGGGAGAAGAAGAAGCATTACAAGAAGGCCAAGGGCGAAGCACATATCGGAAAGGAGTGGGATTCGGATTGCTCCTCCTCCGACTCCGACAATGAAGGACTCGCCGCCACCGCCTTCAACAAGTCATCTCTCTTCCCCAACGAGCATCACACTTGTCTCATGGCAAGAGAGAAGAAGGTGAGTACTCGAGACTCCACTTATGCTTCTTCTAGTGATGATGAGTCTAGCGATGAGGAAATAGATTACTCTAGCTTGTTCAAGGGATTGGATAGAAATAAGATTGATAAAATCAATGAATTGATTGATGCCTTGAATGAGAAGGATAAACTCTTAGAGAAACAAGAGGATTTATTATATGAAGAGCATGATAAATTTGTAGAAGCTCAAAGATCTCATGCTCTAGAAGTCAAAAGAAATGAAATGCTTTCTTGTGAATTATCTTCTTGCCATGAGACAATTTCTAAATTAAGGAGCATTAATGATGATATGAATGCTAAGTTAGAGATTGCTAGTAAATCTACCTCTTGTGTAGAAAATGTTATAACGTGCACTAGGTGTAAAGATATTAACCTTGATGCTTATAGTAAACACCTAGCTTGCATTTCTAAATTAAATGAAGAGGTAGCTAGTCTTAATGCCCAACTTAAGACTAGCAAAAGTGATTTTGAAAAACTAAAATTTGCTAGGGATGCCTACACGGTTGGTAGACACCCCTCAATTAAGGATGGACTTGGCTTCAAGAGAGAAGCCAAGAACTTAACAAGCCATAAGGCTCCCATCTCCGCCAAGGAGAAAGGGAAGGCCCCTATGGCAAGCAGCACTAAAAGGAACCATGCTTTTATGTATCATGATAGGAGACAAACTAGAAACACTTATAGGAGTTATAATGCTTATGATGATTTTGACTCTCATGCCATGTTTGCTTCTAGTTCTTCCTATATGCATGGTAGAAATATGTCTAGGAGAAATGCTATTCATCATGTGCCTAGAAAGAACATTATTCATGCTCCTAGGAAAATAGTGAATGAACCTTCCATAATTTATTGTGCTTTAAATGCTTCCTTTGCTATTTGTAGAAAGGATAAGAAAATAGTTGCTAGGAAGTTAGGGGCAAAATGCAAGGGAGACAAAACTTGCATTTGGGTCCCTAAGAATATTTGTGCTAACCTTGTAGGACCCAACATAAGTTGGGTACCTAAAACCCAAGCCTAAATTTGCCTTGCAGGTTTATGCATCCGGGGGTTCAAGCTGGATTATTGACAGCGGATGCACAAACCATATGACGGGGGAGAAGAAGATGTTCACCTCCTACGTCAAGAATAAGGATTCCCAAGATTCAATCATATTCGGTGATGGGAATCAAGGCAAGGTAAAAGGGTTAGGTAAAATTGCAATTTCTAATGAGCATTCTATCTCTAATGTGTTTTTAGTAGAGTCTCTAGGATATAATTTGCTATCTGTTAGTCAATTATGCAACATGGGGTATAACTGTCTATTTACAAATGTAGATGTGTCTGTCTTTAGAAGAAGTGATGGTTCACTAGCTTTTAAGGGTGTATTAGACGACAAACTTTATTTAGTTGATTTTGCAAAAGAAAAAGCCGGTCTAGATGCATGCTTAATAGCTAAGACTAGCATGGGCTGGCTGTGGCATCGCCGCTTAGCACATGTGGGGATGAAGAACCTTCACAAGCTTCTAAAGGGAGAACACGTGATAGGTTTGACTAACGTTCAATTCGAAAAAGATAGACCTTGTGCAGCTTGTCAAGCAGGTAAACAAGTGGGAGGAGCGCATCACAGCAAGAATGTGATGACAACTTCAAGACCCCTGGAGCTGCTGCATATGGACCTCTTCGGACCCGTCGCCTATCTGAGCATAGGAGGGAGTAAGTATGGTCTAGTTATTGTTGATGATTTTTCCCGCTTCACTTGGGTGTTCTTTTTGCAGGATAAGTCTGAAACCCAAGGGACCCTCAAGCGCTTCCTCAGGAGAGCTCAAAATGAGTTTGAGCTTAAGGTGAAGAAGATAAGGAGCGACAACGGGTCCGAGTTCAAGAACCTTCAAGTGGAGGAGTTCCTTGAGGAGGAAGGGATCAAGCACGAGTTCTCCGCTCCCTACACACCACAACAAAATGGTGTGGTAGAGAGGAAGAACAGGACGCTAATCGATATGGCGAGGACGATGCTTGGAGAATTCAAGACCCCCGAGTGCTTTTGGACGGAAGCCGTGAATACGGCTTGCCACGCCATCAACAGGGTCTACCTTCATCGTCTCCTCAAGAAGACTTCGTATGAGCTGCTAACCGGTAACAAACCCAATGTATCTTACTTTCGTGTATTTGGGAGCAAGTGCTACATTCTAGTGAAGAAAGGTAGAAATTCTAAGTTTGCTCCCAAAGCAGTAGAAGGGTTTTTATTAGGTTATGACTCAAATACAAAGGCGTATAGAGTCTTCAACAAATCATCGGGTTTGGTTGAAGTCTCTAGCGACATTGTGTTTGATGAGACTAATGGCTCTCCAAGAGAGCAAGTTGTTGATTGTGATGATGTAGATGAAGAAGATGTTCCAACGGCCGCTTTACGAACCATGGCGATTGGAGAAGTGCGGCCACAGGAACAAGTTGAACGAGATCAACCTTCTTCCTCAACAACGGTGCATCCCCCAACTCAAGACGATGAACAGGTTCATCAACAGGAGGCATGTGATCTAGGGGGAGCACAAGACGATCACGTGATGGAGGAAGAAGCGCAACCGGCACCTCCAACCCAAGTTCGAGCGATGATTCAAAGGGATCATCCCGTCGACCAAATTCTGGCTGATATTAGCAAGGGAGTAACTACTCGACCTCGATTAGTTAATTTTTGTGAGCATTACTCTCCTCTATTGAGCCTTTCAAGGTAGAGGAGGCCTTGCTAGATCCGGACTGGGTATTGGCCATGCAAGAGGAGCTCAACAACTTCAAGAGGAATGAAGTTTGGACGCTGGTGCCTCGTCCTAAGCAAAATATTGTGGGAACCAAGTGGGTGTTCCGCAACAAACAGGACGAGCACGGGGTGGTGACAAGGAACAAGACTCGACTTGTGGCAAAAGGTTATGCCCAAGTCGCAGGTTTGGACTTTGAGGAGACTTTTGCTCCTGTGGCTAGGCTAGAGTCCATTCGTATCTTGCTAGCATATGCCGCTCACCATTCTTTCAGGTTGTACCAAATGGATGTGAAGAGCGCTTTCCTCAACGGGCCAATAAAGGAGGAGGTGTACGTAGAGCAACCCCCTGGCTTCGAGGATGAACGGTACCCCGACCACGTGTGTAAGCTCTCTAAGGCGCTCTATGGACTTAAGCAAGCCCCAAGAGCATGGTATGAATGCCTTAGAGATTTCTTAATTGCTAATACTTTCAAGGTTGGGAAAGCCGATCCAACTCTTTTTACTAAGACTTGTGATGGAGATTTGTTTGTATGCCAAATTTATGTCGATGACATAATATTTGGCTCTACTAATAAAAAGTCTTGTGAAGAGTTTAGCAGGGTGATGACGCAGAAATTCGAGATGTCAATGATGGGCGAGTTGAACTACTTCCTTGGGTTCCAAGTGAAGCAACTCAAGGACGGCACCTTCATCTCCCAAATGAAGTACACGCAAGATTTGCTGAAGCGGTTTGGGATGAAGGACGCCAAACCCGCAAAGACTCCGATGGGAACCGACGGACACACCGACCTCAACAAAGGAGGTAAGTCCGTTAATCAAAAGGCATACCGGTCAATGATAGGGTCATTACTTTACTTATGTGCTAGTAGACCGGATATTATGCTTAGTGTATGCATGTGTGCTAGATTTCAATCCGATCCTAAGGAGTGTCACCTAGTGGCGGTGAAGCGAATCCTTAGATATTTAGTTGCTACGCCTTGCTTCGGGCTCTGGTATCCAAAGGGGTCTACCTTTGACTTGATTGGATATTCAGACTCCGATTATGTTGGATGTAAGGTCGATAGGAAGAGTACATCGGGGACGTGCCAATTCTTAGGAAGGTCCCTGGTGTCATGGAACTCTAAGAAACAAACCTCCGTTGCCCTATCCACCGCTGAGGCCGAGTACGTTGCCGCAGGACAGTGTTGCGTGCAACTACTTTGGATGAGGCAAACCCTCCGGGACTTTGGCTACAATCTGAGCAAAGTCCCACTCCTATGTGATAATGAGAGTGCTATCCGCATGGCGGAAAATCCTGTTGAGCACAGCCGCACAAAGCACATAGACATCCGGCATCACTTTTTGAGAGACCACCAGCAAAAGGGAGATATCGAAGTGTTTCATGTTAGCACCGAGAACCAGCTAGCCGATATCTTTACCAAGCCTCTAGATGAGAAGACCTTTTGCAGGCTGCGTAGTGAGCTAAATGTCTTAGATTCGCGGAACTTGGATTGAATTATAGCATACATGTGTTTATGCCTTTGATCATGTTCATTCTGCATTTTGTTGCTTGTTGTGGTGCTCAAGTTGTACAAACCCTCCCCGGACCTCACAAGTCCGTTGCAAAGTGATGCACATGTTTAGGGGGAGATGGGTTACAACTTGACCCTTTGAGACTAACCATTTGCTTGAGTTTGCTTGATTTAGTCTCAAAGGAGAATTGAAAGGGAAAAGGTGGACTTGGACCATGAAAGACTTCCACTGCACTCCGATGAGAGGGTAACTTATTCCAAGTCCATCTCATGAACTCTTATTGCCATTTGCTCTTAATTGAAGATTTTGGTGAGGCAATGGGGTTCTAGGGCTAAGGTTAATCCCGTTTTGGTGATTGATGCCAAAGGGGGAGAAAATAAAGGCCAAAGCAATAGATGGATCAGCTACCACTTGAGAAACTTTGAAAATAGTAGAATAGAGCTTTTGGTTTGGCAAAACTCTTGCATTGTTTCTTTTGTCAAAAGTTGCACTTTGAAAATAGTAGAATAGAGCTTTTGGTTTGGCAAAACTCTTGCATTGTTTCTTTTGTCAAAAGTTGGCTTCTTGTGGGGAGAAGTAGTGTTTATGGGAAAAAGGGGGAGTTTTTGAAATCTGTGATCAATCTCTTTTGGAATGACTCTCTTTATGCTTCAACATGTGTGTTTGACTTAGAGAAAGAGATTTGAGTTTGATTTGCAAAAACAAATCAAGTGGTGGCAAAGGATGATCCATATATGCCAAAATTGAATAAATCTCAAATTTATTTTATTTGAAGTGTTTTTGCACTTGTTCTAGTTGCTTTATGTTGTGTTGGCATAAATCACCAAAAAGGGGGAGATTGAAAGGGAAATGTGCCCTTGGGCCATTTCTAAGTATTTTGGTGATTGAGTGCAAACACAAGTGCTTAAATGTGAATCTATGCCCATGGATGAACAAAGTGCAAATCACAAGTAAAGGTATGTTTCTAAGCCTTAGTACATTGTTTTTTGTGTACTAATATACTTGTCTAAGTGTTAGAAACAGAGTGAAGAAGAAAAGAAGAAAGTTGGCTGTGTACAGCCAAAAGGCTGTTTCGGTCTGGGGCACCGGACTGTCCGGTGGTGCACCGGACAGTGTCCGGTGCGCCAGGCTGCCTCGGGCGAAGAGGCCGCTCTCGGGAAATTGCCGACGGCATACGGCTATAATTCATCGGACTGTCCGGTGTGCACCGGACTGTCCGGTGAGCCAACGGTCGGCCGAGCCAACGGTCGACCGCGGAATCTGCGCGCGACACGTGGCCTGGCCAACGGTCGGAAGGGGCACCAGACTGTCCGGTGTGCACCGGACATGTCCGGTGCGCCATCGGCTCCCAGATCTCCAACAGTCTGCAACGGTCGACTGCGCTGTTTATGGAAATAAATCGGGCACCGGACAGTGTCCGGTGTGCACCGGACTGTCCGGTGCGCCCGACGACAGAAGGCAAGGATGGCCTTCCAGATTTGTTCTCAACGGCTCCTAGCTGCCTTGGGGCTATAAAAGGGACCCCTAGGCGCATGGAGGAGAACACCAAGCATTCCTACAACATTCTTAAGCACCAAGACATCGATCTCACGCATTCGTTTCATTGTGATAGCATATAGAGCTCTTGTGGAGTTGTGAACTCTTTGAGTTGTGTTGCGAGCTCTTGTTGCTACTTGTGTGCGTGTTGTTGCTCTGATCTTTTGAAGTCTTGTGTGCGTTGCTCATTCCCACCCTTGCTCTGTGTTTCTTTGTGAACTTCAATTGTAAGGGCGAGAGGCTCCAAGTTGTGGAGATTCCTCGCAAACGGGATTGAGAAAAAGCAAGCAAAACACCGTGGTATTCAAGTGGGTCTTTGGACCGCTTGAGAGGGGTTGATTGCAACCCTCGTCCGTAGGGACGCCACAACATGGAGTAGGCAAGCATTGGTCTTGGCCGAACCACGGGATAAACCACTGTGTCATCTCTGTGTTTGATCTCTTGTGGTATTGTGTTTTGTTGAGACTCCTCTCTAGCCACTTGGCAATAATTGTGCTAACACTTAACAAGTTTTTGTGGCTATAAGTTTAAGTTTTACAGGATCACCTATTCACCCCCCCCTCTAGGTGCTCTCACATATGTAGCACTTAACCCTTGCATATGTCAACTCGCCATCGGGTTTCTTAAGACCAGACCAGGTTCACGCCAACCGAGAGCACATATACACCACCGTCCAGCGTCTTGCCACGGAGGGTACATGCTACTCTCACCATCTCTCCACTCCCATTGTGTGTTGGCCTTTCTGGTATTAGTCTGCCTGAGGCAAAGCTTACCCATGATGAGGCATGTGACCAGTTAAAAGGTCCTCGATCATCAGGCCCACATCGGTACGGTCCTTAATCGACTCAAACGGAGACACTACACCGAGACTCTCTTCTCGTGCAAGTCACCTGCCTGGTCTCAGCTTTATCATTTAACCCCCAAAGTTTGGTACCTGGCAGAGGTACATCTTATCCGATGTTGAACCCATCACGACCATGACGGATCTATCATCAAGTTTTATTTTTTAAAACATCCCATCCACTGTGAAGCATCACCTTTTGTTTTAAAACAAAACATTTGCTTGTCTAAAGCAGGACTAAGCATCAGAAGACCTTTTAGTAAAATAGGTAATCAAGAAATGGTAAACAATTCCAAGGAAGGAAATGCAGCAATTGGTTTAGCACACAACTCCTATCACCTAATGCATCATATAAGGTGATAAAGATTTCAAAATAGCAAGGAAGTGACAAATGCACCGGGGCTTGCCTTGTGTTTAGGAGAGTCGGGCTCTGTTCCACAGATGTCAAAATAAAAATAGTTCCCGGCAGGTGGATTTTCAGTCGATGGAGCAGTCTCCTCTTCTTCAACAGTTATTTCTTCCTCGTTCTCTATACATAACCATATATAACCATGGATGCTCATGTAATGCTTATGAAAATGCAATAATAGAAGAGATACATCAAGTTGTATCTTGAATACAATTTTCCTTCACGGTTTACTAGGGAAACTAGGGTTTTCGGAGTCAGTACTTCATTTTCATCAGGCAAATACTACCTAGAAGACTAGGGTTTTGGGTTTGGAAATCAAACAATGTCCAAAACAAGTCAAACTTCACTTATGGGATCTAAATACCATATTAGGCTTATCCAAAAAGTTTTGTGATTTTTGGAGTTATTAAATAATTTCTAAAATTCCAAGAGACTAGGTTTAAGCCTTATTAAATACTGCATAATTCCAAGTTTGGACTAAAAATCTTGGAACTATTTTTATTAAATACTAGAGAAATTTAGGAGTCCAACAAAATTGGTATCATATTTTTATCATTTTTCTATAACTTTCTATGAATTTCCTAAGTCTGACAGAAAAAGAAAAAGGAAAAAGGTGAATAGTGATGGGCTAAAACTAGCCCAAGTCAGTCCACACACAGGCGAAAGCGCGCTCGCGCTCGCCCGCGGTGTCAGGTTTGCACAGAGGACCCTAGCGATTTGAAAACCCCTTAAATAGTCTGTAGCACTATTTTCTTGTGTCACTGACAATCGCAGATAGGCCCCTTCCTTTCTATTTCTTCGCTAGGTGAGGTCCCCGACCGTGGATGGTGGAGCAGTGGCTCCGACGAGCTTATACCGCCCAAAAACGCAAAGACTGGATCCCTAGTTCAGTTGACACCTAATTCTACCCTGGGCGACACGAATCCCTCAACAAATTGCACAATTCCGGGTTGAGAACTCTCTGTCCACGGTGATGGCGCATACCGAGGATAATCCGAGGTGTTCCTGGTGATCTACCTAGGTCTAGTTCAATTGGCTGGGCCGATGAGCATCTACAGCACACAGGGGTATTAAAACGAGAGCGAGGAGGGCGTGAACGGACCTGTAGAGAGCTGGACGCGATGAGCTCACACACAGCAGTGTTCTTGACTGATTTGGGGGAAATTCTAAATTAGAGCCCTCTGGTGGACAATCCTAGGCATGGGCTGGTGCGTTGGGTGTGTGATTACTTAGCGGAGCTCACTGGGGCGGCAATTTATAGGTTCCATCAGCGGTGGTGGCTAATTTTGAGAAGACGCGCGGTGGCCGAAGAGAAGGAAGGTTACTAGCGCAGGTGATATCATGGCTTTCACCGTGGCAAGGCCACCGGCGATGAACGGACACGCTTCAGTGGTTTACTGCGACGTGGTAACGCCCTAAGGCACGTGGCACCCGAGCGGCAGGTGGCCAACTCCGGCGAGGTTATCTGGACCGGCTGTGAGGCAAGTGGGTACGGCGACCAGGGCAGAACAGTGTCCCAAGCTCATCCCCAGCGCCAGATTTTTCACCCTACATAGTTATCTGCACTTCACTGAGCAACAAGCGTAACGGCGGCAACGATCACGGGGTGGGATCACCGGCGGCGATACATTGAATTTGGCGATCTTCGTCAGGTCACTGTACCATGGGAACTTGATTCAGGCGGCTGACAGAGCAGGTTTCAGGGTCTTGATCTCAAATTTTTATGTGATAACTTGTTAACCCACCTGTAACAAAGTTGTTGATCTATACTCCAGCTTTAATCTTGCTATAGCAATCATAATCAAACAATCACTAGATCATGGTCAAATTCGATCTCAAAGTTCACCTAACCTCACCGTTAGCCAATATTTAGTTCAAAGACTGTCTGTCAGCCCGACTTTAAGTCCTTTTATTTCCAATTTTCTGTACAATACCAATGCTTAGTCACATAATAAAACTTGTACTCCTAACATAGATCTTCAAGTTTGCTATGTTGACCAAGAGCAAAATCCTCAAGAATTTTGAGATATGGAGCTCCAAAGTTGACCCCATTCAACTGAATTCAGACTTAGATATATGGGGTCCATGGGGTACTTTTTGCAAATAAGTCCAAATCCCCCTATTTAACTTGCAAATCCTCAAATGTGAAAAACACATGATTTGTGATGTTCTATTATTTTGGTATTTGCACTTTGGTCCAAAAGTGCACAAAATTTGCATTTACCCCCTAGGGTTTTAATTAGGGCTTCTAGGGTTTGTTTTTAGGTTTTGGGGCACATTAGGGTTTTAGTGCCACCAAAGTCCATCAAGTGTGATACCTTAAGATCATTTCTCATGTCTTTTGAGGTTTTAACTTATTTGGGCTTCACTTCACCCATAAGCCCTAATCCAGGGTTAAGTACTCTACCCTAGGGTTAATCAAGTCACATCATTACAACTTGTTTGAAATTTTTACCAAGTGAATGCACTCTAGGTGTAACAAACACATGATATGCCAATGCTCATGATGTTATGCTCAAGTTTTAGTGACAGTAACACCAGGGGTGTTACAGTACCAGACGTCCATATTAGGTTTTTAATAGAGTAATATAGATTTAACATTTAAGATATGGTATCAAAATTACAATTATGTCTTGGATCTTTTAAGTTAACGAGTTTTATAATGGTGAGTTTTATAATGTTTATATGGAAAAATTTAAACGACTATCAAAACTAATTATGTTGGAAAGGCAATAAATCAATAATTCTGATTTTATATTGGTACATACAAACATTTTAATGCTTTTTATTATGTGGGTGCAATATTTTGCACTTCAACTAGTGACTTATAAAAGTGTGGCGAGATTCTTTAGTTATGCCAATATGTGGCGATAACTTTAGACAAGTGTGGCACGAAATATATGATAACCTATGTCACATTAAACTTACACCCAAATAGATCATCACTCAACAAGTTTACATTCTAACGAGCGAGGCTAGACCTGGGCATTCGGATTACCCGAAATATTTGGATCAGGTAATTCAGGTATTTAAAAGTACTATTCGATCTTTGTCCCAAAAAATATCACGTGAGTTTTACTCGATACGCCCAAAGCTGATAAAAGACAGGCATTTAAAAAAGAATTATAGTAGCATTTAAAGCAATAAAATGTTGTTTTCAAACCAAATAATGTCATCATATTAATCAACAACAAACCAAATATTAAGCTAACATAAATCTATATTAATTCGTTCTAAATAATATATTTATATTAAATCGAACCATTTCGTGTCCTTGTATTTTTAGTAATTCGGGTACTAGGTAACATTACCCTAACTACTCAAACTAATTTTAGGTTTTTACAATTACTATAAAAAAGTGATTGAGTATTTTGGATTTGGGTTATTCGGATCCGTGTTCGGATAATTTAAGTTTAGGGATTATGTATCGGCTATTTTGCACACCCCTAAAGCCTTGTTTGGATAATCTCATATTCACCTCAATCTATGTTTTTTGATAAGTGTAGCTTAAACTAAATTACACTCTAATACACTTCAATACATATAGATTATTATCCAAAAATACTTTGGAGGGAAGAATATCTATAATATCAATACCAGAAATTCTGATTCCCTGTTTGGAAGGGCTTAATGAAGGTCAAAACCCATTATCTAAAAGGCAAACATGTTGTCACTAATTCTGGTGATAAATCTAGATTTTGGCATGAAAGTTGGATTAATGTGGATCAATAGTACATTACTCAGCTTGAGCTTTATAATATATGTGAGAATAAGGATATCTTGGTAAAAGAAGCAAGGGAAATTAACTGGTAGTTACCTTTCAGGAGATGGCTTGAGGGAACTAATGAAGAAAGACGGGAAGATATTTGTAGGAAATGTGAAAACTTTGAGTTTAAAGATTACCCTGATATTGTGCTTTGGAAATGGGGAGAACATTTGATGTACAATAACCTTTCAAATGACATTTTGGGCCTTGATTGGAATCATATATGGAAAGGCAAGATATCTCCTAAAAATTAAATATTCACGTGGTTATTGGATAATAAGGCCATTTCAACTAAAGATAATTTGATCAAAATAAATTGGAGTGGAGCTTCTTCCTGTAGTTTATGTCCCCAAATTGAAACAGTTGATCACCTGTTCTTTACATGTTCAATTGCTAAAGTAATTTGGGGAGTGGTGGCCAAGTGCCTCGATACAACATATGTGCCTGGGAACTTAAGATCATTGTATTATATGGCTGCAAAGATATCTTAAAGTGGATAAGGCCACTCACATAGTTCTAATTGTTGCTATCTACTGGGCCATATGGAAGGCCATAAACAAAATGTGCTTCGAGAAAATCCTAATCAAATGTCCTAATGAGATTATTTGTCATGCGTGCACTTTGATTTCGTCTTGAGCAGGTCTCAACAAAAAGGATCCTCAAGATCTTCTTTAAGAGGGAGTTAAACTTCTAGTGCGGGCTGCAATTGGGAGAAAGATCCTGAGGCCCAATGATGAAGCCGACCATGCGACGTAATGATGGATTCAAATATGAGATGTTCAACGCGTGCAACATTGATCTCTGCCCCCTCCCCTTGATCTGGTGGTTCGTCTGCTGTTTTGTGATCTAGGCACCAGCTCCTCTATGATGAAGACTATGGTCTCCTTTGTCCCGTACCTCCGGATTGTTTGAAAGACGTTAATTTTCACTCTATATGGCTTTGGTAGTGATGCCTGAGTCAGGTACTTCATCAAATGTAATAAAGGAGACTATGAACGTGTTCATCATGTGTTGACGTGTTCTGATGAATTTATCATTGTATTTCAGTTATGCAAGTAGTAATAGAAATGGGGGTAGATTAAGAGAGTATTAGTATCTCCAAGAGACTCTTTTTTTGGCTCTCTATTTGACTCTTTATTTACATTTCCATAAAGATTATACTTTATATGTTGCATCTCATTCCAACAGACTATGTATCTAGTTTTGCTAGACAGGTGGCTAGCCAAATTTGATTAGTAAGATAGTTAATTTAGAAAATCATATAGTTTGTGTTAGTACCCCGAATCAGGGGTACCCTCTTCTACGGTATGAAGGCGCTGCACCCATGCCACACCTCCAGGTCATACAGAGAGCGGCTCCCGACCCCACCACATGGGCAGGACTAGGGGCACCACGTGGCAAGTAAAGATAATACCTCTCGAGGTATTATCTTTGGGTCCGGACCTCCAAGGGACACCAGACCCTTGTACGAACGGGTCCGGAGCTCCCAGGACGGCATGCCGGGTCCCTTGAATAAGCTCCAGGCTCCCCCTAGTAAGGTCCGGGTCTTGGCAAGGTCCCGGGACGAGGGGGACCCCGGCATGGGTAGGGGTCCGGTGCCGGCACGCGTCCAGGCCTTACCCTACGCATCCCGCTCAGGCGGAGGCCCGCTGCTGCCACGTGGCGGGTGGCCCGTGACATAAGCCAGCAGGGCGAGCCTGATGCAAGGTCCATACAGCCATGCAGCCTTTGCATTTATTGCGGAGAGGACGCGCCGCCTGCCACCACGCTGACAGGCGACGTGCCCTCTCGGCATTTAATGCGCCCCGTCCCATCTGCTGGTAGACGGTGTCAGACCCATCCAGCAGATGGCGCGTCTGATTAGTCTACTGGCAAACAGTGCGCCCGTGCCGAGCGGCACGCTGTACTCATCTTCCCTTCTACAAGAAGCTTCCCCTGCACGCCGAGGATACGGAGATCTCGGGCGGCAGGGCACAAGGAGATTGCCTCGGCAACAGACATTAGTGGCTCCAAGCGCTATATTCTTTATGTCCCTGGGCCCACATGTCGGGGCCCAGTGCCTTTGTGCATGCCCCCTTCAGCTATAAAAGGGGAGGCATACGACGTTACACACACACGATCTTAAACCACACCTTAGACTCGCAAGCTCATACAAGGTCACAAGCAATACATCTCATAGTGGAGTAGGGTATTACGCTCCAGTGGCCCGAACCACTCTAAATCCTTGTGTGTTCTTGAGTCATTCCCGTTCATTCCAACGATCAAGCAAAACGCCTAAGCCCCTCCTCATCTTAGGATTTAGGGCGGGTGCACTTCGCCACCCGGCCGGAGATTTTACTCTCCGACATTTGGTGCGCCAGGTAGGGGCCTAGGCATTAGGTTTTTGCTCGATCCCTTGCCCAAGCATGATGGTGCAGATCATTGAGCACCGCGCTGAGACTTCAGTAGACTTTGCGGTGGAGGGAGAAGCTGCTTCCTCCACGCCACAGGTTCCCAATCGCCCAGTACTAGGCACTGCTGCTGTGCACGCCGCGCGGCAGCACACAGCAGCGCAAGCATCCCGGACTCCATCAAGGGCGTCTCCGGGGGCGTTGTCGGCGGCCAGGGAGTTGTTGTGACACCCTCCAAGCTCCATAGATTCACCAGGAGCCATGAAGCAATGGCGGGACAACGTCAACCGATTACTTAGTATGGCACATTGTAACGCCCTGAATTTGGGGGTAGAATTTTTTCTTCTTTTCTCTCACCAAATTCGGGCGTTACTCTCTTTTCTCTTTCCCCGTTTTGCTCATTCTTCCCAATTTCAAACTAGTATAGTGACAGGTGTTCGTGTCATGTATAAACCAAAACCTAAGTGTCATGGGTGTTGCATCATGCCGAAGCACGTTTCTTGGTCTGATGTTGAGTGTTCGTCTCGTTCCGTTCCGGATTTCGATTTGCGATTTAATTCCGTTTAGTGGTCCGCACACGTCGTGGGTTTTCGATCCGCGAAGTGGCCCGGCCCAGCACAGCCCAGCCCAGCCCTGCCCGGCCCGGTCCGGCCCGGCCCTGCGCGCCCCTGGCGCCCAAACCCCCCATGCGCCCCCCTTCTCTCTCTCTCTCATTTGGATCTCCCGCGCAACAACCTCTCCTCTCCCTCTTCCACCTCTCTCTCCCCGTGGTGCCCTAGGATTTGGAGACGGCGATCACCGGATTTTGGACCCCGAGGTGAGCTCCCCTCCCCTCCCCTTCTCCTCTCTCTCTCCCTCTCCCTCCTCTTCTCTCCCCCGCGCGCGCCCTCTCTCTCCCCCTGCTCGCGCGCGCCCCTGCCCTCCCCGCTCGCGGCGCGCGGCCCCGCCCGCCCCCTGCTCGCGCGACGGCGCCCCCGCCCCCTGCCTGCGCGGCGGCGCCCCGGCCCCGCTCCCTGCTTCCCCGGCGCGGCGCGGCCCCCCGACCCGGCCGTGCGCGCGGCGGCGCGGCCCCGCCAGGCCTCCCCTCGCGGCGGCGCTCGCGGCCCCGCCCTGCTCCCCCCCGCGGCGGCGCGGCCCCGCCCGGCCTCCCCTCGCGGCGGCGCCCGCGGCCCCGCCCTGCTCCCCCCCGTGGCGCGCGACCCCGCCCCGGCCTCCCCGCGGTGGCGCTCGCCCCCGTCCCAGCCCCGTGCGTGGCGGCGCGGCCCCGGCGGCCCCTGCTCGCCCGGTGCGGCCCCGGGGGGCCCTGCTCGCCCGGTGCGGCCCCGGCGGCTCCGTGCTCGCCCGGCGCGGCCCCCGGAGCGGCGGCGCGGCCCCGGCGTGGCCCCGGCGCGGTCCGGCCCCGGCGCGGCCCCTGGCCGGTTCAACCGCCCCCTTGCCGGTTCAACCGCCCCCCCCCGCCCTTCCCCAGCCCCGGCCCGGTCGCCTCGCCCCCGTCCCGGCCTCGCCCGACCGTGTCCCCGCTCGCTCGCGCTCGCGGTGATTATTTGTTAATTAGCGTGCTGCGTCGCGCGCTTCGCCGCGCGACGGATTTGTCTAATTTCAGATTCTATCTGTGTGTTGCGTCGTGCGCTTCGTCGCGCGACGATCCATTTTAATTTCAGGTTGTTTAAGGTGTAACGCCGCGTGTGTATTCACGCGACGTTCCACTTTGGACTCAGTTTAGTCGACGTATGCCGTCGTGCGTTTCGTCGCGCGACGCTTAACGTCTCCTCATAACCAAGGCGATGTGTCTCGTTGCGTGCCCGGTCGCGCGACGAGTCGTTAACTTCTTAATTTGTTTTAGAGTGCTATGTCGCGCGTCTCGCCGCGCGACCATCCTTTTTATTTATCTCCACCTGCTTATAATGATTAGACATGAAACATGACTTTACTTTACGCTAAACATAGTGTCTACATTAAATTTCCTTCCATTAAGCGAGTGGTTAATTTATAATCATGTAACGTGATCGTTTCTCGACTGTCTTTTCCTCTTTCTCTCTTAACCGTACTCGCGAGCCCGCGTGGAACGTCTGTTTACTTATTGCATTCTATTGAATGGTGTACTGTTCTTTTGTATTAAATATGTGGATGTATGTATGTTTGCGCTCGCATAGAGAACGATCCGGTCGGAGAACCCAAAGAACCCGCAGGAGAAGCCCCTGAGCAGCAGTCGGTTGGTGGAGGCAAGTGTCCTTTGACCTATCTCTGTCCTATTCATTATTTAATTCACCTCCCGCTTTACATATTTATACCTAAGGTTTGACTAGCTTTTGTTATCCATGTCCTTGTTTACCTATCTGGGTTGGATTATTATTATTTAGCTTTATGCTATTGCTCAACTCTAATTAATGAACATGATGAGATTATCTATGATACGCTGTTTTCCCCTTTCTTATTATGATGTTGTACTTGTGGCTTTAAGGGGGCTCGAGCGGTTTCTCGAGTGCCTCTTCGTAAGGACCTGTTCTATGGATGACCGCCCGGGAAAACAGTGCAACCATGAGGGTGGAATGGGGTGCCCTTAGCTGAATAATTAGAGGATCTGGGGTGTAGTTCGCTTCGCCGTCGTGCCGTCAATGGGGCTCGGTGTATGCGGCTCGCTCTGCCAAGGTTGATTTGTCCCTTGGGGAGGAGTGCAGTACATTTAGGAAACCTAACGGGCGGCTACAGCCCCGGGGAATCTTTGTAAAGGCTACGTAGTGAGACCCTGCCTATTCACCTTGGTAGTGTTTAAGGGTTTGATCGGCCCGAGGCAAGAGGGAATCATGGCTTGTGGGTAAAGTGCACAACCTCTGCAGAGTGTTTGAAAACTGATATATCAGCCGTGCTCGCGGTTATGAGCGGCCAAGGGAGCTCCAGTGATTAGTGGTACTTGATCAGAGACATTATGGTACAGGTGGCTATGAGATCGATGGCTTTGGTTATGACTATGGTGCTGGTAAGTGGTACTCTTTCCGTTTGGAAAGGAGTACGTTTGGGTTAATAACGTGGGTTAAATCTAAAACTTGGCTTTCTCTACTAGAAATAATAATCTGACCAACTAAAAGCAACTGCTTGACTTATCCCCGCATAAAGCTAGTCCACTACAGCCAAACAGGATACTTGCTGAGTATGTGGATGTGTACTCACCCTTGCTCTACACACCAAACCCCCCCCCATCCCCAGGTTGTCAGCATTGCAACCACTGCTCAGGAGAAGATGAAGCTGTGGAAGGAGACTTCCAGGAGTTCCAAGACTACGACGAGTTCTAGGCGTGGGTTAGCGGCAACCCCTAGTTGGCTGCCTGTGAAGGCTGCATTTATCTGCGTTTCTTTTCCGCACTTTGATTTATTGTAAGGACTATATGGACGTCTCAGACGTATGATGTAATCGACTATTATTTTCCTTTTAATACTATTTGAGCACTGTGTGATGATGTCCATGTTATGTAACTGTTGTGTACGTGAATAACTGATCCTGACACGTACATGGTTCGCATTCGGTTTGCCTTCTAAAACCGGGTGTGACATAAGTGGTATCAAAGTCGTGCTGACTGTAGGACCGCTAACCTAGAATAGAATGGTTGTTCTAAGGACTATAGACCTCTGTCCCTGCCTTGACTTTGATATCCCTTCAAAAGTTGGTCATACCGACCAAACCTATGTTCTACTATATAATATACCTTGCTGAAAAATTGTGTTTTATTCTAATCCTTCATTTATTTATGATTCATTACTTGCTGGTCATATTGATTCTGTTCTCACCCTTTTGCTTGCGATGTCTTTTGTAGATGGCTCGACTTAGACACACTGCACGAAAGTCTGTCATCCCCTTCTTACCCTCCCGCCTTGCTGAGCGTCCGCTTCGCCGTCCCGTGGCCGGACAGTCCAGCCACTTGGAGAGACTGCACCACCACTGGGCGCCCCAGCCTCTGGAGTAGCTGCTGGAGGAGACCCAGACGACGGAGGTGGCGACGACAGCTCGAGCCACGACACCGACCTCTCTGCTAACCATGAGCTGGAAGGATGGATTGATCGATCCATCACTCGCGACGCTGCTCGCGGGTGTCACTTCCACGATGCGCTCGACACCCTGCTACGTCGGGCACTTAACCGGCGTACTTGGTCCATCGAGTATCGCTGTGTGGTCTACCAGCACATTCGCGGGGTCTACCCGGACCGCTGGGAGGCAACCTGCTTGGTGCGCCGTCCGGAGAACAGTCTCCAGGGTGCAGAGGCCTGCTCAGAGCACTATTCTATCTCTGAGCGGGAGTGAGCTGAGGCAGCCATGCAAGATGCTGCACGGCATGCGCTTTCGCACTACTGCTCGGTTTTCGGTGGGGTAGCTGACGGTCTTGACCTGAAGTATTATCCCCACCGTCCATCTGGCAACACAGGAGGCGTGATTGTCTCACCTGTCGGTGAGGGCAATCCTAGGTTGAGCAGCACAGTCAACCTAGCCACCGTGCTAAACACGGAGCTGGACCATGCACTAGACGAGCTGAGTAGGGCTCGTGCTGAGATCGCCCTGCTGCGGGCTGAGCGCGTGGAACGTCGTCACCTGGATGGTGGTTCCCCCGCTCCCGTTGGGACTCAGCACCCGTACCGCTCACCTCGGCGTGGACACCAGTCTTATGGCAATCCCGACTGCAAGACCAAGATAACTCTAGAACCATAGCTCGTTAGAGTTGGATCTTGTAATTAATACGAAATATATACGTAGGAGCTTCAGTCTTAGCGTTAGTCTTGCTCTTAGTTAGTCTTAGTTAGACAGGGTAGTTTGCTATATCTTGTGCATTTATGTTTGTCATGATGAACTATGTTTGGTTTGGATCTTTGTAATGATTGTCACCAGAGTGTGGGTATCCCCTGCATTTTGGTTTACCTATTATATGTTAAAGGAGTTAGTTATATAGTTGGGAAACCTTTTATTCCACTTTCCTCTCTATCTGAGAAGCTGTGTGGTCTGTGTTGGAGATCAGTGAAGATGCTCATCTATTCAGTGCTGTTGAAGAATTCTATACTCTTTTCTTATGCTGCAAGATTTGCCAGATCAGTTCTGATGTGTGGTTGCATTCTGCAGATGTCAGAGAATAGGCGCAGAGGAGGAAGGCGTGCTCAGCAGGAGCGAGCCGCTCAACAGGAGGAGGTGCCCCAGCAACAGCACCTGCCGCCCCCGCCCCCGATGTCGATCGAGCAGATGTTTCTGATGCAGACTCAGGCAGTTCAAGCCATCGGTCAGACTCTGGCCGCCATTCAGCAGCAGCAGCAGGCACCACCTCAGCCTCAGATGCCTCAGATGCCCAGAGACAAGCGTGCTGAGTTCATGAGAGGTCATCCACCAACGTTCGCTCATTCTTCTGACCCCATGGATGCTGAAGACTGGCTGCGCACTGTGGAGCGGGAGTTGCATACCGCTCAGTGCGATGACAGGGAGAAAGTCCTGTACGGTCCCCGTCTGTTGAGAGGAGCAGCCCAGTCATGGTGGGAGTCTTACCTCGGCACCCATGCCCACCCTGACGCCATCACCTAGGAAGAGTTCAGAGGTAGCTTTCGTCAGTACCATGTTCCTGCAGGTCTGATGACAGTGAAGAAGGAGGAGTTCCTGGCCCTCAAGCAAGGGCCATTGTCTGTCAGTGAGTACCGAGACAGGTTTCTGCATTTGTCTCGCTATGCTCCTGAAGATGTCAACACTGACGCCAAGCGACAGTACCGTTTCCTGAGAGGCTTGGTTGACCCTCTGCAATATCAACTGATGAATCACACCTTCCCGACATTCCAGCACCTGATTGACAGAGCAATCATGACAGAGAGGAAGCGTAAGGAGATGGAGGATCGTAAGCGCAAGATCAATGGACCCCAGCCTGGAAGCAGCAGGCGTCCTCGTTTCTCAAGCAATCAATCTCAGCAGTTCAGGCAGAACCAGCGT
Organism: Zea mays; assembly: GCF_902167145.1. Classification (NCBI taxonomy): domain Eukaryota; kingdom Viridiplantae; phylum Streptophyta; class Magnoliopsida; order Poales; family Poaceae; genus Zea; species Zea mays. Next base: position 207,394,402 of record NC_050099.1, on the reverse strand, counting down.
CCACCTCAGCAGCATCAGCAGTTCCAAAGGCAGTTTTCTCAGCATCAATATCAGAATCGTCAGAACAATCAGTCAGGAGGAGGTCAGTTTCAGAGGCAGAATCAGCAGGCACCTCGTCTTCCTGCCCCAGCAAGCCAGCAGAACAGTCAGGCAGCACCAGCTCAGGTTGGAAACAGGGCATGTTTCCACTGTGGAGAGCAAGGCCATTGGGTGATGCAATGTCCAAAGAAGGCAGCCCAGCAGCAGCCAGGCCCCAATGCCCCAGCGAAGCAGAATGTGTCTCAGCCAGGAGCAGGCAACCGCTCTCAGCCGCGCTACAATCATGGAAGGCTGAACCACTTGGAGGCTGAAGCAGTTCAGGAGACCCCTGGCATGATAGTAGGTATGTTCCCAGTCAACTCCCATATTGCAGAAGTGTTATTTGATACTGGAGCAACGCATTCTTTCATTACTGCATCATGGGTAGAAGCACATAATCTTCCAATTACTACCATGTCAACCCCCATTCAAATTGACTCAGCCGGTGGTAGAATTCGAGCCGATAGCATTTGTTTGAATATAAGTGTGGAAATAAGGGGGATAGCGTTTCCCGCTAACCTTATAGTAATGGGTACTCAGGGAATAGATGTCATCCTAGGGATGAATTGGCTAGATAAGTATCAGGCAGTTATCAGTTGTGATAAGAGGACAATCAAGTTAATGTCCCCACTTGGAGAGGAAGTGGTGACGGAGTTAGTCCCGCCTGAGCCAAAGAAAGGAAGTTGTTATCAGATGGCTGTCGACAGCAGTGAAGCAGACCCAATTGAGAGTATCAAGGTTGTGTCCGAGTTCCCGGATGTGTTTCCAAAGGACTTACCGGGTATGCCACCAGAGCGGAAAGTTGAGTTTGCTATAGAGCTTCTTCCTGGAACCGCCCCTATCTTTAAGAGAGCTTACAGAATATCTGGACAGAGTTGGTTGAGCTTAAGGAGCAGATCGATGAACTGTCAGAGAAAGGTTACATCCGGCCAAGCACCTCGCCTTGGGCCGCTCCTGTCTTGTTCGTGGAAAAGAAAGATGGCACCAAAAGGATGTGTATCGATTATCGAGCTTTGAATGAAGTCACGATCAAGAACAAGTATCCCTTGCCCAGAATAGAAGATCTGTTCGACCAGTTGAGAGGAGCCAGTGTGTTCTCCAAGATTGATCTGAGGTCAGGTTATCATCAGCTCAGGATCCGACCTTCGGACATCCCGAAGACGGCATTCATTACCAAGTATGGTTTGTATGAGTTCACAGTGATGTCTTTTGGTTTGACCAATGCGCCAGCGTTCTTTATGAACTTGATGAATAGTGTGTTCATGGAGTATCTCGATAAGTTTGTGGTGGTATTCATTGATGACATTCTGGTTTATTCTCAAAGCGAAGAAGAGCACGCAGATCATTTGAAGATGGTGTTGCAGAGATTGCGAGAGCACCAGTTGTATGCAAAGTTGAGCAAGTGTGAATTCTGGATCAATGAAGTCCTGTTCTTGGGTCACATAATCAACAAAGAAGGATTGGCTGTAGATCCGAAGAAAGTGGCAGACATTCTGAACTGGAAAGCGCCAACAGATGCTCGAGGAATCAAGAGTTTCATTGGAATGGCCGGATATTATCGGCGATTCATTGAAGGGTTTTCGAAGATTGCAAAACCAATGACAGCGTTGCTAGGCAACAAAGTTGAGTTCAAGTGGACCCAGAAATGTCAAGAGGCCTTTGAAGCGCTGAAAGAGAAGTTGACAACAGCGCCTGTCCTAGTCTTGCCTGATGTGCACAAGTCCTTCTCTGTGTACTGTGATGCTTGTTACATCGGTTTGGGGTGTGTGTTGATGCAAGAGGGAAGAGTTGTGGCTTACTCGTCCCGACAGCTGAAGGTTCATGAGAAGAACTACCCAATCCATGATCTAGAGTTGGCAGCAGTGGTTCACGCACTGAAGACATGGAGGCACTATCTGTATGGACAGAAATGCGATGTTTACACAGATCACAAGAGTCTGAAGTACATATTCACTCAGTCAGAGTTGAACATGAGGCAACGAAGGTGGTTAGAGTTGATCAAAGATTATGAGTTGGAGATTCATTACCATCCAGGCAAAGCAAACGTAGTGGCAGATGCTTTGAGCAGAAAGAGTCAAGTCAATCTGATGGTTGCTCGTCCGATGCCTTATGAGTTGGCCAAGGAGTTTGACAGGTTGAGTCTCGGATTTCTGAACAATTCGCGAGGAGTTACAGTTGAGTTGGAACCTACCTTAGAGCGCGAAATCAAAGAAGCGCAGAAGAATGATGAGAAGATCAGTGAGATCCGGCGATTGATTCTAGATGGCAGAGGCAAAGATTTTCGAGAAGATGCAGAAGGCGTGATATGGTTCAAAGACCGCTTATGTGTTCCCAATGTCCAGTCCATTCGGGAGTTGATCCTCAAGGAAGCTCATGAGACAGCCTATTCGATTCACCCTGGCAGTGAGAAGATGTATCAGGATCTGAAGAAGAAATTCTGGTGGTACGGAATGAAGAGGGAAATCGCAGAGCATGTGGCTATGTGCGATAGTTGTCGAAGAATTAAGGCAGAGCACCAGAGACCAGCTGGATTGTTGCAACCGTTGCAGATCCCTCAGTGGAAATGGGACGAAATCGGTATGGATTTCATAGTCGGATTGCCTCGCACTCGAGCCGGCTACGATTCCATTTGGGTAGTAGTGGACCGCTTGACCAAGTCAGCCCACTTCATACCTGTCAAGACCAACTACAGCAGTGCAGTATTGGCAGAGTTGTATATGTCTCGGATCGTTTGTCTTCATGGTGTGCCAAAGAAGATAGTGTCAGACAGAGGAACGCAGTTCACCTCCCATTTCTGGCAGCAGTTGCATGAAGCCTTGGGCACGCATCTGAATTTCAGTTCAGCTTATCATCCGCAGACAGATGGTCAGACCGAAAGAACCAATCAAATTCTTGAAGACATGTTGAGAGCTTGTGCGTTGCAAGATCAGTCCGGATGGGACAAGCGATTGCCTTATGCAGAGTTCTCCTATAACAACAGCTACCAGGCCAGTTTGAAGATGTCACCATTTCAGGCGCTCTATGGAAGGAGTTGCAGAACTCCGTTGCAATGGGATCAGCCTGGAGAGAAGCAAGTGTTTGGGCCAGACATTCTGCTTGAAGCCGAAGAGAACATCAAGATGGTCCGAGAGAATCTGAAGATATCGCAATCAAGACAGCGAAGCTATGCAGACACAAGAAGAAGAGAGCTGAGTTTCGAAGTCGGAGACTTTGTCTATCTTAAAGTGTCACCGATCAGAGGAGTCAGAAGGTTCGGAGTGAAAGGCAAGCTAGCACCCTGCTACATTGGTCCGTATCAGATTCTTGCAAGACGAGGAGAAGTGGCCTATCAGCTCAGTTTGCCAGAGAATTTGTCCGCTGTGCATGATGTCTTTCATGTGTCTCAGTTGAAGAAGTGCTTGCGTGTGCCAGAAGAGCAGTTGCCAGTGGAAGGTCTTGAAGTCCAAGAGGACTTGACCTACGTTGAGAAGCCAGTGCAGATCCTTGAGGTTGCAAATAGAGTCACCCGAAGGAAGACCATCAGAATGTGCAAGGTTAAATGGAATCACCACTCTGAGGAAGAAGCAACCTAGGAGCGTGAAGATGATCTGTTGACTAAATACCCTGAGCTCTTTGCTAGCCAACCCTGAATCTCGAGGGCGAGATTCTTTTAAGGGGGATAGGTTTGTAACGCCCTGAATTTGGGGGTAGAATTTTTTCTTCTTTTCTCTCACCAAATTCGGGCGTTACTCTCTTTTCTCTTTCCCCGTTTTGCTCATTCTTCCCAATTTCAAACCAGTATAGTGACAGGTGTTCGTGTCATGTATAAACCAAAACCTAAGTGTCATGGGTGTTGCATCATGCCGAAGCACGTTTCTTGGTCTGATGTTGAGTGTTCGTCTCGTTCCGTTCCGGATTTCGATTTGCGATTTAATTCCGTTTAGTGGTCCGCGCACGTCGTGGGTTTTCGATCCGCGAAGTGGCCCGGCCCAGCCCAGCCCAGCCTAGCCCTGCCCGGCCCGGTCCGGCCCGGCCCTGCGCGCCTCTGGCGCCCAAACCCCCCATGCGCCCCCCTTCTCTCTCTCTCATTTGGATCTCCCGCGCAACAACCTCTCCTCTCCCTCTTCCAGCTCTCTCTCCCCGTGGTGCCCTAGGATTTGGAGACGGCGATCACCGGATTTTGGACCCCGAGGTGAGCTCCCCTCCCCTCCCCTTCTCCTCTCTCTCTCCCTCTCCCTCCTCTTCTCTCCCCCGCGCGCGCCCTCTCTCTCCCCCTGCTCGCGCACGCCCCTGCCCTCCCCGCTCACGGCGCGCGGCCCCACCCGCCCCCTGCTCGCGCGACGGCGCCCCCGCCCCCCCTGCCTGCGCGGCGGCGCCCCGGCCCCGCTCCCTGCTTCCCCGGCGCGGCGCGGCCCCGCCCGGCCTCCCCTCGCGGCGGCGCCCGCGGCCCCGCCCTGCTCCCCCCCGCGGCGGCGCGGCCCCGCCCGGCCTCCCCTCGCGGCGGCGCCCGCGGCCCCGCACTGCTCCCCCCCCACGGCGCGCGACCCCGCCCCGGCCTCCCCGCGGCGGCGCTCGCCCCCGTCCCAGCCCCGTGCGCGACGGCGCGGCCCCGGCGGCCCCTGCTCGCCCGGTGCGGCCCCGGCGGCTCCCTGCTCGCCCGGCGCGGCCCCCGGAGCGGCGGCGCGGCCCCGGCGTGGCCCTGGCGCGGTCCGGCCCCGGCGCGGCCCCTGGCCGGTTCAACCGCCCCCCCCGCCCTTCCCCAGCCCCGGCCCGGTCGCCTCGCCCCCGTCCCGGCCTCGCCCGACCGTGTCCCCGCTCGCTCGCGGTGATTATTTGTTAATTAGCGTGCTGCGTCGCGCGCTTCGCCGCGCGACGGATTTGTCTAATTTCAGATTCTATCTGTGTGTTGCGTCGTGCGCTTCGTCGCGCGACGATCCATTTTAATTTCAGGTTGTTTAAGGTGTAACGCCGCGTGTGTATTCACGCGACGTTCCACTTTGGACTCAGTTTAGTCGACGTATGCCGTCGTGCGTTTCGTCGCGCGACGCTTAACGTCTCCTCATAACCAAGGCGAAGTGTCTCGTTGCGTGCCCGGTCGCGCGACGAGTCGTTAACTTCTTAATTTGTTTTAGAGTGCTATGTCGCGCGTCTCGCCGCGCGACCATCCTTTTTATTTATCTCCACCTGCTTATAATGATTAGACATGAAACATGACTTTACTTTACGCTAAACATAGTGTCTACATTAAATTTCCTTCCATTAAGCGAGTGGTTAATTTATAATCATGTAACGTGATCGTTTCTCGACTGTCTTTTCCTCTTTCTCTCTTAACCGTACTCGCAAGCCCGCGTGGAACGTCTGTTTACTTATTGCATTCTATTGAATGGTGTACTGTTCTTTTGTATTAAATATGTGGATGTATGTATGTTTGCGCTCGCATAGAGAACGATCCGGTCGGAGAACCCGAAGAACCCGCAGGAGAAGCCCCTGAGCAGCAGTCGGTTGGTGGAGGCAAGTGTCCTTTGACCTATCTCTGTCCTATTCATTATTTAATTCACCTCCCGCTTTACATATTTATACCTAAGGTTTGACTAGCTTTTGTTATCCATGTCCTTGTTTACCTATCTGGGTTGGATTATTATTATTTAGCTTTATGCTATTGCTCAACTCTAATTAATGAACATGATGAGATTATCTATGATACGCTGTTTTCCCCTTTCTTATTATGATGTTGTACTTGTGGCTTTAAGGGGGCTCGAGCGGTTTCTCGAGTGCCTCTCCGTAAGGACCTGTTCTATGGATGACCGCCTGGGAAAACAGTGCAACCATGAGGGTGGAATGGGGTGCCCTTAGCTGAATAATTAGAGGATCCGGGGTGTAGTTCGCTTCGCCGTCGTGCCGTCAATGGGGCTCGGTGTATGCGGCTCGCTGTGCCAAGGTTTATTTGTCCCTTGGGGAGGAGTGCGGTACATTTAGGAAACCTAACGGGCGGCTACAGCCCCGGGGAATCTTTGTAAAGGCTACGTAGTGAGACCCTGCCTATTCACCTTGGTAGTGTTTAAGGGTTTGATCGGCCCGAGGCAAGAGGGAACCACGGCTTGTGGGTAAAGTGCACAACCTCTGCAGAGTGTTTGAAAACTGATATATCAGCCGTGCTCGCGGTTATGAGCGGCCAAGGGAGCTCCAGTGATTAGTGGTACTTGATCAGAGACATTATGGTACAGGTGGCTATGAGATCGATGGCTTTGGTTATGACTATGGTGTTGGTAAGTGGTACTCTTTCCGTTTGGAAAGGAGTACGTTTGGGTTAATAACGTGGGTTAAATCTAAAACTTGGCTTTCTCTACTAGAAATAATAATCTGACCAACTAAAAGCAACTGCTTGACTTATCCCCGCATAAAGCTAGTCCACTACAGCCAAACAGGATACTTGCTGAGTATGTGGATGTGTACTCACCCTTGCTCTACACACCAACCCCCCCCCCCATCCCCAGGTTGTCAGCATTGCAACCACTGCTCAGGAGAAGATGAAGCTGTGGAAGGAGACTTCCAGGAGTTCCAAGACTACGACGAGTTCTAGGCGTGGGTTAGCGGCAACCCCCAGTTGGCTGCCTGTGAAGGCCGCGTTTATCTGCGTTTCTTTTCCGCACTTTGATTTATTGTAAGGACTATATGGACGTCTCAGACGTATGATGTAATCGACTATTATTTTCCTTTTAATACTATTTGAGCACTGTGTGATGATGTCCATGTTATGTAACTGCTGTGTACGTGAATAACTGATCCTGGCACGTACATGGTTCGCATTCGGTTTGCCTTCTAAAACCGGGTGTGACACACATTCTACCCCGACCAGGTCGAAGACGCGGTCATCCCGGCGCCAACACGAGGCGTCAGCATCTGTGCGCTCGCCCTCAGTAAGGGGCACATAGACCAACGACCTCCAAGCAGAGCTCAACCGCAGGCGTGCGGGAGAGGATGCCCAAGTCTCCTTGGAAAGGGCCCGCGAGCGCCGCCAGAACATCGATGGTCGCGATCTCGATCAAGACTTTGTTGCGGTTGCACCGCAGACACCAATAGGCACCCGGTCCCAAACGGGTGTCCCTTTGGCCGGTGTGGGCTGCGCCGCTCTCGCGGATCATCTCCGCGCAGCGTCCTGGCCACCCAAGTTCTGGCTACACCTGCCGGAAAAATATGACGGAACGACGAACCCGTCGGAGTTCCTGCAGGTGTACGTTACCGCCATCACGGCAGCAGGTGGAAACACCACTGTGATGGCAACATACTTTCATGTGGCCTTGTCTGGACCTGCCCGGACCTGGCTCATGAACCTCACCCTGGGATCAACCTACTCCTAGGAGGAACTCTGTGCACGGTTCGTTGCGAACTTCGCCAGTGCTTACCAGCAGCACGGTGTGGAGGCCCACCTCCATGCGGTGAAGCATGAGCCTAGGGAGACCCTCCGGAAGTTCATCTCTCGCTTCACCAAGGTGCGAGGTACGATACCTCGTATTTCTGATGCTTCTATCATCACGACCTTCCGACAGGGAGTACATGATGAAAAAATGTTGGAGAAGTTGGCCACACATGACGTGGAAACTGTCCCCACGCTCTCCGCTCTGGCCGACAAGTGCGCCAGAGCCGCCGAGGGCCGTGCATGGCACTCGGCCCCACAAACTGGAGCTGCCCAGTCGGGTGGCTCGGGGGGCGTTCTCCGGGACGAAAAGAAGAAGAAGGACCGCGACTACCAGAAGCAGTGGTCCACCGCTCTGGTGGTCGCAGCCGCGACCGGAGGCCAGGGCGACCGCAACAAACGCCCACGGTCGCAGAGGGGTGGCAGTGGTTCATGTCCTGTGCACCCGAACGGTCGCCACAACGCCGCAGAGTGTCGCGAGATCATTGACCTCGCAAAACGCTTTAGCAAGCGGCGCGAGCAGTCTTCCAAAGACGGCTCCCCGCCTCGCCGTCGGCCCAACAACGAAAAGGTGGACGACGGCGAGGTGGCTGCGGCTGAGCGGGACCTCGGGTATCAGTCGCCCGAGGGGGACCTGAAGGATATCTTCGCCGGAGGCTCCTACACCGGTGAAGACAACTAGATGGACCTCGTGTTCCCCGGTCTACGGAGCTGAAGCACGCCTTCCTCCGGAGGCCCTTCCGGATCCCCCACGGGTCCGGGCTGCAGACAGGTACATGCAGAAGTGGCCACAGCCAGAGACGAGGGCTCCCGTGTCAAATACAGATGGGAACCCTGGGTCGGGACCTAGCCCCACGGCAAGTACCATACCAAGAAGGGCTTCGCAACTCTCCCCCAGCTGGGAAGGACACTTCAAGGTAACGGGAATGCACCGACCCAGGGGCAACCATCTAGCTACGACTGGAGGAGTACCTTACCCCGATGCCAAACATCTCTATAAGTTCTATCCATAGAGCAAGACTAAGGGGTCGAATCTGTTTCCCTTTTTTGTAACTAGATGACGCATACGTGTACGACAACCCGGTGGGGTCTGCCCCCATGAACCCGGCCTATTGGTCTGCACACATGCACAACAAGTTATGAAGAGAAACTACCTCTCAGCTGTGCTCTTGCGATAGTTCCATCTTGCTGCTCTATGGTCCTACCCTGCAGTCTTTCAGATAATACTTTTTAGCTAACCCACCCGTACGGTTTCCATCTGTCTGACGTGGCGACATCCGAATTGAGCAGCCAGGCTTGCAGTTTAGGGCCCCTAATACAAAAGTAGGGAGGTTCGACAGCCTGGGGGCCGACTCTAGAGAACGGGACCCCGTTCCATAGGGTGGTCCGGAGCCCGTGTAGCCGCTCAGCCAGGTCCTGTACCGTGGGCCTGCATGCTCCGCCACCCCGTGACGGGAACTTACTATATGGAGTTATAAGTCCTGCGGGTCCGACAACCTCGGGACCGGAGCTAGAGAATGGACATTAGTCTCCTGAGGTGGTCCGGAGCCCGTGCAGCCGCTCAGCCTGGTCCCATACCGTGGGCCTGCACGCTCCACCGCCCTGCGACAAGTGTCCTAGTATCTAGAACCGCGACCCAAGGGGGTCCGGACACGCAACTTGGCCACCCGGACTAAAACCAAGCGGGTCCCGAGCATGTATTAAAGGACGACTAATGTCAGACGGAGAACCCGATGAGGAGTACTACTAATGATTCCTAGCTAAAAGTTGTGTGCAGATCCAGATCCCGGTGAGTTTGCCTCCCGAGGATTGTTGACAACCTTTTCAGAAACGTTGGTATCCAACCTCAACACATCAAGCCTGCATCCTAGGTGGGGGGCCAGGTACTAAGGAGGAGTCAACAATATCGCACACAGCAGGAACAAGTTGAAATAGATAAGTGCTAATACTGCTTAACAAATAGTACTCTTGAGTACCTTACAAAAAGCGAAAGTATTACATCTGTTTTCAAGTGGAGCCCTAGTTCCATTTCTACTCTGCAGGTATGAACTACCTCCACGCCAGTAAGGGCCGCGGGGTAGCAGGCCCCAAGCGGCTCAACAGCGGAGGCGACCACGTCAGCTCCGACGGTGGCGGCCACCTCTGCACAAGCAGCGACAACGACCTCCGCTCCGAGCGGCTCGCCAGTAGCAGCGATCACCTCAGGGTGAGCGCTACTGCGAATAGGTCCTCGCCCCCGTCCTCCTATGGGGGGAGACAGCGAGGCCATTAAAGCCAAAGAGCCGGAGGTCCGGCGGCAGGTGGCACTGACGGTTTCGCCAGCGGAGGCAACCACCTCTGTAGTGGGCAGCCTCACCAGCGGAGGCGACCACATCAGCCCCACCAGTGGAAGCGACCACCTCTGCACCGATGGACAGCGGCTGCCCCAGCACACACGAAGAGGTCCTCGCTCCCGTCCTCACTGCGGGAGTGAGGACACGACCCTCCAAGAACGCCGCCACCGCCCCCGCGGCGTACGACGTCTTGTACGACCTCCAGGTGCGCCCGGTGGTGCGGGAGAAGTCGTGGATGTGGCCGACCCGCGCACGGCGCGACCGTCGCCCGTGCGGTAGACGGGCAGCCACGCTCCGCCCAAGCGGCAGGAGGCAGCGCCGGAGGCGGCACCAGAGCCACCCAGGCCGGGGAGCCAGACACGGGGCTGCTGACGGCGCCACAGACGACCGGCCCCGCATACCTGGAGTTTGCCTCCTCCGCAAGGCTGGCGAACGCCCTTCTCCCCCGAATGCTGGAGGAAGAAGCGGACCGCCAGCCCACGCGGAAGGCGAAGCTCCCACTCGGCTTACCCTCCTCCCCAGCACGGATGATGAACATCCTTGAAGCTGAGGAGAGGGGGGAGGCTGCAGCCCAGCTCGCTTCTCTCCACCACAAGGCTGGTAGTCATCCTTGTGGATGACCACCGACCGGAGGTTGCGACCGGGTCGCGTGATGAAAATCCTTGAAGCCGAATGATGGTGGAAAGATGCCAACTCCCATGGGGTTGCACCCCTCCAACAGCAGCAAGAAGAACGCAAGATCGCTGGCACCACCACGAGCGCAAGCTCTCCGGTGGTGAAGTCGCAGGACCGGACGACCTTGACGCGGATCCCTCCAGAGAACACCGGTGTACCCCATCTGGAGGCCCGGAAGGCGGAAGGGCGCGATGGTCGCAAGAGCAGCGATGCATGTCTACTGCCCGGGAGATCGACCCCTTTTTAAAGGCAGATCCCCCGACTCGTGCCCCTGAAGCGTCACGGTCAAAGTCTCCCTCAACGAGCGCCAAGGATCCCACCTTATGACACGGGGCCCAGGCCCCACATGTCATACAGTCTGACCCGAAGAGGGAGCGTGCAACTGACCCGCGGTTACGCGCCCCTTCAATTTCGGGGCAATCAGCGGTCAGGAAGGCGAACCGCCATGCAAGGGGCATGCAACCGCCCCATGGTTAAGCGCCCCTTCATCTTCACCGTAACCAGCGATCAAAGAGGCGAACCACCGCGCAAGAAGCGGACAACCGCCGCACGGCCGTGCGCCCCATCATCTTCGCTGCAACCGGTTGTCCAACTCGGGGGCCCAGGCCCACATGTCATGCAACTGGCGCGCTGGTTACCGAGTGAGGAAAAAACCACACCGCCGCTTCCGCCAATGCCACGTCTTCTCGGGGCCGTCACGGGAATCTAAAAAGGTAAATTTTTCAGAACTAGTGCAGCGACTCGAGGCACCCCCGCGCATGGCCCAACAGTGACATTAAGTACGATGGTCACGGGCCAGTCAGTCGTAGGAATAGGCATAGCAGTTGGCATGACCATAGGCGGGCCGACAGTAATTGCAGCAACAGGCGCGCAAGGGCAGTGGTCCAACCGCCAATCAGACTATGGTACCACCTGCAGGCTCGCATCCTCCCTTGAGGCGGGCCCGGGGGCCACTGTCAGTACCCCGAATCAGGGGTACCCTCTTCTACGGTATAATGGCGCTGCACCCATGCCACACCTCCAAGTCATACAGAGAGCGACTCCCGACCCCACCACATGGGCAGGAGAGGACGCGCCGCTTGCCACCACGCTGACGGGCGACGTGCCCTCTCGGCATTTAATGCGCCCCGTCCCATCTGCTGGCAGACGGTGTCAGGCCCATCCAGCAGATGGCGCGTCTGATCAGTCTACTGGCAAACAGTGCGCCCGTGCTGAGCGGCGCGCTGTACTCATCTTCCCTTCTACAAGAAGCTTCCCCTGCACGCCGAGGATACTATCGGTGTTTTGGGTCCGACCGCACACCCGGGGTTGCCCCTCAAGGTGCTTTTAGGAGTAGGACGGTGTCGACAACTATAGCAAAATGGTTCGTGCCGATTGCACGAAGGACAGTGGACAAGATTTACAGGTTCGGGCCGCTTAGAGATGCGTAACACCCTACGTCCTGGTGAGTATGCTTGGTGGATAATATTACAAGAGAGCTCTCTGAATTGAAAGTGCAGAGAGTTGATGTTGGTGGCTAAGTAATAGTGTTGATCGATCTGAAGGGGTGCCCCCTAGGCCTTATATACTCGACCGTGGGGCAATACATGCGGATATGATAACAACGAGTAGCTAAAAGATAGTGAACTGCTTGAGTTTATCTCCGCGTAACCCTGCCGACTTATCCCCGCACGGCTCCGTTGCATGGGGGCTCCAGCGCGGGAAAGTCGGATCTCTGTTGCGGTCACTCGCTCGACGTTGTGGGCCATCCGGGTTTGCTCCAATCCGGCCTCATGTCGCTCTGCTTTGCTGGTTGTCTCTCCCCAGGCCCACGAAAGAATGACCTTACGATTTATTGGGCCCTTGGGCCTTTCGTGAGGTCTTTTACTCTATTAGTGGACCCGGGGGATATCTATCCCCCACAAGCCCCTGATCTTTGGGTTAATTTAGAGGTAATCAGCCCAAAGATCCCAGGTCCAGCTTGTAGGTGATTTGAAGAAAATGACTTTCTGTTATCTTCTCCTGCTTTGATCACTTGTAGACCAAGGCCTAGTTTCGTGCTTGTGCCTTAGAGGTCGGCATTTCAATTCGTGGGATTCTAAACTTCATTGGGTGCACCGGAGGTGCACCCAATGGGTGTAGCCCCCGAGCTTCGAGTAGATTTTAGAAAATAATCTACTCGAAGGTCTTCCCCAGAAATTATTTCCATTTGTGCTCCTGCGTTTTGGTTGAGGGCTGGCCTTTTAATCTTGTCACACGCCTTAGAAGTCGGCACTATCTTGGCTTGGAATGATAATCCATGGGGTGCACCGGAGGTGCACCCAATGGGTGTAGCACCCGGCCTTCAAATGGATTTTTGAGGATAATCCATTCGAAGGTCTTCCTTTTGTGTCTCTTTGTTGAAAATTATCCTTTCTGTTTGTAGAAATTGGCATGAAGCTATTCGCATTATGCTTTGGAGGTCAGCATTATGTCATCAGTATTTTGCTTCAGAGGTCAGCATATATTTTGTCTTTAGCAGCCGAGTTCGCAATCCATCCGTATCTTGCTAGGTAGTGCAATTTATTTGCTCTGCGACTGATTGGACGTTTGATGGACGTTCTCTGTCTAGTCTTCACATCGCTTCTGTCGGCCATATTTTGTACTTTACTGGCTATATTTGGCTTTCCTCTGATCCTTACTGATATCTCGTTTTTGTCTTGAGGTATTCACTGCGTGCCCTGCACAGATGTGACCGTTTTGAAAAATATACTGATAATTCCTGGGCGTCCCCCCAATGGGTGTGGGCATGGGATGGCTTGGTACGCTGAGTGTTTTAGCCGGCTGCTTCTGAGTAGTAATGTGATGTGACAGCGGGTGTAATCATATCTTCCGTGCTGTTGACTGGAGTCCCAATGGGTGTTGTGTTGCGTGAGACGGCGTCAGCCGCCTGTCGTGTCTTCAGACGGGTTGAAGTGCTTATTGAATGCTTTGCGACTGTTCAGTGACCGTGGTTGGAGGTGAGCGGTTGCCTTCTCCTTCTATAAATAACGCCGTTGTCTCTCTGGCTTTTCACATCTCTTCGCTGTTCTCTGCTGCTTCCCTCTCTTCTCTCCCTTCTGCTTCCACCATGGGCAAGAACAACAAGCGCAAGCGTGAGCCAACTCCTCCATCGGAGGAGTTTGGTGACTCGGAGTACTCAGAGGAGGAGTTCTCCTCTGAGTCGGAGGGGTCTCCGGCTCCCGTCCCCCTGCGTGAGTCGTCTGATGACTCAGACGACTCCTAGGGGCTCGCGGCGGAGGTCTGGACGTACATCCGGGCCGTCGAGCGCTCCGGGCTCGAGGGCTCGGATGAGTCGGAGTACTCCTCGGATGAGGAGGACTCGGACGACGGCGGTGAGGACGAGGACGGCGACGACGACGACGATGGCGACGGTGACGGTGACGGCAGGGGCAGGGGCAGCAACCGAGGCGGCAGCAGCAGGGGCAGCACCAGGGGCGGCAGCAGCAGGGGCAGCACCAGGGGCGGCAGCGGCGGCGGCAGCAACAGGGCCAGTGGCTAGATGCCACTGGTTTTTTAGATATTAGTTTAGTATAGTTAGAATAATGTAGTAGTAATGTAGAATAGTATAGCGTAGTGTAGTAGTAATGTAGTAGTAGTAGGGAAGTATCAACTCGTAAAGAGTTGATTTGTAAGTGCATTATCTTCCCTTCTAATGAAAGAATGATGTTGGCTTCTCCTTTATGACTTGTCTTGCTCGTCTGTGAAGCTGATTCCTTTGAGATAGTAAATGAATAACTCGGGCATCAAACTGATGCTTTTAGGAATAGCCGCCGAGTAACTTTGTAGATGGTGTCGGCGCTTTTTAGAGTAACTGCTGAGTGATCGAACACAATATCGAAGTTTTAGAAATAACTGCCGAGCGACTGAATACAATATCAGCTTTTTAGAGGCAACGCCGAGTGATTGAATACGATAGCAGCGTTTTAGAGGTAACGCCGAGTGACTTGAGGGTGACGTCGGCGTTTTAGAGGTAATGCCGAGCGACTGAACGCAAAATCGGCGTTTTGGAGGCAGCGCCGACTGATTGGAGGGGCGACGTTGGCATTTTAGAGGTAATGACGAGTGACTGAACACGAAATTGGTGTTTTAGGGGCAACGCCGAGTGATAGCGGGCCGCGCGAGCCACTTCGGGGATGATGGCCGAGTGATGAGGTGGCGCGCCGGTGTTCTAGAGATAACCACCGGGTGACCACGTGGCACGCTGGGGTTTTGGAAATAACCGCCGGGTGATGACTGGGCACTTTTTGAAACGGTATCTGGCTCGAGAATATCCCATAAGTGCTGCGCTTTTAGCCGCCTTTGCTTTCCGTGCCCTAGTTCTTGCTTTCCCGCTTCCGAATCCTCTCTGCCATTCGCCTCATACCCTGCTCGCTGGTAGAATCGAGATGGCTCCCAAGAGGAAAACCTCGAGCTCGTCTACTGCAGTGATTCCTCCAATCGACCCCAACAGCCAGTTGCCTTTCGCAGGTAATCACATGTCCATCATTTCTGAAACTGAACTTCTCCACCTCGTATCCATCGGGGTTCTTCCTCCGCGAGAACTCTGTTCTTGGCAGATTTGCTATGGATTTACTGTTCCGACAGAGGATACCCATGAGTCCGTTGTTTACGCCCCTTTCCTTCTCCGCGGCCTTGGCCTTCCCATCTCTCCCTTTTACCATATTAACTTGACCCATTTGAATCCCAATTCAATTCTGCAAATCTCCATTTTCGTTCATTTATGCGAGGCCTTTCTCGGCGTGCTGCTGCATTTCGGTCTGTGGAAATACTTGTACCATTGTCGCCCTGGGATGGCCGGGGGACAACATCAATTGGTCGGGGGTGCCAGCTTGGAGATGCGCCGCGGGAGGAAAACTGAATATCTCGAGATCCCTCTCAAGGACAGTATTAAGGGATGGCGCCTGGAGTGGTTCATAGTTGAGAATTATGGGAATTCTCTCCCCTCCCGGTCGGGAAGACAGCCGGATGTTCGCACCCCAAGCTGGACCGAGTCTCCCACAGATCAGGAGGTAGCTGAGGCAGGTGTGTTGCTAGCTGAAGTTGGACTGCTGAAAGAGAGGGGTCTGACTGCTGAAGCTGTGGTTACTGATTTTGTTTTCAAGAATATCCAGCCATTGAAGGACAGGGCTTACCCAACTTATCTGTATCGAGGGCTAGCCGACTCAACTCGGGTTACTAACAGAAGAATTCCCTCTGCAGACTTGGTGAGTCGACTAGAGATGATCCTTAGGGGTAAAGTGTCAAATGTTGGTGCTCCAGTGGCATACACGGCCTGGAACCTGCCTCCTCCCAAAGCCTTCACCCTTTTTGTGTCGAATCCACCTATTACTGATGGCAGTTTGGGCCTTAGAGTGCGACCCTCTGCTGAAGAAGTCAGTGCTTTGGTTGCCTCGCTTGGGGAGATTTCTGACGACGAACGGCAGGTCCATTTTGAGGTGCCCCTGAACCCTAGTGATGCAGAAATAGGCGCTATGCTTGATTTGCTAGCTGAGGATTCATCCGACGCTGCTCCTGCTAGGGCGTTGGTAGTGGCGCCCCTCCCAGAGGCTGATACGACTTTGGATGTTCAGAAGCCTGTCGGTACTCGCCCGAGGCGCCCTTGCCGAGCCAATCAGCCTGATCCTTCTGCTGATGAGCAGAAGAAGAAAAGAAGACGCCTCCGGCGAGTATCCAGTTTTGATCAAGACGCTGGTACATCGGTTCCTGCTACTGAAGAAGTGCCCGCGACTGGACTTACCGACGCTGACCCCAATGGGTGTACTCAATCCGCTGCTGATCCCAATGGGGGTGCCCCATCTGTTGCTGACCCCAATGGGTGTGCTGCTTGTGTTGCCAATGTGGATGACGAGGAGGAAGAAAATGAAATTCCTTTGACTCGGAAAAACAGTCGGCAGTTCATTGCCAGCGGTGAAAGTAGTGGAGTTCCCTCTCCTGCTTTGTCTGCCCTCATTGGTCTGCAAGAACTGTCCCTGGCCAATTTTGATCAGGCTCTTGAGGATATGGTTCCAGAGGATTTGTTATCGGAGCCAGTGGATGATGGTGTGACGGAAGTTTGTGTTGATGTGCCTGATGCTGGGTTGAGGTCATCCCGTGCCTCGTCGACCTTAGAGCGCGATCTCGGGGGTCGGGAGATTGACTTGGATCGTCCTGGTCCTATGGAAGTAACTGAGGGCCCGTCAACCTTAGAGGTGGTTATTGCAGAGAGCTTGGACCTCAAGAATGGTGCTGACATATGCCCATCCCCCGAGGATGTCGCCGGGGATGACTTGGCTCAGGTGAAGAGTGTAAGCCACTGCCCAGCCCCCGAGGGTGCTGCCGGGGATGATCCGGCTCAAGTGGGCAGTGCAAACTATGACCCAGCCCCCGAGGGTGCCCGAGCAGGGTCTCCTTCCTGTACTTCCATGGATGTTCATGCGGGATCTCCTCCACACTCTGGTTGTATGGCGGTAACCAAAACCGTGGACCAGGGAGTCGCTTTAGAGGGCAGCGTCCCCGCTGATCGAGTGTTTGGCTCTGTTGAAGGCACCGAGCTGATTCCTACTGGTTCGTTGCAAGCTGCTTCGGGTGGTGGCCTCACGCCTGATTATCAACTGATCTCTCCTGATTTGGGGATCCCTTCGTTCTTTTCCAACCTCTAGGTACTGTGATGTATTTTAGCTTGATTTTCACATTGTATGCACCGTTGTCATTACACTCATCTGTTTTCCTCATCTGGCTTTGGTGGACGGGATGGCTAGCCAGCTGAGGCTACAGGGTGCTTCCGTCCCAGAAGTAGCTTCGTCTCTTGCATGTTGGAATCCAATGTCACTTCAACATTGCGTCTCTGAATTGGAGGCATCCAACGCTGGTTAGTGCCTTTTTGCTTCTCTTTGCCTTCACTGTGGACTGCTTTACCTTCTGACCCTGTTTTGTTTGATTGTCTCTTGCTAGGAATGACTCGGCAGATTTCATCTCTTGAGGAAAAACATTCCCGAGATCAGGCTGAATTGGTCCAGCGGTGTGCTGACTTCGAGGAGAAGTACTCTCAGAGCCAAACTGAACTGGGTCAAGTCTCTGCTGCTTTGGATGACGCCAATGCACTGAGTTCTTCTCTTCATGCTCAGCTCGATTCTGAAAAGGTAATTTACAAAACTGTGCTTTGCCTTGCTGTGTTCCTATTACTTGCTTGGTTTTTGAAGAAGTTGATTTTTGCTCGCAGGAAGAAAAACGTATCCTCGCTGCCTCTCGCGACAGTCTTGACAGATTGTATCGTGATTCTAGCAACTCGTTGACCATCTTGGAGAGGAGTCACCGCTTTACAATGGAAGAGTTAGACAACCAACGCTGCAAGCTGCAGGAATCCACGGATGAAGTGACCCGGCTCAAGCAGTTGATATCAGCAAAGGACGCTACTATCAAAGAACTCCAAGCTTCCAAGAAATCCATCGCCCAAGAGTTAGAAACTGCTCGGCTGGCTGCTAAGGTTGCCGAAGAAACTTCTGTTACTCTCAGAGCCCAGCGCGATAGAGCCATGGACAAGGCTATTCGAGCGGGGCGAATCTTGATGAGGAGACCCGGCGTGGTTGTTCCTGAAGACATAAGGGCTGATGTGAATGCTGCCCCTGATTCCTCGAGTCGCCCTTCTTCGCCGGTCGCTCCTGAGAAAGACATTGCGAAATAGAGAAACATTTTGCGTGCTTTGAGCGCGCGATTAGCATGATTGCGTATTTGTTAGAGGACATCAGTTCAGTATTCGAATGATATAATTACTCTCTTATTGTCTCAGAATTCATTAGTTCGTAGATTTGCGGTGGTGAAATGACGCGCGATGATTATGAAATTTATTTGCGAGATATAGAAGTCATCCCCTGAATTGCATAAGCATGAGCATGTTGCACCGGCTTAAGTCGCCACTGACTTTAGCCGATTGCTCCATTAGTTGGACATAGTGGTCACCCCGAGCTGAGTAAGCGTGAGCATGTTGCACCGCCTTAAGTCGTTGTCGACTTAAGTCGATTGCTCCGTTAGTAGGGCATAGTGGTTACCCCGAGTTAAGTAAGCGTGAGCATGTTGCACCGTCTTAAGTTGCTGCCAACTTAAGTCGATTGCTTCGTTAGTAGGGCATAGTGGTCACCCCGAGTTAAGTAAGCGTGAGCATGTTGCACCGCCTTAAGTCGCTGCCGACTTAAGTCGATTGCTCCGTTAGTAGGGCATAGTGGTCACCCCGAGTTAAGTAAGCGTGAGCATGTTGCACCGCCTTAAGTCGCTGCCGACTTAAGTCGATTGCTCCGTTAGTAGGGCATAGTGGTCACCCCGAGTTAAGTAAGCGTGAGCATGTTGCACCGCCTTAAGTCGCAGCCGACTTAAGTCGATTGCTCCGTTAGTAGGGCATAGTGGTCACCCCGAGTTAAGTAAGAATGCAAGTCAATCGTAAACGAACTGAGTATCTTTGAAACCTCTTTTTTATTGACGACATGTTTCCACTTTACAGAGTACATCGTCGTCCCAGCAGTTTTTGAAATACAGCTAGGGATAAAACTTCCTGAGGTGTTCTATGTTCCATGAGTTCCCGACTTCTGTGCCATCCATCTGAGTGAGACGATACGATCCAGGCCGAGTGACTTCTGCTACCATGAAAGGTCCTTCCCATAAGGGCGATAACTTGTGTCGTCCCTCCCCCGTTAGAATTCGGCGGAGGACGAGATCTCCTATTGAGAACGATCGTTGTCGCACAACCTTGTCGTGATAGCGCCTTAGAGTCTGCTGATACCGTGCTGATTGGATTACCGCATTTAGCCGTTCTTCTTCAAGTACATCAATGTCCTCCAGCCTGGTGGCTTCAGCTTCTGCTATGTTTTCGAAAATCAACCTTGGCACCCCGAACTTGAGATCGGCGGGTAGCACTGCCTCTGACCCATAGACCATGAAGAAAGGAGTGTTTCCATGCAAAGCTCGGCTGGGTTGGGTTCTTAGGCTCCAAACGACATAGGGCAATTCCCTTATCCACTTTCCTGCGAACTTTTCATTCTTGTCGAAGATCTTTTTCCTGAGTGCCTCCAGTATCATCCCGTTGGCTCGCTCAACCTGCCCGTTGGCCCTTGGATGTGCTACAGACGCATACTTGATCTGAATGCTCTTTTGCTCGCTGAAGTCGAAGAACTCTGAACTTGTGAAGTTGGATCCTAAGTCAGTTATGATGCTGTTCGGTATCCCGAATCTGAATATTATGTCTTGTATGAATTCCACGGCCTTAGCAGAGGTTAAAGAAGCAATGGGCTTGGATTCTATCCATTTAGTGAATTTGTCGATTGCTACCAATACATGAGTGTATCCCCCTTGAGCTTTCTTGAAAGGTCCAATCATATCCAGTCCCCAGCATGCGAAAGGCCAAGTTACTGGTATGGTCTGCAGTTGCTGTGCTAGCAGATGTTGTTGTTTTGACAAATATTGGCAAGCTTCGCACCTCTGAACTAACTCGGCTGCATCATTCTTTGCTGTTGGCCAATAGAATCCTGATCTGAAGACCTTCCCGACTAGTGTTCTGGAAGCTGCATGTATTCCACATTGCCCAGCATGAACCTCCTCCAGAAGCTGCTTCCCAGTGGATGGGAGAACACACTTCATGAGGACGCCCGATGCACCCCTTCTGTACAAGGTCTCCCCAATGAGTGTGTAGTGAGCCGACTGTCTGGCAATGCGCTCTGCCGAGTTCTTGTCGCCTGGTTCTTCCTCATTCTTTATATACTTAATGATCGACCTTCTCCAGTCATCAGAGTCTGACTCGGGTTGATCTATAATGTTGCACTCCTCCATTTGATCCATTGAGATACTCGGTTGTAGTATTTCTTGCACAAAGACTTCGGGTGGGACCTGAGTCCGACTGGATCCTAACTTGGATAGTACATCGGCTGCTGTGTTCCGATCTCTTTCTACATGATGAAATTCCAGACCCTCAAATTTGTCTTCCAACTTTCGGACGATAGTACAGTATTTTCCCATTGAATCGCTTGAACAATCCCACTCTTTGTTTATCTGGCTGATGACTACCAGAGAGTCTCCGTATACCATCAATCTCTTGATGAGCAATGATATGGCGATGTTCAATCCATGGATCAAAGCTTCATACTCGACTGCATTATTGGAGGCCGGAAATAGCAGCTGGAGGGCATATTTGAGGTGCTCGCCTCCAGGTGCGGTGAAGAGAATTCCTACTCCTGCTCCTTGCAACCTCAGCGAGCCATCAAAATACATTCGCCATACTTCTGCAGTCTCTGGGTTATCTGGTACTTGCTGTTCAGTCCACTCTGATACGAAATCAACCAGTGCTTGAGTTTTGATGGCAGTGCGAGGTCGGAACTCGATGTCATGAGATCCCAATTCACAAGCCCATTTGGCTATCCGACCAATGGCCTCCTTGTTGTGAAGAATATCCCCTATTGGAAAACCGGTGACTACTATGACTTTGTGGTCATCAAAGTAGTGTCGTAGCTTGCGGGCAGTTAGAAGTACTGCATATAACAGCTTCTGAACTTGAGGATACTTTTTCTTTGAGGGGCCTAGAACTTCACTGATGAAGTAAACAGGATGTTGCACTGGGTAGGCATGTCCTTCTTCTACTCGCTCGACTACCAACGCGGTGCTTACCACGTGAGTCGTGCAAGAGATATACAGTAGCAGATCTTCGGCTGGTTGAGTTGACGTAGCTCGTCGGGGTGGCTTCAGTACTGGTGGCGTTGTCAAGAATTTCTTCAGCACATCTAGAGCTTCCTGTGCTTCTGAAGTCCACTGAAACTTATCCACCTTCTTGAGTAGCTTGTAAAATGGCAAACCTTTTTCCCCCAGCCTGGATATAAATCTGCTCAGAGCTGCCATGCATCCAGTAAGTCGCTGAACTTTCTTTTGTGATCGAGGCGCTTCCATCTTCATGATAGCTTCAATCTTATCCGGATTAGCCTCAATTCCTCGGTGGCTGACGATGAATCCGAGTAGCTTTCCTGCCGGTACCCCGAAAACACATTTTTCGGGATTAAGCTTCCATCTATACCGTCTCAGACTGCTGAAAACCAGCTGTAAGTCTTCAATGAAGTTCTCTGAATTCTCCGTTTTGATTACCACATCATCTACGTATGCCTCCACACGCTTGCCCCAGTGATCAGCTAAGCACGTTTGGATGGCTCTCTGATAAGTCGCTCCAGCGTTTTTGAGGCCGAACGACATGGAGGTATAACAGAAAGCACCAAACAGAGTGATGAACGCTGTTTTTTCCTCATCTTCCTTCGCCAAACTAATCTGGTGGTATCCGGAATAGCAATCCAAGAAAGACAGCACAGAACATCCAGCGGTGGAGTCCACTACCTGATCTATCCTCAGGAGCCCGAAGGGATCCTTCGGACAGTGTTTGTTGAGATCGGTATAATCGACGCACATGCGCCAATCCACTTTATTCTTTTTGAGTACAAGAACAGGGTTGGCTAACCACTCAGGGTGTAACACTTCTCTAATGAATCCAGCCGCGACCAAGCGAGCTAACTCGGCGCGAATGGCCTCTCTCTTGTCGGGCGTGAAACGACGTAGCTTTTGCCGAATCGGCCTTGCCTGGGGGTAGACCGTCAGTTTGTGCTCGACCAGTTCTCTTGGGACTCCCGGCATATCCGTAGGTTGCCATGCAAATACGTCTCGGTTATCTTGCAGAAACTGGACGAGCGCGCTTTCCTATTTGTCGTCCAAGCTGGAGCTGATGATGGCAGTCTTGCGTTCATCAGCGAACCCCAGGTTGATCCTCTTGGTTTCTTCAGTCGGCCGCATAGAAGTCACGGCCTGAGCTTCGTTCGTCGGTACTGTGAGGTCCTCCTCAGGCTTAGAGTTTGCCAGTGTCGAAGAAACCGCCGACAGCTTGGTGGTGAGGGCTGCTTTGATGGCCACTCGGAAACACTCTGCGGTGCCTTGGAAGTCGGCGCGCACAGTTATGATTCCTTGTGGCCCTGGCATCTTTAGTATCATGTACGTGTAATGAGGGATGGCCATGAATTTGGCCAGTCCCGGCCTCCCGATGATGGCGTTGTACCCGCAGTCGAAGTTCGCCACTTCAAACCTCAGGAACTCGGTTCTGTAGTTCTCCGGAGTTCCGAAGGTGACTGGCATGTAGATGTGGCCCAACGGGTATTCCCCTTCCGTCGGCACGATGCCGAAGAAAGGGGTGTCCGACTCGTGGAGCTCTTTGAGGTGAACTCCCAAGCCTTGGAGTGTTCGGGGGAAGGTGACATTGATGTTGCTCCCCATCCACTAGCACCTTCTTTACCCGGCTCTCTCGGATCACCGGATCGACGAGGAGCGGGTATTTGCCTGGGTGGTCGAAGTTGAGCCATTGATCCTCCCGAGTGAAAGTGATCGGGTGTTCCGACCACCGATATGGGGCGGGAGGACCGGTGGTCGCCACCAGTATCTGGCGGTCATTGAGCTTTTGCTGCCTTTTGTTCTCCTGCGACCCATGTCCGCCGAAAATGACGTTGACCTCCCTGTCGACGCGTGGGAAAGCTCCTCCTCCTCCTCCCTCCTCCTGCTGATGGGGTTGTCGTGGTTCATCTGGTCTTCCCCTCGGCGGAGGAGGAGGTAGAGGTTGGAAGGGTCGGCTGTGTCCGACGGAATGCTTGAAGTCCCGGCAGTTACGAAGAGTGTGGCGCATGTCCTTGTGGTACGGGCACTGGGCGTCGAGGATGTCGTCCAGCGTGCGTTCGCCTCCACGAGGTCCTCCTCGGGCACGAGAGGCAGGCGGTCCGGCGGCGTGTACTTCTTCGTGAGGCCTCTTCTCCCATCGTTTGTCGGGTTGCTGGTTCGCGTCGCGTCGTGGTGCTGCCGGTGCGGGCTTTGCTCCTCCGATGAGGTCCTGGGCCCGCTCGTCGGCGGTGATGTAGAGGTCGGCTTCCCAGAACAGCTCCTCGGAGGTAGTCGGCGCCTTCTGTAGTATGGCTCGGACGAAAGCCGAGTCGTTGGATCCTCTGTAGAAGTCCTCGATCACGGCCGCCTCCGTGACCTCGGGGATACGATTTCTCATGGTCTGAAACCTTTTAAGGTACGACCAGAGGGTCTCGTCCCCCCGGCGCTTGATGGATTTAAGGTCCCATGGTTGCGCCGGCTTGTCGGAGAGGGACTGAAAGTTGGCGGTGAAGCGTCGACTGAAGTCGCCCCAGTCGTCGATGCAGTGTCGGGTAGATGCCGCAACCATTGCAGCGCGTCTTGCCTAAGGACAATGGGTAAGTACACGGTCATCACGTCTTCGGACGCCCCGGCAGCTCGAGCAGCGGTGGTGTAGACGGCTAGCCAACCCCCTGGATCTTGCTTAGGTTCATATTTGTCGACATTGGATACTTGAAGTTGGGAGGCCATTGGATGGCCCTAAGGCGCGGGGTAAGAGCAGACACTCCGCATGTGTCCTCCTGTCGTCGGGGATGATGTCTGTCCCGGGGAGGGGAGTAGTGGTTGTGGTTCCTCGACCGCCCCCGGGTGGTGCCGCCAGTTGAGGCCGTTGCCGACTCAGTTCTGGTGGCCTGGCTTTGAGTTGGGATGCCATGATCCCTGTCGTACTCCTCCCGGCGGCGGATCTCGTTCTCATGCCGTCGTTCGCGCGAAGCATTGATGGAGCTTCGCGCGTCTCGGCGACTGTTGATGGCATGTCGTAGATCGTTCGGCGGCTGAGCGAGTGGTAGAAGATGGTTGGCCGCCTGGGTGAACAGTCGTCGGTAGCCCTCAGCGTCGGGAGTCCGAGGGAGTCCATCAGCTATCCGAGCTAGTACCCCTCCGACTTCGCTCGGCGTGTTCATAGCTCGGGCGAAGTCGGGATTCAGGTTGCACCCAAAAAATGGATTCTCCCGGCGTTGCCTTGCATCTTGCTCGGCTTGCTCCTGAGCCCGGCGGCGATCACGTCGTCGGGAGTTCCTTCGTTCTCTGAAGACGCGTTCCTCCGGAGTCTCTCCTACCTCCGAGACCTCGTCTCGCGAGACAGGCTGTTCCGGATCCCGTTCTCCGGCCGCGTGATGTCGTCGAATGTTCCTGCGCCGGTTCCTCCGTCGGTGGGATTCTCCTTGGGGCAGTTCTTCTCCGGGTGCGGTCGGCTCGTCGTCGGAGACAATATGTGACTCCACTCTCCCGATGAAGAGGACGTCAGGGTAGAATGGTACTGTCGTCGCGGCGACCTTCTTTCCGTTCTCCTTTGAGGGCGAAGGAACGGAAAGAACGACTTGCTTCCCCTTGGTCTCCTTCTTCCTCACGATCTGTGTCCATTCTTTTGTCGAGGAAGTAGACAGTGGAGTTCTCCGGGTCAGCGGGCCCTCGGTCCCCGACTTTCCGGAGACGATCTTTTTCCGGAAAGCTGGAGGTTGCGCTTCTCTGGCACTTTCGGAGTTTGTTGGAGGAGACTTCTTTTCCAGCGGATCCGCAATGCGGCGTAGAGTTCCTTCTTCATTTGCTACGGATGAGATTGTTCCGAAGCAGAATACGGATCCGGGACGCAGGGTGATCTTGCTATAGAAGGTGACGGCCATTGAGCTAGCTTGGATCGTCGACACACCCCCTATCTGGCGCGCCAGCAGTCGGTGTTTTGGGTCCGACCGCACACCCGGGGTTGCCCCTCAAGGTGCTTTTAGGAGTAGGACGGTGTCGACAACTGTAGCAAAATGGTTCGTGCCGATTGCACGAAGGACAGTGGACAAGATTTACAGGTTCGGGCCGCTTAGAGATGCGTAACACCCTACGTCCTGGTGAGTATGCTTGGTGGATAATATTACAAGAGAGCTCTCTGAATTGAAAGTGCAGAGAGTTGATGTTGGTGGCTAAGTAATAGTGTTGATCGATCTGAAGGGGTGCCCCCTAGGCCTTATATACTCGACCGTGGGGCAATACATGTGGATATGATAACAACGAGTAGCTAAAAGATAGTGAACTGCTTAAGTTTATCTCCGCGTAACCCTGCCGACTTATCCCCGCACGGCTCCGTTGCATGGGGGCTCCAGCGCGGGAAAGTCGGATCTCTGTTGCGGTCACTCGCTTGACGTTGTGGGTCGTCCGGGTTTGCTCCAATCCGGCCTCATGTCGCTCTGCTTTGCTGGTTGTCTCTCCCCAGGCCCACGAAAGAATGACCTTACGATTTATTGGGCCCTTGGGCCTTTCGTGAGGTCTTTTACTCTATTAGTGGATCCGGGGGATATCTATCCCCCACAGATACGGAGGTCTCGGGCGGCAGGACACAAGGAGATTGCCTCGGCAACAGACATTATTGGCTCCAAGCGCTATATTCTTTATGTCCCTGGGTCCACATGTCGGGGCCTAGTGCCTTTGTGCATACCCCCCTTCAGCTATAAAAGGGGAGGCATGCGACGTTACACACACACGCAATCTTAGACCACACCTTAGACTCGCAAGCTCATACAAGGTCACAAGCAATACATCTCACGGTGGAATATGGTATTACGCTCCGGCGGCCCAAACCACTTTAAATCCTTGTGTGTTCTTGAGTCCTTCTCGTTCATTCCAATGATCAAGCAAAACGCCTAAGCCCCTCCTCATCTTAGGATTTAGGGCGGGTGCACTCCGTCACCCGGCCGGAGATTTTACTCTCCGACAGTTTGGCGAGGCAGATATCTAGTATGTTAGAGAGTAGGGTTGGGCAGTCGGTCTATTAGGGTAATCGGTTCTATCTATTCGGGTTTTTGAAATTTCGGGTTATGAAAAATGAGAACCGAAATTTTCAAAATAATTTTAGGAACCGAACCCGAATAGACGCACAATTTCGGTTCGGTCTATTCGGTCCACCGAATAGACTCGAATAGTAGAGAGACTATTATATTTTGTTAAAATATATACAATTAATAATTAATTGGAAGTACTATTATTACAACAAGTGACTATAAAAATAGCATACTGAGATATATATACTATCTTTAAGATGATATCACAATTTTTAGCTTATAAGTTTATAAATCATATAATAATATCATCATATTGTTGGAACTTGCTCTCTGTTGCAAGGTGATCCAACGGGGGTGGGAAGTGACGTAAACAGGGTTTTCGCTCGAGATGGCAATAGCTCGGTTAATCTAGCCTTTTAAGGGCGCCGTGCGGGGGTATTTATAGGTATCCGGGTGCCCAGTGTCCCGTGTTAAGGACGCATGTGCCCTCAGACACCTAGGTTATCCCCGGAATATTCTCATAAAGCAGGGTTACAGACCGTAATTACAGGGAGGCTTTTACAAATTAGGCCCGTAACGCGCGACGGCCACGCAGGGCCTGTTACAATGGGCCGGATCACACGCGGGCCTCCACTCTGGACGAGGTCGCAGGATGAGACGACCTCGTCGTGGGTCTTCTCCCGGTGGCGTATGAGACGAAGGGTAAGTCTGCCCGTTGTCTTGTCACCGTTGGTGCAGCGAGTACGGCGAAGGCCTCGAGCGAAGGGTGGCGTCTTCGCCTTCGCCTCAACATTTGCCCTCCGAGGGACCAGTTCGACTAAGTCACCTGGTGTCGAAGACGTCGCTAGATGGCGGAGACGCTGCCCTCGCTCGAAGTGGTTCCGCGGGGGTTTTTGACATGACCGTTGATTGACGCCGTACTGTTGGATTGCGGGTTTCCCGAAGCGCCGCGCCCTGTGTATAAAAGGGGGCGGGGGGGCGGCGCATTTTGAACTTTATCGTTCCGTGCTCCGCGAAAACCCTAACCGCCTTCTCAAACCTCTTGCTGCTCGTCTGCCCTCCTTGCTCTTGTTCACCGGAGATCTGGCCCGTGTGAAGCAGACCGCCCGCCGCCGCCGACGGTACGTAGCGATGCCGACCTCTTCTTCTTCTGCTGCCGCTACGCCGTCGGCCGACGCGTCGTCTGAGGAGACGCTGAGCACTGTGGCGGCGGAGGAGTTGCGCGCCGACGACACGGTGGATTTCGGTGTGTCGCGGATGTCCTCGGTCCACGTGCAAGATATGCAGCAGCTTGGTTACTTTGGTGGCGGAGTCGCTCGTGTCCCGGGGATGGAGGAGGTCCCCGAGCCAGAAGGCGAGTTGGTTGTCTTCGAGGCGTTCTTTGCCGCTGGTCTTCGCCTACCTGCGCACCGATTCGTGGGAGAAGTCCTGCGCAGATTTAACGTCCAGATCCACCAGCTGACTCCGAATGCCGTGGTGGCTCTGTCGAAGTGTGTCTAGGCGACGACTTCGTACGACGGACAGCCATCGGTCGAAGTCTTCGCGAAGTACTATTGCCTGCACTGGCAGAAAAGGATGATCGGAAATAAGGTTGCTCAGTTTGGGTCCTGTACATTTACGCCGAAGACCGGCAAGACCTCGATGGAGGTAGTTGAGTTGGTTCCTTGCGCCCGCAATAAATGGGGCAACTGACATGAGTTTTGGTTCTACGTTGCGGAGGGCACAGTCGAAGACCATCCGGGGCTCCCCGTGGCCGAGATGTGCTCGCATTATTACTCAGCATACCCACAGTTTGAAGTGGCGGAGGAGGATGCAAACGAAGGGGCCCTTCGTTGCGCGGCTGGTCTGAGCAGCGGGCGCGATTTGGTTGAGGAGTTTGTGGCGTATGGGGTGTGGCTTTTGGCGCATGGCTGGGCGCTGGGCGAAGTGTGCCCTCGCCAGATGCCTTCCCATGGTGGGATGCTGGTGCGAAGTCCCGCCTTCGCACTGGATCTGCATAGTCGTGATCCGGTCGCCTTCGTGCGCGAGGCGGAGGATGGAGCGGTGCGAATTGTTGGTCGGTACGTGCCGAAGACAAAGGGCCAGCGTAGCTGGGATATTCGCGGGTCTAATGACCGCTTGAACAGGGTCTTCGAGTTGAACCGTCTGTCGTATGGCGGTTATCCCGGGCAAGACGATGTGGATCGTCGCGGGAAGAAGCCGGCGGTAGAGACTGAAGACAACCCCACGCCGGCGACCGCCCCATCCTCTAAGAAGAGGAAACTAGGTAGTGCTACGGGAGGACTGGGGGTTTCCGATGGTTTTGCTAGGGAATTGATGAGGACATGCGCGACCCCAGGGGGAAGGATGTCTTCGCCCGAGCTCCGGGAGTCTTCAGCGCGGATGCTGAGGGTTACCGGGGGTTGGTGGCCTAAGAATGTTCCTATCCCCCGCGCGGTCGGCGAAGACTTTTTTACATCTCGCATGGTTCGTGATTGGAGAGTGTTTCCTTACGGGCGGAATATTGCTGCTGTTGTGTCGGCAGTGATGGACAAGGATCATCAGGGAGCTGCGCAGAAGCGCCAGGCAGTCGTCAGGCTGCATGAGGTCAGGCCGAAGAGGCCGCGGGGGACTGCGAAGGCTGCTGCCCCCGGCGGAGGGCAGCCGACGCTGGCGGCGAAGTTGGCCGCCCCTGGGTCCATCAGGGTGCCGGAGGCTGTGAAGGCGGCCGCCGCCGGCGGTACCAAGTCTGTCCCGGCGGGAGCCGCGAAGGCCCGAGAGTTGCCTCTGCCGGGCAAGCATGTTGCCGACTTCGCCATCGATATTAGCGTGGATGATTATTTTGTTGGTAAGTCGTTAGCTCGATTTTTTTAATCTGTTGATACGTTGCAGGGTCGGGCAAAGGTCAACTTGTTGTTGTTCCGCCTGCCGTGGCGACCGCGGCGGCTGCCGTGGTGCCCAGGGCGAAGGGTAGTGCTCTTAGTGCCGGTGGTGAGATTCCGGCACTCACTGCCATCTGGGACGAGGCGGGCGCTGTGTCCCGCCGGCTGAAGGAGGCATTGAGTCAGGTA
Organism: Zea mays; assembly: GCF_902167145.1. Lineage (NCBI taxonomy): Eukaryota > Viridiplantae > Streptophyta > Magnoliopsida > Poales > Poaceae > Zea > Zea mays. The sequence goes on along the minus strand of NC_050099.1, from coordinate 207,365,193 downwards.
AGTTGAGCTAGACTTCGATTTTTACCAGCTTCGTTGGGGCTGTGGTCTTATGTGTGTCTTGTAGGCGGCTGACTTCGCAGACCGCGCGGCATCGGGGGCCCTTACGGCAGTTGTATCTGCCGAAGTCGAGAGACTTCGGGCGCAACATGCTGACGTCGTCCGTGAAAAGTCGGCCACCGACAGCAAGTGCCGCAAGTTGGCGGATAAGGTGGTCGCGCTGGAGGGTGAGAGGACTGACCTCCGGCGCCAACTGGCGGAGGAGAGGAAGGAGGCTAATGAGGCCCTCGCCAAGGCGCAGTCCGCGCAGGCGGAGGCCAAATTGGCGCGGTCGGAGGACAGTCTTGCCAGACAGCGCGCCGAGGAGTTGGAGGAGCGGCTCAACGCTCTGCAGACCCGTGTGGAGAGGGCCGAGGCTTCGACGCGCTCGGAGGCTGAGCGGACACGCAAACAGCTTATGGACTCATACCACGAGCTGGGCGCGCGGACCGCTGACTTCGAAGTGCCAGACCGAGAGCCCGGACTTCGCTGCCTCGAGTGGCTGCAGGAGGAGTTGCTGGCGCTCCCCGCCATCGTGGAGGTGTTTATGTCCTATGCCTCCCTGGTCACCTGCGAAGGGGCGATGAACGCGCTGTCCCGCGAAGGGTGTCGACACTATGAGGTCTTCGACCAATCTGATGAGGATTTCGAGCGCGATATTTACAAGGTTGAGGACCCTGTGGTGAAGGAATCCGCGGGAGCCCTTTTCGACCGGATGTGGGGCCCTCATGGTTGGGAGGTGGTCAGGGAGCGGTCCGAGACGGCGAGGGGTCAGGTAATGTTTGACTTTTGTTTGGTGTTGTTGAATGTGGGTTATATGTGGGTTTGCTGAATCTGTGTGCTGTGTCTCAGGCGGCGCGTAACGAGAAGGTGGAGGACTTCGGGGCTTTGAACAGCGCGCAGCCTGATTCGGAGTCGAACCCGGTGGCGGCTGTGTCCGAGGCCGCCCCGGCGCCGCCCCCGGAAACCGTCGAAGGCGCCCCTGATGCCCCCGTAGCTACCTCTGATGCCCCCGCAGCCACTGCGGCCGGCGGTGGCTCGTCGCCAACTGCTGCGTCGACGGCTGAGGATCCTGTGAAGATGGCGGCGGAGCCGGCAGCGGAGGATCCCGCGACGGCTGGGTCTTCGCAGGTGGCTTAGTGGGTGTGGGTAGTTAGGGAATTTTGCATATGTTGATGAACCTTGGTTGCTGCGCAGGTTCAAGATTTTGGGCCTGCGCACTCAACCGCTACTGCTAATTTTTTGGCGGCTTCGACCGTGGATAATGGAAATGAATCGGATGAATCTGCGTCTAAGTTTTCTGATTTTGGTGACTCTGGACTTCGGTTTAGTGGACTGAAGAGTCGTCGGATGAGGACTTGGATTACTTTGCGGCCTTGGATGTGGCGGCGGCGGAGGCTTCACCGCGTGATGTGGATGCTGAGGTTGTGCCTGGTCCAAGTGCTGGGCGCAGGCGGCGAAGGGCGGTTGCGAAGCGTAGAGTGAGTGAGGGGGACGGCGGTCGGCTTCATGTGGGTAGGGTTGGCAGGCAGGAGCTGTTGTCCCTGCCGGCCGCTGCGAGTGCAGGTGAGGGGGAGCTGCGAAGTCTTTTTGCGGGTGAGGAGCTGAGGATAATGCTATTTAACTATAGGGAGATGGGAATTATTCTGAAGGTTGAGCCAATGTAAAGTGTGATTCCCTCGCTTGTACATATATACTGGCTTGTATGTTGAGGTTGTGTGCCTTCGCGCATTCGGCTATGCTCACGAAGGTGTTGCGCACTTGGTCTGGTGTATTTGTTATGTCGGTCTGGCGCGTATGTAGTCGGTCTTTGCGCAGATAGTTTGTTGTAGTCTTTTTCGCACTTGTTGCGCCTGGTCCGGCTGCACCCTTAGGCGACTTTTGCATGAATAGTCTTCGCGGAAGACTTCGATTTTTCGCACTTGTTGTGCTAGTCCGGCTGCACCCTTAGGCGACTTTTGCATGGATAGTCTTCGCGGAAGACTTCGATTTTTCGCACTTGTTGTGCTAGTCCGGCTGCACCCTTAGACGACTTTTGCACGGATAGTCTTCGCGGAAGACTTCGATTTTTCGCACTTGTTGTGCTAGTCCGGCTGCACCCTTAGGCGACTTTTGCACGGATAGTCTTCGCGGAAGACTTCGATTTTTCGCACTTGTTGTGCTAGTCCGGCTGCACCCTTAGGCGACTTTTGCACGGATAGTCTTCGCGGAAGGCTTCGATTTTTCGCACTTGTTGTGCTAGTCCGGCTGCACCCTTAGGCGACTTTTGCACGGATAGTCTTCGCGGAAGACTTTGATTTTTCGCACTTGTTGTGCTAGTCCGGCTGCACCCTTAGGCGACTTTTGCACGGATAGTCTTCGCGGAAGACTTCGATTTTTCGCACTTGTTGTGCTAGTCCGGTTGCACCCTTAGGCGACTTTTGCGCGGAGTGTCGCACGCGAGGGTAGCTAGCGCTCGGCCTCGCGATGACTTTGTATTGGTTGAATGTCGGAGACCGTCGGCGCGGTCTTTTTCGACGTAGATTTTTGCGGGGGATTTTTCACTTGTATATTACATGACTCCGCCTCGTTAAAAACCTCACCCCCCGGGAGGAAAAGAGTGCGGGCCAGAATAAAATTGTTTTTGCGAATTACAAGGGCGAGCTGACCCTGATGAGTCAAACAAAAAATTTACGGAGGCTATCGATGTTCCAGGAATGTTCCAAGTCTTTGCCGTTTGGCGTTGCGAGCCTGTATGCGCTGGGAGAGGCCTTCGTCTTGACAATGAAAGGGCCCTCCCACCTGGGCTCCAGCTTGCCCCTGGACTCTGTCCGAGCTGTTCGGATGAGTACGAGGTCCCCTTCGCTGAATTCCCGCGGGATGACTGCGCGGTCGCGCCATGCTTTTGTCTGGGCTTGGTATTTATTTAGAGCCTGTAGAGCGAAGACGCGGTCTCCATCGATAAGATCCTTCGAAGTGGGTTCGTCCACGTCGGGGACAGCTGACGCAACTGTTCGCGGGGACCCATGCTTTATTTCTTGTGGGGTCATGGCCTCCGATCCATATAGAAGGCGGAAAGGGGTGAACCCGGTCGCCCTGCACTCAGTCGTGTTTAGCGCCTAGATCGCTTCAGGTAACAAGTCGGCCCACCTGCCCTTTTTTTATCGAGGAGCATCTTCTTGACAGCTGTGAAATTTTTTCCATTGGCGCATTCCACAACTCCGTTGGACTGCGGGTGATATACTGAGGCGAAGGCAAACTTGGTGCCAATGGAGAAGCAGAAATCCTTGAAGTCTTGGCTGTCAAACTGCCTGCCGTTGTCAACTGTGAGTTCGAACGGTACTCCGAAGCGGCAAACAATGTTTTGCCAAAAGAATTTCTATGCAGTTTTTGATGTTATTGTGGACACAGCCCTCGCCTCGATCCATTTGGTAAAGTACTCGACAGCGACGAAGGTGAACTTAAGGTTCCCCTGAGCCGTGGGCAGGGGCCCGACGATGTCCAGGCCCCAGCGCTGGAGAGGCCATGTGTGAGCGATCAGTTTTGTGAATTGCGAGGGGCTGCCTGATCGAGGGGAGAACTTCTGGCAGGCTTCGCGGGACCTTGTGACTTGATTTGCGGCGCAGATCATTGCGGGCCAGTAGAAACCTTGGCGGATCACCTTTGCGGCTAGGGCCCTTGGCCCTGCGTGAGAGCCGCAAGTACCACTGTGGACTTCGCGCAGGATTTGGACGCCTTCGGTCTCGGTGACACATTTAAGCATTGGCTGACTGACCCCCTTCTTGTAGAGTTGGCCCTCAATCAGTGCGAAGTCCCGGCTTCGATGTTTGAGGCGCTTGACCTCGTTGATGTCGGTTGGGTGGTAGTACCCCTGTAGGAACAGGGTTATTGGTGCTCGCCAGTCTTCGGTCATAATAAGGTTGACTATGCGGTGGCCCTCGCTGTCATTGGTTATTTGGAGCCCTTCGGGGCTCCGGACGGCTGGCGTGCCGATAACATGGTAGAACACGTCGGAGGGCAGGGACTCGCCTCTGGCAGCAGCCTTGGCCAATGCGTCGGCTTCTTCATTCTTGGCCCGGTCCACATGCTGCAAGGTGAATCCCTTAAATTGTCTCTCGAGACTTCGGATGGCCGCGAGGTATTGCATAAATGCGTTGTCCTTTGCTGCATAGTCTTTCTCGACTTGGCCGGCGACTACCTTGGAGTCTGTTCTGACAATGCAGGTGGTGACACCGAGGGCCCTCAGCGTGCGGAGACCGAGGATGACGGCTTCGTATTCTGCTATGTTGTTTGTGCATCTGTCAGATTCCAGAGCGAAGCTGAGGCGTGCCGCGTATCTGTGCTTGACCCCGGCGGGTGAGGTGATGACCGCTGCGGCGCCTGCCCCCACATGGCACCATGCGCCGTCGCAGTGGATCGTCCAAAGCTTCTTTGCGGACGGGTCCGGCTGTGTTATTGGCCCAGTCCAGTCGACGACGAAGTCTGCCAGAACTTGTGACTTGATGGCTGTCCTGGGCTCGAAATTGATGTGGTAGCCGGAGAGTTCGGCCGCCCACTTGGCAATTCTGACCGATGCCTCCGGGTTTCTGAACAATTCACCTAGTCCCCTATCTGAGGTGACCCGGACCTTGAATGCTTCAAAATAATGGCGCAATTTGCGCGAAGACATAACAACTGCATAGGCAATCTTCTCCAGTTCCGTCATGTTACATTTGGATGGTGTTAGCACTTCGGAGACGTAATAAACTAGGCACTGCCTGATCACGCCCTCGACTGTCTGCTCCTGCACCAGTGCCGCGCTGACCGCATGCGGCGAAGCCGCAACATAGAGCAAGAGGGGTAGCGAAGAGTCGGGGCTTGTAAGGATTGCCAACTCCGACATGTACTGTTTTAATGAGGCGAAGGCCGCTGCCTGCTCTGGTCCCCAAGCGAAGTCTTTTGCGCCACGGAGAGTTTTGAGGAAGGGGAGACTTCGCTCAGCGGATTTGGAGATGAATCTGTTGAGGGCGGCCAATCTGCCCGTCAGGCGCTGGACATCTCTGGCTGACTGCGGGGGCGTCATGTTGATGATGGCCTGAATTTTGGTTGGGTTGGCCTCGATGCCGCGGTGTGATACCAGGTAGCCCAATATTTTCCCCTAGCGAACGCCGAAGACGCACTTTTCTGGGTTCAGACGAAGTCGTGCGTCCCGCATGTTCGCGAATGTCTCGGCGAGGTCAGCAAGATGGTCCTCCTTGCTCCTGCTGGCGACGACGATGTCGTCCACATAAGTGAATATATTTCTATCGACTTGCCCCTCGAGCATGTTTTGGTAAGCCGGGAGAAGGTGGACCCGACGTTCTTGAGTCCCTCCGGCATTCTGATGAAGCAATATGTGCCGAAGGGTGTTATGAAGCTGGTGTTGGCCTTGTCTTCCTCCTTCATATATATTTGATGGTAGCCGGAGAAGCAGTCGAGGAGTGACATGACTTCGCACCCGGCCGCACTATCGACTATTTTGTCGATCCGAGGCAGCGGGAAGTTGTCCTTTGGGCAGGCCTTGTTGAGACTGGTGAAGTCGATGCACATTCGCCACTTGCCGCTCTTTTTCTGCACCATCACAACGTTGGAGAGCCACATGGGGTAAGCCACTGGCTCGATAAATTTGGCTTCCAGGAGGCGATGTACCTCGGCCTTGGCGGCTTCTGTCGTCTCGTCGAACATTTTACGGATCCGCTGTTTTTTCGGCCTCACCGAAGGGTCGATTCCCAAGCTGTGCTCAATTATGGATCGGCTGACCCCGACCAGGTCGAGGGCGAACCAGGCGAAGACGTCTTTGTTCTTGGACAAGCAGCAGAGGAGTTTCTCCTCGTCTTGCGAAGTGAGGTCTTCGCTGATGGTGACTGTCTGCTTGGGCGTGGCCTGGTCGAGGGGAACAGTCTTGGTCCCGTCGTTGCTCTGCAGCTGTGCCTTGTCGTGTTCTTTGTCGGTTGGGCTGGCGGACGCGGGGACCTCGTGCTGGGCCGCGAGGCAGTGCACATTTCTTTGCCCGGGGACGAAGTCCCGCTCTATGTTGCGCGCAGTCTGCTGATTGCCGTAGACCGTGATGGCGCCTAACGGACCTGGTATCTTCATACACAGGTACAGTCCGTGAATGGCTGCCTCAAACTTGTTGATGGAGCCCGACCCATGATGGCGTTGTACGGATACACCATATCGACGATATCAAAGGTTATTTGCTCACTTCGGGCATTGGGTGCTACACCGAAGGAGAGAGGCAGTTCTATTTTTCCGACAGGAAAGGTGCCCTTGCCGCCGAAGCCATACAAGGGTTGTCCGAAGGCTTGAGCAGGCTGTGGCTTATGCCCATGCGGTCGAAGGCATGGAGGAAAATGATGTCTGCTTGACTGCCATTGTCGACTAGGACTTTGTGCAGGTCCCATCCTGCCACGCTGCAGTTGATGACCATGGCGTCGATGTGGGGGGCGCTGCGCAGGTCGACGTCTCGGGCGTCGAAGGTTAGCGGTACGTGGGACCACTTCGTCTGCACGACTGGGCCGGTAATGGCGACGTGGTTGATGCTGTGGTAATGGTCCCGCTTCTGCCGCTTTGTGTCGAAGTCGGTGCTGGACCCCCCAGTGATCATATGAATGACTCCGCGATACGGCTGATCGGCGAAGTCTTCTTGTTTTGGGGCGTGGGGGTGGGGGATGTTTTGTTGTTGTGGTGGGGGAGGTACGATTTGTACTTCCTGGTGGTGTTGGTATGCGTGGTGCGGTGGATGCGGGGCAGGGGCGTGGATGTATGGCGGAGGGGGTTGCTGATAAGTGTGCGCGACAACTCTAGGGTTGTCGGCTCGCTGCGCCCGTGTCATCCTGTCTTTGGTGACTGTAACGCCCTGAATTTGGGGGTAGAATTTTTTTCTTCTTTTCTCTCACCAAATTCGGGCGTTACTCTCTTTTCTCTTTCCCCGTTTTCTCCTTCTTCCCAATTTCAAACCAGTATAACGGCATGTGTCCGTGTCATGTATAAACCAAAACCTAAGTGTCATGGGTGTTGCATCATGCCGAAGCACATTTCTTTGTCTGATGTTGAGTGTTCGTCTTGTTCCGTTCTGGATTTTGATTCGCGTTTTAAGTTCGTTTAGTGGTCCGCGCTCGTCGTGGGTTTTCGATCCGCGAAGTGGCTCGGCCCAGCCCAACTTAGCTCAGCCCAGCTCAGCCGGCCCGGCCCGCCCTGGCCTGCGCGCCCCCGGCGCCCAAACCCCCCCCCATGCGCCCCCATCCTCTCTCTCTCTCTCATTTGGATCTCCCGCGCAACAACCTCTCCTCTCCCTCTTCCACCTCTCTCTCCCCGTGGTGCCCTAGGATTTGGAGACGGCAATCACCGGATTTTGGACCCCGAGGTGAGCTCCCCTCCCCTCCCCTTCTCTTCTCTCTCTCCCTCCCCCTCCTCTTCTTCCCCCCGCGCGCGCCCTCCCTCTCCCCCCTGCCCGCGCGCGACCCCGCCCGTCCCCGCCCCTGCTCGGCGCGGCGGCGCCCGACCTCGGCCCTCCCCGGCGGCGCTCGGCCGCCTGCCCCTGCCCGTCCCGCGGCGGCTCCCCGCCCGGCCTCCCTCCCCGGTGGCGTGCGGCCCCCGCTCGGCCCCCTCGGCTCCCCGGCGGCGCTCGGCCCCGCTCGGCCCTCCCCGGCGGCGCTCGGCCGCCTGCCCCTGCCCGTCCCGCGGCGGCTCCCCGCTCGGCCCCCTCGGCTCCCCGGCGGCGTGCGGCCCCCGCTCGGCCCCGCTCGGCCCCTCCCCCTCCCTCCCCGGCGGCGCTCGGCCCCCCGCCCGGCCTCCCCGCTCGCCCGCGCGCCCCCACCCCCCGGCTCGGCCACCCCCGTGCCCACCCGGCTCGGCCGCCCCTGGCCGGTTCAACCGCCCCCCCCCCCGTTCGGCCGCCCGTTCCCGTCCCGGCCTCGCCCGACCGTATCTTCTCTCGCCCGCGCTCGCGGTGATTATTCGTTAATTAGCGTGTTGCGTCGCGCGCTTCGCCGCGCGACGGATTTGTCTAAATTCAGATTCTATCTTGTGTGCGTCGTGCGCTTCGTCGCGCGACGATCCATTTTTGTTTCAGGTTGTTTAAGGTGTAACGCCGCGTGTGTATTCACGCGACGTTCCACTTTGGACTCAGTTTAGTCGACGTATGCCGTCGTGCGCTTCGTCGCGCGACGTTTAACGTCTCCTCGTATCTAAGGCGAAGTGTCTCGCTGCGTGCTCGGTCGCGCGACGAGTCGTTAACTTTTTAATTTGTTTTAGAGAGCTTTGTCGCGCGTCTCGCCACGCGACCATTCTTTTTATTTATCTCCACCTGCTTATAATAATTAGACATGAAACATGACTTTACTTTACGCTAAACATAGTGTCTACATTAAATTTCCTTCCATTAAGCGAGTAGTTAATTTATAATCATGTAACGTGATCGTTTCTCGACTGTCTTTTCCTCTTTCTCTCTTAACCGTACTCGCGAGCCCGCGTGGAACGTCTGTTTACTTATTGCATTCTATTGTATGGTGTACTGTTCTTTTGTATTAAATGTGTGGATGTATGTATGTTTGCGCTCGCATAGAGAACGATCCGGTTGAAGAGCCCGAGGAACTCGCAGGAGAAGCCCCTGAGCAGCAGTCGGTTGGTGGAGGCAAGTGTCCCTTGACCTATCTCTGTCCTATTCATTCTTTAATTCACCTCCCGCTTTACATATTTATGCCTAAGGTTTGACTAGCTTTTGTTATCCCTATCCTTGCTTACCTATTTGGGTTGGATTATTACTGTTTAGCTTTATGCTATTGCTCAACTCTAATCAATGAACATGATGAGATTATCTATGATACGTTGTTTTCCCTTCTCTTATGATGATGTTGTACTTGTGACCTTCAAGGGGGCTCGAGCGGTTTCTCGAGTGCCTCTCCGTAAGGACCTGTTCTATGGATGACCGCCCGGGAAAACAGTGCAACCATGAGGGTGGAATGGGATGCCCTTAGCTGAATAATTAGAGGATCCGGGGTGTAGTTCACTTAGCCGTCGTGCCGTCAATGGGGCTCGGTGTATGCGGCTCGCTCTGCCAAGGTTGATTTGTCCCTTGGGGAGGAGTGCGGTACATTTAGGAAACCTAACGGGTGGCTACAGCCTCGGGGAATCTTTGTAAAGGCTACGTAGTGATGCCCTGCTAGGCCACCTAGGTAGTGGTCAATGGGGAGTAGCTCTCTCCGGGCAGAATGGGAATCACGGCTTGTGGGTAAAGTGCACAACCTCTGCAGAGTGTTTGAAAACTGATATATCAGCCGTGCTCGCGGTTATGAGCGGCCAAGGGAGCTCCAGTGATTAGTGAGACTTGATCAGAGATACTTTGGTACAGGTGGCAATGAGATTGATGGTTTTAGTTATGACTATGGTGCTGGTAAGTGGTATTCTTTCCGTTTGGAAAGGGTACATCGGGTTAATAACTTGGGTTAATGCTAAAACTTGGCTTTCTACTAGTAAGTAATAATCTGACCAACTAAAAGCAACTGCTTGACTTATCCCCACATAAAGCTAGTCCACTACAGCCAAACAGGATACTTGCTGAGTATGTTGATGTGTACTCACCCTTGCTCTACACACCAACCCCCCCCCAGGTTGTCAGCATTGCAACCACTGCTCAGGCGAAGATGAAGCTGTGGAAGGAGACTTCCAGGAGTTCCAAGACTACGACGAGTTCTAGGAGTGGGTTAGCGGCAACCCCCAGTCGGCTGCCTGTGAAGGCCGCGTTTATCTACGTTTCTTTTCCGCACTTTGATTTATTGTAAGAACTATATGGACGTCTCAGACGTATGATGTAATCAACTATTATTCCCTTTTAATACTATTTTGAGCACTGTGTGATGATGTCCATATTATGTAACTGCTGTGTACGTGAATAACTGATCCTGGCACGTACATGGTTCGCATTCGGTTTGCCTTTTAAAACCGGGTGTGACAGTGACCTTCGTCTCTGGGCAGTCTCTGGTTTGGTGGGCGTAGTCTTCGCCGTGAAAAAGACAGTAGAATCGGCGCGGCGGCTGCGCACGTCCCCGACCCCTACCGCGAGTTCCATTTCCGCGGCCCTGTGGGGATATTCCTGACGGCGAGGGGCGTCACCAGCGGGGTGCTGGTTGGCGATGTTGTGCACCTGCTGCTGATTGCGGCCGTCTCGATCGGAGTCTGGCTGCGGAGTTCTCGTCCACGTGCGGCTGGACTGTGGAGCATCTTTGGGTTTCCTCTGAGACTCAACCTTGCGCTGGTGGAGCTCTTCGGATTTGGCGTATTTTTCAAATAGCTGATATAGTTCCTAGAGGTTCTTGGGCGGATCTCTGATGCAGTGGCTGTAAAGGACGTCGGCGCGAAGGCCACTGATGGCGTAGTGGATGGCGATCTGGTCGTCGACTGAGGACAGCTGTGACTTGAGTGTTAGAAACTTGCGGTAATACTCCTGCAGATTCTCTTTTTCTAGCTGCTTGCAGAGTGAGAGTTCGGCCAAGGCGTCGGTGTCTGGGCGGTATCCTTGGAAGCTGAGCAGGAATTTGTCCCGGAGGCTTCTCCAGGAGTCAATGGACAGCAGGGGCAACCTGGTGAACCAGGTGAGAGCTGGGCCCTCGAGGGCGATGATGAAAGACTTGGCCATCGTGGCGTCGTCCCCTCCGGAAGATGCAACGACGACCTGATAACTCATGATGTACTATGCTGGGTCAGTGCTGCCGTTGTACTTGGGATAGGTCCCTGCCCGAAAATTGGCAGGCTAGGGTGTCACTTGCAGGTGTGGCGCCAGGAGACTTCGCTCGTCGAGGTAGTTGACCCCTTAGAATGGCGCGGCGTGTGGGAAGGCGTGGTCACGCCGGGGGAAGTGTAGGTCTTCCATTGCGCGCGCTGTTGCAGGGGTGGCCCGTGCTGCAGGCCGAGGTGGCCTTCGCGTATGTCCTCCAGTTGTGCGCGCTGTTGCAGGGGTGGCCCGTGCTGCAGGCCGAGGTGGCCTTCGCGCTGCATCATCGCGATCTCCTGCTCGAGGTCCTAGGCCTTCTGCTCTTCGTCGCGTATCATTTGCCGCACCTTGGCTAGTGCAGACACACGTTGGCGCTTGGCCTCTAGTATCTCCTTTTGCCTCTGGAGATTGCGGTTCTTGATGCGCAAGGCGCGCAGCTGTAGCTGTTCTTCCGCTGAGACGCCGAGGACTTCGCCGTCCTCGGTGAGGTCCGCGCCCTCCGGTGGGGCGAAGCCTAGGGGAGGTTGCGGTTGTCCTTCAGGGCCACAGGTGCGGAGGGCGTCGTCTTCGGTAGCCTTTTGGTGGGTGGAGTGGGTGAGGGCGAGGGCCTTGCCCTTTTTTGCGGCCAGCAGTGCTGCCTTCGCAGCCTCGTCAGCCTTCGAGCTATCTTTCTTGGGTGCCATCGCGGGTGTTTTTTTCGTGGCGCCCCACGGTGGGCGCCAAATGTTGGAACTTGCTCTCTGTTGCAAGGTGATCCAACGGGGGTGGGAAGTGACGTAAACAGGGTTTTCGCTCGAGATGGCAATAGCTCTGTTAATCTAGCCTTTCAAGGGCGTCGTGCGGGGGTATTTATAGGTATCCGGGTGCCCAGCGTCCCGTGTTAAGGACGCATGTGCCCTTAGACACCTAGGTTATCCCCGTAATATTCTCATAAAGCGGGGTTACAGACCGTAATTACAGGGAGGCTTTTACAAATTAGGCCCGTAACGCGCGACGGCCACGCAGGGCCTGTTACAATGGGCCGGATCACACGCAGGCCTCCACTCTAGACGAGGTCGCAGGATGAGACGACCTCGTCGCGGGTCTTCTCCCGGCGGCGTATGAGACAAAGGGTAAGTCTGTCCGTTGTCTTGTCACCGTTGGTGCAGCGAGTACGGCGAAGGCCTCGAGCGAAGGGTGGCGTCTTCGCCTTCGCCCCAACACATATATTAAGAGCTTTTTATATTTCGGGTTATTCGGTCTATTCGGGTTTTAAAGGTTAGGAACCGAACCCGAACCCATACCCCGAAATATAGCACATATTGGAACCGAACCCGAACCCGAAACCGTAATTCGGTCTATTCGGGTTCGGTTCGGGTTTGAGTTTCGGTTTTAAAATGACCATTCCTATTGGAGAGTTATTTTACTATTTAGTAGCTAAAATTTGGATGAGCCTGTTATTTAAGGTAGTGTTTGGTTGAGGAGCCAAGTAGAACGGAGTCGTTCCATCCCTGATTCTAAGAACGGAGCCGCTCTGTTCTGTGTTTGGTAAGCTGGAACTAGGGGTGGAAATTTGGCTCGGGCTCGACGAGCCGGCTCGGGCTCGGTGAGGCTCGGCTCGGCTCGAGCCGGCTCGCGAGCCAAAACGAGCCCGAGCCGAGCCTGATTTTGTAGCTCGCCAGAACTGCGAGCCGAGCCGAGCCGAGCCGGCTCGGTCCAGCTCGCGAGCCGGCTCGCGAGCCGAGCTAACAACGTCAAGTATACTATTATACCATATTATTGTTATGTTTTGAACTATTTTATTGAATTTCTTGAACTTGATACGTGATACACTTATATTGTAGTCTAAAAATATATTATACATATTTTTTATCTTATATATAATAAAAAATATATAATTTATACTCTAAACGTGATTTAGTGTGAGGCTCGCGAGCTGGCTCGAGCCGGCTCGCGAGCCGTTACCGAGCCGAGCCTCTAGGCCGGGCTCGCAAAATGACCGAGCCGAGCCTGGCTCGGCTCGCAGCTGCACCGAGCCACGTCGAGCCGAGCCGAGCCGAGCTCGGCTCGGCTTGTTTCCAGCCCTAGCTGGAACGGAGCGACTCTGTTTTTTGTTTGATTGCAGAGTGAACTGGAACGGAGCGACTCTGTTTTTTGTTTGGTTGCAAAGGGAGGCGCGCGAGCTGCTGCGCACTGATGGGAGGGCGAGCTGTGGAAGCGGGCTGGGAATGGAGCGGCTCCGTCTCATTGATTTTTTGGAGTGGGATGGTTCTGGATCTGAGGAAAATATTCTCTAATTGGAGCCACACCATTCTAGTTACTTTGTAACCAAACAAAAAAAACTGGGACAGAACGACTCCGTTCTACTTGGCTCTTCAACCAAACACTAACTAAGGTACCGTTTGGTTCAAATATTTGTAACGTAATGAATAAGTGATAGCGTTAAATAATGTTTATTTTAGGTTAACTGTAATCAAATACCATACTAAAAATTAATACCGGACTATTCAAACTTGTTCGCCTGCAATCGAGTGTAAACCATTACCATTACACTTCTTTACGTTACATTTCGTGAACCAAACAACATCTAAGTTTTTTAAGATGCTCTTAAGCGGGGGGCCCACACCAGCATTTCATCGGGCCCGCACGACGGCACGAGCAGACGGCGAGACCCGCTGGGAAGGCTTTCCCATCCTAGTTGTCGGCGCCTCCTCCACATCGAGTGCGCTAGGGTTTTCTCTGCCCCTCGCCCGCCGCCGCAGCCGCCGATGGCCGAGCGCTGGCGCTCGAGGGCGCGGCGGGACCCAGACCTGGACGAAGATGCTTCCCCGCCGTCCCGGCAGCCGCGCCACAGCGGGGGCGACGAGGAGGACGATGAGCTGGGGAACGAGGATCTCAGCCTGGAGATCGTCGCGCGCGCGCAGCGGAAGCGGCGCGGGGAATCAGCCGGCGGAGTGCCCGTGTTCGCCGACCTTCTTTCGGTGTCCTCCGCCGACGAGGAGGGCGCCGTGGTGGAGCTCGATGAGGCGGATGAGCCCCGGAGGAAGCAGAAGAAGAAGCAGCGCCGGAAGCAAAGGAAGAAGCATCGGAAGGAGACTACAGAGGCTGCGGCGGGGGCCGCCGTAGAGGTGGATGAGAATGCGGTAAGCTTGAGGCTTGAGCATTCTCCTCCCCCTAGCTCCTTTCGTATGGCTGTTGTGTTCAATTCCACGTTGAAGGTTCAGTGCCTATAGCTAAGCAATCTCTGTCTAGAGCCTACTACCCCTCTAACCTGGGTGCTGCGTCCAGTTCAACAGTGGAATTCGTGGTTCAATGCTTATAGCTAAGGAATCCCATATAGAATCGAGTGATTGTATTGCATAGTGGCGATAGTGCCTACTACCCCTCTATTGTGAGCTTAGGGGAAGCTTCTGAATTACGCTGATTAGTAGTGCAAACTAGCATCTTTGCTCGTCCTGCTGTTGCTGGCCAGAGTTAGCTGATTTCATATATAATTGAAGATTATCTGAAGACTGATATCCCGAGCGCCTTCTTTTGCTGGGGATTAAGTTAAAAACCTTTTGAGCTCAGTGTTCCTTCCTTGGGAACAAAATGCCAAGTTTATCTCCTTTAAAGGCAGTAATTAGTGGCTTTATTCTTTTTGGCTTCAGGTTTGTAGCACCGAGGAGGGGCCCATTGGGACAGCAGAATCGGTGTTAACTGAAAATGGGGCTGATGCCCCTGCATCTGATAATATGGTTCTGCGGAAGCTCCTTGTAAGTTACATGTAAATTTATTGTGTTTGTGCTGCTAATGTAAGCTTACCATTGTGTTACTTCTACTTGTGAACAGCGCATACCGAGATACTTTGATCCTGGGGAAACACTGTTGGAGACTTGTTTTAATTGTAGCGAGGAAGGGCATGTAGCTGCAAACTGTCCATTGGAAAAGCGAAAGAAGCCTTGCTTTGTTTGTGGGTTGTTTGGGCACAATGCAAAGCAGTGCACGCAGGTTGGTCCCCTTATCTCCGAGGGATTATCACTCGGTGACTTGGGTATGCCCATCATGCCCTTGACTAGCTCAAACAATTTAGTTTTTGTTGTTTGAGACTTTGAGTGTAATGTTTCTGTTTAGGATGATAGTTCAACTCTTTTAATTTTAATATGTTTCACTTTGTTTAGTTTGCAATTTCACAATCCTGCAAATGTACTTTGCTCATGCTGTGATGTCTTCAAGAAATATATGTTAAGCTTGTTACTTGGAACAGTCATAATATCTGTGTTGAATTGTTAAGAGGACCAGTATGTCTAGCAGAAAAGGAAATATATGTTGAACTTTGTTACTCCAAACATTTGTAGAAAATTTGCCTTCTGTTTAGCTCCTGCTCTCTATGAACACATGCCTTTCTAGACAGAAAGGAAGTTCATCAATCATTACTGATTTACTGCACCAAGTGCACTGGATGTGATATCTTAGCACAACACATACGTCTCATTCAAACTAGATCTACTACCGACTTTGGTTAAACAACTACTTTATACTCATCATGCCAGCTCATCTTTTGATTCCTGTACGGCTGTACTTTATACCTTTTTCCTCTCTTCACTGAGCTAACTTTCCTTATCCTCATGCTTGTTCTCATCATTTGAGCAGCAGCATTATCTTTATCTTTATGATTTATAGTTTCAAATGATTTTGTGATATATTCTCTTTTCATATCCATGCCTTCCTTTGTATTCAAAGTAAAGAATGGTCAAGTTTCTTTTGTTTGTTTCAATCTTCTGTGTTATTCATCTGTTTTGGTACTATTATCTGTACATATTATTTTATGATTTTCTGATGATTGTTGTCGGTGTTTAGAATTCTCAAGAATAATCAAATCATTGCTATATTTCATAGGGTCAAGACTGTTTTATCTGTAAAAAAGGAGGCCATATGGCAAAGGACTGCCCTGATAAGCACAGGAGGAATGATCATCAATCCACATTATGTTTAAAATGTGGAGAAATAGGTCATGATATGTTTGGATGTACCAATGATTACCCACCAGATGATATCGAGGTAGTGTTTCTTTGTCTTGTTTCAGCTAATTTGTTATCTTGTTGCCATAATGGGATTTTTGTTTGTTAGCATTTGTTTTTCAGTCTCTATTTCCCTTTAGTGTTGGTGTGAAGAAATGCCTACAAAGGAATTAATTATGAGTTACTTTTTTTGAGTGCAAATTGTTGCAGGCTAGGTGACTAGGCTGTAACTGTAAAAATATATGTTTGATTAATGTTTCTGTATGTAATACTAGGTATATTTGATGATGTGTGAAAGCAATAGAGATAGCGCAAGATAATAGGTTGACTGATTGGAGAGACCTATGTACATATATAGGGGAGGTCTTGTGGCTTATGGAAACAGAACCAAACGAGATCTCCCCGTATCTCGCTAACCATATACAAGGGCTGACCTGCTATACCTGACACATACCCATACCATACACACACACACTGTATATGACACTCTTAACATATACAAGGGCTGGTCTGCTATACGTGGCATGTACCCATACCATACACACACTGACACACACACACACACACCATATATGGCAGTCTAACACCCTCCACAGTCACAACGACGATGGGACGAACGTATATGGCGGTCTAACATATACAAGGGCTGGCCTGCTGTACCTGACATGTACCCATCTCTCTCTCTCTCTCCCTCTCTCGCACGGGCACACACACACCATATATGGTAGTCTAACACCCTCAGTCTAATACCCTCCATAGTCACAACGGACCACAGGGCAGAGTGTCACCGCTGTTCCACTTACTGCATTTGTCGCGGCGGCATAGTGAGAGCGGCGATGGGAATGGCGGTCGAGGTAGGAGAGCTGTAGAGGTCGGAGCTAGAGGCGTGGAGGCTGGTGGCTGAGCGTCGTTAGTGTTGGCGGCCTCGACATGAAGTGCGGTGGCTGGGGGAACTATCGCCATGTGAGCTCTTCAAGAAGGAGGTCTTTGCGCGCCCGCAAAATAGATGGGAAGGGTTGTCCGCAACAAAGATGAAGCTCAATAGCTTCGAAACAACCGTTGAGACAATGTAGGACGTTGAGGATGAGGCTGCAGTCTGAGACAAGTTTCGTCGAGGTCACTGAGGGTGTCAACCATGCCTTTGAGCTTGCGGTAGTAGTCGATGATGGTGAAGTCCCCTGGGTGAAGGTTTAGAAGGCGACGTCGAGGGAGAGGGCATGAGTTTTGCGGTTGCTGATGAACTGCCTCAACGAGCTCGTTGGAGATGGTGTTGATCCACGTCCGCACGACGCAATCCATGCGGTCCTAGTCGAGGGAGACGAGGGCAGAAACGTTAGAGGACGTGGCCTTCAAGGGAGTACTGACTGACGGTGATGAGGAACGACTTGTGCTAGCAGGCATAGAACGTCGAGGACATGACACATGAGAGTGCGAATGTTGTGCACAACAACAACCTGGATGTGGAGATTGAGGAGTGCAACTGCCTCATGAAAAAGGGTATCGTGGGTGTGTGGCGCATCAACGACAGAGGCGTTGTCCTCGAGGTCAAGGTTGGTGTCGTCCGGAGGCGGTTTGAACACAACATGTGAACAAGCGGCATGGTAGAGGGCGGTGCTGATGCGAGCAGCCACTGCGTCGTGCTTAGCCTCAGAAGCACAAGCAAGGATGGCGATGCTGGTGGCTTGGGCCTTGCACTCGCGTTCCTACTTGGCAAGGCGAGCAGCATCAGCCTATTGGAGAGCAGCAGTGGCGGCGGCAGGCAGATCGACGGTGATTGTGCTGGTGCTGGCAGCTTCACTAGAAGCAGTAGCGCCTCTTGGCTGCGCAGGAGGGTCGCCAGCCATAGAGCTGGTGTGGCGGATGACACACAAGCAGGGAGCAGCGGCAGCGAGAAGCGGAAGGCTAAACCTAGGGATACCATGAAAGCAATAGAGCTACCGTAGGATATATAATGTATGTAATGTATATGTATTTGTTTATATGTGTATGCACACAAGCACACACAATATATACGAGGGTCAGCCTGCTATACTACCTATACCATTTATACACACCATATATGGCAGTCTAACAACATGCCTTCCATTCCATAACAAGATCCCTGAAACTTGCATATGCAATTTTTTTGAATCTACACCGTATATTACAGGATAAGATAGGTGCTCTCTATGTAATACTTAACTATTTGTGCAGTGCAATAGTGTCCCAGCTGCAATGTTAGAGTCACAAAGCCATGGATTATGTAGAAGAGCTTACCCCTTATAATTGCATTTTTGATTATGCAGAAAATAAGATGCTACGTGTGTAACCAGAAGGGCCATCTATGTTGTTCCGACTTCTCTGACGATTGTCCGAAACAAATTAGCTGTTATAATTGTGCCCAATCTGGTCATTCTGGTCTGGTAAGTTCTAATGCTCATTATAACTCATCTAATTCGTACTGTTGCCACACGTTGTTTCTCACGGCAGGTGACTAACATTGGACCTATTATAGGGATGTGCCAAACGCAGGGAAACCAGTGCTGTCACAACTCCAACCTTATGCTTCAAATGTGGCGAGGAAGGTCACTTTGCACGTGGCTGCACAAAGAACGCTAAGGTTGTTACAAGCATCCCACAAATGACCTTCCAGTTACAGTAGTTACCTGTGTTTAAGTCCCTGTTTCTTTTTTCTGCAGTCCGATCGGTCGAAAGGCAAGTCATCGTCGCATATTCAGAGGAAGGAGAAATGGAAAAAGGCTTCCAGTAGTGCTAGATCAGCTCCTTATGACGCCCGAAAAACAAGCAAAAGGAAAAGCCCCCATCTCGAGGAAAGAGTGGGCACACCTCGTCATAAACCCAAATCGAGGGGTGGCTGGACTGGTGGAGATGATCTACCATTGAAGAAGTACAAATCCAATGGGTGGGGCTCTCCATCTACTCCCAAGAAGTCTTACGCAAACCACCAGTTCTTGTCTGGTTGCGACTACCTCACTCCCCAGCCTTCACGAAGGCACAACTACCATGGTACCATGTCTTCACCGAATCACCAATTCTTGTCTGGCTGTGACTACTTCACTCCCGAGTCTTCACGAGGGCACAGCCATGGTACCATGTCACCGAACTGGAATTATTCACCCAGCGCCAGGAAGCATGGGTTCTCGTCATCAAGATTCGCCGCGGCTGCCGCCAGCAACACCCATGTCCGGTTCGGGAGAAATTAGCTGGATGCACGCGCCTGATATTGTTGTTCGTTTTAGCCATAGATAGATACCAATTATCTCCTGGGGATGAACTCTACCTGTCGTCGGTTCATGCCCTTTCGATAGTTGTTTGTTCTGAGATTATTATATATGTAATCGTGGTTCAAACTATTTATTATTTTTTTTTACTGTCTTCCATGGCATGGCGTTGATGCCTTTTGCAAAAACGGCAACTGAAAGTCTGTAACTGTGCTTTGAGCCTTTCCCTGATGTTTGAGTGGGCAGTGCATCACTGATGCGGCATTACATGCAAATGGGTAACTCGTCAAAGTGCTTGGGATGACATGCATTTTACTTGCTCGGGCTTTGGCGGCTTGTTCTTGAAGGCGAGGATTCGTGTCCAGCTTCTTCCTGTACGCCTCCATCGATGCCCGCCGCGTTCTCATTATCCTTCCTGCAGGGGTCTGTGACTGAGCAGGTAGTGTGCCATGTCATCACCGACAGCGTCAAAACCAACAGTGGCCGAATTCCGCGTGAAACGTGTTGCACTTGCACGTCCCAATCTCCATAGGAATATAGGAGATGTATATTTTATATTGTATGGAATACTTTGATAAGACCATCTTGCCCCGCTTGGAGACCAACTTGAGACCACCCGCTTGGAGATTCGAAAGGAAAGAACATATCCGACCGGCCGAAAGCTGATGGAGAGAGACAGAGACATGAGTACATGACCCCTGAGTTCAGTAGAGCAACGACAAAAACGACAAGGACGGGAGCTTGCACACCTATCCGAACGATCCCGCCCACGTTCATCGGCTACTGACTGCTGGCCTCTTTGCGAGCTGAGAGATGGATTTGGCCAGAGCCCTGGAATTGTGACCCCCTGGTCATGTTGAACTGGGGCCATAAACATTGATCATCACTCAAACCAGATTTTAGACGCTAGTTTTTTTTTGGAAATGAAAGATATATTAATTTCAAATTCGTACAACGAGTTGTAAGTAGGGGTGGTAACGGGCCATTTAATTTAGCCTAGCAAATTTAAGGATCAAGTCAAGCTAGAGCCGGATCATAAAACAATACAATTTTGAACTAACAAAATTAAGGGCTTTGTTGATTTGTGAAGCAAGTATTAGGGCCATGATCCATTACCACCCCTAGTTGCAAGTTCTTGAAAACGTATCTTCCGACCTCTGTCCCATGAAAACACACAACCAACACCGTCGATATAACATATAACCGAGTACAAACTGTTAGAGAAATATATATTTTCAATTTTAATTTAATCTAGAAAATCACAGTGATGTATGTGACGACATGTATGTGCATATGTGTATCACTACTCACATAAGCAGTAAACAACAGTAAAATATGCACAAATACTAAGAATATAGTTTACCCTACGGAGGGACCGATTGTGGCAAGAAAACCAGCTGCGCGTCCTCGTCGTAGCGAGCCCTGGAATTGTGCCAAGAAAACCAGCTGCGCGTCCTCGTCGTAGCGAGCCTCGCCATCTGGCTGAGGTTCTCCATCTGGCTGGCCTACCTGGGCAGCGACGCCGTGCCCATCTACGCCCTCGCCACCCTCTTCAACTCCCACCGGTGCGACACCGGCAGCAGCAGCCGTGCCGGCGTGGAGTTCCTGTGGGCGTCAATCATGTTGGTGCACCTGGGCGGCCAGGACAGCATCACGGCCTACAACATCGAAGACAACGAGCTATGGCGACGGCATGTCTTTACAGCGGTGTCTCAGGTAATAAGATCAGCAACGCAGTGTCCCAATAATAAGCAAGAAAAGAACCACCCTATGTGCATGCATGTTCCAACAACAAGAACTCTACCCCCGTGCTTAGTGCTTGAAATATGGGTTGACCTTTTCGGGCCAGCACGAGCACGGCCCAAAAACATAACCCCAAAGCACGACCCGACACGAAATAATATGGGCCAGACTATCATGGTCTAAAGATAGGCTTAGGCCGGGCCTGAAATTCCAGCCTGTCGGGCCCCCCACACAGCCCGACACGACCCAATTAAGCCCAATTTATTTAATTTTCTTTAATTTAATAAGATATCGACTATATATTGTTGTGATATTTTGAGTTTATTGGTCAAATGATGCTAGGATTGTTTAATATCTTTAATTTAGTAAAATATGGATGTTGGGACCATGCTTCGTCGCCAAAGGTCCTGCAGGAAGAAATAGCTTCGGCTAAAGTTGCTTATACATGATGACCGAAGCTACCACTCATGAAGCTTCGGTGTTATAGCATGTCCGAAGACGAAGGATCGAACCGATTTAAAAATAGAATGACCTTTTAGTCCATAAGGGTCTGAGTCATTTTTATAAACTTTTATAAGGGGCATGATTGTAATTCCTTACAGACTGTGTCCTATGTCTATAAATAGTGAACAATATTCCTTTACTGTTCACGCATTCCTGTAATCGCAAACGCATTGCTCGGGAATTATTATCTGTCAAGGCAAAGGTATAGATGTACCTAAACATTATGTTCTGACATTTCAGATTCATATAATAAAATATATGAATGATGTTATCTATTTCTGATATGTTTATCTTTAATGTTTCATGTTTAATATTACTTCGTATTATTTTGTAAGTCTAATCACGAAGGTGCGACCTTCGTGATATTCTACTCATGGTCTTCGTCCGAAGTTCATTAAATTCTTGGGGAGATAATGCTTCAGCGGACGAAGGGCATTAATATTTAACATTTTATGTTGCCTTGTTCTTAATTCATAGCATTTGAGAACAAACCCCCAACATTGGCGCCCACCTCCGGTGAACTCACTTCCACTTTCCTGAGACAATGGCTTCGTTCAAGAACCAAGCTGGAACTGCTTCGGCTCCGAAGCTGATCCTCCCGATAACATGCAGTTCATGCTCAGAGCCGGCTAACAAGAAACAGAAGAAGGAGGCACAGAGAAGAGTACAACATGTAGGGGTACAAGGACCCTTCATCAAGTCAAGATGGTCTCACATTCCAATTACCTTCTCTCAAGAGGATCTTCAGCTCAAGGATTACCCACACAATGATGCTATGGTTATCTCTTGTGTGATCAAAGGATTTCTGGTCCATAATGTTTTGGTTGATACATGCAATGCAGCTGATATCATATTTGCTAAGGCCTTCAGACAGATGCAAGAGCCCGAAGACAAGATCCATGATGCCACACATCCCCTTTGTGGCTTCGGAGGAAGGCAGATTGTAGCACTTGGAAAAATCACGATGCCAGTAACCTTCGGATTTATCAACAACACAAGGACTGAACAAGTTGTGTTCGATATTGTTGACATGGAATACCCTTACAATGCAATCATTGGTCGTGGTACTCTCAATGCCTTCGAAGCAATTCTTCATCCAACATATCTTTGCATGAAGATACCTTCGGACCAAGGACCTATTGCCATTCATGGAAGTCAGGAAGCTGCCAGAAGGGCCAAAGGAAATTGGACAGACTCAAAAGCAATCCATAACATAGATGGAGTTGAAGCTTGTGAGCAGTACAAGTTTAGAAGGGAGAAAGCTGCTTCGGCCGATCAGCCGAAGCCCATGCTTTTATGTGAAGACATAGCAGAGCAGAAGGTGCTATTGGGATCCCAATTGTCTGAAGAACAGGAGAAAACCTTGATAAGGTTTCTGTTCAACAACAAAGATGTTTTTGCATGGTCAGCTAATGATCTTTGCGGAGTTAACAGGGATGTTATTGAACACTCGCTCAATGTTGACCCATCCTTTAGACCCAGAAAGCAGAGGCTTCGGAAGATGTCTGATGACAAGGCCGAAGGTGCTCGGAATGAAGTGAAAAGGCTCCTCAGTGCCGGAGTTATTAGAGAGGTAAAATACCCAGAATGGCTGGCTAACACTGTTATGGTAAAAAAGACCAATGGTAAATGGAGAATGTGTATTGATTTTACTGATCTCAACAAGGCCTGTCCGAAGGACGAATTCCATTGCCAAGGATAGATTCTCTAGTTGATGCATCAGCTTCATCAGAGCTTATGAGTCTGCTGGATTGTTATTCAGGCTATCATCAAATTTGGATGAAGAAGGAGGATGAGCCAAAAACCAGCTTCATAACCCCTAGTGGAACATATTGTTACCTTCGGATGCCCAAGAGGCTCAAGAATGCTGGAGGAAGCTTCAGCAGAATGACAGCGAAGGTTCTTCATTCTCAAATAGGCAGAAATGTGCTAGCTTATGTTGATGATATCATTGTAAAAAGCACGAAGCAAGATAATCACATTGCTGATCTGAGGAGACCTTCGCTAATTTTAGACAGGCCGGTTTAAAGTTGAATCCAGAAAAATGTGTCTTCGGAGTGAAGAAAGGGAAGTTTCTTGGCTGTCTAGTTTCAACAAAAGGGATTGAGGCTAACCCAAATAAAATCGAAGCTATCCTTCGAATGGAACCACCAAGTACAAAAAAGGGGGCTCAAAGATTGACAGGAAGACTAGCATCTCTCAACAGATTTATATCTAGATCAGCAGAGAGAAATTTACCATTTTTTGAAGTGCTGAAGTCAGCCGAAGTTTTTCAACGGGGACCAGTTCAGCAGAAAGCCTTCGAAGAGCTGAAGCAATATTTGATAGACCTAACAACACTAACTCCACCAACGCCAGGGGCTCCTCTGTTGTTATATGTGGCAGCTTCGCACTCAGCGGTAAGTGCAGCACTTGTCCAGGAGAAGCTTGAAGGCCAAGTCAAAAAGCAAGCCCCAATATACTTTGTATCCGAAGTTCTTAGTTTATCAAAGAAAAATTATACAGAATTGGAGAAGGTGATGTATGCTGTTTTGATGGCCTCCAGGAAGCTTCGGCACTATTTTCAGGCATACAATAATACAATATAGTTGTTCCTTCTTCACAACCGTTGAAGGATATTATGAGAAATAGAGAAGCTACTGGAAGGGTTGGAAAATGGGCTGCGGAACTCAATGAATTTTATATTGATTATGTGCATAGATCTTCGATTCAGTCCCAAGCATTGGCAGACTTCATTGCTGACTGGACGCCAGGGGCTCAGGAAGAAGAAGCGAGAAATCTGGACAGTATTTTGCGATGTATCTTGGGGAACCTTCGGAGCAGGAGCAGCTGCTGTGTTGGTCGCACCTTCCAAAGTTAAAACTTGTTATGCAATAAGACTTGATTTCAGTTGCACAAATAACATTGCTGAGTACGAAGCTTTACTCCTGGGTCTTCGAAAGCTAAAGGCAATGAGAATCAGAAGGGCGGTTCTTAAAACTGATTCCCAGGTTATTTCTGGTCATATTGACAAAAGTTATAAAGCAAGAGATCCGAAGCTCGAAAAATATTTAGACACGGTTCGAAGGATTGAGGCTTCCTTTGAAGGGTTTTCTGTTAAAAATATTCCTCGTGGAGAAAATGAATATGCTGATTTATTAGCTAAGTCAGCAGCACAGGGGCCGCCCTTACCTTCGGAAGTATTTTTTGAAACAATAAAAGCACCTTCGGTTGAGCTTCTTGAAAGAGCAGTCCTCAACATATCCCCCGTCTATAGTGAAGACTGGAGAACTGAGATCATTTCTTTCCTTTAGGGTAACTTTCTTTCAGATGACGAAGCTTATAACAAGAGGATAGAGGCAAGAGCTCGACCATATGTTATAATAGAAGGGGAGCTATACAAGCGTGGGGTCTGTTCTCCGTTACTCAAGTGTTTATCCAGAACCGAAGGTATATAACTGATGAAGGAAATACATGCAGGCCTGTGTGGATCTCACATTGGATCTAGGCCTTTGCTTGGAAAAGTTTTTCGCCAAGGATTTTATTGGCCAAAGGCAGCTTCGGATGCAGCGGAATTGGTCCAAAAGTGCGAAGGTTGTCAGAAATGTGCAAGAGATCAAAAACAACCTTCGTCTTTAACTCAGTTAATACAACCCACTTGGTCGTTGCAAAGGTGGGGCCTTGATTTGTTAGGTCCGTTACCACCAGCACAAGGGAACTTAAGATATGTTGTAGTGGTAGTGGAATATTTTTCTAAATGGATTGAGGCAAAGCCTCTAGCCACAATAACTTCGGTCACTATTCAAAAGTTTTTCTGGCAAAATATTGTTTGTCGCTTCGGAGTGCCGAAGGCAATTACTGTGGATAATGGGACGCAGTTTGATTCCGAAGCTTTCAGAGAGTTTTGCGATCAAATTGGCACGAAGATCCATTTTGCATCAGTCCGACATCCGGAGTCAAATGGACTTGTTGAAAGAGCTAATGACATCATAATGACATGAATAATGAAGTTAATCTTCAATCAGCCCAGGGGAAAGTGGCCAGACGAATTAATCAAAGTGGTGTGGAGCCACAACACAACAGTATCAAGATCAACAGGCTTTACGCCATTCAAATTATTGTTTGGTGACGAAGCAATAACTCCGGAAGAGGCCAAAGCAGGATCAATAAGAATAGTAGCTTTGGCAGAAGGCGAAGCTGAAGCTGATTACTCTGTGGAAAAAGATGCTATAGAAGGGGTCAGGCTTCAAGCTGTGGAAAACATCAACAAATACCAAGTTGAAACAATAAAATGGCGTGATAGAAAGGTTAGACTAAAGAACATTGAACCAGGACATTTGGTGCTTCGAAGAGTAGCCAACCCAGAGACAGTAGGCAAATTACAGCTGAAGTGGGAAGGACCTTTTTTGGTAGTATCTTCGTCAAGACCCGGTTCCTACAGATTGAAGGATATGGACGACAACGACATTCCTAGATCATGGAATGCGGACGAGCTTCGGCGATATTATGTTTAGCTTGATGTAATTTTTTCTATTCTTTTTTGTGGCACCTTTTTCCTTTCCAAAGGGGGAGAAAGGTTTTTAATGGGGCCACAACATGTAATTTTTCTTTTCCTTATTTCAATTCTATAAGAGTGATATCCCCCAAAAATGTAAATGTAAATGCAAAGGAAAAAGAAAAGAAAACAGGGAGAAGCTCAAAAGTCGTTCCTAAGGGAATGCAGAGCTTACAGCGAAAAATAAACGCTGATTCCACTGAAAGTAAAAGGCGAAGAAGCTCCTAAGGGAGGCTTACAGCGAAAAATAAACGCTGATTCCGCCGAAAGTAAAAGGCGAAGAAGCTCCTAAGGGAGGCTTACAGCGAAAAGTCAGCGCTGATACACCGAAAAGTAAACGGTGAAGCCGAAAAATAAACGGCAAAAAGATTTGAGTCATTCCCAAGGGAATGAAGGCTATGATTATGGTTTTGAATATATATTCCGATATTCATTTGCACGATACATTACATCATAACATTCGCATTCATAAGCATTCATTTAGACACATATAGAATCATCATCATCATACCACACAAAAAAGACAGATGCTTCGGCTATAAGGAAAAAACTTCGGAGAAAGAGGAAATTTTCATGCTTCGTTGTGTACGAAAAGAAGGGAAGGTGTTTTTCGCCTTCGGCTCAAAAGTGAAGTTTCGTTCACAAGCAAAGCAGATTGTACACGAATAAAGGAGAAAAGATATATTACAAGGTATGCACAAATTTACATAAGTTTTTTCTACAATTATATTACAAAGATTTCTCTAGAATTTTTTGCAGGAAAGTCTTTTACAGCAACTTTTAAACTTTAGCCCGTCATTCTTCAGCTTCATCATCCTGCATATATTAAGGCAGAATGAGAAAAGTACAAATTTCAAGGAGAAGGTAAAAGTAACAAGTATAAGTTTCTCACCGGCTTAAGGTGGCTTCGAGCTTCGTCACCAGCCATTTTTCGCCCGCCATTTACCCAAATATGGGTCATAAATCTGTTTCCTATGCTTCGGGCTAGACTTGGGATGTCAAGCAAATCTGCCGGTGACAGGCTGAAGTTTGGCCTATTTACAATCTTCCCATGCGTACAGCCGGCCTTCAGAAAAGCGGAAGTTGTGCCTCGAGAAGCTAGTAGGGCGCAGAAATCAGCATGCCCAGCAATAACTTCGTCAAGTGCATCAACCTCGCCTTCAATGTATTCCAAGGTGCTGGGCAGGTTTTCAGCTGAAGGTGTAAATTTATCAGAGCTGGCTCCAATTGAGTGAAACACATCCTTCAGCCGCTGCACGCATCGGCTGCCGAAATTTAAGCATTTCTCCCGAAGCTCCTTCAATGATTTTTGCAAATTTGAATTCTTCTCGATCTCGGTCTTGAGACTTGCTTTGAGGTTTTTCTTTTCCTGCTCAGATTTTTCTAACTTTTTGAGTAATTCATTGTTTAATCTGTCATTTTCGGCTTGGACCTCAGCCAGTGAACCTTCCATAGAATGAATAATGAAGTCTTTCTTTTCTAAGGTAGCTTCGTGTTCTTTAACTATGATTTTAAAGTCTTGAATGACAAAGTCCTTTTTCTTCAGAGCAGCTTCGTAATTTTCGACTTTGTCTTCTAGATTTTTGATGATAGCTTTGTTCTTTTCCTCTTCAAGATCTTGTTGCATTCTCAGCACTTTACTTAATAGTATACTCTGCCAAAATAACCTTCGTCAGAAAACAACTCAATTAAATATATATATATATAATAACAATAATAAAAAATTGAGATTTTGTTACCTTGAAATTAGCATAGAGTAAGTGAAAGGGAATTAGGCTTACACCTATTTCCTAAATGATTTTGGTGGTTGAATTGCCCAACACAAATAATTGGACTAACTAGTTTGCTCTAGTGTATAAGTTATACAGGTGCCAAAGGTTCACACTTAGCCAATAAAAAGACCGAGAATTGGGTTCAACAAAAGATCAAAGGGATAACCGAAGTGTGCCCTGGTCTGGCGCACCGGACAGTGTCCGGTGCACCAGGGGACTTCACGCTGAACTCTTCACCTTCGGGAAAATCCAAAGGCCCTTCGCTATAATTCACCGGACTGTCCGGTGCTCCAAGGAGGGGCGTCTCAGGAACTCGCCAGCTTCGGGAATTCGCTCCGCTATAATTCACCGGACATGTCCGGTGTGCACCGGACTGTCCGGTGAGCCAGCGGGGCAACGGCTACTTCGCGCCAACGGTCACCTGCAGAGGCATTAAATGCACGCTAGAGCGCGCAGAAGTCAGGCACGCGCGAAGAGGCGCACCGGACACTCTACAGTGCATGTCCGGTGCGCCACCGGACATCAAGGCGGGCCCAGAAGTTAGAGCTCCAACGGTCGGAACCCATCGGCCTGGTGACGTGGCTGGCGCACCGGACACTGTCCGGTGTGCACCGGACTGTCCGGTGCACCATGCGACAGACAGCCCCACCAAACGGCTAGTTTGGTGGTTGGGGCTATAAATACCCCCAACCACCTCACATTCAAGACATCCAAGTTTTCACACTTCCAACCACTTACAAGAGCTAGACATTCAATACAAGACACACCCAAGTGATCAAATCCTCTCCCAAATTCCACAAAAGCCTTAGTGACTAGTGAGAGTGATTTGTTGTGTTTCTTTGAGCTCTTGCGCTTGGATCGCTTGTTTTCTTTCTCATTCTTTCTTGTGATCAATACTCAATTGTGACCAAGGCAAGAGACACCAATTGTGTGGTGGTCCTTGCGGGGAAGTTTTGTTCCCGGTTTGATTTGAGAAGAGAAGCTCACTCGGTCCGAGGGACCGTTTGAGAGAGGGAAAGGGTTGAAAGAGACCCGGTCTTTGTGACCACCTCAACGGGGAATAGGTTTGCAAGAACCGAACCTCGGTAAAACAAATCCACGTGTCATACTCCTTATTTGCTTGCGATTTGTTTTGCACCTTCTCTCGCGGACTCGATTATATTTCTAACGCTAACCCGGCTTGTAGTTGTGATTATTTTGAGAATTTCAGTTTTGCCCTATTCACCCCCCTCTAGGCGACTTTCAATTGGTATCAGAGCCCGGTGCTTCATTAGAGCCTAACCGCTCGAAGTGATGTCGGGAGATCACGCCAAGAAGGAGATGGAGACCGGCGAAAAGCCCACTACAAGCCACGGGAAGACTTCATTGGAAGAGTCCCGCAATAAGGGAAAGGAGAAGAAAGACTCCTCCAAAGGAAAGGAGAAGAAAGCTTCTTCACACAACAAAGAGAAGAAGGAGAAATCTTCTTCCCGCAAGCCACATCGGAGTGAGGACAAGAACAAGAGGATGAGGAAGGTGGTCTACTACGAGACCGATTCTTCATCAACATCCACCTCCGGCTCCGACGCGGCGTCCGTCACTTCTAAGCGCCAAGAGCGTAAGAAGTACAGTAAGATCCCCCTACGCTACCCTCGCATTTCTAAACATACACCTTTACTTTCCGACCCATTAGGCAAACCACCAACGTTTGATGGTGAAGATTATGCTAGGTGGAGTGATTTAATGCGATTTCATCTAACCTCGCTCCACAAAAGTATATGGGATGTTGTTGAGTTTGGTGCATAGGTACCATCCGTAGGGGATGAAGACTATGATGAGGATGAAGTGGCCCAAATCGAGCATTTCAACTCCCAAGCCACAACCATACTCCTCGCCTCTCTAAGTAGAGAGGAATATAACAAGGTGCAAGGGTTGAAGAGTGTGAAAGGGAATTAGGCTTACACCTAGTTCCTAAATAATTTTGGTGGTTGAATTGCCCAACACAAATATTGGACTGACTAGTTTGCTCTAGTGTATAAGTTATACAGGTGCAAAAGGTTCACATCTAGCCAATAAAAAGATCAAGTGTTGGATTCAATAAAGGAGCAAAGGGGCAACCGAGGGCACCCTTGGTCTGGCACACCGGACTGTCCGGTGTGCCACCGGACAGTGCACAGTACCTGTCCGGTGCACCAGGGGACTCAGACTCAAACTCTTCGCCCTCGGGAAATCTCGGAAGCCGGCGCGCTATAATTCACCGGACTGTCCGGTGTGCACCGGACATGTCCGGTGCTCCAAGGAAGCTCGGCCTCCTGAACTCGCCAGCCTCGGGTTCGCGCGGCAGCCGCTCCGCTATAATTCACCGGACTGTCCGGTGTACACCGGACTGTCCGGTGTACACCGGACTGTCCGGTGTGCCAGCGGAGCAACGGCTCCCTGCGGCGCCAACGGCTCCCTGCGGTGCATTAAATGCGCGCGCAGCGCGCGCAGAAGTCAGAATCGCCCATGCCGGTGCACCGGACATCAAACAGTTCATGTCCGGTGTGCACCGGACACCCAGGCGGGCCCACAAGTCAGAAGCTCCAACGGCTAGAATCCAACGGCAGTGATGACGTGGCAGGGGCACCGGACTGTCCGGTGTGCACCGGACTGTCCGGTGCGCCATCGAGCAGACGCCTCCAGCCAACGGTCACTTTTGGTGGTTGGGGCTATAAATACCCCAACCACCCCACATTCATGGCAATCCAAGTTTTCCACTTCTCAACTACTACAAGAGCTCTAGGCATTCAATTCTAGACACATTCAAAGAGATCAAATCCTCTCCAATTCCACACAAAACCCTAGTGGCTAGAGAGAGTGATTTGCCGTGTTCTTTTGAGCTCTTGCGCTTGGATCGCATTCTTTCTTTCTCTTTTGCTCTCGTGATCAACACTCAATTGTAACCAAGGCAAGAGGCACCGATTGTGTGGTGGCCCTTGCGGGGAAGTTTTGTTCCCGGTTGATTGAGAAGAAGGAAAGCTCACTCGGTCCGAGGGACCGTTTGAGAGAGGGAAGGGTTGAAAGAGACCCGGCCTTTGTGGCCTCCTCAACGGGGAGTAGGTTTGCAAGAACCGAACCTCGGTAAAACAAATCTCCGTGTCTCACTTGCTTATTCGCTTGGGATTTGTTTTGCGCCCTCTCTCGCGGACTCGTTTATATTTCTAACGCTAACCCGGCTTGTAGTTGTGTTTGTATTTATAAATTTCAGTTTCGCCCTATTCACCCCCCCTCTAGGCGACTATCAATTGGTATCAGAGCCCGGTGCTTCATTAGAGCCTAACCGCTCGAAGTGATGTCGGGAGATCACGCCAAGAAGGAGATGGAGACCGGCGAAAAGCCCACTACAAGCTACGGGAGCACTTCATCGGAAGAGTCCCGCACCAAAAGGAGGGAGAAGAAGAAGAGCTCCTCCAACAAAGGGAAGGAGAAGAAATCTTCTTCTCACCACAAAGAGAAAAAGGAAAAATCTTCTTCCCACAAGCCGCATCGGAAAGGCGACAAGCACAAGAGGATGAGGAAGGTGGTCTACTACGAGACCGACACTTCATCAACATCGACCTCCGACTCCGATGCGCCCTCCGTCACTTCTAAGCGCCAAGAGCGCAAGAAGTATAGTAAGATCCCCCTACGCTACCCTCGCATTCCTAAACATACACCTTTACTTTCCGTCCCATTAGGCAAACCACCAACTTTTAATGGTGAAGATTATGCTATGTGGAGTAATTTGATGCGATTTCATCTAACCTCTCTCCACAAAAGAATATGGGATGTTGTTGAGTATGGTGTACAGGTACCATCAATAGGGGATGAGGACTATGACACGGACGAAGTGGCCCAAATCGAGCACTTCAACTCCCAAGCCGCAACCATCCTCCTTGCCTCCCTAAGCAAGGAGGAATACAACAAAGTACAAGGATTGAAGAACGCCAAGGAAATTTGGGACCTACTCAAGACGGCGCACGAGGGTGATGAACTCACCAAGATCACCAAGCGGGAAACGATCGAGGGGGAGCTCGGTCGCTTCCGTCTTCGCCAAGGGGAGGAGCCACAAGACATGTACAACCGGCTCAAGACCTTGGTGAACCAAGTGCGCAACCTCGGGAGTACAAAGTGGGATGACCACGAAGTGGTTAAGGTTATTCTAAGAGCTCTTATTTTCCTTAACCCCACACAAGTTCAATTAATTCGTGGTAATCCAAGATATCCACTAATGACCCCCGAGGAAGTCATCGGGAATTTTGTTAGCTTTGAATGCATGATTAAGGGCTCCAAGAAGATCAACGAGCTTGACGAGCCTTCCACCTCCGAGGCACAACCGGTGGCCTTCAAGGCAACGGAGGAGAAGAAGGAGGAGTCTACACCAAATAGACAACCAATTGACGCCTCCAAGCTCGACAACGAGGAGATGGCCCTAATCATCAAAAGCTTTCGGCAAATTCTCAAGCAACGGAAGGGGAAGGACTACAAACCCCGTTCCAAGAAGGTTTGCTACAAGTGTGGTAAGCCCGGTCACTTTATTGCAAAATGTCCTATGTCTAGTGACAGTGACAGGGGCGACGACAAGAAGGGAAGAAGAAAGGAGAAGAAGAAGTATTACAAGAGGAAGGGCGGCGATGCCCATGTTTGTCGGGAGTGGGACTCCGACGAAAGCTCAAGCGACTCCTCCTCCGACGAGGACGCCGCCAACATCGCCGTCACCAAGGGCCTTCTCTTCCCCAACGTCGGCCACAAGTGTCTCATGGCCAAGGACGGCAAAAAGAAGGTAAAATCAAGGTCCTCCACTAAATATGAAACATCTAGTGATGAGGATGATGATAAAAATGAGGAGGATAACTTGCGCATTCTTTTTGCTAATCTTAACATGGAACAAAAGGAAAAATTAAATGAACTAATTAGTGCCATCCATGAAAAGGATGATCTCTTGGACTCCCAAGAGGACTTCCTAATCAAGGAGAATAAGAAACATGTTAAGGTTAAAAATGCTTATGCTCTAGAAGTAGAAAAATGTAACAAATTATCTAGTGAGCTAAGCATGTGCCATGACACTATTGCCAACCTTAGAAATGAAAATGCTAAATTAATTACTAAGGTAGATTCTCATGTTTGCATTGATCCTAGAAATGATAATGTTGATTTGCTTGCTAGGATTGATGAGTTAAATGTTTCCATTGATAGCCTTAGAAATGAGAATGAGAAACTAATTGCTAAGGCTAAGGATTTTGATGTTTGCAATGCTACTATTTCCGACCTTAGAACTAAAAATGATATGTTGCATACTAAGGTTGTTGAACTAAAATCTTGCAAACCCTCTACATCTAATGTTGAGCATATTTCCATTTGTACTAGATGTAGAGATATTAATGTTGATGCTATTCATGATCACCTAGCCTTAATTAAAAAACAAAATGATCACATAGCTCAACTAAATGCTAAGATTAGAGAGCATGACTTAGAAAATGAAAAATTTAAATTGGCTAGAAGCATGCTCTATAATGGGAGACGCCCTGGCATCAAGGATGGCATTGGCTTCCAAAGGGGAGACAATGTCAAACTTAATGCCCCACCTAAAAATTTGTCTAACTTTGTTAAGGGCAAGGCTCCCATGCCTCAGGATAACGAGGGTTACATTTTGTACCCTGCCGGTTATCCCGAGAGCAAAATTAGGAGAATTCACTCTAGGAAGTCTCACTCTGGCCCTAACCATGCTTTTATATATAAGGGTGAGACATCTAGCTCTAGGCAACCAACCCGTGCCAAGTTGCCTAGAAAGAAAACTCCTAATGCATCAAATGATCATGCCATTTCATTTAAAACTTTTGATGCATCTTATGTGCTTACTAGCAAATCCGGCAAGGTAGTTGCCAAATTTGTTGGGGGCAAGCACAAGGGTTCCAAGACTTGTGTTTGGGTACCCAAAGTTCTCATTTCTAATGCCAAAGGACCCAAAACCGTTTGGGTACCTAAAACAAAGAACTAAACTTGTTTTGTAGGTTTATGCATCCGGGGGCTCAAGTTGGATACTCGACAGTGGGTGCACAAACCATATGACCGGGGAGAAAAGGATGTTCTCCTCATATGAGAAAAACCAAGATCCCCAACGAGCTATCACATTCGGGGATGGAAATCAAGGTTTGGTCAAAGGATTGGGTAAAATTGCTATATCTCCTGACCATTCTATTTCCAATGTTTTTCTCGTTGATTCTTTAGATTACAATTTGCTTTCCGTATCCCAATTATGTAAAATGGGCTACAACTGTCTTTTTACTGATATTGGTGTTACTGTCTTTAGAAGAAGTGACGATTCAATAGCTTTTAAGGGAGTGTTAGAGGGTCAGCTATACTTGGTAGATTTTGAAAGAGCTGAACTCGACACTTGCTTAGTTGCTAAGACTAACTTGGGTTGGCTTTGGCACCGCCGACTAGCCCATGTTGGAATGAAGAATCTTCACAAGCTTCTAAAGGGAGAACACATTTTGGGACTAAC
Organism: Zea mays; assembly: GCF_902167145.1. Classification (NCBI taxonomy): domain Eukaryota; kingdom Viridiplantae; phylum Streptophyta; class Magnoliopsida; order Poales; family Poaceae; genus Zea; species Zea mays. The sequence goes on along the minus strand of NC_050099.1, from coordinate 207,331,194 downwards.
CAATATTCATTTTGAGAAAGACAGGATTTGTAGCGCATGCCAAGCCGGGAAGCAAGTTGCCATCCATCATCCACACAAAAATGTCATGACTACCGACAGGCCGCTGGAGCTACTACACATGGATTTATTCGGCCCGATCGCTTACATAAGCATCGGCGGTAGTAAGTATTGCCTTGTAATTGTGGATGATTATTCTCGCTTCACTTGGGTATTCTTTTTACAGGAAAAATCTCAAACCCAAGAAACTTTAAAAGGATTCTTGAGACGGGCTCAAAATGAGTTCGGCTTAAGGATCAAGAAAATAAGAAGCGACAATGGGACGGAGTTCAAGAACTCTCAAATTGAAAGCTTCCTTGAGGAGGAGGGCATCAAGCATGAGTTCTCTTCTCCCTACACGCCACAACAAAACGGTGTAGTGGAGAGGAAGAATCGAACTCTATTGGACATGGCAAGAACCATGCTTGATGAGTACAAGACACCGGACCGGTTTTGGGCCGAGGCGGTCAACACAGCCTGCTACGCCATCAACCGGTTATATCTTCACCGAATCCTCAAGAAGACATCATATGAACTCCTAACCGGTAAAAAGCCCAACATTTCATATTTTAGAGTTTTTGGTAGCAAATGCTTCATTCTTATTAAAAGAGGTAGAAAATCTAAATTTGCTCCTAAAACTATAGAAGGCTTTTTACTTGGTTATGACTCAAACACAAGGGCATATAGGGTCTTTAACAAGTCCACTGGACTAGTTGAAGTCTCTTGTGACATTGTGTTTGATGAAACTAACGGCTCTCAAGTAGAGCAAGTTGATCTTGATGAGATAGGTGAAGAACAGGCTCCATGCATCGCGCTAAGGAACATGTCCATCGGGGATGTGTGTCCTAAGGAATCCGAAGAGCCTCCAAGTACACAAGATCAACCATCCTCCTCCATGCAAGCATCTCCACCAACTCAAAATGAGGATGAGGCTCAAAATGATGAAGAGCAAAATCAAGAAGACGAGCCACCTCAAGATGATAGCAATGATCAAGGGGGAGATACAAATGATCAAGAAAAGGAGGATGAGGAAGAACCAAGACCGCCACACCCAAGAGTCCACCAAGCAATCCAACGAGATCACCCCGTCGACACCATCCTCGGCGACATTCACAAGGGGGTAACTACTCGATCTCGGGTTGCACACTTTTGTGAACATTACTCGTTTGTTTCCTCTATTGAGCCACACAGGGTAGAGGAAGCTCTCCAAGATTCGGATTGGGTGGTGGCGATGCAAGAGGAGCTCAACAATTTCACGAGGAATGAGGTCTGGCATTTAGTTCCACGTCCTAACCAAAATGTTGTAGGAACCAAATGGGTCTTCCGCAACAAGCAAGATGAGCATGGTGTGGTGACAAGGAACAAAGCTCGACTCGTAGCCAAAGGGTATTCACAAGTCGAAGGTTTGGATTTCGGCGAAACCTATGCACCCGTAGCTAGGCTTGAGTCAATTCGCATATTATTGGCCTATGCTACTTACCATGGCTTTAAGCTCTATCAAATGGACGTGAAAAGTGCCTTCCTCAATGGACCGATCAAGGAAGAGGTCTATGTTGAGCAACCTCCCGGCTTTGAAGACAGTGAGTATCCTAACCATGTTTATAGGCTCTCTAAGGCGCTTTATGGGCTCAAGCAAGCCCCAAGAGCATGGTATGAATGCCTTAGAGATTTCCTTATTGCTAATGGCTTCAAAGTCGGCAAGGCCGATCCTACACTCTTTACTAAAACTCTTGAAAATGACTTGTTTGTATGCCAAGTTTATGTTGATGATATTATATTTGGGTCTACTAACGAGTCTACATGTGAAGAGTTTAGTAGGATCATGACACAGAAATTCGAGATGTCGATGATGGGGGAGTTGAAGTATTTTCTAGGATTCCAAGTCAAGCAACTCCAAGAGGGCACCTTCATTAGCCAAACGAAGTACACTCAAGACATTCTTGCTAAGTTTGGGATGAAGGATGCCAAACCCATCAAGACACCCATGGGAACTAATGGGCATCTCGACCTCGACACAGGAGGTAAGTCCGTGGATCAAAAGGTATACCGGTCGATGATTGGTTCATTGCTTTATTTATGTGCATCTCGACCGGACATTATGCTTTCCGTTTGCATGTGTGCAAGATTCCAATCCGACCCTAAGGAATCCCACCTTACGGCCGTAAAACGAATCTTGAGATATTTGGCTTACACACCTAAGTTTGGGCTTTGGTACCCTCGGGGATCCACGTTTGATTTGATTGGTTATTCGGATGCCGATTGGGCGGGGTGCAAAATTAATAGGAAGAGCACATCGGGGACTTGCCAGTTCTTGGGAAGATCCTTGGTGTCTTGGGCTTCAAAGAAGCAAAATTCGGTCGCTCTTTCCACCGCCGAAGCCGAGTACATTGCCGCAGGACATTGTTGCGCGCAATTGCTTTGGATGAGGCAAACCCTGCGGGACTACGGTTACAAATTAACCAAAGTCCCTTTGCTATGTGATAATGAGAGTGCAATTAAAATGGCCGACAATCCCGTCGAGCATAGCCGCACTAAGCACATAGCCATTCGGTATCATTTTCTTAGGGATCACCAACAAAAGGGGGATATCGAGATTTCTTACATTAATACTAAAGATCAATTAGCCGATATCTTTACCAAGCCACTTGATGAACAATCTTTTACCAGACTTAGGCATGAGCTCAATATTCTTGATTCTAGAAATTTCTTTTGCTAAGCTTGCACACATAGCTCTTTTGAATACCTTTGATCATGTCTCTTTTATATGCTATGACTAATGTGTTTTCAAGTTTATTTCAAACCAAGTCATAGGTATATTGAAAGGGAATTGGAGTCTTCGGCAAAGACAAAGGCTTCCACTCCGTAACTCATGCTTCGCCAACACTCCGAGCAACTCTCTCTTCTTTGGGGGAGAAATGAGCATCAAAGAAAAGAACTTCATCCCTGGGGAAGAGAGTAAAAGCTCAAAAGCTTCGCTTTTTGGTATAATCTTAACTCATTTATTTTATGACCAAAGGGGAAGATAGCACTTAGAGGGCTCTAATGATTCCGTTTTTGGCGATTCATGCCAAAAAGGGGGAGAAATGAGCCCAAAGCAAAAGGACCGCACCACCACCACCAAATTCAAAAACTTAGTGCTTTCCAAAAGTCTTTATCATTTGGTATCCTATTGTGTTCAAAAGGGGGAGAAAGTAGTATTTCAGAAATGGTATATCAAAACCCTCTTGAACACTAAGAGGTGGATCTCTTTTAGGGAGAGTTTTGTTTAGTCAAAGGAAAAGCATTTAAAATAGGGGGAGACAATTTCAAATCTTGAAAATGCTTTGCAAACTCTTATTCATGTACCTTTGACTATTTGCAAAAGATCTTTGAAATGGATTTACAAAAAGAATTTGCAAAAACAAAACATGTGGTGCAAACGTGGTCCAAAATGTTATATAAGAAAGAAACATTCCTTGCATATCTTGTAAGTAGTTATATTGGCTCAATTCCAAGTAACCTTTTCACTTACATTATGCAAACTAGTTCAATTATGCACTTCTACATTTGCTTTGGTTTGTGTTGGCATCAATCACCAAAAAGGGGGAGATTGAAAGGGAATTAGGCTTACACCTAGTTCCTAAATAATTTTGGTGGTTGAATTGCCCAACACAAATATTGGACTGACTAGTTTGCTCTAGTGTATAAGTTATACAGGTGCAAAAGGTTCACATCTAGCCAATAAAAAGATCAAGTGTTGGATTCAATAAAGGAGCAAAGGGGCAACCGAGGGCACCCTTGGTCTGGCACACCGGACTGTCCGGTGTGCCACCGGACAGTGCACAGTACCTGTCCGGTGCACCAGGGGACTCAGACTCAAACTCTTCGCCCTCGGGAAATCTCGGAAGCCGGCGCGCTATAATTCACCGGACTGTCCGGTGTGCACCGGACATGTCCGGTGCTCCAAGGAAGCTCGGCCTCCTGAACTCGCCAGCCTCGGGTTCGCGCGGCAGCCGCTCCGCTATAATTCACCGGACTGTCCGGTGTACACCGGACTGTCCGGTGTGCCAGCGGAGCAACGGCTCCCTGCGGCGCCAACGGCTCCCTGCGGCGCCAACGGCTCCCTGCGGTGTATTAAATGCGCGCGCAGCGCGCGCAGAAGTCAGAATCGCCCATGCCGGTGCACCGGACATCAAACAGTTCATGTCCGGTGTGCACCGGACACCCAGGCGGGCCCACAAGTCAGAAGCTCCAACGGCTAGAATCCAACGGCAGTGATGACGTGGCAGGGGCACCGGACTGTCCGGTGTGCACCGGACTGTCCGGTGCGCCATCGAGCAGACGCCTCCAGCCAACGGTCACTTTTGGTGGTTGGGGCTATAAATACCCCAACCACCCCACATTCATGGCAATCCAAGTTTTCCACTTCTCAACTACTACAAGAGCTCTAGGCATTCAATTCTAGACACATTCAAAGAGATCAAATCCTCTCCAATTCCACACAAAACCCTAGTGGCTAGAGAGAGTGATTTGCCGTGTTCTTTTGAGCTCTTGCGCTTGGATCGCATTCTTTCTTTCTCTTTTGCTCTCGTGATCAACACTCAATTGTAACCAAGGCAAGAGGCACCGATTGTGTGGTGGCCCTTGCGGGGAAGTTTTGTTCCCGGTTGATTGAGAAGAAGGAAAGCTCACTCGGTCCGAGGGACCGTTTGAGAGAGGGAAGGGTTGAAAGAGACCCGGCCTTTGTGGCCTCCTCAACGGGGAGTAGGTTTGCAAGAACCGAACCTCGGTAAAACAAATCTCCGTGTCTCACTTGCTTATTCGCTTGGGATTTGTTTTGCGCCCTCTCTCGCGGACTCGTTTATATTTCTAACGCTAACCCGGCTTGTAGTTGTGTTTGTATTTATAAATTTCAGTTTCGCCCTATTCACCCCCCCTCTAGGCGACTATCAGAGTGCGAAGGAGATTTGGGACCTACTCAAGACCGCGCACGAGGGTGATGAACTCACCAAGATCACCAAGCGGGAAACGATCGAGGGGGAGCTCGGTCGCTTTCGTCTTCGCCAAGGGGAGGAGCCACAAGATATGTACAACCGGCTCAAAACCTTGGTGAATCAAGTGCGCAACCTCGGGAGCAAAAAGTGGGATGACCACGAAGTGGTTAAGGTTATTCTAAGATCTCTTATTTTCCTTAACCCTACTCAAGTACAATTAATTCGTGGTAATCCTAGATATACACTAATGACTCCCGAGGAAGTAATCGGGAATTTTGTGAGCTTTGAATACATGATCAAGGGCTCGAAGAAAATCAACGAGCTAGATGATCCCTCCACATCCGCGGCACAACCGGTCGCATTTAAGGCGACAGAGGAGAAGAAGGAGGAGTCTACACCGAGTAGACAACCAATCGACGCCTCAAAGCTCGACAATGAGGAAATGGCGCTCGTCATCAAGAGCTTCCGCCAAATCTTCAAACAAAGGAGGGGGAAGGACTACAAACCCCGCTCCAAGAAAGTGTGCTACAAATGTGGTAAGCCCGGTCATTTCATTGCAAAATGTCCTATATCTAGTGACAGTGACAGGGGCGACGACAAGAAGGGAAAGAGAAGAGAAAAGAAGAGGTACTACAAGAAGAAGGGCGGCGATGCCCATGTTTGCCGGGAGTGGGACTCCGACGAGAGCTCCACCTAGTCCTCCTCCGACGAGGACACCGCCAACATCGCCGTCACCAAGGGACTCCTCTTCCCAAACGTCGGCCACAAGTGCCTCATGGCAAAGGACGGCAAAAGAAAGAAGGTTAAATCTAAATCCTCCACTAAATATGAGTCTTCTAGTGATGATAATGCTAGTGATGAGGAGGATAATTTGCATACCCTTTTTGCCAACCTTAACATGGAACAAAAGGAAAAATTAAATGAATTAATTAGTGCTATTCATGAAAAAGATGACCTTTTGGATTCCCAAGAGGACTTCCTAATTAAGGAAAACAAGAAACATGTTAAGGTTAAAAATGCTTATGCTCTAGAAGTAGAAAAATGTCAAAAACTATCTAGTGAGCTAAGCACTTGCCATGAGACTATAGACAACCTTAGGAATAAGAATGCTAATTTGTTAGCTAAGGTTGATTCAAATGATTGTGATGTTTTAATTCCCAATCTTAGAAATGATAATGATAATTTGCTTGCTAAGATTGAAGAATTAAACATTACTCTTGCTAGCCTTAGAAATGAAAATAAAAAATTGCTTGCTAAGGCTAAAGATTTTGATGTTTGCAATGTTACCATTTCCAACCTTAGAAGTGAAAACGATATATTACATGCTAAGGTTGTTGAATTAAAATCTTGCAAACCCTCTACGTCTACCATTGAGCATGTGTCTATTTGTGCTAGATGTAGAGATGTTGATATTGATGCTATTCATGATCACATGGCTTTAATTAAACAACAAAATGATCATATAGCAAAATTAGATGCTAAAATTGCCGAGCATAACTTAGAGAATGAAAAGTTTAAATTTGCTAAAAGTATGCTCTATAATGGGAGACGCCCTGGCATTAAAGATGGCATCGGCTTCCAAAGGGGAGACAATGTCAAACTTAATGCCCCTCCTAAGAAATTGTCTAATTTTGTTAAGGGCAAGGCTCCCATGCCTCAGGATAACGAGGGTTACATTTTGTACCCTGCCGGTTATCCCGAGAGCAAAATTAGGAGAATTCATTCTAGGAAGTCTCACTCTGGCCCTAATCATGCATTTATGTATAAGGGTGAGACATCTAGCTCTAGGCAACCAACCCGTGCTAAGTTGCCTAAAAAGAAAACTCCTAGTGCATCAAATGATCATAGCATTTCATTTAAAATTTTTGATGCATCTTATGTTTTGACTAACAAATCCGGCAAAGTAGTTGCCAAGTTTGTTGGGGGCAAACACAAGGGATCAAAGACTTGTGTTTGGGTGCCCAAAGTTCTTGTTTCTAATGCCAAAGGACCCAAAACAGTTTGGGTACCTAAAGTCAAGAACTAAAATTGTTTTGTAGGTTTATGCATCCGGGGGCTCAAGTTGGATAATCGACAGCGGGTGCACAAACCACATGACAGGGGAGAAGAAAATGTTCTCCTCCTATGAGAAAAACCAAGATCCCCAACGAGCTATTACATTCGGGGATGGAAATCAAGGTTTGGGTAAAATTGCTATATCCCCTGACCATTCCATTTCCAATGTTTTTCTTGTAGATTCTCTAGATTACAATTTGCTTTCCGTTTCGCAATTATGTCAAATGGGCTACAACTGTCTATTTACTGATGTAGGTGTCACTGTCTTTAGAAGAAGTGATGATTCAATAGCATTTAAGGGAGTGTTAGAGGGTCAGCTATACTTGGTAGATTTTGATAGAGCTGAACTCGACACTTGCTTAATTGCTAAGACTAACATGGGTTGGCTCTGGCACCGCCGACTAGCCCATGTTGGGATGAATAATCTTCATAAGCTTCTAAAGGGAGAGCACATTTTAGGATTAACAAATGTTCATTTTGAGAAAGACAGGATTTGTAGCGCATGCCAAGCAGGAAAGCAAATTGGTGTTCATCATCCACACAAGAACATAATGACGACTGACAGGCCACTGGAGCTCCTACACATGGATCTATTCGACCCGATTGCTTACATAAGCATCAACGGGAGTAAGTACTGTCTAGTTATTGTGGATGATTATTCTCGCTTCACTTGGGTGTTCTTTTTGCAGGAAAAATCTCATACCCAAGAGACCTTAAAGGGATTCTTGAGATGGACTCAAAATGAGTTCGACTTAAGGATCAAAAAGATTAAAAGCGACAACGGGACAGAGTTCAAGAACTCACAAATTGAAGGCTTCCTTGAGGAGGAGGGGATCAAGCATGAGTTCTCTTCTCCCTACACGCCACAACAAAATGGTGTAGTGGAGAGGAAGAATAGAACTCTATTGGACATGGCAAGAACCATGCTTGATGAGTACAAGACTTCGGATTGGTTCTGGGCCGAGGCGGTCAACACCGCCTGCTACGCCATCAACCGGTTGTATCTACACTGAATCCTCAAGAAGACATCATACGAACTTCTTACCGGTAAAAAGCCCAATATTTCATATTTTAGAGTCTTCGGTAGCAAATGCTTTATTCTTGTTAAAAGAGGTAGAAAATCTAAATTTGCTCCTAAGACTGTAGAAGGCTTTTTACTAGGATATGATTCAAACACAAGGGCATATAGAGTCTTTAACAAGTCCTCCGGACAAGTTGAAGTTTCTTGTGACGTTGTGTTTGATGAGACTAACGGCTCTCAAGTAGAGCAAGTTGATCTTGATGAGATAGGTATTGAAGAGGCTCCATGCATCGCGCTAAGGAACATGTCCATTGGGGATGTCTGTCCTAAGGAAACCGAAGAGCCTCCAAATGCACAAGATCAACCATCTTCCTCCACGCAAGCATCTCCACCAACTCAAAATAAGGACGAGACTCAAGTTGATGAAGTAGAAGATCAAAGAGATGAGCCACCTCAAGATGACGGCCATGATCAAGGGGGAGATGCAAATGATCAAGACAAGGAGGATGATGAACCAAGGTCGCCACACCCAAGAGTCCACCAAGCAATCCAACGAGATCACCCCGTCGACACCATCCTCGGCGACATTCATAAGGGGGTAACTACTAGATCTCGTGTTGCACATTTTTGTGAGCATTACTCTTTTGTTTCCACTATTGAGCCACACAGGGTAGAGGAAGCACTACAAGATTCGGATTGGGTGTTGGCGATGCAAGAGGAGCTCAACAACTTCACTAGGAATGAGGTATGACACTTAGTTCCACGTCCTAACCAAAATGTTGTAGGAACCAAATGGGTGTTCCGCAACAAGCAAGACGAGCATGGTGTGGTGACAAGGAACAAAGCACGACTTGTGGCCAAAGGTTACTCCCAAGTCGAAGGTTTGGATTTCGGTGAAACCTATGCACCCGTAGCTAGGCTTGAGTCAATTCGTATATTATTGGCCTATGCTACTTACCATGGCTTTAAGCTTTATCAAATGGACGTGAAAAGTGCCTTCCTCAATGGACCAATCAAGGAAGAGGTCTATGTTGAGCAACCTCCCGGCTTTGAAGACAGTGAGTATCCTAACCATGTCTATAAGCTCTCTAAGGCGCTTTATGGGCTCAAGCAAGCCCCGAGAGCATGGTATGAATGCCTTAGAGATTTCCTTATCACTAATGGATTCAAAGTCGGAAAGGCCGATCCTACACTCTTTACCAAAACACTTGAAAATGATTTGTTTGTATGCCAAATTTATGTTGATGATATTATATTTGGGTCTACTAACGAATCTACATGTGAAGAGTTTAGTAGGATCATGACACAAAAATTCGAGATGTCTATGATGGGGGAGTTGAAGTATTTCTTGGGATTTCAAGTAAAGCAACTCCAAGAGGGCACCTTCCTTAGCCAAACGAAGTATACTCAAGACATTCTAAGCAAGTTTGGGATGAAGGATGCCAAACCCATCAAGACACCCATGGGAACCAATGGGCATCTCGACCTCGACGAAGGAGGTAAATCCATCGATCAAAAGGTATACCGGTCGATGATAGGCTCTTTGCTATATCTATGTGCATCTCGACCGGATATTATGCTTTCTGTATGCATGTGTGCAAGATTCCAAGCCGACCCTAAGGAAGCTCACCTTACGGCCGTAAAACGAATCTTGAGATATTTGGCTTATACTCCTAAGTTTGGGCTTTGGTATCCTAGGGGATCCACATTTGATTTAATTGGTTATTCGGATGCTGATTGGGCGGGGTGTAAAATCAATAGAAAGAGCACATCGGGGACTTGCCAGTTCTTGGGAAGATCCTTGGTGTCTTGGGCTTCAAAGAAGCAAAATTCTGTAGCTCTTTCTACCGCCGAAGCCGAGTACATTGCCGCAGGCCATTGTTGCGCGCAACTACTTTGGATGAGGCAAACCCTTAGGGACTATGGCTACAAATCAACCAAAGTTCCTCTTCTATGTGATAATGAGAGTGCAATCCGCATGGCGGATAATCCCGTTGAGCATAGCCGCACTAAACACATAGCCATTCGGTATCACTTTTTAAGGGATCACCAACAAAAGGGAGATATCGAGATTTCTTACATTAATACTAAAGGCCAATTAGCCGATATCTTTACCAAGCCTCTTGATGAACAAACTTTTAACAAACTTAGGCATGAGCTAAATATTCTTGATTCTAGGAACTTCTTTTGTTGATTTGCACACATAGCTCATTTATATACCTTTGATCATATCTCTTTCATATGCTATGACTAATGTGTTTTCAAGTCTATTTCAAACCAAGTCATAGGTGTATTGAAAGGGAATTGGAGTCTTCGACGAAGACAAAGGCTTCCACTTCGTACCTCATCCTTCGCCATCACTCCGAGCAACTCTCCATCTTTGGGGGAGAAAAGGACTCCGTCTTTGGTATAATCTTCACTCACTTATTTATGACCAAAGGGGGAGAAAATAATTCTAAGGGCTCTAATGACTCCGTTTTTGGCGATTCATGCTAAAGGGGGAGAAAGTAATAGCCCAAAGCAAAAGGACCGCACCACCACCTAATTTTAAAAGAGTTTTTCAATTGGTATGATTCTCAATTGATAAATTTCAAATTTGTATCTTATTGTGTTCAAAAGGGGGAGAAAAGTAGTATTTCAAAATTGATATATCAAAACCCTCTTGAACACTAAGAGGAGAATTTCATTTAGGGGGAGTTTTGTTTAGTCAAAGGAAAAGCATTTGAAACAAGGGGAGAAAATTTCAAATCTTGAAAATGCTTCGCAAAATCTTATTCATTTACCTTTGACTATTTGCAAAAGAACTTTGAAACGGATTTACAAAAGAATTTGCAAAAACAAAACATGTGGTGCAAAGCGTGGTCCAAAATGTTAAAAATGAAGAAACAATCCATGCATATCTTATGAGTATTTATATTGGCTCAATTCCAAGCAACCTTTGCACTTACATTATGCGAACTAGTTCAATTATGCACTTCTATATTTGCTTTGGTTTGTGTTGGCATCAATCACCAAAAAGGGGGAGATTGAAAGGGAATTATGCTTACACCTATTTCCTAAATGATTTTGGTGGTTGAATTGCCCAACACAAATAATTGGACTAACTAGTTTGCTCTAGTGTATAAGTTATACAGGTGCCAAAGGTTCACACTTAGCCAATAAAAAGACCGAGAATTGGATTCAACAAAAGAGCAAAGGGATAACCGAAGTGTGCCCTGGTCTGGCGCACCGGACAGTGTCCGGTGCACCACCGGACAGTGTCCGGTGCACCAGGGGACTTCACGCTGAACTCTTCACCTTCGGGAAAATCCAAAGGCCCTTCGCTATAATTCACCAGACTGTCCGGTGTACACCGGACAGTGTCCGGTGCTCCAAGGAGGGGCGTCTCAGGAACTCGCCAGCTTCGGGAATTCGCTCCGCTATAATTCACTGGACATGTCCGGTGTGCACCGGACTGTCCGGTGAGCCAGCGGGGCAACGACTACTTCGCGCCAACGGTCACCTGCAGAGGCATTAAATGCGCGCCAGAGCGCGCAGAAATCAGGCACACGCGAAGAGGCGCACCGGACACTCTACAGTGCATGTCCGGTGCGCCACCGGACATCAAGGCGGGCCCAGAAGTCAGAGCTCCAACGGTCGGAACCCATCGGCCTAGTGACGTGGCTGGCGCACCGGACACTGTCCGGTGTGCACCGGACTGTCCGGTGCACCATGCGACAGACAGCCCCACCAAACAGCTAGTTTGGTGGTTGGGGCTATAAATACCCCAACCACCTCACATTCACATCCAAGTTTTCACACTTCCAACCACTTACAAGAGCTAGGCATTCAATACAAGACACACCCAAGTGATCAAATCCTCTCCCAAATTCCACAAAAGCCTTAGTGACTAGTGAGAGTGATTTGTTGTGTTTCTTTGAGCTCTTGCGCTTGGATCGCTTGTTTTCTTTCTCATTCTTTCTTGTGATCAATACTCAATTGTGACCAAGGCAAGAGACACCAATTGTGTGGTGGTCCTTGTGGGGAAGTTTTGTTCCCGGTTTGATTTGAGAAGAGAAGCTCACTCGGTCCGAGGGACCGTTTGAGAGAGGGAAAGGGTTGAAAGAGACCCGGTCTTTGTGACCACCTCAACGGGGAATAGGTTTGCAAGAACCGAACCTCGGTAAAACAAATCCACGTGTCATACTCCTTATTTGCTTGCGATTTGTTTTGCACCTTCTCTCGCGGACTCGATTATATTTCTAACGCTAACCCGGCTTGTAGTTGTGATTATTTTGAGAATTTCAGTTTCGCCCTATTCACCCCCCTCTAGGCGACTTTTAGTAAGCTACCGGCGATATGTTGTCGCTGGTACCTGCAAAGGTCCGCTTCTATCTTCGGCAGGCCAACGCTTTTGGAGAAGGTCCTAACAACCCTGGCCTCGGTTCGATTCCGAAGGCATCTTAGCTTCGCTTCGTTGACCCCACCAAATAGCAGAGACCCTGGTTTGTATCCGCAGAATATAGCATACTTCTTCAGCTCCTCTTTTTCAGCGTCTGTTAACTCTTGTCCAAGTAAATCTTGAAAATTAAAATTTTCTTATTCCAAAATGTCTTCAATCTGCTCTTTTCCTTTTTCAGTTGCCGTGTTCACCGCAACCACAGCAGCTTCTTCTTCAGCCATTTTCAGAAGTATATTGTCAATATCATCAAGCGTGGTTTCCAAGTTAGGATCTTCGGTGGTCCCGGCTTCGGCTCCGGTGGCTTCGGCTCCGGTGGCTTCGGCTCTGGCGGTTTCAGCTCCAGTGGTTTCGGCTCCGGTGGCTTCGGCTCCGGCGGTTTCAGCTCCAGTGGTTTCGGCTCCGGTAGCTTCGGCTCCGGTGGTTTCGGCAATGACAATTTTTGACACCGATATCGGTGGCGGTGTCTGGTGAATGACATCTGCCACTTGGATAATTCTTCGTTTTTTTGGCTTTGCAGGACTTTCTGCTGCCGAAGCTTCTTTGTCCTTCTAAAAAACTTCGTCAGTTCTGGCGCCAGCGGACTTAGCTTGACAGGCAAAGGTTCAGTCATTACCTTCAGAAGATCTTCCACTTCGACAACAGAAGGTGTTGCAGGAGCTTCCTCCTCTCGGACCGATGTCCTTGGTTTTGGAGATGCAGGTTTTGGAGATACAACTTTTCTTTTCCTTGGCGCAGCTACCTTCGGCTCAGGGCTCAGTTTTTTAGAAATTTCTTTTTCCTTTTTAGCCAATTTGGTGCTTTCTTTGTCAATGGCGCTGGCAATTCTTTTTCTCTTCGGGCCTTCGGTGTCTCCGCCCAGTTGCTCGTAATCAGGATAGTCAAAATTCAAGGCATCTAGCACCCGATTTAATCTTCGCTTCGGACGAGTGCCGAAGGCTGCAGTCATCAACTGATCTTCTTACTTAGAATAATTTCCGAGGATATCGTTGCACATAATCTCGATTGTGTCCAACCACTCCTGGCAGGGCTTTTTAAAGTGTTTCTTAAACTTGTAGTAATACGGCAATCGAACAAGTTCTCCTTTTTTCTTTTCTCCCTCCAGCTTCGGCATCTCCCAATCCCTCATTGTTGGGAACACTTTAAAAGCCAGAAATTCCTGCACCAAGTCTCTAGTGCCAATATGATCTGAACTCACCCGAAATTCAGCCAAAGCAATTTGGCTCGGGCTCCCCCTTATCATGTTGCATCGGGGCCTCGTTTCTCCGAAGGTTAGCTCTAGTGGACTCTGGACCAATTTATCTTCATCTTTATCAACTTTAACATAAAACCACTCAGATTTCCATCCGGCAAAGTTGTAACATCCAAAATTCTCATGAAGACCATCTCCTCTGGCTTTAGTCTGATAGTGTAGTTCATGGACTCGGCAGAAACCTTCACCGAACGGTTCCACTCCCTGGCTACGAAGGGCCCAAATATAAACACTTAATCTAACAATAGCGTTAGGGGTCAGCTGATGAAGGTAAACCCCAAACTTCTTCAACACATCAGCAATCATCCCATTCAAAGGAAATCTTAATCCTGCTTTAAAGAAGCTTTTGAACACAACCATCTCATTCTTTTCCGGCTTTGGAGTAGTTTCCTCTCCGCCAAAACGAACTAGCTCCTTTTTTGCTTCACTAAAGTAGCCCAACTTCACCATTTTTGGAAGATCGGCTTCAGAGATGGTGGACTTTCCAAAGTCCAAATGACTAAGTTTGCTTGGCATCCCACAGCTGTACTCATCTTCGGAACCAGCTTCTTCAACATCAGCTTGCGTTGCTTCGGCAACAGGTGTGTCCTCTGATGGAACCAGCTCAGAGCGCCTCATTGCTTCAGAAATCGGAACAGTTTCAACAGCTTCGGTCTCGTCTCCATCACGCTCAACCCTAGCAGTGGAGCGTATTCTGGCCATTTGATTTTAAATTTTCTTGAAAAGTTCTTTGGAAGTCAATAACCTTTTTCCGAAGCTCTTCTCGTAACAAAGCACAATCCAAACTGGAGCTTCGTTTGAATGCAAAAATCAAGCTTCGGCTATGGTTAAATTTTTGGCAGCAAAACAGTGCAATAGCAATGAATGCTGTGGTAACTTCACACCTACCTGTCTGTTTATATAGTGCTGCAGGTAAGAAGGTGAATCGTCAGGATTTTTTCACCGGAGAAACAGTCGCTCGCACCCACTGCACGGTGGGCCGCAAAAACCAAGAAGGTGAACATGCATGGTGGGACCGCTCCGCGCTCGGAAACTGTATCGTTTCTCGGCAATGAGCTCAGGGAAGGTGTTTTTCGGACCTTCGGCTTCCCGAAGCCTAAGAGACTTTTTCACGGATCAAGCTCGTTACAAAAAACGATCTAGCACCGCGAAGGGGCTACCGTTGGGACCATGCTTCGTCGCCGAAGGTCCTGCAGGAAGAAATAACTTCGGCTAAAGTTGCTTATACATGATGACCGAAGCTACCACTCATGAAGCTTCGGTGTTATAGCATGTCCGAAGACGAAGGATCGAACCGACTTAAAGATAGAATGACCTTTTAGCCCATAAGGGTCTGAGTCATTGTTGTAAACTTTTATAAGGGGCATGATTGTAATTCCTTACAGACTGTGTCCTATGTCTATAAATAGTGAACAGTATTCCTTTACTGTTCACACATTCTTGTAATCGCAAACGCATTGCTCAGGAATTATTATCTGTCAAGGCAAAGGTATAGATGTACCTAAACATTATGTTCTGACATTTTAGATTCATATAATAAAATATATGAATGATGTTATCTATTTCTGATATGTTTATCTTTAATGTTTCATGTTTAATATTACTTCGTATTATTTTGTAAGTCTAATCACGAAGGTGTGACCTTCGTGATATTCTACTCATGGTCTTCGTCCGAAGTTCATTAAATCCTTGGGGAGATAATGCTTCAGTGGACGAAGGGCATTAATATTTAACATTTTATGTTGCCTTGTTCTTAATTCATAGCATTTGAGAACAAGCCCCCAACAATGGACTTTATGTGGTTGTAAAATTTCGATATTATTCGGTCAAATATACGGGCCGGGCTTCGTCTGGCACGGCCCAACGAAGGTACGACGTGGTTTAGGGTCAGGCTAGGCCACTGTTTTTGCACTTCCAGCTAGCACGGCACGACCCAAAAGTTTTTTGATTTTTTCTGGCCCGAACCCGTTTAGCATGAAGTACGATGGGCTTGGGCCGGACTGGCCCGGCCCGGCCCAATTCCTAGCACTACCCCTGTTCATGTTGAACTGGGCCATAAACATTGATGATCACCCAAACCAGATTTTGGACGCTAGTTTTTTTGGAAATGGAAGATATATTAATTTCAAGTTCGTACAACGAGTTGGAAGTTCTTGAAAACACATCTTCCGGCCTCTGTTCGGTGAGAACACACAACCAACACTATCGACATAATATATAACCGAGTACAAACTAGTGGCTATCAATTTTTAGACTAGACTACCACCCATGCTCCCGGAAAAGAAATCTGCGACCACTTGCGTCAAAAGAAGCGAAGCTTTCATAGTAAGCTCCTGTGAATCCACCCGTCAAAGGACAGCCCAAGGCATAAGTGACCCCATTCACACGAGACATCTCGTGTGTATGTTCGATGTAGTCGTACACAATCGATGCAGGCAGATGTACGCAGTGCAGTCCCTCGAACAATGATGGACAACGCGGGTGACGAGGAACCTGATCAGCGTTGGTCGAGCGGACGAAGCGATCGGTCGCGAGTACGCTCCCAAAAACCTGATCGTCCGCACACCCGTGCAAGTGTAGCTCTTCGGACGGTGATTTTGGAGGTCTGCTCTCCCACACTCTGTGCTCGCAGAAGGTGGGGCATAAATGACTGTGTGCAACGCGTCTGAGAAGACTGTTCACTGTGCTGTAACCAGAAGCAGCCTCACCTCCTCCGTATATATACACGCGCAGAGTGAGGCGAACGGACAGTAATGGCCGCCATCAGAGCTACCGTTACAGTCAGCCAGAAACTGACGCCATCAGTGATGTCTGTTACTAGCTGACAGTCATTACAGCCCGTCC
Organism: Zea mays; assembly: GCF_902167145.1. Taxonomy (NCBI): domain Eukaryota; kingdom Viridiplantae; phylum Streptophyta; class Magnoliopsida; order Poales; family Poaceae; genus Zea; species Zea mays. The sequence continues at coordinate 207,314,575 of NC_050099.1, read as the reverse complement.
GTTACTAGCCATAACATAGGAAACGGACAATAAGACGACAGTAATGGACGGTCATCACTCCACGCAAAATACGCAACTGTTAGGAAGTAATATTCGGACCAAGGTCCGATCTACCATGGCCTCGGCCTCGGCCATGGCCCAGCCCGGCCGGCGCGCGCGCGTGGCAGTCCTTCATCCTTTTCTCACCTTCTCAATAGATGCACCAATGGTCCACCTATTTCAGTTGATTGAATTATCCCTTGAACTTTTGGTATGATATTAAAGTAATAGTACACCGTAGCATTAAAGTGGGCCTTTAGCATTAACTATTACTGAATATTAATTTGGGCCAGACCCACATTAATTCAACAATCCCCACCAAATGCTAAGTCACACTAAAATGCTCTCATAATCTAAAACGTTTGATATACTGGTGTTTCGATGGAGACTGTTAAGTTGAACACCCACCTATAATCTAGACTACACTTGACCACAACTGCACAATGGACTAGGCCTTGAATTGGCAGTTTTGCATGGAATACGTTTCATCTAAACTCTTTACCAGTACTAGATTGCTGAGTGCATCCCCTCTGGTTGGAGCATATAAGTCAAACTCCATAGCCTTTCATGGGTATCTAGAGACCACCCAGATATCATAAACTGTGGCTAGCAGTTAAAACATATAGGTATGTTCCTCTAAAGATGTTCTGTAGGACAACATCTTTGCTTCATAAAGCCACTTGGAACATATTAAGGTGTAAACACCAACCTACTTTACAGTAAGGAAAGATGTGCATCTGAAATGAACCTTATTAAGGGTTTTTTCTCTCAGTCTACCACTAGCTTGTTTCACCATTCTAATTCACGGGATCTACGATCACATAGAACAGGTTACCACTATGATAAACTTTAGGCGGGTCTCAGGCCCATCTCACTCGATGCACTATCTATCACACTACGTGATAGCCCCTTAGTAAATTGATCTGTCAGATTTTTAGACTTATGGACATAGTCCAATGACGGAGTTTCTCAATTTCCTGACAGATATTAACGCCTCTTTATGTGCATTGTCGACTTCATATTATCCTTAGAACTGTTTATCTTGATTATCACAGTCTGATTATCATAGTTCATAGAAATAGCCGGCACAAGTTTTCAACCACCGGTAAATCCATAAGGAGTTCACGAAGCCACTTAGCCTCAACTGAAGCGGTATCTAATGCTGTGAGTTCTGCTTCCATGGTCGACCTCGTTAAGATAGTCTGCTTGCAAGACTTCCATGAAACAGCGCCACCTCCAAGTGAAAACACATATCCACTTGTGGCATATATCTCATTAGCATCAGATATCCAATTTGCATCACAATAACCCTCCAGTACTGTTGGATACCCGGTATAATGGATTACTAAACTCATAGTACCTTTTAGATAGCGCAGAACTCTCTCAAGAGCATGCCAGTGATCATATCTCGGATTTGAAACAAACTGGTTAAGTTTTCTCATAGCAAACGTGATGTCAGGCCTCGTAGCGCTAGCTAAGTACATGAGTGAACCAATTATTTAGGAATATCTAAATTGATCCCTAGACATCCTTTGATTTTTCTTCAAAAGCTTACTAGGATCATAAGGTGTTGGAGCAGGTTCACATTCGCTATAACCAAAGCGACTCAAAACCTTTTCCACATAATGGGATTGCATAAGTGTGACCCCACCATCGCCTTCTCTCAGTAGCTTAAGGTTAAGAATAACATCAGCTTCTCCCAAATCTTTCATTTCAAAATTATTGGACAAAAAGTCTTTTGTCTCTTTAATCACATCAAGACTCGTCCCCAAGATTAGAATGTCATCAACATACAGGCATAAAATTACTCCCTCGCCCCCACCATACCGATAATATACACATTTGTCTGCTTCGTTTACAACAAAGCCGACAGATGTAAAAGTTCTATTGAACTTTTCATGCCGTTGCTTAGGTGCTTGTTTTAGGGCATATAAAGATTTCAATAATTTACACACCATGCCTTCTGGACCGTTTGCTACAAACCCAGCTAGCTGCTCCATGTAGATTTCCTCATCTAGCTCTTCATTTAGGAATGTTGTCTTAACATCCATTTGATAGATGAGAAGACCATGAGAGACAGCTAGAGAAAGTAGCACACAAATTATGGTCAATCGGGCCACAGGTGAATAAGTATCAAAGAAAACCTCACCTTCCTTTTGTGAATAACCTTTAATTACAAGCCTCGCCTTGTACCTTTCAATAGTACCATCAGACCTAAGCTTTTTCTTGAGCACCCATTTACTCCTAATGGGCTTACACCCATAAGGACGCTCAACGACCTCCCAAGTTGCATTAGACATAATAGAATCCATCTCACTCCTTATTGCTTCCTTCCAAAAGTCAGCATCAGGAGAGGAATATGCCTCTTCAATGACACTTAGTGTGTCATCCACAAGATATACAATGTAATCATCACCAAAGGACTTTGCAATCCTTGGTCTCTTACTCTTTCGAGTTGATACATTTCATCTTCCACAGGATTATGTATATGGGATTTCTCAGTATGTTCTACCGAAATAAAATGCTCATGGGCTATCGATGGTTCATCATTAAACATATCATGTGTAGCTTTCAAGGGAAATTCGTCCTAAAAAAGCGTAGCATCTCTGGACTCCATAATAGTACCAACTAACATGTCTGGTACTCCAGAGTTCATAATTAAGAACCTATATCCAATGCTGTGGAAAGCATATCCAAGGAAAACACAATCAACAATTTTTGGTCCTAATTTGCGCTTCTTGTTAATTAGCACATTCACTTCAGCCAAACAACCCCAGGTGCGCAAATAGGAGATATTTAATTTCCTCTTTTCCCATTCCTCGAATAGTGTGACTTTTTTTATTTGTGGGAACTTTATTCAGGACATGACACGCCATCAAGATCGCCTCACCCCACCATTCCTTAGATAGTCCCGAAGTCTCTAACATGGCGTTAACCAAATCAGTTAGAGTACAGTTCTTTCTCTCAGCAACCCCATTGGATTGTGGTGAGTATGGCAGTGTCCTCTCATGAATAATACCATGTTCCACACAAAAATCATAAAAATCACCTGAAAAATATTCTCCACCACGACCAGATCTTAACCGTTTAATTTTCCTCTCGAGTTGATTTTCAACTTCAGCTTTGTAGGTCTTAAAATAATGCAAAGCTTTGTCTTTTGATTTTAAGAGATACACAAAACAAAATCTAGTAGAGTCATCGATAAAAGTAATAAAATATCGCTTGCCTCCTTTAGTCAATATTCCGTTCAACTCACATAAATTAGAATCTATTAAGTCTAGTGGTGCCAAGTTCCTCGCCTCCGCAGCCTTATGAGCTTGTGAGGTTGCTTAGATTGAACGCACACCTGGCACTTAGAACCTTTGACTAAATCAAATTTTGGGATTAAATTTAAATTTTCTAACCGCGACACACAACCATAATTGATGTGACAAAGTCATGAATGCCAAATATACGACTCGTTTGAAATCACATTTTTCACATACTTATTACACACATCATGCAAATATAAGCAAAATAAGCCTCCAGTGTCATAGCCTTTTCCAACAAATGTCCTATACTTTGACCGTATACATTTATTGGACTCGAACACAAGTTTATAGCCATCTCGACATAGCAACGAGCCACTAACAAGATTCTTTTGATGGAGGGGACATGCTGCATGTTCTTTAATAGCACCGTCTTTCTCGAAGTAAACTTTAGAATGACTGTACAAACACCAAAAACACGCGCATGTGATCCGTTCTCCATCAGCAAGGCTCCAGCCCCTTTACACTGATAAAAAGAAAACAAAGAAATATCATCACACACATGAATGTTAGCACCAGTGTCAACCCTGAAGGAGACAGGTGACGCCTAAGAGGGGGGGTGAATTAGGACTTTTAAAACTTTCTCTAAACTAGGCCACAATAACTTCCTAGAGCAAAACCTATGCAAATAAACAATCTAGAATGTGCAAACTAGGTTTTGTCTAAGTGTTGCTATCTCTGCCGCAATGTCTAAGTTTCAATCCTAAACAATCTAAGTATAAATACAAGATTGAAACTTAAATGCTTAATATAAATGTGGAAGCTAAAAGATGGAGGATGACGGCGACGACGACACTTGTAAAGCAGGGGAAGTTTGGAAGCCCTACAACCTATGCGTGGACCTGGCGCCCCCTTACTCCGGCCGGCTGAGCTGCCTGAAACACCTGGCGCGCAGCCCAGCGGACGAAGCCCATCGCCTGGTGAAATCCAGCCTCTCCGCGACGTTCCACCAGCTCTACACCAAGGAATCACTGAATTGCGCGGCTGGAAGGTGCTCGGCACGGCAGCTCGAAGCCTTCGGACGACGTTACCCGTGAGCACCCTGCTTGGGGCGATCGCGGCGTTCCACTACGGCGGCGGCGCTGACCAGGTCCCGGCCGATGTCACCATCACGCATGCCCTCCTATGGTCTGCTATTGTGATGGAGAGCGGCTTGTTGCCCACCGTGATCCGCCACGCATCTCCCAGGATAAAGCGACTGTTTACTTGGCTCCGGACATGGCCGGACCAGGTCGCGCAGTACAACCTCATGGGGTACGCGGCGCGCAGCAGGAAGCACTCGTGGCTCATGAAGCTGGCAGCCTGTCTGCGCTGCAGGGACATGGTCGACCATCTCTGGACCATGGAGCCGTGCAAGGGTGCTTCGTCGGCCAGGGAGATCACCGGCCTGGTCCACGCCCACGTCGCCAGAGCATGGATGGAGGATCACATAGCCGACGCGGACTCGTTCCGGGCGTTCAACGACTACCGGGGCCAGTGGACTCTCAACAACAGCAGCAGCCTGCCATCCACAGTAGTACTGATGAGCGTGTCGAGGCCGTTCGACGAGAGCGTCCTCGTCTGGCACCTCGCCACCGACTTCTGCTTCCACTTCCTCCACGGAGACCCGTCCCGCGTCAACGCCACCGCCCGCCGCTGCATTGAGGTGTCCAACTACATGGCGTACCTCCTCTTCGTCAAGCCGGAAATGCTGATGCCCGGTGCCCGACGCAACCTGTTCAAGGACGCGTGCCGCGAGCTCGTGGGCCTGCTCCAGGAGGACCGTCCTGACGCGCCGCGGGGACGGGGTATGAGAGGCCTCGCGCGCCGGGTCGTCCAGCAGCTCAAGAGGGACGACGACGACGTCCTGGCTTCAGTACGGGGCCTCACGCACAAGCTCCTAAACCTGCTCAACAAGGACGACGACGGTGTCCTGGGCTCTGGAGGCGTCGGTGTCGTTCGCCTGGCTTGTTGCGTAGCCAAGGATCTCATGAATTCGCACAGTGGCAACGAGGAGAAGATATGGACCGTGATACAGGGTGTGTGGGTGGAGATGCTCTGCTTCACGGCCAGCAGGTGCAAAGGCTACCTGCACGCCAAAAGCTTGGGAACGGGCGGGGAGTGTTGAAAAATTAGACAAATTCCAGTTTAAATTCCGAATATAAATCATTACCAAATCAGAAGAACTGAAATAACAAGCCAAATCAGATGATGCGTACTGATTAGACTTACTGATAGATGACACGCGCCGGAATCAGCAGGGTCGACGATGTCGAAGTAGCGAAATCAGCAGGGTCGACGAGGTCAGCAGATCACGAGCAGTCGCGTGAAGACGTTCCCAAAAACCTTATTCGCCCTCTCCCGGTGCAGGATCTAGAAGACGAAGGGTTCCGGAGACCTGCTCTCCTGATCGCAGATGCACCTCTGCGGTCGGGACGAAGGGAAACTAAAATGCGGCTCAGATATAAAGAGAGGCGAAAGCGAACTGGGATGATTTGAAGGCTGGCTGCCGGGCTCCTTTTATAGGGCCGAGTCCGCGACCCCCCTGCTTATCCGCCCACGAAAATCTCGCAATCAGTTGAGATTTTATAGCGATCAGTTAGGATAAGCGTAACAGCCAAGAAACCAAAAAATCGAACGGCAAAAGGTAGCCGCGCCCCCGCAAGGCGCGGGGCCGGATTTCGGCGGACCATTCACGCGCATGTCGTGCGCCCGCGCCCTTCGGCCCGGCCCGGCCAGGCCAGGCGAGGCGAGCGAGCGCGCGCGCGCGTGTGGCTCTCCACACTCTCTCCTCTCATCCATGACTTGGTGAGTGAGTGTGGCTTCCATATTTAAGCTAGCTCTACTCCACTAGAGCTAGCAATATGATGCTAATGGTTCCACCTATCCTCTAGCCATCCTCTTGTATGGGCTTTTGAGATTTTCTGGGATTTATTTGAATTTCTTAATTGGGCCAAGCCCATAAATCCTAACAATCCCCCACCAGATCTCAAATGCCCATCTGCAGTTTTCGCCACTGTTCACTACTGTTTAATATACTAGTTTTTCAGCAGAGACTGTTAAGTTGAACTTTCGCCTAGAACTCCAAGCTACACCAACCCACAACTTGGACAATGGACTATGCTTTGAATTGCAAGTTTTGCGTGAATGGGTTTCACTTGAAGTCATGACCAGTACTTGGCTACCAGTAGTCCCCTTCTCGGGTGGAGCATATACGTCGTACTCCAAGGTCTCTTCATGAGTTTACTAGAGATCACCCAAATCTCATAGACTGCGACGTTAGACAGTCTAACTCATATAGGTGTGTTCTTTCAAAGAATGTTTTGCAGGACAACATCTTCGCTAGTACAAGCCAACAGAACACATTAAGGCATAAAGCCAACCTGCCTTACAGCATTTGAGAGTATTGCATCTTTACTTAGAGAGGGTCAAAGGTTACTCTCCTCAGTTCACCAATGGCTTGTTCTTCCCAGGACCTAATTCACGGGATCTCCAATCACATAGACTGGGTTCCCACCATGGCAACTTTATTCGGGTCTCATACCCATCTCTCTCGATGCGATTTCTATCACATTACGTGGTAGTCCCTTGGTAAAAGGATCTGCCAGATTTTTATCTGTTGAAATATAAGTCACACTTATAACTCCGGAGTTTCTCAACTTTCTGACAGACTTCAATCGTCTTTTGACATGTCTTGATGACTTTCCATTATCCTTAGAACTCGTCACTTTAGCAATCACTGTCTGATTGTCACAGTTCATAAGGATAGCTGGTATTGGTTTCTCAACCACCGGCAAGTCCATCAAGAGTTCACGCAACCATTCTGCCTCAACGGTTGCTGTGTCAAGTGCAGCTAGCTCGGCTTCCATGGTTGACCTCGTCAAAATGGTCTGCTTGCATGACCTCCATGATACCGCACCTCCACCAATAGTAAAGACATAACCACTGGTGGCATAAAGCTCGTCTGCATCAGATATCCAGTTCGAATCACTATATCCTTCAAGTACTGCATGCTGACCAGAATAGTGAATTCCATAACTCATTGTACCTTGCAGGTAGCGCATAACCCGCTCAAGTGCATGCCAATGATCAGTCCCGGGGTTTGACATGAACCTGCTCAATTTGCTCACAGCAAACGAGATATCGGGCCTTGTTGCACCAGCAAGATACATGAGTGAACCGACAATCTGAGAGTATCTCAATTGGTCTAAACCAATTCTCTTGTTCTTTCGCAGTGTCACACTGGGATCATAAGGTGTTGGAGAAGGTTTGCACTCAGAGAAGCCAAATCGCTTCAAAACCTTTTCAACATAGTGAGATTGCGAGAGAGTAATCCCACCATCTGCCTTAATCAGCTTGATGTTTAGAATCACATCAGCTTCTCCCAGATCTTTCATATCAAAACTCTTTGATAGAAAAGACTTGACTTCATTGATCACATCAATGTTTGTGCCAAATATCAATATATCATCAACATATAAGCACAATATAACTCCTTCGCCCCCACCACAGCGATAATATACACACCTGTCTGCCTCATTAATGGCAAAGCCTGCAGACGTTAGAGTCGTGTCAAACTTCTAATGCCACTGCTTTGGTGCTTGCTTCAGACCATACAAAGATTTCAATAACTTGCACACCTTGCTTTCTTGACCCTTTACTACAAATCCATCAGGCTGTTCCATATAGATTTCCTCGTCCAGCTCTCCATTAAGAAAAGCTGTCTTTACATCCATCTGATGAACAAGGAGACCATATGAGGCAGCCAAAGAAAGTAGTACTCGAATAGTGGTCATTCTAGCAACAGGTGAGTAAGTATCAAAGAAGTCTTCTCCTTCTTTCTGAGTATAGCCTTTAGCCACAAGCCTAGCCTTGTACTTTTCAATTGTACCATCGGGCTTGAGCTTCTTTTTAAACACCCACTTACAACCCACAGGTTTGCATCCATAGGGTCGATCAGTGACTTCCCACGTACCATTTGAAAGAATGGAGTCCATCTCATTATGAACTGCTTCTTTCCAATCATCTGCATCTGGAGATGCAAATGCTTCTGCAATGGTAGTAGGAGTATCGTCCACAAGGTACACAATGAAATCATTACCAAAGGATTTTTCAACCCTTTGTCTCTTGCTCCTTTTAGGAGCATCATTGTCATCCTCCTCTAGGACAATTTCATGTGGCTGTTCAAAACTCTCAATAGGTGTACTATGTTCAGGAGTTATCTCAGAAGAGTATCTAGAATTGCTATGAATGTCTTTCATTGGAAATATATGTTCAAAGAAAGTAGCATCACGTGATTCCATAATAGTATCAACATACACATCAGGAACTTCAGATTTAACTACTAAAAATCTATATGCTATGCTACACGAAGCATATCCAAGAAAGACACAATCCACTGTCCTTGGACCAAGCTTGCGCTTTTTATTAATTGGTACATTGACTTTCGCCATGCACCCCCAAGTGCGCAAGTATGAAAGTGATGGTTTTCTCCCAACCCACTTCTCATAAGGGGTTTTCTCTTCTTTGCCCATAGGAATTCTATTCAGAACATGACATGAAGTCAGGACTGCCTCCCCCCACCATGCCTTAGATAAACCACAAGTGTCTAACATGGCATTCACCAGGTCAGTCAACGTACGGTTTTTCCTTTCAGCAATCCCGTTTGACTCGGGTGAATAGGGAGGAGTCCTCTCATGAATAATGCCATGTTCTGCACAGAAATCATCAAAGACTTTGGGAAAGAACTCGCCACCACGATCTGATCTAAGACGTTTGATCTTTCTCTCTAGTTGGTTTTCAACCTCAGCCTTATAGATTTTAAAGTAGTCTAAAGCCTCATCTTTAGTTTTTAGCAAGTATACATAGCAAAATCTAGACGCATCATCAATCAATGTCATGAAGTATCTCTTACCACCTTTTGTCAACACACATTCATCTCACAAAGATCAGAATGTATGAGTTCTAGCGGTGCCAGGTGTCTCTCCTCAGCAGCCTTATGAGGCTTTCGAGGTTGCTTCGACTGCACACAACTATGGCACTTAGAACCTTTGACTATGGTGATATTCGGAATTAAACTCATGGTTGCAAGCCGAGACATAGAGCCAAAATTAATATGACACAAACGAGAATGCCAAATACTCGCAAGATCATCAACATTAGCACAAATATGGTTCACAGACTTATTATTGAAATCTAACAAAGAAAAGCAGAACAAGCCTCCGCAATCATAGCCTTTACCAATAAATTGTCCAGACTTGGACACAACTAATTTATTGGACTCCAAAACTACATTGAACCCATCTCTACATAGAAGGGTTCCGCTAACGAGATTCTTGTGTGTATAGAAGGGACATGATGCACGTTCTTCAGCTGCACGATCTTTCCCGAAGTAAACTTCAGATCCACCGTGCCAGTGCCATGAACAGAAGCATGTGACCCATTCCCCATTAGCACGGAAGAATCCCGGGCGCCCTGATAAGAAGAGAACAAGTTAATGTCAGAACACACATGAACATTAGCACCAGTATCAAGCCACTAGCTAGGTGATTGAAATACTGAGAAGATAAAAGGTAAATTACCATACCCTTTGTCTTCCTCATTGCTAGCGACCACTGTGTTGACATTGCCCTTTTTGCCACGGCGATCCGCTCGATCAGGACAATCCTTGGCAAAATGACCCGCCTCGCCACATGCGAAACATGTCAATTCAGTCTTGTTCTTCTTCTTCTTGAAGTTGGTAGTTTTGTTGGGCTTGTTAGATTTTGGCTTTCCTTTGCCCTTGTTGTGGTTCTTCTGAACCATGTTGGCGCTGGAGTGGCCCTCGCCTCCTTTAGATCCCGTGTCCTTAGCCCGAGCTTTCTCCTCAACATCTAGAGACGCTATCAGATTTTCAACTGATATCTCCTGTCTTTTATGTTTCAGAGATGTGGCGAAGTTCCTCCACGTAGAAGGCAACTTTGCGATAATGCACCCAGCCACAAATCGGTCAGGAAGGACTATCTTAAGGTGGTCGAGCTCCTTGGCTATACACTGTATTTCATGAGCTTGCTCTACAATAGAGCGATTATCAACCATCTTATAATCATGAAAGCTCCCCATGATATACAGGTCACTGCCAGCATCTGATGCACCATACTTAGTAGTAAGTGCATCCCACAACTCTTTCCCATCTGTGTACTGCATATTCGCATCAACCAAACGGTCAACAAGGGCGCTAAGAACGGCTCCCGTGAACATAGTATTGGCATGGTCGTACTCTTTCTCCTGTTCAGGAGTTAGTGGACCCTCAGGTCTGCCTTTACTAACATGGAAGACATTCATAGCAGTAAGCCAGAGCGTGGTCTTGACTTGCCATCTCTTAAAGTGCATACCATTGAACTTTTCTGGCTTGAGCGCATCGGCAAAAGCAGCCATAGAAAAACTAGAAAATTGTCTACAATAAGGTTTTTGGATTGTTGAAAAATTAGACAAATTCCAGTTTAAATTCCGAATATAAATCATGACCAAATCAGAAGAACTGAAATAACAAGCCAAATCAGATGATGCGTACTGCTTAGACTTACTGATAGATGACACACGCCGGAATCAGCAGGGTCGACGATGTCGAAGTAGCGAAATCAGCAGGGTCGACGAGGTCAGCAGATCACGAGCAGTCGCGTGAAGACGCTTCCCAAAAACCTTATTCGCCCTCTCCCGGTGCAGGATCTAGAAGACGAAGGGTTCCGGAGACCTGCTCTCCTGATCGCAGATGCACCTCTGCGGTCGGGACGAAGGGAAACTAAAAGGCGGCTCAGATATGAAGAGAGGCGAAAGCGAACTGGGATGATTTGGAGGCTGGCTGCCGGGCTCCTTTTATAGGGCCGAGTCCGCGACACCCGTGCTTATCCGCCCACGAAAATCTTGCAATCAGTTGAGATTTTATAGCGATCGGTTAGGATAAGCGTAACAGCCAAGAAACCAAAAAATGGAACGGCAAAAGGTAGTCGCGCCCCCGCAAGGCGAGGGGCCGGATTTCGGCGGACCATTCACGCGCATGTCGTGCGCCCCGCCCCGCCCCGGCCAGGCGAGCGAGCGCGCATGTGGCTCTCCACACTCTCTCCTCTCATCTATGACTTGGTGAGTGAGTGTGGCTTCCATATTTAAGCTAGCTCTACTCCACTAGAGCTAGCAATATGGTGCTAATGGTTCCACCTATCTTCTAGTCATCCTCTTGTATGGGCTTTTGAGATTTTCTGGGATTTATTTGAATTTCTTAATTGGGCCAAGCCCATAAATCCTAACAGGGAGTACCTGTCCTACGTATGGCTTCTGCTCTTGTACATGGGGATGGAGACCTTGGCGGAGAAGATGCAGAGGACGGAGCTGTATGAGGGCCCCACTGCAGCAGCGTCGTCCATCAGTGGCCAATAATGTTTGATACCGCTTGGTATAACTCTTTGCAAAGAATCAAAACCTCTCAAGTCTAGATAAATTTAAGATAATAATGTTTATTGTTAGATACGTCACGCGTGTTTCTCCTTTGGTAATTTCTCCTTTCGTAATTTTTGTTGAGGCTTCTATTTCTAGATTGTAACTGGAGTCACTCGTTGCCGAAGTTTCTCAAAACATTGTGTCATCAATAATTTGGCTAGAAATTCGCATGATGAGATAGATTTTATCTAATAATAACAAACGCTTCGGTTTTTTCTACCTTGGAGAATGTGCAGCATGATAGAATCTCAATTATCAATGTTTTGCTGAATTTTCTTGGATTACGTGCAGCGTCCACATAAAAAGTATCCCATGGTTCCCAAGTCCCAACAAAGGCCCAAGTGTGTTTCATGTGCTCCAAAACAATAGCAAAACTGGCCTCTGTCTGAAGCAATGCATGAATAAAAGGCGAAGCTACAAAGCTTCGGTTCCATGAGATCAACATGCGGATAGTACAAAGAAGAGAGCTTCGATTCCGCGGTACTAACACATGAGCAAAAGTGCACGAGAAGGATCTAGAAGGCTGACCAACACGCCTGTGAAGGAAAATGCAATGCTACTCCTACAAAAATTTATAGTTGATATGTTTTATAGGTACATGAACTAAGGGTATGAATATAATTTTATACGAAGTTGTACTCTACCACTATGAATAGAGGTACAACACCATGTATAAGGGACACTTTTCCCGTGGAAGATGAACAGTCCGTCTAGAGATTTCATACGGAATGGATTGATCTCGCATATTGGCTTACGAACAAAATAGATGATTGACGGACGACATCCTTCTGTGATGCAAACTAAACATCAACAGAGGATTGGATACATATTCGGATGGCTCCAGGAGCGACCAAACCTGCAATCCAAACACGTTGGAACTGAATTGCTCTATCTCCAAAGTTGTATTACCCTGCCATCGTGCTCTTCTTTATAAAGCTAAAGGTATTATTGTAATCACTTGCAATGAAAAAAGATGAAGGAGGGCAATATGTTGGAAACGAGTTATTTATCTCATTCTACGTGCTTCTCTCTTTAATTAATCTCTCTGAGAAAATTTAATTAAAGGGTAAAGAAAGAGTTAACTCATCTGTGTTGCCTTGTTTTTTAAAGTTCTCAGTATTCAAATATAGTTTTGAACTTTTAAACAAAAAAATTAAAACTTTGAAAAGAAATATTAGAAAGATCTTCCAATTTATTTGTCAGAGTGGATTATTCCCTTCATGAACTTAGAAACACTCTTTAAAAATATTTGACTTAAAGTAACTCTTGACAAAAGAGTATACATTACCTTCTCCTAAAATAATTAAGTAATGAATATTCATTTTTGAATTGATTTTTAATTTGACTCCACATTCAAAATAGTATTCTATTAAGATAAATAATGTCTGTGCATTGCATATTTAACACATTTGCCCAAATAAATGGATAAAATAATTAATATAAAAATACTTTGTATTCATGCTAGTATTTCATTGATTGTGCATCTAAATTAAAGCTGGGATTTTAAACTCTATTTAAAATTGGTTTGGAAATTTAAAATGGAAATGAAATCTAGAAATAGAATAGAAACAGAAAAGAAAAAAGAGGCCACCTTGGGCCAAAAGCACCATGCGACCCATCTCCCGCTTTTCCAGCCAACCCATCACCGCGGGCTTAGAAGGCTCGATCCGATTTCCTAACTGTGCCTAACGGGCCGTGCTTCACCAGGCCTGGGCCGGACCAGGCCGGGCGGTCCGTTTGGCCATATCTAAACCCAGTCACTCTCACCGCGTCGCTGACCTGTGGGGCTCGTTCCATAGCGTCTCATTCGCGCTCGCACTCACCATGTTGAGTCTCTAAGCTGTGGGGCCATCTCGTCAGATGCATCTCTTTCCCTGTAACCAACTCGTGTGTTCGTAACAAACTTGAATGAGATCGTAACAAACTCATTCGCTAGGATTCCCCTCTTCACCTTTAAGTTCTGGCCGCCCTGCCTCCTCATCTCGTCTTTGCTAGCCATGCCAACGAACACCCGAGAGCTCGCACGGAGAGAGAGAGAGATAGAGAGAGAGAGAGCAGAGAGAATAATGGACCGCGTCTCGCACAGAGAGAGAGAGAGAGAGAGAGAGAGAGAGAGTAATGGACCGCGTCGTAGGAGCATATTGACGCTTAGCCTATGCTAAGGGATTGGGAAGGTTCTTCGGGCCACGTCGCGTGTTTTCGAAGCTGAGGACAGATCGAGGAGCGTCGGAGCAGGCGAAGCGTGGGAATTCCTCGCCGAAGTTCGTGGACGACGGCCGATCCGCACTACTTCGTGTTTCGCTCTGTCGTCACCTTTCACTAGTACAGAGAAGATCTATACTGGCGGTAGTAAACCTATTTTTAGTGGCGTTTATCGTAACCACCAGTGCTACGGGCCAGTAAAAATCATCATTTTTACAGGCGGGTAACTGAAGACCGCCAGTGAAAATCGATTTTCACTAGCGGTCGACGTAATAAAATCGCCAGTGAAAATCGTTTCGAGGAAACATAAAACAAAATTTAAAAATAGTAAAAAAAAATTATTTGTATTAGGACCACCCGTCCGTCTCCGTCGCAAGTCGCGGCATTTTTCGCGCGCTACGCGGTTGTTAGTAATCGAACCATAGACCTCACCCTCGCGCGTACCCTCCAATACCACTCCGTCTATGACATACCTTGTGTCTAGTTTGTAGTTGTTTTCTCCACATATTACAACCATTTGAGTGTAAATTGCTTATTTGAGACCCTAAACGAATTCAAATAAAAAAGTTGTCAACTACAAAGATAAATAACTTTTGAAGTTCTATAACTTTTATTTTGACACTTTTTTCATCCGAGGTAGTTTGAAAAATTTGAATTTTAAATTTGACATACTTAGATTCAATTTTTGAGAACCAAAATAAGTTCAAATAAAAAAGTTGTCAACTACAAAGTTTCATAACTTTTAGAGATCTACAACTTTTATTTTGATGGCTTTGTCATACGAGGTCGTTTGAAAAACTCAAAAAATTAAGGATAAAAATGATTTCTAGTGGCGGTTTTTTAAGAAAACTGCCACTAGAAATCGTATTTCTACTGGCGGTTCCTTAAGAAAACCGCCACTACAAATCATGGATTTCTACTGGCGGTTTTCTTAAGGAACCGTCAATAGAAATACGATTTCTAGTGGCGGTTTTCTTAAGAAACCGTCACTAGAAATAGCACAGTCGGTGGATAACTGGATCCGTCTGTAAAAATATATCGTCCCGTAGGTGTTAAGCCTTTTTCTACTAGTGTTTGCTACGGGTAATATCCTGCCCATGATGTTTGTATTGATCTCCATTGGAATAGCCGCGGTCGTTGTCACAACCGAGCACCGTAGCACAAGTATTCCTTCGCCGACGTGTTGCGCCACCAGTGAGCGGGTTTGCTCTGTCGTCGTCAGTCATTGTGGTAAGGATAGTGTTGAGCGATAGTCGTTAGATTCGCATCGAGCAGTTGAGATTCGTACCAGTTCGTGTGGTTGTCCTGGGTCGTTGATCGTTGATCTAATGGCTTTGCCGCGATCCGCGTATAAGCTACTGGGCACATATTGCTTAAGAGCCCTTGCGGATTTGAGAAATCAACCCGCAGGACACTCGTAGTTAAAGAACCCCTTACGACGACTAAAAGGGAAATGTGCCCCTTGGCCATTTCTATTTTGTTTTGGTGATTAAAAGTTCAACACATTGTTTTGGACTAACATATTCTTGTATGAGCATGGATATCATTTTTGCATTCATTGTTTTCCATTATTCGAGTGACTTGCAGTCCAGATTTGAATGATACGAAGAAATTCAATTAAATGTACTAAATCTTATAGATATAACAAACACTTTAAGAAATATGACAAAATTTTATATGTAGATCCAAAGACTATAGGAACACAGTAGAAAAAAGTTGGGGAGAAAATACAAATAAAATTTGTCGAGTGACAAGAGAAGGCACTCAACAAAAGCTTTCTATGCCGATTGTTTGCAGATGACACTTGGCAAAGACACGCCTTTGCCGAGTGCCTTCCTCGAACACTCGGTATAGTTAATGGTCTTCAGTTACCATCAACCGCTTTACCGAGTGACAAGAGAAGGCACTCGGCAAAAGCCTTCTATGCTGAGTGTGTGCAGATGACACTTTGTCGAGTGAAATTCAGCTCTTTGCCAAGTGCTCGGCCCTTTGTTGAGTGTTTTTTTATCAGACATTTGGAAAGAAGTCTTTGCCGAATGTCGCACTCCAAAGAAGTCTTTGCCTTAATCTCGTTTTGTTTTTAATACTGTTCTGGATTTAATTTGCACCACTTTCGTTGCTACCCTAGAATCTAGAATCTAGCTAGACGACTGAGAATCACATCTGAGAAGCTTGTTACTGGTCCAAGTAATCATGTTGCATTTTCCTGGGCATTTCAGTAACGTCGGCCTAAAGCAACAACGTAGGGACTTAGCGGCCAACAGCTTCGATGCGACAATTAAAGGAATATGCGATGAAGGTGCCTGATGCAATCCGGCCGGCAGATGGATGTATATATAATAATAGTGAATTACTGATCCGTATATATAGTCTGTGGTAATGCAACAAAGGCTTGTCAATTATCAACGTATGAACACATCACGATCGAGTAGAGAAAGTGCGTACGTACCTGAGCAAAGCAAGCAGTTAACTATAGTAGTAGCTGAGAGGCTCGTAGTATTTAAGCGCAGGAAGGCCTGGGTACGTAGATATAGCATGGGTGGTAGCTGAGACTGAGAGCATGGGTTTCACAGCGGCAGTGCAATGGTGGGAGGAGTGGCAGCTGCGCGTCCTTGTGCTGTCTCTTCATCCAGATCTTCCTCTTTTTCGCAGCCGGCTTGCGTAAACGCAGTATCCCTGCCTGGTTCAGGTTGACAATCTGGCTGGCCTATCTAGGCAGCGACGCTGTGGCGATATACGCGTTGGCCGTGCTCTTCAATCGCCAGAACCGTCAGGAGTGGGTATCCACGCATCGCAGCAGCTACAGCCTGCAGGTGCTACAACATCTTGGTGGCCAAGACGGCATCACAGCCTACAACATCGAAGACAATGAGCTGTGGACAAGGCATGTCGTCCTAACAGCAGTCTCTCAGGTTGGTGCTGCACCTGTCTCAACTCAACTAGCTACCTGTCTTTT
This sequence comes from Zea mays, assembly GCF_902167145.1. Lineage (NCBI taxonomy): Eukaryota > Viridiplantae > Streptophyta > Magnoliopsida > Poales > Poaceae > Zea > Zea mays. The sequence goes on along the minus strand of NC_050099.1, from coordinate 207,297,619 downwards.
GTTGAATCCACAAAATGTCTTCCTCTTCGCTGGTATTGGCAGGTCACTGTTGCTGTGTATGTGTTTTGCAAATCCTGGTCCGGAGATGGCTTCATATTGCAAGCAGCGATTTCGCTGTTCCATTTTGGATCTGGCAAATGCTTACTGAAGCCATGGGACTTGAAGAAGGTTAGCTTCAGTAGTCTTGCGGGCTCTTCTGGTTCAGTAGAGAGCGGCGAAATAAGTTCCTTCGACCAATACATTCAGAGCCGCTAAGTTTGTTTTCTGGTTGCCGCCATGGCCCGCAATAGGAAGCACTGGATCCTGAGGAAGCTGCCTACGTTCGTCAAGGACTTGATCGACCAGCTCTGGTGTATGGAGCCGTACAAGTCGTCCAGTGGCATCACCCAACTCGTGGCCAACCACGTCACGGCTGGGTGGTGGCAGATACATGGCATCGCCTCCTACCACAGGTTCAACGACAGCCGGGGCCAGTGGACTCTCGACCGTGAGGGTTTGCTCGACGCCCTTGGCTGGAGCCTAAACAGGCCATTCGATGAGAGTCTTCTCCTATGGCACCTCGCCACCGACTTGTTTTGCTTCCACCTCGCCACGCCTTCTTCTACTCAGCAACGTCAAGCTGCCTGCCGGAGCATGGCCATGTCCAACTACATGGCGTACCTACTGTTCGTCAACCCAGAGATGTTGATCGCCGGTGCTAGGCGCAGCCTGTTCAAAGACGCCTACGAGGAACTGGAGGGCATCATTCCACCGAACGAGCCTGCTAGTAGTAGTAGTATAATCCGTAGGCTAAGGGAGACGGGGAATTCAGGATCAGGTGTGGCTCATGACGCTTGGGCTGTCACCCAGGTGCTCATTGGTTTACAGGTTGGGGAAGACATGGAAAAGGTTTGGAGGGTGGTCCAGGGCGTGTGGGTGGAGATGCTTTGCTTCTCTGCCGGCAGGGTGCAGGGGCTACCTGCACGCCAAGAGCATGGGGAGCGGCGGGCAGTACCTGTCCTACGTGTGGCTCCTCTTGTCTTACATGGGCATGGAGACATTGGCGGAGAAGATGCAGAGGACGGACATGGTGGACCAAGGAAGACACGAGGCTGGGGCTAGCACTGGCACAACGACCGTCCCAAGATCGGCTGTACCAGCGTCGCCCACCGGCGCCGGCGACCGAGGATCTGTCTTGCCTACGCAAGCACAAGCCATCGACCCGACCGTCCCAAGTTCACCTGTATCAGCTGTCGGAGCTGGTGACGACAACAACGATGTATCTAGTTTTTTTCCATTGTAACATTTGGTTCTTTGTAATCAGAAAATAATACTCCTCTAGATCTAAATTCTAAAGTTGCTCAAGAACAATGCACACATATAACAATATAGATTAAAGTTTGTAAATAATGGGACCCATGGAGCATCGGAGGTACACATACGCGCAATGGCCGAATGAGGCTGGCCGGGCTCGCGTGAGCCTGCACGCCCGTGGGCAATCATCCAATCAGGCGAATTATGTATCTATCATGTAGACTGCAGAAGAGAGTAGCAAGGGCAACCATCATAAGGATTTTAACTTTTTATAGAGTCAAATTATGTTAAATGTAACTAAAATTATAAAGAAAAATACAAGAAGGTGGCGATCAAGAAGGTGCAGCGGAAGAGGGCGCAGGTGGGCGTGCCAGGCAGGAGAGTGACGGCAGAGGGCGCCGGCGATCAAGAAGGTGCAGCGGAAGAGACGATCCCGGTGTCGTGATATCCTTGCTGTTCATTTGAGGGGATTTTCCCTTTATTTTCCTTAAAAAGAAATGAACAAAATATGTGGCCAGCCAACTGGGCCACTACAAGGCCTGGTGGCCGAGCGGCCCAGCCGGCAGAGAGGCATTGCCTGGGCATTTCGATGCCTTCACGTGAGACCGTAGGAGGGGGCGGGCAAAAGGCCGAGAAAACGGCTGGGCGGCGGCGGCAACCGCTGCTCCATCCTCTCCGGCTTCCTCGTTCCACGACTGCAGATCGCTCCCCTCTTCTCGGTAACAGTCTCTCGTTTGGCTCCTTAAGTGGATTCCCTTCCCCTGTACTCTCTTAAAAAGGGAAACGCAGAAACAGAGGGCTCTACGGTTCCATCCTATCCACTGTTCCGGCGAGAAATCCTTCGATCTACTTGATTCCGGGTGTCCTGGTCTCGTCCGTATCGTCGGATGTCTGTTGTTCTCGGTGGTGGTGGTGTGGTGTTGTTGATGCCGTGCCTTGGTGCTGCTCGTTGATTCTCTGGTCTCTGTCCACCATGGCCTGGTGCTTGGGCTTCCTGCTGCGCGGTGTTCCTCTTCTCGGGTTGGTGCCGTGGACGTCTCCCTCGGCTCCGGCAGCGGCTCTAGTATCTCCGTCAACCTCCCGCCGTGCAGGCCCGGACGTGGGCGGCGGAATTGGTTTTCTGGGACAGAACCTTGTGTTCGCTGAGCTGGTCTTCCCACATAGACAATCTACGTGTTGTGAGTTATTCATTGTCTCACTTTATTTACTGTTTAATTTTGTGCAATCTGCTAGTATTAAATACTTGGGTGTGATTGCACTGTTATGGGCGGATTTGTGTGCTCGATGATGATAGCGGTGTAGTGAGACAACGTGACAGTCTGGGTTTTAGTGTATTATCATTTTCAGCATTGATATTATTTGTGCCTAATTAAATCTCTTTGTTGAGGCTGTTTACCTATGTTAAATTCTGTTAATTTATTTAGTACACAGCTCCTTTCTATCATTATTTATATTTGATTATTAGGCTTATTACATCTGATCTAAAACCCTGATTTGGTAAGATATGACTGTCACGTTAGTCGAGGATCTCTGATCACCTATTAGCGTTGGAGGGCTGTTTATTACAGCAACCCGCTATTTTGAGAGCAATACTTTAAGATAAACAATCATGTTTATTTGTTTAATCTGCCTTCTTCATCTGCAAGTCATGTTTAATTATAAAATGGACCTGAGATGCTATTTTACATGTTTACATGTTCTAGAATTGCTACTGTTCATTGCTGCAATAATTATATATGGCATTTGTCTAAGTTATATGCTTGTTTTATTCGGAATTAGAATATTTAATTTATTTAAATATGAAGGAAGCATGTCACTTATCTCTCTAATATTACAACGGAAAGCAAAAACTATTTCACACAACACAACGATATTCTTCCATCGACCATTAAGCATAAATATAGAAAAAAGTTATTACAATCTAGAAAGAGATTATAGGAGAAGACATCTAAATACGACCAGTCCAAACAAACATTACCAATAGGAGAAATTGCGAAAAGGAGAAGCACGCTTGTCCGTGGCTTGACGGATCTGGATACACATCTAACAATAAACATTATTATCTTAAAATTTATCTAAACTTGAGAGGATTAGACTCCGATCCTTCCAAAGAGTAGTTAGACCGAGCGGTATCAAACATTCTGGCCACTGATGGATAACGCTGCTGCAGTGGAGCCCTCGTACAGCTCCGTCCTCTGCATCTTCTCCGCCAAGGTCTCCATCCCCATGTAGAGGAGCAGGAGCCATACGTAGGACAGGTACTCCCCGCCCGTTCCCAAGCCTTTGGCGTGCAGGTAGCCTTTGCACCTGCTGGCCGAGAAGCAGAGCATCTCCACCCACACGCCCTGTATCACGGTCCACATCTTCTCCTCGTCGCCACTGTGCGAATCCACGAGTTTCTCGGCTACGCACCAAGCCCGGCGAACGACGCCGACGCCCGCTGAGCCCAGGACGTCGTCTCCGTCCCTCTTGAGCAGCTGGACGACCTTGTGTGCGAGGTCTCTCTTGCCCCGTGCCCGCGGCGCGTCAGGACGATCCTCCTCGAGCAGGCCCACGAGCTCGCGGCACGCGTCCCTGAACAGCTTGCGCCGGGCACCGGGCATCAGCATCTCCGGCTTGACGAAGAGAAGGTAGGCCATGTAGTTGGACATCTCGATGCAGCGGCGGGCGGTGGCGTTGGCGCGGGACGGGTCTCCCTGGACCTGGAGTAAGTGGAAGCAGAAGTCGGTGGCGAGGTGCCAGACGAGGACGCTCTCGTCGAACGGCCTCGACACGCTGCTCATGAGTACCACCATGGATGATGATACGCCGACCCCGATCTCCCTGCAGTTGCCGAGAGTCCACTGGCCTCGGTAGTCGTTGAACGCCCGGAACGAGTCCGCGCCGGCTATGTGGCCCTGCATCCACGCTCCGGCGACGTGGGCGTGGACCAGGCCGGTGATCTCCCTGGACGAAGCACCCATGCGCGGCTTCATGGTCCAGAGCTGGTCGACCAGGTCCCCGCAGCCGAGGCAGGCCACCGCCTTCATGAGCCACGAGTGGCTCCGGCCGCGTGCCACGTACCCCATGAGGCTGTACTGCGCGACCTGGTCCGGCCACGTCCGGTGCCCGGTGAACAGCCGCTCTATCCAGGCGAACGTGTGGTGGATCACGGTGGGCAAGACGCACTCCATCACGAAAGCAGACCACAGCAGGGCGTACGTGATGGTGACGTCCGTCGGGTCCTGGTCAACGTCGCCTTCTCCGTAGAACGCCGCGATCGCCCCAAGCAGTGTGGCCGCGGCTACCGTCCGGAGCCCTCGAGCCGAGGTGACCAGCTTCAAGCGGTTCAAGGCGCGGTTGTCTGTAAGTACAATGTGCGACATGTCGTGCAGCTTCAGGGATTCCTTGGTGTAGAGCTGGTGGAACGTCGCGGAGAGGCTGGATTTCACCAGGCGATGGGCTTCGTCCGCTGGGCTGCGCGCCAGGTGTTTCAGGCAGCTCAGCCGGCCGGAGTAGGGGGGCGCCAGGTCCACGCACAGGTTGTAGGGCTTCCAAACTTCGTCTGCTTTACAGGCGGCGTCGTCGTCCTCCTCCTCCTCCTCATGGCCGACGGACTCGAAATACTGTGCTGCAGCTCCCACGTACTCCTGAAGCGAATCCATCATCTCACTCTCACCGGCATCGCCCTTCTCTTCCGAGGAGCCCGATGAGGAGGAGTCCACGAGGCTGTTGACGCTGACCCTCTTGAGGTCCCAGGGCTTGCACACGCATTTGGTGATCCCAGAGAAGAAGAGAAGAAGCGCTGGTCCCAAGATTCTCCCGTAAGCCGCCATCTCACTTTTATGGGCCATGAAGGCATTTATCCGGTTACGAGTGTCTTGGTCAACCACTAGATGGGCAGCAGTCGCCGCCATGGATTTTGGCCACGACTTGACGAAGACATAGATAGCAGCGGCGACCTGTCGTCAGTGTCAGACCACGCGCCATTATTGCTGACCAGATGTGCATTACTGCTGGTGAGTGAGTGCTGCTGAGGTTTACTAATATTACCTGAGACACCGCTGTCACGACATGCCGCCGCCACAGCTCGTTGTCTTCGATGTTGTAGGCCGGGATGCTGTCCTGGCCACCCAGGTGCACCAGCATGATGGGCGCCCACAGCAGCTCCACGCCGGCGCGGGCGGTGCCGGTGCCGGTGCCGGTGTCGCACCGGTGGGAGTTGAAGAGGGTGGCGAGGGCGTAGATGGCCACGGCGTCGCTGCCCAGGTAGGCCAGCCAGATGGAGAGCCTCAGCGGACCTGGGATCCGGTGCTGACGGAGCGGCGCGAAGACGAAGAGGAAGCACTGGGTGGCGAGGCTAATCAGGACGAGGATGCGCAGCTGGTTTTCTTGCCACAGCTCCAGGGCCGCGGCGAAGCCCGCCGTGTTGGACGACTCAGACTCGCTCATCCTCTCTCAGCTCCTCTCAAAGCCTAGCTGTAGTGTAGCTGATGATGAACGTGCACGCGCTCCCGTCCTTTATTTATTTATCGTTGCTCTACTAAAAAATATAGTACGGCAGTGAGCTAGCTATTCATCCGTACGTTCTCTTGTGTCATGTCTCTCCCCTTCCTCTTTTAATTTCTCACAGAAGCACAGAAAAAGCAAGTAGTAGTACTACTTGACTACATTCACCGCGCCGACCGTACGTTGTCAGTCCAAGTGGCTTGGCTTGGTGCTGCATCCAAGTGGCGCAAGTTGGTTGGTCCTACTCCTAGCAAAAAAAATATTCCATACAGTATAAAATACACATACTACGTAAGTAGTACGTGCTAGATGCATGCCGAGCGCTTGCAGCTTCTTCTTCTTCTTCGTATACGTATCTTAGACAGTATGAAGCACTTCCTTTATGGCCATATGTTTACTTTCTCCTGCCCCGAGACCTGCTCAGTCCGATCTGGCGGGCCGAGCAGAGTTGCTCTCTATCTCTATCCATGTCCTTCCTTCCTAGCTAGCTGCCTAGTACTTTGCTTTTGTTCTTTGTGCAACTTGCTTTTCTTGCTGACCCCGCTTGACTGCCGTAGACTTGACCCGACTGAAGAACTGCAAAAGCAAAACTCACATGTTCTCAATTATTAGGCGAGCCGGGTAAATCTGTCAACCAAAAAAAAAATTTGTTCACCAAACCTCTCCCCAACATGCATATATATAGCACCTTCGCTGAAGCGCCGTAACGCCGTCGTGATCCGCAAGGAGCTCCCCTCGCTGGAAACAACGATTTTGTCGCTTTGTCGATCGGATGCCAATATCTACAAGTTTAGACTCCATTGTGAGGACCATCCAATTATTACTCGTGTTTAAACTCCGTAACATGACAATAATTTATATTATATGGTAGCACAAATGTTATATGTTTTTTTTAAATTTTAAAAATAATAAATAAATGTTAAAAGATCGAGTTACACTGTATATGGAGTTGGCGAGAATGGTTGGAGATGGCCTATATACAGTGCAGTATCTTTTAGGGATATAGTAAAATATAATAAAAAAAATATAGATAGGAGCAGATGTATATAGAGAGAGGAATAGTTTGAGACAGTCTTATATTAACTGAAAGTACAATCAACCCTAACCGAGGGTTTTGGTGATTTAATGACAAAACAAATAACGATACTAACAAGTTTGCTCCTAGTGTATACTCAGTATCCATAGAAACTAAAAAGAGTTAGTTAAGAATTGAAAAGGGAAGTTTCAAGGACAAAGCAATCACATCAATGATGCTTTAAAAAGACTCCATGCGACGAACGTGTAAAATTTCATACATATATATATATATATATATATATATATATATATATATATATATATATATATATATATATATATATATATATATATTGAGTCGCACGATCTATTTCTCTCTTAGTAGTTTTTGCACAGGTAACGATGTTTGCTATAACTCAAGCCTCTAAATTCAAAAGCTATTTCGAAAACCAAAATTCTTTGGACACTGTGTTCAACTGTTGTTAGGATTGAGAAACGGAAAGTGTTCTTGTTGAAAAACAGTTGAGCTTTATCAGCTGAGTTGAACTTTTTCAGCTGAGTTGAGCTTTTTCAGCTGAGTTGAGCTTCTTCAGCTGAGGTGAACTTCTTCAGCTGAGTTGAGCTTTTTTAGCTGAGCTGAACTTCTTCAGCTGAGTTGAGCTTCTTCAGCTGAGGTGAACTTCTTCAGCTGAGTTGAGCTTTTTTAGCTGAGCTGAACTTCTTCAGCTCAGTTGAGCATTTTCAGCTAAGTTGAGCTTTTTCAGCTGAGCTGAACTTCTTCAGCTTAGTTGAGCTTTTTAAGCTGAGTTGAACTTCAACTTCAACCATGAAACTCTCTGACCAAAACCAGTTGAACTTGCCTCCGGATCAGTTGAACTGGTGTTTCTCTTCTAAACTTTCTAGTCAAAACCGGTTGAAGTGGTCCCCAGGGGCAGTTCAACCGGTCACTGGGACATCTGCGTAGTCTGACCTGCAGTCTGCTAGTCTGACTGGCAGACTGTATGTCAGCTGACACCGCCCCTAGTGCCAGTTCAACCAGTGTCAGGTCTTTTTGACCAGTCTGTTCAGCAGACTGACTGTCAGCCAGGGCAGCGGTTCAACTGGTCCTTCACAGAAAAATCGACACCAACGACTCTTTTTTAGGAGAGTCTATAAATACCCCTCACATCTCTCTCCTCATAGCTGCTAGTCGCCCACACACTTACTGATCACATAACTTGAGACAAAGGCACTCCCTCTTTCCCTCTCACCCAATCTAGCTCTCAAATCAAATCGATTGAAGGAGCTCCTTTGGTGTGAGGTTTGTGCTTGTGCCCTCGGGTTTGGTTTTCCTCTCCCCTCTCATTCTCATTTGTTGAGCTTGTTACAAACACCTCTTATATGATATTGTTGTTACTACAACATGTATATGCGTCCTCCGCCAGGTACCCAGTGAGGCCTCTCCTTTCTGGCAATTGATGTCAAAGGGGGAGACATGAAGATGGGGATATTATAGTCAAGGGAGTTCATGTGGACATTTAGACTTTGCATGTGCATGTTTATTATCTAAACTATATGTTCCATGCATTTGTGGAACTATGTCTTGTATTGCTTGTGGACAAATGTTTGCATTCGAACTATCTTGTGAATGGTTGATCAAGGAGTGATTAAATTTGTTGTGCATATTACATATCATATTATTCTTGTATACCTCAATAACCATGATTGTAGGAAGATCTCCGCCAAAACTCTGATCTATTATGTGTGAGAAATCACACATGTAGGGGGAGTTATTCCTACACCCTGAGTTTCTATCCTGACTTATCTATACTTCATATGGAATTTCAAATCAGGATAAGTCACTTGAAACTCACTTCAAATCTTTCTTATACCTAGTGTGTGAGGAAGATTTGAAAAAACTAAAACTACTCTGTATGAAATATGTAGTGTTCTCATCAATTACCAAAAAGGGTAAGATTGTAAATCATCTAGCCCCTTAGTGATGTTTTGGTAATTAATGACAACCATTTGTGGACTAACAATTCTTGGAGAAATAAGAATGCAGGTTGGACCACAAAGAACAGAAAGTCTTGGAGACTTATAAGCATTGGTTGTGGATCAGGTGAAGGCAAAGGTATAACATAGGTTTTGTTTTTGCTGGTCACCAGGAGTTTAGAGAAGGAATTGACCGGATTAGTAGGCTAGATAGTCATACTATAAAGAGGGGTCAATGACTTTGGTCTGTGTAAAACTCAGTGCCTCATAGAGCATCTAGTAGTTGCATATGCATGAGGACTAACATCGCTTTCGATTTTGAGAGTTAAAATGTTTGCAAAAGCGCATTTGAAAAGTGGCTAAGTATTGGGATCGGCGGACCTTCCGGGCCAGGACGTCAGACCGTCCGCGATCCATCCAGAGGGGTCAAAAGTGTGTCCACTTTGGACGGGTCCGGTATGTTTGTACTGTGGACCGCCTGAGCCTTGGGGCTAGACTGTCCGCAGTCCTGACTAGAGAGAACCTGAGTTTGCACAAGTTTCTGTGTGGTTGTGCGGACTGTCCGGTCGGGGTCGATGGATCGTCCACAGGTGCCAAATTAGATTTAGGTAGGGACTGTGTGTTTTGGGCATTTGAACTATAGGCTGTCCGGGGTTTTAGCCCAAACAGTACTAACTCCCTGGCGCGGACCGTTCGGCACTGAAGGGCAGATCGTCCGCTAGTGTAAATCAACTTGGTTAGTGCTATGATATTTTAAGTTTCCATGTCTCGGACCGTCGGACGTGATTGTCGGACCGTCTGGACTTGACTTTTTCTGACAACGTTTCAAACCAGGAATATAGTCGTTACTTGTACGGCGGACTGTCTGGCCGTAGGGCGCGGGTCGTCCACGTATGCGCAGAAAGTGTGCTTCAAGCATATAACAGGTAGAATTGTGAGGTGGGCTATAAATAGAAGTGGAGCTCGTGCGTGAGGACTCTCTTGATCATTGCTAGCATACATTGAGCTCATTTGTGATCTTCTAACTCATTCTCTCACACTCTTTGCTTAAGATTGCATTCTAGTGAGAGATTGAGAGCCCCTAGTGCATTTGCATCCATTGGTGGTTCTTGAGGTACTAGGTGGTACACCGAGCAAGCGTCACCGACTTGTTACTCTTGAAGGTAGCCACCTCCTAGACGGCTCGAGTGTTGTCCCCGTCCAGCTCTTGGTGAAGATTGTGGATGATCCGCGGTGTTTATTGTTAGGGGTTCATGCCTACCTCGCTGGGGCGACAAAGGCAAGCTAGTAGAATCGAGGCATTTAGTGATTTCTTTTCCATTTGGCTCAAAGATCAAGCTGCGTCTTGATAAAGGAGCAAGTGAGAGCTTGAAGTCCACCACAACGTGGATTAGGGGTGATCGACAAATTATCGATACCACGGGATAAAACTCGGTGTCATTTTCTTCACTCTTTACTTATTACTTTGCAAATAGTTATTAATTTGTGTATTGTCTCTCATTTCTAGCACTGCCATAATTGTTCATCATAGTTTGCTTACTTGGCATAGCTAGGGAATTTATATCTCTTGTCGTATTGATTAAATTTGTCTAGTGTCTTTGATTTTAGTTAAAACAGTCTATTCAACCCCCCCTCTAGTCGTTGTCCTAGATCCTACACACGTACATTGAAATATAGCATAGGTAGAAACTGAAGCCTAAAAGCTGAATACACCAACAATCCAGTCTATTCTGGTTCAGTTCAGTTCGGGTTCGATCTTCGACTTTAAAATGGCCACCCCTAGATCCACCACTTGAATGATAACATTCTTTAAAAAAGTTGAGTTTTAATATTAGAAAAATAGTTAAAATTATCTATATCTTATTCATCGTATTTGGTATAGACTCTTCGGTTAGGTTCAAATTTAGTTCTATATACAATGTAATAGTATATATATATAGGGGCGAACTAATGGAAGCCCAGGGCTTCCATTAGTACAGGAAGCCCCAACCAAGTATACCTACGCGCAGGTAGGCGTGCACGGTTCTGGCTCAGACAGACTTCAGCGTAAATCGTGAACCAAACCAGCGTAAATTACTACGAATTTTAGCGTAAATCGTAGATCCATTTCATAACGACGAATGGGACCAAACATTACGACGTAAAAATCGCGCGCTTCCGATCGAGCGCGGGTTCTGGATCGGCCGATTTTTTTGCGTAAAACGTGAACCGAAACAGCGTAAATGGGTATGAATTTTAGCGTAAATCATAGATCTGTTTCGTAACGAGGAATGAGACCCATAAATTACGACGTAAAAATCGCGCGCGTCCGATCGTGCGTGGGTTCTGGCTCGGAAGAATTTTTGCGTAAAATATGAACCAAAACAACGTAAATGTGTACAAATTTTAGCGTAATCGTAAATTTGTTTCATAACGACGAATGTGGCCCAAAAATTACGCCGTAAAAATCGCGCGCGGGTTATGGCTCGGGCGGATTTTTGCGTAAAATGTGATCCAAAATAGCGTAAATGGGTGTGAATTTTAGCATAAATCGTTGATCGTTTTCGTAACGAATTACAGAGTTTAAATCGCACATGTTTTAGCGTTAGTTTTCGTGCATGTCGCATAGAAGTTTTTGAACGTAAAACACATCGACAGGACCATTTATTATGTAACAACCAAAAGGCAACACATGGTTCAGATCTCAAAAATAAGAAACCTGACATTTCATATCCGTGAACCCATAAATGATATACAAAATACGATAATGAGTGACACAATGATGCTCAGGATGTTAAAAAGATCTATCATTCATGTCGCACACATCAATCAAGAACGATGTCATAAATATAACAAAGATGGCAGATGCCATGCCATAAATCATGTCAATATATGTGCATACTGAACCAATAACAGAAAACACAATTGAAAAAACAAAATCATCAGAACACTTGGCTTCTGCTATAAAAATGCTTCTTATGCTTCTTTGTAGCCTATACATAGTTCCTCTATATGCTTTTATGATTCCTGAAAGAAATAGCATAAGTGAGATGAAAATGAAAGAATACAGTCCAAAACTTTAGTAACTTACTTCTTTATCCTCTAACATTTCTTTAGAACAATTATTATACATTTCTAGTACCACAATCGAGCCATTCAAAAATTTTAAAGCCCAATGTTTTCCTGTTTACCCCATGAAAAGGAAGAACACGATGCCAAATAAGCGTGCACACACACAATGGATATAAACTTGACTGAGTTCAGCTACATGCATCTCCATGGATACCCTCAATTCCATTTCTGGTATAAATTGCAAAGTAAGTACCAAATGCCACACCAGGAAATACATAGAGGAAATGAAAGTGCATAGTAGCTGCTCAAGTATATAATAAACCATTATGTTGCTAGCATTTCAGACAGAAGATAAAAGAAAATATCTAATACCATGATAATGCAAACCATTACAATATGTTATATAATGCATTATGAGCAACGAAGAAGACTATTCCAGCTAGAACACAAGCTTCAATTGCTTGTGGATAGATGATGCCAGCAACATAAATCATATATAACAAGTGTTTGTTAACCAACAAAGTTGCATATCACCCATTCGCAGGTATCGGTTCTCAATCAAAATCAAATCAAATTTCTTACACAACATAATCTAAAGGATCTCATCCCACAACACCATCCAACACCTACAAAACCCCCATACCCATTCAACAAATAATTATGATTAACAAATTTACCACTTCAGATAGCAAGAAAAATCTTAGCGCACATTCTTAGTTAGTTCTTACTGTTGTTAATAAGGGCCATCAGGCGGAGGTAATGAATGGTCAGTTGATCATAAAGCAACACACTATACAAACCTAAAGGATCCAAGACGAGCAGTCTATGTACGTTGCTTGCCTTAGCAAACCAGCGGACAAACCCTGCCAACGAAAAGTGTAGGAACTGTTAAGTTTTGACATACTATATATGGATACTATCATAAATTTATGACAGTTCAACCAAAAAAAATATGTTATCAATTACAAAGCTAGACCATTAAAGAAAATTGTGAGGCTAAAATAATGTAAGTCGTTATTACATTGAATACAGGGACCAAAACTTATTGACAAAAGGTTCTAATAGCCCTGTTAATTCATCTATTTTCTTCTGGGACATTTATCTCCTTTTTGCTATTTTTTCTTGAACTATTTGTGCATGTAATACAGACTAAGCACATTCTTAGAATCTAGATGTTAAAAAGGCTATCAAATCTAAAGAATGTTTGTGGAGAAAAAACATATATAACAAACAAAAAAATAATAGATGTCATACCTAGCAGAAAACACAATTCAAAAACTATATTCTTTGATACTGAGTATACTATCATTGTCAGCCATATAAAAAAAGATAATCACCTATTCCTACAGCTGGCAGAACTGAATTTGAAGCAGCAGAACTTATTATCTGGAGGCAATCATTTTTATGACCAGTACGCCAATGCAGTGCCTGAGAAACAGCAATCAAGAGCCATCAATCTAAAATATAAGTTTGTATCAACTGTCAGAAACGAATTGATGGACACTAAAGTTTGGCATACATACCTGATGTTTCTCAGAATAGTTGCTACTGAAAATCAAAGGCGAAGTTTGAAGATCATTTGTTCTTGCCTGTTGAAGCCAACTGAAGATTGGAGGTATTTCCCATGACCCAGTAAATTTTTTGCCCCGCATCCAGAGGGGAATACTCTTGGGATATTGCTAGTAAAGCCACCACCAGTGATGTGGGCTAGTCCTTTCACACCACCTTTGCTAATAATCTCAAGCACCTGTTTTTATTTCACAAAACAATAAATTAAAATTTCTGTAAAATTATGAAGGAAATATGAGGCATAGAAACACATAAACAAACCTAACCTGCTTAACATAGATGAAGGTTGGTGCCATTAGAGCTTCACCAACTGTAGTTGTTATGCCATCATTTCTTGGGAGCTAATCATCCAAAGAAAGTCCACTTTTCTCAGTACTCCTTAAAATTGAAGGTTTTCAACCATCATTAACCAGATACAATGATGTTCAACAAATAGGAAGAGATAAAAAATAAATAAATTCATCAATCAAATGATATATTACAATACCTTCTAACAAGAGAGAACCCGTTAGAATGAACACCACTGGAAGGAAGACCTATAAGCACATCTCCCTTAACAATGTTTTTCCATCAATGATTTTATCCTTCTTCACAACACCCACAGCAAAACCACTTAGATCATATTCACCCTCTGCATAGAAACCAGGCATTTCTGCTGTCTGTAATGATCAATTGTTCAATAATCAGTTTAAGTGTTTTTGGATTTTCATAAAAGTAATGCACATGTAATGATTCAGGAAGATTCATTTGCATCTGTATGGAATTAAAGGCATAAAAAGAAAAAAAACAGAATTTTGTTATACTGATATTATCAATCAAGTAGTACGCTTCAAACATAAACATTAAAATCCCTGCTTCTTAGTAAAGGGATTCTGGCAGATAAACAATGCAACAATGGTGGACAGTATGGCAGTTTAAGACATTTGATCCATTCATATGCAACTACTAAACTTACAAGGGTAATACTGCATGGTTGAATTGTCGAGTCCTAGTAATTCAATTCCAAAAACATCTTACCTCCCCTCCTAGGAGAGCACAATCTGATTGTTCGCAGCCATCCCTAATCCCCTTGATAACCTACAAAATTTACATAGTACTTATGGGAAAATTGAGCAGATGACTAGCTAAATAAGTATGAGTAGGGCAAAAATTATTTTGTTTAAGTGAGAAAATAAAGTGGGACTACCTTCTCTGCAAGATCAACATCAAGCTTGCTCGTTGCATAGTAATCTAGGAAGAACAATGGTTTTGCACCTAGAGTTACAATGTCATTGACGCTCATTGCCACCTGTCACAATAACCTAAATCCATTCAGACAATTTTCGACAGAGATAAGGAAAACAACGTTGTGGTTAATCTTACCAGGTCAATGTCGATTGTATCATGAATACCAGTTTCGAAAGCAAGCTTCAGCTTTGTCCCCACCCCATCGGTGCTAGCAATAAGATAATCGTCATCTGTTCAAATAAACCAACAGGTAAGCACCAAGAACGTTAAATTTGCCCCTCACCAGCTAAAATTGATGATTAGTTTATAATTAATCAACACCCATTATTAAACCAACTTATTTTTTCTCACTCCCTTCTTGAACTGCAAATCGCGGAACAACGTATAACAATCCTCACCAAAGGCTGGTTTTTTTAAAAAATAGATAAGTTAGCAAAGATAAAAGTGATGCCAGCGCATTACTGTCGGGTCAGGGGCCGTTGGGCGGATCTGCGGTGGCGACGACGTGAGGATGAGGGCTGAGGAGGCGTGACTCGCCACCACCGGCCTCTAGGCGATGCGCCGACCATCAGATTGTCCCTGTAGCAGATCTGTTGTGTGTGTGTGTGTGGGGGGGGGGGGGGGGGGGGGGGGGGGGGGGGGGGTTGCAAGCAACGCAGATCCAGGCGCCGCCGGGGGCGCGGCCTTGTGCTTGCCAGATCCAGCTACCGCCGCCCGATGTCCTTCTCCTTGCCTTCCACTGTAGGCGCCGGAGCAGTGGGCAGTGGAGGCCTAGCGGGGAGGCGGGGCGGCACGGAAAGGGCGGTCGACTGCTCGGGCAGCGCTCGCCCGTGGCAGCCATAGGGGCGGTGGAGGATGCGCGGGGTGGCAGAGCGGCACGAGGTGGCTGGGAGGCGCGACCGGCAGTGGAGGCCGAGTGGTGCACGAAGACGACGGTGAGAGGTGGGGGCGATGGCGACTGTGGATGTGGATGGACCATAGCGGTTTAGGTTTTTGCGTTGCTGATGGGGATGGGGATATAGGGTGGAGGTGGATGGTGGATTCGTGGGCCGTGCGGGGTTCGGTTGTATAGAATTGGTGTGGCTGGACCAAAGGTTGACTAGGGCTTCCTATAGTAATTGAGAGTCTAGAGCTCTTAATAGATATACTATATATATATTAACTAATCTGATAAATTTAGATTTTTCTCGTTCAATGTGAGGTCTTTCTTCTAAATTTTTATAGTGTTGGCATAATAAATCGGAACATGCAAAAGTAGAATTTTGCTTTTGCAGTTCTGCAGTCGGGTCCAAGTCTACGCTAGGGTCAGCAGGAAAAGCAAGTTGCACAAAGAACAAAAGCGAGTAGCCAGCTAGGAAGGGCATGGATCGACGGAGACAATAGCTCACAACTTCAAGTGGAGCAATAGGGCGGGAGCTTGGACATCGGTCCGGTGGCGCAATAGGGAGGAGAAAGGGGCGCCGTTGGAAGCCGCCTTGAAAGGAGGAAAAACAGCGAGCGCTCGGGAGTATGTACGGGCCACTTGGGGTGTGGTGCCGAACGTAAGCAGGCCCACGTGCAATCAGTGGTGCCAGTGGACTGGATACATAGCACATGCATGCAAATAAGCGTTTATAGACAGACTCGGAGTATTTTATTTAAATGGAGCAACGACAACGATCCCCACACATGTTCATCAGCTACAGCTAGCCCTTGAGAGCTCTCTCTCTTTTTTTTTTTTGAGAGCAGATAGATGGGTGATTCCACTAGTACGGGCTTCGCGGCGGCCCTGGAGCTGTGGCAAGAACACCAGCTGAGCATCCTCGTCGTCGCGAGCCTCGCCATCCAGTGGTTCCTCTTCGTCTTCGCCCCGCTTCGACAGCATCGGATCCCAGGTCTGCTCAGGCTCTCCATCTGGCTGGCCTACCTGGGCAGCGACGCCGTGGCCATCTACGCCCTCGCCACCCTCTTCAACTCCCACCGGTGCGACACCGACACCGGCCGCCCCGGCGTGGAGCTGCTGTGGGCGCCAATCCTGCTGGTGCACCTGGGCGGCCAGGACAGCATCACGGCCTACAACATCGAAGACAACGAGCTATGGCGGCGGCATGTCGTAACAGCGGTGTCTCAGGTAAGCTCAGCAATGCAGTCTCCTAAAAGTTTACTTTTAGCTTTTGAATTGAATTGGTTAGATGTCACGAATTCGAATCCTGATAAATACTATTTATAACCCCACCTCTTATTTCTTATTTCCACGTTTGTATTTTTGGATAGCTTTTGAATTGAATTGGTTAGTATGTCCACCACTCTAACACCAATAAGCTAGAAAGAACCACTCTATGTGCACTGCCACTGCATGCACTTGTCTTGTAGTCCTAATCAGAAAAACAAAACTTTATCTAGGGTGATAATGAGCTCTAAATTTTACGCTATAAAATTTAAGGATCGAATTAAGTTATGATCAGACTCTATTTATATTTATTTTTGAACTAAAAATTATTTAAGAACCTTAATTTATTGTGAATAAACATTTGGAACATGATCCGTTACCATCCCTAACTCTGCCATTGCCTCCTGGTCTTGTTGAACTGGGCCATAAACATTAATGTAATCATCACCCAAACCAGATTATTGTCGCACTTGTTAACCTTAGCAGTTTCGATGCTTAGCTAGAGACTAGAGTAGAGAACATTAGAGGAGGAGGTTCCATTCCACTATCGCTTTTAAAGTGCTGCAAATGCTCACTCTGGTCTGGTGCCGTGCTTTGACAGGTCGCCGCTGCGATCTATGTGTTCGTCAAGGCGTGGCCGAAATCCCTGGTGACTACTGCTCACCAAGCAGTTAACCAAGCCACCCTTGACAAGGTAAATGCCATCCAGGCCCATAACGAAGAGATGGAGGCTTACGGGAGAATCTTCACACCAGCACTTCTTCTGTTCTTCTGCGGGATCACCAAATGCGTGTTCAAGCCCTGGGACCTCAAGAGAGTCAGCGTCAACAGCCTCGTCGACTCTTCATCGGGCTCGGAAGAGAAGGGCGGCGAGAGTGAGATGAATTCGCTTCAGGGGTACGTGGGAGCTGCGACACGGTATTTCGAGTCCCGCGGCCATGGCAGAGGAGCAGGACTGCAGGAGGATGACGGCGACGACGACACTTGTAAAGCAGGGGAAGTTTGGAAGCCCTACAACCTATGCGTGGACCTGGCGCCCCCTTACTCCGGCCGGCTGAGCTGCCTGAAACACCTGGCGCGCAGCCCAGCGGACGAAGCCCATCGCCTGGTGAAATCCAGCCTCTCCGCGACGTTCCACCAGCTCTACACCAAGGAATCGCTGAAGCTGCACGACATCTCGCATTTCGTCTTCACGAACAACGCCGCCTTGAACCGCTGGAAGGTGCTCACCTCGGCTCGAGGGCTCCGGACGGTAGCCGCGGCCACGCTGCTCGGTGCGATCGCGGTGTTCCACTACGGCGGCGGCGCCGCCGACCAGGTCAAGGCCGACGTCACCGTCACGTACGCGCTGCTGTGGTCTGCGTTTGTGATGGAGTACGTCTTGCCCACCGTGATCCACCATACGTTCGGCAGGGTACAGCGGCTGTTCACCGGGCACCGGACGTGGCCGGACCAGGTCGCGCAGTACAACCTCATGGGGTACGTGGCACGCAGAAGGAAGCACTCGTGGCTCATGGAGGTGGTAGGCTGGCTCGGCTGCAGGGACCTGGTCGACCAGCTATGGACCATGGACCCGTGCAAGGGCGCTTCGTCCAGGGAGATCACCGGCCTTGTCCACGGCCACGTCGCCGGAGGGTGGATGGAGGGTCACATAGCCGGCGCGGACTCGTTCCGGGCGTTCAACGACTACCGGGGACAGTGGACTCTCAACAACAGCAGCGTGCCATCCATGGTACTGATGAGCGTGTCGAGGCCGTTCGACGAGAGCGTCCTCGTCTGGCACCTCGCCACCGACTTCTGCTTCCACCTCCTCCAGGAGGACCCGTCCCCCTCCAGCGCCACCGCCCGCCGTTGCAGGGAGATGTCCAACTACATGGCGTACCTCCTCTTCGTCAAGCCGGAGATGCTGATGCCCGGTGCCCGACGCAGCCTGTTCAGGGACACCTGCGGCGAGCTCGTGGGCCTGCTCGGGGAGGACCGTCCTGGCGCGCCGCGGGCACGGGGAAAGAGAGGCCTCGCGCACAAGGTCGTCCAGCTGCTCAAGAGGGACGACGGCGGCGGCGTCCTGGGCTCAGCAGGCGTCGGCGTCGTTCGCCGGGCTTGGTGCGTAGCCGAGGATCTCATGGACTCGCACAGGGGCAGCGAGGAGAAGATGTGGGCCGTGATCCAGGGCGTGTGGGTGGAGATGCTCTGCTTCTCGGCCAGCAGGTGCAAAGGCTACCTGCACGCCAAAGGCTTGGGAACGGGCGGGGAGTACCTGTCCTACGTATGGCTCCTGCTCTTGTACATGGGGATGGAGACCTTGGCGGAGAAGATGCAGAGGACGGAGCTGTATGAGGGCCCCACTGCAGCAGCGTCGTCCATCAGTGGCCACAATGTTTGATACCGCTCGGTCTAACTCTTTGGAAGGAGTCTAATCCTCTCAAGTTTAGATAAATTTTAAGATAATAATGTTTATTGTTAGATATGTCTATAGATGGTCAATAAGCATGAGGACCGTGAGTCCGGCACGAAGCCCGCTCTTTGCGCTCGGTCCGAGCCCGGCACGGCCCAGTTCTATGTGGGCCTGGGCTGGCCCGGTACGAACAAGCAGGCCGGGCTCGGACAGTAAACTAAGCACGGTGGGTTAGCACGGCACGACCCGTTTACCTTTACGCCCGCTTTTTTTACACTAAAACGTGCTTACCGGCCCGCATAACCCGCTTTTCGGCCTGTTTTTTTCGTGCTAAACGGGTCGGCCCGACCCGTTTAGGCCCGTTGCGAGCCGGGCTCGGACAGGAAATTGAGCCCGCGTGCTTAGACGGACCGTCTCGGTTTTCTAACCGTGCCTGGCGGGCCGGGCCGGGCAACCCGTTTGGCCATCTCTAGATATGTCCGGCCAGGCCGTAGACAAATGTGTTTCTTCTGGTTATTGAGAGCACCTAGAGGGGGTAAATAGGTGATCCTGTAAAACTTGAAAACGTAAGCCACAAAAACTTGGTTAAGCGTTAGCACAGTAAATGCCAAGTGGCTAGAGAGGAGTCTCAACAAAACACAATAACCACAAGAAATCAATCACAGAGATGACACGGTGGTTATCCCGTGGTTCGGCCAAGACCAACGCTTGCCTACTCCACGTTGTGGCGTCCCAACGGACGAGGGTTGCAATCAACCCCTCTCAAGCGGTCCAAAGACCCACTTGAATACCACTGTGTTTTGCTTGCTTTTCTCAATCCCGTTTGCGAGGAATCTCTACAACTTGGAGCCTCTCGCCCTTACACTTTAAGTTCACAAAGAAGCACAGAGCAAGGGAGGATTAGCAACGCACACAAGACCCAAGAATCAGAGTGTCAACACGCACACAAGTCGCAACAAGAGCTCGCAACACAACCCAATGAGTTCACAACTCCACTAGAGCTCTATATGCTATCACAATGAAACAAATGCGCGGAATCGAGGTCTTGGTGCTTAGGAATGTTGTAGGAATGCTTGGTTAGCTCCTCCATGCGCCTAGGGGTCCCTTTTATAGCCCCAAGGCAGCTAGGAGCCGTTGAGAGCATTCTAGGAAGGCTGATCTTGCCTTCTGTCGACTGGCGCACCAGACAGTCCGGTGCACACCGGACACTGTCCGGTGCCCGATTTCCTTCCAAAAATGGCGCAGTCGACCGTTGGTAGCCTGGGAGCCGTTGGCGCACTGGACATGTCCGGTGCACACCGGACAGTCCGGTGCCCCCTTCTAGCGGTTGGCTCGGCCACGTGTCCCGCGCAGATCGCGCGGCCGACCGTTGGCTCACCGGACAGTCCGGTGCACACCGGACAGTCCGGTGAATTATAGCCGTACGTCGCCGATGAATTCCCGAGAGCGACGAGTTCGCCTGTGAACGACCCACCAGACAGTCCGGTGCACCACCGGACAGTCCGGTGAATTATAGCCGTACACCGCCGTCGAAGTCCCGAGAGCAGCCTTTTCGCCAGAACCAGCCTGGCGCACCGGACACTGTCCGGTGCACCACCGGACAGTCCGGTGCTCCCAGACTGAGCATATCTTGGCTGCTCGAGCCAAGGCATTTTCAATTGGATTTTTCCTGTTTCCAGCACTTAGACACAATACATTAGTCCATAAAACAATGTACTAAGTCTGAGAAACATACCTTTATCCTTGATTTGTACATTGTCCACCTTTTTACACTTAGGCACTTGTGTTGGACACTAAATCACCAAAATACTTAGAAATGGCCCAAGGGCACATTTCCCTTTCAATCTCCCCCTTTTTGGTGATTTATGCCAACACAACATAAAGCTAGTAGAACAAGTACAAAATCAATTCAAATAAGAACTCAAAATTGTTTTGATTCAATTTTGACATATATGGATCATTCTATGCCACCACTTGGTTTGTTTTTGCAAATCAAACTCAAATTCCTATCTCTAAGTCAAATCCACTTGTAGAGACAAAAAGAGAGGTATTCCAACGAAATTTGATCAAGGTTTTCAAAAACTCCCCCTTTTTCCATAATCAACACTTCTCCCCACAAGAGGCCAACTTTTGACATAAGAGACAATAAAAGAGTTTTGACAAACCAAAAGCTCTAATCTACTATTTTCAAAATTTCTCAAGTGGTAGCTGATCCATCTATTGCTTTGGCCTTTATTTTCTCCCCCTTTGGCATCAAGCACCAAAACGGGATCAATCTTGGCCCTTTAACCCTATTGCCTCACCAAAATCTTCGACTAAGAGCAAATAGGCAATAAGAGTATAAAGATGAACTTGGAAAAGTTACTCTTTTCATCGGAGTGCAGTGGAAGTCTTGCATGGTCCAAGTCCACCTTTCCCTTTCAATCCTCCTTTAAGACTAAAACAACCAAACTCAAGTACATGGTTAGTCTCAAAGGGTCAAGTTGTAGCACAGCTCCCCCTAAATATGTGCATCACTTGCAAAAGGACTTGTGAGGTCCAGGGAGTGTTTGTACAACTTGAGCACCACAATAAGCAACAAAATGCAGAATGAACATGATCAAAGGCATAAACACATGTATGCTACAATTCAATCCAAGTTCCGCGAATCTAGGACATTTAGCTCACTACGCAGCCTGCAAAAGGTCTTTTCATCTAAAGGCTTAGTGAAGATATCGGCTAGCTGGTTCTCGGTGCTAACATGAAACACTTCGATATCTCCCTTTTGCTGGTGGTCTCTCAAAAAGTGATGCCGGATGTCAATGTGCTTTGTGCGGCTGTGCTCAACAGGATTTTCCACTATTCGGATAGCACTCTCATTGTCACATAGGAGTGGGACTTTGCTCAGATTGTAGCCAAAGTCCCGGAGGGTTTGCCTCATCCAAAGTAGTTGCGCACAACACTGTCCTGCGGCAACGTACTCGGCCTCAGCGGTGGATAGGGCAACGGAAGTTTGTTTCTTAGAGTTCCACGACACCAGGCACCTTCCTAAGAATTGGCACGTCCCCGATGTACTCTTCCTATCGACCTTACATCCAGCATAGTCGGAATCTGAGTACCCAATCAAGTCAAAGTTAGACCCCTTTGGATACCAGATCCCGAAGCAAGGCGTAGCGACTAAATATCGAAGAATTCGCTTCACAGCCACTAAGTGACACTCCTTAGGATCGGATTGAAATCTAGCACACATGCATACGCTAAGCATAATATCCGGTCTACTAGCACATAAATAAAGCAAAGAACCTATCATGGACCGGTATGCTTTTTGATCAACGGACTTACCTCCTTTATTGAGATCGGTGTGTCCGTCAGTTCCCATCGGCGTCTTTGCGGGCTTGGCGTCCTTCATCCCAAACCGCTTTAGCAAGTCTTGCGTGTACTTTGTTTGGGAGATGAAAGTGCCGTCCTTGAGTTGCTTCACTTGGAACCCAAGGAAGTAGTTCAACTCGCCCATCATCGACATCTCGAATTTCTGCGTCATCACCCTGCTAAACTCTTCACAAGACTTTTGGTTAGTAGAACCAAATATTATGTCATCGACATAAATTTGGCACACAAAAAGATCACCATCGCAAGTCTTAGTAAAAAGCGTTGGATCGGCTTTCCCAACCTTGAAAGCATTAGCGATTAAGAAGTCTCTAAGGCATTCATACCATGCTCTTGGGGCTTGCTTAAGTCCATAGAGCGCCTTAGAGAGCTTACACACGTGGTTGGGGTACCGTTCATCCTCGAAGCCAGGGGGTTGCTCCACGTACACTTCCTCCTTGATCGGTCCGTTGAGGAAAGCGCTCTTCACATCCATTTGGTACAACCTGAAAGAATGGTGAGCGGCATATGCTAGCAAGATACGAATTGATTCTAGCCTAGCCACAGGAGCAAAAGTCTCCTCAAAGTCCAAACCTGCGACTTGGGCATAACCTTTTGCCACAAGTCGAGCCTTGTTCCTCGTCACCACCCCGTGCTCGTCCTGTTTGTTGCGGAACACCCACTTGGTTCCCACAACATTTTGCTTGGGACGAGGCACCAGTGTCCAAACTTCATTGCGCTTGAAGTTGTTGAGTTCCTCCTACATGGCCAACACCCAGTCCGGATCTAGCAAGGCCTCTTCTACCCTGAAAGGCTCAATAGAAGGGACAAAGGAGTAATGCTCACAGAAATTAACTAATCTTGAACGAGTAGTTACTCCCTTGCTAATATCACCCAATATTTGGTCGACGGGATGATCCCTTTGGATCGTTGCTCGAACTTGGGTTGGAGGTGCCTGAGATGCTTCTTCCTCTTCAACTTGAACATCCTGTGCTCCCCCTTGATCATGCGCCTCCACTTGAGGTACCTGTTCGTCATCTTGGGTTGGGGGATGCACCATAGTTGAGGAAGACGGTTGATCTTGCTCCAATTGTTCCTGAGGCCGTACATCTCCAATCGCCATGGTGCGTATCGCGGCCGTTGGAACGTCTTCTTCATCTACATCATCAAGATCAACAACTTGCTCTCTTGGAGAGCCATTAGTCTCATCAAATACAACGTCGCTAGAGACTTCAACCAAACCCGATGATTTGTTGAAGACCCTATACGCCTTTGTATTTGAATCGTAACCTAATAAAAACCCTTCTACAGCTTTGGGAGCAAATTTAGAGGTTCTACCTTTCTTCACAAGAATATAACACTTGCTCCCAAATACACGAAAATAAGAAACATTGGGTTTGTTACCAGTCAGCAGCTCATATGAGGTCTTCTTGAGGAGACGGTGAAGGTAGACCCTGTTGATGGCGTGGCAAGCTGTGTTCACGGCTTCCGACCAAAAACGCTCGGGGGTCTTGAACTCTCCAAGCATAGTCCTCGCCATATCGATGAGCGTCATGTTCTTCCTCTCTACCACACCATTTTGTTGAGGTGTGTAGGGAGCGGAGAACTCGTGCTTGATCCCCTCCTCCTTAAAGAACTCCTCCACTTGAAGATTCTTGAATTCGGACCCGTTGTCGCTCCTTATCTTCTTCACCTTGAGCTCAAACTCATTTTGAGCTCTCCTGAGGAAGCGCTTGAGGGTCCCTTGGGTTTCAGACTTATCCTGCAAAAAGAACACCCAAGTGAAGCGGGAAAAGTCATCAACAATAACTAGACCATACTTACTTCCTCCTATGCTCAGATAGGCGACGGGTCCAAAGAGGTCCATATGCATCAGCTCCAGAGGTCTTGAAGTGGTCATCACATTCTTGCTGTGATGTGCTCCTCCCACTTGTTTACCTGCTTGACAAGCTGCACAAGGTCTATCTTTTTCGAAATGTACATTGGTTAGACCTATCACGTGTTCTCCCTTTAGAAGCTTGTGGAGGTTCTTCATCCCCACATGTGCTAAGCGGCGATGCCACAACCAGCCCATGCAAGTCTTAGCCATTAAGCATGCATCTAGACCGACCTCTTCTTTTGCAAAATCAACTAAATAAAGTTTGCCGTCTAGTACACCCTTAAAAGCTAGTGAACCATCACATCTTCTAAAGACAGACACATCTACATTTGTAAATAGACAATTATATCCCATATTACATAATTGACTGACAGATAGTAAATTATATCCAAGAGACTCAACTAAAAACACATTAGAGATAGAGTGCTCATTAGATATTGCAATCTTGCCTAAACCTTTCACCTTGCCTTGGTTCCCATCACCGAAAATGATTGAATCTTAGGAATCCTTATTCTTGACGTAGGAGGTGAACATCTTCTTTTCCCCCGTCATATGGTTTGTGCATCCGTTGTCGATAATTCAGCTTGAACCCCCGGATGCATAAACCTGCAAGGCAAATTTAGGCTTGGGTCTTAGGTACCCAACTCTTGTTGGGTCCTACAAGGTTAGTTACAATTGCCTTAGGGACCCAAATGCAAGTTTTATCACCCTTGCATTTTGCCCCTAATTTCCTAGCAACTATCTTCCTATCCTTTCTACAAATAGCAAAGGAAGCATGTAAAGCATGATAAATTGCAGAGGGACCATTCATAACTTTTCTAGGAACATGAATAATATTCTTTCTAGGCACATGATGAATATTTTTCCTAGGCATATCTCTACCATGCATATAGGAAGAACTGGAAGCATACATAGCATAAGAATCATAGGCATGTGAATCAAAAGCATTACAACTCCTATGAGACTGTCTTCTATCATTGTACATAAAAGCATGGTTCTTTTTAGTACTACTTGCCATAGGGGCCTTCCCTTTCTCCTTGGCGGAGATGGGAGCCTTATGGCTTGTTAAGTTCTTGGCTTCCCTCTTGAAGCCAAGCCCATCCTTAATTGAGGGGTGTCTACCAACCGTGTAGGCATCCCTAGCAAATTTCAGTTTATCAAAATCACTTTTGCTAGCCTTAAGTTGGGCATTAAGGCTAGCCATTTCATTATTTAACTTTGCAATAGAAGCTATGTGTTCATTACAAGCATCAATATTAAAATCTTTACATCTATTGCAAATAACAACATTTTCTACACAAGTTGTTGATTTACTAGCTATTTCTAACTTAGCATTCAAATCATCATTAATGCTCCTTAAGCTAGAAATCGTCTCATGGCAAGAAGATAATTCACAAGAAAGCATTTCATTTCTCTTAACTTCTAAGGCATGAGAGTTTTGTGCTTCTACAAATTTGTCATGTTCTTCATACAACAAGTCCTCTTGTTTTTCTAAAAGCCTATTCTTATCATTCAAGGCATCAATCAATTCATTGATTTTATCAATTTTATTTCTATCCAATCCCTTGAACAAGCTAGAGTAATCTATTTCCTCATCGCTAGAATCATCATCACTTGAAGAATCATAAGTAATACTGTCTCGAGTACATACCTTCTTCTCCTTCGCCATGAGGCATGTGTGATGCTCGTTGGGGAAGAGGGATGACTTGTTGAAGGCAGTGGCGACGAGTCCTTCATTGTCAGAGTCGGAGGAGGAGCAATCCGAATCCCACTCCTTTCCGATATGTGCCTCGCCCTTGGCCTTCTTGTAATTCTTCTTCTTCTCCCTCTTGTTTCCTTTTTCCTGGTCACTATCATTATCGGGACAGTTAGCAATAAAATGACCAAGCTTACCACATTTGAAGCATGAGCGCTTCCCCTTTGTCTTGGTCTTGCTTGGCTGTCCCTTGCGACCCTTAAGCGCCGTCTTGAATCTCTTGATGATGAGGGCCATCTCTTCATCATTAAGTCCGACCTCCTCAATTTGTGCCACCTTGCTAGGTAGCGCCTCCTTGCTTCTTGTTGCCTTGAGAACAAGGGGTTGAGGCTCGTTGATTGGACCATTCAATGCGTCGTCCACGTACCTCGCCTCTTTGATCATCATTCGCCCGCTTACGAATTTTCCAAGGACTTCTTCGGGCGACATTTTGGTGTACCTGGGATTCTCACGAATATTATTCACCAAATGAGGATCAAGAACGGTAAAGGACCTTAGCATCAGTCGGACGATGTCGTGGTCCGTCCATCGCGTGCTTTCGTAGCTCCTTATTTTGTTGATAAGGGTCTTGAGCCGGTTGTATGTTTGGGTTGGCTCCTCGCCCCTTATCATTGCGAACCGTCCAAGCTCGCCCTCCACCAACTCCATCTTGGTGAGCAAGGTGACGTCGTTCCCCTCATGAGAAATCTTGAGGGTGTCCCAGATCTGCTTGGCGTTATCCAAGCCGCTCACTTTGTGGTATTCATCCCTGCACAATGAAGCTAGAAGAACAGTAGTAGCTTGTGCATTCTTATGAATTTGCTCATTAATGAACATGGGACTATCCGTACTATCAAAGTGCATTCCACTCTCTACAATCTCCCATATACTAGGATGGAGAGAGAATAGGTGACTACGCATTTTGTGGCTCCAAAATCCGTAGTCCTCCCCATCAAAGTGTGGAGGCTTGCCGAGAGGAATGGAGAGCAAATGGGTATTTGTACTTTGCGGAATACGAGAGTAGTCAAAAGAAAAGTTCGAATTAACCGATTTTCTTCTCTCGTAGTCGTTGTGGTCGTCGTCCTTTTGGGAAGAAGTAGACTCATCGCTGTCGCCGTAGTAGACGATCTCCATGATGCGCCTCGTCTTCTTCTTCTTCCCATCTTTCCGTCTATGGCCCGAGCCCGAGTCGGTAGGCTTGTCATCCTTCGGCTCGTTGACGAAAGATTCCTTCTCTTTATCGTTGATCACGATACCCTTCCCCTTAGGATCCATCTCTTCGGGCGGTTAGTCCCTTTGTGAAGAGAGCGGCTATGATACCAATTGAGAGCACCTAGAGGGGGGGTGAATAGGTGATCCTGTAAAACTTGAAAACTTAAGCCACAAAAACTTGGTTAAGCATTAGCACAGTAAATGCCAAGTGGCTAGAGAGGAGTCTCAACAAAACACAATAACCACAAGAAATCAATCACAGAGATGGCACGGTGGTTATCCCATGGTTCGGCCAAGACCAACGCTTGCCTACTCCACGTTGTGGCGTCCCAACGGATGAGGGTTGCAATCAACCCCTCTCAAGCGGTCCAAAGACCCACTTGAATACCACGGTGTTTTGCTTGCTTTTCTCAATCCCGTTTGTGAGGAATCTCCACAACTTGGAGCCTCTCGCCCTTACACTTTAAGTTCACAAAGAAGCACAGAGCAAGGGAGGATTAGCAACGCACACAAGACCCAAGAATCAGAGTGTCAACACGCACACAAGTCACAACAAGAGCTCGCAACACAACCCAATGAGTTCACAACTCCACTAGAGCTCTATATGCTATCACAATGAAACAAATGCGCGGAATCGAGGTCTTGGTGTTTAGGAATGTTGTAGGAATGCTTGGTTAGCTCCTCCATGCGCCTAGGGGTCCCTTTTATAGCCCCAAGGCAGCTAGGAGCCGTTGAGAGCATTCTAGGAAGGCTGATCTTGCCTTCTGTCGACTGACGCACCGGACAGTCCGGTGCACACCGGACACTGTCCGGTGCCCGATTTCCTTCCAAAAATGGCGCAGTCGACCGTTGGCAGCCTGGGAGCCGTTGGCGCACTGGACATGTCCGGTGCACACCGGACAGTCCGGTGCCCCCTTCTAGCCGTTGGCTCGGCCACGTGTCCCGCGCAGATCGCGCGGCCGACCGTTGGCTCACCGGACAGTCCGGTGCACACCGGACAGTCCGGTGAATTATAGCCGTACGTCGCCGATGAATTCCCGAGAGCGACGAGTTCGCCTGTGAACGGCCCACCGGACAGTCCGGTGAATTATAGCCGTACACCGCCGTCGAAGTCCCGAGAGCAGCCTTTTCGCCAGAGCCAGCCTGGCGCACCGGACACTGTCCGGTGCACCACCGGATAGTCCGGTGCTCCCAGACTGAGCATATCTTGGCTGCTCGAGCCAAGGCATTTTCAATTGGATTTTTCCTGTTTCCAGCACTTAGACACAATACATTAGTCCATAAAACAATGTACTAAGTCTGAGAAACATACCTTTATCCTTGATTTGTACATTGTCCACCTTTTTACACTTAGGCACTTGTGTTGGACACTAAATCACCAAAATACTTAGAAATGGCCCAAGGGCACATTTCCCTTTCAGTTATTTCAAACTTTACTATACAAACATTGAAAAACAGTACTTTACATAGCTATTTATACGGTCTACTGGAGATAGCCTTAGAGGCAGTAATAGGCTTTACACTATAAATTTTAAGGATCGAATTGGATTTTCATTGGGCTCTGTTTCTATTTATTTCTAAACTAAAAATGATTAGGGCCTTAACTTACTGTGAAGTAACATTTAGATCGTGATCTATTATCACCCTTACTATTGGTCAATAAAAAGATCATTATTTGAAATAGCTTCTGCTTCTATGATATCCTACGTCTTTCGCTGCACCTTCCTATGTCATTGCCGCTCTTCCTCATCACAAGCGCCCCATGCTTTCGCGCTCCTGCCCATCTTTGCGAGGGATCTAGCCCGCGACGCCTTCTTCACGTCGTCGCTCGCCCCACCTTCTCTATCTACTACTTTGCCTTAAAAGTACCCGTTGTCGATTATCCAACATGTTTCACCGAATGCATAAATCTACAACACAAATTTAGGTCATGTCCTTAGGTACCCAAACGGTCTTGGGTCATTTTACAATAGAAACAAGCACTTTAGGTACCCAAACACAAGTATTTAGACTCTTGTGCTTGTCCCCAACATATTTGGCAACTACTTTGCCTGATTTGTTAGTGAGAACAAAGAATGCATCAAATGTCTTAAATGAAAGACTAGGTTCATTTGATGCATCAACAATCTTTTTCTTAGGCATTTTAACATGAGTTGTTTGCCTAGAACTAGAAGTCTCATTTCTGTAGATATAATCATGATGAATAACAGGATGAGATTTCTTAGCATAAATTTTTTAAATCTTATACTCAGGATAGTTCTCAAGATATAAAATGTAACCTTCTATATCTTGCACCATGTGAGCCTTGCCCTTAATAAAGTTGGAAATCTTGTTTCCATGGGCATTGAGTTTGATGTTGTTTTGGTTTCCAGGTTGGAAGACAATGCCATCCTTAGTGCCAGGGTGTCTCCCATTATAAAGCATACTACGAGAAAATTTAAATTTCTCATTTTCAAGCTCACGCTCGGTAATTTTGGCATTCAACTTAGCTATGTGACATTTTGTTATTTAATCAGAGCAAGGTGATCATTCATAGCATTAACATCAACATCTCTACATCTGAAGCGTCCCCAATCCTCTGGGACTCAAATGTGATACAATTACTAGTCCCAGGAGGCTAGTAAACACATTTATACATCAGATGATTACAAATCTGCTTAAACGACAAACCTATAAAGGTGGCGAACAACTTTAAGAGTTGGTCCACAACTCGGGACATATCATCAGAGTGGGGCTGAAGCAGTCCGATATACGCAGTGAAGCAAATCAGTGGTCCAACAGCCACAGGCAAGGTTGGGAACAGTTGTAACTCTTACCCGATCTCCTTTTTCTGAAAAACAACAAATAAGCAAGGGTGAGTACAAACGTACTCAGCAGCCCACCTTCACCCGCGGAATGGGGAAATCAGATATAATGCATGGAATATGTGGAGCTCAGGATATTTTGCAAAAACAACAATATTTTATGCAGAGTTGTTTTAAAAAACATTTTGTATTTTTGCAAAGCGCATCCTCTCCAAAAGGAGCAGGAAGTTTTTCAGTATTATAACAAAATCCCCTGGACTAAACCATCCAGGTATCTCAGCAGTTTCCCACTGGTTTTCCTTTTCAAAAACAGCTACTGGACTTCCCGTCCACCATAGCTCACGGCTCAACCGCCGAACCTTTTAAAAACCACTTTTCTCAAATGCACCCTTTTTGAAAACCAAACATTAATTGCCATACCATACCAGACTCGTCCATTCCTGTGGACACGGACTATTCGAATAGGTTTTCAAACTCTGCGCAGAGGTGTACACTTTACCCACTAGTCCGGCTCTGCGATCTCATGATCAGTGAGATCCGAATCCGAATCTCTTTCTTCCCTTGCACGTCCTAAACTTAACGGTTATACCGGAAGGAGTTAGGCCACCACCATGTCCAAACCGGACAAAACTTTCCCCCTCCTTATCCTCCCGGTGCTCCCCAGCCTTCATAACCCTAGGGTTGGACTGTACGAGTTCAGATTGAGTGACTGCCCACACATTCTCGAGTGGTTGTACTTATCATGAGTACAGGTAGTGAAAGATGACAAACCGGTCCTTATATGAGGGGACAATCCTTCTGCTCACGCCTAAACCAGCTGAGCCTTCACCATAGGCCCTCCCCTAAACCAGGGAGTCCCTGATCATCCCTACTCAAAGGTGATAAGGGTGAAAACCCTTCATCATACACATTTTGAAAAGCATTTTCTTTTGAAAACTCACACCTTTTCTCAAATCATTTGTAACAAATATATTAAGGATTGATTGCGGCAAGCAGCTGGGTGGCCATAATAACTTGTCTCAAAATCATATTATGCATAAAATAACAGGCTGAGGGTTGTGGTTGAAAAATCATAGGTAATTTATGCATCAAAGGGATCCAGTGAGCTTGCCGTGCTTATTCGGCGAAGGGGGAAGGAGAGCTCGCGGAACTGGCTTCTGGCTCCACTGCCTGGCGTAGACTTGCAGATTAGGCCTCCACGAGATGACACGAATGCTCCGATAACAGGAGGGTGGACTTGAGGCGAAGCGACGCTATGCGTGTAGCCGGCAGAGCGGAGTAACTGAGTGGGTGGGGTGTTTTCCTTGGCTGAGGGTGTTGAGTGTGTGTGGAGAGGGAGAGGGTAGCTGGGTGTATTTACAGCTGGGTGTATGTGGTGTAGCACAGTGAAGTTCACTGTTGGTGAGAATAGTGACGAATGAATCGTCTGACTTAGTATGAACAGGAGAGTTATAGGCAGAATATGGGATGAGAGTATTTTGGGAGTTTTCTGGAATATGAACCATGCTTAAGGGATGACATGGTTGGATAGGGAATAGTTTGATAAGAATTTAGAAACGAGAATTATTGGAATCTGAGTTTGGAAGCCTGGTTCGAAGGAATCTCAAGTTAAGCGTGCTCAACTTGGAGAAACCTAGGATGGGTGACCAGATGGGAAGTTCCCACTGGAAGGAAAATCACAGTCACCGGAGTTTGTATAACTGGAATATGGGTCTGGCTGGTCTTAGGTGGACTGGACAGCATGATGGATGAGTAGTTGAA
This sequence comes from Zea mays, assembly GCF_902167145.1. Lineage (NCBI taxonomy): Eukaryota > Viridiplantae > Streptophyta > Magnoliopsida > Poales > Poaceae > Zea > Zea mays. Next base: position 207,265,720 of record NC_050099.1, on the reverse strand, counting down.
ATTTGGGGTGATCGGATGATCGATGAATAGTAACGATGAATAGTAACGGTAAATAGTAACGGTAAATAGTGATGGTAAATAGTAACGGTAAAATAGTGACGGTAAAATAGTGACGGTAAAATAGCGACGGTAAATAGTAACGGTAAAATAGTGATGGTAAATAGTGACCGTAAATAGTGACGGTAAATAGTGATGGTAAATAGTAACGGTAAATAGTAACGGTAAAATAGTGACGGTAAATAGTAACGGTAAAATAGTGATGGTGAATAGTTCGTATGAACGAACGATGAATAGGAACTCTGAACGAACGATGAACGATCTAATGATCGAACGAACGAACGATCGGAATTTTGGCAGCATAACGGCAGGAAAAGGATTATTTGGACGAACGAACGAACGATCGGACGAACGGACGAACGAACCATGAACGATCGGACGAACGATCAAATGATCGGACAAACGAACGATCAGAATTTTGGCAGCATAACGACAGGAAAAAGATTATTTGGACGAACGAACGGACGAACGATCGGACGAACGGACGAACGAACCATGAACGATCAAACGATCGGACGAACGAACAATCGGAATTTCGGCAGCATAACGGCAGGAAAAAGATTATTTGGACGAACGAACGGACGAACGATCGGACGAACGAACCATGAACGATCGGACGAACGATCGAACGATCGGACGAACAAACGAACAACTAAGAACAGGGGGACGAACGATCAAAGAACGACCGAACGATCCTTGTGCTAGTGTGTGCTTGTGTGGGAGGTGGAGTGGGAGTGGGAGTGGGAGTGGGCGTGTGGGTGTGGGGGGGGAGAGTTGCCATGAAATGGCTTGGGGTGGGATGAGAGGAGGCCCTTGCCCCTCTATTTATAGCCATGGTGGGGGGGATTAGGGGGAGGGATGATAGGATTAGTGGGAGGATGAGAGGATTAGTGGGAGATTAGCATGGATTTGTCTTATATGAGTGTAATTAGCTCGTAGAGCTCACCGTATGACACCGGAGGCATACATATACGTATGAGCATGAAGAAAGTTATGAAGAAAATATTTGTGGGGGCTTGAAAAATGATTCTGAAGGTATTTCTTAGGAAGAAAATACTTGGAGATATATCGGTGGAATATTTGGGCAGTGTTTCTGAAAGAGTTTGAGGGTGATCACTGGGGAAATATTTGTAGGATATTTTGAGGAGGATTTTAGAGAGAATATAGACCACTATATTTTACTTGTTGATATCAACTTGCAAACAAACATTTTGAAACAAAATTTGAAATTCATTTTGAATTTAGAGCGAGTTTGAGAATATTTCAGAATTTGAATTTTTGGGATGCTACAACATCTAGTGCAAATAGTAACATGCTCAACGGTAGATGTAGGGACATGGCGAGCATTCAATTCCTCAATCTTGGCAATTAAACTAGCATTTTCAGCTTTAAGACAAGAAATTGAATCATTGCTTATTTTAGCTCTTTAGTCAAGTTCTCGCATTTTTCAACTTCAAGAGCAAAAGAATCTTTTAGCTTAACAAAAATTTTGTTCTCCTTAACATGTAGATCTTCTTGGCATTCCAATACTTCATCCTTCTCGTTAATGGATTTTATCAATTCATTGATTTTCTCTTTTTGTTCTATGGTAAGGTTTGCAAAAAGAGAAGACACATCATCACTCTTTTCATTAGAGCTACCCTCATCATCTGAAGTAGTATAGTTGAGGGTGTATCTAGAGTATACCTCCTTCTTTTTGCCCTCCTGGTCCATGAGACACTTGTGGCCGATGTTGGGGAAGAGGAGACCCTTGTTGATGGCGATGTTGGTGGCGTCCTAGTCGGTGGAGTTATCGTCATAGTCCCTGTCGGTACCCTAAATCAGGGGTACCCTCTCCTACAGCATAAAGGCATCGCATCCATGCGACGCCTTCTGGCCGCGCGGAGGACCGCGTCTAGCTCCACCAGATGGGCAGGCCAAAGGGCGCCACATGGCAAGGAAAGGCACCATGCCTCAGTAAGACCGGACCTCCACAGAAGGTCACCGGGCCCCTGTATACATACAGGTCCGGAGCCCCGGGGTAGGTTTGAACCCCGGCAGGGTCCCGGAACAAGGAGGACCTTGGGGTATGTAGGGGTCCGGTGTTGACACGTGTGCAGGCTTTGATCTTCGCTCACTGCACAGGCGAAGGCCCGCTGCGTGTGGCCCATAACATAAGCCATCGGGCCGAGTCTGACGTAAAGCCGTGTAGCCCTTGCATTTATTGAGGAGAGGACGCGCCGCCTGCCACTGCGCTGACGGGCGACGTGCCCTCTCAGCATGTAATGTGTCCTGTCCCATCCGCTGGCAGGCGGCATCAAGGTCATCCAGCAGGCGGCGCCCATGCTGGGTCTGCTGGCAAACAGTGCGCCCGTGCCAAGCAGCGCATTGTGTTATCCCTTCTACAAGAAGCTTGCCCTGCACGCCGAAGATACATAGATCTCGGATGACAGGACACAAGGGGATTGCCCCGACAGCAAATATTTATAGTTCCAAGTGTTATATTCTCTATGTCCCTAGGCCCACATGTCGGGGCTCAGTGCCTTTGTGCATGCCCCCCTTCAACTATAAAAGGGGAGGCATGCGACGTTACAAGACCCAGACCCAACTCTAGGCAGACACTCTCAAGTTCATACAAGCTCCCAAACAATACATCACACAGTGGAATAGGGTATTACGCTCCGGTGGCCCAAACCACTCTAAATCCTCGTGTGCTCTCGTGTGTTGATCCACCAGTCTCGTAGCAAGCAAAACGCTTAGGCCCCTCCTCTCTTTAGGATTTAGGGCGGGTGCAATCCGCCACCCGGCCGGGGAGATTTCCTCCCCGACATTTGGCGCGCCAGGTAGGGGCCAGGCTTCAAGTTTTTGCTTGTTTCCTCGCTCGGCATGATGGTGCGGATCATCGAGCACCGCGCCGAAACTTTGGAGGATTTCGTGATGGGGCAAGAGGTTGCATCCTCCGCGCCACGAGTGCTCGACCGCCCCGACTCTGGGACTGCTGCCGTGCACGCCGTGCAGCAGCACACGCCAGCGCAAGCGTCACGGACTCCGTCGAGGGCAGCGCCTACGGCGCTGTCTACGGCTAGAGAGTTGCTACGCCACCCCCTAGCTCTACGGCATCACCAGGGGCCATGGAGCATTGGCGCGACGACGTCGACCGACTGCTCGGCATGGCACATTCTACTTCGACCAGGTCGAGGCCTCAGTCATCCCGGCGCAACCGCGAGGCGACAGCGTCTGTGCGCTCGCCCTCCGTAAGGGGTGCACAGACCGACGGCCTCCGGGCGGAGCTCAACCGTAGGCGTACGGGAGAAGACGTCCGGGTCTCTTTGGAAAGGGCTCATGAGCGCCGACAGAACGTCGAGGGTCGCAACCTCGACCAAGATTTTGCTGCGAAGGCACCGCAGACACCAGTGGGCGCCCGGTCCCAAACGGGTGTCCCCTTGACCGGCGTGGGCTGCGCCGCCCTCACTGACCATCTTCGCATGGCGTCATGGCCGCCCAAGTTCTGGCCACACCTGCTAGAAAAATACGATGGAACAACGAACCCATCGGAGTTCCTGCAAGTATATGTCACTGCCATCACGGCGGCGGGTGGAAACACCGCCGTAATGGCGACATATTTTCATGTCGCCCTGTCTGGACCAGCCCGGACTTGGCTCATGAACCTCGCCCCAAGATCAATCTACTCCTGGGAGGAGCTCTGTGCGCGGTTCGTGGCGAACTTCGCCAGTACTTATCAACAGCACGGTGTGGAGGCCCACCTCCATGCTGTGAGGCAGGAGCCAGGGGAGACCCTCCGGAAGTTCATCTCCCGCTTCACCAAGGTGCGAGGTACGATACCTCGTATTTCTGAAGCCTCCATCATCACGGCCTTCCGACAGGGGGTACGTGATAAGAAAATGTTGGAGAAACTAGCCACACATGATGTGGAGACTGTCCCCACGCTCTTCGCCCTAGCGGACAAGTGTGCCAGAGTTGCTGAAGGCCGAGCATGGCACTCGGCCCCACAAACCGGGACCACCCAGACGGGAGGTTCGGGTGCCATCCCCCAGGACGACAAAAAGAAAAAGAAGGGCCGCGGCTACGAGAAGCCGCAGTCTACCGCGTTGGTCGTCGTAGCCGCGACCGGAGGCCGAGGCGACCGCAACAAACGCCCACGGCCACAAAGGAGTAACGGCAGCCCGTGCCTTGTACATCCCAACAGTCGCCACAACGCTGTGGAGTGTCGCGAGATCATTGATCTCGCGAAACGCGTTAGCGAATGCGCCAGCGAGCGACGTGAGCAGTCTTCCAGAGACGGCTCCCCACCTCGCCGCCGTCCTGGCAAAGAAAAGGTCGACGATGGCGAGTTGGCTGTGGCTGAACAGGACCTTGAGTATCAGTCACCCGAAGGAGACCTGAAGGACGTCTTCGCAAAAGACTCCCACTCCGACGACGACGACTAGGCGGACCACCGGCGGGATCCCATGTCCCCCGGCCTACGGAGCTGAAGCCTGCCTTCCTCCAGAAACCCATCTGGATTCCCCACGGGTCCAGCTTTCTGACAGGTTCATCCAGGAATGACCACAGCCAAAGGCGGGGCCTCCTTCGTCAAATGCAGATGGGAACCCAGGGTCGGGCCCTAATCTTACAAAGGTACCAGACCAAATCAGGGCTTCATAACACTCCCCCAGCTGGGAAGGACCCTTCATGGTAATGGGGGTACCCCGACCCAAGGGCACCTGTCTAGCTATGACCGAAGGAATGCCTCCCCCAATGTCGAAATATCTCTGTAAGTTTTATCTATAGAGCAAGTCTGAGGGGTCGAAGTTTTTCCCTTTTGTAACTAGGTAGTGCACACGGGTATGCCAACCCGGTAGGGTCTGCCCCCATAAACCCGGCCTGTTGGCCCGCACCCATGCATGATTAGGTATGAAGGAAAACTACCCTCTCAAAATATGCCTCTATGATAGCAATTTCCTGCTGCTCCACGGTCTCACCCTGCAGTTTCTGATCGTGTTTTATCTAGCCCACCTGCCCAGCTCCCATCCCACCAGGCATAATGACATCTGGATTGAACAGCCAGGGTTACAGTTTAGGACCTTTATGCGAAAGCAGGGGGACCCGACAGCCTGGGGGCCAGCTCTGAGGAACGAGTGCTCGTGTCATGGGGTGGTCCGGAGCCTGTGCGGCCGGTTAGCCTGGTTCCGTACCCAAAACCCTGCACACTCCACCACTCCGTGATGAGCACCCTAGTACTTAGAGCTATAAGTCCTGTGGGTCCAACAACTTGGGGTCCGGAACTAGAGAAGAGACGCTTGTCTCCTGGGGTGGTCCGGAACCATGTAGCCGCTCAGCCTGGTCCCGTACCGTGGGCCTACATATTCCATCACTCTGTGACAGGCATCCTAGTATCTAAAACCACCATCCAAGGGGTCCGGACACACAACTTGCTTCCCCTAGCCAAAACACTGCAAATCCTGAGCATGTATCAAACGATGAAAAATGCCAGATGACGGGGTCTGCGGGTGTATCACTAACGCTCTTTAGCTAAAGCTGTGTATAGATCCAGGTCTTAGTGAGACTGCCTCCCGAAGGCCATTGACAACTCTTTTATACGCGCTGGTGTCCAGCCTCGACACATTGAGCCTGCACCCCAGGCGGGGGGCCAGGTACCAAGGGAAGTTAACAACAGGATCGGGCAACACACAGATAAGTGTTAAATACTGCTTAATAGATAATATCTATTACTTTACAAAAAACAGGGGAAGGCCTGGGGGTCGGTTCTAAAGAACGGATGCCCGTTCCATAGGGTGGTCCGGAGCTTGTGTGGCCGGTTAGCCTGGTTCCGTACCCAAAACCCTGCACACTCCACCACTCCACGGCGGGTGTCCTAGTATTTAAAACTATAGTCCTATGCGTCCAACAAACTAGAGGTCCGGTTTTGAAGAGCAGGCACTTGTCTCCTGGGGGGGTCCGGAAGCCATGTAGCCGCTCAGCCTAGTCCCGTGTCGTGAGCCTGCATACTCCACCGCCCTGCGGCAAGTGTCTTAGTACTTGAAGCCACCATCTAGGGGGTTTGGACGCACAACTTGGTTTCCCAGGCTAAAATCCTGCATACATATGTATTTACATTTTGCTCTCAAGCAAGTGTTATTACATTCCCTTACAAACGGGACCTAGCTCCATCTCTGCAGGAATGGACTACGCTGCACCAACAAGAGTCGCGCTGGAAGCTGGCTCCAGGCTGCCTCACCAGCGGCGGTGACCACCTCTGCATCAACGGATCGCCGGCCACATCAACCACCTCTGCACCAGCAGCGACAACGACCTCCGCCCCGGGCGGCTAGAGAGCAGCAGCGATCGCCTCAAGGCAAGCGCTGCTACGAATAGGACCTCACCCCCGTCCTCCTACGGAGGGGGAGCAGTGAGGCCATTAAAGCCAAAGAGCCGAGGGACTCAGCGGCAGGTGGCCCTGATGGTCCCGGCAGCGGAGGCAACCACCTCTGCAAGGGGCAGCCTCACCAGCGGCAACCACCACCTCAGCACCAACGACCGTGGCCGTCTCCGCACAAGAGGTCCTCGCTCCCGTCCTCCCACGGAGTGAGGACAAGACCATCCAAGAACGCCGCCGCCACTCCCGCAGCGTACGTCGTCTTGGACGGTCCCCCCGTACGGCCGGTGGCGCGGGAGAAGCTGTGGATGTGGCGGACCCGCGCACGGCGCGACCGTCGCTCGTATGGTGGACAGACAACCACGCCCCGACCAAACGGCAGGAGGCAGTGTCGGAGGCGGCGGCAGGGCCACCCAGGCCAAGAGCCAGGCACGCGGCAGCTGTCAGCGCCTGCACCTGGCCGGCCCCGCGTAGCTGAAGTTCGCCTCCTTTGCGTGGCTGGTGAACCCCTCTCCTCCCGCGAATGCTGGAGGAAGAAGCGGGCCGCTGGCCCACGCGGGAGGCAGAACCCCGGCTCGACGCACCTTCCGCCCCAGCGAGGATGATGAACATCCTTGAAGCTGAGGGTGGGAGAGAGGCCGCAACCCGACTTGCTTCCCCCACCACAAGGCTGGTGGTCATCCTCCTGGATGGCCGCCGACAGGGGGCTGCAGCCGGGCTGCATGATGAAAATCCTTGAAGCCGAAGGGCGGCGAAAGGATGCCAACCCCCATGGGGTTGCACTCCTCCAATGGCGGCAGGAAGAAGACAAGATCGGCGACACCACCACCGGCACACCCCATCTGGAGGCCCGAAAGGCGGAAGGGCGTGGTGGTCGCAAGAGGAGCGAGGCATGCCTACTGCCCAGGGGATCGACCCCTTTTTAAAGGCAGATCACCCCTACTCGCGCCCCTGAAGCGTCACGAGTGAAGTCTCCCCCCGGCATGCACCAGGGATCTCACCTTATGACACGGCTGGGGGCCAGGCCCCGCATGTCATAAAGACCACCCTAAAGGAGGAGCGTGCGACTGCCCCGCGGTTACGCGCCCCTCCATTTCCGGAGCAACCAGTGGTCAGGAAGGCGAACCGCCGCGCAAGGGGCATGCAACCGCCCCATGATCAAGCGCCCCTTCACCTTCGCAGTAACCAGCGGTCAAAGAGGCGAACCGTCGCGCGAGCAGCATGCAAACGCCCCACGACTGAGTGGCCCCTCAGTTCCGCCACAACTGGCGGTCCAACTCAGGGGCCCAAGCCCACACGTCATGTAATCGGCGCGCCGGTTACCGTGTGCAAAGAAGCCACACCGCCGCCTGCGCGAATGCCTTGTCTTCTCGGGACTCTCACGGATTCTGAAAAGGCAAATTTTTCAGAACCAGTGCAGCGACTCGAGGCAGCCCCGCGCATGGCCAAGCAATGCCGTTAAGTACGACGGTCACGGGTTAGCCAGCCGTAAGGATAGGCACGGCAAGTGGCGTGGTCATAAGCGGGCCGACAGTAATTGCAGCAACAGGCGCACGGAAGCAGCGGTCCAACCACCAAACAGACTCTGGTCCCACCTGCAGGCTCGCATCCTCCCCTGAGGTAGGACCGGGGGCCACTGTCGGTACCCTAAATCAGGGGTACCCTCTCCTATAGCATAAAGGCATCGCATCCATGCGACGCCTTCTGGCCGCACGGAGGACTACGCCTAGCTCCACCGGATGGGCAGGCCAAAGGGCGCCACGTGGCGAGGAAAGTCACCATGCCTCAGTAAGACCGGACCTCCACAGAAGGTCACCGGGCCCCTGTATACATACAGGTCCGGAGCCCCGGGGTAGGTCCGAACCCCGGCAGGATCCCGGAACAAGGAGGACCTTAGGGTATGCAGGGGTCCGGTGCTGACACGTGTGCATGCTTTGATCTTCGCTCCCTGCACAGGCGAAGGCTCGCTACTTGTGGCCCATAACATAAGCCATCGGGTCGAGCCTGACGTAAAGCCGTGTAGCCCCTGCATTTATTGAGGAGAGGACGCGCCGCCTGCCACTGCGCTGACGGGTGACGTGCCCTCTCAGCATTTAATGTGTCCCGTCCCATCCGCTGGCAGGCGGCGTCAAGGTCATCCAGCAGGCGGCGCGCCTGCTGGGTCTGCTGGAAAACAGTGCGCCTGTGCCAAGCAGCACACTGTGTTATCCCTTCTACAAGAAGCTTGCCCTGCACGCCGAAGATACACAGATCTCGGACGACAGGACACAAGGGGATTGCCCCGGCAGCAAATATTTATAGTTCCAAGTGTTATATTCTCTATGTCCCTGGGCCCACATGTCGGGGCTCAGTGCCTTTGTGCATGCCCCCTTCAGCTGTAAAAGGGGAGGCATGCGACGTTACAAGACCCAAACCCAACTCTAGGCAGACACTCTCAAGTTCATACAAGCTCTCAAACAATACATCACACAGTGGAGTAGGGTATTACGCTCCGGCGGCCCGAACCACTCTAAATCCTCGCGTGCTCTCGTGTGTTGATCCACCAGTCTCGTAGCAAGCAAAACGCTTAGGCCCCTCCTCTCTTTAGGATTTAGGGCGGGTGCAATCCGCCACCCGGCCGGGGAGATTTCCTCCCCGACAGTCCCACTCCCTTCCCATGTGCGTTTCGCCACCCTTCTTGTTATAGTACTTCTTCTTCTCCATCTTTTCCCCCCTTTCTTATCATCGACCCTATCACTATCACTTGCATATGGACATTTAGCAATATAATGACCAGACTTACCACATCGATAGCAAACCCTCTTGGAGCGGGGTTTGTACTCCTTCCGTTTCCTTTGCTTGAAAATTTGCTAGAAGCTCTTAATGAAAAGATCCATCTCCTCGTTGTCAAGCTTGGAGTCATCAATTAGGAGCCTTTTGGTTGGAATGGGCTCCTTATTTTCTTCCATTGCCTTGAATGCAATGGGTTGCACCTCGGGTGTGGAGGTGCCACCTTGATCCAAGTTGACAATGTGTTTGGAGTTTTTGAGCATAAGTTCAAAGCTCACAAACTTGCCAATCACCTTCTTAGAAGACATTTGCTCAAACCTAGGATTCTCATGGATTAATTGCACTTGAGTGGGATTACGAAAAACAAGAGATCTTTGAATAACCTTGACCATTTCATAGTCATACCACTTGATGCTCCCAAGGTTGCGGACTTGGTTCACTATGATCTTGAGCCGGTTGTACATAGCTTGTGACTCTTCTCCTTTGTTGAGGACGAACCAGCCGAGTTCTCTCTCGATTGTTTCCCGCTTGGTGATCTTGTCTCCTTCGTGCGTCGTCTTGATGACGTTCTAAATTTCTTTGGCACTTTTCAACCCTTGTACCTTGTTGTACTCCTCTCTACACAAGGAAGCGAGGAGTATGGAGGTGGCTTGGGAGTTGAAGTGCCTCACTTGGGTGGCCTCATCGAAGTCGTAGTCCTCATCGCCCACTTGTGGTGCCTGTGTTCCAAACTCAACAATATCCCAAATGCTTTCATGGAGTGAGGTTAGATGGTGTCTCATTTTATCACTCCACATAGAATAGTCTTCACCATCAAAATATGGTGGTTTGCCTAAGGGAACGGAAAGTAAAGGAGCACGTTTACGAATGCGAGGATAACGAAGAGGAATCTTACTACACTTCTTACGCTCTTAGCGCTTTGAAGATGTTGACTCGGCGTCAGAGGTTGAGAGTGTGGATGAGTCGGTCTCGTAGTAGACCACCTTCTTCATCTTCTTTTTCTTCTTGTCACCCTTCATCTTGTTGATTTGACAGAGCCGGTGGATTCTTCCTTATCCTCTCCGTTGAGGAGGCCACGTAGGTCGGGTCTCTTTTGACCCTTTCCCTCTCTCAAACGGTCACTTAGACCAGTTGAGTGCTTCTTCTTAATCTCGAGGTCACTTAGACCCCGCAAGGATCACCACACAATTAGGTGTATCTTACTAGATTTATAAGTCACTTGAGAGTTTAGAAGAAGATGAGGTAAGCACGATTAAGAAAGCCAAGCAATAAGAAAATCACAAGATTACACTCTCTTTAGACTTTCCAAGGCACTAACCACTAGTGATCACTAGTCACAATTATGACACTTGGAAGAGTTTAGAAGCTTTGAATGTGTCATAGAATGAAGTGCTTGCTCTTGTATTGAATGAGAGTGAATGGGATGCTTGGATGAAGTGAATGGAGGTGGTTGGGGTTATATTTATAGCCACCAACCACTTCCTAGTCGTTGCCCACTTTCTGCCAATTACGGATGGTCCGCCCCTGCACATCAACGACTGAAATCACAACGGTCAGCAGTAACAGTTATATCAACGGCTATAAGTGCATTAAATGTGTCGTCAGATATCAGATAAAGCAGTCGTGGATGGTTCGGTCGTGCCCCCAGACGGTCTGTGAGGACGCTAAAAATGAATTTTACGGAACCCGTCACCTTTGGGTTTCTCTGGTTTTCAATAGGCGAACGGTCCGCGCCTGAGGGCGGACGGTCCGAGCTTGGTCCCAAACGGTGCTCTCTTCTCCTTCGGACAGTTCGTAGTGTAAATACGAGTTTTGCATAGCTCCTGTCCGAGGCACACCTTGGTGTCGCGGACGGTCCGCCGAAAGAGCCTGGATGGTCCGCGTACATGTGAATTCTCCAAATAGCTTCTTCTGTCCGGAATAATCTACAGTATTCCAGATAGTTGACTTAGAATTAAGATAGATGGACTTATGCACCTAAGAATTAAACAACTAGACAAACTAGTTAGTCCATAAGATTTGTGATGGTCGTCAAACACAAAAATCAATTATAGAAAATGGTTAAGCCCATTTTCCTTTCGCGGGTCCCATATGTCAGCGAGCCAACATGGTGAACACGGGCACAGTTGAGAGGTTGGGCCCATGTGTCTGCGCAGGCGTTATCGGGTGAGCGGGCTGGTTGCCGCGGGGAAGATTGGGCCAGGGCTTGCGGCTTCGGCCCAAGCGCATGTAAGCCTTTTTATTTTTTATCTTCTATTTTTATTTTGTCTTCTTTTCAAATTTCTAGTTGAATTTTCAAATTCAAATCTAAGTTGGGATTTCCATTTGAAATTCCAACATTATGCAATAATATATTTTAATTTATTTTTTATTCCTTTATTTATTTTGTTCAATCAAACAGTACTTATAAATATGGAACTAAATAAGCAAGAATTTCACATATAGTCACATATTTAAAAGAATCTTTTATTTCCCCTAAAACTTGGGTATCACAAGAAACGTCTGTGTCAAAGACGCGGCGCCCATGGCAATCACTGTCAGCGACTCGATCGCACTCGTCATTGCCCAGTGTCGTCATAGAAAGGCTGGGTTTAGCTTGAGAACCACGTAGGCATCGTACAGGGTCATACGTTTGAAGAAGTAGCAGATCGATCTGTCTGGGAAAAAATGCATGCGTTGGGTGGGTCCTGGAGTTTGCATGCGATGCGATCCGCAGGCTGCATGCGATGCGCGGAACGGCGCAACCGCGCAAGTGAGGTGTGAGGCCCGCATGCGCTGAGCCGCTGAGCGCCGCACGACTAAACAGATATATACCCCGTAGCAAAGCATCCAGATCCAAACATGGCGTCTTCGTCGCTGCCGGAGGAGCTCGTCGAGGAGATCCTGGTGCGCCTTCCTCAAGACGATCCTGTGCACCTGGTCCGCGCCAGCCTCGTCTGTAAGTCGTGGCGCCGCGTCCTCTCCGACCAGGACTGCTTCCTGCGCCGCTGCCGCGGATTCCACGGAGCGGCGCCGCCGCTGCTCGGCTACTTCGCCATCAACCGCTGCTACGGCAACGACGCCACGCAGTTCGTCCCCGCGACCTCCACCGCCTCGCCCGTCCGCGTGCCCGCGGTGGACCACAGACGACGCTGGTTCCTCCCCGTGGACTGCCGTCACGGCCGCGTGCTGATCCACTACGAGGACAGGGACAGGTCGACCAAGAGGGGGTTCGTCGTCTGGGACCCCCTCACCGGCAGCCGGCAGCACCTGGGCATGCCCAGCGCTAGCTACCCGTCCCACTCGTGCCGCTACACCTCCTACACCGGGGCCGTGGTGTGTGCCAAGGCCGGCTGCGACGACGACCACCTCGACTGCCAGGCCGGTCCGTTCCGCGTGGTCTGCGTAGAGACCAACCTCCTGAAGCCTGTATTCGCGTGCGCGACCAGCTACTCGTCAGTGACCGGCGCGTGGAGTGCTCCCGTGCCCAACCATGACAGCCACGACTTCAACTACTACTGCTTGAGAAGCTATGGCAAGCAGAGCCTTCTTGTCGGCGATGCCGTCTACTTCCTCTTCCAGGATGACCAAAGCATCCTCAGGTACGACCTGGGTAGGCACCGGTTGTCTGAGATCGGCATGCCGCCAGCTATGTGCAACACAGCTCTCATGAAGACGGAGGGCGGGGGGCTAGGGCTTGCCGCCCTACCCAACAATAATCGCATCCATATATGGTCACGACATGATGAGGATGGATGCTGGGTGGAGCACAGGGTTGTCGAGCTTGAGACGTTGCTGCCAAGACGCATGCGAAACAGGTACCATCGAGTGGTTGGCTCCGCCGAGGGCACAAACACTGTCTTCGTTAACGTATGTAATACAATCTTCATGCTCGACGTCAAGTCAAACAAGGTGAGAAAGTTTAGCAAAAGAAAGAGCGGACAGTTCGAGTACATCTTACCTTACCTGAGATTCTACGCCCCAAGCTAAGGTATAGTAGCTTTGCATATTATTCTACATATATATCAAATATACATATATAGATGCCAAACTATAGAATGCATGCATGATGGTCATAATAAGTTTAATTACTCTATTATATCTTTTCAGATCTTCCTAAGGTTTTGTTCAACCCCATGTGGATCGAAGGAGATTGAGGGGATTAAATCCCTTTCTATTAAATTTTAATTAGCAAGGGATCTAATCTTCTCTAATTAGCTTCAATCCACTTCTATCAGAACATGCCCTAAATTAAGGGTGAACTGCCACCGCGAGGAAGATGCAATGGTCCATGATCCTGCTGTTGTAGGATGCTTGAGCACGAAATAAAAGGATAGGTTTTATGGCCAATGGATATGTTCAGTTTTAGTTGTGGTTCCAGGAAATAAATTAAATAAAGTGTTTGTTGATGTAGAGATGATTTTATTTTGTCTTTTGTGTTCAGCTATATATGCAGCAGTTCTTGTGTAACCAATGACCAGTATTTATGGTATGTTTACCTCTTCAGTACTTCAGTTGGAATCTAGACAATGAATCTATCTTTTTTTATAGAACATTGAGTATTTCTTGTCTGTTGGGATTTTATAACTACAATAAATTCGTTTATGGTGTCATACAGTTTCAAATGGGGCTTTATTTAAATTAAATGAAAAAAAGAAAATGAACTTAAACGAGAGTTTGTCTAGCTCTGATTCTCATCCTTTTTGGTCGGCTTCCTGAATTTGCTGTTGATTTCAAGCCCAAGTTTGTGGTGGCGCGCAACTGTCTCTCAGCCGTCGGTGTTGGTGCAAAAAAAAAAATCCAAGAAACGTGCACCAACAAGTGTTCTTGATGAAGAGCCTCAGCCCTCCACTATCGGAATCGACGGCATCGGAATCGACGGCTTTGCCGAGTGCCTAAATCACTTGGTAAAGCCTTAAAAACACTCGGCAAAGGCTTTGCCGAGTGTGACACTCGGTAAAGCCTTTGCCGAGTGTTTTAAGGTTTTACCGAGTGCCTGACACTCGGCAAAGGCTTTGTCGAGTGTCACACTCGGCAAAGAGGGCTCGGCACACACTGCATCGACAAAGTCTTCTTTGCCGAATACTTTTTCTCGGACACTCGGCAAAGAAAAGCAGTCGTTACGGCGCCGGGTGACGGAGACGGCGTCTTTGCCGAGTGTCCCAAGTGACACTCGGCAAAGGAGTTACCTTTGCCAGGCAGACACTCGGCAAAGAATCCGCCAGAGGGGTCCCCATGTCAGGTACTTTGCCGAGTGCTTGGTATGGCACTCGGCAAAGCATGCTTCTTTGTCGAGTGCCAGAGCCATTACACTCGGCAAAGAACCTATACCGGTGTCCAGGTCTTGGTTCTTTGCTGAGTGCTATGACCCTAACACTCGGCAAAACACCTCTTTGCCGAGTGTCACACTCGGCAAAACACCTCTTTGCCGAGTGTCACACTCGGCAAAGTGACCAGTATACACCTTTTTTATTTGTTTTTTTATATTCCATCCAAACAAACAAAAGATAACACATATACATCACATATATACATCACAGGTATCATCACAAACATAAATATCCAACACAAACATAAATATACAAGTTCTCAACGCAAACATAAGTATCAAGAACATAAGTCTCATAAGTCTCAAGCTCTGACATAAGTATCCAACACAAACATAAGTATTCAACACAAGTTCTGAAGTCTAAACACTGAAAACATAACTCTCATGGAGGTGGGCGGTTGGACTGGTGCTGCGTTGGGCTGAACCCTTCATGAGGGTTGTTGGATGCCGCCCTAGATTGGCCCTGCACAGAGAAGAGATTGCATGTGTTATATCAGATGCATTACCAACATGTAACTACAATTTTGATACTCACAGGAGTATGGAACAGAGCAGGGTCAACTGCAGGGAACAATGGAGGTGGCGGAGCGAAACCCTGTGCGGCGCCAAGGCCCTGCATGTATTGGAACATCTCCACCATCCTCTGATCAGCCGCCGCCCGCTCCGCCATTATCCTCGCCTCCATCTCTTGACGTTCCCTCCTCTCTTCTTCTAGTTGGGTCTGTAATATTACAAGCCAATGTTATAGTAACTCAAAGAGAAGGTATATAACTCAAGGAAGGACGAGTTACAGAAGCACTAACCTCGAGTTGCTGTATGCGATGCTGTGAGCTGTCGTGCCGAGGTCGTATGGCTGGACTCGAGCCCGTGCTCCTTGCTCTCACCTGAGACAGAGTGGGAGTGGAGGACGAGTCGATTGCCCCGTCGGCAATCCAGTACCGCACATGTCTCTTGCCTCCTCCGACCCTCATGAGCACATCGGGGTCGGTCGGCTCGGTGCTGGGATCATATTCTGGGCCATGGACCTCCTGCGCCATGGCGGTGTAGTCATGAAGGTGGCTGTAGACGGCGGGGTTAGTGTAGGCCTCGGGCCCATCATCCGGGTTGTAGGTGACGTCGGACGTCGCCTTGAGAGCACCTAGAGGGGGGGGGGTGAATAGGTGATCCTGTAAAACTTCAAAACTTAAGCCACAAAAACTTGTTAAGGGTTAGCACAAGTATGGCCAAGTGGCTAGAGAGGACTCGAAACACGATAACCACAAAAAGCAATCACAGAGTTGACACGGTGGTTATCCCGTGGTTCGGCCAAGTACAAAACTTGCCTACTCCACGTTGTGGCGTCCCAACGGACGAGAGTTGCACTCAACTCCTCTCAAGTGATCCAATGATCAACTTGAATACCACGGTGTTTTTCTTTCTTTTGATCTTTTCCCGTTTGCGAGGAATCTCCACAACTTGGAGTCTCTCGCCCTTACAATTGAGTTCACAAAGAAATACGGAGTAAGGTGGGAATGAGCAACGCACACAAGACTCGAAAATCAGAGCAACAACACGCACACAAGTCGCAACAAGAGCTCGCAACGCAACACAAAGAGTTCACAACTCCACAAGAGCTCTATATGCTATCACAATGAAACGAATGCGTGAGATTGATGTCTTGGTGCTTAGAAGAGTTGTAGGAATGCTTGGTGTTCTCCTCCATGCGCCTAGGGGTCCCTTTTATAGCCCCAAGGCAGCTGGGAGCCGTTGGGAACAAATCTGGAAGGCCATCTTTGCCTTCTGTCTCGTGGCGCACCGGACAGTCCGGTGCACACCGGACACTGTCCGGTGCCCGATTTGTTTCCTTAAATGGCGAAGCCGACCGTTGCCGACCGTTGCAGATCTGGCGCACCGGACAGTCCGGTGCACACCGGACAGTCCGGTGCTTCCTTCCGACCGTTGGCTCGGCCACGTGTCGCGCGCCGATCGCGCGGCCGACCGTTGGCCCGGCCGACCGTTGGCTCACCGGACAGTCCGGTGCACACTGGACAGTCCGGTGAATTTTAGCCGAAGTCGCCGGAGAAAAAACCCGAGAGCGGCCTCTTCGGCCGAGGCAGCCTGGCGCACCGGACACTGTCCGGTGCACCACCGGACAGTCCGGTGCCCCAGACCGAAGCAGCCCCTTGGCTGTACACAGCCAAGTCTTCTCTTCTCTTCTTCTATCTGTTTCTAACACTTAGACAAATATATTAGTACACAAAACCAATGTACTAAGACTTAGAAACATACCTTTTCTCTAGATTTGCACTTTGTTCATCCATGAGCATATTTTCACATTTAAGCCCTTGTGTTTGCACTCAATCACCAAAATACTTAGAAATGGCCCAAGGGCACATTTCCCTTTCAATCTCCCCCTTTTTGGTGATTTATGCCAACACAACATAAAGCAACTAGAACAAGTGCAAAATCACTTCAAATAAAAACTAACTTTGAGTTTTATTCAATTTTGTCATATATGGATCATCCTTTGCCACCACTTGGTTTGTTTTTGCAAATCAAACTCAAATCTCTATCTCTAAGTCAAACACACATGATGAAGTATAAAGAGAGTCATTCCAAAAGAGATTGATCAAAGATTTCAAAAACTCCCCCTATTTCCCATAATCAACACTTCTCCCCACAAGAAGCCAACTTCTGACAATAGAGACAATAAGAGACAATAAAAGCTTTTGACAAAACAAAAACTCTATTCTACTATTTTCAAAATCTCTCAAGTGGTAGCTGATCCATTTATCACTTTGGCCTTTATTTTCTCCCCCTTTGGCATCAAGCACCAAAACGGGATTAATCTTGGCCTTTTAACCCCATTGCCTCACCAAAGTCTTCAATTAAGAGCAAATGGCAATAAGATTTCATGAGATGAACTTGGAATTAGTTACCCTCTCATCGGAGTGCAGTGGAAGTCTTTCATGGTCCAAGTCCACCTTTTCCCTTTCAATCCTCCTTCGAGACTAAATCAAGCAAACTCAAGCAAATGGTTAGTCTCAAAGGGTCAAGTTGTAACACATCTCCCCCTAAACATGTGCATCACTTTGCAACGGACTTGTGAGGTCCAGGGAGTGTTGGTACAACTTGAGCACCACAATAAGCAACATAATGCAAAAAGGAACATGATCAAAAGCATAACTACATGTATGCTACAATTCAATCCAGGTTCCGCGAATCTAAGACATTTAGCTCACTACGCAACCTGCAAAAGGTCTTCTCATCTAGAGGCTTAGTGAAGATATCGGCTAGCTGGTTCTCGGTGCTAACATGAAACACTTCGATATCTCCCTTTTGCTGGTGGTCTCTCAAAAAGTGATGCCGGATGTCTATGTGCTTTGTGCGGCTGTGTTCAACAGGATTTTCCGCCATGCGGATAGCACTCTCATTATCACATAGGAGTGGGACTTTGCTCAGATTGTAGCCAAAGTCCCTGAGGGTTTGCCTCATCCAAAGTAGTTGCGCGCAACACTGTCCTGCGGCAACATACTCGGCCTCAGCGGTGGATAGGGCAACGGATGTTTGTTTCTTAGAGTTCCATGACACCAGGGACCTTCCTAAGAATTGGCACGTCCCCGATGTACTCTTCCTATCGACCTTACATCCAGCATAGTCGGAGTCTGAGTATCCAACTAAGTCAAAGGTAGACCCCTTTGGATACCAGAGCCCGAAGCAAGGCGTAGCAACCAAATATCTAAGAATTCGCTTCACCGCCACTAAGTGACACTCCTTAGGATCGGATTGAAATCTAGCACACATGCATACGCTAAGCATAATATCCGGTCTACTAGCACATAAGTAAAGCAAAGAACCTATCATTGACCGGTATGCTTTTTGATCAACGGACTTACCTCCTTTGTTGAGGTCGGTGTGTCCGTCGGTCCCCATCGGAGTCTTGGCGGGCTTGGCGTCCTTCATCCCAAACCGCTTTAGTAGATCTTGCGTGTACTTCGTTTGGGAGATGAAGGTGCCGTCCTTGAGTTGCTTCACTTGGAACCCAAGGAAGTAGTTCAACTCGCCCATCATCGACATCTCGAATTTCTGCGTCATCACCCTGCTAAACTCTTCACAAGACTTTTGGTTAGTAGAACCAAATATTATGTCATCGACATAAATTTGGCACACAAACAGATCACCATCACATGTCTTTGTAAAAAGAGTTGGATCGGCTTTCCCAACCTTGAAAGCATTAGCAATTAAAAAGTCTCTAAGGCATTCATACCATGCTCTTGGGGCTTGCTTAAGTCCATAGAGCGCCTTAGAGAGCTTACACACATGGTCGGGATACCGTTCATCCTCGAAGCCAGGGGGTTGCTCCACGTACACCTCCTCCTTGATTGGCCCGTTGAGGAAAGCGCTCTTCACATCCATTTGGTACAACCTGAAAGAATGGTGAGCGGCATATGCTAGCAAGATTCGAATTGACTCTAGCCTAGCCACAGGAGCAAATGTCTCCTCGAAATCCAAACCTGCGACTTGGGCATAACCTTTTGCCACAAGTCGAGCCTTGTTCCTCGTCACCACCCCGTGCTCGTCCTGTTTGTTGCGGAACACCCACTTGGTTCCCACAACATTTTGCTTCGGACGAGGCACCAGTGTCCAAACTTCATTGCGCTTGAAGTTGTTTAACTCCTCTTGCATGGCCAACACCCAGTCCGGATCTAGCAAGGCCTCTTCTACCCTGAAAGGCTCAATAGAAGAGACAAAGGAGTAATGCTCACAAAAATTAACTAATCGAGATCGAGTAGTTACTCCCTTGCTAATGTCACCCAGAATTTGGTCGACGGGATGATCCCTTTGAATCATCGCTCGAACTTGGGTTGGAGGTGCCGGTAGCGCTTCTTCCTCCATCACTTGATCACCTTGTGCTCCCCCTTGATCACACGCCTCCTTTTGATGAACCTGTTCATCGTCTTGAGTCGGGGGATGCACCATAATTGAGGAAGAAGGTTGATCTTGCTCATCTTGTTCCTGTGGCCGCACTTCTCCAATCGCCATGGTTCGTATAGCGGCTGTCGGAACATCTTCTTCATCTACATCATCATAATCAACAACTTGCTCTCTTGGAGAGCCATTAGTCTCATCAAATACAACGTCGCTAGAGACTTCAACCAAACCCGATGATTTGTTGAAGACTCTATACGCCTTTGTATTTGAGTCATAACCTAACAAAAACCCTTCTACAGCTTTGGGAGCAAACTTAGAATTTCTACCCTTCTTCACTAGAATGTAGCATTTACTCCCAAATACACGAAAGTACGATACATTGGGTTTGTTACCGGTTAGTAGCTCATACGACGTCTTCTTGAGGAGGCGATGAAGGTAGACCCTGTTGATGGCGTGGCAAGCAGTGTTAACGGCTTCCGTCCAGAAGCACTCGGGGGTCTTGAACTCTCCTAGCATCGTCCTCGCCATGTCGATGAGCGTCCTGTTCTTCCTCTCTACCACACCATTTTGCTGTGGTGTGTAGGGAGCGGAGAACTCGTGCTTGATCCCTTCATCTTCAAGGAACTCCTCCACTTGAAGGTTCTTGAACTCGGACCCGTTGTCGCTCCTTATCTTCTTCACCTTGAGCTCAAACTCATTTTGAGCTCTCCTGAGAAAGCGCTTGAGGGTCCCTTGGGTTTCAGACTTATCCTGCAAAAAGAACACCCAAGTGAAGCGGGAAAAATCATCTACAATAACTAGACCATACTTACTCCCTCCTATGCTCAGATAGGCGACAGGTCCGAAGAGGTCCATATGCAGCAGCTCCAGGGGTCTTGAAGTGGTCATCACGTTCTTGCTGTGATGTGCTCCTCCCACTTGTTTACCTGCTTGACAAGCTGCACAAGGTCTATCTTTTTCGAAATGCACGTTAGTCAAACCTATCACGTGTTCTCCCTTTAGAAGCTTGTGAAGGTTCTTCATCCCCACATGTGCTAAGCGGCGATGCCACAGCCAGCCCATGCTAGTCTTAGCTATTAAGCATGCATCTAGACCGGCCTCTTCTTTTGCAAAATCAACTAAATAAAGTTTGCCGTCTAATACACCCTTAAAAGCTAGTGAACCATCACTTCTTCTAAAGACAGACACATCTACATTTGTAAATAGACAGTTGTACCCCATATGACATAATTGACTAACAGATAGCAAATTATATCCAAGACTCTCTACTAAAAATACATTAGAGATAGAATGCTCATTAGAAATCGCAATTTTACCTAAACCTTTTACCTTGCCTTGATTCCCATCACCGAATATAATTGAATCTTGGGAATCCTTATTCTTGACGTAGGAGGTGAACATCTTCTTCTCCCCCGTCATATGGTTTGTGCATCCGCTGTCGATAATCCAGCTTGAACCCCCGGATGCATAAACCTGCAAGGCAAATTTAGGCTTGGGACTTAGGTACCCAACTCTTGTTGGGTCCTACAAGGTTAGTCACAATTTCCTTAGGGACCCAAATGCAAGTTTTATCACCTTTGCATTTTGCCCCTAACTTCCTAGCAATTACTTTTCTATTCTTTCTACAAATTGCAAATGAAGTATTCAAAGCACAATAAATTGTAGAAGGTTCATTCACTACTTTCCTAGGAGCATGAATAACATTCTTTCTAGGCACATGATGAATAGCATTTCTCCTAGACATATTTCTACCATGCATAACATGAGAACTAGAAGCAGTCATAGCATAAGAGTCATAAGCATGTGAATCAAACACATCATGACCTCTAAAAGCATTTCTAGAATATCTCCTATCATAGTACATAAAAGCATGGTTCTTTTGCACATTACTAGCCATAGGGGCCTTCCCTTTCTCCTTGGCGGGAATGGGAGCCTTATGGCTTGTTAAGTTCTTGGCTTCCCTCTTGAAGCCAAGTCCATCCTTAATTGAGGGGTGTCTACCAATTGTGTAGGCATCCCTTGCAAATTTTAGCTTATCAAAGTCATTCTTGCTAGTCTTAAGTTGAGCATTAAGACTAGCCAGTTCATCATTAAGCTTGGAAATTGAAACTAGGTGTTCACTACAAGCATCAACGTCAAAATCTTTACACCTAGTGCAAATTGTAATATTTTCAACACAAGAGTTGGATTTATGTGCTTCTACTAGTTTAGCATTTAAGTCATCATTAATGCTCTTTAATTTAGAAATTGAATCATGGCATGTTGACACTTCACAAGCAAGCATTTCATTTCTCTTAATTTCTAATGCAAGGGATCTTTGAGCCTCTACAAACTTATCATGTTCTTCATACAACAAATCCTCTTGCTTTTCTAAAAGTATATTCTTTTCATTCAAGGCATCAATTAATTCATTAATTTTGTCTATCTTAGATCTATCTAAGCCTTTGAACAAACATGAATAATCTACTTCATCCTCATCACTAGATTCTTCATCACTAGAAGAATCATAAGTATTAGCATTACGAGTGATTACCTTCTTTTCCCTTGCCATAAGGCATGTGTGACGCTCGTTGGGGAAGAGGGTTGATTTGTTGAAGGCAGTGGCGGCGAGTCCTTCATTGTCGGAGTCGGACGAGGAGCAATCCGAGTCCCACTCCTTGCCTAGATGCGCCTCACCCTTTGCCTTCTTATAATGCTTCTTCTTTTCCCTCTTGTTTCCCTTTTCCTGGTCACTTTCATTATCAGGACAGTTAGCAATAAAATGACCAAGCTTACCGCATTTGAAGCATGATCGCTTCCCCTTGGTCTTAGTCTTGCTCGGCTGTCCATTGCGACCCTTTAGTACCGTCTTGAAGCGCTTAATGATGAGAGCCATTTCTTCATCATTAAGCCCGGCCGCCTCAATTTGCGCCACCTTGCTTGGTAGTGCCTCCTTGCTCCTCGATGCCTTGAGAGCAATGGGTTGAGGCTCGTGGATTGGACCGTTCAACGCGTCATCGACGTACCTTGCCTCCTTGATCATCATCCGCCCGCTTACGAATTTTCCAAGAATTTCTTCGGGCGACATTTTGGTGTACCTGGGATTCTCACGAATATTATTTACCAAATGAGGATCAAGAACAGTAAAGGACCTTAGCATTAGGCGGACGACGTCGTGGTCCGTCCATCGCGTGCTTCCATAGCTCCTTATCTTGTTGACAAGGGTCTTGAGCCGGTTGTATGTTTGAGTTGGCTCCTCGCCCCTTATCATCGCGAACCGTCCAAGCTCGCCCTCCACCAACTCCATTTTGGTGAGCAAGGTAGCGTCATTTCCCTCATGAGAGATCTTGAGGGTATCCCAGATTTGCTTGGCGTTATCCAAGCCACTCACTTTATTATATTCATCCCTGCACAATGAGGCTAGAAGAACAGTAGTAGCTTGTGCATTCTTATGGATTTGCTCATTAATGAATATAGGACTATCCGAACTATTAAAGTGCATTCCACTATCTACAATCTCCCATATGCTAGGATGGAGAGAGAATAGGTGACTACGCATTTTGTGGCTCCAAAATCCGTAGTCCTCCCCATCAAAGTGTGGGGGCTTGCCGAGTGGAATAGAAAGCAAATGTGAATTTGAACTTTGCGGAATACGAGAGTAGTCAAAGGAAAAGTTAGAATTAACCGGTTTCCTTTGTTTGTCGTGGTCGTCGTCCTTTTGGGAAGAAGAGGACTCATCGCTGTCGTAGTAGACGATCTCCTTGATGCGTCTTGTCTTCTTCTTCTTCCCATCTCTTCGCTTGTGGCCCGAGCCCGAGTCATTGGACTTGTCATCCCTTGGCTCGTTGACGAAGGACTCCTTCTCCTTGTCGTTGATCACAATTCCCTTCCCCTTAGGGTCCATCTCTTCGGGCGGTTAGTCCCTTTCTTGAAGAGAGCGGCTCTGATACCAATTGAGAGCACCTAGAGGGGGGGGGGGGGGGTGAATAGGTGATCCTGTAAAACTTCAAAACTTAAGCCACAAAAACTTGTTAAGGGTTAGCACAAGTATGGCCAAGTGGCTAGAGAGGACTCGAAACACGATAACCACAAAAAGCAATCACAGAGTTGACACGGTGGTTATCCCGTGGTTCGGCCAAGTACAAAACTTGCCTACTCCACGTTGTGGCGTCCCAACGGACGAGAGTTGCACTCAACTCCTCTCAAGTGATCCAATGATCAACTTGAATACCACGGTGTTTTTCTTTCTTTTGATCTTTTCCCGTTTGCGAGGAATCTCCACAACTTGGAGTCTCTCGCCCTTACAATTGAGTTCACAAAGAAATACGGAGTAAGGTGGGAATGAGCAACGCACACAAGACTCGAAAATCAGAGCAACAACACGCACACAAGTCGCAACAAGAGCTCGCAACGCAACACAAAGAGTTCACAACTCCACAAGAGCTCTATATGCTATCACAATGAAACGAATGCGTGAGATTGATGTCTTGGTGCTTAGAAGAGTTGTAGGAATGCTTGGTGTTCTCCTCCATGCGCCTAGGGGTCCCTTTTATAGCCCCAAGGCAGCTGGGAGCCGTTGGGAACAAATCTGGAAGGCCATCTTTGCCTTCTGTCTCGTGGCGCACCGGACAGTCTGGTGCACACCGGACACTGTCCGGTGCCCGATTTGTTTCCTTAAATGGCGAAGCCGACCGTTGCCGACCGTTGCAGATCTGGCGCACCGGACAGTCCGGTGCACACCGGACAGTCCGGTGCTTCCTTCCGACCGTTGGCTCGGCCACGTGTCGCGCGCCGATCGCGCGGCCGACCGTTGGCCCGACCGACCGTTGGCTCACCGGACAGTCCGGTGCACACCGGACAGTCCGGTGAATTTTAGCCGAAGTCGCCGGAGAAAAAACCCGAGAGCGGCCTCTTCGGCCGAGGCAGCCTGGCGCACCGGACACTGTCCGGTGCACCACTGGACACTGTCCGGTGCACCACCGGACAGTCCGGTGCCCCAGACCGAAGCAGCCCCTTGGCTGTACACAGCCAAGTCTTCTCTTCTCTTCTTCTATCTGTTTCTAACACTTAGACAAATATATTAGTACACAAAACCAATGTACTAAGACTTAGAAACATACCTTTTCTCTAGATTTGCACTTTGTTCATCCATGAGCATATTTTCACATTTAAGCCCTTGTGTTTGCACTCAATCACCAAAATACTTAGAAATGGCCCAAGGGCACATTTCCCTTTCACGCCTTGCCCTTATGGGCCATAGCATAGGCTGAGAAGGTGGAGCAAGGCCGGCCACCATGTGACGCCGACTGCAAGAAAACTAACGAGATAGTTAGAAATAATATCTAATCCAGTGCTATATACCTAAATAAAAAAGAGGGCATACCCATGCTTCTGCATATTGGCCCAGGCTCCGGCTGCCTTGGTGGTGGGAGGGACCTTGCATCATCATACGCCGTTCCCGGCTAGCGTTGTGTGCCTTGTTCCACTCAGCCGAACACCACCTATCCACCATCTGCTCCCAGCACAGAGGATGTGCGGCGCACCAATATAGAATCATCTACAAAGTAAACAGGTAAAGTGCATATCAGAAGATAAAATAAAATTCATGCATGGAGTACTAGTACCAAACATGCATACTTTACCTGCAGGTACTGGTCCTTGGTTAACGACATGGTTCGGGCTTGCTGCTTGGTCACCCTCTCCCTAAGGACGGAGCCGTGGTAGCTGACGATGGCCTGGATTTGGGCCTCATAGTGCATGTCCACGACGAGCTTCTTACAGCTTGTGGTGGCCACCACATCTGTCCTAGCCTCGTATCCAGCCTCGCATCTGAAGAAATCCTGCATACAAAAACGATGTATCCATACATTATTTCAAGAATTTGCAACGAATGCGACATATTTTACATTATACTAAGACTTACCCACAACTCTTGCTTCACCCGCTCTGCCTTGTTATTGAATTCCCGGCCGTCCCGGTCTACTGCATCGGGGGCGACGGCGTAGTGGTCGAAGGTGTAGGCTGGGCCTGTCACTCCAGCGTACTCAACCAGTCTAGGGAAGTGTTCCCTGCACAGAAGGCCGAGGATGCCATTGGGGGGCGACGATGACCCCCAGCATAATCCACAACCGTCCAAAACCTGTCCAAGTGATAAATAAAAAGTATTAGTTTATATTATGATTTTGAACACATAATATGAACAAGAATGAAGAACATAAAGTTACATACCTCTCCCCATCCGGTCGAATCAAGTCGCCTATCCTGAAGTATGGGACGCTGAGGGAGACTCGCGGGACCTTGCAGGTAGATGCTCCTCGAACCTGAGGCACCAGAACCTGAGGCGGTCTACTGAGCTTCGTCATCGTCCTGCTGCTGGTCGTCGTCGTCCTACTGCGCCGCCTGCTGCTGGACAAGGTCGTCCTGATGCGCCGCCTACTGCTGGACAAGGTCGTCCTGCTGTGCCGCCTGCTCTGCCTCGTCCGCCGTCCTACTCCTCCTCCCCCTCCTCCTCCTCAGCCAATTACCGCCCACCATATTTGTCCAAAAACCTGCAATTAAGAGTAAACAAATAAGCACATATAAAAAGATGTATTTAAAAATAGGTGCGAAATAAAAAGCCATATAGCATTACATCGATTAAAATAATCTTCATATGTGTCGGGGTTAGCCGGATCATAACTCTCATCATCACTATCAACCATTTCAATCTCAACACCATCGGAAGACGCAAGTTCGTCATTAATGTCATTGCCTTCAAGGATTACTAAGTCATTATCATTTTGCACCTCATCCTCCTACTCATCAATAACCATTTCAATATCTACGTCCATTCCGATAGCTTCGGTTAAGTCTATCTCAAATCGCCCTTCTAGCCCATCTTCTTAGAAGAACTCTCCATCATATGTGTCCGGGTCTAAGTTGTAATCTTCATCGTTAGGAACAGGTAACCTACCGTGCGGTGATACCTTATACACAACATCCCAACCCTTAAGATGTTCTTTCGTTTGGCACACATATGGGAGATAATACACTTGTGTGGCTTATTGGGCCACGATATAGACATCGTCTCCTGGTAAGGTGGAATCTTGTCGAATTTCGACTATCCAAAGATTAGAATGTGTCCGTCTCGTCACTTGAGGGTCAAACCAATGACATTTGAATATCACTGGAGTAAGAGGTTTGGAACCATAAAAATTGAGCTCATATATTTCTTCGATTCGTCCAAAATAATCGACATCGTCAAGGCCGGGCGTAAAGACTCCAGAACACGTTGTTTTCTGATTGGGCCGACTTTTGTCGTAGTTTGTTGTGCGAAAACGGTATCCATTAATGTCATACCCAGAATATTTCTTGACCCTATAAGCAAAGCCGTTGGCTACTTGTCTCAACTCAGCACTCATAGACGGATCTCTTTGGCCCTTCAAGTATTCGCAAGTTAAAAGATGCTAAATTGAGTTTAAAGACATATCTCTTTTACAAACTAAGCACGTACCTTACATTTGAACCAGGAAATGAAATCGGGCAACCCATTTCTCGCACCCTTTCTAAGAAGAGTGTCATATTCCTGTGGAGTGGGGTCCCTTGATCGACACCAGAATTCATGAAGAAATTGTTCCATTTATGGCGTCACCTCTTCAAGGTTGGTCAATACATATAGCATGATATGCCGCCACTCTTCATGTGTCAGGGTCTTGGTGGTCGAGCCACTTGCGCTTCTGAGTTGGCCTCGAAATATGCTAAGGTTGTGACGGAACCTCCCAAGTAATTAGGCCCACCTACAGTTGTCCTTGTCCAACGGACATCAGACAACCCTGTAGGTGCCCCTGAACTACTTGACAAGTTCGGTATCTTTCCTTACCTCACCAGGAACGTCTCACCCATCTTGTAGACATTACAGGACATCGGAGATAAAGAAATGCGGAAGCGAATTACATAATCTTACATTTATTTCAAAAGTAAGCTTGAGTCATATTATTACAGACCAGCCTAAAAGTGAGTGCATAGGAGTAATATTATACAAACCAGGGGAGGCACAAGACTCCTCCCGATAAGCTAAAAGCAAAAGATCCTAAACGGAGGACCGAGTCCTCCCGTACTTCAGTCTTGATTTTCTTCTTTCGGAACCACCTTGGCACAGAAGTAGCAAAAGTCTGCTACTTCCTCACCTAAAAACAACGAAGGGATAAACCCTGAGTATGGAATACTCAGCAAGTCTTACCCGACTAAAGAAAAGACTCTCAAGGGTATGCTGGTTATGTGGGAGTCAAGGTAAGGCTTTTCAATATCCAAAGACTCTGTTTTGCAGAAATGCTTACTAAAGTGGATCCTTAAAATCCAATTTTATTTGTCAAGTTAAGTAAAATTACCTGCCACTAGAGTTCTTTCTACCCTAGTTCAATCACTGGTCCTGCACTAGCCAATTTCTTAACAAAAACCCATCATCTTTAGTGGAATGCTACGTGTAAGTCAGTGGCCAAGTCTCCATAACCGCGGAGGTACGGCGATCCGAATCGATTATACTCAGCTGAGGATCTCCGATCACACGACATATGTAGCACTTAACCCTTGCATATGTCAACCCGCCACCGGGGTTCTTAAGACCGGATCAGGTTCACGCAAACCGAGAGCACAGATACACCACCGTCCAGCCTCTTGCCACGGAGGGTACACGCTACTCTCGCCACCGCTCCACTCCCATTTCGTGGTATCTTATTCCGGCCTTAGTCTGCCCGAGGCAAGGCTTACCCATGACGAGGCATGTGACCAGTTAAAGGGTCCTCGGTCAGCAGGCCTACATCGAGACGGTCCTTAATTGACTCAGACGGAGACACTACACCGAGACTCTCTCTTCTCGTGCAAGTCACCCGCCCGGTCTCAGCTTAATCATTTACCCCAAAATTTGGTACCTGGCAGAGGTACATCTTTTCCGATGTTGGACCCATCATGGCCATGATGGATCCACCATCAAGTTTTATTTTTGAAAACATCCCACCCACTTTTGCCACATCATATTTGGTAAAAACAAAACCTTTTGTTTTTCTAAAGCAAAGCTAAGCAAAGTAAAACCTTTTGTAAAAACAGGATTTCAAGGGGGGGTAATCAAGATCAAGGAAGGTAATGCAGGAATTGTTTAACAATCAACTCCTATAACTTAATGCAGCAAGCAAGTGAGAAAAATTTTAAAACATCAAGGGAGGTGGCAAATGCACCGGGGCTTGCCTTCGTTAACAGGTGATTCAGGCTCGGATCCACAAATGTCGAAGCAGAAACTATTCCTGGCCTGAGTGTCCAAAGGTGGTTGCACTTGCTCTTCAGTTACTTCTATCTCTTCTTCTCGTTCTACTCATAACCATACATAAGTATAAGAATGGATGCCATGGGATGCTCATGAGGATGCAAAGACAACATAAACTTATTATTTATGTCTTGAATACAACTTGCCTTCACGGAGTTCCGGGAACTTAGGGTTTCCGGAGTCGGTAAAGGAGTTCATAGGGCAGGGGGGGGTGTTTTGGGGTTTGGTGATCAAACAAGGTCCAAATCAATTCAAACTCTACCCAAGGCTTCTAAATATTATGTAACGCTCATATAAAAATTTTGGGCATTTTAGGACCTATCAATTATTTTCTAAAAATCTATAATCAAGACTTTTAACTACTTTAAATACCCTAAAATTTCTTACTTTCACTAAAAATCACCAACTTATTTTTGTTAAATACTATAGAAAATAACAAACCTAGGAAAATTAGTTTCACAATTTTAGCATTTCTCTACATTTTTCTACACATTTCTAAAGTTTTCCTGAAAAAGAAAAAGGAAAAGGGATAAACAGAACTGGGCCGATTCTGGCCCAGACGGCCCAAGCCTCAGAGGAAACGGGGCGCGCCCGCGCCCGCGAGGGAGGCTTTGCGCAGAGGCCCTCGAGGTTTTATCTAACAGGAAGCGGGTTCGGTTACTATTTCCTGGGGTCACTGACATTTCACAAAAAGGTCCCCGGGTTCTTGTCAATTCACAACTCGCAGTCCCCGACGGCGTTCAAGCACGGCCGCGCTCCGGCGAGCAACTACGCCGGCCGATTGGGGCTAAGACCAGTGCTAATCTTCGGCTGAGACCAAATCCGAGTCCCCATGAACGTTTTCCCCAACTTAATTGCACGATTGGTGGACTAGGGAGCTCCGGCCACGGTGGCCGTAAGCAAAGCGGCAATAAGGTTGTGTTCCCGGCGATGGGCACCGGTCTAGTTCAATTAAAGGGGTCGGGGAGCATCATAGAGGCATGAGAATGCTCAAACGAGGAAGAAAAGGGCGGGCACTGACCGGAGTTGGGCTGGCGACGGTGAGTTCACTTCTACGGCGGCGGAGAACCGATTTGGGGGCAATGCGAAATTCAGGCGAGCTGGTGGGCAATCGGGTGTGGGAACGGGTGCTAAAGCTTCACAATTTCATGGCGCAACTAGCCCTGCCCTCAATTTATAGGCTCCGAGAGCGGTGGCTCTCAATTTGACCGCGATGCGTCGTCGGCCGGAGAGGAGGAAGAAGCACTGGCTTCGCGGGTACGTGGCCAACGACGTGGCAGTAACTCTGGTGAGCCACGGAGGGTTCAGAGAAGGTCATGGCGACACGGTGAAAGTGTAGAGCCACGCGGCACTCGGCCGAGAGGCGGCGGTCGACGGCGAGCGCTTTACCGCGGGCGGTGAGCTAGAGGAGATGTACCGTGGCCGAGCGGGGTGACTTCCAGCTCACCGGTGACGAGGACCTTACCGCGACGGACTTATCCAGTGACCGCCGAGCACGAATCACGGCGAGCGGTAATCGACGGCGACGGTCACCGGCGATGGGCAGGGGGGGTGAACCTGTGATCTTCTTCAGTACTGTACCATGGCATTGCTTCATCAGGGCTTCTGACCGAGCGATTTTAGAGTCAGTTTTCTCCAGATTTCATGTGACAATAGGTCCAAGTCTCTGCACCAAAGTTGTAGTGCTACATACCAGCTACAACTCAACTATAGGACTTGATCACATTTGAGCACTGGATCATGCTCAAAACCCAGCTTGAAGTCGAGGTCAGTTCACTGCTAGTCTGAAAATTCAGACATAACAGCCTGACAGCCCAACTTTAGGCTTGGTTTTCTCCAAATTCTTCTTAACAACTAAGCTTACAACCTTAAGCAAAGTTGTTCTCCTATAATTGGTCTTCAACTTTGATGTGGTAACCTAGGGTAAAAACCCTATACTTTGTAAGTTACAAAGCCCCAAGGTTGAGCCCATTCACTGATTTTCAGACTTAGAGCAAAACTCAAATGAAGTCCATTTTGCATTTAAGTCCAAAACTTTGGGGTTTTGCTTTCAAGTCCACATTTTTGTGAACCAAAGGACTTAAGAAACCTATTTGGCTTGGTTTTTGCACTTTAGCCCAAAAGTGGACTAATTTTGCATATAAGCCCCTAGGGTTTGGTTTAGGGTTTTCCAGGGTTCCAATTAGGGTTTCTGGTATCTCAGGGGTATAAAAATGATTCAAGCTTATCCTTAGGGTCATTTTATAACTTTTACCCTAAAGTATTTAGGTTTTCTTAACTTGGGTAAAGTTTTACCCCTATAATCCCCATTTAGGGTTAAGTTCCTTAACTAGGGTTCTAGTTGCAAAACACTTAAAACAATACAACTTGTTTGAATTTTTTGCCTAGTGAATGCACTCTAGGTGTGTCAAACATATGCAATGCCAATGCTATGATGCCATGCTCAAGTTTTAGTTATAGTAACACCAGGGGTGTTACATCCTTCCCCCCATAAAAGAATCTCGTCCCGAGATTAAAAATCCTAGGGTAAGTAATGGTAAAGGAAACGCATCACATTTTTATTTCCTTATTTTTGGTACAAGACAGGGGTGATGTGGGGGTTACTTCTTTATTACAACAGCTATACAGGCTTTACAATTTACATGAGGCTAGAAAGCCTGGGAAATTCTTATCTAAAAAGTCTTGGGTTTCCCATGTAGCCTCATCTTCCGAATGCTGGTTCCACTGTATCTTGTAGAATTTGAGAGTCTTTCTTCGGGTGACCCTGTCCTTTTGATCCAGAACTCGAAGAGGATGTTTCGAGTATGTTAAGTCTGGTTCCAGGACAACATCAGTCACTTCAACGGTTCGATCAGGAACCCGAAGACACTTCTTCAATTGTGACACGTGGAACACATTGTGCACAGCAGACAATGTTTCGGGGAGCTGAAGTCGATACGCCACTGGCCCATATCTTTCTAGAATAAGAAAAGGACCAATATATCGTGGTGCAAGTTTTCCTTTAACTCCGAAACGCGATACGCCCTTCATTGGTGAGACCTTCAAGTAGACATAGTCCCCTTCCAGGAAATATAAGGGCATTCGCCGTTTGTCTGCATAACTCTTTTGCCGTGCTTGAGCTTTCTTCATATTATGGATAATTCTCTGAACCTTTTCTTCAACCTCTTTCACCATATCAGGTCTAAAGAAGTATCTTTCTCCAGGTTCAGACCAATTTAGCGGAGTCCGACACCGTCGTCCATATAAAGCTTCAAAGGGTGCCATCTTAATACTTTCTTGATAACTATTATTGTATGAAAACTCCGCCAAAGGTAAACATTCATCCCATTTTAGTGAGAAATCCAGGACACATGCCCGTAGCATATCTTCAAGTATTTGGTTCACTCTCTCAGTTTGTCCACCGGTTTGAGGATGATAGGCCGAACTGTGGAGCAGTTTAGTACCCAGGGATTTATGAAGTTCTTCCCAAAACTTGGATACGAATTGAGGTCCACGATCCGACACTATGGTCTTTGGAACACCATGCAAACTGAGAATACGGGCAATGTACAATTGGGCGTAGACAGTAACCGGGGAATTTGTCTTGACCGGCAGAAAGTGAGCAATCTTTGTAAGTCGATCAACAATCACCCAGATAGAGTCATATCCTTTTGCGGTCCTGGGCAATCCCACAATGAAGTCCATGCTTATGTCTTCCCATTTCCATGTTGGTATTGATAATGACTGCAATGGACCGGCAGTTTTCATGTGTATGGCCTTGACACGTCTGCAGGTGTCGCATTTAGCCACATAGCGTGCAATTTCAATCTTCATTTTTGTCCACCAGTAATGTTGCTTTAAGTCTTGATACATCTTAGTGCTTCCGGGATGAATAGAATAACGACTAAGATGTGCTTCATCCAAAATTTGCTGGCGGAGCTCTTCGTTCTTTGGCACAACTATGCGGTTTTTAAACCATATCACACCTTGATCGTCTTCTTTGAAACACTTGGCTGTTCCAGCCCTTATCTTTTCTCGTATGTGCTTCATACCCCGATTATCTTTTTGAGCATCAATTATTCTTTGCAAAATGATTGACTCAAGCCTTAACTGATTTAGAGTCCCTTGTTGAATGATCCCCAGGTTTAGCTTTTCCATTTCCTGACACAAAGTGTTCTCGAAGATCTTCGCCATAAGACAGTGGCAGGAAGTCTTACGACTCAATGCATCTGCTACCACATTGGCCTTGCCTAGGTGATAATGGATCTCCAGTTCATAGTCCTTGATGAGCTCAAGCCATCGTCTTTGTCTCATATTCAACTCTGACTGGGTGAAGATGTACTTCAAACTTTTATGATCTGTATATATGTGACAGATATTACCCAGCAGATAGTGACGCCAAATCTTTAGGGCATGAACCACAGCAGCTAACTCCAGATCATGAGTTGGATAGTGCTCCTCATGTCGGCGCAACTGCCTTGAAGCATACGCAATCACTCGGCCCTCTTGCATCAGTACACAGCCGAGCCCACTGCCCGATGCATCACAATATACGTCAAAAGGTTTAGTGATGTCCGGTTGAGCTAATACCGGAGCAGTGGTCAATAGTGTCTTCAGTTGTTCAAAGGCTTCATTGCACTTAGAAGACCAATTGAACTTAATGTCATTCTTCAACAAACTTGTGATTGGCTTCACAAGCTTAGAAAAATCTGGTATGAATCTGCGATAGTACTCAGCTAGTCCAAGAAAACTCCGGACTTGGTGAACAGTTGTTGGGGGTTTCCACTCCAGAATATCTTTGACCTTGCTAGGATCTACCGCAATTCCTTGAGCCGATAACACGTGCCCCAAAAATTGAATTTCTTCCAGCCAGAACGCGCACTTGCTGAACTTGGCATAAAGCTGATGTTCCCTGAGGCGCGTCAATACAATCCGTAAATGCTGAGCATGGTCCTCTTCATTCTTGGAATATATCAAGATATCATCAATGAAGACTACCACGAATTTGTCCAATTCAGGCATGAATACCGAGTTCATTAGATAAGTGAAATGGGCAGGAGCATTTGTGAGCCCGAAAGACATCACCAAGTATTCAAACAATCCATACCGCGTAGTGAATGCGGTCTTCGGTATATCCTCGGGCCGAATACGGATCTGATGATAGCCCGACCTGAGATCAATTTTAGAAAATACCCTCGCCCCAGTTAGTTGATCAAATAAGATGTCGATTCTTGGAAGAGGGTACTTATTCTTGATGGTGACCTCATTCAGGGGCCGATAGTCCACGCACATGCGCAAGGTTTGATCCTTCTTCTTCACAAAGATGGCGGGACAACCCCACGGGGACGAGCTTGGCCGGATAAATCCCTTATTCAGCAGGTCTTGTAATTGAATCTTCAATTCTGCCAATTCATTAGGGGGCATACGGTACGATCTTCGAGAAATCGGAGCCGTACCGGGCTTTAGCTCAATCACAAATTCTACCTCTCTTTCAGGGGGTAGTCCCGGCAAATCTTCTGGAAATACATCTGGAAACTCACATACTACCGGAATGTTCTTGATCTCCGGTACAATGGCTTCATAGACTCTACCAGAAGCTTTGGCTGGATTGGTTGCGGGGAGAGTCAAAAGAATGTCTTCTTGGTTATAGCTCAACCTGACGGTTCTGAATTCAGTGTTGAGGATTGCCTTATATTGGGTTAGCCAATTCATTCCCAAAATTACATCTATATCCTGGCCCTTCAGAACAATCATGTTAGCAGGAAAGTTCCGTCCGGCCATTGTTACTGGCACACCATAGGCCACTTCTTTAGTATAAATGTGTCCCCCAGGTGAATGAATTTTAAATCCCTCCTTTGATTCATGGTATGCAATATGATGTTGTTCCACAAACTTCTTGCTAATAAATGTATGTGAAGCACCAGAATCAAAAAGAATTATTGCAGGGTGACTGGCCACAGGGAACGTACCCATCATCACCGGCTCTCCCTCCGGTGTGGTAGCCACTTGCGTATAATATACTCGCCCCGTTTTCTTGGTATTCTTGCCCGAAGTACTTCCCTTGCCTGGAGCTGAATTTCCCGATCCTTGCTGATTATTAGCCTGATTTTGCCTTGGATAGGGACAATCTTTAATAAAATGCCCAGATTTGCCACAGGTAAAACATCCAGTTGAAGAACTTGGCAGCGCAGGGAATCGAGTGCCTGGGGCACCCGGCTGTTTTGGGGTAGTGGGAGTATTATTGGGGCGGATAATAATAGGCTGCTTGAAGGGAAATGAAGGTGGACGAGAAAAAGGGCGATTTTGGTTTGAGGGTCGAATCACAAACCGTGGTTTCTTCGCCTGGCCCTGATTAGGCCGCTCACCACCGAATCCCTTAGTCTTTCCAGAATTTGCATATTTGGCCTCCACAGATAAGGCTGTGCTGACAGCCTTTCCATAAGTAAGATCAATACATGCAGCCATTTTTCGCTGCATCCGGTCGTTCAGTCCTCTCATAAAACAATTCTTCTTTTTCAAATCCGTATTCACCTGATCAATTGCGTACTGTGACAGGTGATTGAACTTGTTGAGGTATTGAGTGATGGTATCTCCGCCTTGCTTCAGTTTCATAAACTCTTCTTGTTTCATGTGTAGCACTCCCTCAGGAATGTAATGCTCGCGGAATGCTGCTTTGAACTCGTTCCATGTAATTTGATGGTTGTCCGGCTGGATGGCCACAAAGTTCCCCCACCAAGTACTGGCAGGTCCTCGGAGTTGCTGTGCTGCAAACAGTGGCTTCTGTACTTCCGAACAGCGTAGAAGGCCAAACTTCTGCTCTATGACCCGTATCCATTCGTCGGCCTCGAGCGGGTCTTCTGCTTTGATGAAGAGAGGCGGACGAGTCTCAGAGAAATCTAGATAAGTGGTCTCACGGGGACCTTGTTGGAATCCTCTTCCTGCTTGTTGAAGCTGTTGCTGACCCGCCATCTCCCTCAGGAAGCGGGTGTTGTCGGCTGTAGCGTTCACCAAGGCAGCAATTGCCTCGACAAGCGTGGGTGGAACGGGAGGCGGATTCGGGGTAACGTCCCGACCCCCGGATGTTCTGGCTGCATCCTGTGCACGAGTCCTGGTCGGCATCTGAGGCAAAAACATTTGAATAAACATAATATGCCCAAGGAAACCTTCCGTTTTACATTACTATGAAGAGTAATGATACAGACTCAATATTACATAACAGGATACAATACCCATTATACAAAAGTTCAACCTATTAACAGGATACAATACCCATTATATAACAATACACCCTACAATACCCTACAATACCCTTCAATACACTACTCTACTTCTATTACACCCTTATTCCTGCTTGCCATCAGTCTTGGCGGCTTCATCGTCAGGTGTGGGAGTCCAGACATCTACCAACCTCAAGGAAGGAGGAGGCTCAAAAAGGTCTAACTCCCCACCCAGCGCACGTCCCGCAACGTGAGATGGTCCAGCTTCTGCCTCAGCAGGTGGTGCAGGCTCACTTGGGTGTAGTTGTGAGTATAATATATGGACTTCCTCGTGCAAAGTGTTGCAGTAAACCTGCAGGTTATCAACAGTCGAGCTAAGTTCTTTAACTCGGGCCTGAGCCCTTGCTTCCTTAGCACACATTAGCAAACGAGACTGCACGGCCCAGTCAAGAGCTAAGTCTCGATCAGCGAGTTGATCCTGCAGATGTCGGATGTCCCTTCGTAGTTCGTTGATTCTATCACCGTCAGCGACCCAAGCATCAGTCCTATGTTGAAGTGCTGCTTGAAGTCGACTCACACGAGCTTCAAGGTCTCCGATCGGGTCGTTGCTTCCACTGCTGCTACTTTCATGTCGGGGAGCCAATTGATGCCGAGGCACCCCAATTGGTCCCGTGGACTTGCGTGCCATTAGCCTGGTACGTGGCGGCATCTTTTCTAAGGGGGAAAATGTTATTAGTATAGTGCTTAGCATGATGCATGTATAATTACAGAATCAACCTTAGTCGATTCACCTTCTATATGTTGCACTCTTCCTATCTGGTCTTTAAGATAGACTCTTCAGAATACTTAGGTAAGAGGAGAAAAGAATTTTTAGGTAAGACTCTTAAAAATCCTTTTGAAGATGCTTCATAATATCTGCCAAGAAGGGCTACGCTCCGATACCAGCTGTGACGGAACCTCCCAAGTAATTAGGCCCACCTACAGTTGTCCTCGTCCAACGGACATCAGACAACCCTGTAGGTGCCCCTGAACTACTTGACAAGTTCGGTATCTTTCCTTACCTCACCAGGAACGTCTCACCCATCTTGTAGACATTACAGGACATCGGAGATAAAGAAATGCGGAAGCGAATTACATAATCTTACATTTATTTCAAAAGTAAGCTTGAGTCATATTATTACAGACCAGCCTAAAAGTGAGTGCATAGGAGTAATATTATACAAACCAGGGGAGGCACAAGACTCCTCCCGATAAGCTAAAAGCAAAAGATCCTAAACGGAGGACCGAGTCCTCCCGTACTTCAGTCTTGATTTTCTTCTTTCGGAACCACCTTGGCACAGAAGTAGCAAAAGTCTGCTACTTCCTCACCTAAAAACAACGAAGGGATAAACCCTGAGTATGGAATACTCAGCAAGTCTTACCCGACTAAAGAAAAGACTCTCAAGGGTATGCTGGTTATGTGGGAGTCAAGGTAAGGCTTTTCAATATCCAAAGACTCTGTTTTGCAGAAATGCTTACTAAAGTGGATCCTTAAAATCCAATTTTATTTGTCAAGTTAAGTAAAATTACCTGCCACTAGAGTTCTTTCTACCCTAGTTCAATCACTGGTCCTGCACTAGCCAATTTCTTAACAAAAACCCATCATCTTTAGTGGAATGCTACGTGTAAGTCAGTGGCCAAGTCTCCATAACCGCGGAGGTACGGCGATCCGAATCGATTATACTCAGCTGAGGATCTCCGATCACACGACATATGTAGCACTTAACCCTTGCATATGTCAACCCGCCACCGGGGTTCTTAAGACCGGATCAGGTTCACGCAAACCGAGAGCACAGATACACCACCGTCCAGCCTCTTGCCACGGAGGGTACACGCTACTCTCGCCACCGCTCCACTCCCATTTCGTGGTATCTTATTCCGGCCTTAGTCTGCCCGAGGCAAGGCTTACCCATGACGAGGCATGTGACCAGTTAAAGGGTCCTCGGTCAGCAGGCCTACATCGAGACGGTCCTTAATTGACTCAGACGGAGACACTACACCGAGACTCTCTCTTCTCGTGCAAGTCACCCGCCCGGTCTCAGCTTAATCATTTACCCCAATATTTGGTACCTGGCAGAGGTACATCTTTTCCGATGTTGGACCCATCATGGCCATGATGGATCCACCATCAAGTTTTATTTTTGAAAACATCCCACCCACTTTTGCCACATCATATTTGGTAAAAACAAAACCTTTTGTTTTTCTAAAGCAAAGCTAAGCAAAGTAAAACCTTTTGTAAAAACAGGATTTCAAGGGGGGGTAATCAAGATCAAGGAAGGTAATGCAGGAATTGTTTAACAATCAACTCCTATAACTTAATGCAGCAAGCAAGTGAGAAAAATTTTAAAACATCAAGGGAGGTGGCAAATGCACCGGGGCTTGCCTTCGTTAACAGGTGATTCAGGCTCGGATCCACAAATGTCGAAGCAGAAACTATTCCTGGCCTGAGTGTCCAAAGGTGGTTGCACTTGCTCTTCAGTTACTTCTATCTCTTCTTCTTGTTCTACTCATAACCATACATAAGTATAAGAATGGATGCCATGGGATGCTCATGAGGATGCAAAGACAACATAAACTTATTATTTATGTCTTGAATACAACTTGCCTTCACGGAGTTCCGGGAACTTAGGGTTTCCGGAGTCGGTAAAGGAGTTCATAGGGCAGGGGGGGTGTTTTGGGGTTTGGTGATCAAACAAGGTCCAAATCAATTCAAACTCTACCCAAGGCTTCTAAATATTATGTAACGCTCATATAAAAATTTTGGGCATTTTAGGACCTATCAATTATTTTCTAAAAATCTATAATAAAGACTTTTAACTACTTTAAATACCCTAAAATTTCTTACTTTCACTAAAAATCACCAACTTATTTTTGTTAAATACTATAGAAAATAACAAACCTAGGAAAATTAGTTTCACAATTTTAGCATTTCTCTACATTTTTCTACACATTTCTAAAGTTTTCCTGAAAAAGAAAAAGGAAAAGGGATAAACAGAACTGGGCCGATTCTGGCCCAGACGGCCCAAGCCTCAGAGGAAACGGGGCGCGCCCGCGCCCGCGAGGGAGGCTTTGCGCAGAGGCCCTCGAGGTTTTATCTAACAGGAAGCGGGTTCGGTTACTATTTCCTGGGGTCACTGACATTTCACAAAAAGGTCCCCGGGTTCTTGTCAATTCACAACTCGCAGTCCCCAACGGCGTTCAAGCACGGCCGCGCTCCGGCGAGCAACTACGCCGGCCGATTGGGGCTAAGACCAGTGCTAATCTTCGGCTGAGACCAAATCCGAGTCCCCATGAACGTTTTCCCCAACTTAATTGCACGATTGGTGGACTAGGGAGCTCCGGCCACGGTGGCCGTAAGCAAAGCGGCAATAAGGTTGTGTTCCCGGCGATGGGCACCGGTCTAGTTCAATTAAAGGGGTCGGGGAGCATCACAGAGGCATGAGAATGCTCAAACGAGGAAGAAAAGGGCGGGCACTGACCGGAGTTGGGCTGGCGACGGTGAGTTCACTTCTACGGCGGCGGAGAACCGATTTGGGGGCAATGCGAAATTCAGGCGAGCTGGTGGGCAATCGGGTGTGGGAACGGGTGCTAAAGCTTCACAATTTCATGGCGCAACTAGCCCTGCCCTCAATTTATAGGCTCCGAGAGCGGTGGCTCTCAATTTGACCGCGATGCGTCGTCGGCCGGAGAGGAGGAAGAAGCACTGGCTTCGCGGGTACGTGGCCAACGACGTGGCAGTAACTCCGGTGAGCCACGGAGGGTTCAGAGAAGGTCATGGCGACACGGTGAAAGTGTAGAGCCACGCGGCACTCGGCCGAGAGGCGGCGGTCGACGGCGAGCGCTTTACCGCGGGCGGTGAGCTAGAGGAGATGTACCGTGGCCGAGCGGGGTGACTTCCAGCTCACCGGTGACGAGGACCTTACCGCGACGGACTTATCCAGTGACCGCCGAGCACGAATCACGGCGAGCGGTAATCGACGGCGACGGTCACCGGCGATGGGCAGGGGGGGTGAACCTGTGATCTTCTTCAGTACTGTACCATGGCATTGCTTCATCAGGGCTTCTGACCGAGCGATTTTAGAGTCAGTTTTCTCCAGATTTCATGTGACAATAGGTCCAAGTCTCTGCACCAAAGTTGTAGTGCTACATACCAGCTACAACTCAACTATAGGACTTGATCACATTTGAGCACTGGAACATGCTCAAAACCCAGCTTGAAGTCGAGGTCAGTTCACTGCTAGTCTGAAAATTCAGACATAACAGCCTGACAGCCCAACTTTAGGCTTGGTTTTCTCCAAATTCTTCTTAACAACTAAGCTTACAACCTTAAGCAAAGTTGTTCTCCTATAATTGGTCTTCAACTTTGATGTGGTAACCTAGGGTAAAAACCCTATACTTTGTAAGTTACAAAGCCCCAAGGTTGAGCCCATTCACTGATTTTCAGACTTAGAGCAAAACTCAAATGAAGTCCATTTTGCATTTAAGTCCAAAACTTTGGGGTTTTGCTTTCAAGTCCACATTTTTGTGAACCAAAGGACTTAAGAAACCTATTTGGCTTGGTTTTTGCACTTTAGCCCAAAAGTGGACTAATTTTGCATATAAGCCCCTAGGGTTTGGTTTAGGGTTTTCCAGGGTTCCAATTAGGGTTTCTGGTATCTCAGGGGTATAAAAATGATTCAAGCTTATCCTTAGGGTCATTTTATAACTTTTACCCTAAAGTATTTAGGTTTTCTTAACTTGGGTAAAGTTTTACCCCTATAATCCCCATTTAGGGTTAAGTTCCTTAACTAGGGTTCTAGTTGCAAAACACTTAAAACAATACAACTTGTTTGAAATTTTTGCCTAGTGAATGCACTCTAGGTGTGTCAAACATATGCAATGCCAATGCTATGATGCCATGCTCAAGTTTTAGTTATAGTAACACCAGGGGTGTTACAAAGGTTCGATTCATTATCGCCATCATTGTAACGAGGGGGTGGATTATGCACGCTCGGCAGTTTGTCACCATAATAAGTTGTTGTGAAGTTTGACACCTCCTCTAGAATGTATGCCTCTGCAATGGAAGCCTCGATTTTGCATTTATTTCTACATTTCTTTCGAATAGTCTTTAGACATCTCTCGATTGGATAACACCAACGTCCCTGCACGGGCCCCCCCATTCGTGCCTCATAGGGGAGATGAAGAATCAAATGCTACATTGGATTGAAGAAGCCAGGTGGAAATATCTTCTCAAGCTTACACAGTAACACAGGTGCCAATCTTTCCAAGTCTGCACACGGTCCGAGATAACTCTTTTGCACAAAGCTGACGGAAGAAATAGCTCAACTCTGAAAGCGCTAGCCAGACATGCTCAGGGACATAGCCTCGAACCATCGCACGAAGAATCCGTTCAATCCATATGTGGAAGTCATGACTCTTTATCCCTAAGACTCGCATAGTAGATAAGTTTACCCCCTACTCAGGTTAGCTGCATACCCATCAGGGAACATCAACATCTTGATCCACTTAAGTACTTCCTTCCTCTGGGCCCTGCTTAGGACGAAATCGGCCTTAGGCCTTCTCCACGTCTTTTTGCCACTTGGCGGCTTCATCTCTAGGTTTGGTCTATCACATAACGCTGCCAGATCCACTCTTGCCTTTACGTTGTCCTTTGACTTATCAGGAATGTCCATAATTGTTGCCCACAGTGCCTCGGCAACATTCTTTTCAGTGTGCATCACGTCAATGTTGTGTGGAAGGAGCAGGTCGTCATAATAGGGGAGTCGAGTCAAGCCAGACTTATGTGTCCACATATGCTGCTCACCATATCCCACAAAACCACCTTCTGTATTGGCCACGAGCCCATTTATCTGTTGACGAATTTCGGCACCAGTCATCGTTGCAGGTGGGCGGTCTGTCACTATGACACCTTTCGTAAAGTTCTTGATGTCTAGGCGGAATGGATGGTCAGGAGGGAGAAATTGTCGATGTTTATCGAAGGAAGAATATTTGCCACCCCTTTTCAACCAAATGAACCTGAGAGCTTCCTTGCAAACTAGGCATGGGAACTTACCGTGAACACACCAGGCGTAGAATAGCCCATACGCCGGTAAGTCATGCATGGAGTACTGGTACCAAACATGCATTCTAAAGTTTGTCTTCGTAGCTCGGTCATACGTCCATACCCCTTCCTCCCAGGCACGTACCAATTCATCGATCAAAGGCTCCATGTACACGCCCATTTTATTCCCTAGGTGTCCGGGAATTATCAACGACACAAATATATTCTGCCTTTGAAAGCACACACCAGGGGGGAGATTGATTGGGATAACAAACACGGGCCAACATGTGTACGGGGCAGCGCTCATTCCATAGGGATTGAACCCATCTGTGGCCAACGCAACACGTACATTACGAGCCTCTTCGGCTTTCTTACGGTGAATGGCATCAAAGTGTTTCCATGCTTCACCATCGGATGTGTGCACCATCTTGTCAGGATTGTATCGTTTTCCATTTTTGTGCCATGTCATCTATTTTGTGGATTCCTCTGTCATGTACAGACGCTGGATCCTCGGTATGAACAGAAGGTACCGTAGGATTGTCAAGGGGATGTCGAGCTGCCTCTTCTGTCCATCACCAGAGTCTACCTCCATGAACCTAGACAATTTACACTTGGGACGGTACTTTGCCTCCGCATATTCTTTCCTAAATAGCACGCAGCCCTTCGGACAAGCATGAATATGCTCATACGTCATCTTGAGTGCACGAAGGAGTTTCTGTGCCTCGTACATGCTCTTTGGCAGAACGTGATCATCCGGAAGCAGGCTCCCAATAACCGTCAACAAGCCATCAAATGCGTCTCTGCTCATGCTGTACTGCGACTTGAACGCCATTACACGCCCAATGGCATCCAGTTGAGAAACCTTTGTCTGGTCGTGAAGGGGCTTCTGTGCCGTGTCAAACATGTCGTAGAACGCCTTTGCAGTCAGCTCTGGCTCGTCATCCATACATCCTCCCGTGTACTGTGCCTCCTGATTGTCGTTCAACATATCCGCTACCCCCGCATCCGCGTCATAATCCTCGACACGTTGTCTCAGCACCTCCTCTCTCGTACGATGCGCTTCACCATGAAAGATCCACCGAGTATAGCCCGACGTAAATTCATTCTTCCAAATATGTTCTACCATGGCCTTCTTTGGTTTTCTTTTCTGGTTGGCACATTTGCTGCACGGGCATGAGACTAGACTCGCTCCTTTAGCAGCTTCGCCATATGCTCGTTCCACGAAATCATCGGTCTTTCTAATCCATTCAGTGGTGACATCGTTTCTTCCTCTACGGCCCGTGTACATCCACTCACGGTCCTCCATACTCTAACAGAAGCCTAACAATAGAAAATTTCGGCAGCACCTCCCCTGCACGGGAAGGTTTATAAAACCTGCAAATAAAAATATCAGCACGATGGCTGACAACCACGCATATTTCAACGACACGATGGTCGGCAATCACATTTATATATTCAATCCACTCCATAGCCACATGCAAACTACATTTATATTTTAATCAAATCATTGCCGAGTGTCAAGTGCTATCACTTAATATCAAACCTAACAATTTCATATAACCATATGTAGACCAACTACATATATATAACTATATGTAATTATTTCATATAACATAATAATAATAATAAAATCTATCACATGTAATTGCATATAACCATATTAGATCGTATACCTTAGCCAGAGCGGCGGTGGTTGGCAGAGATGGCCGAAGCGGGGAGGATGGCGCGAGATTGACGGGGTCGAGGGCCGGAGTGTCAGAGATGGCGCGATGCGCGTGGCCGGCAGCGCGCGGGTGGCAGGGCGCAGGGCGGCGGCGCGTGGCCCGGCGGTGTGGGGGCGGCGCGCTGGGCTGGCGGGGCGAGGGGCGGCGCGCGTGGCCGGAGGGCGCAGGGGTGGCGGCGTGCGGGCCGGCGGCGTGGGGGCAGCACGAGGGCCGGCGGCGGGGGGCGGCGCAGTGTGGGAGATAGAGAGTGAGCGAAGAGAAGAAGAGGAAGACGACCAGTGTATTATTCAGCGGCTTTGCCGAGTGCCAGATCGCGGGCACTCGGTAAAGAATATTTTAAAAATTTAAAAATATATTTTGCCGAGTGCCGCGGATATGGTACTCGGCAAAGACCTTTTTGCCGAGTGCCGACTGACAGGCACTCGACAAAACCTTAACGTATTGTTTTTGCCGAGTGCCCGCCAGCTGGCACTCGACAAAGACAGCTTTGCCAAGTGTCTTCTCTGGACACTCGGCAAAGTATGTTTTTTATTTTTTTCTTTTCCCAACCAAACTTTTTGTGGTATGTTCCTACACTATGTAGACCTACATGTACCATTTTGGGACAATTATAAAAGTGTTTTCAATAGCTAGTAGATTTAGTTCGTTTATTTGAATTTCTTCAGAAAATTCAGATTTGAACTGCATTGCACTTGAAACTTGGAAAACCGTGCATGCAAAAATGATATTTATGTTAGTTAACACAAGTTACGACCGATTTCACGAGCAGACCAGAACCTTCGAGCACCATGCTCACTAAACATGACCGTGAACTTGCCATCCAGTTGTTTAAAATTTGTATAAAACACAAACAAAGTCAGAAAATCATGAAACTTGTCCACGTGTCATGATATCATATATAGAGCCTGTGATAAAAATTTGAGAAAGTTTCGAGAAAGCTGTGATGCACTATGTGTAGAAACCTAAGAGATCCACATTGAAACTCTATGATTTCATGTGTAGATCTCTTAGGTTTCTACACATAGTGCATCACAGTTTTCTCGAAACTTTTTCAAATTTTTATCACAACCTCTACATATGATATCATGACACGTGGGTAAGTTTCATGATTTTTCTGACTTTATTTGGGTAAGTTTCATGATTTTCTGACTTTATTTTCTGACTTTGCCGAGAGCCACCTTTGCCAAGTGTTTGCCACTCGGCAAACTTGTCTTTACCGAGTGTATTTCTGTACCGAGTGTCCTGCACTCGGTAAACGAAATCGTTACTGTCGGGGACCATAATTAGGGGTACC
Organism: Zea mays; assembly: GCF_902167145.1. Classification (NCBI taxonomy): domain Eukaryota; kingdom Viridiplantae; phylum Streptophyta; class Magnoliopsida; order Poales; family Poaceae; genus Zea; species Zea mays. The sequence continues at coordinate 207,220,753 of NC_050099.1, read as the reverse complement.
CTCAAGGCTCCTAAATCTCAGCTGGTAACCCCCATCAGCACAAAGCTGCAAAGGCCTGATGGGTGCGACTAAGTCAAGGATCGGTCCATTCGAGGGACGCGATCACGCCTCGCCCGAGCCCAGCCTCGAGCAAGGGCAGCCGACCCCGGAGGATCTACGTCTCGACCGAGGCCCCCCTCCAGCAACGGACACACCTTCGGCTCGCCCGAAGCCCAGTCTTCACCAAGAAGCAACCTTGGCCAAATCGCCACGCCAACCGACCAAATCGCAGGGGCATTTAATGCAAAGGTGGTCTGACACCTTTATCCTGGCGCACGCCCTCCAGTCGACAGAGCCGAAGTGACCGCAGTCACTTCGCCGCTCCACTGACCGGTCTGACAAAAGGACAGTGCCGCCTGCGCCGCTCTGACTGCTGTGCCACTCGACAGAGTGAGACTGACAGCGGCCAAGCCCGGCCCTAGGCGCCATGGGAAACTCCGCTTCGCCCGACCCCATGGCTCGGACTCGGGCTCAGCCCCGGAAGACGGCGAACTCCGCTCCGCCCGACCCCAGGGCTCGGACTCGGGCCCAGCCCCGGAAGACGACGAACTCCGCTCCGCCCGACCCCAGGGCTCGGACTCGGGCTCAGCCCCGGAAGACGGCGAACTCCGCTCCGCCCGACCTCAGGGCTCGAACTCGGGCTCAGCCCCGGAAGACGACGAACTCCGCTCCGCCCGACCCCAGGGCTCGGACTCGGGCTCAGCCCCGAAGAACGACGAACTCCGCTTCGCCCGACCCTAGGGCTCGGACTCAGCCCTGGCCTCAGCCGACAGTCTCCGCCTCGCCCGACCCGGGGGCTCAGACTCGACCTCAGCCTTGGCATCGGAAGACAGACTCGACCTCGACCTCGGAGGAGCCTTCACATCGCCCAACCCAGGGCACGGACCGACCACGTCAACAGGAGGCGCCATCATTACCCTACCCCAAGCTGACTCAGGCTACGGGGAACAAGACCGGTGTCCCGTCTGGCTCGCTCCGCCAGACAAGTAATGATGGCGCCACGCACGCCCTATGACGACGACAGCTCTCAGCCCCCTTACAGAAGCAAGAGGACGTCAGCAAGGACTCGACAGCCCCGACAGTTGTCCTTCCGCCAGGCTCCAGCGCTCCTCCGACGGCCACGACACCACACGAACCGGGTGCCAAAACCTCTCCGGCTGCCACGATGGCATGTACTTAGGGCGCTAGCTCTCCTCCGCTAGACACGTTAGCACACTGCTACACCCCCCATTGTACACCTGGATCCTCTCCTTGCGCCTATAAAAGGAAGGACCAGGGCCCTCTTACAGAGGGTTGGCCGCGCGGGGAAGGACGGGACGGCGCTTGCGTGAGGCCGCTCGCTCCCTCTCGCGTGGACGCTTGTAACCCCCTACTGCAAGCGCACCCGACCTGGGCGTGGGACAAACACGAAGGCCGCGGGATTCCACCTCTCACGCCCGTCTCCCTCCGGCTGCCTCCCCCTTCGTGCTCCGTCTCGCGTCGACCCATCTGGGCTGGGGCACGCGGCGACAATTTACTCGTCGGTCCAGGGACCCCCGGGTTTCAAAACGCCGACAGTTGGCGCGCCAGGTAGGGGCCTGCTGCGTGTTGACGAACAGCTTCCCGTCAAGCTCCAGATGGGCAGTCTCCAGCAACCTTTCCAGCCCGGGACGGTGCTCCATTTCGGGAGTCTTGAGTTCATGTCCCTCGACGGCAGCTACGACATGATACTCCTTCCCCCGCCGTGCGACAGTGACAATGGCGACCGACAGCCCGCCCGCCGGCGGCGGAATCGACGACGTCTTCCCCGCGTGGTGGAAGAACAACATTCGAGCTTGCCCCGTCTCCTCCCCCGCCGACGGAGGAGGAGGCGGGGCAACCAAGGCCAAACAGGAGGCGGCACCTCGTCGGCTGTCGAGCGAGTCGACGGCGCCGGCGCCCCAACGGGCGGCACGTCGGGCATCGACCTCGCGTCTGAGACGAAGACGAGCACCGTCTCCCCGCAACACGCCAATCTCAAGCAAACGGACGACGCCAGCACGCTCGCGAAGGACTTGCTGGGCGTAACCCTCGTACCTAGGACGACGGTGCAGTCAGTCCCTGACGTGACTTCGTCACCGCCCGTCGACCAAGAGGTACCAACCGATTCCCATCTCACGCCTTTTGGATTCAGCCTCGACCCGCCAAGCGACTTCGCTTTGGTGGACACTCTCGTAGAGGTGAGTCCAAACCCTCTGGGGTATCGTATGCGGTCACCCTGGGACCGGCTGACGGACGTCTCGACCTACGGGCCCTCGGGGTCCAAGGAAGATGACGAGCCCGACTTCTGTTGGGATTTCTCCGGACTTGGTAACGCCAGTGCCATGCGGGACTTCATGACCGCATGCGACTACTGCTTTTCTGACTGTTCTGACGGTAGCCGCAGCCTCGGCGACGAGGACTGCGGCCCAAGTCGTGAATGTTTCCACGTCGATCTAGGGGGTACCTCCGAAGGCAACCATCTTGGTATGTCGGAGAACGGTGATCTCCCTAGGCCTGTGCCTCGCGTTGACGTCCTACGGGAGCTAGCTGTGGTCCCCGTTCCGGCGGGGGGTCATGACCCACAGGTCGAGCAAATCCGCGGGGTGCAGGCCAGGCTCGACGAGGGAGCAGGAACACTTGAGCCGATCCGCCGGGACATCGGGCAGGAATGGGCGGGCCAACCTCCGGCCGGAGAAGTGCGTCATCTACCCCAGGGTATCCAGCACCGCATCGCCGATGATGTCAGGGTAAGGCTGCCACCCACCTCCAGCGGAGTCGGCCAGAACCTGGCTGCAGCGGCAATGCTTCTCCGCGCGATGCCGGAGCCATCAACCACCGAGGGGCGGCAAATTCAGGGAGAGCTCAAGAATCTCCTGGAGGACGCCGCGGTCCGACGGGCCGAAAGCTCCGCCTCCTGAAGGCAGGGGTACCCCTCGGAACATTGCGCCACAACTTCCCGATTCATGCGGGAAGCCTCGGTCCACACCGGGCGCACGCGCAACACGGCGCCTGTGGGCCCGGGTCGCCTCGGCAACGAGCACCATCACCGCAACTGTCGGGCCCACCTCGACGAGAGGGTGCGCCGAGGCTACCACCCCAGGCGTGGGAGACGCTACGACAGCGGGGAGGATCGGAGTCCCTCGCCCGAACCACCCGGTCCGTAGGCTTTCAGCCGCGCCATACGACGGGCGCCGTTCCCGACCCGGTTCCGAACCCCGACTACTATCACAAAGTACTCGGGGGAGACGAAACCAGAACTGTGGCTCGTGGACTACCGGCTGGCTTGCCAGCTGGGCGGAACGGACGATGACAACCTCATCATCCGCAACCTCCCCCTGTTCCTCTCCGACACCGCTCGCGCCTGGTTGGAGCACCTGCCTCCGGGGCAGATCTCCAACTGGGACGACCTGGTCCAAGCCTTCGCCGACAATTTCCAGGGCACGTACGTGCGCCCTGGAAACTCCTGGGACCTCCGAAGCTGCCGACAGCAGCCGGGAGAGTCTCTCCGGGACTACATCCGGCGATTCTCGAAGCAGCGCACCGAGCTGCCCAACATCACCAATTCAGATGTCATCGGCGCGTTCCTCGCCGGCACCACCTGCCGCGACCTGGTGAGCAAGCTGGGTCGCAAGACCCCCACCAGGGCGAGCGAGCTGATGGACATCGCCACCAAGTTCGCCTCTGGCCAGGAGGCGGTTGAGGCTATCTTTCGGAAGGACAAGCAGCCCCAGGGCCGCCCACCGGAAGATGCCCCCAAGGCGTCAACTCAGCGCAGCGCCAAGAAGAAAGGCAAGAAGAAGTCGCAAGCGAAACGCGACGCCGCCGACGCGGACCTTGTCACCGCCGCCGAGTACAAGAACCCTCGAAAACCCCCCGGAGGTGCCAACCTCTTCGACAAGATGCTCAAGGAGCCGTGCCCCTATCATCAGGGGCCCGTCAAGCACACCCTTGAGGAGTGCGCCATGCTTCGGCGCCACTTTCACAAGGCCGGGCCACCCGCGGAGGGTGGCAGGGCTCGCGACGACGATAAGAAGGAAGATCACCAGGCAGGAGAGTTCCCCGAGGTCCGCGACTGCTTCATGATCTACGGTGGGCAAGCGGCGAACGCCTCGGCTCGGCACCGCAAGCAAGAGCGTCGGGAGGTCTGTTCGGTAAAGGTGGCGGCGCCAGTCTACCTAGACTGGTCCGACAAGCCCATCACCTTCGACCAAGCCGACCACCCCGACCACGTGCCGAGCCCGGGGAAATACCCGCTCGTTGTCGACCCCGTCATCGGTGACGTCAGGCTCACTAAGGTCCTCATGGACGGAGGCAGCAGCCTCAACATCATCTACGCCGAGACCCTCGGGCTCCTGCGTGTTGATCTGTCCTCGGTCCGGGCAGGTGCTGCACCTTTCCACGGGATCATCCCCGGAACGCGCGTCCAACCCCTCGGGCAACTCGACCTTCCCGTATGCTTTGGGACACCCTCCAACTTCCGAAGGGAGACCCTCACGTTCGAGGTGGTCGGGTTCCGAGGAACCTACCACGCAGTACTGGGGAGGCCATGCTACGCGAAGTTCATGGCCGTCCCCAACTACACCTACCTCAAGCTCAAGATGTCGGGCCCCAACGGGGTCATCACCGTCGGCCCTACGTACCGACACGCGTTCGAATGTGACGTGGAGTGCGTGGAGTACGCCAAGGCCCTCGCCGAATCCGAGGCCCTCATCGCCGACCTGGAGAGCCTCTCTAAGGAGGTGCCAGACGTGAAGCGCCACGCCGGCAACTTCGAGCCAGCGGAGACGGTTAAATCCGTCCCCCTCGACCCCAGCAGCGACGCCTCCAAGCAGATCTGGATCGGCTCCGAGCTCGATCCCAAATAGGAAGCAGTGCTCGTCGACTTTCTCCACGCAAACGCCAACGTTTTCGCGTGGAGTCCCTCGGACATGCCCGACATACCAAGGGATGTCGCCGAGCACTCGCTGGATATCCGAGCTGGGGCCCGACCCGTGAAGCAGCCTCTGCGCCGATTCGACGAGGAAAAGCGCAGAGCCATAGGCGAGGAGATCCACAAGCTAATGGCGGCAGGGTTCATCAAAGAGGTATTCTATCCCGAATGGCTTGCCAACTCCGTGCTTGTGAAAAAGAAAGGAGGGAAATGGCGGATGTGTGTAGACTACACTGGTCTAAACAAAGCATGTCCGAAAGTTCCCTACCCTCTGCCTCGCTTCGATCAAATCATGGATTCCACTGCTGGGTGCGAAACCCTGTCTTTCCTTGATGCCTACTCGGGGTATCACCAAATCAGGATGAAAGAGTCCGACCAGCTCGCGACTTCTTTCATCACACCCTTCGGCATGTACTGCTATGTTACCATGCCGTTCGGCTTGAGGAATGCGGGTGCAACGTACCAACGGTGCATGAACCACGTGTTCGGCGAACACATTGGCCGGACGGTCGAGGCCTACATCGATGACATCATAGTCAAGACGAGGAAAGCCTCCGACCTCCTTTCCGACCATGAAGTGACATTCCGATGTCTCAAGGCGAAAGGCGTGAAGCTCAATCCCGAAAAGTGTGTCTTCGGGGTTCCCCGAGGCATGCTCTTGGGGTTCATCGTCTCCGAGCGGGGCATCGAGGCCAACCCGGAGAAGATCGCAACCATCACCAGCATGGGGCCCATCAAGGACTTGAAAGGCGTACAGAGAGTCATGGGATGCCTTGTGGCTCTGAGCCGCTTCATCTCGCGCCTCGGCGAAAGAGGCCTGCCTCTGTACCGCCTCTTAAGGAAGGCCGAGTGCTTCACTTGGACCCCTGAGGCCGAGGAAGCCCTCGGGAACCTGAAGGCGCTCCTTACAAACGCGCCCATCTTGGTGCCCCCCGCTACCGGAGAAGCGCTCTTGATCTACGTCGCCGCGACCACTCAGGTGGTTAGCGCCGCGATTGTGGTTGAGAGACGAGAAGAGGGGCATGCATTGCCCGTCCAGAGGCCAGTCTACTTCATCAGCGAGGTACTGTCCGAGACCAAGATCCGCTACCCCCAAATTCAGAAGCTGCTATACGCGGTGATCCTGACGCGGCGGAAGTTGCGACACTACTTCGAGTCTCATCCGGTAACTGTGGTGTCATCCTTCCCCCTGGGGGAGATCATCCAGTGCCGAGAGGCCTCGGGTAGAATTGCAAAGTGGGCGGTGGAAATCATGGGCGAAACGATCTCGTTCGCCCCTTGGAAGGCCATCAAGTCCCAGGTGTTGGCGGACTTCGTGGCTGAATGGGTCGACACCCAGCTCCCAACAGCTCCGATCCAACCGGAACTCTGGACCATGTTCTTTGAGGGGTCGCTGATGAAGACAGGAGCAGGCACAGGCCTGCTCTTCATCTCGCCTCTCGGAAAGCACCTACGCTACGTGCTACGCCTCTATTTCCCGGCGTCCAACAATGTGGTTGAGTACGAGGCTCTGGTCAACGGGTTGCACATCGCCATTGAGCTAGGGGTCTGACGCCTCGACGCTCGCGGTGACTCGCAACTCGTCATTGACCAAGTCATGAAGAACTCCCACTGCCGCGACCCGAAGATGGAAGCCTACTGCGATGAGGTTCGGTGCTTGGAAGACAAGTTCTACGGGCTCGAGCTCAACCACATCACCCGACGCTACAACGAGACTGCGGACGAGCTAGCTAAAATAGCCTCGGGGCGAACAACGGTTCCCCCGGACGTCTTCTCCCGAGACCTGCATCAATCCTCCGTCAAGACCGACGGCACGTCCGAGCCCGAGAAGGCCTCGGCCGAGCCTGAGGCACCCTCGGCTCAGTCCGAGGTACCCTCGGCTCGGCCCGAGGCACCCTCGGCTCAACCCGAGGCACCCTCAGCTCAGCCCGACGTACCCTCGGCCCCCAAGGGTGAGGCACTGCGCATCGAGGAGGAGCGAGGCAGGGTCACGCCTAATCGAAACTAGCAGACCCCGTACCTGCAATATCTCCACCGAGGAGAGCTACCTCTCGACCGAGCCGAAGCTCGGCAGTTGGCGCGGCGCGCCAAGTCGTTTGACTTGCTGGGGGACGGGAAGGAACTCTACCACCGCAGCCCCTCAGGCATCCTCCAGCGATGCATTTCCATCGCCGAAGGCCAGGAGCTCCTACAAGAGATACACTCGGGGGCTTGCGGCCATCACGCAGCACCTCGAGCCCTTGTTGGAAACGCCTTCCGACAAGGTTTCTACTGGCCGACGGTGGTGGCCGACGCCACTAGAATTGTCCGCACCTGCGAAGGGTGTCAGTTCTACGCAAGGCAGACCCACCTGCCCGCTCAGGCCCTACAGACGATACCCATCACCTGGCCTTTTGCTGTGTGGGGTCTGGACCTCGTCGGCCCCTTGCAGAAGGCACCCGGTGGCTATACGCACCTGTTGGTCGCTATTGACAAATTCTCCAAGTGGATCGAGGTCCGACCCCTAAACAGCATCAGGTCCGAACAGGCGGTGGCGTTCTTCACCAACATCATCCATCGCTTTGGGGTCCCGAACTCCATCATCACCGACAACGACACCCAGTTCACCGGAAGAAAGTTCCTGGACTTCTGTGAGGATCACCACATCCGGGTGGACTGGGCCGCCGTGGCTCACCCCATGACGAATGGGCAAGTAGAGCGTGCCAACGACATGATTCTACAAGGACTCAAGCCTCGGATGTACAACGACCTCAACAAGTTCGGCAAGCGATGGATGAAGGAACTCCCCTCGGTGGTCTGGAGTCTGAGGACAACACCGAGCCGAGCCACGGGCTTCACACCGTTCTTTCTAGTCTATGGGGCCGAGGACATCTTGCCCACAGACTTAGAATACGGTTCCCCGAGGACGAGGGCCTACGCCGACCAAAGCAATCAAGTTAATCGAGAAGACTCACTGGACCAGCTGGAGGAGGCTCGGGACATGGCCTTACTACACTCGGCGCGGTACCAGCAGTCCCTGCGACGCTACCACGCCCGAGGGGTTCGGTCCCGAAACCTCCAGGAGGGCGACCTGGTGCTTCGGCTGCGACAAGACGCCCGAGGGCGGCACAAGCTCACGCCTCCCTGGGAAGGGCCGTTCGTCATCGCCAAAGTTCTGAAGCCCGGAACGTACAAGCTGGCCAATAGTCAAGGCGAGGTCTACAGCAACGCTTGGAACATCCAATAGCTACGTCGCTTCTACCCTTGTCGGCGTTTCGAGACGGGGGGGGGGGGGGTCCCTGGACCGACGAGTAAATTGTCACCGCGTGCCCCAGCCCAGATGGGTCGGCGCGAGACGGAGCGTGAAGGGGGGAAGGCAGCCGGAGGGAGACGGGCGTGAGAGGTGGAAATCCCGCGGCCTTCGTGTTTGTCCCGCGCCCAGGTCGGGTGCGCTTGCAGTAGGGGGTTACAAGCGTTCCACGCGGGAGGGAGCGAGCGGCCTCACGCGAGCGCCTGCCCTGTCCTTCCCCGCGCGGCCAACCCTCTGTAAGAGGGCCCTGGTCCTTCCTTTTATAAGCGCAAGGAGAGGATCCAGGTGTACAATGGGGGGTGTAGCAGTGTGCTAACGTGTCTAGCGGAGGAGAGCTAGCGCCCTAAGTACATGCCATTGTGGCAGCCGGAGAGGTCTGGGTACCCGGTTCGTGTGGTGTCGTGGCCGTCGGAGGAGCGCTGGAGCCTAGCGGAAGGACAGCTGTCGGGGCTGTCGAGTCCTTGCTGACGTCCTCTTGCTTCCGTAAGGGGGCTGAGAGCCGTCGTCGTCATAGAGCGTGTGGGGCACCATCATTACTTGTCTGGCGGAGCGAGCCAGATGGGACGCCGGTCTTGTTCCCCGTAGCTTGAGTCAGCTTGGGGTAGGGTAATGATGGCGCCTCCTATTGACGTGGTCGGTCCGTGCCCTGGGTTGGGCGATGTGGAGGCTCCTCCGAGGTCGAGGTCGAGTCTGTCTTCCGAGGCCGAGGTCGAGTCCGAGCCCCTGGGTCAGGCAAGGCGGAGACCGTCGGCTGAGGCCAGGGCTGAGTCCGAGCCCTGGGGTCGGGCGAAGCGGAGTTCGTCGTCTTCCGGGGCTGAGCCCGAGTCCGAGCCCTGGGGTCAGGCGAAGCGGAGTTTCCCATGGCGCCTAGGGCCAGACTTGGCTGCTGTCAGCCTCACTCTGTCGAGTGGCACAGCAGTCGGGGCGGCACAGGCGGCGCTGTCCTCTTGTCAGACCGGTCAGTGGAGCGGCGAAGTGACTGCGGTCACTTCGGCTCTGTCGACTGGAGGGCGTGCGTCAGGATAAAGGTGCCAGGCCACCTTTGCATTAAATGCCCCTGCGATTTGGTCGGTTGGCGTGGCGATTTGGCCTAGGTTGCTTCTTGGCGGAGACTGGGCCTCGGGCGAGCCGAAAGTATGTTTGTTGCTGGAGGGGGGCCTCGGGCGAGATGTAGATCCTCCGGGGTCGGCTGCCCTTGTCCGAGGCTGGGCTCGGGCGAGGCGTGATTGAGTCCCTCGAATGGACCGATCCTTGACTTAGTCGCACCCATCAGGCCTTTGCAGCTTTGTGCTGATGGGGGTTACCAGCTGAGATTTAGGAGCCTTGAGGGTACCCCTAATTATGGTCCCCGACAGTAGCCCCCGAGCCTCGAAGGGAGTGTTAATACTCGCTTGGAGGCTTTTGTCGCACTTTTTTGCAAGGGGCCAGCCTTTCTCGGTTGCGTTTTGTTCTGGTGGGTGCGCGCGAGCGCACCCGCCGGGTGTAGCCCCCGAGGCCTCGGAGGAGTGGTTTGACTCCTCCGAGGTCTTAATGCCTTGCGCAATGCTTCGGCTGGTCTGGTCGTTCCCTCATGCGAGCTGGTCGTAGCCCGGGTGCACGGTCGGGTCCCAAGTTCTCGGGCTGGTATGTTGACGCTGTCAACGGTTTGGCCGGAGCCGGGTTTGCGAGAGCAGCCCCCGAGCCTCTTCACAGGGCGAGAGGACGGTCAAGGACAGATTCGACTTTTTTTGCATACGCCCCTGCGTCGCCTTTCCGCAAGGAGGAGGGGGGAAAGCGCCATGTTGCCCTCGGAGGGCGCCGAACATGGTGTCTCCGGTGAGCTGCTGGCGGGTAATCCGAGTGGACGCCCGTGCCCCATTTGTTAGGGGTCGGCTAGAGGCCCGGAGGCGCACTCAAAAGTACCTGCGGGTGATCTACCGGACCTGGTCCCCTGTCGACGGGGTCCGAGGGCTCGATGCCTCCCTCTGATGGGATTCCGTTACAAGATCGTTCCCGCTGGTCTCGGAAATGTCCTAGGGTACCTCGGGAGCATAGCCCGAGCCTTGGTACCCAGGGTCATCCCTCGCTCTATGTCTGAGGCGGCTGTGAACCCTTCCGAGGGGCCGGCCTTCGAACCTCTGACCAGTAGTGGGTGTGGAGCCCACGCGCTCTGAGGCGGCTGTTAAACCCCTCCGAGGGGCCAGCCTTTGAACCTCTGATCAGTATGGAGGCTCGGGGCCTATTTCCTTCACGGAGAAGGATCCTTTTCGGGGTATCCCCCTTTCCCGGTCCCTGTTGTAAGAGAGAGAAAGAGGAAAAGGAAAAGGATACGAAATCGAATGATGTGGCGTACCTTTTTTGACGCGGTCATTATGGTGAAGGCGAAGCGTCGCCCGCTTCACCTGCCAGAGGCGCCGCCTGTCCTGCCGCGGAGTTAATGCGACGGGGCGAGTGGTTCGCGAGGCGGCCGTTGCGCGCGCGAGCCGTTCGAGGAATGGAACACGGGCGCGCCTTCTTCACGCCGTGAGAGAGGTTTCTCTCGCTGTCCCTGGATGGGACGTGAGCTTGGCTGACGACGTGACCGCCGCTCCTGCCCGCCTGCCACCGCCATTACTGCTGGCCCCTTTTTGGCCGTATTGACCGTCGCGCCTGGCTGGCACTGCTGGGTCGTACGCAGGGTTGCCTCGAGTCGCGATACTGGTTCCGCAGTCGAGGAGGCGTGGTAGTGGTGCGAGTGGCGGTGCAGTTGCTCGCACGTAGCAACCGGCGCGCCGGTTGCATGACGCGTGGGCCTGGGCCCCCACGCTGGGTGCGTTGGAAGTCGGAGGGGTGCGCCCACTTGGCGCGGTTGCATGCCGCCTGCATGGCTGCCCGCCCTTTCACCCGCTGGTCTAGGCGAAAGTGGAGGAATGCTTGTAACCGCTGGGCGGTTGCATGCACCGCACGCGGTGGTTTGGCTTCTTCTGCCCTAGGCCAGTTTGCATGACGCGTGGGACCCAGCCCCCGTGCCGTAGGGGGAGGACCTTGGAGCGTGTTGGAGAAGACTCAGCCCACGACGGCTAGGGATACAAGTAGGGAGAGTCGCCTTTAAAAGGAGTGTGACCCCCTTGAAAGGCAACCATGTCTTTGCGCTCCCTTATGCATCGTGTCTTTCCACCTTCCGAGCCCCCGGATGGGGGACACCCGCAATCCTTCCGCCTTGTCGTTGGAGGAACGCAACTTCGTGGAAGTTGGTACCTTTCAGCCATCGTTCGGCTTCAAGGATTTTCATCATGCAGCCCGACTGCACCCCTTCGCCGGTGGTCACCTAAGACGGTGACCACCAGCCCCTGGATGGGGAGAAGCAAGCCGGGCTGCGACCCCCGCCCCTCCCTCAGCTTCAAGGATGCTTACAATCCTTGCTGGGGCGAAGAGCGAGGCGAGCCGGGGCTCCAACTCCCGCATGGGTCGGCTGGCCACCTCCTCTTCCAGCTTCTGGTGGTGGAAACCATCCCCCAGCTCTGCGGAGGAGGCGTCCTCCAGCCATGCCGGGGAAGGCGAACTGTTGCTGCCCAGCTAGGATGCAACATTCCGCCCTCTTCCTCGTTTTCGTGGCGAGGATGGGAGTGAGGACCTGCCGGTGCGCTTTGGAGCGGCCCGCGTTCGCCGGTGCGGCGTTGGTGGAGAGGCGGACGCCGTTGTCGGTGCTGACGTGGTGGCAGTCGGGGGAAGCTTCCCCAGCGTCGAGGTCGTCAGTGCCGCCTACGGGCCGGCCTCCGGCTCTTTGACTTTGATGTCTGGTTCATGTCCCTTGAGCGGGGACGCGAACGAGAGCCTTCCGGTGGCCGCGTCCGTCCTGGGACCATAGCTGCTGCTGCAGAGGTCGCTGGCGAGTCGCTCGGGACTTGTCGCCCCGCAGGCTCCCCGGTGTGGAGGTTGTCCATACCCGCGGGGACGGAACCGGAGTTCCGTTTGTAATGGCACCTTGAATGCCGGTGTTTTGTTCATTGCGGCTGTCGGGGCCTGAACATGTATGTATTTTTGGCGCGGAGCCGTGTTTTTTCCTCATTTTTGAGCACTAAGACTCGCCTTTTGGTTATCTGAACCGCTTCACCAAGCGTGAGTCGCCCCGTGCAAAGGTGACGAGTGAGGTATCCGTATCCCGGAGGCATAGGAGTCCCTCGGCTCGGTCGGCCTTGCTGTCCGAGGCTTCTCTCGCTTAGTTAAAGGAACCCCTCGGCCGCTCTTCGATGAGCCGAAGCCAGGGGTAGCGGTGTCAGCACGGACAGAGGCAGATTTGGCTCGAAAAGAAGGCTTGGTCGGCCAGAGCCTGGCCGAGTCGTCCACTGGTGGGACCGACGTCGGAATTGAGTTGCCGAGGCCTCGGGCCGGGCTGATGTCTTCGGGGGACAGCTGGCCGAGGCCTCGGGGTGACCGGCCGAGCCATCTGCTCGAGCCGGATTCCTGGAGAAGACCCTGGCGGCGAAGGCCTGGGCGTGGTGATGATGTCGTCCTTCAGAGTGGAGATCCTCGGACCGTGTCGCCGTCCGAGGCTAGGTCGGACCTCGCCGAAGGTGTAGTTGACGCCGAGGGTGCTGCTGCTCCCTTCGACTGTCAAGATCCGAGCCTGCAGGATCGGATTATCTTGTAGCGTGTGTTTTCTGCGGCCGCCGAGGCCCAAACACACCATCGTCGTGTTGTGAAGCTGCGCTTCTTTTCCTCTTGTTTCGAGTATCTGGACTTTTTCGTCGGTAACAGAATTGTCTGTGCGAGCGAGAGTTGCTTTTCACGGAAGGTGATGAGTGAGGTATCCGTATCCTGGAGGCGTAGGAATCCCTCGGCTCGGTCGGCCTTGCCGCTTACGCGCACTCTTGCCCGTCCATAGGGTTCTGTCACCGACTCAGTCGAGAAGGCCCGAAGAATCGCTTCAGCAGAGGAGCTTTCGAGCGTGAAGACTTGTTCGGTCCGCGGAATCACTTATCCGAACGTGAGTTACTTATCGCAGAAGGTGATGAGTGAGGTATCCGTATCCCGGAGGCGTAGGAGTCCCTCGGCTCGGTCAGCCTTGGCTGCTTACGTGTACTCCGTCGTTTTCAGGATCCACTTTCGAAGTAGTCGAAAAGCACGAAAGACATTCTGGCAGAAAGGATCTTTTTTCGAGGAAAATTTTGACGCAGAGGGGGTTCCCCCCTTTTAGCCCCCGAGGGAGGGTCGGGCTTTGCCGAGGCAAGCCTGACCCTTCCTTGATGACTAAACTTTGCGTGGGAACGAGGTATACGAACAACTTGAAAGCATCTTAAGGGTAGAAGCAACGTAGCTGTTGGATGTTCCAAGCGTTGCTGTAGACCTCGCCTTGACTGTTGGCCAGCTTGTACGTTCCGGGCTTCAGAACTTTGGCGATGACGAATGGCCCTTCCCAGGGAGGCATGAGCTTGTGCCGCCCTCGGGCGTCTTGTCGCAGCTGAAGCACCAGGTCGCCCACCTAGAGGTCTCGGGACCGGACCCCTCGGGCGTGGTAGCGTCACAGGGACTGCTGGTACCGCGCCGAGTGTAGTAAGGCCATGTCCCGAGCCTCTTCCAGCTGGTCCAGCGAGTCTTCTCGATTAGCTTGGTTGCTTTGGTCGGCGTAGGCCCTCGTCCTCGGGGAACCGTGTTCTAAGTCTGTGGGCAAGATGGCCTCGGCCCCATAGACTAGAAAGAACGGCGTGAAGCCCGTGGCTCAGCTCGGTGTTGTCCTCAGACTCCAGACCATCGAGGGGAGTTCCTTCATCCATCGCTTGCCGAACTTGTTGAGGTCGTTGTAGATCCAAGGCTTGAGTCCTTGTGGAATCATGCCGTTGGCACGCTCTACTTGCCCATTCGTCATGGGGTGAGCCACGGCGGCCCAGTCCACCCGGATGTGGTGATCCTCGCAGAAGTCCAGGAACTTTCTGCCGGTGAACTGGGTGCCGTTGTTGGTGATGATGGAGTTCGGGACCCCAAAGCGATGGATGATGTTGGTGAAGAACGCCACCGCCTGTTCGGACCTGATGCTGTTTAGGGGTCGAACCTCGATCCACTTGGAGAATTTGTCGATGGTGACCAACAGGTGCGTGTAGCCCCCGGGTGCCTTCTGCAAGGGGCCGACGAGGTCCAGACCCCACATAGCAAAAGGCCAGGTGATGGGTATCGTCTGCAGAGCCTGAGCGGGCAGGTGGGTCTGCCTTGCGTAGAACTGACACCCTTCGCAGGTGCGGACAATTCTAGTGGCGTCGGCCACCACCGTCGGCCAGTAGAAACCTTGTCGGAAGGCGTTTCCAACAAGGGCTCGAGGTGCTGCGTGATGGCCGCAAGCCCCCGAGTGTATCTCTTGTAGGAGCTCCTGGCCTTCGACGATGGAAATGCATCGCTGGAGGATGCCTGAGGGGCTGCGGTGGCAGAGTTCCTTCCCGTCCACCAGCAAGACAAACGACTTGGCGCGCCGCGCCAACCGCCGAGCTTCGGCTCGGTCGAGGGGTAGCTCTCCTCGGTGGAGATATTGCAGGTACGGGGTCTGCCAGTTTTGATTAGGCGTGACCCCGCTTCGCTCCTCCTCGATGCATAGTGCCTCACCCTCGGGGGCCGAGGGTACCTCGGGCCGAGCCGAAGGTACCTCGGGCCGAGCCGAGGGTACCTCGGGCTGAGCCGAGGGTACCTCGGACTGAGCCGAGGCCTTCTCGGGCTCGGGCGTGTCGTCGGTCTTGACGGAGGGTTGATGCAGGTCTCGGGAGAAGACGTCCGGGGGAACCGTTGTTCGCCCCGAGGCTATTTTAGCCAGCTCGTCCGCAGTCTTGTTGTAGCGTCGGGCGATGTGGTTGAGCTCGAGCCCGTAGAACTTGTCTTCCAGGCGCCGAACCTCATCGTAGTAGGCTTCCATCTTCGGGTCGCGGCAGTGGGAGTTCCTCATGATTTGGTCGATGACGAGTTGCGAGTCACCACGAGCGTCGAGGCGTCGGACCCCTAGCTCAATGGCGATGCGCAACCCGTTGACCAGAGCCTCGTACTCAGCCACATTGTTGGACGCCGGGAAGTGGAGGCGTAGCACGTAGCGTAGGTGCTTCCCGAGGGGCGAGATAAAGAGCAGGCCTGCGCCTGCTCCTATCTTCATCAGCGACCCGTCGAAGAACATGGTCCAGAGTTCCGGTTGGATCGGAACTGTTGGGAGCTGGGTGTCGACCCATTCAGCCACGAAGTCCGCCAAGATCTGGGACTTGATGGCCTTCCGAGGGGCGAACGAGATCGCTTCACCCATGATTTCCACCGCCCACTTTGCAATTCTACCCGAGGCCTCTCGGCACTGGATGATCTCCCCCAGGGGGAAGGATGACACCACAGTTACCGGATGAGACTCGAAGTAGTGCCGCAACTTCCGCCGCGTCAGGATCACCGCGTACAGCAGCTTCTGGATTTGTGGGTAGCGGATCTTGGTCTCGGATAGTACCTCGCTGATGAAGTAGACTGGCCTCTGGACGGGCAATGCATGCCCCTCTTCTCGTCTCTCGACCACAATCGCGGCGCTAACCACCTGAGTGGTCGCGGCGACGTAGATCAAGAGGGCTTCTCCGGCAGCGGGAGGCACCAAGATGGGTGCATTTGTAAGGAGCGCCTTCAGGTTCCCGAGGGCTTCCTCGGCCTCAAGGGTCCAAGTGAAGCACTCGGCCTTCCTTAAGAGGCGGTACAGAGGCAGGCCTCTTTCGCCGAGGCGCGAGATGAAGCGGCTCAGAGCCGCAAGGCATCCCGTGACTCTCTATACGCCTTTCAAGTCCTTGATGGGCCACATGCCGGTGATGGACGCGATCTTCTCCGGGTTGGCCTCGATGCCCCGCTCGAAGACGATGAACCCCAAGAGCATGCCTCGGGGAACCCCGAAGACACACTTCTCCGGATTAAGCTTCACGCCTTTCGCCTTGAGACATCGGAATGTCACTTCAAGGTCGGAAAGGAGGTCGGAGACTTTCCTCGTCTTGACTACGATGTCATCGACGTAGGCCTCGACCATCCGGCCAATGTGTTCGCCGAACACAAGGTTCATGCACCGTTGGTACGTCGCACCCGCATTCCTCAAGCCGAACGGCATGGTGACATAGCAGTACATGCCGAAGGGTGTGATGAAAGAAGTCGCGAGCTGGTCGGACTCTTTCATCCTGATTTGGTGATACCCTGAGTAGGCATCGAGGAAAGACAGGGTTTCGCAACCAGCAGTAGAGTCCACAATTTGGTCGATGCGAGGCAGAGGGTAGGGAACCTTCGGGCATGCTTTGTTTAGACCAGTGTAGTCTACACACATCCGCCATTTCCCCCCTTTCTTTGTCACAAGCACAGGGTTGGCAAGCCATTCGGGATGGAATACCTCTTTGATGAACCCTGCTGCCATTAGCTTGTGGATCTCCTCGCCTATGGCTCTGCGCTTTTCTTCATCGAATTGGCGCAGAGGCTGCTTCACGGGTCAGGCTCCAGCTCGGATGTCCAGCGAGTGCTCGGCGACATCCCTCGGTATGCCAGGCATGTCCGAGGGACTCCACACGAAAACGTCGGTGTTTGCGCGGAGAAAGTCGATGAGCAATGCTTCCTATTTGGGATCGAGCTCGGAGCCGATCCGGATCTGCTTGGAGGCGTCGCTGCTGGGGTCGAGGGGGACGGATTTAACCGTCTCCGCTGGCTCGAAGTTGCCGGCGTGGCGCTTGACGTCTGGCACCTCCTTCGAGAGGCTCTCCAGGTCGGCGATGAGGGCCTCGGATTCAGCGAGGGCCTCGGCGTACTCCACGCACTCCACGTCGCATTCGAACGCGTGTCGGTACGTGGGGCCGACGGTGATGACCCCGTTGGGGCCCGACATCTTGAGCTTGAGGTAGGTGTAGTTGGGGACGGCCATGAACTTCGCGTAGCATGGCCTCCCCAGTACTGCGTGGTAGGTTCCTCGGAACCCGACCACCTCGAACATGAGGGTCTCCCTTCGGAAGTTGGAGGGTGTCCCAAAGCAGACGGGAAGATCGAGTTGTCCGAGGGGCTGGACGCTTTTCCCGGGGATGATCCCGTGGAAAGGCGCAGCGCCTGCTCGGACCGAGGACAGATCAACACGCAGGAGCCCGAGGGTCTCGGCGTAGATGATGTTGAGGCTACTGCCTCCGTCCATGAGGACCTTGGTGAGCCTGACGTCGCCGATGACGGGGTCGACGACGAGCGGGTATTTCCCCGGGCTCGGCACGCGGTCGGGGTGGTCGGCTTGGTCGAAGGTGATGGGCTTGTCGGACCAGTCTAGGTAGACTGGCGCCGCCACCTTTACCGAACAGACCTCCCGACGCTCTTGCTTGTGGTGCCGAGCCGAGGCGTTCGCCGCTTGCCCACCGTAGATCATGAAGCAGTCGCGGACCTCGGGGAACTCTCCTGCCTGGTGATCTTCCTTCTTGTCGTCGTCGCGAGCCCTGGCACCCTCCACGGGTGGCCCGACCCTGTGGAAGTGGCACCGAAGCATAGCGCACTCCTCAAGAGTGTGCATAACGGGCCCCTGATGATAGGGGCACGACTCCTTGAGCATCTTGTCGAAGAGGTTGGCACCTCCAGGGGGTTTCCGAGGGTTCCTGTACTCGGCGGCGGCGACAAGGTCCGCGTCGGCGGTGTCGCGTTTCGCTTGTGACTTCTTCTTGCCTTTCTTCTTGGCACCACACTGAGTTGACGCCTCGGGGGCATCTTCCGGTGGGCGGCCCTGGGGCTGCTTGTCCTTCCGGAAGATAGTCTCAACCGCCTCCTGGCCAGAGGCGAACTTGGTGGCGACGTCCATCAGCTTGCTCGCCCTGGTGGGGGTCTTTCGACCCAGCTTGCTCACCAGGTCGCGGTAGGTGGTGCCGGCGAGGAACGCGCCGATGACATCTGAATCGGTGATGTTGGGCAGCTCGGTGCGCTGCTTCGAGAATCGTCGGATGTAGTCCCGGAGAGACTCTCCCGGCTGCTGTCGGCAGCTCCGGAGATCCCAGGAGTTCCCAGGGCGCACGTACGTGCCCTGGAAATTGCCGGCGAAGGCTTGGACCAGGTCGTCCCAGTTGGAGATCTGCCCCGGAGGCAGGTGCTCCAACCAGGCGCGAGCGGTGTCGGAGAGGAACAGGGGAGGTTGCGGATGATGAGGTTGTCATCGTCCGTTCCACCCAGTTGGCAGGCCAGCCGGTAGTCCGCGAGCCACAGTTCCGGTCTCGTCTCCCCCGAGTACTTTGTGATAGTAGTCGGGGTTCGGAACCGGGTCGGGAACGGCGCCCGTCGTATGGCGCGGCTGAAAGCCTGCGGACCGGGTGGTTCGGGCGAGGGACTCCGATCCTCCCCGCTGTCGTAGCATCCCCCACGCCTGGGGTGGTAGCCTCGGCGCACCCTCTCGTCGAGGTGGGCCCGACGGTTGTGGTGATGGTGCTCGTTGCCGAGGCGACCCGGAGCCGTAGGCGCTGTGTTGCGCGTGCGCCCGGTGTGGACCGAGGCTTCCCGCATGAATCAGGAAGTCGCGGCGCGATGTTCTGAGGGGTACCCCTGCCTTCGGGAGGCAGAGCTTTCGGCCCGTCGGACCGCGGCGCCCTTCAGGAGATTCTTGAGCTCTCCCTGAATTCACCGCCCCTCGGTGGTTGATGGCTCCGACATCGCGTGGAGAAGCATTGCCGCCGCAACCAGGTTCTGGCCGACTCCACTGGAAGTGGGTGGCGGCCTTACCCTGACATCGTCAGCGATGCAGTGCTGGATACCCTGGGGTAGATGACGCACTTCTCCGGCCGGAGGTTGGCTCGCCCATTCCTGCCTGACGTCCCGGCGGATCGGCTCAAGTGTTCCTGCTCCCTCGTCGAGCCTGGCCTGCACCCCGCGGATTTGCTCGAGCTGTGGGTCATGACCCCCCACCGGAACGGGGACCACAACTAGCTCCCGTAGGATGTCAACGCGAGGCATAGGCCTAGGGAGATCACCGTTCTCCGGCATACCAAGATGGTTGCCTTCGGAGGGACCCCCTAGATCGACGTGGAAACATTCACGACTTGGGCCGCAGTCCTCGTCGCCGAGGCTGCGGCTACCGTCAGAACAGCCGGAAAGGCAGTAGTCGCATGCGGTCATGAAGTCCCGCATGGCACTGGGGTTACCAAGTCCGGAGAAATCCCAACAGAAGTCGGGCTCGTCATCTTCCTCGGACCCCGAGGGCCCGTAGGTCGAGACGTCCGTCAGCCGGTCCCAGGGTGACCGCATACGATACCCCAGAGGGTTTGGACTCGCCTCTACGAGAGCGTCCGCCAAAGCGAAGTCGCTTGGTTAGTCGAGGCTGAATCCAAAAGGCGTGAGATGGGAATCGGTGGGTACCTCTTGGTCGACGGGCGGTGACGAAGTCACGTTAGGGACTGACTGCACCGTCGTCTCAGGTACGAGGGTGATGCCCAGCAAGCCTTTCGCGAGCGTGCTGGCGTCGTCCGTTTGCTTGGGATTGGCGTGTTGCGGGGAGACGGCGCTCGTCTTCATCTCAGACGCGAGGTCGATGCCCGACGTGCCCCCCGTTGGGGCGCCGGCGCCGTCGACTCGCTCGACAGCCGACGAGGTGCTGCCTCCTGCTTGGCCTTGGTTGCCCCGCCTCCTCCTCCGTCGACGGGGGAGGGGACGGGGTGAGCTCGAATGTTGTTCTTCCACCACGCGGGGAAGACGTCGTCGATTCCGCCGCCGGCGGGCGGGCTGTCGGCCGCCATTGTCGCCGTCGCACGGCGGGGGGAAGGAGTATCATGTCGTAGCTGCCATCGAGGGACATGAACTCAAGACTCCCGAAATGGAGCACCGTCCCGGGCTGGAAAGGTTGCTGGAGACTGCCCATCTGGAGCTTGACGGGAAGCTGTTCGTCAACACGCAGCAGGCCCATACCTGGCGCGCCAACTGTCGCCGTTTCGAGACCGGGGGGGTCCCTGGACCGACGAGTAAATTGTCACCGCGTGCCCTAGCCCAGATGGGTCGGCACGAGACTGAGCGCGAAGGGGGGAAGGCAGCCGGAGGGAGACAGGCGTGAGAGGTGGAAATCCCGCGACCTTTGTGTTTGTCCCGCGCCCAGGTCGGGTGCGCTTGCAGTAGGGGGTTACAAGCGTTCCACGCGGGAGGGAGCGAGCGGCCTCACGCGAGCGCCTGCCCCGTCCTTCCCCGCGCGGCCAACCCTCTGTAAGAGGGCCCTGTTCCTTCCTTTTATAAGCGCAAGGAGAGGATCCAGGTGTACAATGGGGGGTGTAGCAGTGTGCTAACGTGTCTAGCGGAGGAGAGCTAGCGCCCTAAGTACATGCCATTGTGGCAGCCGGAGAGGTCTTGGCACCCGGTTCGTGTGGTGTCGTGGCCGTCGGAGGAGCGCTGGAGCCTGGCGGAAGGAGAGCTGTCGGGGCTGTCGAGTCCTTGCTGACGTCCTCTTGCTTCCGTAAGGGGGCTGAGAGCCGCCGTCGTCATAGAGCGTGCGGGGCACCATCATTACTTGTCTGGCGGAGCGAGCCAGATGGGACGCCGGTCTTGTTCCCCGTAGCCTGAGTCAGCTTGGGGTAGGGTAATGATGGCGCCTCCTGTTGACGTGGTCGGTCCGTGCCCTGGGTTGGGCGATGTGGAGGCTCCTCCAAGGTCGAGGTCGAGTCTGTCTTCCGAGGCCGAGGTCGAGTCCGAGCCCCTGGGTCGGGTGAAGCGGAGACCGTCGGCTGAGGCCAGGGCTGAGTCCGAGCCCTGGGGTCGGGTGAAGCGGAGTTCGTCGTCTTCCGAGGCTGAGCCTGAGTCCGAGCCCTGGGGTCGGGCGAGGCGGAGTTCATCGTCTTCCGGGGCTGAGCCCAAGTCCGAGCCCTAGGGTCGGGCGAAGCGGAGTTCGTCGTCTTCCGGGGCTGAGCCCGAGTCCGAGCCCTGAGGTCGGGCGAAGCGGAGTTTCCCATGGCGCCTAGGGCCGGACTTGGCTGCTGTCAGCCTCACTCTGTCGAGTGGCACAGCAGTCGGGGCGACGCAGGCGGCGCTGTCCTCTAGTCAGACCGGTTAATGGAGCGGCGAAGTGACTGCGGTCACTTCGGCTTTGTCGACTGGAGGGAGTGCGTCAGGATAAAGGTGTCAAGCCACCTTTGCATTAAATGCCCCTGCAATTTGGTCGGTTGGCATGGCGATTTGGCCTAGGTTGCTTCTTGGCGGAGACTGGGCCTTGGGCGAGCCGAAAGTATGTCCGTTGCTGGAGGGGGGCCTCGGGCGAGACGTAGATCCTCCGGGGTCGGCTGCCCTTGTCCGAGCCTGGGCTCGTGCGAGGCGTGATCGAGTCCCTCGAATGGACCGATCCTTGACTTAGTCGCACCCATCAGGCCTTTGCAGCTTTGTGCTGATGGGGGTTACCAGTTGAGAATTAGGAGTCTTGAGGGTACCCCTAATTATGGTCCCCGACAACCCTTAAGATGCTTTCAAGTTGTTCATATGCCTCGTTCCCACGTAAAGTTTAGTCATCAAGGAAGGGTAAGCCTTGCCTCGGCAAAGCCCGACCCTCCCTCGGGGGCTAAAAGGGGGAACCCCCTCTGCGTCGAAATTTTCCTCGAAAAAAGATCCTTTCTGCCAGAATGTCTTTCGTGCTTTTTCGACTACTTCGAAAGCGGATCCTGAAAACGACGGAGTACACGTAAGCAGCCAAGGCTGACCGAGCCGAGGGACTCCTACGCCTCCGGGATACGGATACCTCACTCATCACCTTCTGCGATAAGTAACTCGTGTTCGGATAAGTGATTCCGCGGACTGAACAAGTCTTCACGCTCGAAAGCTCCTCTACCGAAGCGATTCTTCGGGCCTTCTCGACTGCGCCGGTGACAGAACCCTATGGACGGGCAAGAGTGCGCGTAAGTGGCAAGGCCGACCGAGCCGAGGGATTCCTACGCCTCCGGGATACGGATACCTCACTCATCGCCTTCCGTGAAAAGCAACTCTCGCTCGCACAGACAATTCTGTTACCGACGAAAAAGTCCAGATACTCGAAACAAGAGGAAAAGAAACGCAGCTTTACAACACGACGATGGCGTGTTTGGGCCTCGGCGGCCGCAGAAAACATACACGCACTACAAGATAATCCGATGCTGCAGGCTCGGATCTTGACAGTTGAAGGGAGCAGCAGCACCCTCGGCGTCAACTACACCTTCAGAGAGGTCCGACCTAGCCTCGGACGGCGAAGCAGTCGGAGAATCTCCACTCTGAAGGACGACATCATCACCACTACCACGCCTCCTCGACTGCGGAACCAGTACCGCGACTCGAGGCAACCCTGCGTACGACCCAGCAGTGCCAGCCAGGGGCGACGGTCAATACGGCCAAAAATGGGCCAGCAGTAATGGCGGTGGCAGGCGGGCAGGAGCAGCGGTCACGTCGTCAAGCCAAGCTTACGTCCCATCCAGGGGCGGCGAGAGAATCCTCTCTCACGGCATGAAGACGGCGCGCCCGTGTTCCGTTCCTCGAACGGCTCGCGCACGCGCAACGGCCGCCTCGCGAACCACTCGCCCCGTCGCATTAACCCCGCGGCGGGACAAGCGGCGCCTCAGGCAGGAGAAGCGAGCGATGCTTCGCCTTCGCCATAATGACCGCGTCAAAAAAGGTACGCCACGTCATTCGATTTCGTATCCTTTTCCTTTTCCTCTTTCTCTCTCTTACAACAGGGACCGGGAAAGGGGGATACCCCGAAAAGGATCCTTCTCCATGAAGGAAACAGGGCCTGAGCCTCCCTACTGATCAGAGGTTCAAAGGCTGGCCCCTCGGAGGGGTTCAACATCCGCCTCAGAGCGCTTGGGTTCCACGCCCACTACTGGTCAGAGGTTCGAAGGCCGGCCCCTTGGAAGGGTTCAACGACCGCCTCAGGCCACTCGGGCTCCGCGCCCACTACTGATCAGGGGTTCGTAGGCTGGCCCTCGAAGGGTTCACAGCCGCCTCAGACACAGAGCGAGGGATGACCCTGGGTACGTTCGATACATAACCGAGGCTCGGGCTACGCTCCCGAGGTACCCTAGGACATTTCCGAGACCGGCGGGAACGATCTTGTAACAAAATCCCATCAGAGGGATGCTCGAGCCCTCGGACCCCGTCGAAAGGGGACCAGGTCCGGCAGATCACCCGCAGGTACTTTTGGAGCGCGCCTCCAGGCCTCTAGCCGACCCCTAACAAATGGGGCACGGGCGTCCACTCGGATTACCCGCCAGCAGCTCACCGGAGACACCATGTTCGGCGCCCTCCGAGGGCAACATGGCGCTTTCCCCCCTCCTCCTTGTGGAAAGGCGACGCAGGGGCGTATGTAAAAAAGTCGAGTCTGTCCTTGACCGTCCTCTCGCCCTGTGCAGAGGCTCGGGGGCTGCTCTCGCAAACCTGGCCCCGGCCAAACCGTTGACAGCGTCAACATACCAGCCCGAGAACTTGGGACCCGACCGTGCACCCGGGATACGGCCAGCTCGCATGAGGGAACGACCAGACCAGCCGAAGCATTGCGCGAGGCATTAAGACCTCAGAGGAGTCAAACCACTCCTCCGAGGCCTCGAGGGCTACACCCGGCGGGTGCGCTCGCGCGCACCCACCAGAACAAAACGCAACCGAGAAAGGCTGGCCCCTTGCAAAAAAGTGCGACAAAAGCCTCCAAGCGAGTATTAACACTCCCTTCGAGGCTCGGGGGCTACTGTCGGGGACCATAATTAGGGGTACCCTCAAGGCTCCTAAATCTCAGCTGGTAACCCCCATCAGCACAAAGCTGCAAAGGCCTGATGGGTGCGACTAAGTCAAGGATCGGTCCATTCGAGGGACGCGATCACGCCTCGCCTGAGCCCAGCCTCGGGCAAGGGCAGCCGACCCCGGAGGATCTACGTCTCGCCCGAGGCCCCCCTCCAGCAACGGACACACCTTCGGCTCGCCCGAAGCCCAGTCTTCACCAAGAAGCAACCTTGGCCAAATCGCCACGCCAACCGACCAAATCGCAGGGGCATTTAATGCAAAGGTGGCCTGACACCTTTATCCTGGCGCACGCCCTCCAGTCGACAGAGCCAAAGTGACCGCAGTCACTTCGCCGCTCCACTGACCGGTCTGACAAAAGGACAGCGCCGCCTGCGCCGCTCTGACTGTTGTGCCACTCGACAGAGTGAGGCTGACAGTGGCCAAGCCCGGCCCTAGGCGCCATGGGAAACTCTGCTTCGCCCAACCCCATGGCTCGGACTCGGGCTCAGCCCTGGAAGACAGCGAACTCCGCTCCGCCCGACCCCAGGGCTCGGACTCGGGCTCAGCCCCGGAAGACGACGAACTCCGCTCTGCCCGACCCCAGGGCTCGGACTCGGGCTCAGCCCCGGAAGACGGCGAACTCCGCTCCGCCCGACCCTAGGGCTCGGACTCGGGCTCAGCCACGGAAGACGACGAACTCCGCTCCGCCCGACCCCAGGGCTCGGACTCGGGCTCAGCCCCGAAGAACGACGAACTCCGCTTCGCCCCACCCCAGGGCTCAGACTCAGCCCTGGCCTCAGCCGACGGTCTCCGCCTTGCCCGACTCGGGGGCTCGAACTCGACCTCGGCCTCGGAAGACAGACTCGACCTCGACCTCGGAGGAGCCTCCACATCGCCCAACCCAGGGCACGGACCGACCACATCAACAGGAGGCGCCATCATTACCCTACCCCAAGCTGACTCAGGCTACGGGGAACAAGACCGGCGTCCCGTCTGGCTCGCTCCGCCGGACAAGTAATGATGGCGCCCCGCACGCCCTATGACGACGGTGGCTCTCAGCCCCCTTACGGAAGCAAGAGAACGTCAGCAAGGACTCGACAGCCCCGACAGCTGTCCTTCCGCCAGGCTCCAGCGCTCCTCCGACGGCCACGACACCATACGAACCGGGTGCCAAAACCTCTCCGGCTGCCACGATGGCATGTACTTAGGGCGCTAGCTCTCCTCCACTAGACACGTTAGCACACTGCTACACCCCCCATTGTACACCTGGATCCTCTCCTTGCGCCTATAAAAGGAAGGACCAGGGCCCTCTTACAGAGGGTTGGCCGCGCGGGGAAGGACGGGACGGCGCTCGCGTGAGGCCGCTCGCTCCTTCCCGCGTGGACGCTTGTAACCCCCTACTGCAAGCGCACCAGACCTGGGCGCAGGACAAACACGAAGGCCGCGAGATTCCACCTCTCACGCCCGTCTCCCTCCGGCTGCCTCCCCCCTTCGCGCTCCGTCTCGTGCCGACCCATCTGGGCTGGGGCACGCGGCGACAATTTACTCGTCGGTCCAGGGACCCCCGGGTTTCGAAACACCGACAGTTACCGAGTGCAGGACTTCGCCGAGTGCGGCTCTCGGCAAAGAAGTCTTTGCCGAGTGCCCGACAAAAAGCACTCGGCAAAGACCCGGATTCCAGTAGTGCTCTATATCATTTCTTAGGTCTCTCGATGACCAGGCAATATGATTCTATACACATATCTCGGCGTCCCTACATCCTAGATTGAGTTATTGCAAATCTCTACAACATCCCCATTGGCACTTTACTCCAAGCTATCTGGAATTGGCGATCCTGTTAATGATGTAATAGACTATCAGATTACATGCATGTGCCTTACAGTACCTTAGCTTCACTTGCACCTACATTACCTACGTCGTTTAGAAGTTTTTATTCTCGCATTGATTAAGTACATCTATTTGCTACCTCCACGACACCCTTGGACGGGACTCATTCTTCATGGCACAGATCCCTTCATTTTAGTCATCTACATTGATGCTGACTAGGCTAGCTGGCTGATATTAAGAAATCAACCTCTGGTTAGACCAAGGGCGGACCGGCGCCCATGGCCACCTGGGCCACGGCCCGGGGCGCGCAGGCCCAAAAAAAAAACGAAATTCTCTCGCAGCCCAGTCAGAACGGCAGAACAGAACCCTAGCACTAGCAGCCAACCTGCCAAGCGCCAGCCGCCACGGCGCCGCCGCCAGCGCACCTGCTCACTGCTGCTAGCTGCTCGGCTGCACCTGCTCCTGTCCGGCTGTCCCAGGAGCGCCGCGCCGCCGCCTGCTCCAGACTCCAGTGCTCCTGCCGCCTGCTCCAGTGCTCCTCGCCCCTCGCGGCCTCGCCGGTCGGCCCTCACCCACCCGCCAGCCGCCAGGCCACGCGTCGTGGCCCGTGCCGTGCGTCGTCGCGGCTGCAGCTCAGAGCTCACCATCACCGAGTCTGCAAGTCTGCGAGTCACCAATCAGTCAACACCTTGTCAGCTCGCCCGGCCACGCTCTGTCCTGCGAGTCACCAATGAAGAAGAGGCCTAGAACATTACAATCATTTTTCTCTCCAGCTCTGACACCCGTCGTGTGTAATGTGCAGCCAAGATCAAACCTCAATTCTCAACCAACAGTGGGAACCGGAACCAGTAACAATCAAGCCCAAGAAATTTCAACCGAGGAGGCTACTATTGAGGCAGTACTAAATCCAACTTCACATGAACAAGAGCAAGAAATTCCACCTTCTGAGCAGGTATTCGATATAGTTGTTGATCCTGGGCTTAGAAAACCAATTGATGAATACGATGTTAACATTAGGGATGCTGTTAGAAGAGAGTATTTGTTACAGGGTCCATGTCAACCAATTGGCCATATATATCCTAAAAAAGATGGGAGACTGACAAAGAAGTTTTCATGATTCATGGTTCAAGAACCATAATTGGTTAGAGTATAGTGTTACCAAAGATGCTGCCTTCTGTTTTTACTGTTATCTATTCAAACAACAAAGACATGAAAATTTTGGTATTGATGCATTCACAAGCAAGGGTTTTTGTAATTGGAAGAATGCAACAAAATCTTTTGTTGAGCATGTTGGGAAGGTGGATAGCTTGCATAATAAAGCTAGGAAACATTGTGAGGATTTTAGAAATCAAAGGCAAAGTGTTGGACATGCAATGGCAAGTGGTTCTAAGAAGCATGAAGAAGAATATTTGAATCGAATCACTATAATGTTGAGTATCGTGAGATTTCTTTTGTTTCAAGCTCTTGCCTTTCGTGGTCATGATGAGTCTTCTACCTCTTGCAATAAGGGAAACTTTCTTGAATTTGTTGATTGGTTCAGAAAGAGGAGTAAAGCTATTCAAAACCTTCTTGGTGATTCTCCTGCTAACCATTTATTGACTTCACCAAAAATACAAAAGCAACTGTGTGAGGCTTGTGCAAAAGAGACCTCCAAAGCTATTTTATATGATATTGGGGAGAAAAATTTCTCCATTCTTATTGATGAGTCTCGGGATGCCTCTATAAAAGAGCAAATGGCTATTATTGTGAGGTTAGCATTTTTATTTAAGCAACAAGTGTACATGTTTTGTGATTTAATTGGCTTCTATGTGTTGTGATATAGGTATGTGAACAACAAAGGCTATGTCATCGAAAGATTTTTGGGAATTCAGCATGTTCCGGACACTTCTTCAATAGCTCTAAAGGAAGCTTTGGACTCTATGCTTCTCAGTCATGGTTTATCCATACATAAAATACGAGGGCAAGGCTATGATGGTGCATCAAATATGAGAGGTGAATTCCATGGGCTACAACGACGGGTATTGGATGAAAATCCCTATGCATTTTATATACATTGTTTTGCCCATCAATTGCAATTAGTGGTTGTTGCTGTTGCCAAATGTTGCCCTTCTATCACGGATTTTTTTACCTATACCACATTAATTGTTAACACTGTCAATGCATCTTGTAAGAGACATGATCAGTTGGCCCAAGAACATCATGACAACCTTGTGCATAGTTTAGAAATGGGTGAAATTTTTTCTGGAAGAGGGAAAAGCCAAGCAACTAATCTTGCAAGGCCTGGGGATCACACCACAAAACATTGTGTCGTCTTCATTATATGTGGAAAGCAGTCTTAGAAGTATTAGAGAATATATGTCAAGATGGTCCTAGTTCTCAAAGAACTACTGCATCTGGTTTGCTAAAACAAATGAAGACTTTTGAGTTTGTGCTTATTATGCATTTTGTTATCAAATTATTGGGTAAGACTAATG
The DNA here is from genome assembly GCF_902167145.1 of Zea mays. Lineage (NCBI taxonomy): Eukaryota > Viridiplantae > Streptophyta > Magnoliopsida > Poales > Poaceae > Zea > Zea mays. The sequence goes on along the minus strand of NC_050099.1, from coordinate 207,192,549 downwards.
ATTTATCCCAATGCTTGCAAAAGAAAGATCAAAATATCGTTCGTGCCATAGGACTGATTGGTGCCACATTGCAACAAATTGATGAAATTAGACAACATGGATGGGAAGATCTATTTGAGGATACAAAATCATTTTGCATTCAATATAATATCATTGTGCCAAACATGTTGGATACAACCACTGCTAGAGGTCGCTCAAGAGGTCGTGGAGGTCAGTTGATAACTTACCATCATCACTTGAAACATGAAATATTTAATGTGGTGCTTGACCAACTTATTGTGGAGTTTAACAACCGTTTTGGTGAAAGATCTACCCAATTATTGAGATGCATTGCCTGCCTTGATCCAAGAAATTCTTTTGCCAATTTTGATGGAGATAAGTTAATTGAGCTTGCTAAATTGTATGATGCGGATTTCTCTACTTATGATTGCATAGTATTGAAAGACCAACTTGAGATATTCATTATTGATATGAGAGCTGATCCAGATATTCTAAGTTGCAATGACCTAGGTGATCTTGCTGTGAGAATGGTTCAGAGTGACAGGCATGTTGTCTTTCCATTTGTATATCGTCTCATTGAATTAGCTTTAATTTTACCAGTGGCAACAACATCTGTGGAGAGAGCTTTCTCATCTATGAATATCATTAAAACTGAGTTGCGGAATAAGACAGGAGACGAATGGCTTAACCATCGTATGGTGTGTTATATTAAGAGGGATATATTTACAAGCATTGAGGATGCAAAGATATTGGATTATTTTCAAGGCATGAGAACCCGCAGGGTGAATCTACCTCGTACTAGTGGTATGTACCAATTATTAATATTATTAAATTTATTCAACATTACCTTTCAAGTCGCGTTCTTAACATGATTTTCTTCAAGGTTCTGGAGCAAGAAGCACTGATGTTGATGTTGACATGATACATTTTGGAGGAGCTACATCATAATTTGTATGTCATCTTTAATATCTATGACAACATTGTTTCGTACAATTTATTTATATGCTACTATTAGAGTTTACAGTCGTTTCGGCCCGGGTCTTGGTTAATTTCTAGGTCCACCACTGGGTTAGACTGACTCCAACAGAGCAGCTAAATGGACAGGCAAAGCTAAAATAGCTGCCCACGAGCTACTGTTGCATTACAAAACACCTTCCAACAGGGCAGCCAAACGAGCCAGGCAAAAAGGATGGAAAGAGAGAGAAAAGCCATAAGACTGACTCCAATAGAGCAGCTAAATGGACAGGCAAAGCTAAAATAGCTGCCCACGAGCTACTGTAGCAGTACAAAACACCTTCCAACAGGGCTTCCAAACGAGCTAGGCAAAAAGGATGGAAAGAGAGAGAAAAGCCATAATAGCTTTGTCGGTATCCTGAGACTAGGGTACCCCCTACTACAGTATGAAGACACGGTACCCATGTGGCTATATCTAGTCACATGGTAAAGGAGTTGTACATTGGACCAGACCATGGCTCACCCCAGCCTCGGGCGACTACTCTGGGTCAGCAACAGTGCCTGACCCCACCACGTGGACGACTCCGGGGCCGCCACGTGGCCAGAGAAGATGATATACTCCAAGGTATCAACAGTGAGTCCGGACCCCCCATGGGAAAGTGCCGGACCCTTGTATATACAAACCGGACCTCCCGGTAAAGTCCAGGACCTCCACGGGCGCAAACCGGACCCCTGGGATGGGTTCTAGACCCCTTTGTGTGGGGTCTGGGCCACTCACAGCAGGGTCCCGGGATTCTGGGACAAATAATACCTAGGCCTTAATCAAGGCCAGGCGGTGGTCCGGAGCCGACACGTGTCTGGACCATGCTGCCACGTGGCATGGTGCACGTGACGTAAGCCAACGGGCGGAGCCTAACGTAAGGCCTCTGGGCTGCGCAACCTCTACATTTATTGCAGACAGGGCGCGCCGCCTGTCCATTCCACTGGCAGGCGATGTGCCGCCTCGGCATTTAATGAGCCCTGTCCATTCCACTAACAGGCGATGTGCCGCCTCAGCATTTAATGAGCCATATCCACTCCGATGGTAGGCGGCGACCAAGCCATCCCGTAGGCGGTGTGCCTGTCCATTCCATTGGCAGGCGACACATCCATACTGCCGCATGCATTACACTCATCATGACTCACGCGTTAGCGAGGAAGCAGCCACGACATATCAATACTGTATGGACTACAGACATTATGGCACTCGGAGATCGCCCAGGCGTTACAAGCATTAGTTATTTCCTTCCATCTTCCCCCTAGACCCACATGTCGGGGCTCAGTATCCTTGTATGTGCCTCCCTTGAACTATAAAAGGGAAGGCACACAACATTACAAGGCAGGTTCACTCACACTCACTCAGACTTAGATTCACTAAGACTCTCATACAATACACAGACAATGGAGTAGGGTATTACGCTCCGGCGGCCTGAACCACTCTAAACCCTTGTGTGTTCTTGTGTTCATCCCGAATCCATCTAGCAGGCAAAACGCTTAGGCCCCTCCTCATCTTAGGATTTAGGGCGGGTGCGTTCCGCCACCCGGCCGGAGAATTTGCTCTCCGACATTTGGCGCGCCAGGTAGGGGCCTTGGCATTAGGTTTTTGCTTGTTTTTCTGCTCGACACCATGGTCCAGATTGTCGAGCACCATGACTTCATTCCCGAGGATTTCTCGATGGAGGAAGAGGCTGCGTCTTCCACACCTCGGGCCACCAACCGCCCGGCGCCTGGTGTTGCAGCGGTGCACTCTGCGCGGTAGCACAGTCCTGCGTAGACATCTAGAGCATCCAGGGATGCGCCTGGGGCGCTGTCTGCAGCCAGGGAATTGTTGCGCCACCCTCCTAGCCCCACGGCCTCGCCGGGGGCCATGAAGTAGTGGCGTGACGATGTTGATCGTCTGCTTGACATGGCGCATTCTGGCTCAGCCAGGCCCAGGCCTCGGTCATCCCGGCATCAACACGAGGCATCAGCGTTAGTGCGCTCACCCTCAGTGAGGGCCGCGCCGACTGAGGACCTGCGGGCGGAGCTCAACCGCAGGTGTGCAGGAGAGGACGCTCCAGTCTCTCTTGAGGGGTCTGATGACCTGCGGGCAGAACTCAACCGCAGGCATGCGGGCGAGGATGCCCGCGTCTCTGGAGAGGGCGCGAGAGCGCTGGCTAAACTTCGAGGGTCGCAACCTCGACTACGACTTCGCTGCGGTCGCACCGCAAACTCCAATGGGCGCCCGGATCCAGGCGGGTGTCCCATTGGCTGGCGTGGGCTGCGCCGCACTGGCGGATCATCTCCGCTCGGTGACTTGGCCATCCAAGTTCCGGCCACACCTGCCGGAGAAGTACGACCGTACGTCAAACCCGTCGGAATTCTTGCAGATATACGTCACCGCTATTACGGCAGCAGGTGGAGACACTGCCGTAATGGCGACATACTTCCATGTAGCCTTGTCTGGGCCAGCTCGGACCTAGCTCATGAACCTCACCGCAGGATCAATCTACTCCTGGGAAGAGCTCTGCGCGCGGTTCACAGCGAACTTCGCCAGCGCTTATCAATAGCATGGCGTGGAGGCTCACCTCCATGCAGTGAGGCAGGAACCCGGGGAAACTCTCTGGGCTTTCATCTCCTGCTTCACTAAGGTATGAGGGACTATACTCCATATCTCTGATGCTTCCATTATCACTGCTTTCCGCCAGGGAGTACGTGATGAGAAGATGCTGGAGAAGTTGGCCACGCATGACGTGGAAACTTTCACCACACTCTTCGCTCTGGCCGACAAGTGTGCTAGAGCTGCCGAGGGCCGTGCATGGCACTCGGCACCACAGACCGGAGTTGCCCAGACGGGTGGCTCGGGTGCCGTCATCCAGGATGGCAAAAAGAAGAAGAAGAACCACGGCCACGAGAAGCCACCGTATGCTGCTCCGGTCATTACAGCCACGACTGGGGGCCAAAACGAGTGCAACAGGCGCCCACGACCATAGGGAGGCAACAACGGCTCATGCCCTGTGCACCCTAACAGTCGACACAGCGTCGCGGAGTGCCACGAGATTATCAAGCTCGTGAAGCACATCAGCAAGCGGCGAGCAGACTTCCAAGGATGGCTCCCCACCTCGTCGCCGTCCTGGCAAGGAGAGGGTCGACGACGATGATGTGGCCGCGGGAGAACGGGACCTCGGGTATCAGTCCCCCGAGCAGGTCCTCAAGGAGATCCTCACTGGAGATTCTGACTCCGGTGATGATACCGACCGCCGCAAGAAGCTGTACGTGATGTACGGCGGAAGCTGGGAGCTCACCTCCCGCAGGAACGTGAAGTCCCTGCGCCGCGAGGTCCTATCGGCGACCCCAAGGGCCCCGAAGGCGGCCCCACACCAGCGGTGGCGGAGCACCACTATCTCCTTTGGGGCATCCGACTGCCCCGAGAACATGGCAGGGGCCGGCATACTGCCGCTCATCACCGCCCCTATCATTGCCAACATCAAGCTGCATCACGTCCTGATCGACGGTGGGGCTGGGCTCAACGTCATCAGCCACGCTGCGTTCAGGCAGCTGCAGATCCTAGGGTCCCGACTGGGACCCTCTTGTCCATTCTCCGAAGTGGGCGCGCAACCGGTGTATCCCCTTGGGAGCATCACGCTCCCGGTTACATTCGGGACAAAGGAAAACTTCCGCACGGAGAACGTCCAGTTCGACGTTGCGGAGGTTAACCTCCCATTCAATGACATCATTGGTAGGCCGACCCTGTACCGGTTCATGGCCATTGCCCATTACGGGTATTTGGTCCTCAAGATGTCATCTCCAGCCGGGGTCCTCACCGTGCGGGGCGACCGCGCTGTTGCGCTTGCGGCTGTGGAGAAGCTGCACACCCTGGCGGCGAAAACTGCTCGCCCGGACGATGGAGGGAGGAACCCCTCGACCTCCGGTACCAAGGCACCTATGAAGGTGCCGAAGGTGCGGCCATCCAGAGCGGACGTTGTCCCCGTCAAGGCCATTCGGCTCTGCACGGATTCCCCCCAGACCACTCGCATTTGCGGGTGATCTGGAGGAAAAATAGGAACTCGCGCTCGTCGCCTTCCTCCAGGCAAATGCCGACGTCTTCGCATGGGAGCCGTCACAGATGCCTGGGATCCCCAGGGAGGTGATCGAGCACCATCTGAAGATCAACCCTGACGCCAAACTGGTGAGTCAGAAGCCTCGGAGACAGTCCGTTGAGCGGTAGGACTTCATCCAAAAGGAGGCCCGGAAGCTGCTAGACGCTGGCTTCATCGAAGAGGTTCATCACCCAGTGTGGCTAGCCAACCCAGTCATTGTCCCCAAGGCGAATGGGAAGCTTCGGATGTGCATCAACTACACCAGCCTTAATAAGGCTTGTCCCAAGGACCCATATCCACTTCCACATATAGATCAAATCATAGACTCTACCTCCGGGTGCGACATCTTGTCCTTCTTAGATGCTTATTCCGGTTTCCATCAAATCTAGATGTCTAGGGAAGATAGGAAGCATACCTCTTTGTAACTGTGGATGGGCTTTACTGCTATGTCGTAATGCCTTACGGTCTGAAAAACGCCTTGCCAACATTTGTGTGGGCGATGAGTAAGACTTTCGGGGACCTGATTAGGGACAAGGTGGAAGTATACGTCGATGACATCGTGGTCAAAACTAAGAGAGGGTCGACCCTAGTGGAAGACTTAACCCTGGTCTTCGACAAGCTGCGGGCAACACGCACGAAGCTGAACCCGGACAAGTGCGTATTTGGTGTCTCCACGGGGAAGTTGCTGGGGTTCCTGGTTTCGCGCCGGGGCATTGAAGCAAACCCGGAGAAGATCAAGGCGATTGATGCGATGAGGCCTCCGACCCATATCAAGGACGTCCAGAAGCTTACAAGGTCATTAGCCGCCCTTAGTCGCTTCATTTCAAGGCTGGCTGAGAGGGCGCTGCCTTTCTTCAAGCTGTTGCGGAAGTTCGGCTCATTCTCGTGGACCGAAGAGGCGGAACAAGCCTTTCAAGAGTTGAAGCAGCACCTGGTATCCCTACCATTACTGGTAGCCCCAGAACATGGGGAGCCATTGTATTTATACATCGCGGCGGCTGCAGAAGCAGTGAGCATGGTGCTGGTCGTTGAAAGGACGGCACAAGAAGACCAGGTGGCGCTAGAAGGCCAGAAACCTTAGGGCTCAGCAGTGGTCCGAACCGTTCAGAAGTCAGTCTACTATGTCAGCGAGGTCCTCCATGAAGCAAAAGCCAGGTACCTTGAGACGCACAAACTCCTTTATGCTATGCTTGTTGCATCCAGGAAGCTACGCCACTATTTCCAGGCACACAGGGTTGTGGTGGTGACCTCCTTTCCGTTAAGGGCCATCCTCCACAACTCTAACGCCACAGGAAACATCGCCAAGTGGGCCGCGGAGCTCGCTGAGTTCCAGCTGGATTTCCAGCCTCGCCATGCCATCAAGAGCCAGGTCCTGGCTGACTTCATCGTGGAGTGGACACCTCCCCCGAGCGCTCCTGGGGGTCCGAATCCTGATTCGGACCCTACACCGACGGAGCCCAGGGGTCCGGTCTTCACCAGGCCCCACTGGACGCTCTTCTTCGACGGATCCGCCCGCCAACAAGTTGGTGGGGCTAGGGTGGTCCTCATCGACCCCAACAGAGATGAAGTGAAGTACATGGTGCACCTTGAGTTCAAGGCCACCAACAATATGGCAGAGTTCATCTTCGGCTTGTCGGCCGCCCTATCCCTGGGGATCCGCCAGCTCCTCGTGAAGGGGGACTCCCAGCTAATCATCAAGTAAGTCCGTGGGGAATGTAGCTGCAACGAGCCCAGGCTTGCAGCTTACCTCCTCCACGTAAGGAAGCTGGAAAAAGACTTCACAGCCCTAGAACTGCAACATGTTCCTCGGGCTGACAACTCGGCGGCAGATGAACTCTCCGTGAGGGCATCAACTTGGGCACTCGTGCCCGAGGGCGTCTTCGAAAGACGGCTGTTGAGACCCACCACCCAGCCTGCCAAACTGGACGAAGGGGGCGAGACTAGCACCTCAAAGCTGGCGGTCCCAGTGGTGTACCATCTACAGAACCCACCAAAGACTGTGTGTGCTACAGGGGGTCCTACCAGCCCCTTAGCGCCACATCCAGTATATCAGAGTGGTCCCGATGCATGGATCTCCGAGATCCGGGACTACCTGAAGGAAAATATCCTTCCTGAAGATCATGTGTCCGAAGAGCGCATAGTGCGGTTGGCTAAACGCTACACGGTGGTAGAAGGGAATATTTACCGCCATGGCGGAATTGGCATTCTCATGCGGTGCATCACCAGGAGGAGGGCCGTGAGTTACTCGTGGAGATCCATGGAGGAGAGTGCGGAAGTCATTCAACATCCCGCACAATGGTTGGTAAGGCCTTCCGGCATGGCTTTTACTGGCCAACAGCTCTCCAGGATGCAGCTGAGATGGTAAAGTCCTGCAAGGCGTGTCAGTTCCATGCAAAGCAGATACACACACCAGCTCAGGCTCTGCAGATGATTCCACCCTCCTGGCCATTCGCCGTATGGGGGGTGGATATCCTGGGACCATTCCCCAGTGCCGTCGGTGGGTACCGATTCCTCTTCGTCGCCATCGACAAGTTACGAAGTGGCTTGAGGCCACCCCTGTGGTTAGCATCACCCAGGGTGCTGCTGTTGCCTTCCTCAAGTCGATCGTCTGCAGATTTGGGGTCTCAAGCCGTATCATTACGGACAACGGTACCCAGTTTACAAGTCAGCTCTTCTAGGAGTATTGCAAGGGCATCGGCACCCTACTCTGCTTTGCGTCTGTGGCTCATCCCAGGAGCAACGACCAAGTTGAGAGGGCAAATGCAGATATCCTCAGGGGACTCAAGACACGCACCTATGACTGCTTGAAAAAGCATGGTGCAAATTGGGTCAACGAGCTTCTGTCCGTGCTATGGGGGAACCGGACCACACCCAGCCGAGCCACCGGGGAGACCCCGTTCTTCCTGGTCTACGGGGCTGAAGCCTGCCTTCCCCTGGAAATCCTTATGGGCTCCCCACGGGTCTAGTCGTTTGATGAGTCTATACAGGAACAACTATGGCGTGAGGACGTGGACTTCATCGACGAGCGCAGATGGCAAGCGGCGATCCGAAATGCACAGTACAACCAAGCGCTCAGGCGCTACCATCAACAGTTCGTGCATAGTAGGGAGCTCGGGGTCGGGGACCTAGTCCTAAGGCGAGTACTGAACCGAGAAGGGCTCCACAAACTCTCCCCCAGTTGGGAAGGACCCTTCAAGGTGATGGAAGTATGACGACCCGGGTGTGTCCGCCTTGCCACAACTGAAGGAGTGCCTCTTCCCAACCCCTGGAATATAGAGCATCTCCGTAAGTTCTATCCATAAGAGCAAGTCTGAAGGGTTAAGGTTTCTTCTTTTCGTAACTAGGTTGTGCATATGTGTATGTCAGTCCGGTGAGGTCCGCCCTCATAAGCCCGCCCTGTTTCTCTGCACCCATGCATGTCAAGTTATAAAGAAAGGATTTACCCCCCATATGTGCTTCTGTGATGGTTTTATTCTGCTGTAGTTTCCAGATATTATTTTTTATCTAACCCACCCATACAGTTCCCAACCTTGCTGGTATGATGACATCCGAATTGAGTAAGCCAGGCTTGCAGTTCGGGACCCCTATCCTGATGCAGGGGGTCCGCAACCTGCGGGTCCAGTTCTAGAGAATGGGCGCTTGTTTCCTGGGGTGGTCCGAAGCTGTTTAGCCGCTTAGCATGGTCCCGTACCCTAAGCCTGCACCTCCACCACTCTGCAACGGGTGCCCTAGTATTTGGAGCTGTGATCTTGTAGGTCTAGACATGAGGCTTGGCTTCCCAGACTCAATCCTGCAGGTCCTGTTGCATGAATCAAAGGATGGCTAATACTAGACGATGGGTCCTATGGGTGTGCTACTAACACTTCCTAGCCGAAGCGGTGTACAGGTCCAGGTCCCAATCGAGGCTACCTCCTGGGGGCCATTGCCAACTCTTTCTTAGGTATACTGGTATCCAGCCTCGACACGTCGAGCCTACATCCCAGGGGGGCCAAGTACCAGGGAGGAGTTGGTAACACCATACACAACAAGGACAAATAGCATACAGATAAGTGCTAATACTGCTCGATAAATAGTACTCAAAAGTATCTTACAAAGACCAAAAAATATTACAAAGCCGCTTCCCAGCGGGACCCTTGCCTTCTCTCTACAGATATAGCTACTCATCATCAGCAGGATCCCACTGGAAACGTTCGGCCACCAGTTCCACAACATCTTGTACGGCCTCCCGGGCGACGTCTTCAGTATCGGCCACCGGACCAGCGATCATCGGCTCCAAGGAGATGGTCGGGTCATGGTTCCGGAAGCACGTCAGGATGTACTCGATTACCGCCCGATAGAGCCTGCCGCCTTCGGCCTCTAGGCGGGCGCCAAGGATCTAGTCCAGGCGTCGGAGGCAGAGTCCAGCACCGAGAGCGCATCGGAGATGGCCGTCGACAGCTACGACACCGGGATGGGACTCATCCCGAGCGGCACCAGTGTCGTGCTCGCCTCACCGGCCCATGCAGCAATGCGCTGGACCTCGACGCGATGCTCCGCTTGGAGATCTTCAAGTGTCTTCTTCATCGCCTCCACCACCTAGGGGTCCGGTGCTGCCTGCGCCGCCTGGAATTGGCAGACCCGCTCTTCCAGCTTTTTCTCCTTCTCCACCTCGAGCTCATGCTCGGCTAGCAACTTGTCCCACCTTTCAAACATTTCCTCCCTGAAGGCGAGGTCCTTCTCCCGCCAGGCGAGATTCGTCGCTCGCTTATCTAGGGAAGCATCCTTCTCCTTGAGGTTCTCCTCGGCCAGGGCAATGCTGCTGGCCTTGTCCTCCAGCTCCCGCTCCCATTTTTGGATCCTCTCCACAACCGCTGTCTGCTGGACCCGCTGCTCCTCCAGGATTTCGTTGAAGGCACTCAGCTTGGCCTGGAGCTCTGTGACGACCTCCTCCATCTGGTTCAAGGCCTCCTCCTTCTTGGCTAGCCTATTCTCCTTCCGGCCTACCTCCAGCTCCTGGGCGTACACCTTGTGGAGGTCCTTTTTGTAGTCCTTGCGGTCCTACTCAAGCTCGGACCGCTCGGAGGCGAACAGGCGGGACGCCGCCTTGGTGCGCTCCTCCAGCTGGGTACGCCAATCGCTGAGGCGCTAGTGTTCGGCCTCAAGCGCCTCCCACTCCCGCAGGATCGCCACCTCAGTCTCATGAAGGGCCTGATGGGCACGAGACAACACCCAGGGGAGGGGAACTGGCGCCGCTTCTGGCTCGGCGCCGGACTGGAGCCGCCGCCCAAAAATCACCTCCGTCTCCTCCGGAGTGGGCGGCAGGATGGAGCTGGACGCGCCCCCCGCGTCGCCCTCGATGGCAGGGCGGGCGTAGTTGGGGCCCCCTTCGCCGCTGTCGATGGTGTACTCAACGACATCACCGTCATTGAGGCTGTGGTAGCCGTCGGTGCAGTTGGGACCCCCTCCGCCGCTGTGGCGCCGCTTGACATTGGCGCCGCTGCTGCCGGACCCCCAGCTGGAGCCTGGGGGCCCGGTGGCGCTATCTCGGTGGCAGCAGCCGGAGGCGGGGGAGGCGCGGCCTTGGGAGCAGAGGGGGAGGAAGCCCTGACAACTAAAGGATGGGTTAAGACCCGTCGGCATAATAGATAGACTAATGAAAAAAATGAAAGGGGCTACACTCACTTGGGGCCCTGGACCTTCCAGCGACCTTAGAAGCGGGGCGACCACTACTTTTGCTGCTGCTGCTGTTGCTGCTGCTGTTGTTGTTGTTGCTGCTGGTGCCCCTGGGGGAGATCACCCCCGGGTGGTGGTGGTGGCGGCGGACCCGATGGTGGTGGTGGTTGTGGTGGCGGCGGACCCGATGGTGGTGGTGGTGGAGGACTTACGCGCCTCTGCGTGCCCTGGGCTTGGGAGCCGGCCTCCTCGGCCCCACCAGCAGTCCTCTGACGCTTCTGGGGGGGTCTGAGATGAATGACCCGTCGGCGCGGTGCCACCTGGTGCGGAGGAACTGCCAGCAACCCCCTTGCCCTTGTCTAAGGGGTGGGGGGCCGCGGCGGGGGCGCTGGGAGCCATGCCGGCAGACTAGGGGCCTCCAGCCGGCGCATCGGAGATCCGGATCTGCGGTGGGGGTCCCAGCCGCTGGTCTGATGAACCTCCATGCCGCTCTCATCGAAGGTCGGCAGCGTGGCCAAAATCGCCGTCCTCAACCCTGGGTCATCGCAGAGCGCAGAGATGCCCTGGGGGAGGATTAGGGACTCAGTGATGAAGGACTCACCAGTGATCCCCTTCACTAGAAGCACCAGCTCCTCCTAGGACATGTCGGTCCTCGGCACGCGCTGGATCCGGCCGATGTCGTTTGAGCCGGTGAACCAGCAGCACAGGCGTGCCCTTTGCTGCAGCTGCGCGATCCGACGCTTTAGGAAGTCTCCGACCACGTGCATCGATGTCAGGCCGCCCCCCTCCAAGCTCTTGATCCAATCCAGTACGAACTGGAACTCCGGCGCCAGGGATGACTTGGCCCTCCACTGCTTCTGGTCGAGTCTTGGCCTGTCGCTCGGCAGGGCGAGGTGGTCGTTAGCCTCAGCGTTGACGATCACCCAATCACCGCGCCAGTTTTCCCACCTTGCATCGCCAAGGGTGGGGATGTAGGCCATGGCTGAGTACAATCTTGTCTGGAAGTAGTAGGCGCCGAGATGGTCCTTGGCCTTCCCAGACTTCACCAACACGAAGAAATGGCGGAAGAGGGAGGTGCAGGGAGCCACCCCCACGAACATCTCGCAGAGGCGGGTGAAAATGGCCGCCTGGAGGATGGAGTGGGGCGTGAGGTGCTGAAGCTGGAGCTTGAGCTCCTCCAGCAGCAGCAGGAAGAAAGGCGAGATCGGCAGCGCCAACCCACAGGAGAGGTAGGAGACAAACATCACGAACTCCCTAGTGGCGAGATTGCTGAGGGGAGTGGCGCCGGCGCGGATCCTCCCGGCGAACGCCGGCGCGCTCCATCCGAGCAGGTGGCGCACCAGGTTGAGCGCCCCCTCAGACTGGAAACGCTCGAGATGAACTAGCGAAGCCGTGGCGACTATGGTGGCGAAAAGCAGAAGAGCGCGAATGCAAATAGGGCGCAGAGAGCTCGAAGGCAAAAGGGCACATCAATTGGGAGAGAATGCGAAAGCATAACTGCTGCACGTAGGGTGAATCCCTCTTCAAGGCAGACTCTCCCGCTAGCGCCCCGAGACGCTACAGGAAAACCCGACCGACGCACACCTGACGCCTAGGCAACCCAGTCTATGACACGGGGGCCCGGGTCCACAAGTCATACGGATTGTGCGCTAAACTCCTGGTGCGGAAAAGGAAAACCGCCGCGCGCGCCCGAAAAGCGAACCGCCGCCCGCGGTAGCGCGCCTCTTCATCTCCGCCGCAAGAAACAACAACCTAGTCTCTAACACGGGGGCCCAGGCCCACTGAAAGGGTCACGATGCCCAAGAGGGGGGTGAATTGGGCTTTTCTAAAAATCAACACTAATTAAAACCTAAGCAAGAGCCCAACTTCACCCCCAACAACTAGCACTAAGATAATAATACTAGAAATACAACAATGCTAAGACAATACTTCAAATACTTGCTAAAAAATACACAATGTAAAGTGCTTGAATTAAGTGCGGAATGTAAAGCAAGGTTTAGAAGACTCCTCCAATTTTTCCCGAGGTATCGAAGAGTCAGAACCCTCCACTAGTCCTCGTTGGAGCACCCGCGCAAGGGTATCGCTCCCCCTTGGTCCTCGCAAGAACCAAGTGCTCACTACGAGATGATCCTTTGCCACTCCGGCGTGGTGGATCCCTCGAGACCGCTTACAAACTTGAGTCGGGTCACCAACAAGATCTTCACGGTGATCACCGAGCTCCCAACGCCACCAAGCCGTCTAGGTGATGCCGATCACCAAGATTAACAAGCCGTAGACTTTCGCTTGACCAAGAGAAGCCTAATGCAAGTGGTGTGTGCTCTAGGTGGCTCTCCCTAGCACTAATGAGGAACAAATGCGGGATTAAGATTCTCTAATCTCCTCACTAGGCTTTTGGTGCTTGCAATGCTCTAGCAATGTGCTAGAATTAATGTGGGCAGCAAGACATTGAATATGGTGGGTGGAGTGGGTATAAATAGCCCTCACCCACCAACTAGCCATTACCAGCACTCTTCTACGCATGGGCGCACCGGACAGTCCGGTGCGCCACCGGTGCGCCAACGGTGCGCCAACGGTCGACTCCAACGACTAGTTCTAACAGCTAGCCGTTGGGCTGATGGCACACCGGACAGTCCGGTGCACTATCCGGTGCGCCACTAAAATTCATTTCTGAAACTGGCGCTCTCGGGTTTTCTTCGGGGTAAAACTCTTCCTCCAGGGCCAGCTTGGACCCACCTGGCAGAGGGTGCACCGGACAATCCGGTGCACACTGGACAGTCCGGTGCCCCAAGGCCAGAAACCCTATTTCCTGTTTCAGCTGTTTTTCAAATCGGTTTTCGTTCTAACTTGTGAGTGAGTTCTAGAGTGACACCTAGCACTATATGTGAGCGTGAATGTGCACCAACACTACACTAGAACTCTCTTGGTCAAACTACTCATCGACAACCCCTCTTAATAGTACGACTAAAAGAGAATAAAAGACCTAACTAAATCACGAGTGTCCCCAACTCCTTGACACTCAGACTCTGTAGTCCTTCACTTTTTGTTTCGTCGTTTAGCCGTCGCTTCGAGTTCTTATCTCCGGAATTGTTTTCACCGTTGTAGTACTTCTACCTGTAATGCGACCAAACTTACCATTTGTCTCTGCAAAACACACGTTAGTCACATATAACATTACGTTGTCATTAATCACTAAAACCAACCAGGGGCCTAAATGCTTTCAATCTCCCCCTTTTTGGTGATTGATGACAACCCTACAAGATTTGTGAGAGTAGTTTGTTTTGAAATTTCTGTCAATAGAGAAGATGGTTAGTTATACTCAGTAATCTTTTGACAGAGAGAGTGTGTACCAAAATAATAAGAATGAGCGCATACACATCATAAGTTTCTTGTTCATATAAAAGTGAAATCAAATCGATGAACAAGAACTAGAAGACTGGTGATAAAATATAAGGTGAAAACATAATACACACACAGTCAACATAAGCATCGAGAGTATATAATAGAGTTTGTGAGCCAAAAGCATCATACAAAAGTGAAGCTAGTATAGAGAGTAACAAACACATATATTACATCAAAATGACTCTCTACTAACTCCCTAACTCCCCCTAGCTCTCACAACTCATATCTCTCCCCCTTTGGCGTCAAACACCAAAAGGGAACATGAACCTACACAGCAGAAGAGGGAGGAGGTGGCGGGGGCACATCCGGTCGTGGTCGTGGCAGTAGAGCGAACGCAAGCTGGGGGTCAGAGTCAGTCTCAAATCCAGGATCTGCTGTAGAAGCTGGAGCTGATACTGACTCGGACTGAGGCTGCGCTACAGGAGCTGCCAGATCTGAAGTGCTCATAGACACCGCCACAGCAGTAGTGGTAACAGCAGAAGCTGGTGGCACTGGCGGCTGAGGGCAGACGGAGCTGAAGACCGGTGATGTGAAAACCAGGGTGACCGCCCGGAGTGGAGAGGAAGAAGGACCAACTGTAGGAAGAGGGGGTCCTAGCTGAATCGCTGGCACAACAGGAGCCTGAAGAGGTGGAGGCGGTGCTAACTGAACTGTGGGAATCGACACACAGGTGTGCTGAAGCATAAGAGTCATGAATGCCCGGTTCTTAGCCCAGTCCTGAAGAAGCTGCTGCTGCAAAGAATCCTGCATGTCCTGAATTGTCTAAAACATCGACAGCATTCTCTCGGACATCTGCTGCTGAACCGCTACCAAGTGAGCCTACTGTTGAGTGAGAGTCTGGAGAATCGCCGCAAGAGCAGGGTCAATGGCAGGAGGGGCAGCACCACTGGAACTCCCAGCCTCATGATCATGAGAGCGTGGAGGCATAGGAGGCGGAGGCGGAGGTGGAATCCCAAAATCATCATCATCATCATCGTCAACTGCTGCGTCCTGAGCTTCAAACTGATGAAGAGCAGTATCCTCAGCCTGAGTGTCAAATACTGGAGCAGGTGCTGGCACAGGATCCTCACACGCTGGACAGTAGGACCCAAAGAGGAGGCGTGAAGCCTCAAGTGTGCCCTGGAACTGTGGAGGCCGAATCAGCTGAGCAAAAATGTGACACAAATAGTGAGCATAAGGCAGCTGTCGACGAGCATGCAAACCATCCAGTACGGTGTCCTCAATCTTACAAATAAAGAAATCCACAACATCAAAATCTGAGTGAGAGACCAGGGCACCAAGGAGCCAGAGCTGGATATGAGTGGCAGCCTCCCTGTACCTCATCCGCGGCAGAAGTGTCCATCTCATAAGCTAATATAAAAACTTTGCTGCTGCGGTGAAGTCTACCGAAGAGCGTCGCGACCCATCTGAGAAGGGTGGTCGGAACAGAGCAGCGACGTGAGCTGTACCAGGAACAACACCACTGTGAGGGCGACGAGGAGGGTCAGAGGTGCCATAGCATTAGCTGTGAAGACGATTCGATGACTCGTGAAATCCAAATAGCTGGCGAATCTGGCTGGCATGAATAGTGACATCCTCTCGCTCAAAACGGAATCTCATCCAATGGTGATCAGGGTCGATCCATACAGTAGCGTAGAAAACTCGGACCCATTCCTCAACATATCCGCCGCTGGTAGTCAAAAGAGTGAGAAGTCCAGGCAGATAGGAGAGGTGAACCTCAGAGTCAGCACCGGTGGCTAACAGAAAAGCGGGAAGGTCCAAAAGCCGGTGCACTCGCAGAGCAATCTGTGCAAACATCTGGGCCCTGAAGAAGGACTCCTGAATCCTGGTGCTGAAGAGATCGACTGCAGCAGGGTCCCTCTGAGCCGGTACCCAGGTCTCCACGGGTACGTGTCTGAACCGACGTACCCGTACAGCTGTAGCACGCTGAAGATCAAATACCTGGGATCCGCAGCAAGTGGTCGTACCTCAGTCTCATCGCGCTCCCAGAAGCGAGCAGGTGGGATAGGAGGAGCGGAAGTGGGAGCGGGAGGAGGAGCAGTGGAAGCTGGTGTAGTGGAGGTGGTGGATGGCGCAGCAGGGGTGACAGGAGCAGGCAAAGTGGGTGGTGGAGTGGAAGCAGTGGTGGGAGTGGAGGAGCGAGGCCGGGAGGCGAGGCGACGGACTCGGTACGCAATCTGATCTGAAGGAGTCTGTGGCTGATCTCCTAGCTCGGCCTGCTCAGCAGTGGCTGCTGCTGTTGCTCAGGCTGCTCTGTCCATACGCCGCTTCTTGCGGCCTTCCTGTCGCTCCAAGTACACGGTCTTTCCCTTGACGTGCCTGAAGGGGCGACGAGGATCCTCATCATCGCCTCCCACTGGCGCCGACACATTCTTCGTGCGCGGCATCCTAACCTGACGACTACAAATTAGAGAGAGAAGCTAAGCACAAGTCGATAATAGCCGTAAGAATATCAAAAGAGGAGATGTCTACCTGGAAAGCTCACACGAGAGGTGGAAATCCAGGCAGGACAGGAGACGGCTCACAGGCAGGCAAGGTCACTGAAATGACAGAAGAGGTGAGCACGTATTAGTCACATAGTCATAAGTATATGAAATGTGAATAAATACATACATAGAGAAATATGGCACAGAGAACGAGAGATATGGCGATCGGGAGGTCAAACGACGTGAAAACGGCGTTTGAACGAGAAATAGTGTCATAGGAGGTTTGGAATTCGAATTGAGGTATGAAATGGCGTGGAATTAAGCTGATACTTCACGAATAGGTTTATATGGGTGAATATGAGTGAAGTGTGTGCTTGGTTTGAATTTAGGCGAAGAAAATGGAATTTGGGCACTCGGCTCGGAGACGATCGCTCGAAACAGGGAATTGAGTGAAATTGAAGCCTGGTATATCGGATTGGCGTGAAATTTGGTGAATATGTTACTGGAGGTGTTGTGAAGGTGCCTGAAAAGTTTGGGTTCAATCGGAGCGTTTTTGGCTGGTTTGGGCATTTCACCGAACACGTGATGTGCGAGGATTTAGGGTTTCGGTGAAAAGGCTATTTGAGGTGGTGAAACCCTCCCAAAGGAGCTAAGAACCTGTAGGGGATTTAATGGAGCACTAGGGCACACAACCATGCACTGGGATTCACAAGATTTACACAAGAATTTGAAATTGGCACAAGAGGTGGGAAGGAGTTCACTGACCAGAGAAATAGAGAGAGGGAAGACGATGGAGGGAGGTGCTCACCGAGAGGAGGAGGCAGAGGAGCCTACGCAGAAGAGGGTCATGGGAGCACGACGCCGTCGATCACCGCCGGTGAGCAGAGGGGGGGGGGGTGATTGCCAGGAGAGCTGAGAAGAGGCAGAGAAAAGAGAAGAAGTGGCATCTGGCTCAGCTCGGGCTAGAGGCCGATTTTTTAAAACGCGATATGGGCGCATCAGACAGTCTACAGTGCCTGTCTGGTGCACACCGGACAGCGCACAGAAAAATGGAATTTGAGCACGCGGCTGCCGGTGCACCGGACATTGCACAGTGCAGTGTCCGGTGCACACCGGATTGTCCGGTGACCCCAGACAGAGGGAAAATTTGGATTTTTTGAATTTTTCTATCTAGTTTTCAACCAAAACAAATCCCAACTTATAATCACACAAAATAACACTTGTTGGGACAGGTATTGGCACCCTCATATATTTTCTCATAATTTTCAAAATATTTTGCCATAGACTAGATACTTTTTAGAGAAAATAGGCAAATGGTGAAATTTGCATTTTGGCCTCGCACTAGGGGTTTTCATGAGTGATTTGAGTTTTGAATACTCCCCTAAGTTGAACACTATGAAAATCATTAAATAAAAATAATACATTTAGTTAATAATGGTATTTATGGGAATAAATTTTTCATTGAAGTGTTTATTATTTATTTCATTTGGAGTAATTTTTTTATCGCGCATGATTGATTTTTTTTCGTTATTGAATAACATTTCTTCTTAAATAAAAAAAAATCCTAGTAAATAAAAATATAATCAGTCCAAAGATAACTATATTATTTATAAATACTTTTGGTTCAATTACTATAAATTTTAGAGTTATTTAAAAGTGTATTTTAAATAAGAAATTCGAAAAAAAAGAAAAAGAAAAAAAACCCAACCCTAACCTAAGGCCCATTAGGCCCAGCTAGGAGCCGGCCGCCCCTGACCTAGCTCCCTCAGGCCGCCGCCGCCCCCTTGCCTCCCTTCCCAGCCGCCGCTCCCACCTCTCCCTGTGCCAGCCGCCAGGCTTCTTCCTTCCCTCTCCCCTGCTCTCTCTGCTGCTCGCCCTCCATCCAGGCCGCCCGCGCGAGGACCCGCCTGGCATCCGGCCAGCGCCCCGACTGCCTCAACGCCCTTGAAGCCGACCCGGACGCCCAAGCCCGGCCCCGCGCAGCCACTCGAGCGGACAGCGCCAAGGTCCAGCGTCACGACCCCGACCGCGCACCAGGCAGCGCCAAGCGCGACACCGAGCCCCTGCGCCAAGCACCCGAAACCGATCGGCTGGACCCGAGCCACCAAGAACCGAAGCGCCCGCGACCGTTCTTCTGCTCGCATGTAATGGAGTTTAATGTCGTCGTTTCTTCCCTCTCCCTCTCTCCATTGATGCACGCCATCAATGACAGCCATGAAGACTCCGGCACCCCTCTCTCTCCCTCCCATCCTCTATAAATTGGACGTCGAGCTGCTCTCTTCTCCGTCCCACAGCCGAGCTCACCCCTCTCTCACTCCCTCCTCGTTCTCTTCCTCGCCGCCGGAGATTACTGCAGTCACCGTTGTGGAACCCCGCCGGAGCTCCGTCCACGCAGCACGACGATCGCGCCGTCCCCTGCTCGACCGACCTTCCTCATCGAGTTCATCCTACGCATAAGCGAGAACACAAGGTCGAAGACAACCCCGAAATATTTATTTTCTAAATCATGTTTTGAATTTATTGTGAATTATTGTTGTAATATTATGATGATGCGATTTGGTGATTCGTATATGATTGTAGAGATTTTGTTTTATACGTGTAGTCATAATCGAACCCGCGACAATACTTTGAAAATGCGTATGATTTTATAATTCCAAAAATGAGCACGGTCACTATTCACTAACTCGGTGATTTTTCATACTAGAAAACGTTTACAGATGTGATTTCGCTTTAGTATGTGGAATAATATTCGTAGTAGTATTTTAGGTGTAAACGTATTGACATGAAGAAATTGAAATAGGCACTAAGTCACTTATTTTCTAGTCGAATGAAAATATAGATTTTACTATTCATAATAAATGTATTCATAAGTGTGGCACTTAAGTACTTAGAATTAGTAAGACATTTATTTATGTGATAATAACCATGATTATGTTATTAAAAGTCCTATTTAGTAATCTACAATTAATTCTTAGTATATTAATGTTAGAGGAATTAAATAAATAATTTTTAGTTATACGTATAAATTCTATTTAGAAAAGAAAGAAGAAAACCAAAATAGTAGAATTTATAATAGTGTTAAAATGACTTAACTAGGCACTTATACTTTCCTAATAAAGAAAATGATAATATGTTGATAAATATAGATTTCTTACTAAAGAATTTGAGAATTTGTTTCTAACTGTAAAACGACCTTTTAATAGGCATCATGATTTTGATTTAATAAGATTAGTTATAGATGTTTAAGTATAGCTGTACTAAATAGTAATATGTCATATAACTTTTCTAATAATTATATAATGGCTTAATTAAGTGCTCACATCGTCATAGCTAAAACAATAGTTAATAACATACCAATGAATATAATATTCATTTTAAATATCTAGGTCATATGTTTCTAAACTAAATGTAAAGATAAATAATAGAGTAATTATGTCCTCTCATAACCTAGTTAATTAGATTTATATTTGTTTACAACTGGTTATATAGGCTTAATTAATCATTTAATCAAAATTAGTTAATATTATTTATATATGTGTCACTTAGTTTTCCTAAAGAATAAACTAAGGAAATTAGTGTTCATGTTCTTTAATAATAATGTTAGTTTGTATATTGTTTTGTATATAGCTTTCTTAATAAAATAAAGGACATGTACTTTCTAATAAAAATAAAATATAATTGTTTGTTCATTGTCTTTTACATAAAAGTTCATTAAAACATATATATCATAACTTTTCATAAAATAGGTATTTAATAATAATGATCTTTTCATATAAAACCTATTTAGACTAATATCTTAATTTGTCATAAGTGATTGGTTAACAATAGTTATAATATGCTCCATAATGCTTCTAAAATTAATAACGTGATTAGTAGCCCATTAACCCTAGATATATAACTTATATCTATTCTAGAAGGTTGAAAAAATGTTTAATATCGTTATAACGTGTTTTATCGTTTTATAAATCCTTTATCTTAGACGTATCATATATGGCGTTTTATAAAAGATTAATTTGGTGAACCAAATATTTGTATATTTTAATTAGTATATTTTAAGCTCATGTCTTGTTTTATAAAGTATATATCACACCTTTTTTGAAAAGAATATCTTTTTATTATAACCATTACATGTGATGTTTTAAAAAGCGAACGCTCTTTTCGTTAGGCTTTCTTTTAGCTTTACGTATGATGAATGTGGTATGTTATTGAGTGGTGTTTGTTCTTTTTGTTTGTTTGTGTGATATTCAGTGGTTGATCTAGTAGTTAAGAATCAAGATCTATTCCTATCCGTGGAAGAACCTCAAGTTTTCAATAAGCAAGGCAAGTGGACTTCTTCCTCTGCATACTCTGTTTGATCCCAAACAATACATTTAATAAAGTTTATTCTTTTGGATATATATGCATAATTTGACGGGTTACCTATTTAGATAACCTTTCCAACCTTATTCCTTGATCAAACCTGGGAATTATAATTTAATCAAGTAGTTATGCTATTGCTACAACTTAACTTTATGCAGTCACTCCTGTTTATGATATTAATGTTCCAAATGGTAAGTTTACATTATTGTTGTTAACCTGATGGTTAAACAAGATTATTGCATATTAATTGGAACATGGAGTGACCACCCGGGAAAACAGTGCTACCATGAGAACTATCATGGCTCTGGTCTTGGCTAAATAACTAGGGAAGTCTTATGTTGGGTACTGGTCGTGGTCGACAGGAACGGGGGCATCTGGCAAGCTCTTATAGTTCCGGCTCAGGCAGATTGGATACGGGCATAGTTCCCAAAGCTTTACCCTGTAGTCTGGACTATAAGTTGGTTACGGTAGGTGTGCTTTATGCAGTTTGACCATTTCCAGCATTTGCGTAATGAGGACTCTAGGGAGAAGCCTCGTAGTGAGACCCTGGCCATTCACCTCGGAAGTGAATAAGGGTCTAGCTAACCCGGGCTAGAAGGGAATCACGACTCATGGGTAAAGATGTGCCACCTCTGCAGAGTGTAAAACTGATATATCAGCCGTGCTCACGGTTATGAGCAGCCTGGACTCCTCACATGATAATTGAACTTGAAGATGGAAATAAATCGAGATCCGATGATCTGCCAATGGTTTGCTTAAGTGGTTTCACTTAAGTGTTTTTGATTTACTCTTATACCTTTGTTTAATGGGAGTACTTGAGATTCACACTTATTAGTAAGACAGGTGTTGATAATAAAATATTGACCAACTAAAATGCTTACTGCTCAACCTCAGCCTCACCTTGTTACCTTGCATTAGTTTTTCCCCCACTTGCTGAGCCCCGACCATAAGTGAGCTCACCCTTGCTTAATTTTGATCAGAAGTTTGCAGATGAAGTTATGATGCTGAGCTCCATGGATGCTAATCTAGTGATACCCCCGGTCATCTTCCTGTGGATGGATGTCCTTGTTTCGCTGTACTTTGATGAATAAAGGTTAATGCATTATGTCTGTTCAAAGTGTAATATGTTAATATAATCGTTATTTACGCTTTTATGCATTGTTCTTTTGATATATTACACTTGTGACGTCAACATATGTGTGGAAATAGATCCTGGCACACATATGCTATGCACCCGGCTCTGCCCTTTGGAAACGGGTGTGACAGAAGTGGTATCAAAGGCAATGTGACCGTAGGTCGCTAGATTAGTTAGAAATGGAAAGCCCAGTCAGTATTTCAAAACATGGTCTATTTTCCTCGATAAAAACTTAGTTTATATCAAAACTCGTCTCTTTTATTTTCAACTCTTGTCTGATTCTTTGTCTATCAGAAAGTTCTAATGAGAAGCATTGCAAGATTATCAAGCTAGGATTGTGGAACTTGAAGCGAAGTTTTCCTGAAGAATTTTTTTTTTGAAGTTATCAACGATGCCCTATTCTCTGTCTTATCCCCACTCCGCAAGAAGTTTTGTTATGGATCCCTTGGATCTATTACCAGACTTCTTGGCTAGGTTGATAGGATTGTTCTTTAGTATTAAGATTTTCGACTAGATCGGTAATGGCGATATTATATTATATTATATTATAGTGGTTTTCTAATCCATAATATTGCTATATAACCCTTGACTTCTTATACTTTTGTTTTCTTGCCATTATATTGCCACCCTTGCGCAATATCTACCTTGATATACTGAATTCTTTGTCTCCTTACTCCTACTTGATAATGCCTCTCTATTTTGTCTCCTTGATAATGCTTTCTCCCTAACTCACTTCATATCCTTAGTTGTATCATTTATCCTCACTTTAATAGTTCATGATTAGCTTATTTCACTATTGGCCACCGACAAATATGTCTTGTCTAACTCCTTGATAATTCTTACCTGACTCCTTGACTTTATAATATCTTTCTTATTCCAAACCTTGTCTCACCTTTTGTTTTGGTTGAATAAGTAGAATTAGATTATGTTGTGCTGGTATGCTTGAGTTCATTGTCCTTTGTGTTCATGTTTGATTTTTTTTAAAATGATTGTTGGTGTATTGTGTGACTTTTGTCCACAATGACTTCAGTTAGCTAGGTAAAACCTTAGATAGATGGATTTTCTCTGCTCTCTATAATCTGTCTTTGCTCAACCCTTTCGTCCCTTCCATTCTTCCATACCCATACAGATGTCAGACCTTGGAATGTCAACTACAAGTGATGTCACTAAATGCAAAGAATGCGGTGTGTTGGCAAGTCAAAACAGCACTATAAATGAAACAACTGATGAACAAACCTTCAAGACACAAAAGGATGAACAACCAAACCAACAGACAAGTGATCTTGGAAAATGTTGTTGTTGTGAGTACTATGGAATTCCTTGTCGCCAGATCAGTACAAACGAAAGTGAAACTACAAAACAGAAGAACCGGATTTTGTTTTCTGGCATTAAAAGACAAATGTCTCCCCAAGAACAAGTAATAGCAGAGTCTCTCATACCTAACGCATTGTCAGTTGATGAATTGCAAAGTATTCCAAAAAGGAAACATCACAAGGATGCCCAGCCCCAAGAAGAAATACATGAGTGTTACATTGATGGATGGACTATTACTTGCACACAGTTTCAGCCTCGTCGTCGCATCAGATCCAAGAAACAAAAAGGGAAACATGGAAAGAGTCAAGAAATAACTTCAAGAAAAGCTTGCTATCAATGTGGACGTGAAGGTCATTACTTCCGTAACTGTCCTGAGAAGAGTTCACTATCGGACACCCCCGAGCAACCTCAGTCTCCAGACATGGAATGTGAACAAAAATGCACAGAAACTTCTACCAACAACGTAAAGACAACTCCACCATGTAACTTATCAATTCGTGCTTGCTTTGGCTGTGGTGATATCGGCCATCTTGTTAATGGTTGTCCTAAGAAGGATGTGGAGATCAATAAGGTCCAAAAGAAAAGACAACACCCTCAAACCCATGCATCAACAAAGAATAAACAACGGAAAGAGATCACAGGAAAGATAAGTTACGCAGTGACAGGAACCATTCCATATGATAATGCAGTGATTTTTGGAACACTAGCCATTCACAAAACCATCGCCACCGTGTTGTATGATCCTCGTATAACACATTCTCTTATCAGTGCCCAGTTTGCAACAAAGTATGGTATCTTTAAGTGTCCCTTAAGATCAAAGAAGACCATCAGTGCACCCGAAGGAAAAATGTTAGTAAACTACATATGTCCAAAAGTAAGTGTTAAATTCAACGAGATAGATTTTCCAGCTGATCTCCTAGTGATAGAATCAATGGGAAAGGATGTGATTCTTGGAAAGAATTGGTTACAAAGAACTAAGGCAGTAATCCAACATACTGAGAAAACCATGAGCTTGGAAACTCCATCTGGAGAAACAATAGTAGTTGAAGACAACCGACCTCCAGCTCAGATTGGTACATCTGACAAGGAAGAATAATATACCATTTAGCTAGAAGGAGTGTGTCTCACGAAAAAAATGTCAAGTTGTTGCCCCTTTCAAGATGTGTAATCGTTCCAAGTGATATATGAATAAATTTGGAGAATATCTTGCACCTATTGTGTTTTGCCTCTTTATAAAGAAAATAAAGTATGGTGTCATCTACTATATGCAAACAATGTGATGCTCTACTCTAGTTGCCCTAAAATCCCGCTCAAGTTTCTCTCAATTTGTGCTCAAAGAAATACTGTTGGATCAGAAAGATGATTTGGGATATCATGCTCTGAAATCTATAAAGTTCAAAAGATCTTTGTTAAGGATTATAACACTTGTACACTCTTGTAGTATGATGAAGCTAGGAGAAATATGAAACCACCCTTGTTCCTTAACTAATCTTATCTTGGAAATCAAAATGTTGTGTCAGCACTTTATCTTAATGTCATACAAGCCTCTTATGCAGTCTGTCTCACTAACTCGTTTACCCTCTGACCAGATGATGAACCCCAATGGAAATGAAGTAAATGATGCCAACGACAATATTCCTACCTTAACAACTATGAACGAGATAAATGAGTCACCGAGATATTCGATGAATGGAATGAAGAACAACAAAAGGAATAGAAAAATGTTTAGATACATGATTAGTCCCCCTCAACCACAAGCAAAAGCCACGGATTCCCAAACAGAAGAATCAAGTCAGGCTCAGCTATATGAGATACAAACACCCAATCAACCCTCATCTCCTTTTGGTCAAGCAAAGTTGACTCGCAAAGAACTCAAAGCAAGAGGTGCTTGCTACTACTGCAAAAGTGAAGGACATCTTATTCGCGAATGCCCCAAGAAGCGTCTAGACCGACTAGAGAAGAAAGCTGCCAAGCACGACCTAAGCAATAATTCAGAAGACCCACCATTTTATAATTATGATGATGAAGGTCGCTTGATTAGTATACATTTTGGAGCAAAGAAGTAAGGAAGCTCCTTAAGTTTGGAGGAGTTCAATGAGAACTAAGAACCTACAAATAAACCATGTATCTCCTTTGCTTTCGTGCTAGCCTTTCTTAATCTCGAGGACGAGATTCTTTTTAAGAGGGGTAGATTTGTAACACTATGAAAATCATTAAATAAAAATAATACATTTAGTTAATAATGGTATTTATGGGAATAAATTTTTCATTGAAGTGTTTATTATTTATTTCATTTGGAGTAATTTTTTTATCGCGCATGATTGATTTTTTTTCGTTATTGAATAACATTTCTTCTTAAATAAAAAAAATCCTAGTAAATAAAAAATATAATCAGTCCAAAGATAACTATATTATTTATAAATACTTTTGGTTCAATTACTATAAATTTTAGAGTTATTTAAAAGTGTATTTTAAATTAGAAATTCGAAAAAAAAGAAAAAGAAAAAAAACCCAACCCTAACCTAAGGCCCATTAGGCCCAGCTAGGAGTCGGCCGCCCCTGACCTAGCTCCCTCAGGCCGCCGCCGCCCCCTTGCCTCCCTTCCCAGCCGCCGCTCCCACCTCTCCCTGTGCCAGCCGCCAGGCTTCTTCCTTCCCTCTCCCCTGCTCTCTCTGCTGCTCGCCCTCCATCCAGGCCGCCCGCGCGAGGACCCGCCTGGCATCCGGCCAGCGCCCCGACTGCCTCAACGCCCTTGAAGCCGACCCGGACGCCCAAGCCCGGCCCCGCGCAGCCACTCGAGCGGACAGTGCCAAGGTCCAGCGTCACGACCCCGACCGCGCACCAGGCAGCGCCAAGCGCGACACCGAGCCCCTGCGCCAAGCACCCGAAACCGATCGGCTGGACCCGAGCCACCAAGAACCGAAGCGCCCACGACCGTTCTTCTGCTCGCATGTAATGGAGTTTAATGTCGCCGTTTCTTCCCTCTCCCTCTCTCCATTGATGCACGCCATCAATGACAGCCATGAAGACTCCGGCACCCCTCTCTCTCCCTCCCATCCTCTATAAATTGGACGTCGAGCTGCTCTCTTCTCCGTCCCACAGCCGAGCTCACCCCTCTCTCACTCCCTCCTCGTTCTCTTCCTCGCCGCCGGAGATTACTGCAGTCACCGTTGTGGAACCCCGCCGGAGCTCCGTCCACGCAGCACGACGATCGCGCCGTCCCCTGCTCGACCGACCTTCCTCATCGAGTTCATCCTGCGCATAAGCGAGAACACAAGGTCGAAGACAACCCCGAAATATTTATTTTCTAAATCATGTTTTGAATTTATTGTGAATTATTGTTGTAATATTACGATGATGCGATTTGGTGATTCGTATATGATTGTAGAGATTTTGTTTTATACGTGTAGTCATAATCGAACCCGCGACAATACTTTGAAAATGCGTATGATTTTATAATTCCAAAAATGAGCACGGTCACTATTCACTAACTCGGTGATTTTTCATACTAGAAAACGTTTACAGATGTGATTTCGCTTTAGTATGTGGAATAATATTCGTAGTAGTATTTTAGGTGTAAACGTATTGACATGAAGAAATTGAAATAGGCACTAAGTCACTTATTTTCTAGTCGAATAAAAATATAGATTTTACTATTCATAATAAATGTATTCATAAGTGTGGCACTTAAGTACTTAGAATTAGTAAGACATTTATTTATGTGATAATAACCATGATTATGTTATTAAAAGTCCTATTTAGTAATCTACAATTAATTCTTAGTATATTAATGTTAGAGGAATTAAATAAATAATTTTTAGTTATACGTATAAATTCTATTTAGAAAAGAAAGAAGAAAACCAAAATAGTAGAATTTAT
The DNA here is from genome assembly GCF_902167145.1 of Zea mays. NCBI lineage: Eukaryota > Viridiplantae > Streptophyta > Magnoliopsida > Poales > Poaceae > Zea > Zea mays. Next base: position 207,165,313 of record NC_050099.1, on the reverse strand, counting down.
AATAGTGTTAAAATGACTTAACTAGGCACTTATACTTTCCTAATAAAGAAAATGATAATATGTTGATAAATATAGATTTCTTACTAAAGAATTTGAGAATTTGTTTCTAACTGTAAAACGACCTTTTAATAGGCATCATGATTTTGATTTAATAAGATTAGTTATAGATGTTTAAGTATAGCTGTACTAAATAGTAATATGTCATATAACTTTTCTAATAATTATATAATGGCTTAATTAAGTGCTCACATCGTCATAGCTAAAACAATAGTTAATAACATACCAATGAATATAATATTCATTTTAAATATCTAGGTCATATGTTTCTAAACTAAATGTAAAGATAAATAATAGAGTAATTATGTCCTCTCATAACCTAGTTAATTAGATTTATATTTGTTTACAACTGGTTATATAGGCTTAATTAATCATTTAATCAAAATTAGTTAATATTATTTATATATGTGTCACTTAGTTTTCCTAAAGAATAAACTAAGGAAATTAGTGTTCATGTTCTTTAATAATAATGTTAGTTTGTATATTGTTTTGTATATAGCTTTCTTAATAAAATAAAGGACATGTACTTTCTAATAAAAATAAAATATAATTGTTTGTTCATTGTCTTTTACATAAAAGTTCATTAAAACATATATATCATAACTTTTCATAAAATAGGTATTTAATAATAATGATCTTTTCATATAAAACCTATTTAGACTAATATCTTAATTTGTCATAAGTGATTGGTTAACAATAGTTATAATATGCTCCATAATGCTTCTAAAATTAATAACGTGATTAGTAGCCCATTAACCCTAGATATATAACTTATATCTATTCTAGAAGGTTGAAAAAATGTTTAATATCGTTATAACGTGTTTTATCGTTTTATAAATCCTTTATCTTAGACGTATCATATATGGCGTTTTATAAAAGATTAATTTGGTGAACCAAATATTTGTATATTTTAATTAGTATATTTTAAGCTCATGTCTTGTTTTATAAAGTATATATCACACCTTTTTTGAAAAGAATATCTTTTTATTATAACCATTACATGTGATGTTTTAAAAAGCGAACGCTCTTTTCGTTAGGCTTTCTTTTAGCTTTACGTATGATGAATGTGGTATGTTATTGAGTGGTGTTTGTTCTTTTTGTTTGTTTGTGTGATATTCAGTGGTTGATCTAGTAGTTAAGAATCAAGATCTATTCCTATCCGTGGAAGAACCTCAAGTTTTCAATAAGCAAGGCAAGTGGACTTCTTCCTCTGCATACTCTGTTTGATCCCAAACAATACATTTAATAAAGTTTATTCTTTTGGATATATATGCATAATTTGACGGGTTACCTATTTAGATAACCTTTCCAACCTTATTCCTTGATCAAACCTGGGAATTATAATTTAATCAAGTAGTTATGCTATTGCTACAACTTAACTTTATGCAGTCACTCCTGTTTATGATATTAATGTTCCAAATGGTAAGTTTACATTATTGTTGTTAACCCGATGGTTAAACAAGATTATTGCATATTAATTGGAACATGGAGTGACCACCCGGGAAAACAGTGCTACCATGAGAACTATCATGGCTCTGGTCTTGGCTAAATAACTAGGGAAGTCTTATGTTGGGTACTGGTCGTGGTCGACAGGAACGGGGGCATCTGGCAAGCTCTTATAGTTCCGGCTCAGGCAGATTGGATACGGGCATAGTTCCCAAAGCTTTACCCTGTAGTCTGGACTATAAGTTGGTTACGGTAGGTGTGCTTTATGCAGTTTGACCATTTCCAGCATTTGCGTAATGAGGACTCTAGGGAGAAGCCTCGTAGTGAGACCCTGGCCATTCACCTCGGAAGTGAATAAGGGTCTAGCTAACCCGGGCTAGAAGGGAATCGCGACTCATGGGTAAAGATGCGCCACCTCTGCAGAGTGTAAAACTGATATATCAGCCGTGCTCACGGTTATGAGCAGCCTGGACTCCTCACATGATAATTGAACTTGAAGATGGAAATAAATCGAGATCCGATGATCTGCCAATGGTTTGCTTAAGTGGTTTCACTTAAGTGTTTTTGATTTACTCTTATACCTTTGTTTAATGGGAGTACTTGAGATTCACACTTATTAGTAAGACAGGTGTTGATAATAAAATATTGACCAACTAAAATGCTTACTGCTCAACCTCAGCCTCACCTTGTTACCTTGCATTAGTTTTTCCCCCACTTGCTGAGCCCCGACCATAAGTGAGCTCACCCTTGCTTAATTTTGATCAGAAGTTTGCAGATGAAGTTATGATGCTGAGCTCCATGGATGCTAATCTAGTGATACCCCCGGTCATCTTCCTGTGGATGGATGTCCTTGTTTCGCTGTACTTTGATGAATAAAGGTTAATGCATTATGTCTGTTCAAAGTGTAATATGTTAATATAATCGTTATTTACGCTTTTATGCATTGTTCTTTTGATATATTACACTTGTGACGTCAACATATGTGTGGAAATAGATCCTGGCACACATATGCTATGCACCCGGCTCTGCCCTTTGGAAACGGGTGTGACATAAGTGCAAAACCTCATGCATATTTCAAGAACCAACAATTGCATAAAAAGTAAGAATTTAAGTGCTAAAAGCTTAAAACTAAGACTTGTCAAGTTTGATCCGAGTTAAGCTTTTGCACTCGCTTTGTTGGCGGTTATCTCAACTAGGTTAGACAAGCCCTAGATGCAATACAAGTAATTAAAATATTCAATGCAAGCTTGACAACACCATTTGACATTTTAAATAAAATTTCTGAGATCAAGTATATTTAATTCATTCCTCAACATGCAAAAGCGGGTCTTATCAAGTGGCTTAGTGAAAATATCCGCTAATTGATCTTCCGACCTCACTCCTTCTAAAAGGATGTCTCCTTTAGCAACATGATCTCTAAGGAAGTGATGACGGATATCAATGTGCTTGGTGCGAGAGTGTTGTACAAGATTATTAGCAATTTTAACAGCACTCTCATTGTCACACAACAAAGGTACCTTTTCTAGAACTACGCCATAGTCTAGAAGAGTTTGTTTCATATATAAAATTTGTGTGCAACAAACACCCGCGGCAATGTATTCCACTTCGGCGGTTGACAAGGCAACACTATTTTGCCTTTTGGATGTCCATGAAACTAGTGATCTCCCAAGCAAATGGCACCCCCTAGAAGTACTTTTTCTATCAATTTTGCAACCGGCATAATCCAATTAAGTCAAAAGTAGCTCCTTTGGGATACCACAGACCAACGCTTGGGGTGTGCCTGAGATACCTAAGAATTCTTTTAACAGCGCGAAGATGAGCTTTCTTAGGATTAGATTGAAATCTAGCACACATACAGACACTAAACATGATATCGGGCCTAGATGTGGTAAGGTACAATAAACTACCAATCATAGAACGGTAGAGAGTTTGATTAACCGGGTTACCTCCCTCATCTAGGTCGAGATGTCCATTAGTTGGCATAGGTGTCTTGATTGTTTTGCACTTCTCCATGTTGAACCTTTTCAACAAGTCTTTTGTATACTTCTCTTGTGAGAGAAAGTTACCATCTTTCATTTGCTTGACTTGAAAGCCGAGGAAGTACGTCAGCTCACCAATCATTGACATCTCGAACTCCTTCGACATCAACTCACCAAATTCCTTGCAATGATAGTCATTTGTCGAGCCAAAGATTATGTCATCAACATATACTTGACAAATGAAAATATCACCGTTATGTTTCTTTGTGAATAGAGTTGTGTCGACGGTCCTGATCTTGAAGCCCTTTTCGATGAGGAAGTCGCGAAGACACTCATACCAAGCCCTTGGAGCTTGCTTTAGCCCATATAGCGCCTTGGACAACCTGTAAGCATGGTTAGGATATCTAGGGTCTTCAAATCCAGGTGGTTGCTCAACACATACAAGTTCATTTATGAAGCCATTTAAAAATGCACTTTTTACATCCATTTGATAAAGCTTTATATCATAGCATGATGCATATGCGAGTAGGATACGAATGGCTTGTTCTAGTCGAGCAACCGGTGCAAAGGTCTCTCCAAAATCTAAGCCTTCAACTTGAGAGAACCCTTTTGCAACAAGTCTTGCCTTGTTCCTTACAATCACACCTTGATCATATTGTTTGTTTCTGAACACCCACTTTGTTCCAATGATTCTTGCATCTTGTGGGGGCTTCTCCAGGGTCCAAACTTGGTTACGGGTGAAGTTGTTAAGTTCTTCATGCATGGCGTTCACCCAGTCTGGATCCTATAGCGCCTCATCTATACAAGTAGGCTCAACACAAGAAACAAAGGAGTGATGTTCAATAAAAGAAGCATGTCTTTGTGATCGAGTAATAACCCCTTGTGAAGGACTCCCAATGATTTGGTTTTGAGGATGAGCTTGAAGTAGTGATGAGTTTCTCCTGTCAACCACTTGGGAAGAAGATCCTGGAGCATCAACATCTTCTGCTTGTACCCTTGCTTGTTCATGAGAGACAAATGTATCTTCATTTGCATGCCTCTCATCTTTTTCATCATCTTGTGGTACATTTGATGAAGAAGGCCTGTCAATGTTTTGCACCTCTTCTTCATCTTCTTTTGGTTTGATAGCTCCAATTGGCATGTTCTTCATTGCTTCCCTAAGTGGCTCATCACCTACATCATCAAGATTTTCAAGTGCTCCTTGGGAGCCATTAGTCTCATCAAATTCCACATCATATGTTTCTTCTACCACACCAGTGGCATGATTGAATACTCGATATGCTTTGGACTTTAATGAATAACCCAAAAGAAAGCCAACATCACAACGTCTTTGAAACTTCCCTAGGTGATGGCGTTTCTTGTAGATGTAGCATTTGCATCCAAACACCCGGAAGAAGGAGATGTCTGTCTTTTTCCCATTTAGCAGTTCATAGGGAGTCTTCGCAAGCAGCCGGTGAGAAAATAGCATGTTTGATGCATAACATGCAGTGTTGACAGCTTCGGCCCAAAACCTCTCCGGTGTGTTATACTCATCAATCATTATTCTTGCAAGAGTGATCAAGGTCTTGTTTTTCCTTTCAACAACTCCATTTTGTTGAGGTGTATATGTTGCAGATACTTCATGCTTGATCCCTATTTCATCACAGTACTCATGAATGTTGGTGTTGTCAAATTCTTTGCCATTATCACTTCTAATCTTCTTGATCTTGCAATCAAATTCATTTTGTGCTTTCTTGGCAAACTTCTTGAATATAGATGCAACTTCAGATTTGTCATGGAGAAAGAACACCCAAGTGTATCTTGAGAAATCATCAACAATCACCAGATAGTAGAGGTTGCCACCAGCACTTACATAATTTGTAGGTCCAAATAAATCCATATGAAGTAGTTCCAGTGGCCTTGATGTTGACATGAAAGCTTTAGTAGGATGTGTATTAGCAACTTGCTTCCCAGCTTGACATGCACTACAAGGCTTGTCCTTTTCAAATACCACATCCTTTAATCCTCTAACCATGTCCTTCTTTAATACCTTCTTGAGTGTGCTCATCCCAACATGTGCAAGCCTCCTATGCCAGAGCCATCCAAGTGATGCTTTGGTGAAGAGGCAAGTTCTTAAGTCTGCATCTTCTGAGGTGAAATCCACTAAGTAGAGATTGTTGTATCTAAATCCTTTGAACACCATTGATTCATCATCTATTTTTGATGCAATAACCTCTGTTGGAGTGAATAAGCATTGAAGTCCAAGATCACAGAGTTGACCCACTGATAATAAATTGAAGCTCAAAGGTGCGACCAAGAGAACATTTGAAATTGCCACCTTGCCAAGTCCTTGCACTTTCCCTTTTGAATTGTCTCCAAATGTGATTTTGTCTTGTCCATCAACATTCTCATCAAGTGAGGTGAACATCCGTGGGTTGCCTGTCATATGTTGTGTGCATCCACTGTCAATAACCCAATGGCTCCCACCGGTCTTGCAGTTCACCTACATCCACAGACAAATCAAGCTTGAGTTTTAAGGGCCCTATATTGCATAGGACCAGTGACTCTCTCAATTAAGGACTTTGCAACCCAAATTTGTCTAGGTCTACTCTTGTTTGGTGGACCTAGGAATGTAACTTTGACCTTTCCATTTGCAAAATTTCTTAGAACATAATGAGCATTGAAAGCAAATGGTCTTGAGTGCTTAGGCAAGGGAGTTGGTGGTTTGGCTTTGCAGTTGTGGGCAAAGTGACCTTCCTTTCCACACTCAAAGCATTTGATAGGCTTGTGAGTCTGCTTTGGCTTGTATTGAGTAGTAGCTTTCTTTTGCACAAAAGCATTGCATCCAATACCACTCTTGTTGTTTTTCATGACAGTGTTCATAAGCAACTCATTTTGGAGGTATTAGCCCTTGTTGAACTTTTGCACACTTGTTGCAAGATGTTCATTTTCACTCTTAAGTTTCTTGACCTCATTTTTAAGCCTTTCATTATCCACTGCCAACTCATTGTTGAAATCATTGTTCTCAATAGCATCCTTTCCTCTAGTAGTTGCATCAGTCAAGTATCTCTTCAATTTTTGGTTGTCTAAAGTCAAGACTTCAACTTTTTCGGTCAATTCATCATGTAGACTAGTTTGCTCTTCTTGACTCAAACCCTCACATGAGGTTGCTACATCAATCTTAACAACAGGATTAATAGCCTCATGTGTACTGCAAGATAAAAGTTCATTTTCAACAAGAAGATTATCATGATCAAATTTAATCTTAGTATAGTCTTCCTTGATTTTCACTAGTCTATCTTTCAGCTCCCTATTAGCTTCATTTAGCTTGTCACATTTATCCTTAGCATCTTTTAGGGAGGTTGTGAGCTCATTTACGGTGGATGACATAGTTTTGTTCTCTTCTTTCATTTGATCACTAGCTTTCATAACTATGTCATATTTGGCATTTAAAGATTCATTTTCATTTTTCAACTTATCACATTTAGCTTTTGACTTTCTAATGATTTGAGTATATTCTTTAAGCAAGTCAGCTAGTTCATCATATGAAGGTGAAGCAAATTCCTCATCACTATCACTATCATCAGTAATATCAATATCATTTTGTACCTTCCGTTCACCTTTAGCCATGAGGCATAGGTGAGAAGTCGATGATGGCGATGGTAGTGGTGAAGAGAAGTCCCCGGCGATGGCGGCAACTTTTTCATCATTCTCTTCTTCACTTGAAGAAGATCCACTTGATGATTCAATGTCAGTGAGCCAGTCACCAACAATATATGCATTTCCATTTTTCTTTTTGTGGAACCTCTTTTGCTTCCCATCCTTCCTCTTGAAGAATCTCTTTTCTTTTTTCTCATCATTGCTGTCATCTTCTTTCTTGCCCTTGAACTTGTTCTTCTTGGGCTTGGTACATTGATGAGCAAGATGACCAAGCTCTCCACAGTTGTAGTAATCCATCTCAGAAATGGGCTTTCTTTTGCTGGAAAAGAATTTCTTCTTTCTTGAATCAAATTTAATGCCTTCTCTGTTGAGCTTCTTTAACATCTTGGTGGTCTTCCTCACCATCAAGGCAATGTTAGCATCAAGGTCATCATCACTTGAGGATTCTTCCTCAATTTGTACTTTAGCTTTTCTTTTCTTTCTTGATTTGCTTTGAGAGCCAAATCCTTTCTCTTGGAAGATGACTCATCTTTGTCATTGATGTGCATGTACATCTCATGAGCATTGATCTTTCCCAATATCTGTGTAGGTGTGGTAACTGAAAGATCCATTTGATGTAGCACAGTGACAATGTGTCCATATTTGTCTATTGGGAGGACACATAATCTTCCTTACAACATCCGGTTGTGAGATTTGAGTAAGCCCCAATCCATTTACTTCCTCTACAAGAATATTGAGACGTGAGTACATAGCATTGGTATTTTCATTAGCAAGCATTTCAAAAGAATTTAACTTTCTCATAGCAATGTGATATCTCTCCTCACGCTCACTTCTAGTTCCTTCATGTAGAGTACAAATGTCCATCCACAAATCATGAGCATTTTTATGATTTCTTACTCTATTGAACACATCTTTGCAAAGGCCTCTAAAAAGGGTGTTTTTGGCCTTAGCATTCCATTTCTCATAATTAAACTCATCACCTACAAGATTTGTGGGATCTCTAGGTGCGGGGAATCCTTGTGTGGCGGCTTTGTAGACACCAATGTCTATAGCCTCTAAATATGCTTCCATACGAATTTTCCAATATGAAAAATCGTCACCATCAAAAACGGGAGGAGGTCCGTCCCCACCGAACATCGTAACTCTAGCGGTTAAGCTAATCTAAGAGCAACAAGCCTCTGATACCAATTGAAAGGATCAGGATGCCCAAGAGGGGGGGTGAATTGGGCTTTTCTAAAAATCAACACTAATTAAAACCTAAGCAAGAGCCCAAGTTCACCCCAACAACTAGCACTAAGATAATAATACTAGAAATACAACAATGCTAAGACAATACTTCAAATACTTGCTAAACAAATACACAATGTAAAGTGCTCGAATTAAGTGTGGAATGTAAAGCAAGGTTTAGAAGACTCCTCCAATTTTTCCCGAGGTATCGAAGAGTCGGCACTCTGCACTAGTCCTCGTTGGAGCACCCGCGCAAGGGTATCGCTCCCCCTTGGTCCTCGCAAGAACCAAGTGCTCACTACGAGATGATCCTTTGCCACTCCGGCGCGGTAGATCCCTCGAGACCGCTTACAAACTTGAGTCGGGTCACCAACAAGATCTTCACGGTGATCACCGAGCTCCCAACGCCACCAAGCCGTCTAGGTGATGCCGATCACCAAGAGTAACAAGCCGTAGACTTTTGCTTGACAAAGAGAAGCCTAATGCAAGTGGTGTGTGCTCTAGGTGCCTCTCGCTAGCGCTAATGAGGAACAAATGCGGGATTAAGATTCTCTAATCTCCTCACTAGGCTTTTGATGCTTGCAATGCTCTAGCAATGTGCTGGAATTAATGTGAGCAGCAAGACATTGAATATGGTGGGTGGAGGGGGTATAAATAGCCCTCACCCACCAGCACTCTTCTGCGCATGGGCGCACCGGACAGTCTGGTGCGCCACCGATGCGCCACCGGTGCGCCAACGGTCGACTCCAACGGCTAGTTCTGACTGCACACCGGATAGTCCGGTGCACTGTCCGGTGTACTGTCCGATGCGCCACTAAAATTCATTTCTGAAACTGGCGCTCTCGGGTTTTCTTCGGGGTAAAACTCTTCCCCAGGGCCAGCTTGGCCCCACCTGGCAGAGGGTGCATGAAAGTCGCCTAGAGGGGGGTGAATAGGGCGAAACTGAAATTTACAAATATAAACACAACTACAAGCCGGGTTAGCGTTAGAAATAAAAACGAGTCCGTGAGAGAGGGCGCAAAACAAATCGCAAGTGAATAATGAAGTGAGACACGCGGATTTGTTTTACCGAGGTTCGGTTTTCTCAAACCTACTCCCCGTTGAGGAGGCCACAAAGGCCGGGTCTCTTTCAACCCTTCCCTCTCTCAAACGGTCCCCCGGACCGAGTGAGCTTCTCTTCTCAAATCACTTGGGAATCAAACTTCCCGCAAGGGCCACCACACAATTGGTGCCTCTTGCCTCAATTACAAGTGAGTGTTTGATCACAAGAAAGAATCAAGAAAGAATCAAGAAAGAAGGAAGCAATCCAAGCGCAAGAGCTCGAAAGAACCAGGCAAATCTCTCTCTCTAGTCACTAGGGCGTTGTGTGGAATATGGAGAGGATTTGATCTCTTTGGTGTGTCTAGAATTGAATGCTAGAGCTCTTGTAGTAGTTGGGAAGTGGAAAACTTGGATGCAATGAATGGTGGGGTGGTTGGGTTATTTATAGCCCCAACCACCAACTTGACCGTTGGTGGAGGCCGTCTGTTCGATGGCGCACCGGACAGTCCGGTGCTCACCGGACATGTCCGGTGCCCCGCCACGTCATCAGTGCCGTTGGAAATTGACCGTTGGAGTTCTGACTTCTGGGCCCGCCTTGATGTCCGGTGGCGCACCGGACATGCACTGTTCACTGTCTGGTGCGCCGGCATGGGCGACTCTGACTCCTGTGCGCGCTGCGCGCGCATTAAATGCCGTCGCAGGTAGCCGTTGGCGCGAAGTAGCCGTTGCTCCGAGGATGCACCGGACAGTCCGGTGCACACCGGACATGTCCGGTGAATTATAGCGGAGTAGCCTTCTGGAATTCCCGAGGCAGGCGAGTTCCGGAGCCGCGACCCGTTGGAGCACCGGACACAGTCCGGTGTACACCGGACACTGTCCGGTGTACACCGGACAGTCCGGTGAATTATAGCGCGCCGGCTCTGGATTTTCCCGAAGGTGACGAGTTGGAGCCTGAGTCTCCCTGGTGCACCGGACACTGTCCGGTGGCGCACCGGACAGTCCGGTGCGCCAGACCAGAGGGGCCTTCGGTTGCCTCTTTGCCCTTTTGTTGAACCCAACACTTGGTCTTTTTATTGACTATGTGTGAACCTTTTACACCTGTATAACTTTCACACTAGAGAAAACTAGTTAGTCCAATTATTTGTGTTGGGCAATTCAACCACCAAAATTATTTAGGAACTAGGTGTAAGCCTAATTCCCTTTCAATCTCCCCCTTTTTGGTGATTGATGCCAACACAAACCAAAGCAAGTATAGAGATGCATAATTGAACTAGTTTGCATAATGTAAGTGCAAAGGTTGCTTGGAATTTAGCCAATATTAATACTTACAAGATATGCATGGATTGTTTCTTTCATTTTTAACATTTTGGACCACACTTGCACCACATGTTTTGTTTTTGCAAACTCTTTTGTAAATCCTTTTCAAAGTTCTTTTGCAAATAGTCAAGGGTAAATGAGTAAGATTTTGCAAAGCATTTTCAAGATTTGAAATTTTCTCCCCTGTTTCAAATGCTTTTCCTTTGACTAAACAAAACTCCCCCTAAAGAAGATCCTCCTCTTAGTGTTCAAGAGGGTTTTGATATATCATTTTTGAAATACTACTTTCTCCCCCTTTTGAACACAATAGGATACCAATTGATAAATATTCTTGGAAAACACTAAGTTTTTGAAATTGGTGGTGGTGCGGTCCTTTTGCTTTGGGCTAATACTTCTCCCCCTTTGGCATGGATCGCCAAAAATGGAGTCATTAGAGCCCTCGAAGCAACTTCTTCCCCTTTGGTCATAAACAAATGAGTTAAGATTATACCAAAGATGAAGTCATTTTGCTCTCTCCCCCAAAGATGGAGAGTGGCTTGGAGCGACGGCGAAGGATGAGTTACGGAGTGGAAGCCTTTGTCTTCGCCGAAGACTCCAATTCCCTTTCAATATACCTATGACTTGGTTTGAAATAGACTTGAAAACACATTAGTCATAGCATATAAAAGAGATATGATCAAAAGTATATAAATGAGCTATGTGTGCAATCTAGCAAAAGAAGTTGCGTGAATCAAGAATATTGAGCTCATGCCTAAGTTTGATAAAAGTTTGTTCATCAAGAGGCTTGGTAAAGATATCGGCTAATTGATCTTTAGTGTTAATGTAAGAAATCTCGATATCCCCCTTTTGTTGGTGATCCCTAAGAAAATGATACCAGATGGCTATGTGTTTAGTGCGGCTATGCTCGACAGGATTGTCGGCCATTTTGATTGCACTCTCATTATCACATAGCAAAGGGACTTTGGTTAATTTGTAATCGTAGTCACGCAGGGTTTGCCTCATCCAAAGTAGTTGCGCGCAACAATGACCTGCGGCAATGTACTCGGCTTCGACGGTGGAAAGAGCGACCGAATTTTACTTCTTTGAAGCCCAAGACACCAAGGATCTCCCCAAGAACTGGCAAGTCCCCGATGTGCTCTTCCTATTAATTTTACACCCCGCCCAATCGGCATCCGAATAACCAATCAAATCAAATGTGGATCCCCGAGGGTACCAAAGCCCAAACTTAGGAGTATAAGCCAAATATCTCAAGATTTGTTTTACGGCCGTAAGGTGTGATTCCTTAGGGTCGGATTGGAATCTTGCACACATGCAAACTGAAAGCATAATGTCCGGTCGAGATGCACATAAATAGAGCAATGAACCAATCATGGACCGGTATACCTTTTGATCCACGGACTTACCTCCCGTGTCGAGGTCGAGATGCCCATTGGTTCCCATGGGTGCCTTGATGGGCTTGGCATCCTTCATTCCAAACTTGGTTAGAATGTCTTGAGTGTACTTTGTTTGGCTAATGAAGGTGCCCTCTTGGAGTTGCTTGACTTGGAATCCTAGAAAATACTTCAACTCCCCCATCATAGACATCTCGAATTTCTGTGTCATGATCCTACTAAATTCTTCACATGTAGATTCGTTAGTAGACCCAAATATAATATCATCAACATAAATTTGGCATACAAACAAATCATTGTCAAGAGTTTTAGTGAATAAAGTAGGATCGGCCTTTCCGACTTTGAAGCCATTAGCAATAAGGAAATCTCTAAGGCATTCATACCATGCTCTTGGGGCTTGCTTGAGCCCATAAAGCGCCTTAGAGAGCTTATAGACATGGTTAGGGTACTCACTATCTTCAAAGCCGGGAGGTTGCTCAACATAGACCTCTTCTTTGATCGGTCCGTTGAGGAAGGCACTTTTCACGTCCATTTGATAAAGCTTAAAGCCATGGTAAGTAGCATAGGCCAATAATATGCGAATTGACTCAAGCCTAGCTACGGGTGCATAGGTTTCACCGAAATCCAAACCTTCGACTTGGGAGTATCCCTTGGCCACAAGTCGAGCTTTGTTCCTTGTCACCACACCATGCTCATCTTGCTTGTTGCGGAAGACCCATTTGGTTCCTACAACATTTTGATTAGGACGTGGAACCAAATGCCATACCTCATTTCTAGTGAAGTTGTTGAGCTCCTCTTGCATCGCCACCACCCAATCCGAATCTTGAAGTGCTTCCTCTACCCTGTGTGGCTCAATAGAGGAAACAAAAGAATAATGCTCACAAAAATGTGCAACCCGAGATCTAGTGGTTACCCCCTTATGAATGTCGCCGAGGATGGTGTCGACGGGGTGATCTCGTTGAATTGCTTGGTGGACTCTTGGGTGTGGCGGCCTTGGTTCTTGCTCATCCTCCTTTTCTTGATCATTTGTATCCCCCCCTTGATCGTTGCCGTCATTTTGAGGTGGCTCATCTTCTTGATCTTCTTGTTCAACATCTTGAGCCTCATCCTCAATTTGAGTTGGTGGAGATGCTTGCATGGAGGAGGATGGTTGATCTTGTGCATTTGGGGGCTCTTCGGATTCCTTAGGACATGTTTCTTAGCGCGATACATGGAGCCTCTTCAATACCTATCTCATCAAGATGAACTTGCTCTACTTGAGAGCCGTTAGTCTCATCAAACACAACGTCACATGAGACTTCAACTAGTCCAGTGGACTTGTTAAAGACTCTATATGCCCTTGTGTTTGAGTCATAACCAAGTAAAAAGCCTTCTACAGTCTTAGGAGCAAATTTAGATTTTCTACCTCTTTTAACAAGAATAAAACATTTGCTACCAAAGACTCTAAAATAAGAAATGTTGGGCTTTTTACCGGTTAGGAGTTCATATGATGTCTTCTCGAGGATTCGGTGAAGATATAACCGGTTGATGGCGTAGCAAGCGGTGTTGACCGCCTCGGCCCAAAACCGATCCGAAGTTTTGTACTCATCAAGCATGGTCCTTGCCATGTCCAATAGAGTTCGATTCTTCCTCTCCACTACACCATTTTGTTGAGGGGTGTAGGGAGAAGAGAACTCATGCTTGATGCCCTCCTCCTCAAGAAAGCCTTCGATTTGAGAGTTCTTGAACTCCGTTCCGTTGTCGCTTCTTATTTTCTTGATCCTTAAGCCGAACTCATTTTGAGCCCGTCTCAAGAATCCTTTTAAGGTCTCTTGGGTTTGAGATTTTTCCTGTAAAAAGAATACCCAAGTAAAGCGAGAATAATCATCCACTATTACAAGACAATACTTACTCCCGCCGATGCTTATGTAAGCGATCAGGCCGAATAGATCCATGTGTAGGAGCTCCAGTGGCCTGTCGGTCGTCATGACGTTCTTGTGTGGATGATGAGTGCCAACTTGCTTCCCGGCTTGGCATGCGCTACAAATCCTGTCTTTCTCAAAATGAACATTTGTTAATCCTAAAATGTGTTCTCCCTTTAGAAGCTTATGAAGATTCTTCATCCCAACATGGGCTAGTCGGCGGTGCCAGAGCCAACCCATGTTAGTCTTAGCAATCAAGCAAGTGTCGAGTTCAGCTCTATCAAAATCTACCAAGTATAGCTGACTCTCTAACACTCCCTTAAATGCTATTGAATCATCACTTCTTCTAAAGACAGTGACACCTACATCAGTGAATAGACAGTTGTAGCCCATTTGACATAATTGGGAAACGGAAAGCAAATTGTAATCTAAAGAATCTACAAGAAAAACATTGGAAATAGAATGGTCAGGAGATATAGCAATTTTACCAAGACCTTTGACCAAACCTTGATTTCCATCCCCAAATGTGATAGCTCGTTGGGAATCTTGGTTTTTCTCGTAGGAGGAGAACATCTTCTTCTCCCCTGTCATGTGGTTTGTGCACCCGCTGTCGAGTATCCAACTTGAGCCCCCGGATGCATAAACCTACAAAACAAGTTTAGTTCTTGACTTTAGGTACCCAAATGGTTTTGGGTCCTTTGGCATTAGACACAAGAACTTTGGGTACCCAAACACAAGTCTTTGACCCCTTGTGCTTGCCCCCAACATATTTGGCAACTACCTTGCCGGATTTGTTAGTCAAAACATAAGATGCATCAAAAGTTTTAAAAGAAATATTATGATCATTTGATGCAATAGGAGTTTTCTTTCTAGGCAACTTGGCACGGGTTGGTTGCCTAGAACTAGATGTCTCACCCTTATACATAAAAGCATGGTTAGGGCCAGAGTGAGACTTCCTAGAATGAGTTCTCCTAATTTTGCTCTCGGGATAACCGGCAGGGTACAAAATGTAACCCTCGTTATCCTGAGGCATGGGAGCCTTGCCCTTAACAAAGTTGGACAAGTTTTTAGGAGGGGCATTAAGTTTGACATTGTCTCCCCTTTGGAAGCCAATGCCATCCTTGATGCCAGGGCGTCTCCCATTATAGAGCATACTTCTAGCAAATTTAAACTTTTCATTTTCTAAGTTATGCTCGGCAATTTTAGCATCTAGTTTTGCTATATGATCATTTTGCTGTTTAATTAAAATCATGTGATCATGAATAGCATCAATATCAACATCTCTACATCTAGTACAAATAGATACATGCTCAACAATCGATGTAGAGGGTTTGCAAGATTTTAATTCAACAACCTTAGCATGTAATATATCATTCTCACTTCTAAGGTTGGAAATAGTAACATTGCAAACATCAAAATCTTTAGCCTTAGCAATCAAATCTTCATTTTCTACTCTAAGGCTAGCAAGAGAATCATTCAATTCCTTAATCTTAGCAAGCAAACCATCATTATCATTTCTAAGATCGGGAATTGAAGTAACACAATCATGAGAATCAACCTTAGCAATTAATTTAGCATTTTCATCTCTAAGGTTGGCAATAGTGTCATGGCATGTGCTTAGCTCACTAGATAATTTTTCACATTTTTCAACTTCTAGAGCATAAGCATTTTTAACCTTAACATGCTTTTTATTTTCCTTGATTAGGAAGTCCTCTTGGGAGTCCAAGAGATCATCCTTCTCATGGATGGCACTAATTAGCTCATTTAGTTTTTCCTTTTGTTCCATGTTAAGGTTGGCAAAAAGAACGCGCAAGTTATCCTCCTCATTACTAGCATCATCCTCATCACTAGAGGTTTCATATTTAGTGGAGGATCTTGATTTTACCTTCTTCCTTTTGCCGTCCTTTGCCATGAGGCACTTGTGGCCGACGTTGGGGAAGAGAAGCCCTTTGGTGACGGCGATGTTGGCGGCGTCCTCGTCGTCAGAGGAGTCGCTTGAGCTTTCGTCGGAGTCCCATTCCCGACAAACATGGGCATCGCCGCCCTTCTTCTTGTAGTACCTCTTCTTCTCCTTTCTTCTTCCCTTCTTGTCGTCGCCCCTGTCACTATCACTTGATAATGGACATTTAGCTATAAAGTGACCGGGCTTACCACACTTGTAGCAAACCTTCTTAGAGCGGGACTTGTAGTCTTTCCCTCTCCTTTGTTTGAGGATTTGGCCGAAGCTCTTGATGACGAGCGCCATCTCCTCATTGTCGAGCTTGGAGGCGTCAATTGGTTGTCTACTCGGTGTAGACTCCTCCTTCTTCTCCTCCGTCGCCTTAAATGCCACCGGTTGTGCTTCGGACGTGGAGGGTTCATCAAGCTCGTTGATCTTCTTTGATCCTTTAATCATACATTCAAAGCTCACAAAATTCCCGATAACTTCCTCGGGGGTCATTTGAGTATATCTAGGATTACCACGAATTAATTGAACTTGAGTGGGGTTAAGGAAAATGAGTGATCTTAGAATAACCTTAACTACCTCGTGGTCGTCCCACTTTTTGCTCCCGAGGTTGCGCACTTGGTTCACCAAGGTTTTGAGCCGGTTGTACATATCTTGTGGCTCCTCCCCTTGGCGAAGACGGAAGCGACCGAGCTCCCCCTCGATCGTTTCCCGCTTGGTGATCTTGGTAAGTTCATCACCCTCGTGTGCGGTCTTGAGTAGGTCCCAAATCTCCTTTGCATTCTTCAACCCTTGCACCTTGTTGTATTCCTCCTTGCTTAGAGAGGCGAGGAGTATGGTTGTAGCTTGGGAGTTGAAGTGCTCGATTTGGGCCACCTCGTCCTCATCATAATCCTCATCCCCTACGGATGGTACCTGTGCTCCAAACTCAACAACATTCCATATACTTTTGTGGAGTGAGGTTAGATGAAATTTCATTAAATCACTCCACCTAGCATAATCTTCACCGTCAAAGGTTGGCGGTTTGCCTAATGGAACGGAAAGTAATGGAGTATGTCTAGATGTACGAGGATAGTGTAAGGGGATCTTACTAAACTTCTTACGCTCTTGGCGTTTAGAAGTTACGGAGGGTGCATCGGAGCCGGAGGTCGATGTTGATGAAGTGTCGGTCTCGTAGTAGACCACTTTCCTCATCCTCTTGTGCTTGTCCCCTCTCCGATGTGGCTTGTGAGAGGAAGATCTCTCCTTCTTCTCTTTGTGGTGAGAAGAAGATTTCTTCTCCTTCCCTTTGTTGGAGGAGCTCTTCTTCTTCTCCTTCCTTTTGGTGCGGGACTCTTCCGATGAAGTGCTCCCGTGGCTTGTAGTGGGCTTTTCGCCGGTCTCCATCTCCTTCTTGGCGTGATCTCCCGACATCACTTCGAGCGGTTAGGCTCTAATGAAGCATCGGGCTCTGATACCAATTGAAAGTCGCCTAGAGGGGGGGTGAATAGGGCGAAACTGAAATTTACAAATATAAACACAACTACAAGCCGGGTTAGCGTTAGAAATAAAAACGAGTCCGCGAGAGAGGGCGCAAAACAAATCGCAAGTGAATAATGAAGTGAGACACGCGGATTTGTTTTACCGAGGTTCGGTTTTCTCAAACCTACTCCCCGTTGAGGAGGCCACAAAGGCCGGGTCTCTTTCAACCCTTCCCTCTCTCAAACGGTCCCCCGGACCGAGTGAGCTTCTCTTCTCAAATCACTTGGGAATCAAACTTCCCGCAAGGGCCACCACACAATTGGTGCCTCTTGCCTCAATTACAAGTGAGTGTTTGATCACAAGAAAGAATCAAGACAGAATCAAGAAAGAAGGAAGCAATCCAAGCGCAAGAGCTCGAAAGAACACAGGCAAATCTCTCTCTCTAGTCACTAGGGCGTTGTGTGGAATATGGAGAGGATTTGATCTCTTTGGTGTGTCTAGAATTGAATGCTAGAGCTCTTGTAGTAGTTGGGAAGTGGAAAACTTGGATGCAATGAATGGTGGGGTGGTTGGGTTATTTATAGCCCCAACCACCAACTTGACCGTTGGTGGAGGTCGTCTGTTCGATGGCGCACCGGACAGTCTGGTGCACACCGGACATGTCCGGTGCCCCGCCACGTCATCAGTGCCGTTGGAAATTGACCGTTGGAGTTCTGACTTCTGGGCCCGCCTTGATGTCCGGTGGCGCACCGGACATGCACTGTTCACTGTCCGGTGCGCCGGCATGGGCGACTCTGACTCCTGTGCGCGCTGCGCGCGCATTAAATGCCGTCGCAGGTAGCCGTTGGCGCGAAGTAGCCGTTGCTCCGAGGATGCACCGGACAGTCCGGTGCACACCGGACATGTCCGGTGAATTATAGCGGAGCAGCCTTCTGGAATTCCCGAGGCAGGCGAGTTCCGGAGCCGCGACCCGTTGGAGCACCGGACACTGTCCGGTGTACACCGGACAGTCCGGTGAATTATAGCGCGCCGGCTCTGGATTTTCCCGAAGGTGACGAGTTGGAGCCTAAGTCTCCCTGGTGCACCGGACACTGTCCGGTGGCGCACCGGACAGTCCGGTGCGCCAGACCAGAGGGGCCTTCGGTTGCCTCTTTGCCCTTTTGTTGAACCCAACACTTGGTCTTTTTATTGACTATGTGTGAACCTTTTACACCTGTATAACTTTCACACTAGAGCAAACTAGTTAGTCCAATTATTTGTGTTGGGCAATTCAACCACCAAAATTATTTAGGAACTAGGTGTAAGCCTAATTCCCTTTCAGTGCACCGGACAGTCCGGTGCACACCGGACAGTCCGGTGCCCCAAGGCCAGAAACCCGATTTCCTGTTTTTAGTTGTTTTTCAAATCGGTTTTCGTTCTAACTTGTGAGTGAGTTCTAGAGTGACACCTAGCACTATATGTGAGTGTGATTTTGCACCAACACTATACTAGAACTCTCTTGGTCAAACTACTCATCGACAACCCCTCTTAATAGTACGGCTAAAAGAGATTAAAAGACCTAACTAAATCATGAGTGTCTCCAACTCCTTGACACTCAACTCCGTAGTCCTTCACTTTTTGTTTTGTCGTTTAGCCGTCGCTTCGAGTTCTTATCTCCGGGATTGTTTTCACCGTTGTAGTACTTCTACCTGTAATGCGACCTAACTTACCATTTGTCTCTGCAAAACACACGTTAGTCACATATAACATTACGTTGTCATTAATCACTAAAACCAACCAGGGGCCTAGATGCTTTCACCCACGAGTCATACTCCTTGGGTGTCGGTTCCCAGGTGCAGAGAAGGCGAATCGCCGCACGCGCCGGTAGTGCGCTTCCTTGGGGTCGCGGCAGAAGACAGAGAAGGTGATTTTTTAAACCAATGCAGCGGTATCGAGGCGCCTCGCGCGTGGCTCAGCGAAACTGTCAGGCGTGGGAGCCACGGGTCAGTCAGCCGCGGGGACAGACATGACAGTAGGCGCGCCCGAAGGCGGATTGGCAGTGATTACGTCAGCAAACGCATGGAAGCGGCGCGCCAATCACTAATCAAGCTTTGGCCCCACCTGCAGGCTCATGTCCTCCCTTGAGGTGGGCCCGGGGGCCACTGTCGGTACCCTGAAACTAGGGTACCCCCTACTACAATATGAAGATACGGTACCCACGTGGATATCTCTAGTCACATGGTAAAGGAGCTGTATGTAGGACCAGACCATGGCTCGCCCCAGCCTCGGGCGACTACTCTGGGCCAGCAACAGCGCATGACCCCACCACGTGGACGACTCCGGGGCCGCCACGTGGCCAGAGAAGATGATATACTCCAAGGTATCAACAGTGAGTTCGGACCCCCATGGGAAAGAGCCGGACCCCTGTATATATAGACCGGACCTCCAGGTAAGGTCCAGGACCTCCACGGGCGCAAACCGGACCCCTAGGATGGGTTCCGGACCCCCTCTGTGTGGTGTCCGGGCCACTCACAGCCGGGTCCCAAGATTCTGGGACAAAGAATACCTAGGCCTTAATCAAGGCCAGGCGGTGGTCCAGAGCCGACACGTGTCCAGACCATACTGTGTGCGCCTCTGCTCCCCGCTGAGGCGGAGCCCCCATGCTGCCACGTGGCATGGTGCACGTGACGTAAGCCAACGGGCGGAGCCTGACGTAAGGCCTCTAGGATGCATGACCTCTTCATTTATTGCAGACAGGGCGCGTCGCCTATCCATTCCCCTAGCAGGCGATGTGCCGCCTCGGCATTTAATGAGCCCTGTCCATTCCACTGGCAGGCGATGTGCCGCCTCAGCATTTAATGAGCCCTGTCCACTCCGCTGGCAGGCGGCGACCAGGCCATCCCGCAAGCGGCGTGCCTGTGCATTCCATTGGCAGGCGGCACATCCATACTACCGCATGCATTACACTCATCATGACTCGTGTGTTACCGAGGAAGCAGCCACGACATATCAATACTGTATGGACTACGGACATTATAGCGCTCGAAGATCGCCCAGGCATTACAGGCATTAGTTATTTCCTTCCATTTTGTCCCTGGGCCCACATGTCGGGGCTCAGTATCCTTGTATGTGCCTCCCTTGAGCTATAAAAGGGAAGGCACACAACGTTACAAGGCAGGTTCACTCACACTCACTCAGACTCAGATTCACTCAGACTCTCATACAATACATAGACAGTGTAGTAGGGTATTACGCTCCGGCGGCCTGAACCACTCTAAACCCTTGTGTGTTCTTGTGTTCATCCCGAATCCATCTAGCAGGCAAAACGCTTAGGCCCCTCCTCATCTTATGATTTAGGGCGGGTGCGTTCCGCCACCCGGCCGGAGAATTTCCTCTCCGACAAGCTTGTACTGTGGCTGGCAGCCATTTCCTTTTTCCGTGTCTGAGAACATGACCCCACCATCTGCTTCATTTGTTGGACTATACTACCGCTGTCTTTTTGCCTGTGCTGTTGAAAGCGTGTGTCATATGACTGGACAGGCAAACGAGAGACGCTAGCCAAAGGCTTGAATGGCTCATCGATTTGCATGGCCTCTGTTGGAGTCAGTCTAATAGCTTGTACTGTGGCTGGCAGCAATTTCCTTTTTCTGTGTCTGAGAACATGACCCCACCATCTGCTCCATTTGTTGGACTATACTACCACTGTCTTTTTGCCTGTGCTGTTGAAAGCGTGTGTCATATGGTTGGACAGGCAAACCAGAGATGCTAGCCAAAGTCTTGAATGGCTGCTCGATTTGTATGGCCTCTATTGGAGTCAGTCTTACGGCGTTTTCTCGGTGACAATCTTATCTCCTATTCCTCCAAGTGTCAGCCGATTATGTCTTGTTTTAATGCTAAAGTTGAATATCGTGCGGTCTCCAATGGCGTAGCAGAGGCATCATACCTCCGCAAATTCTTGCTGGAACTTAGTTTTCCATTGCATCAGTGCAGTGTATCTCTTAGATTGCAGAATATGATCTGCCAGTATATACGTATTTGTCAAGACGGAGCACACGGGCAAAACAAATAATGATGCCGTACTGATCACCTGACATTAGGCATATACTTTTTGTATTTGTTTCTCTCTGTAGTCTGTATAACACCTACGGCCTTCAATTTTTTAGGAGCTCAGGAGAGATTTGCAATCTCTGCATTTACTGAGACAAAACTACCATTGGAGAACAGGGTGGCTGTTGCCCAAATCAACAAAACGGCATCAAACAAGCTGTCAGGATCTTTGCACGCCGTTTCCTGATCGATTTTTATTTTAGCGCCACAGGTCACTAACCAAGAGCAATGCAATTATTTTCGCAAATTCCGATCCGCTCCACGTTCCCCCACTGTACAGCTTGACAAGTTCATAATACTAACACACATCTCACAAGCCGCCAGTGATTGGCTGCTTTCACCTAACGCTCTCAGAGCGGAATGCCATTGACGAGCGCGAGGGCGTTGCTCGTGCACTGCTGTACGGCCGCCACGCCGGCGGCAACCTCCTTCCCGGCGGGCGAGTCCGCGGCGCCAGCTTCCGCTAATCCGTCGGCGCACGTCCCTTCGTTGGTCACCGCCGCGCTGAGCCACGTCTTCGCGTTGGACACCTCCCACCTGGCTTTCCTCCTGTCGCTCGTCCCGCCGCCGGCCGCGGACGAGGCGGCGGCGTCCAGGTCCATCTCCAGCTTGGTGAGCTCGGCCGACGACTGCCTCGCGAGGTCCGCTGCGCCGGAGATCGTGCTCGCGCAGTCGCGCAGCGCGGCGGCCTCGCTAGGCCGCCCGCCGCCGCCGCCCTCATTAGGTTCAGGGGCGCCGTGCCGGAGGATGTCCTTGACGCGGGCGCAGAGCGCGTGGAGGCGCGCCGCCGCGACGTCGGCGGCGACGCGCGCGAGGCGGGCTGGGTTTTCCTGCACCTCGGAGGCGTACGGGAGGAGGCAGTCGTAGCAGAGAGCCGGGTACAGCGTGGCGGCGCAGCGGGCGCGGACGAAGGATGCCACCGCCGGCGATGGACTCTCGGCCGCCCTCGGTGCGGGTGCTGCTGTGTGGTGCGCGCTAGCCGCTCTTGCTGCTGCGGTGGCAGCCACGGTGAGCACGATGAGGACGAGGTGGCGGCGGGTGTGGTGGTGGACAGTGAGGGCTCGAGGTTGTTGCGCCGCCATGGGTTTCGATCGACTGATCAGTGTGGCCGTGTGGGAGACTCGTTGATGGCTTGTGTCATGCTCATGCATATATCAAATGAGGCGGCTTTGAAACAAAAAGATTTATATCACTCCTGTTTATTACAAGAGCCGATAGCTGCATGACCTGGCTAGCAATTATCCACCATTAATTTATCATCTTGGAGGAATAAAAAAATAGGGAAGTGAGTAGGAAGCCCTTAAATATCTATTAATTCTCTAAGTATCTGTGTACTATCTATCCTTTTGGCTAGCAAGAAATATGTAATAAATGATATCATTAATTTAGAGAATAATAAGTTTGAAACCCTAATGATATTTTTACTAAAATATGTATTTTCATAAATTAGAAACGATATAAAGATTCCTTGTAGTTGTTATAACTCTATTCAGAATTTGTAACCTAGATAAAAAAAGGACCGGAAATGCAGGAATCTACACGCGTCGAATGGTCAATGTCCTTTTTTAGAATTGTATTTAAAATATAATTTGCGTCATATTTAAAAAAAATCTTGTTCCTAGGCGTAGTTGCTTTATGGGGGGTTTTATAGGATCTTCTACGTTATTCTTTAGACTACCCCGTAGCTCGCGCATGTGTATATATGTGCAAATAGAGAAGCGTTTGGTACTGTGGATTGCGTATTTTGAGTAGCTGTTTCTAGTAGGCCACAAATACGCTCGCGCAACACACGTCGTGGCCACTTTTGGGTGAAAGTGTGGGAATGATTGATTGTATTCTAAGCGTGGGAATAGGAGTACATATATACGCGCATAGGTGGCATGCAAGCCTACGGTAGATAGCATAATTACATCCACAAATCAAGGCCTAATTACATCATGCTAACACCCTTCCGCAGTCTAATCTGGAGGATCGCTAACAGTTAGGCTAGACCGGGACATGGAGAACTCGAACGTGACCGAGGGCGACCTTCTCTCGAACGAAGTGGAGATCGATCTCAACATGTTTTGCCTGCTGATGTTGCACAGGATTGCTGGAAAGATATACAACACTAATGCTGTCACAATAGACCAAAGTGGCACGGCGAGGAGGGTGCTGAAGCTCGAGAAGCAACTATCGTAGCCAAGTCGCTTCAGCGACACCGTTTGCAACAGCGCGATACTCGGCCTCGGCGCTGGACCGTGAGACCGTGTGCTGTCGCTTGGAGGACCATGACACCAGGTCATCTCCAAGGAACACTGCATGGCCAGAAGTCGACCGTCGAGCGTCGGAACATCCAGCCCAGTCGACAACCGTGTAGACAACCAGCTCCGACGGGGGGGGGGGGGGGGGGCGCATAGTCAAACCAAAATCTGTGGTGCCTTGAAGATATCTCAGAATGCGCTTAAGAGCAGCAAGGTGAGGCTCACTGGGATCATGCATATAGAGGCAAATTTGCTGAACTGCAAAAGCAATGTCACGACGTGTAAAGGTCAGGTACTGAAGGGCTCCTGCCAGACTGCAGTACTGAGTAGCATCACCAACAGGAGGTCCATCTGCAGATAGTTTGGAGTGGATATCAACAGGTGTGCTACAAGGTTTGCACGCACTCATCCCGGCGCGCTCCAAAATATCCTGAGTGTACTGCCGCTGAGAAAGAAACAGGCCATGTGCTGAGCGTGTGACAGAGATGCCCAAGAAATGGTGAAGCTGACCCATGTCTGTCATTGCAAACTCATGCTGGAGAGCCCCAATAACATGACGAAGAAACTCGGTAGAGGAGGCAGTGAGGACGATGTCGTCCACGTAGAGCAACAAATAAGCAGTGTCGGACCCTCGGCGACAAATAAACAAAGAACTATCCGACTTGGTTTCAATAAACCCAATGGAGAGATATGAGGTGAACCTGTGATGCCATGCACGAGGAGCCTGCTTCAGTCCATATAGAGATTTGTTTAGCCGACAAACCAAATCTGAGCGAGAGGAGTCCACAAACCCAGAAGGCTGCACACAGTACACTATCTCGGTGAGGGTGCCATGTAGGAATGCATTCTTCACATCTAACTGATGGATGGGCCAGTCCTGAGAGAGAGCCAGAGAGAGAACAACACGAACTGTCGTTGGCTTAACAACCGGGCTGAATGTCTCATCATAATCAAGACCAGGTCGTTGTGTAAACCCCCGAAGAACCCAACGAGCCTTGTAGCGATCGAGAGACCCATCTGCATGAAGTTTGTGCCGAAAAATCCACTTGCCAGTAACCAGATTGATGCCACGAGGACGTGGTACCAAACTCCAGGTGTCATTAGCAATGAGGGCATCATATTCAGCTTGCATAGCTGAGCGCCAATTTAGATCCGCAAGGGCATCCCGAACGGAGCGAGGCAATGGCGACATTGGCACAGCGTGGAGGTTGAGACGATCCATAGGCTGTGTAATGTCAGATTTGCCACGGGTGCTCATGGAGTGCTCGTTGACGACGGGGGCAATGGAGACCGTCCTGGTGAAGGCCGTGCGCCCGGTGGCCGTGGCGCTGCTGGCAACGGCCTATGCAGGGGGCACAGGGGCAGCAGCGCCGGCCGGGGGCACAGGGGGTGCGCTGCTGGGGGCAACGCTGGTGGACGGCCCGACGAGGCTGGGCGCCCCATGCCCAGCACGCGGCTGTGGTGACCGCGGGGCAGCGCTTGGTGGCGAGCGAGGGGGCGCAGGAGGAGCGCTCGACGGTGAGTGAGGGGGCGTGGGAGCCTAAGCCTCCCTATCAGCAGTACCTGCACGGGCAAGCGTTGCTCCAGGAAGAGGAGCGGTGAGATCACTGTCATCTAGAAGAAAATCCAAGGCGGAGGATGCCAGGGGTGAGGTAGACATGTTGGCGAAAGGAAATGAGGATTCGTCAAAAACAACATGTCTAGAGGTGAGAATGCGATTCGACTCTAGCTCGAGACACCGATAGCCTTTATGCTCTGAGGAGTAGCCAAGTAAGACGCATAGAGATGAACGAGGAGCGAGTTTATGGGATGTTGTGGAGGACATGTTTGGGTAACAAGCATAGCCAAAAACTTTGAGGTGTTCATAGGAAGGTGGAGTGGTGTGGAGGTGGAAAAAAGGGGTGGAGGAGGTGAGGGTTTTGGTGGGGAGCCGATTAACAAGGTATGTGGCAGTGTGGAGTGCCTCAACCCAGTAGATCGGAGGAAGACTCGCCTGAAACAAGAGTGAGCGCAAGATGTTATTAATGGTACGAAGAGGGCGCTCAGCCTTGCCATTTTGCTGGGATGTATAAGGGCACGACATGCGAAGGGAAACACCATAGGAAAGAAAGAACGTGCGCGCCGGGGAATTATCGAATTCACGACCATTGTCGCACTGGACGCTTTTGATGGTGGTGCCAAACTGCGTGTGGACATAAGCAAAAAAGTGAGAGAGAGAGAGTGGCAAACTGAAAGGGAAATGTGCCTTTGGGCCATTTCTAAGTATTTTGGTGATTGAGTGTCAACACAAGTGCTTAAATGTAAATCTATGCCCATGGATGAACAAAGTGCAAATCACAAGTAAAGGTATGTTTCTAGGCCTTAGTACATTGGTTTTGTGTACTAATATATTTGTCTAAGTGTTAGAAACAGAGGGAAGAAGAAAAGGAGAATGTTGGCTGTGTACAGCCAACAGGCTGTTTCGGTCTGGGGCACCGGACTGTCCGGTGGTGCACCGGACAGTGTCCGATGCGCCAGGCTGCCTCGACCTGAAGACGCTGCTCTCGGGAATTTGCCGACGACGTACGGCTAAAATTCACCGGACTGTCCGGTGTGCACCGGACTGTCCGGTGAGCCAACGGTCGGCCCAAGCCAACGGTCGGCCGCGGAATCTGCGCGCGACACGTGGTCTGGCCAACGGTCGGAAAGTAGCACCGGACTGTCCGGTGTGCACCGCACTGTCCGGTGCGCCAGATCTGCAACGGTCGGCAACGGTCGGCTGCGCTGTTTAAGGAAGGAAATCAGGCACCGGACAATGTCCGGTGTGCACCGGACTGTCCGGTGCGTCCGACGACAGAAGGCAAGGATGGCCTTCCAGATTTGTTCTTAACGGCTCCTAGCTGCCTTGGGGCTATAAAAGGGACCCCTAGGCGCATGGAGGAGCACACCAAGCATTCCTACAACATTCCTAAGCACCAAGTCATCGATTCCACGCATTCGGTTCATTGTGATAGCATCTAGAGCTCTTGTTGAGTTGTGAACTCATTGAGTTGCGTTGCGAGCTCTTGTTGCGACTTGTGTGCGTGCTGTTGCTCTGATTTTGAGTCTTGTGTGCGTTGCTTGTTCCTTCCTTACTCCGTATTTCTTTGTGAATCTCAAGTGTAAGGGCGAGAGGCTCCAAGTTGTGGAGATTCCTCGCAAACGGGATATTGAGAAGAAAAGCATAACACTGTGGTATTCAAGTTGATCATTGGATCACTTGAGAGGAGTTGAGTGCAACTCTCGTCCGTTGGGACGCCACAACGTGGAGTAGGCAAGTTTTGTACTTGGCCGAACCACGGGATAAATCACCATATCCTCTCTGTGTTGATCTTCTTGTGATTATCATATTGTGCAAGATCTTCGCTCTAGCCACTTGGCATTAACTGTGCTAACACTTAATCAAAGTTTTGTGGCTTAAGTTTTTAAGATTTACAGGATCACCTATTCACCCCCCCCCCCCTCTAGGTGCTCTCAATTGGTATCGGAGCCATTCTCTTCAAGAAAGGGACTAACCGCCCGAAGAGATGGATCCTAAGGGGAAGGGAATCGTGATCAACGACAAGGAGAAGGAATCCTTCGTCAACGAGCCCAAGGATGACAAGCCTACCGACTCCGGCTCGGGCCATAGACGGAAGGAAGGGAAGAAGAAGAAGACAAGGCGCATCAAGGAGATCGTCTACTACGACGATAGCGACGAATCTTCCTCTTCCCAAAAGGATAACGACGACAACGACTATGACAAACAAAAGACGGTTAACTCAAACTTTTCTTTTGATTATTCGCGCATTCCGCATAGTTCAAATGCTCATTTGCTCCCCATTCCACTTGGCAAGCCTCCTCACTTTGATGGAGAGGACTACGGATTTTGGAGTCACAAAATGCGTACTCACCTATTTTCTCTCCATCCAAGCATTTGGGAGATTGTGGAAAGTGGAATGAAGTTTGATAGCTCGGATAGTCCTTCGTTTATTAATGAACAGATTCATAAAAATGCACAAGCTACTACTGTGTTGCTAGCCTCTTTGTGCAGGGACGAGTATCACAAGGTGAGCGGCTTGGACAATGCCAAGCAGATTTGGGACACCCTCAAGATCTCTCATGAGGGGAATGATGTCACCTTACTCACCAAGATGGAGTTGGTGGAGGGCGAGCTCGGACGATTCGCGATGATAAGGGGCAAGGAGCCGACACAAACATACAACCGGCTCAAGATCCTTATCAACAAAATAAGGAGCTACGGAAGCACGCGATGGACGGATCACGACGTCGTCCGCCTAATGCTAAGGTCATTTACCGTTCTTGATCCTCACTTGGTGAACAATATTCGTGAAAATCCTAGGTACATCAAGATGTCGCCCGAGGAAATTCTTGGAAAATTTGTAAGCGGGCGGATGATGATCAAGGAGGCGAGGTACGTGGACGACGCGTTGAATGGCCCAATCCATGAGCCTCAACCCATTGCTCTCAAGGCAACAAGGAGCAAGGAGGCGCTGCCCAGCAAGGTGGCGCAAATTGAGGCGGCCGGTCTTAATGATGAAGAGATGGCTCTCATCATCAAAAGATTCAAGACGGCACTAAAAGGTCACAAGGGACAGCCAAGCAAGACTAAGACCAAGGGAAAACGATCATGCTTCAAATGCGGTAAGCTTGGTCATTTTATTGCTAACTGTCCCGACAATGATAGTGACCAGGAACACGGGAGCAAGAGGGAAAAGAAGAAGCATTACAAGAAGGCCAAGGGCGAGGCACATATCGGAAAGGAGTGGGATTCGGATTGCTCCTCCTCCGACTCCGACAATGAAGGACTTGCCGCCACTGCCTTCAACAAGTCATCCCTCTTCCCCAACGAGCGTCACACATGCCTTATGGTAAGGGAGAAGAAGGTATGTAATCAAAACAATGTCACTTATGATTCTTCCAGTGATGATGAGTCTAGTGATGATGAAATAGATTACTCTAGTTTGTTCAAGGGATTGGATAGAACTAAAATAGATAAAATTAATGAGTTGATTGATGCCTTGAATGAGAAGGATAGACTCTTAGAGAAACAAGAGGACTTGTTGTATGAAGAACATGATAAATTTGTAGAGGCACAAAAATCCTATGCTTTAGAAGTTAAAAGAAATGAAATGCTTTCTTTTGAACTATCTACTTGTCATGAAACCATTTCTACTTTGAAAGGTGTCAACAATGATTTAAATGCTAAATTAGAAGTAGCAAATAAATCCAATTCTTGTGTAGAACATGTTGTAATTTGTACTAGGTGTAAAGATTTTGACATTGATGCTTGTAGTGAACACCTAGTTTCAATTTCCAAGCTTAATGATGAATTGGCGAGTCTTAATGCTCAACTTAAGACTAGCAAGAATGATTTCGATAAACTAAAATTTGCAAGGGATGCCTACACAATTGGTAGACACCCCTCAATTAAGGATGGACTTGGCTTCAAGAGAGAAGCCAAGAACTTAACAAGCCATAAGGCTCCCATTCCTGCCAAGGAGAAAGGGAAGGCCCCTATGGCTACTAGTGCTAAAAGGAACCACGCCTTTTTATATCATGATAGGAGACAAACTAGAAATGCGTATAGGAGTTATAATGCATATGATGATTTTAACTCTCATGCCATGTTTGCTTCTAGTTCTTCCTTTATGCATGGTAGAAATATGTCTAGGAAAAATGCTATGCCTAGAAAGAATGTTATTTATGCTCCTAGGAAAGTAGTGAATGAACCTTCTACAATTTATTATGCTTTAAATGCTCCCTTTGCTATTTGTAGAAAGGATAAGAAAATTGTTGCTAGGAAGTTAGGGGCAAAATGCAAGGGAGACAAAACTTGCATTTGGGTCCCTAAGGATATTTGCACTAACCTTGTAGGACCCAACATGAGTTGGGTACCTAAGTCCCAAGCCTAAATTTGCCTTGCAGGTTTATGCATCCGGGGGTTCAAGCTGGATTATCGACAGCGGATGCACAAACCATATGACGGGGGAGAAGAAGATGTTCACCTCCTACGTCAAGAATAAGGATTCCCAAGATTCAATCATATTCGGTGATGGGAATCAAGGCAAGGTAAAAGGGTTAGGTAAAATTGCAATTTCTAATGAGCACTCAATTTCTAATGTGTTTTTAGTTGAGTCTTTGGGATATAATTTATTATCTGTAAGTCAATTATGCAATATGGGATATAATTGTCTTTTTACAAATGTAGATGTGTCTGTCTTTAGAAGAAGTGATGGTTCACTAGCTTTTAAGGGTGTATTAGACGGCAAACTTTATTTAGTCGATTTTGCAAAAAAAGAGGCCGGTCTAGATGCATGCTTAATAGCTAAGACTAGCATGGGCTGGCTATGGCATCGCCGCTTAGCACATGTGGGGATGAAGAACCTTCACAAGCTTCTAAAAGGAGAACACGTGATAGGTTTGACTAACGTTCAATTCGAAAAAGATAGACCTTGTGCAGCTTGTCAAGCAGGTAAACAAGTGGGAAGAGCGCATCACAGCAAGAATGTGATGACCACCTCAAGACCCCTGGAGCTGCTGCATATGGACCTCTTCGGACCCGTCGCCTATCTGAGCATAGGAGGAAGTAAGTATGGTCTAGTTATTGTTGATGACTTTTCCCGCTTCACTTGGGTGTTCTTTTTGCAGGATAAGTCTGAAACCCAAGGGACTCTCAAGCGCTTCCTCAGGAGAGCTCAAAATGAGTTTGAGCTCAAAGTAAAGAAGATAAGGAGCGACAATGGGTCCGAGTTCAAGAACCTTCAAGTGGAGGAGTTTCTTGAAGAGGAAGGGATCAAGCACGAGTTCTCCGCTCCCTACACACCTCAGCAAAATGGTGTGGTAGAGAGGAAGAACAGGACACTCATCGATATGGCGAGGACGATGCTAGGAGAGTTCAAGACCCCCGAGTGCTTTTGGACGGAAGCCGTGAACACGGCTTGCCACGCCATCAACAGGGTCTACCTTCATCGCCTCCTCAAGAAGACGTCATATGAGCTACTAACCGGTAACAAACCCAATGTATCTTACTTTCGTGTATTTGGGAGCAAGTGCTACATTCTAGTGAAGAAAGGTAGAAATTCCAAATTTGCTCCCAAAGCTGTAGAGGGGTTTTTGTTAGGTTATGACTCAAATACAAAGGCGTATAGAGTCTTCAACAAATCATCGGGCTTGGTTGAAGTCTCTAGTGACGTTGTATTTGATGAGACTAATGGCTCTCCAAGAGAGCAAGTTGTTGATTGTGATGATGTAGATGAAGAAGATGTTCCGACGGCCGCTATACGAACCATGGCGATTGGAGACGTTCGGCCACAGGAACAAGATGAACGAGATCAACCTTCTTCCTCAACTATGGTGCATTTCCCAACTCAAGACGATGAACAGGTTCATCAACAGGAGGCTTGTGATCAAGGGGGAGCACAAGATGATCATGTGATGGAGGAAGAAGCGCAACCGGCACCTCCAACCCAAGTTCGAGCAGTGGTTCAAAGGGATCATCCCGTCGACCAAATTCTGGGTGACATTAGCAAGGGAGTAACTACTCGGTCTCGATTAGTTAATTTTTGTGAACATTACTCCTTTGTCTCTTCTATTGATCCTTTCAGGGTAGAAGAGGCCTTGCTAGATCCGGACTGGGTGTTGGCCATGCAAGAGGAGCTCAACAACTTCAAGAGGAATGAAGTTTGGACGCTGGTGCCTCGTCCTAAGCAAAATGTTGTGGGAACCAAGTGGGTGTTCCGCAACAAACAAGACGAGCACGGAGTGGTGACAAGGAACAAGGCTCGACTTGTGGCAAAAGGTTATGCCCAAGTCGCAGGTTTGGACTTTGAGGAGACTTTTGCTCCTGTGGCTAGGCTAGAGTCCATTCGTATCTTGCTAGCATATGCCGCTCACCATTCTTTCAGGTTGTACCAAATGGATGTAAAGAGCGCTTTCCACAACGGGCCAATCAAGGAGGAGGTGTACGTGGAGCAACCCCCTGGCTTCGAGGATGAACGGTACCCCGACCATGTGTGTAAGCTCTCTAAGGCGCTCTATGGACTTAAGCAAGCCCCAAGAGCATGGTATGAATGCCTTAGAAACTTTCTAATTGTTAATGCTTTCAAAGTTGGGAAAGCCGATCCAACTCTTTTTACAAAGACATGTGACGGTGATTTGTTTGTGTGCCAAATTTATGTTGATGACATAATATTTGGTTCTACTAACCAAAAGTCTTGTGAAGAGTTTAGCAGGGTGATGACGCAGAAATTCGAGATGTCGATGATGGGCGAGTTGAACTACTTCCTTGGGTTCCAAGTGAAGCAACTCAAGGAAGGCACCTTCATCTCCCAAATGAAGTACACGCAAGATCTGCTAAAGCGGTTTGGGATGAAGGACGCCAAGCCCGCAAAGACTCCGATGGGAACCGACGGACACACCGACCTCAACAAAGGAGGTAAGTCCGTTGATTAAAAAGCATACCGGTCAATGATAGGATCTTTGCTTTATTTATGTGCTAGTAGACCGGATATTATGCTTAGCGTATGCATGTGTGCTAGATTTCAATCCGATCCTAAGGAATGTCACTTAGTGGCGGTGAAGCGAATTCTTAGATATTTAGTTGCTACGCCTTGCTTCGGGCTCTGGTATCCAAAGGGGTCTACCTTTGACTTGGTTGGATACTCAAATTCCAACTATGCTGGATGTAAGGTCGATAGGAAGAGTACATCGGGGACGTGCCAATTCTTAGGAAGGTCCCTGGTGTCGTGGAACTCTAAGAAACAAACCTCCGTTGCCCTATCCACCGCTGAGGCCGAGTACGTTGCCGCAGGACAGTGTTGCGCGCAACTACTTTGGATGAGGCAAACCCTCAGGGACTTTGGCTACAATCTGAGCAAAGTCCCACTCCTATGTGACAATGAGAGTGCTATCCGCATGGCGGAAAATCCTGTTGAGCACAGCCGCACAAAGCACATAGACATCCGGCATCACTTTTTGAGAGACCACCAGCAAAAGGGAGATATCAAAGTGTTTCATGTTAGCACTGAGAACCAGCTAGCCGATATCTTTACCAAGCCTCTAGATGAGAAGACCTTTTGCAGGTTGCGTAGTGAGCTAAATGTCTTAGATTCGCGGAACTTGGATTGAATTGTAGCATACATGTGTTTATGCCTTTGATCATGTTCATTCTGCATTTTGTTGCTTATTTTGGTGCTCAAGTTGTACAGACACTCCCTGGACCTCACAAGTCCGATGCAAAGTGATGCACATGTTTAGGGGGAGATGTGTTACAACTTGACCCTTTGAGACTAACCATATGCTTGAGTTTGCTTGATTTAGTCTCGAAGGAGAATTGAAAGGGAAAAGGTGGACTTGGACCATGAAAGACTTCCACTGCACTCCGATGAGAGGGTAACTTATTCCAAGTCCATCTCATGAACTTTTATTGCCATTTGCTCTTAATTGAAGATCTTGATGAGGCAATGGGGTTATAGGGCCAAAGTTGATCCCGTTTTGGTGCTTGATGCCAAAGGGGGAGAAAATAAAGGCCAAAGCAATAGATGGATCAGCTACCACTTGAGAAACTTTTAAAATAGTAGAGTAGAGCTTTTGGTTTATTCAAAACTCTTGCATTGTTTCTTTCGTCAAAAGTTGGCTTCTTGTGGGGAGAAGTATTGATTATGGGAAATAGGGGGAGTTTTTAAAATCTTTGATCAATCTCTTTTGGAATGACTCTCTTTATGCTTCAACATGTGTGTTTGACCTAGAGATAGAGATTTGAGTTTGATTTACAAAAAAAACAAACCAAGTGGTGGCAAAGGATGATCCATATATGCCAAAAATGAATCAAAATAGATTTGAGTTCTATTTGAAGTGTTTTTGCACTTGTTCTAGTTGCTTTATGGTGTGTTGGCATAAATCACCAAAAAGGGGGAGATTGAAAGGGAAATGTGCCTTTGGGCCATTTCTAAGTATTTTGGTGATTGAGTGTCAACACAAGTGCTTAAATGTAAATCTATGCCCATGGATGAACAAAGTGCAAATCACAAGTAAAGGTATGTTTCTAGGCCTTAGTACATTGGTTTTGTGTACTAATATATTTGTCTAAGTGTTAGAAACAGAGGGAAGAAGAAAAGGAGAATGTTGGCTGTGTACAGCCAACAGGCTGTTTCGGTCTGGGGCACCGGACTGTCCGGTGGTGCACCGGACAGTGTCCGGTGCGCCAGGCTGCCTCGACCTGAAGACGCTGCTCTCGGGAATTTGCCGACGATGTACGGCTAAAATTCACCGGACTGTCCGGTGTGCACCGGACTGTCCGGTGAGCCAACGGTCGGCCCAAGCCAACGGTCGGCCGCGGAATCTGCGCGCGACACGTGGTCTGGCCAACGGTCGGAAAGTAGCACCGGACTGTCCGGTGTGCACCGCACTGTCCGGTGCGCCAGATCTGCAACGGTCGGCAACGGTCGGCTGCGCTGTTTAAGGAAGGAAATCGGGCACCGGACAGTGTCCGGTGTGCACCGGACTGTCCGGTGCGTCCGACGACAGAAGGCAAGGATGGCCTTCCAGATTTGTTCTTAACGGCTCCTAGCTGCCTTGGGGCTATAAAAGGGACCCCTAGGCGCATGGAGGAGCACACCAAGCATTCCTACAACATTCCTAAGCACCAAGACATCGATTCCACGCATTCGGTTCATTGTGATAGCATCTAGAGCTCTTGTTGAGTTGTGAACTCATTGAGTTGCGTTGCGAGCTCTTGTTGCGACTTGTGTGCGTGCTGTTGCTCTGATTTTGAGTCTTGTGTGCGTTGCTTGTTCCTTCCTTACTCCGTATTTCTTTGTGAATCTCAAGTGTAAGGGCGAGAGGCTCCAAGTTGTGGAGATTCCTCGCAAACGGGATATTGAGAAGAAAAGCATAACACTGTGGTATTCAAGTTGATCATTGGATCACTTGAGAGGAGTTGAGTGCAACTCTCGTCCGTTGGGACGCCACAACGTGGAGTAGGCAAGTTTTGTACTTGGCCGAACCACGAGATAAATCACCGTGTCCTCTCTGTGTTGATCTTCTTGTGATTATCATATTGTGCAAGATCTTCGCTCTAGCCACTTGGCATTAACTGTGCTAACACTTAATCAAAGTTTTGTGGCTTAAGTTTTTAAGATTTACAGGATCACCTATTCACCCCCCCTCTAGGTGCTCTCACAAACGTGTTGGATTTTAGGCGAAGCGGAAAAGTCCAAATGTAGTGTGAGCAATTGAAAGGCGCCTAGAGGGGGGGTGAATAGGGCAAATATGAAATTTGCAAACTTAATCACAACTACAAGCCGGGTTAGCGTTAGAAATATAATCGAGTCCGAGAGAGAGTGCAAAACAAATCGCAAGCGAATAAAGAGTGTGACACGCGGATTTGTTTTAACGAGGTTCGGTTCTTGCAAACCTACTCCCCGTTGAGGTGGTCACAAAGATCGGGTCTCTTTCAACCCTTTCCCTCTCTCAAACGGTCCCTCGGACCGAGTGAGCTTCTTCTTCTAAAACAAATGGAGCACGAAGTTCCCGCAAGGACCACCACACGATTGGTGTCTCTTGCCTCAATTACACGTGAGTTTGATCTCAAGAGAGAATGAGAAAGAAAAGAAGTGATCCAAGCGCAAGAGGTCAAATGAACACGACAAATCACTCTCTCTAATCGCTAAGGCTTTGTGTGGAGTTGGGAGAGGATTTGATCTCTTTGATGTGTCTTGTATTGAATGCTAGCTCTTGCAAGTAGTTGGGAAGTGGAAAACTTGGATGACTTGAAAGTGGGGGTGGTTGGGTTATTTATAGCCCCAACCACCAAACTAGCCGTTTGGTGGAGGCTGCTGTCGCATGGCGCACCGGACAGTCCGGTGTGCCACCAGACAGTGTCCGGTGTGCCAGCCACGTCACCTGGCCGTTGGGTTCCGACCGTTGGAGCTCTGTCTTGTGGGCCCGCCTGGCTGTCCGGTGGTGCACCGGACAAGTCCTGTAGACTGTCCGGTGTGCCACCCGCGCGTGCTCTGCTCCTCTGCGCGCGCTGGCGCGCATTTAATGCGTTGCAGTCGACCGTTGCGCGCGAAGTAGCTGTTGCTCCGCTGGCTCACCGGACAGTCCGGTGTGCACCGGACATGTCCGGTGAATTATAGCTGAGCGCATTCCCGAAACTGGCGAGTTCAGAGCCGCTCTTCCTTGGGGCACCGGACAGTCCGGTGAATTATAGCAAAGCACCTCTGAGAATTCCCGAAGATGCGAAGTTTAGCTTGGAGTCCCCTGGTGCACTGGACACTGTCCGGTGGTGCGCCAGACCAGGGCACACTTCGGTTATCCCTTACTCTCTATGTTGAACCCTTTTCTTTGTCTTTTTATTGGCTTTTTGTGAACCTTTGGCACCTGTATGACTTATAGACTAGAGCAAACTAGTTAGTCCAATTATTTGTGTTGGGCAATTCAACCACCAAAATCATTTAGGAAATAGGTGTAAGCCTAATTCCCTTTCAGTCTCCCCCTTTTTGGTGATTGATGCCAACACAAACCAAAGCAAGTATAGAAATGCATAATTGAACGAGTTTGCATAATTGTAAGTGCAAAGGTTACTTAGAATTGAACCAATATAACTACTCATAAGATATGCATGGATTGTTTCTTTTATTTTTAACATTTTGGACCACGCTTGCACCATATGTTTTGTTTTTGCAAATTCTTTTGTAAATCCTTTTCAAAGTTCTTTTGCAAATAGTCAAAGGTAAATGAATAAGATTTTGCGAAGCATTTTCAAGATTTGAAATTTTCTCCCCCTGTTTCAAATGCTTTTCCTTTGACTAAACAAAACTCCCCCTCAATGAGATTCTCCTCTTAGTGTTCAAGAGGGTTTTAAGATATCAATTTTGAAAATACTACTTTCTCCCCCTTTTGAACACAATAAGATACCAATTTGAAATTTACCAATTGAAAATCATTAGTTTTTAAAATTAGGTGGTGGTGCGGTCCTTTTGCTTTGGGCTAATACTTTCTCCCCCTTTGGCATGAATCGCCAAAAAACAGATACTTTGAGTGAAATATAAGCCCTTTCTCCCCTTTGGCAAATAAAACATATGAGTGAAGATTATACCAAAGATGGAGAGTTGCTCGGAGCGACGGCGAAGGATGAGTTATGGAGTGGAGTGGAAGCCTTTGTCTTCGCCGAAGACTCCAATTCCCTTTCAATACATCTATGACTTGGTTTGAAATTTACTTGAAAACACATTAGTCATAGCGCATGAAAGAGAGATGATCAAAAGTATATTTCTGAGCTATGTATGCCAGACATCAAAAGAAATTCCTAGAATCAAGAATATTTAGCTCATGCCTAAGTTTGTTCATCAAGTGGCTTGGTAAAGATTTCGGCTAATTGATCCTTAGTGTTAATATATGCAATCTCGATATCTCCCTTTTGTTGGTGATCCCTTAGAAAATGATACCGAATGGCTATGTGTTTAGTGCGGCTATGTTCAACGGGATTATCCGCCATGCGGATTGCACTCTCATTATCACATAGAAGAGGAACTTTGGTTAGTTTGTAACCATAGTCCCTAAGGGTTTGCCTCATCCAAAGCAATTGCGCGCAACAATGGCCTGTGGCAATGTACTCGGCTTCGGCGGTAGAAAGAGCTACGGAATTTTGCTTCTTTGAAGCCCAAGACACCAAGGATCTTCCCAAGAACTGGCAAGTCCCCGATGTGCTCTTTCTATTGATTTTACACCCCGCCCAATCGGCATCCGAATAACCAATTAAATCAAAAGTGGATCCCCTAGGATACCAAAGCCCAAACTTAGGAGTATAAACTAAATATCTCAAGATTCGTTTTACGGCCGTAAGGTGAGCTTCCTTAGGGTCGGCTTGGAATCTTGCACACATGCATACGGAAAGCATAATATCCGGTCGAGATTCACATAAATAGAGTAGTGAACCTATCATCGATCGGTATACCTTTTGATCGACGGATTTACCTTCCGTGTCGAGGTCGAGATGCCCATTGGTTCCCATGGGTGTCTTGATGGGCTTAGCATCCTTCATCCCAAACTTGTTTAGAATGTCTTGAGTATACTTCGTTTGGCTAATGAAGGTGCCCTCTTGGAGTTGTTTCACTTGAAATCCTAAGAAGTACTTCAACTCCCCCATCATAGACATCTCGAATTTTTGTGTCATGATTCTACTAAATTCTTCACATGTAGATTCGTTAGTAGACCCAAATATAATATCATCAACATAAATTTGGCATACAAACAACTCATTGTCAAGAGTTTTAGTGAATAGAGTAGGATCGGCCTTTCCGACTTTGAATCCATTAGTGATAAGGAAATCTCTAAGGCATTCATACCATGCTCTTGGGGCTTGCTTGAGCCCATAAAGCACCTTAAAGAGTTTATAAACATGATTAGGATACTCACTATCTTCAAAGCCGGGAGGTTGCTCAACATAGACCTCTTCCTTGATTGGTCCATTGAGGAAGGCACTCTTCACGTCCATTTGGTAAAGCTTGAAGCCATGGTAAGTAGCATAGGCTAATAATATACGAATTGACTCAAGCCTAGCTACGGGTGCATAGGTTTCACCGAAATCCAAACCTTCGACTTGTGAATATCCTTTGGCCACAAGTCGTGCTTTGTTCCTTGTCACCACACCATGCTCGTCTTGCTTGTTGCGGAAAACCCACTTGGTTCCTACAACATTTTGATTAGGACGTGGAACCAAATGCCATACCTCATTCCTAGTGAAGTTGTTGAGCTCCTCTTGCATCGCCACCACCCAATCCGAATTTTGAAGTGCTTCCTCTACCACATGTGGCTCAATAGAGGAAACAAACGAGTAATGCTCACAAAAATGTGCAACATGAGATCTAGTGGTTACCCCCTTATGGATGTCGCCAAGGATGGTGTCGACGGGGTGATCTCGTTGGATTGCTTGGTGGACTCTTGGGTGTGGCGGCCTTGGTTCTTCATCCTCCTTGTCTTGATCATTTGCATCTCCCCCTTGATCATTGTCGTCATCTTGAGGTGGCCCATCTTGTTGATTTTCTCCTTCATCAACTTGAGCATCATCCTCATTTTGAGTTGGTGGAGATGGTTGCGTGGAGGAGGATGGTTGATCTTGTGCATTTGGAGGCTCTTCGGAT
This sequence comes from Zea mays, assembly GCF_902167145.1. Taxonomy (NCBI): domain Eukaryota; kingdom Viridiplantae; phylum Streptophyta; class Magnoliopsida; order Poales; family Poaceae; genus Zea; species Zea mays. Next base: position 207,126,416 of record NC_050099.1, on the reverse strand, counting down.
TCCTTAGGACACACATCCCCAATGGACATGTTCCTTAGAGCGATGCATGGAGCCTCTTCATCACCTATCTCATCAAGATCAACTTGCTCTACTTGAGAGCCGTTAGTCTCATCAAACACAACGTCACAAGAAACTTCAACTTGTCCAGTGGACTTGTTAAAGACTCTATATGCCCTTGTGTTTGAATCATATCCTAGTAAAAAGCCTTCTATAGTCTTAGGAGCAAATTTAGATTTTCTACCTGTTTTAACAAGAATAAAGCACTTGCTACCAAAGACTCTAAAATATGAAATATTGGGCTTTTTACCGGTTAGGAGTTCATATGATGTCTTTTTGAGGATTCGGTGTAGATACAACCGGTTGATGGCGTAGCAGGCGGTGTTGACCGCCTCGGCCCAAAACCGATCCGAAGTCTTGTACTCATCAAGCATAGTTCTTGCCATGTCCAATAGTGTTCTATTCTTCCTCTCCACTACACCATTTTGTTGTGGGGTGTATGGAGAAGAGAACTCATGTTTGATGCCCTCCTCCTCAAGGAAGCCTTCAATTTGAGAGTTCTTGAACTCCGTCCCGTTGTCGCTTCTAATTTTCTTGATCCTTAAGCCGAACTCGTTTTGGGCCCGTCTCAAGAATCCTTTTAAAGTCTCTTGGGTATGAGATTTTTCCTACAAAAAGAATACCCAAGTGAAGCGAGAATAATCATCCACAATAACTAGACAGTACTTACTCCCGCCGATGCTTATGTAAGCTATCGGGCCGAATAGGTCCATGTGTAGGAGCTCCAGTGGCCTGTCAGTCGTCATAATGTTCTTATGTGGATAATGGGCACCAACTTGCTTTCCTGCTTGGCATGCGCTACAAATCATGTCTTTCTCAAAATGAACATTTGTTAATCCTAAAATGTGCTCTCCCTTTAGAAGCTTATGAAGATTCTTCATCCCAACATGGGCTAGTCGGCGGTGCCAGAGCCAACCCATGTTAGTCTTAGCAATTAAGCAAGTGTCGAGTTCAGCTCTATCAAAATCTACCAAGTATAGCTGACCCTCTAACACTCCCTTAAATGCTACTGAATCATCACTTCTTCTAAAGACAGTGACACCTACATCAGTAAATAGACAGTTGTAGCCCATTTGACATAATTGAGAAACGGAAAGCAAATTGTAATCTAAAGAATCTACAAGAAAAACATTAGAAATGGAATGGTCAGGTGAAATAGCAATTTTACCCAAACCTTTGACCAAACCTTGGTTTCCATCCCCGAATGTGATAGCTCGTTGGGGATCTTGGTTTTTCTCGTAGAAGAACATTTTCTTCTCCCCTGTCATGTGGTTTGTGCACCCGCTATCGATGATCCAACTTGAGCCCCGGATGCATAAACCTACAAAACAATTTTAGTTCTTGACTTTAGGTACCCAAATGGTTTTGAGTCCTTTGGCATTAGACACGAGAACTTTGGGTACCCAAACACAAGTCTTTGATCCCTTGTGTTTGCCCCCAACATACTTGGCAACTACCTTGCCGGATTTGTTAGTTAAAACATAGGAGGCATCAAAAGTCTTAAATGAAATGTTAGAATCATTTGATGCCTTAGGAGTTTTCTTCTTAGGCAACTTAGCACGGGTTGGTTGCCTAGAACTAGATGTCTCACCCTTATACATAAAAGCATGGTTAGGGCCAGAGTGAGACTTCCTAGAATGAATTCTCCTAATTTTGCTCTCGGGATAACCGGCAGGGTATAAAATGTAACCCTCGTTATCCTGAGGCATGGGAGCCTTGCCCTTAACAAAATTAGACAATCTTTTAGGAGGGGCATTAAGTTTGACATTGTCTCCCCTTTGGAAGCCAATGCCATCCTTTATGCCAGGGCGTCTCCCACTATAGAGCATGCTTCTAGCAAATTTAAAATTTTCATTTTCTAAGTCATGCTCACTAATCTTAGCATTAAGTTGAGCTATGTGATCATTTTGTTTCTTGATTAAGGCTAGGTGATCATGGATAGCATCAATATTAATATCTCTACATCTAGTACAAATGGAAGTATGCTCAACGGTAGATGTAGAGGGTTTGCAAGATTTTAATTCTACAACCTTAGCACGCAATATATCATTTTTACTTCTAAGGTCAAAAATTGAAGCATTGCAAACATCTAATTCTTTAGCCTTAGCAAGCAATATTTTATTTTCATTTCTAAGGCTAGCAAGAGAAATGTTCAATTCTTCAATCTTAGCAAGCAAATCAACATTATCATTTCTAAGATTCGGAATTGGAACATCACAAACATTTGAATCAACCTTAGCCAACAAATTAGTATTCTCATTTCTAAGGTTGTCAATGGTCTCATGGCAAGTGCTTAGCTCACTAGATAATTTTTCACATTTTTCTACTTCTAGAGCATAAGCATTTTTAACCTTAACATGTTTTTTGTTTTCTTTAATAAGGAAGTCCTCTTGGGTGTCCAAGAGATCATCCTTTTCATGAATAGCACTAATCAATTCATTTAATTTTTCTTTTTGTTGCATGTTTAAGTTGGCAAAAAGAATGCGCAAGTTATCCTCCTCATTGCTAGCATCATCCTTATCGCTAGAGGTTTCATATTTAGTGGAGGATCTTGATTTTACCTTCTTCCTTTTGTCGTCCTTTGCCATGAGGCACTTGTGGCCGACGTTGGGGAAGAGAAGACCCTTGGTGACGGCGATGTTTGCGGCGTCCTCGTCCGAGGAGGAGTCGGTGGAGCTCTCGTCGGAGTCCCACTCCCGGAAAACATGGGCATCGCCGCCCTTCTTCTTATAGTACTTCTTCTTCTCCTTTCTTCTCCCCTTCTTGTCATCGCCCCTGTCACTGTCACTAGAAATAGGACATTTTGTTATAAAGTGACCGGGCTTACCACACTTGTAGCAAACTTTCTTGGAGCGGGGCTTGTAATCTTACCCCTTCCTTTGCTTGAGGATTTGACGGAAGCTCTTGATGATGAGCGCCATTTCCTCGTTGTCGAGCTTGGAGGCGTCGATGGGTGTTCTATTCGATGTAGACTCCTCCTTCTTCTCCTCCGTCGCCTTAAATGTGACCGGTTGTGCTTCGGACGTGGAGGGGCCATCAAGCTCGTTGATTTTCTTTGAGCCTTTGATCATCAATTCAAAGCTCACAAAATTCCCGATTACTTCCTCGGGAGTCATTAGTGTATATCTAGGATTGCCACGAATTAATTGAACTTGAGTAGGGTTAAGGAAAACAAGTGATCTTAAAATAACCTTAACCATTTCGTGGTCATCCCATTTTTTGCTCCCGAGGTTGCACACTTGGTTCACCAAGGTTTTTGAGTCGGTTGTACATATCTTGTGGCTCCTCCCCTTGGCGAAGTCGGAAGCGACCGAGCTCCCCCTCGATCGTTTCCCGCTTGGTGATTTTGGTCACCTCGTCTCCTTCGTGCGCGGTCTTTAGCATGTCCCAAATCTCCTTGGCACCTTTCAACCCTTATACCTTATTATACTCCTCTCGACTTAGAGAGGCGAGGAGTATAGTTGAGGCTTGGGAGTTGAAGTGTTGGATTTGGGCCACTTCGTCCACATCATAATCTTCATCCCCTACGGATGGTACCTGTACACCAAACTCAACAACATCCCATATACTTTTGTGGAGTGAGGTTAGATGAAATCGCATTAAATCACTCCACCTAGCATAATCTTCACCATCAAAAGTTGGTGGTTTGCCTAATGGGACAGAAAGTAAAGGTGTATGTTTAGGAGTGCGAGGATAGCGTAAGGGGATCTTACTAAACTTCTTGCGCTCATGGCGCTTAGAAGTAATGGATGGCGCGTCGGAGCCGGAGGTGTAAGGTGATGAAGTGTCGGTCTCGTAGTAGACCACCTTCCTCATCTTCTTTTTCATGTCGCCACTCCGATGCGACTTGTGGGAAGAGGTTTTCTTCTCCTTCCCCTTCCCTTTGTTGCGGGACTCCTCCGATGAAGCCTTCCCGTGACTTGTAGTGGGCTTGTCGCCGGTCTCCATCTCCCTCTTGGCGTGATCTCCCGACATCACTTCGAGCGGTTAGGCTCTAATGAAGCACCGGGCTCCGATACCAATTGAAAGGCGCCTAGAGGGGGGGGGGGGGTGAATAGGGCGAATCTGAAATTTGCAAACTTAATCACAACTACAAGCCGGGTTAGCGTTAGAAATATAATCGAGTCCGAGAGAGAGGGTGCAAAACAAATCGCAAGCGAATAAAGAGTGTGACACGCGGATTTGTTTTACCGAGGTTCGGTTCTTGCAAACCTACTCCCCGTTGAGGTGGTCACAAAGACCGGGTCTCTTTCAACCCTTTCCCTCTCTCAAACGGTCCCTCGGACCGAGTGAGCTTCTTCTTCTCAAACAAATGGAGCACGAAGTTCCCGCAAGGACCACCACACGATTGGTGTCTCTTGCCTCAGTTACACGTGAGTTTGATCTCAAGAGAGAATGAGAAAGAAAAGAAGCGATCCAAGCGCAAGAGGTCAAATGAACACGACAAATCACTCTTTCTAATCGCTAAGGCTTTGTGTGGAGTTGGGAGAGGATTTGATCTCTTTGATGTGTCTTGTATTGAATGCTAGCTCTTGCAAGTAGTTGGGAAGTGGAAAACTTGGATGACTTGAATGTGAGGGTGGTTGTGGTATTTATAGCCCCAACCACCAAACTAGCCGTTTGGTGGAGGCTGCTGTCGTATGGCGCACCGTACAGTCCGGTGCGCCACCGGACAGTGTCCGGTGTGCCAGCCACGTCACCTGGCCGTTGGGTTCCGACCGTTGGAGCTCTGTCTTGTGGGCCCGCCTGGCTGTCTGGTGGTGCACCGGACAAGTCCTGTAGACTGTCCGGTGTGCCACCCGCGCGTGCTCTGCTCCTCTGCGCGCGCTGGCGCGCATTTACTGCGTTGCAGTCGACCGTTGCGCGTGAAGTAGTCGTTGCTCCGCTGGCTCACCGGACAGTCCGGTGTGCACCGGACATGTCCGGTGAATTATAGCTGAGCGCATTCCCGAAACTGGTGAGTTCAGAGCCGCTCTTCCTTGGGGCACCGGACACTGTCCGGTGGTGCACCGGACAGTCCGGTGAGTTATAGCGAAGCACCTCTAGACAGTCCGGTGCGCCATACCAGGGCACACTTCGGTTATCCCTTGCTCTCTATGTTGAACCCTTTTCTTTGTCTTTTTATTGGCTTTTTGTGAACCTTTGGCACCTGTATGACTTATAGACTAGAGCAAACTAGTTAGTCCAATTATTTGTGTTGGGCAATTCAACCACCAAAATCATTTAGGAAATAGGTGTAAGCCTAATTCCCTTTCAGCAATCATCTAAAATGACAAGATAATATTTGTAGCCTGACACACTAACAATAGATGTCCAAAGATCACAATGTATTAAATCGAAATTATTTGTAGCTCGAGAATTTGAGGAACCAAAAGGAAGTCTAGTGTGTCGACCGAGCTGACACGCATGACATAAATGGTGACTATCATCTTTATTACATGAGATGGCTTTGGAACTAATGAGTTTGGACAAAGCTTCATGCCCAAGAATCCCAAGACGATGGTGCCATAGCGAGGTGGGTGCAGCGAGGAATGCGGAGGTGCTGGCGGCTGGAGGAAAAACAGATAGAGGTCGCCAGAGCTGTTGCACCTGGCGATCACGAACCTGGTTTCCAAATCCTTCACAGAAAGACCAAACAGATCAAATTCGATGGAGAAATTATTGTTGCTGGTAAAACAACGAATGGAAATCAAGCTCTTAATGATGTGAGGTGAAACTAAGAAATTGTTAAGAACTAGATTGCGACACAGAAAAGAAAAAGTATGTGATCCGATGGCAGTGACAGGAAGTAAAGCACCATTGCCCACAATGATAGACGAAGGTGTGGAGAATGTGGGCAAGGATAGGGTGGAAATTTTACCAGCATCCGCAATCATATGCGAGCCGGCACCAGAGTCGGCGTACCACTTCGATGGTGCCGGGGGGGGGGTGAGCGTCATGGTGTTGAAGTTCTGCACTAGGGAGTCCTGGTTCCATGCACCTCCATGTGCGGGATTCCAGGGGGCAACCAGCAGCTGGTATGGTGCCCCCTGAAACATTGGCGTCGAGGGTGCACCTCCTCCCCCGTAGACGTACGGGTGGTCGGGGCCGTTGCCATAGAGGTTGCCGCTGAGGGCACCACCGAAGGGTGCCCCGTATTGGGGAACAGCGGCGAAGGCTGGCGGTTCCGGCGGTGGACGCCTGTAGGGCCACATCTGGAGCGTGCCGGCCATGGGTGTGCGAAGGAGGGGTGCACGACACCCTGACCGGCCGGTGCACCATGGCCGTGCGTAGCCGGGGCGCCGTGGCCGCCTATAGGAGGACTGTGGCTGCCTTGGCTAGCGCCAAGCTGGCTGCCCTGCCCGCGGCCACCCTTGCCGCGACGACGACCATTGCGTTGGCCACCTGGCTGGCCGGGTTGACCGATGCGCGGTGGAGCAGAGGCCTGCATATGGCGGCCCTGGCCACCTGCGGGCGTCATGGGCGACGAGGCGATGAGGGCCACAGGCGGGGACGGTGGGCGGGCGTCGATGTCGACCTCCTCAAGGAGCAGGTGCGTGCGGGCCTCGGCGAACGTCGGAAACGGACGTTGCATCTTCAAAATAGACACCATGTGACGGAATTTACCACTGAGTCCGCGAAGTAGGGTGAGCACCATCTGGCGGTCACCGATGGGATCGCCGAATTCGGTGAGAGACGCAGCCATGGTCTCCAACTTGTGGCAAAAGTCGGTGATCGTCATGGAGTCTTGGCGGAGGTTGCAGAACTGTGTTTCCAGGAGAAGGGCATGAGACTCCTTCTGGCCGAGGAATTCGTCCTCAAGGTAGCACCATGCCTCGCGTGCGGGGCGCGAGTGGATCATGAGCGATTGCTGGAAGTCGCCGAAGACTGTGGCAAAAATCCATGACAAGACGACGCAATCCGTATGGACCCAAACGGGGCGATCGGGATGTGTCGCGTCCTCGAGGACGTGTGGGGTAAGGGCGTATTTGCCGAGCACGGTGAGGAACATGCCGCGCCATTTGGTGTAGGTGTTGATAGCCTTATCGAGGATGATGGGGATCAACGCCTTGACATTGACGACGGTGGTGGCCTGTGCCCAGATAGCCTCATGGGCGGCTTCAAAATTGTTGAGGGCTGCAGCGCGGAGGCATGCCGCTTCGGCACGACGCTCGGCCTCGGCGCGGGCTTCGGCTTCCTGAGCCGCCGCCGCGGCGGCGGTCGCGTCGTCGTCGTCCACCCTGGGAGCGGTCGCGTGCTGGTGCACACGAGCCTGCGCGCTCAGGTGAGGACGTGCTCGCGCTTACGGCTCGGGACAACGGCGGAAGTCCTGCGCGCGATTGGAAGCAGAGGAAGGATCGCGCTGACGGCACGGGATGACGGCGGCCGGGAGTCCTGTGCGCTCGGGTGAGACGCGCTCGCGCGCTGATGGCACGAGACGGTGGCGGCCAGGAGTCTTGCACGTCGTACAACAAGAGATTTGAAGCGGAGGCAGGATCGGATCGGCGGCCACACTCGGTGCCGAGGGCAGCTACGGGGCAGGCGATCGGATCGATAGCGCGGGTGATGAGACCGACGACACACCCGACGACATGTGGTCAGCAACGGTGGTGGCGATCGGATCAGCGGCGGGCGCTGGTTAGGGTTGCGGAAGGGGAGCGGATCAGAACCGTGATTGATACCGTGAAAGTGTGGAATGATTGATTGTATTCCAAGTGTGGGAATAGGAGTACATATATACGCACATAGATGGCATGCAAGCCTACCGTAGATAGCACAATTACATCCACAAATCAAGGCCTAATTACATCATGTTAACATTGGGCATTGACTCCCGCTAGGACCTAAGAGTCGAAGGCAAGCCATTCCATTCCATTAGATTTCCTCAACTTCGGTGTGGAGGTGGCTAGCGGCAGGAAGAGGGGAGCGGTTGGTTGGACGACAACGTGGACCGCATGGTTGGGGACGACTCTTCTGTGGGGATGGACACATCTTATCTCCTGCCTGACCTCCCACACACTGATTTGATGGTCATCCGCCCGACCTTTGACGCGAGATGAACTAGGGGTGAGGAAGTCGCATCCTCCAGATCTAAGTCTGGCGGTGGGCTGGGGGAAGCGAAGGGGGAGTGACATGGGGAGAGAGGAAAGAGAACTCGACAGTTATATGAACAGGAGGATGTGCAAAGGGAAGAACCACGTAGATATGTGCGACTCTGGGGAGGCCGTGCATTTTGCACTATTGCATGCGAAACCCTGCTAGATGTGTGAATAGTATTGTTTCTGTTGCGAATTTTGCACATTCGCGACCACATGCGCAGGGCCGGAGCTGAGATTTTGATGGTAGGGCCAACATAAAAATTGAGCCTTCAGTATAAGTATATAAATGCATATAATCTTATATTATATCAATAACAATTAATGTGATATCAAAATATTATACCAAATAAATTTTATAATACTTCAAAAGTTTCTTCTAACATTTCTTCTCGAGGCAAAGTCATCAATGTTTGTGCTGATATGAATCTTATCCAATATTTTTTCTCATTACGTAAGGTGGCCAATGATTCAATTGTTCTTGAGAGATTATAGACCTCAGATGGTTCTTCAATTATTTCAACGTCGAAAAACTCCTTTCATTTTATGCCACCATGCAGACATAGTAAATAAAATTTGATAAGCTATAGAAACATCAGGATAGGAATCCATCTTATTGACATATTGAAATATCTCTGTAGAAGACATGTGTGGTTTTGTCAAGCTTAGCTTCAAAACTCTCAACTTAGAGATTAGATTATTTAACTTAACATGAGTTATTACGTTAGCTATACAATTAACTGTAACAGATGGGTCCCCTAGAATCCGGGGGCCTAGGGCGGCCGCCCGGGTGGCCCTATGTCCAGAGTCGGCCCTACATATGTGGGAGTTGTCGCGTCTTATAAGGTGCAAGTATGTGTCAAGCTAGATCTAACGACTGCTAGGAATTATTAGATTATCGATCCTAAATCTTATGATTTGATAGCCAAAGATCTTGGACAACAGACGTGAGAACTACAGAAAACAGGGTGTTTTTTACGGCCAAATATACTTCCGACGGCTATCCGGTCAGTCGTTAGATATAAGATTACTTCTGATGATATGCAACGATCATTGGAAGTAATAGTTATTTTCAACAGATGCATAATAGGCCACTAAAAATAACTGTTACTTTAGGCGGCTGCATGAGTCGTCGAAAATAACCCTATGTACAATGAGTGACCTGATAGTTCTCGGAAGTAAGTCGACCTTACCTGGAAGATGAGTCGACACCGTGCCTCTCTCTCTCATCCCGCGCAAGCACCGTCACTGTTGGTTGTCGCCGCCCCATGTGCCCACACCGTGTCATCGCTAGTGTTGGGCTGCGCTCTTCTCTCGCCATTGCTCCCTCTTTGGGCTCCTCCGCCTCCTCTCCTTCTTCTTGTTAAAGTAATATCAATTGTTTTATATATTGTGTATGTTGATTGTTGGTATTTGATAGAAGAACTTGCGTTGAAAATTTTGATTGATATATTTTAGATGATTAATTGTTAGTTATTTTCAACGGACCCTATGCGATTAGAAAATTTAATAAGGTTATTTTAGTCGGTCGACACGTGTTTATATTTTATTTTTTTTAATTTTTTATGATAATTATTAAATCATGGGAAATAAGGTTATATGACCATTAGTAGATCATTTAATATCGACTTTGTTAAAATAATCATTTAATACTGACTTTGTCAGAATAATCATTTAATTAGTATAAAATATTGTTTTAGTTAATTATCGCTCGAATTATTTACTATGAGACATGAAATGTTAGCTTCATGATAATTATAGCATGAAATAAAAGTCTATTATGAAACATGGAATGATTATTCTATTATGAATATGTCGTAGTGTTACAAAATGAAACATATATGTGCCACTTTCGGGCCAATATACTTTACATGCGACATATGCGAGGAGATGTGTTGGTATAGAATTACCTCCCTTTTTAGATAGCCTCGAAGTGGCGAACGGAGCACCAATTTACAGCTAAGTCATGAGACTGAACGATTAGAGACTGTGAAGGTCCTCTGCAGGGGCGGATCTAGAGGATTTTATTGTGGTCAGTTGACCCGATAAATTTTGTAAATTCCTTAATAAAAGATTGTTAAAGTTAACAAAAACATTGTATCATATAATAAAGCTGATCGACTCTAACGACCTGCCTCTATGGTGCCGTATTTTTCTCTCTCAAAAGCTTCAAGTAATAAAAAAGAACATTTTTAGATCATTGCCCATGGATGATTGACAAGCTCTTTTTTCCAAGAGACGGGGTGAGACATTTTTAGACTAAAGACCATACACGAGCTTAATCATCATCCTTTAAGATATTGTGCACGCCATACTGATGCCACTACTGTCGCGAAGTTCTATAACAAAAAAAATGCTGGCAATGTACAGAAAACTAGAAAAAAAAAATCTGAAGACAGCCAGGACAACACTCCAAACTAACTAGTGACGAATCAAGGTTCAATTGTTGCTTTGTCGGTCACAATCAAATGTGGCTGCCAGATATGATGATCTGTCATCACCCATCAGGTATTGTAACATTTTTAGGATGACCTGTTCATGTTAAAGCCAACTGTTTGGACTACTGCAACTGCAATCCATAAAAACAAAATATTATAAAAAAGTAGAAGCCGATACAAATTTAAACTAAACTAACAGACCCAGATCAATTGGCGATAGAATACAGAATCGGGTTTTGTACTTACTAATGTGCGTTCTAGGACATTATGCCATATTTTGTATGGGACCGACATGAACAGATTACATCAATTCAAGTTATCTTTACCCAGTGGTCATATTAGGGAATTGCTCGTAGTGGCAGAATCTTAGGGCGTGATTAGTTGATGTTCCCGCTCACGCCTGCCTGTTCACCAGGGAACCTTCCTCCACACGTCTCCGTGCGTCCAGGCTGAGGGGTGGGAAAATGTTTGGCCTGCGCCCACATGTAAAGACCGCGTCCGTACCATGCAGACAACTAATCACATATGTGTGTGTGATCAACGCATGCGGCAGGCCTGAACGTGACCAACCAAGCAACCAATCATGCCCTTAGAGATCGGCCCTTGTTGCTTTGGTTTTATATTCATTGTAGAGTCATGACTCGCGAACCCTCGAGTTTCCTAAAAAACTGCTATCATTGGCTGCAATTGAATTGATCTATGTCAAATACTCAATACGGCTCAGTTAGTGTGTTAGCGGGGATCCCACTTGGTACAAGTCTTACAAAGGTTAAGAGCGGCTTCAAGAGTTTTATAAAATAGTTTTATATTTTGATTTTTAGCCAAAAAAGGGGGAGTGCACTTCAATAGTTTAGTAAAAGAGCTCATCAGTTTTTTGGGTAAATTATATCAAACTTCTATTATTAAATTTGGAAATTACATTTGAACAATGAGCAACCAACACATGTATCTGCTCGATCTTCAGTCACCATGGAAGCATGTTGCATTTGAAGGGCTTGGATCAACTACACAGATTTTGAACAAAAACTAGTAACACTTTATATGTTCACGAAATTTATTGTGCATGCTAAGATATAACTAAAGCTACTAAAACATGAAGTCCTAGAAAGGACAAGGCAGACGATACATAATGTGCTATATAATGCAGATGTCCTAGGATCTGCCAGGAGTAGCAAGAACAAACTAACTCGACCAGACTCGTTTGAATACATTTAGAAATTACTTTCTAATTTTCTATTATATTCCATTGCACATTATTTCCTTTGTAACTTGACATTTTCTTGGTATTTCTTCACTTATGCACTCTTGATTCATTCTTCAATACTTGATCAAAGCCAATCCAATATCAAACTCTTATTGTTCATGCAAAGTAAACCATATTAAGAACAAATCATCAACTCATGTCTCATTTACCATATTCCAAATGTGTTTGCTTTCACATTAAATTATGATATCCCACAACATAGAAACCATTTCATCAATCCCATTTGCATTGTTTTCTTCTCCTTGAACTAGGTTGTTTACATAATCTTCTAGCACAACAATACATAACTTTGGCTTGTTATGTGGAATATCATCAAGTTTTCCTTCTTGTGGAACCTTTGAACACTTCTCTTTAAGTGTATGAAATATACCCAAATTTTTGTTCGGCACTTAGCAAACTTACTAGACATTTAATTGCATTGTCATTCAATTCACCAAAACCAACTAAAGGGCTAGATACACTTTCATCGCTTAATTATCCTATGGGTTTTCTTGCCCGATTGGAGTTAGTTGATTTGAGTGATGTTGCTCCTGGTGGAGAGGTGAATTCACTATTGCGGATTAGCTAAGGTGGTGGATATAAGTCGAGGGCGACATGAACTATATGTTCAAAAGGTGTGGGCATAAGAAAGGTAGTTGGGTGAAGCCTTGTGTGACAATTGCCTAATGAATGGTGTTGATACTTGTTGGATGGTATGTTTGACTATATGGCTATGCATAAGCATTTTCACGTGTAATGTTGCGAAAGACCTATTTTGATGGATTATTTGCTTTGGACGTGTCATCCTTTTCTTTAAAAACCTTTGCTAACTTGCTATATCTAGCCTCTGGTGACATACCATGTATATTTGCCACATATGAAACAATATGGCATGACTCAGCGTCTTCCTCTTCCATGACTTTTATGGCCACCGTGAAGTCCTCGTCCTTCTCTTCCTCGTAGCATTGGTGTGTTTCCAAAGTGTTGTACTAAGCCTGTGTGCTTTCTTGATTGGACAATGTTATTTCTTCCTAGAGGTTGTTGATTCTGCAAAAAAAAGTCTTCATGTTTTGTTGAACTAGAGGTTGTGGTTGCGTAGGTATTTTTGCAGCTTCTTGCTTGAGTTGCATGATGCTTTCTGTCGTGGTTTTCTGGAACCGGGGGACAATAAGATTTGTGTTCGGCAGGGGTGCTAGCGTGGACTCACTCCAAATGGTGAGCTATAGGGGGCTCAAAGGTGGATGTGAGACGAGGGGGTTATAGTGGTTCAGGCCAGAGCGCTAGTCCAGTGTAGTGCTGATAGTAGTATTGTGTGGAGCATGTCACAGTTGGGTGTTTGTGTGAAGCTGTGGGATGTCTTGGATTACGGGGGTTGTCTTACCCTTTTATAGCTCAAGGGTAGGCGTTACAATGAGAACTTGTATTCTACTAGGGTGGTGTGTGGCCTCCTCCTTCTATGCCTTGTAGCCCTATGGTGTCGTCTGCTGGGTCGTGCGCCACCGTACCCTGGTATGGCGTCACGTCTCGTTCGTTCACCAATGGAATCCTTTAGCTATTCTGATATAGATGTAGCAGTGCTTGGTGGGTCCTGCCGAGTCAACTCAAGGTGAGGTTTAGGGATGTGTACAGTACAACTTCATCTTTTGTCATCCCCTTAGCGTCACCTTTCATCATGCATAGGCGTATGCCTGGTACGGCGTATTGCTCCATCCCTTCTGGCATATGGGTCAATGTAGAGACCCCGATGCTAAGGTCCCTGTGGCTGGGGTTGTCCGGTCCCACTAGTCAGCGGGGATACGTATCCAACATCGTGCTTGATAGAGACCCTTCGATACCGCTTCCACGGTTTGGACATGGCTTGGTCATGATCTATCCCATCGTGCTACCGTGGCTTGATAGTATTGGGTCAGCTCTTCCCTTCAGTAAAGGTGTTCGCCTGAGAGCCGGTTGTCGCCTTGCTGGGTTTCTCAGCAAGCAGGTTGGTCGGTAGCCCCGCCTCGCTGGGTTGCTCGACAGGCAAGTTAGTCGATAGCCCCACCTCGCTGGGTTGCTCGATATGTGAAAGTAGCCTAGAGGGGGTGAATAGGCTAAACCTGAAAATTATCACCACAAACTTTGAGATAATGTTAAATCTACAGTTCAACTGGTGTAGGCCAGTTCAAATGCTATTGAGAGCACCTAGAGGGGGGGTGAATAGGTGATCCTGTAAAAACTTGAAACTTAATGCCACAAAACAAGATTAGGAGTTAGCACAATAAAGCCAAGTGGCTAGAGAGGAGTTCTTCCAAGACACGTTAACCACAAGAAGATCAACACAGATAGGCACAGTGGTTTATCCCGTGGTTCGGCCAAGTCCAACACTTGCCTACTCCACGTTGTGGTGTCCCAACGGATGAGGGTTGCAATCAACCCCTCTCAAGCGGTCCAAAGACCCACTTGAATACCACGGTGTTTTGCTTTGTTTACTATATCCCGCTTGCGAGGAATCTCCACAACTTGGAGCCTCTCACCCTTACAATTTGATGTTCACAAAGAAGCACGGAAGTAAGGCTGGGATGAGCAACGCACACAAGACACAAAATCAGAGCACAACACACACACAAGTCACAACTCGAGCTCACAACACAACCCAAAGAGTTCTCTACTCAAATGGAGCTCTAGTTGCTATCACAAAGAATCGAATGCGCGGAATTGGAGTCTTGGTGCTTAGGAATGCTTAGAGAATGCTTGGTGTTATCCTCCATGCGCCTAGGGGTCCCTTTTATAGCCCTAAGGTAGCTAGGAGCCATTGAGAGCATTCCAGGAAGGCAATTCTTGCCTTCTGTCGCCTGGCGCACCGGACAGTCCGGTGCACCACCGGACACTGTCCGGTGCGGATTTCTTTCCTTCTTTGGCGAAGCCGACTGTTGGAGATTCAGAGCCGTTGGCGCACCAGACACTGTCCGGTGCACACCAGATAGTCCGATGCCCCCTTCTGACCGTTGGCTCTGCCACGCATCGCGCGGGGATTACGCGGTCGACCGTTGGCCAGGCCGACTGTTGGCTCACCGGACAGTCCGGTGCACCACCGGACAGTCCGGTGATTTATAGCCGTACGCCGCCGACGAAACCCGAGAGCAGCCAGTTCGCCAGAGCTAGCCTGGCGCACCGGACACTGTCCGGTGCACCACCGGACAGTCCGGTGCACCCAGACTACGTAGAGTCTTGACTGCCCAGCCAAGTCTTTTCCAAATTGGTCTTTTCCTGTTTCTAGCACTTAGACACAATACATTAGTCTCCAAAACAATGTACTAAGCCTTAGAAACATACCTTTACTCTTGATTTGCACTTCTTAAGTCTTCGGCACAAATATTACTCAAAGCATTTGTGTGGAGCACTTAATCACCAAAATCTATATAGAAATGTCCCAAGGGTACATTTCCCTTTCAATCTCCCCCTTTTTGGTGATTAATGCCAACACAACAAAAAGCAACTAAAAGAAGTGCAATATCAATGCACATGAGAACACAAATTTGTTTTGATTCAAATTTGGCATATTTGGATCATTCTTTGCCACCACTTGGTTTTGTTTTTGCAAATCAACCTCAATTTCCTATCTCTAAGTCAAACACACTTGTTGAGACATAAAGAGAGTTGTTCCAAGAGAAATTGATCAAAGATTTCAAAAATTTTCCTTTTCCCATAATCAACCATTCTCCCCACAAGAGGCCAATTTTTTACCAAAGAGACAATAAGAGATTTTTGACAAACCAAAAGCTCTATTCTACTATTTTCAAAATTCTCAAGTGGTAGCTGATCCATTTGTTGCTTTGGCCTTATTTTCTCCCCCTTTGGCATCAAGCACCAAAACGGGATCAATCTTGGCCCTTAAACCCCATTGCCTCACCAAAATCTTCAATTAAGAGTAAAAAGGCAATAAGAGCATGAAGATGAACTTGGAGTTAGTTACTCTTTTATCGGAGTGCAGTGGAAGTCTTTCATGGTCCAAGTCCAACATTCCCTTTCAATCCACCTTTGAGACTAAATTAAGAACACTCAAGCACATGGTTAGTCTCAAAGGATCAAGTTGTAGCACAACTCCCCCTAAATATGTGCATCACTTGCAAATGGACTTATGAGGTCCGGTGAGTGCTTGTACAACTTGAGCACCATACATAAACGACACAATGCATAAGAAACATGATCAAAGGCATAAAACACATGTATGCTATAAATCAATCCAGGTTTCGTGAATCTAAGACATTTAGCTCACTACGCAACCTACAAAAGGTCGACTCATCTAGAGGCTTGGTAAAGATATCGGCTAGCTGGTTCTCGGTGCTAACATAAAATACTTCGATATCTCCCTTTTGCTGGTGATCTTTCAAAAAGTGATGCCGGATGTCTATGTGCTTAGTGCGGCTGTGTTCAACAGGATTATCCGCCATGCGGATAGCACTCTCATTATCACATAGGAGTGGGACTTTGCTCAGATTGTAGCCAAAGTCCCTGAGGGTTTGCCTCATCCAAAGTAGTTGTGCGCAACACTGTCCTGCGGCAACATACTCGGCCTCAGCGGTGGATAGGGCAACAGAAGTTTGTTTCTTAGAACTCCACGACACCAGGGACCTTCCTAAGAATTGGCACGTCCCCGATGTACTCTTCCTATCGACCTTACATCCAACATAGTCGGAGTCTGAATATCCAATCAAGTCAAAGGTAGACCCCTTTGGATACCAGATCCCGAAGCAAGGCGTGGCAACTAAATATCTAAGAATTCGCTTAACGGCCACAAGGTGACACTCCCTTGGGTCGGATTGAAATCTAGCACACATGCATACGCTAAGCATAATATCCGGTCTACTAGCACATAAATAAAGTAAAGACCCTATCATAGACCGGTATGCCTTTTGATCAACGGACTTACCTCCTTTGTTGAGGTCGACGTGTCCATCGGTTCCCATTGGAGTCTTTGCGGGCTTGGCGTCCTTCATCCCAAACCTCTTGAGCAAGTCCTGTGTGTACTTCGTTTGGGAGATGAAGGTGCCGTCCTTGAGTTGCTTCACTTGGAACCCAAGGAAGTAGGTCAACTCGCCCATCATCGACATCTCGAATTTCTAAGTCATCACCCTGCTAAACTCTTCACAAGACTTTTGGTTAGTAGAACCAAATATTATGTCATCGACATAAATTTGGCACACAAAAAGATCACCATCACAAGTCTTAGTGAATAAAGTTGGATCGGCTTTCCCAACCTTGAAAGCATTAGCAATTAAAAAGTCTCTAAGGCATTCATACCATGCTCTTGGGGCTTGCTTAAGTCCATAGAGCGCCTTAGAGAGCTTACACACGTGGTCGGGGTACCGTTCATCCTTGAAGCCAGGGGGTTGCTCCACGTACACCTCCTCCTTGATTGGTCCATTGAGGAAAGCGCTCTTCACATCCATTTGGAACAACCTGAAAGAATGGTGAGCGGCATATGCTAGCAAAATACGAATGGACTCTAGCCTAGCCACAGGAGCAAAAGTCTCCTCAAAGTCCAAACCTGCGACTTGGGCATAACCTTTTGCCACAAGTCGTGCCTTGTTCCTTGTCACCACCCCGTGCTCGTCTTGTTTGTTGCGGAACACCCACTTGGTTCCCACAACGTTTTGCTTGGGACGAGGCACCAGTGTCCAAACTTCATTTCTCTTGAAGTTGTTGAGCTCTTCCTGCATGGCCAACACCCAGTCCGGATCTAGCAAGGCCTCTTCTACCCTGAAAGGCTCAATAGAAGAGACAAAAGAGTAATGCTCACAAAAATTAACTAATCTATAGCGAGTAGTTACTCTCTTGCTAATATCACCCAAAATTTGGTCGACGGGATGATTCCTTTGAATCGTCGCTCGAACTTGAGTTGGAGGTGCCGGTTGTGCTTCTTCCTCCATTACATGATCATCTTGTGCTCGCCCTTGATCACATGCCTCCTCTTGATGAACCTGTTCATTGTCTTGAGTTGGGGGATGCACCATTGTTGAGGAAGAAGGTTGATCTTGCTCCTTTTGTTCCTGTGGCCGCACATCTCCAATCGCCATGGTGCGTATTGCGGTCGTTGGAACGTCTTCTTCATCTACATCATCAAGATCAACAACTTGCTCTCTTGGAGAGCCATTAGTCTCATCAAATACAACGTCGCTAGAGACTTCAACCAGACCCGATGACTTGTTGAAGACCCTATACGCCTTTGTATTTGAGTCATAACCTAACAAAAACCCTTCTACAGCTTTGGGAGCAAGCTTAGAATTTCTACCTTTCTTCACTAGAATATAGCATTTGCTCCCAAATACACGAAAGTAAGACATGTTGGGTTTGTTACCGGTTAGAAGTTCATACAAAGTCTTCTTGAGGAGGCGATGAAGGTACACCCGGTTTATGTCATGGCAAGCCGTGTTCACGGCTTCCGACCAAAACCGCTCGGGCGTCTTGAACTCTCCAAGCATCGTCCTTGCCATGTCAATGAGCGTCCTGTTCTTCCTCTCTACCACACCATTTTGCTGTGGTGTGTAGGGAGCGGAGAACTCGTGCTTGATTCCTTCCTCCTCAAGGTACTCCTCCACTTGAAGGTTCTTGAACTCGGACCCGTTGTCGCTCCTTATCTTCTTCACCTTGAGCTCAAACTCATTTTGAGCTCTCCTTAGGAAGCGCTTGAGGGTCCCTTGGGTTTCAGATTTATCCTGCAAAAAGAATACCCAAGTGAAGCGGGAAAAATCATCAACTATAACAAGACCATACTTACTTCCTCCTATGCTTAGATAGGCGACGGGTCCGAAGAGGTCCATATGAAGCAACTCCAAAGATCTTAATGTGGTCATCACATTTTTGGCATGATGAGAGCTTCCCACCTGTTTACCTGCTTGACAAGCTGCACAAGGTCTATCTTTTTCGAAGGTTACGTTTGTTAGACCTATCACGTGTTCTCCATTTAGAAGTTTGTGGAGGTTCTTCATCCCCACATGTGCTAAGCGGCGATGCCACAGCCAGCCCATGCTAGTCTTAGCAATTAAGCATGCATCTAGACCGGCCTCCTCTTTTGCAAAATCAACTAAGTAGATTTTACCGTCTAATACACCCTTAAAAGCTAATGAACCATCACTCCTTCTAAAGACGGACACATCTATATTTGTGAATAAGCAATTATATCCCATATTACAAAGCTGACTCACAGACAATAAGTTATATCCAAGCGACTCAACTAAAAACACATTAGAAATAGAGTGCTCGGATGAAATGGCAATCTTCCCTAGTCCTTTGACCTTGCCTTGATTCCCGTCACCGAATATGATTGAGTCTTGGGAATCTTTGTTCTTGACGTAGGAGGTGAACATCTTCTTCTCCCCCGTCATGTGGTTTGCGCATCCGCTGTCGATAATCCAGCTTGATCCCCCGGATGTATAAACCTGCAAGGCAAATTTAGGCTTGGGTCTTAGGTACCCAACTCTTGTTGGGTCCTACAAGGTTAGTGACAATATCCTTAGGGACCCAAATGCAAGTTTTATCTCCCTTGAATTTTGCCCCTAATTTCCTAGCAATCACCTTCTTATCCTTTCTACAAATAGCAAAGGAAGCATTGCAAGCATGATAAATAGTAGAAGGTTCATTAATTTTCCTAGGAACATGAACATTTCTCCTAGGCACATGATGAATGACATTTCTCCTAGGCATATCTCTACCATGCACATAGGAAGAACTTGAAGCAAACATGGCATTTGAATCATTACAACTCCTATGAACATTTCTAGAATATCTCTTATCGCCATAAATGAAAGCATGATTCTTTTGACTACTATTAGTCATAGGAGCCTTCCCTTTCTCCTTGGCGGAGATGGGAGCCTTATGACTTGTCAAGTTCTTGGCTTCCCTCTTGAAGCCAAGCCCATCCTTAATTGAGGGGTGTCTACCAACCGTGTAGGCATCCCTTGCAAATTTCAGTTTATCAAAATCATTTTTGCTAGTCTTAAGTTGAGCATTAAGACTAACCACTTCATCATTTAGTTTAGAAATGCAAACTAGGTGTTCACTACAAGCATCAACATTAAAATCTTTACACCTAATGCAAATCGTAACATGTTCTTCACGAGAGGTTAATTTACTAGCTATTTCTAACTTAGCATTCAAATCATCATTAACACTTTTTAGGCTAGAGATAGATTCATGGCATGTAGACAATTCACATGAAAGCATTTCATTTCTTTTAACTTGTAAAGCAAGAGAATTTTGTGCTTCTACAAACTTATCATGTTCTTCATACAAAAGATCCTCTTGCTTTTCTAATAATCTATCCTTACCATTCAAGGCATCAATCAACTCATTGATCTTATCAATCTTAGTTTTATCTAAGCCCTTGAACAAACTAGTGTAGTCTATTTCATCATTGCTAGATTCATCATCACTAGAAGCATAAGTAGACTTTCGAGTGTTTACCTTCTTCTCTTTTGCCATTAGGCATGTGTGATGCTCGTTGGGGAAGAGGGACGACTTGTTGAAGGCCGAGGCGGCGAGTCCTTCGTTGTCGGAGTCGGACGACGAACAGTCCGAGTCCCACTCCTTGCCAAGGTGTGCCTCGCCCTTAGCCTTCTTGTAAGACTTCTTCTTTTCCCTCTTCTTCTCTTGTTCCTGGTCACTATCATTATCGGGACAATTAGCGATAAAATGACCAATCTTACCACATTTGAGGCATGAGTGCTTCCCCTTCGTCTTGTTCTTGTTGGGATGCTCCTTGCGACCCTTTAGTGCTATCTTGAATCGCTTGATGATGAGGGCCATTTCTTCTTCGTTAAGCCCGGCCGCCTCAACTTGCGCCACCTTGCTAGGTAGCGCCTCCTTGCTCCTTGTTGCTTTGAGAGCCATGGTTTGAGGCTCGTGGATTGGGCCATTCAACGCATCATCGACGTATCTTGCCTCCTTGATCATCATCCGCCCGCTTACGAACTTTCCAAGTATTTCTTCGAGCGACATCTTGGTGTACCTAGGATTTTCACGAATATTGTTTACAAGATGTGGATCAAGGACAATGAAGGACCTTAGCATTAGGCGGACGACGTCGTGATTCGTCCATCGCGTGCTTCCATAGCTTCTTATTTTGTTGACGAGGGTCTTGAGCCGGTTGTACGTTTGGGTTGGCTCCTCTCCCCTGATCATTGTGAATCTCCAAAGTTCGCCCTCCAACAACTCCATCTTGGTGAGCATGGTGACATCGTTCCCCTCATGTGAGATCTTGAGGGTATCCCAAATCTGCTTGGCGTTATCCAAGCCGCTCACTTTATGATATTCATCCCTGCACAATGAGGCTAACAACACAGTAGTAGCTTATGCATTTTTATGAATTTGTTCATTAATAAACAAAGGACTATCCGTACTATCAAATTGCATTCCATTCTCTACTATCTCCCATATACTTGGATGGAGAGAGAACAAGTGACTACGCATTTTGTGACTCCAAAATCCGTAGTCCTCTCCATCAAAGTGTGGAGGTTTGCCAAGAGGAATGGAAAGCAAATGTGCATTTGAACTTTGCGACATACGAGAGTAATCAAACGAAAAGTTCGAGTTAACCGTCTTCTTTTTCTCGTAGTCGTTGTCGTCGTTGTCCTTTTGCGAAGAAGAGGACTCGTCGCTGTCGTCGTAGTAGACAACCTTCCTGATGCGCCTCTTCTTCTTTCCGTCCTTCTTCTTTTGACTTGAGCCAGAGTCATTGGCTTTGTCGCCCCTTGGCTCGTTGAAGATGGACTCCTTCTCATTGTCGTTGACCACATTCCCCTTTCCCTTAGGATCCATCTCTTCGAGCGATTAGTCCCTTTCTTGAAGAGAACGGCTCCGATACCAATTGAGAGCACCTAGAGGGGGGTGAATAGGTGATCCTATAAAAACTTGAAACTTAATGCCACAAAACAAGATTAGGAGTTAGCACAATAAAGCCAAGTGGCTAGAGAGGAGTTCTTGCAAGACACGATAACCACAAGAAGATCAACACAGATAGGCACAATGGTTTATCCCGTGGTTCGGCCAAGTCCAACACTTGCCTACTCCACATTGTGGCGTCCCAACGGACGAGGGTTGCAATCAACCCCTCTCAAGCGGTCCAAAGACCCACTTGAATACCACGGTGTTTTGCTTTGTTTACTATATCCCGCTTGCGAGGAATCTCCACAACTTTGAGCCTCTCGCCCTTACAATTTGATGTTCACAAAGAAGCACGGAAGTAAGGCTGGGATGAGCAACACACACAAGACACAAAATCAGAGCACAACACACACACACAAGTCACAACTCGAGCTCACAACACAACCCAAAGAGTTCTCTACTCAAATGGAGCTCTAGTTGCTATCACAAAGAATCGAATGCGCGGAATTGGAGTCTTGGTGCTTAGGAATGCTTAGAGAATGCTTGGTGTTATCCTCCATGCGCCTAGGGGTCCCTTTTATAGCCCCAAGGCAGCTAGGAGCCGTTGAGAGCATTCCAGGAAGGCAATTCTTGCCTTCTGTCGCCTGGCGCACTGGACAGTCCGGTGCACCACCGGACACTGTCCGGTGCGGATTTCTTTCCTTCTTTGGCGAAGCCGACCGTTGGAGATTCAGAGCCGTTGGCGCACCAGACACTGTCCGGTGCACACCGGACAGTCCGGTGCCCCCTTCTGACCGTTGGCTCTGCCACGCGTCGCGCGGGGATTACGCGGCCGACCGTTGGCCCGGCCGACTGTTGGCTCACCGGACAGTCCGGTGATTTATAGCCGTACGCCGCTGACAAAACCCGAGAGCAGCCAGTTCGCCAGAGCCAGCCTGGCGCACCGGACACTGTTCGGTGCACCACCGGACAGTCCGGTGCACCACCGGACAGTCCGGTGCACCCAGACTGCGCAGAGTCTTGACTGCCCAGCCAAGTCTTTTCCAAATTAGTCTTTTCCTGTTTCTAGCACTTAGACACAATACATTAGTCTCCAAAACAATGTACTAAGCCTTAGAAACATACCTTTACTCTTGATTTGCACTTCTTAAGTCTTTGGCACAAATATTACTCAAAGCATTTGTGTGGAGCACTTAATCACCAAAATCTATATAGAAATGTCCCAAGGGTACATTTCCCTTTCAGCTATAAAGGCAAGTTGAACTACTCTGAACCAGTCCAATTGCTAGAATAAATCTAGGCTATGAACTACGCGGAAAATAGAGAGGGTCTCTTAGAATGGAAAACGTGAGAGATAAGCTAAGTGTGGATGGTGAGAAATACGAGAGTTAATTCACCACAAGATCCACACGTCGAATAAACCTATATGTCTATCTTGCCAAATAAAATCACAATCATAGATCAAGCAAGAACACAAGACACAAGATTTTATCCCGAGGTTCGACCACACCACAAAGGTGCCCTACTCCCCGTTGAGGAGCCCACAAAGGGCCAAGTATTTTTCAACCCTAATCCTCCACAACCCGACCACCAAGATCAAGGGGTTCTTTTCTCAAACTTGTTCGCAAGAGCGGGGAATACAAACTTCATGGGGTTGTCCACAAATTTGGAGACTCCCAAGCAACCTCAATCCGCATAGAAACCCTAGGGTTTCAAGAACAACAATATCACACAAGAGGTGTTTGCAACAAGCTCAAGAGATGAGAATGAGAGGGGAGAGGAAAACCAAATCTGAGAGCACAAGCACAAACCTCACACCAAAGGGCTCCTCCAATCGATTTGATTCGAGAGCTAGTTCGGGTGTGAGAGGGAGAGGAAGTGTGCCTTTGTCTCAAGTTAGGTGTGCAATGAATGTGTGGGTGACCAGCAGTTATGAGGAGAGAGATGTGGGGGGTTATAGACTGTCCTCAAAAAGAGCCCTTGGGCTCGATTTTAGGGCCGGTTCAACCAGCCCCTGGCTGACAGTCAGCCTATCTGCCAGCCTGACTTACAGACTACTAGATAGTCTGGTCAAGTTGACCTGACACCGGTTGAACTGGTCCTAGGGGGCGGTTCAACCACCCTGGTGTCAGTTGACAGCCAGTCTGCCAGTCTAACTAGCATACTAGAGGTCAGACTGGGCAGATGTCCTAGAGACCAGTTGAATCGCCCCTAGGGACCAGTTGAACTGGTTTTGACCAGAAGGTTTAGGAGAGAAACCCCAGTTCAACTGGTTTTGGTCAGAGAGTTTCACAGTTGAAGTTGAAGTTCAACTCAGCTGAAAAAGCTCAACTCAGCTGAAGAAGTTCAAGTCAGCTGAAAAAGTTCAACTCAACTGAAGAAGTTCAACTCAGCTAAAAAAGTTCAACTCATCTGAAGAAGTTTAACTCGGCTGAAAAAGCTCAACTGCTTTTCAACAGGAACATTCTTTGTTTCCCAATCCTAATAATAGTCATACACAGAGTGTCTAAAGAATTTTGGTTTTCGAAATAGCTTTTGAATTTGGAGGCTTGAGCTATAGCAAACACCATTACCTATGCGAAAACTACTAACGAAGAAATAGATCCTGCGACTTAAGATATATATGAAATTTTACACGTTCGTCGCATGGAGTCTTTTCAAGGCACCACTGATGTATTTTCTTTGTCCTTGAAACTTCCCTTTTGAATTCTCAACAAAAGTTGTAACTCCTTTAATTTTTGTAGATTGTGAGCATACACTAGGAGCAAACTTGTTAGTACCCTTATTTGTTTGTCATCAAATCGCCAAAACCCTCAGTTAGGGTTGATTGCACTTTCAATCTCCCTCCTTTTGGTGATTGATGCCAAAACATATAAGGTCAAATAGATAAATATTTGAAGCGGTAAAATTATTTTAGATAATTGTACATAGATGGCTCCCCCTAAATGTGTGCATAAAAATTTGAATTAGCGTGTTGACTTAATATGTCAAGATAGCAACACATTTGGAGAAGGTGAACAAGTCCATACTATATACAATTATCTGAGGGGTGCAAGAGTGTCATAAAAACATGATGCATATGACTACTTCTTGACTAATCTCATCATACATCATGCAACAACAGCCAGTATCATATGATCATACAATAATTTTAACAGATGAGATTAAAACAAATGTTGATGGCCAGATGACCATCACATCATAGAGTTAATATTTAGAACATACCAAATGTTTATTACATCAATATTACAGAAATAAAAGGATACAAACCATAAAGTGGCTAAGCAATAAAAAAAACTACCAGACTCTGCTTCAAAATAACTACCTTTACATCCTTAGATCTTCTCCCCCTTTTTGGCAACAAGTACCAAAAACAGATAGAAACACAAAACTCAATAATCCTTGGGGTCAATACCACCGTAGTGACCCGAAGGAGGAGGATAGAGAGGATAACCAAAAAAAGAATGCATCATCTCTTCCTCATATGTCGAACCCCCTTGAGGCTCGTTAGATGAAGGAAAAGCTGATGAAGATGAAGGACATTGGAACAGAGGAGCAGGAGGAGGAGGGTGACCAGAGATAGGTCCAGGGGCGGCAGCGGAAGCAGACTGAAAGAAGGAATCATCAAACTCCTCAGCTTCATCCTCAAGAGTAATAAATGGCACACCATACTCCTGTTGGTGCCATTCATTAATAGTCTCGAGGTAGGCAGGGATCGGAGGCGAAGGAGGGAGCTGTGGCATGGGATGGCCCATGGAAGCCGTGAAGCTTCGCATGTCATCGTGCAGAGTCTGAGTCTCGTGCATGTGCACAGCCTCCTCGACAACATGACTGTGGCACATGGCGAAGACCCCGGCGATCGCCTTTGCCAGGCGCACAAACAGGCCCCGGCCCTAACCCCTGCCGCGACCGCTATGGTCCATCGAACGCGAGGCAGCAGCAGCACGAGATGAGGTCTCATGAAGTGGAGGCTGAGGAGCCGGCTCATCAGAAGAAGCAGGGCCTCATGACCCTGCGGGAGCCCGCTTGGATCTTGCAGCTGGGTTAATGGAGTCAACCTAGTACAACACATAACGGGAGTGCTTGATGGGCTTGTCTAACTGAATCTAGGTGATGGCTTCGATCATCTTCATAATATAGGGTGCATGGAGACACCCCTTTAGAGGAGACCAAGAAGCCCGAAGAATTTCTTCCTAGGTCATGTCAAACACATTTAGGCGGGCAATGTTGTTGGGAGTAAGGAGAACAAGGAGAACACGACTCTCCCCAAGGACGTTCATTTGATTTCCTCCCTTGGGAAGAACAGTCATCCTAGAAAGTGAATTAAGGTACTGATAGTACCTATGCATGTTGGAGGTTACCCAAAACTCTCTTTCTTTGCAAATGTGAACAATTTCCTGATCTTCCCATCGAGGCAATCTAATGTCATGGACTTTGAGATTGCTGCCTCTAATATCTTCATCGGAGAGCCAAGATGTGAGCGAAACAACGGTAGCTAACTTTGTGCCACACTCCCTGTATGAAGAACTACATGATCGGGTAGTCATATCTATCAGCTTCTTCATTAACTTTCTTTATCCAGAGAGTGGCATAAAACTGAGCCACTACATCATCGTTCCAGGGGTATTCTAAAGTCATAATGTTATTTAGCCCCTTACGCTCACATATCCTGAGAGCCTGAGTCATATCAACATCATGCATCCTCTCCCTTCAAAGAGAAGTCAATCTTAGTGTCTTGAGGGCCCCGAGACACTGTGGCCCAATGCATGATGAGGCCCCCGACATAAGGGGCGCCAGAGGTCAGACGAAGGCAGCTCAACACCATCGTCTTGAGCGTCGTCTTCCTCCTTACAGGGAAAGTTCCCTGCCGAAGAGCCTCTACAGCGAGAGCGAGAGGAGGTCACCTTTTGACTCCCTCATGAGGGTGCTGAGAGGGAATGGAGGGCTCCGTCCCCTCAATCCTCCCAGAGCCTTGGCCCCTCTTGGAGAGGGAACAATGAGGCAGAGGGGAAGGAACTGGAGATTCCTCCTGAATCTCCTCCTCATCGCTGTTGAAGTCCACCACAGAGGGATTCCTACAACGAACCATCTTGAAGAAAAGAATGGATAAAATGAGATGGATTCGTGCATGGAAGGAGATAACAAATGCTAGGAGAGGGCGTGTGGCATGAGTAGTTCAACTGTTCATATGAACGGTTCAACTGGCCATGAACGCCCAACACACTCACCATAATAAATGTGAAGAACAAAGCTAAATTTTTGAAGGGAAATGTTCAATATGTATAATTTAGCATACACCTCGAAGGGATTTACAAAATGATGGCTAGAATCATAGATTGGGGCAAAATAGTGAAAAACAAGGGAATACTTCAATCTGAAGATCCATCGGACGAACTTACACAAGACTTTAGAGAATGGAGGAGAATCCCTTGAGGAACAATCCCTCAAAGGTTGAACGAGTTTGGACGGACGGATTGACGTGACCTGGAGTTGGAAAATTTAGAGTTGGGAGAGGTTCTGCACTCAAAGTGAAGGCTAGGCTGCTGTGAATGCGAGATGGAGTGATGAGGAGGAAGGGGGTGGCGGTTAAAAAGGCCCAAAAACTGATGCAGAAAATCAGTTCAACCGGTCACTCGTACCGGTTCAATCGGTCCTCGACCGGTTCAACCGGTGTCTGCTAGAGCTACCACACTGACCGATTGACAGTCATCGCAGTCTGGCCGATCAGATGGCAGGCGTCAGAACGGTCAGATTTGACCGTTTGACCAGGGACCGGTTCAACCGCCCCGGCAAACCGGTTCAACAGGTCTTGACCAGTGAAAACTGGAAAATACCAGTTGAGCTGACAAAGTTAAGCTGGTCTTCACCAGTGAACTTTTAAGAGGGTTAAGAATTTTTATATGGCTAATATATTGCCATTCTCAACCTAATATAGACATATATGATTGAAAAACATATGTTTTTGAAAATTTTAAAATTCACATAAACATTCAATCAATTTTGTGTGCCAACTTTCAACATACGTTACGAGAGTCCAAAATATTTAGTTCACTCCTAAGAAAACAAAACCTAGTCTCATTGAGGGGTTTTGTGAAGGTATTGGCTAGTTGATTTTTGGTGTTTACATGGCATAATTCGATATCTTCTTTTGCTTCATGTTCCCTCGAAAAATGGTGTCTAATGTCAATATGTTTGGTTCTAGAGTGTTGCATGGGATTATTTTCTAGTTTAATGGCACTCTCATTGTCGCAAAGTAATGGAATCCTATTAAAATCACAACCAAAGTCTCACAAGGTTTTCTTCATCCATAGCAACTGGGCACAATATGCACCAGCAGCTATGTATTTAGCTTCGGTAGTGGAAAGTGCAACACGATTTTGTTTCTTAGAACTCCATGACACCAGGAACCGCCCAAGGAATTGGCAAGTCCACGAGGTGCTTTTTCGATCTACTTTGCAACCAACATAATCTGAGTGAGAATAGCCAAATAAATGGAAAAGGAAGCCTTTAAGATACCAAAGCCCTAGGTTTTGGGTGTGAACTAAATATCTTAAGATTCTCTTAACAGCCACTAAGTGGCACTCTTTCGAGTTAGCTTGAAAGCGAGCACACATGCACACACTAAGCATAATATCCGATCTAGATGCACATAAATACAGCAGAGAACCTATCATAGATCTATAAAGTTTATGATCTACTGATTTACCTTCTTCATTTAGGTCGAGATGCCCGTTTGAAGCCATTGGGGTCTTGGCGGGCTTTGCCTTTTCCATGCCAAACTTCTTCAGCATGTCTTGCGTGTACTTGGTTTGGCACATAAAAGTTCCTTCCCTGAGTTGTTTCACTTGGAATCCCAAGAATAATTTGAGCTCACCCATCATAGACATCTCAAACCTATTTGTCATGACCCTACTAAATTCCTCACAATACTTCTCATCAGTACTACCAAATATAATGTCATCGACATATATTTGGCAAACAAATAATTCATTAGCAACTTTGTGAGTAAATAAAGTAGAATCTACTTTTCCTATTTCAAAACCATTTTTAAGCAATAAATCCTTAAGACATTCATACCAGGCTCTAGGGGCTTGTTTGTTTAAGCCCATAAAGTGCTTTGTGTAGGAGGTAGACGTGGATTGGCTTCTTTGGATCTTCAAAACCCGGTGGTTGCTCCACATAGACCAACTCTTGTAGTGGCCCATTTAAGAACGCACTCTTGACATCCATTTGATACAACTTGAAATCATGGTTAGTAGCATAGGCAATTAATATTCTAATGGACTCTAACCTTGCTACCGGTGCGTAAGTTTCCCCAAAGTCAAGTCGTTCAACTTGGGTGTAACCTTGAGCAACCAACTGTGCTTTGTTCCTTGTTACCACGCCATTCTCATCTTGCTTGTTGCGAAAGACCCATTTTGTTCCAATTATATTTTGCTTGGGTCTTTCGACCAAGGACCAGACCTCATTTCTGGTGAAGTTGTTTAGCTCTTCTTGCATTGCAACTATCCAGTCTAGATCACCTAGAGCTTCTTCTACTTTAAGTGGCTCAAGAGAGGAAACAAACGAGTAAAATTCACAAAAAGTTTACTAAGCGAGATTGAGTTGTTACCCCTCTCATGATGCTACCAAGGATGTTGTCCACTGGATGATCTCTTTGTATGCCCTGATGTACTCGAGGATGAGGCACCAAGGGTTGTCTTTGGATTTGATCATCATCATCCTTTTCTTCAAGAGGAACTTCTCCTTCAACTGCTTCTTGTTCATCTTCCACAATGCTTGGCATATCTTGTGGTTGAACAAGTTCCTCAAGAGTTGGATGACTTGAGGTTGTTGGGTTTACTTGAGTGGAAGATTCATCATCTACCACCTTTGTACCCCCAATAGTAGCCCCATTGGTCATCCAAACCCTTTCATCATCATCGTCCTTCTCGAGTGGTCTTACTTCACCAATTGCTAGCTTCTTGATAGCCTCACAAGGCTGTCTTTCATTTCTTGCAGCATCACTAGAAATGTGCCATTGTGAGCCATTAGTCTCATCAAACATCACATCTACCACTATTTCAACAAGACAAGTGGAGTTGTTGAAAACATGTTATCCGTGCGTGTTTGATGCATAGGGGTGAAAATGGGTCGGATATACCCGTCGGGTAACGGATACGGATAGCGCAAATACCTGTTTTTCGGATACAAATTCGGGTATTTTTATATTCAGGATGGATACGGGTAATATTCGGATAGTGCAACTTTGGATTCAGGTCGGATACGGAGCGAGGACTACACGGTAAATATCTGGATATTCGGGTCGGATATGGGTACCCATTTTTTCTTTTTATGCATGATATAGTTATAAAATCATAACTTTTACATATGAACGGATGAAGATAAAGTTTATATGAAAATTGTAGAGCTCGAAGAAATCTATAACTTTGTAGTACATTAATTTTTTGTTTAAACACATCTTTATCATTGAAATAATGTCCAAATTTATATCAAATTAATAAACTTAATCATTTTTATGTGGGGGGCTTAAGGTTATCTCCATGTGGGAACTTAAGGTTATCTTTTTATAGACTATTTATTAGTATTGGTAACTTATTTGCAATTTTTGGTCGACACTGCAATATTTTATGGATTTAATTGTATTTTGATGATTTTCTATGACAAGAAATTAATAATACATAAATAGCCTCAAAAAATCGTGAAATTTTACAGAGACACAACATTTGTCCATATAATCATAAAAATGTTTGGATCATAAGATCTATAAGATGCCCGTGTTTCTTCTATTTCACTTTCACTTATTTGTATGAGTTACATGTGAAATCACTGTAAGTATCAAAGTTTCAACATAATCAGTACTTTACTTTATCATTTTCATATGAGGACTTTAGTTATCTTCGTATAAAATGTTTATTAGTTTTTGTAACTTATTTGTAATTTTTTAGTGAAACTAGAATATTTTACGAATTTTTAATATTGTGGTGTTGATTCCACAATGTCCTTATGATTAGTAACTTTGAACTGCATGATGGCAATTTTATCGATTTCCTTTCCTACATTTGATCTATCATATACATGATTATGTATCGCTTAATTTATGTGTTTGTTGGGTGGTTGGGCAATTAATATCATTGGGACGTACTACCCGACAACTATCCGGTACCTACCCGAGTAGTATCTGTTATCTGTTTCTTACCCGCCCGGATTATTACCTGGTCCCGTCTTGTATCCGCCCCGAATCTTAACTACTCGTATCCGGTCCTGTATTCGAGAGAAATACATTAGGGTAGGATACGGGATGACCCTATTGTCGCAGAACCTCCCAAGTTATCGGGTCCACATGCACATGTCCTTGTCCTAAGGACCTCATACGACTGTGCATGTGTACCAAACAACTTAACAAGATCTGTCCGAGTGTCCCAAGGACCTCGGATAAACCACTTATCGCCAAGATCACAGGATTAAGTAAACACATCACACACCAACATTTGCAGCGGAAATTCTTTATTACAAAATGGTTACAAGTTACAACATTTACAAGTTATAACAATATTACAATGTATATCATCGGAGTCAATTACCAAAGAAATTGATTCAAAAGATTACAATTTGAATGTGTAAAACATTTATAAGTTTTAAAATACATGCTAGCTTAAGTGACAATCCTCAATAAAGAAGCTAAAGATGGGATTTACTTATATAAGAAGGCCGAGCCCACTGGTACTTAACATCAATCACAATCAAAGCGACTCGTAACCTGCAACAGCATAGGGAATAAAACCCTGAGTACACAATTACTCAGCAAGACTTACTCGACTAAAGAAAAGACTCTCAAGGGTATGCTGGTTTGTTGGGAATCAAGGTAAAGCTTATCAAATTTCAAAGACTCGTTTTTGCAGAAAAGCTTACTAGTAGTGGATCCTTATGGCAAAATTTTAGTTCACAAGTTAAGTACTTTTTCTGAATCTAGATTTGCCTAATCTAGAGCATTCACTTGTCCTACCCTAGCTTCATTTTATCAATTTAGTTTCACTTGTTATCTACGATGAGGGTCGAAGATCCAGTCTTCATATCCGAGATGTACGGCGATCCAAATCGATTAATACCCAGTTGGGGATCTCGAACCACACAACATATGTAGCACTTAACCCTTGCATATGTCAACTTGCACTCGGGTTTCTCAAGACCAGAACGGGTTCACGCGACCTGAGAGCACAGTACCCCCACCATCTAGCCACTTGCTAGGTGGGCACACGTTACTCCCGCCATCTCTCCACTCCCAGTGCATGCGAGCTGTTCTGGTATTGGACCGGTCGAGGCTAAGCTTACCCATGACGAGGCATGTGGCCAGTTAAAGTGTCCTAGATCAGCAGGCCAACAATCATTGCTGTCCTTAAACGACATAGACAGGCGACCTATCCTGCTCAACGTCTGGTCTCATCTTATTATTTACCTCCCAAAACCATGTACCTGATAGAGGTACAATACTTGAACAATGAATTCATCATCGCGAGTGATGCCTTCATTATTGCAAGTTCCTTTTTCATAAAACCCATATCCAATGTTACACATCATTCTTTTTAAAAGAAACAACTTTTAGTTTTTCTAAGCAGGGCTAAGCCTCATTAGTTCTCTTTGTAAAACAGGTAGCAAGGAGGATAATCAAATTCCAAGGGATGGTGATGCATCAATTGTTTATTCACACAACTCCTATCACCTAATGCATCATATAAGTGATAAAAAATTTAAAAACAAAAGGAGGGGGCAAATGCACCGGGGCTTGCCTGGGATAAACACTACGTTAGTGTTGTTAGATGACGATCACTTGGTGAGCATCTCCATCCTGGTACTTGATCAGATCATCCACTCTTCTAGT
This sequence comes from Zea mays, assembly GCF_902167145.1. Taxonomy (NCBI): domain Eukaryota; kingdom Viridiplantae; phylum Streptophyta; class Magnoliopsida; order Poales; family Poaceae; genus Zea; species Zea mays. Next base: position 207,093,866 of record NC_050099.1, on the reverse strand, counting down.
TTATTCATCAGCATCATCTTGGGATCAATCCAGCTCTTGTCCTCCACATCACGTGATGAATTAACGTACCTATATGATACGCAAGATGCACATGAATGAGCACAAGTATAAATTACATAAGCTAGATATTGCTACTCGAAGTAGATTAAGCATTTAAAGCAAGACATTTCAACTTTACTACAAAAGCACTAGATGCTTTTAACTTTACACAAACATGACCTTCAAGTCAAATGGACCTAAACCAAACATCTAGCAACATGTTTTACTCGGGTTCTATATTCTTATAAGATTAAGAATTCATCGAAAAACTAATAACATTAGATTCTTCACTAACAGACACCAAAACAAATATGGATAGAAGCAATCTACTAACATTCTAAATCACCATGTCCAAGTAACTTGAATCATGTACTAGCTAAGACATCACAATTGTGAGCTAGCAGGTATAGCATCCATCACATACAGATTCACTCAAACAACTAAATCATCACCGCAACCTTGACATCACTTACCTACAAAACATTTAAATTACTAACTTACCACTCTACACATAATTGGCATTTCAACCTAAACTTCACTACGTAAGCACAGGGCGCCTACTGCATAATTATAAATACAATAACCTCAAATCAACTCAATAGTACTAGGCATACCTATATACCAAGGCACTCCTCGCCTAAACTACAGTTTCATCAACTTAAACACCTAAAACATTTACACATCTACCATGGTGTCGGAGAGTAGATCTCCGGCCGGGTGGTGGAGTGCACCCGCCCTAAGTCCTGAGATGAGGAGGGGCTTAGGCATTTCGCTTGATTGTTGGAGAGAAGGGGAAATACACAAGAACACATAAGGGTTTAGAGTGGTTCGGGCCGCCGGAGCGTAATACCCTACTCCACTATGAGATGTATTGCTTGAGAGCTTGTATGAGCTAGCGAGTCTGAGATTGCATGTGTGTGTAACGTTGCATGCCTCCCCTTTTATAGCTGAAGGGGGGCATGCACAAAGGGGCTAGGCCCCGACATGTGGGCCCAGGGACATAAATAATATAGTGCTTGGATCCTCTAATATCTGTTGTCGAGACCATCCTCTTGTGCACTGACGTCCAAGATCTGTGTATCCTTGGTGTACAGGGGAAGCTTCTGGCGGAAGAGAAGATGGGTGCAGTGCTCCACTACGAACCGGCTCGCAATCCGCCAGCAGACTAGTCAGGCGTGCCGCCTACTGGACGACCCTGACGCCGCCTGCCAACAAATTGGACAAGGCGCATTTAATGCAGAGAGGGCTTGTCGCCTGTCAGTGTAGTGGCAGGCAGCGCGTCCCCTTCGCAATAAATGCTGAGGTCGAGCGGTTGCGCGGGCCTTACGTCAGGCTCGACCCATTGGCTCTCGTCACGGGCCTCAGGCCAAGGGGCTCCGTCTAAGCAGAAAGTGTCGGCACCGGACCCCCATTCATGTCGGGGTCTCCCACATCCCGGAGCCCTACCAGGGCCTGGTCCCTACCCTGAGGGCCCTGGGACCTACCCGAGGGACCCGGTATGCGCTTTTGCGAGCCCCAGTCCCGTTAGTACAGAGGTCCGGCGCCCTTCTGCGGAGGTCAGGACCTATCGATGCATCCTGGGGAGTTTTATCTCCTCCTATCACGCGGTGCTCCTAACCCCGCCCTTGTGGTGGGGTCAGGTGCTGCTTCTCGTGCGATCGGGGGGGGGTGTTGCTCGGCAATGGCGCCTTTATACTGTAGGAAGGGGATACCCCTAATTCAAGGTACCGACAGTGGCCCCCGGGCCTACCTCAGGGGAGGGAGCGAGCCTGTAGGTAGGGCCAAAATCTATATCCTGCATAGCCATAGCGCGACTAGGGCATCTTCTTAGCGCGCGCCGTACTATCTCAGCGCGCGCATGCTGTCAGTCTGCCACTGGCCATACCAACCGCCGTGTCGGTTTCCGCGGTCAACTGGCGCGTGGCCCCAATGTATGGCGGTTCAGTCATGTCCCCCGGTGGTGGCCCTGAGGCGTCGTGGGAGCGAGCGCGGCGGTTCGCCTCTCCTGCGCATGGAGGTCGGTGCCCAGGTCGCCTGACTCATGGGCCCGAGCCTCTTTGTCATTGACCGGGCTATCCGGGCGCTAGGCGTGTGCCAGGGGGATTTACCTAGGGCGCGCGGGGGCCCTTCCTTGAAAAGGGGGTCTTCCGCACGCAGTGGTTTTGCTTTCGCATTTTCCCCCAACTGCCCTGCCCTTTCGCCTCCAAGCCTTCCGCGCTCGTGTTCCTCAGCTTTTCGTCGCCGCGGTTGCCATGGCCACGCTGGTTCGTCCCGATCGCTATCAGACCGAGGCGGCGCTCGACACAGTGCGTTGCCTACTTGGATGGGGCACGCCTGCGTTTGCCGGGAGGATCCGGGCCGGCACCACTCCCCTCGGCAATCTCGCCGTTGGGGAGTTTGTGCTCTTCGTTCCCTATCTCTCCTGCGGGTTGGCGCTGCCGATTTCGCCGTTCTTCCTGCTATTGCTGGAGGAGTTCGGGCTTCAACTCCAGCACCTCACACCCCACTCCATTCTCCAAGTGGCCATCTTTGTCCACTTTTGTGAGATGTTTGTGGGAGTGGCGGCTTGCACCTCCCTTTTCCGCCAGTTTTTCGTGCTGGTGAGATCTGGGAAGGGCAAGGATCACCTCGGGGCCTACTACTTCCAGTCAAGGTAAGACCCGACAGTGACCTATATTGCCTCCCTTGGCGGTGCGAGGTGGGAGAACTGGCAAAGCGACTGGGTGATCGCCAGCGCTGAGGCCAGCGACCGCCTTGCTCTTCCAAGTGATAGGCCCAGCCTCGAGCAGAAACAATGGAGGGTGAAACCATGCCTCGTGCCGGAGTTCGGGCCCATCTTGGACAGGATTAGGGAACTGATGGTTGGAGGCTTTACCTCAATGCACGTACTCGAGGATTTCTTGAAGCGCCGAGTCATGCCGCTGCAGGGGAGGCCGCGTCTAAATTGCTGGTTCACCGGCCCCAGCAACATTGGTAGGATCCACCGTGGGCCTGGGACCGATTTGACTTGGGAGGAGTTGGAAATTTCGGTGACGGGGGTCACCGGCGAGGCTTTTATCCCTAAATCCTTGATGCTTCCCCAGGGGTTTTGCCGCTCTACGACAACCTTGGGTTGCGGTCAGCGGTCCTAGCCCGCCTGCCGACCCTCGATGAGAGTGGTGTGGCGGTCCGCCAAACTGGTTGTCGGGATCACCACCGGGGGATCCACATTCCTGGTGCGTCGGGCCGCGACCCCCAACCAGCTATTGTGGCCCCTAGAGTTTCCTCTGCAGTCCCCAGCCCCTCGGACAAGGGCAAGGGTCCCGCAAGCAGCTCCTCCACTCCGGACATCGCCGGGAGGTCGGAGGAAGCAAGGCGGCACCGACTGCGCCGCGCCGATGGATCCTTTGTTGGGGATCTTCCTCGAGATTCGGGCTCTCCCCAGAAGCGTCAGAAAACAGCTGGTAGGGCTAAGGAGCCCGAACCCCGAGTCTAGGACGGGAAGAGGGGCGTGAGCCCTCCACTGCCACTATCATCATGTCACACTCGGATTTCGGGACACCAAGACCCGGGCGCGAACATAATCACCAGGTGTGTTGGGACCAAGTCTCACACATATGATGAATCATGGCACAGGATCGAATGTCACATCTTTACTACATAACAGGAGTTCTATACAAAATAAATAAATAATTACATTATAAGGAGACAACGGTCCAGCAACCCAAAGTTGACTGGGAGACGACGGCCTAGATCTCTCTCACGAACTCATCGCAGCATCCTCCATGCGCCTCATTCTGCGGTACCTGTTCTTGACCTGTGGGGGGTGTGAGACAGCAAGAGTGAGCTCACATACGTTCATCGCTCAACAAGTTGTGGGGAATAATGTGCATGAACTCGCCAAAGGTGGGAGCTCACGTGAAGTGTAAGGCTTACCAACGGAAATGGTTGAAGCTGAGCATTGCTTTTAAAGTTGGTCAAAATTTTATTAGCAATTACTAAGTATAAGTAAATACCAACCCAATTAAATAGTAGAACAAAAGTAATAACATCACATGCGATGCAATGCATATGACAAATTGAATTTAGTTCCATAAGTTAATCATCAGAGAGTCCTGAGCAGCTCATGACCGTGAGCTCGGCTAGTATACCAGTTTTACACTCTGCAGAGGTTGTACCCTTTACCCACAAGTCGTGTATCCCATGTCGCCAGGGTTAGCTAGACCCTTAGACACTACCGAGGTGAATGGCTAGGGATCCACTACGAGGCCTTTACAAAGTTCCACTAGCTTCCGAAAACCCGCTACAGTTATGAGAAGCGCACTTGCAAGAATCCCCCGTCTGACCGCCATCGCAGCAAAATCAACCCGAGAACCTCCTTGCATGCAACTCCCCTACTGCCCTTGCCCCTTTCGGGTAAGGTAGTCTTCCGCTAGCTTTCCTAATTAATCAGCCAAGGGCGTCCATAAACCCTTGTGGTGGCACGTGTTTCTCAAGTTAAGCTCTATGTTCTAATTAACATTAATGATCTTGACATGAACATAAATAGAATAACAAAATAACTGGAACATAGATATGATAAATAATTATCCCAAATCCATGTAAAGCAATAGCAAACTACCCAAGTGATTCAGGGGTAAACAAGGTAATGAGATAAACAATCTAGGGTAACCTATTGGGTCCCATCAAATTAACCTATGCATGAATAAATGATATTAAAGAACATTATTGGGTAAAAAGTGGTCAAGGGCACAACTTGCCTGGGACTTGAGATTCCAGGTAACAGGATGATCTTCAGGTGACTCGTAACCTCGCGCTAGTCGTAGCAATACAAACAAGCATGGTATAGGCAAAATTAACATCACACCAAACATAAGAATAAATTGCATGATAATAATATACACAATAAAATAAAATCCTAGGAACAGGACCCATAATTTTTGGAGTTATAGATTTTAAGATATGAATTTTCAAAGGTTTTATGTGCTTAAAATATGATTAAGTGAGAAATTATTTTTCTTACTGCTTTCATGACACAACAGATACTATAAGTGACAGAGGATAATATTACAAAAATTTAGAAAGTTGAATGGATCAATTTGGAGTTCATATGAATTTTCTATGAAATAAACAAGTTCTAGGGTTTATTTTCATATTAAAAATCCAATTTCCAAATCATTTATTCAATTTAAACGAGCTCTGGACTGGGCGCACTATTTACAGAGAACTCAGGGGCCTCAGGGGAAGTTGTCAAAGACACAGGGAACAACCCTGCGGACTGCGGGTTCATTTCCTACATCCAGAGGGGCTCTTTAACAAAAGTGCCAGCGCGAAGGGGTACGGAAAGACTTCGGCCGTTGGATCCTGATCTGCGGTCAGGATTAGATCGAGACCCAGATAAACAGATATACGCTCCTAGCCGTCGGATCGAGCACGCACGGTCAAGATTTAAAATAACAAGGAGCAACCTAGCGCGTTGGATCAAGATCGTGTGGCACGGACCAGGTCCCACCGAACCGGTATGCAACTTCTAATCGCGGCCATCGCGCAATAGATGAACGGCGCCTGGTCCATCTTCTACCCCCGGCGCGACAGAGCGGTGGCGCGGCATAGACCGCGGTGGCGCCCTCGCCGGAGTCGGCGAATCGGTGGCCTACCAACCTAAACCGAGCGAAACTACACCGAGGGAAAGGGGAGAGGGAGGCGAACTCGCCAGATCGGTCATACCAGCCTTTCGTCGCGAGGACGAGTCCGACGACGTGATGGCGCGGCTCCCTGGTCCAGTTCGACACCGACGAGCAATTCAGTGCTCCAGGGACGAAGACAAGCCCGGGAGACCCTTGCGCCGGCTTCAAGGGATCACGGAGGTGAACCCGCACGCTCAACGGAGGGCAAATCGACGGCGAGCGACACTTGGCACGCGGCGGACTGAGTTCTACCACGGCGGTGGCGCTTTTGAGTTCTAGAGAACGGGAGGCGGTCAAGGGTGTCGGGGTGACGGAAACACGGTCATTAAAACGTGTAGGAGCGCGGCCGTTGCGCAACTCCGAGGTCCCCGAAGAGCTCCCCGCGCGAGGTAGGCGCGGTCCGCGCGGCGAGGATCTCGCGACTTCGTTACGAAGGGGAGGGAGCAGCGACTGACGCGTGGGCCCGGCGGAGCAGCGAGAGGCCGATTCAACGTGGATGTGAAACAGCGACTGACGCGCGGGTCCACCAGGTCAGTTGCAGAGTGGATGCGGCCGCGCCCGCGAGCGTGGAGTTGGGCCGCGCCCGCAGGTGATTCGAAGTTGGGTCAAAAAGGGTTTCTGCGGCCCAGTTAGGTGTGTTTAGTTTTTCTTTTATTTTTATTTTCTGTTTTTCTTATTCATAAATATTTTGAATTCAAATTTGAATTTGAATCTCCTTATGAGCTCACCCATGAATCAGGTGTCACATTAAAATTCTAGTATAGAAATAATATTTTATTTATTTATTTTATATTATTTTTACTCACATAAAATTTTCTTTCTTTCCTTTTCTAGGATTTCTTTTAGATGTCCAATTCTACTTTGGACTTAAATCCATTTCTTGTAACATCATTTTTTTATATTGTCACAAAATGCACACAAAATAAAATCCAGCATGATGCACATGTTATTTATGTGTTCCTTGTTCTAATTATCCACTTTCAACTAGGATTGATCACATGTAATGAATAGTAGAGGCCACAAACTATTGAGATTATCTCTATTCTCTTTATTACATTTTTGAGTGTTACAAATCCTACCCCCCTAAAAATAATCTCGTCCTCAAGATTTGCAAGGAAGGGATATAGAAAGTTTTTTTTTAACTTTTTGTTTTCAATTAGTTTTAATGCTCCCAAAAGTTTCTCTTCATTAGCAAGTGTGGCTAGAAAACATGCACATATTATGTTTTAGCTAATAAGTAAGCTTTAGAAAAGCTTAGGATAAGACAAGGTTAGGCAAGAAAAACTTCTATTCCGGATGGTGGATCTTGATGCATCTAGAGATCTGGTTTGACTTTTATCCTTGATGATTACCTTCCTTGACGTTGACTCTTATCCTTTCCTTGATGAGGTTGATCTTCTTCGTATTGGTGTCTTGGTTAAGATAGATCTGTATGTAACACGTAGGTAGAGCAGCTGGTTTAGTAGATGGCTATGAGTTTAATGAGGTTAGTCAGAATCTGGTTTGGTCGTTTGCTTCTAGACGGGTGGGATAGGTTATGTAACCTATCATGTAGGTCAAGTTGTTGGGTATGGCCGAGTTGATCTAAGTCACCAATTTAGGCGTAAGTGAATTAGAAGTATGGCCTTATCCTTTGTACCAGCATTAAGTAACTCACACTAGATTAGATCATATAAGATTAGATAGGATCGAGATTAGATTGGATATGACTAGATTAGACTAGTTAAGATCTCATTATTTTGGATTAGATCCCGGTTGTTACTAGTGTGGGGGTAAATATGCTTATTAGGGTAAGATGATTCCATAAGGATAAGGTAGAATCTTTTGAGGTCAGTTAGATCTATTAGGATGTCATAAGACCCTTTTCAAGATAAGATGAGTATTTTTTTAGGATAAGATGGATTTATGAGTGTAGGATAGAATATTTTAAGATGAGATGGATATTGTTAGGCTAGATACTTTAATGGGGGATAATCTAGTTTGTCTAGTTATTTTTATAAGCATTTTTTCTATATGTATATGCAGATGTAATTGTGGACATTACTCCACAACTCATCACACTCAATCAAAGATCCAAATCAGACAAGTATCATAAGAACAAAACATTCAAATTCATAGATATCTATAAAAATAGTTTTATTTTTGTTCCTAAGAGTAGGTCTCCTATTCCAAAAAGTCACTTTAACCACAGGATTTCAAAGTGTGAAATCCAAGTTTGTCTTTAGAAGTGAAAAGGTAAGAATAATCAGAGTAAAGCGGAAATAGATGAGAAAAGATTAAGAGAAATTTAGAAAAGAATCAGAGTAGCAAAGGTAAGTAGATAATGGTTGTCCAGTTCTATCTAGGTTTCGTCCTACAGTCAACATTCCTCTGATACCACTTCTGTCACACCCGGATTTTGGGACACCAAGACCCGGGCGCGAACATAATCACCAGGTGTGCTGGGACCAAGTCTCACACATATGATGAATCATGGCACAGGATCGAATGTCACATCTTTACTACATAACAGGAGTTCTATACAAAATAAATAAATAATTACATTATAAGGAGACAACGGTCCAGCAACCCAAAGTTGACTGGGAGACGACGGCCTAGATCTCTCTCACGAACTCATCGCAGCATCCTCCATGCGCCTCATCCTGCGGTACCTGTTCTTGACCTGTGGGGGGTGTGAGACAGCAAGAGTGAGCTCACATACGTTCATCGCTCAACAAGTTGTGGGGAACAATGTGCATGAACTCGCCAAAGGTGGGAGCTCACGTGAAGTGTAAGGCTTACCAACGGAAATGGTTGAAGCTGAGCATTGCTTTTAAAGTTGGTCAAAATTTTATTAGCAATTACTAAGTATAAGTAAATACCAACCCAATTAAATAGTAGAACAAAAGTAATAACATCACCTGCGATGCAATGCATATGACAGATTGAATTTAGTTCCATAAGTTAATCATCAGAGAGTCCTGAGCTGCTCATGACCGTGAGCTCGGTTAGTATACCAGTTTTACACTCTGCAGAGGTTGTACCCTTTACCCACAAGTCGTGTATCCCATGTCGCCAGGGTTAGCTAGACCCTTAGACACTACCGAGGTGAATGGCTAGGGATCCACTACGAGGCCTTTACAAAGTTCCACTAGCTTCCGAAAACCCGCTACAGTTTATGAGAAGCGCACTTGCAAGAATCCCCCGTCTGACCGCCATCGCAGCAAAATCAACCCGAGAACCTCCTTGCATGCAACTCCCCTACTGCCCTTGCCCCTTTCGGGTAAGGTAGTCTTCCGCTAGCTTTCCTAATTAACCAGCCAAGGGCGTCCATAAACCCTTGTGGTGGCACGTGTTTCTCAAGTTAAGCTCTATGTTCCAATTAACATTAATGATCTTGACATGAACATAAATAGAATAACAAAATAACTGGAACATAGATATGATAAATAATTATCCCAAATCCATGTAAAGCAATAGCAAACTACCCAAGTGATTCAGGGGTAAACAAGGTAATGAGATAAACAATCTAGGGTAACCTATTGGGTCCCATCAAAATTAACCTATGCATGAATAAATGATATTAAAGAACATTATTGGGTAAAAAGTGGTCAAGGGCACAACTTGCCTGGGACTTGAGATTCCAGGTAACAGGATGATCTTCAGGTGACTCGTAACCTCGCGCTAGTCGTAGCAATACAAACAAGCATGGTATAGGCAAAATTAACATCACACCAAACATAAGAATAAATTGCATGATAATAATATACATAGTAAAATAAAATCCTAGGAACAGGACCCATAATTTTTGGAGTTATAGATTTTAAGATATGAATTTTCAAAGGTTTTATGTGCTTAAAATATGATTAAGTGAGAAATTATTTTTCTTACTGCTTTCATGACACAACAGATACTATAAGTGACAGAGAATAATATTACAAAAAATTAGAAAGTTGAATGGATCAATTTGGAGTTCATATGAATTTTCTATGAAATAAACAAGTTCTAGGGTTTATTTTCATATTAAAAATCCAATTTCCAAATCATTTATTCGATTTAAACGAGCTCTGGACTGGGCGCACTATTTTACAGAGAACTCAGGGGCCTCAGGGGAAGTTGCCAAAGACACAGGGAACAGCCCTGCGGACTGTGGGTTCATTTCCTACATCCAGAGGGGCTCTTTAACAAAAGTGCCAGCGCGAAGTGGTATGGAAAGACTTCGGCCGTTGGATCCTGATCTGCGGTCAGGATTAGATCGAGACCCAGATAAACAGATATACGCTCCTAGCCGTCGGATCGAGCACGCGCGGTCAAGATTTAAAATAACAAGGAACAACCTAGCGTGTTGGATCAAGATCGTGTGGCACGGACCAGGTCCCACCGAACCGGTATCCAACTTCTAATCGCGGCCGTCGTGCAACAGATGAACGGCGCCTAGTCCATCTTCTACCCCTGGCGCGACAGAGCGGTGGCGCGGCATAGACCGCGGTGGCGCCCTCGCCGGAGTCGGCGAATCGGTGGCCTACCAACCTAAACCGAGCGAAACTACACCGAGGGAAAGGGGAGAGGGAGGCGAACTCGCCAGATCGGTCATACCAGCCTTTCGTCGCGAGGACGAGTCCAACGACGTGATGGCGCGGCTCCCTGGTCCAGTTCGACACCGACGAGCAATTCAGTGCTCCAGGGACGAAGACAAGCCCGGGAGATCCTTGCGCCGGCTTCAAGGGATCACGGAGGTGAACCCGCACGCTCAGCGGAGGGCAAATCGACGGCGAGCGACACTTGGCGCGCGGCGGACTGAGTTCTACCACGGCGGTGGCGCTTTTGAGTTCTAGAGAACGGGAGGCGGTCAAGGGTGTCGGGGTGACGGAAACACGGTCATTAAAACGTGTAGGAGCGCGGTCGTTGCGCAACTCCGAGGTCCCCGGAGAGCTCCCCGCGCGAGGTAGGCGCGGTCCGCGCGGCGAGGATCTCGCGGCTTCGTTACGAAGGGGAGGGAGCAGCGACTGACGCGTGGGCCCGGCTGAGCAGCGAGAGGCCGATTCAACGTGGATGTGAAACAGCGACTGACACGCGGGTCCACCAGGTCAGTTGCAGAGTGGATGCGGCCGCGCCCGCGAGCGTGGAGTTGGGCCGCGCCCGCAGGTGATTCGAAGTTGGGTCAAAAAGGGTTTCTGCGGCCGAGTTAGGTGTGTTTAGTTTTTCTTTTATTTTTATTTTCTGTTTTTCTTATTCATAAATATTTTGAATTCAAATTTGAATTTGAATCTGCTTATGAGCTCACCCATGAATGAGGTGTCACATTAAAATTCTAGTATAGAAATAATATTTTATTTATTTATTTTATATTATTTTTACTCAAATAAAATTTTCTTTCTTTCCTTTTCTAGGATTTCTTTTAGATGTCCAATTCTACTTTGGACTTAAATCCATTTCTTGTAACATCATTTTTTTATATTGTCACAAAATGCACACAAAATAAAATCCAGCATGATGTACATGTTATTTATGTGTTCCTTGTTCTAATTACCCACTTTCAACTAGGGTTGATCACATGTAATGAATAGTAGAGGCCACAAACTATTGAGATTTTCCCTATTCTCTTTATTACATTTTTGAGTGTTACACTTCAGATCAGATACCACCACCGCCGCCTGTGTCAGGCCGACCTCCATCGCCGCAGGGGCAGCGGCAGCAACAGCAGCAGGGGCGGCAGCAGCAGCAGCAACAGCAACGTGTGCCCCGCTTCCAAGGCCACTGGAAGGTTCATGGTCCCAAGTAAGCTTAGGCCCTCCCGATGTTCGTTCGATCGTAGCCTTTATGTCGACAGGTCTTGATCCTACCTTTGCCAGCCAGTGCCTCCTCTTCCTCGGCGTCCGTAGGTGTTCCCTCCCCGCCGGCCGCCATGCTGGGGGGTCTGGTTCCCACCGGCATACGCCTGCCGGGAACGTCGTCGGCGATCCATCAGCAGCCACCATGGATGCTCCTTCCTCGTCGGCCGCCATGCCCGCCAGCGGGTCTGGTCCCCATCAGCATACATCTGCTGGGAGTGCTACCGGCGATCTGCCAACAGCTATTGCGGCCCCATCAGTGTTGGCGCCAAGCCCATCATCGGCAGCGGCCGAGGGGGTTCCAGCTGGATCTGCCCCCAACGCGCAGGATGACGCTGGTGCCGAGGTGGCGTCATCGAGCCCCCAGGATTCGCCTGTCACCGTCGAGGCAACACTCTCGAGTTCCCAAGTTTCAGCCGGGGGTTCGGAAGCGGCGGTGCCGCCAGCAGCTGTTGCAGACCCTCCAACGGCGATACCACCGGATGCACCACCGGAGGTAGGCGTGGGGGACGCGTCCAGCTCTGTCCCCCAGCCAACTCCGGAGGGTCTTGAGGTTATTCTTGGGCGCCCACTCCGGTCTGGTGTCGAGCCTGGAGCAACGCTGACTCCTCTCCCTCAGGTGCTGATTCACGCTCACCAGGCCCTCCAGGAAACCGAGGCGGCTATCCGACGAGAGTGGAAGGCGCTCGAGACCGAGCACCAGCGCCTTGGCGACTGGTGCTCCCAACTGGAGAGGTGCACTAAGGCGGCATCCTGCCAATTCGCCTCGGAGCGAGCCGAGCTTGAGTAGGAGCGTGAGGACTTCAAGGAGGACATCTGGAAGGTGTCTGACCAAGAGGAGGAAGTGACCCGAAAGGAAAGAAGCTTGGCCAGGAATAAAAAAACACCTAGACCAAAAAGAGGAGGCCGTCACAGCGCTCCATGATAGGCTGAAAGCTTATAATACAGTGCTGGAGAAACAGCGGGACAAGCAAGCTGCGGCAGAGGTGAAGCTGAAGAAGCTGTAGCAGGAGCTCTCCGACAAGGCCAGCGACATTGCTCGTGTTGAGGGAAACCTCAAGGCAAAGGAAGCCTCCCTGGCGAAACGAACAACTGACCTCGCTTGGCAAGAGGAGGACCTCGCCTTCAGGGAGGAGATGTGGGCAAGGCGGAACAAGTTACTGGATGAGCTTGAGCTCGAGGTCGAGGAGAAAGTGAAGTGTCTGGAAGGGAAGGTGCGGGCGCTGGAGGGGCAGGTCCGCCAGTTCCAGGCGGTACAGGCGACGTAGTCGGCCTCGGGCCCCTAGGCTATGGAGGTGTTGAGGAAGACACTTGACGACCTCCGGGCAGAGCAATGCGCCGGAGCTCAGCGCATCGCTGCTTGGGCTGGCGAGGTGAGCACAGCGCTAGTACCATTGGGGATGAGTCCCATCCCAGCATTGGTGTGGCCAGCGACCATCTCCGACGCGCTCCCAATACTGGATTCTGCTGCTGACCGCCTCTGACGTCTGGATCAGGTTCTTGGCGCCCGCTTGGAGGCCGAGGGCGGCAGACTCTGCCGGTCGGCCATTGAGTACGTCTTAACGTGCTTCCGGAGCCATGATCCGACTGTCTCCTTGGGGCCGGTTATTGCGGGCCCGGTGGCCGACACTGAAGATGCTGCCCGGGAGGGCGTATACGATGTTGTGGACGTGGTGGTTGGGCGCTTCCAGCGAGATCCTATTGACGATGAGTAGCTAGGCCTGCATGGAGAAAAACGAGGGTTCCCCTGGGGAGCGGGTTGCAATATGTCTTTGATTTTGTAAGATACTCTTTAGGTACTACTTGTCGGTGACATTACAACTTGTCTGCATGCCTCTCTTTTTTTCTCTGTTGTATGCATTGTTGTCGGCTTCTTTCCCGGTACTTGGCCCCCTGGGATATGGCCTCGACTTGTCGGGGCCGGATGCCAGGATTCTTAGGGTGGCACTGGTGCCATTACTGGATACGGCCTAGGCCAGGTATCTTTAACAACGCACCCATAAGGTCCACCAGCTGGTATTTCTTATCCTTTGATTCACGCAACAAGACCGGCAACAGGGCGGTGGGGCGTGTGTTAGTCTTTGTGGTCCTTGACCATGCGGCCATACGGCCCCTAACCACCCCATCGCCTAATTGCCGAGCCTGGTTACCTGATTCGGATGTCGCCATACCAGCCAGGGAGGGAGACAGCCCTGTAGTCGTAATAATGGTTGTATTTTTAGAAGTAAAATCAACCCTGTGGGTCGGGCCCCTTCCTTGTAACCGGATATACATGAGAGCGGGCCAACAGACCGGGCGTGTCGAGGGCGGACCCGCGAATCTATTTGTAAGGGAAAAACTTACGGAGATGCTCTATATTCCAGGGGTTTGGGAGACGTACTCTGTTATCTGTGGCAAGGCGAACACATCCGAGGAGGCATATTTCTGTCACCTTGAAGGGTCCTTCCCAGCTGGGGGAGAGCTTGTGGAGCCCTTCTCGGTTCAGAATTCGCCTTAGAACCAGGTCCCCGACTTCAAACTTCCTACTATGCACGAACCTCTGGTGGTAGCGCCTGAGCGCCTGGCTGTACCGTGCGTTTCGGACTGCTGCTCGCCACCTGTGCCCGTCGATGAAGTCCACGTCTTCGCGTCGTAGTTATTCTTGCGCAGACTCATCGAACGACTAGGCCCGTGGAGAACCCATAATGATTTCCGAGGGGAGGCAGGCTTCAGCCCCGTAGACCAGGAAGAATGGGGTCTCCCCGGTGGCTCGGCTGGGTGTGGTTCGGTTCCCCCATAGCACGGAGGGTAGCTCGCTAACCCAATTTGCGCCATGCTTTCCCAAGCAGTCATAAGTACGTGTCTTGAGTCCCCTGAGGATCTCCGCATTTGCTCTCTCCACTTGTCCATTGCTCCTGGGGTGGACCACGGACGCGAAGCAGAGCCGGGTGCCGATGCCTTCACAGTATTCCTGGAAAGCTCGGCTTATAAACTGGGTCCCATTGTCTGTAATGATACGACTTGGGACCCCGAACTTGCAGACAATCGACTTGAGGAAAGCAACAGCAGCGCCCTGGGTGATGCTGACCACAGGGGTGGCTTCCGGCCACTTGGTGAATTTGTCGATGGCGACAAATAGGTACTGGTACCCGCCGACAGCCCTGGGGAATGGTCCCAGGATATCCACTCCCCATACAGCAAACGGCCAGGAGGGCGGGATCATTTGCAGAGCCTGAGCTGGTGTGTGTATCTGCTTTGCATGGAACTGGCACGCTTCACAGGACTTTACTAGCTCGGCCGTATCCTGGAGGGCAGTTGGCCAATAAAAACCATGCCGGAAGGCCTTACCGACCAGCGTGCGGGATGAAGAATGACTTCCACACTCCCCTCCATGGATCTCCGTGAGTAACTCACGACCCTCTTCCTGGGTAATGCACCACATGAGAATGTCGTTGGCGCCACGGCTGTAGAGACCTCCTTCTATCATCGTGTATCGCTTAGCCAACCGCACTATGCGCTCAGCGGAGACATGGTCTTCAGGAAGGATATTTTCCTTCAGGTAGTCCCGGATCTCGGAGATCCATGCATCGGGACCGCTCTGAGTTGCCGACTGCGGCGCTAAGGGGTCAGGGGGCCCCTAGAGCACACACAACATTTTGTGGGTCTTGGGGCGCCACCGGGACTGCCAGCTTTGAGGTGCCGGTCTCGCCCCCTTCGTCCAGTCCAGCTGGCTGGGCGGTGGGTCTCAGCAGCCGTCTTTCGAAGGCGCCCTCGGGCACGGGTGCCCGAGTTGATGCCCTCTAGGAGAGGTCATCTGCTGCTGAGTTGTCGGCCCGGGGAACATGTTGAAGTTCCAGGATCGTGAAATCCTTCTCCAGCTTCCTCACATGGAGGAGGTAAGCTGCGAGTCTAGGCTCGTTGCAGCTACATTCTCCGCGGACCTGCTTGATGATGAGTTGGGAGTCCCCCTTCACGAGGAGTTGACGGACCCCCAGGGATAGGGCCGCGGTTAGGCCGAAGATCAGCGCCTCATACTCTGCCATATTGTTGGTGGCCTTGAATTCAAGCCCCACCACATATTGCAGCTGGTTTCCACCTGGGTCGGCGAGGACTACTCCCGCGCCAGCACTCTGCTGGCGGGCGGACCCATCAAAGAAGAGCGTCCAGTGGGGCTCGGTGAAGATCGGGCCCCTGCGCTCCGTCGGTACGGGACCCGGTGCGGGGTCCGCCCCCCCGGGGGTACACGGGGGTGGAGTCCATTCCACGATGAAGTCGGCCAGGATCTGACTTTTGATGGCGTGGCGGGGTTGGAAGTCCAGTTGGAACTCAGCGAGTTCTGCTGCCCACTTGGCGATGTTGCTAGTGGCGTTTGGGTTATAGAGGATGGCCTATAATGGGAAGGAGGTCACCACCACAACCTTGTGCGCTTGGAAATAATGACGCAACTTCCTGGACGTGACCAACATGGCATAGAGGAGTTTGTGTGTCTCGAGGTACCTGGCTTTTGCCTCGTGGAGGACCTCGCTGACGTAGTAGACCGGCTTCTGGATAGTCCGGGTATCTATAGTCACCCCTAGACTTCCAGGTTCTTGTCCTCCTTATGCTTCCCTCTCGGTGACTAACACCATGCTTACTGCTTCCGCTGCTGCTGCAATGTACAGGTATAGCGGCTCTCCTGGTTCTGGAGAAACTAGGATCGACAGGGAAGCTAAGTGCTGCTTCAGTTTCCTGAAGGCTTGTTCCACCTCTTCGGACCAGGAAAATGGGCCCTATTTCCGCAGGAGCTTGAAGAAAGGCAGTGCCCTCTCAGCCAACCTTGAAATGAAGCAGCTAAGGGCTGCCAGCGACCCGATAAGCTTTTGGATGTCCTTAACACAAGTGGGAGATCTCATTACCTCAATAGCCTTGATTTTCTCTGGGTTAGCTTCAATGCCTCGGTATGAAACCAGGAACCCCAGCAACTTCCCGACCGAGACAATTTCTCTGGGTTCAGCTTGGTGTGGGTTGCTCGTAGCTTGCCGAAAACTAGGGTCAGGTCTTCCACTATAGTCGACATTTCCCTAGTCTTGACCACGATGTCATCGACGTAAATTTCCACCTTATCCCGGATCAGATCCTCGAAGGTCTTGTTCATTGCCCGTACAAAGGTCGGCAAGGCATTCCTCAGACCGTAGGGCATTACAACATAACAATATAGTCCATCTACTGTCACAAAAGCGGTATGCTTCCTATCCTCCTTGGCCATCCGTATTTGGTGGAAACCAGAGTAAGCGTCCAAGAAGGATAAGAGGTCGCACCCCGAAGTAGAGTCCACAATCTGATCTATACGCGACAGTGGATACGGATCCTTGGGGCATGCCTTATTCAGGCTGGTGTAGTCGATGCACATCCGAAGCTTTCTGTTGGCCTTCGGCACGACAACTAGGTTGGCCAGCCACACCGGGTGATGAACCTCCTCAATAAAGCCCGCGTGCAACAGCTTCCGGACTTCCTCTCGGATGAAGTCCTACCGTTCCACAGATTGTCTTCGTAGCTTCTGGCTTACTGGCTTGGCGTCCGGGTAAACCTTTAGTTGGTGCTCGATCACCTCCCTGGGAATCCCCGACATTTGCGAAGGCTCCCAAGCGAAGACGTCAGCATTTGCTTGGAGGAAGGCGACGAGCGCGAGTTCCTATTTTTCTCCCAGATCCCCTGTGATGCGGGTGGTCTGGGAGGAGTCCGCGCTGACCTGGATGGTCTTTGCGGGCCCATCGTCTGCCCCGGTCGGCTGCACTTTCGGCGCCTTGGAGGGCGCCTTGGCACTGGGGCCTCCTCCCCCGTCGTCCGGCTCAGCGATCTCGGCCGCCAGAGTGTGCAGCTTCTCGACGGCTGCTAGAGCGGTGGTGCGGTCACCTTGCACGGTGAGGATCCCAGCGGGGGACGACATCTTGAGGACCAAGTACCCATAATGGGCAATGGCCATGAACCGGTACAGGGCTGGCCTCCCGATGATGGCGCTAAAAGGAAGGTTGACCTCCGCGACATCGAACTGGACGTTTTCTGTATGGAAGTTCTCTTCCATCCCAAATGTAACTGGGAGCGTTATGCTCCCGAGGGGGTATACGGGCTATGGACCCACCCCGGAAAATGGGCGGGAAGGCCCCAGCCGTGACCCCGGAACCTGCAGCTGTCTGAATGTTGCGTGGCTGATAACATTGAGGCCGGCCCCTCCCTCGATCAGCACGTGATGTAGCCGCATGTTGGCGACAACGGGGGCGGTGATGAGCGGCAGCATGCCGGCTCCCGCCATGTTGTAGGGGCAGTCGGATGCCCCGAAGGAGATGGTAGTGCTCCTCCACCGTTGGTGCGGAGCAGTTTTGGGGACCCCTGGGACTGCCGAAAGTACTTCCCGGTGTAGGGACTTGACACTCCTGCGGGAGGTGAGCTCCCAGCTTCCGCCGTACATTACGTACAGCTTCTTGCAACGGTCGCCACCGTCACTGGAGTCAGAATCTTCGGTAGAAACGTCCTTTAGGCACCCCTCGGGCGACTGGTAGCCGAGGTCTGGTCCTACCGTAGCCGTGGTTTTCCCGTCAGCTCCCTTCTGGCTTGGTTGGTGGTGGGGTGGCATGCCGTCCTTGAGGGACAGTTTGCGCCGCTCGCTGACGCGTCGTGCGAGTTTGATAATCTCACGGCAGTCAGCGGCTCGGTGGCGGCTCTTGGGGTGCACTGGGCACGTGTCTCCATTGTAACCCTAGGGCCATGGGCGCTTGTCGCGCTCGCCCTGGCCCCCAGCGGTGGCGGCAGCAACTGAAACAGCGAACCGTGGCTTTTCGTGGCCGTGGTTCTTGCTTTTCTTTTTCTTCCTGCTTCCACCCTAGGTGACGACATCCGAGTCACCCCTCTTGGTAACCTCCACCTGTGGTGCCGAGTGCCAAGCACGGCCCTCGGCGGCTCTGGCACACTTGTCAGCCAGAGCAAGGAGTGTGGTGACGTCGTCCACATCGCGTGTGGCCAATTTTTCCAACATCTTCTCATCGCGTACCCCATGGCGGAAAGCAGAGATGATGGAAGCATCCGAGATACGGGGGATTGTCCCACGTACCTTGGTGAAGCGAGAAATGGAAGCTCGGAGGGTCTCCCCGGGCTCCTGCCACACTGTGTGGAGGTGTGCCTCCACTCCGTGCCGCTGGTAAGCGCTGGCGAAGTTCGCCACAAACCACGCACAGAGCTCTTCCCAGGAGCAAATGGATCCTGGGGCTTGATTCATGAACCAAGTCCGGGCTAGTCTAGACAGGGCCACATGGAAGTAGGTTGCCAATACGGCGGTGTCTCCACCCGTTGTCGTAATGGCAGTGACATAAACCTGGAGGAATTCTGATGGGTTCGTTGTGCCATCGTACTCCTCCGGCAGATGTGGCCGAAACTTGGGCAGCCACGTCGCCGCGTGGAGATGGTCTGCTAGGGCAGCACAGCCTACTCCGGCCAATGGGATGCTGTCCTAGAATCGAGCATCCCCTGGGACCCGCGGTGCAACCGCTATGGAATCTTGCCCGAGATTGCCACAGCGCCAACGCGTCTTCTCCAAAGAGGCATAGGCATCTCTGCCCGTGCGTCTGCGATTGAGTTCATCCCGGAGGTCTCCAGTCGGGGCAGCCCTTACTGAGGACGTACGCTCCGGGGTAGATGCTTCGTGCCGACACCAGGACGATCGAGGCCTGGGTCTGACTGAGCTAGAGTGTGCCACGCCAAGGAGGCGGTCTACGTCGCCGCGCCACTGCCTCATAGCCCCTGGGGAAGCTGTGAGGCTGGGCAAGTGGTGCAACAGTTCTCTAGCCGTAGAGAGCGCGCCGGCGGGCGTATCCCCCGTCGGAGTCCGGGGCGCCCACCCTGGCGTGTGCTGTCGTGCAGGGTGCATGGCTGCAGCACCAAGCGTCAGATGGCCAGAACTCTGCGGCGTAGAAGATGCATCCTCCTCCTCCATGGAAAAACTTCCAGAGGTTTCGCCGCGGAGCTCGGTGATATGGACCATGGTGCTGAGCTGGAAATACAAGCGAAAACCTAACGCCTAGACCCCTACCTAGCGCGCCAAATGTCGGAGAGTAGATCTCCGGCCGGGTGGCGAAGTGCACCCGCCCTAAGTCCTGAGATGAGGAGGGGCTTAGGCATTTCGCTTGATTGTTGGAGAGAAGGGGGAATACATAAGAACACACAAGGGTTTAGAGTGGTTCGAGCCGCCGGAGCGCAATACCCTACTCCACTGTGAGATGTATTGCTTGAGAGCTTGTATGAGCTGGCGAGTCTGAGATTGCGTGTGTGTGTGCAACGTCGCATGCCTCCCCTTTTATAGCTAAAGGGGGCATGCACAAAGGGGTTGGGCCCTGACATGTGGGCCTAGGGACATAAAGAATATAGTGCTTGGATCCTCTAATCTCTGTTGTCGAGACCATCCTCTTGTGCCCTGATGTCCAAAATCTGCGTATCCTTGGTGTACAGGGGAAGCTTCTGGCGGAAGAGAAGATGGGTGCAGTGCTCCGCTCCGAACTGTCTTGCAATCCGCCAGCAGACTGGTCAGGCGTGCCGCCTACTGGACGACCCTGACGTCGCCTGCCAACAGATTGGACAAGGCACATTTCATGCCGAGAGGGCTTGTCGCCTGTCAGTGTAGTGGCAGGCGGCGCATCCCCTCCGCAATAAATGCTGAGGTCGAGCGGCTGCGGCGGGCCTTACGTCAGGCTTGGCCCATTGGCTCTCGTCACGGGCCTCAGGCCAAGGGGCTCCGTCTGAGCAGAAAGTCCCCCTCGAGAGGTGGACACGTGTCGGCACCGGACCCCCATTCATGTCGGGGTCTCCCACATCCCGGAGCCCTGCCAGGGCCCGGTCCCTACCCTAAGGGCCCTGGGACCTACCCGAGGGACCCGGTATTCCCTTTTGCGAGCCCCGGTCCCGTTAGTACAGAGGTCTGGCGCCCTTCTGCGGAGGTCAGGACCTATCGATGCATCCTGGGGAGTTTTATCTCCTCCTGTCACGCGGTGCTCCTAACCCCACCCTTATGGTGGGGTCAGGTGCTGCTTCTCGTGCGACCGGGGGGCGTTGCTCGGCAATGGCGCCTTTATACTGTAGGAAGGGGATACCCCTAATTCAAGGTACCGACACATGGGGTTTCTCGGATTTTAGCTTAAGTTGACTTGCCGACACTACTCACTTCCACATACTTAGGACAACGATAAATATTTATTCAAGATTATTAATTTAAATGGTCGATGATCCATCTATGACATTTCACTGATCAGCAAACACCGAACGCGACAAATTCTACAACAAGTCATCATTGTATCCATATAATTGGCTCACATAATTCTAGTCAAATAAGACGGCAAGCCAGTAGAAACACCTCATGAAATGAAATAGTACATCAAGCACACCTACACAATACTAACTCCATTACACATCACCCATCGCTTATATAGCCATCAACAGCACCTCACGTCACATTCGCAAGTCTTAGCCAAACTTCACCACCTAAATACAGAGGGGGAAAGTATGAACTTGTTAGGCTCCCTTACCGATTTAAATTTGAGAAACAATTCAAGAAGCCATGCAAAGAGTGCTAGAAATGATCGAAACAATGTGCAATAAAATTCTTGGCAACTACACCAAGAAAGAGGATCAATTAATGACTGTCGCCTTCGGCACCCAGCCAAAACGAAGGTTGAATCAGGTGATGGACACGTTAAACTTCGAATATCCAGACTATGACAGGCTTGACAAAGGGGCCAAAGGGGTGAAAAGGAAAAGGATTGTCAGCATCCTGAGTAGACAAGCTACTCGGCTAATAAAGGAAGATGAGAAAATTTTGAAGAAGGCAAAGACGGCTCCTGAACCAAAAACGACAATCTATAAAAAGCAAAACCTTGACATAACGCCCTCTACTGAGCCGAAGGTGGATGAGACAGGAGAAGAAGCTCCTTCAACGCCCTCTGCTGCCGAAGTAGCGGAAATTTTAAAGGTAATGACTGATTCTCCGCACTTCAAGCTGCTAAGTCCTCTGGGATCAGAACTGACACAATTTTTACAGAAGAAAGAACAACCTTCGGCTGCAAAGGAGAAGGTTGAAGGGCAAAAGAAACGACGAATAGTTAACGTGATGCAAGCCGTCGAGTGAACACCGCCTTTAGCCTCAGCGGCTAAAATAGTGACCGCTGCGAGTGCCGAAGCTAATGTTGTTGCCGAAGTAAAAAACACTGATGAAGCCGAAACAACAACATCAGATACTGATAGGCTCATATGAAATGTGGTTAAAGATGTGGCTGTAGAGCAAGAAATGGCTGCAGCGCCAAGCAAAGAAAGGGTAATTGACGCTAGTCCTTCGGGCGAAAAATATTTCGATCTTCGGTACCTGGACGACCAAGAATTGTCTGAAGAGGACAAGTTAGAGTTGTAGGAATTTGATGTATCCTGCGGATATCAACCAGGGGCTTTGCTCTTTGAGGGGTTGACGAGGAGATCCTAGGATGCGTCCGTGACTGCGCCAGGCGAAGATAGTCGACACTCTATCCAAGAGTGTGGGCTTTCCGAAGCGAGAGGCTGATATCAGCTGCTACCGACGACAACATATTGTCGGTAGCTTATTTTATTCCAACTTCAAGGTGAGGCCTTTGACTAGGTTGTTATTATTATCATCTTCGCGGTGAATTAAATGTTCTGACCATGACTTGTTGTTGCAGAGCATGCTACTGAGCAAAGCTTTGAAAATGCAGCGAGATTATGAAGATAAGAAAAATGAGATTATAATTGAAGGCTTGGAGAATAAGATAAAGGATCTTGAAGCTTCTCTAGAGGAGAAAGATTTTCTGCTGCGAGCAGTCGAAGGCTCCCTCGCGGATGTACAGTCTCAAAATACTAAATTAAGCGAGGAACTTGACAATGCTCAAACAATTTTAAAGAAAGAATCAGAGCGCTTCGAGCAGGAAACAAAAGAATTGCAAGCAAAAGCTGAAGCCGAAATTGAGAAAAATACGAAGCTACGGGAGTCATTGAAAGACCTTCGGAATAAGTGCACGGATTTCGCCACCCGTTGTGTGAACCGACTAAAAGGAATATTCAACTCAATTAGGGCTAGTTCTAAAGAAATTGCTCCTTCGGCTGAAGATATCCCTAAAGCCTTCGAGCATATTGAAAACGAAGTTGAAGCACTCGATGAAGTTATAACTGGGCACGGGGATTTCTGTGCTCTGTTAGCTAAATGTGGCACAACTGCTGCATTTTTGAAGGACGGATGTACTCATGCCAAAACAGTTAACAAACCAACCTTCAGCCTCTCATCATCAGACTTAGTTGATATTCCCAGTGAAGCCTGTAGCATTGGGAACATATTTATCACTCAAATTTGGGCAAAGGGCAGGTGCGAGCTAGCTGGAGATGAAGCTCGGAAAGAGCTCAATTCAGTATGAAACTTTTACCTGTCTTTTACCTTGGTTTTTCTTTATTACATTTGCGATTACCTTATACCGTCATATGTCTGCAGGATGGTGGCACCGAAGGTCGCTGAGCCGAAGCTTGTTCCGAAGGGCTGAAGACTCTTAGAGCTTCTTTTGTAATTACCTGTAGAAAACTTGGGATCTCTTTGCATTATTTGCCGAAAGATTGTAATTGAGAGTTGAACACAACATTGTACATATTTGTCCATACCTTGTAATATAATTTTATCTCTTTGTCCATGTGTGAATTGCTTTGCTGTGGACGAAACCCACACTTACAATTTTTGAGCCGAAGGCGAAAAACACCTTCCCTTCTTTTCGTTCACATCGAAGCATCTTCGTATTCAACGAAGCATTTTGTCACCAAAAACAGGCATCTTTTTTCTTTCTTGTTAACGCCTATGCTTCATGTCATGATAATGATGATCCTACAAATGTCTAATGAATGTTTGTATGAATGCAAAGAATAATGTGATGGGATATGCAAATGTATGACCCGAACACACACGAAACCACACCCAGACTCTGCATCCCCTTAGGAACGACTTTTGAGTCTCTTCACCTTCTATTTCGGTGGCATTTAAGCTCTGCATCCCCTTAGGAACGACTTTTGAGCTTCTTCACCTTCTATTTTGGTGGTATTTAAGCTCTGCATCCCCTTAGGAACGCCTTTTGAGTTTCTTCACCTTTTATTTCGGTGGCATTTTGGCTCTGCATTCCCTTAGGAACGACTTTTGCGCTCCCTTAGGAATGACTTTTGTAGCTTCGTCACCCTCCAGGTGACACTGTAGCTCTGCATCCCCTTAGGGACAACTTTTGAGCTTCTCCCTGTTCTTTTTGCACTCGATGGTGTGGATTCTGATGTTACATGTTACATTCTTGGGGGAATTTGGCTCTTGTATTTCATAGGGCTAAACAAGAAAAATTGAAAATTACAACCTATGACCCCATTAAAAACCTTTCTCCCCTCTTGAAAGGAAAAGGGTGCCAAAGGGAAAAAATAAGAAAATTTCATCAATTACACATAATATCGCCGAAGCTCATCCGCATTCCAAGACCTGGGTATGTCGTTGTTGTCCATGTCCTTCAGTCTGTAAGAATCGGGTCTTGACGAAGATACTACCAAAAAAGGGCCTTCCCATTTTAGCTGAAGCTTCCCCACTGTATCAGGGTTAGCTATCCTTCGAAGCACCAAATGACCTGGCTTGATATTTTTCAATCGAACTTTTCTGTCATGCCATTTTATTGTTTCGACCTGGTATTTATTGATGTGCACTATGGCTTAAAGTCTGGTCCCTTCTATAGTGTCTTTTGTTACTTGGCAATCGGCTTCATCCTTTGTCGAAGCTAAGGTTCTTATTGAACCCATTCTTGCTTCTTCCGGTGTTATTGCTTTGTCACCGAACAGAAGCTTGAATGGAGTAAACCCTGTTGACCTTGATGCAGTGGTGTTGTGGCTCCAAACAACTTTTATTAAATCATCTGGCCACTTCCCTTTCGGCTGATTGAAGATTGACTTCATTATTCTTGTTATTATGATTCCATTTCCCTTTCTACCAACCCATTTGACTCTGGGTGCCTCACTGATGCAAAGTGTATTTTTGTTGGCTACAAAAAGGTTTGAAAGTTTTAGCATCGAATTGAGTTCTGTTATCAACGGTAATAGCCTTCGGTACGCCGAAGCGACAAACTATGTTCTGCCAGAAGAATTTTTGCATTGTGGCCGAAGTTATTGTAGCCAATGGCTTTGCTTCAATCCACTTAGAAAAGTATTCCACTTCCACTACAACATATTTCAGGTTGCCTTGCGCTGGTGGTAGTGGCCCTAACAAATCCAACCCCCATCTTTGCAATGACCATGTTGGTTGTATTAACTGGGTAAAAGACGAAGGTTGTTTCTAGTCTCTGGCACATCTTTGGCAATTTTCACATTTCTGAACTAAATCTGCCGCATCCGAAGCTTCCTTCGGCCAGTAAAAACCTTGTCTGAAAACTTTTCCTAGCAGAGGTCTGGACCCAATGTGGGCTCCACATAAGCCTGCATGTATCTCCTTCATTAATTCATGTCCTTCAGTTCTGGACAAGCATTTGAGCAACGGGGAGCAAAGTCCATGCTTGTATAACTCCCCTTGTATTATTACATAAGGTCTTGTCCTTGCTTCCATTCTCTTGTTATAAGGTTCGTCATCTGAAAAATAGTTGCCATGGAGGAAGGATACTATTTCAGTCCTCCAGTCTTCACTATGTACAAGTGAAATTGTGAGCACTGCTCTTTCTATGAGCTCGACTGAAGGTGCTTTTATTGTTTCAAAAAATACTTCCGAAGGAAAAGGGAGCCCCTGTGCCGCTGATTTAGCTAATAAATCTGCATGCTCATTCTCTCCCCTTGGGATATTTTTTACAGAAAAACCTTCAAAAGAAGCTTCCAACCTTCGGAGTGCATCCAAATACTTTTCAAGCTTCAGGTCTCTTGCCTTACTATTTTTATCCACATGGCCCGAGATAACTTGCGAATCAGTTTTGAGGATTGCCCTTCTTATTCCCATTGCCCATAGCTTCCGAAGCCCCAGAAGAAAAGCTCCGTACTCGGCAATGTTATTTGTACAGCTGAAGTCTAACTTTATTGCATAACATGTTCTGACTTTAGAAGGTGCAACTAGAACAGTAGTTGCCCCTGCGCCGAAGGTCCCCCAAGATCCATCGCAAAATACCGTCCAAGCTTTGGCATCTTTTGTTGCTTATTCATCCTGAGCCCCTGGCGTCCAATCAGCAATGAAGTTTGCTAACGCCTGAGATTGTATTGAGGATTTGTGCACGTAATCAATGGTGAATTTGTTAAGTTCCGCGGCCCATTTCCCGATCCTTCCGGTAGCTTCTCTATTCCTCATTATGTCCTTCAGGGGTTGCGATGAAGGCACTATTATATGATATGCTTGAAAGTAATGCCAAAGCTTTCTGGAGGCCATCAATACAGCATACAGTACCTTCTCCAACTCTGTGTAATTTCTCTTTGAAGGGCTGAGTACTTCGGAAACAAAGTATACCAGTGCTTGCTTTTTTACCTGGCCCTCTTGTTTCTCTTACACAAGTGCTGCACTAACCGCAGCATGGGAGGCAGCCACATATAGAAGTAACGGAGCTCCTGATGAAGGTTGGGTTAGAGTTGTTAGATCTATCAAATACTGCTTCAGCTCTTCAAAGGCTCTCTGCTGAGCTGGGCCCCATTGGAAGACTTCGGCTGATTTCATTATTTCAAAGAAAGGTAAATTTCTCTCTGCTGATCTTGAAATGAATCTGTTTAACGATGCCAGCCTTCTTGCTAACCGTTGAGCCCCCTTTTTTGAATTTGGTGGCTCCATCCGAAGGATAGCTTTGATCTTGCTTGGGTTAGCTTTGATGCCTTTTGTTGATACCAAGCACCCAAGAAACTTGCTCTTCTTCACTCCAAAAACACATTTTCTGGATTTAGCTTGAGACCAGTTTGTCTAAAATTGGCAAATATTTCTTGCAAATCAGCAACATGGTTTTCTTGCTTTGTGCTTTTTACTATGATATCATCGACATATGTCAGCACATTCCTGCCAATTTGGGAGTGAAGAACATTGACGGTCATTCTGCTGAAGCTTCCTCCAACGTTCTTGAGCCCCTCAGGCATTCGAATGTAATAATAGGTACCACTAGGAGTTATGAAGCTTGTCTTTGGCTCATCCTCCTTCTTCATCTAGATTTGATGACAACCCGAGTAGCAGTCCAGTAAACTCATGAGTTCTAAAGAAGCTGCTGCATCCACAACAGAATCTATTCTTGGTAGTGGGAATTCATCCTTCGGACATGCCTTGTTGAGATCTGTGAAGTCAATACACATTCTCCATTTTCCATTACCTTTCTTTACCATGACAGTGTTGGCCAGCCACTCTAGGTATGTTACTTCTCTGATGATGTCGGCACTTAGAAGTCTCTTCACTTCATTTCGTGCACCTTCGGCTTTATCATCGGACATTTTCCGAAGCCTCTGCTTTCTTGGTCTGAAGGACGAGTCCACATTGAGTGAGTGCTCAATAATGTCACTATTGACACCACAAAGATCATTGGTTGTCCAAGAAAAAACATATTTGTTGTTAAACAAGAATCTTAACAAAGTTTTTCCCTGTTCATCAGACAGCTGGGATCTCAGCAATACTTTTTGCTCTGCTATGTCTTCACACAAGAGCATAGGCTTCGGTTGATCTGCTGAAGCAGCCTTCTCTCTTTTATGCTTATACTACTGATAAGCTTCGACTTCATCTATATTATGAATAGCCTTTGAATTCGTCCAACTCCCTCCAGCTCTCCTGGCAGCTTCTTGACTCTCGTGTACAGCAATGGGCCCATGTTCCGAAGGTATCTTCATGCAAAGATATGTTGGATGAAGTATTTCTTCGAAGGCATTAAGCGTCCCTCGACCAATGATTGCATTGTATGGATATTTTCCATATCAACAATGTCAAAGACAACCTGTTCTGTTCTTGTGTTATGAACATATAGCCGAAGGTAACTGGCGTTGTTATCTTGCCAAGTGCCACAATATGTCTTTCTCCGAAGCCACAAAGAGGGTGTGTTGCATCATGTATCTTATTCTCTGGCTCTTGCATTTGCCTGAAAGCCTTTGCAAAGATGATATCTGCTGCACTACCTATGTCCACTAAGATATTGTGGACCAGAAATCCCATGATAACGCAAGATATTACCATTGCATCGTTGTGAGGATAGTCCTTAAGCTGAAGGTCTTCCTGAGAGAAGGTAATTGGAATATGAGACCACTTGGACTTGATGAAGGGTCCTTGCACCCCAACATGTTGTACCATTCTCTATGCTTCTTTCTTCTGCTTCTTGTTGGCTGGTTCAGAACTTGAGCCGCCTATGATTGGGAGCACCAACTTCATGGCCGAAGGTGCTATAGCTTGGTTGTTTTGTGAAGCCATCGTCGCAACTGTGGAAGTGAGTTCACCGGAGGTGGGCACCAATATTGGTCCTTGTTCTCAAATGCTATACATCAAGAACAAGACAACATGATTGTCAATAATTAGAGACCTTCGTCCTTCGAAGCATTATCTCCTCTTGGATATAATGGTCTCCAGACGAAGGTCATGAAGGGCATACCTTCATCATCTCAGTGAACAAATATAAATAAGGGTACATGAGATACAAAAGTATATAAATAACGATTATGAATCAGTAAGTTATTTATATTCTCATTTCATAAACATGAATAAACATCAATAATATTTATATTACATTGATACCTTCGGCTTGCCAGAAGGTGAAGATGCGAGAGTGACGCGAGAGAGATTACAATCCAGCGTGAACAGTACGGGGTACTGTTCATCTATTTATAGGCACAGGACGTAGCCTGGGCAAAATTACATTTATGTCCCTGATAACTAACTATAATAATAATGTGAACTATTAAGGACTAGATAGTATTTTCCTCCTTAAGTCGGTATCGTCCTTCGCCTTCATTATAATACTAAGCCGAAGCTCCTTCAATCATAGCTTCGGCTTGTGTTCACATCATCTTCGTGTTGTATCTTCATGTCGCGTATACCTTTGTAGAATTTTGTCGAAGGTGTTTTTACCTTGAGGACCTTCGGCTGGAAAGAAGACCCCCAACACCTAGCTAGCTCACTTTCTAAGGCCTCGATTCTATGTCTCTTGGCCTTAGGATCTCCTTCTTGTGACATTTTGAGAATGCTCCAAATATCACGAGCATTCTCTCTTCCATGTACTTTCTGGTACTCTTCCAGACTTAGACTTCCTTTGATGATGCTCACTGCTTGAGCATTGTGATGCACTTCTTGCATCATTTGTGGCATCATCTCTTCGCCTTGGGCGGGCTTGTTCATACCTATATTAACAATCTCCCAAAGACTAGGATGCACACCGATCAAATGTGACTTCATCTTGTCGGCCCACTCGTCATAGTTCAACTCCTTAAGAGTTGGAAGCTTTTCGAGGGGCGCCGAAGAGAAGTTAGGGAAAAAATTACGAGAATAATTGAAATGAACTCGGTTGAACTCGTTACCATTACTCTTGGTGGATGACTCCTCGGTGTTGAGACTTACCTTACTCATCACCTTGGACACCAAGAGCTCAACCAAGTCGTGGTTGTACTCTATTTTTCCCTTTCCTTTATCTTCGTCGGCCTTTTTTCTTGATTCTTCTTCTTCGGTCTTTTTCTTTGTGTCTTTCTCTTTCATCTTGAGGAACATCCTTTCAGTAATCTTCATAGTGAGGTCGAGGACCTTTGGGTCCATTTCCTCGCTGGTGGATGTGGTTGGTATCTCCTCAAGAAGAGGATCCACATGGTCCCTTTGAGTCGACAAGATCGTTTCCTCACGCGGTTAAGCGTAAAACGAGGCACGAAGCTCTGATACCAATTGAAAGTAGCCTAGAGGGAAGTGAATAGGCTAAATCTGAAAATTATCACCACAAACTTTGAAATAATGTTAAATCTACAGTTCAACTAGTGCAGGCCGGTTCAACTGCTATAAAGACTAGTTCAACTACTCTGAACCAGTCCAACTGCTAGAATAAATCTAGGCTATGAACTACGTGGAAAATAGAAGAGGGGTCTCTTAGAATGGAAAACGCGAGGGATAAGCTAAGTGTGGATGGTGAGAAATACGAGAGTTAATTCACCACAAGATCCACATGTCGAATAAACCTATATGTCTATCTTGCCAAATAAAATCATAATCACAGATCAAGCAAGAACATAAGACACAAGATTTTATCTCGAGGTTCGGCCACACCACAAAGGTGCCCTACTCCCCATTGAGGAGCCCACAAAGAGCCAGGTCTTTTTCAACCATAATCCTCCACAACCCGAACACCAAGGTCAAGGGATTCTTTTCTCAAACTTGCTCACAAGAGCGAGGAATACAAACTTCTTAGGGTCGTCCAAAAATTTGGATACTCCCAAGCAACCTTAATCCGTCAACCCTAGGGTTTCAAGAACAACAATATCACGCAAGAGGTGTTTGCAACAAGCTCAAGAGATGAGAATGAGAGGGGAGAGGAAAACCAAATCCGAGAGCACAAGCACAACCTCACACCAAAGGGCTCCTTCAATCGATTTAATTTGAGAGCTAGTTCGAGTGTGAGAGGGAGAGGAAGTGTGCCTTTGTCTCAAGTTAGGTGTGCAATGAATGTGTGGGTGACCAGTAGTTATCAGGAGAGAGATGGGGCGTTTATAGACTCTCCTCAAAAAGAGTCGTTGGGCTCGATTTTTTCGGGGAGGACCGGTTGAACCGCCCCTGGCTGACTATCATCCTATCTGCCAGTCTGACTTGTAGACTACTGGACAGTCTAGTCAAGTTGACATGACACCGGTTGAACCGGCCCTTGGGGGCGGTTCAACCGCCCAGGTGCCAGCTGACAGCCAGTCTGACTAGCACACTACAGGTCAGACTGGGTAGATGTCCTAGAGACCAGTTGAACCGCCCCTAGGGACCAGTTCAACTGGTTTTGACCAGAAGGCTTAGGAGAGAAACCCCAGTTCAACTAGCCCGGAGGCAAGTTCAACTGGTTTTGGTCAGAGAGTTTCATAGTTGAAGTTGAAGTTCAACTCAGCTGAAAAAGCTCAACTCAGCTGAAGAAGTTCAACTCAGCTGAAAAAACTCAACTCAGCTGAAGAAGTTCAACTCAGCTGAAAAAGCTCAACTCAGCGGTGGATAGGTTGGTCGGCAGTTTCGCCCCGCCTGGTTGCTCGACAGTCAGGTCGATTGGCTTGGTGGGCCGTCATCACAAGACCTTTAGGCCTTCTTTAGGTGCCCAGTTCTCAGGTACCCAACAACAACCCTTGAGCCTTTATGTAACTCCTTAGAGTTGTGTAGAGGCTTTTCTTGAGCGATTGCCTTTTTGGGTGCGCGCGAGCGCATCTGTTAGATGTAGCCCCGAGCCCCTGAGTAATCCATGTGGATTTCTCAGGGGTTTATGCAGTGTAAGGGGCAGACCCTTTTCTGTGTTGGTTCATCACGCACCGGGTGTGAGTCCATCGACCACTGTGGTGCGCGCGAGCGCGTCGGCTAGATGTGCATGGGGAACAAATATCTTCTCCTCGTCTTTGTGTAGATCTCCTAGCTTGTCGTGCCCTTGCCTCGTCTAATCGAAGCAGAGCGCAGGAGTAGGTTGTGGCGTAGGCTGAAGCGCTATCGTGCCTAGGGATACTCAGGCGACAACGTCATATCTTCTCTGCTTGTCACCCTTTGCATCGGTACCGCACGTGCTACAGTGGGGGATCATGATGGCAGCAGCCCACTCGCGCGTGGAGTCAAAGGTGTCGACTTGGTAACACGCGAGCCATTGTGCGGCTCATGTACTTCAGTTGTAGCACCTGCCGCTTGAGTAGGCAGGTATACGTCTCGTTTGCAGTTAATGCATAGGCGCACCGAACTCCGGAGGGCAACATCAGGTTTCCTTGGTGGTCCACATTGTGTCACAGAATACACGACAACGCCATGCCTCACCTTGTGAAGGGAGCAGTGGCTGGAACCCCTCTTCCTTGTGACAACTCCAGTCTACCTGTCGCATGGTGACCTACAAAAAACGAGTCCCTACACACGACCTTGTTATGGTGCTCAATGACGTATCTATGGGTCACCGTTCCAAACGCTTTCAATCTTTTTTATTTTGTTTCTATATCTTGCCGAGCAAGGTCTTGGGACCTGTTCCTTTGTTATGATAAGGCCTAGGCCTCTAGGGGCCAAGCCCTAGGTTCTGGAACAGTCATCCTAGGATGTCAGATTATGCGTTCTTAGGGTACAAGACTAGGCTAAGCGGTTACATGGCTCCGGACCACCCCTAAGAACGTGTTCCTTTCCCCTGGATCTAGCCCTTCGTGACCCGACCCTTACCCGTTACAAGGGAGGGTCCTAAAACCGGGTGACAAGGTGGAAACATAATCTAGGTTTCATGAATGCAATTAGAAATGCTTCGAGTGTTGTTGTAATCAATTCTCCAATAGTAGTGTTTCTTCTAGTCAATCCTAGTTTGGAGCATCCCCTGAGTTTGGACGAGGTCTAGACCTCCAAGTACTCATTCTGAGGTACTCGGTCAGCTGTTCTAGGGTGGTGGAGTGTGTTGCCTTAGGGTACATGACCAGGCTAAGTGGCTACACGGCCTCGGACCACCCCTGAGAATGTGGTCCTTTCCCTGACTAAGCATTTAGTGATTGGATCCTCATTCAATGTCAAGTGATGCTCCAAACTGGGTGCAATAATAGGCACTATTATTTGGTTTTCGTGAGTACAACAAAAGTTTAGATCCCCGAAAGGGGTAAAAGGAATCAACATGAGTAAATAGGAAAAGAAATCGATGGATGAGGACTGACTTTTCCTTCGCAATGGGAAACATGTATCACCCGAGACCATGTTCATAAGGGTGGCTCTCACTAGGTCGGGCCTCAGATGGTGCCAAAAACTGGGTTTATAGAGGCCAACCTTATCGGACTGGGACATAGATAAATGTAACCCAGTTACAAAGGAAGAGTTTGTTCTCATGCTACCTTCCGGGCATAAGGTTTGGGTGCGACCTAAACCATCTGAGCTCCATTGTGTGTCTCGCTCGAAGGGTAAGCAGCGCCTAGCGAAGGTTGTTGGCTGCTACCCCGAACGCCATGGAGCTTATGGTGGACGGGTTGGGTCTTAAAAACACTGATGTGCGTGGGGAGCTTCCATGGGCCCTCCTCGTGTGCTGCTGGCCACCTCATGCATGATGAGGTTGCCGAAGGCGCAACCCATCAATGACTTGCTTGCTAGTCTCCACCAGCACGCCGAGGGATTTGGGACTTAACCCCCTCGAGTGTGGGTGACGGTGGAGACTGAGCATGCCATGAGTTTGTACGGTGGCCGATGATGGTCACCACACGTGCCGGGGGACCAGGATATAGACCAGCGCAACAGACTGCGCTAGCACCTTTTCCTGGCCCATAGGGCCCTACCATTGGATTCTAGGGAGGTCATGTTAACGAATGTGTAGACTTCGTTATTATGGCTTCCTGAAACCCATTGTTGGGTAGAAGAAGTCACTCCCCGCGAGCGGGGGAGATGACTCCACCTACTATGGAGCATAGCGGGCGATAGCCTGCGACGGCCTTGCTCGCTCTTGGCTATCGAATGGCAATGGCCACCTCGAATACCACCGTGCTCTACCGGAGGTCACCGCCTATGACCCTAGGCATGACGGAGCCTGGGGGAGAGCCTATGGTGGTAACCTCAATCAAAATGCTTGAGGCTTCCACTGCCTTCTTCCTGATGGCGTCGACGCGGCTGTTGAGGCGCCACTTGAGATCAACGACGAGCATCTTGAGATGTCGCTTTTCCGTCCATCGCCATATGTCAGCGAATCCTCCTCGACCGAGCTCGTTAGCGGATGAACAGATTGTCATTGGTAAGGGGTCAGGCTAAGCACCCCGCCCCCTACTTGGCGCGCCAACTGTCGTGATTTCTAGAACCGAGGGACAACAAAATTTGTGTTCGGCAGGGGTGCCTCCGCAGACTCACTTTGAATGGTGAGCTACAAGGGGCTCGAAGGTGGATCTGCGACGAGGGGGTATACTGGTTCAGGCCAGAGCCTAGTCCAGTATAGTGCTGATAGTAGTATTGCTTGGAGCGTGTTACAATTGGGTGCTTGTGTGAAACTGTGGGATGTCTTGGATGATGGGGATTGTCTTGCCCTTTTATAGCTCAAGGGTAGACGTTACAATGAGAACATGTATTCTACTGGGGTGGAGTTCGTCCTCCTTCTTCTAGGCCTCATAGCCCCTATGGTGTTGTCTGCTGGGTCGTGCGCAGCCATACCCCTGGTATGGTATCGCGTCTCGTCTATTCGCCAATGGGTTCCTGTAGCTATTATGATATAGACGTAGCGGTGCTTGGTGGGTCCTGCCGAGTTAGCTTGAGGTGAGGTTTAGGGATGTCTACAGTACAACTTCATCTTTCGTCATCCCCTTAGCATCACCTTTCATCATGCGTAGGCGTATGCCTGGTACGACAAATTGCTCTGTCCCTTATGGCGTATGGGTCACTATAGAGACCTCGATACTGAGGTCCCTACGACTGGAGTTGTATGGTCCCACTGGTCAGCGGGGATACGTATCCGACGTCGTTCTTGATAGAGACCCATTGGTACTGCTTCCATGGTCTAGACATGGCTTGGTGATGATATGTCCCATCGTGTTGTCGTGGCTTAAGAGTATTGGGTCGACTCTTCCCTTTAGTAGAGGTGTTCGCCTGAGAGATGATTGTCGTCTTGTTGGGTTGCTTGGCAGGCATGTTGGTTGGCAGCCCCGCCTCACTAGGTTGTTCGGCAGGCAGGTTGGTTTTTAGCCCCGCTTTGCTGGGTTGCTCGACAGGCAGGTTGATCGGTAGCCCCACCTCGTTAGGTTGCTCGGTAGTATTTGTTTGGTGGGCGAGTTGGTTGGCAGTCTTGCCTCGCCGTGTTGCTCGGCGGGCGGGTTGGTCGGCAGTCTTGCCCTGCCGGGTTGCTCAACAGTCGGGTCGGTCAGCTGGGCGAGCCATCATTGGGAGGCCTTTGAGCCTTCTTTGGTACCCGGTTCTCAAGTACCCAACACTTTCCATCTTTGCTAATCCATGCTGAATTAAGCACACTCATTCATTACTTTGAACAACTCGCTTACAGGTTTGGGAGGCATTTTGACGAAATGTGTTGTGCATTGAACTATGGTGAGGCCTTCAATGGCCTCCGTGATGACAACTGCCTCTAGGATGTTAGGTATTTATGCCTTGAGCTAGATAAACCTTTTTAAGTAATCATATAACAACCTATCATCTTGCTACAATTCATGAGATCTCCAACCATTTTAGTTTTGTTGATATCCTTGAGACAAGCAACTCGCTCTTGATTTGATCCCATGATCCTATCAAGAGTAGCCTCAAAGAATTGTATCAATGTGTTCAACGGTCATGCAGAACGACTTCACCAATGCTGGGGTGTCCCCTTCTGTAGAAACGACCATTATTTTGTAACTGGCAAGAATTTTCTAGGGTTCAACTAGTTGTCGAAATGTGGAATAAAAGGTTTACAATTCAGAGACTAGGGGTATTCATGGAGTTGCCTAGAGAATGGGGAGGTCCAATCGTACTTAGGTAACCCTAGATTTTTTCTTGAACCTTCATATTCTTCTAGGACCTTTACATTTGCCTGTTGAAGTTACCTCTCTGAGTCTATTTCTAATCAATTTGGCATATCTTTGTGAATCTTGCAATTGATCTACTCTATTTTTGGTGGATGCTTGTTGTAGGAGCCGTTGCTTGTATTGCTTTAGCCTTTCATTTTTTGGTTCAAATGCTCTACCCTCTTCAAGTCTTTAGTGCCCAAGCTTGTTGATGCACTTCATGATCTTTGTCATCATCTTCTTTGAAAGGGAGATCGTAAGAAAGCCCTTTTAAAGGTTGAGCTTGCTTGGGGCTGCCATGTTCTTGTCAGCTAGAACTTGAGCTTCGAATGTGTCAGTTAGCGAGGGTATCATCACCACGACAGTAGTGATTATGGCTATGGCTTATTTCGCTCTAGGCCTCTAGCTACCTCCTTCGCAACAACCTTAGTCGCCTTTGATGATTCAACATCTTTGATCCCTACCTTGGCAGACTTCCTCAAGACCATGGAAGGTTTGAACAAACCCGATGGGTGATACTGTTGTTCTAAATAGTAGTCATTGAACCTCAGGATTATCGAATCAACTAGCTGCCCCACCCCCACTCCAAAAAAAAACAAATCACAATGGAATCAACTTCAATGAGAAAGGAGATCTTGGCATGCATGACATGATTATTCACCACCTGCTTACAAGGGCCCATGGAAGCGCTATCTATAGGAGTCCATAGGGATTATATGAGACCAGGTTGCTCTTCTACCTGCTCTAGAATGGAGGTATATCCCCTACATGGATATACTGAGGACAATCTGATTAGAAAACTTTAACCTCTTCTTCAAGCACCAAACACTCCAACAGTCATGAAAGGGGGCCCACAGAATGGGAATGTGTGGCCTCAACTTTGCTCTTGTCGTGTGTGGACTATTTCTCCTCTTCCCTTGTGTCGCCACGTTGTCCCTCTTTCTCCCCTGCGAAGACCTTCACTAGGTAGCGAAATGGAACTCCACGAAGTCCCATCAAGATGGGCGAAAACAAGGCAATACCCGGAAAACCCATGACACATTCATTCTCAACCATTTTGTCATATGGCCCTTTGTCAACAGTGATTCGTGATTGTTTTATGACCGCTAGTGATGCAAGTAAAGTAAAACAACCCTCGACCCATGCAGTTTGGGGCAGACAGAGTCAAGAAGAGAGGAGGGACTAACATTTCCATCCTCACAACAATTCTCATTTGAGTTCATAATCTATGAGGTGAGTCCTTCGACATTTCAAATGGTCCATTTAAAGTTTGAATTCAAGTTGATAAGCATACCGAGTAATTTAGAATGAATCACTTAAAAGTTATGTTAAAGGACTAAAAATAATTAAGGAGCCTGAAGTATATTTCACAATCATCCCATTTGTGGACCAAAAAGTTATCCGGTGGAAAGCGAACAAGTGTTTGTGCTCGAAAATTTGACAGTTTTTTTTAAATTTAACACACACATACTAGGGCCTCGCCAGTCGCCAGTTCCCCCCTGGCCCCCTCCCGAGGAGAGTTGTGCGCAGAGGCGAACAGAGAGATGAGCGCGCGCGGCGAGCAGAAATCAGGGAGCAGGGCACGGTGGCCATGACAAGTAGGGAGGTGTGCAGTCGAGTTGTAGGCCAGCGCGCGCAGGGAATTTGGTGCGGCCATGGAACCTGAGCAGGGCACGGCGCAGGAGTTCGACGGAACGCTGTGCGCGTCCAGGGAGAGAACAGAGGAAGCAGGGCGCCAGGGAGCTGCACGGGCCTGACCAAATTCGAGTAGGGAAGGAGAGAATCCGGGCGCGCAGGGGAGTTCTGCTGGGCACGCAACAGAGAACGGAGGGAGATGGAGAGAGAACCGCGGGAGCTGAGGGAGAAAGAAGCTGGGCGCGGCGCTGGGAGATCCGGTGAGCCGAGAGGGAGGCTGCGCGCCGTGGGAGCTGGAGCAGCGCGCGACACAGAGAACCGGAGGGCGCGCAGGCTGGGAGCTCGGCCGCCATGGGCAAGTGCAGGGAAGAACGCGACGCGCCAGGGAAGAGCAGAGGTCGGGGGCGAGCTCGGCACGGCGCGTGCGCAAGAAGCAGCTCGGCACGGCGCGGCTGGGGAAGAAGACGCGCTGGGGAAGAGAGCGGCGATGGGAACCGGGCGCGGGAGGAGCAGAGGCCGAGGAGCGGCGGGAGACGACCACCTTCACGAAATTGGCTGCGCGGTTGGCCTTGCTGGAGTCGGCGAGCGCGTTCTTGCGGTACGACCTCACCGGCGGCCACCCCACCACCCGCGCCTTGGGTGACGGCGCAGCGGAGGGCGCGGCGAGCGAGGAGGAACGGCCGGAGTCGGAGCCCGGGAGGCAGAGGGTGAGGGCGAGCGTGGTGTCCTCGTAGCCGAGCCTGGAGGCTAGGAGCCGAGGCCATGGGGCGAGCTCACCTGCTCGAGCTCGGACCA
Source organism: Zea mays (assembly GCF_902167145.1). Taxonomy (NCBI): domain Eukaryota; kingdom Viridiplantae; phylum Streptophyta; class Magnoliopsida; order Poales; family Poaceae; genus Zea; species Zea mays. The sequence goes on along the minus strand of NC_050099.1, from coordinate 207,056,308 downwards.
GAGGAGGGCAGCGCCTGCCAAGGGAGAAGTGGAGGTCGGCCATGGCCAAGGTCGCAGGGGCTCCCTGGAGATCCAGCTGGTGGAGCTCGCCTTGGGGAAGATGATAGGAGGAGCAGGGGAGGGGCTGCTTGCGTCGTGGTTACAGCAGGGACAAACTTGACTTTTACCACAGTTCATAGACGGTAACAGAGTTCGGAAGAATAACAGTCCCAATATGGCGCAGATATGTGCTGCATAATACCAAATTGGCGATGCGCAGCTGCGGAGTAATATAGTGGCGAAGCCGCGCGACGAGATTGTTACAAACTCTAACATTTTCGTCGCGCGGCTTCACCAGTTTATTACTCCGCAGCTGTACTTCGCCAGTTTGGTATTATGGAGTTCAAAGTCACGCCAGATTGGGACAGTTAATCTCCCGCGCTCCATTAACGTCTGTTTTATTGCTTTTGATGCAGGTTATGTACCCCTTCGTACTAATCTACCCTTGACCGGAGTACTACCTTGCCGCGCGTGAGACCAAGAAAACAGAGCGCACAAGGCGAGGTTGAGCTGGAGCAGGAGCATCCCCGGCGAGCAGGGAACCGGCCATGGAGCTCGGAGAGTTGTGCGCAGAGGCGAACAGAGAGATGAGCGCGCGCGGCGAGCAGAAATCAGGGAGCAGGGCACGGTGGCCATGACAAGTAGGGAGGTGTGCAGTCGAGTTGTAGGCCAGCGCGCGCAGGGAATTTGGTGCGGCCATGGAACCTGAGCAGGGCACGGCGCAGGAGTTCGACGGAACGCTGTGCGCGTCCAGGGAGAGAACAGAGGAAGCAGGGCGCCAGGGAGCTGCACGGGCCTGACCAAATTCGAGTAGGGAAGGAGAGAATCCGGGCGCGCAGGGGAGTTCTGCTGGGCACGCAACAGAGAACGGAGGGAGATGGAGAGAGAACCGCGGGAGCTGAGGGAGAAAGAAGCTGGGCGCGGCGCTGGGAGATCCGGTGAGCCGAGAGGGAGGCTGCGCGCCGTGGGAGCTGGAGCAGCGCGCGACACAGAGAACCGGAGGGCGCGCAGGCTGGGAGCTCGGCCGCCATGGGCAAGTGCAGGGAAGAACGCGACGCGCCAGGGAAGAGCAGAGGTCGGGGGCGAGCTCGGCACGGCGCGTGCGCAAGAAGCAGCTCGGCACGGCGCGGCTGGGGAAGAAGACGCGCTGGGGAAGAGAGCGGCGATGGGAACCGGGCGCGGGAGGAGCAGAGGCCGAGGAGCGGCGGGAGACGACCACCTTCACGAAATTGGCTGCGCGGTTGGCCTTGCTGGAGTCGGCGAGCGCGTTCTTGCGGTACGACCTCACCGGCGGCCACCCCACCACCCGCGCCTTGGGTGACGGCGCAGCGGAGGGCGCGGCGAGCGAGGAGGAACGGCCGGAGTCGGAGCCCGGGAGGCGGAGGGTGAGGGCGAGCGTGGTGTCCTCGTAGCCGAGCCTGGAGGCTAGGAGCCGAGGCCATGGGGCGAGCTCACCTGCTCGAGCTCGGACCAGAGGAGGGCAGCGCCTGCCAAGGGAGAAGTGGAGGTCGGCCATGGCCAAGGTCGCAGGGGCTCCCTGGAGATCCAGCTGGTGGAGCTCGCCTTGGGGAAGATGATAGGAGGAGCAGGGGAGGGGCTGCTTGCGTCGTGGTTACAGCAGGGACAAACTTGACTTTTACCACAGTTCATAGACGGTAACAGAGTTCGGAAGAATAACAGTCCCAATATGGCGCAGATATGTGCTGCATAATACCAAATTGGCGATGCGCAGCTGCGGAGTAATATAGTGGCGAAGCCGCGCGACGAGATTGTTACAAACTCAAATAACTCCTCCCCCTCACTCCCAAAACCCCAAACTCCTCTGGGCTCTTGTCCTCCCTCCCTCTCCAGCCGCCGCCGCCGCCGCCGCCGCCGCCCAGAGCCGAGCATGCCGGGTGCCTTCCACTCCCTCCTCCTTCCCCTCAAACGGAAGCGCAAATCCAAACGCCGCAGCAGACGCGGTCACCGAAAGGAGAACAACCCCAACATATCCAAGAACCACCTCGCCGCCGCTGGAGACCCGTCCTTCCACCTGAAAAGCTGCACCTCTGTCTCCCCCAGAGACATCGGACTCCTTGTCCAGCCGCTCGGCAACCTCTTCCTCTCCGCCACCCCGCGAGCTAACCTCCGGGACGCGGGGCTCGGCGCGCTCCGGCCTCTTCCAGACGACCTGCTCCTCGACGTCCTTGGCTTGCTCCCCGCGCGCGACCTCGCGGCGCTCTCGGTGGCGTCCAAGGCGCTCTACGTCGTCGCCTCCCACGACCCGCTCTGGCGGACCCTCGTCCTCGACGAGCTCGGCGGCGCCTTCGACTTCGCCGGATCCTGGCGCGCCACCTACATCGCCGCCGCCTCCGGCGGCCAGGCCTACCTCATCCCTCCTCGCGCTCTGAGAATCAAGGGCTTCTACTCCGACTACCTCTTCCAGAGCTGGCTCTGTGCCAACATGGAGATGCGGCACGAGTGGCTTGCGCGCGACAACATCGAGCGCCGCCGCGGCTTGTCGGTGGAGCAGTTCATTGCCGAGGTCGAGGAGCCCAACAGGCCGGTGTTGCTAGAGGGGTGCATTGATATGTGGCCGGCGTTACAGAAATGGAACAGAGACTACCTGCTGGAGATCTCAGCGGGTAAGGAGTTCGCGGTCGGGCCAGTGAGCATGCCATTAGATAGGTACTTCCGGTATGCTGACAATGTCCAGGAGGAGAGGCCATTGTACTTGTTCGATGCGAAGTTTGCTGAGAGAGTACCAGAGATGGGGAGGGACTATGAGGTTCCGGTGTACTTCAGGGAGGACCTGTTTAGTGTTCTTGGGAAGGAGAGGCCGGATTACAGATGGGTTATCATTGGACCAGCTGGGTCTGGTTCATCGTTCCATGTTGATCCGAACTCGACATCCGCATGGAATGCTATAATCAAGGGGGCTAAGAAGTGGGTGATGTTCCCACCAGAGGTTGTGCCGCCTGGTGTCCACCCGAGTGCTGATGGAGCAGAGGTCACCAGCCCTGTGTCTATCATGGAGTGGTTCATGAACTTCTATGGGGCTTGTGAGACCTGGGAAAAGAGGCCTATCGAGTGTGTGTGCCGATCTGGGGAGGTGGTTTTCGTGCCTAATGGATGGTGGCATTTGGTGATCAATCTTGAGGAGTCAATTGCCATTACCCAGAATTATGTGAGCAGGTTAGATTTCACAGGCGCAAACCCTTCCATTCTTTTTTCTGGAATCACGTCATATACACCTTTTGCTTAAGCAATCGCCTTAAAAGAATTCTCTTTTTTCTAATATATGAATCGTCGCACTCCATCGAATGCTGTTCACGAACTATGCTTGAACAGCCAGAACTAGAAGGGATTCTGTTACTCGATACAAAGCCAAATGACACCAATGTTTGATCATGTATGCTTCATGTTATGTTAGTTATATCTATCCTACTTTACCCTCCAAAGTGCAGGTCTCTCTGTCAATGTAAAAATTATGAGGTGCATCCAAATTAAGAAATTGTTTGTTTAACATGATCAATATATGAATGAATAGATGAATGAGAATTGTATTTTGGTCCAACATTACCTGAGAACATAAATTCTCTGCTTTCTACTTGATCCTGTGGTCCTGCCCTTTATTCATCTTTGAATTTTTGTTTAGGGTTCTGATTAGATAAGGAAGAATGATGAAGCTAAGTTCTCTTTGGGTGTGTTTGGTTTGAGAAATAAAGTGATCCATCTTCTTCTCACTCCTCACATTTTTATTTGGTTTGTTGAATAGAATGAGTTGATCTATTGCCACCTCATTCCTCATAAGCTAATAATTAGTATATACATGAGGAGTGAGTTGATTCCACCAAAATTGATGGAATGAACTTATGATGCATCATCTCATGAAGCATTGGGTGACTCCACAAACCAAACACACCATTTGTGTGTGAGTTCAATCTGTACATTCACAATTGAGCAAAGGTTGTCCAGTTAGCCTTCTTAGCTGCTTGCTGTGCACTATAATCTGTTCTGTGAACTCGATGCTATCTGGTCATCTGATGCTGTCTATCCTGATTATTTTGTAAGTGCATATGAGTTTTTTCTCAAGAGTTTGGCATGGATAGAGAATTCTCAAATAATTTTTAACTATTGCTTGGACGTTTTTCACCACTATGCAACTCATTTGAGAATTTTTGGTCTATTTGCTCAAACTATTTTAGCTTATTTTTGATGTGTTGCCTCTTTCGTTTCCTGCAAAACATCCAGGAGGAATTTGTTGAACGTTATTGATTTCCTCAAGAAGCCCAACGCAAGTGAGCTTGTCTCTGGGACTGAAGACAGAGTGAATCTGCACAACAAGTTCCGTGGTGCCATCGAGGCAGCTCACCCGGGCATGATCAAGCGGCTCGAGCTTGAGGCTCAGCAGAAGGCCGCTGCTCGGAAGAAGAAAGCGTCGTTCTGGGATTCTGCTGTCGATGCCAAGAATGGAGGATTCAAGTTCTCCTTCTGAGTTTCACAACAACCAGGTCTCTGATTTTCATGTTTGGTTGGATCCAGTTTTCTTGGTAGTTAAGAAATTTTGTATGCCCATTTTTCCTTGAGCAGTCTGCAGTACCTTCCCGGTGGACAATGATCATGGGCCCTCTGATTGGCACGGCGCTCACCGGGAATCCAGCTAACTGATTGTCTGATTTAGTTTGTACAATGAGCTGCTACATTAATGTCATCAAAATTTTTGATATAATTCAGCGCAAGAACGATTGCATTGTCGTTGTACCGTGCAGCCTGTATCCTTGTACAATTTAGTGTGTTTTTGAAGAATTTAGCTGAAAACAAATATACTGTTTGGCATAACATGTAACTTAGTATCTAAGTACTAAGTGATGTAATATTGCAATTGATAATTGGTTTCACCAGGAAAAGAGAAGGAAATGTTGCATTTGCCTTCTATCAGAAGCGCACTGAACCATGTACACGCAGCTTCAGACACTTTGTTTAACATTTTGTGCTGGACTCTGAATGTGTAGCCAATTACTCTCTCTGTTTTTTTTGACGATAAATATTCGAGAATGGAGGTAGTACTATATAAATCCAAATGAATTAGTTGACAACAAATATTCTAGATGGAGATAGTACTATATAAACCCAGCACAATTACCTGCAGGTGCTCATGATGGCGATCACATGCTGCTAGCCCAACCTCGATGACAAACTAAGCTCTTTTTTCCGTGGGCATTAAATAGATGACAGATACGAAATAGAAATCATGGGGATAAAATCCTATGTATACTGTTTTCAAAATATTAGTATCTGTGTCCTGCGTATGCTGTTTTCAATAAATGTGTGTAGCCTAGGAAACAATGCCCTAAGAAACAACAAAGATAAAACTAGGCAATATGTGAAACTATTTCATCATAGTTTTAAATTTTCTTAGACGATGTGTCATTCTAGGTTTCATCATGCCTTACGAACAATGAAGCTTATGCATATTCAGAAAGTTGAAGGGTATCTCAAAACAGAACTTTCAAAATCCTAGGTAACATGATTTACATTGCTCCCAAATGTAGTGCTCTGCTTATTGCGGTAATCAGATGATGTACACCATCTGGTTACTCTATGATGTAGTCTTTATATGCATACCAATATGCCATGGCCCTGACACCGTAATCATATAATTCAAAATCTGAAACCTGTACACCCATTCGTATTCCTTTTTTTTTCCGTTAGGAGTTTCAAGAAATCGATGCTGAGATGGTACAGATAACAAGATCATCATAACAGATCGTGCAGAATCCTAACTCTGGTGAAACATCAGCCTTCCGGGGGGAAAAATGAAGTCCATTTTCAACTGTCTGATATCGTTCTATGCAAGTGTTCTCAACCATCTGAGTAGCCCAAGAAGACCAGCATCTAGAGCCGGAGATTTTTGCTCTAGTCCTGGAATAAGGGTAAAGCAGTAAAAAGAAATTGTGAGTCACGAACCATTCTCGTAGCATTGTTCGTCGAGAGTTCAGCTCTCTAAGACCTAGCAGCAAGCACGTGACTAATTCTATCTTGCTGAAACATTAAGCTATCCCTGTTCAGTGACAGACACAGTAAAATTAACTTACCAATATCTGCAGCGACTCGGTGAGCGCACATGATCCCTGAGAATGCTACAGCTATTACACCTTGTCCGGGAAAACAGCTGTCACCAACACAGTAAAGGCCATCTATTGACTGTAAATTGAGAAGCCCAGTTTCAGTTCCAAAAATCATATAACATTGTGAAGACATCCAGTATATCAAGTCAGCCAAAGGGAGATGATTTCTGATACTTACAGTAGTATTGAAAGGCATAGCAAGTAAGCCCTTGGGTTTACCCCGCGGCATTGGTCCATATGTACCATCATTTCGAGCAAGAAATCTCCGGTGAGTCTTTGGTGAGCCTACCTGATGAAACAAAACAAGTTTTGATTAGAAGAGTTACTGATAGCAGCAGTCAGAACAGTTCCATTAAAGTTTGCTGCATATAACTAAAGCACATGTGACTAGGCTACAAAAGTTTCTGTGGTATTATATGTTGCTAGACATGTGATTCATTTCTCCAGTTGAGCTGTGAGTTAAATTATGGGTATTTTTTTAACTCACAATTCAACTCGCTTTGGCAATTGCCCATAAAGAAGCTGCACCCAAAAGGAAGGTCTGGAAAACACACTATAATTACTTGATATGGGTCATTTGAAAGAGTTTGCTCAAGAGATTTGTGTCAGTGGTCATTACTCTCCTCAGGGGGGTATCCACATACTGGAAAGATATGCCGTGAGAAAGTCATAAAAAATGATAAATATAATATGTGAACTTTTATGATCCATAATCATATACTCCCTCCGCCCCAAAATAGTAGTCGCTTTAACTCTTCATTTTTATGTCTATATTCAAATAGATTATAATGAATCTAGACAGATATAATAAACACATACATCAAGTATTGTATGAATCCACTAATGCCCTAAAACGAATTTTATTTTGGGATAGAGGGAGTACATAATTAAGCATGTAACAATCTCCCTTTCATCATCAACTACTTAACAGTTGCTAGAAGGCACTTTAAAGTTTATAAAGAATTGATAAAAATCAAACTGTGGAAAACGTAACAATAGAATAAAATTGAAAACAGGAAAGTACCTCTTTGAGGACTATTGAATCTTGAAGACCAGGAAACAACTTCTTTTCAAGCCTTCTTATAATCTCGTTGGCCACCATCTCTTTTTTCTCTTCATATTCCTTCCTAGAAATACCCTGTCAAAGATGAAAACAAATGACACTAAAATACATGGTATCTCAATATCAATGAAACTTGCATTTCAATAAGAACACTGTCCTTACCTCCCAGGCTTCTATGCCTGCAGTAGTAAATATATGAAGTATATGGTGTCCTTCGGGAGCTAATGATGGATCAAGAACTGTAGGAATACTTAAAAATATGCTTCCATAGGGTTTTTCCAAATTATTCCAATTATCCTGCCAATCATAGACTCAAACAGGTCATACAAAGAAAACGCTACTGATGTCAAACTCAAGTACTCAACAGTATGGCATACCTCAAGTACAAAATGGTGGCAGTCAGTACCAGCAGGAAGAACTGATGCTTTGACACCCATATGAATTGAAAGGAATGATGGTGCCTTGACATAATTCTTTTGAAAGTTTTTCTCCTCTTCTGGAAGTTCTTTTTCTTTCAAGAGTTTTCCTGTACATTCAAGTAAATTAAAAACTGCAATGAGTGAAACAGAAAGAGCTAGTTTTTTCCTCTTTTGAAAGTTCCAATTGAAGATAATTTGAATTACCAAATGTGTCCCATCTAGTGGCATTTGATATCACCGTTTTAGCAAAGAACTCCTTCCCATTTGACAACCTCACCCCAACCTGGAGTACAGAAGTTCACAGCTAAGATACAAAACCCAATAAGTCCAGGTATTTAAGTCAGTAAGATAACTCACAGCCTTTCCATTTTCAAGAACAACATTGGTTACATTCGCCTTGTAACGGATTTCGCTGCCCTTTTCAACAAGGCCATCTGCCAGGGATAATGCGATACCACCAACGCCACCAACTGGATAATTAATTCCCCCAAAGTGCCTATCGCACAAGACCTGTTATATTGATACTGAGATAACAGAAGTCCAAATGAATTTGGAATGGAGATCCAGAAGATCAAGCTTGAACTTACCATGCTTGCATTTATCATGGGTGTTTGCAAGGCATTGACTGTGCTCACAATAAAACACTACAAAACAATTAATAATCATGAGTCTTCAACTAAACCAGTATTGACAGAAGATGGAATGCTTAAAAAGTGAGTCAACTCACAAATCTCTCACACCTCAGCATCTATGAAGGAGAGTAGCTCCTGATCTTTTATGAACTTGCGAGCAATATCCCCAGCATTCTGTGGCAAATAATAAGCTGGAAGCAAGATAGATCTGTGACTTTTATTGCAAATATGATCTATTAAAAAAAACTCCAACACACAGCAGATATTTTTTACATTTTTTTTTTGTAAGAATGCATTTGCTTCATATTCATTTAGCTAATTCCTTGTGCAGTTACTCTATAGAGCGTGAAAGGTACATTTTTTTATTTGTATACAGGGTTGCAGTCTATATACCTAGAGTTAAGCATTCCAAAGGCTTCTGGAAAAATTGACCAAAAAGATAAAGGGGCTCCTCTAGAGACTTCAGCTCCAACGAATTTAGTGAATTGAAGATCTGTTTCAATGTGATTGTTAGACAATTGTTATAATTTCTAAACGTTGCACTATTATGACACAAGAGTACGAGATACAGGTAAGGAGCTGAAGACAGTACCTTCCAGCATGTGCCATAGAACTTAATTATCCCTTCTTTCTCGTGAGGGAATTTGCTGATCAGTTCATTGATGAAGTCTTCATACTTTCGATGCACAAGGACAGAGAGATCACCAGGTAGATGGAAATGAACTGTAGAAGGGTCAGGTAGAACTTCCATCTTACGCCCAACTGCTTCCAATGCTTGTGTGATCAAATTCAAGTTACCCTGGATAACAGCATATGTCATAACGATTAAAGTTTGTAATGAGTGGTTATATAAGAAGCGATAAGACCAACACTACTATCCTAATCCGTCAAGTACCATCCGACAGTAACACATGCACATATGAGGCCATTAACCCACCTACTCATGCCAATTCCCTGAAGAGATAAACGTGCATGACCCTTGAACCAACAATGCACACCAGTGTGCAACATGCAGTGCACGCCCCATTGTCAGAGGCCGCGCCAAGTCAGCTGCCGTTGGATCATTCTCCATAATAGTGCTGCAAACTACCTATCCCAGTTTGCCACTGAGCAGCCGATCACATAATCACATTCACCAAGTTTTCTGGAGCATCGCAACCTCAGCACACCTGAAGGCGAATTCCAAGGACCCGCCCCAACACGCACACACTAGCGAACTCACCTTGTCGGAGAAGCCGAACATGACAGAGGAGCCGACGTCGAACGTGAACCCGTCGCGGCGGTAGTACCCAGAGCTTCCCCCGGGGATGAGGTACTTCTCGAGGACCAGCACCCGCGCACCCTTGGCCGCGAGCTGCGTCGCCGCCACCAGGCCCCCGATCCCAGACCCGATCACAATCGCGTCATACGGACCCTCGCCCTGTCCTCCTCCACCCTCGCCGCCCGCTTTCTCCGCGACGGCCACAACCGGCGGCTTCTCCGAGGCCAACGCGCCTCTCCTGAAACCGCCGACGCCGCGGGGCCCGCTCGCTGCGCAGAGACGCGTGGCGGGGCGAGGGGAGGCGGCGGGGACGAGGAGAAGCGGGGCGTGGAGGCGCGCGGCGAGCGGCGGCATGGCGGCCCCGAGGACGGGACGGTTGCGTTTGGATTGTGCGCGGGCGGTGGGAGCGAGTGGAGTGGGGCGTGTCCGTGCGTGTGGGTTTTAGTGGGACGAGGTCGGGGGTCGTCTCGTGCGCTGGCGGCTTGGCGGTGGTGGGGGGAATCTGGGTGGGCGGGAGGCCGGAGGATTCCCGGGCGGGAGGAGACGAAGGCGGGGAACGGAAGCCAGTGGCGAGCCAAGGACGGCTGAGCCGCTGAGGATGAGGAGCGGGTCCGGAGTCCGGACTCCGGACAGACGCTGGTGGGGGCCACGGTGGCAGTCCACTGGACTTCAGTGCAAGTTCTATTGGGCTTGTTGATAATCACAGTGCTTAGGAATTACTCGCTACGTTCATAAATATATAATTGATTTTTAAAAAAACTTTGATCAATCGTTTTATTCAAAAAATAACGAGTTATTATTTATTTTTTTGTGATTTGTTTTATCACTTTGAGTAGTTGAAAGTAGCCTAGAGGGGGGTGAATAGGCTACACCTGAAAATTTTCACTAAAAACTTCGAAATAGGTTAAATTAAAGTTGCACAGGTGCAAACCGGTTCAGTCGATTTTAATCACAACTGAACAAGTTTGAACCCACTCAACTTGAATTTAATAATCTATTGAACAAATTCGAAGTAGTAAAGAAAATAGCTAAAGATTTGCCCTACACAAGAACTACTTGAATGAATAATATGAACCAACCAACGAATATGAAATGCTTATCAAGAACACACAAGAACACGCGATATAACCCGAGGTTCGGCAACCACCACAAAGGTGTCCTACTCCTCGTTGAGGAACCCACAAAGGGCCGGGTCTTTTCCAACCCTAATCCTCCACAAGCCGACCACAAAGGTCAAGGCAATCTCTTCTCAAATCTGCTCAAGGAGCGGGTGATACAAACTTCTTGGGGTCGTCCACAAATTTGGAGACTCCCAAGCAACCTCTAACCGTCAAGGAACACGAGGTTCCAAGAGTAACAAATCCGCACACGGTTAAGTTTGCAACGAGCTCAAGAACAAGAGAATGGGAGAATCGAGATGAAATAGACAGCGAGTTCGATCGAGTTCACCTCACACCAAGGGTCCTTCAAATGATTGAAGGAGATGCGATTGCGGGTGTGAGAGGTGAAGTGAATGCTCTTGTTTGAGGGTTGGTCAGCCAAAGATTCGTGGGAAAGGCAGTAGTAAATGAGAGAGAGAGTGTGAGGGGGTATATAAAGGATCCCCCAAAAGCTGGCAGCCGTTGGGAGAAAGAGGGCAAAAACCGGTTGAACCGGTTTTCAAACCGGTTGAACCGGTTTCTACCAGGGGGATCCCGGTCCACTGGTCTACTCAGCCGGACACTGGACCGGTTTCAAAACCGGCTGAGTAGGGTCAAAATTCGGCTCAACCGGTTTCAGAAAAATATCTGCTCCGACTTTTCTGACAGCTCTGACTGTCAGACAGGTCAGAGCAGAGGTGGCAGGATGAACAGTACCAAAACCGGTTGAACCGGTTTTGGGACCGGTTGAACCGGTTTTGGGGGCTGAAACCAAACTTTGAGAATTTTGAAGAGAACTTAGGTGGAGACTTTGTGGGAAGTGAAATTTGTTTTTCTCAAGAGCATTCATGATCTGGGAAAAGATGATCTCAAGGAGTTTTCAAAAGAATTGAACTTGGCTCGTTTCACAACTTACTTAACCGTCGCGGATCCCTCTTAATTGTACGGCGATTCCTATGACTCAAGAATTATAAACTTAGTACCGCCGACGATTCATAGCACTTGGAGCATGCCATTTGATGTGGAATTTTAAATCCGCTGTGCTTTATACTTTTATGCTCGTAGGATCTGTGCTTCTCCTGTCTGTAAAAATACTGTGTACACACTAGGAGCAAATTTGTTAGAATCTTAGTTTGTTTTGTCATTAATCACCAAAACCCTCAATTAAGGTTGATTGCACTTACAATCTCCCCCTTTTTGGTGATTGATGCCAAAACAAACTAGAATGGAAATAATAATTAAAAGTTACAAATACTTGTGATAAAAGTCTTTTGTGTATATGTAGCTCCCCCTAAATATGTGCATGAGTTTTGCGATATTAACATTGACTTGATATGTCAATTTGCAACATATTTAGAAAGAGAGAACAATCAACACCATACACAAAAATGATGAGATATGAAACATAATTGAATATAAAAAGTAAAAGCACATTCAAGCTCATCATTGCATAGCATATGATATGAAAAAGGTCTACAGCTATTACAATAGTGAGAGCTCGTCTCAACACATCATCAAGGGTTTATGGCTCTCAAGCCATGCATGCAGCAAATAGAGTTATTACAGACCAAGAGTTCATTACAAAAATAAAGTACTGAATAGTAAACGTTCTCCCCCTTTTTGGCACCAAGAACCAAAAAGAGAGAGAGGGACGCGTCAAGCCAAGAATCACCAGTGGGGAGGAGGTTGATGAGGAGCAAAGAGGTGTTGCGCCAGGTCGTAGGCAAAGTGTTCCTCTCCAGACTGGGCCGGAGGAGGAGCACTGCCAGACGGGTCCTGGGGCGGAGGGTAAGATGACGATTGACCCGGATCCCCGTGATACGGGGGAGGGTCAAACTGCTCCGGATCATCAACATAGGTTTCTTCTTCGACGTCATCGGCTGAAGAGAAAGGTACCCCATACGCCTGCTGGTACCACTCATTCACATCTGGAGGAGGAGGGTGAAGAGGTACATCAGGAGAGCGAGGGGCGAAGGGAGTACCCAAAGCAGAAGCTTGACGACGAAGGTTGTCGTCGGTCTCCCGTTGACGTCGAGCCACCTCATGAACATCTGCAGCAATATTACGGCACATAGAGAAGAAGGACGCAAATCCGTGGGCCAGGCGGGCACCCATCCCACGTCCACGACCTCGACCACGACCACGACCACGTGGTGTGGGAGATCCGCGGCCAGGGGAAGGGCGCGAGGCACCAGCAGCAGCAGCAGCAGCAGCACCAGCACCGGCAGACGGACCAGCAGATGCAGGACCACGAGAACTGGAGGGAGCTTTCCTGAGACGCCCAGCTAGATTGTTGGGATCAATCCAGAAGGGAGTGTATGACTGATGTCGGGTGCCTTTCTCAAATCTGAATTGGGTCACGACCTCAATCATCTTCATAATGAATGGGGCATGAAGACACCCCTTCAAAGGAAAGCAAGCTGCATGAATAATCTCCTGCCAAATCATGTCAAAGACATTAATCCTTTCTGAGCTGTTTGGTTTCATAAAAGAGAGCAAAACCTTGCTCTCCCCAAGGATGTTCATCTGATTTCCCCCTTTTGGAATGAGGGTCATCCTGCAGAGGGAGTTGATATAGCGATAATACTTGTGAATGTTGGTTGACTCCCAATACTTTCCAGACTCAGACAAATGAAGGTCCTTGGCTTCATCTCTTGTGGGCTGACGGTAATCATGAATCTTAATCCTGTCTCCAGATATATCCTCGTCAGAAAAACCAAGAATGTGAGCAAATCTACGATAGCTCACCTTGTACCAACTACCTTCAATGAAGAAGTTCAGGTAGGGGTAGTTGTAATGGCTCTCCTCATTAGCCAGCTTTATCCAGAGAGTGGAATAAAATTGTGCAATCACTTCATCATTCCAATCATATTGGAATGTCATGATGTTCTTCATTTGCTTCCTTTCACAGGCCCTCAGTGCCTGTGACATCTCTGGGTCTCCAATTGCTTCGCAACCCTCCCAGTTAATGTAACGTTGATGAAGGATGGGCTGATGCTTCTTGGGTAGAATAACTGAATTATAGAAATCAACATGGTGAAGAGTCCAGAAACGATTTCCATCGATCCTGGCATCGCGAATACGCAATACCGGATTTTGGAAACGCAGATCCTGGAGAAGTGCAGATCCTCCACTGGCCGTGAAGTCCGTGACTGGCTCATTGCCAGCACGCCGAGCTTCGGCCCGGTGGAGCACCAAGCCGCGAATCACAGGAGCCGATGCCGGGGGAAGATCAACTTCATCGTCCTTCCCACCGTCATCGTCACTTGCAGGCTCCCATGCCTGCGGATTCGTGGCAGGTCGAGACCTACCGGAGGGAGTCCGGGAAGTCCGACCCCGAGCACTTTGAGACCCGGAGGCCTCAGTACCCGGCATGACATTTCCACATCCGCGCCCTCGCTTGGATCGAGAGCGAGGAGGGGTATCACCATGGATCTCCTGTTCATCTGAAGAGTCGGATTCTACCACTGCTGGGTTCCTTCGTCGCACCATTCTAAGAAATAAGAGATAGAACCTATGATGAGCAAGGATCAACCACGTTTGAGAAGAAACGCATAAGAGATTGAATCATGCACTTCAACCGTTCATATGAGCGGTTCAACTACAATGAACAATATCAAATCGCTAATCTCAAACAGTGTTTGTGACAAAATGAAGATAGCCTAAGTGTTGCAATCACTTAAACCAAAATGTACCCAACGAATGATACATAAGATAATCAAGAACGCGTAGGATCGAGTACAAGAAAATAACATAGAACAGTACCTCGATCCAAAGATGGGGGTCAAGATCTCCAAACGAGAAGGAGGAAGATGGTGGAAACACGCCGGGAAGAACGGATCTCCAACCACACTTCCAAACGGGTGAGCGCACGAGAGAGTTTGGAGAGGAGAGAGGAAAAACAGGAGTGGCGGCGGCGGCTGGAAACGAGACTGAGAAAGGAAGAGAAGAGAGGGAGAGGTATAAAAAGGAGAGGAGTCGGCCGCCAGAAAGCCGAAAACCGGTTCAACCGGTTTCAAAACCGGTTCAACCGGTTTCGGGTCAGACGGCGCAGTAAAAGCGCGCAGAAAACAGTGTTGACTGCGCGCAAAACCTGGCAGTCTGACAGCACAGACTGCAAGACTGACAGCGCAGACTGCGCAGCTGTCAGCGCAGACTGCGCGCGGACTGACGGCGCGACGGCCAAAACCGGTTCAACCGGTTTTTAGACCGGTTCAACCGGTTTCCACCAGGAAGAAACCGGTTGAGTGGTCTACTCAGTCGGTTTACTCAACCAGATTTCAAATATTGCCCGGAAGGGCTAAAATATCACTTAGCAATTATGACATGAGATATTATAGAGATAAAAATGACATTTCTCAATTCATATTGCTCAAACAAACAATTTTCAATCATCAAATTTGATCAAAATTTTAGTTATTAAGTCACGTTTCGAGAATCCAAGATATTTAGCTCACTCCTAAGAAAACAAAACCTAGTCTCATCAAGGGGTTTAGTGAAGATATCGGCTAGTTGATTTTCGGTGCTCACATGAAAAAGTTCGATATCTCCTTTGGCTTCATGGTCTCTCAAGAAATGGTGTCTAATGTCAATATGTTTAGTTCTAGAGTGTTGCACTGGATTGTTTGCAAGTTTTATGGCACTCTCATTGTCACACAAAAGAGGAATTTTGTTAAACTCACAACCAAAATCTCTAAGGGTTTGCTTCATCCATAGCAACTGTGCACAACATGCCCCAGCTGCTATGTATTCAGCTTCTGCAGTGGAGAGTGCAACACAATTTTGTTTCTTGGAACTCCATGACACTAAGGACCGCCCAAGGAATTGGCAAGTCCCAGTAGTGCTTTTTCGATCTACTTTGCAACCAGCATAATCTGAGTCAGAATAGCCAAGCAAATCGAAAAAGGAGCCTTTAGGATACCATAATCCTAGGTTTTGGGTGTGGACTAAGTATCTTAGAATTCTCTTAACGGCTACAAGATGGCAGTCTTTAGGATTTGCTTGAAAACGTGCACACATACAAACACTCAACATTATATCAGGCCTAGATGCACATAAGTAAAGCAGTGATCCTATCATTGATCTATATAATTTTTGATCTACAGGTTTACCTTCCTCATTTAGGTCGAGATGTCCATTTGATGACATTGGAGTCTTGGCGTGCTTTGCTTTTTCCATGCCAAACTTCTTGAGCATATCTTGAGTATATTTAGTTTGGCATAGAAAGGTACCTTCCTTGAGTTGTTTGACTTGAAATCCCAGGAAGTACTTAAGCTCGCCCATCATAGACATCTCAAACCTGTTCGTCATTACTTTGCTAAACTCTTCACAAAATTTTTCATTAGTACTACCAAATATAATGTCATCAACATATATTTGGCACACAAATAATTCATTATCAACTTTTCGAGTAAACAAAGTAGAGTCAGCTTTTCCTATAGTAAACCCATTTTTAATTAGAAAATCTTTAAGACAATCATACCAAGCTCTAGGGGCTTGTTTAAGCCCGTAGAGTGCCTTGTGAAGAAGATAAACATGATTTGGCTTCTTTGGGTCTTCGAAGCCCGGTGGTTGCTCCACATATACTCTTTCTTGTAGTGGTCCATTTAGAAAAGCGCTCTTGACATCCATTTGATATAGCTTGAAATCATGGTTAGTAGCATAGGCAATTAATATTCTAATTGATTCTAACCTTGCTACCGGTGCATATGTTTCACCAAAGTCAAGTCCTTCCACTTGAGTATAGCCTTGGGCAACCAACCTTGCCTTGTTTCTTGTAACAACGCCATTTTCATCTTGCTTGTTCCTAAAGACCCATTTAGTCCCAATCACATTCTGTTTGGGTCTTTGGACTAAGGACCAGACTTCATTCCTAGTGAAGTTGTTCAACTCCTCTTGCATCGCAGTTATCCAATCCGGATCACCCAATGCTTCTTCAACCTTAAGTGGCTCAAGAGAGGAAACAAACGAGTAAAATTCACAAAAATTAGCTAAACAAGATCGAGTCGTTACCCCTCTCCTGATGCTACCCAGGATGTTGTCCACCGGATGATCCCTTTGAATTGAATGATGGACTCTTGGATGAGGCGCTGATGGATGTCTTTGTATTGGCTCTTCCTCATCAGCTACTTGATCAAGAGGCACTTCACCATCAATATTTTCTTGTTCATCTTCTACCACTGTTGGCATCCTTTGATGATTTTCTTCGTGGTTTGGATGACTTGAGGTTGATGGGTTTGCTTGGGTGGAGACATTGTCACTCACCACCCTTGCACCCACATCAACTACCTCATTGGTCATCCACAAGGTTCCTTCTTCATCATCCCTTTCTTGAGGTCTCACCTCACCTATGGCAAGTTTCTTTATGGCCTCACAAGGTAGTTTTTCATTTCCTGCAGTGTTATTAGAAACATGCCCTTGCGAGCCATTAGACTCATCAAATGTCACGTCTATCGCTATTTCAACAAGACAGTGGAATTGTTGAAAACACGATATCCATGAGCATTTGATGCATAACCAAGCAAGAAACCCTCGTCCACTCTAGGAGCAAACTTTGAGCTCTTGACTTTCTTGTTAAGAATAAAACATTTACAACCGAATACTTTAAAATAATCAACTTTAGGTTTGTTACCAGTGAGAAGCTCATAGGCAGTCTTTTTGTAGATCTTATGAAGATAGAGGCGGTTGATTGCATGACAGGCGGTGTTGACCGCCTCTGCCCAGAAGTTGTCAGGTGTCTTGTATTCATCCAACATGGTTCTTGCAGCTTCAATTAGAGTCCGGTTCTTTCTTTCCACAACACCATTTTGTTGTGGAGTGTAAGGCACCGAGAACTCATGCTTGATTCCCTCTTCTCCTAAGAATTCTTCGACACCTGTGTTCTTGAATTCCGTCCCATTAACGCTTCTTACTTTCTTGATTTTGAGCTCAAATTCATTTTGAGCTCTCCTCATGAATTTCTTTAGGATTTCTTGAGTTTCACCTTTGTCACTCAAAAAGAAAACCCAAGTGAATCGAGAAAAATCATCAACAATAACTAAACCATACTTACTACCACCAATGCTAATGTAGGCCACAGGTCCGAAGAGGTCCATGTGAAGAAGCTCCAATGGCCTCTTTGTTGTGACCACATTCTTTGATTGATGTGGGACTCCATGTTGCTTTCCTGCTTGGCATGCGCCACAAACCCTATCTTTCTCAAATACAACATTTGTTAGTCCAATGATGTGATTATCCTTTTGAAGTTTGGCCAAGTTCCTCATACCGACATGGGCTAGCCGGCGATGCCATAGCCAACCCTTGTCGGATTTTGCCACTAAACAAGTCTCAGGCGTCACTTTACTTGTTGTGAAATCAACAAGATAAAGCTTACCCTTCAAGCGACCTGTAAAGGCAACTGAGGACTCCTCTCTTCTAAGGATTTTCACATCCACATCCGAAAATAAGCAATTATAACCCATTCCACAAAGTTGTGAAACGGACAACAAATTATAGCTCAAGGAATCTACTAATAAAACATTTGAAAGTGATTGTTGGTCAGAGATAGGAATTTTACCAATATCAATCACCTTACTCTTGCCACTATCTCCAAACACAATTTCTTGTGCTTCTTGAGTTAGTTGCAATGTATGAAACATGTCTTTCTCCCCGGTCATGTGATTTGTACATCCACTGTCAAGCACCCAACTTGACCCACCAGAGGAGTAGACCTGCAAAACAAGTTTAGGCTATACTTTTAGGTACCCAAATTGAATTGGGTCCTACAGTGTTAGTTATAGCCTTGGGTACCCACACACTTCTTTTCATGACTTTTTGTTTAGTGTAGGCACCCACATATTTCACAACCAATTTCCCTGAATCCCAGGTTAACATATAATCACAAAGATATGAGTGGGAAATGGGAGCATTAGATTTTTGTCCACTTGAGGATCCCACTTCCTTCATCTTACTCTTTGTGGAACTCAAGTTGACCTTTACCTTAGATGACTTGTCATTTGAGGAGTGGATCCTCCCCAAGGCATCATATAGAGTGGTTCCCTCTATGAACTTGGGGGATCTCCACCCCTTATGCACTGTGCTAGGGTTTTCCTTGGATGAGTTGAACCCAAGCCCCCTTCTACCCTTGTTGGGCTTAAGGGGCTTGTACTTGGGTTCAACTTTCTTTAACCCATCATTGCTAGAGCATCTTTTCAAAATTTCTTTGACCTTCACCTGTGGGCTTTGCTTCCTTGCATGGTTAGTTAGGCAACAAGAAGCATGATATTTGGCACAATGCTTGCAAGAATTATCATTAGAGTTAGACTTAGATTCAAAAACTAAAGTGGGGGCATTGATGTTCTTGCAACCTTCAAGTTGCACTTGAAGTTCTTGATTTTGAACATTCAAGCTTGACATGCTTGATTCAAGTGCACTCTTTTCATTTGCAAGGTTATCAATAGAGGTTTTCAAGTTAATTGCTTCTATATCTTTATTGTGAATCAACTCTTGAAGCTCTAGGTTTCTTTCCTTTTCAAGGATAAGCAAGTCTTCTTGAGCATCAAGAGTTGCCTTTCTTTTATCTAGCTTTTCCATTAATTTTGTGATAACATTGTATCCATTTAAGCCAAATTCTTTAATCATTTTATTTTTCATGGCAATTTGATCATCATCATCATCATTTGAAAAATCATTACTAAACAAAGTTACCTTATCTCCCTTTGCCATGAGGCAAGTTGGAATATAGGAGTCGTCTTGAAGGTTGGTGAAGAGTTGCGCGCTTGAGGTAGATTGGATTGCCACATTTGCCACCACTTCCTCTTCCTCGGAGCTAGAACTCTCATCATCGGAGTTCCATTCTTCACCAATATGAGCTTGTCCATACTTCTTCTTCTTGAAGTATCCCTTGGTCTTGCCTCCCTTTTTAAACTTATCCTTCTTGTATTCCTTCTTGGCTTCTTGTTCCTTCTTGTTAGGACAATCCGCTATGAAATGACCGGTTTGGCCACATTCATAGCATGCCCTCTTCTTTCCTTTCCTTTGGAACTTGTCATTCTTCCTTACAAATTTCTTGAAAGTTTTGATGAACATAGCTGTGTCTTCATCACTTGAGCTATCTTCATCACTTGAGGTCTCAGCCACTTTCTTTGCTTTGTGGTCTTTGCTCTTCTTGAGATTGTCTTGTTCATTTGTGATCAAGGCATGAGAGTCTCTTGTCTTGATGGGGGCTTCCTCGGACTCGTGTTGTTGAATTTTTGCAAATAGTTGATGAGGCGTCATATCCTCATAATCATCACGATCCCTTATCATCCTTGCAAGACTTTTATCTTTCTCTTTATAAGCTCTCATGAACAATCTTGTGACCTTGGAGTCACTCCAATCTTCACTCCCAAGTACTCTTATTTTGTTGACCAATACCATCAATCGATCAAAGAGTGATTGGAGCGACTCACCCTTTGTCCAATCATACCTTGCAAGCTCACTTTCCAAAGCTTCAACTCTATGTCTTTTAGCTTTGGGATCTCCTTCATGTGACATTCTAAGAATGTTCCAAATGTCACGAGCATCTTCTCTTCCTTGAACTTTCCGGTATTCTTCCGGACAAAGACTTCCTTTGATTATGCTCACTGCTTGAGCATTTCGATGAACCTCTTGCATCATTTCCGGAGTCATCTCTTCTCCTTGGGCGGGCTTATACATACCTACATTAACAATCTCCCAAAGACTAGGATGCACACCGATTAAATGCGACTTCATCTTGTCGGCCCACTCATCATAGTTCAACTCACTAAGAGTTGGTAACTTTCCAAGTGGGGCGGAAGAGAAGTTGGGAATATAATTTCTGGAGTAATCGAATTGAACTTTACTAAAGTCATTACCTTTGCTTTTGGTAGATGATCCTTCGGTGTTGAGACTTACCTTGCTCAATACCTTGGACACCAAAAGATCCACTAGATCGTCATTATAATCAAATGTTCCTTTACCTTTACCTTCTTCGGCCTTTCTTCTTGTTTCCTCTTCTTCGGCCTTTTTCCTAGCATCTTCCTCTTTCATTTTGAGGAACATTTTCTCGGCAATCTTCATGGCGAGGTCGAGGACCTTGGGGTCTACTTCCTCACCGGAAGATGTGACGGGGATTTCCTCGAGAAGAGGATCCACATGGTCCCGTTGTGTAGACATGATCGTTTCCTCACGCGGTTAAGCGTAAAACGAGGCACGAAGCTTTGATACCAATTGAAAGTAGCCTAGAGGGGGGGTGAATAGGCTACACCTGAAAATTTTCACTAAAAACTTCGAAATAGGTTAAATTAAAGTTGCACAGGTGCAAACCGGTTCAGTCGATTTTAATCACAACTGAACAAGTTTGAACCCACTCAACTTGAATTTAATAATCTATTGAACAAATTCGAAGTAGTAAAGAAAATAGCTAAAGATTTGCCCTACACAAGAACTACTTGAATGAATAATATGAACCAACCAACGAATATGAAATGCTTATCAAGAACACACAAGAACACGCGATATAACCCGAGGTTCGGCAACCACCACAAAGGTGTCCTACTCCTCGTTGAGGAACCCACAAAGGGCCGGGTCTTTTCCAACCCTAATCCTCCACAAGCCGACCACAAAGGTCAAGGCAATCTCTTCTCAAATCTGCTCAAGGAGCGGGTGATACAAACTTCTTGGGGTCGTCCACAAATTTGGAGACTCCCAAGCAACCTCTAACCGTCAAGGAACACGAGGTTCCAAGAGTAACAAATCCGCACACGGTTAAGTTTGCAACGAGCTCAAGAACAAGAGAATGGGAGAATCGAGATGAAATAGACAGCGAGTTCGATCGAGTTCACCTCACACCAAGGGTCCTTCAAATGATTGAAGGAGATGCGATTGCGGGTGTGAGAGGTGAAGTGAATGCTCTTGTTTGAGGGTTGGTCAGCCAAAGATTCGTGGGAAAGGCAGTAGTAAATGAGAGAGAGAGTGTGAGGGGGTATATAAAGGATCCCCCAAAAGCTGGCAGCCGTTGGGAGAAAGAGGGCAAAAACCGGTTGAACCGGTTTTCAAACCGGTTGAACCGGTTTCTACCAGGGGGATCCCGGTCCACTGGTCTACTCAGCCGGACACTGGACCGGTTTCAAAACCGGCTGAGTAGGGTCAAAATTCGGCTCAACCGGTTTCAGAAAAATATCTGCTCCGACTTTTCTGACAGCTCTGACTGTCAGACAGGTCAGAGCAGAGGTGGCAGGATGAACAGTACCAAAACCGGTTGAACCGGTTTTGGGACCGGTTGAACCGGTTTTGGGGGCTGAAACCAAACTTTGAGAATTTTGAAGAGAACTTAGGTGGAGACTTTGTGGGAAGTGAAATTTGTTTTTCTCAAGAGCATTCATGATCTGGGAAAAGATGATCTCAAGGAGTTTTCAAAAGAATTGAACTTGGCTCGTTTCACAACTTACTTAACCGTCGCGGATCCCTCTTAATTGTACGGCGATTCCTATGACTCAAGAATTATAAACTTAGTACCGCCGATGATTCATAGCACTTGGAGCACGCCATTTGATGTGGAATTTTAAATCCGCTGTGCTTTATACTTTTATGCTCGTAGGATCTGTGCTTCTCCTGTCTGTAAAAATACTGTGTACACACTAGGAGCAAATTTGTTAGAATCTTAGTTTGTTTTGTCATTAATCACCAAAACCCTCAATTAAGGTTGATTGCACTTACAGTAGTTTGTGCTTAACTTAAAATTTTACAATTTCTATACTACCTATTAAGACTCTAAGGGGTAGGCTGCCTCATTCCTGGTTCTGCCATTCTCATTCTCATCTTCTCTTCCGTCATTCCCATCTCTTAGTTCGTCGCTCCTCCCTCACGGGACACTCGCGCAACCTCTACTCCCCTCCCCGTCGTGGTTCTCCTCCCAACACGTTAGCAACCGCTCCCTCCACGCGGTTCTGCTTCCTAGCGCCTTAGCCCGTGCTCGGCTTCCGCCGTCGCCGCCTCTCCTTTCCCCTCTCCTAGGGTTCCATAGCAATGCACAACACTTGTCTCGCGCGAAGAATCCGCATTTGCCCTCCCCCGCATCACACCCCCGTCGGAGAGAGATGACTTTGGTGGTGGAGATGCAGCCCCTCGTGCCGGCGGGGTACCGCCCACACCGAAGATGAAGAAGGTGGACGCGTCGGCGGTGGACCTGGAGGCGGGTATCGGGGAGACGTTGTACCGCGGATCTCGTGAAGACGAACCGTAACGACACCGCTTCACAGGCTCCACTTCCCTTCGCGCGCACGCCTCCGCCCCCTCGACTTCGTCGAGCACCTGCACCTGCACCTGCACCTGCACCTCCACGGGCGCGCCCATGGCAACCGGATCCGCCGCGGGAGAGGAGTCATCGGCGGCGGCGCGCCGCCTCCGCCGCCTCTCCCTGCACCTCCTCCAGCCCGCCCCGGCCGACCGCCACCACCAGCCGCTGGCCCTCGCGGCGTGCGGGCACCGCGTCGAGGGCGGCACGGACGTGGCGGCGGCTCTCGCGGCGTACCTCCGCGACCGACACCGCGCCGCGCAGATGCGGCTGTTCGACTTCTTCCGGGCACGCCCCGACCTGCAGACGCCCATCGAGCTGCCCACGGCCGCGCACCGCGACCTCTGCTACCGCCAGCTGCGCACGCTCGTGCGCGAGGCCGGGGTGCGCCCACTCACGCTCATGGCCACCGACCCCGCCGAGTACTTCGCCGTCATGGAGGCCGCAGGCGGGGCCGACATCTCCCTCGGCGTCAAGCTCGGCGTCCAGTACAGGTCCGTGCTAGCAGGATCGCACGCCTCCGTGATATATTGAGCTCTTGACTGCTTTGCTTTTGTAGAGTAGTTTGCATGCTTCAATTGATGGCGATGATTCCAGACTCCGCGTGTTTCATGTCGTTAGGTGGTGGCGTTAGTTACCAGTGTTTGTTGGTGTTAGTTACTTAGTTATCAGTGTTCATTGGTTGTGTTCAAGTATGCAATTCAGTATAACATGACTGATCGTAGGGGACATAGTACGTAGACCATGCTACCTAACTTATGGGTCAATTAACCGATCCAGCTGTCTCTACAGACACCTAGCAACCTTTTCTTTATAGAGCTCACATGCAATCCGTTGTCGCATTCAAAAGGATTCTAAGGATGCTTTGCCTTACCTGTATTGGTGCCAGTGGTTTTCAGTGACAGGGTTTATGAAAACACAGTTCGAGCTCGTTTTCTTCTCCATTATTTCCCCTTCTTTTATTGCGATAAAACTTTTTGGTTTGGGTGTACGTATGATTTCAGTTTCCTTTTTGTGAATGAGGTCATGCTTAGCATATTATCATAAAGATGCGTTGATTATTCAGGACAATGATTTGGTCAACTCAATCCCTTGCAAAAATGTACTTGAGCAGTTGAGGATGCTTTTGGAGAAATTCCTGCTGCGGCTGTTTTTCAGGCATTCAACTCATCAGACAGATGATAACAATCAATTACTTGCCTTGAAATCACAATCAATATGGACACTTCTTATCTCAGCTATATGGTTTTGTTTCTTTTGATGATGGGCCCAGATCCAAACTCTGTCGCCATATATTATCAGTTGTACATTTCAACATATTCGAATTTGTGGAAATGTCCTTCTGGATTAAATTTTGTAGCCAGCTATGTACTCTCTATCTGATAGAAGTCTTAGTCTCTCATATAGTATTAACTTTACCTCCTTGCTAATGCAGTCTCTGGGGTGGTTCTGTCATAAATCTAGGAACCAAAAAGCACAGAGATAAGTACTTTGATGGAATTGACAATTTGGATTATCCAGGTTGTTTTGCAATGACAGAACTACATCATGGTTAGGTTCTCCACTTATATTTATTTATTATCCAATAATTGGTGTTGTCTCTATTATTTTGCTTAGCACTTTATCAATGTACAGTCCAGCTACAATGTCTCAATACTGTTGTGTTCTGTTTATTTTGAATGGCGCACAGTAGGGCTTGTACCCAGCACCTAACGCACTGTTGTGTTCTTTTCTTGCAAATAGGATCGAATGTCCAAGCCCTACAAACTACCGCTACATTTGATCATGTCACTGATGAGTTCATTATTAACACCCCAAATGATGGAGCTATTAAGTGGTGGATCAGCAATGCTGCGCTTCATGGAAAATTTGCTACTGTCTTTGCAAGGTTAATTTTACCCCTTCAAGGAAAAGGAGGGGAGGCTGCTGATATGGGCATCCACGCGTTTATCGTCCCCATACGGGACCTTGAAACTCACGCTGTTCTTCCTGGAATCGAGATCAATGACTGTGGGCACAAGATCGGTCTAAATGGTGTAGACAATGGTGCGCTGAGGTTCCGCTCAGTTAGGATACCCAGAGACAATCTTCTGAATCGGTTCGGTGATGTGTCACGGGATGGGAAATACACGAGCAGTCTACCCACAATTAACAAAAGATTTGCAGCAACCCTTGGGGAGCTTGTCGGTGGACGAGTTGGCATTGCTTACTGTTCTGTGGGTGTTCTCAAAGTCGCAGTAACGATTGTTGTGAGGTATGCTCTGCTGCGCCACCAATTTGGTCCACCTAAGCAGCCCGAGATCAGTGTGTTGGATTATCAGTCTCACCAGCACAAACTGATGCCCATGTTAGCGTCGTCGTATGCGTTTCACTTCGCCACGGTGCAGTTAGTGGATAAGTACTCGGAAATGAAGAAAACCAACGATGAGGACCTTATTGCTGACGTGCATGTTCTTTCGTCTGGGTTGAAAGCCTACATAACTTCATATACAGCCAAGTCTATAAGCGTATGCAGAGAAGCCTGTGGTGGCCATGGCTATGCTGCTGTAAATCGTTTTGGACATATTCCAAACATTTGAGGGGGACAACACTGTTCTTCTGCAGCAGGTACTTATCAGCACCCTTCGGAAAAGCCAGCTGATGGCTTGTTTTTCAGACTGACGATATTTGAGGGACATGTTTTCTGAAATAAACTGAGTTCAGAGGAAAGTTGGGATCAGTTTCTAAAAATGCTATGAATTCACTTCTCCTTAAATAACGTGCATCTTTTCATGCTCTTGTAGGTCGCTGGAGATCTCCTTAAGCAATACCAGGAGAATTTTAAGGGAGGGACACTTTCAGTCACCTGGAATTACTTACGGGACTCCATGAGTACCTACCTGTCCCAGCCTAATCCTGTCACTGCCCGATGGGAGGGCGAAGATCATCTGCGGGATCCTAATTTCCAGCTGGATGCATTCAGAGTGAGTCATTTATTCCTATTTAGGGCTTGTTCGGTTAGCTATCAATCCATGTGGATTGAGTGAGATTGGGTGGGTTTAAATCCCAAATAAGTCAAACTCCTTAATTTTTTTCAATTTCATTCAATCCATAGTTAACGGGATTAACCGAACAAGGCCTTACTGAGAGTTAGTTCTCCCATGCCCACTTTCATGTGCTGATCAGGCAACCTTTCTTCTCAGTACCGAACGTCTCGGTTGCTACACAGTGTCGCTGCTCGGCTACAGAAACACAGCAAGACGCTTGGAGGTTTCGGTGCGTGGAATAGATGTCTGAACCATCTGCTTACGCTCGCAGAATCACACATCGAGTCTGTCATCCTTGCAAAGTTCATTGAATCGGTGAAAAGGTAAATTCTTCAAATGAGTTCTTGCACCAGTGCTTTGAATGAATTATTTTCTGAAACATCAAGCCACGAAACCACTGAGATAGTAAAAACCAGGGAGTGCTGATCTCTTTATATTATGGATACCCGACTTAAGCTACTCGGAACTACTTTTATTTGTTTTAACCCTTGTTATCCTTGCTTTTCTGTTTTACTGAACAACCACAATAAATAAACTGGAGTTCAACTATATGTATCTAAGGCAGCTCGTCATTCAGATGCCTTTCACACATCTTTTGAAATACTTTGTCACTTCACTGTGACCACAATTGACAAACACTTACGATGCATATATGCAGCTGCCCTGACGAAAAATCGCGGGAAGTATTGAAGCTGGTATGCGACCTTTATGCGCTCGACAGGATCTGGCAAGATATCGGAACGTATCGGAATGTAGACTACGTTGCCCCAAACAAAGCTAAGGTGTGTGGTCTCATCTAAGGTTGAAAACGGTTTCAGAATTTTTCGGTTTTTCGGATACCGTTTTCGATTTTTCCGACCGGATTCAACAATAACGGTATTTTTCGGAATCGAAATCGGTTGTCGGAATTTTATACTGGAATCGGTATCGAAATCGGTACAACCTTTTACCGATCGTTTCCTTCGATTACCGAATTTAATCAGAATTTACCGATTTTAAATTTCGAAAATTTCCGAAGATATAAAAACAAAAATATTTCAAAAAAATAAAGTAGGCAGTCAAGGCCCACACTTCAGTCCGGTCTAGCTATTCAGAAATTGTCAAATAAGCTTGGCACAACGTCTTTATATAGAAAAATCAGTGACTCAATCTATTATAACTAGGCGATGTGGGACAAAATATACACTCACCTGTTGCATGGTGGGCGTTGCCTGCATGGCGCTTGGCCATCACGAGCGCTGAAAGGCGCTCCCTGCTACTGGGCCACCGTCACGTCTATATGGGTCGTCGCGTGTGGCTCTTGTCTGCATGGCACAGGAGGAGGAAGGCTCGTGCGGGTGGCTCTTGTCTACATGGCGCATTAGCGCAGGAGGAGCCAGGCTCGTGTCTGCACCGTTCGTGTTATATATCTATACTACTATTAAGGCTGCAAGGGGTAGACTGCCTCCCCTGGTTCTGCCTTCGGTGAATCTACACCGTCCACTTGCTTCCGTAAATCTACATCGTCCGCCCGCCCACACCCACGTTCGTCCCCCCGCCTCCCCCTCTCCCACCCCGCGTGAGCCGCCGCCCCTGCTCCCCCTGTTCGCACTCGCCGCCCCTGCTCCCCCTGTCCCACGCCGCGGTGACAGGATCCGAGAACACCCCTGCGGACGCGTCCAGGATTCAAGGCCTCCCCCTCCCTTCCCCTGCCCTCACCCCCTCGGCGATGCCCGGATTCACGGTGGCGCAGGCGCTGGAGGCGTCCACAGGGGGCGACACCGTGACCCTGCCCCCGTTCGACATCAGCGCCCCTCCCCCCGACCACCGTCGATTTGTAGAAGCTCCTTGCCCGTGCTTGCTTCACCAGCGATTCGGGGAGGCCATGCCCCCTCGGTCGCACCCCCTCTCTCCTCGCCACCTCCTGCCTCCTCCCCCTCGACCGCATCTACCTCCCTCTGTGGCCTCGCTACCAAGGTCGAGATTGTCGAGATCGACCTTGGCCCACGACTCCCCCTCGTCCACATCGATTGAGGTGGTCGGGATTCGGCGCCTGGAGGAGGCCATCCACGGTGTCATGGTGCGTGTGCATGCAAATGTTGCGAGGCGGGCGGTGTGGGTTATTCTCTCTGTCTCGACCTCACCAGTTACATCAGGTACGTCGCCGGCGGCGGATGGATGACTGGTGTCAGTATTCGTCGCTCCTTCCTTCTGTCTAATTTCCTCAATACTGCTCGACATCGCATCACCAACCGGCAGCAGGTGCTCGACCTCGGCATCGGTAGGTACAACGAGACGTGCCACAACATCGTCACCAAGTACATATCTGAGTGGGAGGCCATGGTCACACGTGCGAGGAGGTGGATTGACTTCAAGAACGACTACAAGACCATGGACCTCAACTTCATGTAGAGCGTCTGGGTGTTTGCATAGCTCTGGGAGAATGACCTCGTCTATAAGGGCGTCAAGGTTGCATCTCTAACCTCACTCAGATAATTGTCGAGTCAGTTGATTCTCATAATTCTGAGTTGTACAAAGTTTAACAAGCTTGGCATTGGTAGTTTGACAAGCATATCATTCCGTTAGTTGGAAACTTAACAGTGTCTTTGACTGCACAGTGACTGCATTGCAAATTCGGATGTATCAATGCAAGCAGTACATATCCTTATGTATTTCACTGTTATGCTGATATGCTGCTTTGGTTGTTTAGATCTATAATTTTAACTATGAACTTTTAGTTTGCTTTAAATATTGCTTCTATAAGGCAAGAGAATGCCATTTTTAATTTGTTGACCTGGGCTTTGTGATAGCATATATGTGTTTTAGTGGTGTGGTGTGGTTGTAACATTGGGAGTTATGTGTGACTTGTAGGGTAATCACTGCACTGTGATTGCTGCTAATGTGCAGTAAGTATTATTTTGTACAAGTTGTTTTTCAATCCTTCTTAAAAGAAGGAAAAAACAAGAAATGAAAAAAATAGACTATCTGGCAGTAGAAGTTATCCTCTCTAAAATGAGGAAATGAATTGAAGTTTTATTTTGTTCATTGTATTGCAGGGAATTCCTTAAAACCTCATGAAGTCTTTGTTCTTGGTATAGGTCATGCCTTACAACACAGGATGCAAAACTGCACTGTCAAACTTTAAGGAGCACTGGACTATACGGTTGGTTGTTGGCTTCCTAGCCGACCTATCTAACTTCATTGTTGTTGTTTGTAGGAAGTTAGGAACTGATTTTTAAGTTGTGTCCTAGACTGTTCCTGACCCGACGGTGATGGTATCCTTCCCTATTGTTGGTGATGGGGACAACACAGTTCTCGACAACTGAAACTGTTGAGCAGACTGTGTTTGCTCGTATATTATTCTCAGATTAATTTGGGATCAATTGATAATGTTGTATTTATGGTAAGAATTTGCTTTAAGTAACTTTATGGATGTTAGTATTTCAGTTTTGGCTGATTCTATTTTTCTTTAGTTGCTACCATATTGTTTATTTTAGCTTGAAGCTACATATAATTCAAAAGTACATGGATTTTGCAGTGGACGAATGCTCGCTTGGTGTAGAAGCCATGGAGCTCTTTGGACCAAGGTGACCATCTGATCTACCAGATCGGCCATCGCACAGGTCGCATAGGTGTATTGCCATATCAAGCCTACATTATTGTTGTATTACATTGGACGCATAGGGAAGGGAAAAATCCGGTGGATTGTAGGGTGTGATATGTCTGTCTATAGTTGTGGTGGCATTCATTTGTGCATATGATTTGTGATATATTGATGTCGAGAATACATATGTTGTTTATTTCTATGTAATCGTTACACACTATAATTTTATCAAACAACTTTTCTATTGTTGCAAGGGGCGACAAAAATCTGATGGATTGTAGGAAGAGGCCTTTGCCCAAGTGTATTGTCTATGGCAAGCCCAAGCACCAGGGTATCACCCAACTCAAGTTCCAGAGGTACAAGAGGTGTGTCGCTGAGGAGAGAGCTATACGCAAGCTTGGTGGACTGAGGGTTCTTATGTCATGAAATAAAGTATGTCATGAACTTTTTGCAATTTGACTGTATTATCAGACTACGAATGGTTAGTGATAAAATGTTGCCTGCTGTTGTGGACTACATGATTGGTTAGTGATCAAAAAGGGGAGTTTGCATATCAATGTATTTTATCATATTAACCACTATTTATATAATGTTGTTCTCTGCCTCTCGCATGCGTGTGTTGTTGGCTCGCATGCGTGGGTTGTTGGCTGACCGGTCTAACATCGTAGCACACGTTCGTTGCCCCCCGACCCTCACGTCGCACTCCCTTGCACGCCACCGCCGCTGTCGTCGTCCCTAGATCCGTGCTCTTCTTCCCTGTCCAGCCGATAAACACTACCCTTTGCTCCCTTCTTTCAACAGTTCCCGTTGCAACGCACGGGCACTCACCTAGTTTGAATAAGATGAGTGGTTAAAGTTTTCGAAAAAAAATCAAAGGTTTCATGTATTTGTAAACGAAGGTAGTAGAATTTTCGAGATTGTTTGATGCCGGCCAAAAGTAGGTGAAAACAAAAATGCTGGGAAATCTGTTCTAGACAAAAGCGGCTTTCAGTTATGGATTTTGGATGGAAGCCAAAATTTTGATTGACTTGTGGCTTTTCAAGGAGTCAAAATAGATTGAGAAGTCGAACTCGCCCCCTGTCAGCCAAATTTCTGGGCAAAGATAAGGTCTTTTAAGGTGAATTTGTTGTATTTTCCTAAATTGCATCGTTATCGACTAATTATTATTGTACGACCTGACAAAGACGAACACCAGCGCGCTCACACACATGACAATCAGAACACAGCCTTTTAGATCAAACCCCCTTGGATTTTTATCCACAAATGAAGATATTTGGATCAGGATCGGCCTTAAAGGCTTAAACATCACAACGAAATGCCTGAATCGCCCCTAGTTCAAACCGGACACAGGCAACTGCCACAAGGGCAGAGAAGCCCAGCTCGCGTATGCCCCACCTGTCATGCACCCGCCCACATTAGATTTTCTGACATTATCCCTGACGGCGACGACGACGCTGGCCGGTCGCGACGACGACGTGCCGTTACCCTGCCTCCACCTCGAACCCCGCGCCCACGCGCTCCCCGCCAGGCCGCCACGCGCCACCCCCTCACGGCCTTCGCTGCTACCCGCCCCCGCTGCCCCACTGGCCCTACCGCAGCTCTCGACCCCACCACCAGGAACCAAACAAACTTCCCCCGCTCGCGTACGGCGTACCCCACGCGCCGCACCGGCCGACACGTGGGGTCGGAATCAGCCGCAAGGCGGGCCCTTCTCTCGGGTACGTGGACGGCGCGGTCAAAACGTATTTGGTTGGAGGCCGGCCCGCCCGCCTGCCGCACCGCCGTGTCCTATCAGGCTAGCGGTGCCCCCGCACCAACTACTCCCCCACCGAACCGAGCACGGCCACGGGGTATCGAGTCGTGACCCACTGGCGGGTGGGCCGAAATCATCGTCGGGCCCACGCGTCGGTGTGCGTGGAGCTGGTGAGCTCGTGAGGCAGCGCGCGGAGGAGTGCGGTGGTAGTGGACAGAGATAGGGGCGGCGGGGCCCACCCTGCTGGGTCGAGCGGGCGGTGGGGGCCGAGTGGGGACGAGGCACGCGTCTCGCTCGTCTCACCCTTTTTCGTCTCTCCTCTGCCTTTCCCCATCGTCTCTCCGTCTACACCTCATCATAATCACAGATTCACAGAGCGCTAGGGAGGAGAGAGGGCTAGGGTTTCGTGCTCCCTCACGCAACGAATCCGAGCCGGATCGGGGGGTGCGCGGAGTCACCGGCGGCCCGGCGTTGCCTGGTAAGGCCAGATCCCCCCTCTCTGACCGCGGCGTGGTCGGGTCCCACGGCAGCGGCCATTCGGAGGGCGGAGAGTTCGGATCGTTTCGATTGCAGTTGGGTTTGTTCCGGGAAGCGGGTCGTCTGGGGTTTGGTTCCCGGAGAATTCGGGTCCTTGTGGTAGGTGCCTGCTCGTCCTGGACGATTTGGGCGGTCGTCGTCGTCGTCGCAGTGAGCTGCTTGGGGGTTGTGTTTGATGCGGTCGGATTTTGGGGTTCTGGACGCGGGAATTCAGAACGAATTCGGATATTAGCTCCATACGGTAGCCTTATGTCTTACTCTTCTGTTTCGAGGAAGATAGTTTTACGGTCATCTCATTGGTTTGGCCCTTTTGCATACTTTAGATTGGGATTCGGGTGAGGACCTCTGTGGAATTGAGCTGATTATCTTGTGCCTTTCTTAAGAGATGTGATCATTGATGTGTTGGGGTTTTCGGTCCAATTTACCGAGCTCAGAGAATGTGCAGTACTCAGCCGGGTCAATTCTGGCTCACTGAGCCGCTGGTGATCCAAAATTGTTCCTCAGCATCGAGTGTAACTGGTTATTGTTACGTGATCGGGATGGTCTGTCACTTTGATTTGTGGTGAATGGGTTGTCATGTGTGGTTTCCGTGCTTCGGGCTGTCTCGCAGAGGAGTGTGTGGTGTATGGAATAGAGCCCTGATGCGTTCAGCATTTGGCAAAATTCGTAAATATGCATACCAATAAATCGTCGGTATTGCTACTATTTTATTGCCTGTTACACTTTAAGACTTGAGATGCATTTGCTCCATTTTGTGTAATGTCTAATGATGATTGCTGGTGATAGCAGGGGATATATCAGTACCAGTGATGATCAATAATCTTTTGTTTTCATCTAAAACTTTTGATTTCTGAGATTATTTTTCACGTGCCTGCTTGTTTTATAGAGTAGTCATGCTGTCACCTATCTTTTAATGTGTTTTATCTTTTTTGTCTTGGTTGATCTAGATAATTCTGTGTGATATTACCTTGGCCTTTTGTTTTTGTGCTACTTGAAAGATTAGATTGGTCTACTAAAAAGGTGTGCATTTTTGTGAGGTTACCAATCTTTTCCGGAGCATTGTTTGCATAAATATGTGAAGCTTTGTTGATGATGTTATTACGTGGAACATGTTGTGTTGGAATGGAAAATGAAAGATGAGACGTTCCTATCGAGCAAAGCAGATCTTGTTGTTTTCAATGGAAGTATTTTGTATTGATATTTTTCCTGGTATTGTGTTCCCCTTGTAGTGCAAATGTGCGATTAGTGTCTCATATGGAGCGTTTAATAAAAGTATATCCGATAACTTGAATATCTCAAAACTTCCTGATTTTAAATACCTATAAATAGCTGAACATATTTGTCTTTCCTCTCAACTCAGTGACTCAATATTAGGTTGTGGGGCAATTAAATTGCTGTGTCTGAGCTTCTTTTTTTTTGCCTGTTTTGTTTCAGGGCTGTGATACAGTTGCAATGGCATCTGTAACTGATGAGACAGCTAAGATTGAGGGTTTGACATCTGCTGCAGCCTTTGTGGAGGGTGGCATTCAGGACGCATGTGATGATGCATGCAGCATTTGCCTTGAGGCTTTCTGTGAGAGTGACCCTTCTGCAGTAAGTTGCCATTTTGTTAGTTGAGATATTTTGCATATAAAGGTTATTTCTGTAACCAATTATTGTTTTTGCCTTTCTAGTTGACTGGCTGCAAACATGAGTTCCATCTCCAATGCATTCTTGAATGGTATGTTTCTAGCTCTAATATATCCATCCTACATGTTACAATTTTTACAATTTTTTATATTATTCCCACCTTTCGCATGAACAGTACCTAGTTCCATCAGCAATTCATCTGGGTGCATGAGTTATGGTTATCACTAAGCACACATTTTAGAACATCGAATACCTTAGGTATTTGTGTTGTTTAGTTAACCATATCTGTCACCTTAGACTGTAACATCTGATTGTGACTGGAAAGGCTTCAGTATGGGTTTTGCACATGAAAATTTTGTCCCTGAATTGATGTTTGACTTCTCTATCGTGTGCAGCTTTCTGGACATGGGATGGTATATTATTGAACTGTACTGTCTTGGTACTGAGTACTGACAAAATTTAGTGATAACATCATATGCTCAACAAGCATTTTCCTTGCTGGCGTTATGAACAGTTGTAGTCAAAATGCTTGGACTTTTAATTATCATATCAGTTGTTGTTGGAGTGCTCTCCTTATTTCTGTCTATCAATGTTGCTAGTCATATCCATGCCGAATGTTTAGTAGACCTGTACTACTATATTTGGTTATTGCTCAATTTTATTCATGCTAATGCTTGTTGGGATTTTTATAGGTGCCAGAGAAGTTCACAGTGCCCAATGTGTTGGCAGCCTATTACTATGAAGGATCCTACCAGGCAAGTTCTTGGCTGTGCAAATAGGGTCCTTACCTTTTTGATCCTCCTAGGCTATTAAGTAGTTACTTTCTTGCTAATTCTAGTTTTACTGATGTCTCAGTCAGGAGCTGCTTGAGGCAGTAGAGCGTGAGAGGAATATAAGAACTAATCAAACTCGGAACACAACTATATTTCATCATCCTGCTCTTGGGGATTTTGAGCTGCAGCATGTATGTGTTACGAAACCACTTCATGATACATTTCTTCCAACTTGCTGGCTCTTATGTGGGTTTTTAAGTTTTTCCTGATTACCTTGATATGCTTGTGCAGCTGCCTGTTGGTAATGATGCTGAGCTTGAAGAGCGTATACTGCAGCATCTAGCTGCTGCTGCTGCAATGGGAAGGGCACACCATCTTGGAAGAAGGGAGGGGCACAGGGGACGATCTGGCTCTCATGGTCGTCCACATTTCCTAGTTTTCTCTACACAACCAAATTCACCTTCTGCTGGCACAATCTCTTCATCTTCTGCTCATATGGAGGGAGAAAATGATTCAAATCCTGCCACACCTAGAGCTAGCGAGTCATCTCCACGAGCTATTCGCATTGGAGAAGTGGGAAACCAAAGTCCTGGGATGCTTACCTACGATGCTGAACAGGATGCTGTCGTTTCTTCCGGAAATAGCACTCCTGTATCGAGTCCTAGGTTTTTTAACAGGTACTCCATCTATATTCAGATACTGCTCTCTCATGTTAGTTTTTGCAGTTATCTAACTAAATGATGACTATGATGCATCAGGAGACACTCCACTGGACAGTCAACTCCAGACAGGGCTGGGCCATCGGATATTCAGTCTTTCTCAGACTCCCTGAAGTCCCGCTTAAATGCCGTCTCTATGAAGTATGGATAGTTTGTAATTTTGTTAATATATATTTTGTCTTAAGCCTTACAGCTAGGGTGGTAATGGGCTCTAGATTTTACACTATAAAATTTAAAGACTATTCCTATTCATTTTTGAACTAAAATTAGTTAAGGGCCCTAACTTATTGTGAAGAAACATTTGGATTGTGATCCATTACCACCCCTTTACAGCATAATGGATTTTTTGTCCTAAAGCTTTGCAATACTTTTGTGTATAATCCAGGTACAAAGAATCTATTACAAAGAGTACTCGAGGGTGGAAGGAGAGATTGTTTTCACGTAATTCATCCGTGGCGGATCTTGGTTCTGAAGTGAGAAGAGAAGTTAATGCTGGAATTGCGTCCGTATCACGGATGATGGAGCGTCTGGAAACTAGAGGAAATAGCAGAACAAGTGATAGCCCGGCAGCATCCACTTCTGAAGTTCCCTCTGCTACAGAATCAAGCAATGAAAGGGTTACAGAGAGCAACTCTGCTGCTGCTGCTGCTGGTGGTGGTACTACCACTACGGGTACCAGCGCTAGCAACGCCTCCGCCCCTTGTGTTGCGACATCCGGTTCAAATTAGGACATGTAAGGGTCTCAGAAAGAAGGCTTACACCTGCAATTCTTCATCTTCAAAGGTACCACATATATCTTGTCCTGGAGCTTCGGTTGGATGAAACTAACAGGTGCCAAATGTTGCAATTCCAGGTTTGTGAGCCTGGCGGCAGAGCAGAAGTGCAGTAACATGATGCCGTCATTTTTTTCTCAACCACTGCATAAACGGCTGCAAGGGGAAAAAAACCAAACGGTGATTTGATGTATTGGCTCGATAAAATGGTGGTGCGTGTGGCCTAGGAGAAGTCGGATTTCATCTTCTGTTTTCGTCTCTTTGTAAAAAAAATCGTCTGAGGGCAGATGTTTACCGGTATAAATAACGGATATGTCATCTTCATAGTACGTGGATCAGTTATAAATATGATTGGAACAGCAAAGCTTGCTGCTGTTATAAAGTTGTACCGTGGCACGATTTCCTGTTCTGTTCTGTGTGGGTGAATTGATGGATTTTGCTGTACACAAGATATGCATCTTTCCAGGTCTCATGCCTATGTATACATATACATATTACACGAACCTACCTTGAATCCATATCTCTGAAACTTGTTTGTGATAAGTTCAGCGAAACTCCAATGCGGCACACAAAAATCTCGATTGTGGTGAGATCCAGTCGAGGGAAAAGAGCGTGCAGCTTGTTTGTGATGGTTAACATCTTATATACTAGGAGTCTAGGAGGGAATATAAATTGTATCTGGGCTAGTGGGCAAGGCTATGCGTAGAACAGACTGTAAAATAGAGGATTTGTTTTATTATAGATTACACTATTTATAGAATCAAGTTTGAAATAGAGGATACAGATTGTATAAAATAGAGGATTTGTTTGTATTATAGATTACACTATTTACAGAATCAAGTTTGAAATAAAGGATAAGATTGTTGGAGACAACTTAAGACATCTTTAGAAGAATGGATACGGACTTGTTTGAAATAAGAAGCGAGATAGATAGGTTAACAGGCAGTTATTGCAGGCATCATCAATCGGTTTGTAAGATTGAAGGGTATCCATTAATCCTGTAAATGAACTCAACTGGGACAGTCAAATAAGGTGTCAGTTAACAACAAACGTCACGAATTTGGAATCGAGAGACTGCTGGATCGGTAACAAAACTGCACCTCATAGTTGAGAAATGGCAAGACCCATTTGCATCAGTTACAGCTGTGTTAAAAGAAGTGAAAACCATGTCATGTGGTGTGCGCATAACAACCCCTAGACAGCTTAAGTAGCTATTCCTAGAAGGCTACAAGTCCCAAAACAACCAATAAAAGAATTCCATATTCCAGGTAGAGGGCTGCCTCGCTCTGAACCCGATGGCTCATGTAATTTTACAAGTGGGTACAGCAGAGCTGCTTCATCGGATCTTCTGGCTCTTGCTGTCTAGCATCCTTTCAGATCCACCATGAAATCAATTCAGCGTCCAAACAACTAGGCTTAGGCGGCCACGGTCTTAACTTGATGAACGCTGATGCCTCACACAGACAAGATCATCCAACTTGTTTCCGTCCATCTTGTATAGAGACACGCCACCCATTTGGATATGGTGTTCTTGCGCTTCTCTTCTCAGCTTCTCAAACGGAAGCAACTCCCACTTGCTGTAGTTTGAATTCTTGCGCGTCTCGCTCATGTCTGAAGTACCTGATACCGGTCCGTAGTCTGGGTCGACTGTTCCCCATACCTTGCAGTTGCTAAATGGCCCCAGTTCAGCTAGCTGGCCAGTTTCATGCTTCTTTAGACGAAAAGCTATGGTGTGTGCCCTTCTGATCTCTTCTTTGCTTGGTATGTCTGACCAATCTTCCACTCTCTGTGCTCTCATGGGGGAATGGATACGAATGACCTACACGTGGTAATTATGACATAGGTCAGGATAAATCTGTGCAGATAGACCATAATGATAACATGGTCGAGACTTACCCCAAGGCATTCTAGAAGTTGATAATAAGCTCGGCCTTGCAGTGGATTGTGCCCTTTCCTAGGGGCTGAGAAATACCGTGTCCTGAAATAATGTAGTGAGCAGAGTATATATTTATACAAAAGAACATTGGAAAACATAGTGCCAGCTGCCATGTTAATGTTGAAATACTTAGTATTGTAGCCATTCGTTAACTCACCATTCCGTGTACCCAGGATCAACTGTAAAACCATACATGTCAACAATATCACACATGGAAAGGGCAAGTTCTATGGACTTCATGCCAGTCCCTTTAGCACCTCTTCTTAAAACTATACCTTGAAAAAGGTAGACAGGATTTGGAAGTTCCTGTGAGCAACCCATGTAAAATATAAGTGAGCATGACCTTCCATGAGTCATAAAATTAGTTTATATCACAAACTCAGATCCATGAAACAATATGCAGATCTCTTACCTTTATCACCGCATTGATTTCTTTGTGCGTCAAACTTTTAATGATAAGTGCCTCATCGGCTGCAGGGAAAGCAAGATAGTCACATCTTGTTTCAAAAGCAGCCCACATGTGCTATAACAGAAATATTTACCACCCATGTAAACTCTATTCGATAACATTAACTTCAGCCATAAATGGAACTTGTAAAAACGATAATAAGTTTGCATTTGTTTGTTAACACGAATGTAGTTATATATTATATAAATCCGGATTACAGCATATTATATAAAAGGGACAAATAGTATATTGGAAGAAATCAGGATTACAGCATTACAGGAGCCCTTCAGTATTGGTGCCATATTTCGAGCAGCACCCCGGACAACCAGTCGAAAGTCTCTTTTCAATCCAACATGTTTTGCATATTTCTGCAGATGAAAACATAACAGATATCAGTAACCAATGGCTATGCCACATTGATACTTGAAGAAAATAAAATTTGTCAGCACAGCTCTTGGACAACTCATAGCTAAGAAAGTGAGGTGCTGAGCTCAGGAAATAAAAAAAGAGATGTAATATATGAAACGAGAGATCTGGGAAACAAGAGGCCAACAATGGTATACCTAAAACAGGCTTGTTTGCAAAGCTTCAGTTCCGATATATTTGATAAACAATGCAACATGTTTACCTTATTGACAGGTGCCTCATTGTCCCGAAACACGGCGTCATGCGCATCAATCTCTTGTCCAAACTCTGTTTTCAAGAGATCTCCTGAGTTACCAACAACTGCACATGTCGCGAACTGGCGTGGATGGAAAGGGGGTTTAGCAGGCAGTAAAATGCTAAGAAGTTCATCACAGAGAGTGTGGTTGTAACATTTATCAGCACCACTGCCAAATTTTAAAATCAAAAGAATTAGTACCAATGTGGAGAGGTTGATTTCACTTTAAAAGAAAAGAAGAAGAAAAAAAATAAGATTACAGCTGTGCGATCCTTTTAGCTGCATAATCCAACCATCCATCCGGCCTCACATCCAAGTATTCCCTTGTCAATACAGTTGTCATGTTGCGGTACTGCGACCATATTAGTATTAACACGAGTAACAAGAGCAAACATGTTAGTCTAGAAGAATGTACTAACCTGTTCCCACAATAGGATAGTTTCACAGACATCATATTTGTATTCTAGAGGTTCAAAAATCTTGAACTGAGCATTATACTGCAAAAAAGCTCAAGAATATCATCTCAGATGAATATTTAAATCATGATTCTGGATGAGGAATAGCATCCATTGACCATAAAAATGGGAGGAATACTGACCCAGGTGCTGTTGGTCCCTTCAGGAAATTTAAGGACCAGCTTGCAGTGATCAATAATATGTGCTGTGAGACCAAGTCCTCTGCTAGCCTAAATAAAGACGAGATTTCAGAAGATAGAAGATGATCAAACAACAGAAGAAAAATAAGCAAGCAAGCTTTGCACTGCCAGGCTGAGGAAATGTTGCATATAGTCGCAAGACTTTTATGTCTTGAGAAGATTTATTAAAATGAGCTCAAAGTGGATGATTATTTTGCCTCCTGTACTCATGTGGAGACACAAACACCAAAGATAATATATGAAACAAATATCAGGCAACGAACAACAGGCTATCAGAGATAACAACGGGCACAAAAGTTTTCAGCAATGAACGACAGCCTATCAGAGATACCGAGATCAGCCGGACTATCCATATGGACCTTGCAACAACAGATACAAAACGTGAATGCCCAGTTACCCAACACACATATCCATAACCAAGGAATATGCTCTGCATTTATCACAAGAAAGATAAAGAGAACTGAACAATTCCTCTACATAACATGAACGATACTTGCTTCTATGAGTAGCGCGAATCAACAGTTGATAAACTACTGTAACTTCGGAAGAACCTATGTGTTATTGTACTAAAGTCCTTGATAGCTACAACATCACTGCCAGCCCGGCATTGTTCCCAGTCACCACGATTGTAACATTAACTATAGCATTCAGCATCAAGCATCAAATGCGAAACATATGGGGTTTTGTCACTGTTGAGTTTGAAGGAAAAGGAATGGAAAACATGTGCGGTTCCGTGCGCAGGCACGAAGCCGATTGAGGAGACGTACCACGCACTGCTGGACGCGGGACTGGAACCCCGCGAGCTCGCGCACGTCGTCGGCGTCCAGATCCAGCCTCCTGCCCGGCGCCCCTGCGTGAGAGCAGGGCGAACCCGTCGGCTTGGTGTGCTGGCTAGGGCTTGGGAATACGGGGCGGAAGGGCCGTACCTGGGGCGGCGAAGAAGGAGGACTGGATGGAGAGGACGGCGAGGCAGAAGGCGAGCGCCAGGCCCAGAAGCAGCGCCACCGTCGGCCGCCGCTGCGCCGCCGCCGGCAGGTGCGCCCTCGTCATCGGCGGACGCGACGCGGTGCCGCGGATCGGAGGCAGCGCGCTCCGGAATGAGTCGCAGAAGAGGGGAAAGGGCGCGCGTCCGTCACGGAGTGTCAAGCGTGGAATACTGAGTGAGTAGCTCACTTGGCGACGAGACAATTATGCAAGCAAGCAGCTATCTAGATACTCTGTTGCGTTCTCGAATATTTATCATTGTTTACGTTTATTTTTAAACTAAAATATGATAAATAAAAAAGAACGAAAAATAACTGACTTCACATCTTACCCTCGGTCTTTGTAGAAATAATTTAGTAGACTTGGTTCTTTAAACGAGAGATGAAAATGATTAAATGGTTCAGACTTCACTTTGAATCTTCATGCTCATGTGAAAATTGAGGCATTTGTCTTCTTTCTCATTGCTTTTTTCTTGATATGAAGTTGATTATGAAAGCAAACATAAAAATAATAAGAAAGTGATTGTTAATCAACTTGAAATCATTAGGAATGTGTTTATCCGACGTCAAATCCCTAACGGTAGCTCCTCATGGGCGAAGGTATGTCCCAAAGGTCTAAAATCCCATGAAATTATGATTTCAAATGAAAGTAAAACACCATCCTCGAGCTTTAGAGTTGGCCATTGTTGAGTGAATAATATATTTCAAAATTAACGATCAATTTTAACATATACGACTGGCGAGTATAAAATGAAAGTGAACTGTTGTTTCTACCAAAGCTAAATATACATATCGCATGGGCGAACCCAGCTCAAAACTAGCCATGGTGCACACTCAATCAAATATAAAAGAATATATACATTTAAAAAAAGCACATAACAAATTTAAGGCACATATTAGTAAAATTTTATTTTACCCCGGTGCACGTGCACCAAGGAAGGCCAACATGGCTTCGCCCTTGTATACCGCTTTGTGAGTTGTTACCCAGTTCCCATAAACGAGAAGTCTTGGTGTTGGTTTTCGTGGAACGAAGCTTTGTGTGAAGTTTGATTTATTTTTTAAGTTTGAATAGTGTGCCCGAACGTTGTTTGGTTGGTTCTGTGCAGATGTCTAGTACTAAGGAGCTTCCTTATGTGGCTTTGATGGGATATTTGGATCTAAGGAGAATTTGACTATTGTTGAGGCTTCTAAGTGTATACTTATGAAAAAAAAATCCTTTGAGTTTTTCAACTATATCTTTAGGGAGTTTAACCCTTACTGAAATGTGGTTGAAAGCTCCATATATGGTTTTGGTAATTGAGACTACTAGCGAACTAACCTCTACTCTAAGTGTTACGAATGAAATAGGTTTGAGTCCATATCCAAAGGTTGAGAAAGGCGAGAAACCATAAGAAGGATATTGATGACTATAAAAGATGAACAAGTACTGAACATGGAAAGAGAAAGGTGAAAATCAAAATGTAAGGGCTCAAGGAAAAGGTACAAGCTAAGACATCCTTTTCAATATTTATTGCTTCTATTTGATCTTTATATGCTATTATGACTCTCTAACTCTCACGCCCTTGATCGAGGTGGGGTGCACCTAACCTTATGGTTGCATCCCAGGTTCACCATGCGCCATATATAAAGGGATTAGGGGCCTACATGACTTAAGCCATTGCTAATCCTTATGCCCTAACCCTAATCCTACATTCCCAAGGGTTCCCATCGTCCAGGTGCTAATTGTGACAGGAAGACTCCTAACCCAATGGTGTCGATGGATAATGGATCCCTAATGGGTCCAGGATTCGAGCCACCTCCTCTGTAAGGCAATGGAGACGGCGACGACATCCAAGACCCTCCTCCACCATGCCAAGATGCTCCTCTACCACTGTAAGGAGGAACCCACAACGTGAAACCACTCCAACCTTGCCCTTAATCAAGGGCAAGACGGTATGTCTTGATCCGTCTTTGTTTATGTGTTTAACAGTGATTACAAGTCTAGATCCATTCCCTATTTAATCAATTCATCTCAGATTAACTAAGTTTTTGGACTCAATAGATCCTAAGATCCATCAAATGGCTCTTTCTTCCTCGGTCTCTGTTGGTTCTAATGAGGTCATCGTCACTCCTCAACACTCATGGTTGTTCATGCGCCTCTCCCATATATCTCATCCATTTAAGGTCTCCAGCCGTCGATGTCGCCATGTCACACCAATTTGTTGGCTCCTCAACACCTAGGATGCTAAGGGTGCTCAATCTAGTGGCAGAAATGAAGGAAACCAAAGATCAAGTATTGTTCAAATGTTCCAAAAAATATGCAAGGGGTAAGCCACTATTTTGATCACTTTAAACTATGATTTGGTAGGGTTTTGAATCCAAATGTATTTTTGATGTGATTGTGTATGTTTAGGTTTTAGGAAGGTGCATGTGTTTATGAAGGGTAGCGAGGGTACTTGACTATATTGGTGGAAATGGGCAACATCGGTATCCACCTAAAAGATGAACACGAAGCAAGAGAGGACAAGCGGATTTAAGGACTGATAGAGTGGTGCATATGCATAACAACACAATAGAGGTGAAGCTATATGTTTTAGTTGTAGTTAAGCGTTATGTATAGTGATGGGTGAAAGTTCCCTTTGCCCGAGAATGGGATCTAGATGTCGCCTAGAGGGGTGAATAGGAGAATAAAAATAACACTTAAAAACTAGAAATCTTACTCTACTCGAAGACTGGATCACAATGGAATGAAAGACCCTTCGAGTAGGTCGCAGCGGAATTGAAGTTCCTGTCCCAAATACCATGCACTTCAAAGACATCTTGTGCCGCAAATAAGTATTGAAGTGCAAGTATAAAAAGAAATTAAGACAGAGAGACAACACAGAGCATAGCACATAGACACGGGGATTTATCCTGAGGTTTGGCCAATCCTTAAATGCTTGCCTAGTCCTCGTTAGAGTTAGCTACAACTTGGCTTGGAGTCTATTTCAACTCCTTCCGTTGGCTTAGATCTATCAATGTGACAGATAGAGCCTCCCACTATATTAATGATGGTTACAATGATGTCGTGGTTGCTTACAGTCTTCTTGACAACACTCCGACAGAGAAACAACGCTCAAGATCTTGCTCTTGCTCTCAGCAGCACCTCCCCTCTCTCTAAAGTCTTATAACTTTGCCTCTACACAAACTAGAAAGATACACAAGAGAGGGAAAGAAAGA
This sequence comes from Zea mays, assembly GCF_902167145.1. Taxonomy (NCBI): domain Eukaryota; kingdom Viridiplantae; phylum Streptophyta; class Magnoliopsida; order Poales; family Poaceae; genus Zea; species Zea mays. The sequence goes on along the minus strand of NC_050099.1, from coordinate 207,012,697 downwards.
ATTGATTACATGATGTATGAACTTGTTTGCTGCTCGTGTACCCTTGTTGGAGGCGCCTAGGGGTCCTTTCTATAACCCCAAATGAGCCCCTAGTTGTTGCCCCTTTCCTTGTGAAGATATCAACCCTGGGAAAATTGCCATTTCTGCGGGGGCACCGGAGTGTCTGGTACGCCTCCGCCGAACGTTCGCCCAACGGTCACCGAATCCGTAATTGGCCACCTTCCGCTTCTGTGGGGCACCGGACTGTCCGGTACTCCAATCTTTTCGTCGGCGCTGCTGACGTGTCAACTATCTGTTGCCTCCAAGGATCATCGAACTGTCCGGTGATTGGGCCCAGACTGTCCGGCATATGGGCCTGGACTGTCTGATGCATGGGCCCGGACTTTCCGACATTTTTAGCTGTAACACCTCGTCCAATCCCGGACTGGCGGTACTTACTCCTGACAGCTTGCTAGGATCATATATTGTCCCCCACAGACCAACACGGGTCTTTTGTGCGCACTTTGTCCTCACTCATGCGTACACGAGAAAACTTCCCGGTCGGTCACCCATCCTAAATTGCTCCAAGCCAAACACACTTAATTTGGAGGTTCTTTCGAGATAGGCTTCTGAAAAAAGAAGATACACCTTGTTGGTACGGATACTATATTAATTCTATTAAGCCTTGAGCCAGGATATCACCATCCCAGGGGTCAAGATATCACAATCCACCCCCCTTAGAAGACCGATGTCCTCGTCGGTCAACCCCAATACAGGAACCTCCCCTCTTAGCCACGTCTGTGTGTCTAGTGTCGTTATATGCCATACCATGTGACCATTTGAAAGTCGCCTGGAGGGGGTGAATAGGTGAAACCTAAAATTTACAAACTTAAACGCACACTAAAGGCTGGGGTTAGCGTTAGAATTAAATTCAAGTCAAAAGAATGTTTCTCTTGCTAAGAGTTGCTCAAAGAATGCGGATGACGTATGGGAGCCAACTCAAATCAATACTAGCAAGGAAACGTTAGAGAGAGAAAACAAATCAAACGAGAATCAAAACGAGTGAACACGATGATTTGTTTTACCGAGGTTCGGTTCCGAAGAACCTAGTCCCCGTTGAGGAGGTCACAAAGACTGGGTCTATTCCAACCCTTTCCCTCTCTCAAACGGTCACTTAGACCGAGTGAGCCTTTTCCTTAATCTCACGGGTCACTTAGACCCCGCAAGGACCACCACACACTTAGGTGTCTCTTGCTTCGATTACAAGTCTTTTGAGAATAAGAAGGGAAAAAGAAAAGGCCAAACCAAGCGACAAGAGCCACAAAAGAACACAATTGATCCTGTCACAAGCCCTAATGCACTAGAGTTGATTTTGGGGACTTTGAGTGGATTTATTGCTTTGATTGTGTTTTGGAGTGTTGGGCTTTTGCTCTTGCAATGAATGAAGATTTCAGAAGGCTTGGATAGGAGTGAATGAGGTGGTTGGGGGTATTTATAGCCTCCCAACCACTTCTAGCTGTTGGCTGATTTCTGCTGGCGATGGGCGCACCGGACAGTCCGGTGCGCCACCGAACAGTCACTGTGCACTATCCGGTGCGCGCCACGTCAGCGCAACCGTTAGGGTTCGGAGCAGTTGACCGTTGGGGCGTCTTGTCGTCTTGCTGCACCGGACAGTCCGATGCCACACCGAACAGTCCAGTGCCCTCTGACTTCTGCGCTCCGACTTCTACATTTGCACTATTCACCGCAGAGCGCCTTTTGCAGTCGACCGTTGGTGCCAGTTAGTCGTTGCTCCGCTGGCTCATCGGACAATCTGGTGGCACATCGGATAGTGACTGTTCACCACAGAGGCTGCTTTGGAATTTCCCGAGAGTGACTGGTTCATCTGTTGTACGGCCTAGTGCACCGGATAGTGTCCGGTGCTCACCGGACACTGCCCGTGCGCCAAAAACAAGCACACTCAAGTCCTTTGCTCCATTTTTTATGGTCCCCCTAGCCGGATTTCTTTCTTGGTTTTTGTTGAACCTTATACACCTAAGATAAATAATATCTAGACAAACTAGTTAGTCCATGTGTTTGTGTTGATCATTAACCACCAAAATTAATTATAGGAAATGGTTAACTCAATTTCCCTTTCACCATTCCGGGCCCACATGCGCCATGCGCCATATACCCGAACCCCTAACCCACACACGCCCATGAAACTGTGAGGGTTGGTTCTTATACCACTTGTACACCCCGTCCAATCTCGAACCGGCGGTACTTACTCCTAAAAGTTCCCTGGGATCATATATTGTCCCCACAGACCAACACGAGTCTTTTGTGTGCACTTTGTCCTCATCCATGGGCACCCGAGAAAACTTCCCGTTCAATCACACATCCCAAATTGCTCCAAGCCAAGCACGCTTAACTTGGAGGTTCTTTCGAGATAGGCTTCCAAAAAAGAAGATGCACCTTGTTGGCATGGATACTATAATAATTCTATTAAGCCTTGGGCCAGGATATCACCATCCCAGAGGTCAAGATATCACATTAGCCGAGAAACCCGAGGCTGCACAACTGGCCGCCCAAGGCAACAGACTGTCTGGTGCACACCGGACTGTCCGGTGAGGTGCAATAGGTTGTCCGGTGAGGTGCAATAGGTTGTCCGGTGCTGCCTAGACAGTAGCTCAAACTTGTTTTTCCTCCTTTTCTTCTCCACTTGATTTCAACTCTTTGGAGGATCTTCCTGTGACTGAAATAAACACAATTAGAGTGTAATTCAATTGAGTGAGTCCCAGAAGATTACTTCTTTTCAATCTTCTTCCACCTTTACTTTTTCACCTCAAAGAGAGCTCCAAATGACACTTTTTCTACAGACATGGTTAGAGAGCAAAACCAAAGTGCCATATGCATGGTAGAAGGTGTATGCAACATATTTGAACACTCAAACCTGCATACTTAACTTTTGCCTTCATTTTGCTCCTTTTGGCCTCTTTGAGGTCGATGTTGGACTCCAAAACTCCAAGTCTTGATCCAGATTGCCATCTATGAGCTTCAACGCCCTACATAGGTCACACAGAATATATCCAAACGCAGGAACAACCCAAACTCAGGGTCAAAGTAACCTTAGCTCTTTTGGGTTGCTTCCAGGTTCTGGCTTTGACACTACTACTTCTAGAGAACCTTGCTCTATGTCTTGAGCTTGATCTGGAGCCTTATGACTTACAACGTCCTTAGATAGTGATTCTCGATGCATCATATCTTTTCTCTCGATCAATCCTTGACATTGCAAGTCTTCTTCTTCACCCCTGGCTTTGGGTTCCTCAGCCTCCTTGACCTTCTCCCGTGCACTTGGTACCTCGAAGCTCTTCTTGCCTCCATCCTTGGCTTGACCAGTTGTCTCCAAGATATGCACACCAAGTCTCACATAAGCAATCTTCTCCTTCACTTGTGATGTCCACACTCATAATCAACTCAACCTTTGGACCATCACTCTTGAACACTTGTGTTGAACTTTACGAGCTTTGCACTAAGTACCTGTCCACCACTTAACACATCTGTTAGTCCTTTAAATGGGTTGTTATCCAAACTACCAAAATCTACAAGAGAGTTTTCAATGGGAGATGTTGTAGTTGTTAGAGCAATATATTTTTGGAGGGTTTGGGCCTAAATAGATCATTTTCGGGTTTGTGGAGTTTCTAAGGTTAAGCTCATGCATTTCAAAGTGTTTTGGTGGGCAATGTTGATTTCTCATATTCGTGCTTTCAATTTAGTATTTACCTTCTGGTTACTTATCTTGGATTCTTGTCAACCTTGTTTGCCCCTCTCCATTGCTATCCTTGTTCTTGGGGTGTCTTTGGTGTGGGTGCTAGAGCTTGTGGTGCTAAAGGACGAAGGCTGACTTCAATGAAGTATCTATCAGGACACCTAAAACCATTATAGATATCTAAATGACGTGGTAGCATCTCCTATAGGTTACCTATACTCATTTTAGATGTGATGTGAAAGAGTGTCTATATATGGATGACCATTTTCTCAAACGTGTATTTAGCCCTGTTAGATACCATAACATCTGGGTCTCTTCTTTCCGACGGAGTGCGTAACCCAAATGAGTATTTGAATTCCAATTTTTGCATATAATGTTGGAGTTAACGTAAGGAGGAGCTACTACTATTGGTGAGGGCTGAGAAGTTGGAGCAGGTTCTAGAATAGGTAGAGTTGGTGTAAAACTAACAAGAATGAGGGAAAAGGCTAAAAGTAAAACGACTACAAAATAATGCACAAATTGCATTGACGTATTGCAACAATCCTAGGATGTCCAAAGACATATAAATCCAATATACACAAGATTGGGAATTTTAAACATGAACACAATATCAAGCAATATACATGGCATGCTCAATGACAAGCTGAAAAAAAAATTTGGATGCCTACTCCAGAAACGATAAACCATGGCACTTTGAGCGATTCAACTTTCAATGAAGCACACACCCTCACTATTCACAGAACTGCAAGAAGGAAATAAATAGGCAAAATGCGCAATTGATCAACCATGGACTGGGACTTCATTCGAAGCAACCAATTGTGAAGCCAGATCAGGACCTGTAGCTTCTCCAACGCCATGTTCGACTACTAGCTCTTCCGAGGCAGAAGGTTCTGAAGGAGGGACTTCAGCTGAGTTTCCTTGCGCCTGCGCAACCTTTGCCCTTGAAACCTTAGGTTTCGAGTTTGCGATTTTCGGCTTTGTAGCTATGGGTCTTGGTTCAGCCTTTGTGGTGGCAGACACTTGCAATGGAGTTTTCGTGACTGGCCTCTGAATAGATTTTCTAGCAGGGACACGAGGTTTGATGTTCTCCATGATTTCATTTACCTTGCCCGAATTTGCAGTGCTCCGTGGGCTCCCACATGATACAGAACCATCTGCAGGAGCAGGAGCAGTAGCAGAACTGGCTGCCTTGTGCCGGCCGAGCCTTGGTGACCTGGCACGTGTTGGGGGAATCTACAAAACCACATCATAAGAAACTTTGTTTAGGACTGTGAAATTTACTAATGTCACAAGATAATTCAGGAACCATAATATTTTCTATACAAACTAGCAAGGTACATAAGACAAAACATTTGAATAGCAGTAACCAAGAAAGTGAATTTTAACCACACTGAGAGGTGTGAATCTGTGCATACAGAAGATTGATGAGAAAAAAACATTTACTAGATCCTGAAACATGAATGACATGATGAACTAGTAGAAAGAAACGATTTGTCACTTCCAATTAACCTCCTATGAGATGGAAAGACAGATTGCATGGACATATATCTTGTGTACAAGAATATCATTGTTTAGTCTCACATTAAGGAACATCCTATTACAAATTCAAACATGTGTGGATGGTAGTTATAGAAAAAAGTTCTGGCATCTGTATGAAAGATAATTTCACTTCATGGACATTGCAAGACAAAGTCACTAGTTACTATAATAAGACCTCAAATAGAGCACTCAAAGTTGTATACTATTTTTTCTTCAAAACTGCACTCAAAAGGCCTAGCAGTTAACACACATCAATAAGCACTCAAGAATATTACAGTTTCAGAAACTTCAAAAATATAAGGAGCCTTCAGCATGTGTACTACCTTCGTTCTTGAATATTTGTCGTCCGCTAGTTCATTTTTGAACTGAACGAAGACAAATAAAAAAGAACGGATGGAGTATAAGATAAAAAATTTTGACCTATGGGGGGTAACACATTCACAACTAAAAAAATTGTAATTTAATGTTGTACTGATTACTGAATTTAAAAAATAGACCACTTGTGCACAAAGCGCAATAAACCAGTAAAGATGGCAAACGAAATGATTATGTCAGCAAAAAAATGCTTCAAATGCAGTAGTGTATCACATAATACACCTGCATGTCCTTTATTATTCACCTCCTCTAACAAAAACATACTCACATTTTCTTTGGTGAAACCAACCTTATATTCCAGTTGCATTTTTATGATATCATCTTGGTCGATATAGTACACACATGACACATTTATTTAGGATTTCATATTCTGAAGTCCCAAAATGTTTAGACAGACAAATATAAGCATCCTTCAGCACGTCACAAAACCATATTCTAGTGGAAATTTCTGATCATGTGGTAATGTAAGACACAATGAGATAGTTGCCAGTTCATCCATCAATGTATACTGGCAAGAACTAGAATTGTACAGAGTATTTTTATGAGTGTAAATGGAAGCTTATCAAACTGGTTCAATGTGAATCTTTCTATTTATTTATTTAAATACAAAAAATAGATGTAACCAAACCACATGGTACCATTTGTTTCAATATATCAGGAACCTCACTACATGCAGTAAATCAACTTACCTTTTTCAACTCAACTTTGGGTGGCTGCTCCTTGTAAAAGCTTGGCATAGGTGTGGCTTTAAATGTTAGGCTCTTCCTCAGTAGTTTGATCTCAGCCTCTTGGCTCTCCTGAGTGTTCATAGATTAACTTTCAGAACTGCAACATACAATTATCCCATAGGTTTTTATGCAAATAATGTGAAAGCAGCTCTTGCCTTAGATTTCTCCTGCAAATTTGTTTTTTCCAGCTCCTTCGCATGGATTTTTTCTTCAAGCTTTTGGAAGAACTGGGATATAAGGAATGACTAAGGCCCTTCAGCACAAGAAAAAGGAAAAGTAGACAAAATCTGGATAATTAAAACACCACTGTGGAATATAGTACAGACCTCCTTTCTCTTCTCAGCACGCTCCTCCAATCTGAAACTAAAACCAGCAGCAGCAGCAGCAGCACTCTTACGAGCTGCTGCACGGGGAGTATTGGTACTTCTGCAACACAGCATCAAATAGCAGCATTTTGTATTGACACCACTGAGACGAACAGATAAGCAGCTATCAATCAATCACGAGGAATTTCTTACGATGTGGTGGAGTGCACATCATCCTCTGTTTTCCCTGGCTGTGTTTGTTTCAATGGTTTGTCCGTATTTTCATCTGACCTGTTATCCAATAACAATAATTTCAGCAAAATAAAACGATAGAAACCAAAATCCATAACGGTTCTGGTTAGTGAATCTAGTGCGACAAACAACACTGATCAAACCATTTATAGTAAGCATCAGGAAACAGGAAGACGACACAAAGTCGAAACAGCCCACATTAATTGTGTGGTGTGTTCTATTTAGAGACTAACTGAAATCATTCGACACAAAAGGAATAAAGATAAACACGGGAACCAAATCTGGATTGGTAGTGGTCCAGCACTTACTCTTGGACAGCAACAACTGTGTCATTTGGGGCAGCCGCATCCACTGATCCAGACTTAACAAGCTAGGTCAAAAGGAACCGAACCAAGTCTTACAACAGAGCAACCAAAAATAGACAGAACAATCACATGCTTCAAGTAAGGGGTCACTCAAGCAAGGACCTTTACCATCGGCCGGCGAGCAACAGGTGTCCGCGCCAAACTCGCCTTCTTCTCCACCGCCCGGCCTGCAAGCGCTAACATTCAATTCCACCGAGAATTCAGTCTACACGACACCACCGAGGCACAACAGACTGAGGAGTGAGGACACCCATCACTAAATAATGAAAGGAACCCATGCCAGCAGCCTGACCTGCCGCCGTCTCTGATCCAATGGGCACGGCGCCCTTGGCCTGCTTGGGCGTAGCAACCGCCGCCGCGGCCTTCTTGGCCGCGACCGCCACCGCGCCCCGCGCCGGGAAGGAGGCGCTCTGTGAGAGGACCCCGGGCTTCTTCACCCTCGGCCCGGCGGCGGCGGCGGCGGCGGAAGTTCCGGCGGGGACCCTGCCGTTCTGCAGCCTCGCCTTCGTGGCCCCGGATCCACCCTTCTGCACACACGGCGAGCGACGGTCAGTGCCATATCACCACCCCCGCACGGACGAAGGCAGCCAAAGGAGGCGGGACAGGAACAGGACTCACCTTGGCCGGTGCCGCGGCCTCGTCCGCAGCCGCCACCGCCATCGCCATCGCCGGGGCGGAGGCAGCGAGATCCTCGCGATCGCCTCCGGCGGCGGCGGCGGTGGGGTCCCCCTCCCCCTCGGGGGCGGCCTTGACGAGGACGTAGCCCTCCCCCTCGGTCCCATTCTCCGCGGCAGTGCCGCCCTCGCGGCCGGCGTCCTCCATCGTGGCGCCCAGATCCGGGCAAGGATCGCGGCAGCGCTTCCCGAAACCGCCAGCCGACAGGCACGCCCCGGCGCCTACCAACCTCCCCCACCTACCAAAACCAAACCACGGGGAGGGAGGGAGAGTCCGCGGTGGGAGTGGGTCAGCAATGCGGGGGCGCGAGCGCCATCGCCGTGGTGGACGTGGGGAGAGGATGACCCACCCACCGGGCTGCCTGGAGGAGTTGCCGAGTTGGAATTGGATGGAGGAGTTGGTGCGAGCGGACAGCGGAGTGGACTCGAATCGACTCGACTCCGGATCAGAGGAGAGTGCTACACTGCCTACTGCTGGGAGACGGACAGACGGGACGGGGGACTCTCGTCGTGGGGGCCTGTCTGAGATGGCAACGGGTACAAACCCGTCGGGTTTTGCTATCCCAAACCCGTATCCGTGAAAAATATTTACACCCATTAAAAAACCTGTAGCCATGACGGGTTTGAAATTTTGCCCAAACTCGTACCCATCGGGTTTGCGGGTACCCACGGGTTACCCGCGGGTTTTTATCTCCAATATTCTTATTCTTTTTATAATCAATAAATATCATAATGATTAATGAGATCATGGTCCAAAATTTATGTGATGAACAACGAGTTCATAATTTGGTATAAAAAATATTAGTAGAGAGAATTAAATACAAATAATAAGTTGTATAATCAAGTTACTTTGCACTAAGTTATACATCCACCACATATATAACGCTAGTAATAACTATAATAGCAAGCAAACAACACTATCACCAACTACTTAAACATTCACTATTTGATAAAAATTAGGAAGTAAATAGGTAGATAACAAGTTTGTTGTTCGTTTATAAAATAAAATGACAATATGTCTTAAGTTTGGTCGGGTTTAAAAAACCCACGGGTTCACGGGTTTGGGTACTATAGGAACAAACCCGTACCCATGAACCCGTCGGGTATACATTTATGCCCATTAACAAATCCATGGGTATGAAAATTGACCCAAACCCGTACCCTAATGGGGTAAAAACCCATCGGGTTTTGGGTTTCGGGTACCCATTGCCATCTTTAGGCCTGTCCCGTGCCCCGCGCCTAGTGTAACGGAACGGAAGGGAGGCGACCGGGACCGCGTGAAACGGCGCAGCAACTGCCCGTTCCACGCGCGGACGATTCTGCCCCCCCCTCCCCCCGCCAGTCGCCACCACCGCATGCGTGATAATGTGATACATGTGCCAGGGATTGAAGAGTCCATAAATCCCCAATAGATCAAAATCTCTCATAATATATCTGTCGGCGTTTCGAGACCGGGAGGTCCCTCAGGCCGACGAGTGAGTGCCGCGTGCCCCAGCCCAGATGGGTCGAGCGCGTGGGCGAGCGCGAAGGGGGGAAAGGAGCGAGGCGGCCGGAGACCGGCGCGAGAGAGGTGGGAATCCCGCGGCCTTCGTGTTCGTCCCGCGCCCAGGTCGGGTGCGCTTGCAGTAGGGGGTTACAAGCGTCCACGCGGGTGAGGGAAGCGAGCGGCCCCAAGAGAGCGCCTGTCCCGTCCTCGTCCCGCGCGGCCAACCCTCTCTAAGAGGGCCCTGGTCCTTCCTTTTATAGACGCAAGGAGAGGATCCAGATGTACAATGGGGGTGTAGCAGAGTGCTACGTGTCTAGCGAGGGAGAGCTAGTGCCCTGAGTACATGCCAATGTGGCAGCCGGAGAGATCTTGGAGCCCAACTAGTGTGATGTCATGGCCGTCGGAGGAGCGGCGGAGCCTGGCGGAGGGACAGCTGTCGGAGCGGTTGTGTCCTTGCTGACACCCTCCTGCTTCCGTAAGAGAGCTGAGAGCCGCCGTCGTCAATGGGCATGCGGGGCGCCATCATTGCCTATCTGGTGGAGACAGCCAGATGGGACACCGGTCTTGTTCTCTGCGGCCCGAGTCAGCTCGGGGTAGGGTGATGATGGCGCTTCCTATTGACGTGGCTGGCCTGCGCCCTAGGTTGGGCGACGTGGAGGCTCCTCCGAAGCCGAGGTCGAGTCTGTCTTCCATGGCCGAGGCCGAGTCCGAGCCCCTGGGTCGGGCGAGGCGGAGGTCGTCGGCAGAGGCCAGGGCGGTGTCCGAGCCCTGGGGTCGGGCGAAGCGGAGTTCGTCGTCTTCTGGGGCTGAGCCCGAGCCCGAGCCCTGGGGTCGGGCGAAGCGGAGTTCGTCGTCTTCCGGGTCTTAGCCCGAGTCCGAGCCCTGGGTCGGGCGGAGCGGAGTTCGTCGTCTTCCGGGTCTTAGCCCGAGTCCGAGCCCTGGGGTCGGGCGAAGCGGAGTTCGTCGTCTTCCGGGTCTTAGCCCGAGTCCGAGCCCTGGGTCGGGTGGAGCGGAGTTCGTCGTCTTCCGGGTCTTAGCCCGAGTCCGAGCCCTGGGTCGGGCGGAGCGGAGTTCGCCGTCTTCCGGGGCTGAGCCCGAGTCCGAGCCCTGGGTCGGGCGGAGCTTCCTATGGTGCCTTTGGCAGGGCCTGGCTTCCTGTCAGCATCACTCCGTCAAGTGGCGCTGCAGTCGGAGTGGCGCAGGCGGCGCTGTCCTTCTGTCAGACCGGTCAGTGGAGCGGCGAAGTGACGACGGTCACTTCGGCTCTGCCGGAGGGCGCGCGTCAGGATAAAGGTGTCAGGCCACCTTTGCGTTAAATGCTCCTGCGATTTGGTCGGTCGGTGCGGCGATTTAGTCAGGGTTGCTTCTTAGCGAAGGCAGGGCCTCGGGCGAGCCGAAGATGTGTCCGCCGTTGGAGGGGGCCTCGGGCGAGACGGAAATCCTCCGGGGTCGGCTGCCCTTGTCCGAGGCTAGGCTTGGGCGAGGCGTGATCGAGTCGCTCGAATGGACTGATCCCTGACTTAATCGCACCCATCAGGCCTTTGCAGCTTTATGCTGATGGGGGTTACCAGCTGAGAATTAGGAGTCTTGAGGGTACCCCTAATTATGGTCCCCGACAGTAGCCCCCGAGCCTCGAAGGGAGTGTTTGCACTCGCTTGGAGGCTTTCGTCGCACTTTTTTGTAAGGGGACCAGCCTTTCTCGGTTGCATTTTGTTTCGGTGGGTGCGCGCGAGCGCACCCGCCGGGTGTAGCCCCCGAGGCCTCGGAGGAGTGGTTTCACTCCTTCGAGGTCTTAATGCCTTGCGTAATGCTTCGGCTGGTCTGGTTGTTCCCTCATGCGAGCTGGCCGTAGCCCGGGTGTACGGTCGGGGCCCAAGTTCTCAGGCTGGTATGTTGACGCTGTCAACGGTTTGGCCGGAGCCGGGTTTGCGAGAGCAGCCCCCGAGCCTCTGCACAGGGCAAGAGGGCGATCAGGAACAGACTCGGCTTTTTTACATACGCCCCTGCGTCGCCTTTCCGCAAGGAGGAGGGGGGAGAGCGCCATGTTACCCTCGATGGGCGCCGAACATGGTGTCTCCGGTGAGCTGCAAGCGGGTAATCCGAGTGGACGTCCGTGCCCCGTTCGTTAGGGGTCGGCTAGGGGCCCAGAGGCATGCCCAAAAGTACCTGCGGGTGATCTGCCGGACCCGGTCCCCTGGCGACGGGGTCCGAGGGCTCGATGCCTCCCTCCGATGGGATTCCGTTACAAGATTGCTCCCGCTAGTCTCGGAAATGTCCTAGGGTACCTCGGGAGCGTAGCCCGAGCCTTGGTTATGTATCGAACGTACCCCTGGTCATCCCTCGCTCGGCGTCTGAGGCGGCTGTGAACCCTTCGGGGGCCAGCCTTCGAACCCCTGATCAGTAATGGGCGCGGAGCCCGAGTAGCCTGAGGCGGTCGTGGAACCCTTCGGGGGGCCGGCCTTCGAACCTCTGACCAGTAGTGGGTGTAGGGCCCACGCGATCTGAGGCGGCTGTTGAACCCTTCGGGGGGCCAGCCTTCGAACCTCTGATAAGTAAGGAGGCTCGGAGCCTGGTTCCTTCACGGGGAAGGATCCCTTTCGGGGTATCCCCCTTTCTCGGTCCCTGTCGCAAGAGATAGAGAAAGAGGAAAAAGGGAAAAGGATACGAAACCGAACGACGCGGCGTACCTTTTTTTGGCGCGGTTATTTCGGCGAAGGCGAAGCGTCGCCCGCTGCTCCTGCCAGAAGCGCCGCCTGTCCAGCCGCGGAGTTAATGCGACGGGGCGAGTAGTTGGCGGGGCGGCCGTTGCGCGTGCGCGAGCCGTTCGAGGAACGGATCACGGGCGCGTTGTCTTCACGCCGTGAGAGGGGGTTCTCTTGCTGCCCCCGGATGGGACGTGAGCTTGGCTGGCGACGTGACCGCTGCTCCCGCGCGCCTGCCACCGTCATTACTGCCGGCCCACTTTTGGCCGCGTTGACCGCCGCGTCAGGCTGGCGCTGCTGGGTCGCGCGCTGGGTCGCCTCGAGTCACGGTATTGGTTCCGCAATTGAAAGTCGCCTAGAGGGGGGGTGAATAGGGCGAAACTGAAATTCTCAAAAAAAATCACAACTACAAGCCGGGTTAGCGTTAGAAATGTAAACGAGTCCGCGAGAGAGGGCGCAAAACAAATCGCAAGCAAATGAAGAGTGTGACACGCGGATTTGTTTTACCGAGGTTCGGTTCTCGCAAACCTACTCCCCGTTGAGGAGGCCACAAAGGCCGGGTTTCTTTCAACCCTTCCCTCTCTCAAACGGTCCCTCGGACCGAGTGAGCTTCTCTTCTCAAATCAAAGCCGGGAATAAAACTTCCCCGCAAGGGCCACCACACAATTGGTGCCTCTTGCCTTGATTACAATTGAGTGTTGATCACAAGAGCAAGTGAGAAAGAAAAGAAGCAATCCAAGCGCAAGAGCTCAAAAGAACACGGCAAATCTCTCTCGCTAATCACTAAAGCCTTTTGTGGAATTGGAGAGGATTTGATCTCTTCGGTGTGTCTAGAATTGAATGCCTAGCTCTTGTAAGTGGTTGAGAAGTGGAAAACTTGGATGCTATGAATGGTGGGGTGGTTGGGGTATTTATAGCCCCAACCACCAAAAGTGGTCGTTGGGAGGCTGTCTGTTCGATGGCGCACCGGACAGTCCGGTGCACACCGGACATGTCCGGTGCCCCCGCCACGTCATCACTCCCGTTGGATTCTAACCGTTGGAGCTTCTGACTTGTGGGCCCGCCTGGATGTCCGGTGCACACCGGACATGCACTGTACCTTGTCCGGTGCGCCAGTATGGGCGCGCCTGACTTCTGCGCGCGCTGCGCGCACATTAATTGCGTCGCAGGTAGCCGTTGGCGCCGAATAGCCGTTGCTCCGGAGTTGCACCGGACAGTCCGGTGTACACCGGACATGTCCGATGAATTATAGCGGACTAGCCGTTGGAGATTCCCGAAGCCGGCGAGTTCCTGAGGCCGCTCTTCCTTGGCGCACCGGACACTGTCCGGTGTACACCGGACAGTCCGGTGAATTATAGCGGAGTCGCCTCTGGAAATTCCCGAAGGTGGCGAGTTTGCGTTGGAGTCCTCTGGTGCACCGGACATGTCCGGTGGTGCACCGGACACTGTCCGGTGGCACACCGGACAGTCCGGTGCGCCAGACCAGAGGTGCCTTCGGTTGACCCCTTTGCTCTTTTGTTGAATCCAACTCTTGGTCTTTTTATTGGCTAAGTGTGAACCTTTAACACCTGTATAACTTATACACTGGAGCAAACTAGTTAGTCCAATCATTTGTGTTGGGCAATTCAACTACCAAAATTAATTAGGGACTAGGTGTAAGCCTAATTCCCTTTCAATCTCCCCCTTTTTGGTGATTGATGCCAACACAAACCAAAGCAAATATGGAAGTGCATAATTGAACTAGTTTGCATAATGTAAGTGTAAAGGTTGCTTGGAATTGAGCCAATCAAAATACTTACAAGATATGCATGGATCGTTTCTTTCTTATTTAACATTTTGGACCACGCTTGCACCACATGTTTTGTTTTTGCAAACTCTTTTGTAAATCCTTTTCAAAGTTATTTTGCAAATAGTCAAAGGCAAATGAATACGATTTTGAGAAGCATTTTCAAGATTTGAAATTATCTCCCCCTGTTTCAAATGCTTTTCCTTTGACTAAACAAAAACTCCCCCTAAATGAGATCCTCCTCTTAGTGTTCAAGAGGGTTTTGAAATATCCCTTTTGAAATACTACGTTCTCCCCCTTTTGAACACAATAGGATACTAATTGATAATATTCTTGAAACACGAAGTTTTTGAAATTGGTGGTGGTGCGGTCATTTTGCTTTGGGCTCATACTTTCTCCCCCTTTGGCATGAATCGCCAAAAACGGAATCATTAGAGCCCTTGAAGTGCTATCATCCCCTTTGGTTATAAATAAATGAGTTAAGATTATACCAAAGACGACGTCCTTTTGCTCTCTCCCCCAAAGATGGAGAGTCTCTTGGAGCAACGGCGAAGGATGAGTTACGGAGTGGAAGCCTTTGTCTTCGCCGAAGACTCCAATTCCCTTTCAATACACCTATGACTTGGTTTGAAATAGACTTGAAAAACATATTAGTCATAGCATATGAAAGAGACATGATCAAAGGTATATAGAAGAGCAATGTGTGCAATTTAACAAAAGAAGTTCCTAGAATCAAGAATATTGAGCTCATGCCTAAGTTTGTTAAAAGATTGTTCATCAAGAGGCTTGGTAAAGATATCGGCTAATTGATCTTTAGTATTAATGTATGAAATCTCGATATCTCCCTTTTGTTGGTGATCCCTAAGAAAATGATACCGAATGGCTATGTGTTTAGTGCGACTATGCTCGACGGGATTATCCGCCATCTTGATTGCACTCTCATTATCACATAGCAAAGGGACTTTGGTTAATTTGTAACCGTAGTCCCGCAGGGTTTGCCTCATCCAAAGCAATTGCGCGCAACAATGTCCTGCGGCAATGTACTCGGCTTCGGCGGTGGAAAGAGCGACCGAATTTTGCTTCTTTGAAGCCCAAGACACCAAGGATCTTCCCAAGAACTGGCAAGTCCCCGATGTGCTCTTCCTATTGATTTTACACCCCGCCCAATCGGCATCCGAATATCCAATTAAATCAAATGTGGATCCCCTAGGATACCAAAGCCCAAACTTAGGAGTATAAGCTAAATATCTCAAGATTCGTTTTACGGCCGTAAGGTGAGCTTCCTTAGGGTCGGCTTGGAATCTTGCACACATGCATACGGA
This sequence comes from Zea mays, assembly GCF_902167145.1. Lineage (NCBI taxonomy): Eukaryota > Viridiplantae > Streptophyta > Magnoliopsida > Poales > Poaceae > Zea > Zea mays. The sequence continues at coordinate 206,997,436 of NC_050099.1, read as the reverse complement.
AAGCATAATGTCCGGTCGAGATGCACATAAATATAGCAAAGAACCTATCATCGACCGGTATACCTTTTGATCCACGGACTTACCTCCCGTGTCGAGGTCGAGATGCCCATTGGTTCCCATGGGTGTCTTGATGGGCTTGGCATCCTTCATCCCAAACTTGTTTAGTATGTCTTGAGTATACTTTGTTTGGCTAATGAAGGTGCCCTCTTGGAGTTGCTTCACTTGGAATCCTAAGAAATACTTCAACTCCCCCATCATAGACATCTCGAATTTTTGTGTCATAATCCTACTAAACTCTTCACATGTAGACTCGTTAGTAGACCCAAATATAATATCATCAACATAAATTTGGCATATAAACAAGTCATTTTCAAGAGTTTTAGTAAAGAGTGTAGGATCGGCCTTTCCGACTTTGAAGCCATTAGCAATAAGAAAATCTCTAAGGCATTCATACCATGCTCTTGGGGCTTGCTTGAGCCCATAAAGCGCCTTAGAGAGCCTATAGACATGGTTAGGATACTCACTGTCTTCAAAGCCGGGAGGTTGCTCAACATAGACCTCTTTCTTGATTGGTCCATTGAGGAAGGCACTTTTCACGTCCATTTGATAAAGCTTAAAGCCATGGTAAGTAGCATAGGCTAATAATATGCGAATTGACTCAAGCCTAGCTACGGGTGCATAGGTTTCACCAAAATCCAAACCTTCGACTTGGGAGTATCCTTTGGCCACAAGTCGAGCTTTGTTCCTTGTCACCACACCATGCTCATCTTGCTTGTTGCGGAAGACCCATTTGGTTCCTACAACATTTTGATTAGGACGTGGAACTAAATGCCATACCTCATTCCTAGTGAAGTTGTTGAGCTCCTCTTGCATCGCCACCACCCAATCCGAATCTTGAAGTGCTTCCTCTACCCTGTGTGGCTCAATAGAGGAAACAAAAGAGTAATGTTCACAAAAATGTGCAACACGAGATCTAGTGGTTACCCCCTTATGAATGTCGCCGAGGATGGTGTCGACGGGGTGATCTCGTTGGATTGCTTGGTGGACTCTTGGGTGTGGCGGCCTTGATTCTTGCTCATCCTCCTTTTCTTGATCATTTGCATCTCCCCCTTGATCATTGCCATCATCTTGAGGTGGCTCATCTTCTTGATCTTGCCCTTCATCAACTTGAGCCTCGTCCTCATTTTGGGTTGGTGGAGATGCTTGCGTGGAGGAGGATGGTTGATCTTGTGCATGTGGAGGCTCTTCGGATTCCTTAGGACACACATCCCCAATGGACATGTTCCTTAGCGCTATGCATGGAGCCTGTTCTTCACCTATCTCATCAAGATCAACTTGCTCTACTCGAGAGCCGTTAGTCTCATCAAACACAACGTCACAAGAAACTTCAACAAGTCCTGAGGACTTGTTAAAGACTCTATATGCCCTTGTGTTTGAGTCATATCCTAGTAAAAAGCCTTCTACCGTTTTAGGAGCAAATTTAGATTTTCTACCTCTCTTAACAAGAATAAAGCATTTGCTACCAAAAACTCTAAAATATGAAATATTGGGCTTTTTACCGGTTAGGAGTTCTTATGATGTCTTCTTGAGGATTCGGTGTAGATACAACCGGTTGATGGCGTAGCAAGCGGTGTTGACCGCCTCGGCCCAAAACCGATCCGAAGTCTTGTACTCATCAAGCATGGTTCTTGCCATGTCCAATAGAGTTCGATTCTTCCTCTCCACTACACCATTTTGTTGTGGTGTATAGGGAGAGGAGAACTCATGCTTGATGCCCTCCTCCTCAAGGAAGCCTTCAATTTGAGAGTTCTTGAACTCCGTCCCATTGTCGCTTCTAATTTTCTTGATCCTTAAGCCGAACTCATTTTGAGCCCGTCTCAAGAATCCTTTTAAGGTCTCTTGGGTTTGAGATTTTTCCTGCAAAAAGAATACCCAAGTGAAGCGAGAATAATCATCCACTATTACAAGACAATACTTACTCCTGCCGATGCTTATGTAAGCAATCGGGCCGAATAGATCCATGTGGAGTAGCTCAAGCGGCCTGTCGGTCGTCATGATGTTCTTGTGTGGATGTTGGGTTCCAACTTGCTTCCCGGCTTGGCATGCGCTACAAATCCTGTCTTTCTCAAAATGAACATTTGTTAATCCTAAAATGTGATCTCCCTTTAGAAGCTTATGAAGATTCTTCATCCCAACATGGGCTAGTCGGCGGTGCCAGAGCCAACCCATGTTAGTCTTAGCAATTAAGCAGGTGTCGAGTTCAGCTCTATCAAAATCTACCAAGTATAGCTGACCCTCTAACACTCCCTTAAATGCTATTGAATCATCACTTCTTCTAAAGACAGTGACACCTACATCAGTGAATAGACAGTTGTAGCCCATTTGTCATAATTGAGAAACGGAAAGCAAATTGTAATCTAATGAATCAACAAGAAAAACATTGGAAATGGAATGGTCAGGTGAAATAGCAATTTTACCCAAACCTTTGACCAAACCTTGATTTCCATCCCCGAATGTGATCGCTCTTTGGGGATCTTGGTTTTTCTCATATGAGGAGAACATCTTCTTCTCCCCTGTCATGTGGTTTGTGCACCCGCTGTCGAGTATCCAACTTGAGCCCCCGGATGCATAAACCTACAAAACAATTTTAGTTCTTGACTTTAGGTACCCAAACGGTTTTGGGTCCTTTGGCATTAGACACAAGAACTTTGGGTACCCAAACACAAGTCTTTGACCCCTTGTGTTTGCCCCCAACAAACTTGGCAACTACCTTGCCGGATTTGTTAGTAAGCACATAAGAAGCATCAAAAGTTTTAAATGAAATAGCATGATCATTTGATGCATTAGGAGTTTTCTTCTTAGGCAACTTAGCACGGGTTGGTTGCCTAGAACTAGATGTCTCACCCTTATACATAAAAGCATGATTAGGACCAGAGTGAGACTTCCTAGAGTGAATTCTCCTAATTTTGCTCTCGGGATAACCGGCAGGGTACAAAATGTAACCCTCGTTATCCTGAGGCATGGGAGCCTTGCCCTTAACAAAGTTAGACAAATTTTTAGGAGGGACATTAAGTTTGACATTGTCTCCCCTTTGGAAGCCAATGCCATCCTTGATGCCCGGGCGTCTCCCATTATAGAGCATACTCCTAGCAAATTTAAACTTTTCATTTTCCAAGTTATGCTCGGCAATTTTAGCATCTAGTTTTGCTATATGATCATTTTGTTGTTTAATTAAAGACATGTGATCATAAACAGCATTAACATCAATATCTCTACATCTAGTACAAATAGAAACATGCTCAACATTAGATGTAGAGGGTTTGCAAGATTTTAGTTCAACAACCTTAGCATGCAACAAATCATTTTTAGTTCTAAGGTCGGAAATAGTAGCTTTGCAAACATCAAAATCTTTAGCCTTAGCAATCAAATTATCATTTTCTACTCTAAGGCTAGCAAGAGAATCATTCAATTCCTTAATCTTAGTAAGCAAATCATCATTATTATTTCTAAGATCGGGAATTGAATCAATACAAACATGACAATCAACCTTAGCAATTAATCTAGCATTTTCATTTCTAAGGTTGTTAATGGTCTCATGGCAAGTGCTTAGCTCACTAGACAATTTTTCACATTTTTCTACCTCTAGAGCATAAGCATTTTTAACCTTAACATGCTTTTTATTTTCCTTGATTAGGAAGTCCTCTTGGGAGTCCAAGAGGTCATCCTTTTCATGGATGGCACTAATTAGCTCATTTAGTTTTTCCTTTTGTTCCATGTTAAGGTTGGCAAAAAGAACGCGCAAGTTATCCTCCTCATTGCTAGCATCATCCTCATCACTAGAGGTTTCATATTTAGTGGAGGATCTTGATTTTACCTTCTTCCTTTTGCCGTCCTTTGCCATGAGGCACTTGTGGCCGACGTTTGGGAAGAGGAGTCCCTTGGTGATGGAGATGTTGGCGGCGTCCTCGTCGGAGGAGGAGTCGGTGGAGCTCTCGTCGGAGTCCCACTCGCGGCACACGTGGGCATCACCGCCCCTCTTCTTGTGGTACCTCTTCTTTTCTTTCCTCTTTCCCTTCTTGTCGTTATCCCTGTCACTGTCACTTGATAATGGACATTTAGCGATAAAGTGACCGGGCTTACCACACTTGTAGCAAACCTTCTTGGAACGGGATTTGTAATCCTTCCCCTTCCGTTGCTTGAGGATTTGGCGAAAGCTTTTGATGATCAAAGCCATCTCCTCATTGTCGAGCTTGGAGGCATCAGTTGGTTGTCTACTCGGTGTAGACTCCTCCTTCTTCTCCTCCGTCGCCTTGAATGCCACCGGTTGTGCTTCGGACGTGGAGGGTTCATCAAGCTCGTTGATCTTCTTGGAGCCCTTGATCATACATTCAAAGCTCACAAAATTCCCGATAACTTCCTCGGGGGTCATTTGAGTATATCTAGGATTACCACGAATTAATTGAACTTGAGTGGGGTTAAGGAAAATGAGTGATCTAAGAATAACCTTAACCACCTCGTGGTCATCCCACTTCTTGCTCCCGAGGTTGCGCACTTGGTTCACCAAAGTCTTGAGCTGGTTGTACATGTCTTGTGGCTCTTCCCCTTGGCGAAGTCGAAAGCGACCGAGCTCCCCCTCGATCGTTTCCCGCTTGGTGATCTTTGTTAGTTCATCACCCTCGTGCGCGGTCTTGAGGAGGTCCCAAATTTCCTTTGCATTCTTCAACCCTTGCACCTTGTTGTATTCCTCTCTATTTAGAGAGGCCAAGAGTATGGTTGTGGCTTGGGAGTTGAAGTGCTCGATTTGGGCCACTTCGTCCTCATCATAATCCTCATCCCTGCTCCAAACTCAACAACATTCCATATACTTTTGTGGAGTGAGGTTAGATGAAATTTCATTAAATCACTCCACCTAGCATAATCTTCACCGTCAAAGGTTGGCGGTTTGCCTAATGGAACGGAAAGTAATGGAGTATGTCTAGATGTACGAGGATAGTGTAAGGGGATCTTACTAAACTTCTTACGCTCTTGGCGTTTAGAAGTTACGGAGGGCGCATCGGAGCCGGAGGTCGATGTTGATGAAGTGTCGGTCTCGTAGTAGACCACTTTCCTCATCCTCTTGTGCTTGTCCCCACTCCGACGTGGCTTGTGAGAGGAAGATCTCTCTTTCTTCTCTTTGTGGTGAGAAGAAGATTTCTTCTCCTTCCCCTTGTTGGAGGAGCTCTTCTTCTTCTCCTTCCTCTTGGTGCGGGACTCTTCCGATGAAGTGCTCCCATGGCTTGTAGTGGGCTTTTCGCCGGTCTCCATCTCCTTCTTGGCGTGATCTCCCGACATCACTTCGAGCGGTTAGGCTCTAATGAAGCACCGGGCTCTGATACCAATTGAAAGTCGCCTAGAGGGGGGGGGGGGTGAATAGGGCGAAACTGAAATTCTCAAAAAAAATCACAACTACAAGCCGGGTTAGCGTTAGAAATGTAAACGAGTCCGCGAGAGAGGGCGCAAAACAAATCGCAAGCAAATGAAGAATGTGACACGCGGATTTGTTTTACCGAGGTTCGGTTCTCGCAAACCTACTCCCCGTTGAGGAGGCCACAAAGGCCGGGTCTCTTTCAACCCTTCCCTCTCTCAAACGGTCCCTCAGACCGAGTGAGCTTCTCTTCTCAAATCAAAGCCGGGAATAAAACTTCCCCGCAAGGGCCACCACACAATTGGTGCCTCTTGCCTTGATTACAATTGAGTGTTGATCACAAGAGCAAGTGAGAAAGAAAAGAAGCAATCCAAGCGCAAGAGCTCAAAAGAACACGGCAAATCTCTCTCGCTAATCACTAAAGCCTTTTGTGGAATTGGAGAGGATTTGATCTCTTCGGTGTGTCTAGAATTGAATGCCTAGCTCTTGTAAGTGGTTGAGAAGTGGAAAACTTGGATGCTATGAATGGTGGGGTGGTTGGGGTATTTATAGCCCCAACCACCAAAAGTGGCCGTTGGGAGGCTGTCTGTTCGATGGCGCACCGGACAGTCCGGTGCACACCGGACATGTCCGGTGCCCCCGCCACGTCATCACTCCCGTTGGATTCTGACCGTTGGAGCTTCTGACTTGTGGGCCCGCCTGGATGTCCGGTGCACACCGGACATGCACTGTACCTTGTCCGGTGCGCCAGTATGGGCGCGCCTGACTTCTGCGCGCGCTGCGCGCACATTAATTGCGTCGCAGGTAGCCGTTGGCGCCGAATAGCCGTTGCTCCGGAGTTGCACCGGACAGTCCGGTGTACACCGGACATGTCCGGTGAATTATAGCGGACTAGCCGTTGGAGATTCCCGAAGCCGGCGAGTTCCTGAGGCCGCTCTTCCTTGGCGCACCGGACACAGTCCGGTGTACACCGGACAGTCCGGTGTACACCGGACAGTCCGATGAATTATAGCGGAGTCGCCTCTGGAAATTCCCGAAGGTGGCGAGTTTGCGTTGGAGTCCTCTGGTGCACCGGACATGTCCGGTGGTGCACCGGACACTGTCCGGTGGCACACCGGACAGTCCGGTGCGCCAGACCAGAGGTGCCTTCGGTTGACCCCTTTGCTCTTTTGTTGAATCCAACTCTTGGTCTTTTTATTGGCTAAGTGTGAACCTTTAACACCTGTATAACTTATACACTGGAGCAAACTAGTTAGTCCAATCATTTGTGTTGGGCAATTCAACTACCAATGGTGTAAGCCTAATTCCCTTTCAGCAATCGAGGAGGCGCGGTGGTGGCGCAAGTGGCGGTGCAGTTGCTTTCGTGCAGCATCCGGCGCGCCGGTTGCGCGACGTGTGGGCCTGGGTCTCCATGCTGGCGTGTCGGGAGTCGGAGAAGCGCGTCCACTTGGCGCGGTTGCATGCCGCCTGCATGGCTGCCCGCCTCTTTCGCCCGTTGGTCTGGGCAAAAGTGGAGGGTCACTTGTAACCGCTGGGCGGTTGCGTGCACCACGCGCGGCGGTTTGGCTTCTTCTGCTCGGAGCCAGTCTGCATGACATGCGGGACCCAGCCCCCGCGCCGCAGGGGAGGGCCTTGGAGCGTGTTGGAGAAGGCTCGGCCCGTGACGGTTGGGGGTGCGAGTAGGGAGAGTTGCCTTTAAAAGGAGGGTGACCCCTTTCGAAAGGCGACCATGTCTTCTCGCTCCCTTATGCACTGCGTCTTTCCAGCTTCCAAGCCCTCGGATGGGGGATACCCGCCGTCTTTTCGCCTCATCGTTGGAGGAAAGCAACTCCGTGGGAGTTGGTACCTTTCATCCATCGTTCGGCTTCAAGGATTTTCATCATGCAGCCCGGCTGCACCCCTCCACCGGCGGTCACCCAAGATGGCGACCTCCAGCTTGATGGTGGGGGAAAGCGAGCCGGGCTGCGGCCTCTGCCCCTCCCTCAGCCTCAAGGATTTTCATCACCAGGGCTGGGGAGGAGAGTGTGCCGAGTTGGGGTCGGCCCCTGCGTGGGCGGCGGCCCGCTCCTTCACTCAGTGATTGGAGGGAAGGGCGGCCGTCGTCCATGGCGCCGGCAGCTGCACCGTGCCTGGCTCTCGGACGCGAGTGGCTTCGGAGCCGCTCGCAGCGCCGGCGTCTGCCACGGCAGCTGGAAGAGGTTCTTCCGCCGGCGCTGATAGCCAAGGCCGGCCACGGGCTGACCTCCAACTCTACGGCCTTCTGCCCGTCCTTGCTTCACGAGTTTGGGCATGGGCGGGGGCCTCCTGGCAGCAGCATCCGCCCTGAGGTCAGTGCTGCCGCTGTTCGGCCCCCCGGAGCAGAAGTCGTCGTCGTCGCCGCTGCTGGAGCGGGTGACGGCGCGCCGTTCGCCGGTCTTCCGTTGCTCTGCAGGCCCACCCCTATCGAGTGGGGCTGTTCGTACCTGCGGAGGGGGGAACCGGAGTTTCGTTTGTAATGGCACTTCGAATGCCGGTGTTTTTTGTTCATTTCGGCTTTCGGGGCCTGAACATGTATGTAATTTCGGCACGGAGCCGTGTTTTTTCCTCATTTTTGAGCGCTAAGACTCGTCTGTTGATTATCTGAACCGCTTCACCAAGCATGAGTCGCCCCGTGTCAAGGTGACGAGTGAGGTATCCGTATCCCGGAGGCGTAGGAGTCCCTCGGCTCGGTCGGCCTTGCTGTCCGAGGCTCCTCTAGCTTAGTTAAAGGGACCCCTCGGCCGCTCTTCGATGAGCCGAGGCCAGGGGTAGCGATATCAGTATGAACAGAGGCGGAGTCGGCTCGAGAATGAAACCTGGTTGGCCGGAGCCTAGCCGGGTTGTCCGTTGGCGGGACCGACGTCGGAGTTGATCAGCCGAGGCCTCAGGTCGGGCTGGCGCCCTTGGGAGATGGTCGGCCGAGGCCCCAGGGGCAACCGGCCGAGCCGCCTGCTCGGGCCGGATTCCCGGAGAAGTCCCTGGCAGCGATTGCCCGGGCGTGGTGATGACGTCGTCCTTCGGAGCGGAGATCCTCGGACCGCGTCGCCGTCCGAGGCTAGGTCGGGCCTCGCCGAAGGTGTCGTCGATGCCGAGGGTGTTGCTGCCCCCTTCCAGCGTCAAGACCCGAGCCTGCAGGGTCAGAGTGTCTTGTAGCGTGTGCCTTCTGCAGCCGCCGAGGCTAGAATACACGCCCTCGCTGTGTTGTAAAGCTGCGTCTCCTTTCCTCTTGTTTCGAGTATCTGGACTTTTTTGTCGGTAACAGGGATGTTTGTGTGAGTGGGAGTTGCTTCTCGCGGAAGGTGATGAGTGAGGTATCCGTATCCCGGAGGCGTGGGAGTCCCTCGGCTCAGTCGGCCTTGCCGCTTACGCGTACTTTCACCCGTCCATGAGGCCCTGCCACCGACTCAGTCGAGAAGGCTCGAAGGATTGCTTCGGCAGAAGAACTTCCGAATCATGAAGACTTGTTCGGTCCGCGGAATCACTTTATCCGAACGCGAGTTACTTATCGCAGAAGGTGATGAGTGAGGTATCCGTATCCCGGAGGCATAGGAGTCCCTCGGCTCGGTCAGCCTTGGCTGCTTACGTGTACTCCGTCGTTTTCAGGATCCACTTTTCGAAGTAGTCAAAAAGCACGAAAGATATTCTGGCAGAAGAGACCTTTTTTCGAGGAAAATTTCGACGCAGAGGGGGTTACCCACCTTTTAGCCCCCGAGGGAGGGTCGGGCTTTGCCGAGGCGAGGCCGACCCTTCCTTGATGACTAAACTTTGCGTGGGTGCGAGGTATATGAACGACTTGAAAACATCTTAAGGGTAGAAGCGACGTAGCTGTTGGATGTTCCAAGCGTTGTCGTAGACCTCGCCTTGACTGTTGGCCAGCTTGTACGTTCCGGGCTTCAGAACTTTGGCGATGACGAATGGCCCCTCCCAGGGGGGCGTGAGCTTGTGCCTCCCTCGGGCGTCTTGCCGCAGCCGAAGCACCAGGTCGCCCACCTGGAGGTCTCGGGGTCGGACCCCTCGGGCGTGGTAGCGCCGCAGGGACTGCTGATACCGCGCCGAGTGTAGTAAGGCCTTGTCCCGAGCCTCTTCCAGCTGGTCCAGCGAGTCTTCTCGGCTAGCTTGGTTGCTTTGATCGTCGTAGGCCCTCGTTCTCGGGGAGCCGTATTCCAGGTCAGTGGGCAAGATGGCCTCGGCCCCGTAGACCAGGAAGAACGGCGTGAAACCCGTGGCCCGGCTTGGCGTCGTCCTCAGGCTCCAGACCACCGAGGGGAGTTCCTTCATCCATCGCTTGCCGAACTTGTTGAGGTCGTTGTAAATCCGAGGCTTGAGCCCTTGTAGAATCATGTCGTTGGCACGCTCTACTTGCCCATTCGACATGGGATGAGCTACGGCGGCCCAGTCCACCCGGATGTGGTGATCCTCGCAGAAGTCCAAGAATTTTCTGCCGGTGAACTGGGTGCCGTTGTCGGTGATGATGGAGTTCGGGACCCCGAAGCGATGGATGATGTTGGTGAAGAACGTCACCGCCTGCTCGGACCTGATGCTGTTCAGAGGTCGGACCTCGACCCACTTGGAGAATTTGTCGATGGCGACCAGCAGGTGCGTGTAGCCCCCGGGCGCCTTCAGCAAAGGGTCGACGAGGTCCAGACCCCACACATCGAAGGGCCAGGTGATGGGTATCGTCTGTAGAGCCTGAGCGGGCAGGTGGGTCTGCTTCGCATAGAATTGACACCCTTCGCAGGTGCGGACAATTCTAGTGGCGTCAGCCACCGCCGTTGGCCAGTAGAAGCCTTGCCGGAAAGCATTCCCGACGAGGGCTCGAGGCGCTGCGTGATGGCCGCAAGCCCCCGAGTGTATCTCTTGCAGGAGTTCCTGACCTTCGGCGATGGAGATGCATCGCTGGAGGATGCCCGAGGGACTGCGGTGGTAGAGCTCCTTCTCATCGCCCAGCAGGACGAACGACTTGGCGCGTCGCGCTATCCGCCGAGCCTCGGCTCGGTCGAGGGGTAGCTCTCCTTGGCGGAGATATTGCAGGTACGGGGTCTGGCAATTTCGATCAGGCGTGGCCCCGCTTCGCTCCTCCTCGATGCGCAATGCCTCGACCTCGGGGACCGAGGGTACCTCGGGTTGAGCTGAGGGTGCCTTGGGCCGTGCCGAGGGTACCTAGGGCTGGACCGAGGTCGCCTCGGGCTCGGGAGGGTCGTCGATCTTGACGGAGGGCTGATGCAGATCCCGGGAGAAGACGTCCGGGGGAACCGTTGTTCGCCCCGAGGCTATTTTTGCCAGCTCGTCCGCAGTCTCGTTGTAGCGCCGAGCGATGTGGTTAAACTCGAGCCCGTAGAACTTGTCTTCCAGGCGCCGAACCTCATCGCAGTAGGCCTCCATCTTCGAGTCGCGGCAGTGGGAGTTCTTCATGACTTGGTCGATGACGAGCTGCGAGTCGCCGCGAGCGTCGAGGCGTCGGACCCCTAGCTCGATGGCGATTCGCAATCCGTTGATCAGAGCTTCGTACTCAGCCACATTGTTGGACGCCGGGAAATGGAGGCGTAGCACATAGCGTAGGTGTTTACCGAGGGGTGAGACGAAGAGTAGGCCTGCGCCGGCTCCCGTCTTCATCAACGACCCGTCGAAAAACATGGTCCAGAGCTCCGGTTGGATCGGAGCCGTCGGTAGCTGGGTGTCGACCCATTCGGCTACGAAGTCCGCCAAGACCTGGGACTTGATGGCCTTCCGAGGCGCGAACGAGATGGTCTCGCCCATGATTTCCACCGCCCACTTCGCAATCCTGCCCGAGGCCTCTCGGCACTGGATGATCTCCCCCAGGGGGAAGGATGACACCACAGTTACCGGGTGAGACTCGAAGTAGTGTCGCAACTTCCGCCTCGTCAGGATCACTGCATACAACAACTTCTGAACTTGTGGGTAGCGGATCTTGGTTTCGGACAGTACCTCGCTGACGAAGTAAACCGGCTTCTCTGAACGGGCAATGCATGCCCCTCTTCTTGCCTCTCGACCACAATCGCGGCGCTAACCACCTGAGTGGTGGCGGCGACATAGACCAAGAGGGCTTCTCCATCGGCTGGGGGCACCAAGATAGGCGCCTTGGTGAGGAGCGCCTTCAGGTCCCCGAGAGCTTCCTCGGCCTCAAGGGTCCAAGTGAAGCACTCGGCCTTCCTTAAGAGGCGGTACAGAGGCAGGCCTCTTTCGCCGAGGCGCGAGATGAAGCGGCTCAGGGCCGCGAGACATCCCATGACCCTCTGTACACCTTTTAAGTCCTTGATGGGCCCCATGCTGGTGATGGCTGCGATCTTCTCCGGGTTGGCTTCGATGCCCCGCTCGGAGACGATGAACCCCAAGAGCATGCCCCGGGGCACCCCGAAGACACACTTCTCGGGATTGAGCTTGACGCCTTTTGCCTTGAAACACCGGAATGTCACTTCAAGGTCGGAGAGGAGGTCAGAAGCTTTCCTTGTCTTGACTACGATGTCATCGACGTAGGCCTCGACCGTGCGACCGATGTGTTCGCCGAACACATGGTTCATGCACCGCTGGTACGTCGCACCCGCATTCCTCAAACCGAACGGCATGGTGACATAGCAGTACATGCCGAAGGGCGTGATGAAAGAAGTCGCGGGCTGGTCGGACTCTTTCATCCTGATTTGATGATACCCTGAGTAGGCATCGAGGAAAGACAGGGTTTCACACCCAGCAGTGGAATCCACGATTTGATCGATGCGAGGCAGAGGGTAGGGAACCTTCGGACATGCTTTGTTGAGACCAGTGTAGTCTACACACATCCGCCATTTCCCCCCTTTCTTTCTCACAAGCACAGGGTTGGCGAGCCATTCGGGATGGAATACCTCTTTGATGAACCCGGCTGCCATTAGCTTGTGGATCTCCTCGCCTATCGCTCTGCGCTTCTCCTCGTCGAATCGGCGCAGAGGCTGCTTGACCGGTCGGGCTCCAGCCCGAATATCCAGCGAGTGCTCAGCGACATCCCTCGGTATGCCGGGCATGTCCGAGGGACTCCACGCGAAGACGTCGGTGTTCGCGCGGAGAAAGTCGACGAGCACTGCTTCCTATTTGGGCTCGAGCCCGGAACCGATCCGGATCTGCTTGGAGGTGTCGCCACTGGGGTCGAGGGGGACGGTTTTAGCCGTCTCCACTGGCTCGAAGTTGCCGGCATGACGCTTCACGTCTGGCACCTCTTTGGAGAGGCTCTCCAGGTCGGCGATGAGGGCCTCGGACTCGGCGAGGGCCTCGGCGTACTCCACGCACTCCACGTCGCATTCGAACGCGTGTTTGTACGTAGGGCCGACGGTGATGACCCCGTTGGGGCCCGGCATCTTGAGCTTCAGGTAGGTGTAGTTGGGGACGACCATGAACTTCGCGTAGCATGGCCTCCCCAGCACCGCGTGGTAGGTTCCTCGGAACCCGACCACCTCGAACGTCAGAGTCTCCCTTCGGAAGTTGGAGGGTGTTCCGAAATAGACAGGGAGGTCGAGTCGTCCGAGGGGCTGGACGCGCTTCCCGGGAATGATCCCGTGGAAGGGCGCAGCGCCTGCTCGGACGGAGGACAGATCGACGCGCAGGAGCCCGAGGGTCTCGGCGTAGATGATGTTGAGGCTGCTGCCCCCATCCATAAGGACCTTGGTGAGCCTGACGTCACCGATGACAGGGTCGACGACGAGCGGGTATTTCCCCGGGCTCGGCACGTGGTCGGGGTGATCAGCTTGGTCGAAGGTGATGGGCTTGTCGGACCAGTCTAGGTAGGCTGGCGCCGCCACCTTCACCGAACAGACCTCCCGGCGCTCTTGCTTGCGATGCCGAGCCGAGGCATTCGCCGCGTGCCCGCCGTAGATCATGAAGCAGTCGCGGACCTCGGGGAACTCTCCTGCTTGGTGATCTTCCTTCTTGTCGTCGTCGCGGGCCCTGCCACCCTCCGCGGGTGGGCCGGCCCTGTGGAAGTGGCGCCGAAGCATGACGCACTCCTCAAGGGTGTGCTTGACGGGCCCCTGATGATAGGGGCACGGCTCCTTGAGCATCTTGTCAAAGAGGTTGGCACCTCCGGGGGGCTTCCGAGGGTTCTTGTACTCGGTGGCGGCGACAAGGTCCGCGTCGGCGGCGTCGCGTTTCGCTTGCGACTTCTTCTTGCCTTTCTTCTTGGCACCGCACGGAGTAGACGCCTCGGGAGCATCTTCCGACGGGCGGCCCTGGGGCTGCTTGTCCTTTCGGAAGATAGCCTCGACCGCCTCCTGGCCAGAGGCAAACTTGGTGGCGATGTCCATCAGCTCGCTCGCCCTGGTGGGGGTCTTGCGACCCAACTTGCTCACCAGGTCGCGGCAGGTGGTGCCGGCAAGGAACGCGCCGATGACATCTGAGTCGGTGATGTTGGGCAGCTCGGTGCGCTGCTTCGAGAATCGCCGGATGTAGTCCCGAAGAGACTCTCCCGGCTGCTGTCGGCAGCTTCGGAGGTCCCAGGAATTCCTAGGGCGCACATACGTGCCCTGGAAATTTCCGGCGAAGGCTTGGACCAGGTCATCCCAGTTGGAGATCTGCCTCGGAGGCAGGTGCTCCAACCAGGCGCGAGCGGTGTCGGAGAGGAACAAGGGGAGGTTGCGGATGATGAGGTTGTCGTCATCTGTTCCACCCAGTTGGCAGGCCAGGCGGTAGTCCGCGAGCCACAATTCCGGCCTCGTTTCCCCCGAGTACTTTGTGATAGTAGTCGGGGGTCGGAACCGGGTCGGGAACGGTGCCCGCCGGATGGCCCGACTGAAGGCCTGCGGACCGGGTGGTTCGGGCGAGGGACTCCGATCCTCCCCGCTGTCGTAGCGTCCCCCACGCCTGGGGTGATAGCCTCGGCGCACCCTCTCGTCGAGGTGGGCTCGACGGTCGCGGTGATGGCGCTCGTTGCCGAGGTGGCCCGGGGCCGCAGGCGCGGTGTTGCGCGTGCGCCCGGTGTAGACCGAGGCTTCCCGCATGAATCGGGAGGTCGCGGCATGAGGTTCCGAGGGGTATCCTTGCCTTTGGGAGGCAGTGCTCTCGGCCCGTCGGACCGCGGCGCCTTCCAGGAGATTTTTGAGTTCTCCCTGGATTCGCCGACCCTCGGTGGTGGATGGCTCCGGCATCGCGCGGAGGAGCATCGCTGCTGTGGCCAGGTTCTGACTGACCCCACTGGATGCAGGTGGTGGCCTGACCCTGACGACATCGGCGACGCGGTGCTGGAGACCCTAGGGCAGGTGACGTATTTCTCCGGCCGGGGGTTGGCCCGCCCATGCCTGCCCGACGTCCCGGCGGATCAGCTCAAGCGCTCCTGCTCCCTCGTCGATCCTGGCCTGCGCCCCGCGGACTTGCTCAAGTTGTGGGTCGTAACCCCCCACCGGAATGGGGACCACAGCTAGCTCCCGCGGGATGTCAGCGCGAGGCACCGGCCCAGGGGGAGCACCGTCCTTCGGCATGCCGAGATGGTTGCCTTCGGAGGGACCCCCTAGATCGACGTGGAAACATTCGCGACTTGGGCCGCAGTTCTCGTCGTCGAGGCTACGGCTACCGTCGGAACAGTCGGAGAGGCAGTAGTCACATGCGGTCATGAAGTTCCGCATGGCACTGGGGTTGCCAAATCCAGAGAAATCCCAACAGATGTTGGGGTCGTCATCTTCCTCGGACCCAGAGGGCCCGTAGGTCGAGACGTCCGTCAGCCGGTCCCAAGGCGACCGCAAGCGAAACCCCAGAGGGTTTGTATTCGCCTCTACAAGGGCGCCCGCCAAAGCGAGATTGCTAGGCGGGTTGAGGCTGAGTACAAATGACGTAGGATGGGAATCGGTTGGTACCTTTTGGTCGTCGAGCGGCGATGAAGTCACGTCGAGGACTGACTGCATCGTCGCCTCCGGTACGAGGGCGACGTCCTGCAAGCTTTTCGCAAGCACGCTGGCGTCGTCCACTTGCTCGGGATTGGCGTGTCGCGGGGAGACGGCGCTCGCCTTCGTCTCAAACGCGAGGTCGACGCCCAACGCGCCCCCCGTTGGGGTGCTAGGGACGTCGACTCGCTCGACAGCCGACGAGGCGCGGCCTCCTGCTTGGCCTTGGTTGCCCCGCCTCCTCCTCCGTTGGCGGGGGAGAGGACGGGGCGAGCTCGAATGTTGTTCTTCCGCCACGCGGGGAAGACGTCGTCGATTCCGCCGCCGGCGGGCGGGCTGTCGGCCGCCATTGTCGTTGTCGCGCGGCGGTGGAAGGAGTGTCATGTCGTAGCTGCTGTCGAGGGACATGAACTCAAGACTCCCGAAACGGAGCACCGTCCCGGGTTGGAGAGGTTGTTGGAGACTGCCCATCTGGAGCTTGACGGGAAGCTGTTTGTCAACACGCAGCAGGCCCCTACCTGGCGCGCCAACTGTCGGCGTTTCGAGACCGGGGGGTCCCTCAGGCCGACGAGTGAGTGCCGCGTGCCCCAGCCCAGATGGGTCGAGCGCGTGGGCGAGCGCGAAGGGGAGAAAGGAGCGAGGCGGCCGGAGACCGGCGCGAGAGAGGTGGGAATCCCGCGGCCTTCGTGTTCGTCCCGCGCCCAGGTCGGGTGCGCTTGTAGTAGGGGGTTACAAGCGTCCACGCGGGTGAGGGAAGCGAGCGGCCCCAAGAGAGCGCCTGTCCCGTCCTCGTCCCGCGCGGCCAACCCTCTCTAAGAGGGCCCTGGTCCTTCCTTTTATAGACGCAAGGAGAGGATCCAGGTGTACAATGGGGGTGTAGCAGAGTGCTACGTGTCTAGCGAGGGAGAGCTAGTGCCCTGAGTACATGCCAATGTGGCAGCCGGAGAGATCTTGGAGCCCAACTAGTGTGATGTCGTGGCCGTCGGAGGAGCGGCGGAGCCTGGCGGAGGGACAGCTGTCGGAGCGGTTGTGTCCTTGCTGACGCCCTCCTGCTTCCGTAAGAGAGCTGAGAGCCGCCGTCGTCACAGGGCATGTGGGGCGCCATCATTGCCTATCTGGTGGAGACAGCTAGATGGGACACCGGTCTTGTTCTCTACGGCCCGAGTCAGCTCGGGGTAGGGTGATGATGGCGCTTCCTGTTGACGTGGCTGGCCTGTGCCCTAGGTTGGGCGACGTGGAGGCTCCTCCGAAGCCGAGGTCGAGTCTGTCTTCCATGGTCGAGGCCGAGTCCGAGCCCCTGGGTCGGGCGAGGCGGAGGTCGTCGGCAGAGGCCAGGGCGGTGTCCGAGCCCTGGGGTCGGGCGAAGCGGAGTTCGTCGTCTTCTGGGGCTGAGCCCGAGCCCGAGCCCTGGGGTCGGGCGAAGCGGAGTTCGTCGTCTTCCGGGTCTTAGCCCGAGTCCGAGCCCTGGGTCGGGCGGAGCGGAGTTCGCCGTCTTCCGGGTCTTAGCCCGAGTCCGAGCCCTGGGGTCGGGCGAAGCGGAGTTCGTCGTCTTCCGGGTCTTAGCCCGAGTCCGAGCCCTGGGTCGGGCGGAGCGGAGTTCGCCGTCTTCCGGGTCTTAGCCCGAGTCCGAGCCCTGGGTCGGGCGGAGCGGAGTTCGCCGTCTTCCGGGGCTGAGCCCGAGTCCGAGCCCTGGGTCGGGCGGAGCTTCCTATGGTGCCTTTGGCAGGGCCTGGCTTCCTGTCAGCATCACTCCGTCAAGTGGCGCTGCAGTCGGAGTGGCGCAGGTGGCGCTGTCCTTCTGTCAGACCGGTCAGTGGAGCGGCGAAGTGACGACAGCTCTGCCGGAGGGCGCGCGTCAGGATAAAGGTGTCAGGCCACCTTTGCGTTAAATGCTCCTGCGATTTGGCCGGTCGGTGCGGCGATTTAGTCAGGGTTGCTTCTTAGCGAAGGCAGGGCCTCGGGCGAGCCAAAGATGTGTCCGCCGTTGGAGGGGGGCCTCGGGCGAGACGGAAATCCTCCGGGGTCGGCTGCCCTTGTCCGAGGCTAGGCTTGGGCGAGGCGTGATCGAGTCGCTCGAATGGACTGATCCCTGACTTAATCGCACCCATCAGGCCTTTGCAGCTTTATGCTGATGGGGGTTACCAGCTGAGAATTAGGAGTCTTGAGGGTACCCCTAATTATGGTCCCCGACAATATCTTAATTCACTTTAATCCTTTTTATTATTAGATTACCCAAACTAGGCCGTAAGGGGAAATGGTCGGAAAAAACCCCTCACAGTTTTCACCCGCATAATTTTTTGTTCAGTCAGAATTGGTAAACGGGAAAGTCGGAAATGGATAACGACCGATAAATTCCGGTATATCGAAAACGGATAAATCCGAGCAAAATAGCTCAAAATTGATCGGAAAACGGTAAATGTAATCGGAAAGCTCACAATAAACAAATTCTAACCATACAGTTGTTAGTTCAAATCCACATACAAGTCTCATTCACAAAAGTACACAAAACACAATCTTGTCCACATATAATTGGTCATACACTCATACATGTCCACTCTTAAATTTTAACACGTAACACATAAGTCTTAAAACACGATTGTTCATTCACATCCACATACAAGTCTCAACCACACAAATACGCAATATATAGTCATGACCACAAATAAATGATCATACATGTTCATTGAAGTTTTAATCACATACTATATAAGTCTTAAACACACGATACATGAACTAGAAATCATGTGACATGTCGTCTGGATCATTTGATATATCTTCTATGACATCTGAAACCATAAACCCTAAACCACAACAGGTATAGTTCTTGCCTCCTTGATTGTTTTGTGGACCGAAAAAATACCGGATTTTCCTGAGAAATCCGAAAACGGACGGTAAATATGTCTCACCGTTTATTCTACCGTTTTCGTAATAACATATCTCGTTTTTGGTATATCCGAAAAAACCGAAAACGGCCGGAAAAAACCGGTAAACGGTACCGAATTTTACCGAGCATTTACATCCTTATGCCCATGTCCGTCTCGTTACGTTACTCGTAACCGTAGGCATGGACCGTATTGTAGCGGTACATACAATACGGACGGCCGTACGTGACATGATACGGGATGAGACGCATTGATTTCATTTCCATCCCGTGTATACGGACGGACAGTGGCAGGGGCAGGGGCAGTATCGTCCGCGCCGCCCCCGTCTACCCAACGTCGCCAGGGAGGGACGAGATGGTGGGTTGGATCTGGACTGGACTGGACGTGCAGCGATTCTCGTCCATCACCGGCTGGCTGGCACTTTGTCCCGACGCTCGCCGCCGATCCGTGTCCCTGCATGCCCCCGATCGATCGACCGTATGATTGCCCTGGGTAGCTAGCTGATCGGATGCGTGTATATGCGCAGCCGTGTTGGTCCGTCAGGCAGACGATGATACAACACGCGGGCGGGGCGGTGGCCCAACCGCCGCGGGCAGAGGTATCCGATTCCGACCCTTCCCCGCTGCTCGTGTAGGGCTGTCCTTTCCGACGATGATGCTACGTCCTACAGTTGGTTGGTCGCTCAAGTCGGCACACTACTGACTACTCCAATGTAGTCCTCCGGCATGTGGCTATTCCCAACCCGTCATTTCATGTTTTAATTTAATCTACAAAAATAGTACAATATATGTGATAACATATATGTATATGTGCATATCACTACTCGCATAATCAGTAAATAGTGATAAAACATGCACAAATACGAAAAATAGATAGTACCCTACGGAGGGACCGATACTCAAGGCATCAGTGGCTCCATTCACACGAGATATCTCGTCTGTATGTTCGATGTAGTCGTACAAAGTTGATGCAGAAAGATGTACGTTGTGCAGTCCTCGAACGGTCGCCGGAAGACGATCAACAGCACGCGTGGGAAGACAACGAAGAACAGGATGTAGATGAAGCGTTGTTGTGTCGAATGGATCACGCGAGCAGTTGCGAGTACGTTACCTAAAATTCTGATATCGCCCGCACAACTGTGCAAGTATATCTCTGCGGACGATGATTTCGAAGGCTTGCTCTCCTACTCTCTCTGTGCTCGCAGAAGGTAGGAATGTTGGGGACTTGTTCTCAAATGCTATGAATCAAGAACAAGGCAACATAAAATGTTAAATATCAAAGTCCTTCGTCCTTCAAATCATTATTTTCCTTCGGATATAACGAATTTAGGACGAAGGTCATGAAGGACATACCTTCATGATCATGATAAAAGATGAAGAACATTCAAACAAAGTACAGAAAGTAATATAATTTCTGTAAACATTATTATTATTCTATTTCCATTTATATTACTTGTGCAAACAATAATAAATTACAAATGTACCTTCGGCTTGAAGGAAAGAGAATACAGTCGTGACGCAATAGTGAATGCCAAGTCAGCGTGATTGTTCACCTATTTATAGGCACGGGTCGCAGCCCATGCAAAATTACATTAATGCCCTTTACATTTATCAATAACTCTATAGTAATTCTTCGAGGTCTAGTTTGACTTTTCATCTTTAAGTCGGTTTCCCCTTCCCGCCATGATGCCGAAGCTCTTCTGCACATAGCTTCGTGATCATCTTATCCTTCGTCGTGATCGTCGTCCCAGTCAAGCTTCGTCTTGACCATGCTTCTGTATACCCGCAACCTGATTTCGAAGATACCTGCTCGCATACTTAGAAAACATTGTCAAATCACGTTTTTGAGGACCTTCAGAAGCCGAAGGCCCCCAACAGTAGCCCCTCGCAATATTAATTTTGCTGTAATGATAAATTCATATTGCGATATGGACGAAGGCCTTAAGCCGAAGGTCCGAAAAAACACCTTCTCTTTGCTAGAATAGCAACAGTCTTTGACAAGTGGGACCCTCCAGTTTCCAACGCTCTGGGCGTATAAATAAGAGCTCATGCCGAGTTATTTGACACGCTCTCTTGCCAACTGTTTTTACTCACCCAACATTTAGCCTACGCGCAACAGCCTCTGCTCAGGCTTTTAAATTTTAAGGCTTCAGCGTTGAGAGCACTTTCTTAGCGTTTGCAAGGATGTCTGAAGATAACAAAGTTGTTGGTGGTTCGAAGCTGAGTCTTTCTGAGGAAATGCATCTGGGTTTTCTTCAATCTATGTCGAAGACTAATACAGAGAAGATCACTAAAGAAATTTTGGAAGGTTTATCTGAAGATACTGGTGACAGCGACAGCTATGATGTGGATAGTGGTGGTGAAGACTCCGAAGATCGACCTTTGCGACCAAGCCATGCGGTTTTCGGCAAATCAAGTATTGAAGAAAATCATCTTGTCAACATGAGGGGAAGATATTTCCGGGATTTGTCCGTTGTAAGGGCCGACGAAGGAGAGAAGACTTGTCCAACTCCTGAGGAAAATGAAGTCGTAGTATTCTGAAGCTTCTTGAAAGCTGGACTACGATTTCCCCTGAGCAGCTTTGTTGTAGAGGTGCTGAAGATATTTGAAATCTACCTTCACCAACTTACCCCCGAAGCAATCATAAGGATGAATATCTTCGTGTGGGCCGTGAGAAGCCAAGGCTTGGAACCTGATGCGAAAAGCTTCTGCAACATACACGAGTTGTTATACGAGACAAAACCCTGGGGTAAGGAACAATATCACAACAACTTTGGCTGCTACAGCTTCGGCTCCCGGTCTGGGTCAAGCTGCCCAGTGCCGACCTTTCGAAAGAGATGGCCTGGCGACTGGATGACGGAATGGTTTTACGTGAAGAATGACTTGAAATCTCGAGAAGATATAAAGAAGATCATTATGCGTCCCATCTGGCAACGCTTCGGCCTGCGGAGGCCGAAGGTGGAAATGAATGAAGCAGCCGAAGAATGCCAGAGAGCCTTCGGAGTTATTTGCTCTTTTATTGGGACGAGGGATCTGGTCCAAGAACACATTGCCTTCAGAGTATGGCCGCTTGCGGAGAAATGGGAAATGCCGCAAGAGACCATAAAAGAGACTGACGAAGGTGGACTAGTCAGGCTGAAGTACACATTTAAGTTTGGAGATAAATTCGTTGAGCCAGATGATGACTGGCTAAAAAGCATTGAAACTGTAAGTGATGAACTGCTTGGAGTATATTCAAAGGCCGAAGACACTGCATTGTCAGCAGCTTTCGGAGGCCGAAAAAAGAAAAGACTGAACCAGGTATTTGACGCAATTGGGTTCGTGTACCCCGACTACCATTATCCAGTGCGGGGTCAAAAAAGAAAGAACACTTCTTCTGCGAAAGAACCTGCTTCAGCCGCTCCTAGTGAGCCGGCGCCGAAGAGGAAAAGGGTAAAGGTTTTCACACACCGGCCATGTTACATTGAACTGGCCACAGTGCCTGAGTTCGCCGGTGAGACCTCTTCGGCCACCGAAGCTAAAGAACCAACCCTGTTGTTAGAAATCAAAGAGTTGGCCGAAGTGCCAGCAACAGAAAAATTGGAAGAACCAAAAACTCTGCTGCCAGAAATCAAAGGGCTGGCCGAAGTGCCAGCAATAGAAAAAATGGAAGAACCAAGGACTTAAAAAGCAAAAACATCAGAGGTTTTAAGTCCTTCAGCAAAGATTGAGACAGGAAAAGGCCAGAAAGGTCCAACCGTAACCCCAAAAAGAAAAAGAATGGTTAATGTATTAGATGTTTTAGAGACAATTAAATCTTCGAGCATAACTCCAAAGAAAACTGTTGAAACTTCTGAAGTGTCTACTGAAGCCGTTGGTGCTGAAGCTTCGAAGCAACAATTTGAAACTGAAGCTGGGCCTTCAGAGCCAGCCAAGGTAAAACCTTTTGAAACCAAAGAAACGAACATTGCAGAGGCAACCGAAAAAATAAAAATACCAGAGCCAATTTTGGTTGAAGAAACTGACACTGGTGCCCCCAAAGCACCTTCCAAAATATACGATTATATTGTACGGCACGCTTCGGGGAAGAAATTGTCCGAAGAAGAAATTTTTGAAGCTAATCACTATGCCAGAGAATTGAAATATCCGAAGGGGGCACTAGTGTTCAATGGGACGGACGAATATGACTTCCTATACTGCCTCCCGGAACAAAGAATTATCCGTCTGCCGGGAGATGGTCAGAAGCATGGGGTTTCCGAAGCTTGAAGCTGGATTATGCGCTATGACGAAGGAGGATCTTGCAGATAGCCTTGCATATAATAGCCTTAAGGTATGAGAACTGCGTGTTTGGAAATTTTATAATTTGCAACTCATTCTTTTATTCTTATACCAACTCTTTTTCATATAGGGTTTAATACTAAGCAACACGTTAAGGGCGCAAAAGAATGCCGAAGACGAGAGCTATGAAATTGCTTTCAACAACTTACGATCAGAGGTTATTAAATTGAGAAACGAAGCTCTGGAAAAGGATAAAATTCTGGTTACATTGGTGGACAAGATAAAAGAAGATGAAGCTGCCTCAAGGGCCCAGACTGAAACCCAAAAGCGC
The DNA here is from genome assembly GCF_902167145.1 of Zea mays. NCBI lineage: Eukaryota > Viridiplantae > Streptophyta > Magnoliopsida > Poales > Poaceae > Zea > Zea mays. The sequence continues at coordinate 206,974,691 of NC_050099.1, read as the reverse complement.
GAAATTAAAGATCTCCAGAAACAGCTAGCTAGAGCTAAAGAAGAACGTATACTTGAAGAGACAAAACGAGAGCTTAGTGATCAATGGGCCGATCATTTGGAAATAAATGTTAAAGAGCTTCGTGCATCCCAGAGAAAATGCTATGTTGAATCCATAGAATGTGTTAAGAAGATAAAATTCAGCTTCGCCAACGTTGGCGCATTTTCTAGCGAAGAGAATTTCTCAAGGGGCAATCATGAAGGTCCGATTAAATGGATCAGTCACGAAGCTGAGGCCTTCGAGGAAATTCTGAATGGCCGCGGTGACATATGTGCTTTTTCGGGTGCTAGAGGAATTGCTACTGTTTTGGAGAGGAAAGGTTGCGAGCATGTAAAATCCTTAGCGCAGTCCGAAGCTACTTTGTCCTCCGAAGACATTAAAGACCCCTCAGCCGAAGCAAGCATGGTTGGCGGAAAATTCTTCACCGACATCTGGGACAACGGCGGCCGAGAAATGGCGCAAGAAAATATTCAAAAGAGTGAAAAAGGCATCCACGATGCTAGAAAAGTAGCAGAAGCTGCCGAGAAAAGTACAGAGCCCGAAGGGCAAATAGGTATTAATTAGTGGTTTTTTATTATGTTGTAATTTTTAATTCCAGACTTTGTTCGCGGTTTGTAATAGTAATATAGTCGTATCTTCTCTTCCCTCAGAACCTGCTGAGGCATCTTCGGGCCCCCACCCGAAGGGGGACGATGAAATTAGAAAAATGGCCGAAGCCATTATGGACAAGGTTGTCGACCAGCTATTGAATGAAGCTGCAGAAATAGTTCTTAAGGAGGATTAAATGCTATTGTAGAAATATTTGGAACGTAACATGTGTAATGCATTGTACCTTTGAATGTAATATATAATCTATTTATAGTTTAATTCTTTACGATGCATGAAATTTTGCATACATACCATTTTTTGAGCCTTCAGCGAAAAAACACCTTCCCTTCTTTTCATGCTTCGTGAAGAAAATCTTTTCTATATCACAAGAATTTGCTTACTTCTCTGATGAAGAATATCCAAGCTTCGTGAAATATTCTCCGAAGCTATAAAAAAGTTTTGTGTTGCCTCTCTAATGAAGCTACACTTCGTCTCGATTTATCTTGTGCCTTAGCACGATTTTCTCTTTTCCAAAATATTCTCCGAGAATCAACATTGTATCCCCTTCTTGTTCCACATGCAATATGCTGTATGATGCTTATGTTATGCAGAATGATGTGATGATGTTATGTTATGCAAAATGATATTTGTGCCGCAGATACATATCCCTGTAATAGAGCACACACACTTTTTATATCAGCGCTGACTTTTCGCTGTAAGCCTCCCTTAGGAGCTTCTTCGCCTTTTACTTTCAGCGGAATCAGCGTTTATTTTTCGCTGTAAGCCTCCCTTAGGAGCTTCTTCGCCTTTTACTTTCAGCGGAATCAGCATTTATTTTTCGCTGTAAGCCTCCCTTAGGAGCTTCTTCGCCTTTTACTTTCGGCGGAATCAGCGCTGACTTTTCGCTGTAGGTTCAGAAAACTTACACTGCGCTCCCTTAGGAACGATTTTTTACTGTTTCGAACAATTTGTACTGTGCCCGTTAGAACAAATTTTTGATAATACAAAGGTCCTTCATGCCACCATAAATTCGTATGCTTCGGCAACTCAAGCCTATGGAAAAGACATATTTTTATTATGGTAAAAGACGAAAGTGTTACAAAAAATTGAAAAACGATAAAAGACACTTGAACTCCTCATAATTGTTCCTTATTAACAGAAAGGTAATACAGAATGTAAAAATGCGAAAAAACTGCTGTTGATGGTAGGATATTTATCAATAAATGTGTTTCGACTCTGGCACAGTGCTATTGACTGTGCGAGCTTTGGACTCCTCTCTGAAGTCCCTCTGAAGGTGATTGTGCTGACTCCCTTCTGGCTGATGTCCTCGCTGCGTCGGCGGTGGCGGTGGAGGCTGCTGCCAAGATGCTTGGGGTTGGCTTGCCGAGGCAACAGAAGCTGCAGGGTGGTTGCCTACATATTCTAGAATATAAGGCGAATGATACGAAGCAGTATGCATGACCTGCTTCGGCTGACTTTGTTGCGCTGCTGCTTCTGCTATCTCCTTCTGCTTCTGGATGGTAACGTGGCACATCCTGGTGGTATGGCCCTTGTCTTCACCATAGAATAGGCAGTAAATTTTTCTTGGCTGATCTCCAAACCTTCCCCCGAAGCCCCTGGCGCCTCTGCCCCTTGGCGCTGGCGGCCGAAAAGAACTTTGCTGCTGCCCCGAAGCTTGTGAAGAGTATTGTGGCCTTTGCTGCTGGCTCCCTCGATCATCAGTTTGAGTAGAGTTATGAATTGACCTAACGTGCCTCGGGTGAAATCTTCCTCCGAAGCCCCTGGTCATCTCAGAGAACTTGAATGCTTCCTCCCTTCTTTGGCGGAAGTCATTGTCAGCTCGAATGTATTCGTCCATCTTCTGGAGCAGCTTCTCCAACGTTTGTGGTAGCTTCCTAGCAAAGTACTGCGCTGAAGGTCCCGGTCGAAGCCCCTTAATCATGGCCTCAATGACAATTTCATTGGGCACTGTTGGCGCCTGTGCCCTCAGACGCAGAAACCTTCAGACATACGCCTAAAGGTATTCTTCGTGATCCTGAGTACACTGGAATAGAGCCTGGGCGGTGACTGACTTTGTCTGAAATCCTTGGAAGCTGGTTATCAACATATCCTTCAGCTTTTGCCATGAGGTGATTGTCCCTGGCCGAAGAGAAGAGTACCAAGTCTGAGCGACACTCTTGACGGCCATGACAAAAGACTTTGCCATGACTGCCGTATTGCCACCGTACGAAGATATGGTTGCCTCATAGCTCATCAAGAATTGCTTCGGGTCTGAATGACCGTCATACATGGGGAGCTGAGGTGGCTTGTAAGACTGGGGCCATGGTGTAGCTTGTAATTCTGTTGACAAAGGAGAAGCATCATCAAAAGCAAAATTTCCATGGTGGAAATCTTCATACCAGTCTTCTTCATTGTAGAAACCCTCCTGATGGAGCTCTCTGCGCTGAGGCCTTCGGCTCTGGTCATCTTGAACAAGATGACGAACCTCTTCCGACGCTTCGTCTATCTGCCTCTGAAGGTCAGCTAGACGGGCCATCTTCTCCTTCTTCCGTTGAACTTGTTGCTGAAGCATTTCCAGGTTTTGGATTTCCTGGTCCAAGTCGTCCTCCGGAGGCGGTGGACTGGTAGCCTTCCTCTTTTGACTTCGGGCCTCCCTGAGAGAAAGGACGTCTTGATTGGGATCCAGCGGCTGTAGAGTACCAGCCCCTGTCGCTGAAGCTTTTTTCGGCGGCATGACGAAGGTGATGCTTGCCGAAAGTGTTCAAGACTCAAAAAATGGAAGTGAGTTCACCGGAGGTGGGCGCCAATGTTGGGGACTTGTTCTCAAATGCTATGAATCAAGAACAAGGCAACATAAAATGTTAAATATCAAAGCCCTTCGTCCTTCAAATCATTATTTCCCTTCAGATATAACGAATTTAGGACGAAGGTCATGAATGACATACCTTCATGATCATGATAAAAGATGAAGAACATTCAAACAAAGTACAGAAAGTAATATAATTTCTGTAAACATTATTATTATTCTATTTCCATTTATATTACTTGTGCAAACAATAATATATTACAAATGTACCTTCGGCTTGAAGGAAAGAGAATACAGTCGTGACGCAATAGTGAATGCCAAGTCAGCGTGAACAGTACGGGAGTACTGTTCACCTATTTATAGGCACGGGTCGCAGCCCATGCAAAATTACATTAATTCCCTTTACATTTATCAATAACTCTATAGTAATTCTTCGAGGTCTAGTTTGACTTTTCATCTTTAAGTCGGTTTCCCCTTCCCGCCATGATGCCGAAGCTCTTCTGCACATAGCTTCGTGATCATCTTATCCTTCGTCGTGATCGTCGTCCCAGTCAAGCTTCGTCTTGACCATGCTTCTGTATACCCGCAACCTGATTCCGAAGATACCTGCTCGCATACTTAGAAAACATTGTCAAATCACATTTTTGAGGAACTTCAGAAGCCGAAGGCCCCCAACAGTAGGATGGGGAATTGATGTTTGCAACACGTGTGAGAGATCGCGCGTAACCGAAAGAGGGTCCTCCCTCTCCATTATTATAGGCAGTCAGAAGGAAGGAGAAGGACAGCGGACAGAAACGGACACGCCATTAGAACTAGAAACCGACAAGTACCTGACTGGCCGTTACCAGCAAGAAGACAGGAAATCGACGGTCGTCGTGACGGTCATCACTCTAAACAAAATGTGCAACAGTTTAAAAGGAATATTCGGACCAAGGTCCGATCTACCACGAGCCACAGCCCGGCCGGCGGCAGCGCGTATGGCCAGGGGCGGACTCAGAACAAAATGAGAGTGAGGGCACACTTACGAAGATAAACATTAAAACACCGAAGCAGGGGCATCTAAGTTGAAATAAGTAGGGGACCTTATAGTGAAAATCTAATCTCTACTACTTGCACTAAATAAATGAGCGAGGGCCTGTGCCCTCACTCCCCTATACCTAGGTCTGCCCCTGCGTATGGCTAGTCCCAACCCTCCACGTCATCCAGTTTCTATAGTATTAATTGAGCTAGTTAACCAAACCGTTTTCATGAAAAAAATCGCTACCCAACGGTAACGGTTTACCGGTGATAAACCGCCAAAAACCGGTGAAAAACGACCGGTTTGGCCAATTTAAATCAAACCAATTTTAAAATGGTTTTCCAAGCAGTAAACATCCAAAAACCGGTGGTAACCGCCAAAAACCGCTGGTAAACCGGTCACACGATCAGATTTTTTGCATTTTACAGAGAAAAAATGAAAAAAAGTTGTCAGGGTTCATTTGTAATTTGCTAAATTCACATTGTACAGTAAATAATAATTGATCCACACAACATGTCTTCAACAAAATGACATACAACATACATATGCAACCACAAAACTCTAGTTCTCATGCAACAAACAACCAGCGAACTCCACAATACTCTAATACTAATTCTTTTATAGTTCTCCAACGACATATAGGTTGACTTGTTTCACAATACTCACGTATTCAGCTCGAGTCATAGTGATAGTACTCAGGCATGTTGGAAGGATCGTGATATGGTCCCTTATCCCACTCCCCCTGCACCATATGATCTAACATTACCTCCCCCATCACCATGGTTGTCATCGTCTCCATAATGACATGCACTAGGGTCGGTTGTGCTATCATCAATGTCTTTATCCTCTTCTTCTTCGATTTGATCGGTGAATGTGACCCTTTTTTCCTTTCCTTTCTGATGGACTGTTGGGGCGAAGGGGAACACGCTACCCTTCGCTCGATGACTTCGTCGCCTCCTCACTCCGACGAAGACTTCATCCATAGAACATGCCCGGACAAGCCGAAGGCGTCGATTGGATGAAGACCGGCGCGGTCCCCCTTTGTCCTCTCTGTTGCAAGAAGAAGGTTCTGTCGAAGTCTACAAGTCCCACGTCGTCACCGCCCCAGGAGGCCCATGCAGGATTCGGTCCACGTTAACGGGCCCCGCGAGGATAAGCGTATTACGGGTCGTGTTTGTAATAGCCTTTACTGTAATGACTGTCTGTAACCTCCCCTCGTGTGAATATTCTGGGGATAAACCGGGTACTCGAGGGCATAAACGTATTTGACAAGGGACGGGTGGCCACTCGAGTGCCTATAAATACCCCCGTACAGTGCCCTCACAGGGATAGATTAACAAAGCTCTTGCCATCCCACAACAAACTTTACAAATACTCTTTCCACTTTCCCGTTGGATCTACTTGCCCGGTAAAGCAAGTTCCAACATCTGGCGCCCACCGTTCGTGCTACGAAAAACTACCCACGATGGCCCCCAAACGAGCTAGTTCGAAGGCAGCCCCATCCATCGACGAAGCAGCGAAGGCAGCGCTACTGACGGAGAAAAAAGGCAAGGCCCTCGGACAACACCCCCCAAGAGGCCTTCAAAGATGAAGCTGTCAGCAAAAGACATCGCCAAGACCATCCCACCCCCGAAGGCACCCTACGCACCTACAGCTCCGGAGGCATACCGCAAGCACCACCACCAGGTTTCGCTCCACCAGAGGGCGAAGACACAATAGAAGACGACGAAGTCATCGGTATCTCAGCCGAAGACTAGCTACAGTTGCGGGCCCTGCGCATCAAGAACCACAACCTCTAAAGGCAGAAAGAAATCCTCGAGGCCAAGCGCCAACGTGTCACCGTGTAGGCCAAGGTGCACCAGATGATACAAGACGAGGAGCAGAGAGCTCGGGAGCTAGAGCAAGAAATCGCGCTCATGCAGGGCGAGGGCCAGTACAATCTACAGCATGAACTACCGCTCCATCAGCGCGTCCAAGCCGGAGACCCATCCATACCACATCGCGACCCTTTCATTCCGCATGCCACAGCTTTCCAAGGGATCAATTACCTCGATGAGAGAAGCCCCTTGGCTCCGCAGCTCCAAGCATCGCCTTGGCCCGCCAACTTCAGGGCTGGCACCTACCCCAAATACAACGACAGTACTGACCCGGCACAATACATCATGAGTTACCAGGTTGTCGTCGCATCGTCAGGAGGGGACGATGCCACAATGGCCAAATCTTTCATCATCGCGCTCGAAGGCCCGGCCTTGACTTGGTACACCAGGTTACCGCCACTATCCATTGAATCCTGGAAAGGACTCCGCGACAAGTTCCTGCTCAATTTTCAAGGGTACTAACCTGATACCGATGCCCTGGCCGAGTTATCCCTCTGCAAGCAGCAAGAGAAGGAAACCCTTCGCGAGTACTATAGAAAATTCCTGACACTCAAGTCGCAACTGCCATCGGTCAATGACCACATCGCGATCCATTACGCCATGAGTAGCCTTCGGGCTGGCGTCCTGTAACATCCCAAAATTTAACCCGAGGTTTGGAACCCTAATCTCCTAACCCCCCCTAATCACTCCACAGACTCCACCTCATAGGACATCTCATCATATGCATACACTATGATTGTTAGAAGCACCTCACATAGAATATTTTTAGCACCTAAGATTATTTAGCTAATTATTTGTTCAAAAGAAAAAAGGAGATAAAAGAAATAGAAATAAGAAGTAGAAATAAGAAATAGAAAATAGAAAAAGAAAAAGGAAAAACCTCCCCCCCTCGGTTGGGCCATTTCCGGCCCAACTCTCTCCCGCGCGCCTCGCCCCTGTCCGGCCCATGCGGCCCGTTCCCCCCGCGCGCCCGCCCGCGCTGGCGTCGTACCCCCTCTCCCGCTGCCAGCCCGGCCCCACCCGTCAGTCGCTCTCATCCTCGATCTCTCTCTCTGGCAAGCGGGCCCCGCTTGTCAGCGCCTTCCTCGCGCCCGTGACCGGGCTAGCGACGCGATTGCCGCCGGCCACTGCCCGCCCCGTCGCCTCGCCATTATCGCGCTCACCAGCTCGGTTTGGCGCCTTGCGTCTGCCCGAGCCATCCCGTCGCCACCACTGTGCGTCACCATCCCCGCCGTGGCAAGCTCGCCGGTGCTCGCCACCTCTCGCCCTCTTCCCCGCCCCGGGCACCTATAAAAGGACCGCCTGAGTTCCCTCCTTCTCCACACCGGCCTCGGCCACTCCCTCTTCCCTTCCCCGAGCTCAATTGAGCCAGCGTCGCCGCACCCTTCCTCCGCTTCGGTGAGTCCCGCCTCCCCCTCTCCATTGAATTCTAGTCAAATTGTTGTAGCTCTTGAGCTTCACCATGTCCTCGCGAGCACAACGCACCTACCCCCTTCTCCTATTGCGCCCAGCAGCCTCACCGGTGATCTCCCCCGCCGCGGGCGCCCGCCACCTCACCGTGGACCGGCCATCCCAAGCGCTCTCCGGCCAAATTGGCCCTACCACCGTGATCCCCTACCCCCACCAGTGCCTTGCCAACACTCCATCATCACAGAACCGGGACCCCCGGCGGTCGGGCCCGACCGGTTCGCCCCCTGTCACCCCCTCCTAGCGTCGTCAGCCTCCCCCTCCCTCTGGCACGTGGGCCCGTGCCCACGACGCCGTCCCCGCGTTGTTCCCCTGCTGGCGGGCCAAGTGGGCCGCCTGCCCACGCGGTCGCGCGTGCCCGTGCTCGGCTGGGCCGAAATCCCCCCGGCCCAGCTAGCTGAGGAAATCTCTTTTCTTTTTCCTTTTTCCTTTCCTATTTTTATATATATGTATATATATTGATATTTTATGCACCAAAAATAGTCTAAATAAAATTTAGGGCACAAAATAATAATGTCTAAAATTGGCACACCCCACCAAGTCACCATGATTGATGTACTATTCATTATCTATTTTTGCTAGAAGAAGAGGGATCCGATCCTCCGGAATTTGTAGCTCCGGAAGAAGGGCAGGAACCCGACCCCTCCGAAATAGATCTTTTGTGCCAAGAGAACTTCGACGAAGGCAAGTCCATTCTTCCCTTGATGCATAAATTACCTATTCCTTCTACCACTACCTAAGCCGGGATTACAGGATGGATCTTTTGCATTGTGAGTAGAGAGATAGCCCGCATTAACAGACATCTTTTTGAGTACAAAATGTGGGATGGGAAAAAGGGCAGTGTTTTTACTAAACGATGTTTTCGAAAAAGTGTATGATGAAGAGTATTCACCCTCATCACCTTGTGAGTGGGATGATCAGGGACTCCCTGGTTTAGGGGAGGGCCTAAGGTGATGGCTCAACTGGTTTAGGTGTGAGCAGAAGGATTGTCCCCTCATATAAGGACCGGTTTGTCATCCTTCACTACCTGTACTCATGATAAGTACAACCACTCGAGACTGTATGGGCAGTCACTCAATCTGAACTCGTACGGTCCAAACCCCAGGGTTATGAAGGATGGGGAGCACCGAGAGGATAAGGAGGGGGAATGTTTTGTCCGGTTTGGACATGGCGGTGGCCTGACTCCTTCCGGTATAATCGTTAAGGTAAGGACGTGCGAGGAAATAAAGAGATTCGGCATTCGGGTCTCACGACGGTGAGATCACAGAAACCAGACTAGTGGGTAAAGTGTACCCCTCTGCGCAGAGTTCAAACCTATTCGAATAGTTTGTGTCCACTGGAATGGATGAGTCTGGTGTGGTATGACAATTAGTGTTTTACAACCTCCGGGAACAGGGAAATGTGTGAGTGGGTGTGTTTTTGGAAATGAAAACGATGCCACGGGAGCAGGAAGCTCAGTGGTGGTTGAGTGTGAAAAAGTGCTATTTTCTTCTTTGGGAAAAACCATAAAAATTGTCGTTCTCTGAGAAAAAGAAGAGTGGCTTCAACTCCACCATATAAAGCATGTATTATATAGGTCCCTTTCTCTTTACGGGAGAGGGATGGGCTTGCGGAATACCTAGTGTATTCACCCAGATTTATTTATGTTTTTCAGCAGCTGAAGACTTCTTTTCTGCTATGCTTGATTAAGGGGGCTGTGTCTGCACCCAGTTTCTGCCTGTGGCTTGGGCTAGTTTATCTTCTACTACGCTTTGTAATTCTGGCTCTCCCTCGAGCTTGTACTCTGGTATTGTAATAACTATTATTCGAACTCTATACTATTTGAAGTAAGGAATGTGGTTACTAGCCTCCTGGGACCAGTATTGTATCACATTTGAGTCCCAAAGGACCGGGATGCTTCACGTCCTGTACAGTCACTGCATTAGGGACCCACCCAAAAATCTCCAAGAGCTATATCAACTATTTGAGAAGTATGCCAAGTCCGAAGAGCTACATCAATGAAAGGTTGAATCTCAAAGGAAGCCTAAGGACCCTCCACAGTCCAGCAGAACTGGACCAGGCCTTCGCAGCCAGATTCCGGACGTGACAGCCACAGTCACCAACAGGTTCACAACATAGCCATTAGCACCCAACCAGAGAAACTACTCGCCGTCAGGAATACCCTCCCCAAGGCCGCGACAATGGCACCAGAGGGAGAGGCCGAGGACAGACGCAGCAGCCGCGCAAATTCTACTATCTGTTTCATGGCGAGGACTGCACGCACCCAGCAAGGGATTGTCCAGAAACAAAGGTCACCAGGGATAGAATGTCCAGAGCACAACCAGCCGACAACCAGAGGGTCGTCGCGCACACATACCACCACCAACAACAACAACCCTACAACAACGAGCAACTCCAGCATCCACCCAACCACGCGTACCACCACCGCCTCCGCATCACCCAAATCCACAACACCATAACCACCCCCAAGCAGGAAGACTTTGCCGAACAACCATATCGCGGATTCATCCACATGATCACCGGAGGGTCCAACGTGGACTTCGAAACGAAGCGGCCGAAAAGGGACCACTACCGAAGTGTGAACCACGTCGCCCTCACCGGCCCAGTGGTACAAACAAGGTGGTCTCATGTACCACTCACCTTCGACGTCAGAGACGTTGATCTGCGCAGCGCCCCTCACGTCGATGCCATGGTGATCAACTGCAGTGTAGCAGGCTGGGACCTAAATAAAGTCCTGGTCGATAACGGTAGTCAAGCTGACATCATCTTCCTGCACGCCTTCGATCGCATGGGCATAAGCCACAGCTTACTGAAACCTTCGGACAACCCCCTATATGGCTTCGGCGGCAAGGGCACCTTCCCCGTCGGTAAGATAGAGCTACCCCTATCATTTGGTGTAGCACCCAATGCACAAAGTGAGCAGGTCACTTTTGACATCGTCGACATGGTATACCCATACAACACCATAATGGGCTGGGGCTCCATCAACAAGTTTGAAGCGGCCATTCATGGACTCTACCTCTGCATGAAAATCCCAGGTCCGCAAGGCGTGATCACAGTTTATGGCAACTAGCAGACTGAACACAATATTGAAAGGGACTTCGTCCTAGGGCAACACAACGTACACTGCCTCACGGCACAGCGCGAAGGTTTTGAAGGGACCCGCCCAGTCGCCGACAAAAAAAGAAAAGTGATAGTCGCCTAGAGGGGGGGGGGTGAATAGGGCGAAACTGAAATTTACAAATATAAACACAACTACAAGCCGGGTTAGCGTTAGAAATAAAATCGAGTCCGCGAGAGAGGGCGCAAAACAAATCACAAGCAAATGAAGTGAGTGACACGCGGATTTGTTTTACCGAGGTTCGGTTCTTGCAAACCTACTCCCCGTTGAGGAGGCCACAAAGGCCGGGTCTCTTTCAACCCTTCCCTCTCTCAAACGGTCCCCGGACCGAGTGAGCTTTCTCTTCTCAATCAAACGGGAACAAACTTCCCCGCAAGGACCACCACACAATTGGTGTCTCTTGCCTTGGTTACAATTGAGTTGAACGTAAGAAAGATTGAAAGAAAGCACGATTGCAAAAGCCAAGCGACAAGAGCGACAAATAACACACGGATCACTTTCTCTCTCAAGTCACTAATCACTAATGATCTCTTTTCTTAATTGTGAAACTTGGAGAGATGGAGGCTTTGAATGTGTCTTAGAATGGATTGCTAGCTCTTGTATTGAATGTTGAAGGTTGGAATGCTTGGATCAAGTGAATGGAGGTGGTTGGGGTTGTATTTATAGCCACCAACCACTTCCTAGCCGTTGCTCCATTCTGCTGAGCGCGGACGGTCCGCCCGCCTGGTCCGGACGGTCCGCCCCTGTAGATCAACGGCTGAAAACGCAACGGTCAGCAGTAACGGCTATATCAACGGCTATATTGCATTTAATGCGACGTCAGATGTCAGATAAAGCCAGTCGCGGACGGTCCGCCCGCCTGGCCCGGACGGTCCGCGAGGCCGCTAAAATTCATTTCTCTGAACCCGTCACCTTCGGGTTTTTCGGTTTCTTGCCTACCGGACGGTCCGCGCTAGAGGCCGGACGGTCCGCACGAGGGCCCGGACGGTCCTTGCTTTTCCTCCGGACGGTCCGTAGTGGACACTTGTATTTTTGCATTGGTTCTGTCCGAAGGGTATCCTGGTGTCGCAGACGGTCCGCCGTAGAGGACCGGACGGTCCGCGCTTGGCCTGTTTTTCCAAAAAGCTTCTCCTGTCCGGAATACTCTACGGTATTCCGGACAGTCGATTTAGTATAGTTATAGATGAACCTTTGGCACCTGTAGAACATATAATCTAGAGCAAACTAGTTAGTCCAATTGTTTGTGTTGGGCGATTCAACCACCAAAATTTATTAGGGACAATGTGTAAGCCTAATTCCCTTTCAATCTCCCCCTTTTTGGTGATTGATGCCAACACAAACCAAAGCAAATATAGAAGTGCATAATTGAACTAGTTTGCATAATGTAAGTGCAAAGGTTGCTTGGAATTGAGCTGTTTCTTCTCTTGTTAACATTTTGGACCTCGCTTACACCACATGTTTTGTTTTTGCAAACTATTTTGTAAATCCTTTTCAAAGTTCTTTTGCAAATAGCCAAAGGTAATTGAATAAGATTTTGCAAAGCATTTTCAAGATTTGAAATTTTCTCCCCCTGTTTCAAATGCTTTTCCTTTGACTAAACAAAGCTCCCCCTAAATGAGATCCTCCTCTTAGTGTTCAAGAGGGTTTTGATATATCATTTTTGAAATACTACTTTCTCCCCCTTTTGAACACAATAGGATACCAATTGATAATATTCTTGAAAATACGAAGTTTTTTTTTGAAATTGGTGGTGGTGCGGTCCTTTTGCTTTGGGCTCATACTTTCTCCCCCTTTGGCATGAATCGCCAAAAATGGAATCATTAGAGCCCTCGAAGTGCTTTCTTCCCCTTTGGTCATAAATAAATGAGTTAAGATTATACCAAAGATGGAGTCCTTTTGCTTGGAGTGACAGCGAAGGATGAGTTACGTAGTGGAAGCCTTTGTCTTCGCCGAAGACTCCAAATTCCCTTTCAATACACCTATGACTTGGTTTGAACTAGACTTGAAAACACATTAGTCATAGCATATGAAAGAGACATGATCAAAGGTATATAAATGAGCTATATGTGCAAGTCAACAAAAGAAATTCCTAGAATCAAGAATGTTTAGCTCATGCCTAAGTTTATTAAAAGTTTGTTCATCAAGAGGCTTGGTAAAGATATCGGCTAATTGATCTTTAGTATTAATGTAAGAAATCTCGATATCTCCCTTTTGTTGGTGATCCCTAAGAAAATGATACCGAATGGCTATGTGTTTAGTGCGGCTATGCTCGACGGGATTATCCGCCATCTTGATTGCACTCTCATTATCACATAGCAAAGGGACTTTAGTTAATTTGCAACCGTAGTCCCGCAGGGTTTGCCTCATCCACAACAATTGCGCGCAACAATGACCTGCGGCAATGTACTCGGCTTCGGCGGTGTAAAGAGCGACCGAATTTTGCTTCTTTGAAGCCCAAGACACCAAGGATCATCCCAAGAACTGGCAAGTCCCCGATGTGCTCTTCCTATTGATTTTGCACCCCGCCCAATCGGCATCCGAATAACCAATCAAATCAAATGTGGATCCCCTAGGATACCAAATCCCAAACTTAGGAGTATAAGCCAAATATCTCAAGATTCGTTTTACGGCCGTAAGGTGAGCTTCCTTAGGGTCGGCTTGGAATCTTGCACACATGCATACGGAAAGCATAATATCCGGTCGAGATGCACATAAATAGAGTAAAGAGCCTATCATCGACCGGTATACCTTTTGATCTACGGACTTACCTCCCGTGTCGAGGTCGAGATGCCCATTAGTTCCCATGGGTGTCTTGATGGGTTTGGCATCCTTCATTCCAAACTTGCTTAGAATATCTTGAGTGTACTTGGTTTGGCTTAGGAAGGTGCCCTCTTGGAGTTGCTTTACTTGAAATCCTAAGAAATACTTCAACTCCCCCATCATAGACATCTCGAATTTTTGTGTCATGATCCTACTAAACTCTTCACATGTAGACTCGTTAGTAGACCCAAATATAATATCATCAACATAAATTTGGCATACAAACAAGTCATTTTCAAGAGTTTTGGTAAAGAGCGTAGGATCGGCCTTTCCGACTTTGAAGCCATTAGCAATAAGAAAATCTCTAAGGCATTCATACCATGCTCTTGGGGCTTGCTTGAGCCCATAAAGCGCCTTAGAGAGCTTATAGACATGGTTAGGATACTCACTGTTTTCAAAGCCGGGAGGTTGCTCAACATAGACCTCTTCCTTGATTGGTCCATTGAGGAAGGCACTTTTCACGTCCATTTGATAAAGCTTAAAGCCATGGTAAGTAGCATAGGCTAATAATATTCGAATTGACTCAAGCCTAGCTACGGGTGCATAGGTTTCACCGAAATCCAAACCTTCGACTTGGGAGTATCCCTTGGCCACAAGTCGAGCTTTGTTCCTTGTCACCACACCATGCTCATCTTGCTTGTTGCGGAAGACCCATTTGGTTCCTACAACATTTTGATTAGGACGTGGAACTAAATGCCATATCTCATTCCTAGTGAAGTTGTTGAGCTCCTCTTGCATTGCCACCACCCAATCTGAATCTTGTAGTGCTTCTTCTACCCTGTGTGGCTCAATAGAGGAAACAAAAGAGTAATGCTCACAAAAATGTGCAACACGAGATCTAGTAGTTACCCCCTTATGAATGTCGCCGAGGATGGTGTCGACGGGGTGATCTCGTTGGATTGCTTGGTGGACTCTTGGGTGTGGCGGTCTTTGTTCTTCATCCTCCTTGTCTTGATCATTTGCATCTCCCCCTTGATCTATGCCGTCATCTTGAGGTGGCTCATTTGATTGATCTTCTTTTTCATCAACTTGAGCCTCTTCCTCATTTTGAGTTGGTGGAGATGCTTGCGTGGAGGAGGACGGTTGATCTTGTGTATTTGGAGGCTCTTTGGATTCCTTAGGACACACATCCCCAATGGACATGTTCCTTAGCGCGATGCACGGAGCCTCTTCAATACCTATCTCATCAAGATCAACTTGCTCTACTTGAGAGCCGTTAGTCTCATCAAACACAACGTCACAAGAAACTTCAACTTGTCCAGTGGACTTGTTAAAGACTCTATATGCCCTTGTGTTTGAATCATATCCTAGTAAAAAGCCTTCTACAGTCTTAGGAGCAAATTTAGATTTTCTACCTCTCTTAACAAGAATAAAACATTTGCTACCAAAGACTCTAAAATATGAAATATTGGGCTTTTTACCGGTTAGGAGTTCGTATGATGTCTTCTTGAGGATTCGGTGTAGATACAACCGGTTGATGGCGTAGCAGGCGGTGTTGACCGCCTCGGCCCTAAACCGATCCGAAGTCTTGTACTCATCAAGCATGGTCCTTGCCATGTCCAATAGAGTTCGATTCTTCCTCTCCACTACACCATTTTGTTGAGGTGTGTAGGGAGAAGAGAACTCATGCTTGATGCCCTTCTCCTCAAGGAAGCCTTCGATTTGAGAGTTCTTGAACTCCGTCCCGTTGTCACTTCTAATTTTCTTGATCCTTAAGCCGAACTCATTTTGAGCCCGTCTCAAGAATCCCTTTAAGGTCTCTTGGGTTTGAGATTTTTCCTGTAAAAAGAATACCCAAGTGAAGCGAGAATAATCATCCACAATAACTAGACAGTACTTACTCCCGCCGATGCTTATGTAAGCAATCGGGCCGAATAGGTCCATGTGTAGGAGTTCTAGTGGCCTGTCGGTCGTCATTATGTTCTTATGCGGATGATGAGAGCCAACTTGCTTTCCTGCTTGGCATGCGCTACAAACCCTGTCTTTCTCAAAATGAATATTGGTTAGTCCTAAAATGTGCTCTCCCTTTAGAAGCTTATAAAGATTCTTCATCCCAACATGGGCTAGTCGGCGGTGCCAGAGCCAACCCATGTTAGTCTTAGCAATTAAGCAAGTGTCGAGTTCAGCTCTACCAAAATCTACCAAGTATAGCTGACCCTCTAACACTCCCTTAAATGCTATTGAATCATCACTTCTTCTAAAGACAGTGACACCTATATCAGTGAAAAGACAGTTGTAGCCCATTTGACATAATTGAGATACAGAAAGCGAATTGTAATCTAATGAATCAACAAGAAAAACATTTGAAATGGAATGGTCAGGTGAAATAGCAATTTTACCCAAACCTTTGACCAAACCTTGATTTCCATCCCCGAATGTGATCGCTCTTTGGGGATCTTGGTTTTTCTCATATGAGGAGAACATCCTTTTCTCCCCTGTCATATGGTTTGTGCACCCGCTGTCGAGTATCCAACTTGAGCCCCCGGATGCATAAACCTACAAAACAAGTTTAGTTCTTGACTTTAGGTACCCAAATGGTTTTGGGTCCTTTGGCATTAGACACAAGAACTTTGGGTACCCAAACACAAGTCTTTGACCCCTTGTGCTTGCCCCCAACATATTTGGCAACTACTTTGCCGGATTAGTTAGTCAACACATAAGATGCATCAAAAGTCTTGAATGAAATGCTATGTGCATTTGATGCATTAGGAATTTTCTTCTTAGGCAACTTAGCACGGGTTGGTTGCCTAGAGCTAGACATCTCACTCTTATACATAAAAGCATGATTAGAACCAGAGTGAGACTTCCTAGAATGAATTTTCCTAATTCTGTCCTCGGGATAACCGGCAGGGTATAAAATGTAACCCTCGTTATCCTGAGGCATGGGAGCCTTGCCCTTAACAAAGTTGGACAATCTTTTAGGAGGGGCACTAAGTTTGACATTGTCTCCCCTTTGGAAGCCAATGCCATCCTTGATGCCAGGGCGTCTCCCATTATAGAGCATACTTTTTGCAAATTTAAACTTTTCATTTTCTAAGTTATGCTCGGCAATTTTAGCATCTAATATGGCTATATGATCATTTTGTTGTTTAATTAAAGCCATATGATCATGAATATCATTGATATCAATATCTCTACATCTAGTACAAATAGTGACATGCTCAATAGTAGATGTAGATGGTTTGCAAGAATTAAGTTCAACAATCTTAGCATGTAGAATATCATTTTTATCTCTAAGATCGGAAATTGTAACTTTGCAAACATCAAAATCTTTAGCCTTAGCAATCAAATTTTCATTTTCTAATCTAAGACTAGCAAGAGAAATGTTCAATTCTTCAATCCTAGCAAGCAAATCATCATTATTATCTCTAGGGTTGGGAATTGAAACATTGCAAACATGAGAATCAACCTTAGCTAACAAATTAGCATTTTCATTTCTAAGGTTGTCTATTGTTTCATGGCAAGTGCTTAGCTCACTAGATAATTTTTGACATTTCTCAATTTCTAGAGCATAAGCATTTTTAACCTTAACATGCTTCTTATTTTCTTTAATAAGGAAGTCCTCTTGAGTGTCCAAAAGGTCATCCTTTTCATGAATAGCACTAATCAATTCATTAAGTTTCTCCTTTTGTTGCATGTTGAGGTTGGCAAAAAGGGTACGCAAATTATTCTCCTCATTACTAGCATTATCATCACTAGAAGACTCATATTTAGTGGAGGAGTTAGATTTAACCTTCTTCCGTTTGCCGTCCTTTGCCATGAGGCACT
Organism: Zea mays; assembly: GCF_902167145.1. Lineage (NCBI taxonomy): Eukaryota > Viridiplantae > Streptophyta > Magnoliopsida > Poales > Poaceae > Zea > Zea mays. The sequence goes on along the minus strand of NC_050099.1, from coordinate 206,957,187 downwards.
TGTGGCCGACGTTGGGGAAGAGAAGCCCTTTGGTGACGGCGATGTTGGCGGCGTCCTCGTCGTCGGAGGAGTCGCTTGAGCTTTCGTCGGAATCCCACTCCCGACAAACATGGGCATCGCCGCCCTTCTTCTTGTAGTATCTCTTCTTCTCCTTTCTTCTCCCCTTCTTGTCGTCGCCCCTGTCACTGTCACTTGATAATGGACATTTAGCTATAAAGTGACCGGGCTTACCACACTTGTAGCAAACCTTCTTGGAGCGGGACTTGTAGTCTTTCCCTCTCCTTTGCTTGAGGATTTGGCGGAAGCTCTTGATGACGAGCGCCATTTCCTCATTGTCGAGCTTGGAGGCGTCTATTGGTTGTCGACTTGGTGTTGACTCCTCCTTCTTTTCCTTCGTCGCCTTGAATGCGACGGGTTGAGCTTCGGATGTGGAGGGATCATCAAGCTCGTTGATCTTCCTCGAGCCTTCGATCATGCACTCAAAACTTACAAAATTCCCGATAACTTCCTCGGGGGTCATTTTAGTATATCTAGGATTACCACGAATTAATTGAACTTGAGTAGGGTTAAGGAAAATGAGAGATCTTAGAATAACCTTAACCATTTCGTGGTCGTCCCACTTCTTGCTCCCGAGGTTGCGCACTTGGTTCACCAAGGTCTTGAGCCGGTTGTACATGTGTTGTGGCTCTTCCCCTTTGCGAAGCCGTAACCGACCGAGCTCCCCCTCGATCGTTTCCCGCTTGGTGATCTTTGTGAGCTCATCTCCCTCGTGCGCGGTTTTGAGCACATCCCAAACCTCCTTGGCGCTCTTCAACCCTTGAACTTTGTTATACTCCTCTCTACTTAAAGAGGCGAGGAGTATTGTTGTTGCTTGAGAGTTGAAGTGCTCGATTTGGGCCACCTCATCCTCATCATAGTCTTTATCCCCTACGGATGGTACCTGTGCACCAAACTCAACAACATCCCATATACTTTTGTGGAGTGAGGTTAGATGAAATCGCATTAGATCACTCCACCTAGCATAATCTTCACCATCAAAAGTTGGTGGTTTGCCTAATGGGACGGAAAGTAAAGGTGCATGTTTAGAAATGCGAGGGTAGTGTAGGGGGATCTTACTAAACTTCTTATGCTCTTGGCGTTTAGAAGTTACGGAGGGCGCATCGGAGCCGGAGGTTGATGTTGATGAAGTGTCGGTCTCGTAGTAGACCACTTTCCTCATCCTCTTTTGCTTGTCCCCACTCCGATGCGGCTTGTGGGAAGAAGATTTTTCCTTCTTCTCTTTGTGGTGAGAAGAAGATTTCTTCTCCTTCCCTTTGTTGGAGGAGCTCTTCTTCTTCTCCCTCCTCTTGGTGCGGGACTCTTCCGATGAAGTGCTCCCGTGGCTTGTAGTGGGCTTTTCGCCGGTCTCCATCTCCTTCTTGGCGTGATCTCCCGACATCACTTCGAGCGGTTAGGCTCTAATGAAGCACCGGGCTCTGATACCAATTGATAGTCGCCAAGAGGGGGGGGGGGTGAATAGGGCGAAACTAAAATTTACAAATATAAACACAACTACAAGCCGGGTTAGCGTTAGAAATAAAATCGAGTCCGCGAGAGAGGGCACAAAACAAATCACAAGCAAATGAAGTGAGTGACACGCGGATTTGTTTTACCGAGGTTCGGTTCTTGCAAACCTACTCCCCGTTGAGGAGGCCACAAAGGCCGGGTCTCTTTCAACCCTTCCCTCTCTCAAACGGTCCCCGGACCGAGTGAGCTTTCTCTTCTCAATCAAACGGGAACAAACTTCCCCGCAAGGACCACCACACAATTGGTGTCTCTTGCCTTGGTTACAATTGAGTTGAACGTAAGAAAGATTGAAAGAAAGCACGATTGCAAAAGCCAAGCGACAAGAGCGACAAATAACACACGGATCACTTTCTCTCTCAAGTCACTAATCACTAATGATCTCTTTTCTTAATTGTGAAACTTGGAGAGATGGAGGCTTTGAATGTGTCTTGGAATGGATTGCTAGCTCTTGTATTGAATGTTGAAGGTTGGAATGCTTGGATCAAGTGAATGGAGGTGGTTGGGGTTGTATTTATAGCCACCAACCACTTCCTAGCCGTTGCTCCATTCTGCTGAGCGCGGACGGTCCGCCCGCCTGGTCCGGACGGTCCGCCCCTGTAGATCAACGGCTGAAAACGCAACGGTCAGCAGTAACGGCTATATCAACGGCTATATTGCATTTAATGCGACGTCAGATGTCAGATAAAGCCAGTCGCGGACGGTCCGCCCGCCTGGCCTGGACGGTCCGCGAGGCCGCTAAAATTCATTTCTCTGAACCCGTCACCTTCGGGTTTTTCGGTTTCTTGCCTACCGGACGGTCCGCGCTAGAGGCCGGACGGTCCGCGCGAGGGCTCAGACGGTCCTTGCTTTTCCTCCGGATGGTCCGTAGTGGACACTTGTATTTTTGCATTGGTTATGTCCGAAGGGTATCCTGGTGTCGCGGACGGTCCGCCGTAGAGGACCGGACGGTCCGCGCTTGGCCTGTTTTTCCAAAAAGCTTCTCCTGTCCGGAATACTCTACGGTATCCCGGACAGTCGATTTAGTATAGTTATAGATGAACCTTTGGCACCTGTAGAACATATAATCTAGAGCAAACTAGTTAGTCCAATTGTTTGTGTTGGGCGATTCAACCACCAAAATTTATTAGGGACAATGTGTAAGCCTAATTCCCTTTCAAAAAGGCACAGCTACAAAGCAACAACGGAATGAAGGCGGTACCCCTCGACCCAGCTATGCTTAAGCAAACGGTCGTAATAAGCGAAGACCTGACCTCGCGAGATGAGGAAAAACTCATCTCTTGCCTCTCCCGAAACAAGGACGCCTTCGCTTGGTCCGCCCTCGATCTGGTTGGGGTCAGCCGCACCTTCATAGAGCATGGCCTGGGCATCAACCCTTCGGTGCGCCCAAAAAAGCAACAACTGCGCAAAATATCCGACGAGAAGACTGAAGCCGCCAAGGTCGAGGTGCACCGCCTGTTGGAAGCCAACTTCATCGAGCCAATTGCTTATCCGACATGGCTCGCCAATGTGGTCATGGTGCAAAAAAGTGGCAAGTGGCGCATGTGCATAGACTTCACCAGCCTCAATAAGGCTTGTCCCAAGGACAACTTCCCCCTGCCACGGATTGACAAAATTGTCGATAGCGCAGCTAGGGGTGGTAACGGATCACGATCCAAATACCTCTTCACAAAAAGTTAAGGCCCTTAAATAATATTAGTTCAAAAATGAATAAGAATAGGACCCGACCCTAATCCGATTCGATCCTTAGAATTTACAGTGTAAAGTTTATAGCCCATTACCACCCCTAAGCGCAGCAGGATGCGAAGTCATGTCCCTCCTTGATTGCTTCTCTGGTTACCACCAGATCTACATGAAAGAGGAAGACAAAGCGAGCACAAGCTTTATCACACCCTTCGGCACATACTGCTTTATCAGGATGCTAGAAGGTGATACACCTAGCCTAGGTGGGGTTGGTCGAGGCCCAACAAATTAGAGTTGCCCGGAGCTCAACAGTTCATTAAGCACACCTAACTTAGGGAAAGGCCCAATCGCCCCAAAAGACTAGTCCAATGGGGGAAGGGTGGCTCTCCCTTTTAAAGTGGCTCCTCCTCCCAAGTTAAGCGATGTGGGATAATTCTGAGGCTTACACGGTCACCGTCCGACTACAATTGGGCCAACTGGGCCAATTGCGTCTTTGCCAACGGGTAATAGTGGAGGATGTCCTCATCATTCCCACCTTCTTAAAATGGGCCTTAGTTCTGGTACCAGATGATACACCCAACCTAGGTGGGGTTGGCCGAGGCCCAACAAATTAGAGTTGCCCGGAGCTCAACAGTTCATTAAGCACACCTAACTTAGGGAAAGGCCCAATCGCCCCAAAAGACTAGTTCAATGGGGGAAGGGTGGCTCTCCCTTTTAAAGTGGCTTCCTCCTCCCAAGTTAAGCGATGTGGGATAATTCTGAGGCTCACACGGTCACCGTCCGACTACAATTGGGCCAACTGGGCCAATTGCGTCTTTGCCAACGGGTAATAGTGGAGGATGTCCTCATCAGAAGGCCTCAAAAACGTCGGGTCAACCTTTTCTCGCCTCACCAAGAGGGTCCTCGAAGGTCAATTCGGCCACAACATTTTCACCTACGTAGACGATATCGTCGTCATCAGCAAAAACAAAGAGGATCACCTGACCGACCTCGCAGAAACATTCGCTAATACGCGCGATGCACGACTTCGGCTCAACCCCGAGAAGTGTGTCTTTGGAGTTCGCCAGGAGAAGATACTTGGTTACCTAGTGTTGCACCGAGGGATCGAGGCCAACCCGACCAAGATCCAAGCGATCATCAACATGACACCCCCGCAGTCAACCAGGGATGTCCAGCGACTCACAGGCAGATTGGCCGCCTTGAATAGATTCATCTCCAAATCCGCAGAGCGCAGTCTACCCTTCCTAAAGACATTGTGTGGTGCAAAAGACTTCGCTTGGGGACCAGAGCAGGCGGCGGCCTTCGAGTCGCTCAAGCAACACCTGTCCGACTTAGCAACTCTTGCTAGCCCTGACCCTTCGCTGCCTCTTCTTCTTTACATTGCGGCCTCACCATGTGCAGTCAGCGCAGCGTTAATCCAAGAGCAGGACAAAGAGGGCACGACTCGGCAGTGCCCAGTGTAATATGTCTCCGAAGTACTCACGGCTTCTAAGTGCAACATGACTGAGCTAGAAAAAAATTCATACGCAGTCGTCATGGCATCGCGCAAGCTGCACCATTACTTCGAAGCATTCAAAGTACGGGTCACTTCGGACAGGGGTCTGGGAGAATTGTTTAGGAACCCGAAGGCATCCGTCCAAATCGCCAAATGGGCAGCTGAACTCTCCAGATACCACATCACCTTCGAACCTCGAACAACAATTAAATCACAAGTCCTGGCAGACTTCATCGTTGACTGGACAGGACCAACATGGCAACAAGAAGAGTCCCCAGAGAAAGTTTGGATCATCCACTGCAACGACGCGTGGTGCCATGCGGGGGCAGGCGTCGCGGCGATCATAACATCACCCACAGGCGTCAAGTACAGGTACGCAGCAAGCCTCAGCTTCGCCTTGGAGTCCGATAGATGCACCAACAATATAGCAGAGTATGAAGTCGTCATCCTGGGACTTCACAAATTACGAGCACTCGGTGTCACCACATGCATAATCAGGACAGACTCCAAGGTAGTCGCCGGCCAAATTGAGAAGGAGTACTCTGCAAAGGACCCTGCGCTCATGCAGTATCTCACAGCTGTCCGTAGCCTCGAGAAACAATTTAAGGGTTTCACCCTGCAGCATGTCGACTGCGCCAAGAACGAAGAGGCCAACGCGTTGGCCAAGGCAGCGACCAAGGGCGAGGCCTTGCCCTCCGATGTGTTCTACCACGTCATTGGCACACCAGCTGTCCGCAAACCCCGAAGGTCTGCAAATAACTCAGGACACCGAAGGCCACCGCATCGTCAACCTATTCATGGCCGAAGACTAGCGGGCACCAATAACACTGTACCTGCAAGGCCACTACCATCCAAGCGATTGCAATGAGGCCAAACGACTAAAACACAGGAGCAGGGACTTCGCTTTAGTCGAGGGTCAGCTGTACAAAAAGGGGATCAGCCAGCCCATGCTGAAGTGCATAACTGAAACCGAAGGCATGACAATCCTCTATGAAGTCCACAGCGGAACCTGTGGCTCCCACTCAGGACCCAGGGCCCTCGCTGCCAAAGTGATTCGTCAGGGATTTTATTGGCCCGCAATAATCTGCACCACCAATCGAGTCACAAGGTCATGTGAAGCATGCCAAAAGTTCTCCCCTCGCTCAGGCAGCCCCTCACAATTCACAAAACTCATCGCCCATACATGGCCACTTAAACGCTGGGGGCTGGACATCGTTGGACCACTGCCTACAACTCAAGGGAACCTCAAGTTCACCTTCGTCGTTGTCGAATATTTCACAAAGTGGATTGAGGCTAGGGAAGTATCCACAATAACATCGAAGATCGCCCAAAAATTCTTCTGGCAAAACATTGTTTGCCGCTTCGGAGTCCCGTCCGAACTCACAGTCGACAACGGCAAACAGTTCGACAGCCAAGACTTCAGGGATTTCTGCTTTTCCATCGGCACCAAGCATGTCTTCGCCTCGGTGTACCACCCACAATCCAACGGTGTTGTTGAGCGCACCAATGGCAAGATTTTTAGTGCCATCAAGAAAAGGCTTCTTGACGACAAAAAGGGCAAATGGGCCGACCAATTACCCGAAGTGGTATGGGCTCTGAACACGACAGAGTGCCGGGCAACCGGGTTCACACCTTTCCGCCTATTGTATGGATCTGAAGCCATGACACCACAAGAATTAAAGCACGGGTCCCCCGAACAAACAAATTAGCAGTCCCCGACATCGACGAACCAACTTCCAAAGATCTCATCGACGGAGACCGTGTCCTCGCCCTGCAGGCCCTCGACAAATATCAAGTTCAAACCAAGGCCTGGTGCGACAACGCAGTCGTCCCAAGAGAATTCAACGAAGAGGACCTCTTACTCGTCCGGACCACCCAGACAGAATCACGGGGCAAGCTAGAGCCGAAATGGGAAGGTCCATTCATAGTCAAGTCGAAGGCATCCCCCAGTGCTTACAGGTTGGAAACATCATCCGGCAAAAACTTAGAACATTCCTAGAACATCGATAATCTCAGGAAATTTTTCGTTTAAGTCTCAGGGCCTACGCGCCTTTGTAATTCTGCAAACAAAGTTGTTCCGACCCGCACTCTTTTCCTCCCGGGGGGTGAGGTTTTTAACGAGGCGGAGCCATGTAATATACCAGTGAAAAGACCCCACAAAAATATTCAAGTATCACCATGTCGAAAAAGACCGCTTCGACGGCCTTCGGCATTCGACCGATTCGAAGTCATCGCGACAGGTAGCGTATACTACCCTCGTGTGCGACAAAATCCGTGCAAAAGTCACCTAAGGGTGCAGCCAGACAAGCACAACAAGTGCGCAATATGAAGTCTTTACTAAACGACAAATCCGTGCAAAAGTCGCCTAAGGGTGCAGCCGGACAAGCACAACAAGTGCGCAATACAAAGTCTTTACTAAGAGACAAACTCGTGCAAAAGTCGCCTAAGGGTGCAGCCGAACAAGCACAACAAGTGCGCGATACGAAGTCTTTACTAAAAGACAACTCCGTGCAAAAAGTCGCCTAAGGGTGCAGTCGGACAATCACAAATTACAGCGAAGGGCCACCAGCCCCACCGCACACACAAATACACCGCACCGGTAAGCAAAGGGTAACAGGCCACAATACAATACGTCACAAATTACATACACACAACGAAGGGCCACGAGCCCCACCGCACAAATAAGTACAATCACGCTCTCCCCTCCCTCTTTATTACGAGCCGAGGGAGGGTAGCGTTTTCACTTACTAGTGAGGGCATCACACACTACATCAGCTCAGCCTTCGGGATAATGCCCGCCTCCCGATAATTAAACAACATCATCCTCAATTCCTCACCATCAAACAGATTCCGCAGATCCCCCTCACCAATACTCGTCCCAAACGACGAGGACAACAAATCACGTTGGCCACCCCGGTCTACCCGAAGACGGGTTCGCAACAGCCCCATCCATCGGCGCCTACCACTTCACGACACTTCGCCAACGCTATGCTTCGCCACCACTTTTTGTCATCGGTGTTCGGACCTCGCGCCAGCCGGGGATCAAACGCTTCGCCCACCTCTGGCCGCGGCGAAGACTCCGCCGCGGCCACATCTAGCGCGGCAAAATAATCTAAATCTTCATCCGAAGACTCTTCAGTCCAGGAAAACGAGCTCTCGAACTCACCATCAGATGAAAAAGACCCAGATTCAGAACCAGACAAACTATCATTAGCAGGCACTGCATTCGCGGCCGCCACAAAATTAGTACCATCAGTAGGGGTTGCTTGCGCAGGCCCAGATGTCGGAATCTGCGCAACAACCGATTTTTAATATCACAAAAATAAAACCCTACATCCAACGCCCCTAACTCTATCCTGCCACCTGCGAAGGGCCGGCCGACGCTGCAGGGTCTTCGGCAGCTGGTGCGACCACCACCGAAGTGTCTTCGGGCAACGCGGTGGCGGCCACAGGGTCGTCTTCGCTAGCACCAGTTGGCGGTGCCGGCTGCTCCTCAGTCAACGCCCTCGCACCCTCCGCCAAAGGCATCGTGCTCTCCAGATAGGGGTGTAAACGGTACGGATATTATCCGATCATCCGAAGAGGCTAATTATTCGGTTGGATAGTTTTTTTCGGATATCCGCAGAATTTTTGGATTTCGGATTCGAATTCGGATAGTACAGTTCGGATATCGGATATGATATGACTGATATCCGTCGGATTTCGGATATCCGGATATCTTCTCGGATAACTGTCCGGATTTCATATTTCGGATTTCCGGACATCTACCCAGATATCTTACCAGATTTCAGATATTCGGATAGTTACATGTGGAATCGCCCTAAATTTCTAAGTTTCAACATAATCAATACTTCACTTTATCATTTTCATATGGGGATTTGAGGTTATGTTCTTATATAATGTTTATTGTTCCTGGTAACATATTTGCAATTTTCGGTCGATAGTGGAATATTTTATGAATTTAAATGCATTTTGATAATTTTCTATAGAAAAAATTATAATAATACACAAATAGTCTCAATAAATCATGAAATTTGACGGAGGAGTAATATATACCCATATAGCATCCTCAAAAATGTTTGGGTCATAAAATCTAAAGATTGCCAACATTCCTTTCAATTCACTTTCACTTATTACGTGAGTTACATGTGATATCACCTTAACTATCCAAAATTTAACATAATCAATACTTCACTTTATCATTTTCACATAGAGACTTCATATTATCTTTAATAGAATGTTTATTGGTCCTGGTAACTTATTTGCAATTTTTGGTAGACATTAGATTATTTTATGATTTTAATTACATTTTGATGATTTTTTGTAGAAAGAAATTAATAATACACAAATAGCCTTAGAAATTCATAAAATTTGACGGAGGGTTAACATTTGTCTACATAAAATTCTAAAAAATGTTTGGGCCATAAAGTCCATAAGATGCCAGTGATTCTTTTCATTTTCTTACACTTGTTGTGTGAGTTACACGTGAAATGAGCTTAAGTATCCAAGTTTCAACATAACCTTTACTTCACTTTCTCATTTTAATGTAGGGACTTGAGGTTATCTTCTTATGGAATGTTTATTAGTCTTGATAACTTATTTGCAATTTTTGGTCGATACTATAATATTTTATGGATTTAAATGCATTTTGATGATTTTCTGCAAAAAGAAATTAATAATATACAAATAGACTCAGAAATTCACGAAATTTGGTGTATGAGTAACATATGTCCATATAGCATCCTCAAAAATGTTTGAACCATAAAGACCACAAGATGTCATCAATTATTTCATTTTATTTCCACTTATTTGTGAAACTCGTAATGATTACATGTGAAACCACCATAATAATAAGTGAAACCACATATCATAATAACAGGTGAAACCACATATCATAATTATCAACATTTTATGAATTTAATTGCATTTTAATTATTTTCTACATAAAGAAATTAATAATACTCAAAATAGCCTTAGAAATTCATGGCTTTTTATGGAGGTGTAGCCTATGTGCACATATAATCCTAAAAAATGTTTGGACTAAAGGAGGGGCTAAATAATTACAACTATGATTTGTGTGGAATGGTGTCTTACACGATAACCGACAAAAATATTCGTTACCGACGCTATCCGTGTCCGATTAGCTCCGTATTCGATCCACGACTATCCGTATTTGTATTCGAGAACATCCGCATTTGTATTCGTATTCGAAGCTATCCAAATTCGAATTCGAATCTGACTAAAAATATGAAAACAAATATAATTTCATTGATATCCGTCCGTATCCGATCCGATTACACCCCTATCTCCAGACCTCCCAAGTCTTCAACCTCCTCATCATTCGCCATCTACAAAACAACACCAAACATAAGCACATATTCTTTAAAACAAATAAACTAAAGAAAAATAATAACAATCCGTACCTGCTCCATCGCCCGGTCAGACCTTTCCCGGACAGTATCACGGTCGTGAGGGCCCCACATCCTATCATAAAGCGCCCCAGCAGACCGCTTTAGCACCGCGTCTTCAACCTAGAAGATTTCGCGGTCGAAGTCTTCGTCGGACCGGTCAAAGACTTCGAAGTGCCTACATCCCTCACGGGACAAGGCATTCGCGGCTCCCTCATAGGTGATGAGCGAAGCGAAGGACATGAGACCCGTCACGATCGATGGAAGGACCTCCAGTTTCTCCTGCAACCATCCGAGAAAGCGGAGGCCCACCTCCTTACCGGACGCATCAAAGGAGGCCGTACGCGCACCAAGCTGTCGGTATGCGTCCACGAGCAACACACGCGCTCGGTCGACCCCTGTGCGGGTAGAGGCCTCCGCCTTGTCCAGATAACTGCGCAGGCTCCTGTGGTTCGCCTCTGCCTCCGCAGCACGTTGGAGAGTGAGGCTAGTCTCGGTGCGCGCAAGCTTGGCATCAGCGCGCGTAACCTAGGCCTCCGCGCGGGCCTTGTCAGCATCCTCTTTTTCCGCTGCCAATCGGCGGCCGAGTTCCTCTTTTTCGGCCTCCGCAGCCGACAGCTTATCCATCAGGTTGCGGCTCTTGTTCTCCATGGTCGACCTGTCCCGCACAGCCTCAGTGAGCTGCGTCCGGAGGCGCTTAACCCTCCCCTTGACTCGTCGCCTTTCGGCAGCAAACTCCGAGGTCAGGGCCCCCGACGCAATCCGTTCGACGAAGGCAGCCGCCTGGCATCAAACACCGTCAAATTCGAAGTCATATAAGAAGAACCCACTGCCGAAGACTACTTACATGCTTCAGCTGCTGTGCAACTGAGCTCGCCACGTCCTTAGCGGCGGCGACTGAAGCAATCTCGCCGCTGGCGCAAAACTTGGACCATGGGTCCTGCGAAGACCCCTTCGCCCCAGCAGCCATCGGCGCTAGGACAACAACCAATTTCCTAGCCTCCGATCCTGCACCATAGTGTCGTCAAACACCCAGATCTCAAAAAAACAAAAAACAAAAAAACAAAAAAAAACTCACCAATAGGTCCTCGCCCTGTATGGGCGTCGAACATCGCGACGCCGCCCACAAGATAGTCTTCCACGGAAATATCCATGGAGACCTCGGCCCCGCCCACCTCTGTCTCAGTAGGACGCGACGGGGATGGAGGCCTTCGCTCCTGTGCGGGCACGACAGGGAGCGGCTTGCTGGGGCCAGGGGCGGCGGACTTCGCGCCCGACGAAGGCTTGCTGGTGCCGGGGGCGGCAGACTTCACGATCCCCCGTGCCATCTTGACCTCGCGGCGCGGGTCCCTGACCCTCGCGAACGCCCGACATTTCTGCGACGCATCTTGGCGATCCTTTTCCATCACTACCGATACAACAGCAGCAACATTCCGCCCGTAAGGAAAAATCTTCATCTCATGAGCCAATCAAGATGTACGAATGTCCTCGCCGGCCGCCCGGGGGATCGGAACATTCCTAGGCCAGCGACCCCCGGTAACCTTCACCATTCGCACGGAAGATTTCTGGAGCTTGGGCGAAGACATCATCTCCCTGGGAGTCGCGCAAGTTCCCAATAAATCCACAGCAAAACGATCGGAAGCCCCCAACCTCTCAGCTGTTGTACCTAGTTTCCTCTTCTTAGTGGCCGCAGCCGGCACTGCTCCCCACAAAGGGCCTTTGTCGACCGCTGCCACCGCCCTTTTTCCTCGACAGTCGCCAACAACGGCATCGTCATCTCCCGGGTAGTCGTCGTATGGTAGACGGTTCAACTCAAAAACACGATTCAACCGAACATTCGAACCGCGGATATCCTAGCTCCACAGGGTCTCAGTCTTCGGCACATATCGCCCTACAATCCTTGCGGCCTCGGCCTCCACTTCGCGCATAAACGCGACCGGGTTCCGGCCCCACAAATCCACACTGAAGGATGGACTTCGCACCAACTGATCGCCCAAGGTCGACATCCGGTGGGGGCACACTTCGCCAAGTACCCAGCTCTGCGCCAAGGGCCACACTCCGTAGCCAATAAATTTGTAACACCCTGAATTTGGGGGTATAAAATTTCTTTGCTCATATTCACAAATTCAGGTGTTACTCCTCTTTTCACACCTTTCCCAATCTCCTCTTTCTCTTTTCTATAGAAGAAAAGTGGCTATTTTCTTTGTGTAAGTATAGTCTATTAGACTAAAACTCCAAGGAAGTATGAAGTGTGGCATCATGTTAAACCCTAAGTTTCACTTTTGTTTGGTGCATAATACTTAGAAGTGCTAATTTGAATTTGTGGCCTATTTAGATTTGAATCAAATAGAGTAAATAAAAAGAAAAGGGAAAACAATTGCTGGAATAAAAGAGAAAAGGAAAGAAGCCCATTCCCCTGCCCCTCTCAGCCTTTCGGCCCAGCTAACCCACCCCCCGCGCGCGCGCCTTCTCTCCCTCTCCTCTCTCTGCCCTGGCGGGCCCGCCCGTCAGCGCGGCCGCCTTCCCCGCATCCGCGCCCGCTTCCCCCGCTCTCTCTGCTCGCGGGCCCGGGCTGTCAGCTCCCCCGTCTCCGCGTAACCGCCGCCCCGAGCTGCGCGTGCCGCGGACTCCGCGCCCACGTCGCGCGTGGAGCTCGCAACCACCTCGCCCTCGGCCACTTGAGCCTGGAGCCTAGCCCACCCTCTCTCCCTCCCTCATTTGCGCACCTACAGACCTCCCTTCCACCTCCCCCACGCCGCTCGCACGCCAAAGCGCCGCCGCCATTAATCGCCGCCGTCCCGAGCCCGTCCCTCCGTCGACGTTGGAGCCCCGCCGTGCCCTCTGCCACGATGAGCTCCGCCTCGACGTCCGCAACCCGAGACACGCCCCAATTTCCCCTCTCCCTCCCCAATTTCCTCTGCTCGCGCTCACCCGCCGTTCTCTGCGTAGTCGCCGAGGTCCGCCACCGTCGACTCGGGTTGCCGCCGCGCCTTCGCCGCCACCGAGGAGTCCCCGGGGTTCGCCTTGAGGTAAGGAACCTCCCCTGCCCTCTCCCTTCCTTTTTATTGCCCCCCTGCTGCGCTTAATTCTTCGCCGGAGTCCATTAGCACCGCCGCCGAGCCACTTCGTCGTGGACCGCCCCCCTCCGGTACCCCTGTCCCGACCTAGTCCCCACTAGAAGGTTCCCCGCGCCCTCCCCAACCTCCCCGGCCATCCAGGTCGCCCCAAGGACCCGCAGAGCCCCCGCGTCCCTCGTCTCCGGCGAGTTCTCCGCCGCGGGAACGGGCACCGCCGCCTCTGCTAGCCGGAGGGGAGGACAGAAGCCGGCCGCCAGATCTCCGCCGTCCACCTTAGATCGGACGGCCATGTTTCAAATAGCCCGAGCCCAACCCTAGCCGTCCGCCTGAGATCCAACGGCCCAGGGCCATTTCCCCCCGCACTCCGCCTTCCTGTCAATCGGGCCCCGCCTATCAGCCGCTCGCGCGCCCGCGCTGCCCGCCCGGCCCCGCCTGTCAGCCGTCCGCGCCCGCGCTGCCCGCCCGGCCCCACCTGTCAGCCGTCCGCGCCTGCTCTGCCCGCCCGGCCCCGCCTGTCAGCCGCTCATGCCGCCGCGCGCCCGCGCGCCCGCCCGCGGATCTAATCTCGGGCGTTGATCCGAGATCCAACGGCCATAGGAGCCCGATACCCTTTCGCCCGCGCAATTTCTTAAAGAGACCCCCGGCTTTCTGCAAATTAACCCGCCGTCCCTGGATCTTCGCAGTTAGGTCCTCAGACCTTTTATTTAATCCAAAATAAGTATTTAAGGCATATTTTTAATCCCTAATCTTGTAAAATTCATAACTTTGTCATATGAACTCCAAATTAAGTGCTTCAAATTGCAAAATGTTCATAATATTCTTATCTATCTATTTAAACAATGTTTCCCTGCTGTTTTTATGTCCCAATTAATAGTTGATCATTAGGGTAAAATTAATGTTATTGGAACCCTATTTGAGATAAATAAAAGATAGTAGACTTTAATAAAAGTTGGAGCACCTAAGTTTATGGACTTAACACCATGTAATGATTTAACCCCACCACTGACTTAGATCTGATTAGTGGATAATGAATCACTTTGTATAGTCATCTACCCTAGACCTAGGGAACACCAGATTGCCAATCCTTTTCTATTATGAACTTGTGATCTCTCTGCTGCATATGTTTGGTATATTGCTTTTGTTTGTTATTTCCCAAGTGCATAGAATGAATGATTACTTTACGTAGACAACGGGCAGTCTGTGTTTCCCGAGGAGGTTGCAGAAGAAGTCCCTGATCAGCAGTTTGGTGAAGGCAAGTGTCCTCTGACCTATTATGTCCTATTCACTTATAATTCACTATCCCGCATTACTTAATTGAAACCTAAGGATTGACTAGCTTTACACTTTACTTTATCCTTGATGACCTTCTGGGTTGTTATGGTTAGCATTTTGCTATTGCCTTAACTTAATCAATGAACATGATGTGACTATTTATGATACGATACTGTTATCCTGATGATATGGATGATCTTGTGATACTCTAGAGGGCTCAGGCTGTTTCCTGAGTACCTCTCCGTAAGGACCTGTTCGTTGAGAGACCACCCGGGATAACAGTGCAACCATGAGGGTGAAATGGGATGCCCTTAGCTAATTAATTAGAGGAACTAGAGGTGTAGTTGCTTCGCCGTCGTGCCGTCAATAGGGTCCAGGCACAATGCTTGCTCTGCCGAGGCTGAGTGCCGAGGTTCTTTCGTTTGCTTTTTGTTAGTCACTCTCCTGCGGGGAGGGGTACTGTGTTTATCGAACTGGAGAAACCTAACGGGCAGCTATGATTTCTAGGGAATCTTTGTAACAGCTACGTAGTGATCCCCTGCCGGACCACCTAGGTAGTGGTCAATGGGGATTAGCTCTCCCCGGGTAGAAAGGGAATCATGACTCATGGGTAAAGTGTGCGACCTCTGCAGAGGGTAGTGAAACTGATATATCAGCCGTGCTCACGGTTAAGAGCAGCCTTGGGATCCTCTTTGATTAGAGATACTCCGGATACACCTCAGTTGATGACTTTAATGATGATGGTTAACGATAGTGACTTTAATTATGTATTCTAGCATTTCCTCTCTTAGGAGGTACTTTTTGGGATTATAACTTGGGTTTTATGATAAAACCTGACTTCTACTAACAATAAATACTTGACCAACTAAAAGCAATTGCTTGAGCCTAACCCCACATAAAGCTAGTCCACTTCAGCCAAACGACGCATTTGCTGAGTACGTTGATGTGTACTCATCCTTGCTTTACCACAAAACACCAGGTTGTCCACATTGTAACCACTGCTCAGGAGAAGACGAAGCCGTGGAAGGAGACTTCCAGGAGTTCCAAGACTACGACGAGTTTTAGGTGTGGGTTGGCGGCAACCCCCAGTCAGCTGCCTGTGAAGGCCTTATCTTTACTGCGTTTCGCTTAGCACTTTGATTTATCAGTTAAGTTGATGACTATGTGGATGTCTCTGACTCTGTGATGTAATAAGTTAATACTCTTTTATGTTATTATTCGAGCACTGTGCGATGATGTTTATTTATGTAATCGCTGTGTACGTGAGTTCTGATCCTGGCACGTACATAGTTCACATTCGGTTTGCCTTCAAAACCGGGTTGACAAAATTCCTCAACCAAATCGCGCACGCTACTCATGCGGGCAGCGTACCGAAGGGCCCCTTCATCCTCATCATCCTCCGCCACCTCGAATCGTGGGAACGCCACATAGCAGTGGGAGCACATAATGGTCGTAGGGAGCCCAGGCAGATCTTCGATTTCCCCACCAAAAACATAAAACCAAAAGTCCCACCAGTTGCCCCACTTGTTCCTGGCACAAGGGACGATCTCCATGACTTCCTCCGAAGTCTTTCCAATCCTCGGCGTAAAGGTGCACGATCCAAATTGTGCAATCTCATCTCCTGTTTTCCTTTTTTGCCAGTGCAGGCAATAGTTCTTGGCGAAGACCTCCACAGACGGCTGTCCGCCGTAAGAAGCAACCGCCCAAACATACTTCGCCAGTGCAACCACGACGTTAGGCGTCAACTAGTGGACCTGCACTTCAAACCTTCGCAAAACCTCCACCACGAAACGATGTGCCGAGAGACGAAGGTCGGCAATGAAAAATGCCTCAAACACAACCAATTCGCCCTCAGGCTAAGGGATCTCCTCAGCGCCCGGAACCCGCCCAACACCATCACCAAAGTATCCAAGCTGTTGCATCTCCTGCACGTGAAACGAGGAAATCCTCGAAGTGCCGAACTCCACGGTGTGGCCCGGTTGTAACTCCGTCGCCACCAAATCACTCAAGGTATCCTCGGACGACGGATCGACCGACGATACACTCACAGCAGATGAGGAAGAAGACATGGCTACGTACCGTTGGTGGCAGCGTGTAGTCTGCTTGACGCGTGCCAGATTTCCGAAGCGGGAGAGCAAGGAGGGCAGGCGAGCGGTTTGCAAAAGTTAGGGTTTCTACGGTGCACACAAGGGTAAGAAACAATCCCGGCCGTGGCCACCTTTTTATAGACAGGACGCGGCGCTTCGGGAAACACGTAGTCCAACAGTAACACACCCATCAACGGTCACATTTCAAAAACCCCCGCGGGACCACTTCGAGCGAGGGCAGCGTCTCCCCCATCTAGCGGCGTCTTCGACACCAGATGACTTAGTCGAACTGGTCCCTCGGAGGGCCAATATTGGGGCGAAGGCGAACATGCTAACCTTCGCTTGATGACTTCGTTGCCTCCTCACTCCGACGAAGACTTCATCCACAGAACACGCCCGGACAAGCCGAAGGCGTCGATTGGATGAAGACCGGCGCGGTCCCCCTTTGTTCTCTCTGTTGCAAGACGAAGGCTCTGTCGAAGTCTACAAGTCTCACGTCGTCACCGCCCCAGGAGGCCCATGCAGGATTCGACCCACGGTAACGGGCCCCGCGAGGGTAAGCGTATTACGGGCCGTGTTTGTAATAGCCTTTACTGTAATGACTGTCTGTAACCTCCCCTCGTGGGAATATTCTGGGGATAAACCGGGTACTCGAGGGCATAAACGTCTTTGACAAGGGACGGGTGGCCACTCGAGTGCCTATAAATACCCCCGTACAGTGCCCTCACAGGGGTAGATTAACAAAGCTATTGCCATCCCACAACAAACTTTGCAAATACTCTTTCCACTTTCCCGTTGGATCTACTTGCCCGGTAAAGCAAGTTCCAAGATGGACCAAATCTTGTCTTGTGCTTGCCAAGGTGGGTGTCACCAACTGTTTCATCCCGCCCATTCTTGCACTTCCTCCGTGTCTCCTTGTTCGTGTACAAGTGATGTAAACAACATGCTAGAAAGATCAGTGTCACAGTTAGGTGAGTCTTATTCTAATGTTGAAGGTGCGTTGGAACTAAACTAGCACTAAAATTAAGCAAAAATTAGCATCTAATAGTAAATCATCTTCACGTATAGCATATAACATCTCCACATATACCATATAACAGAAAACAAGACTAATATGCCTAAAGTGTCCACTAAATGTCTAAACTATAACTCAATCTTGGCATCCAAACCGGTTTCCCAGCAAAAAATGGTGGTTTACCGGTCCAAAAAAGCAGTCTATCTGCATTTTTTGTTTTTATGATTTTTTCATTTTTTTTGAATTCAGGGCAATTTTTGAAAAAAACGGTGGTTAACCGAAACCGCGCCCACGTGGTTTCGGTAAACCGATCGGTTTATCGACAAAACCGACCGATTTTGTAGACCTTGGCTGGTACATAGGCTAAAAGATAATATGGCAAGCAATTAAATGAATAAAGAGTAAGAAACTAAGTTGTCTTGCATAAGACTCTGATATCTAAGACATAATGAGAGAAGATTTGAAAGGGAATTAGGCTTACACCTTTTCCTAATTGATTTTGGTGGTTGAATTGCCCAACACAAATAATTGGACTAACTAGTTTGCTCTAGTCTATAAGTTTTACAGGTGCCAAAGGTTCACAATAAGCCAATAAAAGACCAAGAAAGGGTTCAAACAAAGAGAGCAAAAGACATCCCGAAAGGCACCCTGGTCTGGCGCACCGGACTGTCCGGTGCACCACCAGACAGTGTTCGGTGCACCAGGGCACTCGAGGCTGAACTCTTCACCTTCGGGAAATTCAGAGGGCGCTCCGCTATAATTCACCGGACTGTCCGGTGCACACCGGACTGTCCGGTGTGCCAGCGGAGCAACGGCTACTTCGCGCGCAACGGTCGACTGCAACCGCATTCAATGCGCTACAGTGCGCGCAGAGGTCAGAGCACGCGCGGGAGGCGCACCGGACAGTCTACAGGACCTGTTCGGTGCACCACCGGACAGCCCAGAGGCCCCACAAGTCAGAGCTCCAACGGTCGAACCCCAACGGTCTGCTGACGTGGCTGGCGCATCGGACGGTGTCCGGTGGCGCACCGGACTGTCCGGTGCGTCATGCGACAGCACACTTCCAACAGCCATTTTTGGTGGTTGGGGCTATAAATACCCCAACCACCCCACATTCAATGGCATCCAAGTTTCTACACTTCTACACCTTACAAGAGCTATAGCATTCAATACAAGACACACCAAAGAGATCAAATCCTCTCCCAACTCCACACAAAAGCTTTAGTGATTAGATAGAGAGATTTGTTGTGTTCATTTGGGCTCTTGCGCTTGGATCGCTTATTTTCTTTCCCATTCTTCTTGTGATCAAACTCAATTGTAACCAAGGCAAGAGACACCAATTGTGTGGTGGTCCTTGCGGGAACTTTGTGTTCTGTTTGATTGAGAAGAGAAGCTCACTCGGTCTAGGTGACCGTTTAAGAGAGGGAAAGGGTTGAAAGAGACCCGGTCTTTGTGACCACTTCAACGGGGAGTAGGTTTGCAAGAACCGAACCTCGGTAAAACAAATCATCGTGTCTCGCTCTTTATTTGCTCACGATTTGTTTTACGCCCTCTCTCTCGGACTCGTTTATATTTCTAACGCTAACCCGGCTTGTAGTTGTGGTTAAGTTTATAAATTTCAGATTCGCCCTATTCACCCCCCCCCCCCTCTAGGCGACTTTCAATTGGTATCAAAGCCCGGTGCTTCATTAGAGCCTAACCGCTCGAAGTGATGTCGGGAACATCTGCCAAGAGGGATCTCGGGACCGGCGACAAGTCCGCAAGCTCGGGAAGAACACACTCAAGGGAGTCCGCCCACAAGCACAAGGAGGAATCCTCTTCCTTCGTCAAGTCCCATCGGATGGGTGACATGTCACACCCGGATTTCAGGGGTCCAAAACCCGGGCGCGAACATAATCACCAGGTGTGCTGGGACCAAGTCTCACACATATGATGAATCATGGCACATGATCGAATGTCACATCTTTACTACATAACAGGAGTTTTATACAAAATAAATAATTACATTATAAGGAGACAACGGTCCAGCAACCCAAAGTTGACTGGGAGACGACGGCCTAGACCTCTCACGAACACATCACAGCATCCTCCATGCGCCTCATCCTGCGGTACCTGTTCTTGACCTGTGGGGGGGTGTGAGACAGCAAGAGTGAGCTCACATACGTTCATCGCTCAACAAGTTGTGGGGAATAATGTGAATGAACTCGCCAAAGGTGGGAGTTCATGTGAAGTGTAAGGCTTACCAAAGAGGATGGTTAGAGCTGAGCATTGCTTTTAACGTTGGTCAAAATTTTATTAGCAATTACTAAGTATAAGTAAATACCAACCCAATTAAGTAGTAGAACAAAAGTAACAACATCACCTGCGATGCAATGCATATGACATATTGAATTTAGTTCCATAAATTAATCATCAGAGAGTCCTGAGCTGCTCATGACCGTGAGCTCGGCTAGTATACCAGTTTTACACTCTGCAGAGGTGGTACCCTTTACCCACAAGTCATGTTACCCATCTGCCAAGGGATCGCGACTTCCCATACACCTCTACCGAGGAGGCGAGGCAGGGTAACATTACGAGGCCTTTACAAAGTTCCACTAGCTTCAGAAAACCCGCTACAGTTTATAGGAAGCTCCAATGCAGGAATCCCTTGCAGGACCGCCACCGCAGCAAAATCCTCCCGAGGGCCTCCCTACACTGACCACTCCCCTACTGCCCTTGCCCCTTTTGGGTAAGGTAGTCCTCCACTAGCTTTCCTAATTAATCAGCCAAGGGCGTCCATAAACCCTTGTAGTGGCACGTGTTTCTCAAGTTAAGCTCTATGTTCCAATTAACATTTAATGATCTTGTCATGAACATAAATAAAATAACAACATAATTGGAACATAGATATAATGAAATTTTAACCCAAAACCATATAAAGCAGTAGCAGAACTACCCAAGTGATTCAGGGGTTAAACAAGGTATTCAGGATAAACAAACTAGGGTAACCTATTAGGTCCCATCAAAATTAACCTATGCAGATCATTATGATTAATTAGAACATGAGTGGGTAAAAGAAGTGATCAAGGGCACAACTTGCCTGACACTTGAGATTCCAATTACCAGGGTAATTCTTCGGATCCTCGTGACCGCACTGCTAGTCGTAGCAATACAAGCATACATGGTATAGACAAAATTAACATCACACCAAACATAAGTACAAACTGAACAATAATAATCTACGCGTTGCCACGAGATCACGTAATCGAGAACTACTAAGATCAAAGTTACAATTAAGGAGTTATGATTTTACAGAAGATCTATGTGATTTAGGTAGTTAAAACTAGACCTTATGTTGATTTAGTGTATCATGTGAGAAAATAATCTAAATAAATAATAAATTCAACTTTAAGTTAAATTATAATATAATTAGGGATCATATTTTAGCCAAACTATTAATAGATTAACTTTGATTTAGAGAGGTTAATATACTAAACATAGGTCAAATAAATATCTAACTATAAAAATATGTTCTATGGTACAATTAATGTTGCCACTGCGTAGACAATATTTTTATGAAGCTAACGCAGTTTGAATGGATCAAATCGGAATTAAAACGGAGGAGTTATGAATTTCCTAAGGTTTTATGCATTTGATATAAGATTAACTAGGGTATAAATTTTAATGCGACTTTCATGTGAAAATAGTGGTACTAGATGATAAATCATAATATTACAAAATTATAGCAATTGGAATGGACTAATTTGGACATCATATGGATTTTCTATGAATTAAACATATTCTAGTATTTATTTTCACATTAAAAATCATTTTCTATTCACTTTTACTGAATTTCTAATTCTCCGGACTGGGCGCCAAAATCTGGAAAAGCCAGGGGCCCCAACGCAATTCTTACTAGACTCAGTGCACAGTATCTATGGACCGCGGGTTGATTTGTGTTTTTGTCAGGGGCTCATGTATAAATCTACAAAGTCGAAGGGGTATTGGTGATCTATGGCTGTCGGATCTGAGATGAAAAGCTCAGATTAAAACAACGAACTGGCAAGCGATTTGATCCCTTGGATCACAAGTCTACGGCCACGATTAGAACGTATTAACCCCGAACCGGTATTGAAATAACGGCCACTGGATCAAGATCCGAGGGCCCGAATTCAATGCAGCCGAAATCAATCTCCTCCCCTCGATGAACGATCAACGGTCCACGATGCCCGAAGCCAAGACACCGCCTGGATCTAATCGTGTGCGCCGAATCGCAGATCAACGGCCCCAAACGTTGTCTTCTTTCTACCATCCCACCCCCAAAACTCCGGTCAGGCGCATCAGCCACAATGGTGGCGCCCACCACCGGCGCTCGGTCCACAGACGCCCCGTGCCCCAAACTCCAATCCGATCAGTGCTATTCGAGGAGTGCAATATGGTGGATCATAGTGAGGCTTCTTACCGGAGTGCGAGGTGGTGACGAGGCCCGCCCACGGCAGGTGAAGCTTTGGCGGCGGAGAGCTCACATCGGTGAGAAATTCCAGCCGCGCCGAGAATGAATCCACCCAGGCGAAGCTGCGACGAACATCCGTGTGCGCTGCGCATCCTCCCAGGTCGATCAACGAGAGCTGGACGTAAGTGGTGGAGCACAACCACGGAGCGTAGTGGCCCAGCGGCAGAGGATCTCCATCGGCGAGAAATTCATAGCGCACAGGTGGCCCTCTCCCGTACAGGAGCCAAGGTTTCCCTCCACGCTCCCTCGAGGCTCGCCCACACGGTTCATGGGGGAAAGGAGGAGCTCGATTCACACATATATGTAGGCATGGATTAACGAGTCCGATTTTGGTGGGGGAAACAGAAACGACCGGTTCTAGCGCCGTCTGTTGCGGTGTGCAACCAGAGCCTACGCCACGCGATGGAGATGGAGATGACCGGTAGGGCCCACCGTGAAGCCACAGCGCATACCCCGGTCAAACCTGGAAGATGACGCATACGGCACCGGGAGGCTGGGGAGTGGGCCCCGCACGGCAGAAAGCCAGTGCGCTATGCTCCCAGCGCGCCAAGTTTCTGGCCCCCAAGGGCCCGCCAGGAGGGAATTGAGGCCCACTTGGCCGAAAATTGCTTTCTCTTTCCTTTTTTTTATTATTCTTTTCTTCCTTTACAAATTCAAAGCTTCAACTCTAAAAGAAATTCTTTTTGTGGCAAATTTGTCCTTGGGTTAGATATTAAATTTGAACTTGCCAATACGAATTTTTATTAGTAAGTTTTATTTTGTACTTTATAGTATTTCTCTCCTTCTATTCTATTTATTCAAAGTAGGTATTAAATCTTCCATTTGGATGTTGGTTTATTTATGTCACCAAATGCACACACACAATAAATCCCAGCATTATGCATATTTTTTTAAGTGTTATTTGTTTTAATTACTCATTCTTATTTATAGTTATTCTCTTGTTATAATGATTAGATGGCACACAAAATAAGGAGATCAACTTATAGTCTCATTGTATACATTTTTGGGTATTACATGACAAGAAGAAGAAGATGAGGAAAGTGGTCTACTACGAGACCGACTCTTTGTCACCCTCCACCTCCAGCTCGGAATCGGCCTCCACTACTTCAAAGCGCCATGAGCGCAAGAAGTATAATAAGATGCCCCTTCGCTATCCTCGCATTTCTAGACGCACTCCATTACTCTCCGTTCCATTAGGCAAACCACCTATGTTTGAAGGCGACGACTATTCTATGTGGAGTGATAAAATGAGGCATCACCTAACCTCACTCCACAAAAGCATATGGGATATTGTTGAGTATGGAGTGCAGGTACCAAAGAAGGGAGATAAGGATTACGACTCGGAGGAGGTCGAACAAATCCAACACTTCAACTCCCAAGCCACAACTATACTCCTCGCCTCTCTAAGTCGAGAGGAGTATAATAAGGTGCAAGGGTTGAAGAGCGCAAAGGAGATTTGGGACGTGCTAAAGACCGCACACGAAGGAGACGAGGTGACCAAGATCACCAAGCGGGAGACGATCGAGGGGGAGCTCGGTCGCTTCCGGCTTCGCCAAGGGGAGGAGCCACAAGACATGTACAACCGACTCAAGACCTTGGTGAACCAAGTACGCAACCTCGGGAGCAAAAAATGGGATGACCACGAAATGGTTAAGGTTATTCTTAGATCACTTGTTTTCCTTAACCCTACTCAAGTTCAATTAATTCGTGGAAATCCTAGATATACACTAATGTCTCCCGAGGAAGTAATAGGGAATTTTGTGAGCTTTGAGTTGATGATCAAAGGCTCAAAGAAAATCGTCGAGCTAGATGGCCCCTCCACGTCAAAAGCACAACCGGTCGCATTCAAGGCGACGGAGGAGAGGAAGGAGTAGTCTACATCAAGTAGACAACCCATCGACGCCTCTAAGCTGGACAATGAGGAGATGGCGCTCATCATCAAGAGCTTCTGCCAAATCCTCAAGCAAAGGAGGGGGAAAGATTACAAGCTCCGCTCCAAGTAAGCTCGGTCACTTCATTGCTAAATATCCATTATCTAGTGATAGTGACAGGGGCGACGACAAGAAGGGGAGAAGAAAGGAGAAGAAGAGATACTACAAGAAGAAGGGCGGCGATGCCCATGTTTGCCGGGAATGGGACTCCGACGAGAGCTCCACCGACTCCTCCTCCGACGAGGACGCCGCAAACATCACCGTCACCAAGGGTCTTCTCTTCCCCAATGTCGGCCACAAGTGCCTCATGGCTAGAGATGGCAACGGGTACAAACCCGCCGGGTTTTGCTATCCCAAACCCGTACCCGTGAAAAATATTTACACCCATTAAAAAACCCGTACCCATGACGGGTTTGAAATTTTGCCCAAACCCGTACCCATCGGGTTTGCGGGTACCCATGGGTTACCCGCGGGTTTTTATCTCCAATATGTTTATTCTTTTTATAATCAATAAGTATTGTAATGATTAATGAGATCATGGTCCAAAATTTATGTAATGAACAACGAGTTCATGATTTGGTATAAAAAATATTAGTAGAGAGAATTAAATACAAATAATAAGTTGTATAATCAATTTACCTTGCACTAAGTTATACATCCAGCACATATATAACGCTAGTAATAACTATAATAGCAAGCAAGCAACACTATCACCAACTACTTATACATTCACTATTTGATAAAAATTAGGAAGTAAATAGGTAGATAACAAGTTTGTTGTTCGTTTATAAAATAAAATGACAATATGCACTAGGTTTGGTCGGGTTTAAAAAACCCACGGGTTCACGGGTTTGGGTACTATAGGAACAAACCCGTACCCATGAACCCGTCGGGTATACATTTATGCCCATTAACAAACCCATGGGTATGAAAATTGACCCAAACCCGTACCCTAATGAGGTAAAAACCCATCGGGTTTCGGGTTTCGGGTACCCATTGCCATCTCTACTCATGGCAAAGAACGACAAAAAGAAGAAGGTGAAATCTAAATCCTCCACTAAATATGCATCCTCTAGTGATGAAGATAATGCTAGTGATGAGGAGGATAACTTGCGCTTCCTTTTTGCCAACCTAAACATGCAACAAAAGGAAAAATTAAATGAATTGATTAGTGCTATCCATGAAAAGGATGAACTCTTGGACACCCAAGAGGACTTCCTAATTAAGGAAAATAAGAAGCATGTTAAGGTTAAAAATGCTTACGCTCTAGAAGTAGAAAAATGTGAAAAACTATCTAGTGAGCTAAGCACTTGCCATGATGTTATTACCAACCTTAGAAATGAGAATGCTAATTTAATTGCTAAGGTTGATTCAAATATTTGTGATGTTCCCAATCTTAGAAATGATAATGTTGATTTGCTTGCTAAGATTGAAGAATTGAATGTCTCTCTTACTAGCCTTAAGATTGAAAATGAAAAATTAATTGCTAAGGCTAACGAATTAGATGTTTGCAATGTTACAATTTCCGATCTTAGAGATAACAATGATATATTACATGCTAAGGTTGTTGAATTAAAATCTTGCAAACCCTCTACATCTACCGTTGAGCATACTTCCATTTGTACTAGATGTAGAGACATTAATGTTGATGCTATCCATGAACACCTAGCTTTAATTAAAAAACAAAATGATCACATAGCTCAACTTAATGCTAAGATCAATGAGCATGACTTAGAAAATGAAAAGTTTAAATTTGCTAGAAGCATGCTCTATAGTGGGAGACGCCCTGGCATATATCAAGGATGGCATTGGCTTCCAAAAGGGAGACAATGTCAAACTTAATGCCCCTCCTAAAAGATTGTCTAAGTTTGTTAAGGGCAAGGCTCCCATGCCCCAGGATAACGAGGGTTACATTTTGTACCCTACCAGTTATCCCGAGAGCAAAATTAGGAGAATTCATTCTAGGAAGTCTCACTATGGCCCTAATCATGCGTTTATGTATAAGGGTGAGACATCTAGTTCTAGGCAATCAACCCATGCAAAATTGCCTAAGAAGAAAGCTCCTAAGGCATCAAATGATTCTAACAATTCATTTAAGACCTTTGATGCTTCCTATATTTTAACTAACAAATCTGGCAAGGTAGTTGCCAAGTATGTTGGGGGCAAGCACAAGGGGTCAAAGACGTGTGTTTGGGTACCCAAAGTTCTTGTATCTAATGTCAAAGGACCCAAAACCATTTGGGTACCTAAAATCAAGAACTAAACTTGTTTTGTAGGTTTATGCATCCGGGGGCTCAAGTTGGATCATCGATAGCGGGTGCACAAACCACATGACAGGGAGAAGAAAATGTTCTCCTCCTATGAGAAAAACCAAGATCCCCAAAGAGCGATCACATTCGGGGATGGAAACCAAGGTTTGGTCAAAGGATTGGGTAAAATTGCTATATCTCCTGACCATTCCATTTCTAATTTTTTTTCTTGTAGACTCTTTAGATTACAATTTGCTTTCTGTTTCTCAATTATGTAAAATAGGCTACAACTGTCTTTTTACAGATACAGGTGTTACTGTCTTTAGAAGAAGTGATGATTCAATAGCATATAAGGGAGTGTTAGAAGGTCAGCTATACTTAGTAGATTTTAATAGAGCTGAACTCGACACTTGCTTAATTGCTAAGACTAACATGGGCTGGCTCTGGCATCGCCGACTAGCACATGTTGGAATGAAGAATCTTCACAAGCTTCTAAAGGGAGAACACATTTGGGACTAACAAATGTTCATTTTGAGAAAGACATGATTTGTAGCGCATGTCAGGCAGGGAAGGAAGTTGGTGTTCATCATCCACACAAGAACAACATGACGACTGACATGCCACTCGAGCTCCTACACATGGACCTATTCGGCCCGATAGCTTACATAAGCACCGACGGGAGTAAGTACTGTCTAGTTATTGTGGATGATTATTCTCGCTTCACTTGGGTGTTCTTTTTGCAGTAAAAATCTCATACCCAAGAGACCTTAAAGGGATTCTTGAGACGAGCTCAAAACGAGTTCTACTTAAGGATCAAGAAAATAAGAAGCGACAACGGGACAGAGTTCAAGAACTCTCAAATTGAAGGCTTCCTTGAGGAGGAGGGCATCAAGCATGAGTTCTCTTCTCCCTACACGCCACAACAAAATGGTGTAGTGGAGAGGAAGAATAGAACTCTATTGGACATGGCAAGAACCATGCTTGATGAGTACAAGACTTCGGATCGGTTTTGGGCGGAGGCGGTCAACACCGCTTGCTACGCCATCAACCGGTTGTATCTACACCGAATCCTCAAGAAGACATCATACGAACTCCTAACCGGTAAAAAGCCCAATATTTCATATTTTAGAGTCTTTGGTAGCAAATGCTTTATTCTTGTTAAAAGAGGTAGAAAATCTAAATTTGCTCCTAAGACTGTAGAAGGCTTTTTACTAGGATATGATTCAAACACAAGGGCATATAGAGTCTTTAACAAGTCCTCAGGACTAGTTGAAGTTTCTTGTGACGTTGTGTTTGATGAGACTAACAGCTCTCAAGTAGAGCAAGTTGATCTTGATGAGATAGGTGATGAAGAGGCTCCTTGCGTAGCACTAAGGAACATGTCCATTGGGGATGTGTGTCCTAAGGAATCCGAAGAGCCACCACATGCACAAGATCAACCATCTTCCTCCACACGAGCATCTCCACCAACTGAAGATGAGGATAAGGCTCAAAATGATGAAGGAGAAGATCAAGAAATTGAGCCACCTCAAGAGGAGAGCAATGATCAAGGGGGAGATGCCCATGATCAAGATGAGGAAGATGAACAAGTTCCAAAACCGCCAAACCCAAGAGTCCACCAAGCAATCCAACGAGATCACCCCGTCGACACCATCCTCGGCGACATTCATAAGGGGTAACCACTAGATCTCGTGTTGCACATTTTTGTGAGCATTACTCTTTTGTTTCCTCTATTGAGCCACACAGGGTAGAGGAAGCACTACAAGATTCGGATTGGGTGGTGGCGATGCAAGAGGAGCTTAACAACTTCACTAGGAATGAGGTATGTCATTTAGTTCCACGTCCTAACCAAAATGTTGTAGGAACCAAGTGGGTGTTCCGCAACAAGCAAGATGAGCATGGTGTGGTGACAAGGAACAAGGCCCGACTTGTGGCCAAAGGATATTCACAAGTCGAAGGTTTGGATTTCGGTGAAACCTATGCACCCGTAGCTAGGCTTGAATCAATTCGCATATTACTTGCCTATGCTACTTACCATGGCTTTAAGCTTTATCAAATGGACGTGAAAAGTGCCTTCCTCAACGGACCAATCAAGGAAGAGGTCTATGTTGAGCAACCTCCCGGCTTTGAAGATAGTGAGTATCCTAACCATGTTTACAAACTCTCTAAGGCGCTTTATGGGCTCAAGCAAGCCCCAAGAGCATGGTATGAATGCCTAAGAGATTTTCTTATCACTAATGGCTTCAAAGTCGAAAAGGCCGATCCTACTTTATTTACTAAAACTCTTGACAATGATTTGTTTGTATGCCAAATTTATGTTGATGATATTATATTTGGGTCTACTAACGAATCTACTTGTGAAGAATTTAGTAGGATCATGACACAGAAATTCGAGATGTCTATGATGGGGGAGTTGAAGTACTTCTTGGGATTTCAAGTGAAGCAACTCCAAGAGGGCACCTTCATTAGCCAAACGAAGTATATTCAAGACATTCTAAGTAAGTTTGGAATGAAGGATGACAATCCCATCAAGACACCCATGGGAACCAATGGGCATCTCGACCTCGACACGGGAGGTAAATCCGTCGATCAAAAGGTAATACCGGTCGATGATAGGCTCTTTACTCTATTTATGTGCATCTCGACCAGACATAATGCTTTCCGTATGCATGTGTGCAAGATTCCAAGCTGACCCTAAGGAAGCTCACCTTACGGTCGTAAAACAAATCTTGAGATATTTAGTTCATACTCCTAAGTTTGGGCTTTGGTACCCTCGGGGATCCACATTTGATTTAATTGGTTATTCGGATGCCGATTGGGCGGGGTGTAAAATTAATAGAAAGAGCACATCAGGGACTTGCCAGTTCTTGGGAAGATCCCTGTTGTCTTGGGCTTCAAAGAAGCAAAATTCTGTAGCTCTTTCTACCTCCGAAGCCGAGTATATTGCCGCAGGTCATTGTTGCGCGCAACTACTTTGGATGAGGCAAACCCTTAGGGACTACGGTTACAAATTAACCAAAGTTCCTCTTCTATGTGATAATGAGAGTGCAATCCGCATGGCGGATAATCCCGTTGAACATAGCCGCACTAAACACATAGCCATTCGGTATCATTTCTTAAGGGATCACCAACAAAAGGGAGATATCGAGATTGCATATATTAACACTAAAGAACAATTAGCCGATATCTTTACCAAGCCACTAGATGAACAAACTTTTAACAAACTTAGGCATGAGCTAAATATTCTTGATTCTAGGAATTTCTTTTGATGTTTTGCACACATAGCTCATTATTACACCGTTGATCATATCTCTTTCATGTGCTATGACTAATGTGTTGTTCAAGTGAATTTCAAAACCAAGTCATAGGTATATTGAAAGGGAATTGGAGTCTTCGGCAAAGAAAATGGCTTCCACTCCACTCCATAACTCATCCTTCGCCGTCGCTCCGAGCAACTCTCCAACTTTGGTATAATCTTCACTCATATTTTGTTCACCAAAGAGGGAGAAAGTAGTAAGAGGGCTTATATTTCACTCAAAGTATCCGTTTTTGGCGATTCATGCCAAAGGGGGAGAAAGTATTAGCCCAAAGCAAAAGGACCGCACCACCACCTCTTATTTTAAAGAAGTTTTTCAAATTGGTATCTTATTATATTCAAAAGAGGGAGAAAGTAGCACCTTTCAAAAATTGGTATCTTAAAACCCTCTTGAACACTAAGAGGAGGAATTTATTGAGGGGGAGTTTTGTTTAGTCAAAGGAAAAGCATTTGAAACAGGGGAGAAAAATTCAAATCTTGAAAATGCTTCCCAAAATTTTATTCATTTACCTTTGACTATTTGCAAAAGGACTTTGAAAAGAATTTACAAAAGAATTTGCAAAAACAAAACATGTGGTGCAAGCGTGGTCCAAAATGATGAAAATGTAAAGAAACAATCCATGCATATCCTATGAGAATTTATATTGGCTCAATTCTAAGTATCCTTTGCACTTACAATTATGCAAACTAGTTCAATTATGCACTTCTATACTTGCTTTGGTTTGTGTTGGCATCAATCACCAAAAAGGGGGAGATTGAAAGGGAATTAGGCTTACACCTTTTCCTAATTGATTTTGGTGGTTGAATTGCCCAACACAAATAATTGGACTAACTAGTTTGCTCTAGTCTATAAGTTTTACAGGTGCCAAAGGTTCACAATAAGCCAATAAAAGACCAAGAAAGGGTTCAAACAAAGAGAGCAAAAGACATCCCGAAAGGCACCCTGGTCTGGCGCACCGCACTGTCCGGTGCACCAGAGCACTCGAGGCTGAACTCTTCACCTTCGGGAAATTCAGAGGGCGCTCCACTATAATTCACCGGACTGTCCGGTGAGTCACCGGACAGTGTCCGGTGCACACCGTACTGTCCGGTGTGCCAGCGGAGCAATGGCTACTTCGCGCGCAACGGTCGACTGCAACCGCATTCAATGCGCTACAGTGCGTGCAGAGGTCAGAGCACGCGCGGGAGGCGCACCGGACAGTCTACAGGACCTATCCGGTGCACCACCGGACAGCCTAGACGCCCCACAAGTCAGAGCTCCAACGGTCGAACCCCAACGGTCTGCTGACGTGGCTGGCGCACCGGACTGTCCGGTGCGCCATGCGACAGCACACTTCCAACGGCCATTTTTGGTGGTTGGGGCTATAAATACCCCAACCACCCCACATTCAATGGCATACAAGTTTCTACACTTCTACACCTTACAAGAGCTATAGCATTCAATACAAGACACACCAATGAGATCAAATCCTCTCCCAACTCCACACAAAAGCTTTAGTGATTAGAGAGAGAGATTTGTTGTGTTCATTTGAGCTCTTGCTCTTGGATCGCTTCTTTTCTTTCCCATTCTTCTTGTGATCAAACTCAATTGTAACCAAGGCAAGAGACACCAATTGTGTGGTGGTCCTTGCGGTAACTTTGTGTTCCGTTTGATTAAGAAGAGAAGCTCACTCGGTCTAGGTGACCGTTTGAGAGAGGGAAAGGGTTGAAAGAGACCCGGTCTTTGTGACCACCTCAACGGGGAGTAGGTTTGCAAGAACCGAACCTCGGTAAAACAAATCATCGTGTCTCGCTCTTTATTTGCTCACGATTTGTTTTACGCCCTCTCTCTCGGACTCGTTTATATTTCTAACGCTAACACGGCTTGTAGTTGTGCTTAAGTTTATAAATTTCAGATTCGCCCTATTCACCCCCCTCTAGGCGACTTTCAAGATTAGTATTAAATTCAGTTAAATAAGTTTGGGACACTAAATAATTTCTCATGCATTCATGTGTATTTGATACTCTAAGGTTAGTTTTTTGTCCTTACATGGCGTGATTCAGATGGTAGATCGCCTGATTTAAAGGGATTAAAAATTATATGCTGGATAAAGGTTCCCAATTTAGGTTACCAAAAGTAAATAAATGAATGTAATAATCTATTTATAAATTCAGTTGGATCTTTTTTGTTTAGTCGTACCTTTGCTAAACATCTATGTATAGAGCCTTTAGATTCCAATGAGGCAAATCATCTGACATGAGCGTATCTCTCTTTGTAGTATTGTTCTCAAAGTTCTCATCATGGACAAGCGAAGTGGACAATACATTTATTTGTAGTATCGTTGAATTTCATTTGCAAAACCTCTGTTTCAAGTTCCTGGATTCATTTTTGGCACGGGTCATCTATCTTATGTATATTTTGCTCCATCAAATAGTACTTTTTCATTTTTTATAGACAAAGTAAGGTAATTTTGTATTAGGACCATGTGATTGTTCAATTTGTCAATAATTATGAGACCAACAACCTTTTGAAAAAAGAAGGGCTGTAAATGTGTAGATCGGTTGTTTGATACTTGTAATGCAGAAACTTGCATGTTGATATGAGCTTAGTTGTTACAGGTTTTTTAACATCATTTAAAAATTTGACATACTTTTATTGTCCAAACATACAAGAATTTGTAGTTTTTGTAAAGGTCTATCCATCGTCATAAACTGTAAAAAAACGTCCCGTATGGGCGCATCATGTTCTAGTGTTTATATAATATGCGAGTAATCTTTATCTTTACTATATTAAAGCATCAGTTTGAACGGTCGTCTCGCGTCATATTTTTACAAATAACTCCTCATATCTATTTCAAATTAACTCGTTGCACGCTCGTTCCCTCCGCGCAACCAACCCGCATGTCTCATACCACACCTCCGCATATAGATAGTCAATTGGTGACCCGGCACGGGCCCGCTAGGCTCGATGCCCATGGGCCGTAGCTCCGGCCCAGGCATGGCACGTCGGCCTGCTAACCATGCCGGGTCGGCCCGTTAGCCCATCAGACCATTTGGTTAAATCATCATAAAATGTTAAAATCGGTGCAATAGTGGGGTTTGAACCCACAGCCTGATGGAAGAAGGGCAAATGACACTGGGTGGAGCCGTCTAACCAGTAGAACATCATGCTCAGGTGTTTTTAATATTGGATATAAATTATACATATCTATATACGTTTTTTTGTAAAATTAAAAATATAATCGTGCCAGGCCGAGCCAGCACTACGGGCCGAGGCTACATCCCAATCACGGCACGACGCTCGTGCCGGCTGGCCCAAGCACTATTAAATGGGTCGTGCCTCGGGCCGGCCCGCCAGAAACGGGCAATTTGACCATCTATACCTCCGCACAATAATGATGGTCCTCGCCTGAGTTACCACCACTTCTATCGTCATCCTGCTTCTTTTCTCTCTCCCCTCATGCCTCCGCCTCCGTGCCACCCCATTCTCGACAGAGGGTGTGGGAGCAGGCGCCTCCTCCCCGTATTCATCCGACACTAGCCTTGACACCGACCCGCACATTGGCTATTGCACGTCCACGAGGACGTTTTACAACATGCGTGCACCATCGTTTTCGTCGTCGTTGGACGTCCCGTTCGTCTTCCCGACCTTCACCTCATTCTTCCTCCCCAACCTATTGCCCTCGCCCACGACCCGTTCGATGGCTCAGCATCGCATGTCTACATGTCATTTCCTGACACTAGCCCTGACACAGACCCGCACAGTGGCTATTGCACGTCCACGAGAACGTTTCACAGCATGCTTGCACCATCGTTTTCGTCGTCGTTGGACGTCTCGTTCGTCTTCTCGGCCTTCGCCGTATTCTTCCTCCCCAACCTACTGCCCCCGCCCATGACCCGTTCGGTGGCTCGGCATCGTCTGTCCACATGGTCTTTCCCTTACCACGGTGTCGACTCGGTATGTTTCTACCACTTCTATGTATCTGTCACCCATCCTTCTGTCATTGCAAAAATTATTGTGTTGTTCCTCTGTTGTTTTGGGTGTTAGTTTTTTGTTGTGCTAAGGGCTGAACATAATTTGGGTGTGCTAATACTTTATTTATTGTCTGCCCATGATTAGTGTTCTTCTGATGATGGCTCATGGATCCTTCAAAATATGTGTTAGGATTTGGAGATCCATGCGGGCACTACCACAGGGTGCTCGGTCCTTGTGTTCTTGACTCTTGCATGCATTAGGTCGTTTATGAGATTACATTGACGCAATGGACTACATGGTGTTTGAGGTTGCTGAATTAGATTGAGCAGCAATGATTTGTCAGGCTAACAGTAAAAAGAAATGTTATTTGTTGGTTTTAAACGTTAGTAATTGCTACGAAGTACCATAATTTGTATGGAGCGTATCCATTTTTTATTGATGCCTGACTTTAGCAACCTCTCCATATTTTGATCTATGTTTTTTATAAGTTTGAGTTCATGTGACTTATTTTATAAACTTGAGTTCACAAACTTCTTATTATTTGGTCTCTGTATGGTGGAATTATGTCATTATATAATCTTTGTTCGTTCAGTCAATCGTTGTGAACTCTCTTCTAATCACTCCTTTTATTAATCGTGTTGTACCAAGACATATTGAATGGAGTAAACAAAACATCAGTTAGTCAAATAAAAAAAATATTATGCGGAGAGCGGAGATAATCAATAAAAAATCTTAAAATCTTTTTGGTTGATAATTTACGTGGGTATTATTAGGGCTGGACGAAAAACTCGTAGCTCGTTAACTCACTCGACTCGACTCGTTTATAATTTGTAACGAGTTGAGCTTGTATTTCAACTCGCTATGATAACGAGCCAACCCGAGCTGGCTCGCGAGCTGACTTGCGAGCCAAACGAGTTGGAGTAATTAGTCAAATCACAATAATCTCCGATCCAAAATAGTTAATCTTCTACTCTATTATAGTTAATCTTGTTTTTTTGTTGAGTGTGGAACCTTAAGTTGCAAACTCTATTCTTTTTTTCCAAATAGATCTCCTTCTTTTCTTTTGCTACATGTTTTTATATCCGTTCGTAGACACTAGACATGGTATTATCGAGCTAGCTCACGAGCTAAACGAGCCAGCTCGAGTCGGCAAACGAGTCGAGCCGAGTTGGATCTTTAGCTCGTTAACATAATGAGTCGAGTCGAGCCTGCTCGTTATCTTAATGAGCCAGCTCGAGTCGAGTCGAGTCGAGCCGAACCAGCTCGATATCCACTCCTAGGTATTGTTGTGAGCCGTCGCAACGCACGGTCAATCGACTAGTATAGATTTAATGTGCTATGTGGACACCATATTATTTCGCCGTGTGGATCGTTCATGTAGTAACTATTTTATAATTTTATTTATGCTTTATAGTGCTTTAACAAATATGAATTCATCCAAATAATTTCAAACTAAGATCCGAAACATAAGGCCTTGAGTGTGCCACGCTAATGGGTGATAAAAAAATCCTTGGACCTATCTTGTCCCACAGTTCGTTCCACTTCCACCAACCTTCATTGACTTGTCCGTTGACTAATCGACGACTGATCCAAAACGTGGCGAGTGGTGTTTACATTATTGCCACGTGACCACGTCGACGGTGGAAGAAACATTCGCTGCTCATGGTTCATGAATGGCGAGCGGTGGCGTGGTGGCGTCTCTACTGTCGTCGGCGACCAAGCTGCTCGACCTCCTCCGGGGTGCGCCGTCTGTTTCTCGCCGTGCAGGGCAGCAGCAGCCGGTTTCCGCAGACGTGCATCGGTTGCAGCGGCTGCTGAGGAGGATCCAGGCCACGATCGATGACGCTGGGGAGAGGGAGATCCGGGACAGTTCTGTGAAGCTATGGATCGCAGAGATCACGGTCGTCGCTCGCGACGCCGAGGACGTCCTAGAAGACTACCGTTACGAGCTGATCCGGCGGCGCGTGCAAAGACTAGAAGGCACCGGCGGCGGCGCCTCTACCTCGTGCAAGCGGAAGCACCACCACGACGACCAAGGTTATGGCATCCGTGAGGTGACACAGTTTCTTGTTGTACTTTCTCTCGCTTTAATGTCTCCTACTGCTACAAACCGACCAAGCAACAAGATACCATGAAAAAAATGTTAATATATTTTCTACAAAAATTATCAAAACTTTAGAGATTTGACTTAGTATGACAAAAATAACTAATTAAGTTTGACATGTGAATCTATACCTACCACTATATAATCCATCAATTTAAACTTTATAGAACCACCCAACCAAATCATATTCAACCTGGAACCTCCACTAAATCCGTCAAACAAATTGCATCCAAACTTAACACACTATTAAAACCAACGTTTTAGATCGCTAGATAACTCTCTCACCCTTATTCAAATTCAATGAACAATATTATTTAGATTATCCATCAACTCTCCTCCTCTCCCTCCCTGCCGCCAGCCTCCTCCTCCCCTCAATTCCACGTTGCCCCCTCCCTCTCACTCGCGCCGCCGCCGTCAATCCCTTCCCTCGTGTTGCCGTTGTCGTCGTCGATCCCTCCCTTCTTCTCACCAGGATCGTAGTGATAGACTGAGCTATATGCTAGTAGAGTAGTTGGTTGATGTATGTCAACTCCATGCATGAAGTCGCATTGGATACTCGTATTAGCATTACACCGTATATATAGTTATATAATATTCTCTTAATGTGAACAAGACTATGCAATTTACCATTTTTTGAAAAAAAAATGGAGGGGCTTTCGCCCTTACAGTATAAATAAATTAATTAAAAACAAGGTAAGTGTACCATAGAAACGGGTAGAGAAGTACAATGGGTCTAAAAGAGAGAGAATTCAACAAACAAAGAACGTTAAAAAGAAACATGCAATTTTCTATTGTTTGGTTTATCTGAATAAGAAATCATATAATATTAGGTATGTGATTAGTTTCCTGTATAATTGGCTAGTCTACATAGCTAAAAGTAGATGACTAGATAGATGAATAGTATATAAAACAATTCTACAAAATCACAATGCTAAATAAAAAAATTGATTAATACAAAAATAAAGTCTTAATAGCAACTACTTGCTCTAGCTTTAATTCATCCAGAAGCAACCCCTTATACAATTCTACTAGCTTGATTTCTAGTCTAATTCATAACAACACACAAGGTACATCAACAAGAGCTACACTAGAGAGCTATAAAAAAGAGAGCAACTAAACTAATCACTACAACTATCACTCTAGCTCAGCGCAAATGACTACTACTACTCACAATCAAAGTATGAAAGTGAGCACGAGAGTAATGATCAAACATCAAACCACGAGAAAACGAATGATATATCCATGAGGTTCGGTTCCGTACCACTACGTCCTCATTATGTTGAGCCTCCACTTCATGGTTCATGAGCTAACTAGTGTGACAAGCTAGACCCATCAAGAATACTACAAGAACTATTCAAAATGGTGCCCTCAAATTAGCCCCAATTCCACTAGAGTGTCCCTTTGCGCTCATCAAGATGGGGTCAATACCTCTAATAATATGAACCGACTAGAGACAAAAACAATCATCACTCCTCTTCAACGACTACCAAACTGCTTCAAGCTATTTACATGGTGATGACCACTATGAATAACAAGAAAACCACGTCTCAACTCAACCACTAGTACTACTAGGTGCAACAACTCAATATAAATGTACTAGATATCTCTCAAACTTAATTTGGATGAAGAACAAGGCTATATATATTATAACCCCAAATGAGCTAGCCATTGGGAGCCTTTCACTAGGAAGATTATGGGGTCATAATATTAAACCAATGACCTATAACTCCATACACCAGACTATATATATTATGTTTTACATCCTCTGTAGCCATTAGTCTGATGTTATTATTCATAGAGCTCATGTTGTTAGATACTAGATGTTGGATTAGCCAATGGTTAGTGGAGTTTATAGTCTGATGGGGTCATCACACTAATGCCCTATGTAATATGATGTTGTCGAGAAAGTTTCCAGAGAGCTCCCTAAACCATTGGATTAATCTGATGACACACATAGGACCATCTAATTCCTACATTTAAATGTTCCCATGCACTTGATAATGGGCCTCCCTGGTGAATAGTAGAGCCCATTAGTCCGATGTTGCCTACAAGCCAACCATTATACTAACGATCAATGATTTGATGCTATGTCGATACTAAATAGAGAGAACTTCACCCTATAAAAAATGGACCCTATGGGTCATTAAGTTTGGATTTTTGGTGTTTGATGAACAACTAGACCATTTTGAATAATGTTGTTTGCTAGTATACAAGGTACACTTCAAATGGACGCAAGGTGGAATTGGACTTAGGCAAAGTGATGGTTCGAATGATAACACCTCAATCAAGACATTATAATCCATGTTTAATACTTACAAGACATTCTAAGAATTCTAAGACACTAAGAAGTAGAAGCCTAGATGCAAAACATCAACAAAATTGAGGCCACTAAAGTAGAGACAAAAAGGTGGATGATTTGAAATTTTCTCATGATTGTTGATATGCTCAAATGGACATTACTTCATATGTAAGTCGTAGAGCTTTTCATTATCTTTTCAAAGAGTCAAAGATCATCAAAACTAGAGTCTAGAGTTAAAAGTTATGGCTAAAATATGAAAATATGACATGTTGAAACAAGGTAGAGAATGGTTCGACGCTCAATGAACTAAATAAACAGGGGCGTCGTATGATTCGATAATAATGGTGTGATTCCCCCTCTCGCGATTTGATGTTTGCTGAACTGAACTAAATAGGGCACCATGTGGTTTGACACTCCTGAAAGAGTTGTAATGACTAGTTATTGGAGTTGGGGCTATTTATACACCTCCATTTTGGCTAAGGATGTGCTATAACTGAGTGAAATATGTGGAGAGTTGAGGCTCATCCATTTATTCTCTAGCCACCAAAAGTGCTTAGGAAAATATCAGGGGATTAATATAGGTGCTTTTTATGAGGTGTTTAGGCTAGTTAGAACATCGATTATGCGCTTGCTCTAGGTTTAGGCCTAGTGTTTAGTGAAGTTTGCATATCTATTATCACTCAGTACTTAAGTGCATCGCTGATGTACTCAGAGTATAGGTGTACATTCGGGCCGCTGGGCCCGACCCAAGCCCGAAATGGCTTGACCCGTTTAAATTTCGGGCCGGTTCATCTCGTTTAAATTTTGGGCCGTGCTGGGCCGGCCCACGGCTTGACACATAATTACTTAAATGTGCTAGGCTCATTTTCGAGCGACCCGAAATTACAAAAAGCCCAGATTTATGGCCCAAACTTCACATTAGGGCCCAAAATTCACATCAGAGCCCTAAATTCAAAACAAATTTAATAAAATAAATAAAAGATAAGACAAATAAATTTGACCAAAACCAAACTCAATATTTGTATTAAGTTACCAGAGCTATGCAATGACTACCTTGTTTAAAAATCATTTTGTTAGAAGGAAAAAGAGTATAATCAACTCTATACAAAGTTCGTAAGTTCAATCCATTATCTAATGTTAATAACAAAAGTAAAATTACATCGCATACTCTAATTCAAAGCTACAAAAAACATCTAACTAGCATTATATCTACCTTTGTGTTCTTTATGAAGTACATGAAAGTGTGGAATGAAGTGTGGTTTTAATGAATATATGTGCCTTTTCGTGCCTCTATATGGGCCATTTCTTGCCTGCCTTAAATGGGCAGTGCTCGTGCCTGCCCATGGGCCGCGACCTTGGTCCAAACCCGGACCGATATACCGGTTCGTGCCGACACTAAAATATTTTGGGTCGTGCCGTGCATGGATTGTGCTTTTTTCGTGCTTCGGGCCAGCCCATTAGACCCGACCCAAATGTACACCTATAACTCAGAGGGACTTGTAGTAAGGGGTGGCTGCCACCATATAGTGGAGGGAACATGACCCATGACGGGTTGCCCGGGAGGTTGATATTGAAGATGGCAGGGGTCGGTCCAGAAGAGGCCATATGGGACATCCACTTATGAGTGGAAAAGGCCCAGATGCTATCCGTGGATTTACATGACTGAGAACTTGGCCCATGCGAGAGACTTCAACAAGGACTAGGGGGACTCATGAGCTTCTTGATACCTTAGTAAAATATTAAAGTCGTTGACTGGAGTATGCATTTCCATCTCAATTAAACTTTCTCACTTTATTTATTGCTTGCCTAGTGTCAGGAACCATAATTAGGGATACCTAGACCACAACCCTAAAATCCCTAAACGCTTGAGTAAGAAGGGGTCATAAGCAAACACGCTCCTGATTGTACCAAGGTCTGAGGTACCCAAGTTGCGACTCGCTCGAGGCCAACCCTAGGTGAGAGCCACAGTTACGCCTGAAGCCAACTTCGGATGGGAGACACAGTCACGGCTCGCTTGAGGCCAACCTTGGGCGGGAGACCAAGTTGCAACTCGCGTGAGGTCAATCTCTGGCAGGAAACACATTCCGATTCGCACGAGGCCGGCCTCGGGCGAGAAGCGCATTTTTGATTCGCCCGAGGGCGTCTTGGGCGACGCTCCGGAGCTACCCGCCTCGCCCAACCACTCCGATTCAAGAATGTGTGTCCGTACGTCCACTTGCCCCGCTGAGGGTGCCAACGTCAACAAAGGACGACACAACTACGGTCTATTCTACCTTTACCGCCCACGACAATGCACGGGGCGCGAATACGGGGCATTGCTCCCCCACTCCGACCACTGTTTCAACTACTCCGAGCGTGACTACATGTAACGTCCGATCAAAGCCTCGGACTCAGGAGAAATCTCTGCCTCGCCCGAGCTCGATCTCGGCCAACTGCTCCAGCAGACGCGCATTAAATGCCACCTACTCTTTCGCGAATCTCACAGAAGACCATGCCAAGCAATGTTTCAACCACTCCAACTCTACACTTCCGCTCCCCTATACAGGCTAGGGCTCAGGCACATGCCTATGCTCCTGATCCCAGCCTCGGCTCTCTACCTCGTCAAAAGAACAAGCTACCGAGATCGGGCGTCCTTCTCTTGGCAATCTTGAATGAAGTAACCAAAATCGCAAACAGTACTGCAGCAAGCCAGTAAGGCAATGCAAATGTAATTTAGAATATTTGATTCGTCCAATATTGCAACCTATTAGCAATTTACCATTTCCCTCAATTTTTTTAGCA
This sequence comes from Zea mays, assembly GCF_902167145.1. Lineage (NCBI taxonomy): Eukaryota > Viridiplantae > Streptophyta > Magnoliopsida > Poales > Poaceae > Zea > Zea mays. Next base: position 206,916,460 of record NC_050099.1, on the reverse strand, counting down.
ATTTACCATTGGTTAGTATTTATTAAACCAAAATTTTCCCCAATATCCGGAATTGTTTTGTAGTTATTATTTACTAAACTATTGTAGCTGTAAGAGTTTGTTAGGAGTAATACATAACACACTCATCTAATAATCAAAATACCTCTATATTTCCTTAGATATAGAAGGGTGCATTGCAATTGTATTGTTACCCCCTTTTTTTTTGCCAAATCTCCAAACTAAAAAGGTAATGTGCATTTAATAACTAGTTTGGCTGCACCTTAAAAAATGATTTTGCATTTTTCTGCATCTCCCATAGATTTTGCTTCCCCGGGGCAGAGACAAACGCAACTGTATTCTGACACTTACCTGCTTCCAGAGAATGATCAGGAAGATCACACGTAGGTTCAGCATTTCCACAGATCGAGCCGGCTTTCAGTTCAGACCTGAGGGGGACGATGGTAGCACCAGTGAGGTGATACAGTTTCTTGTTTCATTTCCTTTAAATTATTTGTGTAATGTCAAATAACCACCTTTTATTTGCAGGGAATCGTGGATATCACGAGGTGGTTTGAGGAAATCCATACAGATCAAACTGCCGCGCAGCTCAGGCCAGAGGACGAGGATGGTGACATCAGCAAGGTGGTAGTTGCTTGCTGTGTTTTCTCCAAATTACTTGCTTACTGACAAATAACCATCAGCATATGTGTGCAGCGAATTGGGGAGATCATACGCCGATTCGAGGAGATCACTGGAGATCGAGCAGCCCTGCACCTCGGACAGGAGGATGGCGAAAGAAACACTTGGAGTGGGAGGGACTCCACGTGGGAATCAAGAGTGACTAGCCATCTTCTGGATGAATCCTGTGTTTTTGGTAGGACCAAGGAAAAAGAGCATGTTGTAAAGTTGGTGAAATCATACAGTAAGTGCCCAGGAATTCATGTTTTGCCAATTGTTGGAATGGGGGGCATTGGCAAGACAACGGTGGCACAGATGGTTTACCGCGAGGTCCAAGAAAGTTATGACCTTCTGAGTTGGGTTCATGTCCCCGAAACATTTGATTTACGCAAGCTGGCGATAGCAATCACAGAGTCTCTGTCCAGACAACCATGTACATACAACAATTTTAGCGTCGTTCATGATGTTCTGCAACAAACAGTACTAAACAAGAGAGTGTTCCTTGTTCTGGATGATCTATGGAATGAACGGCAAATTTGCTGGCAAGATTTTCTTTGTTCACTCAAGTTTGCTGATACTATGACAATCCTGGTGACTACTAGGAGCAAAGAGGTAGCACAACTTCTGCAGACCATTCCTCACTTCGAGCTTGGCTTGTTACCTGAAGATCACTGCTGGCAGTTGTTCCAATGCTATGCTTTTGGCCATAGAAACATCCATGAAGAGTCCGCTTTGGTTCAGGTAGGTAGGAAAATTATGGAGAAATGTAGTTGCTTACCATTGGCAATTAAATCCATAGGTTGCCTGTTGCGGTCCAAGATGGATATGCAGACTTGGATGGAAATATCCGATAGTGAGTTTTGGGAATATTCAGATAATAATGAAGAGATCTTGTCGGCTCTTAGACTGAGCTTTCATCGGCTGCCAGGAAGGCTGAAGCCTTGTTTTCTGCTGTGTGCTTTATATCCCAAAGGCGAGCCTTTTACCAAGGACGACATGATTCACTTATGGACTGCTCATGGTTATGTACAGCCTTCAGGATGCAAAACACTAGAGAAGGTCGCTGGTGAGTACTTTGATGAGTTGAATGAAAGATCACTGATCGAAATGGATACATACTATTTGGTCAGTCGTGAGGGTCACAATTACTTGAAAAAGTCACGTGTAAGATCACCAGTTGAAATCTCTAGTGGGGAGATCTTCGACACTGATGTTAGCTTTTATGAGCTGCACATAAGATCATTGGTTGAAAATTTTCACAAAGGAACGACAGAGTCTTCCTTGCCATTTCAATTGTTTAGGCTGCATGACATGATTTGGGACCTTGCAAAATCTCTGTCCAGCTGCTTGTTTTCTGCTGTAGCTGTTGATGAAGGTAACCTTTACATGCAAAATGAAGTTCAGCACTTATTTCTCTGGTTAGGCAGGGGCAGATCGAAACAAAATACACAGAGGGGGCACTCTGAACTTATCCCCATTTCTAAGTCTCGTGATCTATTCATCTCTTGGATAAACAATTCTCTTGGGCTTGAATCTGAGCCATTTAGATGGAGGCATAGGTCCACACCCAGGCCCAGCCATCGACCCCAGGTGTCTGATTTTGAGCTCCTAGGGCTAAGCTCAACTGCGTTGCTAGGCATTGCCTTGGAGGCCATGATCCAAGCACGACCTGATCCTGTGCAAGATCCCATGAGTTCAGCAAGACTTCTAGCATATTTGCCCGAAAACAAACATGAATACATACTTTCTACACAAAGTCGACGTTCTCAGTTGTTCAAAATAGATTATTTACGCACCTTAATTTTAAAACAATGTACATTTTACAATATTGGCATATACACATATCTGAGAGCTCTTATACTATATTCATGTAAAGATAGTGGCTGCATAGCTGCAATCCAATATCTGAAGCTCTTGCGCTATCTCAATATAAGGAATTGTGATTCATTGACTGGCAAAAATCTGAATCACTTGACACAATCAATATGTCATCTTTACAGCCTTGAGAAACTGATCGTATCCACTTGTTGGAAAGAGTTCTCCATTCAGTCGTGCCATCTTTTCAGTTTAAGATATCTCCAACTCTCCGTTCAATTCAATGACTGGTCCCAGCATCCACTTTGCCACTTCCATAACTTGGACACACTGTGCTTGCAGAACTGCCATAGCATTGCGGAGCTCCCTACAGGCATAGGAAATCTGATGAACCTGAGATGCCTTAAGCTTATTGGAATTTCAGAGATCAAGAAGTTGAATCATGATTCTTTACTATGTCAGTGTAATAACAACAAGTGCCAGTTAATGAAGGCAATATTCCCTGCCCTAATGGAGTTAGAACTTGATAGTCTGTGCGAACTACAGGACTGGTGTAAATTCCAGGATTCAGATTGCCCAAAGATGCAGAGCATCACTGTAAGAAACTGCAACAAACTTAGACGAATCCCTTACTTTGGTTCTGTCAGAAGTCTAATGATAATAAACTCAGCTCTAATTGGTCTCCAGCTTTCAGCATCTAACGAACCTTCTCAGCTGCAGACTCTTGATATCAGTTACTGTGAGAACCTGGAATCCTTGTTGGGACTGGAAAATCTTTGTTCTCTCGGGAGCTTATATATTGCCCATTGTCCTAAACTATTTGTCTTGCGTCAAGAGAAGCTTTTGTTTAGGCCTCAAAATATATTAATTGATGACTGCCCTGGACTGATCGAATGGTGTGATGAGCAAGAGCTCTACTATCATGTGAGGTCTTATGCTCTTCTATTTTTTTTATTTTAACATTAGTCCATTGTCTTGTGCTCTTGCAATGGGTTTTCAGTACCATGCTGCATAAAAGGTATAGTCCATCGTCTCGCAAGGGTTTCTTAAATTTTGAGAGGTTTAAATATTTTAATTTTTAGTACTGTGCTGCACAGTAGCAACTTTACGAGAGTAGATGTTAGATTTAGTGGATGATTTCGAGTACCTTGGTTAATTTCTTGTTGTAGCTACCTCTCATTGTTAAGATCATTAGGTGACTCTTCTTGGTAACCACTGTACTTACTGTATCAGTCTCTAGATCATTAGGTGATACAAACACCATGTACAAATTTTATTGGAAAAGAGGGATTAAGTGGTGTTACACACATTTACTTACTCGAAAGCAGCCAGAGGCCATTAGCAAAGTAGCAGGATACAACACTAACATAATTATACAATGCATGGTGTGGAACCCTACCCTGCGCGTCAGCAGTAAAATCAGCCTATTTGGAATTATGACAGCAATAAACATTGCTTTATAAATATAATTAAGTGCAGTTTGAAAGATGCATGTAGTTTCTAAAACACAAGTTAGGTTACTTTCTCTGGTTGAAAATGTCTATTAGGACACTGCCATGGGCTCCAATATAGCTCTTTGGTGTATAAAAAGTATATAATATTAGTTATTGAATGAAGAAAGTTATATTTTATAAAACTAATTATATAAATAAATTTATTAACACTAATCTTACATTGTCAGTTTGTCTAAAATTTTAGATATTTTGCAGTCAAAGATGAGAAAGTTTGACCTATGATGAACCAAGATGGACTTATATTCGTGGTTAGAGGAAGTTGTACTTTTTGTTACAAAATGGTTTGATTAGAAGATGGGGATTGATCCTATTCGATTTTCTAGGGCAACATTTAAACCTGTCAATGTCTTTTATATTACATTGCTCATGGCCATATATTGCCACCATATGTAAGTACTTTCAAATGTGAATCTGGTAATACTGTATACTTCATCTGTCCTAAATTATAGGTTATTTTGGCTTTTCTAGATACATAACTTTTGCTATGTACCTAGATATATTAAATGCCTACATACATAATAAAACTTTTAATCATTCAATGTGTGACACTTTAAAAAAGAAATGGAGGGAGTATATTCAAGTTAGAAACGAGTGGTAAAAGTGACATCTCCAAGACCATGAAAAGTCAGTGGCATCAAGTATCTTTCACCATAGAAATTACCATTTAATGTCTTTTTATTAATGGGTTTAATATGTTTTTATAAAAAAATAGATTAAAAGAAATTATCAGTTTTCTCAATTATCATTGGTAGCATTAGCCACTAAATCCAATTTATTTATAAATTACTCACCTCTTTCATTATGGAAAAACAACAAAGTAATCCCACAAATCTGAACTACGATGAAAATAAAATTTGCGTGTTAAAGAAATTATTAGACTATTGTATTGGGCTAAGCCCGGCTGGTCCTATGGGCCAAGGGTGGCTACTGCCCTAGCTGCGTCCAGGTGCACCCTCCTTTTGGTTCCTTGTCAATTAGACAAGGATTTCCTTGATTGGTGATGTTTCTATAAACCCAGGACATCCTTGCCTCTTTTGGTTCCTTGTAGATTAGGCAAGGATCTCCTTGATTGGTGGCATTTCTATAAATCCAGGACATCCTTGCCTATATATGTACGTGCTATTCACCCTAACATAATCAACCACTACTTCTCTAGCAATACTACTTTCCTAGCAATACCTTTCTTCATGGTATCACGAGATCGGGTCCTCTCCCGATCCCCTCTACCATGGCCTCGCCTTTCCTTGCTCCTGCGGGCCTCGTCGTAGCACCCATGGTTGGGAACCCGCCCCCTGTTCTCCTAGGGCCGCCCAGATGGAGGAGGCCCGCTAGGCTGTCGCAGCCATTGAGGCGCAGCGCTAGGATCGCCCCATGGCGGCCAAGGCCGCCCATACGACTGCCCTTTTGTGTGCCATCGAGGCCAAATGCTAGGCCGATCTCGCGACCAAGGAGCGTGACGCCGCCGACGCTTGCCTGCACCAGGCCCTCTCCCTTGATGCCAGTGAGCGTGCCACGACAGAAGTTGTCGATCAGCCGCCGCCTTAGGAGGAAACCGCCGATGACACGAAGTCAATCCACGCTGCCAACAACGTCCACAACGCCATGCTTCTCCACGAGGCGGTCGCTGTCCTGAACCTACACGCCTAGGCTGTTGCGGTTCAGAACATTCGAAGTCTAGTCCTCATCGTCCTCGGCCTCACCGACGACAATTACACCCGATGGCGTGAGCAGTTCCTGCTCACCGTTTGCTCACCTTCAAGAAGTTTCCCCTAGGACTATGTCCTCGTTGACGACCTAGCGACCGGCTACCCCAACTAGACGCAGATGGATTGCGTTGCCAGTCATAGATCTACGAAACGATCTCCAACGACCTTGCTGAAACTGTTATGGAGCCCGACGCCAACGGTCGGTCCGCCTGTGTTGTCATCGAGTCCCGGTTACTAGGCAATCACGAGACATGCGCGCTCCTCGACGCCTAGTTTCGCAACTTCAAGCAAGGTGATCTCTCCATCACGGATTACTGCAGGCAACAAAAGACCATGGCTGACACTTTGAACAACTTTGGTGAGCACGTCACCGTCCGCTCTTGCATCCTCAACTTGTTACGTGGCCTTAATGCCAAGTACTCCACCATTGGCCGCCATCTACGTCATAGTCGACCCTTCCCCACGTTTCTGGAAGCCAAGAACGACCTGCTGCTCAGAGATGGCAATGGGTACCCGAAATCCGAATACTCGACGAGTTTTACCCGATATAAAGATAGATATGGGATGATTTCTTTAACCCGTGGTTATGTTAAAGGGTAAGAACCTCTACCCGTTGGGTAGACGGGTATAGGTATGGGTATGGGTATGGGTACGGGTACAAGTGGGTACTACCCACACTCATGTACCTGTGGGTAAAATATACCTGCATCATACCACTATTATCATCTATTAAAGCTCATATTAGCTAAAATAAAATTCCTTGGCCGACTATTATTTGTTTAACTAACAAGTTATGTAATCGTATGGTTTGTTATATTTGAAGTTGAACTTATTTTATATGTTTGTTTTACATTTTGAGTGATTGACATATTAGAATTTGAGGCTTTCCTAGCGGGTACGGGTTACCCGATGGGTAAAATTTCTCGCGCGGGAATTGGTATGGGTAAGATTCCATACCCGCAAACGTATATGGGTAACCCGACGGGTAGAATTTTGTTTGACGGGTACGGGTACGAAATGCTACTACCCGACGGGTATATATCTGTTCCATCTCTTGCTGCTTGAGGAGATCACCATAGGCATTGCTGATCCTGAACCGTCCACCGCCGTCCTCGCCATGGGCACTGATAGGTCCTTGTCATTCTCCTCACTCATGTACTCGACATCACAACAGGCCCGCCCCTCTAGCGACTCCGGGGGTGGCTATTTTAAGAGTTGTCGCTCCAATAAGTGTAGCAACGATCGCTCGCTCAAGCCTGGCAACGGTACCGAGGCTCCTGCAGGTGGCTCTAGCGACGCCCCATTAGCTGTTGAGCCCGTCGTGGCCCTCCTTCCACAACCCGTGGACCGGTGCCATCCAGATATGAGCCAGACCACGGCCCCAGCAGGCCGCCTCTACTAACCCACAGACTCTCTTGGCCCATCAAGTGCAGCTGCAACAACTCTGGCTTGGCAAACGGTACAAGCTTAGACCAGGGATGGCAACGGGGAATTCTCCATCGAAGAATGGCTCCCCATCCTCATCCCCGCAGGGAGAAGAATTCCATGTCCCCGTCCCCACGAACGTTTACGGGGCTCCCATCCCCATCCCCGTCTGGGAATTTATCCATGCAGGGAATCTGTTGGAGCTATGGCTTCTGAGGTGATATGTGTGGTGAGGACGAGGATCAGGACCACGACGTTTGGGCGCCGTCGTCCTAGAGCTAGGGCTGCTGGCTGGAAGGGACGCGGTACTATTCACGGGATGAACAGTACCCACGGTGAACAATAGACACAGGAAAAGGGGGAAGTCGAGCAAGATGATTGTTTGCTTAATCTTTCATTGATTGGAGGGGTACATTTATAGGGCTGAGATAGCAGTCGTCCTTATCTAATATCTTAACAAACCAAATCCTTATCTATATAAACAAACTCCTTATCCCTATCCATCTAAACAAACTAACTGGTACTTATCCATCTAAACAAACTAACTAATTTTATTAGGGCTGCTAGGCTGTCGGTCATAACATCTCTCCCGGCCTCCAAAAACAGCTCATCCTCGAGCTGGAAGGCAGGATTACGAGGGTGGGGGATCTTCCGCCGCAGCCACCCCGTTGTCGTCGGCGGTCACCTCAAGGTAGAAGAGGCGTTGGCAGTGATGGTCTCGTACAAACGGCTCATCACAGTTGTAGCACAGCCCCTGGCGGCGTTGTTCCGTCATATCTGCTGGGGTGAGGCGCTTGAACGTCGGTGCTGCCAGGGTGGAGGTCGCCGGGCGTGCATAGTTCGACGTCCACCCGGAGATGCCATGGCAGTCCTGCGGTGAATAGTTGGGCCTGTTGGTGCGGCAGCGGCACAGGCTTCGTGTGGCACAAGAGAGCCAGGAATCGATCCTGGTAGTCCTCCACCGTGGAGCGGAACGGCAGGCGTGCCACCTCGCCCAACGTGTTCGTGCACAGAGGAGGCCCAAAACGCTGTTGGCACAACATCTTGAAGCGCGACCAGTGTAGTGTGGGCTCGTCGCGCCGTAGCATGACGGACCACAGCTGTGCAGCGTCCGTGAGATAGTACGTGGCCATCCAGACTTTATCCACCTCCGGCGTCCCTTGATTGTAGAATAAGCTCTCACAGCGGGATAACCAGCCAACAAGATCCTCTTTGCCGTCGAATGTGGGAAAGGAAGGTTGTGGTGGTGCTGGTTGGGAGGGTTTTGCTGCGGTGGGTAAGCGATATGGTGGGGGGAAAAGCCTGGGATTGGTGATGGGGAGTGTGGGAAGGGTATCTGATGGATGGGTATGGGCATGGTAGATGTGGGCGGCAACAAGGCTGAGGTTGGCGGTGTAAGGTTGGTTGAGGTTTATGGGAGTGGAGCGGCTGTGGTGGTGATCGGCGGTGATGGTATGGGTGGCGCAGCGGGGTTTGACAAGGGAGGTATCTCGCCATAACTTGGCATGCCATATTGGATGGAAGTAGGGCTGGTGGACGTTGGGGGAGGTGGTGGTGTTGGTTGCCTGCTGATCATCTAAGTGATGGCGGTGGTGAGATCGACAAGAGCCTTTGTTATGGTGTCGATCTTTTGCTCTAGCGCTGCGTTGGCGGAGTTGGTCGCGGCAGCAGATGCGACATCACTGGCGTTGTCGTCGTTGCCTGGCATCTCTGATACCATATTGTTGGAGCTGCGGCTCCTGAGGTGATATTTGTGGTGAGGAGGACGAGGATTAGGACCACGATGTTTGGGCGTCATCGTCCTAGAGCTAGGGCTGCTGGCTGGAAGGGACGCGTTACTGCTCACGTTATGAACAGTACCCGCGGTGAACAATAGACACAGGGAAAGGGGGAAGCCGAGCAAGATGATTGCTTGCTTAATCTTTCATTGATTGGAGGGGTACATTTATAGGGCTGAGATAGCAGTCGTCCTTATCTAATATCTTAACAAACCAAATCCTTATCTATATAAACAAACTCCTTATTCCTATCCATCTAAACAAACTAACTGATACTTATCCATCTAAATAAACTAACTGATTTTATTAGGGTTGCTAGGCTGTCGGTCACAACAGAATATGTCCTCGTTAGGAAATACAATAATTAGAGGCAAATTCAAATTGATTATATCAAATCAATAGAAATTGAACAAACAAGATCTAAAATTATAAGAGACATCTACTTTAGAGTTTAGTTTGTTGTTTTATAATAGGATATGTATTGATTTTAAGTATAATTTTAACATGCCAATAGACTAATTTATATCAAGAGAAGTTTGAGGGGCGGGTATGCGGGGAACATGGACGATGAATGGTTTGACATGGACTAGATTTTCTCCATTTCGATCCCCGTGGGGACTAAATTAGTCTCATCCCCGTCCTCTAATAGAGGAATTTCGCATGGGGAATCGGGGATTGGATCCCCATTGCCATCTCTAGCTCAGGCTCTCTAGCCTATTCTTCCACTCGCCCAGCAGCCCAACCACCAGTGGGCTGCCCCACCTGGGTTCTACAACCCATTGTCGGTCTACCTTCTTGGGATCAACACTCCCTCGCCTCCACCTTCAGCACCATGACACTGAACCAACCGTAGCAGCACGAGTGGTACTTCGAGTCAGGTGCTACCTCCCACATGACCTCCGACTCTCGTACTCTTTCACATACTTTTTCCCAGTGGTGCCCCTTTCCTTCAGCTATTGTTGTCGGTGACGGGTCTTTACTCCCCGCCACCTCCACTGGCACAACACACCTTTTTTTTCTCGAACACGTAGGAGCGCTGCATATCATTATATTAATAAGAAGAAGAAAGTATAGGCCTTACATAGACCGAGATACAGAGAAACGCCTTACGGTGGCCAAGATCTAACGTACATAAAAAGATCCATCTATCAAACTAATATTATAAACCACCTTAGGGTGTGGCAGGGGCAGTTGCAAGAAAGCTTAGCTCCTTGGTTCCAGAATATTCCCACACCTGACGCTCCTCCCCAACATGAGATAAAACTGCATTTATACTAGGAGTCTGGACGTCAAAAACACATCTATTTCTATGATTCTGCAACACCCATGCTCCCAGAATAATCAGGGAATTGAGACCTTCTCTGATAGGACCAGCAACAGTTTCACTGACATCTTTCCACCAATCCATAAAACTTTGATTGTTTGGTTGTGGAGCCCAACCTTGGGGCTTAAATTGTCTAAGCATGAGGAAACAACATTGTCTAGAGAAGACATAAGCCACAGGAAGATGATCAATTGACTCCCCTTCCTGGTCACAAAAAGGACATCTTTCTGGGTGATCAAGCCTACACTTTTCAAGCCTATCAGCCGTCCAACACTTCTTAAGGGCGGCCAACCACATGAAGAAACGACATTTTGGCGGTGCCCAAGTTTTCCAAATCCTCTCATAAGGTTCAAATTGCACAAATCCAAGAAAAAAACCCCTCATAGGCAGCTTTAGCCAAGTATTTTCCATTAGCAGACAACCGAAAGATATGGTTGTCTTCTTTGTTCAGCTGAAGCTCAACCTGTGCAACAATATCTCAAATCCGAAGAAAGTCTGGACAGTCCCCCCGGATATCATTAATCCATAGCTTATCTCTGACTGCCTCCTGAGCTGTCCTCCTGTTAATGATTTTGCTAGGAATTGTCTCCATAAGGCGAGGGGCAATATCAGCTATTCACTGCTCTCCAATCCAACGATCACTCCAAAAGAGAGTAGAGTTCCCATTTCCGACCTTAGATTGCATGCACATTTTTAAGAAATCTCGAATTTTTTTTGGGACATGAAGAGGTAGAGAAGACAAGGGCGGTTTGGCTCAGTTTTTTGTAGCCAACCCCACCGCATCTTGAGTGCCTATCCTGGCTCTTTGATGTTGAAGATACCCAATCTTCCTAGCTCAAGGGGTCTACACACTCTTCCCTAGGCCACAAGACAGTGCCCTCCTCTAGCATCTTTTCGACCACGCCAAAGAAAACCTTTTCTGATTCTGTCAATGTCCTTCAAAGTTGAAGATGGCAACTCAATAGCCATGGCAATGTAGATTAGCATCCATGTCATAACGAACTGCACTAGAACACGCCTCCCTGCTTTTGTCAAAAGATCAGCTTTCCACCCAGCCACCCAGGAAGTTGGTTGGCAATTTTGTCCACAATAGGTTGAGCTTGCTCTCTTGTCAACTTATGTAGGGAGAGGGGCAGGCCAAGATATTTGCAAGGAAACCCAGATATCTCACAAGGCCAAAATTGTTGAACAATCTCGAGATCATCCTCATGACACCTGATGGGATAAACATTGGATTTCTGGTTATTGTTATAGAGCCCAGAAGCCTCTCCAAAAAGTTGTAGAATGTCTAAAGCAACATTAATATCTTCCACCACGGGATGTATAAAGAGAACCACATCGTCGGCAGAGGGAGATACGGTGTTGCAAACGCCTAGAAGAAGAAAGAGGCTGCAACAATCCTTCTTCATCTGCTTTAGAGAAAACCTGACCAATAGCATTGGAGAAAGCGGGCTGAGAGCACCTAGAGGGGGGGGGGGTGAATAGGTGATCCTGTAAAAACTTCAAACTTAAGCCACAAAAACTTGTTAAGTGTTAGCACGATTATTGCCAAGTGGCTAAGGTGAAGTCTCAACAATCTCAACAAAACACAGTACCACAAGAGAATCAAGCACAGAGTGACACAGTGGTTTTATCCCGTGGTTCGGCCAAGACCAACGCTTGCCTACTCCACGTTGTGGCGTCCCAACGGACGAGGGTTGCAATCAACCCCTCTCAAGCGGTCCAAAGACCCACTTGAATACCACGGTGTTTTGTTTTCCTTTCACTATCCCGTTTGCAAGGAATCTCCACAAATTGGAGTCTCTTGCCCTTACAAGTATATGATCACAAATGAAACACAGAGTAAGGGAGGGAAGCAACACACACAAATCCACAGCAAAAGCGCACACACACGGCCAAGAATCGAGCTCACAAGACTATCTCAGAGTTCTCACTTAGAACAGAGCTCGAATCACTTAGAAACACAAACGAATGCGCAGAGACTTAGTGTGGATGATCAAGAATGCTCAAAGGTTGCTTGTGTGTCTCCTCCATGCGCCTAGGGGCTCCTTTTATAGCCCCAAGGCAGCTAGGAGCCGTTGAGAGCAAATCCGGAAGGCCATCCTTGCCTTCTGTCGTCGGGGGCACCGGACAGTCCGGTGCACACCGGACACTGTCCGGTGCCCGATTTGTTTCCTTAAACGGCGAAGACGACCGTTGCAGACCGTTGGCAGATCTGGCGCTGTTGGCGCACCGGACATGTCCGGTGCACACCGGACAGTCCGGTGCCGTCTTCCGACCGTTGGCTCGGCCACGTGTCCCGCGCGGATTGCGCGGCCGACCGTTGGCCCTGGCCGACCGTTGGCTCACCGGACAGTCCGGTGCACACCGGACAGTCCGGTGAATTTTAGCCGTACGCCGCCGGCCAATTTCCCGAGAGCGGCCAGTTCGAGTCGCGCCAGCCTGGCGCACCGGACACTGTCCGGTGCACACCGGACAGTCCGGTGCTCCAGACCGAGCTGGGTCTTGGCAGCACACAGCCAAGTCCCTTCTCCTTTTCTCTATTCTTCTTCTTTCTGTTTCTAACACTTAGACAAATATATTAGTACTTAAAACCAATGTACTAAGGCTTAGAAACATACCTTTACTTCATGATTTTCACCTTGTTCATCCATGTACATAAATTCACATTTAGGCCCTTGTGTTTGCACTCAATCACCAAAATACTTAGAAATGGCCCAAGGGCACATTTCCCTTTCAATCTCCCCCTTTTTGGTGATTTATGCCAACACAACATAAAGCAAGTGGAACAAGTGCAAAATCACTTCAAATAAAAACTCAAATTGGTTTTATTCAATTTTGGCATATATGGATCATCCTTTGCCACTACTTGGTTTGTTTTTGCAAATCAAACTCAAATCTCTATCTCTAAGTCAAACACACATGTTGAAGTATAAAGAGAGTCATTCCAAAAGAGATTGATCAAAGATTTCAAAAACTCCCCCTTTTTCCCATAATCAACACTTCTCCCCACAAGAAGCCAACTTTTGAAAATAGAGACAATAAGAGACAATAAAATCTTTTGACAAAACAAAAACTCTATTCTACTATTTTCAAAATCTCTCAAGTGGTAGCTGATCCATTTATCACTTTGGCCTTTATTTTCTCCCCCTTTGGCATCAAGCACCAAAACGGGATCAATCTTGGCCCTTTTAACCCCATTGCCTCACCAAAGTCTTCAATTAAGAGCAAATGGCAATAAGATTTCATGAGATGAACTTGGAATTAGTTACCCTCTCATCGGAGTGCAGTGGAAGTCTTTCATGGTCCAAGTCCACCTTTTCCCTTTTCAATCCTCCTTCCAAACTAAATTATCAAACTCAAGCACATGGTTAGTCTCAAAGGGTCAAGTTGTAACACATCTCCCCCTACACATGTGCATCACTTTGCAACGGACTTGTGAGGTCCAGGGAGTGTTTGTACAACTTGAGCACCATAATAAGCAACATAATGCAAAAAGGAACATGATCAAAAGCATAACTACATGTATGCTACAATTCAATCCAGGTTCCGCGAATCTAAGACATTTAGCTCACTACGCAACCTGCAAAAGGTCTTCTCATCTAGAGGCTTAGTGAAGATATCGGCTAGCTGGTTCTCGGTGCTAACATGAAACACTTCGATATCTCCCTTTTGCTGGTGGTCTCTCAAAAAGTGATGCCGGATGTCTATGTGCTTTGTGCGGCTGTGTTCAACAGGATTCTCCGCCATGCGGATAGCACTCTCATTGTCACATAGGAGTGGGACTTTGCTCAGATTGTAGCCAAAGTCCCGGAGGGTTTGCCTCATCCAAAGTAGTTGCGCGCAACACTGTCCTGCGGCAACATACTCGGCCTCAGCGGTGGATAGGGCAACGGAGGTTTGTTTCTTAGAGTTCCATGACACCAGGGACCTTCCTAAGAATTGGCACGTCCCCGATGTACTCTTCCTATCGACCTTACATCCAGCATAGTCGGAGTCTGAGTATCCAACTAAGTCAAAGGTAGACCCCTTTGGATACCAGAGCCCGAAGCAAGGCGTAGCAACCAAATATCTAAGAATTCGCTTCACCGCCACTAAGTGACACTCCTTAGGATCGGATTGAAATCTAGCACACATGCATACGCTAAGCATAATATCCGGTCTACTAGCACATAAGTAAAGCAAAGAACCTATCATTGACCGGTATGCTTTTTGATCAACGGACTTACCTCCTTTGTTGAGGTCGGTGTGTCCGTCGGTCCCCATCGGAGTCTTTGCGGGCTTGGCGTCCTTCATCCCAAACCGCTTTAGCAGATCTTGCGTGTACTTCGTTTGGGAGATGAAGGTGCCGTCCTTGAGTTGCTTCACTTGGAACCCAAGGAAGTAGTTCAACTCGCCCATCATCGACATCTCGAATTTCTGCGTCATCACCCTGCTAAACTCTTCACAAGACTTTTGGTTAGTAGAACCAAATATTATGTCATCGACATAAATTTGGCACACAAACAAATCACCATTACAAGTCTTAGTAAAAAGAGTTGGATCGGCCTTCCCAACCTTGAAAGCATTAGCAAGTAAAAAGTCTCTAAGGCATTCATACCATGCTCTTGGGGCTTGCTTAAGTCCATAGAGCGCCTTAGAGAGCTTACACACATGGTCGGGGTACCGTTCATCCTCGAAGCCAGGGGGTTGCTCCACGTACACCTCCTCCTTGATTGGCCCGTTGAGGAAGGCGCTCTTCACATCCATTTGAAACAACCTGAAAGAATGGTGAGCGGCATATGCTAGCAAGATACGAATTGATTCTAGCCTAGCCACAGGAGCAAAAGTTTCCTCGAAATCCAAACCTGCGACTTGGGCATAACCTTTTGCCACAAGTCGAGCCTTGTTCCTCGTCACCACCCCGTGCTCGTCCTGTTTGTTGCGGAACACCCACTTGGTTCCCACAACATTTTGCTTCGGACGAGGCACCAGTGTCCAAACTTCATTGCGCTTGAAGTTGTTTAACTCCTCTTGCATGGCCAACACCCAGTCCGGATCTAGCAAGGCCTCTTCTACCCTGAAAGGCTCAATAGAAGAGACAAAGGAGTAATGCTCACAAAAATTAACTAATCGAGATCGAGTAGTTACTCCCTTGCTAATGTCACCCAGAATTTGGTCGACGGGATGATCCCTTTGAATCATCGCTCGAACTTGGGTTGGAGGTGCCGGTTGCACTTCTTCCTCCATCACTTGATTATCTTGTGCTCCCCCTTGATCAAGCGCCTCCACTTGAGGTACCTGTTCGTCATCTTTGGTTGGGGGATGCACCATAGTTGAGGAAGAAGGTTGATCTCGTTCATCTTGTTCCTGTGGCCGTACTTCTCCAATCGCCATGGTCCGTATAGCGGCCGTCGGAACATCTTCTTCATCTACATCATCACAATCAACAACTTGCTCTCTTGGAGAGCCATTAGTCTCATCAAATACAACGTCGCTAGAGACTTCAACCAAACCCGATGATTTGTTGAAGACTCTATACGCCTTTGTATTTGAGTCATAACCTAACAAAAACCCTTCTACAGCTTTGGGAGCAAACTTAGAATTTCTACCTTTCTTCACTAGAATGTAGCACTTGCTCCCAAATACACGAAAGTAAGATACATTGGGTTTGTTACCGGTTAGAAGCTCATACGACGTCTTCTTGAGGAGGCGATGAAGGTAGACCCTGTTGATGGCATGGCAAGCAGTGTTCACGGCTTCCGTCCAAAAGCACTCGGGGGTCTTGAATTCTCCTAGCATCGTCCTCGCCATGTCAATGAGCGTCCTGTTCTTCCTCTCTACCACACCATTTTGCTATGGTGTGTAGGGAGCGGAGAACTCGTGCTTGATCCCTTCTTCTTCAAGGAACTCCTCCACTTGAAGGTTCTTGAATTCGGACCCGTTGTCGCTCCTTATCTTCTTCACTTTGAGCTCAAACTCATTTTGAGCCCTCCTGAGGAAGCGCTTGAGGGTCCCTTGGGTTTCAGACTTATCCTGCAAAAAGAACACCCAAGTGAAGCGGGAAAAGTCATCAACAATAACTAGACCATACTTACTTCCCCCTATGCTTAGATAGGCGACGGGTCCGAAGAGGTCCATATGCAGCAGCTCCAGGGGTCTTGACGTGGTCATCACATTCTTGCTGTGATGCGCTCCCCCCACCTGTTTACCTGCCTGACAAGCTGCACAAGGTCTATCTTTTTCGAAATGTACATTTGTTAGACCTATCACATGTTCTCCCTTTAGAAGCTTGTGGAGGTTCTTCATCCCCACATGTGCTAAGCGGCGATGCCATAGCCAGCCCATGCAAGTCTTAGCGATTAAGCATGCATCTAGACTGGCCTCTTCTTTTGCAAAATCAACTAAATAAAGTTTGCCGTCTAGTACACCCTTAAAAGCTAGTGAACCATCACATCTTCTAAAGACAGACACATCTACATTTGTAAATAAACAATTATATCCCATTTGACATAATTGACTGACAGATAGCAAATTATATCCAAGACTCTCCACTAAGAATACATTTGATATAGAATGCTCATTTGAAATTGCAATTTTACCTAGCCCTTTTACCTTGCCTTGATTCCCATCACCGAATATAATTGAATTTTGGGAATCCTTATTTTTGACGTAGGATGTGAACATCTTCTTCTCCCCCGTCATATGGTTTGTGCATCCGCTGTCAATAATCCAGCTTGAACCCCCGGATGCATAAACCTGCAAGGCAAATTTAGGCTTGGGTCTTAGGTACCCAACTCATGTTGGGTCCTGCAAGGTTAGCACAAATGTCCTTAGGGACCCAAATGCAAGTCCTGTCTCCCTTGCATTTTGCCCCTAACTTCCTAGCAACTATTTTCCTATCCTTTCTACAAATAGCAAAGGAAGTGTTTAAAGCACAATAAATTATAGAAGGTTCATTCACTACTTTCCTAGGAGCATGAATAACATTCTTTCTAGGCACATGAGCAATATTTCTCCTAGGCATATCCCTATCATGCTTATAAGAAGAACTAGAGGCAAACATGGCATGAGAATCATAAACATGTGAATCAAAATCATTATAATCATTTCTAGCATTTCTCCTATCATAATACATAAAAGCATGGTTCTTTTTAGCATTACTAGCCATAGGGGCCTTCCCTTTCTCCTTGACGAAGATGGGAGCCTTATGGCTTGTTAAGTTCTTGGCCTCTCTCTTGAAGCCAAGACCATCCTTAATTGAGGGGTGTCTACCAACCGTATAGGCATCCCTTGCAAATTTTATTTTATCAACTTCATTCTTGCTAGTCTTAAGTTGGGCATTAAGACTAGCCACTTCCTTATTTAATTTGGAAATTAAAACTAGATGTTCACTACAGGCATCAACATCGAAATCCTTACACCTAGTGCAAATCTTAACATGTTCTACACAAGAATTAGATTTATTTGCTACTTCTAACTTAGCATTTAAATCATTGTTAACACCTTGTAAAGTAGAAATGGTTTCATGACAAGTAGATAGTTCATAAGAAAGCATTTCATTTCTTTTTACTTCTAAAGCATATGATTTTTGTGCCTCTACAAATTTATCATGTTCATCATACAATAAATCCTCCTGCTTTTCTAAAAGCCTATCCTTTTCATTCAATGCATCAATCAATTCATTGATTTTATCTATCTTAGATCTATCTAAGCCCTTGAACAAGCATGAATAATCTATGTCATCATCACTAGACTCACTATCACTAGAAGAAGCATAAGTGGAGTCTTGAGTACTCACCTTCTTCTCCCTTGCCATAAGACATGTGAGACGCTCGTTGGGGAAGAGAGCCGATTTGTTGAAGGCAGTGGCGGCGAGTCCTTCGTTGTCGGAGTCGGAGGAGGAGCAATCCGAGTCCCACTCCTTTCCTAGATGCGCCTCGCCCTTTGCCTTCTTGTATTGCTTCTTCTTTTCTCTTTTGTTCCCCTTTTCCTGGTCACTTTCATTATCGGGACAGTTAGCGATAAAATGACCAAGCTTACCGCATTTGAAGCATGAGCGCTTCCCCTTGGTCTTGGTCTTGCTTGGCTGCCCCTTGCGACCATTTAGCGCCGTCTTGAATCTCTTGATGATGAGAGCCATCTCTTCATCGTTGAGTCCGGCCGCCTCAATTTGTGCCACCTTGCTAGGTAGCGCCTCCTTGCTTCGTGTTGCCTTGAGAGCGAGAGGTTGCGGCTCGTTGATCGGACCATTCAAGGCGTCGTCCACATATCTCGCCTCCTTGATCATCATTCGCCCGCTAACAAATTTCCCAAGAACTTCTTCGGGCGACATCTTGGTGTACCTGGGATTTTCACGTATATTGTTCACCAAGTGAGGATCAAGAACGGTAAATGACCTTAGCATTAGGCGGACGACGTCGTGGTCCGTCCATCGCGTGCTCCCGTAGCTTCTTATCTTGTTGATAAGGGTCTTGAGCCGATTGTATGTTTGCGTTGGCTCCTCGCCCCTTATCATTGCGAACCGTCCAAGCTCGCCCTCCACCAACTCCATCTTGGTGAGTAAGGTGACGTCGTTCCCCTCATGAGAAATTTTGAGGGTGTCCCAGATTTGCTTGGCGTTATCCAAGCCGCTCACCTTATGGTATTCATTCCTGCACAAGGAAGCTAGAAGAACAGTAGTAGCTTGTGCATTCTTATGAATTTGTTCATTAATGAACATGGGACTATCCGAACTATCAAAATGCATTCCACTCTCTACAATCTCCCATATACTAGGATGGAGAGAGAATAGGTGACTACGCATTTTGTGGCTCCAAAATCCGTAGTCCTCTCCATCAAAGTGTGGGGGCTTGCCGAGTGGAATGGAGAGCAAATGAGAATGTGAACTTTGCGGAATACGAGAGTAATCAAAAGAAAAGTTCGAATTAACCGGTTTTCTTCTCTCGTAGTCGTTGTGGTCCTCGTCCTTTTGGGAAGAAGTAGACTCGTCGCTGTCGTAGTAGACGATCTCCTTGATGCGCCTGGTCTTCTTCTTCTTCCCTTCCTTCCGTCTTTGGCCCGAGCCGGAGTCGGTAGGCTTATCGTCCTTCGGCTCGTTGACGAAGGATTCCTTCTCTTTGTCGTTGATCACTATACCCTTCCCCTTAGGATCCATCTCTTCGGGCGGTTAGTCCCTTTGTGAAGAGAACGGCTCTGATACCAATTGAGAGCACCTAGAGGGGGGGGGGTGAATAGGTGATCCTGTAAAAACTTCAAACTTAAGCCACAAAAACTTGTTAAGTGTTAGCACGATTATTGCCAAGTGGCTAAGGTGAAGTCTCAACAATCTCAACAAAACACAGTACCACAAGAGAATCAAGCACAGAGTGACACAGTGGTTTTATCCCGTGGTTCGGCCAAGACCAACGCTTGCCTACTCCACGTTGTGGCGTCCCAACGGACGAGGGTTGCAATCAACCCCTCTCAAGCGGTCCAAAGACCCACTTGAATACCACGGTGTTTTGTTTTCCTTTCACTATCCCGTTTGCAAGGAATCTCCACAAATTGGAGTCTCTTGCCCTTACAAGTATATGATCACAAATGAAACACAGAGTAAGGGAGGGAAGCAACACACACAAATCCACAGCAAAAGCGCACACACACGGCCAAGAATCGAGCTCACAAGACTATCTCAGAGTTCTCACTTAGAACAGAGCTCGAATCACTTAGAAACACAAACGAATGCGCAGAGACTTAGTGTGGATGATCAAGAATGCTCAAAGGTTGCTTGTGTGTCTCCTCCATGCGCCTAGGGGCTCCTTTTATAGCCCCAAGGTAGCTAGGAGCCGTTGAGAGCAAATCCGGAAGGCCATCCTTGCCTTCTGTCGTCGGGGGCACCGGACAGTCCGGTGCACACCGGACACTGTCCGGTGCCCGATTTGTTTCCTTAAACGGCGAAGACGACCGTTGCAGACCGTTGGCAGATCTGGCGCTGTTGGCGCACCGGACATGTCCGGTGCACACCGGACAGTCCGGTGCCGTCTTCCGACCGTTGGCTCGGCCACGTGTCCCGCGCGGATTGCGCGGCCGACCGTTGGCCCTGGCCGACCGTTGGCTCACCGGACAGTCCGGTGCACACCAGACAGTCCGGTGAATTTTAGCCGTACGCCGCCGGCCAATTTCCCGAGAGCGGCCAGTTCGAGTCGCGCCAGCCTGGCGCACCGGACACTGTCCGGTGCACACCGGACAGTCCGGTGCTCCAGACCGAGCTGGGTCTTGGCAGCACACAGCCAAGTCCCTTCTCCTTTTCTCTATTCTTCTTCTTTCTGTTTCTAACACTTAGACAAATATATTAGTACTTAAAACCAATGTACTAAGGCTTAGAAACATACCTTTACTTCATGATTTTCACCTTGTTCATCCATGTACATAAATTCACATTTAGGCCCTTGTGTTTGCACTCAATCACCAAAATACTTAGAAATGGCCCAAGGGCACATTTCCCTTTCAGTCACCTTGGCGCAACCGTCTTTGGTGTGTGATGGAATTCCTAGGATGGCCATTAAGCAACACATGAGTGGAGGAGGTGAAAAGCATCCTAGATATGATATCCCTCCAAATTTGACCAAAACCCAACCTCTGCATGACTTCAAGAAGGCCAGGAGACCGAGTCAAAGACTTTAGTTATATCTAACTTGAGCATCAACTGTGGTTGTCTCTGCTGATGAAGGAATCTAGCAGTTTGTTGCACCAACATAAAATTATCCTGAATGAAGCGACCTTTGATAAAGGCATTTTGGTTCGGTGATACCAATTTATTAAGTCTCGACGCCAGATGAACCACCATTATCTTAGTGATTAGTTTTGCAAAGATGTGAACCAGACTAAGATACAATGAGCGTCTGGAAAAGGACAGGAGAGCCATGTGCTTCCCAGCCCCTACCCTCCCCTCCCTACCCGGCGCCTCACCCTCACCACCCCACAACCCCACGTCGGTGCCTACTCTAGGCCCGGCGGCCACTCCCTCCTCTCCCTTGGCGCCGGAAACCACCTCTGTTCCGTTGGCCGCTGGCCGTTCCAAGGCCCTTAGGTGGCGCGACGACGGAAGCCCGGCGTCCTCACCCGTGGTTTCTCCGGGACTCCATCGACGTAGGTCATCATACAAGGAGGCTCTTCTTCTTCCCAGGCCTGCTCCCTTTCTGGGCCGGGAGGATGACAATGGCGCAGGCTGGGTGACAGTTGAAGGAAGACAAGCTCGTCGACGTCGCCTATGCCCTCTCATGTCCCCTCCTCTTCTCCCTAGGACCGTGCCATCCGACCTTAGGGGGAAGTGTTTTAATTGCTTCTCCTCTTCCCACCGAGCTGCTGTGTGTCGTCGGCAGGTGAGGTGCTTCTGTTGCCGGCTGCCTGGGCATCGTGCTTACGTGTGCCCGCGCCGGCGATCAGGCGCACCCCAGCCACGACGAGGACTGGTGTGGCGGCCTGTCTCCCAGTCCTCTGGGATGGCTGGCTCTGAAGATAGTTTAGCTGGCAGAGTTGAGGTTGGTGGAGAAGATGGCAGTGGAAGATTGAAGAGGCGCACCCGCCGTGGTCAGAGGAGGAGAAGGTCTGGAAACCAGAGGGATAGCGACGATCAGGAAGCAGCAGTTGCGGAGCCTTCCCAACGTTGAGCTGATCAGAGCCATGATCGTGCAATGGGTAGTCCCAGGCGGATCATCAAACACACCAGGAAGATTCTTCAGGCAGAGGATAATCTCTGGCGGGCCCTGATCATCACTGTCATTGATCAGTCGAATTCTGGCTGCGCCGCGGATGTGTCTGATGCGCTCGCTGTGAGGTTTAACCTCGATGCACAGACGCTCGACCTCCGTCGTGCTGCGTCGAATTCCTATGTCGCGTTCCTCCCCAATGAAGAGGTTGCCTGCCGGGTCTTCAATGGCGGCATGCCTCTTGTCTCTCCCACCGTTCGCCTTCACATCAAACGCTGGTCCAGACAAGCCATGGCCGTCGGCGGGAGGGTGCTGCCAGTGCCAGTTGACATCGAGCTGAGAGGAATCCCTGCACACCTCTGGGGGTTGGAAACAACAACGCAGCTTCTTGATGAGCACTGTCTCATCCGGGATGTGCACCCAGACTTCGCGGATCTTTCAGTCTTCAAGCTGAGTGCATGGTGCGACGAGCTAGAGCTAGTGCCGGTGGAATTGGATCTTCTTGCGGAGGAGCCGCAGTTGAGTGCCAGTGACTTTGGCTGCTATCCTCGCACACTGGTGTTCCCTATCACCGTGCGGGTGTTCCGTTCAGACGTGGTCCTGGGCAGAAGCCCCTCGCCACCGCCGTCGCCACCCTTTTCCGGCGACGATCGCGAGCAGAACCACGGCAAGCGGCTGCAGAATCAACATTCAATTCCAACGGCGCCTGTTCGCAGGCCGGTGCACGCGCGCCTCGGGCCAAGCGTCCGCGCCGACTCTGCGCCTGGGGGGACAAGTGAAACGGTTGCGCTCCCGGTCCCCTTGGGGGCAGAGACCACCACTTCGGTTTCTCCACCCCTAGCGCGCCTCGGGCCCTGTGGTGGCGCCGGCTCTGCGCCAGGAAGGACATTTGTGACGATCAAGACCCCGGGCCCCTTGGGAGCAGAGGATACCGTGGGGGCTGAGGATGCCGCATCGGGCTCTCCACATCCGACGCCCACCCCTTCGGTTTCTCCCCCTACGGCGCTCGTCCCTTCGGTTGAAGCCCCACAAGCAGCCACTGCATTAACAACCACTCTTCCATTTGAAGATCCTAGGCCAACCTCAGTAAATGGTGTGATCTCTTCTGACCTATTGGATTATGGGAAGCCAATTATGCATGACACCTCATTTAAAATAGCGGTTTTTGAGGAGGCTGGTGGTTATCAGAGGATAGGCCAGAGCCCAGAAAGTCACTGTGCTGATTTTTCAGGCCGGGCCTCTGTGCCAATTATGCAGGACCCGGGAGTTCCAGTTGCTAATGCTGCACAGGTCAGAGATCCCTAGAAAATTATCAAATATTCACTGCAAGCAAAACCACCATGCTTTAGGGTGTACTCTAGAAGAAGAGATGCCATGCCTGTGCATTCCCAGGCAGTGTGCTCGGCAGCCTCGACCCCCCTTGCAAGATTTTAGTCAGCACATATCCAAAGCCATTAATGGTTTGTTGAGCCCTCCGCCAATCCCTAAACGCAGAAAGAAGACCCAAGAAATTTCAGGCCTAGGAGATCCAGGAGGGTGGCCAAATTTCCACCTGAGCTAGGATCCGAAGCAGCAGCCTCTGTCTGCAAGAAATTGGGATTCTGTGATGATCATGGCAATCTCTCTCTGGAAGATGCTAGCAAATATGTTGTATTATACAATTCACCCCTCTCCAGAGAGCACATCGCTGCCTTGGCGGCTCTGTTCGAATGGGATACATCTGAGCTCGCATAAGCTTGGGTCTATTTGTCTGGTCGTGTTTCTTTTTCTCAATGGACCAGTGCAACTTCCTAATTTGGAATGTGAGAGGATTGAACAGTAGGGCTAGGAGAGATAATGTCAAGACCCTAGTCCTGGACATCAAACCATCACTTATCTGTTTGCAAGAAACCAAAATGAGCAACATCTTTGATTTTGATATACTGTCCATTCTTGGTGCTGGTTACAGTAATTTTGTTTTCAGCCCAGCACAGGGGACAAGAGGGGACATTTTAGTGGCTTGGAGAGATGGAGTTTTCACCCACAACAATCATGTGATCAGAGAGTACTCGGTCTCTATTCAACTGCAGGAGGCTTCAGGCCCACTTTGGTGGTTCACAGGGGTTTACGGGCCACACCAAGATAATCTTAAACAAGCTTTCCTACAAGAGTTAAGAGAAGTCAGGGCAGGTTGTGATGGACCTTGGATCTTGGCAGGTGATTTTAATCAGATTTGCAGGTCTGAGGATAAGAACAACCCCTGTATCAACAGGGCCCTGTTGAGAAGATTCAGAAGATGAATAGAGGAATTGGAGCTGAAGGAAATTCCTTTGATAGGAAGAAGATACACTTGGTCCAACCAAAGACAGGCCCCCACTCTTGTTAAATTAGACCATGTATTCTGTACTTCGAGTTGGGAAGAGATGTTTCCAGCTTCTACTTTACTTAGCAAGGCCTCAGAAGATTCTGATCATTGCCCTTTGATTTTAAAGCTGAAAGAAGAAGAAGGTAAGGCGAGAAGGAGATTTCATTTTGAGAGTTTTTGGACCAAAATGCCAGGCTTTCATGAGTTGGTGGCAAATTCCTGGAACCAGCCACTTCATAATTGTGGTCATCTGGAGAGGATCTCTCTAAAGCTCAAGAGGCTAACCAGAGCACTGCAGTCTTGGGGGCACAAAACAGTGGGCAACTTTAAATACCAACTGGGCTTAGCAAGAGAGATTTTACACAGGCTGGAAATGGCTCAAGACAGCAGGGTGTTATCTCCAGATGAATTATGGCTGTTAAGAAAACTCAAGCATCAGTGCCTGGTCCTTGCTTCCCTGGAAAGAATTGTTGCAAGACTTAGATCTAGAGTTCAGTATCTAAAAGAGGGAGATGCCAACACTTCATTCTTTCATTTGCAGGCCTGCTACCGCAAGAAGAGAAATTATATCTTCAGCTTACTGGATGAGGAATGAGTGGTCACATCTCATGAGCAAAAACAAGAGGTGCTGCATAATTTCTACTCTAATTTGTTGGGGTATGCCCCCCCAGAGAAGGTTAACTCTGAGGTTAGAAGAGTGTCACAGAGCTAAGGTTAACTCTGAGGTTAGAAGAGTGTCACAGAGCTCCAATAGATTTGTCTGCTCTTGAGCTACCCTTTACAGAAGAAGTTTGGGATGCTATTGCCAGTCTTCCTTCAGATAAAGCGCCTGGGCTAGACGGATACACAGGGAGATTCTACAAAACTTGTTTGCCTATACTTAAGGCAGATTTGATGGCTGCCCTTGCTGCCCTTCACTTTGGTAATTCACAGAATTTGGGGCCTCTAAACACAGCATATATTACTTTGATCCCTAAGAAGGCAGAAGCCATGTCTGCTGGTGATTACAGGCCCATCAGCCTCATTGACAGTTTTGCAAAACTTCCCACAAAGGTCCTTGCTAATAGGCTTGCTCCTCTTCTCAACAAGATGGTAGAGGCTAACCAGAGTGCTTTTGTTAGAGGCAGATCCATTCATGACAATTATATGTTGGTTCAGCACTCAATTAAGTCCTTACACAGGAAAAAAGTGGCCAGGCTTTTTCTTAAATTGGATTTAACAAAGGCATTTGATTCTGTTTCCTGGGCTTTCCTTCTTGAGGTGTTGACCCACCTTGGCTTTGGTAATAGGTGGAGGAATCTTATCTCCAACCTTCTGGCCACTTCATCAACTCAAATTTTATTAAATGGGTTTCCAGGGGAACAGATCAGACATCGCAGAGGTTTGAGGCAAGGGGACCCCCTCTCCCCAATGCTCTTTGTCCTGGTGATGGATGTCCTCAGCAGCCTTTTCAAAGTGGCAGAAGAAAAAAAATTGTTGACTAGTCTGGAAGGTGCCATTGTGAAGTCCAGATTATCTCTATATGCAGATGATGTAGTCTTGTTTGTCAAGCCCAGGGAGGAAGAGCTAAACTGTGTCAAACTCATTCTTGACTGTTTTGGAGAAGCTTCTGGCCTAGTAGCTAATTTGCATAAGAGTTGTGCCATCCCAATAAGATGTGAAGAGGAATTGCTGCATGAAGGGTGTAACATTCTGCAATGCACCCCTTATTCCTTCCCTTGCACTTACTTGGGGTTGCCTATCTCAGATAAGAAGCTTAGCAGGAATATTTTGATGAATTGGGTTGACAAGATTGCGGATAGGCTACCAAATTGGAAAGCTAGGCTCCTCAACCTTGCTGGAAGGACAACCCTTGTGCGCTTTGTACTTTCAGCCATCCCAGTTTATCTCTTCCTTGCTATGAATGTCCCTAAGTGGGTGATTAACAAAATTGATAAAATCAGAAAAGGATTTGTGTGGAGAGGGAGAAAAGAGGTTAATGGAGGCAGCTGCCTCGTGGCCTGGGATACAGTCACAAGACCTTTGAAGTATGGCGGGCTTGGGATTCCTAATTTACAACACATGTGTTGGGCCCTCCAAACCAAATGGTTATGGCTTCAAAAAACAGATCAGAGCAGACCTTGGCATGGCTTGACTATACCCATTCAGCAACATGTTAAAGATCTTTTTGCAGCATCTCTGATTTCTCATGTGGGAAATGGCTCTAATACCTTGTTTTGGACAGATAAGTGGCTAAATAGATGCTCCATCAGAGATCTTGCTCCAGAAGTGGCGTCCAAGGTGGCTAAACGAGCTCTTACCTCATTGACAGTGGATCAGGCTCTTGAAAACAGGCAATGGATAGCACATATCAAACCCCCCTTTCCTTGATTGGAATTCAACAATTTCTTCTCTTATGGGATACTTTAGGGGAGGTGCAGCTTTCTCAGGAGGAAGACCGCCATGTTTGGAGGCACGAGGCATCAGGGTTGTTCTCTTCTAAATCCCGCTACAAAGTCCTTCTCTTCGGTTCTACTGTTTTTGAGCCTTGGAAGAGATTATGGAAGACCTGGGCTCCTCCTAAATGCAAATTTCTCATTTGGTTGGCAATAAGGAACAAATGTTGGACGACTGACAGATTACAGTTGAGGGGAATGCCACACCCAGATGTTTGCCCAATATGTGATCAAGCCCAAGAGATAATTCAGCACCTCTTTACTGCGTGCATTTTTGCCCGGCAATTTTGGCACACAATTCTTGCTGCTATTGGCTTGGGGCACCTCACTCCGACAACTGATGAGGAGAATTTTGCAGACTGGTGGGGAAAGGCAAGCCTTAGGGTTATCAAGACCAGAAAAAGGGGCTTAACTCTCTGATCATCCTGGGGGCTTGGTGTCTATGGCCTCAGAGAAACAGAGCAGTGTTCCATGGGGAGTCTCCATCTTTACCCAGGATTTTTAGGTGTTTCTCGGATGAGTACGCTTGCTGGGTAATAGCAGGAGCTAAGGAGTTTGGGAGCTTGGGCTTAGTTGCTGCCCTGGGCGAGGTCGGGTCAAGTTTCAGCATCAATCTGTAATTACCTTCGGGTTTATGTGGGTTTTTGGGGGATTTGCTCAGCAACATCTCCTCTATTGTAATGTTTCTTTTCCTCTCTAATATATAAGATGCGCAGTTCTCCTGCGCGTTCTATAAAAAAAAACCAGACTATTGGGTCTGAAATCTTTGACTTGGTCAGCGCCTTCTTTCTTCAGAATCAAGGTGATATATGCAGAGTTCAACTTATATTTTTTTTTTCAAATTTTCTGCTCCATACCGCCAAAACTGCAGCCATAATATCCTCTTTAATAATGGGCCAGCAAGCCTTATAAAACCTGCCAGTAAACCCGTCCGGCCCAGGTGCTTTATCAGATGGCAGACTTTGAATTGTGTTGCACACTTCATGTTCAGAAATTAGGTCATCCAGATCTAGAAGATTGAGGTCTGGAATAGCAGTATTCTCCAGAGCTTCGAGATTAATAGAGCACAATTTGTCCCTGCTCTTCCCAATAAGATCATAATAAAACTGATCCACAGCCAGGGCCTTGTCATCATGGGCAGTAAGAACTTGGTTCCCCACAATGATCTTAGAAACTGTATTTTTCTTCTTCCTGTAACATGCAAATGAATGAACAACTTACTGTTTGCATCTCCCTCTTTTAGCCATGAAATCCTTGATCTAAGGTGGGCAATAGTGCTCTTGACTGAGGCTAAAGCCAGCAAATGTTTTTTTCAGTCTGCTCACCAGCCACCTCTCAGCTGTAGAAAGGAGGCGTCCATCCTGGGCAATCTCAAGCTGGTGAAGCACTTCTCTAGCAAGCTCCAACTGGGAATTGATATGTCCCACCTTCTTGTCACTCCATCTCTGTAAAGCCTTAGCTGTTGCCTTGAATTTCAAGTCAAGGCTTAGATAGGGGCAATGGCCATCAGGTATCGAACTCCATGCATTCTGCACAACTTCATGAAAGCCCTCAATCTTTGTCCAAAAGGACTCAAAATGAAAACGCCTTTTAGTAACCTTGTTATCCCTGAGACCCAACACCAAAGGGCAATGATCAGAATCTTCTGATGCTGCAGATTGCAATAGAGCATTAGGAAAACATCTCCCAGTCAATCGAACAAAGCACTCTATCCAACTTAACAAGAGTCGGCTGACTCTGTTGATTAGACCAAGTATATTTGCACCCATGAAGGGGGATCTCTTTGAGAGCAAGATCATCTAACAATTTTCTGAAACGACCCATCATTGCTTAGTTAATATGAGAATTATTTTTGTCAGCTCCACGAAACCCCAAATGACGCCTCCATGCCACCAGAATACCCCCACTAGCACCAAGAGAAGGCAGAACCAGAGATCCAGTGAAATCCGACCCCAGCATAGAGAGGAGAATACGCTGAGAAATCTGCATCATTTTAGTCTCTTGGAGGCAAACAACATCTGCACAACATGAGTTAAGTAGTTCACGAACTGAATTTTGACGAGCCGTGGAGTTGAGCCCTCTAACATTCCAAATAAGCAGCTTTTCTGGATCCATTCACAAACAGATGGGACACGACTAAAAGAGAGATTACAACTTATTTAACCCAAGACAGCTGGGTCAACATCTCCAACATCACCCACATAGTCTAAGAGGCCGTTTGGGACGGCTCTCTCGCGGCTCCAGCTCCGGCTCCGCGACGGAGCTCTTCCAAACGAGTCTGCTGAAATGGCTCTTTAAAGAGAGCAGAAGCCAGTTTAGCTCCTAAGAGCCGGAGCCTAAAAAACCTGCTCTCGCACCGGCTCCTCGCCCATTCCAGTGCGTAGGCACCACGTGCAGCCTCTCCCACCACGCGCAGCCTCTCGTTGGCGTTCAGTAAAGAGCTATTTTGCCAAACGATTTGTAAAAGACATCGGCTCCGGCAGAGAAGCTGCTCCTTTAAAAGAGCAACAGTTGGAGCCAGTTTTAGAGGAGCCAGAGCCCTCCCAAACAGGGCCTAAATCGTCTGGAATGGACCACCCAAAAAGAGCAGCAAGAAACTGTACATGACTATGGGAAGCGGTTGTTTAAAAAGCTTGGCGTAGTCATCCAGAGTTTGTCGGCTGATCCCATCATTCTCATTAATAGTCTGCAAGGCTCTCATGGCTTTCTTAGGGCTTGTTCGGTTAGCTCTCAATCCATGTGGATTGAGTGGGATTGGGTGGGTTTAAATCCCAACCAAGTCTAATTTCTTCACAATTTTTTCCAATCCCATCCAATCCATAGCTAATGGGATTAACCGAACAAGGCCTTAGTGGATATTTTTCCCCAATCTTGTAATTTGAACTCCACTCCCACCCCCGTTACTCGTCGACTGCGTCACGGAGCGGGCTGAGAGACAATATGCTGGCGTTTGGAGCATGAAGGAACCAACAGGATGTTGAAACCTTTTGCGTTAATTTGCTGATGAACTGTCCACGAGCCCCGAGCTCATCTTCCAACGGAACCGCCTCTGCAGCTACAACGTCCAAGACAGAGGTCTCAGACGGAGTCGTAGGATCAACTGCCACGTCCGCAGATGAAGACTGAAACGAGGGGTTAGAAAGGGGTACTCCGTCTTCTGGCAGATCCACCGCCATGGCCGAATTTAAATTGTCTTCAATCTCCAAGGCTTTAGGAGTGATTTCTGTATCTCCAACATTTAATGAGGCCTGGGCATCAAACACAGCTGGCGACAGACCAAGAGACCCCTCGAGTGTCCCCAAGTTAAATGCTGGTGATGTTGTGTCTTCATGGCTCCCAGGAAGGTTTGAATTCCATAATAATGAGTCATATGCCTTATCATGACCTTAAACCAAACTGCGTTTTGTGTGATCATTGCTTTCACCTAAAGGGCCAAGATGATCCAGAGCAGAATGACGGCCACCTGCCGGTGTTGGAGGTGGCAGTCGAGACTAATCAAAAGCTGGTGAAGGTCCTTGTCCATCCGCACTGTCACGTCGGCCACCTGACTGTGGTGGTGGTGGTGGAGGGCCTGAACCGAAGCCGCCAGACCAGAGAGCGACATACCAGAGGTTCGCCACTTTGTATACTAGCGCTCTAACTCCATGGTCGTCGCTCTCAACAGCATGAAACGGCTCAACGATCCACAAATCCCTTGAAGAAGGAATGATATTTGGATTGCAGCACCATGCCAAACATCGAAAACATGCAAGATTATCAATGGATTGAGTGTCTTCATGCATTTGATATACCCAAGCAAAGGGACTTAGCAGCTGCTCAGCTGTAGATAGCTCCCAGGCATGGGCAGGGATTCCTTTGAACTCTACCTCAATCAACTCTGGCATCTCAATCCTGCTGTTGTCATAAGGCGCGACCATCTCTTGCAAATTACCGTGAGAGAACTTGTTCTCATCACATCCCACCTTTTGATCAGGTGATCCACCATGCTAAGTTCTGGAAGAAAAAGTAGGAAACTAGACGAGGAATAATGGCGAATCACCAGAGAATCTTGTGAAACGTCAAGCTTCAGCGCAATCAACTCCGCCACTTCAGAAACAGACACCTAGTCACGGCTTGCCACAACAACAGATAGGATCACCGCGTGTTGTAGGTCTTCCTCTGCCTTACTCATATGAGAATTCCAGGTAATATGCAAGGGAGATGCTCAAGACTAGAAGGAGAGGAGGGCATTGGCCGAGCAGGCATCTTGCTAGCACTAGAACCAACCACAGATGATTTAGCCTGACCTCTAGTCGATCGACGTCGCTTGCGCAGACACTTCCGACGAGGTTGAGCCACATCATCTCCAACATTTGGTGCTGCTGGTTGAGACAAATCCTCCAATGGAGCCTCTGCAGCCAGCCCCTTGTGCTTCGATGAAGAATCCATAGAGCCTCCTCCACCGATACGCTTCCATGCACACCGACACTCTTGGATGATCCCGTATTGCAGGGCACTTCTCTATCCCTGATAAGCGGCTCCACACTGAACCCGAACGCTGAAGTTGTTCTGGCCAGGCCGAGCTCTTGCACGGGCATAAATAAGAACGATGACCCAAACCATGACAACAGAAGCATCTTGGAGGGCAGCGACACTGGAAGGCGAAATGATCCATCGCCAGGCAGTTGAAGCATCGCCCAACCAGGTGCGACGGAACGGGCTTGCGAAGCCAAGGCGTCGTCGCGTTAGCCCTTTGCCTTCGCGAACCCCGGGAGATAACTTTGATCCAACCCATCGCCTTTAGCCGCAAATGAGCGCTCCTGGAGTTTGACCGGCTGCCACACTTTTCGTAACACAGCTGGCAAGATCGACCGACTTCAATGAGCCAGAGCAATCATCGACGTCTCTCCACTGAACGTTCTACCCACATTGCTGCTCCATGTGGCGACACCCGCCGTCTCTGGTGCCACACTTTCTTGTGCAGCCACCGGTGCACCCTCTGCACTGTCACATGCAGCCCATGGTGCGACATCTCCTATTCCGCCATGCGCGGCCACCAACATGACGTCTTCTGTATTGCCACGTGCGGCCTCCGACCCACCTCCATCCCCACAAACGTGCAGCACCGACTGTTCCCCCTGGCTTCACCCCACGAAGCTCGCTGTACAATCGCTTCTCATGCCGTTGCATCACCTGCGACCGGCACAGGTGGCCACATCCCTCGCTAGACGGTGGGTCCTCTCCTTGTGCAGCTCTAACCCTGCTTTTACACACGACACGACGGGACAGCTACGCCACCTATGCCTAGCACGGATTCTCCCTGTCCTGCTCCTTTACCTAATGGAGTTGTGCCTATGGTCCTTGTCATTAACTAGCACCTGATGATGATTCGTGCCAAGCTCGGATTTCGGCTGCCCGCCCTCGCAACACCTTTGACCCTGGTTCCGAAGACCTTCCATAGAGCCCTCGCCGATCCGAATTGGTGGGCGGTTATGGATGAGGAGCATGTTGCCATTTTGAGGAATAACACTTAGGATATGGTTCGTCGTCAGCTGCATGCCAGTGCTTGGTAAATGGATCTTCGAGCACAAGGTTTATGCAAATGGTTATCTAGATCAATACAATGCTCATTGGGTCCTTTGCGGATTCACTTAACACTCAGGCGTCGACTTCAATGAAACATTCAGTCACATAGTCAAGCCTGCTACTGTTCGCACTTTGCTCTCTCTTGCTCTCTCTCTCGCCGCTAGCCCACTCATCAGCTAGATGTGAAGAATGCATTCCTTCGTGGCACACTTTTAGAGACAATCTATTGTGCACAGTTGCCTGGTTTTGAGGACACCTCTCATCTGAACTTTGTCGTCTCAACAAGTCCTTAGGCTATTTTCAGCAGCTTACCCATCCCCATCCCCATATTCAAACTCCACTCTGCGAACAATGCAGTCTACAGTGCAAAACAATGCAAAAATATTGTTTTGGGTGACCATATGGGTGAACTGTTGAAGACGGCCTTATATGGTTTGAAGCAAACCCTGCGCCTGGTACAGTCGGTTTGCCATCTTTATTCAATCCCTTGGGTTTGTGGAAGCCAAGTCCGACACATCTCTTTTCGTCTTCCGTCGTGGCTTTGAGATGGCCTTTCTTCTGCTCTACGTGGATGACACCGTGCTCACAACTTCCTCAATGGCTTTCCTTTGGTAGATCATTGAGGCCTTGCGACATGAATTCTTTATGAAGGACCTCGACGAGCTCCACCACTTCCTGGGCATGCATGTTCATCGTGTTGATGGCGTCAGGTTTCTCCTGTCCTAGCTCCAATACATGGTTGATATTTTGGATCGTGTAGGGATGGCTGAGTGCAAACCCTGTTCCACTCCAGTTGACACTATTCCCAATGTGTCTACAGACTCTATCCCCTCTGTCACAGATCCTTTGGCTTTTTGTAGTCTTGCAGGTGCTCTATAGTACTTGACCTTTACTAGGCCTGACATTGCCTATGCGGTACAACAAGTGTGCCTCCACATAACCACATGCATGATCCTTGGGAGCCTCAGCTTGCCGCCTTGAAGCGCATACTCAGATGCAGATTGGGCTGGTTGCCTGGACATGTGCAAGTCCACTTTCGGTTATGCGGTGTTCCTAGACGACAATCTGATTTCCTAGTCCTCCAAGCGGCATCCGGCCCTGTCCCGGTCTAGCGCTGAGGCGGACTACCACGCTGTGGCAATGCAGTGGCCAAGGTTACTTGGCTGCGGCAGCTTCTTCTCGAGTTGCACGCTCCTCTATGACGCGTCTCTTTAGTCTACTGCGACAACATCAATGCCGTCTACATGTCCTCCAACCCCGTTCAACATCAACACACCAAGCACATCGAGATTTATCTTCACTTCGTTTTTTTTCTCGAATACGCAGGAGAGCTGCGTATCATTATATTAAGTAGAATAAAGATGGGGTGAGGTGTTAAAGAACCTCATACAACTCTACACACCACCCAACAAAAGAAAATGAGCAGGAGCACCAGAACACTAAGCATACTAGAGACCAAATCCTCAATTAGTATGCCGAAGTAAAAGGATATCAGATAATCCGCGAGCCCCAGCCCTACACCAAAGATGAGACTCATCCATGACCCAATTTATGACCTTGCTAGCCCTAGGCTGCTCTCCGTTAAAGACACATTGATTGCGATGAATCCAAATGGCCCAAGCTCCTAATATGATAAGGGAGTTCAGCCCCTTGCGCAGCTTCTTATTGGAGGGGCTAATAAGGGTCATGCTTACTTCCTCCCACCTAACATCAAAGGAAGTAGAATTGAGACTGGGAGAGAGGTGCTGCAAACCGACCGTTTTCAGCATATTAAACCAGACTTCCCTTGAGAATACACAGGAAACTAGCAGATGATTCATAGTTTCTTCCTCCTGGTCACATAACAGACATCTTTGAGGGTGAGGCAGGCCTTTCCTTGCCAGCCGGTCAGCGGTCCAGCATCGGCCATGCGCCACAAGCCACATGAAGAATTTACATTTTCCAGGAGCCCAACTCTTCCAAATCCTCCTCCATGACCTAAAGGTTGTTGAGCCAATAAAGAAACCATCATAAGCCGACTTGGCGGTATAATTTCCTGAGCTAGAGAGCAGCCATATATGCTTATCCTCCTGTTCCGGGTGCAAAATCCAGCTGGCAGCGAGGTCCCAGACTTTAAAAAAAACGCATTGTAGTTGAAGATGTTTGTGTACTCCATGTCCCCACATCGTCTCAATATGCCAACATCTTCACCAAGGGATTGTCTTCTTCTGTATTTACAGAGTTTTGGTCCAATCTAAACGTTCGTGGCAACGACGGTTAGCCTGCGGGGGCGTGTTAGACTATTGTATTGGGCTATAAGCCGGGCTAGTCCTATGGGCCAAAGGCGGCTGCTGCCCTGGCTGTGTCCAGGTGCGCCCTCCCTTTTGGTTGCCTGTAGTCTTGTAGATTAGGCAAAGATCTATTTGATTGGTATTGTTTCTATAAAATCAGGACATCCTTTCCTCTTTTGGTTACTTGTAGATTAGGCAATGATCTCCTTGATCGGTGGTGTTTTCTATAAACCCATGACATCCTTGCCTATATATGTACGTGCTATGCACCGAACACTTATACCTTGAGATATATTCTGCAACTCTTGTCAATTCAGGTTGCACACACTGAGCAATTACTATTCCATGATTTAGTGTGATCTTAATAGCTCATTATTGAAATATCCACATATTAGTACCGGTCTTCGAGATAGAACTGTAGGCTTGATTTCTGTTTATATCTATGTGATAGTTGTCCTGATGCTTTCTTTCTGATTGACGATAAAATGCTGAACATTGGAGAGCAACACTGAACCCATATCCCAATTGTATCTTCTTGTTGAACAGGCCCCCAAAACGGCGAATATTTCAGATATAATAAGGGCAAAGCAGTGTGGCATGGCTTATTTTCAATCCTTCGAACAGATCTGTCTCGACATTTGCCCGGAGCAGGGATCAGAATTGGTTTTGTCACCAGATACTTGGTTGCCGTTTGAACTGCGGCTCTTAAAGTTCGGAATTGAAAGTTCTGGTGGTGTTCCACCCTTCCACCGAGGTTTTTCTACACTTGACAAGCTGGAGATCAGGGGATGCCCAAAGCTTGAAGCACTGATGGATTTGGAAGAAATGAAAGTCCTCCAAAGCTTGGTCATAGTGGACTGCCCATCACTTTATATACTGCCTGAAATGAAGTTTCCACCGCTGTTGGGATCGTTAACAGTAGAAGGGTGTCATAAGCTCCAATCTTTGCCCTTAAATACATCTGACCCTTCAATGTTCACCGAGCTTGAGGTATCTGATTGCCAAGGACTTATGTACATCGCATCTCTGAGCCGTTTGAGCAACCTCGAAAATTTGGTACTACTTCATTGTCCTCTTCTCGAGCTCCAGGAACTGTTGCCAGCTATTCCTGAATCTGTCGTTGTTTTCCTCTGTCCCAAATTGAAGAAATGGTGTGGAATCCAAAATATTGAATATCTGGTGAGTTTTGTCCGGCATCTGTGCAATTACTCATCACCAGTTGCTTCTTTTATCCTTTTGATATGTAGTTTGACGTGTTCTCATGTTGCATTCAGGAAAATCTGTCTGATATGTCGCAAGAGGTGAATATTTGACTAAATGACATACTGTCACATCGCCTCTCCCTGGTCTTTTCGCTACGCTTGGCTTCCCACCCGCCACTGCAATGGTGAGCTGGAGCTGGACTGGGCGTGAAATTATGGTTTTCAATTCATTTGGTTGTGCAGATAAACATTCATTTGGTTGAGCAGATAAACATTCATGTACCTCAGGAAAATTCTCGTCCAGGGTCCCATTTTTTTTTGTTTCCTGTCAATGGATGTGCCCCATACATTATGATTCAAACGTCATGACAGCTGCTTGAATTGTATCATGAAAAGCACACGTCGATGGGTTCTACAAGCACAACGAGAACAAGAAATCTTTTTTTTAAGCTCGTCGTCATAGTTTCTTTTCAAATACTCGTAAATCTGTCCGTTCCAAACTACCCCTATATAGTTTACTTTGGTTACGTTCTAAGTCAAATGTTTTAAACTTTGTATCAAGTCTGTAGGAAAGGGTCAACATCAACAATGTCAAATTCGTTTCACTAAATTAAATTATTCATAAAATATGTTTTAACATGCGGATGTTAATATTTTTTCTAAAAACTTGATCAAACCAGAGTTAGAAAAATCAATCTATGACAAGTACAAGGTGAACTATAGTTTAGAACAACTAGCCCGTCTACTTATATTCTCGTGTGGGCTAGAATATAATATCAGGAGATATGACACACGACTAGGAGTCAATGAGAGTTAATTTTTTTTAAACAATCTTAGAACATATTTGGTTCGCTGCCTAACTTACTACACTTTGCTTAACTTTTGTATTTAAGGTTAGTTTTTCAATTGAAACGACTAATCTTAAACAAAATGTGGCACAGTTAGTCACAAACCAAACAAGTCCTTAGTTTGCTTACCAAAAACTTTATCTAAGCCTTCAAGACCAGTGGTGGAAGTGGAACCAGGATTTGTCAAAGCCCTGAGTCGGATTACAAATTTACAATACAGTTATAATAAAAGACACAATGAAGACATTCTTAATTAAAGTTGACTTAGCAATAGATACTTTCTTATAAAATTCTAAAATGCAAATACATGAACAACTATGGCTATAGTAACAACGAAATAGGGGAAAAAGTAGCTAGCCTGCTTGACTACAGTAGCAAAGAAAGAAAAATACACACACGACTATGACTAGGACGTAGCTAGCCTACTTGAACGCTTGCCAAACTTGGTCTACTTGAACGCTTGCCAAACTTGACCTTACTGGGTCCCGAAACTAATGTTGCCTAAATTTTTCCCTTTATATCACACTTTTACGTTGCATCATTAAGATTCTACTCTCTAATTTTTCATCTCTCCCGCACCAATTCTCTATAAATTCTCTCCTATATTCCCTACAACCATAAAATATCATTTTATGTCCTTACTTTTCATTCATTACCATTTTTAAGCTACTAACAATTAAGCACAAAACATGAGATAGAACAGTGGGAGGGGGGGGGGGGGGCACCAGAAGAATGGCGGGAGAGAGGGAACTGCCGCCGGCTAGAGGGCCATTTAGGGGAGGGCGCTGCAGCTGGTAGCGGTCACTTGTAGTAGCCGCCATCCACGCGCAAGGGGAGGGGTAGAGTCATGCGCTGCGGACGGTCTGAGCACTCTGAAATTTCACCAAATCCTTTGTTTCAAATCGGATTTCGATGAAAGTTGTCACAAGGGTTCTCAAGGAGGTAATAAATATAACTGGAAAGTTCCGACCCATCACATCTAATGAAACAATGGGAATTAATAAAATCGATATCTAGATCAGGTTTTTCTCCACAACTGTGGTACAAATGCAAAGCTAGCTGTTCATGTGAGATTTGCTCAAACCAGCTTGTAGATATGATCTCTAGGAGTCATAACACCTAGTGAAGGTCAAGGAAGAAATCCAAAACACCCGTACCAATCATAGCACCAAAATATAGGAAACAAATAGGGCATCGAAAGGGAAAACTGCAAACAACACAAGACTTTAGCTGCACGAATCTAGGAGGTCAGGGCCTCCATTCCCATAAGATTGGTAGTGTCTACGATCATATTACATAGATAAAAAAACCAATAAAGTTACTATAAAACTCTAAAGATACTTTAAAAAATCGGTCGAGAGGGAATGACCGTCCTTCCAGTATAATACTAAGAAGAGACTAAAATATTGGTTTCGACCCAGAAAATCCTTAGACCCATCCCGCATCGTCCACTCTGCAACGATCAAACCTGAGGGTAACATATTTGACATCGTAACCGAAAAGCGGATGAGGCACAACGAGGAGATTCTTTTTAACCAAGTCGAAGAAGTTGCCTACAAGGGAAATTGAATCTAGGATTTGGAGTTGCTACTCTGAAAACTTAACCACTAGGCTAGATGCTCTTTCACCTAAAGGTAATTTAGATTCATGATATTAAATAAACAGATATGACATAGTATTGATAAAGAGAGTTTTATGACATGAAATAAGTTGTCTACACAGTTTGTAATAATATAATGCGCATAGGGATTCTTGGAATCCTCCTCTGAGATTGGTCGTGTATATAGACGCTGCTGGGTCTGATCTTGTCCTATATGGATATGTTTGGTTGCCTGGCCTAGTGCACGGCCAGGTCCATTTGAAACAGGCACGCAATGTTTGGTATCCTAGCCTAGCTTGTGGGCCTGGCTGAGGCGAGCCACATCTGATTTCGTGGCCAGTCCCAATTAAAACACATGTAACTTCCTTCGCTCATCAGCCTGGCCCGTGCTCGCCCACTGCGCTAGGGTTCACTCCACTCGCCTCTCGCCTCTCGAGTTCACTCGCAGGCGCCGCCGCGGCGCTCGCCTCTCTCTCGCCTCTCCGGTTCACTCGCAGTCGCCGTGCTCACGGGCTCGCCACCGTCCTCTCTCTGGACCCATGGTGACGACACTGCGCCCGCGAACGAGCTCACACAGCTCTCACCTCTCTCTGTCGCCGTCCTCCTCGTCTGCTTTGCTGCCGGTGGACAAACTCGCCCGGACCCGGCGAACGATTTGGACGATTGGTTTCTTTTTTTGCAAGGATCTCGTCTCTCTCAGCTCGATCAGCTCACCGCAACAACAATCGCATCTTCATCTTCGCATGTTTGTCGCCCATCTAGATCTGTTGTTCTTTGACATTTTCTTGTATTTTTTTCTTCGATTATACTAACCTTCGGTCTTGTTGCAAGGTCCATCTACCCCTAACCAAGATCTGTTGTCTGACCTAGATCTGTTGCCTGATCTAGATTCGCTAATACCTCATACACAGGCCAGTCTTTACCTCATACTCCTCTATTTCTTGACTTTTATATTGTGTAGTCTCTTCCTGTTGTGTTTAGTTGTTGGCCTGTTGTTTTATCTTGTTGCTCTGCACACTTGGCTACCTTGCACATTGGAATCACTTGTAGATGTCGATATCTAGCTGACGTTTTTAGGATAACAAGTCCATTTTCTGTTATTAAAAGGACAATGATGTGCTATTTTCTCCCATGCTAGATCCAGTTAATTCCAGTTTTCAGTTTGCTCCATTTTGCCTAATCACTTATTGCTCTGCACTAGTTCTGTTCTAGGTTATTGATTTGACTTGTAGACCTGTTCACCTGAGATGATGAGATATTTCAATCCATGACATATTTGTACATGCTTTTATGGTTAGTTAAGTATAATCTTTATGGTTAGTTAAACTACACTTTAACGTGAAAATTGTACATGCTTTTATGGTTAGTTAAGTAAATGCTTATTTGTGATGTAATGAAATTTATACATGATTTTATGCTTGTTAAATATATATCTTCTTGTTAACTGCTTGTTAAGTAAATGCTTAACTGAACTGCTTGTTAACTGTTTTGCCATGTTTCTGCTTGTTTAATATAATGGATTATGCAACTAGCATAATCTGTCTATTATATTAAGTAGCTAGTTGTTCCTCTTTAATTCTCCCCCTCTTACCTTCATTTGTTCCTGTTTTCCTCTTCCCTTACAACAATCTTACCTTTTGTTCCTCTTTTCTTCTCTCCCTCTTTAGCCTCTTGTCTTGTTTAATTTAATGGATTAATGCATTATATTATGCAGTTACCTCCATAACTATCTTCTTT
Organism: Zea mays; assembly: GCF_902167145.1. Lineage (NCBI taxonomy): Eukaryota > Viridiplantae > Streptophyta > Magnoliopsida > Poales > Poaceae > Zea > Zea mays. Next base: position 206,876,571 of record NC_050099.1, on the reverse strand, counting down.
TTATACTATGCAGGTAGTTAATGCATTATATTATGCTCCTACCTCCATAACTCTCTTCTTTTTATTCTGATCATTTTTAAGTGATGAAATTATGTAAATTCTGAGCTTAGGACCAGTTTTCAGTGATGTTTTTTCAATCTGAGCATACCACAATTTTTCAGTGATGTTTTTGGTTCAATCTGAGCAGGTCTCAATTTCTCAGTGATGTTTTTTGGTTCAATCTGAGCAGATCTCAATTTCTCAGTGATGTTTTTTGGTTCAATCTGAGTAGAGTACAATTTTTCTGTGATGTTACCAAGCCAGTTTGGAGGAACATCATTAGATGTAGCAACCCTGGCTTGTTTTTTTTTCAATCTAAGCAGAGTACAGTTTTTTTCTCATTCAACAATTCCCTTATCTTATTTATTCAGATATGTTGGGTCCAAATCGTCATTTGCTGAAGTTGAGAGCATCAGCATTGGTTGTTGCTATATCTTGTTGGCTGTTTGCATGCCTTACGCGTAGACTTTTTCATCCTCGTGTCACATATGGTCCAATGTTTCAAAGGGACATTGAGAGGCAGGCAAATCTTAGATTTATCTATGAATCTGATGATATCCAATGTGTGGAGCTGCTTAGAATGTCTAAGGTCCCTTTCTTTGAGCTTTGTGGTTTGTTTCGGTCTCGACACTTGCTAAGGGATAATATTCACAGTTCTGTAGAAGAACAAGTTGCAATGTTTCTACATGTTGTTGGTCATAATCAAAGGTTTAGGGTTCTCAAATTCACCTTCCGAAGATCTACTGAGACTATTAGTAGATATTTTCACGAGGTGTTAAGTGCAATTGGTGAGCTACGCACTGAGATGATCACCCCTCCATCCACCTCTGTCCATCCCAAAATTCATGTTAGTAGAAGATGGTACCCGTACTTCAAGGTACTTTCCATTCCATTTAGGATTTGCACATTAACCATTTAATTGAAATCTGTTAGCATTGTCTTTGTTTTAATCATTTTAACTTAAACATTTAGGATTGCGTTGGTGCCATTGATGGCACACATGTATTGGCTAGGGTTCCTAGTTCAATGAGAGCAGCCTTCATGGGTAGAAAGCACACAACGACACAAAATGTTCTAGCAGCTATTGATTTTGATTTGAGATTTACCTATGTGCTTGCTGGCTGGGAAGGTTCAGCTCATGATGCCTTGATTCTATCAGATGCATTGGAAAGATCTGATGGCCTCATTGTGCCACTAGGTAATTCCATAACATGTTTGAATATGATTTTAAATTACTTCACAATCAAACTAACTAGAATTCTTTGAAGTAGGAAAATTCTATTTAGTTGGCGCTGGTTATGCTGTTAGACTTGGATTTCTACCTCCATACCGTAGCACAAGATATCATCTAAGAGAATTTGGTGGAGGAAATCATCCACTCAATCCAAGAGAACTCTTCAATCTAAGGCATTCTTCCCTCCGAGTAACAATTGAGAGAGCTTTCGGTGCCTTGAAGAATAGATTCAAGATTCTATACAACAAGCCTTTTCATCCATATCCGACACAAGTTAAGCTTGTGTTAGCATGCACCATCCTTCACAACTGGATTCTTAGATATGGGCTGGATTCACATTTTCCTTCGGAAAACACTTGGGCTCCAAACATTGCCAATGTGGAAGGTGCCATTGATGCAGTTCATGATAACCAAACTTGGACCCAACAAAGAGATGATATATCAACTCAAATGTGGCAGCATAGGGGGTCTAGCCGTGTGTAATTTCTTTGTGGTTTTTGAAAGTCGCCTAGAGGGGGGGGGGTGAATAGGCAAATCTGGAATTTATAAACTTTAAGCACAACTACAAGCCGGGGTTAGCGTTAGAAATAAAGTCGAGTCCAAAAGAGAGGGTGAAAACAAATCACAAGCAAATGAAGAGTGTGACACAATGATTTGTTTTTTACCGAGGTTCGGTTCTTGCAAACCTACTCCCCGTTGAGGTGGTCACAAAGACCGGGTCTCTTTCAACCCTTTCCCTCTCTCAAACGGTCACCTAGATCAAGTGAGCTTTTCTCCTTAATCAACGGGTCACTTAGACCCCTCACAAGGACCACCACAACTTGGTGTCTCTTGCGTTGATTACAAGTTGCTTGGGAACAAGAAAGAGGAAGAAGAAAAGCGATCCAAGCGACAAGAACTCAAATGAACACAAATATCTCTCTCTCACTAGTCACTAAGTGTTTGGAGTGATTCCGGACTTGGGAGAGGATTTGATCTCTTGATTTGTGTCTTGGAGTGAAGTCTAGAGCTCTTGTATTGAATGCAATGGCTGAAAACTTGGATGCCTTGAAGTGGTGGTGGTTGGGGGTATTTATAGCCCCACCCACCAAAATGGTCGTTGGGGAGGTTGTCTGTCGATGGGCGCACCGGACACTGTCCGGTGCGCTAGCCACGTCACCCAACCGTTAGGGTTCGACCGTTGGAGCGCTGACAGATGGGGCCACCGGATAGTCCGATGGTGCACCGGACAGGCACTGTTCACTATCTGGTGCGCCTTCTAGCGCTGCTCTGACTCTGCGCGCGCTGTCCGCGCACTATTCAGTTCACTGTTCACTTTTGCAGACGACCGTTGGCGCAATAGCCGTTGCTCCGCTTGGCACACCAAACAGTCCGGTGCAATATCGGACAGTCCGGTGAATTATAGCGGAGTGGCTCTCCAAAAACCCGAAGCTGAGCAGTTTAGAGTTGATCTCCCTGGTACACCGGACACTGTCCGGTGGCACACCGGACAGTCCGGTGCGCCAGACCAGGGCAGCCTTCGGTTTTCTTTGCTCCTTTCTTTTTGAACCCTAACTTGTTCTTTTTATTGGTTTGTGTTGAACCTATGGCACATGTAGAACATATAATCTAGAGCAAACTAGTTAGTCCAATTATTTGTGTTGGGCAATTCAACCACTAAAATCATTTAGAAAAAGGTTTGACCCTATTTCCCTTTCAATCTCCCCCTTTTTGGTGATTGATGCCAACACAAACCAAAGCAAATATATAAGTGCAGAATTGAACTAGTTTGCATAAGGTAAGTGCAAAGGTTGCTTGGAATTGAACCAATTTATACTTTCATAAGATATGCATGGATTGCTTTCTTCTTATTTAACATTTTGGACCACGCTTGCACCACTTGTTTTGTTTTTGCAAATTCTTTTGGGAATTTTTTTCAAAGGCTTTTTGCAAATAGTCAAAGATATATGAATAAGATTTCGAGAAGCATTTTTTAAGATTTGAAATTTTCTCCCCCTGTTTCAAATGTTTTTCCTTTGACTAAACAAAACTCCTCCTAAATGAAATTCTCCTCTTAGTGTTCAAGAGGGTTTTATCAATTGAAAGAAGATCAAATATTTTAGATACCAATTTTTGAAAAACTCTTCTTTAAAATATAGATACCAATTGAGATAGAATTTCTTAGAGGAATACTAATTTGAAAGATACCAATTGAAAACAACTTGTTCCGATTTTTTTTTGAAATTGGCGTGGTGGTGCGGTCCTTTTGCTTTGGGCTAATACTCTCTCCCCCTTTGGCATTAATCGCCAAAAACGGAGTCTTTAGAGCCCTTTTTAAATTCTCTCCCCCTTTGGCAAACAATATATGAGTGAAGGATTATACCAATGTGGAGAGCGGTGTGGAGTGACGGTGAAGGGTAAATAATACCGACAGAGTAGAGTGGAAGCCTTGCCTTCGCCGAAGACTCCATTTCCCTTTCAATCTATGACTTAATAGAAATTCACTTTGAAAACTCATTAGTCATAGGCATAAAAGAGATATGATCAAAGGTATATAAATGAGCTATGTGTGCAAAGTGTCAATCAAAATTCCGAGAATCAAGAATGTTTAGCTCATTCCTAAGTTTGGTAAAGGTTTTCTCATCTAATGGTTTGGTAAAGATATCGGCTAATTGTTCTTTTGTGCTAACATAAGTAATCACAATACCCCCCCTTTGTTGGTGATCCCTCAAAAAGTGATACCAAATGGCTATGTGCTTAGTGCGGCTGTGTTCAACAGGATTATCCGCCATGCGGATTGCACTCTCATTATCACATAGGAGAGGGACTTTGCTCAATTTGTAGCCATAGTCCCTAAGGGTTTGCCTCATCCAAAGCAATTGCACGCAACAATGGCCTGCGGCAATGTATTCGGCTTCGGTGGTAGAAAGAGCTACCGAGTTTTGTTTCTTTGAAGCCCAAGACACCAGGGATCTTCCCAAAAACTGACAAGTCCCTGATGTGCTCTTCCTATCAATTTTACACCCTGCCCAATCAGCATCTGAATAGCCTATTAAATCAAAGGTCGATCCCTTGGGGTACCAAAGTCCAAACTTAGGTGTATAAACTAAATATCTCATGATTCTTTTCACGGCCCTAAGGTGAACTTCTTTAGGATCGGCTTGGAACCTTGCACACATGCATACAGAAAGCATAATATCCGGTCGAGATGCACATAAATAGAGTAAAGATCCTATCATTGACCGGTATACCTTTTGATCTACAGATTTACCTCCCATGTCGAGGTCAGATGCCCATTGGTTCCCATGGGTGTCTTGATGGGCTTGGCATCCTTCATTCCAAACTTAGTGAGAATGTCTTGAATGTACTTCGTTTGGCTAATGAAGTGCCCTCTTGGAGTTTCTTCACTTGAAATCCTAGGAAATACTTCAACTCCCCTATCATAGACATCTCGAATTTTTGAATCATGATCCTACTAAACTCTTCACATGTAGATTTGTTAGTAGACCCAAATATGATATCATCAACATAAATTTGGCATACAAACAAATCATTTGCAATGGTTTTAGTAAAGAGTGTAGGATCGGCTTTGCCGACTTTGAAGCCATTAGTGATAAGGAAATCTCTTAGGCATTCATACCATGCTCTTGGGGCTTGCTTGAGCCCATAAAGCGCCTTTGAGAGTTTATAGACATGGTTAGGGTACTCACTATCTTCAAAGCCGGGAGGTTGCTCAACATAGACCTCCTCCTTGATTGGTCCATTGAGGAAGGCACTTTTCACGTCCATTTGATAAAGCTTGAAGCCATGGTAAGTAGCATAGGCAAATAATATGCGAATTGACTCAAGCCTAGCTACGGGTGCATAGGTTTCACCGAAATCCAAACCTTTGACTTGTGAATATCCCTTGGCCACAAGTCGGGCTTTGTTCCTTGTCACCACACCATGCTCATCTTGCTTGTTGCGAAAGACCCACTTGGTTCCTACAACATTTTGGTTAGGACATGGAACAAGATGCCATACCTCATTCCTCGTGAAGTTGTTGAGTTCCTCTTGCATAGCCAACACCCAATCCGAATCCCTTAATGCGTCTTCCACCCTGTATGGCTCAATAGAAGACACAAAGGAGTAATATTCACAAAAATGAGTGACACGAGATCGAGTGGTTACCCCCTTATGAATATCGTCGAGGATGGAGTTCACGGGGTGATCTCATTGTATCGCTTGGTGGACTCTTAGGTGTGGCGGTCTTTGACCCTAATCATCTTCCTTGTCTTGATCATTGGCATCTCCCCCTTGATCATTGTCCTCCTCTTGAGGTGGCTCTTCTTGATCTTCATTTTCATCATCTTGAGCTTGGTCCTCATCTTGGGTTGGTGGAGATGCTTGATTTGAAGATGATGGTTGATCTTGTGCTTGTGGAGGCTCTTCGGATTCCTTAGGACACACATCCCCAATGGACATGTTCCTTGGTGCGACGCACGGAGCCTCTTCATCATCTAGCTCATCAAGATCAACTTGCTCTACTTGAGAGCCGTTAGTCTCATCAAACACAATGTCACAAGAAACTTCAACTAGTCCAGTGGACTTGTTAAAGACTCTATATGCCCTTGTGTTTGAATCATAACCAAGTAAAAAGCCTTCTACAGCCTTAGGAGCAAATTTAGATTTTCTACCTCTTTTAACAAGAATAAAGCATTTGCTACCAAAGACTCTAAAATATGAAACATTGGGCTTTTTACCGGTTAGGAGTTCATAGGATGTCTTCTTGAGGATTCGGTGAAGGTAGAGTCGGTTGATGGCGTAGCAAGCGGTGTTGATTGCTTCCGCTCAAAACCGGTCCGAAGTCTTGTACTCATCAAGCATGGTGAGAGCACCTAGACATGGGTGAATAAGTGATCCTGTAAAATTTAACACTAATAGCCACAAAACTTTAGTTATGAAAGTTAGAACGGTAAGTAGCTTGAAACGAGCTCTTGTGAACACAGACAATCAAAGAGAAAGCACATAAGAGACACGCGATTTTATCCCGTGGTTCGGCCAAGTAACACTTGCCTACTTCCATGTTGTGGCATCCCAATGGACGAGGGTTGCACTCAACCCCTTTCAAGTGATCCGATGATCAACTTGAATACCACGGTTTTTCCTTTCTTAGTCTTTCTCCCGTTTGCGAGGAATCTCCACAACTTGGAGCCTCTCGCCCTTACAATGATGATCACAAAAGAAGCACAGAAGTAAGGGAGGGGAGAGCAACACACACAAGACTTAAATCCACAGCACAATCACGCACACAAGTCAGAACTCGAGCTCAAAACACAACACACGGAGTTCACAACTCAAATGGAGCTCAAGTCACTATCTCAAAGAATCAAATGCGTGAAGTTGGAGTCTTGGAATCTTAGAATGTTTCTTGTAAGCTTGGGTGAATCCTCCATGCGCCTAGGGGTCCCTTTTATAGCCCCAAGGTAGCTAGGAGCTGTTGAAGATCAACAAGGAAGGCTATCCTTGCCTTCTGTCGAGTGGCGCACTAGACAGTCCGGTGCGCCACCGGACAGTCACTGTAGACGGTCCGGTGCCGATCTCCTTCCTTTTCTGGCGCAGACGACCGTTGCAGCCCTGGGGCAGTTGGCGCACCGGACACTGTCCGGTGCACACCAGACAGTCCGGTGCCCCCTGCCGACCGTTGGCGCGGGCCACGCGCCGCCCGCAGATTGCGCGGCCGACCGTTGCGCTGGCGACCGTTGGCTCACCGGACAGTCCGGTGCACCACCGGACAGTCCGATGAATTATAGCCGTATGTCGCCAAACTTTTCCCGAGAGCGGCCTGTTCACCGGAGTTCATCCTGGTGCACCAGACACTGTTCGGTGCACCACCGGACACTGTCCGGTGCACCACCGGACAGTCTGGTGTGCCAGACTGAGCTAGACTTCGGCTGCACACAGCCAAGTCACTTGCAATTCTTTTCTTTTCTTCTTTTCTCTGTTTCTAACACGTAGACAACTTCATTAGCATTCAAAAACAAATGTACAAGTATAGAAACATACCTTCTCTTTGTTTTGCACTTCTCTCTTCATTTAGCACATAGGAACTTAATTGAATGTGTTGGCCACTTAATCACCAAAACATAATAGAAATTGCCACAGGGCACATTTCCCTTTCAATCTCCCCCTTTTTGGTGATTTATGCCAACATAACCAAAAGCAACCCAAAAGAAGTGCACAATCAATGCAATTGAATACCAAATTGTTTTTGACTATAATTTGGCATATTTGGATCGCTCTTTGCCACCATTTGGTTTGTTTTTGCAAATCAAATTCATTTTCCTATCTCTAAGTAAAACTCACTTGTTTGGGCATAAAGAGAGATAATTCAAGAGTGAAATTGATCAAGTGCCAAAAACTCCCCCTTTTTCCCATAATCATAAATTCTCCCTCACAAGAGACAAAATTTTGCAATAAGAACATTTTGGACAAATCAAAAGTTCTAACTCTATTGTTTTCAAAATTTACAAGTGGTAGCTGATCCATTTGCTTTGGCCTTAATTTCCCCCCCTTTGGCATTAAGCACCAAAATGGGATCATTCTTGGCCCTTTAACCCCATTGCCTCACCAAAATTGTCAATTAAGAGCAAAAAGGCAATAAGAGCATAATAATGAACTTGGAATTAAGTACACTAATACCGGAGTGCAGTGGAAGTCTTTGCATGGTCCAAGTTCACCTTTCCCTTTCAATTCACCTTTGAGACTACATCAAGTATACTCAAACACAAAGGTTAGCCTCAAAGGGTCAAGTTGTACCATTTCTCCCCCTAAATATGTGCATCATTCACACATGGACTTGTGAGGTCTGGGGATCCCTTGCACAACTTGAGCACCATAAATAAACAACAAATCACATAAATACATGAAGTAACATGATCAAAGGCATAAAACACATGTATGTTATAGATCAATCCAAGTTACGTGAATCTAAGACATTTAGCTCACTATGCAGCCTGCAAAAGGTTTTCTCATCTAATGGCTTGGTAAAGATATCGGCTAGCTGGTTCTCGGAGCTAATATGGAAAACCTCGATATCTCCCTTTTGCTGGTGGTCTCTCAGAAAGTGATGCCGGATGTCCATGTGCTTAGTGCGGCTGTGTTCAACAGGATTATCCGCCATGCGGATTGCACTCTCATTGTCACATAGGAGTGGGACTTTGCCCAGATTGTAGTCAAAGTCCTAGAGAGTTTGCCTCCAAAGTAATTGTGCGCAACATTGTCCTGCGGCAACATACTCGGCCTCAGCGGTGGATAGGGCAATGAAGGTTTGTTTCTTTGAACTCCAAGACACTAGGGACCTTCCTAGGAATTGACACGTCCCTGATGTACTCTTCCTATCAACCTTGCATCCAGCATAATCAGAGTTTGAGTATCCAATCAAGTCAAAGGTAGACCCCTTTGGATACAAGATCCCGAAGCAAGGCGTAGCAACTAAATATCTAAGAATTCGCTTAACGGCCACAAGGTGACATTCCCTAGGGTCGGATTGAAATCTAGCACACATGCATACACTAAGCATAATGTCCATTCTACTAGCACATAAATAAAGTAATGACCCTATCATAGAACGGTATGTCTTTTGATCAATGGACTTACCTCCTTTGTTGAGGTCGACATGTCCGTCGGTTCCCATCGGTGTCTTAGCGGGCTTGGCATCCTTCATCCCAAACCTCTTGAGAAGATATTGAGTGTACTTCGTTTGGGAGAGGAAGGTGCCGTCCTTGAGTTGCTTCACTTGGAACCCAAGGAAGTAGGTCAACTCGCCCATCATCGACATCTCAAATTTTTGTGTCATCACCCTGCTAAACTCCTCACAAGACTTTTGATGAGTAGAACCAAATATTATGTCATCGACATAAATTTGGGACACAAAAAGATCACCGTCACAAGTCTTAGTGAAAAGAGTAGGATCGACTTTCCTGACCTTGAAAGAATTAGCAATTAAGAAGTCACTAAGGCATTCATACCATGCTCTTGGGGCTTGCTTAAGTCCATAGAGCGCCTTAGAGAGCTTACACACATGGTCGAGGTACCTGTCATCCTCAAAGCCAGGGGGTTGTTCCACATACACCTCCTCCTTGATTGGCCCATTGAGGAAAGCGCTCTTCACATCCATTTGAAACAACCTGAAAGAGTGGTGAGCAGCATAGGCTAATAATATTCGAATCGACTCTAGCCTAGCCACAGGAGCAAAAGTCTCCTCGAAATCCAAACCTGCGACTTGGGCATAACCTTTTGCCACAAGTCGAGCCTTGTTTCTTGTCACCACCCCGTGCTCATCTTGTTTGTTGCAGAACACCCACTTGGTTCCCACAACATTTTGCTTGGGACGTGGCACCAGGCTCCAAACTTCGTTCCTCTTGAAGTTGTTGAGCTCTTCCTGCATGGCCAACACCCAGTCCGGATCTTGCAAGGCCTCTTCTACCCTGAAAGGCTCAATAGAAGAGACAAACAAGTAATGCTCACAAAAATTAGCTAAACGTGAGCGAGTTGTGACTCCCTTGCTTATGTCACCCAGAATCTGATCGATGGGGTGATTTTTTTGGATCGTCGCTCGGACTTGAGTTGGAGGGGCCAGTGGTGCTTCTTCCTCCATAACTTGTTCTTCTTGTGCTCCCCCTTGATCACGCACCTCTTGTTGAGGAAGCTTTCCATCATCTTGAGTTGGGGGATGCACCATTGTTGAGGAAGAAGGTTGATCTTGCTCTTTGTTGTTCCTGTGGTCGCACATCTCCAATCACCATGGTGCGTATTGCGGCCGTTGGAACATCATCTTCATCTATGTCATCAAGATCAACTTGCTCTCTTGGAGAGCCATTAGTCTCATCAAATACAACGTCGCTAGAGACTTCAACCAAACCTGATGATTTGTTGAAGACCCTATACGCCTTTGTATTTGAGTCATATCCTAGTAAAAACCCTTCTGCAGCTTTGGGAGCAAATTTAGAATGTCTACCTTTCTTCACCAAAATGTAGCATTTGCTCCCAAATACACGAAAGTAAGAGACATTGCCTTTGTTACCAGTAAGGAGTTCGTAGGAGGTTTTCTTGAGGAGGCGATGCAGATATAGCCGGTTTATGGCGTGGCAGGCTGTGTTCACAGCTTCTGACCAAAACCGCTCAGGTGTCTTGAACTCTCCAAGCATCGTCCTCGCCATGTCGATAAGCGTCCTGTTTTTCCTCTCTACCACACCATTTTGTTGTGGTGTGTAGGGAGCGGAGAACTCGTTCTTGACGCCTTCCTCCTCAAGATACTCATCCACTTGAAGATTCTTGAACTCGGACCCGTTGTCGCTCCTTATCTTTTTCACCTTGAGATCAAATTCGTTTTGAGCCCTCCTTAGAAAGCGCTTGAGGGTCCCTTGGGTTTCTGATTTATCCTGCAAAAAGAATACCCAAGTGAAGCGGGAAAAATCATCAACAATTACTAGACCATACTTACTTCCCCTGATGCTAAGGTAGGCGACATGTCCGAAGAGGTCCATGTGAAGAAGCTCCAGTGGTCTTGATGTTGTCATCACATTCCTGCTGTGATGAGTGCTTCCCACCTGTTTCCCTGCCTAACAAGCTGCACAGGGTCTATCTTTTTGAAACACACATTGGTTAGTCCTAACACATGTTCTCCTTTTAGAAGTTTATGAAGGTTCTTCATCCCAACATGTGCTAGACGGCGATGCCACATCCAGCCCATACTAGTCTTAGCTATTAAGCATGCATCTAGATCGGCCTCCTCTTTCGAAAAATCAACTAAGTAGAGTTTGTTGTCTAATACACCCTTAAACGCTAATGAACCATCACTCCTTCTAAAGACAGAAACATCAACATTTGTAAACAAACAATTATAGCCCATGTGGCACAATTGACTTACAGACAGGAGGCTGTATCCTAATGACTCTACTAAAAATACATTTGAAATAGAGTGCTCGCTTGTGATGGCTATCTTTCCCAAACCTTTGACCTTGCCTTGGTTCCCATCTCCAAAAATAATCGTATCATGGGAATCCTTGTTCTTGACGTAGGAGGTGAACATCTTCTTCTCCCCCGTCATGTGGTTTGTGCATCCGCTGTCGATAATCCAGCTTGAGCCCCCGGATGCATAAACCTGCAAGGTAATTTACACTTGGGTTTTAGGTACCCAACTCTTGTTGGGTCCTACAAGGTTAGTCACAATAGCCTTTGGAACCCAAATACAAGTCTTGTCTCCCTTGCATTTGGATCCCAACTTTCTAGCAACAACTTTTTCATTTTTACATAAAAGCACAAATGAGGTGTTGCAAGCATGGTAAATGGTGGAAGGTTCATTACATGTTCTCCTAGGCACATGAGGCACAACATTGCTTTTTCTAGGCCTACTTCTACCATGCACAAAAGTAGAGCTAGAAGCAAACATAGCATGTGAATTAAACGCATCATAACTCCTATTATAATGAGCATTCCTAGAAAATTTTCTATCATAAATGTAAGCATGACATTTTTGAGAACTACTAGCCATAGGAGCCTTCCCTTTCTCCTTGTTGAGAACGGGAGCCTTTTGGCTTGTAAAGTTCTTGGTTTCCTTTCGAAAACCAAGTCCATCCTTAATAGAGAGGTGTCTACCAATAGTGTAGGCATCCCTAACAAATTTTAGCTTATCAAAATCAACCTTGCAAGTCTTAAGTTGAGCATTAAGACTTGCCACCTCATCATTTAATTTAGTAATGGACGCAAGATGTTCATCACAAGCATCAATATCAAAATCCTTGCATCTATTGCAAACTACAACATGTTCTACACATGAACTAGATTTATTAGCTACCTCTAGCTTAGCATTTAAATCATCATTCAAAATCTTTAAACTAGAGATAGATTCATGGCAAGCAAATAATTCAGAAGATAGCATCTCATTTCTCTTAGTTTCTAAAGCAAGAGATTTTTGCACACTAACAAATTTATCATGCTCTTCATACAAAATATCCTCTTGCTTTTCTAAAAGTCTATCCTTTTCATTTAAAGCATCTGTTGGGGACTTGCTCTCAAATGCTTCGGCTTAAGAGCAAGGCAACATAAAGAATGTTAAATGTTAAAATCCTTCGTCCTTCGGAGCATTATTTCCCTTAGGATATAATGTATTTCGGACGAAGATTACAAAGAGCATACCTTCGTAAATTCGACATATAAAAATGAAGAAGGAATCATACGAAACATGAACAGTACGAACCATCAAATATGTTATTATTATTGTATTATTTTTATTTTATTACTATGAATAAATAAAGATAACAATTCATTACAAGAGTACCTTCGGCTTGAAGGAAGATAAAGAATACAAGCGTGACGCAAAAGCAAATGCCAAGTTAGCGTGAACAGTACGGGAGTACTATTCATCTATTTATAGGCACGGGTCGCAGCCCATGCAAAATTACATCCAGGCCCTTTGCATTTGATAATAACTCTATAGTAATTTATCGGGGTCTAGATAGCCTTTTCCTCTTTAAGTCGGTTTCCTTTTTCCTGCCAACATGCCGAAGCTCTCTTGCGCACAGCTTTGACTTTGTTCCATCCTTCGTTCTCCTTATGTTTCTTCATACAGCGATTTTGACTCAAGTCCGAAGGGTCCATGTCCGAAGGTACCTGCTCATGTATTACACTCCAGAAACATTGTCAAATCACGTTTTTGAGGACCTTCGGAAGCCGAAGGCCCCCAACAGCATCAATTAGTTCATTAATCTTTTCTACCTTAGCTCTATCTAAACCTTTGAATAAGCTAGAGTAATCTACTTCATCATCACTAGAATCATCATCACTAGAAGTAGTATACTTAGAGGTATCTCGAACGCTTACCTTCTTCTCCTTGGCCATGAGGCAGGTGTGGCGTTCGTTGGGGAAGAGCGAAGACTTGTTGAAGGCCGAGGCTGCCAGTCCTTCATCGTCAGAGTCGGATGAAGAGCAGTCCGAATCCCATTCTTTGCCAAGGTGCGCCTCGCCCTTCGCCTTCTTGTAAACCTTCTTATTCTCCCTCTTCCCATGCTTTTCTTGTTCCTGGTCATCATCATTATCGGGGCATTGTGCTATGAAATGACCAGTCTTACTGCATTTGAAACATGAGCCCTTTCCCCTTGCTTTGTTCTTGTTGGGATACTCCTTGTGTCTTTTCAATGCGGTCTTGAAGCGCTTGATGATAAGCGCCATCTCATCTTCGTTGAGGCCTACGACCTCCACTTGTGCCACCTTGCTTGGTAGCGTCTCCCTATTGCTAGTTGCTTTGAGGGCAACAGTTTGAGGCTCGTGGACGGGTAGTGGACCGTTTAGAGCATCGTCCACATATCGAGCCTCCTTCACCATCATGTGCCCACTCACAAACTTCCCAAGAATCTCCTCGGGCGTCATCTTGGTGTACTTGGAATTCTCACGAATAAGGTTGACAAGATGGGGGTCAATTACCGTAAATGACCTTAGCATTAGTCGGACTACGTCGTGGTCCGTCCATCTTGTGCTTCCATAGCTTCTAATCTTGTTGACCAAGGTCTTGAGCCTGTTGTATGTTTGTGTTGGCTCCTCTCCCCTGATCATCATGAACCTTCCCAGCTCGCCTTCCACCAACTCCATTTTGGTGATCATGGTGGCGTCGTTTCCCTCATGTGATATCTTGAGGGTATCCCAGATTTGCTTGGCGTTGTCCAAGCCGCTCACCTTGTTGTATTTATCCCTGCACAAAGATGCTAGCAAAACAATGGTAGCTTGTGCATTCTTATGAATTTGCTCATTTATGAAAACGGGATTGTCAGTATTATCAAAATGCATTCCGTTTTCTACAATCTCCCAAATACTAGGATGGAGAGAAAATAGGTGACTACGCATTTTGTGACTCCAAAATGAGTAGTCTTCTCCATCAAAGTGTGGCGGTTTCCCAAGTGGAATTGATAGTAAATGAGCATTAGAATTGAATGGAATACGAGAATAATCAAGAATAATTTTGATTAACCGTTTTCTTTTTCGATGAAGAGTCGTCGTCATCGTCGTCTCTTGGTGAAGATGAAGATGCATCGCTGTCGTAGTAGATGATTTTCTTGATGTGCCTCTTCTTCTTCCCATCCCTCTTCTTGTGACTTAAGCCTGAGTCGGTAGGCTTATCGTCTCTAGGCTCATTGAGGAAGGACTCCTTCTCCTTGTCATTGACCACCATCCCCTTTCCCTTAGAATCCATCTCTTCGGGCTATTAGTCCCTTAAGTGAAGAGAACGGCTCCGATACCAATTGAGAGCACCTAGAGGGGGGGGGGTGAATAGGTGATCCTGTAAAATTTAACACTAATAGCCACAAAACTTTAGTTATGAAAGTTAGAACGGCTAAGTAGCTTGAAACGAGCTCTTGTGAACACAGACAATCAAAGAGAAAGCACACAAGAGACACACGATTTTATCCCGTGGTTCGGCCAAGTAACACTTGCCTACTTCCACGTTGTGGCGTCCCAATGGACGAGGGTTGCACTCAACCCCTTTCAAGTGATCCGATGATCAACTTGAATACCACGATTTTTCCTTTCTTAGTCTTTCTCCCGTTTACGAGGAATCTCCACAACTTGGAGCCTCTTGCCCTTACAATGATGATCACAAAAGAAGCACAGAAGTAAGGGAGGGGAGAGCAACACACACAAGACTCAAATCCACAGCATAATCACGCACAAAAGTCACAACTCGAGCTCAAAACACAACGCACGGAGTTCACAACTCAAATGGAGCTCAAGTCACTATCTCAAAGAATCAAATGCGTGAAGTTGGAGTCTTGGACTCTTAGAATGTTTCTTGTAAGCTTGGGTGAATCCTCCATGTGCCTAGGGGTCCCTTTTATAGCCCCAAGGTAGCTAGGAGTCGTTGAAGATCAACAAGGAAGGCTATCCTTACCTTCTGTCGAGTGGCGCACCGGACAGTCCGGTGCGCCACCGGACAATCACTGTAGACGGTCCGGTGCTGATCTCCTTCCTTTTCTGGCGCAGACGACCGTTGTAGCCCTGGGGCAGTTGGCGCACCGGACACTGTCCGGTGCACACCAGACAGTCCGGTGCCCCCTGCCGACTGTTGGCGCGGGCCACGCGTCGCCCGCGAATTGCGCGGCCGACCGTTGCGCTGGCGACCGTTGGCTCACCGGACAGTCCGGTGAATTATAGCCGTACGCCGCCAAAATTTTCCCGAGAGCGGCCTGTTCACCGGAGTTCAGCCTGCACCACCGGACAGTCCGGTGTGCCAGACTGAGCTAGACTTCGGCTGCACACAGCCAAGTCACTTGCAATTCTTTTCTTTTCTTCTTTTCTCTGTTTCTAACACTTAGACAACTTCATTAGCATTCAAAAACAAATGTACTAAGTATAGAAACATACCTTCTCTTTGTTTTGCACTTCTCTCTTCATTTAACACATAGGAACTTAATTGAATGTGTTGGGCACTTAATCACCAAAACATAATAGAAATTGCCCAAGGGCACATTTCCCTTTCACATGGTCCTAGCCATGTCAAGTAGAGTTCTATTCTTCCTCTCCACTACACCATTTTGTTGTGGTGTGTAGGGAGAAAAGAACTCATGCTTGATGCCCTCGTCCTCAAGAAAGCCTTCTATTTGAGAGTTATTGAACTCCGTCCCATTGTCGCTTCTAATCTTTTTGATCCTCAAGCTGAACTCATTTTGAGCCTGTCTCAAGAATCCCTTTAAGGTCTCTTGGGTTTGTGATTTTTCCTGCAAAAAGAACACCCAAGTGAAGCGAGAATAATCATCCACAATAACTAGACAGTACTTACTCCCGTTGATGCTTATGTAAGCTATCGGGCCGAATAGATCCATGTGGAGTAGCTCAAGTGGCCTGTCGGTTGTCATGATGTTCTTGTGTGGATGATGAACACCAACTTGCTTCCCTGCTTGACATGCGCTACAAACCCTGTCTTTCTCAAAATGAACATTTGTTAGTCCCAAAATGTGTTCTCCCTTTAGAAGCTTGTGAAGATTCTTCATCCCAACATGGGCTAGTCGGCGATGCCAGAGCCAACCCATATTAGTCTTAGCAATTAAGCAAGTATCGAGTTCAGCTCTATTGAAATCAATTAAGTATAGCTGACCCTCTAATACTCCCTTAAATGCTACTGAATCATCACTTCTTCTAAAGACAATAACACCTATATCTGTAAAAAGACAATTGTAGCCTATTTTGCATAATTGAGAAACTGAAAGCAAGTTATAATCTAAAGAATCTACAAGAAAAACATTGGAAACAGAATGGTCAGAAGATATAGCAATTTTACCAAGTCCTTTGACCAAACCTTGATTTCCATCCCCGAATGTGATAGCTCTTTGGGGATCATTGTTTTTCTCATAGGAGGAGAACATCTTTTTCTCCCCAGTCATGTGGTTTGTGCACCCGCTATCAATGATCCAATTTGAACCTCCGGATGCATAAACCTACAAAACAAATTTAGGCCTTGTTCTTAGGTACCCAAATGGTCTTGGGTCCTTTGACATTAGAAATAAGCACCTTGGGTACCCAAACACAAGTCTTTGAACCCTTGTGTTTGCCCCCAACATATTTGGCAACTACTTTACCAGATTTGTTAGTAAGCACATAAGAAGCATCAAAAGTTTTAAATGAAACATTAGGCTCATTTGATGCAATAGGAGATTTCTTTTAGGCAATTTAACATGAGTGGGTTGCCTAGTGCTAGAAGCCTCATTTTTATACATAAATGAATGATGGGAAATAGAATGAGACTTCCTAGCATGAATTCTCCTAATCTTATGTTCGGGATAACCAGTAGGATATAAAATGTAGCCCTCGTTATCCTAAACCATGGGAGCTTTGCCCTTAACAAAATTGGACAATCTCTTAGGGGCATTAAGCTTGACATTGTCTCCCTTTTGGAAGCCAATGCCATCCTTAATCCCAGGGCGTCTCCCACTATAGAGCATAGTTCTAGCAAATTTAAAATTTTCATTTTCTAAGTCATGCTCATTAATTTTAGCACTAAGTTGAGCTATGTGATCATTTTATTGTTTGATTAAAGCTAGGTGATCATGGATAGCATCAACATTAATGTCTCTACTGTAGGATTACGGGGAGGCTACGCTAGCGCAAAACAAAAATTTTCATCCCCATAATACCAAGAACTACTGCGGTTATAGGTCATGGAATTACCACTAGACGCGCAGAGCAGCGGAAGACGTCTCGATGTAGACGAACGCGTCGAGCAGTGCCGTGCAGTCGCCGGCGTCCTTCACGTCCTCGCGCGGTTCGTCCAAGTGCTCCAGATGTAGCACCTCCGAGGTATCCACACGTACAGGGAGGAAGCGCCGCGTACCGAACTGCTAGGTTCGCGACGGCGGCTTGGCGAGGGCGAGAGGTGGGCGGCGGCTGTTAGTTCGCTGGTGGCGAATTAGGTTATCCCTTAACCGCGCCCCCGCCCCTCATTATATAGGCGTTATGGTGGGCTTCTGACGCCGAGGCCCATCATTAACCCTAAAGCCCAGTCTAATTTCGGATCTAATCCGAATTAGGCTTCCTTCCCCTTAAGTGTGTGACCCTATAGGTTCACGTACAAATAGACATGGCCCGAGTACTCTTACTTGGCCCAATAATTGACAGCGGCCTCTAGCAAGACATGTCAACTCCTATGTGCACGTAAAGATCATATCAGACGAACCATTGCGACATTACGTACATGCTGTTCCCTTTGTCTCACGATATTTGGTCTGGCTCTAAGCTGACCTCTCTTTCTCGATACTGTGAATTGGAATCCTTTCAATGGTTAACTCTTAACCCTAGCACGGCCATGCATTTCTTGATCCAATCACTCGAGGGGCCCAGAGATATCTCTCTCACAAAGAGAGGGACAAATTCCATCTTGACTGACCATGCCTCACAGCATGCTTCCTGACAAACCCAAAACTACCTTTATAACTACCCAGTTACGGGATAGCGTTTGATAGTCCCTAAGTAAGTCAATTCACATCTTGAGAACATGCGACAATCTCAGGTCTAAGGATACAGTATTCATGTTGCAAGAAGAGAACTATATTACAATATCTCACGTTGGGTCGGTCCAGCCTCATGTCATACATGCGCCCACATTATTAGTTTAACATCTCCATGTTCATGACTTGTGAAATGTAGTCATCAACTAATACATGTGCTAGTCATCGACTCTGACTAGGGACATCATTTAGAATAACCATATAAGTAAAGAATCTCACAAACAATTCACATAATTGCTAATCAATACAAGGTGCCTTCCATGGATATTCATTTAAGCAATATATATATCATGGATACAAAGAAATATGCTCATCTCTATGATTATCTCTAGGGCATATTTCTAACAGTCTCCCACTTGCACTAGAGTTAATCTAGAAGATATCTAATACCCATAGATCTCACGTGTGCCTCATGCTTAGGTTGTGGAAGAGGTTTTGTCAAAGGATCAGCAACATTCAAATCCGTATGTATTTTGCATATCTTTATCTCACCCCGCCTAATGAATTCCCGTATGAGGTGAAACTTCCGCAGTACGTGTTTGTTTTTCTGGTGGTTCCTTGGCTCCTTAGCTTGCGCAATAGCCCCATTGTTGTCACAGTAGAGGTTCAATGGGCTAGATGCATTAGGAAACACACCAAGCTCGATGAGGAACTTCCTTATCCAAACACCTTCCTTCGCAGATTCAGAAGCTGCAATGTACTCGGCTTCTGTTGTAGAATCAGTCACAGTCTCCTGTTTGGAACTCTTCCAACTAACAGCACCACCATTTATTGTGAACACAAAACCTGATTGCGATTTTAACTCGTCTGGGTCAGTTTGGAAGCTAGCATCGGTGTAACCAGTTACAACGAGCTCCTCCTTACCCCCATATACCAGGAACATATCTTTAGTCCTTCTTAAGTACTTAAGAATGCCTTTTACCGCTGTCCAGTGATCCTCACCTGGATCAGCCTGGTATCTACTCGTAGCACTTATAGCGTATGAAACATCTGGGCGTGTACTTATCATGGCATACATGATTGATCCAATCGCTGAGGCGTATGGTACCTTACTCATGCGCTCCCGCTCATTAGCCGTTGCAGGACATTGCATCTGGCTAAGGTGTTTACCATGTGACATAGGTATGAACCCTTTCTTGGACTGTTCCATGTTGAACCGTTTCAAAACCTTGTCAATGTACGTATCTTGACTTAATCCTATAAGCCTCCTTGACCTATCTCTATAGATCCTTATGCCCAAAATATATGCTGCTTCCCCTAAGTCCTTCATAGAAAAACTCTTTTTCAGTGAAGCCTTGACGGACTCCAGCATAGGAATGTCATTCCCAATCAATAATATGTCATCCACATACAAGATCAGAAATACAACAGCGCTCCCACTTTCCTTCTTGTAAACACAAGCTTCTTCTTCATTCTGATGAAAACCAAGCCCTTTGATCACTTCATCAAAACGAATGTTCCAACTCCGAGATGCTTGCTTCAACCCATAAATGGATTTCTGAAGTTTGCATATCTTTCCAGCATTGATCGGATCGACAAAACCCTCGGGCTGTATCATATACACGTCCTCATCTAGGTTTCCATTAAGGAAAGCTGTTTTGACATCCATCTGCCAAATCTCATAATCGAAATATGCGGCAATAGCTAGAATGATCCGAATAGATTTAAGCATCGCTACTGGCGAGAATGTCTCGTCATAGTCAACTCCTTGAACTTGTCGAAAACCCTTTGCAACAAGTCGAGCCTTATAGATGTGAACATTTCCATCCATGTCTTTCTTCTTCTTATAGATCCATTTGCATTCTATAGGTCTAACACCATCAGGCGGGTCAACCAAGTTCCAAACTTGATTTTCTCCCATGGAATCTATCTCGGATCTCATGGCGACATGCCATTTCTCGGAATCTGGGTCCATCATCGCTTCTGAATATGTTGCAGGTTCGTCGTTGTCTAACAACAACACTTCCCCATTGCCCAACAATAGCACTTCTCCTCGTGCCTCGCGAAGCCTTGCTGACCTTCGTGGTTGTGGTGGTGATTCTCTTGCCATAGACGTCTCAACTTGTTCTGCTACATTAGCATCACTTGTTGAATCTTGTCCCACTGGCTCATCCTGAACTTCTTCAAGATACACCTTTTGTTTACTTTTCTCTCTTTTGAGAAACTCTTTCTCTAAGAACACACCGTTCCGGGCGACAAACACTTTGCCCTCTGACCGGTGGTAAAAGTAATATCCTAAAGTTTCCTTTGGATATCCCACGAACATGCACTTGTCCGATTTTGGAGTGAGTTTATCCGACTGTAGTCGCTTGACGTAAACCTCACAACCCCAAATCTTCAGAAAAGACAAACTGGGAGTCTTCCCAGTCCACATCTCATATGGTGTCTTAACTACGGACTTAGACGGTACCCTATTTAGTGTGAAAGCTGCTGTTTCTAGAGCGTATCCCCAAAACGACAAAGGTAGGTCTGACTGGCTCATCATTGATCGAACCATATCCAATAAAGTCCGATTACGTCGCTCAGACACGCCATTCCTCTGAGGCGTTCCAGGCGGCGTAAGCTGTGGAACAATTCCACAACTCTTTAGATGATTGCTAAACTCATGACTCAAATATTCACCACCACGATCTGATCGCAGTGCTTTAATTTTCTTGCCACGCTGATTTTCTACTTCATTCTGAAACTCTTTGAACTTTTCTAAGGATTCAGACTTGTGTTTCATTAAGTAGACATACCCATATCTACTAAAATCATCAGTGAAGGTTATGAAGTATTGGAATCCTCCCCTAGCTGTCGTACTCATTGGTCCGCACACATCAGTATGTATGAGTTCCAATAAATCTAACGTCCTCTCCGGTAAACCCGTGAAGGGCGCCTTGGTCATCTTACCAAGTAAGCAAGCTTCACATGTCTCGTATGATTCAAAATCAAACGAAGTTAAAAGCCCATCAGAATGAAGCTTCTTCATGCGATTCTCACTTATATGACCCAAACGACAGTGCCACATGTAGGTAGGACTTAAATCATTAGGCCGAGGCCTTTTAGCACTAATATTACAGATAGGTGTATCATCAAGATTTAAAATGAATAACCCATTCATAATGGATGCAAAAGCCACAAACATGCCATTCTTAGAGATCACACAACCATTGTTTTCACTCGCAAATGAATAACCATCCTTCATCAAACATGAAGGAGACATAATGTTTCGACTCATACTAGGAACTAGATAACAATTATTTAACTCCAAAATAAATCCTGATGGGAGGTGGAGTTGCATCGTCCCGACGGTCAACGCAGCAACTCTTGCATTATTGCCTACCCGGAAATCAACTTCTCCTCTTTTCACGCTTCTAGTTCTTATCATTCCCTGCATCGAATTGCAAATATGGGCAACCGATCCGGTATCAAATACCCAAGAATTAATATAAGAATCAGCAAGAAAAATTTCTGTAATGTGAATAGCAAGTGTACCTGTTGCGGCTGTACCCTTACCGCCGCGATCCTTAATAGAGGCCAAGTACTGCTTGCAATTCCTTTTCCAGTGACCAAGTTCTTTGCAATAAAAGCACTCTGCATCTGCAGCTGGTCCAGCCTTGGGCTTTTGATTTGGCTTGGATACTGTATCCTTTGCCTTGCCCTTCTTCTTTTGAGGTTTACCCTTCTTCTTAAAGTTGGGTTTGTTTTGGACCGCCATCACATGGCCGCTGCTGCCAGCACTTTTCTTTATGTCCCCCTCTGCAGTTTTCAGCATGCCACATAGTTCATTGAGGCCCCTCTCCGCCCCATGCATATGGTAGTTCGTGATGAAGTTTCCATAGCTGGGCGGAAGAGATGCCAAAATGAAGTCAGTGGCCAACTCTTGGCTTATTGGGAAGCCTAGCTTCTCCAACCTCTGACTGTAACCAACCATTTTGATTACGTGTGGCCCAACTGCTGCGCCTTCTGCTAGCTTGCATTCCAGAAAGGCTTTGGACACATTGAACCTTTCAGTCCTAGCCTGAGTCTGGAACATATCCTTGAGCGCCACGATCATATCGTACACCTCATGGTTTGTCTCAAACTGCATCTGCAGCTCAGGCTCCATGCAAGCAAGCATTAGGCAACTCACTTCAAGATTAGTATCCATTGCTTTCTTGAAAGCGGTTTTAGCTGCGGCAGTTGCATTTTCACCAGGATCCTCTGGCAGTGGGGTGTCTAGAACGTCTTCCTTTTTTTCAGCCCTGAGAACAATTCTCAGGTTACGGATCCAATCCGTATAGTTTGTTCCATTTAACTTATCCTTTTCAAGAATCGATCGCAAAGTAAATGTTGGTGTGCTAGGTGCCATTTATCTACAACAAAATAATGCAAAATACTAAGACAAAAATATCCATGACAGAGTAAATCATATTAAACATTTAATAGTCTACTCCCACTAAAATCAATATCCCTCTATTGATACTTAGTGATTCAGAATCCACAACTAACAAGTCTACTAGTGAGCTTTAGCATCACCGCTAGAAGACAAGGTAGATCGGTAAGCAACTCCTTGCTAATCATATCATATATATGACTCCTGTTGTTGGGTGACATCTCTATGTCTCGGCTCCCAACCTTATGCCTCAAAGTCCTTAACCATTAAGCTGACTTTGTTTAAGTTAACCAACCCTTTCTGCAGTTCGTATCCGATACAAACCTATCTAGTCAAGGAAAACTGGTGGCACCCTAATTTCATAGACCCACCACCAATTGTACAAGACTTATGATAGTGCAAGGTTTGGAGAGGCATTAAAACTTAAACATTTATGAGGGATCGTCCTACTTATAACATCGCACGCAAGGACATATATGCAATATAAACAAGTAGAACAATAAGAATGGCATTCACACAACAGTTGTGATTCGGTATGGCTTGTTTTCACATGGTGATCTCCATCTCCAATAATCTGTCCATCACGATGATCTCCATCTCCATGATATAGGTATGCCATCCTCCAGGTGATGAGTCCTTCAAGACCTATCTAACGTATGCTGGTAAACAAATTACATATACGCTTTGGATCATCACATGTTGACACGCAGGTCATTACATTAAATTTGGACAATACATGTGGCTCCAGCCGTATTGCCCTGGTCACGACACGCAGGTCATGAATAATTTGTTAACATGCATCACATACACATAATAGCCATACCGATCACATGTCCTGCAAAAACAGGTTAGACAAACACGTTTCTATACGTTCGCCACTACAGAAGATAGCCACGGATTGAAGATTACACACAGGATTCCATGCATCGTATGTATGGAAATTCCACTGGAAACCTCATTCGGTTGATCAAATCAACCCAAATCCGAGACTTTCGACCCGAAGAAGATTACACTCATGACGTCGATCTGTTGCGTCAATCTACTGGTTGTGTACGCAGTTAGCCCCGATGGTGATTCCAGCCGGTAGGGGCAAGTCGCGCATACAACAGAGAAGGACGAACTGATCTCTCCAGTCATATCCGATGTAATCTACTTCAACCCTTTATTATCAATTGATCTAATCAAACCGTGCATCAAGTAGATCCATCTCATGAACCTAGATCCAGACCTAAAACTACGCAGAACCTGCCTCTGATACCACTGTAGGATTACGGGGAGGCTACGCTAGCGCAAAACAAAAATTTTCATCCCCATAATACCAAGAACTACTGCGGTTATAGGTCATGGAATTACCACTAGACGCGCAGAGCAGCGGAAGACGTCTCGATGTAGACGAACGCGTCGAGCAGTGCCGTGCAGTCGCCGGCGTCCTTCACGTCCTCGCGCGGTTCGTCCAAGTGCTCCAGATGTAGCACCTCCGAGGTATCCACACGTACAGGGAGGAAGCGCCGCGTACCGAACTGCTAGGTTCGCGACGGCGGCTTGGCGAGGGCGAGAGGTGGGCGGCGGCTGTTAGTTCGCTGGTGGCGAATTAGGTTATCCCTTAACCGCGCCCCCGCCCCTCATTATATAGGCGTTATGGTGGGCTTCTGACGCCGAGGCCCATCATTAACCCTAAAGCCCAGTCTAATTTCGGATCTAATCCGAATTAGGCTTCCTTCCCCTTAAGTGTGTGACCCTATAGGTTCACGTACAAATAGACATGGCCCGAGTACTCTTACTTGGCCCAATAATTGACAGCGGCCTCTAGCAAGACATGTCAACTCCTATGTGCACGTAAAGATCATATCAGACGAACCATTGCGACATTACGTACATGCTGTTCCCTTTGTCTCACGATATTTGGTCTGGCTCTAAGCTGACCTCTCTTTCTCGATACTGTGAATTGGAATCCTTTCAATGGTTAACTCTTAACCCTAGCACGGCCATGCATTTCTTGATCCAATCACTCGAGGGGCCCAGAGATATCTCTCTCACAAAGAGAGGGACAAATTCCATCTTGACTGACCATGCCTCACAGCATGCTTCCTGACAAACCCAAAACTACCTTTATAACTACCCAGTTACGTGATAGCGTTTGATAGTCCCTAAGTAAGTCAATTCACATCTTGAGAACATGCGACAATCTCAGGTCTAAGGATACAGTATTCATGTTGCAAGAAGAGAACTATATTACAATATCTCACGTTGGGTCGGTCCAGCCTCATGTCATACATGCGCCCACATTATTAGTTTAACATCTCCATGTTCATGACTTGTGAAATGTAGTCATCAACTAATACATGTGCTAGTCATCGACTCTGACTAGGGACATCATTTAGAATAACCATATAAGTAAAGAATCTCACAAACAATTCACATAATTGCTAATCAATACAAGGTGCCTTCCATGGATATTCATTTAAGCAATATATATATCATGGATACAAAGAAATATGCTCATCTCTATGATTATCTCTAGGGCATATTTCTAACATCTACATCTAGTACAAATAGTAACATGATCAACACTAGATGTAGAGGTTTTGCAAACTTTTAATTCATCAATCTTAGCATGTAACATGGCATTCTCATTTCTAAGATTGGAAATAGAAACATTGCAAACATTTAAATCTTTAGCCTTAGACATTAATTTATCATTCTCAATCTTAAGGCTAGAAAGTGATTCATTCAACTTGTCAATCTTAGCAATCAAACTAGCATTATCATTTTAAAGGTTGACAAGAGAATCATCACAAACATTTAATTTCTCGACCTTAGCAATTAATTTAGCATTCTCATTCCTAAGGTTGGAGATAGTATCATGGCAAATGCTAAGCTCACTAGTCAAATTTTCACATTTTTCTATCT
The DNA here is from genome assembly GCF_902167145.1 of Zea mays. Taxonomy (NCBI): domain Eukaryota; kingdom Viridiplantae; phylum Streptophyta; class Magnoliopsida; order Poales; family Poaceae; genus Zea; species Zea mays. The sequence goes on along the minus strand of NC_050099.1, from coordinate 206,851,022 downwards.
CCTGAGCATAAGCATTTTTAACCTTAACATGCTTCTTGTTTTCCTTAATAAGGAAGTCCTCTTGGCTATCTAAGAGTTCATCCTTCTCATGAATAGCACCTATCAATTCATTTGTTTTTTTCCTTTTGTTGCATGTTTAGGTTGGCAAAAAGAGCAAGCAAACTATCTTCATCATCACTAGAGTTATCCTCATCACTAGATGTTGCATATTTAGTGGAGGCTCTAGATTTTACCTTCTTTTTGTCGTCCTTTGCCATGAGGCACTTGTGGCCGATGTTGGGGAAGAGGAGACCCTTGTTGACGACGTCCTCGTCGGAGGAGGAGTCGGTGGAGCTCTCATCGGAGTCCCACTCCCGGCATACATGGGCATCGCCGCCCTTTTTCTTGTAGTATCTCTTCTTTTCCCTCCTCTTTCCCTTCTTGTCGTCGCCCCAGTCACTATCACTAGATAATGGACATTTAGCAATAAAATGACTGGGCTTACCACACTTGTAGCAAACCTTCTTGGAATGGGGTTTGTAGTCTCTCCCCTTCCTTTGCTTGAGGATTTGGCGGAAGCTCTTGATGATGAGCACCATCTCCTCGTTGTTGAGCTTGGAGGCGTCGATGGGGAGCCTACTTGACGTAGACTCTTCTTTCTCCTCTGTCGCTTTGAATGCGACAGGTTGCACCTCGGGTGTGGAGGTGGCGCCTCGCTCGATGATTTGTTTGGAGCCTTTGATCATCAATTCAAAGCTCACAAACTTTCCTATAACTTCCTCGGGAGACATTAGCTTGTATCTAGGATCACCACGAATTAATTGTACTTGTGTGGGATTAAGAAAAATAAGTGATCTTAGAATAACCTGGACCATTTCATGGTCATCCCATTTTGTGCTCCCGAGGTTGCGCACTTGGTTGACCAAGATCTTGAGCCTGTTGTACATAGCTTGTGGCTCCTCTCCTTGGTTGAGCATGAACCGACCGAGCTCCCCCTCGATCGTTTCCCTCTTGGTGATCTTGGTCACCTCGTCTCCTTCGTGCGTGGTCTTTAGTACGTCCCAAATCTCTTTGGCACTCTTCAACCCTTGCACCTTATTATACTCTTCTCGACTTAGAGAGGTGAGGAGTATAGTAGTTGCTTGGGAATTGAAGTGCCGGATTTGGGTGACTTTGTCCACATCATAATCTTCATCCCCTACGGATGGTACCTGTGCTCCAAATTCAACAATGTCCCATATGCTTGTGTGGAGTGAGGTTAGGTGATACCTCATCATATCACTCCACCTACTATAATCTTCACCATTAAAGACTGGTAGTTTGCCTAATGGGATGAAAAGTAAAGGAGTATGTTTAGAAATGCGAGGGTAGCGTAGGGGGATCTTACTAAACTTCTTGCGCTCATGGCGCTTAGAAGTGACGGACGACATGTCGGAGCCGGAGGTGGAAGGCGACGAAGAATCGGTCTCGTAGTAGACCACTTTCTTCATTTTCTTCTTCTTGTCGCCACTCCGGTGCGACTTGACGCAGGGAGGTGATTCCTCCCTCTTCTTGTTGCCGGACTCCTTTGATGGAGCCTTCCCGTGGCTTGTGGCGGGTTTCTCGCCGGTCACCATCTCCCTCTTGGTGTGATCTCCTGACATCATTTCGAACGGTTAGATTCTAATGAAGTACCGGGTTCTGATACTAATTGAAAGTCGCCTAGAGGGGGGGGGGGTGAATAGGCAAATCTGAAATTTATAAACTTTAAGCACAACTACAAGTCGGGGTTAGCGTTAGAAATAAAGTTGAGTCCAAAAGAGAGGGTGAAAACAAATCACAAGCAAATGAAGAGTGTGACATGGTGATTTGTTTTACCGAGGTTCGGTTCTTGCAAACCTACTCCCCGTTGAGGTGGTCACAAAGACCGGGTCTCTTTCAACCCTTTCCCTCTCTCAAACGGTCACCTAGATCGAGTGAGCTTTTCTCCTTAATCAATGGGTCACTTAGACCCCTCACAAGGACCACCACAACTTGGTGTCTCTTGCGTTTATTACAAGTTGCTTGGGAACAAGAAAGAGGAAGAAGAAAAGCGATCCAAGCGACAAGAACTCAAATGAACACAAATATCTCTCTCTCACTAGTCACTAAGTGTTTGGAGTGATTTCGGACTTGGGAGAGGATTTGATCTCTTGATCTGTGTCTTGGAGTGAAGTCTAGAGCTCTTGTATTGAATGCAATGGCTGAAAACTTGGATGCCTTGAAGTGGTGGTGGTTGGGGGTATTTATAGCCCCACCCACCAAAATGGCTGTTGGGGAGGCTGTCTATCGATGGGCGCACCGGACAGTCCGGTGCGCCACAGGACACTGTCCGGTGCGCCAGCCACGTCACCCAACCGTTAGGGTTCGACCGTTGGAGCTCTGACAGATGGGGCCACCGGACAGTCCGGTGGTGCACCGGACATGCACTGTTCACTGTCCGGTGCGCCTTCTGTGCTGCTCTGACTCCGCGCGCTATCCGCGCACTGTTCAGTTCACTGTTCACTTTTGCAGACGACCGTTGGCGCAGTAGCCGTTGCTCCGCTTGGCACACCGGACAGTCCGGTGCAACACCGGACAATCCGGTGAATTATAGCGGAGTGGCTCTCCAAAAACCCGAAGCTGAGCAGTTCAAAGTTGATCTCCCTGGTGCACCGGACACTGTCCGGTGCGCCAGACCAGGGCAGCCTTCAGTTTTCTTTGCTCCTTTCTTTTTGAACCCTAACTTATTCTTTTTATTGGTTTGTGTTGAACCTATGGCACCTGTAGAACATATAATCTAGAGAAAACTAGTTAGTCCAATTATTTGTGTTGGGCAATTCAACCACCAAAATCATTTAGAAAAAAGGTTTGACCCTATTTCCCTTTCAGTTTTATTCTAAGAAACATTGTACTCTGCAATGATGTTTTTTGTTATCAACCTTACAATCTGAGAAACATTGTACTCTGCAGTGATGTTTTTTGTGGAACTTAATTATTTTTATATGCTGAGAGAAATTGTGATCTGCAGTGATGTTTTTTGTGGAACTTAATTATTTTTATATGCTGAGAGAAATTGTACTTTTTGCTTTGAAGCTTAATTATTTTTTATATGCTGAGAAAATTGGTCCTATGCTATGATGCCATTTCATTACCTCTTCTTATGACTTCAATTTTATAAATTTATTATCAATTGTATATATACTATGGAAGTTGAGCAAGTTGGTGCTGGTAGTACCTCAAGGACTGCCATGCGCTGGACCCCTGTGATGTCAGCCTTTATCCTGAGGAAGTTTACAGACTTGGCTGGGCAAGGAGTAAAAACGGATAAAGGGTTCAAGGAGGTCCATGTCAACTCTGTTGCCGAGGCACTGACTGAATTCAGTGGCCAAGAGGTCACAGGCACCCAGGTCTACAATCATTTGAGGAAGTGGCGTCAAAAATGGATCAGGGTTTGTAGGCTCGAGGACCTAAGCGGTGCTCATTGGGATGAGAATACATTCACAATCATCCTTGATGATGAACACCTGCTATGCCATACAAAAGACAACCCAAAGGATGCTGAATTCCTCAATGTGCCAATTGAAAACTATGTGCAGATGCAAATTATATTTGGAGCTGGGTAGGCTACTGGTAGGTATGCCATTGCCTCAAATGAGCCCCTTGGAACCATCTCGGATATCACTGAAGGTGCTGCTACATCTGAAGAACCATGTCTTGTTGGTACTACTACTTGTGGTTTTGCTGGTGCCAGCCCTTCTCATAGTGGTGCTGGTGCTGGTAGTTCCTATGGATCATATGGAAAGAAAAGGAGACTCAGTGATGAAGAGCTGGGGATTATGACAGGACTAACTGGAGCTGTGAACAAATTGGCTGAAGCTGTCCAAGCACCTGTTGTAGTCCAGACCACAGATGTCCACCCTGATCTGTATCAAATTTGCATGAGTATTCCAGGTTTCACTGATGAGGAATTGATGACTTGCCTTACCTACCTATTGGACAACAAAAGGCAAGGTGATGGCTTTGTGAAGATGGAGCCTAAACACCGTGTGCTTTGGCTAAGGCAGCACCTTGCAAAGATTTGAGCAGACCAGTCTTATGTCTATGATGCCTAATACCTTGCTCCATGCGTAGTACTTTGATATATGCCTAATACTTTGCTCTATGCCTATGACACTGAATCTGGAACTGTGGATGATAATTAATAATTTTGAGACTTTTCTACCGGTCTGTGATGATTTTATATTGAACTGTTGCCTTTACTTGCCTATGATGATATGTTTTATAATGATGATCAATCAAGGGAGTATGACTTGTTGCTTTGTTTTCCTTGCTCATTTTGTGAATTTTGCCTACGATGAAATATGTTTGACTCATGACCATTCATGGGAGGTTGACTTACTGCTTTGTTTTCCTTGCTCTTGGTTTTCTTCCTGTCTATATTTTATTTTGGGTCAGGCAACCAAACATACTCTATCCTTTAATATGATTTCTACATCTGCCCTATGTTTTCCCATGTATGGTCAAATGAGGTGTTTATTCATACAAAGCTGAGGCAATTTATTGTATTACTCTCATGAGTTGATCAAGTGATTGTGAGAGCACCTAGAGGGGGGGGGTGAATAGGTGATCCTGTGAAACTTGAAACTTAATCCACAAAAAACTTGATTAGGCGTTAGCACAATAATGCCAATTGGCTAGAGAGGAGTCTCAACAAAACACAATAACCACAAGAGATCAATCACAGAGATGGCACAGTGGTTTATCTCGTGGTTCGGCCAAGACCAACGCTTGCCTACTCCACGTTGTGGCGTCCCAACGGACGAGGGTTGCAATCAACCCCTCTCAAGCGGTCCAAAGACCCACTTGAATACCACGGTGTTTTGCTTGCTTTACTATATCCCGTTTGCGAGGAATCTCCACACTTTGGAGCCTCTCGCCCTTACACTTGAAATTCACAAAGAAGCACGGAGTAAGGGAGCGATGAGCAACACACTCAAGACAAGAAATCACAGCAACACCACGCACACAAGTCGCAACAAGAGCTCACAACACAACTCAACGAGTTCACAACTCAACTAGAGCTCTAATTGCTATTACAAGGAATCAAAAGCGCGGAATCGATGTTTTAGTGCTTAGGAATGCTTAGAGAATGCTTGATGTACTCCTCCATGCGCCTAGGGGTCCCTTTTATAGCCCCAAGGCAGCTAGGAGCCATTGAGTGCATTCCAGGAAGGTATTTCTTGCCTTCTGTCGACTGGCGCACCGGACAGTCCGGTGCACCACCGGACACTATCCGGTGCGGATCTCTTTCCTTATTTGGCGAAGCTGACCGTTGGCGCCTTGGAGCCGTTGGCGCACCGGATACTGTCCGGTGCACACCGGACAATCCGGTGCACACCGGACAGTCCGGTGCCCCCTACTAGCCGTTGGCTCGGCCACGTGTCCCGCGCGGATCGCACGGCCGACCGTTGGCCCGGCCGACCGTTGGCTCACCGGACAGTCCAGTGCACACCGGACAGTCCGGTGAATTTTAGCCGTACGCCGTTAATTACTTCCCGAGAGCAGCAAGTTCGCCTGAGTCTGCCTGGCGCACCGGACACAGTCCGGTGCACCACCGGACAGTCCGGTGCACCCAGACTGAGCAGACTTTGGCAGAACAAAGTCATCTCTTTTCTAATTTGGTTTCTCCTGTTTCCAGCACTTAGACACAATACATCAGTCCATAAAACAATGTACTAAGTCTAGAAACATACCTTTTGACTTGATTTGCACTTTGTCCACCACTTTGCATAGATCAACACTTAGGCACTTGTGTTGGACACTAAATCACCAAAATACTTAGAAATGGCCCAAGGCACATTTCCCTTTCAATCTCCCCCTTTTTGGTGATTTATGCCAACACAACATAAAGCAAGTAGAACAAGTGCAAAATCAATTCAAATAAGAACTCAAAATTGTTTTGATTCAAATTTGACATATATGGATCACTCTTTGCCACCACTTGGTTTGTTTTTGCAAATCAAACTCAATTTCCTATCTCTAAGTCAAACACACATGTTGAACCATAATGAGAGCTGTTTCAAAAACTCCCCCTTTTTCCCATGATTAAGCCTTCTCCCCACAAGAGACCAACTTTTGACAAAAGAGACAACAAGAGAGTTTTGATAAATCAAAAAGCTCTATTCTACTATTTTCAAAATTTCTCAAGTGGTAGCTGATCCATTTATTGCTTTGGCCTTATTTTCTCCCCCTTTGGCATCAAACACCAAAACGGGATCAATTTTGGCCCTTTAACCCCATTACCTCACCAAAATCTTCAACTAAGAGTAAAAGGCAATAAGAGTACAAAGATGAACTTGGTAAACAGTTACTCTTTCATCGGAGTGCAGTGGAAGTCTTGCATGGTTCAAGTCCACCTTTTCCCTTTCAATTCACCTTTGAGACTAAATCAAGCACTCAAGCACATGGTTAGTCTCAAAGAGTCAAGTTGTAACACACCTCCCCCTAAATATATGCATCACTTGCAAATGGACTTGTAAGGTCCGGGGAGTGCTTGTACAACTTGAGCACCATTAATAAAAAACACAATGCATAAGGAACATGATCAAAGGCATAAACACATGTATGCTATAAATCAATCCAAGTTCCACGAATCTAAGACATTTAGCTCACTACGCAACTTGCAAAAGGTCTGCTCATCTAAAGGCTTGGTAAAGATATCGGCTAGCTGGTTCTCAGAGCTAACATGAAACACTTTGATATCCCCCTTTTGCTGGTGGTATCTCAAAAAGTGATGCCGGATGTCTATGTGCTTTGTGCGGCTGTGTTCAACAAGATTATCCGCCATGCGGATAGCACTCTCATTATCACATAGGAGTGGGACTTTGCTCAGATTGTAGCCAAAGTCCCTGAGGGTTTGCCTCATCCAAAGTAGTTGCGCGCAACACTGTCCTGCAGCAACGTACTCGGCGTCAGCGGTGGATAGGGCAACAGAGGTTTGTTTCTTAGAGCTCCACGACACCAGGGACCTTCCTAAGAATTGGCACGTCCCCGATGTACTCTTCCTATCGACCTTACATCCAGCATAGTCGGAGTCTGAATATCCAATCAAGTCAAAGGTAGACCCCTTTGGATACCAGATCCCGAAACAAGGCATAGCGACTAAATATCTAAGAATTCGCTTCACCGCCACTAAGTGACATTCCCTTGGATCGGATTGAAATCTAGCACACATGCATACGCTAAGCATAATATCCGGTCTACTAGCACATAAATAAAGTAAAGACCCTATCATAGACCGGTATGCCTTTTGATCAACAGACTTACCTCCTTTGTTGAGGTCGGTGTGTCCGTCAGTTCCCATTGGAGTCTTTGCGGGCTTGGCGTCCTTCATCCCAAACCGCTTGATCAAGTCTTGCGTGTACTTCGTTTGGGAGATGAAGGTCCCATCCTTGAGTTGCTTCACTTGGAACCCAAGGAAGTAGCTTAACTCGCCCATCATCGACATCTCGAATTTCTGAGTCATCACCCTGCTAAACTCTTCACAAGACTTTTGGTTAGTAGAACCAAATATTATGTCATCGACATAAATTTAGCATACAAAAAGATCACCATCACAAGTCTTAGTAAAAAGAGTTGGATCGGCTTTCCGAACCTTGAAAGCATTAGCAATTAAAAAGTCTCTAAGGCATTCATACCATGCTCTTGGGGCTTGCTTAAGTCCGTAGAGCGCCTTAGAGAGCTTACACACGTGGTCGGGGTACCGTTCATCCTCGAAGCCAGGGGGTTGCTCCACGTACACCTCCTCCTTGATTGGCCCATTGAGGAAAGCGCTCTTCACATCCATTTGGAACAACCTGAAAGAATGGTGAGCGGCATATGCTAGCAAAATATGAATGGACTCCAGCTTAGCCACAGGAGCAAAAGTCTCCTCAAAGTCCAAACTTGCGACTTGGGCATAACCTTTTGCCACAAGTCGAGCCTTGTTCCTTGTCACCACCCCGTGCTCGTCTTGTTTGTTGCGGAACACCCACTTGGTTCCCACAACATTTTGCTTGGGACGAGGCACCAATGTCCAAACTTCATTCCTCTTGAAGTTGTTGAGCTCCTCTTGCATGGCCAACACCCAGTCCGGATCTAGCAAGGCCTCCTCTACCCTGAAAGGCACAATAGAAGAGACAAAGGAGTAATGCTCACAAAAATTAACCAATCAAGACCGAGTAGTTACTCCCTTGCTAATGTCACCCAAAATCTGGTCGACGGGATTGTAACACCCAGTTTGTAATATATAATAAAAGAGGAGAAAAGTCATTTCCTATATTTTATGTGTGGGTTGAATTTACTTATCATCACATGTGAACGCCATATTCAAACAACAAATAAATAATAATAATAATAATAAAATATACCATTAAATCATGCAACATGCTGGAGTTTATTGTTTGTGCATTTAATGAAAAGAGTAATACCACTAATAGAAATAAATTAGTGGCAAAAGCAAGGATTTAATACCTAATTTGAGAATTTTTTTAAAAAAGAAATAACAAAGAGAAGAAGAGAAAGAAAATACTCTATAAAGGAAATAAATATATAAATAAAAAAACATAATAACAATAATAATAATAAATATGATGATGGGATTTCTATCCACATTAGAATTGTGCTTGAAATTCAAATTTGAATTAGGTTTGAATTTGAAATAGAAATCATAAAAAAAGAAAGTAGAAAGGAAAAGAAAAGAAAAGAGAAAAAAAAACGCCTAGGCCGATTCTCCCTCAGCCGGCCCAACTCCCTTCCCCTCTCGGCCCAACGTCTTCCCCCGTGCCGCGCCTGATCACGCTGACAAGTGGGCCGATGCTGTCAGTCACAGTATTGCGCGCCCGTCGTCACTTGCGGGCGGGCCCCAGTCTCCAGTGCTGGTGCGCGGGCGGCTACCCTGCCCTGCGCCACTACCGCATGGGCCCGCTCGGCCAGTGGCTCGCTCGTGTGCGCCCGCAGCTTGAGCCACTGTTCCGCGGGCTCCACCTGGTCAGCCCCTCTGTCGCCCCAGCGCCTGTTCTTCATCTCCACGGAAGATCTCCGCCGAATCCGTGCTTCCGGCCGTGAATCTCGGCGGCAACAAACTCCGCAACGATCTCCGATTGCTCGGCCATCGTTGGACCCTCCTGGTGTGTATATATATCGACCGGCGTCCTGTGGTTTCGTTCACCTGTAGATCAGCGAATCGCGAGCGCCGCCGCGGACTAGAAAACTCACGTCGCCACCGGGAAAAATTCGGTCTACTCTCAAATTGGGGAGGCATAGCTGGGCTTGGAGCTTCGGATCACGATGCACCTTCTCAGGACCTCGGCGGGTGGAGATTGGATAGGCGGGGTGGTGGATTGCTCGTCGGTAAGTAGCTCGGCGCAGACGTCCGCATCGCCGTGTGGCCCGCATCACGCAATCACCGATTGAAGGTAAGGAGGCCGTCGTTGAATTCACCTAAGTCATCTCTGCGCGTGGGCGTGTCGTGGGCAGAGTGGGATTCCTAGGAGGTCACGATGGGCGGGTCGCCGGCGTAGCTCTGCCAGGGCTTGCGGCGGCGCTTCCTCGGGTTGGCAAGGGGAGGAGGACGATTAGCCAGGGCCGTTGGATCCTGGCCAACGGTGGAGATGTGAGCGACTTGATACCGGTTCGGAGAATTGATCGGAACCGTTTAGAAAAGATCGTACGGTTAGCATTGAAGATAACGAACTCCCTTGGCCAATGCGATCGTAGCCCTCGGTTTTAAATCGGATGGTTACGGTTGCGTACCGCTTCATTTAAGTGGTGATCTAATCCGGGCTGTCTGTTGTGGATCGGTCGGCTCTTATGGGCCGATACCCTTTCGACCTGGAAGATTTGCTAAAGAAGACCCTCTGTTTTATAAAAACCAACCCGCCATCCAACTTAGGGTCGACTGAGTCTGGAGAATCTTCTAGAATAGCCCCTGTGTTTTCTGTAATTAGTGCGCCCAGTCCAGGAAGTTAAGAAATCAGATAAAAGGTTTTAGAAAATAATTTTTAATGCAAAAATAAAGGCTAGAATTTGTTTAATTCATAAGAAATTCATATGAAGTCCAAATTAATCCATTCCAATTCCTATAATCCTATAATAATGTTGTTTATTACCCTGTATCTTTGTTTCGACATGAAAATGGTATTAAAATTTATCTCTTAATTAATCTCGTATCAAATACATAAAACCTTAGGAAATTCATAACTTAATAACCGTAGCTCCGAATTTAGTGATTCTTGTTCCTACGATCTCGTAGCAACGCGTAGATTATTATTACGTAGTTTATTCTTATGTTTGGTGTGATGTTAATTTTGTATATACCATGTTTGTCTGTATTGCTACGTTTAGCAGTGAGGACACGTGTCACCTGAAGATCATCCTGATACCTGGAATCTCAAGTCCCAGGCAAGTTGTGCCCTTGATCACTTCTTTTACCCACTCATGTTCTAATTAATCATAATGATCTGCATAGGTTAATTTTGATGGGACACAATAGGTTACCCTAGTTTGTCTATCTTTATACCTTGTTTACCACTGAACTTTTTGGGTAGTACTTGCTAGTGCTTTATGTGGTTTTGGGTATGAAGATACATTACTCATGATTATACTTTTGTTATCCGTTGTTATTTATCGTTCATGATAAGATCATTATGTTAATTGGAACATGGAGCGACCACCCGGGAAAACAGTGCTACCACAAGGGTTTAATGGGACGCCCTTGGCTGATTAATTAGGAAAGCTAGTGGAGGACTACCTTACCCGAAAGGGGCAAGGGCAGTAGGGGAGTGGTCAGTGTAGGGAGGCCCTCGGGAGGATTTTGCTGCGATGGCGGTCCTGCAAGGGATTCCTGCATTGGAGCTTCCTATAAACTGTAGCGGGTTTTCTGAAGCTAGTGGAACTTTGTAAAGGCCTCGTAGTGTTACCCTGCCTCGCCTCCTCGGTAGAGGTGTATGGGAAGTCGCGATCCCTTGGCAGATGGGTAACATGACTTGTGGGTAAAGATGCGCAACCTCTGCAGAGTGTAAAACTGGTATACTAGCCGTGCTCACGGTCATGAGCAGCTCGGACCCTCACATGATTAATTTATGGAACTAAATTCAAATTGTCATATGCATTGCATCGCAGGTGATGTTGTTACTTTTGTTCTACTACTTAATTGGGTTTGGTATTTACTTATACTTAGTAATTGCTAATAAAATTTTGACCAACTTTAAAAGCAATGCTCAGCTCTAACCATCCTCTTTGGTAAGCCTTACACTTCACGTGAGCTCCCTCCTTTGGCGAGTTCATGCACATTATTCCCCACAACTTGTTGAGCGATGAACGTATGTGAGCTCACTCTTGCTGTCTCACACCCCCCCACAGGTCAAGAACAGGTACCACGGGATGAGGCGCATGGAGGATGCTGCGTTGTGTTCGTGAGAGGTCTAGGTCGTCGTCTCCCAGTCAACTTTGGGTTGCTGGACCGTTGTCTCCTTATAATGTAATTATTTATTTTGTATAGAACTCCTGTTATATAGTAAAGATGTGACATTCGATCCTGTGCCATGATTCATCATATGTGTGAGACTTGGTCCCAGCACACCTGGTGATTATGTTCGCGCCCGGGTTTTTGACCCCTAAAATCCGGGTGTGACAGGGATGATCCCTTTGAATCATCGCTCGAACTTGGGTTGGAGGTGCCAGTTGCGCTTCTTCCTCCATTACATGATCATCTTGTGCTCCCCCTTGATCACACGCCTCCTGTTCATCATCTTGAGTTGGGGGATGCACCATTGTTGAGGAAGAAGGTTGATCTTGCTCCTTTTGCTCCAGTGGCCTCACATCTCCAATAGCCATGGTGCGCATTGCGGCCGTCGGAACGTCTTCTTCATCTACATCATCAAGATCAACAACTTGCTCTCTTGGAGAGCCATTAGTCTCATCAAATACAACGTCACTAGAGACTTCAACCAAACCCGATGATTTTTTGAAGACCCTATATGCCTTTGTATTTGAATCATAACCTAACAAAAACACTTCTACAGCTTTGTGAGCAAATTTAGAAGTTCTACCTTTCTTCACAAGAATATAGCACTTGCTCCCAAATACACGAAAATAAGACACGTTGGGTTTGTTACCAGTTAGCAGCTCATATGAAGTCTTCTTGAGGAGGCGGTGAAGGTAGACCCGGTTGATGGCGTGGCAAGCTGTGTTCACAGCTTCCGACCAAAACCGCTCGGGGGTCTTGAACTCTCCAAGCATCGTCCTTGCCATATCGATGAGCGTCCTGTTCTTCCTCTCTACCACACCATTTTTCTGTGGTGTGTAGGGAGCGGAGAACTCGTGCTTGATCCCCTCCTCCTCAAGGAACTCCTCCACTTGAAGGTTCTTGAACTCGGGCCCATTATCGCTCCTTATCTTCTTCACTTTGAGCTCAAACTCGTTTTGAGCTCTCCTTAGGAAGCACTTGAGGGTCCCTTGGGTTTCAGACTTATCCTGCAAAAAGAATACCCAAGTGAAGCGGGAAAAATCATCAACTATAACAAGACCATACTTACTTCCTCCTATACTTAGATAGGCGACGGGTCCGAAGAGGTCCATGTGAAGCATCTCCAAAGGTCTTGATGTGGTCATCACATTTTTGGTGTGATGAGAGCTTCCCACTTGTTTGCCTGCTTGACAAGCTGCACAAGGTCTATCTTTTTCGAAAGTAACATTGGCTAGACCTATCACGTGTTCTCCCTTTAGAAGCTTGTGAAGGTTCTTCATCCCCACATTGCATAATTGACTAACAGATAACAAATTATATCCAAGAGACTCAACTAAAAACACATTAGATATAGAGTGCTCGAATGAAATAGCAATTTTACCTAACCCTTTTACCTTGCCTTGATTCCCATCACCGAATATTATTGAATCTTGGGAATCCTCGTTTTTGACGTAGGAGGTGAACATCTTCTTCTCCCCCGTCATATGGTTTGTGCATCCGCTGTCGATAATCCAGCTTGAACCCCCGGATGCATAAACCTGCAAGGCAAATTTAGGCTTGGGTCTTAGGTACCCAACTCTTGTTGGGTCCTACAAGGTTAGTCACAATTGTCTTAGGGACCCAAATGCAAGTTTTATCTCCCTTGCATCTTGCCCCTAACTTCCTAGCAATCACCTTCTTATTCTTTCTACAAATGGCAAATGAAGCATTGCAATCATGATATATCGTAGAAGGTTCATCAACTTTCCTAGGAACATTAACAACATTTCTCCTAGGCATATGAACAACATATCTCCTAGACATATCTCTACTGTGCATATAGGTAGAACTAGAAGCAAACATGGCATGCGAGTCAAAAGCATCATAAGCATTACAACTCCTATAAGACTGTCTTCTATCATGGTACATAAAAGCATGGTTCTTTTTAGCACTACTAGCCATAGGGGCCTTCCCTTTCTCCTTGGCGGAGATGGGAGCCTTATAACTTGTTAAGTCCTTGGCTTCCCTCTTGAAGCCAAGTCCATCCTTAATTGAGGGGTGTCTACCAATCATGTAGGCATCCCTTGCAAATTTTAGCTTGTCAAATTCATTCTTGCTAGTCTTAAGTTGGTCATTAAGACTAGCCAATTCATCATTCAATTTGGAAATTGAAACTAGGTGTTCACTACAGGCATCAATGTCAAAATCTTTACACCTATTGCAAATCATAACATGTTCTACACAAGAGTTAGATTTACTAGCTATTTCTAGCTTAGCATTCAAATCATCATTTATGCTCCTTAAGTTAGAAATTGTCTCATGACAAGAAGATAGTTCACAAGAAAGCATTTCATTTCTTTTAACTTCTAAAGCATGAGATTTTTGTGCCTCTACAAATTTGTCATGCTCTTCATATAAAAGGTCCTCTTGTTTCTCTAAAAGTCTATCCTTTTCATTCAAGGCATCAATCAATTCATTAATCTTATCTATTTTAGTTCTATCCAATCCCTTGAACAAACTAGAGTAATCTATTTCTTCATCACTGGACTCATCATCACTAGAAGAATCATAAGTGGCATTGTTTCGAGTACATACCTTCTTCTCCTTCGCCATGAGGCATGTGTGACGCTCGTTGGGGAAGAGGGATGACTTGTTGAAGGCGGTGGCGGCGGGTCCTTCATTGTCGGAGTCGGATGACGAACAATCCGAGTCCCACTCCTTGCCAAGGTGTGCCTCGCCCTTAGCCTTTTTGTATGCCTTCTTCTTCTCCCTCTTGTTCCCCTGTTCCTGGTCACTATCATTATCGGGGCAGTTAGCGATAAAATGACCAATCTTACCACACTTGAAGCATGAGCGCTTCCCCTTTGTCTTGGTCTTGCTTGGCTGCCCCTTGTGACCCTTTAGCGCCGTCTTGAAGCGCTTGATGATGAGAGCCATCTTCATCATTTAGCCCTGCCGCCTCAACTTGTGCCACCTTGCTAGGTAGCGCCTCCTTGCTTCTTGTTGCCTTGAGAGCAAAGGGTTGAGACTCATTGATTGGACCATTCAATGCGTCGTCCATGTATCTCGCCTCCTTGATCATCATTCGCCCGCTCACGAACTTCCCAAGAACTTCTTCGGGCGACATCTTGGTGTACCTAGGATTTTCACGAATATTGTTCACCAGATGTGGATCAAGTACAGCAAAGGACCTTAGCATTAGGCGAACGACGTCGTGGTTCGTCCATCGCGTGCTTCCGTAGCTCCTTATTTTGTTGATGAGGGTCTTGAGCCGGTTGTATGTTTGGGTTGGCTCCTCGCCCCTTATCATTGCAAATCTCCCGAGCTCGCCCTCTACCAACTCCATCTTGGTGAGCAAGGTGACGTCGTTCCCCTCATGAGAGATCTTGAGGGTGTCCCAGATCTGCTTGGCATTGTCCAAGCCGCTCACCTTATGGTACTCGTCCCTGCACAAAGAGGCTAACAACACAGTAGTAGCTTGTGCATTTTTATGAATATGTTCATTAATAAATATAGGACTATCCGAGCTATCAAATTTCATTCCATTCTCAACAATCTCCCATATACTTGGATGGAGAGAGAACAGGTGACTACGCATTTTGTGACTCCAAAATCCGTAGTCCTCCCCATCAAAGTGTGGAGGTTTGCCAAGAGGGATGGAAAGCAAATGTGCATTTGAGCTATGCGGAATACAAGAGTAATCGAAAGAAAAGTTCGAATTAACCGTCTTTCTTTTGTTGTAGTCGTTGTCGTCGTTGTCCTTTTGGGAAGAAGTGGACTCATCGCTGTCGTCGTAGTAGATGATCTCCTTGATGCGTCTTGTCTTCTTCTTCTTCCCATCTTTGCGTTTGTGGCCCGAGCCCGAGTCGGTAGGCTTGTCATCCTTCGGCTCGTTGACGAAAGACTCCTTCTCCTTATCGTTGATCACAATTCCCTTCCCCTTAGGATCCATCTCTTCGGGCGATTAGTCCCTTTGTGAAGAGAACGGCTCCGATACCAATTGAGAGCACCTAGAGGGGTGGTGAATAGGTGATCCTGTGAAACTTGAAACTTAATCCACAAAAAACTTGATTAGGCGTTAGCACAATAATGTCAATTGGCTAGAGAGGAGTCTCAACAAAACACAATAACCACAAGAGATCAATCACAGAGATGGCACAATGGTTTATCCCATGGTTCGGCCAAGACCAACGCTTGCCTACTCCACGTTGTGGCGTCCCAACGGACGAGGGTTGCAATCAACCCCTCTCAAGCGGTCTAAAGACCCACTTGAATACCACGATGTTTTGCTTGCTTTACTATATCCCGTTTGCGAGGAATCTCCACACTTTGGAGCCTCTCGCCCTTACACTTGAAATTCACAAAGAAGCACAGAGTAAGGGAGGGATGAGCAACACACTCAAGACAAGAAATCACAGCAACACCACGCACACAAGTCGCAACAAGAGCTCACAACACAACTCAACGAGTTCACAAATCAACTAGAGCTCTAATTGCTATTGCAAGGAATCAAAAGCGCGGAATCGATGTTTTAGTGCTTAGGAATGCTTAGAGAATGCTTGATGTACTCCTCCATGCGCCTAGGGGTCCCTTTTATAGCCCCAAGGCAGCTAGGAGTCGTTGAGTGCATTCCAGGAAGGCATTTCTTGCCTTCTATCGACTGGCGCACCGGACATTCCGGTGCACCACCGGACACTGTCCGGTGCGGATCTCTTTCCTTATTTGGCGAAGCCGACTGTTGGCGCCTTGGAGCCGTTGGCGCACCAGACACTGTCCGGTGCACACCGGACAGTCCGGTGCCCCCTACTAGCCGTTGGCTCGGCCACGTGTCCCGCGCGGATCGCGCGGCCGACCGTTGGCCCGGCCGACCGTTGGCTCACCGGACAGTCCGGTGCACACCGGACAGTCCGGTGAATTTTAGCCGTACGCCGTTAATTACTTCCCGAGAGCAGCAAGTTCGCCTGAGTCTGCCTGGCGCACCGGACACTGTCCGGTGCACCCAGACTGAGCAGACTTTGGCAGAACAAAGCCATCTCTTTTCCAATTTTGTTTCTCCTGTTTCCAGCACTTAGACACAATACATCAGTCCATAAAACAATGTACTAAGTCTAGAAACATACCTTTTGACTTGATTTGCACTTTGTCCACCACTTTGCATAGATCAACACTTAGGCACTTGTGTTGGACACTAAATCACCAAAATACTTAGAAATGGCCCAAGGCACATTTCCCTTTCAGATTGTAATTGATAATAATTTCTGAGGCAAACTATAGTTCATACAATTCTGGTTATGGTAAGTTGTTACTTATCTTTTCTTCTCTTTTCTTCTCAAGTGATTTTACTCTCATGATCAAGTGATTTTACTCTCATGATTTCCTTCTATTTTCTTCCGTTTAAGTTGTTACCATAGTTCATACAAATCTGAGGCAGTTTTCTGTTGAAGTTGTTACCATAGTTCAAACAAGTGTTATGAAACATCTGATGCCAGATTTCTATTTAGTTCAATGAGAAGAATTACAAATGATTATAACTAATTCAGATGATCAGTACCGCCAGTTTCTGTTTAGTTCATATGATATGTTTAAACAGTTTCTGTTTAATTCAGATTATTGTATCAGATGATCACCAGCTCCATCACAATGCCTTGTCAAAGTTCAATTTTCTGTTTAAGTTCATATGATATCTATTTAGTACGGCTTCTTGACGAGCTGCCAGTTTCTGTTTAAAAACAGTTTTTGTTTTTAGTTGACGCTGGTTATGCTGTTATGATACCTAGAAAATTTTCTATTTATGGTTTATGTTTGGATTTCTATTTAGTTCAATGAGAAGAATTACAAATGATTGTAACTAATTCAGATGATCAGTTTCTGTTTAGTTCATATGATATGTTTAAACAATTTCTGTTTAATTCAGATTATTGTATCAGGTGATCACCAACTTCATCCCAATGCCTTGTCAAAGTTCAATTTTCTGTTTAAGTTCATATGATATCTATTTAGTATGGCTTCTTGACGAGCTGCCAGTTTCTTTTAAGTTTCTGTTTAAAAACAGTTTCTGTTTTTAGTTGACGTTGGTTATGCTGTTATGATCAGTACCACCAGTTTCTGTTTAGTTCATATGATATGTTTAATTCATATTATTGTAAATCATATTTAGATGATTGCAATTAGTTCATTTTATGGGTCAAAATCATATTTTTAGTTCAAATGTGCTGTAATTTATTTAATAGGGCTTAAAATTTTGAAATTTGGCGGGAGCTGCATTTTACACATCAAAACTCGCGGCAACCTAATTGGGCCAAGCTAAAAAAAAGAACCAAACAATGTATAATATGGGCCTGGTTCATTTTAAGTAGGCAACCAAACATTATTTATTAGCTCTATACATGCGGGCTCCCTTGAACCTGGTCCTCTCACTGAGCGAGGCTCAAACTGGACCAAACAACCAAACACATCCTATATGTGTTAATTAGATTGTCCCAAAAGCAACAAGGAACCCACAAGAGCTGCCGGCGGCGGCATCCTCACAGGGAGTTTTGGTACTTCCGCCTCAGACCAAAGCATACTAACAGTAACAGCCTGCCTGATGGACGGCCTCATGCTCCGGTCAGGGTGCACGCACCAGAGGCCGCCGACGACGGCGCACTCCATCTCTTCCACGTTGAAATTGCCGTTGAGCTGTGGGTCGGCCGCGCCGAGGACCTGTCCCCCGTGGTACAGCTCCGACACCCGCTGAGCCAAATGGATGACGACGTCGTCATCCCGCCGGACCACGAGGGGCACCCGACCGCATGCGATCTCCAGCAGGACGATGCCGAAGCTGTAGATATCTGCTGACTCCGTGCTGGCTCTCCCGGTGACCATGCACTCTGGGTCCATGTCCATGTAACTCATGGTGCCGGCGAGCACCGTGGTGTAGGAGGCCCGGCCGTGGTCGACAAGCCTCGCCAGCCCGAAGCCTCCGAGCTTGGTGTTGAAGGACGCGTCCAGCATTATGTTGCTCGGCTTAATGTCCCTGTGCAGAACGCACTGGTCCCACTCATCGGTGCAGGTACAGGAGTGCCGACGCGATCCTTAAGACTACGTTCAACGGTGCACCCTTGGCTCCCCCTCCCCTATTACTGTAGCCCATAAAGGGGCTACAGTACGCCCCCTTCCCCTTCACCGTTTCCCTCTTCCTCCTCCTCTCTCCTCCCGATTCCTTCTCTCTCGCTAAATAGAAGGGCACGCTACGGCGCTCGCCTCCCCCTCGGCCAGTAGCTTCCCAGACAAGCGCACGCGCTCGGAATACTCCGACGAGGGAGGTCCAGGCGAATCAAGGGCGACCGCACCGCCCCAGGACAAGGCAGCCGTGGATCCGCCCTCGGCCGCGATTCCTTTCTGTTGGTCCGGGCGGCGAGCAGCAGAGGTCGTCGTCCACGCGGATCCACCGGCCAAGTTCGCGGAGCGGCGACCCGGCCGACCCGTGCGAAGACGCCGCCGCCGGTCGTCTCTGTCCGCCGGTTCGTCGTCTGCGGGGTGGAGGTCAAGAGGAGTTCATCGATTCGCCGACAGATCTACGCTCAGCCGATCTGCGTCATTCAAGCTTCAAGGTCCAAGGTACGTCAATCGCTGCTCCAAGTTCTACAGCTCGGATTGAATCCGTGTCCCAAAAACACCTTCGTTCGATTAACCCTAGGGTTTACATGTACTTCACTTGTTTAAGTAGATCGATTTATTTGATCATGGCGAACTTTGACAACTAGGGTTAACTCGGTTGTCCGAATGGCCTATTGTTAGCGTATTAAGGCTAACTGATCCGTCCTTATCATGTACACCATGTCGAATGCTTTTAGTTTTGGATCATAAGATACAACATGAAGACTATTGTCTGATTTTGATATTCGTCATCGTCGTGTGGTCATTTTTGTTTATCCATCAATGTGTAACTGGTGAATTAATTTGCACTCAAGTTGTTTGTATGTTGTTTGCTCTATGTTGCTGTTACAGAAATGAATGTTCATCTTCCTATGCGAATAACTAAGTACCAATTACCGTTTAATTCCCCAACAGCAGCCCTTGTTTGTTGCATATCCATTTATTTGAATTGGACTAAGTAACTCTGTGTATGAATTCCACTCAGTTACCATACAATTTCGAGTAGTCTTTCCTTACATGACTAAGCATTGCATGCAACTGACGCAACCTTTACTTATTATGCAGCTTGAAAAATTTATTTCATTATTTGACGTCCACTTCAACTAACTGAGGTTCTAAATCCTTTTTCGCTTTAGTTCTTTGTATTTAATCAACTGCTTAACTGTACTGTCCATGTATGTTGTCTGCGCTTCCATGTTTGTTGTCCAAGTTTATTTTTTTATAACCAACGAACATATGGACCAAGGCACGGATACTGTGTTCAAATTCTTTACACTGCATTAACATTGCAACCAACAATTCTTTGGTAACTGCCATGAACAGTTTGGTTTATTACTTTGGCACATTACTTTATTATATTGCAACCCACAGATGTTTCCTAACTAACATGAACACTTCAATTTCACCAATTAGTAACAACACTGGCCCTAATTTTTTCATGTATGCACCTTGTCTAGCCAAGGAGCAACTATTTGAGGATTCGAATCAAGATGAGCAGCCATGATGCCAAAGTGCTGCAAAACTTGGTCCTCAATCTTGCATCCTCAGTGGAAAGTGGTGCTGTGAACATTAGGACCTTTTTAGAAGAGACTTTCCGTCATTTGGGTGACGAGCATTACCTTCTGAATGCTCTCCTTGCTATTCGAAAGGAGGTAGACCAGATGGAGCAGGATGCACTGGAGAGCAAAGCAAGGTCTGACCCAGAGAAGGAGAGGATGGAGGAACAAATTAACCTTGCTGAGGCTGCGAAGACAGTGCCTAGACAATTCACTTTCACCCCCTTCCTCACCAGAATTGTATGAGGCCAGTGACAATGACTCCTACGACTCGGACAGGTCCACTAGGTATAGCATTTGGAACCTGTAATAGTGGTACCTAGACCATGGTCTTAGTGGTAGAAATGCATCCAAATAAAATAGGAACTTCTGTGTTATGTCTGTGATGCATGCGTAACCGATGTAGGAATGCTTGAAGCTTATGTTTCCTTATGTACGAACCTTATGTGGAATGCTTCATCCTTTTGTATGAAACTTATGTGTAATGGTTCATCCTTCTGTTCATTTTCTATGAACCTTATGTGGAATGCATTCAAGTTTGTAGTTTACAGTCCAAGTTTGTTATCTGTTCTCCAACTTAATGTATTTATGTATTTCATTCCAGAATGGCTGACAACAACACAAACACACCTTTTCGACCACCTGCTGCCAGCCCTAATTCAGGTAACCAAATTTTCCCCCCACCCATGTGGGATCCTCAGATGTGGCAGGCCCAAGGTTTGGACCCAACACATGCTTCTATTTTTACTAATCCTACATCCCATATGACCAATCCTACCTGGTCCCAGGGACCTAATGACCCATCTCCATATACCTTTCGTAATCCATGGAACCCATATTTTGGTATGACGAATACTGGGGGTCCTCCTACACAAACATCTTTCGGTCAACCACAGATGGTACCACCCATTCCATGTCCACAGGTTTCCACCCATGTTCCCAACCAGACTGACCCTATCAATTTTGAATCTGAAGCAGAACACAGTGTCCAGGAAGTTAACAGCCCTAGCAAACCTTCAGATACACCTGGGACATTTAGGAGGACAAAGGAACAGAACTTCAAACCTGATGAAGACATGTTGCTTTGCAAAACATGGCTAGAGATTAGTAGTGACCCAGTTATTAGCACAGGGCAGAGGAAGGAGGGTTTGTGGGCTAGAATTGAGAAAAGGTACAATGAACTTAGGGGTGAGTTTCCATTGAGACTTAATAGGGCTCTCAGCAGCAGGTGGGACAAAATAAGAGCTGAAACATGCAAATTTGCTGGATTCTACGCTCGAGTACTAAGGGAAAACCAGAGTGGCCTCACAGATAATGACAAGGTACAATGATATTCATTTGTAATACTTTATGTATGTCATGGTTTATGTCAACTTAATGTTATTCGTGCACTGACAACTGGTTTTCAATCTTGTGTAGACTTCGAAAGCTCCAACTCTGTATGCAACGTCACAGAAAAAGCCTTTTCATTTCATGCATTGCTGGACGCGCCTAAAAAACGAACCCAAATGGGATGCCATGGTTCATGGAAGCCCCTGGAGAGGCAATGCGGGGACGGAGCCTGTTCGTAGTCTAACACCTACATGGTCTGTTAATGAAGTGGAATATGATGAAGGTGGTTCAAAAGGCAAGAGACCATTAGGACGTGACTCGACGAAAGCATCAAGGAAGAAGTCAATGTCCAGTTCATCCCAGTCTACTGACTACCTGTCAAGAATCCATGACATTCAAATAGCAAGATTGAAGCAAAGTGAAGAAAAATCTGACCTTAAACAACAGAACATTGAGTTCATGAAGGAAGTTGAACTCAAGAAGTTGGAGGTTCAATCCAAGGAAATAGAAGTACAGGAAAAAAATTGATGATGGAAGACAGGAAGCAAAAGGACGAAGAGCTGAACAAACTTTATGCTATGGACATGGATGCTTTACCAGAAGAGTTGAGAGCTGTATACATCGCGAGGAGGAAAGGTTTAATCGACTATTTCATCAACAATCCTGTCTGAAGAGTACTAATTTATTTCATAAGGTGTTGCTGACCTTTGTATCGGCAAAACGTGGTGCTGTGTGTTTGGACATGTGTCATTTGGAGTGTTTCAACATTTGCTTAGTTGTTTGAGAACATGAGCTTGGTTTTTGAACATTGTTTATTTTTAGACTATTGATATTCATAATAAGGATTTATCATACATGAGTTGACGTTTGCCAACATATGCAATTTATTTGTAGCAGAGCCATTACACATACAAGTAACCATGACTTGTTAACTACCGACCAAGATACATGACACGACTTGCATTCCTTGTACTAGTGACTTAGTTCATACTAGAAATAAAACAACATTGTTGTAGCACATAATATGGATGAAAGCCTTCAACCCATGGAGCCTCGACGAGCCCAAAGGTGTTCTATCAGGTTGTGCTGCAAAGACAAGTATGTGGTCTGAGATGTGATGTCCTGGTCGGGATCGTTGGGTAACTCGGAGCGGATATGATTGTTTAGCCACTCGTTGCGGACCTCAGGATTATTGTTACACACTTCTGGGGGGCCTGTGGGCCCAATGAAGTCCACATTTGCTGCACCATCTCCTTCATCCTCGACAATCATGTTGTGCATAATAATGCAAGCAGTCATCATTTCTGCGAGGTGATGACGATCCCAACCATAAGCAGGGCCACGTAGAACTGCCCACCTCGCCTGCAAAACTCCAAATGCTCGCTCAATGTCCTTTCGACAACTCTCTTGCTTGGTTGTGAAGTGAACCTTTTTTTCCTCAAATGCGTGACGAATTGCTTTTACAAAGGTAGGCCAATTTGGATATATGTCATCTGCTAAGTAGTATCCGAAATTGTACGTGGTCCCATTAATAGTGAAGTGCATAGGTGGCATCGTCCCATTACGTAACGGATCAAACACTGGTGACCGATGAAGCACGTTGAGATCATTGTTAGTACCAGGCATTCCAAAAAAGGCATGCCAAATCTACAGATCATACCCAGCGACTGCCTCTAGTATCATTGTTGGCCTCGAATTGCGCCCACAAAACTGGCCGCGCCATGCAGTAGGACAGTTGCGCCATTCCCAATGCATACAATCGATGGAGCCTAGCATACCCGGAAACCCCCTGTCCGCGTTTACACTTAGTATGCGAGCAATGTCGTCGTGGTTAGGGATACAGAGGTATTGTTCGCTAAAGGAAGAGTTGATTGCGCGACAGAAACGGATAAGGCAGTCCCTAGTCGTAGTCTGTCCAATCTGTATGTACTCATCTACCGCATCGGTTGGTAACCCGTAAGCAAGGATACACAAAGCAGCACAAACTTTTTGTAATGGACCAAGCCCTGCTAAACCAGTTGCATCACATCGAATAGTGAAGTAATCGTCTTCTCGCTGAACGGCACGAAGGATACGTAGGAACAAAGGACGATGCATCCGAAACCTAAAAACGAAAACAAAACATGTAATAAGTAAACGAACCTCAAAATAAAAGTAAAATCATTACTTAGGAAATGTACCTTCGATGAAAAACATGTGATGGATACACTGGATTAGGTCCGAAGTAGTGGTGCTTGATGAGATTTTCTCCAGCAGCGTGGTCCCTATGGATAACTCGGCGAGGCAATGAGGAGCGCCTACGGCGCGTGCTCGTGTTTCCTAGTCCAAGGTGCTCAACATGTTGGCAAAGCAACAAGTTGTCGATCTCATCGTCGGAATTATCGGATGACGATGACAACACTAGGCTTTTCAATGAGGCCATGACGAGCTGAACTAAGACTACGTACTACGTACTTGTGATGGAATAGCGGATGATACAGAAGACACGAGTGTGTAGATGAGTGGAGCATGCTCGCAGGGGAACCTTATTTATAGATGGCTTCGGTGTGTGAAGGAAGCCAGACGGTCGTGGCTTGCCGTACAAGCCAGTCGTGTGGTGGAAGTCACTCGTGTCGTGTACTACAAGAATGTGAATTTCTATTTATAAAAGTACATCAAATTCGAACGTATTTATACTAACGAATTAATATTAATTATGATGTGTGCTAATTAATTGTGGACGAAAATACGCCCGTGTACTGTGCAAAGAAGAAATAAAAATAAAATTAATATTGCATGGTAGTTGAGTTAGTTGATGATGAAAGTATATAATATTGGTGTGGTGGGGTATAGAGGATTAGGGCCTGTTTGTTTACCCCAATGGATTATATAATCTGGATTATTTTTGGAGGATTATATAATCTGAATTATATAATTTGGATTATATAATCTGAGTAGTCCTGTTTGTTTACCCAGATTATCTGGCGTGTTTCTGTTGGGCGGCGGGCTTCTCCGATCCGATAGGCGCAAAAACGATTCGGTAGATTATAATGGCAATGGTGGGTAATTTCTAGGAAACTTGAAAGGGTAGTGGTGAAGTGGGAAAAAAATAATCTGAAATAAGCACCTCCTCACTTGCTTATGGATTATCATAATCCAAGGTATTAGATTATATAATCTGGGAAATAAGCTAGACTGTTTGTTTGCCTCTTAGGATTATTTAATCCAGATTATATAATCTGGGGGGTAAACAAACAGGCCCTTAGTATAGGGGGAACCGCTGTAGAACGTGGAGATATAGGAGGAGAGAGAATGCTGACATGGCACGTGAGTGAGATATATGAAGATAAATTTAGGGGGAACCGTTGAAGTCAGCCTAACACATCATGGCTGCACTGCATCTGCATGCAAACACCGATCTGGTGCAGTGAGCAAGGTTACAGAGATGCTAGACCGGGAGCTAGCAATGCATAAGAACATGAATGTATTATTAGCTAGGGACGTCGTTCTTGCCTCACTGTCCAGGGTAATATCCTATCAGCGTATGAAGATGATGGGTATCGACTATCGAGGCTGCCATTGGGCATCAACTCATACACAAGAAGGAGCTCCCCAACGCCGTGGTGGCACCAGCTGCCGACGAGCTGCACGTACGAGGTTACGATGCCTCAGCCGCCTTATGATCTTCAGGCTCGGAAACGTACTCCTTCTTCCCCTGCCTGGATCCCTTAGAAACTCTCTTGATGGCGACATGGAGGCGCAAGTCCTCCAAGAAGCCCCTGTACACTGTGGTCAATGGCCCCTGTAGAAACTCTCCGAGAAGCCGTTGGTGGCAATGGCCAGGTCCTGGTAGCGAAATATATTAATGCCTATTTCTCTAACATCGTCTTCCATGGCCTCGTCGTCGAAACAGCCTGCTGAGCCTTCCTCTGCCATCGCTGTGGTCCTTGATCTCATACGCCGTCGCCGGCGCATGCCCACCCCGAGATGCCCAGGGCAACAGAAAGGGTGACCGTCCCAGCAGCCACAGCCAGACCAGCGATCAGCCGCCCCTTCTAGTAGATGTAGACGACGGCATCGTCGAAGGAGGTTGGGATGGCGGCTGCACCAGCGGGTGGCAGGACGGCGATGTAGATCGGCTCACGTGGCTGGAACTGGAATATCGTGTAGCAGCTGAATCCCTTCGACCTGGTCCATCAGGCATTTGGTGCACTCGCTCGGCGCCAAGTACCTGGCGCACTGCACAAACCCGTACATCGTCACCTGCTCGCCATACGTGTAGCTCTGGCTCCCGTTCAACAGCCGCGAGCCGTTCCAGCAGTTGCGACCTGGCCTCGTTCATGCCGGACATGTTCGTCTCCGTGATGGGCACCGACCGACCACCAGGATTGCCTGTAGTCGGTTTCGGCGGAGTAGGCGTCGAAGAAAGGTGCGCCCATGTAGCGCAGGAGGCACCCGGCCGGCGTAGTTTATGCTCGTGTTCCGGGTCCGGGCACAGCTGTAGTCGCATCCCTCCGTGACGTGAGGTTCGCGGCCTCGCCGAGGCAGTGCAACGATCTAGGATGCGAACAGAGACGCAAACCTAGCAGAGGAATGCGACAACCGGGGGGGGACCTGGGACCAGCTGGGGCCTGGTTGACGCCTCTGGACTCTGGTCTACCAGGAATCGGGGACTTAGGAGAACGAGAGGACTCCGGCCGGCTCTCTGGCAAGCGGAGATGACAATGGAATAATTCATACAGTTCATCATAGGCACTGACGAAGACGCGTTGTCCATGTTATAACAAGTGAAGAATATAATGATTTAAACTTCAATTTAGATTCAGAAATTTACTTAATAGTTTGGATATGTAGTTGATCAAAATGAGTACAGAGTACACTACCGAACCTGACTTCTCTCAGATATTCGACAAAGGCATTTTTACACTTGACAAAGTCTTTGCCGACTCGATAAACATGTTACCGAAAAAGGTTTTTTGCCACTCGGCAAAATAGATATCGAAAAAAAGTCTTAAAATAGGGGGGAGCAAAACAACTCGGTCGACATCCGTTGTCGATCTCGATCAAAATCATGGCATATTCGCGTGCTGATTGATTCGAACTCGTGGTCTCCCTCTCACGTACAACTAAGGGTGGTAATAGACTCTAAATTTCACACTATAAAATTTAAGAATCGAACAGTTGTCGGTGTGGCCGCTTCGGGAAGAACAGTTGCTGCTGTGGCCTCAATTTCCTTCGTTGGCAATACTGGCGTGGTCGCAGGTAGCTCCTCAACTATTGTTGTGACAGCCTTAGGCACATCAACTGTTGTCGGTGTGACCTTCTCTTCTGAGACCTTTGTGATGGTCTTAATTAGCTTCGTTACCTTCATCTTCAAAGTCATCAAAAAAGAAGGAACTTATCACTAGAGTGATCCACTAGTCCATACTAGCTAGAGGCATCTCATCCAAAATAAGCAACATGATAACTTCTTCACCTCTAAGATTTGATTACAAAATATAAAAATGGATTATTAGAGACAAGCTAAACAAAGACACATTCCAGTTAAGGACGAACCAAAACCTGCTTCATACCTGAGACACCTCCGAAGTGTGCATCGTCAACATTGGCTCTATCACAACATCCTTTCGCCTATCTATTGTAGCGAAGGTTTTACGACGTTTAGTTGTAATCTTCATCGGTTTGTGTTTTATTTTCTTCCCCGCATCTTGAGTCAATCGGGGATAATCGGGGTACACGAATACAATAGCATCAAAAATGCGGTTTAGCCGGCGTTTTTTGCGAGTTCCAAAGGATATGCTAAGAGGTTCATCCTTTTTCTTGTTGTAATTCCCAAGTATTTCATTGCACTTCTCTTCATAGGGTTCTCCAAACTCACTGTTAAACTTGTATATAAACTTCAGTCTAAAAAGCCCAAGCTCTGTCTTCGAAGCGCTTTCCTTCGTCAATTTTGGTGTCTCCCATTCAACCGCTAGTGGGTAAGTCTTAAATGCTATATACTCTTGCATGAGATCCCTTATTCTAATATGCGTACAAACAACGTTGAAGGCAATCAAGTTGAGCTTCAAAATCCATGTAGCGGGTCGGTTTTTTGAAGCCGAAGTTAAGTTGAATAGGGCTATGAAAAATGGCCTTTATGTCATCACTCTTCTCCAAATCATTCTTCACATAAAACCATTCTTTCGCCTAGACATTTAGCCATTTCGTATGGTATGTGAGGGCCAGGAACTGTGCTTCCTTCCGATAGGCAAAGTTATAGCACCCGAAGTTGTTGTGAAGGCCCTTAGTTGCCTTCGTCTGGTAATGTAGTTCATGAATTTGGCAAAAGCATTCGACATTTGATTCTTCGCCTTGGCTTCATACAGCCTAGATAAAACCCCAAACCTCATGTTAGCATTTGGGTTAAGCTGATGTAAGTATGTGTTGAATCTTTTCAACACTACCACCACCATCTTGTGTAGTGGAAACCAAAGCCTAGCTTTAAGGAAGCTTCGGACAACAACAACTTCGTTTTCTTTCGGCATTGAAACAACATCTTTGCCACCTAATCGAACTAGACTACTATCGCTGATGTAGTGGGACTCAGTTAGTACCTGAATATGTCCCTCCTTGATCGTTGATTTCCCGAAGTCCATGTGACTCGACTTCGTGGGACGAATGTCATTGTTGTCCTCCTCAATGTCAATATCTTCATTGTCCTCATCTAACCTCTCAATTGGATCAACGTAACATCTACAACACTTGGCCTAGATACTTTGAGCTTCGCTCTCCATGCCTGAAGCCTCCCCCATCACCTCGGGAATGTCTAAGGCCAACACAAAGGCAAGATCGGAAACCACTTATCTCCTGCCATTTCTAAGAATAGAGAAGCTCTTAACGGTCGCTAGGGCTGACTTCGAAGTGAAGGTTGATTCGAAGCAAGATTTGAAGTCAGAGGGAACACTAGCAGCAACAAATGTCGTGCGCGACCACGTGGGCTCGACCTCTTTTATATGAAAAAGGGCGTGCCATTCGAGACTCATTGCTTCCTTCTCACTGCAAAATGGCCCTAGCTAGTTAGTCATGATGAAGTTATTTTTTATAACGAGCTCTAGGAAGGTGTTTTTGGGACCTTCAGCTCAAGGCCTCCTTTTTCGTTTGTGCGGTCTGAGCTCGTCATGAAAACGAACTAATCCCACAAGGGGCTACTTTTAGGGGGCCTCAATTGCTGAAGGTCATCGAATACAATATCATATGATGAAGCGTGTTTTAGGTACCACTCAAAAGATGATAAAGCTAACCTTCGTCTATGCCGGAAGCGAAGCAGAGAAGCTTAACCTTCGAAGGGATCACATGCGAACGAAGTCAGATACGAAGGTTTTGGCTTCATATCATCAGAGTACGAGGTAGGCGACTAATGCAAGAAAGGATAGCTCTGCCCCTCATGACTGTTGTAGATCATGTAAACAGGGCTCATGGGCATACTTGTGATTTTACACGAAGCTGTACCCCTCCACTCGTGCATTAGACGTGTGGTTGAGCAGGGTGTCCTGAAATCGCCCCGCCTTCGAAGGTGTTTTTCAACATCTTCGAAAATCTCCTTTGTAAACTATGGAGGTATCTTTGTAATCATTTATAAGAGAAAATGAGAAGTTGTACTTTTCTTTGATGTTTTGTTATAGTATCTTCATACCATGATTCATTATGTAATTTTTGTGTACATAAATGAACGGATGTATTCCTCACTTATATTCAAAGATTTCAATCACATCCTAGCTTCTCTCATTTATTAACCCTCTTCGAAGAAGAGAATTAACTAAGGGGAAAAGTTAGTGTCTTCTCATTTGTGTTGCTTTATTCTTGGTTTTTCCCTCAGAAGCCAAAAACAAGTGACCAACAAGTGTATTGCACCCGATTACCGCTAGATTAATAAATGCATATATAACACCTAGTCACTGGCCGTTTAGACAAATATGTAATAAAGATTGATTAATTGACTCAATGCAGATGCACAGCCAACCGTCAAGTCACACGATTAAACAATTGTGATAGTTAGTGATTAAAACAATTGTCGATGCACATGAACAACCGCACATGCACAATTCACAATTAAACAATTACGACAACAAATCAAGAGGTCATCGTAGCTTACCTAGTAAACAACCGATGCCGTTCACGAGGCAACAATTTTTAGATCGAGTTGCGGATCAGAGATAAAAAAGAGAAAAATAGGATGGTCCCACTTAAAATATTTAAGAAGTAATATATAGGGGAATTGTTAAAGGAGAGTTTTTTTTGCTTCCTATACTATTGCTAAATCTAGAATGGGTACTGTTGGGTACCAAAAAGAGCCAGCGGATGGTCCGGCACTGGAGCCGGACGGTCCGCGGTCCGGACAGTCCGTGCCTGTGGGTCGGACGGTCCGCGTGCGCGCTGAACAGATTAGGGTTCCGAGTTTCCTGTCGTGTTTGTTAACAAAATTCGCGGGATTAGCTCGGGGGAGTTTGTTTGTAACGGGTCCAGCCCCCCTCTTCTATAAATACAGAGGTATACGGTCGATTTGTAATCATCAATCGAACCTTCAACCAATACAATTTACATTTATTCTTAGGAGTAGTTCTAGTCTAGTTCTAGGTTAGCCTTCCAATCTCTAAATTCTTCACTTCTCTTCGACTCTACGTCGATTAGAGGAGTCTAGGTCGGCCTGTCGAGCCTAGACATCACCTAGGATCTCTCCTCCCCGACGGGGTCCCTCCCGGGAGCGAGATCCAGGCGCCGCCGGCGATCTTCCGCCGCCCCTACGCATGCGCGGACCGTCTGGCCGTCAGGCAGGAAACCCTAGCCCCGCGCCAGGTCGCGGACCGTCCGCGCCTGTGCAGAGAGCACCGTCGCTGGTTCGTGTTGAGTAATTGGCGCCCCAAAAAGGTGTCAACATACTTTTTGGTGACTCCGCTGGGGACAATTTCATATAGACCTATAGAGATCGGCCCTCAATGTCCGGTTCAAAGGATAGCTCTGAAGTTTCCACCAGCAATATCATCAAGCCGACATGGGAAACCTTGCCGGTTGAAGAACAGCTCCTATTCGAGGAGCGCCAGGAGCAGCTGATCCAGGAAGCAAAGGCAAAATTCCTGGCCGACTTCAAGATGGACAGGAACAACAAAGTCGTTCGACAACGGGCGACAGATCTGGCTTCGCTCCGACCAACTACGAATACCCCCAATGTAAGTAGCACCAATGAGCTCCAATCTCTTAAAGCTTACATAGACGAACAACGAGAGTAGATGCAACGTATCGTAGGGGATATACAAAACGATCATAAAAGGCTAGTGCGTGAGCTTGATAAGTCTACTATTGCAAATCTTCCTTCGCATGAGGTTGAACTGAGGGAATACACACGTGATTCATCGGCAACAGGTTGTCACGACCAATCACAATCCTTTTATGGGATGCCGATAGACATGTACCCTGGGCAATAACAGCCTCCCACGCACATCGGCGATAAATTTGCCAATCTGCGCATGTCCGGACCGTCCGCACGTGAGCGCAGACTGTCCGGGCCAGCGGCGGCCGATCCCATTTTTAGAAGCGAATTACCGAGGCCTGCACCCAAGCCGCCACATACCGTGCAAACCCTAGATAATCCATTCGGACTGTCCAAGTATAACGCCAGACAGTCCGAATATAACGCCAGACGGTCCGGCCACATGGCCGGACAGTCCGCGCACGTAACCGGACGGTCTGCGTATTTAACCGGACGATCCGGCGCAGAATTTTTTGAGGAGGATGGATATCCAACTCCGTATCCATCCCAGCTAGACTCTCTCTCTCTCTTAAGGCGTTTGTCGGCTGAAGCGACAAAAAGACCCACTATGGCAATCTTACCGGAAATTAGCCATCATGGTCACTTAGAAAAAAACGTTTCATCTATTTCCCCCCCTCCCGCCAGGTAACACATGACTAAAGTCAATAATCAAAGTTTTAACAAGCTAGATTACCTACCAACTACATCAAAATTAGTTAATCTAGATTATATAATCCATATTATTTAATCTTGTATATAATCAATCGATAAAAAAAACAAACAGACACTTAGACACTACTATGTTTGTGTCTGGGAAAAAAATACAGTTCTATCTTTTTCATTCTAAATCAAGTCCTTTTGAAACTGACCAAATTTATAATATTTATCATACTTACTGTTGAGCACCATATACGGCACCCGAAAAGTGCGGATGGTCTGGCTATGTGATCTAGATGGTTTGTGCCTCAAACGGTCCACGATTAGATCAGATTAGACGAGATATCTTCCTTTTCTGTGCATATTTATCCATACGTGGAGTTTGTTGGGAATGCATAGAAACGGGTCCAGACCCCCTATATATATGAAGGACCTCCCATATATATATATATACACACTACTTATTAAGGCAGTAAGGGGTAGGCTGCCATTTCCATTTCCTGTTCTGCCTTTCCGATTCCCCCTCTCTACTTTCTTTCTCATTCCCATTCCCACGTACATCCCATGCCTAACTAAAATTAAATTAAAAAATAGGCCCAAGGGGATTTAAACCCACGACCCCTTAAGTAAATGTGATCGTAGCTACCACTACACCACATGTATGTTTGTGTTTACATCTATTATAGTAAAAACATATACTACATCTCTCCCGAAGCCCACCTGCTACCCTTGCACAATGTGTAGTAGTAGATAAGTATCACCGAGATTATTAAATTATATTTTTTGATTGAGAAAGTAGTATTTAAAGAAGAGCCTTGCATGCAATTTCTTTTGTTTGAATAATGTTTTCAACTTAAATTTCTTTTTTTTGCATGTGTGACATTTATTCTCTGTAATATTTTTTCATGGATCTGACTTATAAGTCATTTTCATAAACCGATGCCAAAGATGAATCCATGTTTCTTACTTGGAAACCCCGAACAAACACCACTAGCACGAGGCGCTCGCGTTAGCGTCGCTCATTGACGACGAGAAGAAACTTGGCGACTGCCAGTTCGACCTCTGGAAGCAGTCCTACATGGCCCATGTGCCGCTGTGTATGGCAAGCTCCAGCGCAGCCGCCGCTTGGACGCGGTCCAGAGCGGCTGCACCGCGCTATCCATCGTCAAACATGGGGACCTCGTGGTCGTCGCCATTGCCGACGACTCTTGGGTTGTTCTTGGCACCGCAACCGACAACGGCGCCATCACGCCGTCCAGCTCATCATCCACCTGAAGCCCAACCTGCCATGTAAGTCGCTACTGACCGGCCATGAATTCTTGTGCGCTGGGATGACGACCATTATTGCTGTTGTGTGAGTGTCCTCGAACAAGATGTATATAGAGGAGTAGCACATCCGGTGGTGCAACGACTAGGTGTACTACCTCGCTGATGAGCCCGGGGTGCACTTCATTTGCAAGCCCAGCCAAGAGTCATCGGTACTCACCATGTCGCGCGCGTTCGACGACTACTATATCAAGGATTGTGGCGTCATCTCAGCGCCGGAGGTGAGCAGAGGAGGACCGACAACAATGACCACTCGCCATCGTCGGGGTAGCTTTTGTGCCGGCCTGCCTTTAATTCTCTTCGCAAACACACACTTGCATTTTTTGTTTAAGCAAGCGTGTATGGTGGTGCGTGCCTGATGACTAACGATGTACGATGGAACTTCTACCTGCAAGTGTGGCACGTGCTCTCCAATGATGAGACCATACAAATCATGACATATATCAAAGTCTACATGATACTGATGGTTGCAATGTAGTAGTGAAACAATTAAATTAAAATAACAAAATTTATGTATGGCTAGGATCACAAATGGATTATGAAATATTTTCTTATAACAATATAAAACACATTTTGTATATAAGTTATCATGGTATTATATGTTCCCGTTACAACGCACGGGTACTCACCTAGTATATATATATGAAGGAGTACAGACCGATTTTGCGCATCAACAAGCAAACCAATCAATCTATTTGTCAATTCCTTTACTTTCTTGCCCTAAGAGCAGTTGTAATAGTTTAGTTTAGCCTTTCTCCAACCCCAAATCTTCATCTCTCTTTGACTCTACGTTGTCTAGGGACGTCTCGGGGGTCACCGCTAAAACTCTCCTCTGTGACGGGGTCTCTCCCGGGGGCAAGATCTAGGGTTATTGGACCCTCTGCGCGTGCGGACTGTCTAGCCCTAGGACGTGGGCCGTCCGAGAGCACAAGTGATTTACTTGGCGGTGTCAGCCTTGTCAAGCTCCGAGGAACAGACGACAGTGTTACTGATCTGTCGAGTTCCGTCGACGAAAGTTGCATTGACAGACAAAGATTAAGACTTGAAAACTCTGTTACACTGGAACAAGTCATCCTCATCAACAATGCTCTTTCTGATGTTGAAAATGCAAGTGCTAGGGTTGGCAGGATATGCAACATCTCCTTCCGTTGCTGTGCTCAGTTGAGGAGTAGGCGATGGGGGCCTCTCAGAATGTAGATTAGGATTTTGGACGAGGCTTAGCTATGGCTTTGTCCTGCCGGCCCACTTAATCCTTTTACTAGGTAGGTGCCCGTGCGTTGCAACGATAACAAAATGTTAGTGCACAATGATTATATAGAAACAAACACCACGTAACTGAGAAAAAACCTTTAAATTTAGCATGTTGGGACTACTACTCGACGATAATGCTGATCTGGCCTTTATCAAGCATGTGTGGGCCTAGAGTAAGGTAGGCATATTCCATTGAAAAGAATGTCGAACAAACTGATCAGTTACTCATTTCATCACCCCTAAACCCTAATGATCTTTTTCCATGGAGTAGCGTGGGAAGCCATGTTGTCCCATGACTTATTATAATCTGCATTAGGGTATATTTAAAATTTTATGATTCCTTTTGTCGAAAATGCCAGATGACAAAACCTAAACCATTAGCTAGCACATGCCTGAATCGAATGTTTGAGCTACATAAAATTAATCTGGTGGTATGAAAATTTTCAAATAATAAGCATTGCTTAGTTTTACAGAAAATGTTTTGGTTCGTGGATATTTCTCAATGGCTAGTTTGAGACTACTTCGAAGCAAAGTAACCATACACGCAGGTAGTGCCATATTCACGGGTCGAGTGCCATAATTACATGAACTAAAATGACAAATGTGCCAAACTCTCGCCTGGTCGTCATTTAAGTTCTTCCATCTGAATTGTATTAACGATTCAAGAGGGTTGCAATCGAGAGGGTGAGTTCTTTGTTCCATTCCAGACTGGTACTCTTCTTTATTACCCATGTTTTAACTTACGTGAAATGTTGAAAAATGTATTAATCAGGTGAAACAAAAGAAAATAACTACAGGAATTGAACCTAATATATTAATCCTTTACCATGGAGAAGGAAAATTATACATTGACTGCAACTCACACTCACGTGTTGTTTCTCAAGGCAACCAAGCTAACCACCATACTGTAGCAAAGCATAAAGTGGCTCATATGCATGAAGTATTCAGATCCTAGAAGGACCAAAATTCATACCTACATCTCACATAAAGAACAGTGCTAGCCATCACACACTGAACTATAACAGACACACAACCGTTCATAAAAAAGACCAAATTCACGGTTGCCTACCAGAGCTCCACGCTATAATTTAGCCATTCAGAGGTACTGATTTGAACAAAGTAGTTGTGTATTAAATTTCTATATGTCGATCCTTAGTCTCATATACTAATCCTCATTGCAAATTGCAACATACGTTTAAAGGTTTCTTAAGTTTCTTATCAGTTTTCATGAGTTCATCTCCTCGACAGTGGATCCAAATTGCAGGTCTACTATCAAGTAAGAACTATGACCTCTAAAGCTGCATAGCATGGATAAAGTTGTTCAAATGCAGGAATCAAACAGAAATATGGAGTCTATACACAACCCAAGCAGTGGAGGTTGAGGGAGAGAGCTGATCGAATTGAATGCCATAGATAGACAGATATGGGTGGGTGCCTGTTGCCAAGCGTGGTGTGGAGCTTGATGATCATCTCAAAAATTCTCACAAATAAAGGTAAAAACATAACCCTATAAATGTCAAAAGACAAGGCTTATAAGAAAAGAGAGTGTGCCTTCACAACAGTCTCACTTAACCAAGAGATGAACCCATATTTATTGAGGTAGCCAGCCATTGCTATAAGTGCAGCAGACCATGTAAGCGTATCACACGCCACAGACTCTGCCAAACACTCTTTCCATGTGATAACCCTTGAGATTAATAGGACCGCTAGGCCAAGAATTGTTGCAGACATCGCATCCACATTGAGCACACCTCAAAAGATCCAGAGACCAAGCTAGTGTCATTGTAGAGCAAGGGTCATGCAGAGCAAGAATATGAACATTAGAAAGACATCACATGGTTCGTCTATTCATAACAGAGCACTATAAAGTAGTTATGAAAGAAAGGTAATAATAATTTTAACCATCAGGATTCAAGGCATAAAGAACACTGATAGCATAAGACATGATATAGTATAGAAACACAAAATGTGACCCCCTCATAATGCCAAAATGACAAGTGTGTATAATTATACCGTAAGTAGTAGCAAGCCAGCCATTATTTTATCCTTCTTGCTCATGGGTCCCATCTTGGTGAGCCGCTCCTTGGCCAGGCGTGGCGCATCGGGGCTATCCTTCACATCCGGCGAGTAGATCACATACAAAATAAGCGGCACGAGCATGAGCGATAGTAGTCCTGACACAATGGTGGCCTTTGCCTAGAGCTTCCACCCAATCCCCTGGCCGATGGTGGCAGTCGTGAGGTTGGGTGAGAGTGATTTGGCTACCATCGCGGTGAGGAACATGGCTGATGAGACGACGGAGGTCTGGAAGCACGTGAGCATGAGCCAGCTCTGAGTTAAGCCAGCGCTCCTTGCCGTCGCCGGCGCGAGAGCCGCATGCCTAACGAGAGGTAGGAAGATATCGTCAGTGTGCGCTAAGACGGAGGGGATGGCGGGGGCGAGGAGCGCCTCGGTGAAGAGGAGTGAGTAGCCGAGGTCGAGTGAGAAGAACCCAAAGGAGGGCCGAGATGTTCCCCAGTTGTCTGGCCTAGGCGTTCCGTTGTGGAAGTGGTCGGCCTGCAGCACCTCCCACTTCATGACAACGGGCTTGAGGTCCACCTCCTTGCTGATCGTGACACCACCTGCTCCTCCTCCGGCGGCGTCGACATGAGAGGTAGGTTCTCCGTCTGTGGTGGTGGTTGGGGCAAAATCGATACCACGCACACGGCTATCTCGGATCGGCGACAATCTCGGGTGGGAGGGGGAGTGGGGGCGCAGAACTCTGGTGTGCGAGCGTGCGTGGTGCGACATTCTCGGGGGGGCAGAAGAGGGGGTGTGAGGGGGAAGGGATGGGCATCGGCTGTTGCGCGGGGGCAGGGCGTGGTGTTGCCTGGTCTACAGTGGTGGGGGAGCAAGGGCGGGGTGGATCGGAGGAGCGTGGAGGGGGAGGCGAAGGCATGACTGGGTCTCTGCAGCCGTGGCTGGGTCGCTGGAGCGTAGAGGGGGAGGCATGGCGGGGGTATGGTTGGGCTTGAGTCTCACGCATGCACTGGTGAACTGGCGGGGCCATATGGCAGCGACAACTTGGACTCAGAGGGGGAGGCGAGGCGGGGGCATGGCCACGCCAGACGCCCACACTGCGTCCTTAATTAGTAGTAGGGATACGGCGTCCTGCAGTGACCGGGGGCTACAAGGTGGTCCCCCGATCAAGGGCGTGGATTAGAGAGTTAGTTAAGGTTAAATCTACCCCGGTTACTTTTTAATGGGCTAGTGTAAAGGACACATCGAACGAGAAGTAAATTGAGAAAGCATCCTGCGACAAACAAGCAGCTTATTCGACCGACGACTGGCAATTAACACAACACACGCAGGTAAAAGTAGCAGCAGAGACAGGGTTTAGCACATGTGAGCCTGAAACAATCCATGTCGGCCAAAATGATCTCCAACGGTTGAACCGGCAAGCTAGCAAATGCTAGCCCGGCCTGCCAGCAGCTCACGTACTGTCAGGAAAATCATTTTTCAGCCATCTCGTCGGCGGTTGCCTGTGCTTTCGTGTCTGTCGTCATTGCACCGTCAGGCAGCGCTTGTTCATTCTGATCAACACGGGGCCTTTTTTGCTTGTCTTTCCCAAGGCGGAGCTTGCGCTCATCGTAGAGCATCTTGGCGAAATTCTTGAGCTCTTCCTCGTTTGTCATCTCGGTGTCCTGCTTCTCGTATCTCATCGTGATCATGTCCACCTTAGTGACCTTCTTCTGGAGCAGGTTTTCGCCGACCTTGATCAGATTATCCATGTTGTGCTTGCACACGTTGTCCAGTAACAACATGGGCCCGACCAAGCCATCCTGCATGCAGCAGGAGTACACGCGTGTTGCAGTGCAGCAGCGTTAATTATATATATATATATATATATATATATATATATATATATATATATATATATATATATATATATATATATATATATATATCACTTCAATAAATAGGAAGAGATAGATTAGGGTTTACTGACCTCTTTGAGAGCCTGTATGCGGAGGTAGTTCTTGCATCTCTGACCATCTAGGAGCGTGCTGACGTGTGTGTCGACCCAGAAATCGCTGGCGTGGGCGAACATGTCGATGATTGGGCGATGGCCGTCTTTCCGGACCCACTTTATGTCGGTCCAGCGGGCACAGTCATCGGCGTTGTACCTCCCCCTCTCCTTGGTGGACCCCGTCCCGATGGAGATGACGATGAACTTGCTGTAATCCACAGCCTGGTCCTCCTCGAGAGGCTCGAAATCCGGGTTCTTCCCGCACAGTATCTCCCTGGCGATCCTCGATATGGCAAGCATGGTGGGGTTGTTGGCGCCCACGCCGCCGTCGATGAGGTGGAACGGGTGCCGGCGGTCGCCGTCGGTGTAGTGGGACCAGAAGTGGTGCGGGCGGAAGTAGGTCGGCGCGGCCGTGGTGCCGAGGCAGACGTCCGACAGGTAATGCTTCTTATGGGGTTTCAGCATCTCGGGGGCGTCGTAGGACGAGAAGGTGACGGTGTTTAGCCTCCTCACGTCGAACGCCGGCACCAGGATCTTAGTGACGGTGTCGGCGAGGGTGAGGGTGCCCGTCAGCCTATTGATCTTTCCCTCCAGAGGCGTGGCGTCGTACTTGGGCCCGCCCCTGACGAACGCGCGGTATTGATCGTTCAACCAGCTGAATAGCGAGTCCCTGCTTCATGCGATGATGCGACAATAATAAGACTCAATCACACCGCTCTGGTCTCTGTTTCTGGCAAACAATTAAGGACGACCGTACGTTTTGGACACGGGACTGAAGATGCTAGCCCCGTGCTTGTAGTAGAAGTTGCGGATGTCTTTGGCGGCAAACAGTGGCCGCCTGTTCTCGTCGCCTGGCCTCGGCGTCGCCAGCATCGTCGCGATCAGCCCGCCCGTGCTCGTCCCCGCGATCAGGTCGAAGTAGTCCGCTATCCGGGCGTCTTCCCAGTCGCCCTCCGGGTCCGCCTCCTTCTCCACCTCCTACACGCATATGCCACAACAGTTACAATGCAATCCCTAATAACTCAAACTAATTAAAACAGGGCTAATAATAATCACTTTGAGTTTCTCCTCCAGAGAGGCGAGAATGACCGCCGGGATCAGCCCGCGTATCCCGCCGCCGTCGATGCTCAGCACCGTGATTTTCTGCCCATCCCTGGGCGGCGGGAGCCGTGCACGTGGCCGCGAGGGCTGAGTACTAGCCGGCAACAACTCAGCTTCATCCGGACCTTCATCCCAGCACCTACAGCAGGGAGGCCGAAAATTCAGCAACGACGCCTGGCTTAGCTTCCAGGTAACTCCAGCAAGGAGCAATCCACAACACAGTTTCCCCTTCCTCACCGCCATTATTACTCTTCGCTAGCCTCAATACTCTCACACTCACGCAGTGAGACGGGCAAGTCCCCTCCGGCCTCTTATTTAACCTGCATCAAGACACTAACATGCGCAATTAATAAGTCTGGGGCGACGAGATGGATTGTTTGTTCTATCATTTTTTCCTATGGTAGTCGGAGACGGCACTTTGTCCTTTTTAATTATATGGTAGCAGTAGGTTATTTACAAGGGGAGCCTCTATATCTATATGCTCATCTACCCTGAAAATAAAGAGCATTATCTTCTCTATAGCATATAGCGCGCGGTGTCATCTAAAGCCTCCTTTAAATATACACTACCGGAAAGCCTCCTTTAAATATACACTACCGGAAACATGTTTTATCGAGTGCTCCAAGCTTTAGCGAGTGCAAAATCTTAGACACACGGTAAAAAATACTTTATCGAGTGCCACTCTCGGTGAATAACGTCACTCGGCAAAGACCGCATGTGCCGAGTGTAA
This sequence comes from Zea mays, assembly GCF_902167145.1. Lineage (NCBI taxonomy): Eukaryota > Viridiplantae > Streptophyta > Magnoliopsida > Poales > Poaceae > Zea > Zea mays. Next base: position 206,811,197 of record NC_050099.1, on the reverse strand, counting down.
ACCACTCGTCATACAAAGACTCTCGACAAATATGGATTTGTCGAGTGTCCGACACTCGGCACAACGCACTGCCGGAAACAGCTTCTTTGCCGAGTGTCTGAAGCACTCGGCAAAAGCCTGGAAAACAATCGGCGAAGACTTTGCCACACTCGGCAAAGAAGGCTCGGCGAACTGTACATCGGCAACGGCTTCTTTGCCGAGTACTTTTTATCAGGCACTCGGTAAAGACTTTGCCGAGTGTCACCAGTTACTCGACAAAGAAAAGTCGCCGTCACGGCGACCGGTAACGGCGACGGAGCCTGTGCTGAGTGTCCATCGAGTAACACTCGGCAAAGGCTCACTCTTTGTCGAGTGTCCACTGTAGTGACACTCGGCAAAAATGCTCCCCGTGGGCCCATTTACCAGGTCCTTTGACGAGCGTATTAGGTGACACTCGACAAAGACTCCCTCTTTGTCGAGTGCCCGCCGGACTAGCACTCGACAAAGGCATCACCAGTGGGCCCCTGTGTAAGTGCCTTTGCCGAGTGCACTAGGAGGCACTCGGCAAAGCTTGCTTCTTTGCCTAGTCCCAAGGCCACAACACTCGGCAAAGAGGCTTTACAGGTGCCCAGGTGTGCCTTCTTGCCGAGTGCTATGACCTTGACACTCGGCAAAGTACATCTTTGTCGAGTGTTACACTCGGAAAAGTCACCAGTATACCCCTTTTTTATTTGTTTTTACTATTCCATCCATCCAAACAAAAGATATATCACATAATCATCACATATACATCACAGATATCACATAATCATCACAGATATCACATATACATTGCATATCTCACAAAGACCATAAATCTCATAAATCAAACAAGTTCGAACACAAACATAAGTATCCAACACTCAAGAACATAAGTCTCAAGTATCTCACAAAGCATTACCAACATCAAGAAGTTCAGACCAAGTTATCTCACAAAGTATTAACAACACTAAAAAAAGATAATATCATGTGCACAAAGTATCTCAGCGAGGTGGGCGGCTGGACTAGTGCGGCGATGGCCTAGGCGATCCATGCGGGTTGTTGGATGCCGCCCCAAATTGTCCCTGCACAGAGAAGAGATTACATGTGTTATACCAGATGAATATATATAATGAAGGATAAGAATTTTGATACTCACAGGAGTATGAAACTGAGCAGGGTCAACTGGAGGGAACAACAGGGGTGGTGGAGCAAAACCATGTGCGGCGTTAAGGCTCTGCATGTATTGGAACATCTCCGCCATACTTTGTTGATCTGCAAGCGGGCCTCCCGCTCTGCCTCCAGCTCCGCTATCATCCTCGCCTCAATCTCATGTTGTTCCCTACTCTCTTCTTCTAGTTGGGCCTGTAATATTTCACCCCAATGTTATAATAACTCAAAGAGAAGGTATATAACTCAAGGAATGACGAGTTATAGAAGCACTAACCTGGAGGTGACACCGAAACTCTGTCTCAGACCAGAGTAGAGCATGGAAACTAACACCATCTATGCAACCGCGGGCTGTCCAAAAAACGCGGACAATTTGAAACAGATACATTTGTGGATATGCAAAGATCTGCATATCTACACTGTATCTCTTTCGAACGGGAGACGCCTAACTGGGTTACGTGATCTACGACCTTGATGCAAAAATAGAGGTTATACCTAGGGTGACGGTAGAGTCAGGCTAGCGGGGCTGTGGCGGGTCGGTGCGGTGGCGATGCGACGCGGTGCAGGCAGACCTGTAACGCCTAGGAAGACAAGCACCTTCTCTACAAAAAAAAGACAAATCTGTCAACACAAAATTTTAACAGCACCTCCCCAGCAGGTAAGGTTTCTAAAACCTACAAGAAAACTAACAGCACGATGACTGACATGCACATATATACATTAATACCACGATAGTCGATAACCACATATACATCAATATATGCACTATAAAAGACAATATAATCACTAACCTATATTACTTGAATTGATTGCAAATCTAGAACTCAACTAGTCCTTAAGAGTCAACCACAAGTTCAGTTTCTAGTAAGAAAGTAAAACTTGTGTTCTAAAGTTTATACACAGCATCATAAACCAGCATTTATGGTTTATACATGTCACACCCGGTTTTGAAGGTAAACCGAATGCGAACTATGTACGTGCCAGGATCAGAAATTCACATACACAACGATTACATAAATGACTCATCATAGCACAATGCTTTGAATAACAATAAAGAGTAAGTAATAATATTAAAGACTAGAGTCATTTACATAATATAAATCAAAGTGCACATAATAGAAACGTAGCCAACGTAAGTAAACCCACCACAGGCAGCTGACCGGGGGAGGTCGTTAGCCTAATCCTCGAACTCGTCGAAGTCCTGGAACTCTTGGAGATCCGCCTCGATAATTTCTTCTTCTTCTTTACCTGAGCATAGATTGGACCAACGACAACTGTCACACCCGGTTCTAGGGGCAAAACCGAATGCATAACATATGTGGGCCATGATCCATTTTCCACACATATGTTGATGTCACAAGTGTAATATATCAAAAGTCAATGCAATAAAGGCGTAAAAGGGAGTAGAGTAACTTTATTACATCATCCTGAACATTGTATCTTATCAAGTATCATAATCAAAGTACGACAAAATTAAACATGGACACTCTTCCACAGGAAGGTGACTGGCGCATCGTTACACTCAAAACTCATCAACGTCATCTGCGGAGTCTTCGTCATCACCCTCTAATCAAAATATTAGCAAGGGTGAGCTCACTTATGGTCGGGGCTCAGCAAGTGGGGGAAATAATGCAAAGTTAACAAGGTAGGCTATGGATAAGCGATAAACATTTTAGTTGGTCAATATTTTATTAACAACACCTGACTTACTACTTGTAAGTGTATATCCCAAATATCCCAATTAATCAATGGCATAAGATTATATCAATAACACTTAAGTGAAATCACTTAAGCAAACCACTGGTAGATCATCAGATCATGATTTATTTTCCATCTTTAATTTCAATTATCATGTGAGGGTCCAGGTTGCTCTTAACCGCGACACGGCTGACATATTAGTTTTACACTCTGTAGAGGTGGTACAACTTTACCCACAAGCAGTGTATCCTATCTAGCCTGGGTTGATCGGACCCATAAACACTGCCTAGGTGAATGGCTAGGGATCCACTATGAGGCTTTCACAAAATATTCTTAGTACAAAGCCACCCGCTAAGGTTTCCACGTCAGTATTGAGGCCCTCTGGGTGAGGTAACTTAGCCAAGACTACCCCCCATGTTAACATGAGCTACCACCAAACCATTGTCGCCCCTCTTGCCCATCTTTCAGGTAGGGTTGCTATGCACTAAGTCTATAGAGCTAATTACCAAAGCCAGAGCCATTATAGCACTCGTGGCTGAACTATTATCCTGGGTGGTCACTCCATGTTCCATTTAATACAAAATGTTCTTGTTTAACCATCGGGTTAACATCATAATAAAACTTCATTTTTGAAACATAGTGTCATTAAAAGAGTGACATCATATTTATCAAGTTGAGCAATAGCAAAAATTGCTAAGCATAGCATTTATCCCAGGGTAAATCAAGGAATGGGGTTGGTAATTCTAGGAAATCCTTATTTAGGCAAATCCCATCAAGTTATGCAATATCTGAAAAGTAAACATTATTATATGCATTATTTGGGTACAAATAGAAATGCAGAGGGAGAATCCACTTGCCTTGCTCGAAAGTGTCATGTGGGTCGTCCTCGAACGTGTTTGGTTCGTCTACCTCACAGTCAACTTCTAGCATCGATTTGCGTATCGTACATACAAAAGAATACGTACGCCAAATAAATAAGCATACACCATTACATGGGTAATCATTCACCATTACATACACATTCATATATCACACAACTATACTCATAGATATGTCTAAAGCATAAATATTTATTAATCCACTATATTTTCCACTTTGAGTTATTATTAGTGAAAATATGAGTAGGTGACTATGACGCTAGTTTATCTATAATGTAGATAAAATGTCTTAACAAACTTTACGGAAAATAATTATCTTTATTACTAATAATAGCCCTTTGGGTTTTATCCTTTTCTTTCTAAATTGAAATTATACATATAGCTAAAAATGTTTATTTCTAAATCACCTAACATTAATATTCTAAGAATTAATGTAGATTACTAATTTTGGACTTTAGTAATATAATCATGGTGATTTTGACATAAATAGATATTTTACTAATTCTAAGTAATTAAGTGCTATACGTATGAACACATTTATCATGACTAGTAATAACCTAGATTTTAACATGACCAAGAAAATGGGACCTAGTAATTATTTTAATTTCTTATATCATTAAAAACTCTACTTAAACAATCACTTACATAATATTATTTTATATGCTAAAATGAGCAGTTAAAAAGGATTCTAGTACCTAATCACAAAATGACAATCTATGTATTTTCAAATTATAAAAATAATGTCCATATTCAAAATACTATTACCGGGGTTGATTCCACATTACATGTATACCTCTAGGAGTAACACATAAGATTTTAGGACTTCTTTTTGATACATTTGTACTGCAGAAAATATAGGAATAATTTCTAGAAAACTGGAGGGCCAAAACGTAAAATGGTCGTCTTCTACCTTGGGCTAGAACTTGTGCACTGGGAGGAGCTCGACAGGAAGGGGATTGGCTGGGCAGCGAGCAAGGGAGGAGCTCGACATCGGGGTGGCCGGGAACGGGCGCAGCGAGGCTCGAGCTCCGGCGTGCAGGGCGCGGTGGCAGTCACCAGGCGGCGACGGGAGGTAGGAGAAGGGGCCCCTGACGGGTGGGCCCCACGCGTCAGTGAGAGAGGGAGGGGAGGGAGGTGGTGGGCGCGCGACTGATGGGACGTTTGGGCCGATTTCGGCCGACGGCCAGGGTTAGTGTTTCTTTTCTTCTTTTTTCTATTAAAAATATAAATAAATATATTTTTAAATATTTCTAAAAAGCATAATAATTATGCCAAAATTATTTATCACTAAAATACTTATTTTTGGACCAATGTTTTTATATTAATAAATTGGCTTTCAATATAAAAGAAATTTTACGAAACATCCATAAATCAAATATGAGCAAAAAAATTATTCTAAATGCAAATAAAAATCAAACACTTGAAAGAAAAATTCACTACTATATTTACCACTAATAATCTAAATGCATTATTTTTAGTTGATGGGTTTGTGGTGTTGCAACAACCTGTTGTTTTGTGAAAGCAAGGGTGAGTACACATCAACATACTCAGCAAATGTCTCATTAGGCTGAGGTGGACTAGCTTTATGTGGAGTTAGGATCAAGCGGTTGCTTTTACTTCGTCAGATATTTATTATTAGTAGAAGTCAAGTTTTAGCAATAACCAGCCTGTGGATCATTTCCTCATCGAGGAACATCATTATCATCATCGTAGCCAAAACCATAAATAGAACCACATTATCTCGAACCATCAATATCTCTAATCAAAGAGGATCCCAAGGCCGCTCTTAACTATGAGCACGGCTGAAATATCAGTTTCATAACACTCTGCAGAGGTTGCACACTTTACCCATGAGCCGTGATTCCCTTTCTACCCGAGGAGCGCTACTCCCCATTGATCACTTCCTAGGTGGTCTGGCAAGGTATCACTACGTGGCTTTTCCCTAGGGTCCTCACTATGCGGATGTTGGAAATGAGCACTACATAGAGACCATCTGACGTACCCAAACCTATACCCTCCGCCCTCAGGAAACAAGTCATGGGACGACTCCTGTACCTAGATCCCTGAGCGAGAATATAGGAGCCATAACAGATGCCTCCGTCCACAATGACCAAAGCCAGCACCTAACACAAGACTTCCCTATTACTTGGTCAAGGGCGTCCCATACCACCCTCATGGTTGCACTTTTTTCCCGGGTGGTCTCTCAACGAATAGGTCCTTACGGAGAGATACTCGGGAAACAGCCTGAGTCCCCTAAAGTAACACAAGCTCATCATCATAATCAAGATATCATCATCGTATCATAAATGTTCTCATCATATTCGTTGATTAAAATAAAGCAATAGCAGGAAGCTAACCACAATAACCCAAAAGGTAATCAATGACAAGGTAAATACAAAGCTAGTCAATCCTTAGGTTGATCATGGTATGTGGGAAAGTGAATTATAAAGTAAATAGGACATAATGGGTCAGAGGACACTTACCTTCACCAAACAGATGCTCAGGGTCTTCAACCTCGTAGAACTCGAAGAACTTGATCACTTGGTCGCCAACGCCTTCTCTGCGATTCCCCGAAGTTCGGAAACGGATCCAATCTATTCGCAGCGCACAGCGAGTACAAACAAGCACAAACAAATATATATATATATATATATATATATATATATATATATATATATATATATATATATATATATATATATATATATATATATATATATATGTATATATATATATGTATATATATATATATGCATAAGAACATTACACCATTCAAAAAAACATAATAAAACACGCAAACGAAATAGAGCGCGTTACTACGGTCACGCGAGGAAAAAGAAATGCGATAGTCAGACGTACGATTGAGAAGTTATTATGTTTACGCTGAACAAGTACTAGTTAATGCATTTAATTCGACATAATTATATTAATTGACATTTATGAAATATAAATTAAACTAATTAGTTTTGACTAACTTACTATTTTTAATTGAGAATAATTAAATAAATAACTAATTAATCGACATGAGTGATTATAAGCGAACAGTTTAATCTCGCGCGCGGACAACGCGCGAACGACCTGTGGCAAGGCGTGCGACACGCGAAAACGACGCGCACGACAGACACACAAACGGTGCACGCGACACATGCAAACAACACGCGACAACGCGTGCGAACAGCACGCACGACACGTGCGAATGATGCGCGACGAATCGGACGAACAACACGGCAGCGTGCGATCGGCTCGTGGACACGCGTGACATAGCACGCGGACGACACACGAAAGAGTGCACGCGACCAACGCGAATTAGCACGCGACCTGTGCGAACAACGCGCGAACAGCGCAGACAGTACGACGACGCGTGATAATCGCTAACAAATAACACGATTATACTAAGAAAGTATTAAATGAAAAACGTTTAAATTGGTATTAATTAGTTAACATTTATTTATAAAATCGCTAGCTAAAAACTATAAAGTAGTTTTAATTAGAATGTCATTTTTAATAAGTATTGAAAGAGCAACTAATTAAATAATTAAAACTGGTGACCTGATGTAATAAGTTATTAACACGAAATCGATATTATTACAAAGTTGACACGACTGAATCGTGTAGAAATGAGTTTTTGATGCATTATATATTAGATAACTGACCATTTGCGACTAACAAACGACACGACATACGAATACTACTATATTACATCGTATTTATATTAAACAAATATTAAATGCAACATTTAAGTTGGCATAACCAAAATAATAAGTATTTACAACCGTGTAGAAAAATTATGAATTAGATTCGATTGCATTGTTATTTTAAATATCCGACGACTACATGAGAATTGACTAATTGACGCGAGCGACTATAACAGAAATAATTGAATGATGCATGGACAGCGCGCGAGACACATGCGATCGACAAGCGCTACGATACGTGAATAACGCACGACCAGATACATGCATGGACACAAGCGTGCAAATGATTGTTGACGACACGTGTGTCAGCACGTGAATAACGCGGATGAGCTATGGCGCGGCGCGGACGCACGTGCGACGATGGCGTGCCATGAGCATGACACGACAACGTACGCAAGGGCGAGAGCTCGCCATGGTGGGGCTACACGGGATGTGTGCGAGGTTGCGCCGGGGGCACGCGCGAGCGAGTTGCGGGCACGAGCCGGGCTCTGGCCGCGAGCTAGGCTGCTGGGCAGTCGAGCACCCGCGCGCCCGCACTGGGCAGCCGCACCGGACCGAGCCGCTGGGGGCTAGCTGCGCCAAACCGCGGGTCGCGCTGCGCTATCCAAGCCGCGTCGGGCTACGAGCACGACGGGGAGGGGGAGTTTACCATGGCGAGAGGGAGAAGGGAGAGAGGAAGGGGAAGACTCATCGGTGAGTGTTCCTCCTGGCGACAGCTACACAACATAGGGAGAGGAGGGGCAGATCTGGGTGGACGCGGGGCGGTTTTAGGTGCACGATGCCCTGTTTTCTCGCTAAGACAGTTGGAGAAGAACGTGGCCTCCCGAGCTGGGCCCACGGGCTAGGCAGTGGGTGGGCGCGGTCGCCTGGGCGCTGGGCCACGCGCGCCGGTGGGCCACAGCGGCTGCGCGGGCCGGGGAGCAGAGGATGCCGGCAGGGTTTGCTGGGTTTGTTTTCCTTTTTCTTCAATTTTCCTTTCCTCGTTACTATGTCTGATTCCTACTTTCAGTGTGACTTATGATTCAGATTAATGCGCAATCAAATCACCCATCCAATAAAGTGCATGCTCCAACATGATGCATTAATCCTTAACTATTTTAGTTTTTTATTTTACTACGCTAAAAACTTATATATAATAAAATACCTCTCCATTATTTAGAAAAAAGAAAAGAAAAGCAAAGAAAAGAGAGGGTAACACCTGAATTTGGTGTGTATTAGAAAAGAAATTTTATACCCCAAATTCAGGGTGTTACAATACACAACATAAAGTTGTGGTCTAATCCTCATACACAACAAAATGTGAAACTTGTGGTCTAATCCTCATACAACACTTAGCATCAAAACCACTAATAGCTTGTGGCCAGGACTCCTCACCTTAGCAGCAAAACCTCTAAAATCTCATCTAAGTTTGGATTATGAACTTGTCGGGGACCATAATTAGGGGTACCCTCAAGACTCCTAAATCTCAGCTGGTAACCCCCATCAGCACAAAGCTGCAAAGGCCTGATGGGTACGATTAAGTCAAGGGTCGGTCCATTCGAGGGACGCGATCACGCCTCGCCCGAGCCCAGCCTCGGGCAAGGGCAGCCGACCCCGGAGGATTTACGTCTCGCCCGAGGACCCCCTCCAGCAACGGACACACCTTCGGCTCGCCCGAGGCCCAGTCTTCACCAAGAAGCAATCTTGGCCAAATCGCCACGCCAACCGACCAAATCGCAGGGGCATTTAATGCAAAGGTGGCCCGACACCTTTATCCTGACGCGCGCCCTCCGGGTGACAGAGCCGAAGTGACCGTAGTCACTTCGCCGCTCCACTGACTGGCCTGACAAGAGGACAGCGCCGCCTGCGCTGCTCTGACTGCTGTGCCACTCGACAGAGTGAGGCTGACAGCAGCCAAGTCTGGCCTCAGGCGCCATAGGAAACTCCGCTTCGCCCGACCCCAGGGCTCGGACTCGGGCTCAGCCCCAGAAGACAACGAACTCCGCTTCGCCCGACCCCAGGGCTCGGACTCGGGCTCAGCCCCGGAAGACGACGAACTCCGCTTCGCCCGACCCCAGGGCTCGGACTCGGGCTCAGCCCCGGAAGACGACGAACTCCGCTCCACCCGACCCCAGGGCTCAGACTCGGGCTCAGCCCTGGAAGACGACGAACTCCGCTCCGCCCGACCCTAGGGCTCGGACTCGGGCTCAGCCCCGGAAGACAACGAACTCCGCTTCGCCTGACCCCAGGGCTCGGACTCGGGCTCAGCCCCGGAAGACGACGAACTCCGCTTCGCCCGACCCTAGGGCTCGGACTCAGCCCTGGTATCAGCCGACGGTCTCCGCCTCGCCCGACCCAGGGGCTTGGACTCGACCTCGGCCTTGGAAGACAGACTCGACCTCAACCTCGGAGGAGCCTCCACCTCGCCCAACCCAGGGCACGGACCGACCACGTCAACAGGAGGCACCATCATTACCCTGCCTGTTGGGGACTTGTTCTCAAATGCTTCGAATTAAGAACAAGGCAACACGGAAAATGTTAAGTATTAAGGTCCTTCGTCCTTCATAACGATATATCCCTTCGGGATATATAGCATCTCGGACGAAGGTTACAAAGAACATACCTTCATAAGCATAACAACGAAGAATAAAGCATTCACATAAATTATGAAATAAACATGTAAATATTATCATAGAATTATCTCTACTTGTATTAATGAATATAAATGACTTTGAAGTACAAATGTACCTTCGGTCTTGCGGAAGGCAAAAAGTACGAATGTGATGCGAAGGCAAAAAGCAGGTTCGCGTGAACAGTACAGAGGTACTGTTCATCTATTTATAGACACAGGTCGCAGCCTGTGACAAATTACAATTATGCCCCTTGCGGAAGTTTACAACATTGACTCGGACATACATGTATAAAAAGGTCATTCTGCCTCTATGTCGGTTTAAAACGCCGAAGCTCCATGAAAAGGGACCTTCGGCCATCTCTTAGAAACGACTTTGGCCGAAGCTGCTTCTTCGTGTGAGACCTTCGGCGTACCGAAGCACGACCCCAACAGTAGCCCCTTTCGCGGTGCTAGATCGTTCTTCGTAACGAGCTTGGCCCGTGAAAAAAAACCTCTTCAGCTTCGGGAAGCCGAAGGTCCAAAAAACACCTTCCCTGAGCTCGTTGCGGAGAAACGATCCGACTTCTGAGCGCGTGCCAAGCCCACTTTGTAGAGTTACTGTTTGGTCTTTGCGGTCCACTGCACAGCGGGTATGAGTTACTGCGCGCCTGGTGTAACAGTTCCACCGCTTCGCCTTCCTACCTGCAGCACTATATAAACAAACAGGTGGGTGTGAAGTTACCACAGCATTCATTGCTATTTGCACTGTTTCGCTGCCAAAATTTTTCACCATAGCCGAAGCTTAAGTCTCAGAATCGAACGAAGGTGCTTCTCAACGTCCGCTTCGTCAGAAAGAAGAGCTTCGGAGAAAAGAAAAAAGGAAAAAGTTTTTGACTTCCCAAACTTAGAATCAAATGGCGAGAATACGATCTACTGCCAAAGTTGTACGTGAGGGAGACGAAGCCGAAGGTTCAGACACTGTGCCCATCTCCGAAGCAATGCAGCGTTCCGGTCTACTGACTACAGAAGAAATGCCTGCTGCTGAAGCAGGCCCAACAACTGCCGAAGGAAAAGAAAACATTGAAGGGACTGACTCCGAAGATGACTATCACCTTGCTATGCCCAGCAAGCCCAGTCACCTGGATTTTGGGAAATCAACTGTTTCAAAAGCTGACCTTTCGAAGATGGTGAAAGCAGGTTATTTCAATGAGGACCAGAAGAAGCTACTCCGCTTCGGGGAAGAAGAAACCACCCCGAAGCCAAGGAAGGATGAGATTGTTATTTTCAAGAGTTTTTTAAAAGCCGGGCTTAGATTCCCTCTCCACGATATTGTTGCGGAGATACTAAGGAGGTTTGGTATCTACTTTCATCAATTGACTCCTAACGCCATCGTTAGGCTCAATGTTTATATCTGGGCCCTCCGAAGCCAAGCTGTGGAACCATTTGCTGACAGCTTCTGCCGAGCTCACGAATTACATTACCAAACAAAGGCCAGAAAAGATGGGCTACATGATAATTTCGGTTGCTATAATTTTGCCTACCGGAAGACAACAAAGTGTCCTGTCATCAGCTACCGAAGCAAATGGCCAGCAGGTTGGAAATCTGAGTGGTTTTATGTAAAAGTCGATGAAGACAAAGAAAAATTGGTACAAAGCCCTCTGGAGTTAATCTTCGGAGAGACAAGGCCACAATGCCGCATTGGCGACCTAAAAGGTCCCACCTGGGCTGCTCTGGGTGAATTTGAAATTATCTCAGAACATATTGGCACCAGGGATCTAGTTCAAGAGTTCTTGGCATTCAGAGTTTTCCCTACTCTAAAAGAGTGGGAGATGCCGAAGCTGGAGGGAGAGAAGAAGAAGGGGGAGCTTGTCCGGCTTCCCTATTACTTCAAGTTCAAGAAGTTCTTCAAAAAACCCTGCAAAGAATGGTTAGACACTGTTGAGGTGATGTGCAACGAAATCCTGGGGAATTACTCCAAAAAAGAGGATCAACTAATGACAGCAGCCTTCGGTGCCCGACCGAAACGAAGGCTGAACCGAGTGCTTGACGCCCTAGGCTTCGAATACCCAGACTACGAACAATTGAACAAGGGCGCCGAGGGCCTCAAAAGAAAAAGAGTAGCCGAAGCTCTGATCAGGGATGAAGAAATACCAGCAAAGGAGAAGAAAGTTCTCAAGAAAAGAAAAATATCTGCTCCGAAGCGCAAATCACCCGAAGAAGAGGAGACCCCCACACCGCCTTCTACCAGCGACGTGGAGGAAATTTTAAAGGTAATGACTGAACCCATGCCTACGAAGCTAAGTCCACTAGGGCTCCAACTGACGAAGCTTTTTGAAAAGGTGGACGAGCCGGATCAACCGAAGATAAACAAACCCAAACGGCAAAGAATTATTGCGGTAACTGAGGTTATCGACAAAACTCCACCTAGGTTGTCAATTCAGAAAACGGCAGCTGCTGAAGGTAGAGCTTCGGAAGTCGCGGCTACCGAAGCTGCCACGCCCGAAGATGTAAATTTAGAAACTACTCTTGAAAATATTGACAAAATTTTGACGGAAAACATTGAAGAAGCTGCCACCGTTACTGAAGAAATCCTGGCCACAGTGCCAGGGAAAGGGAAAGAAATAGTCGAAGAAACTCCGGACGACGAAGCCTATTCTTTCCAGAATCTAATTGGGCAGAAACTGACGAAGGACGAAATAGAAGAACTCAAAGACTATGCCAAATCTTGCGGCTACAAGCCAGGAGCCCTTCTATTTGGGGGCGTAGATGATGAAAAACTAGGCTGTATTCGAGACCAGACTGGAGCTAAGGTAATCTGTACTCTATCGAAGAGTATCGGTTTTCCGAAGTTAGAGACAGACATCAGCCGCTACCGACGACAACATATCGTCGGCAGCTTGTTTTATTCTAACTTCAAGGTAAACAACCTTTTTCTCTGGTTTTTATTGCCGTTAACAATGAAAATATTACTTAACATAAGTTGTTTCTGTTCAGAGCATGCTACTGAGCAAAGCTCTGAAGATGCAACAAGACTTGGAGGACAAAAAGCACGAAGCTATAATTGAAAACTTGGAAAGCAAAATAAAAGAGCAATCTGCCATCATTGAAAAGAAAGACTTCGAGCTCCAATCGACCGAAGGCTTGCTGGCTGAAACTGAGGCTAAAATATTAGAGTTAAATTCGAAGCTTATCAATCAATCAAAACAATTTGATCAGGAGAAGCTAGAACTGAATTCGAAGCTTAAAGCCGAAGTCCAGACCAGCTCAGAATTGAAGAAAGCATTAACAAGCCTTCAAGACAAATGCTTGAACTTTGGCAATAATTGTATTGGACGATTAAAGAAGATATTTTACTCTGTTGGAGCCAGCAGTGGGAAATTTAACCCTTCGGCGGAAAATTTACCCCAGGCCTTCGATCATATTGAAGCTGAAATCGAAGAGCTTGACGAAGTTATAGCCGGGCACGGCGACTTCTGTGCCTGGGTAGCTTCTCGGGGTACCGCTGCTGCATTTCTGAAGGCCGGCTTTTCCTTTGGGCTTGATTCTTATGATTCCTTGACTCATGTAGGATGACGAAGGTGAAGATGATGCCTAGGATATGTCGCCGAAGTTGTCGTCGAAGCTGAAGCTTAATGAAGACTAGCAGAAGTGTGCTTTAGAAAAACTCAGGATAATTTTGTAACAACTCTTGTAAATAGAATTAAACTGTTCTTCAAGGAACTTTGTACATACCTTGTAATATATTCTTACCCTTCGATTGAGGTGCTTTGATGTGGACGAAATCAGTTTTTTGAGCCGAAGGCGAAAAAACACCTTCCCTTCTTTTCGTACACAACGAAGCATAAAAGGCCGCTTCCTCTTTTTGCCGAAGCCTTTCCTTACATAACAAAACATAAAAGACTGCTACTCTTATCTGCCGAAGCTTTTATTTACATAACAAAACATAAAAGACTGCTACTCTTATACACAACGATTCATAAAAAACCACTTCTTCGAAACCTTTCTTTTACATAACGAATCATAACAAACCATTTATCCGAAACTTTTCTCTGTGCCGAAGCAACCATTTAGGAACACAAATGCTATGAATGAATGCTTATGCATGCAAATGCCATGATGTAATGTGCAAATGAATGTCCGAAGCGTATGTCCGAAGCCACACTCATCCATCATTTTCTTAGGAGCAAACACACGTCAGCTCTGCATTCCCTTAGGAACGACTTTGGAGCATCTTTGCCTTTTACTTAGGCAGTATCAGCGTTGACTTTTCGCTGTAAGCTCTGCATCCCCCTAGGGACGTCTTTGGAGCTTCTTCGTCTTTTACTTAGACGGTATAAGCTCTGCATTCCCTTAGGAACGACTTTGGAGCTTCTTCGCCTTTTACTTTCGGCGGAATCAGCGTTGACTTTTCGCTGTGAGCTCTGCATCCCCTTAGGGACGTCTTTGGAGCTTCTTCTCTTTTTTAGTTTCGGCACTCGATGGTGCGCTCTCAGCTTTTACATTTACATTCTTTGGGGGATTTTGCTCTTATAAAACTAAAAAGGAAATTACATATGATGGCCCCATTAAAAACCTTTCTCCCCCTTTAGAAAGGAAAAGGGTGCCATGAAAAAGAAAAGAAAAGTCAAAATTACATCGAGTTATACATAAAACCGCCGAAGCTCATCCGCATTCCAAGATCTTGGAATTTCATTGCCATCCATGTCCTTCAGTCTGTACGAACCAGGCCTTGACGAAGATGCTACTAAGAAAGGCCCTTCCCATTTCAGTTGCAATTTGCCCACTGTATCCGGATTGGCCACTCTCCGAAGCACCAAGTGTCCTGGCTCAATATTTTTTAGCCGGACCTTTCTATCTCGCCATTTAACTGTTTCAGCCTGGTACTTATTGATATTCTCCACGGCCTGAAGCCTGATCCCTTCTAAGGCATCTTTTTCCACGAGACAAGTATCTTCGGGACCTGATTCTGCCGAAGCTACCACTCTTATTGATCCAGCTTTGGCTTCTTCCGGGGTTATTGCTTCGTCACCAAATAACAACTTAAATGGGGTAAAGCCTGTAGATCTTGATGTTGTTGTGTTATGGCTCCATACCACTTTTGGTAAGCTGATCTGGCCACTTTCCCCTTGGTTGATTAAAGATTAGCTTCATTATTCCTGTCATTATGATGCCGTTGGCCCTTTCAACAAGCCCATTCGACTCCGGGTGCCTGACTGACGCAAAGTGGATCTTCGTGCCAATTTGATCACAAAAATTTCTGAATTCTTCGGAGTCAAATTGTGTTCCATTATCTACAGTTATAGCCTTCGGCACTCCGAAGCGACAGACAATATTCTGCCAGAAAAATTTTTGGACAGTGGCCGAAGTTATTGTAGCTAATGGCTTCGCCTCAATCCACTTGGAAAAATATTCCACAGCAACTACAACATATTTCAGATTGCCTTGAGCCGGTGGTAATGGGCCCAGCAAATCGAGGCCCCACCTTTGCAATGGCCAGATGGGTTGTATTAGCTGTGTCAAAGACGAAGGTTGTTTTTGATCTCTTGCACATTTCTGACAACCTTCGCACTTTTGAACTAACTCAGCTGCATCCGAAGCTGCCTTCGGCCAATAAAATCCTTGACGGAACACTTTTCCAAGTAACGGCCTGGATCCGATGTGGGATCCACAAAGGCCTGCATGTATCTCCTTCATCAACTCTATACCTTCGGCTCTAGACAAGCACTTGAGCAGCGGGGCACAAACTCCATGCTTGTATAACTCCCCTTCTATAATGATATACGGACGAGCTCTTGCCTCTATTCTTTTATTATAAGCTTCGTCATCTGATAGGAAGTTGCCCTGAAGGTAAGAAATTATTTCAGTTCTCCAATCTTCACTGTACACAGGAGAAATAGTAAGAACTGCTCTTTCAAGTAACTCCACTGAAGGTGCCTTTATTGTTTCGAAGAATACATCCGAAGGTAGCGGCAGCCCCTGTGCTGCAGACCTGGCTAACAAATCAGCATGTTCATTTTGCCCTCGAGGGATATTCTTAACAGAAAATCCTTCGAAGGAAGCTTCGATCCTTCGGACTGTGTCTAGGTATTTTTCAAGCTTCGGGTCTTTAGCCTTGCAACTTTTGTCAATATGACCCGAAACAATCTGAGAATCAGTTTTAAGGATCGCCCTCCTGATCCCCATCGCCTTTAGTTTCCGAAGACCCAGGAGCAAGGCTTCGTACTCAGCAATATTATTTGTGCAGCTGAAGTCCAGTCTTGCTGCATAGCAAGTTTTAACCTTGGACGGTGAAACCAAAACAGCAGCTGCTCCTGCTCCGAAGGTTCCCCAGGAGCCATCACAAAACACTGTCCATGCTTCGGCATCTTTATTCGCTTCTTCGCCCTGAGCCCCTGGCGTCCAGTCGGCAATAAAATCTGCCAATGCTTGAGACTGGATCGAGGATCTGTGCACATAATCAATGTAAAATTCATTAAGCTCCGCAGCCCATTTTCCAATTCGGCCAGTAGCTTCTTTATTTCTCATGATATCTTTCAACGGCTGCGAAGAAGGAACAATAATATTATATGCCTGAAAATAATGCCGAAGCTTCCTGGATGCCATTAGAACGGCATACAACACCTTCTCCAGTTCTGTATAATTTTTCTTTGAGACACTAAGGACCTCAGATACAAAATATACTGGGACCTGCTTCTTGATTTGTCCATCAAACTTCTCCTGCACAAGTGCCGCACTTACTGCTGAGTGCGAAGCTGCCACATACAACAACAGAGGAGCCCCTGGCATTGGTGGAGTTAATGTTGTTAGATCTATCAGGTATTGCTTGAGTTCTTCGAAAGCTTTTTGTTGAGCTGGGCCCCATTGAAAGACTTCAGCTGATTTTAGCACCTCGAAGAAGGGTAAATTTCTTTCCGCTGATCTGGATATAAATCTGTTAAGAGATGCCAGTCTTCCTGTCAATCTTTGGGCCCCCTTTCTTGTGGTTGGTGGCTCCATTCGAAGTATAGCTTCGATTTTATTTGGGTTAGCTTCAATTCCCTTTGTTGAAACCAAGCATCCAAGGAACTTACCCTTCTTTACTCCGAAGACACATTTTTCTGGATTCAGCTTCAGACCAGCTTGTCTGAAGCTGGCGAAGGTCTCCTGCAGATCAGCAATATGGTCTTCTTGCTTCGTGCTTTTTACAATAATGTCATCAACATAGGTCAACACATTTCTGCCTATCTGAGATTGGAGAACCTTCGCAGTCATCCTGCTGAAACTCCCTCCAGCATTCTTAAGCCCCTCAGGCATCCGAAGATAGCAATATGTACCACTTGGGGTTATGAAACTAGTCTTCGGCTCATCCTCCTTTTTCATCCAGATTTGATGATAGCCTGAGTAACAATCCAGGAGACTCATGAGTTCCGAAGAAGCTGCTGCATCAACTAAAGAGTCTATCCTTGGCAGCGGGAACTCATCCTTCGGACAAGCCTTGTTGAGATCTGTGAAATCAATACACATTCTCCACTTTCCATTGGCCTTCTTCACCATAACAGTGTTAGCTAGCCATTCTGGATACTTCACTTCTCTGATAACTCCTGCACTTAGGAGTCTTTTTACTTCGTTGCGAGCCCCTTCGGCCTTGTCATCAGACATTTTCCGAAGCCTCTGCTTGCGGGGTCTGAAGGATGGGTCAACATTGAGCGAATGTTCAATAACATCCCGATTCACTCCACAAAGATCATTGGCTGACCATGCAAAAACATCTTTATTGTTGAATAAAAACCTTATCAAGGTTTTCTCTTGATCTTCAGATAATTGCGAGCCCAATAGCACCTTCTGCTCTGCTATATCCTCACACAGCAGCATGGGCTTCGGCTGATCAGCCGAAGCTGCTTTTTCCCTCCTGAACTTGTACTGTTCACAAGCTTCAACTCCATCTATATTATGGATTGCCTTGGAATCAGTCCAGCTTCCTTCGGCCCTTCTGGCAGCTTCCTGACTCCCATGAATAGCAATAGGCCCTTGGTCCGAAGGTATCTTCATGCAGAGATAAGCTGGGTGAAGAATTGCTTCAAAAGCATTTAGGGTACCACGACCAATGATGGCGTTGTAGGGGTATTCCATGTCAACAATATCAAACACAATTTGCTCAGTCCTTGTGTTATTAACAAATCCGAAGGTTACCGGCATGGTAATCTTCCCGAGTGCCACAATCTGCCGCCCTCCGAAGCCACAAAGAGGGTGCGTAGCATCATGAATCTTGTCTTCAGGCTCTTGCATCTGTCTGAAGGCTTTGGCAAATATAATGTCAGCTGCACTGCCTGTGTCAACTAGGACATTGTGAACCAGAAACCCTTTGATCACACAAGAAATGACCATAGCATCATTGTGAGGATAGTCCTTGAGCTGAAGATCTTCCTGAGAGAAGGTAATTGGAATGTGAGACCATTTTGACTTAATGAAGGGTCCCTGCACTCCAACATGCTGCACCCTTCTCTGAGCCTCCTTCTTCTGCTTTTTGTTAGCTGGCTCTGAGCAAGAACCGCCTGTTATCGGGAGCACCAGCTTCGAAGCCGAAGCAGCTCCAGCTTGAGTGTTGAACGAAGCCATCAGCTCAGAAAGGTGGAAGTGAGTTGACCGGAGGTGGGCGCCAATGTTGGGGACTTGTTCTCAAATGCTTCGAATTAAGAACAAGGCAACACGGAAAATGTTAAGTATTAAGGTCCTTCGTCCTTCATAACGATATATCCCTTCGGGATATATAGCATCTCGGACGAAGGTTACAAAGAACATACCTTCATAAGCATAACAACGAAGAATAAAGCATTCACATAAATTATGAAATAAACATGTAAATATTATCATAGAATTATCTCTACTTGTATTAATGAATATAAATGACTTTGAAGTACAAATGTACCTTCGGTCTTGCGGAAGGCAAAAAGTACGAATGTGATGCGAAGGCAAAAAGCAGGTTCGCGTGAACAGTACAGAGGTACTGTTCATCTATTTATAGACACAGGTCGCAGCCTGTGACAAATTACAATTATGCCCCTTGCGGAAGTTTACAACATTGACTCGGACATACATGTATAAAAAGGTCATTCTGCCTCTATGTCGGTTTAAAACGCCGAAGCTCCATGAAAAGGGACCTTCGGCCATCTCTTAGAAACGACTTTGGCCGAAGCTGCTTCTTCGTGTGAGACCTTCGGCGTACCGAAGCACGACCCCAACACTGCCCCAAGCTGACTCAGGCTACGGGGAACAAGACCGGCGTCCCATCTGGCTCGCTCCACTATACGAGCAATGATGGCGCCCCGCACGCTCTATGACGACGGTGGCTCTCAGCCCCCTTACGGAAGCAAGAGGACGTTAGCAAGGACTCGACAGCCCCGACAGTTGTCCTTCCGCCAGGCTCCGACGCTCCTCCGACGGCCACGGCATCGCACGAACCGGGTGCCAAAACCTCTCCGGCTGCCACGATGGCATGTACTTAGGGCGCTAGCTCTCCTCCGCTAGACACGTTAGCACACTGCTACACCCCCCATTGTACACCTGGATCCTTTCCTTACGCCTATAAAAGGAAGGTCCAGGGCCCTCTTACAGAGGGTTGGCCGCGCGGGGAAGGACGGGACGGCGCTCGCGTGAGGCCGCTTGCTCCCTCCCGCGTGGACGCTTGTAACCCCCTACTGCAAGCGCACCCGACCTAGGCGTGGGACAAACACGAAGGCCGCGGGATTCCACCTCTCACTCCTTTCTCCCTCTGGCTTCTTCCCCCCTTCGCGCTCCGTCTCGCGCCGACTCATCTAGGCTGGGGCACGCGACGATAATTTACTCGTCGGTCCAGGGACCCCCCGGGTTCGAAACGCCGACAGTTGGCGCGCCAGGTAGGGGCCTGCTGCGTGTTGACGAACAGCTTCCCGTCAAGCTCCAGATGGGCAGTCTCCAGCAACCTTTCCAGCCCGGGACGGTGCTCCGTTTCGGGAGTCTTGAGTTCATGTCCCTCGACGGCAGCTACGACATGATACTCCTTCCCCCGCCATGCGACAGCGACAATGGCGGCCGACAACCCGCCCGCCAGCGGCGGAATCGACGACGCCTTCCCCGCGTAGTGGAAGAACAACATTCGAGCTTGCCCCGTCCCCTCCCCCGCCGACGGAGGAGGAGGCGGGGCAACCAAGGCCAAGCAGGAGGCGGCACCTCGTCGGTTGTCGAGCGAGTCGACGGCGCCGGCGCCCCAACGGGGGGCACGTCGGGCATCGACCTCGCGTCTGAGACGAAGACGAGCACCGTCTCCCCGCAACACGCCAATCCCAAGCAAACGGACGACGCCAGCACGCTCGCGAAGGACTTGCTGGGCGTCACCCTCGTACCTGAGACGACGGTGCAGTCAGTCCCTGACATGACTTCGTCACCGCCCGTCGACCAAGAGGTACCAACCGATTCCCATCTCACGCCTTTTGGATTCAGCCTCGACCCGCCAAGCGACTTTGCTTTGGTGGACGCTCTCGTAGAGGCGAGTCCAAACCCTCTGGGGTATCGTATGCGGTCACCCTGGGACCGGCTGACGACCGTCTCGACCTACGGGCCCTCGGGGTCCGAGGAAGATGATGAGCCCGACTTCTGTTGGGATTTCTCCGGACTTGGTAACCCCAGTGCCATGCGGGACTTCATGACCGCATGCGACTATTGCCTTTCCGACTGTTCCGACAGTAGCCGCAGCCTCGGTGACGAGGACTGCGGCCCAAGTCGTGAATGTTTCCACGTCGATCTAGGGGGTCCCGACGAAGGCAACCACCTTGGTATGCCGGAGAACGGTGATCTCCCTAGGCCTGTGCCTCGCATTGACATCCTTCGGGAGCTAGCTGTGGTCCCCGTCCCGGCGGGGGGTCATGACCCACAGCTCGAGCAAATCCGCGAGATGCAGGCCAGGCTCGACGAGGGGGCAGGAACACTTGAGCCGATCCGCCGGGACATCGGGCAGGAATGGGCAGGCCAACCTCCAGCCGGAGAAGTGCGTCATCTCCCCCAGGGCTTCCAGCACCGCATCACCGACGATGTCAGGGTAAGGCCGCCACCCACTTCCAGTGGGGTCGTCCAGAACCTGGCTGCAGCGGCAATGCTTCTCCGCGCGATGCCGGAGCCATCAACCACCGAGGGGCGGCGTATCCAGGGAGAGCTCAAGAATCTCCTGGAGGACGCCGCGGTCCGACGGGCTGAAAGCTCCGCCCCCTGAAGGCAGGGGTACCCCTCGGAACATCGCGCCGCGACTTCCCAATTCATGCGGGAAGCCTCGATCCACACCGGGCGCACGCGCAACACAGCGCCTGCGGCCCCGGGTTGCCTCGGCCACGAGCACCATCACCGCAACCGTCGGGCCCACCTCGACGAGAGGGTGCGCCGAGGCTACCACCCCAGGCATGGGGGACGCTACGACAGCGGGGAGGATCGGAGTCCCTCGCCCGAACCACCCGGTCCGCAGGCTTTCAGCCACGCCATACAACGGGCGCCGTTCCCGACCCGGTTCCGAACCCCGACTACTATCACAAAGTACTCGGGGGAGACGAGACCGGAACTGTGGCTCGCGGACTATCGGCTGGCCTGCCAACTAGGTGGAACGGATGATGACAACCTCATCATCCGCAACCTCCCCCTGTTCCTCTCCGACACCGCTCGCGCCTGGCTGGAGCACCTGCCTCTGGGGCAGATCTCCAACTGGGACGACCTGGTCCAAGCCTTCGCCGACAATTTCCAGGGCACGTATGTGCGCCCTGGAAACTCCTGAGATCTCCAAAGCTACCGACAGCAGCCGTGAGAGTCTCTCCGGGACTAAATCCGACGATTCTCAAAGCAGCGCACCAAGCTGCCCAACATCACCGATTCGGATGTCATCGGCGCGTTCCTCGCCGGCACCACCTGCCGCGACCTAGTGAGCAAGCTAGGTCGCAAGACCCCCACCAGGGCGAGCGAGCTGATGGACATCGCCACCAAGTTCGCCTCTGGCCAGGAGGCGGTTGAGGCTATCTTCCGGAAGGACAAGCAGCCCTAGGGCCGCCCACCGGAAGATGTCCCCGAGGCGTCAACTCAGCGCGGCGCCAAGAAGAAAGGCAAGAAGAAGTCGCAAGCGAAGCGCGACGCCGCCGACACGGACCTTGTCGCCGCCGCCGAGTACAAGAACCCTCGGAAACCTCCCGGAGGTGCCAACCTCTTCGACAAGATGCTCAAGGAGCCGTGCCCCTATCATCAGGGGCCCGTCAAGCACACCCTTGAGGAGTGCGCCATGCTTCGGCGCCACTTTCACAAGGCCGGGCCACCCGCGGAGGGTGACAGGGCTCGCGATGACGATAAGAAGGAAGACCACCAGGCAGGAGAGTTCCCCGAGGTCCGCGACTGCTTCATGATCTACGGTGGGCAAGTGGCGAACGCCTCGGCCCGGCACCGCAAGCAAGAGCGTCGGGAGGTCTGTTCGGTAAAGGTGGCGGCGCCAGTCTACCTAGACTGGTCCGACAAGCCCATCACCTTCGACCAAGACGACCACCCCGACCGCGTGCCGAGCCCGGGGAAATACCCGCTCGTTGTCGACCCCATCATCGGCAACGTCGGGCTCACCAAGGTCCTCACGGACGGAGGCAGCAGCCTCAACATCATCTACGCCGAGACCCTCAGGCTCCTGCGGATCGATCTGTCCTTGGTCCGGGCAGGCGCTGCTGCGCCTTTCCATGGGATCATCCCCGAGAAACGCGTCCAGCCCCTCGGACAACTCGATCTACCCGTGTGCTTTGGGACGCCCTCCAACTTCCGAAGGGAGACCCTCACGTTCGAGGTGGTCGGGTTCCGAGGAACCTACCACGCAGTACTGGGGAGGCCATGCTACGCTAAGTTCATGGCCGTCCCCAACTACACCTACATCAAGCTCAAGATGTCGGGCCCCAACGGGGTCATCACCGTCGGCCCCACGTACCGACACGCGTACGAATGCGACGTGGAGTGCGTGGAGTACGCTGAGGCCCTCGTCGAATCTGAGGCCCTCATCGCCGACCTGGAGAGCCTCTCTAAGGAGGTGCCAGACGTGAAGCGCCACGTCGGCAACTTCGAGCCAGCGGAGACGGTTAAATCCGTCCCTCTCGACCCAAGCAACGACGCCTCCAAGCAGATCCGGATCGGCTCCGAGCTCGATCTCAAATAGGAAGCAGTGCTCGTCGACTTTCTCCGCGCAAACGCCGACGTTTTCGCGTGGAGTCCCTCGGACATGCCCGGCATTCCGAGGGATGTCGCCGAGCACTCGCTGGATATCCGAGCTGGAGCCCGACCCGTGAAGCAGCCTCTGCGTCGATTTGACGAAGAAAAGCGCAGAGCCATAGGCGAGGAGATCCACAAGCTAATGGCGGCAGGGTTCATCAAAGAGGTATTCCATCCCGAATGGCTTGCCAACCCTGTGCTTGTGAGAAAGAAAGGAGGGAAATGGCGGATGTGTGTAGACTACACTGGTCTAAACAAAGCATGTCCGAGAGTTCCCTACCCTCTGCCTCGCATCGATCAAATCGTGGATTCCACTGCTGGGTGCGAAACCCTGTCTTTCCTCGATGCCTACTCGGGGTATCACCAGATCAGGATGAAAGAGTCCGACCAGCTCGCGACTTCTTTCATCACACCCTTCGGCATGTACTGCTATGTCACCATGCCGTTTGGTTTGAGGAATGCGGGTGCAACGTACCAGCGGTGCATGAACCATGTGTTCGGCGAACACATTGGCCGAACGGTCGAGGCCTACATCGATGACATCGTAGTCAAGACGAGGAAAGCCTCCGACCTCCTTTCCGACCTTGAAGCGACATTCCGATGTCTCAAGGCGAAAGGCGTGAAGCTCAATCCCGAGAAGTGCGTCTTCGGGGTTCCCCGAGGCATGCTCTTGGGGTTCATCGTCTCTGAGCGGGGCATCGAGGCCAACCCGGAGAAGATCGCGGCCATCACCAGTATGGGGCCCATCAAGGACTTGAAAGGCGTACAGAGAGTCACGGGATGCCTTGCGGCTCTGAGCCGCTTCATCTCGCGCCTCGGCGAAAGAGGCCTGCCTCTGTACCGCCTCTTAAGGAAGGCCGAGTGCTTTACTTGGACCTCTAAGGCCGAGGAAGCCCTCGGGAACCTGAAGGCGCTCCTCACGAACGCGCCCATCTTGGTGCCCCCCGCTACTGGAGAAGCCCTCTTGATCTACGTCGCCGCGACCACTCAGGTGGTTAGCGCCGCGATCGTAGTCGAGAGACGAGAAGAGGGGCATGCATTGCCCATCCAGAGGCTAGTCTACTTCATCAGCGAGGTACTGTCCGAGACCAAGATCCGCTACCCACAAATTCAGAAGCTGCTGTACGCGGTGATCCTGACGCGGCGGAAGTTGCGACACTACTTCGAGTCTCATCCGGTAACTGTGGTGTCATCCTTCCCCCTGGGGGAGATCATCCAGTGTCGAGAGGCCTCGAGTAGAATTGCAAAGTGGGCGGTGGAAATCATGGGCGAAACGATCTCGTTCGCCCCCCGGAAGGCCATCAAGTCCCAGGTCTTGGCAGACTTCGTGGCTGAATGGGTCGACACCTAGCTCCCAACAGCTTCGATCCAACCGGAACTCTGGACCATGTTCTTCGACGGGTCGCTGATGAAGACAGGAGCAGGCGCAGGCCTGCTCTTCATCTTGCCCCTCGGGAAGCACCTACGCTACGTGCTACGCCTCCACTTCCCGGCGTCCAACAATGTGGCTGAGTACGAGGCTCTGGTCAACGGGTTGCGCATCGCCATCGAGCTAGGGGTCCGACGTCTCGACGCTCGCGGTGACTCGCAGCTCGTCATCGACCAAGTCATGAAGAACTCCCACTGTCGCGACCCGAAGATGGAAGCCTATTGCGATGAGGTTCGGCGCCTGGAAGACAAGTTCTACGGGCTCGAGCTTAACCACATCGCCCGATGCTACAACGAGACTGCAGACGAGCTGACTAAAATAGCCTCGGGGAGAACAACGGTTCCCCCGGACGTCTTCTCCCGAGACCTGCACCAACCCTCCGTTAAGACCGACGACACGCCCGAGACCGAGAAGGCCTCGGCCCAGCCCGAGGCACCCTTGGCTCAGTCCGAGGCACCCTCGGCTCGGTCCGAGGCACCCTCGGCTCGGCCCGAGGCACCCTCGGCTCGGCCTGAGGTACCCTCGGCCCCCGAGGGTGAGGCACTGCGAATCGAGGAGGAGCGGAGCGGGGTCACGCCTAATCGAAACTGGCAGACCCCGTACCTGCAATATCTCCACCGAGGAGAGCTACCCCTCGACCAAGCCGAAGCTCGGCGGTTGGCGCGGCGCGCCAAGTCGTTCGTCTTGCTGGGAGATGGGAAGGAGCTCTACCACCGCAGCCCCTCGGGCATCCTCCAGCGATGCATTTCCATCGCCGAAGGTCAGGAGCTCCTACAAGAGATACACTCGGGGGCTTGCGGCCATCACGCAGCACCTCGAGCCCTTGTTGGAAACGCCTTCCGACAAGGTTTCTACTGGCCGACGGTGGTGGACGACGCCACTAGAATTGTCCGCACCTGCGAAGGGTGTCAGTTCTACGCAAGGCAGACCCACCTGCCCGCTCAGGCCCTGCAGACCATACCCATCACCTGGCCGTTTGCTGTGTGGGGTCTGGACCTAGTCGGCCCCTTGCAGAAGGCACCCGGGGGCTACACGCACCTGTTGGTCGCCATCGACAAATTCTCCAAGTGGATCGAGGTCCGACCCCTAAACAGCATCAGGTCCGAACAGGAGGTGGCGTTCTTCACCAACATCATCCATCGCTTCGGGGTCCCGAACTCCATCATCACCTACAACGACACCCAGTTCACCGGCAGAAAGTTCCTGGACTTCTGCGAGGATCACCACATCCGGGTGGACTGGGCCGCCGTGGCTCATCCCATGACGAATGGGCAGGTAGAACGTGCCAACGACATGATTCTGCAAGGACTCAAGCCTCGGATCTACAACAACCTCAACAAGTTCGGCAAGCGGTGGATGAAGGAACTCCCCTCGGTGGTCTGGAGTCTGAGGACGACGCCGAGCCGGGCCACGGGCTTCACACCGTTTTTTCTAGTCTATGGGGCCGAGGCCGTCTTGCCCACAGACTTAGAATACGGTTCCCCGAGGACGAGGGCCTACGCCGACCAAAGCAATCAAGCTAATCGAGAAGACTCACTGGACCAGCTGGAAGAGGCTCAAGACATGGCCTTACTACACTCGGCGCGGTACCAGCAGTCCCTGCGACGCTACCACGCCCGAGGGGTTCGGTCCCGAGACCTCCAGGTGGGCGACGTGGTGCTTCGGCTGCGACAGGACGCCCGAGGGCGACACAAGCTCACGCCTCCCTGGGAGGGGCCGTTTGTCATCGCTAAAGTTCTGAAGCCCGGGAAGTACAAGCTGGCCAACAGTCAAGGCGAGGTCTACAGCAACGCTTGGAACATCCGACAACTACGTCGCTTCTACCCTTAAGATGCTTTCAAGTTGTTCGTATACCTCATTCACACGCAAAGTTTAGTCATCAAGGAAGGGTCAGCCTTGCCTCGGCAAAGCCCGACCCTCCCTCGGGGGCTAAAAGGGGGGAACCCCCTCTGCGTCAAAATTTTCCTCGGAAAAAGATCTTTTCTGCCAGAATGTCTTTCGTGCTTTCCGACTATTTCGAAAGTGGATCCTGAAAACGACGGAGTACACGTAAGCAGCCAAGGCTGACCGAGCCGAGGGATTCCTATGCCTCCGGGATATGGATACCTCACTCATCACCTTCTGCGATAAGTAACTCGCGCTCGGATAGGTGATTCCGCAGACCGAACAAGTCTTCACGCTCGAAAGCTCCTCTGCCGAAACGATTTTTCGGGCCTTCTTGACTGCGTCGGTGACAGAACCCTATGGACGAGTAAGAGTGCGCGTAAGCGGCAAGGCCGACCGAGCCGAGGGATTCCTACGCCTCCGGGATATGGATACCTCACTCATCACCTTCCGTGAAAAGTAACTCTCGCTCGCACAAACAATTCTATTACCGACAAATAAGTCCAGATACTCGAAACAAGGGGAAAAGAAGCGCAACTTTACAACACGACGATGGTGTGTTTGGGCCTCGGCGGCTGCAGAAAACATACACACACTACAAGATAATCCGATCCTGCAGGCTCGGATCTTGACGGTTGAAGGGAGCAGCAGCACCCTCGGCGTCAGCTACACCTTCGGCGAGGTCCGACCTAGCCTCGGACGGCGACGCGGTCGGAGGATCTCCACTCTGAAGGGCGACATCAGCACCACGCCCGGGCCATCACTGCCAGGGCCTTCTCCAGAAATCCGGCTCGAGCAAATGGC
Organism: Zea mays; assembly: GCF_902167145.1. Classification (NCBI taxonomy): domain Eukaryota; kingdom Viridiplantae; phylum Streptophyta; class Magnoliopsida; order Poales; family Poaceae; genus Zea; species Zea mays. The sequence goes on along the minus strand of NC_050099.1, from coordinate 206,783,828 downwards.
TCGGGCCGATCACCCGGAAGCCTCAGCCAACTGTCCCCCGAGGACATCGGCTCGGTTTGTGGCCTCGGCAACTCAACTCCGGCGTCGGTCCCGCCAGTGGACGACCCGGCCAGGCTCCGGCCGACCAAAGCTTCTTTTCGAGCCAACTCTGCCTCTGTCCGTGCTGACACCGCTACCTCCGGCTTCGGCTCATCAGAGAGCGGCCGAGGGTTTCCTTTAACTAAGCAAGAGAAGCCTCGGGCAGCAAGGCCGACCGAGCCGAGGGACTCCTACGCCTCCGGGATACGGATACCTCACATGTCACCTTTGCACGAGGCAACTCACGTTTGGTGAAGTGGTCCAGATAGCTGACAGACGAGTCTTAGTGCTCGAAATGAGGAAAAAACACGACTCCGTGCCAAAAATACATACATGTTCAGGCCCCGACAGCCGCAATGAACAAAACACCGGCATTCAAGGTGCCATTACAAACGGAACTCCGGTTCCGTCCCCGCGGGTATGAACAACCTCCGCACCGGGGAGCCTGCGGGGCGACAAGTTCCGGGCGACTCGCCAGTGACCTCTGCAGCAGCAGCTATGGTCCCAGGACGGACGCGGCCACCGGAAGGCTCTTGTTCGCGTCCCCACTCAAGGGACGCGAACTAGACATCAAAGCCAAAGAGCCGGAGGCCATCCCGTAGGCGGCGCTGACGGCCTCGATGGTGGGGAAGCTTCCCCCGGCTGCCACCATGTCAGCACCAACGGCGGCGTCCGCCTCTCCACCAACGCCGCACCGGCGAATGCGGGCCGCTCCAAAGCGCACCGGCAGGTCCTCGCTCCTGTCCTCGCCACGAAAGCAAGGAAGAGGACGGAATGTTGCATCCTAGCTAGGCAGCAACAGTTCGCCTTCCCCGGCATGGCTGGAGGACGCCTCCTCCGCAGAGCTGGAGGATGGTTTCCACCACCAGAAGCTAGAAGAGGAGGTGGCCAGCCGACCCGTGCGGGAGGTAGAGCCCCGGCTTGCCTCGCTCTCCGCCCCAGCAAGGATGATAAACATCCTTGAAGCTGAGGGAGGGGCGGGGGCCGCAGCCCGTCTTGCTTCTCCCCATCCAGGGGCTGGTGGTCACCGTCTTGGGTGACCATCGGCGAGGGGATGCGGCCGGGCTGCATGATGAAAATCCTTGAAGCCGAACGATGGCTGAAAGGTACCAACTTCCACGAAGTTGCGTTCCTCCAACAACAAGGCAGAAGGATTGCGGGAGTTCCCCATCCGGGTGCTCGGAAGGTGGAAAGACGCGATGCATATGGGAGCGCAAAGACATGGTCGCCTTTCAAGGGGATCACCCTCCTTTTAAAGGCGACTCTTCCCACCTGCGTCCTCAGCCATCGCGGGCTGAGTCTTATCCAACATACTCCAAGGTCCTCCCCCTACGACACGGGGGCTGGGTCCCACGCGTCATGCAAGCTGGCCCAGGGCAGAAGAAGCCAAACCGCCGCGCGCGGTGCATGCAACTGCCCAGCTGTTACAAGCATTCCTCCACTTTCGCCCAGACCAGCGGGTGAAAGGGTGGACAGCCATGCAGTCGGCATGCAACCGCGCCAAGTGGGCGCACCCCTTGGACTCCAACGCGCCCAGCATGGAGGCCCAGGCCCACACGTCATGCAACCGACGCGCCGGTTGCTACGTGCGAGCAACTGCACCGCCACTCGCGCCACTACCGTGCCTCCTCGACTGTGGAACCGGTACCGCGACTCAAGGCAACTCTGCGTACGACCCAACAGTGCCAGCCAGGCGCATCGGTCACGGGCCAGTCAGCCGCGGGAGGAGGCGCGATGGTCGATGCGGCCAAAAATGGGCCGGCAGTAATGGCGGTGGCAGGCGGGCGGAAGCAGCGGTCACGTCGTCAGCCAAGCTTACGTCCCATCCGGGGACAGCAAGGGAACCCTCTCCCACGGCGTGAAGACGGCGCGCCCGTGTTCCGTTCCTCGAACGGCCCGCGCACGCGCAACGGCTGCAACGCGAACCACTCGCCCCGTCGCGTTAACTCCACGGCGGGACAGGCGGCGCCTCTGGCAGGAGAAGCGAGCGACGCTTCGCCTTCGCCATAATGACCGCGTCAAAAAAGGTACGCCACGTCATTCGATTTCGTATCCTTTTCCTTTTCCTCTTTCTCTCTCTTACAACAGGGACCGGGAAAGGGGGATACCCCGAAAGGGATCCTTCTCCGTGAAGGAAAACAGGCCCCGAGCCTCCCTACTGATCAGAGGTTCAAAGGCTGGCCCCTCAGAGGGGTTTAATAGCCGCCTCAGAGCGCTTGGGCTCCGTGCCCACTACTGGTCAGAGGTTCGAAGGCCGGCCCCTCGGAAGGGTTCAACGGCCGCCTCAGGCCACTCGGGCTCCGTGCCCACTACTGATCAGGGGTTCGTAGGCTGGCCCTCGAAGGGTTCACAGCCGCCTCAGACACAGAGCGAGGGATGACCCTGGGTACGTTCGATACATAACCAAGGCTCGGGCTACGCTCCCGAGGTACCCTAGGACATTTCCGAGACCAGCAGGAACGATCTTGTAACGGAATCCCATCAGAGGGAGGCATCGAGCCCTCGGACCCCGTCAAAAGGGGACCGGGTCTGGCAGATCACCCGCAGGTACTTTTGGAGCACGCCTCCGGGCCTCTAGCCGACCCCTAACAAATGGGGCACGGGCGTCCACTCGGATTACCCGTCAGCAGCTCGCTGGAGACACCATGTTCGGCGCCCTCCAAGGGCAACATGGCGCTTTCCCCCCTCCTCCTTGCGGAAAGGCGACGCAGGGGCGTATGTAAAAAAAGTCGAGTCTGTCCTTGACCGTCCTCTCGCCCTGTGCAGAGGCTCGGGGCTGCTCTCGCAAACCCGGCTCCGGCCAAACCATTGACAGCGTCAACATACCAGCCCGAGAACTTGGGACCCGACCGTGCACCCGGGCTACGGCCAACTCGCATGAGGGAACAACCAGACCAGCCGAAGCATTGCACGAGGCATTAAGACCTCGGAGGAGTCAAACCACTCCTCCGAGGCCTCGGGGGCTACACCCGGCGGGTGCGCTCACGCGCACCCACCTGAATAAGACGCAACCGAGAAAGGCTGGTCCCCTTGCAAAAAAGTGCGACAAAAGCCTCCAAGCGAGTATTAACACTCCCTTCGAGGCTCGGGGGCTACTATCGGGGACCATAATTAGGGGTACCCTCAAGACTCCTAAATCTCAGCTGGTAACCCCCATCAGCACAAAGCTGCAAAGGCCTGATGGGTACGATTAAGTCAAGGGTCGGTCCATTCGAGGGACGCGATCACGCCTCGCCCGAGCCCAGCCTCGGGCAAGGGCAGCCGACCCCGGAGGATTTACGTCTCGCCTGAGGACCCCCTCTAGCAACGGACACACCTTCGGCTCGCCCGAGGCCCAGTCTTCACCAAGAAGCAACCTTGGCCAAATCGCCACGCCAACCGACCAAATCGCAGGGGCATTTAATGCAAAGGTGGCCCGACACCTTTATCCTGACGCGCGCCCTCCGGGTGACAGAGCCGAAGTGACCGTAGTCACTTCGCCGCTCCACTGACTGGCCTGACAAGAGGACAGCGCCGCCTGCGCTGCTCTGACTGCTGTGCCACTCGACAGAGTGAGGCTGACAGCAGCCAAGTCTAGCCTCAGGCGCCATAGGAAACCCCGCTTTGCCCGACCCTAGGGCTCGGACTCGAGCTTAGCCCCGGAAGACGACGAACTCCGCTTCGCCCGACCCCAGGGCTCGGACTCGGGCTCAGCCCCGGAAGACGACGAACTCTGCTTCGCCCGACCCCAGGGCTCGGACTCGGGCTCAGCCCAGGAAGACGACGAACTCCGCTCCGCCCGACCCCAGGGCTCGGACTCGGGCTCAGCCCCGGAAGACGACGAACTCCGCTCCGCCCGACCCCAGGGCTCGGACTCGGGCTCAGCCCCGGAAGACGACGAACTCCGCTTCGCCTGACCCCAGGGCTCGGACTCGGGCTCAGCCCCGGAAGATGACGAACTCCGCTTCGCCCGACCCCAGGGCTTGGACTCAGCCCTGGTATCAGCCGATGGTCTTCGCCTCGCCCGACCCAGGGGCTCGGACTCGACCTCTGCCTTGGAAGACAGACTCGACCTCGACCTCGGAGGAGCCTCCACCTCGCCCAACCCAGGGCACGGACCGACCACGTCAACAAGAGGCGCCATCATTACCCTGCCCCAAGCTGACTCAGGCTACGGGGAACAAGACCGGCGTCCCATTTGGCTCGCTCCACTATAAGAGCAATGATGGCGCCCCGCATGCTCTATGACGACGGTGGCTCTCAGCCCCCTTACGGAAGCAAGAGGACGTCAGCAAGGACTCGACAGCCCCGACAGCTGTCCTTCCGCCAGGCTCCGGCGCTCCTCCGACGGCCACGACATCGCACGAACCGGGTGCCAAAACCTCTCCGGCTGCCACGATGGCATGTACTTAGGGCGCTAGCTCTCCTCCGCTAGACACGTTAGCACACTGCTACACCCCCCATTATACACCTGGATCCTTTCCTTACGCCTATAAAAGGAAGGTCCAGGGCCCTCTTACAGAGGGTTGGCCGCGCGGGGAAGGACGGGACGGCGCTCGCGTGAGGTCGCTCACTCCCTCCCGCGTGGACGCTTGTAACCCCCTACTGCAAGCGCACCCGACCTGGGTGCGCGGGACAAACACGAAGGCCGCGGGATTCCACCTCTCACGCCTGTCTCCCTCTGGCTTCTTCCCCCCTTCGTGCTCCGTCTCGCGCCGACCCATCTGGGCTGGGGCACGTGGCGATAATTTACTCGTCGGTCCAGGGACTCCCCGGGTTCGAAACGCCGATAGAACTGCAGTAGTAAAAAATGGAGCTCCTCACCTTGGCGGTGTTCGGAGCAGGGAACGACGGTGCGGTGGCCGGAGGTGGCGCGATGGAGAGGTTGTGGTGGCGGCAGTGGAGAGGTGGCGAGGCGGCAGCGGTGGAGAAGTGGCGGCGGTGGACAGATGGCACGACAGAGGAGGTGACGCAGCGGTGGAGGTGGCGGTGGTGGTGGAGAGGTGAGAGAGAGTGAGAGAATGAAAGGAGAATAAGAAAATCGGATGGTTAGGGATATGTACAGTGGCTTTCCCGAGTGCCCGTGATCCGGCACTCGGCAAAGTTTTTTTAATTTAAAATATACTTTGTCGAGTGCCCTGGATCTGGCACTCGGCAAAGAATGCTCTATCGAGTGCCAGATCCAGGACACTCGGCAAAGATTGTTTTAATTTTTTAAAACTTACTTTGCCGAGTGTTCCCCAGCAAACACTGGGCGAAGCATGCTTCGCCTAGTGTCTTTCTTTGACACTCAGCAAAGTATGTTTTTATTATTTTCTCTTTTTTCCACCAAACTTTTGTGGTGTGTTCCTACACTATGTATATCTACATGTTCAATTTTGGCATAATTATAAAAATGTTTGCTATAACTATCATATTTAGTTTGTTTGATTGAATTTTTTCGACTAATTCAGATTTGAACTGCAAGTCACTCGAAAGATGAAAAAACAAGAATACAGAAATGATATCCATGTTATTTAGCACAAGTTACGACCTTTTTTAGGAGCAGACCAGAATTTTCGAGCACCATGCTCACGAAACAAGACGGTGAACTTGTGATCCGGTTGTTTTAAAATTGTATAAAACACAAACAAAGTCAGAAAATCATGAAACTTGTAAACATGTCATGATATCATATGTAGAGCCTATGGTAAAAAATTGAGACTGTTTCAAAAAAGTTGTCATGCACTATGTGTAGAAACTTAAGTGCCCTACACATGAAATCATAAAACTTCAATGTAGATCGACTAGGTTTCTATACATAGTGCATGATAACTTTCTCAAAACATTCTCAAATATTTATCAGAGCCTCTACATATGATATCATGACATGTTGACAAGTTTCATGATTTTCTGACATTGATTGTGTTTTATACAATTTTTAAACAACTGGATGACAAGTTCATGGTCATGTTTAGTGAGCATGGTGCTCGAAAATTCCGATCTGCTCCTTAAATTAGTTGTAACTTGTGCTAAATAACATGTATATCATTTTTGCATTCAGGATTTTCCATTTTTGAGTGACTTGCAGTTCAAATCTGAATTATCCGAGGAAATTCAATTAAACGAACAAAATCTAATAGTTATAGCAAACACTTTTATAATTGTGCCAAAATGGAACATGTAAGTCTACATAGTGTAGGAACAAACCACAAAAAGTTTGGTTGGGAAAAGAAAAAAAATAAAAATAAACTTTGCCGAGTGTCCAAGATAGACACTCGTCAAAGAACAGTTTGTCGAGTGTCGGGCTTGAGACACTCGGCAAAGAAGCGATAAAGTAGCTTCTTTGCCGAGTGCCAAAGCCCGGCGCTCGTCAAAGGTAACGACTATCAGCTATAGACGGTTGCTGACAGCCCTTTGCCGAGTGTCGCCGTTCATCGAGTGTCTTCATGTGCCGAGCGTCCTGCTCTCGGTAAACGTGGTCGTTACCGAGAGTAGGACTTTGCCGAGTGCCCAAAAAAGCACTCGGCAAAGCATCGAGCACTCGACAAAGAGCCAAATTCCAGTAGTGACAAGGCACTTGGCAAAGTACCATCAGCAGCCGTCTACAGTTGACGGTCGTTGACTATGTCGAGTGCTAGAACAGGACAATCGACAAAGTTATGTCTTTGTCGAGTGTCACCCGCAGACACTCGGCACAAAGACTATTGTGGGGGCCCACTAGAGCTCCCTTTGCCGAGTGCCACCGAGTTGTTATCGAGGCTTTGTCAAGTGCTTGCGGCACATGACAAAGAACTCCGTTCCGGTAGTGATAGAGGTCATTCCTTTATCCTCTCTCTCTATATAGAGACTCTATCTTCTTCTCTATCCATTTTTATTCTTTACACAATGGATTGAGTAAAACTAATATATGTGTATAACATTTAAGAGTATGATAAATTTATAGATACAAATAGTTGGAGAAAAACACGTCCCTAATATGATTCTTAAACATATAGAGGAGAGATAAAGAGGATGTTGTTGAGAGGAATGAGATATAAAGGAGAAATTTTTTTAGACGAACATAGAGGACACTGCTAGAAATAGCCTAAACCTTTTCCCATCCTTCCCATAGAAATCACCTATGTTTCTTGTCGATGGCTCCAATAACATATTTGGAAAGATCCACTACAATAAGTAGATAAATCACGATGGCTGTTAGGAGGCTAAAACCAAGTGACCTACTCTGTTCATAAGAGAAGCTTTCCAACCTGGTAGATGGCTCACAACCTTTATAATAAAGGGATGGAACACCTCCTTAGTTGGTTTTCTCAAGGTCAACAACAACTTCAAATAGATACATGGGAAATCTTTGATTGTACATGCCAAAATATCAGAGGTGTGTTGCAAGTCTTCATATGAGTAATGAATTGGGGAAGAAGAGTTTTTTTTAAAAAAAATGGTATGAAGTCTCAAAACTTGACTGAACAGATCCAACACCTTCCTCATGATTGTTGGTCCATGGAAAAAATAATTACATCATCCGCATAGAAAGAAACTAGGTGACTGGCCTGCTAGACTGTCAAAGGTTACAAGAGATTCTCACTAGTGGCAAATTTAATCAGAGTTTAAGACATTCACTAAGATAAAGAAAATGGGGAAATAGGCTCCCGATGCCTAAGGCCCTTTTGATGGAAAAAACCAGCACCTGGCTCTCTAAATATTGCAATCAGGCATAAAAGATTATACCAACGCTATCCAGAACCAAGGTGTTGCAAAGCCTCGAGAAGAAAAGTCCATGAAACTAAAGCGAAAACTTTAGAGATGTTTAGGTTGAGAACGATATGAGCCTCTTTTCTATGTAAAGCCTTCACCATTTGCTAGGCAAACAAGAATGGATGTTGTGGGCTTCTAGGCCCCTAATTAGTGTTTTGGTAATTAATGACAAACATGTGTGAACTAACGATTTCTTTGAGAAAATAAAAATGTAGGTGGGTTCACAAAAATATGAGCTACAATAAAGTCTTGAATGACTTTGGAGAAATTGTTGGATAGCTCAAGGAGAAGGTATATGTTAGGATTTTTGTTTTGCCTGTGAAGAGGAGATTAGATAAGTAAATTGACTGAATTAGTAGGGTAGATATTCGTACTGTCAAGATGTGTCAATGATGTTTTCTTGGCAGAATTTAGTGCCTCGTAGCTTATATAGTTGGTGCATTTGCATGAGGGCAAATAATGCTTCCGGTTGCGAAAAAAAAAACTTATTCAAAAGCGAATTTTAAATGTTGGGTTGAATTGAGGTATTGTGGACTGTTCGGGCCAGAATGGTAGACCATCATCCGGTCTAATTAGTGTGGTGCGCAGAAACTTAGAGTTTCTATGTTGAGAAATATTTTTGTACTGTGGACCGTCCGGGTCTTCGGGCGGACCGTCCGCAGTAGTGACATGTTTTCCACCAAAATCAGCTAAGTGAAAGGGAAATAGGGTTACACCTTTTCCTAAATGATTTTGGTGGTTGAATTGCCTAACATAAATAATTGGACTAACTAGTTTGCTCTAGATTATAAGTTTTACAGGTGCCAAAGGTTCAATACAAACCAATAAAAACTCCAAGAAAGGGTTCAAATAAAAGGAGCAAAAGACAACTGAAAGGCAGCCCTAGTCTAGCGCACCGGACAGTGTCCGGTGCACCAGGGAGCTCAACTCTGAACTTGCCATCTTCAGGAATTCGAGGAGGCCGCTCCGCTATAATTCACCGGACTGTGGTGTAGCACCGGACTGTCTGGTGTGCCAAGCGGAGCAACGGCTACTCGCGCCAATGGTCGTCTACAACGGCTACAGTGAACAGTGAACAGCGCCGACTGCGCGCGCAGAGTCAGAGCAGGCGCCAGAAGGCGCACCGGACAGTGAACAGTGACTGTCCGGTGGCCCCACTTGTCAGAGCTCCAACGGTCGGAACCCAACGACCTGGTGACGTGGCTGGCGCACCGGACTGTCCGGTGCGCCATACGACAGAAGCCCTCACCAACGGCCATTTTGGTGGTTGGGGCTATAAATACCCCCCAACCACCACACTTCAAGGAATCCAAGTTTTCAACCATCAAACCTTATACAAGAACTCTAGACTTCACTCCAAGACACAAACAAAGAGATCAAATCCTCTCCTAGGTCCAGAATCACTCCAAACAAATTAGTGACTAGAGAGAGAGACTTTTGTGTTCTTTTGAGCTCTTGCGCTTGGATCGCTTTTCTTCTTCCTTTATTCTTGTTTCCAACTCACTTGTAATCAAAGCAAGAGACACCAAGTTGTGGTGGTCCTTGTAGTGGACTAAGTGTCCCATTTGATTGAAGAGAAAGGCTCACTCGGTCTAAGTGACCGTTTGAGAGAGGGAAAGGGTTGAAATAGACCCGGTCTTTGTGACCACCTCAACGGGAGTAGGTTTGCAAGAACGGAACCTCGGTAAAACAAATCACCATGTCATCCGCGCTTATTCGCTTGTGATTTGTTTTTGCCCTCTTTTTCGGACTCGTTTATATTTCTAACGCTAATCCTGGCTTGTAGTTGTGCTTTAACTTTATAAATTTCATATTTGCCTATTCACCCCCCCTCTAGGCGACTTTCAGCAAGCCCCTGGTAGATTTTATATGTCTACTGTGGACTATCTAGCCTCAGTACATTTCTTGAAATATGGCAGGGACTATGTGGTGGTGTGACCCTTACTTGCATACAATCCATGTATAAGTCACGGACAGTCCATGTCTAGGTGGCGGGCCATCCATGCTTAGGTGTTGGACCAACCATAGGTTCAAAGAATGTGGGTTGATAGTTTGAGTAATGTTCTGGTGAGGACCCTGTTCGTGAACTACGGACCGTCCAGCCTAGGTGCATAGACCATATGTGGTAGTAACTTTGAATCGTAGCCAAGTTTAAAGAGTTAATGTGTGCCTTATTTCATGTATTGTAGCCCATTCAAGCCTTGAAGGGTGAATTGTCCACGAGTCGCTTTTCTGACAACTCTGACAGTGCATTTAATGCAAAACTATTCGTTAGTTTTCAAGTATGGACCGTCTGGGCTTTGAACTGCGGACCATCCGCGAATGCGCACAATTCGGGGAATGTCCTTTAACGGCTAGTGTGTGAGAAAGGGGGTATAAATATGAAGTGTCTAAGGCTTGGGCACCTCTCTTGGCCATTTCGATGACTTATTCACTACACGATGGTTGATCTTTAGCGACCCTTATTAGGTACCAACTATTGGTTGCTAAAGGTTAGGGACCGACAGTCAGTTGCTAAATCCTTTTGTAGCAACGGTCGGTTGGTCGCTAAAAGTCTAGAAATTTAACAATTTATGGTTGGTCGCTATAGATATCGTTGGGGACTAGCGGTGGGTCGCTATAGAGCAAGGATCACTATCAAATCTTATAGCTTGAACGTACATGTAGATGTTAGTGACTAAAAATTAATTAAAACAAGTAAACATTGATCGCTAAATTGTAGTAAAGAAAAAAAGAATTGTAGAAAAGAAAAAAGAATTATGGAAAATAAAACGAATTGTAAAAAAAGATTTTTAAGGTTTTGAACCTTGAATCTATTGACTCAAACTTGAATGACATAACCAACTGGACTACCCTTGGTTTTGTTGTCTATTGTGCTAGTTTTTTTTCTTATTTACTTACATATGCCCCACGTTCTATTCCAGTACGCCGAGAACAGGATAAGAAAAACCGTATCCACGTTCTATTCCACATCTCAATCCAGTACCCATCTCAAAGTCTATTTACCAAAAAAAACCTAATTTCACCACACACACAGCCGCCACACACAACCGAGCTCCACACCGCGTGCCGCCACTCGCACTGCACACCGCCACCGCGCCCCCCACACCATTGCTCGCTCGGTCGCGCCGCCCCCACCCCGCTCGCTTGGTCGCGCCGCCCCCCCACCCCGTCGCTCACTCAGCGCGCCGCCACCTCTCCGTAGCGCAGCCGCGACCAAGCTTCCGCCGAAACCCTAGCCCGCTCCCTCACTTGAGCCCTCTTCTGACCCGCCCCACAGCAACTCTTCCGAGTCCCACCACAACAGCGATGGCTTCGACTCGGGCGCCGGAGACTCATTCCGCCATCGCACCCACTACGACTCCGTAGCCAACAACTCTAGCGGCGAGGGCAGGACTGGGGGACGGAAGCGCAACACGCGGTGTGCTAAGGACGAGTGACGTCTGACTATCATGCTCTAAGACTTCATGAAGAACTTCACCGCCGAGATGGACCCCTAGGTGCATGCCCTAAACACGTGCCTCCTCAAGATCTCGTGTTTACTACAGTTGGGCCTCCCGCTCGATGATTTCCCCAAGGGCGCGCACTCACCCTCCCCTGAGCTTGGTTCATATTGAGTGCAGGATTAATAGATCCTCACATTTGCTCTATTTTTCTTGTCATCACATTTGCAGCGAGTGTCTATGCGTTTGGTGTTATGCTGTGAAATTATGGCTTACTAATTTTGTAATAATTCTCATTTGATATGACTGTGAATGTTCAAATGCAGCACAGATATATAGAAAAGTATCTGATGTTAGTTTACTTGTCCATCCAATTACTTTTAGCTATTTCTTTCAGAGTGAAAATTCCATATGGATCTTGGCTAAACATGAAGCCATACTTTGTACCTGTACTGGAAGCATGGTTGTGCCTAGAAATTACATAAGTAGCCGCTAGCATGATTCATTTTAAGTGTCATGATGTGTTGAACATTGATGAATAAGGCCTAAGCCATAGGCAGTGTCACATGTATCTGTATGGTTGTCTTGTCTTAAACTATATGCCTGTGCTTTAGTATTTTTGTTCATAGAAATTACATAAGAACCACTGTCATTTGTCTTATATTATATGTATTATCTTATACTTATATTATTCATGCTCTGCATGTCCTAGGAAATGTATTCTTCCTTGAATCGATGTTCTTAGTTCAATGAAGTCATATTTTTCAGTTTCATAATCTCTTTATTTGTGGTATATATGGCAGGGTGAAAAGCCAGGTTCACTGGCTAAGATTGGTGATCCTGAAGTAAAATTATTTATAGAGAAATGCATTGCTAAAGTCACTGAAAGACTTTCGACAAATGAACTCTTAATGGATCCTTTTCTCCTAGATGTTAGTGATGAAAAAATATTCTATCCAGTGCATCTGAATATTAATACAACAGGTACGTGACTGAATTAGAGATATCTCATGTTATAGATGTAGTTGCAGTAAACTTTCTCGTTCCCACATAACTTTACTTTAGAATAAACATGGCAGATACTGGTAGTCCAAAACCAAGCTCTAGTTTCAGATATGACGGAGTAGCATCATCTGTCGGTCGCCATGATCGCTCAGGTACAGTCGTGAAAAGGTGTAACGAACATGGTACCGATTTAATGTTCACTGGTACGCGGCTTCTCTCCTTTTGATATGTCAACCTTATTGTGAAATGCAGGTAGCATGTCAGATTCACATCCTTCTGATAACTATGTACGAGACACTGTGGATCCACATGCTGCAATTGGTCGAAGGATCACAGTCTGACACTTATTCTCTATCCATTTCTTTGTACCAATGCATATGTCATGCCCAAAACATCCACTTCCCCTTTGATATTGAAGCGAACACTTCAATCAGTGTTGCAACTGAGATGGTTGTGCAGCTCGATCTCATAGATCAAGATGTAACGGCGATTGCAGAAATGATAGATGCTGAAATACGTTCGCATATTCCTGATTGGGCAGCAGAGGAGTCAATTGACAACCAAGAGGATGAAGCTGCTCACTCTAAGACCCATAGTTCAGAAGGTGATGAAGGAACTTCTGAACTGCGTGATGAGATCGGTTGCCGCTACACCCACATCGGCAATTGTACAAGCTGCTCACTCTTATCTTGTTTATGTTTAGATTTATATGAGCCATCAACTTATTGATGATTAACCTTGATTTGCAAATATAGCAACAATATACTAATTTGATGTACTTTTTTCTAGGGTGTTCTCGACAAAGAAAGCTTGTACCTTAAAACAGGAGGATACAAGAAGCTGGAGTGGTTGTCTGAAGGCTTTTGAACTGCTTGAAGCATTAGTGTAGCTTTGGTGCTTTTGTGACTGATCAACTCTGGAGCAGCTAGAGTGATGTAGTTGTAGGCTTTTGAACAATAGCTGGAGTGATATGAAACATTAGTGATGTAGTTGTGGGCTTTTCAACTGCTTCAAGCTGGAGTGATGTCACTGTGGTGCTTTTGTGATTGATCATCTCTGGATCATTGTGAATGATCTAGCTAGCTACCTGTAAATGATCTAGTTGTGAATGATATTATAATTGTGATGCTTTTGTGAATATATAATTGTGGTGCTTTTGTGTTTATGTGATGGATCTATGACTGTGGTATACTGATTAACTGTGTATGTCTTTATGATTTGTGGTGCTTAATTAAATGTATATTATTATTAATAACAACTGTAAAAAGGGAGACTTTCTGTTGGTTGCTAAATGTATAGTATGACGACTTACGGTTGGTTGTTAAATCTATAGTACAGCAACCCACGGTTGGTCGCTAAATATACAATATTAGCAACGGACGGTTGGTCGCTAAAAAGATGTCGGTCGCTAAAGCCTTTAGCGACGGCACTTACAGCGACCATCCTTATCGGTCGCTAAAAGTTTTTAGCGACCAACCGTAGGTCGCTGAAGGTCGTTTTAGCAACCAACTGTAGGTCGCGGTAAGTGAACCGTCATGTAGTGATTGAGCAAACACAAGTCTTCCTTTCTCTCCTGCTCGCACACATTACTTGGGATTGCATTCTAGTGAGTTGGAGAGCCATCTAATGCATTGCATCAATTTGATGATCTTTGAGGCACTAGAAGTTCATCAAGCAAGGGTCATTAACTTGTTATTCTTGGAGGTTGCCCTCCTAAATGGCTTGGTGGAGGTTCCCCGTCGAGCTATTCAAAGAAGATTGTGAAGGGGTCACGACGGTTGTTGTGAGAGCCTTTGAGCTTGCCTCACCAGAGTGGTGAAAGCAACTCTAGTTAAATTGAGGTTCGAGATATTCATTGACTATGTGGCAAAGTCAAGCGAAGACTTGATAAAGGAGTAGTTGAGTGCTTTGAATCTACCTCAACATAGATTAGGGGTGACCAACAAGCAATGGTGGATCTAGGATTTTAGCTAAGGGTATGTCGTCCAAATATATTCATATACAATGTCATACTGATAATTGAAATATAGGCATAAAAGAATATCAAAGACTTATAATGCTATTTTTAACTATTTTATTCAAAATTTTTAAGGGACATGAATGTCATGATTATATCATCTTTACCAACTTAAAAAATATCCTGCTCAATCAAAGTAGCTCAATCGAAGTGACTAGACAGTCTATCACCCATCTTATTTTTAGCTTTGATTTTATGGTGTTAGCACTTACCAAATGAACAATTAAAGTAAGCATATTTTTTTAATAAAAAACAAAGAGCAAAGGTTAATTCTCACCTTAATTCTGGTCACAAATTCACGTAGACATGGTCATGTTGTAAGCCTCCGCTAGTCCGACACTGCTACTGGTGTGGCCAGTCTGATCGAGTGGTGGTTTGGGGCTCTAAATGCAGTGTTGGTAGGCAACTATCACTATCGGAATCTGGCTCTTTGCCGAGTGCTTTTTCTCGGGCACTCGGCAAAGAAGTCTTTGTCGAGTGCCGCACACGGCAAAGTCCTGCTCTCGGTAACAACCACATTTACCGAGAGCAGAACTCTTGGCACATGAAGACACTCGGCAAAGACCTCTTTACCGAGTGCCAAACACTCGGCGAAGGTCGACACTCGACAAAGGGCCATCAACAGCCATCTATAGCAGATGGTCATTATCTTTGCCGAGAGTCGGGATTTGGCACTCGGCAAAGCAGCTACTTTGACGAGTTCCTCAAGCCCGACACTCGGCAAGCCATAATTTGCCGAGTGTCCTAGGATGGCACTCGACAAAGTATATATATTTTTTTCTTTTTTCAACCAAACTTTTTGTGGCATGTTCCTACACTATGTAGACTTACATGTTCCATTTTGGCACGATTATAAAAGTGTTTGCTCTAACTATAAGATTTTATTCTTTTAATTGAATTTACTCAGATAATTCATATTTGGACTGCAAGTCACTCGAAAAATGGAAAACCGTGAATGCAAAAATGATATCCATGTTAGGTAACACAAGTTACGACCGATTTTAGGAGCAGACCAGAATTTTCGAGCACCATGCTCACTAAACATGACTGTGAAATTGTCATCAAGTTGTTTAAAAATTGTATAAAATACAAACAAAGTCAGAAAATCATGAAACTTGTCCACATGTCATGATATCATATGTAGAGGCTGTGATAAAAATTTGAGAATGTTTCGAGAAAGTTGTGATGCACTATGTGTAGAAACCTAGCCAGTCTACATTTAAACTCTATGATTTCATGTATAGCCACTTAGGATTCTACACATAGTGCATCACAACTTTCTCGAAACATTCTCAAATTTTTATCACAGCCTCTACATATGATATCATGACATGTGGACAAGTTTTATGATTTTCTGACTTTGTTTGTGTTTTATACAATTTTTAAACAACTTGATGGCAAGTTCACGGTCATGTTTAGTGAGCATGGTGCTCGAAAATTCCAGTCTGCTCTTGAAAATCAGTCGTAACTTGTGCTAAATAACATGAATATCATTTTTGCATGCACGATTTTCCATGTTTCGAGTCACTTGCAGTTCAAATCTGAATTTTCTGAGGAAATTCAACTAAACGGACAAAATCTAATAGTTATAGCAAACACTTTTATAATTGTGCCAAAATGAAACATTTAGGTTTACATAGTGTAGGAACAAACCACAAAAAATTTGGTTGGGAAAAGAAAAAAAAATAAAAATATACATTATCGAGTGTACAAGGATGGAACTCAACAAAGCAAGGTTTGTCGAGTGTCAGGCTTGGGACATTCGACAGAGGGTTTTTAAAAATATTAAAACAATCTTTGTCGAATGCTTGTCAGTGGGCACTCGGCAAAGAGTGCCAGATCGTAGACAGTCGACAAAGTATATTTTTAAATTAAAAAAAATCTTTGTCGCGTGCCAGATCACGGGCACTCGGCAAAGAACATTACATTAACAGGCCACGCGACCCTCTCCTTCTCCTCTCACTCTCACTAGCACCGTCGTCGACGTCGTTTCTCTCCCCGCCAAGCCACCCCACCACCGAGCGCTACCCTTCTCGCCCCGCCACCCCGTCGCCCTTCCGCCCCATCGCCTAGGCTCCGAGGGAGCTCACCCCCGGCGGCGCGTCGTCCCGCCACCGAGGGAAGTGCCGCCCCCGACGGCGTGTCGCCCCGCCGCCGCCGCCGCCCTACCACTCCACCGCGCCCATCCCTCTACACCATCGTCCAGCTCCGACATGTATTTTTTTCAATTTTGATTTTTAGTTACTTTATAGGTATAAATGATGTATATTATATACCTTTATGATAAATGAAACAACAAAAATGGATTAATGTCCCCCTGCTAGGATATAATCTATCGGAAATGAGAATTGATGTTTCTCGTTATATGTCTTACTAAGTGCATCAAATGATCCAATGGAATAAATGAACACGCTTGTTTTATTTGCACAAAGAACATGCTTAATTTGTCCATTAAAGATAGAGAGGACCTGCCACAAAATATTTTGTGGCAATTATTTAAAAGTGAAAGATTTAGTAGCGGAGGGGGAGTAGATTGAATTGATGCCCTAAAGAGGAAACCATATTTTTCAAGATATTATTGTTATTCTCTAGAATCATTTATTTAGAAGACATATTGTTGTTTTTCAAGATATAATTTTCGGCCATCGTGCCATTGATATATGTGTGAATGTCAGCCATCGTGATGTTACTTTTATTTGCAGGTTTTAGAAACCTCCCCATGCAGGGGAGGTTCTGCCTAAATTTTTATATTAAACTATACTCGGTTATATATGTTACAGGATGGAGGACCGTGAGTGGATGTACAGGGGCCGTGTAGGAAGGAACAATATTACCTCTGAATGGATTAGAAAGACCGATGCTTTTGTGGAACAGGCATTTGGCGAAGCCGCTAAAGGAGCAAGTCTAGTCCCATGCCCGTGCAGCAAATGTGCCAACCGGAAAAAAAAATCAAAAAAGGCCTTGGTAGAACATATTTGGAAGAATGGATTTACGCCGGACTATACTCGGTGGATCTTCCAAGGTGAAGCGCATCGTACGAGAGAGGAAGTGGTGAGACAACACATTGAGTATTATGATGTTGATGTCGAGGTAACGGATATGTTGAACGACTATCACAAGGCACAATTTGTCGGAGGATGTATGGAGGACGAGACAGAGCCGACCGCAAAGACGTTCTACGACATGTTTGATGCGGCACAGAAGCCCCTTCACGGCCAGACAAAGGTTTCTCAATTGGATGCCATTGGGCGCATAATGGCGTTCAAGTCGCAATACAGCATGAGTCGAGACACATTAAATGGCTTGTTGACAGTTATTGGCAGCCTGCTTCCGGAGGATCACGTTCTGTCAAAAAGCATGTACGAGGCACAGAAACTCCTTCGTGCACTCAAGATGATGTATGAGCAGATACATGCTTGTCCAAAGGGCTGCGTGCTATTTAGGAAAGAATACGCGGAGGCAAAGTACTGTCTGAAGTGTAAATCATTTAGGTTCATGGAGGTAGACTCTGGTGATGGACAGAAGAGGTAGCTCGACATTCCCATGACAAACCTACATTCGTACACCAATTTCCGTTCATACCGAGGATCCAGCATCTATACATGCCCGAGGAATCCGCTAAATAGATGACATGTTATAAAAATGGCAAACGATACAATCCAGACAAGATGGTGCACGCATCCGATGGTGAAGCATGGAAACACTTTGATGCCATTCACCGTGAGAAAGTCAAAGAGGCTCGTAATGTACGTGTTGCGCTAGCCACAGATGGGTTCAATCCCTATGGAATGAGCGCTGCACCGTACACATGTTGGCCTATTTTTGTTATCCCAATCAATCTCCCCCCGGTGTATGCTTTCAAAGGCAGAACATATTCGTGTCGTTGATAATTTCCGGACACCTAGGGAATAAAATGGGCGTGTACATGGAGCCTTTGATTGATGAATTGGTACGTGGTTGGGAGGAAGGGGTATGGAGTATGACCCATCTACGAAGACAAACTTCAAAATGCATGTTTGGTACCAGTACTCCTTGCATGACATACCGGCGTATGGGCTATTATGCGCCTGGTGTGTTCACGGTAAGTTCTCATGCCTACTTTGCAAGGAAGCTATTAGGTTCATTTGGTTGAAGAAGGGTGGAAAATATTTGTTGTTCGATAAACATCGATAATTTCTCCCTCCTGACCATCCATTCTGCCTAGATATCAAAAACTTTATGAAATGTGTCGTAGTGACAGACCGCCCACCTGCAACAATGACTGGTGCCGAAATTCGTCAAGAGATAGATGGACTCGTGGCCAATTCAGAACGTGGTTTTGTGGGATATGGTGAGCAGGATATGTGGACACATAAGTCAGGATTGACTCGGCTCCCCTATTATGACGACATGCTCCTTCCACACAACATTGACGTGATGCACACTGAAAAGAATGTTGCCGATGCACTTAAGGCAACAATTATGGACATTCCTGATAATCCAAAGGATAACGTAAAGGCAAGAGTGGATCTGGCAGCGTTATATGATAGACCAAACCAAGAGATGAAGTCGCCTAGTGGTGAAAAGACATGGAGACGACCTAAGGCCGATTTCATCCTAAGCAGGGCCCAGAGGAAGGAAGTACTTCAGTGGGTCAATATGTTGATGTTCTAATGATGGGTATGCAACTAACCTGAGTAGGGGGTGAACTTATCTACTCTGCGAGTCTTAGGGATGAAGAGTCATGACTTCCACATATGGATTGAACATATTCTTCCTGCGATGGTTCGAGGATATGTCCCTGAGCATGTCTGGCTAACGCTTACAGAGTTGAGCTATTTCTTCCGCCAGCTTTGTGCTAAAGAGTTATCTCGGATCGTGATTGCAGACTTAGAAAGATTGACACCTGTGTTACTATGTAAGCTTGAGAAGATATTTCCACCCGGCTTCTTCAATCCAATGCAGCATTTGATTCTTCATCTCCCCTATGAGACACGAATGGGGGGCGTGCAGGGACGTTGGTGCTATCCAATCGAGAGATGTCTAAAGACTATTCGAAAGAAATATAGAAATAAATGCAAAATCGAGGCTTCCATTTCAGAGGCATACATTCTAGAGGAGGTGTCAAACTTCACAACAACTTACTATGGTGACAAACTATCGAGCGTGCATAATCCACCCCCTCGTTACAATGATGGCGGCAATGAATCGAACCTCAGCATATTTCGAGGCCAACTCAGAAGCGCAAGTGGTTCGACCACCAAGACCATGACATATGAAGAGTGACACCATATCATGATATATGTATTGACCAACCATGAAGAGGTGACGCCATACATGGAACAATTTCTTCATGAACTCTATTCGATCAAGGGACCCGACTCCATAGGAATATGATACCCTTCTTAGAAAGGGTGCAGGAAATGGATTGCCCGATTTCATTTCCTGGTTCAAACATAAGGTATGTGCTTCGTTTGTCAAAGAGATCCGTATATGAACTCAATTTAGCGCCTTTTAACTTGTGAATACTTGCAGGGCCAAAGAGATCTGTCTATGAGGACTGAGTTGAGACAAGTATCCAACGGCTTTGCTTATAGTGTCAAGAAATATTCTGGGTATGACGTCAATGGATACCGTTTTCACACAACAAGCTACGACCAAAGTCAGCCTAATCGAAAAACGTGTTCTTGACTCTTTACGCCCGGCCATGATGAGGTCGATTATTTTGGACGAATCGAAGAAATATATGAACTGAATTTTCATGGTTCCAAATCTCTTACTCCAGTGATATTCAAATTTCATTGGTTTGACCCTTAGGTGACGAGACAGACACATTCTAATCTTGGGATAGTCAAAATTCGACAAGATTCCACCTTACCAGGAGACGATGTCTATATCGTGGCCCAACAAGCCACACAAGTGTATTATCTCCCATATGCGTGTCAAACGAAAGAACATCTTAAGGGTTGGGATGTTGTGTATAAGGTATCACCGCTCGGTAAATTACCTGTTCCAAACGATGAATATTATAACTTAGACCCAGACACATATGACAGAGAGTTCTTCCAAGAAGATGGGCTAGAAGGGTGATTTGAGATAGACTTAACCGAAGCTATCGAAATGGAAGTAGATATTGAAATGGTTGTTGATGAGGAGGATGATGAGGTGCAAAATGAGGATGACTTAGTAATACTTGAAGGCAATTGAATTAATGACGAACTTGCGCCTTCAGATGGTGTTGACTATGAAATGGTTGATAGTGATGATGAGAGTTATGATCCGGCTAACTCCGACATATGAAGATTATTTTTAATCGATGTAATGCTATATTTTTTATTTTGCACCTGTTTCTAAATACATCTTTCTTATATGTGCTTATTTTTTACTCTAAATTGCATGTTGTTGGACAAATATGGTGGGCGGTGTGATGAGGACGAGGAGGGGGAGGAGGAGCACCCGCAGGACGACGGAGGAGGCAAAGCAGGACGACGACATCCAGCAGCAGGTGGATTAGCAGGCCGCTATCGATGCGGCATAGCAGGACGACAACGACGCCTCAGGTTTGTGGAACGTCTAACTACGAGGTCCCGCGAGTCTCCCTCAGCGTCCCATACTTCGAGACAGGCGGCCACTGATTCGACCGGATGGGGAGAGGCATGTAACTTTATGTTCTCCGTACTTATTCATATTATGTGTTCAAATTCATAATATAAACTAATACATTTTATTTATCACTTGGATATGTCTTGGAAGGTTGTAGAGAATGCAGGGGGGTCACGGCCGCAACCCCAATGGCATCCTCGGCCTTCTGTGCAGGGAACACTTCCCTGGACTGGTTTAAAAGAATATTCGGCTAACATTTTATCAGCAAAGGGTTCTTTGTCGAGTACTTTTTTCGGGCATTGTTGAAAAACGCTCGGCAAACAAAAGCACTCGGTAGATTAAAAATTTCAAAAAACCCAAAAAAACAGCAAAACCTTTTTAAAATTAGGAGAACAACTCCCCAACCACTGCATTGACCTACACATCGCTCTATCATTTTCATGATTTTTTGAATCAAATTTGTCAGTTTCTCTAGCAGCCCTACCTCAAATCCTCTTCCGTGGAAAACTAGTTCGTTCATCTGATGACACCCAATGAGTAACTACTAATGTTATGAATAAAAGGCCGGTCACAGATTGATCCGATACGCCAGACCTGCTTCTGTTGTTTGACTTCCTGACTTCCCCCTTTGGCATTTTTGGCCCATTGTTGTATTCGACTCAACAATTGATACATATTTGTTCTCTTCTTAACAAAAAATGGAACTTCCGGACTTTGGCTTGGTGAGTCGTACGAGATCGTGTTTACATAATTTTTGGGTGTGTCAATTCTCTATTCATGTATACATGTTTTGTGAATTTACATGTTTCGTGAATGGTGAGATTCGAACTCACAACCTCTCTCTCGCGCATAACCTCCTCTACCACTAACTACTACATAAATTGAGTCTATATTACGTTTTCATTCATCATGTATTATAACAAGCCGAGAGTAATTTAATTATTTGAGGCACTGAATGAATTCAATTGATAATGTTGCCAGCTATAAAGTTGCATAACTTTACAAGATCTACAACTTCTATTTTGATACTTTCTACATCCGAGGCCGTTTACAAAATTTGAATATCAAATTTAAAAACTTCACACAAATTTTCTATGATAAGATGATTTCAAATAAAAATCTGCCAATTACAAAGTTTCATTACATTTCAAGACCTACAACTTTTATTTTGGTTGTTTTTCCATCCGAGGTTGTTTGAAAATTTTAAATTTTAAAATTCAAATATAATTTTGCATGACAAGATGATTTCAAACCAAAACATTGTCAGCTACAAAGTTCCATAACTTTTCAAGACCTATAACTTTCATATTGGTGGTTTTTCCATTTGAGGACATTTTCAAAATTCAAAATTCAAATTTTTTAAAATCAGACGTAGTTTTCGTTGAAAAGATGACTTCAAATGAAAAGGTTGCCAACCATAAAATTCTATAACTTCTCAAGATCTACAAAGTTTATTTTGGTTATTTGGTCATTTGTTTTTCCCACATGATGGTTCTAACATTATTCACAAATCTTGTATATCTCTCTTATAGTTTCATAAACTATGAGAGCGATATAGGTCACTACACGATGGTTGAGTTTTAGCGACCCTTATTATGTACCAATTGTTGGTTGCTAAAAGCTATAGACTGGTGGTTGGTCGCTAAATACGTTTGTAGCCATGGTCTGTTGGTCACTAAAAGTATAGAAATTTAACAACTTATGGTGTGTCGCTATAGATGTCGTTTTTGTGGTGATGATTGACTTACACTTCACAAAAAAAAATAGATGGTAAAAGATTGTTATTAAAAAATATAGAAAAGTAAAAAAATTAAAATAACTAATAATTAATTGAAAATAAAACATTGATGGGCTAAATTGTAGAAAAGAACAGAAAAGAAGAATTGTAGATTAGAAATCTCGTGGACTTATATGTTAGTGACTTAACCAACTATTGTGATTGTTTTTTTATCTCTGATTTTATATTAAAGCCGGCAAGGTTTTGATTTTTGAAGCTTTCTTCGTGTTTTCCGGTTTTATGAGCAAATTTACTTTTATTTTGTTATATAAAGAAATGATCAAAATATAAATTGTACATCTTGATGAGTTATACAAATTTGTAATTGAAAACTTTTTCATTTGAATTAATTTACTGCTTCAAATATGATTTTAAATTATCTTTACTTAGTGTTGAAAAAATACTCGTCAAAGAAGCTATTTGCCTAGTGTTCTAAAAATAACACTCGGCAAAAAAGTTTTTGCCGAGTGTTAAAAACACCCGACAAAAACAACTCTTTGTCGAGTGTCAAAAATAAAACACTCGGCAATGTGTTTTTTGCCAAGTATTTTTTTACTAAGTGTTTTTTGCTTGGCACTCGGCAAAAAGCCGAATTTCGGTAGCGAATCTGGACGGCATGCAAATGTAATGAGTAAAATACTAATTGGACATGAGTTAGCCTAATGTTAATTAGCTGTCCTATTAGTGTATCTATTGGTATTATGACAGATACGTTGCTAGGATTGCTAGATTATGTCTGGTTGTATATTATGTACTCCCTCCATGTCAAAAGATAGTTGTCTTAGAAACAAATTTGGACAAATATTTTTCCAGGTTCAATCATAAAACAGTAGTCTTATTGGACAGACTGAGTATATCAGTTTCTTCACGGTACGATATGTTTCTCCTATCTATCGACGGTCTTTATTTCAGGAATATCATCAACAACTCCTGTCGCTTATCCTTTCTTGTGGTAATTCCTATCGGTTTATCTGGCAACAATTGACTGATCATAACTCATACCCCAACTACCGGGAACTGTTTTGGCAGGAATTATTTCGTGTCGGCTGGCTGTGGTGAAAAATCCACCTTTTTCTGACGAGCTGGTTCGATCGGCCTATTCCTTTCCTGACGGTAACCCACAGGAATCGCACTCATGTTAGTTTTTAGGGTTTGCAGTCGGTTTTTAGCGGTCATAATGTAAGTGTTTTTTTTTAATTCTATCTCTTGATCCAAAGTTAATATTGGTACAATAAATTAGAAAAAAATGAATGCTAGCTTTAAATAAATTACCCACTTGTCTCGTTGCGGAAAAAAAGGAAGCATGTTCGTTTGTTTTTAATCTATTCGTACCGACTTATATTGTTTCTACACTGTTTTCTCTCTATAGATTACAGTTATAACAATCCAAACAGCTGGCTTTAACATGATGCCAACAGTTGCCTCTACATGAATTTAAAAAAATGCACAATGGAGTATTGTGATGGTCAGCCTGCAAGACGGGGTCGCATGCATGTCCCACTACACGGCTGCACCAGCAGCCAAGTTTATAATAGTTGTCTTATATGTCATCATCTAATCGGCAAGCTTCCCCCTGGCTCAACATGATAATGGCAACATCATAATGGAAAGGTACTTGTTATCTTCTTTTTAGTTGATTGATTGATCTCTTTTTGGCATACACGTACAAGTTGCATATACTCCGGTAGACCACTAAACAGCTGGTTCTTCATTAGTTGAGCAGGACATTTTGTACTGTATATATTGACTCGATGTAACCGAACACAAAATTAAACACCGTAACCAAATGAATAGAAAATGAAATTCTAATGTTGCCTACAGCTGCTCAGCAGATCATGTATATGATCGCGCAAAATACTATTTTGTATTATAGACTTAAGTGAAGTTTAAAATATAAGGTAGGATAAGATGTTTATAGAAGTCTGCTGGAGATAGTCTTATATAATTAATTTATTTTGGACTAAGTATTAATTCAAAATATGTTATGTTATATAATTTAGAGAGATTATAATCTCGAACAAACAGATTCTATGTAGGTGAATGCACTCTGAAAGTGTAGTTGTCATAGATTATAATCCCTGTTTGTTGTCGTTGCCGGCTGGTGTTCCTGACTGTCTCACAAGCCAACATAAGAAACGGTTGGTGCACACAGGCGCTAGCAGTGCCATAGCTACGATTTTAATGGTGATTGGTCTAGCTTAAATTTTTAACAATATATGTGCAACACATCGACATGTAAATAAAAATTTATCAAATATAATATGATCAAATAAAAAGGTCTTATAGTTATCTTACATCTTCAAAATAAAAAAAGTATAGAATTAGTGAGTAAAGCATGGAAAAATGGTTGACATTAAGCTGCCAAGGAATGATAGCAAGAGGTTGAGTGCTCATTATGCACCTGGATGCCCATGGATGTTATTTGCCACTATGGACAGCAGAGCAAAGTGCATCATGATGAAGACCTATGTGTCCACCCATAGATGTGGGGGAGAGTGGAATTTGAGGAGGTTACTACTAAATGGCTTCCTAAGAAGTACATAGACTCCTTCAGAAGTGGTGATAACATTTCTTTGACAAATTTTTCTAGGATTGTGCAAAGGCAATGGAATGTCACTCCACACATAAGCAAGTTGGCTAGGGCCAAACTATTAGCAATGAAAAAGATATATGGGCATGAGCGTGTAACACCATAATTTCTTAACTAACAAAAATTTTCAAGATTTAGTATAATTTGTTAAGATTTGAGTGGTTTAGAATAATGAATTATGGTTTTTAAGCATTTTCCTTTATTACCAATCAATTAAAACAAATCATAAGGATGAACTGAGGATGTTGCATTCATTTTGTTGCATAGTGTTTCTAACGTTCAAAACATGTTTGAATCATGTTAATATATATCGTAGAACTCTCCAGTAACTTTATTTCGATTATTTTCCTATTTTCGAAAAACAAAATATATTTACTTGACACACTTTAATATTTTTTGAGTTCATTGGGTGCCAAAATATTTCTAGAAATTTTAGAGCCATTTGAACATTTTTCGACATTAAAAATGAATTTATGTATATATATATATATATATATATATATATATATATATATATATATATATATATATAGGGCAGGTATAACGGGAGCCCTGGGCTTCGGATATTAAAGGAAGCCCAGGTCGGTTCTCGAGGTCTGGCCGATGGAACAGGCGCGCCTGTGTTTTAACGTGGGGCTGAGAGGAGGCATGCAGGACAGACGGCGCCGTGACGCGGTTGTTTGAATGGTAAGGAAATTGCGCGGAATTAAAGGGAATATATGCCACATGCAAACGTGATTACTGGGATACGTGGGCGCGTAAATTATGGATCTTGCATGGTAAGTAATGTGCGGAAAGTAAAAAAACATGAAGCATAAGATGTTGAAAGATATGGCATAAAACCGAAGCGGCATAATAGATGCATAAACATTATATACCGATTGGCGTAAAACGTTGTGTCATTGTGCGTAAATTTTATATTATGAATTTTAGTTTGACAAAGACGTCGCCATAATTGTCGGTGTTTCGAGACCGGGGGGTCCCTGGGCTGACGAGTGAATGTCGCCGCGTGCCCCAGCCCAGATGGGTCGAGTGCGAGGGCGAGCGCGAAGGGGGGAAGAGCGAGGCGGCCGGAGACCGGCATGAGAGAGGTGGGAATCCCGCGGCCTTCGTGTTCGTCCCGCGCCCAGGTCGGGTGCGCTTGCAGTAGGGGGTTACAAGCGTCCACGCGGGAGAGGGAGCGAGCGGCCCCAAGCGAGCGCCTATTCTCGTCCTCGTCCCCGCGCGGCCAACCCTCTCTAAGAGGGCCCTGGTCCTTCCTTTTATAGGCGTAAGGAGAGGATCCAGGTGTACAATGGGGGTGTAGCAGAGTGCTACGTGTCTAGCGGGGGAGAGTTAGCGCCCTAAGTACATGCCGTCGTGGCAGCCGGAGAGATTTTGGCACCCAGCTGGTGTGATGTCGTGGCCGTCGGAGGAGCGATGGAGCCTGGCGGAGGGACAGCTGTCGGAGCGGTTGGGTCCTTGCTGACGTCTTCTTGCTTCCGTAAGGGGGCTGAGAGCCGCCGTCGTCACAGAGCATGCGGGGCGCCATCATTGCCTATCTGGCGGAGCTAGCCAGATGGGACGCCGGTCTGGTTCCCTGTGGCCCGAGTCAGCTCGGGGTAGGGTGATGATGGCGCCTCCTGTTGACGTGGCTGGCCTGCGCTCTAGGTTGGGCGATGCGGAGGCTCCTCCGAAGCCGAGGTCGAGTCTGTCTTCCGTGGCCGAGGCCGAGTCCGAGCCCCTGGGTCGGGCGAGGCGGAGGTCGTCGGCTGAGGCCATGGCGGAGTCCGAGCCCTGGGGTCGGGCGAAGCGGAGTTCGTCGTCTTCTGGGACTTAGCCCGAGTTCGAGCCCGGAATCGGGCAGAGCGGAGTTCGCCGTCTTTCGGGACTTAGCCCGAGTCCAAGCCCTGGGTCGGGCGGAGCGGAGTTCGCCGTCTTCCGGGACTTAGCCCGAGTCCGAGCCCTGGGTCGGGCGGAGCGGAGTTCGCCGTCTTCCGGGACTTAGCCCGAGTCCGAGCCCTGGGTCGGGCGGAGCGGAGTTCGCCGTTTTCTGGGGCTGAGCCCGAGTCCAAGCCTTGGGTCGGGCGAAGCGGAGCTTCCTATGGTGCCTCCGGCGGGGCCTGACTGCCTGTCAGCCTCACTCTGTCAAATGGCACCGCAGTCGGAGTGGCGCAGGCGGCGCTGTCCTTCTGTCAGGCCGGTCAGTGGAGCGGCGAAGTGACGGCGGTCACTTCGGCTCTGCCGGGGGGCGCGCGTCAGGATAAAGGTGTCAGGCCTCCTTTGCATTAAATGCTCCTGCGACTTGGTTGGTCGGTGTGGCGATTTAGTCAGGGTTGCTTCTTAGCGAAGGCAGGGCCTCGGGCGAGCCGGAAATATGTTCGCCGTTGGAGGGGGGCCTTGGGCGAGACGGAAATCCTCCGGGGTCAGCCGCCCTTGTCCGAGGCTAGGCTCGGGCGAGGCGTGATCGAGTCGCTCGAATGGACTGATTCCTGACTTAGTCGCACCCATCAGGCCTTTGCAGCTTTATGCTGATGGGGGTTACCAGCTGAGAATTAGGAGTCTTGAGGGTACCCCTAATTATGGTCCCCGACAGTAGCCCCCGAGCCTCGAAGGGAGTGTTAGCACTCGCTTGGAGGCTTTCGTCGCACTTTTTTGCAAGGGGACCAGCCTTTCTCGGTTGCGTTTTGTTCCGGTGGGTGCGCGCGAGCGCACCCGCCGGGTGTAGCCCCCGAGGCCTCGGAGGAGTGGTTTCACTCCTTCGAGGTCTTAATGCCTCGCGTAATGCTTCGGCTGGTCTGGTTGTTCCCTCATGCGAGCTAGCTGTAGCCCGGGTGTACGGTCGGGTCCCAAGTTCTCGGGCTGGTACATTAACGCTGTCAACGGTTCGGCCGGAGCCGAGTTTGCGAGAGCAGCCCCCGAGCCTCTGCACAGGGCGAGAGGGCGATCAGGGTTAGACTCGGCTTTTTTACATACGCCCCCGCGTCGCCTTTCCGCAAGGAGGAGGGGGGAAAGCGCCGTGTTGCCCTTGATGGGCGCCGAACATGGTGTCTCCGGTGAGCTGCAAGCGGGTAATCCGAGTGAACATCCGTGCCCCGTTCGTTAGGGGACGGCTAGGGGCCCAGAGGCACGCCCAAAAGTACCTGCGGGTGATCTGCCGGACCCAGTCCCCTGGCGACGGGGTCCGAGGGCTCGATGCCTCCCTCTGATGGGATTCCGTTACAAGATCGCTCCCGCTGGTCTCGGAAATGTCCTAGGGTACCTCGGGAGCGCAGCCCGAGCCTTGGTTATGTATCGAACGTACCCATGGTCATCCCTCGCTCGGCGTCTGAGGCGGCTGTGAACCCTTCGGGGGCCAGCCTTCGAACCCCTGATCAGTAATGGGCACGGAGCCCGAGTAGCCTGAGGCGGCCGTAGAACCCTTCGGGGGGCCGGTCTTCGAACCTCTGACCAGTAGTGGGTGTAGGGCCCACGCGATCTGAGGCGGCTGTCGAACCCTTCGGGGGGCCAGCCTTCGAACCTCTGATCAGTAGGGAGGCTCGGAGTCTGGTTCCTTCACGGGGAAGGACCCTTTTCGGGGTATCCCCCTTTCCCGGTCCCTGTTGCAAGAGAGAGAGAAAGAGGAAAAAAGGAAAAGGATACGAAATCGAACGACGCAGCGTACCTTTACTGGCGCGGTCATTATGGCGAAGGCGAAGCATCGCCCGCTCCTCCTGCCAGAGGCGCCGCCTGTCCCGCCGCGGAGTTAATGCGACGGGGCGAGTGGTTGGCGAGGCGATCGTTGCGCGTGCGCGAGTCGTCCGGGGAACGGCTGTTCGCTTTGCGTTTTTGAATCCCGCGTCCGGTTCGGGCGGAACGTTTGAACCGGTCTCGCCTTGGTCTTTATATACCCGGGAGAGGGTCTGGTGACGGTTCTTTGCTCCGCTTCCTGCCTCCTTCTTAGGTTTTCGTAACCCGAGAGACTTAGCCAGAGAAGAGGAAACCGCCCTTCCTGCCCCTTGTGCCGCCATCCCTTCCGCTTGGTGATGGCTGACCTGGTGACCATCATCTCGCCGCGCGATCCATGGCCTTTTTCCACGGTGACGGCGAGTGATCTGGAGGATCTGGTTGGCGAGGGTTTACTTCGCCCTCTCACCGATGAGCAGCGACCGGAATGGATTCCTCTTGTGGGCGGAGCCGCTCCGTCCCCACCGCCGGGGTACATCGTGAGCTTCGTCTCCTTCCACGAGCGGGGATTCGGTGTGCCGGCGGGCCGCTTTATGCGGGCGATCCTGCACCACTACGGGGTGGAGTTGCACAACCTCACCCCCAACTCCATCTCGCAGGCCGCCATCTTCGTAGCGGTGTGCGAGGGGTACTTGGGGATCGCCCCCCATTGGGATTTGTGGACCCATCTCTTTTTCGCGGAGCTTTTTGCCTCGCCGACGGGGGAGAGGAAAGTACGCGCAGCGGTGCAGGCCGGCGGGTGCACCCTCCTGCTGAGGCAGTCGCGGGCGTCGCTGTATATTCCTGCCATCCTCGCGTCCTCGAACAAGGGGTGGCAGCGCCGGTGGTTCTACCTCCGGAATGACGGCGAGTTGCTCCCGCCGTTTTCCCAGCGAGTAGTCACCACTGCCGCCGACGCTTGGCGCCACGGGACCCCGCACGAAAGATAGAAGAACCTCGAACCCCTTCTCCAGGCCTTGGAGGTGTTGCGGAAGGGGGGACTCACCGCTGCGGGAGTGATTGCCGCCATCCACCGTCGGAGGGTGCTTCCCTTGGCGGAGCGACGACTGTCGCTTTGGGAGATGACACCGGAGGCTGACTTGGAGGGCTCGCGGATGTCCTCTGATCCTCTTCCCTTCGACGCCCTCCACGGGCGGGTGTCCGTCGCGTTGGGGAAGCCGGACCCCACCGCCTATTCCCAGCTTTTGTTGCGCCCAGACCAAGGGTGCGTGACCCTGGTGAGTGTCCGCTTCTTCCTTCCTCTTGCATCGGGTTGCTCCTGGTTCTTACGGTTGGGTTTTTCCTCCTTCTTCAGGAGGTGGGGTGGCACAAGCCTTCCCTGCCACGGGTCCCGCAGGATGCGGTGGACCGAGCAGCGCGGCGGGTCGCCGCGGAGGAGAAGAAGAAGAAGAAAGACGCGGAAAAGGCCCGGGCCCGTGAGCGGAGGCGGGCTCGAGACGCCTTGGAGAAGCTTTGTCGCCGGCAGGAGAGGGAGGGGCTCCCGAGGGAGCCGTCGCCGGAAACGCCCGACGACGACGACGATGATGAAGATGATTACGAGGAGGACGACATGGCTGGACGCCTCGGCCTCAGCCCCGGCTTGGGGTTTGGCCAGGAGCCGTCGCCCCCAAGCGGGCTGATGCCGTCAGTCCCCGGGGTCGGGACGCCGAGGTCCCAGCCCGAGGGGCGGGGGCAATCCGAGAGGGTACCGGACCCCTCGGCCGGAAGAGATGAGGCGACCCCGGGGGGCCAGGCCGGAGCGTCTGCTCCCCAAGAGCCACCACCCGCGCCGGCAGCGTAGGGGAGCGACCCTCAGGTCACCGTGACAGTGCCTTGGCAGTCCGCCCCCCAGGCGTCCAGGGCGCTCAAAGCAAGGGTGGTGCCGAAGCTGCCGGCGAAGCGGACCTCAGCGGTGGTTCCGGGGGTCGAGGTCCAAGAGACTTCCCCCCAGGCACGGTTGATCATGGCCTGGAGCGGGTAAGTATCTCGGAATGTCTTCGTCCTGGCTTTTCGTTCATATGTCCCGGCCGTGATTTTCCTTTTTCCCTCAGCAAGCGGAGCCATGGCCTGACCGACCTGGCACCCCGGAAGGCCCTGTGCCAGCTTGCGTGGCCAGCGCCGCTCCAGGCCTTGCCGTCCAGCCGACCTTCTCGCAAGGCGTTCCACCGCAGGGGGCTCAGGCGGCACCGGTCGCCGTGGAGTAGGTTCCCAAGGCTGGCTCTTCTGCCGGGGCGGCCATTGTGATAGGGGAGGCGGCTGATGGTGACGTCATCCCGAGCCCGCCGGACGTGCCGGCCATGCCGGCGCCTGCCGCTACTGAAGTCGTCGCCGCCCCAGTCGGAGAGCGATCGGTTGCTGCCGACGTTGAGACGGCTGATGCGTCGGCGCTTGGTGCCTCGGAAGAGGGGGGCATGGAGACGCAATCCATCCCGCCGGGCGGCAGCCTCGTCGCTGTGCGGCAGAGCTCCGAGGGTCGGCGCCAGTTGCTCCGGTTCCGGACCCGTGAGACCTCGGACCCCGTCTTCGTTCTCGACGATGAACGGGAGGACCAGTCCTGGGATGAGCTCCGCAAGTGTGCTGAAGCAACGGCGGGGTCACTCCGGTCGTCGCTGGAGGTTTTCTGCAGGGACATCCCCAAAATCCTCCAGGTAACGGTTTCAGGCATACCTTTTCTCTTTTGTGACCGAGGCGTTCTTCGTGACGCCCCGCTTCCTTCCCTCGGGATCTGACGGATCGGAGCGCCGCCAAGTCGTTGTTCATCCGCCGCGAGGTCGACGTCTGGGGCTCGCTGCGATCCCTGAGGACCTCGCTCGCCGGGGCTACTGCACGCCTTTCTCAGCAGGGTGCCGAGGTAGCGGACCTCCAGTTGCTCTGCACTGACCTGAGAGCCGAGGCGGCAGCGGCGCGCGCGGAGGCGGCCGCGGCGCGTGCAGAAGCGCAACGGCAGCGGTCGGAGCTCGACCGGGTCGTCGAGGAGCGGGACCAATATCGGGGCCGGGCTGCCGAGGCCGAAAGCCGGGCCGAAACCCTTGCGGCCGACTTAGCCGTAGCCCAAGTCGCAGCCTCGGAGCAGCGTGCCCGAGCCGGAGGTACGCCTTGGCCATCCTTGGTTTTCGTTCCTGTTTGTTTCCTCTGCTTGTGTTTGAGATCTTTCTTCTGGCTGTTCGCAGAGCTTGAGTCCGCCCTTGATGAGTCCGCCAAGGTACTTGCCGAGGCGCTTGCCGGGGCGGCCGAGCAGAGGGAGGCTGACCACGCGGCCATGTCCGAAGCCGTCTCGGACGTTTACCGGATCCTTGGCTTCGGCAACGTTCCCTCAGGAAGCTCCCCTCAAAGTCGCCTCCAAGTCTTGGGCGATCATGTGCGCGGCAGACTCCGCGAGGCGCTATACCACGGCGTCAGGCGGGCCTTCGCCGTGCTCGCTTCCCACTACGTTGTGGACCTAGAGCGGGTTAGCGAGGGGTATTGCCTTCCCGACAAAGATGAAGCCGCCCTGGCAGAAGTCCAGAGGCTCGATGCGGCCGCCGCAGATCCGAGCGCAGTGCTGGCGACCACCTTTGAGGCGGAGATCCTCCCACCT
Source organism: Zea mays (assembly GCF_902167145.1). Lineage (NCBI taxonomy): Eukaryota > Viridiplantae > Streptophyta > Magnoliopsida > Poales > Poaceae > Zea > Zea mays. Next base: position 206,751,362 of record NC_050099.1, on the reverse strand, counting down.
GCGCCGTCGCCGGAAGCCGAGATGGACCTCGTTGAAGGTGGGGACGGAGCTGAAGGCGCGGCTCCTTCCCAAGGTGACGCCTAACTTGTTGGAACAGTTTCTGTTGGATGCGCGTGTGTCTTTCTGCGGCCGCTGAGGCCTGAACACTTTGTTACCGTTGCATGAAGTCGCACTCCTTTTCCTTTTATTTTGCGTGTCCGGCTTCGCCTGTCGGTAGCAGGGTGGCTTCCCCAAGTAGGGGTCACTTCTCGTGGCGGGTGACGAGTGAGATGTCCCTAACCCGGAGGCATGGGAGTACCTCGGCTCGGTCGGCCTTGCCACTTACATGCACCCACGTTCGCTCCTTGGGGTCCTGCTTCTGACATAGCCGGGGGAACGTAAAAGCCTTTTTGTTTGAAAATTTTGGACGCAGAGGGGTTCCCCAATCTTGACGCAGAGTGATAAGGGGGGTTCCCCCCTTTTTAGCCCCCGAGGGAGGGTCAGGCTCTGCCGAGGCGAGGCTGACCCTTCCTTGACGACTAAGACTTGCGTGGGAGCGAGGTATATGAACAACTTGAAAACATCTTAAGGGTAGAAGCGACATAACCGTTGGATGTTCCAAGCGTTGCCGTAGACCTCGCCCTGACTGTTGGCCAGCTTGTACGTTCCGAGCTTCAGAACTTTGGTGGTGATAAGCGGTCCTTCCCGGGGGTGCGTGTAGCCCCCGGGTGCCCCCAACAAGGGCTCGGGGTGCTGTGCGGTGGTCGCAATCCCCTCCGGGTGGGCTTCGATGCCCCGCCTGGAGATGATAAACCCCAAGACCAGGATTGAGCTTGGCGCTTTTCGCCTCTTTGATGATCTCCGCCGCCATTAGCTTGTGGATCTCCCCGCCTATGGCTCTGCGCTTCTCCTCGTCGAATCGGCGCCGAGGCTGCCTGACGGGTCAGGCTCCGGCCCGAATATTCAGCGAGTGCTTGGCGACATCCCTCGGTATGTCGGGCATGTCCGAGGGACTCCACGCGAAGACGTCGGCGTTCACGCGGAGGAAGTCGACGAGCACTACTTCCTATTTGGGCTCGAGCCCGGAGCCGATCCGGATCTACTTGGAGGCGTCGCTGCTGGGGTCGAGGGGGACGGCCTTAACCGTCTCCACTGGCTCGAAGTTGCCGGCATGACGTTTCACGTCTGGCGCCTCCTTAGAGAGGCTTTCCAGGTCGGAGATGAGGGCCTCAGCGTACTCCACGCACTCCACGTCGCATTCGAACGCGTGCTTGTACGTAGGGCCGACGGTGATGACCCCGTTGGGGCCCGGCATCTTGAGCTTCAGGTAGGTGTAGTTGGGGACGGCCATGAACTTCGCGTAGCATGGCCTCCCTAGTACCGCGTGGTAGGTTCCTCGGAACCCGACCACCTCGAACGTCAGGGTCTCTCTTCGGAAGTTGGAGGGTGTTCCGAAGCAGACGGGAAGGTCGAGCTATCCGAGGGGTTGGACGCGCTTCCCGGGGACAATCCCATGGAAGGGCGCAGCGCCTGCCCGGACAGAGGACAGATCAACACGTAGGAGCCCGAGGGTCTCGGCGTAGATGATGTTGAGGCTGCTGCCTCCGTCCATGAGGACCTTGGTGAGCCTGGCGTCGCCGATGACGGGGTCGACGACGAGCGGGTATTTCCCCGGGCTCGGCACGTGGTCGGGGTGGTCAGCTTGGTCGAAGGTGATGGGCTTGTCGGACCAGTCTAGGTAGACTGACGCCGCCACCTTCACCGAGCAGACCTCCAGGCGCTCTTGCTTGCGGTGCCGAGCCGAGGCATTCGCCGCTTGTCCACCGTAGATCATAAAGCAGTCGCGGACCTCGGGGAACTCTCTTGCTTGGTGATCTTCCTTCTTGTCATCGTCACGGGCCCTGCCACCCTCCGCGGGTGGCCCGGCCCTGTGGAAGTGGCGCCGAATCATGACGCACTCCTCAAGGGTGTGCTTGACGGACCCCTGGTGATAGGGGCACGACTCCTTGAGCATCTTGTCGAAGAGGTTGGCACCTCCGGGGGGTTTCCGAGGGTTCTTGTACTCGGCGGCGGCGACAAGGTCCGCGTCGGCGGCGTCGCGTTTTGCTTGCGACTTCTTCTTGCCTTTCTTCTTGGCGCCGCGCTGAGTTGACGCCTCGGGAGCATCTTCTGACGGGCGGCCCTGGGGCTGCTTGTCCTTTCGAAAGATGGCCTCGACCGCCTCCTGGCCGGAGGCGAACTTGGTGGCGATGTCCATCAGCTCGCTCGCCCTGGTGGGGGTCTTGCGACCCAACTTGCTCACCAGGTCGCGGCAGGTGGTGCTGGCGAGGAACGCGCCAATGACATCCGAGTCGGTGATGTTGGGCAGCTCGGTGCGCTGCTTCGAGAATCGCCGGATGTAGTCCCAGAGGGACTCTCCCGGCAGCCGCCGGCAGCTTCGGAGATCCCAGGAATTCCCGGGGCGCGCGTACGTGCCCTGGAAATGGCCGGCGAAAGCTTGGACTAGGTTGTCCCAGTTGGAGATCTGCCCCGGGGGCAGGTGCTCCAACCAGGCGCGAGCGGAGTCGGAGAGGAACAGGGGGAGGTTGCGGATGATGAGGTTGTCATCGTCCGTTCCACCCAGTTGGCAGGCCAGACGGTAGTCCGCGAGCCACAGTTCCGGTCTCGTCTCCCCCAAGTACTTTGTGATAGTAGTCGGGGGTCGGAACCGGGTCGGGAACGGCGCCCGTCGGATGGCCCGACTGAAGGCCTGCGGACCGGGTGGTTCGGGCGAGGGACTCCGATCCTCCCCGCTGTCATAGCGTCCCCCACGCCTAGGGTGGTAGCCTCGGCGCATCCTCTCGTCGAGGTGGGCCCGACGGTCGCGGTGATGGTGCTCGTTGCCGAGGCGTCCCGGGGTCGCAGGCGCGGTGTTGCACGTGCGTCCGGTGTAGACCGAGGCTTCCCGCATGAATCAGGAAGTCGTGGCATGAGGTTCCGAGGGGTATCCCTGCCTTCGGGAGGCAGAGCTCTCGGCCCGTCGGACCGCGGCGCCTTCCAGGAGATTCTTGAGCTCCCCCTGGATTCGCCGGCCCTCGGTGGTTGATGGCTCCGGCATCGCGCGGAGAAGCATCGCTGCGGTAGCCAGGTTCTGGCCGACGCCACTAGATGCGGGTGGCGGCCTGACCCTGGCGTCGTCGGCGACGCGGTGCTGGAAACCCTGGGGCAGATGACGTATTTCTCCGGCCGGGGGTTGGCCCGCCCATGCCTGCCCGACGTCCCGGCGGATCGGCTCAAGCGCCCCTGCTTCCTCGTCGAACCTGGCCTGCGCCCCGCGGATTTGCTCGAGCTGTGGGTCATGGCCCCCCGCCTGAACGGGGACCACAGCTAGCTCCCGTGGGATGTCGACGCGGGGCACTGGCCTAGGGAGATCACCGTCCTCCGGCATGCCGAGATGATTGCCTTCGGAGGGACCCCCTAGATCGACGTGGAAACATTCGCGGCTTGGGCCGCAGTCCTCGTCGCCGAGGCTGCGGCTACCGTCGGAACAGTCAGAAAGGCAATAGTCACATGCGGTCATGAAGTCCCGCATGGCACTAGGGTTGCCAAGTCCAGAGAAATCCCAACAGATGCTGGGCCCGTCGTCTTCCTCGGACCCAGAGGGCCCGTAGGTCGAGACGTCCGTCAGCCGGTCCCAAGGCGACCGCATGCGAAACCCCAGAGGGTTTGGACTCGCCTTTACGAGAGCGTCCGCCAAAGCGAGGTCGCTAGGCGGGTTGAGGCTGAATCCAAATGACGTAGGATGGGAATCGGTCGGTACCTTTTGGTCGACGAGCGGCGATGAAGTCACGTCGGGGACTGACTGCACCGTCGTCTCAGGTGCGAGGGTGACGTCCAGCAAGCTCTCCGCGAGCGCGCTGGCGTCGTCCGCTTGCTCGGGATTGGCGTGTCGCGGGGAGACGGCGCTCGCCTTCGTCTCAAACGCGAGGTCGACGCCCGGTGCGCCCCCCGTTGGGGTGTCGGGGCCGTCGGCTCGCTCGACAGCCGACGAGGCGCTATCTCCTGCTTGGCCTTGGTTGCCCCGCCTCCTCCTCCGTCGGCGGGGGAGGGGACTAGGTGAGCTCGAAGGTTGCTCTCCCACCATGCGGGGAAGACGTCGCCGATTCCGCCGCCGGCGGGCGGGCTGCCAGCCACCATTGTCGTCGTCGCGCGGCGGTGGAAGGAGTATCATGTCGTAGCTGCTGTCGAGGGACATGAACTCAAGACTCCCGAAACGGAGCACCGTCCCGGGTTGGAGAGGTTGCTGGAGACTGCCCATCTGGAGCTTGACGGGAAGCTATTCGTCAACACGCAGCAGGCCCCTACCTGGCGCACCAACTGTCGGCGTTTCGAGACCGGGGGGTCCCTGGGCCGACGAGTGAATGTCGCCGCGTGCCCCAGCCCAGATGGGTCGAGCGCGAGGGCGAGCGCGAAGGGGGGAAGAGCGAGGCGCCCGGAGACCGGCATGAGAGAGGTGGGAATCCCGCGGCCTTCGTGTTCGTCCCGCGCCCAGGTCGGGTGCGCTTTTAGTAGGGGGTTACAAGCGTCCACGCGGGAGAGGGAGCGAGCGGCCCCAAGCGAGCGCCTGTTCTCGTCCTCGTCCCCGCGCGGCCAACCCTCTCTAAGAGGGCCCTGGTCCTTCCTTTTATAGGCGTAAGGAGAGGATCCAGGTGTACAATGGGGGTGTAGCAGAGTGCTACGTGTCTAGCGGGGGAGAGCTAGCGCCCTAAGTACATGCCGTCGTGGCAGCCGGAGAGATTTTGGCACCCAGCTGGTGTGATGTCGTGGCCGTCGGAGGAGCGATGGAGCCTGGCGGAGGGACAGCTGTCGGAGCGGTTGGGTCCTTGCTGACGTCTTCTTGCTTCCGTAAGGGGGCTGAGAGCCGCCGTCGTCACAGAGCATGCGGGGCGCCATCATTGCCTATCTGGCGGAGCTAGCCAGATGGGACGCCGGTCTGGTTCCCTGTGGCCCGAGTCAGCTCGGGGTAGGGTGATGATGGCGCCTCCTATTGACGTGGCTGGCCTGCGCTCTAGGTTGGGCGATGCGGAGGCTCCTCCGAAGCCGAGGTCGAGTCTGTCTTCCGTGGCCGAGGCCGAGTCCGAGCCCCTGGGTCGGGCGAGGCGGAGGTCGTCGGCTGAGGCCAGGGCGGAGTCCGAGCCCTGGGGTTGGGCGAAGCGGAGTTCGTCGTCTTCTGGGACTTAGCCCGAGTCCGAGCCCGGGGTCGGGCGGAGCGGAGTTCGCCGTCTTCCGGGACTTAGCCCGAGTCCGAGCCCTGGGTCGGGCGGAGCGGAGTTCGCCGTCTTCCGGGACTTAGCCCGAGTCCGAGCCCTGGGTCGGGCGGAGTGGAGTTCGCCGTCTTCCGGGACTTAGCCCGAGTCTGAGCCCTGGGTCGGGCGGAGCGGAGTTCGCCGTCTTCCGGGACTTAGCCCGAGTCCGAGCCCTAGGTCGGGCGGAGCGGAGTTCGCCGTCTTCCGGGACTTAGCCCGAGTCCGAGCCCTGGGTCGGGCGGAGCAGAGTTCGCCGTCTTCCGGGGCTGAGCCCGAGTCCGAGCCCTGGGTCGGGCGAAGCTGAGCTTCCTATGGTGCCTCCGGCGGGGCCTGACTGCCTGTCAGCCTCACTCTGTCAAATGGCACCGCAGTCGGAGTGGCGCAGGCGGCGCTGTCCTTCTGTCAGGCCGGTCAGTGGAGCGGCGAAGTGACGGCGGTCACTTCAGCTCTGCCGGGGGGGGCGCGTCAGGATAAAGGTGTCAGGCCTCCTTTGCATTAAATGCTCCTGCGACTTGGTCGGTCGGTGTGGCGATTTAGTCAGGGTTGCTTCTTAGCGAAGGCAGGGCCTCGGGCGAGCCGGAAATATGTTCGCCGTTGGAGGGGGGCCTTGGGCGAGACGGAAATCCTCCGGGGTCGGCCGCCCTTGTCCGAGGCTAGGCTCGGGCGAGGCGTGATCAAGTCGCTCGAATGGACTGATTCCTGACTTAGTCGCACCCATCAGGCCTTTGCAGCTTTATGCTGATGGGGGTTACCAGCTGAGAATTAGGAGTCTTGAGGGTACCCCTAATTATGGTCCCCGACAATAATATCGGGACGGTTTCGGAAATAATGGGGAGACCCTGTAAACGTGGATGCGGTTACTTTTATAGTATCCGAGATTTACTTTCATTCGGAAAAAAAGACCACTAAGACTGCATAACTAATCGGAGTTGGAGATGGCTGGCTCTGGAGGGTCGCCGGCGATGGAAGGAGATGGCGTTCGTCTTGATCCAGAGACAGAGGGAGGAATTGGTGGTAACTCACTGGTGACACCACCGCCTGCTCTAATGGGTCCTGTGATCGCCGAGATGAGCATAGGGGAAGAAGGAGAACAAAGGGTTCGACCTCCTATGTCCAATATTAGCTCCAGGGAGATGGATACGCCACAGATACTGCGTCCACATGTAAGTCCAATCGTTGTATTTGATTATTGATTGATTATATTGTTGTGAACATATTCCATGGTACAAACAACAATGACAATGAAATAGCAGGCAAAAAACATTGATCCAACTATACTGCCAACGGTAGGGATGACTTTCAAGGATGTTGATGATGCATATAAATTCTATAAAAGGTATGCATATGAAGTTGGATTTCCACTGAAGAAATACAGAGAGAAGACATTCAGTAAGTGGATAAATTGTTCACGTGAAGGTAAAAGTGCAGCAAAATCAAATGATACACCTAGGATGAGGAATAGATCATTGGGGCGTACACAATGCAAAGCTGGAATAAAATTAAAAAAATATATGATGATGAAAACAAAATGGCTGTAGCTACAAAAATTGAACTGGTAAACTTGGAGCATAACCATGAGTTCATAACTGACGAAGCAGAGAAACAACATTTACGTTGCAACAAAATTAGGGATGCTGAGTTCATAAATTTTGTGGATGCAATGCATGATAGCCGAGTGCCGCAGCATTGCATAGTTGATTTCATATCAGAAATGCATGATGGGCCGGAGAACGTACCGGTAACTGCTCAAGATCTGAAAAACATGTAAGCAATACTTTTTTGTTACATGTGTATATATCAATAGCCAGGAAAATTACTATAGTAAATGTGTGTGTAACAATTTTTTGTGCAAACAAATGTAGGAGGGCAGCCAGGAGAAGAGAAAATTGCTCAAATGATGTAGCCAAACTTTTGGCTTTCTTTAGAGAATGCAAAAAACAGAATCCACAATTTTTTTGTGATTTCCAGCTAGACGATGATGGGAAAATAGTTAGTATTTTTTGGTCACACGCAAGTATGCAGGGGGAATACGCAGATTATGGTGATGTTGTGACATTTGATACAACACACAAGACAAATATATATGATAAACCACTGGGCATGTTTGTTGGAGCTAACAGCCATCTGCAGTGTACAGTGTTTGGATTTGTTTTGTTGGGAGATGAAACTGTACATAGTTTTGAATGGGCTTTCAATTCATTCAAAACATGTATGGGATGCGAGGGTCCAAGAGTTATGCTTACAGGTATCTGATATATAAATTTGTTATGCAAAACAATGAATTAATTTATTGTGAAAATAACTGAATAATCTGTGAACAATTACAGATCAAGATCCTGCAATGCCAATTGCTCTGAGAACTGTATTTCCAAAAACAGTTCACAGGCTGTGCTTATGGCATGTACAGAACAGATTTATGCCATTCCTGAATGAGATATATGCCAGGTTTGCTGTTAAGGATTTTAAAACAACATTCCAGTCTATTATACATCATCCATTAACTCCTCATGAGTTTGAATGTGCCTGGGAAATGATGCTAGAGGAGTTCAATCTTCATGAAGATATAACTCTACGCAAATTATATGAAATAAGAAAAGAATGGATACCTGCATTTTTTAAAAATGACTTCTGTGGGGTAATGGTATCTACACAACGAAGTGAGAGCATGAACAGATTAGTGAAGCAATCACATGTAGATGCGAACACCCCACTGCATGAGTTCGCTAAACAAATGATGAAAATGTTGCACAGCAGGAAAATGAAAGAATCAAAGGAGGCATTGGTGAGCAAGGTATGTCGTGCTTGTTAGCAATAACTGTTTGCATACAATTATGTAAATAATTTGTTTAATTATGATAATAATGTGTTATAGGCACCAAGGACAACAGATACATTATATAGGTTCGAAGTGAGAGTCTCTAGAGCATACACCAGAGCTGTTATGAATAGATTTGAGGAATCAATGAAATACGCCACTGCATACAAAATATTAAAGGACCCAGATGGATGTGATAATGAATGGACCGTACATCATACAAAACGGTCTAATAAAATTGTGTGGGGACAACATCAATTCAAGATAACAGCAGACATAGAAGCTGGGGAGTATACATGCGAGTGCAAACAGTGGGAACATACAGGTTTGTACGTATTATGTTGGTTAGCATAAAAAATTTGCATACTAGAGAATTTGATGATTGTAGTACAAATTAATGTATATTTTTGAAATAATGGTTCGTTTTCATGTTTTCAGGTCTATTGTGTGTTCATCTTTTAAGAGCCTTCATGCATCTTCAAGTTGAAAAGATACCTTCAAAGTATATATTGCAAAGGTACACTGTCTCATCAAGAAAAGATGTTCCGTTTGAAAGAATTGATAAGAGCTTCAGGGGGAAGGATGGAGTTACTAAATCATACAGACAGAAAATGTTGTTAACGAAAACAATGAAAGTAGTTCGCCAGGCGTGTATGTCAAAAGCAGGGTACGATAAGGCGATGGATGTGTTGGATGAGCTCGATGTCGTTCTAAGCCGATTGGAGCCAGATATTGGATGTAATGAGTCAACAGATGTTAGTGATAATGAGGAAGACAAGGTAATAATATTGCAGATGTTTTAGTGTTATACTATTTGTAACATAAATTATGCATAGTAACATGTTATTTTGTACCAGGAAGAAGAGTTGAATAAAAATAATGCTGGCGATGGGATGGAAGATGACAATACAATTACATGTCATAATAAGGTATGTAAAAGATATATATATAAGCTTGCATGAAGTATTGTATATAATGAATATATAATATCAATGTAATAAGCAAATAATATTTTGTAGGATTCGCATAACACCAGGACTGGATGTGAACATGCGTTAACAATAATAACAACTGGTAACCAGGTACATATTAAAATAATATTGTTTATTTGTCTAAAATGAAAATATATTTTTATGCTGCATGTAAATGTTGATGTACTTGGGTTGGGCTTTAAAGGAGGACAACATGAGATTTTCACATGAGGTTGGTGATACAAGTTCTCCGTGTCACGTAGCACATGAACAAATGGAACATATTGCTGCATCCTCAGAAGCTAAAAAGGTGAGCATTGATAAATGATTTTACTGATTGGTATAAATATATGTAAATATGCGTATACTAAATAGTAACGTCTATTATTATGCAGAGGTTGAATTTTAATGTGGATGTTATAAATCTGAGTATGCCGGGTCGTGCAAGACCAAAGGGACGGACAATCAAAAATTCAGAAGATAGGATTATGAGACTAGGTGCGAAAGGAGAGAAAAAGAAGAATAGGAGATGCCATTTGTGTGGAATAGCAGATGGGCATAACAGCAGAACATGTCTGTCTGTGGAAGAGAACAGGGCAAGGCTAGCAAAATTGTCTAATCGAAAGAGAGGACGGCCAGCCGGATCAAGACTAAACAATAAAACAACTGCTCCACAGTGGAATGAAACATCGACTGCAAAAAAACATCGTATTGATGAAGAAGTGGAAAATGAAGAAGCTGATGAGCATATGGATTTGGGCGAATAATTTGAAGTGTGACTAAAGAGTGGTCGATTTAGAAGAAACTTGTAATATCACAATGACTTATGCTTTATTTTGTTCGAAATTCAATAGTTTGCATGAAAGGGTTATATAATGCATAGATATAAAACTATAAAATGCTGCGTAAATATAGACAATTACACAAATTATGTAACTGAATATGCACAACAAATTGGCATTGAACGTTTAGCAACCGGAAGGTCTGGACATTAATGTTATATAAAACTGTATACACTTAACAATACTAATCAAATGGGAGTGCATATGTCGGTTTCACACTTCAAATACAACAAACAGGATATAGCATAAACACTTGTTACAATTAGCATAATTAGTGTGAAAAATGTATAAAAGATGAACCTAGTGTATATAAAATAAGGAAGTATATATTATGCATAAAACTTGAATATTGAAACAATATGATAATACAAATAAGCCAAACCTTGGAAGCAAAAAGATTAACCAACTCACAAACTGGAGATGAAACAACATAGAATTTGTTAACAGATAACATAAATAGCCATTCTGGTAACAATTATGTTTGACACACTTCAGATAAAAACTGATGCGAAGTAGCATAGACATTAGCCACATTGAACATAAGTGGCACACAGAGTATCAAACACATTATCAGAGGCCTGACATAAGTGACTTAACAAGTAACATAAACAGTTTTGTGCATCGCACAGGGAATCATGTTCAGCTATGTTATCTAAGTCTTGGCTTTCAAACAGCGACGTCTCCTTGGAGAATACTTGAAAGGCAGCAGTTCTGCAGGAAGGGGGGCAACCATGTTGTTGCGATGAAAGGTAAGGTAATGCAGAACAAAGGCACGTTGGTCCAATGGTTCATCCTGAAATAGCCATAATATCAAATTAATGGTAGAATAAAATCTGAAGGAGTAATATATGCAAGATTAGAAGACTAATTTAGTGACATACCGGAGTATAAAATTCTGATAAGTCGCCATCATCAAAATCGTAGTAGCGGAGGAAGTTTGCGACAAAAAAACCACAATCATTTGACCCTGGTGTCATGGTTGGACAATTGGGAAGGAGCCCAATCTTGTAGTTGCCAAACTTTGGTACAGTTGACTCAGGTCGAGCTTCATGTAAGGCAATGCTAAGTCTTCTCATTATTAGTCTGGACCAAGGTATCTTCGTTCCATTTATCATCATTTGATCATTATGGATTTGTTTCCATGTAGTGCCTCCAAGCAATGTACCATAAGGATTTGAATCTAAGATGTCTATTCGACGACGTTCAAAATTGATTGCATAAAGGGTCCAGTGGCTTCGGCGTAGCATAGGAACCAGGATCTGTTAAATATATATGTAAAATTATGAATGATTTATACTATGCATATGAAAAATTAAAACTAATACAACATAAAACTAGTGACCAAAAGTACATTCTAACATTTGTACAAATGAAACTGATTAGAACTCACCAATTTAATCTGGTTAAGAACATCATCTGAAGGTAGGGTCGGTTCAAGATGTTCTTTAAGAAGTGATGTTGTGAATGGCTGTGGATTTGAACTGTGTTGTTCAAACTCCTCGATATTCAAAACGGTCTGGACAAAGAAAATAAATTGATTAGTATTATATATTTATACAGTAAGTGTTGCAATAAGATACAAAGTTGTGGAGAAACAATTACCCCAACGTTGACATTCAGTATTAGAGTGTTGATTACAGAATCTGGATTGTATAATACATCATCCTGACGAATACAGTCGATAAATCCCTGCATGAAAGTATTCTCAAGACATTTGTTGGGACCAAACGACTGGACAACATCAAGGACAGACCCTCCAAATCCTCCAAAATTAATGATAGACCTGGGGAAAAAACTTTGATTACAATTCTTCTAATTATACTTAATTGGAATTTGAATAACTAATACATACATGCTCGGATCTAGTTTTCCTGACAAAATGAACTTAAGCAGGTTGCGAGCACAGTCTTCACGTGACACGTGGGGATGTTCAGCGACTGCAGCTTTACAGGAACTATCCTTTGCAACCAGGTCAGTAGTTGCCTAATATATGAATAAATGTTAGTAAACAGTTGCATAAATATGTATGTCTTATTGTATAAATAGGAAAAATATGAAAATTACAACATGTCTTACATCTGTCAATGGGGTTTTATCGAACAGAGGTGCACCAGATACAGGAGTATCATGTGTAACAGATTTTTGTCCTTCCTGTAACCAATAAATTTATTAATATAAACGTAATGAAACATAGGGAAAAATTAATATTAGCATAATATGATGAAGGTGTAAATACTTACACTATTTATATTTGGTGTTAACTTAGGAGCAGCAGGCTTGTCTGTTGTGGGAGCCTGGGAATTTAAAAAAAATAAAGCATGCATATATATTAATGTTACTTGCATACATTGTAAATGAAATAATAATAATTGTGATATAAGGAAGTCAAACATTAGATTTTGGAGTCTTGTCAAAAATAGGGTCATCCATAACTTCACCTTTTTTGCAGACGTTCCCACTGACAATCTATAATGGAAACAACTGAGATTTGAGTAAACAGTAACTTGTATGCAGAATAGAATATATGCATAGTATATATAGTTTGTATGAGAAAACTTACATCATCTGATACTTTGATATGATCAGTAGGAACATGGCTTTCCTGATCATGTTGTTGTTTATCAGGTGTTGGAACAGTTGGTGTGGATACTAGATCATTTGTTGGAGGCATTGAGGTAGTGGGGGGGTTATCTACATTTGGAACATATAATAATATAGTAGTTGTTACTGAAATATAACTGCATTATAAATGTATCGTTATAAAAAATGGTTAAAAATACAAATTTGCAAACTACATCAGTATACTATCAGGATGCATAAATAAAATACAGTTTTCATAAATGAAATACACTGAAAAAATATGTTGCTGCTTGTATGAGTATAAATTAATATATATATATATTATTTTCCGGAAATAATTCGTGAACTTGATTAGTTTAAAAAAAATAAACATAAATACTAAAACCTTCTGGCTGTGAATCGCGCTGCGTTGCAGCTCTCAAAACTTCATCGATCATTTCACCAAATGTTTCAGAGAGTTCAATCTGCTTCGAAACAATCATCTGATGGCTCAGCTGTAGGGAATCACAGTATTTATCCACCTCTTTGTCATGAGCATCAAACAATGATTGAAACATTGGACGCTGCTGGGAGGGCAAACATTGCAACTTGTTGCCAATCAAATTCTTGATACGTGGCACATATATGTTGAAAACGGCAGAAGCATGCCGTTCTGGAGCAATGACGTAACACGTTTCTGAACGGCTACGAAACTGTATAAAGTAATATAGAACAGTTAGCAGTAATAATATTTTAACATCTGCATAACAGGACAAAAAGTTGTTTATGTCTAACCTCTGCATATCCAAATGGTTCACCAGTTTTACGGGGGGGGCGCCTGTCACCACGATCCAACTCTTTTATGGTCTCATTGTCAAAAAACTTAATGCGTGGAGTACCATATTTGTTAACAGGAGATGCAGGGTGATGTAGGTGATCAAGGTAGTAAATCTGAAAAAAGGAATGCACAAATATATAAAATTAGTACATAACAACTATTTGCATATCATACATATGCACAGTAAACAAAAAAATACTTACCAGAACAATGAGTGAGCATCCATATATTGTTGCTGTGATGTTTGTTTTGTTCCTTTTATGCCAACGTGCGGCAGCATCACACAAATCCGTGTAAACTAGTTGACACCAGTCAATATCAGACATTCGGGCCATGTTTGAAGTCATGAGTACCTCATTGTTTGTAATGCCCCAAGAAGCAGAAGGAAAAAGAAGCCGATTGAATAGAATCAGAAAAAACATCTAATTGATAGCTCATCATCGTTGCCAAGCACTATCTTGTCTTGAAGCTTGACAACATCAAATTCTTCTTTACCAACATTGAGATCACGTCTCAGTTTTGCAGCAGCATCCACTTCGCCATACCAATCGGTAAACTCCCTGCCTCCTCCAGCACATGGCAAACCCAAAATCAGATGAACCGTATCTTTTGTTATTTTCAGTTCCTTGCCAGCCCCTAGGCGTATGGTCATGTCATGAGGATCCAATTTATCCATCAACCACCTGATGAGTGATCGGCTCTCTAAGGCATCAGTTCGCAAATCAAATATGCTTGAAAATCCCAACCTAGCGACAGCATCGCGCTGCCGATCGCTCATTATCCAAGATGATACAATAACATCATAGGGAATGCAGCGGATATTCAGTTTCTGGAAGCATAAATGAATATCCATTAATACACAAAGTATATATATAGTTAGAACTAATGATACAATATTTACAAACAAGGGATAATTATAACATGCTTGTAAATAACTAGTCTACAACAATAAAAAAAAGTAAACACCATATTTGTTGATAATAATATACATAAATTTAAAGTGGGGGAAAATACAAACTTGATTGGACACCAAAATTAACACATGAATAAACATAAATATATACATGTTACCTGTGATTTTCTAGGAGTCTTCTGTTTAGGAGAGTTTTTTTTGTAATGATATTAGACTTTGGACTTCTTTTCACGCAAGGAACTTGAGGAGAAGGTACTTTTAACTTCTTTGCACTGATTTGTTCTGAAGGAGAAGGTGAGGCAGATCTGAATTGGCGCTTCAACGATAGAGCATCCATGAAATCGTCGTCTGGCAGTGTGGATGGAGCAGGAGGTTTTCTTTTTAAACGACAAGCTAACGCCTTTCTGCGAAAACGATGGATTGGGGCTGGCTGTGGCTCATTCTGCTCCTGTTTTTGGGGAATATCATCTTGGTGAGCTGAGCTGCTGGATCTTGTACGTCTGGAAATGTCAATTGAAAAAACCTCCTGACTGGATTCAATGGTTAATCTTTTTGGATTACTGGGCGGGCGATCAACAGACTTCATGATTAAAAACTGAATAGATCTGCAGAAAAAAAAAAGTTATTTTTAAATACATTGATTTATGCATGAATATATGCCAAAAAAAGAACTAATTTTTACTATGACTATCTGAAATGCATACTATATAATGCTAAGTGGAATTACATAACTTAAACTACCTTTTACATTTATGCGATAGCATTTAATGAACAATTGTTATATACAAGCATAAAGATTGATTTAATATTTCATATAATTGTAAATGGATCAGGATAAAATAAGAGCCTTTTTGCATCAACTAACTATACAACATATTTTAATAACTGGTTCATAGTAATAAAAACATTTAGCTCAAATAACATGAATATTTAAATAACATTTGCTTAAATAACAGTATCTGTATGTATTTATATATAATGAACAGGAGTGTAAACTAATTATGCAAGTAAATAGAACAATTCAAATATGCTTAATATATGTTCACAAACTTGTGTATGAATGAGCATACACATTACTGCCAATATGCATATATATCAAATCCAATGGGTATATTTTATATATAATAAAACAGATGTGTACACAAATGATTTAATTGAATGGGCATAAAAAGTACTGAGGATATGCATATAAATGATATACAATAAGCATATTAGATAATTAAATCGATGTGAAAACAAATCGTTAGAGTAAATGTGCATAAAGAATACTGACTATATGCATGTATAATAAAACAAATGTGTAAACAAATGACTCAAGTGAATGTGCATAAACAGTACTGAGGATATGCATATATATCAAATACAAATAAGCATATTTGATAATAAAATATATGTGAAAATAAATCATTAAAGTAAATGTGCATAAAGAGTACTGACTATATGCATATATAATAAAACAAATATGTAAACAAATGACTCAGGTGAATGTGCATAAACAGTACTGAAGATATGCATATATATTACATACAAACAGCATATATATGTTACTTGGGTTGTATAAAAGTACTCTCTGCTAACTCATCAGTAAATACCTAATCCACAGCCTTTACCTAAATCTATGAATGTCGGGCGATAGTAGGAATACAGAATAAATACACATGCCCTAATATCGGGGCTCCTAAACAAAAAAAAGATGCAATGCGCGATGCAATGACCCGATTATAGTGATGTATAAGCGGATACAAATCACACATTTAGCTGGAGAATAAGGGTTACCATCAAATCCACTTCAATCGACCGATAGGGCTCAAAAAATCGACGGCAAACTCGGGGTATTTCAATGTTGGATTACCTGGAACTTCTTGAATCGGGCTCCAATGCTAGGAGATTGAAGGATGTAAGGAGGAATGGAATGGCGCTGGATTGGAGCGGCGGTGGATTGGCGTTGCGCTGGTTTGGAGGCGCGGAAATCGCCTGGGGAGTCGCCTCCGACGAAAGGAAAATCTGCGCGGCTGGGGTTTTCTTCAAATGGGCGCTGGTTTATCTCCGTTGAATGCGCGAGTACGGTTTTAGAAACAGGAAACGTGGGAGAGGTGGCTGGCTGACGGGGGTAACGGCGTCGTGACTATGACCTGTTGACTCGGTGTGGTTCAACCAAAATGCCCATGTTGACTAGCCTGGGCTTCCTCTATTATTGGAAGCCCAGGGCTCTTAATATATAAACTATATATATATATAAGAAGCCCAAGGCTTCCAAACAGTTACTGGAAGCCCTAGCTGCACCTGCACCACCGGACCAGCCTGACCGCTCCGACCCCCCACACGCGCCCCATCCCTTGCATGCGCGATATTTGTTTCCATTTGCATGAGCGAAAAAATTGAAAGATGTATCGGTTTCCTGCGGTATGCGCACAAATTTATATGACAGAAATGTGCGATGAAAGTAAATGGATTGGCATGCATGAAAACAAAAAACTTATTTAAATGCTTTATTTCCTTCATAAATATAGGATCTCTCCAACAATGTGCGATGAAAGAAAATGAATTGGCATGTATGGAAACAAAAAATCTTATTTAAATGATTTATTTTGTCCGTAAATATAGGATCGCTCCAACAGTCATGCAACAAGTCTCATTAGAACCAGTTTATGATATATATTGATACTAATTATGCTGAATGGTGAAGCTATACCACATGCGTAAAAATCTGACATGCGGTTCCCTAGTGTACGCATCTCCATGTCCGAGCATAAAAACCTTCACTTTTTATCATAAAGGCACGTAGTTATAAGTGTAATTACTAATCCAACGTGAAAGCTGTTGATAACCCCTGATGCGTTCTAACATAAAAATCCTCAAGTTTGAGCATAAAAATAGAGCTAGATATAGCGTAAATATTTGTTCACTTTGAATCAATAGCCTAAACCCTAAACCTTTACATAAAGTAGCATAAATACCTACATCGTGCATCATAATTGATGAAAAATTTTCTAATATGGGTCCAACCAACAGCCCCCCTGCATAAACAAGGATTGGACGATACGTTGCCGAAGGACGTCGCCGGGGTCGCCGAATCGGAGGAGGTCGTTGCCAAAGGACACCGCCAAAGCCACGGATCAGAGGAGGTCCTCTTAGGAGGATGCTCGAGACACGCCAGATCGGAGGAGGTCATCGCCAGAGCACGCACGCCCATCGAAGTCGGTCGCACCTCGTGTGGCCGCCGCCGCCCGTGGCCAATCCTCACCACCGTGCAGGTCGCCGACCCTCGCAGCTCGCGCCTCATGCAACCGTCATTGTCACCGGAGCCACCCGCGCCTCGCATGGTGTAACACCTTGAATTTTGGGGTATAAAAATTTCTTTGCTCTATACTCAAAATTCAGGTGTTACTCTTTCCATTCTTTGCTTTTTTCCGTTTTCTAAAATAATGGAGAGTTATTTTGTTATATAGTGAAGTGAGCCCTTGTGGTGCTTTGGTTGTTGCATTCATAATGTTGCATAGTATTTCTAAGTGCAAGAAGTGTTTGAAACATGTTAATATATGTTGTACAAGTTTCCGATAAATTTTCATATTTTTCTGAATATTTTTCTATTTTCTGAGAAACAAAATCTATTTATTTGAGGTACTTAAAATATTTTCAAAAGTTATAAATATGTTTTTTGAGTTCATTCAGTGCCAAATCATGCCTGGGAATTTTCCTAGAATTTTTGGAGCCTTCGAGATATTTTTCGAACATTAAAAATGATTTCAACTTTTTTTCTGAAATTATTTTAATTTTAAAAATGAATTTATTACTAAAAATAAAATAGCTTCAAACCCTAGAAATATATATATATATGGCTGGAATCCTCTCGCCGAGCCCTTTCCAAATCTTGAAACAGTTTCCCATATTCGATCCATAATTCCTAGAATTGCTCGCCGAAGTTCGGGGCGGTTCTAAATCTAGTGAGCAATTACTTTTAATCTGTGCGTCGTTGGCGGAATCCGAGAGTACCGCTGCGTTCGTCTCATCGAGAGCTTCATCCCGGTACTTTTGATTCGTCGATCCGACCTCCGGTTCACCATCAATCGGCGATTTTCTTCTTGGCTCCAGCGAACTTCGTCTTTTCTCCATTGAGCTATCTCCATTGTTCTCCAAGTTTTTCTTCGTTTCTCACCACATGTCGCAGCCCAACCCCTCCCTCACTCTCTCTCTCTCGCCCCCTTTCTCTCCCCCTCTGTGCCCTCCCCCCCCCCCCCCGGCGGCTCGGCGGCGCTCCCTCCCCTTGGCCGGTTGAGCCACCCCCTCCCCTTGCCATGATGTTGGAGAGAGGTAGAAGATGGCATTTTGCAGAAAAATCCCTGGAGTTGCGTCTAAGTGCGCGTAGATGTTTGATTTATTAGAATATTTTATATCTTTTGTGTTATACATTCGACTCATCCCGTTCAAGTCGCGTTAGATTTGTATTAAAGTTGTCTAAATGTTAAGAATATTATTCTCTGTTGTTACATATTTTATATAATTTATTAAATGTTTGTTTTACCAATGATTATTAGATTAACGTTCCAATTAAATCTAATTTAGGGTTTTCATCTTGCACTTTTATAAATAAACACCAACATGGTTAATATTATCTGGAATATTCTTTTATTAATAATTGTTTAGTATAAACATGTTATCTATTAAATAGTCCTCGCTTGTCGCGTTGGTCCGTGCGTCGTTCGCACGTGTTGTTCGCGTGTTGTCGTGCTGTTTCGCACGTCACGCACTTCGTCTTGCGCCGATAATTCGCCTCACTTAGAGTCACTCATATTAATTAAATTATTATTTAACCGAGAGCTGTTAGTGTAGCCGATTAATTTAAACTAGGTGATAACTCTAGTTTATAATTGGTAAATGTCGATTAATGCAAGTATATCAAAATAAATGTTTTAGTTTATATTTATATAACGTGAACACGATAACTTCTCAATCGTAGCTTCGATATCGGTATTTCTTTTTCTCGTGTGACAGTAGAAGCGAACTCTATTTCGTGTTGCACGTTTTTATAATGTTTTCTCTTGTATGGTGTATTGTTCCTTTCTGTTTCAAGAATGTTGAATGTATGTTCGCACCTAGATAACGTTATGTCCACAGAGTTCAAGGAAGTTGCAGGAGAAGCCACTGAGCAGTTGCAGTTTGGTGAAGACAAGTGTCCTCTGACCTATTATGTCCTATTTACTTTATAATTCACTGTATTGTATATTATGGTTAACCTAAGAATTGACTAGCTTTATATTTATCATGTCTTTGATTACCTTTTTGGGTTGGGCTATTATGATGAAATATGTTGTTGATTTAATTTAATCAACGAACATGATGAGAATTACTTTATGATACGATGATTCACTCTGGTTATGATTATGAACTTGTGACACTTTAGGGGCTCGAGCTATTTCACGAGTACCTCTCCGTAAATACTTGTTCGTTGAGAAACCACATGGGACAACAGTACAACCATGAGGGTGGTATGTGATGCCCTTAGCTGATTAATTAGAGGAATCTGGGGTGTAGTTTGCTTCTCTGTTGTGCTGTCAATGGGGGATGGGGCAAAGTGCTTGCTCTGCTAAGGGTAGGGTGTCGAGGTTCATTCGATTTGGTTTTGTTACTCATCCCCCCTTAGGGAGGAGTACTGTGTTTGTACGACTGGCAAAACCTAACGGGCGCTACACACCAGGAGAATCTTTGTAAAGGCAACATAGTGAAACCTTGCCCACTCACCTTGGAAGTGTTTGAGGGTTTGATCGACCAGAGGCAAAAAGGGATCATGACTCGTGGGTAAAGTGTACAACCTCTGTAGAGGGTTAGAAATTGGTATATCAGTCGTGCTCACGGTTAAGAGCAGCCTTGGAATCCTCTTTTATTAGAGATACTCTGGATACATTTATGTTGATAGTTTAATGATGATGGCTATACTTATGGTTTCTGGTACTTTCCTCTCTGAGGAGGTGCTTTTTGAGATATCAACTTGGGATCTATGATAAAACATGGCTTCTACTAATGATAAATACCTGACAAACTAAAAGCAATTGCTTTGAGCTTAACCCCACATACAACTAGTTCACTTCAACCAAACGGGACATTTGTTGAGTACGTTGATGTGTACTCACTCTTGTTGAAGCACCAAACACCAGGTTGTTCACATTGCAACCATTGCTCAGAAGAAGATGAAGGCAACGCGGAAGACTTTTAGGAGTTCTAGGACTTCGAAGAGTTCTAGACTAGATTAGCGGCAAACCCCAATCAGTTGCCTGTGAAGGCCTTATCTTTACTGTGTTTCGCTTTAGCACTTTGATTTATGTTTAAGTTAATGACTATGTGGATGTTTCGGATATCATGATGTAATAAAGTAATACTTCTTTGTGCTATTATTTGAGTATTGTGTGATGATGTCCAATTATGTAATCGTTGTGTACGTGAATTTCTGATCCTAGCATGTACATGGTTCGCATTCGGTTTGCCTTCCAAAACCGGGTGTGATACATGGCCACCGCCAATGGAGACGGTCACACCTCACGTGGCCGCCGCCGCCGTCGAAGCCTGCCACGGCTCGCGCAAACGTCGTCGCCACCCACGCCTCGCATGGCCACCGCCACCACCACCAATGTAGGCCGCCGCCGAAGCCTGACGCGCCTCGCGCAACCATCGTCGCCCCTCGCATGGCCACTTTCGCCACCACCAAAGTTAGTCGTGCCTCGCGCTGTCGCCGTCGCCAACTATTCCTTGCGTGGTCGCCGTCTCCGCTCGCACCAAGTGCAGCCGACGCCGTCGGAAAACCTAATCTAGTCTTGGTCGCTTTTATAGACAACTTGTGTCTGGTTAGGAGATGCAGCTCGACTAGAAGAGTTTGTTGGGCCAAAGCTTCCACTAGTTATTTGGAAGCCCATGGGATCCAAATATATAAAACTATATATAGGGTTTATACATATTCATCACCTAGGGTGATGGACCTAGGGTGATTAACGGTCCATCACTTGGACAACCCCCTGGAGCGCCACATCCGCCCCACCCGATCGAACCGCCCACCTCACCTGAAATGACTTAATGTTTACTGAATGACTTAATGTAGCCTACAATGACTTAATATTTTTTTAATGACTTAAGCAATAACATAAGAAATGTATGAGAAAACCCAAAAAATGGATGAAAAACAATAATAACTTAATGTTGTTGGAATGACTTAACGATGTGTGAATGCCTGAATGAATTTGCTTGGACTCTAAAATGACTTAATGTTGTTTAGACGCTAGAATGACTTAATATTGCCTAGAATGACTGAACCGATAATAAGGAATGTCTGAGTATGCATAAAAAGATGATGCAATGACTTAATGTACGTTGGAATGTCCGAAACCGAAGGGAAAATAACTTAATAGGTGTGTGCCTATAGAGCCGACGTGTGGCTAGAGCGGAGCCGTGCGGGGGATGTAGGGGGCGAACGCGAGCACCAAGGTGGTCCATCACCCTAAATCCTATTCACTGAAGTTCGAGTTTCTCTCTAACTTCTGCAAGGAATTTATCCCCATTTGTTTATCTGTCGAGGCCACTCGGGACACCGCCGCAACCGGTTCGATGAGAGCTTCGTCGTTGTGCTTCTGGTTCGTCGATCGGATCTACGATTCGTCGTCAATCTTCAATAAACCATCGGGCGAGGTTCATTTTTTCCGGTAACCAATCTTCATTATTTCACCTCCTTATTTCTTTGTTTTTGTTGTGTGTTTTTTCTTCTTCCCCATCCTGTAGCTCGTGGGAGCTAGTGCCCACTGTTGTGGTCGCCCTACTGCGTGGCTTAGCGCCGCACCATCTGCATCCCGGGTCGGCCAGTGGCAAGGCCAGCTGAGCCCCCATGATTGAATTTAGTTTTTAATTAAATTATAATTTAGATTAAACTTAAATTAGATGCTTCTCAAAATATCTTTCTTATATGATTTATAATAATTAAAATCAACTTAGAACATAGTTTTTATGTTTAATTATATAAATCTTCCGAAAACTATACTTTTTCAACCGTAGCTTTGTTTTTAGTGGTTCTTTCTCTCGCGTGACCATAGAGATAAGCCCTATCCTTTGATGTGCATTTTTAATCGATTCCTTTGTTTGGTGTAATGTTATTTTTATTTACTATTTTCCTATGTGTTTGTATTGCTGTGAATAGAAAACGCGAGGTTGCGAGGCCTTGGGAAACATCTAAGCATCTGAGTTTACTAAATAAGTAAAGTTGTTAACTTGATCATGTCTTTTTGTGACCTAATAATATTTTAACTTTCACATGATTAATATATGGAATTAAAGTTAACCTAACATGCATATGGTTGTATTATGAGTAACCGTTTGGCTATGATCATTTCTCTAATTGGGTTGGTATTACTTATACCTACTAATTGCTAATAAAATTTTGACCAACTTAATTCAAAGTTGATGCTTAGCTTTTAGACTTATCCTTGGTAAGCCTTATACTACATTTTTCTCCACACTTACTGAGCAATGACCGTAAGGGAGCTTACGCTTGCTATAATTAATGTCCAGACCAAGAACAGGTACCGTTGGAGGAGGATTGCTATGATGAGTTTGATTAGATCTAAATCATCGTCGCCTAGTCAACCACGTATGTGGAGAATTTATCTTAGTTCGGTTTATTTTATTTAGTTATTTTTGTAAAGACATTTTATTATGTAATAAAGATTGTGACATTGGTTTCTATACACTGAGTCGTCATATGTGTAAAACTTGATCCTGGCACACATATGAGATGCATTTGGATTTATCCTCGGGTGTCACAGAGAGCGAACAACATAACAAGTTTGGTAATTTGGACTTGAATTAAGGAGTAACCAAGGAAGTGATTTCTTTTTGAATTTGGTGGACTGACGCTTCTCAAAATGCTATATGTCTATTTATGCTTGCAAAAGGGGGGTTTCTTGGTGGACATATACTTATAGTTGTTGGGCTAGTTCCAAATGACTGCATTTATCTAATAGCTTTGGGAGTCGTTGAGGTTGAATCGAAGTCAACTATGAAGTGGTTGGTTTCTTGAAACACTTAAGCGAGATTTATGTATTGAAAGCACATTTCCTTGGACTATTATGGCTGACAGGCAGAAGGTAAATATTCTTTTGTAACACTTGTTTAGATTTTAAGCATGTTACATTAATTAGTAGTTACTAAATACTTTCTTGGTTTCATCTTAATAGGGGATGATACCTAGTAATAGTTAAAGGGGCCAGATTCTTAATAGTTGGATCGGGATTTTTCTTGAGGAAAATCGAGGTTCGTCTTCGACTAGATCAGGGCGACCAGCAGGTCGGGGACGTTTAGCTAGTTCTGTTATGGTCAGATTTGAACTGGTCAGTGTGGCCAGGTTAGGGGGAATAGATCAGGTAGGCCAGTTCCACTTCGATCGAGGTTTCTAGGTCGGAGCCACCCTGATCATGGGGTCATCCTGAGCAGTGGGCTATGCGATGCTTTTTTTGTCTTTCAAAGTGGGTCTTTTATGCTACTAGAATAGTAGGCCCTCTCTGGGAGCCCTGCAGTTTTGTTTGGAAGACAGCACTTTCCACTAACAAAAAAATGTTAGTACACACTTTGTAATATATTCTTATAGAGCTAGTTAACACCTACTGCTAGTATAGAACCAACACAACACCTAACGTTTAGTCATTTGATGTGTACTGTTCTTCGTTGTCATTCTGAACCATAGCAGTAATGGCATGCGACAAACAGAAATGACAGTAACATAAGCGTGTAGTAAACAAAACAATAGCAAGTGAGATACATGTAGTGTTCTATTTGATATGTTTTCCAGTTTATAAGTAAATAAATAGACAAATATGGCATATGAATCTGCAAAAAACAAGATAACGGTTAGAGCGAGTAATACTTTTGTACGACATAGGCTCCATTTGAAAGGAAGTAAAGAACTACTTATACTAAATACTTTGATCAACAATGTTTTGGTCATGGGAAAACCATTGCCAGAAATGATTGTGCACAAGACTCAAAAATTGGCAGTTGCACATCTAAGCAACTAAATATCAAAGCAAAATGTTGTAGAATAAACATTTCACATTGCGATTATTCAATGATGGATAGGATCAATGCAAAATACTTCATAAGTGTAGCTACTCGTTGGTTCTAAGAAAATAAGTAGCCTAACGAACAACCAAATAGATAACAACAGTTCAAGAGAATTGTGTTAGCATACATCTAAACATCACTATGGCCATGGATGGGAGCGTTGTGATTGCAGACATAGTGCAAATTTGAGAAATGTAAAGGAAAAATAATAAGTGGAGCACGAACATGCTTCATATTCAACACATAAGAATGGTGAGAATCTGAGAAGCGTTGCATGTAAAAGAAGACAAGTCAGTATTGTTAAGTAGAACCACATCAAAAGGCAAACACAAAATGTTCTATTAATCAATGGTTTATGCAAGTAGCAACAAATGCATTTCTATCTAGCATACTAATAAATACAAATGCATGGAATATTTGTTGGATGGATAAACATAATAAAAAGCATGTGTTTGAGCAGGATCAACATGTCAAAAAAGTGTCTTTTCTTGTGCTAAATTTTGAGAGCATGAGCAAAGAGATATCAATATAACAGGAAAGGATACACTTGCATCCAGTTTAGGATTTAGAGGCCTGACAGGCCAGCTGCCACACTAATCGACGGCAAAATAGAAGACACTAAACCTGAGAAAACAGGTCTTGCACATATGCAGTCTTTGTACACCTAGTAGCTATTAGTTCTAAAATTGTGTGAAACAAATGGAGAAAACATGTACGTGTAAACAAGCTCTGGCAGCGAGTCTCATGCTAGGTTCTCTAAACGATGAAGGGGTCGGCGGAGTATCCTAGGACGAGGAAGCAAGCGCGGGCGGGGGTGGGAGGCAGGATCCGAAAGGGGAGACTTCGGATGGGAGCTTTGTCGGCGCAGGCATCGAGCTTTGGCGGCGAAGGATTCGGAGGGGGGAGGACCGACCACACTTTGCCCCTGTGTGCAGCGGTGAGAATCGCCTCGACGGGGCCCAGCACGTCAAGGATCCTACCGCTGAGGCTCTCCTCGGAACGGTGACAACAGAGGCATCGACAGGGCCACCGATGGAGGATCCGAGAGAGGGAGACTGTATCCACGGACCCGGACGACGAAGCTGGCGTGGGGGTGGGGAGGGGAGGGCGTGGTGACATTGGGATGAGGGGATAACACCAGCACACGGACGCGCGTGAGCCATGCCGGCGGAGGATCTGAGCTGCACGAACGGTGACGATTTTTTGGTCGACGTGGAGCTGCCGAGCGGATGAGAATCCCACTGAGTTTTAATAAAAGAGATGATCGATCACATTTTTTGCAGTTCAGTTGTGTCTTTAATTTAGATTCCTTGGAGAGAATTTAGATTCCTTGTTATTAGCCATTTTTCTTCTAGTGTGAAATCTGCTACCACCATACAGGTTTTGGGAGAAATGGGTGGTGATGTTGATGTTGCCATTGAGTACATGATAGTGGAACGACCTACGGTCAATACTGATTATGTGGAGGTCGACCTTTATATAAACCATGCATGTAAGGTAAGTACGACAAACTATTTTGACTCCTAAGACACCGTAATTTTTTTTGTCTGAATATGATCTTGTTCCAATACTGTTTTTGCCAAAAAAAATGGGGATGTTGGGGCAAGGAAATCCCTTGGCTCTACAAAGTGTGGTGAGGAGTATCTATGGTATGATTCAAAGGCATATTTTCTATCACTGCCATACATTAAAGGAACCAGCCAAGGATGCTGAGGACTTCTGGTGCATGCTGGTTGGATTAGAGGGTTTTTGCAGAGCGTTAAGACTTAAGAGCTAAAGTGGTCTTGGTAACAGCTCACTTACCATAAAATAAGTGAGAAACTATATCAGTTATTTTGGAACTCTGAAGTATGGTTTCAGATAGCTATGTTTTATTGGACGATCTATAGCTTGTTGAAGTTAGTAGAGTAGACCATGTTTGAACATGGAGACAATGCGATACCAACCAAACCAGTACGTGCCGCAACATAAAAGACACCAACCAAAATACTGAAATGATGTTTAGGGTTTGGGGTGCGGGTGTGGCGCGGCAGGACGGGACGACGTGGACAGCGGACGCCAATAGCTACGGGACGCAATGCTCCGTTGAATCAAAGGAAAGTTTCGGGCCCGTGGCACCACGCGTCGACCGTAGGGCAGGCGAAGAGCCGGGATCGCGGAGAGCGCTTGAGAATGGGTCATCTTTTAAGGAAGTAGATTCTTCGGATACCCCAAGTATGGGTACAACAGCCCTTCTTTGGCGTCTCCTTTCAGTCAGCTGAGACGACCCCAATCATGCGCTTCTTCAAAACCTTTTCCGTCAACGTCAGCCGAGAGGACCGGTGGTCAGCGCTGCTCAAGGTGTGTGGGTCGTCGTCCACGACAAGATGCGTTCGTCCAAGTCACCTCCTACCAAACCAAACATGCCCCTTTCTGAAGTAACCTTTCTAGCTAGATTTATGTTTTTTTACCACTAAGAACAGGTTTGGTGATACAGAGATAACGAGATGAGAGGATTCATGGGAGTGTAATCTTCTTGATATTCAAAATTGAATAATAAGGAGATTCCTCTTCTATAGATTCTCCCATGATCTCTGGTCACTAAATCAGCACTAAAGAAGCTGCGTATTTATTTAAACTATATTTAAAACCCTAGAGCTAATAGTTAGTCAGCTAATAAATTATTAGCTAGGTTGAACCAGCTAATAAACTAATTATTACTATGATATAGCTAACAATTAGCTGCAGTATTAGTTTATGGTGTTTGAAACCTAACTAATTTTTAGTAGTTAGTTTAGGCTTAATTTGCCTGACATCGATAGCCAAACACACTGGCCTGGCCGGGCGCAATCGAGACTTTTTCGCCATGCAGACTACTGTCCATAACAAACAAACGCCACAAACTCGTGAGAAGAATTATGATGCACATCTCCTAGAGTTCACTGAATGCCCCAATGTAATTCCTTCTCCAACCGGAAGGATCCAATCTTAGGCTAGGCTGTCTCCGGCAAACTACCCATCCAACTCTCTATCACACTCACTATTTCAAGCTCGAGTTTATAATAGTGTAGTCTATAATATAAAACAGTGGTTTATACGTTTACATGCTCTGCTGAGCATAACCACCATGCGTGAAAATAATAGTATATGTACTTTACCCATATACTTTACCCATATACCCCCAAATCAGAGCTCTCGTGAGAAGAATTACGTGTTGTTTACAACGATTCTACTTTACATTTACCAAGACATTATCTACGCGCTATAACATACCGTCTGAACCCACATCGTGTAACTGACGAAGCGCTAAATTTCTGTAGTTTACTGTTTGTTAATAGTACACTCAAAAAATCAGCAACTTAACTTGAACGAACGAGGTCCTACGATGGGCCCACATCATCCCATAGTGGTAGGGATTAAGCAGCAGGGCCATCTCTTCTTAGACTTCCTCGCTCGCCTTGACTCCTTGCTGTTGCTGAAACCGTTCTGATGGAAGAAGCCATCAGTGTCCAGGCTCTCTTCACCGTGCACCCTTATTGCACTTCGCAATGTCATCGACACACTCTTCGTCACAGTGGAAGCTGTCGGATTTTTCAGAGAGTTTTCGTCGCCGGCGTCTTCTTCCTCTGCGGCACTATCGCTAGCTTTCTCTCTGCGACAAGGAAAACATAAGCTGGATCACAAACGACCCCACTTAGGCCTTGTTCGGTTATTGATATTACATGTGTATTGAAGTGTATTGGGTGGGATTGGGGTGGATTTTGACTTGTTATGGATTTAAACCGGCTCAATCCCACCCAATCCATGTGGATTATCACCAAAACGAACAAGCCCTTACTGAAATGTAATAAATGTACCGCAAAAAGAAGCGAATAATCCTTCATGCTGACCTGGAGTCTTGTGGCGCTGCGGCAACAGGATGGCCATTCGGAAGACTGTCTGCGTTAAGAACGTTTGTTTGACAAGTTACGGAACCAGCAGCAGTACTCGCTTCCAAAGATGCATCGTAACTGAGCAGATTTTGTAGCGTGGTGACATTTCCAGCCTTATCATCGCCTCTGAGAAGTGCAATAGAAGTGTCTAATATGCACAGCGCACGCTCCACCTCAGGACTGGTGTATGGCCTGTTTCCGACCTGCCATGCTTGCTCAACTGGCACATAGGGTTGTTGGCTAGTTGGAAGACTATCCACAGTGACGGATGTGTTCTGTTCGGACTCCTCCACAATCTCGCTATTCGATACGGTATTTGTTAGTGACAAACGATTTTGTGTAGTGGCATTATCAGGGGGCGCCTCGGTAGCATTTTCCTCTGTTGCTGCCACCTTCGCCTTGTCATCAGAATCCTGGTACTCACGGATCCTGACGTAGAGCGGTCCTCTCAAAGCTTTCCTGTAGTCATCATCATGACTGGCCACGGTGCTGACTGCCTGCATGACATTCCAATAGAAATGCTGAATCTCATGCTCATCAATTATCATGCAGTATTTATCTGATGCCCTGATTTACCACCTCCACCACACACTATGGTCCAAAAAAAACTATTGTAGAGAACACAGCTGAACTGAAATGTGCAAAATGTTACCAGCCACTAACCTTTTGATACAGCTTATGCCCGCTGCCTATTAGTTGCCTTGACATGAAGTTGATCAACCATGGTGGAACAAAATCTAGCTTGATATCCATATTAGCTATTGCCCTGACAGAGGATTTAACTAAAGAAAAATCAATACAGTATATTTTGAAAGCTGCGAAATGAATAATGCTAGCATGAAAAAAAAGGAAATACTTAAAAAAATGGATTACCGATATATTCCTAAAAGAAAATTTTAGTGAATGGTGTTCAAGCAGTAAGGTGAAATTAGATGGCTTATAAAAACAAATTGATAAACAAAACAATTGCATTTGATTACTATTACTTCACTTAAGCTAGTAAATTTATAGTAAAGCTAAAGATGCATGGTGCCTTCAAATGCCAAGGGAGTGATCTATAACATGCTTCACCTGAAAAAGCTTCTTTCTTTTGTAATCCGTTGCAATACAAAGCCTCCAAACACATCTATCCGAACTGTGTCACCAGCTTCAGGAATTCCATCCCTACTAAATCCATGGGTTCGAACATCTATGGCATCCAAGTCTGATAACTGCAAACAAGCCAATAAGCACACGATAAACTAGGGCATATGGCAACAATTCATTATCACAATGACGGAGAGTTTCCCAGAAAAGAACTTAAAATGCAGAAGAAGAAGTACGCACAGTTTTCATTATCACAATTACGACATCTTCTTTAAGATATTCCAGTTCAAAATAGTGTAGAATAGCCTCTCTCTCTGAAACCGGCCATGGAACCTTCACCCTTTCTTCCAAATAGCGAATAAACAAATTAGCTACAACCACCATAAACTGAAGAATAAGTAAAAACTCTAAAAAATACTTGACCAACCTAGGAGGGACTTGGTGGCTTTTCACTAAGAATTAAGATGAAGAAATAGGTCCCCAAATTTGCCGCAATGAACTTAGGTTGTATGGGAAAATATCTATGCCCTCCACCAACTAAGCTAGTCTTGGTTCCTAAGTATAAGTAAAACTGTAACAAGTAATCTGCAACCAACCTGACCATACAAATCTCTTCACCAATCCGCACTTTTTTCAAGCAGCCTGACTGATCAATTCTAAAAGTTGGCAGGTTGTATTGTGGAAACCTGGAGAAAAAAAACTCATCAGTGCATGAAAGACTATATTTTTTCCTTTATTTTGTCCAGGTTGACTCAAAATACTAAATTATGACACAGACCCATGTTGAATACCAGAAAAGGAATCAAGATGCCTAAAAAGATAAGGAAAAGGTTGGAGACTGGAAAACTCTCATAACAATAGCATAGCTAATAAGCCCTAGCACGACCCCTCAGTGGGGGATCACCTCAGCCATAATTATTGGCAACAGAGGACTTTAGGCTATCTTTATCAAATACTATAATTAGATGTTGTACCAGTACACCTTAGGTCCTAACTAGACGTGGGTATGATGGTGTGGGACATGTGGCTACAGTGAGGGGGAAAAAGGTAAGCCTGTTAGTTCACCTCGTGCGTAGAAAGTATGCTATGTTAAAAAAAAGGAGTCTACTAAAAATGATAAATCTATGTGTCTGTCAGGAACTGCAGTATTTAAGTGTTCTGCTTCCTAAATGCCATAATTAACAAAGAAAGTGTTTTTAATGTAGAAGCGTTAATTCTGCAAGAAAAAGTTAAATATAATTTGAGAATGTCATGTGTAGTTTCGGAGAAAGTTTAATTTCTAACAAACTTGAGGAAAACGTTGTTTGTGCTCACCATTTTTTGTATAAAGTTGATTCCCATGACACACATGTACCTATGAAAAGAGGTGCGCCTTAGTGTGAGTATGTGAACCTGTAGTATTTGACTAGCTGATAGTTAAAAATTCCTTACAAACGTCAATAGGTCCATCTGCAAAGCCTTCAGCAAGTAAGGTATGAAATGGTGTCCCCTCTGGACCCTCACGGTACATCACTCTTAATTGGTCTGTATCTTGCTTCACCTGCCAACGAAAAGTAGCTAAGGATCACTGCAGCCATTCATAAGCACTAACTGAGAAACATAAAAGAGAAACTAATCGATCCCAAAAACTGGAGAGGAACAGGTTAGAGAACTTTGAAGCACCATATAATCTAATAATATATAGAAATCACAAACACAAGTGAAATGTTGCATTCTGGAAAATGGTGATAGCATCACAAACTAAAAAAAGAATAATTATTTCAGCGAGCTGATGTCACTATGAATGAGCTAACAAATTCAGTTTGATGCATACCTTCCACTCCTTCTGTGGCAGCCCATGGACCTTGGAAGATCGTCCGTCCCTCGAAGTATCTAGCATTTCAAGAAACTCAGAGACTTCTTTTGCCCGCGTTTCAGCAATGAGATCGATGTCACCTGAAAGAGGACACGCAAAAGCACTAGTCAAGAAACACTGAGCAGACAACCATTTTTACATGTAGGCCAGCAAATACGCTACCACAATCAAGGCCTTCAGGTAGCACTAGCGCCCCTACCTTCTCTAATCAGACCATAAAGGCTCAAACGGATCATTGAAAAGAAGAAACGGTACAATCATCAGTGCCATTAATATGCTCATACTCAGTCCAAGAAATAGATGAACCACGCGAGCTGAGCAGAGGAAGTAAAGAGAGCAAGCAAGCACCTTGATCGGAGCCGGGCAGGGACGACGCCAGGATCTGCTTCTTCACCAGCGCCCTGAGCGAGGCCTCCTCCGCGAGGTCGGGCATCGCCAGCGTCCGGTCCAGCCGATCCCGCAGCTCCAGGATCCGCTTCCTCTTCTCCATGGCCGGCGGCAGCCGCTACCAGGAACCTCCAGCTCCTCCGCCCCGCCCTCCCACCTAGCACGCCCCACGACACGACTCTGAAGATGAGGAACTTCTCCAAAGGACAAAGAGGTTAAAATCGCCAGATCGATCAAGCAGGTGAGGCGCAGAAACTAATGTCCCAGTCCCTCCCCCCTTTTTGCACTGTTCCCTGCCGAAGAAAAAGGATCGGAATTTCGGGGTCCCGGATAGGAAAACGCGAGCTTTTATGCCGATGCTCGTGCGTCTCCAGCTATGAAAGGCGGCCGCGGAGCCTCGAGAGTATTTTCCCGAAAGAATCTATCCTAACCCCATACAGTCGGGCTCACGCTGCGGCGGAAGCGAGAACAGGAGAGGAGAGAGCGGCGTCCAAGAAGGACGGGGATTTCGGCCGGCCGAAAGATCCGCGGTCAGTTGGGCGGGGGGCGGGAGCGGGAGTCGCTCACCGCAGGCGAGGACGTCGGGGATGCAACCGGAGACGAAAGACGGGGGAGGAGAGATCACAGAAGTAGCAGACGGCCGCGGAGGGAGGACTGGTAGACTGCTGAATTGCTGATGGTGCTCGGGGAGTCGGGGCTGGGGCCCGCGTGGCCAACAGGCTGATTCCAACAATGCCCCCTGTCATCTCCCATGCTTCTATTCATTTTTAAATACTTCACCTCTTTCATTTCTCTCTATGTCTCTCCCTCTTCAACTATTCTCTTTATTCAGTTTCAGCCCCTTTACCCATTAACTGAGCTATTTACCTTATATACATCATTTTCCAAAGTTTAAAAAAATTATATAATATTTATAGTACCGTAATAAATATTGTTATCAGCTAATTAAATATGAAAAAGATTAATTACGTACTTAATAGCAGTGATTAGTGAATTGGGGAGATTCTGAATAGAGGCGGAGGAGGGTGGACCCTTGGAGCCGGCCGGAGCCGGAGCCCAGGGCACTCTACAGTGAAGTGAATTGAATAGATACAATGGCTAGAGAGAGAGAGAGAGGAAAACAGGCAGAGCCATTGCTCTCGTGTTCTGTTCAAAGTGGCGACTGCCGGAAGCCCCTGTTTGGCCACCCAAACGACCGACGGGAACGGTGATGCTACTGACCAGTGACATGTTAAAGGCGGCCACCACTGTTAGACATAAATAGTCATACTGTTTTCTCGGCTGGACATAGTAGATTTTCAAATATAAATAATATGATAGGTCATCTGATGAGGTCAATCTTACATCCCAAATAAAAATTACGAAGGAATTTTGAAGGATTCAAATCATGTAGAAAAATTTAACTATCCTTTAGAACAAATGATTAAGTTTTTATAAATCATGTAAAACTTCTATGGAATGGACCATTGTAGTTAGATTTTGGAGGATTTTTAACATGAGGTCCAACCTATTGAAAATTTTTCTATGTAATGCAAGTGTCATTCAACTCTTGATTTGTATATTTTTTGTTTCTATCCCTGTGTTTTACCAATGCTGTAATCCAAAGAAGTCCGTAGTGTTTAAAGTATGAACGATGTGATAGATCTTCTGATGATGTCAATCTTACAGCCTAGGTAAGAACAGTACACAAAGTCAGATAACATATTACAATGTACAGTCAAATAACGTATTGATGTAGATAGGAACTGGTGGCCAAGGTTGGAAGATGGAACACGGGTGTCGTTTGGTTCACGAAATGTAACGTAAATAGTAATGGTATTGATTCACACTTGAATACCGGCGGTAACAAGTTTAAATAAGTCGGTATCCATTTTTAGTATGATATCGATTACGATTGGATTTAAACAAACATAATGTAACGTTATTGGTTTGGTTACTCATTACATTAACAATATGTGAACCAAACGGTACCACGGTCTTCTTGGAGTCCGGTCTGTATTGAGATGTAACCAATGTCTCTTTGTTTAGTATTTAATAATCAGCTGGCTCTTTGATGTACCACTAATATCCAGTTGTCCGCTCACACAACATACTCTGTTTTTTTTTTGGTAGAATATACAGAGGGGGCATTTGGTTTCACCGATAGTTCGATACGACCAGTAATGGGTAAGTTAAAACGTGGAGCCTGCGGTACAAATTTAGGGGGTGTTTGGGAACAAAGTTTTTCTGCAGTTTTGGAAGAATAATGCAGTATTCTCAAATACTGCAGTATTATATACATAATGGTGTTTGGCAAGCTGGGTAAAATCTCTGTTTTCAAAACTGAAGTATTGCAAATACTATAGTTGTTTTAAGGCATTCTAAACTTAGCTCTGGACCTCAGTTTTCAAAACTGCGGTATTATAAACTACAATATTGTCATAACTAAAGTATAGTATAGTATTTCAAAAACTGTGGTTTTCAAAAACTTTGTTCCCAAACAGGGCCTTAGAGTTTGATATTTTTTTAGTAACAAAATTTGCTGTCTATAGAAGCCGGATGACAAGTGGAAGCTGTAATAAACAGCGCTTTGTCGGACAGCAAAGCAACAGCTGAACGGTCCAGCCCAGCCGGCCAAGGCACGGCGCGCATGGTCCGTCGGCGGTGGCACGCGGCATCCATCAATCGTCTGACAGCTAATGAAGATCATTCAAATCAACCTGTCGAGTTAATCCGTCACTCCCTATATCTCAAACCATATAGATCACTTTATCTAACTTCGCGTGTAAGTCATAAAAGCTTGTCATGAAAAAAAAAACTGAAAAACAAACAGATCCAATGTCGCCACATAAAAAATAGATTGTACCATATGTCATTCAAAGAGAAGAATAAGATAATGCAACCCTGGACAAAAGCCATTCGTAAATATATCTCACCTATATGTCTTATGTACGAAAAATATATATCTGAATATATTTCATATATATATATATATATGAAAATCCCGCAGTTTGAAAAATATATGTCACCTTAACAGATCCGCAAGTTGAAAATATATATATGAATATTATCTCCCACTGTGCCTTATGTCAACTGGCCCATTTAATATGCAATCTCGTTTGTGAGTACGCTCGGAGGCAAGTAGAAATTAGATGGCGGATATGTTGTGATGGACAGGTAAATGTTTTACCCGCACTATAGCCAGCTACCTAGATACTCTGCACGGCAAAATTAAAACCCTTTATAGATAGTTTAGAAACTTAAATCCTCTTCATAAATTTATGAGATTAAGAGCTTGTTTGAAAACAAAAATACCAGAGAGAATTGAAGAGACTAAAATGCACTTGCTATTCATTTTGAACCTCCAATAACTTTCGCTGTTTTTGCTTTCAAACAAGCTCTAAAGGAAAAATAAACTCATTTCTCCTCAATCCTATAGATTTTTGGGTCCAAACTAGCCCTTACTTTGAAACTTAGGTCAAAGAGTTTTAATTCTACCTTCCTTCTCAAAATTAATTTAGGAGCCGGTAGATCCACGATTCTAGTTATCTTGTTTGTTACTGACTTGTACTTTCTATAGATGTCTATTATCTTGTTTGTTACTGACTTCCTTTTAGGTTATGTTCGTTTCATTCAAGGGATTTTCAAAAGCAGATGTTGGACCATGGATTCTGGAAGCTGACGCGCTGTATGGAATTTTGGTGGATGAAGCAGATGTTGAACACTATTAGCTGTAGCCAATTTATTTGTATTGGTCCGGCCTGGCTTTCTCAAGCCAGATTGTTGACTGCCTAATAAACACATGGACCCGAACGTCAGCCCATATGTCGCCTGTCGGCCATCAATTGCAGCGGCAACCGAGCGGTAACGGTGGTAGGATCGGAGCTGCTAGTGTTTGACTCTCCGTGCGGGCCAAATCCGTCCGGCGGCAAGAACAAAAGACACGGGGAGAATTGACATTTTCTGTAATAAACAGATAAATGAACAGCAGACCCTTGCAAAGTTGGAATCAAAGAAAATCACGGACCCCAACATCTCTTTAAATTTCAGGTCTCATGCATAGAAACCTAGCACGCAGATTTATTCAAGCTATAGAAATGCTCAGAGCAATGGAGCTGCAACGATAGATTCTACGTCTTTGGTAAGCCCCTGTATGGAACCATCGTCAGAGAGAAAGCACACATGAAGTATCGTCAGATCTTTCTACAGCCTCAAAAAAAAAAATCGTGACTCTAACCTGGGAAGCATGAACCAGCAACCACTAACCACTGGTGGTAAAGCATTAAACATTAGAACATCTGAATCTTTCAAGACAGTGAGGTTCGGCCGGCCTTAATTTAATTCGCTAGCGCCTAACCACCTGACGCTGCTGCTGATTTAAGTTGGTCCACGTTTTGCCTGGAAGATTTTGTCACTCATAGGCTTACTTCTCCGACTCCGGTGAGGTCAGCTGCCTTAGGTTGAACTTCGAGAGCTCTTTGTACCTTTCCACAACTCCAATCATGCATATGGTCTGCTCAAGTGTCAAACAACGATAGCCCATCAAAACTTGCCCTCAGCCTAGCTTTATGAAAATTCATGCTAACGTGACCATATGACACGCACAGAACAAAAAAAAGGAAAATACTAATGGGGTAAAAACAGAAAGCATAATGTACAGCGTTCACTTGGGGGGCACTTAGGAGCATACAAGTTAGTCAATCTGTATTCAAATTTGGTCATTTGCTTGTAGTGATAAATCTACCATTTTTATTTAAAAAATGGAAAACTAGAGCATCTTGCTGAGTCAACATTTAGTATGAATGGTATACATTACACTAATGTGGCAATTCTGGAGCAACCATGAGGAGAAAAGGAACATAAGGTAGAGGATGAGTTCCCCTGTCTGCTAGGCATCGTAAATGCCACGGGAGTGGTTGCCACATGCACAACAGATTTTTGTGCTATCAATTAAATCAGATCAAGGCGGGTGCATTAAATGGGATCTGTGTGGGACCAAAATTAGTTGCCCCTACAACTAATGAAATGTGAAATAGCAACTAATTCAAAAGTGTAATAGTGCTGGTCCAAGAGCTTTAACTGTGAATGTATTCGACCATCATGTTTAAATTCAAAGAAAAATGGTTGGAACTTTGCATGCCTTCGAGCACTCAAATCTAAAAGGACAAAGTTCCCTCGTTAATTTCCAGGTTTCACATAGCATGCTATAGCACCACCATAGCGCTTCTAGAGGGTTGTCACTAGGATATACAGTATATTGCCGCCGATGCAGCTACGGCCGATATTGCAGACAATAGCAGGGCTAATCAGCTTAGCAGCACTAATCTGGCCCTCCAGCACCAGACAAGTGCCGCCTCGTTGTGGACTGTCTGCTTGATAAGATATACTCACGCAAACTTGCAGCTCTGCACCAGCAGCACAGTGCCGGCTCATGGAGCATGATGTTCCCAGCCACACCAATGCCTAACAGCGCAAGGGCTCCACACCGCCAGTGCAGTGCAATCTCAGTGATGCAGAACAGGACAGCGTGTCCAGCGGGAACCTCTAGGACAGACACACATCAATGCTAGGGCACCCGTGCATCATCACTACCGACAGTTTTGTACAGTTCTTGGAGGAGCACAACTCGAGCCTCAGCCTACATGACTGCCAGAGCTAGCTGCACTGGAGAGTAATTGCAAAATGATAGCAACTTGCGGTGCGTGAATGAGTGGTGGATGATAGGATCCTTGATCCTATTGTGTGGTTGCAAAGTGCGTAGGAATGTGAGATTGAGGGTCAGGGTCGGAACTTCCGAGTTTGGTAAGGTGCAGTGGTGGCGTGGGTGCCGAGCAGCGGCTCGGCGGCGAGCAAGAGAGAGAACGTGTAGGCAAAGCCCTTGAGGCCAAGCAAGACGTTTGCTTTGCTTCCCCGCAAATGGATACATTGCCCCTATATTTGTAGTTCCTAGAGAACTTGGTTCCCAAGCAAACTATAGGAGGAATCCTTATAGATTTGGACCCCCCCCCCTTTCCTAACAAACTAATCCTATTTCCTAAACGGGTATTGTCACGTCAGATTTAATTTGGGCCCAACACATGTATGTCCGTTTTCCGACGCGCACAGAAGATACCAGTCATAACAGTGGAAGATAAGAGCAAATGGAATGATAAAAAGCTAGCAGGACCCATAATGAAAAGGAGATGTTGGGAGTATGGTTATGTGCATGTGCAGAAGCCAGGCAGGCAGTGAGATGCTCTTTTCTTTTGTCTTTTTCTATAATCCGGTGAAGAGAAAATCGGTGTTATAGCAGCTGGAAAAGCTCATCACTAAACCCTTCTAGCCTGTGGCTGATTTATATGAATATAGTAGAAATGGCAGTTGGCACAGATGATCTTAACTCTGAACACCATCATATACAGCTAAAACAAGGGCACCATGAAAAATACCTTGGGAGTTTGTAAAGCCCCAATAACATAATGGAACTAGTTACTTCAAGAGAATAATTCCAGAACTCAAATACAACCTGAACTGTAGAAACTATGCTATATACAATAACATGAAAGCCATATTTCAAATTCAAAAATTAATTAAGAAACATGAAGTAAAATAAGTAACTGCAGAGTTTGACATGTTCTGTCTATTTAATAGATATTGAGTCATTACTCCCTTTATTACCACATGCACATAACCATAGTCTCTAGCACTTGAAAAAAAGGCACAATGTCAGTCCAACGGTATTACAAATAAAAGCATTTACCTTTGCAATCTGGACAACAATAGTCTTGTCTGGGTTCTTCAGGTCAACTTTATGAGGTTGTGGTACAGATTTCGCTGCTGCGTTTATGATTTTCATTCTATCAATTCCTGTGTTTGACCTTGCTTCATATAACACTGCAAACTACATGATTAAAGCTCTGAGTTAGAAACATGTCCAATTCGAGATAATGAACAAAGAGAACAATAATACTTGTTCAGAATATATGTATGGGTGTTATAGTTAGTCTGGTTATGTTTCATGCAGTTTCCTGGTTGAGAAAACACGGAAGTATAATTGCCTGGTGATTCATATTAAGGAGCATGACACTTATAAATTGATCCACTGAAATAAATCAAACTTATCTAAGAGTACCACTGTCATCGCAAAATCAAAACTACATGTATGTACCTAACCCATTCATAACATGAACATATATAATCTAATATACAACCTCCACAAAAAATAGTAGTCACTGCCAAGAAAAGTAAAATAGTATTTCTTGCAAACTACAGACCTGGCTACCATGGGATAAACTACATCAGTCAAAGTCCAAATCCATCTTGGCCTTCCTCAAAAAATCCTATTATCTTTTTAATATAATGAACAGAACATTTAATGGTAGGACATAAAACAAAAACATTGGACAATTTTTCATGTAGAAAGCCAAATAATTCTATGAATAAAAAGAAAGTGGCATTTGAAATAATGTTCCTATATCAATTCTAGGACTTCAACAAAGTAATAAAAACACTGACTGTGAGGTGCTGTAGGAAAAACTCAGTCAGTAGTCTATCGGCTGTGTCACCAGAACATTCCTCCCTAACAAAAGGAATACAAGAAAAATGAGGAAGCAATGAAGTAGGCAACTTGCCTTATGACCTGAGGAGCATTCTTTTGGGAAGTACTTTTCAATAAGGGGACTAATTGCCTTTGTTATTTCCTCTTCAGATGCATAGCATGCCACCTCAACAGGCAAAACTCGCAGAATAAATCTAGTATGCATTCAAATGGGGAGTCTATAAGTGCAAAAGCAACTCAATTGTCTGTATCAGAAAAGAAAAACTACATCTTTAAAAATGATAATTAACGATGACAAGGAAAGATGGGCTGCAACGGCACCAAATCTTAACCTTGACATATGTTTACGAGTCAATGCAGCAGATGACATCATGTTTTGTACAATCTCAACTGGACCAGGGTCTCCTGCTCTTTTATGCATTTGAATGAATATGCATCCATTGCAGCCTGTCTCGAGGCTTGCAAAGAGCCTCTGCTCATCATAATACAAAAAGTCATATAACGTTATAAACCATAGTAAAATTAAAAAAAACAGATACATAGCATAGTAAATATGAAATAAAGGAGCTGCCAGAAAGACTTCCAGTAGAACTGAATAAATGAAATGCACACCTAGATAAGACCTGGAATGATGCATCAGCTCATGGTTCAAACAAACAATTGCTAAAAAGGTGCAATACAAATTTTCACCACTTTATGAGTCAAGATTTCCTACATGATCATCATCCCACAACAAATTGTTTAAGCTTAAGTGTATTGATCTACTTATACATGAACAACCATTAATGTTGCAACAAGATTAAATCTAGTATCAACTATCAAGTGATTAATTAGATACAATAACAATCAACCTCCAAAGTAGTTCATGCCTGAAACAATTTTATGATGTACAACCTAAATTTCAATTTTGAATCTGAGCTAGAAAAGATTATTAAGAAAGGGAATAAATGGTTGCAGTATCCTAAGGGTCACTATGGGACTTTGATTTACAATATCAGTTCGTGTGATAGCAGTAAAAGGGTGGACAAGTCTGTGGTAATTTAAAAGCATACATGAATTCCTATGTTGAAGCCCCTGCCTAATAAGAACAAGATTTAGAAAAGATAAATGGACCGATCAATTCTTCAATTATGGAGTAATTCTTGTCCTCTTCCTATGGAAAATGCTAGAAACTTCAGTTTATTCTTTGGTATAAAGTGTATATGCACTATACCGTGATAGGAGCACTTTAGCAGATATCTTAAGCTGTAACTACACCAGAAAGCAAACATACCTTTTTCCTGTCCCCTATTTCTTTCAGGTCCTCATCAATTAAATCGTCAATATTTTTTTCACTGGACTCCTTTGGTTTATCAGTGGACTCCTTTGGTTCATCAGCAGTCTCTTTTTGCACGGCCTGCTCAAAAACTGGAGGATCTTCCACTCGTTGCTTCTTTTCTCTTGGTTCATCAGCAGTGACTGCTTGTTCCTCATTGTCCTTACTCACGGTATCAGAGGTATCAAGCACCTCCTCTTTCTTCTCAGATAGAGCAGTATTGTCCTTGCTTGCGGTATTAGAGGTATCAAGCACCTCCTGTTGCTTCTCAGATGGAGCGGTTTCACCTTTCTCCACATCATTCACATTCCCATTGTCGGCTTCCTCACCAGAGTTGTCTTCATCCTCATCATCTGAGGAATCAGAGTCCTCAAACTTTATCTTTTTGTTCAGTGGCTTGTCTGGAATGTTTTTAGGCTTCTCATCCGATCCTTTCCCATCCACCAGGTCTTCATAGAACTTCAGAAACAACAGTGGAGTACACAGCGTAATGAGCCAAAAGCATATTAGCGAGATTGATTTACAAAATAAAGCAACTACCAAAACAACATCATTTCCGTGGACAGAAATCATGATGACTAAACTTGTAGTACCAAGGCATAATGGACAGCAGTTCCATCACATTGTGCAACTACAACTGTTGTATAAACAAGGTATAATCACCTTTGTGTAAGTGTGCACATACAACCCTACTAATGCTAACTCATCAGCAGGAAAAACACATTGTGCGAACTCATCAGCAGGAAAATCACCAGCGGAAATGGCGACGAGTCCGCCGCGATTCACACCGCCCTCAGCCAGACTAAGCAGGTGCGGGAACTCTGACGAACACCTAGCGGGCGTGCATCGCAAGGAACGGGGCCACACTACACGCCGGCCAATGACACACACGGAGATGCGGAGAACTGGGGAGCAGCTTACGGAGTCGAGGAGGGAGAGCGCCTCGCGGGTGGCCTGGTGCTCGCGGCCGCCGTCGCAGGTGATGAAGAAGCCCTGCACGCCGGGGCGCAGCGGGTAGGCCCCCTTCCGCACCGGCTTCCCGTGGGGAAGGAACTTGCGCTTCCTCCCACCCTTGACGCCGCCGCCGCCGCCGCCCGTGCTTGGCTTGCCCTCTCCACCGGGGGCCATCTCGTGGTCTGGGTTTTCGTTGGGGGTGGCGAGGTGGCCGTAGGGTTTTGGGGGCTTTGTGGGGATTCCGGCGGCGCCGTGGAAAGGGGAACTGATGAAAGTGTGGCCGTTGGGAAAAGGGGTCTGGGGTCTGGGGAAGCGATAGATCACCACCGTCAGATCATAGGATAGAATTTTTGGAGCAGTTCCAACTTTGGAAGAAGAAGAAGAAAAAAAGTATATTTAAATAAATATTCTCATGACTCGCCAAATCATACAGTAACTATTACATTTCTTAAAATTTTATGAATTCTCAAAAAATTATGTATTGTAGCTGTTTCCTAGACAATTCACAGAACCACTTTTATGGTGAAAACTCAAACAAAATTCTCTTGTTGTTGTTGTTTTTTCCCCTCAAATCTCAAGCAACAACAAGCTGCTATGCCATTGAAACAGCTCAATTACAGGAATTTACCCCCGTTAGCAAAGCACCACAATATTTCAGCACCAATTGAAATGACGTCGTGCAGATGACTAGACTAATACAGTGGGAATTTTACCCCGCCAGCAAGCACCACAATATTTCAGCATCTCCTTGAGAAGATAGTAAAAGAAGTTCGGAACAGAACCTCTAGTTCTTCTGGCAAATTTAGCGTATGTCATGGATAATTAGGGATGAAAACGGTTTCGGAATTTTTCGGTATTCCGGAAACCGATTTCGAAATTTTTCGGTCGGATTCCTCGATAACGGTATTTTTCGAAAACGGAATCGGTTTTCTGAATTTTCTATCGGAATCAGTATCGGAATCGGCGTGGTATTTTACCGACCGTTTCCTTCGGTTATCGGTTTTTGTCGGAAATTACCGGATTTGTGTCTCGGAATCTTCCGGAATTGTGTCTCGGAATTTTTCGGAATTGTGTCTCGGAATTTTTCGGAATTTTTCGGCATGTGCTTTTCGCATCGCTTGTACGTCTCTAAATAAGGATTACTTATTTTTGTATTTTTTGGACACCTTTAGATTTTTTTTTTGGATAGATGGTTTTAGAAGGCAGTTGAGATTAACGATTTGGTATTTTCCACACACTAGGTTTTAGGGTTTTCCTGTGAGGTTATGAAAAACTTTTTATGTGAGAAAAAAATATTTTATAAGTAAGCATGTCATGTCAGCTAGATCGAGTGGATATTGTGAATTGTGAACTTTGAGTCTATGAACTTGTGATCTTTATGAACTTGTTATACTGTGAACTCTGTTATATTGTGAACTTGTGATCTTTGTACACTTTTTATATTATAAATTTGTGATCCTTGTGAACTTTTTATATTGTGAACTTGTTATATCATGAATTGTGAACTTGTGTTCTTTGTGATCTTTTGTCAACTTTATTGTATTATGAAGTTTAATATATTTATCGATTGTATTTTAGATTCCGACCGTTACCGGTGTATTTTCCGCACCAAACTTTCGTTTTCGATGTTTCCGAAATACCGATATCGTTTCCGTTTCTGGAGTTACCGTTTTCGATTTTGTTTCCGATAAAAAATATGAAAACGGTAATGGTTTTAGTGTTTACCGACCGTTTCCGACCGTTTTCATCCCTATGGATAACAATCAGAAACTTGGATAGCCACGGCAGACGAAGAAACCATTTCAGCTCATACAGGTGCTGTGCTCTGTGCTTATATACACATTTTTAAATCTGTGCCATCTGTCTCTCATCCAACTAGGGATGGCAACGGGGAAATCTCCGTCGAGTTTTGGCTCCCCGTACCCATCCCCACGATAAAAAAATTCCTCCGCGAGCATCCCCACGAACTCTTGCGGGGGGCATTTCTTCCCCATCCCCATTCCCCGCGGGTATAAATCCCCATCGGGGATCCCCGTCCCTGCTTAAATTATAATTATGATATACTTTCTTTGTTATTAATACAAAACATTGTCACTTATATATATTGTCAGATGTTAGAACTCATTATGTGTACATCAAAATAACATATTTGTACAACGAGTTATCTTTTAACAACGTAATTATTTATTTTTATCATTATATATTACATGAAAACATCATCATATATAAGTTTAACGGGTCCCCGCGGGGAACGGAGATGAGGAATGTTTCCCCATCCCGTCTCCGTTTACCCATCGGAGGAGGATTTTTCCCCGTTTACATCCCCGCGAGGGGAGAACCTTCTCCATCCTCATCCCCTAATGGAGAAATTTCCCGCGGGGAACCGGAGATCGGGGCTCATTACCATCTCTACATCCAACGGTAACCTTCAATTTTGGCGTTGAAATTTTTGCAGCTGGCGCCCTGGTCTCTCCTGTCTCCTTCCTGGACGGACGTTTCGCATGGCCAGACGTTGCCTTCCTTCAATCGAACAGACACGGAAGGGCGAGCCGATCACGCATGGACACTCTACCTGACTACCTCGCCGCCGCCGTCCTAGAGCAGGTCGCTGCCACCGCCGTCCAACTGGTATGTCTCCGCCTCTCTTATTGTAACACCTCAAAACCATCAACTAAAAATAATACATTTAGAATATTAATAGTAATAGTAGTAAAGAATTTTTTTAAGTGTTTGATTTTATTTGCCTTTATAATAATTTTTATTTGCTTATATTTGATTTATGGTTGTTTCGTAGAATTTTTTTTATATTGAAAGTACAATTAATTAATATAAAAACATTGGTTCAAAGATTAGTATTTTAGTTATAAATAATTTTGGTATACTTATTATGATTTTTAGAAAT
Organism: Zea mays; assembly: GCF_902167145.1. Classification (NCBI taxonomy): domain Eukaryota; kingdom Viridiplantae; phylum Streptophyta; class Magnoliopsida; order Poales; family Poaceae; genus Zea; species Zea mays. The sequence continues at coordinate 206,707,142 of NC_050099.1, read as the reverse complement.
ATTTAAAAATATGTTTATTTATATTTTTTATAAAAAAGAAAAGACAAATCGGCAGAAAACCCTAATCTAAACAGTCCAAATTTGGCCCATTTGCGGCCCGGCCGCCGCGCCACCTCCTCCCTCCCTCCCTCTCTCACCGCCAGATGGGACCCACCCGTTAGGTGTTCCTTCCACCTCGCGCCGCCGCGCCACCCGCGCCGGCCGAGCCGCGCTCCCTGGCCAAGCTGCCTCGGCATCCCCTTGCCTCCCCACGCCCAAAACTGTCAAACTCCTCTCCCTTCCTCTTCTCCTCCATTCACTCCCCACTCCCTCTCTCCATCAAAGGAGTAACCGCGCGCCATTAGTGGCCATTGATGGAGCCACTGGTGTCCCTCCTCCTCCCTCGGCGCCCCTTCCCTTCTCCCTCTCTCTCTATAAAAGGATCGGTCGAGCCGGAGCTCTCTCCCCACACCCAAGCCTCTCCCTCACTCTCTCTCTCTCACATCCGCGCCCGCGCTCTACTCACCGGACCTCGCCACCGTTCGCCGGAGCCCCTGCGCGCTTCGCCGTCCGTAATGCTGAGCCCTGCCTCGTCGCGCGCGCTCGTGTCGCGCCACCCCGTCCCAGCCAAGCCACGCCGGAGTCCCATTCCCCCATCGTCGAGCCCTCCCTGCGCACAAGCTAGCCCAAGGTAGAAGATGACAGTTTTGTGTTTTAGCCCCTGGATTTTGTATAAATTTTGTTCAATCCAGAAACCATTAAAAAGAGACCCCCTGTTTATTTCTTGCTACGCCCTGATGTATACGCTTAATTGTGAACCAGCCCCTGCAACAATATTTTAGACATGAGTATTATTTTATATTTCGAAAATAAATAATGTCACGATTCACTAACTTGGTGATTTAAATACTAGAAATGTTTGCGATTAACTTCCCATTTTGGCGCATAAAACGATATTATATTAGTAGATGTTTAAGTATAGTTTTACTAATATAGGAAATTGAAAGAGGTACTAGGCCACATCTTCTTGGTCATGTTAAAATTTAGATTTTTACTAGTCATGATATATGTGTTCATACATATAGCATTTAATTACTTAGAATTAGTAAAATATCTATTTATGTCAAAATAACCATGATTATGTTACTAAAGTCCAAAATTAGTAATTTACATTAATTTTTAGAATATTAATGTTATGTGATTTATAAATAAGCATTTTTAGCAATATGTACAATTTCTATTTAGAAAGGAATGGATAGAACCCAAAAGACTATTATTAGTAATAAAGACCGTAAAGTTTGTTAAGTCATTTTATCTGCGTTATATTAGATAAACTAGCTTCGTAGTCACCTGCTCATATATTTTCACCAATGATAAATCTAGTGGATTAATAAAATAGTTATGATTTAGACATTATTTACAAGTATCGTTGCGTGATATGTGATTGTTTATGTAACGGTGAATGTTACCCATGTAATGGTGAATGTTTATTTATTTAGCGTATGTAATCTTTTGTATGTACGATACACAAATCAATGCTAGAAGTTGACTGTGAGGTAGACGAACCAAACTCGTTCGAGGACGACCCACATGGCACTTTCGTGCAAGGCAAGTGGATTCTCTCTATGCATTTCTATTTGTACCCAAATAATGCATATAATAATGTTTACTTTTCGGATATTGCATAATTTGATGGGGTTTGCCTAAATAAGGATTTCCTAAAATTACCAACCCTATTCCTTGATTACCATGGGATAAATGTTATGCTTAGCAATTTTTGCTATTGCCTAACTTGATAAATATGATGTCACTCTTTTAATGATACTATGTTCCGGAAATGAACTTTTATTTATGATGTTAACCCGATGGTTAAACAAGAACATTTGTATTAAATGGAACATGGAGTGACCACCCAGGATAACAGTGCAACCACGAGTGTTATAATGACTCTGGCTTTGGTAATTAGCTCTATAGACTTAGTGCTTAGCAACCCTACCTGAAAGATGGGCAAGAGGGGGCGGCAGTAGTTTGGTGGCAGCTCATGTTAACATGGGTGGTAGTCTTGGCTAAGTTACCTCACCTAGAGGGCCATCAATACTGACATGGAAACCTTAGCGGGGGGCTTTGTACTAAAAATATTTTGTGAAAGCCTCATAGTGGATCCCTAGTCATTCACCTAGGCAGTGTTTATGGGTCCGATCAACCCAGGCTAGATGGGATACACGGCTTGTGGGTAAAGTTGTATCACCTCTGCAGAGTGTAAAACTGATATGTCAGCCGTGCTCACAGTTAAGAGCAACCTGGACCCTCACATGATAATTAAACTTAAAGATGGAAAATAAATTGTGATCCGATGATTCACCAGTGGTTTGCTTAAGTGATTTCACTTAAGTGTTTTGAGATATAATCATGTACTTATGTTTAATTGGGAATTTTGAGATACACTTACAATTAGTAAGTCAGGTGTTGCTAATAAAATATTGACCAAATAAAATGCTTAGCGCTTATCCATAGCCTACCTTGTGAACTTTGCATTATTTCCCCCACTTGCTGAGCCCCGACCATAAGTGAGCTCACCCTTGCTAATATTTTGATCAGAGGGTGATGACGAAGACATTGCAGATGATGTCGACGAGTATTAAATTCTAACGATGTGCCAGTCACCTTCCTATGGAAGAGTGTCCATGTTTAATTCTGTCGTACTTTGATACTGATACTTGTTAAGATACTATGTTATGGATGATGTAATAAAGTTACTCTACTCCCTTTTATGCCTTTATTGCATTGTCTTTTGATATGTACACTTGTGACGTCAACATATGTGTGGAAAATGAATCCTGGCCCACATATGTTATGCATTTGGTTTTGCCCCGCCCCCGGAAACTGGGTGTGACAGAAGTGGTATCAAAGCTATGCTGACTCTAGGTCGTTATACTAGTTAGAAATGGAAAGCCTAGTATGTTAAAACATGCTAATTTTGTTCTTACAAAATTATTTTATTAATCTTACCTTTTTAAACTTCAACTAAGTTGACAGTTTTCTCTTGTAGATGGTGCGTGCAATCCAAACCACCCGGACCAACACCAACTACATCCCTCCGCCACGGCAAGTTCCTGTCTACCCAGTGGTAGTCGAGGAAATCCCTATGGATCTCCCTCGCATTCGTGTGGAGAAAGGAGTTATTCTAGAGGATAGCTCGAAGGAGTTTCTGCCTACGCCCACCTCGTTGGCAGAATCACTAGCCTTCGCAGCTGGATCATCATCTTCAGCACCGCCTGCACCAACAGTCCAAGCCCCTGCTCCCGGAGGCGACGACCCGGACGACTCTGGTGACGATGATGAAGATGACGAAGATGGAGAAGAAGAAGAAGAGGAGAAGGAGAACTTCAACGAGGAAGCCAACGATGAACAGCAGGACCACTTCGTGGGGATATGGCCTGTCACTGAACATTATACATCAATGAATGTTATTACTAAGCACCGAACCCAAACCCTAAACCCCAAACCCTTTCTAAGTATCGAATACTAACAAGTAACAATTATGGATTTTTGACCATTAAATGGTCTCCACCAAAAACCTATGAATGTTATTTGTGTCCAACATAGAGTAAAATTTTACCCAACAATAGTAAAAATTCATAGATCATAAAAAAATTTAGGCCAAACCATACTAAAATTCTAGAGATAATATAATTTATCCAGGCCATAATAGATGTCTATAGGTAGAAAGTTATTTTCCCAAACCCTAAACCATGACCCTAAACCCAAAACAGTAAATACTAGACCCCAAACCTAGAACATTAAACCCTAAGCCACAATCCCTAACCCCAAACACTAAACCCTTTGTACTGAATGCTAGCACCTATGGATTTTTTACCATAAAATCATCTCCACCAAAACCAATAATGTGATTTGTGCCCAACCTATAGTAACATTTAACCCAAACAATAGTAAAATTCTAGAAATCATAAAATTTTATAGGCCAAACAATAGTAATCCCTCCTTTCCAAAATAGTATTCGTTTTAACTCTTGATTTTTATGTCTATATTCAAATGGATGATAATGAATCTAGACACATATATAAAACACATACATCAAATATCGTATGAATCCACTGCAACCCTAAACTGTATTCTAATATGGAACAGAAGGAGTAAAATACTAGAGATAGTACAACTTATCTAGACTATAAAAAATGTATAGTTATCAATTTATCATGGCCTTAGTAAATTTTTAGGCCAAACCATAATATATTCTAGAGATAGTACAAATTATCCTGGCCTTAATAAATGTTTAAAGATAGATATTGTCGGCGTTTCGACCCCGAGGGGTCCCTGGACCGACGAGTAAATTGTCGCCGCGTGTCCCAGCCCAGATGGGTCGACGCGAGGCGGAGCACGAAGGGCGGCGAGAAAGAGGGAGACGGGCAGAAAAGTGGAAACTCGCGGCCTTCGTGTTGCCCTGCGCCCAGGTCGGGTGCGCTTGTAGTGGGGGGTTACAAGCGTCCGCGTGGGGGAGAGCGAGAGACTTTGCGCGTCGTCCCGTTCCCCCGCGCGGCCAACCTTCTCATAAGAGAGCCCTGGACCTTCCTTTTATAAGCGTAAGGAGGGGGTCCAGGTGTACAATAGGAGATGTAGCAGTGTGCTATCGTGTCTAGCAGAGAGAAGCTAGTGCCCTAAGTACATGCCGTCGTGGCAGTCGGAGAGGTTTTGGCACCCTGTTCATGTGATGTCGTGGCCGTTGGAGGAGTGCTGGAGCCTTGCGGAACGACAGCTGTCGGGGCTGTCGAGTCTTTGCTGACGTCTTCTTGCTTCCGTAAGGGGTTGAGAGCCGTCGTCGTCATGGACCACGCGGGGCGCCATCATTATCTGTTTACCGGGCGAGCCAGATGGGACGCCGGTCTTGTTCCTCGTAGCCTGAGCTAGCTAGGGGTAGGGTAATGATGGCCCCCCTGTGACGTGGTCGGTTCGAGCCCTGGGTCGGGCGAGGCGGTGGCTCCTCCGAGGTCGAGGTTGAGTCTGTCTTCCGAGGTCGAGGTTGAGTCCGAGCCCCGGGTCGGGCGAGGCGGAGACCATCGTCTGAGGCCAAGGCTGAGTCCGAGCCCTGGGGTCGGGCGAGGCGGAGTTCGTCGTCTTCCGGAGCTGAGGCTGAGTCCGAGCCCTGGGGTCGGGCGAGGCGGAGTTCGTCGTCTTCCGGGGCCAAGGCCGAGTCTGAGCCCTTGGGTCGGGCGAGGCGGAGTTCGTCGTCTTCCGGGGCCGAGGCCGAGTCCGAGCCCTGGGGTCGGGTGAGGCGGAGCTTCCTATGGCGCCCGAGGCCGGACTTGGCTGCTGTCAGCCTCTCTCTGTCGAGTGGCACAGCAGTCGGAGCGGCACAGGCGGCGCTGTCTTCTTGTCAGGCCGGTCAGTGGAGCAGCGAAGTGACTGCGGTCACTTCGGCTCTGTCGACTGAAGGGCGCGTGTCCGGATAAGGTGTCAGGCCATCCTTGCATTAAATGCACCTGCGATATGGTCGGTCGGTGTGGCGATCCGGCCAAGGTTGCTTCTTGGCGAAGACTGGGCCTCGGGCGAGCCGAAGGTGTGTCCTTTGCTTGAGGGGGCCTCGGGCGAGACGTGAATCCTCCGGGGTCGGCTGCCCTTGTCCGAGGCTGGGCTCGGGCGAGGCGAGATCGTGTCCCTTGAGTGGACCGAGCCTTGACTTAATCGCACCCATCAGGCCTTTGCAGCTTTGTGCTGATGGGGGTTACCGGCTGAGATTAGGAGTCTTGGGGGTACCCCTAATTATGGTCCCCGACAGTAGCCCCCGAGCCTCGAAGGGAGTGTTAAATACTCGCTTGGAGGCTTTTGTCGCACTTTTTTGCAAGGGGACCGGCCTTTCTCGGTTGCATTTCGTCACGGTGGGTGCGCGCGAGCGCACCCGCCGGATGTAGCCCCCGAGGCCTCGGAGGAGTGGTTTGACTCCTTCGAGGTCTTAGCGCGTTTCGTGATGCTTCGGCCGGCTTGTTTGTTCCCTCATGCGAACTGGCCATAGCCCGGGTGCACAGTCGAGTCCCAAGTTCTCGGGCTGGTATGTTGACGCTGTCAACGGTTTGGCCGGAGCCGGGTTTGCGAGAGCAGCCCCCGAGCCTCCACACAGAGCGAGAGGACGATCAAGGACAAACTCGACTTTTTTACATACGCCCCTGCGTCGCCTTTCCGCAAGGAGGAGGGGGGAGAGCGCCATGTTGCCCTCGGAGGGCGCCGAACATGGTGTCTCCAGTGAGTTGCTAACGGGTAATCCGAGTGGACGCCCGTGCCCCATTCGTTAGGGGTCGGCTAGTGGCCCGGAGGCACGCTCCAAAAGTACCTGCGGGTGATTTGCCGGACCCGGTCCCCTTTTGACGGGGTCCGAGGGCTCGATGCCTCCCTCTGGTGGGATTCCGTTACAAAACCGTTCTCGTTGGTCTCGGAAATGTCCTAGGGTACCTCGGGAGCGTAGCCCGAGCCTTGGTTATGTATCGAACGTACCCAGGGTCATCCCTCGCTCTGCGTCTGAGGCGGCTGTCGAACCCTTCGGGGGCCAGCCTACGAACCCCTGATCAGTAGTGGGCGCGGAGCCCGAGTGGCCTGAGGCGGCCGTTGAAACCCTTCCGAGGGGCCAGCCTTCGAACCTCTGACCAGTAGTGGGCGCGGAGCCCGAGTGCTCCGAGGCGGCTGTTGAACCCTTCCGAGGGGCCAGCCTTTGAACCTCTGATCAGTAGTGGGCGCGGAGCCCGAGTGCTCTAAGGCGGCTGTTGAACCCTTCCGAGGGGCCAGCCTTCGAACCTCTGATCAGTAGGGGGGCTCGGGGCCCGTTTCCTTCGTGGAGAAGGATCCCTTTCGGGGTATCCCCTTTCCTGGTCCCTGTTGTAAGAGAGAGAAAGAGGAAAAGGGAAAGGATACGAAATCGAACAACGTGGCGCACCTTTTTTGATGCGGTCATTATGGCGGAAGCAAAGCGTCGCTTGCTTCGCCTGCCAAAGGTGCCGCCTGTCCTGCCGCAGAGTTAATGCGACGGGACGAGTGTTTCGCGGGGCAGCCGTTGCGCATGCGCGAGCCGTTCGAGGAATAGGCGTCTCGCTTTGAGTTTTGAATCTCGCGGCGGGTTCAGGCGAAGTGTTGAGCGGGTCTTGCCCCGGCCTTCATATATTTGAGAGAGAGACCGGTGGCGGTTTTCTACTCTGCTGCTCGCCTCCCACTTAGGTTTTCGCAACCCGAGGGAATAGCCAGAGAAAGGAAACCGCTCGCCTCGTCCTCTCCGCCGCCACCTCTTCTGCTTGGTGATGGCTGACCGGGTGACCATTGTTTCGTCGCGCGACCCATGGCCTTTCTCCACCGTCACGGCGGATGACCTGGAGGCCCTTGTTGCTGATGGTTTGCTTCGCCCTCTCTCCGGTGACTCGCAGCCGGAGTGGATGGCCCCCTCGAGCGGAGCCACCCTATCCCCACCGCCGGGGTATGTGGTGAGCTTCGTCTCCTTTCACGAGCGGGGGTGCGGAGTGCCGGCGAGCCGTTTTATGCGGGCGATTATGCACGTCTACGGGCTGGAGCTGCACAACCTTAGTCCCAACTCCATCTCGCAAGCCGCCATCTTCGCGGCGGTCTATGAAGGATACTTGGGGATTGCCCCCCACTGGGACTTGTGGACCCATCTTTTCTCCGCGAAGCTTTTTGCCTCGCCGACGGGGGAAAGAAGGGTTCGCATGGCGGTGCGGGCCGGTGGCTGCATCCTCTAGCTAAGGCAGGCGCGGGCGCTACAGTACATCCCTGCCATCCTCGCGTCTTCAAACAAAGGGTGGCAGCGTCGGTGGTTTTATCTCCAAAATGACGACGGGAGGCTCCTGTCGTTTTCTCAACGAGTGGTGACCGCCGCCGCCGAGAACTGGCGCTATGGGACCCCGCGCGACAGACAGAAGAATCTCCAGCCTCTTTTGAAGGCCTTGGAGGAGCTGCGAGGAAAAGGGCTCACCGCCGCGGGGGTGGTTGCTGCCATTCATCGCCGGAGGGTGCTCCCTTTGACAGAGCGGCGGCTACCGCTTTGGGAGATGACGCTGGGGGTCGACTTGGAGGGTTTGCGGATGTCCTCGGACCCCCTTCCCGTCGACGACCTCCACAGGCGGGTAGCCGGACGCCAGCGCCCTCTCCCAACCCTTGATGCGTCCCGACCGCGGGTGTGTGTCCCTGGTGAGTGTCCGCTCCTTCTTTATTCTTGTGTCGGATTGCCCTTGGTTCTCACAGCCGAGACTTTTCGCCTGTCTCCAGGAGGTAGGGCATCACAAGCCTTCCCTGCCACCGGTCCTGGAGGACGCGGTGGACCGAGCTGCGCGGAGGGTCGCCGCGGAGAAGAGGAAGGAGAAGAAGGACACAAAGAAGGCTCGGGCCCGCGAGCGGACGCGGGCTCGGGACGCCTTGGAAAGGCTCCGTCGTCGGCAGGAGAGGGATGGGCTCCCGAGGGAGCCGTCGCCGGAGACGCCTGACGACGACGACGATGAAGACGACGATATGGCTGCCCGCCTCGGCCTCAGCCCAGACCTGAGGCTGGGCCAGGGGTTGTCAAGCCAGCCCCCGAGCGGGCTGGTGCCGTCGGTATCCGGGGCTGGGACGTCGGGGTCCCGGTCCGAAGAGCGGGGCCAGACCGAGGGGGTACTTGACCCCTCGGACGAGGGAGTTGAGGTGACCCCGGGGAGTCAGGCCGAGCTGCCTGTTCCCCGAGAACCGTCGCCCGTGCCGACTGCACAGGAGGGCGGTTCTCGGGTCGTCGTGGCTGCGTCTGGGCAGTCCATCCCTCGGGTGCCTCGGGCGCCCAAGGCGAGGACGGTACCGAAGCCGGCAGCGGGGCAGACCTCGGCGGTACCTTCGGGGATCGAAGTTCGAGATACCTCCCCCATGCATGGTTGATTATGGCCCGGAGTGGGTAAGTATCTTAGGATATCTTCATCCTGGCTCTTCCTTCGTATGTCCTGATCCTGTTTTTCCTTTTCTCCTTAGCAAGCGGAGGCACGGTTCGACCGGTCTGGCTCCCCGGAAGGTCCTCAAGACGGCGTCGGCTTCTGCGGCTAGTGCCGCGCCGGGCCTTTGAAAGGGAAATGTGCCTTTGGGCCATTTCTAAGTATTTTGGTGATTGAGTGCAAACACAAGTGCTTAAATGTGAAAATATGCCCATGGATGAACAAAGTGCAAATCACAAGTTAAGGTATGTTTCTAAGCCTTAGTACATTGGTTTTGTGTACTAATATTCTTGTCTAAGTGTTAGAAACAGGAAGAAGAAGAGGAGTGGAGGGCTGCTTCGGGCTGGGGCACCGGACTGTCCGGTGTGCACCTGACAGTGTCCGGTGCGCCAGACCAGCGCGGAGCAAACCAGCCGCTCTCGGGTTTTTCTCCGGCGACTTCAGCTAAAATTCACCGGACTGTCCGGTGTGCACCGGACTGTCCGGTGAGTCAACGGTCGGCCGGGCCAACGGTCGGCCGCGCGATCGGCGCGCGACACGTGGCCGAGCCAACGGTCGGAATGGGGCACCGGACTGTCCGGTGTGCACCGGACATGTCCGGTGCGCCAACGGCGCCCAGATCTGCAACAGACAGCAACGGTCGGATGCGCTGTTTATGGAAATAAATCGGGCACCGGACAGTGTCCGGTGTGCACCGGACTGTCCGGTGCGCCCGACGACAGAAGGCAACGATAGCCTTCCAGATGTGTTCTCAACGGCTCCTAGCTGCCTTGGGGCTATAAAAGGGACCCCTAGGCGCATGGAGGAGAACACCAAGCATTCCTACAACACTCCTAAGCACCAAGACATCGATCTCGCGCATTTGTTTCATTGTGATAGCATATAGAGCTCTCGTGGAGTTGTGAACTCTTTGAGTTGTGTTGCGAGCTCTTGTTGCGACTTGTGTGCGTGCTGTTGCTCTGATCTTTTGAAGTCTTGTGTGTGTTGCTCATCCCCTTCCTTGCTCCGTGATTCTCTGTGAACATCTTTTGTAAGGGCGAGAGGCTCCAAGTTGTGGAGATTCCTCGCAAACGGGATTGAGAAAAGAAAAGCAAGAACACCGTGGTATTCAAGTTGATCATTGGATCACTTGAGAGGAGTTGAGTGCAACTCTCGTCCATTGGGACGCCACAACGTGGAGTAGGCAAGTTTTTGTACTTGGCCGAACCACGGGATAACCACCGTGTCATCTCTGTGATTGATTTCTTGTGGTTATTGTGTTTTGACTCCTCTCTAGCCACTTGGCCATACTTGTGCTAACACTTAACAAGTTTTTGTGGCTTAAGTTTTGAAGTTTTACAGGATCACCTATTCACCCCCCCTCTAGGTGCTCTCAATTGGTATCAGAGCCGTTCTCTTCAAGAAAGGGACTAACCGCCCGAAGAGATGGATCCTAAGGGGAAGGGAATTGTGATCAACGACAAGGAGAAGGAGTCTTTCGTCAACGAGCCAAGGGATGACAAGTCCAACAACTCGGGCTCGGGCCACAAGCGAAAAGATGGGAAGAAGAAGAAGACAAGACGCATCAAGGAGATCGTCTACTACGACAGCGATGAGTCCTCTTCTTCCCAAAAGGACGACGACAACGACTACAGGAAGACGGTCAATTCGAACTTTTCATTTGATTATTCTCGTATTCCACATAGTTCGAATTCACATTTGCTTTCCATTCCTCTTGGTAAACCTCCACACTTTGATGGGGAGGACTACGGATTTTGGAGTCACAAAATGCGTAGTCATTTATTCTCTCTCCATCCAAGCATATGGGAGATTGTAGAGAATGGAATAAAATTTGATAGCTCGGATAGCCCTATGTTTATCAATGAACAAATTCATAAAAATGCACAAGCTACTACTGTTCTCTTAGCATCTTTGTGCAGGGAAGAGTACAATAAGGTGAGCGGCTTGGACAATGCCAAGCAGATATGGGACACCCTCAAGATTTCTCACGAGGGGAACGACATCACCATGCTCACCAAGATGGAGTTGGTGGAGGGCGAGCTTGGACGATTCGCCATGATAAGGGGAGAAGAGCCAACTCAAACTTACAACCGGCTCAAGACCCTTATCAACAAGATAAGGAGCTACGGAAGCACGCGTTGGACGGATCACGACGTCATCCGCCTAATGCTCAGGTCATTTACCGTTCTTGATCCTCATCTCGTGAACAATATTCGTGAGAATCCCAGGTACACGATGATGACGCCCGAAGAAGTACTTGGAAAATTCGTGAGCGGGCGGATGATGATCAAGGAGGCAAGAAACGTCGACGACGCGTTGAACGGTCCACTCCACGAGTCTCAACCCATTGCTCTAAAGGCAACAAGGAGCAAGGAGTCGCTACCTAGCAAGGTGGCGCAAGTTGAGGCGGCCGGGCTCAATGATGAAGAGATGGCTCTTATCATCAAAAGATTCAAGACGGTGCTGAAGGGTCACAAGGGGCAGCCAAGCAAGAACAAGACAAAGGGGAAGCGCTCATGCTTCAAGTGCGGTAAGATTGGTCATTTTATCGCTAACTGCCCCGATAACGACAGTGACCAGGAACAGGGAAACAAGAGGGAAAAGAAGAAGAATTACAAGAAGGCCAAGGGCGAGGCGCATCTTGGCAAGGAGTGGGATTCGGATTGCTCCTCCTCCGACTCCGACAATGAGGGACTCGCCGCCACTGCCTTCAACAAATCGGCTCTCTTCCCCAACGAGCATCACACTTGCCTCATGGCAAGGGAAAAGAAGGTAATCACTCGGAATGCTAATACTTATGATTCTTCTAGTGATGATGAATCTAGTGAGGATGAAATTGATTACTCTAGTTTATTCAAGGGATTGGATAGAACTAAGATAGCTAAGATTAATGAGCTGATTGATGCCTTAAATGAAAAGGATAGAATCTTAGAGAAACAAGAAGACCTTTTATATGAAGAGCATGATAAATTTGTTAGTGCTCAAAATTCACTTGCTCTAGAAGTTAAAAGAAATGGAATACTTTCTTGTGAACTTTCTACTTGTAATGAAACCATTTCTTCTTTAAAAGGTGAAATTAATGTTTTAACTGCTAAACTAGAAGTAGCAAGTAACTCTTGTGTTGAAAATATTTGCACTAGGTGTAAGGATTTTGATGTTAATGCTTGTAGTGAACACTTAGTTTCAATTTCAAAACTAAATGATGAAGTGGCTAGTCTTAATGCTCAACTTAAGACTAGCAAAAGTGATTTTGAAAAACTAAAATTTGCTAGGGATGCCTACACGGTTGGTAGACACCCCTCAATTAAGGATGGACTTGGCTTCAAGAGGGAAGCCAAGAACTTAACAAGCCATAAGGCTCCCATTCCCGCCAAGGAGAAAGGGAAGGCCCCTATGGCTACTAGTGCTAAAAAGAACCATGCCTTTTTGTATCATGATAAAAGACAAACTAGAAATAGAAATTATGATGCTTTTGATTCATATGTTTATGATTCTCATGCCATGTTTGCTCCTAGTTCTTCTTATGTGTATGATAGAAATGTTACTAGGAGAAATGTTGTTCCTAAAAGAAATGTTGCAAATGTTCATAGAAAAGTAGTGAATGAACCCTCTACAATTTATTGTGCTTTGAATGCTTCCTTTGCAATTTGTAGAAAGGATAGAAAAGTAATTGCTAGGAAGTTAGGGGCAAAATGCAAAGGTGATAAAACTTGCATTTGGGTCCCTAAGGAAATTGTGACTAACCTTGTAGGACCCAACAAGAGTTGGGTACCTAAGTCCCAAGCCTAAATTTGCCTTGCAGGTTTATGCATCCGGGGGTTCAAGCTGGATTATCGACAGCGGATGCACAAACCATATGACGGGGGAGAAGAAGATGTTCACCTCCTGCGTCAAGAATAAAGATTCCCAAGACTCAATTATATTCGGTGATGGGAATCAAGGCAAGGTAAAAGGTTTAGGTAAAATTGCAATTTCTAATGAGCACTACATATCTAATGTGTTTTTAGTTGAGTCTCTTGGATATAATCTGCTATCTGTGAGTCAATTATGCAATATGGGATATAACTGTCTATTTACAAATGTAGATGTGTCTGTCTTTAGAAGAAGTGATGGTTCACTAGCTTTTAAGGGTGTATTAGACGGCAAACTTTATTTAGTAGATTTTGCAAAAGAAGAGGCCGGTCTAGATGCATGCTTAATAGCTAAGACTAGCATGGGCTGGCTGTGGCATCGCCGCTTAGCACATGTGGGGATGAAGAACCTTCACAAGCTTCTAAAGGGAGAACACGTGATAGGTCTAACTAATGTTCAATTCGAAAAAGATAGACCTTGTGCAGCTTGTCAAGCAGGGAAACAGGTGGGAGGCTCTCATCACACCAAAAATGTGATGACGACATCAAGACCCTTGGAGATGCTGCATATGGACCTTTTTGGACCCGTCGCCTATCTGAGCATAGGAGGAAGTAAGTATGGTTTAGTTATTGTTGATGACTTTTCCCGCTTCACTTGGGTGTTCTTTTTGCAGGAAAAGTCCGAAACCCAAGGGACCCTCAAACGCTTCCTCAGGAGAGCTCAAAATGAGTTTGAGCTCAAAGTGAAGAAGATAAGGAGCGACAACGGATCCGAGTTCAAGAACCTTCAAGTGGAGGAGTTCCTTGAAGAGGAAGGGATCAAGCACGAGTTCTCCGCTCCCTACACACCACAGCAAAATGGTGTGGTAGAGAGGAAGAACAGGACGCCCATCGATATGGCGAGGACGATGCTAGGAGAATTCAAGACCCCCGAGTGCTTTTGGACGGAAGCCGTTAACACTGCTTGCCACGCCATCAACAGGGTCTACCTTCATCGCCTCCTCAAGAAGACGTCGTATGAGCTACTAACCGGTAACAAACCCAATGTATCGTACTTTCGTGTATTTGGGAGTAAATGCTACATTCTAGTGAAGAAGGGTAGAAATTCTAAGTTTGCTCCAAAAGTTGTAGAAGGGTTTTTATTAGGTTATGACTCAAATACAAAGGCGTATAGAGTCTTCAACAAATCATCGGGTTTGGTTGAAGTCTCTAGCGACGTTGTATTTGATGAGACTAATGGCTCTCCAAGAGAGCAAGTTGTTGATTGTGATGATGCAGATGAAGAAGACGTTCCAACGGCCGCCATACGCACCATGGCGATTGGAGAAGTGCGGCCACAGGAACAAGATGAGCAGGATCCACCCTCTTCCTCAATTATGGTGCATCCCCCGACTCAAGACGATGAACAGGTTCATCAAAAGGAGGCGTGTGATCAAGGGGGAGCACAAAATAATCACGTGATGGAGGAAGAAGCGCAACCGGCACCTCCAACCCAAGTTCGAGCGACGATCCAAAGGGATCATCCCGTTGACCAAATTCTGGGTGACATTAGCAAGGGAGTAACTACTCGGTCTCGATTAGTTAATTTTTGTGAACATTACTCTTTTGTCTCTTCTATTGAGCCTTTCAGGGTAGAAGAGGCCTTGCTAGATCCGGACTGGGTGTTGGCCATGCAAGAGGAGCTAAACAACTTCAAGCGCAATGAAGTTTGGACACTGGTGCCTCGTCCAAAGCAAAATGTTGTGGGAACCAAGTGGGTGTTCCGCAACAAACAGGACGAGCACGGGGTGGTGACGAGAAACAAGGCTCGACTTGTGGCAAAAGGTTATGCCCAAGTCGCAGGTTTGGATTTCGAGGAGACTTTTGCTCCTGTGGCTAGGCTAGAATCAATTCGTATCTTGCTAGCATATGCCGCTCACCATTCTTTCAGGTTGTTCCAAATGGATGTGAAGAGCGCGTTCCTCAACGGACCAATCAAGGAGGAGGTGTACGTGGAGCAACCCCCTGGCTTTGAGGATGAACGGTACCCCAACCACGTGTGTAAGCTCTCTAAGGCGCTCTATGGACTTAAGCAAGCCCCAAGAGCATGGTATGAATGCCTTAGAGACTTTCTAATTGCTAATGCCTTCAAGGTTGGGAAAGCCGATCCAACTCTTTTTACTAAGACATGTGATGGTGATTTGTTTGTGTGCCAAATTTATGTCGATGACATAATATTTGGTTCTACTAACCAAAAGTCTTGTGAAGAGTTTAGCAGGGTGATGACGCAGAAATTCGAGATGTCGATGATGGGCGAGTTGAACTACTTCCTTGGGTTCCAAGTGAAGCAACTCAAGGACGGCAACTTCATCTCCCAAACGAAGTACACGCAAGATCTACTAAAGCGGTTTGGGATGAAGGACGCCAAGCCCGCAAAGACGCCGATGGGAACCGACGGACACACCGACCTCAACAAAGGAGGTAAGTCCGTTGATCAAAAAGCATACCGGTCAATGATAGGTTCTTTGCTTTATTTATGTGCTAGTAGACCAGACATTATGCTTAGCGTATGCATGTGTGCTAGATTTCAATCCGATCCTAAGGAGTGTCACTTAGTGGCGGTGAAGCGAATTCTTAGATATTTGGTTGCTACGCCTTGCTTCGGGCTCTGGTATCCAAAGGGGTCTACCTTTGACTTAGTTGGATACTCAGATTCCGACTATGCTGGATGTAAGGTCGATAGGAAGAGCACATCGGGGACGTGCCAATTCTTAGGAAGGTCCCTGGTGTCATGGAACTCTAAGAAACAAACCTCCGTTGCCCTATCCACCGCTGAGGCCGAGTATGTTGCCGCAGGACAGTGTTGCGCGCAACTACTTTGGATGAGGCAAACCCTCAGGGACTTTGGCTACAATCTGAGCAAAGTCCCACTCCTATGTGATAATGAGAGTGCTATCCGCATGGCGGAAAATCCTGTTGAACACAGCCGCACAAAGCACATAGACATCCGGCATCACTTTTTGAGAGACCACCAGCAAAAGGGAGATATCGAAGTGTTTCATGTTAGCACCGAGAACCAGCTAGCCGATATCTTTACCAAGCCTCTAGATGAGAAGACCTTTTGCAGGCTGCGTAGTGAGCTAAATGTCTTAGATTCGCGGAACTTGGATTGAATTGTAGCATACATGTGTTTATGCCCTTGATCATGTTCATTCTGCATTTTGTTGCTTATTGTGGTGCTCAAGTTGTACAAACACTCCCTGGACCTCACAAGTCCGTTGCAAAGTGATGCACATGTTTAGGGGGAGATGTGTTACAACTTGACCCTTTGAGACTAACCATGTGCTTGAGTTTGATGATTTAGTCTCGAAGGAGGATTGAAAGGGAAAAGGTGGACTTGGACCATGAAAGACTTCCACTGCACTCCGATGAGAGGGTAACTAATTCCAAGTTCATCTCATGAAATCTTATTGCCATTTGCTCTTAATTGAAGACTTTGGTGAGGCAAAGGGGTTAAAGGGGCCAAGATTAATCCCGTTTTGGTGCTTGATGCCAAAGGGGGAGAAAATAAAGGCCAAAGCAATAAATGGATCAGCTACCACTTGAGAAATTTTGAAAAAGTATAATAGAGCTTTTGGTTTGTCAAAACTCTTGTATTGTCTCTTTTGTCAAAAGTTGGCTTCTTGTGGGGAAAAATGTTGATTATGGGAAAAAGGGGGAGTTTTTGAAATCCGTGGTCAAATTTCTTTGGAATGACTCTCTTTATGCTTCAACATGTGTGTTTGACTTAGAGATAGAGATTTGAGTTTGATTTGCAAAAACAAACCAAGTGGTGGCAAAGGATGATCCATATATGCCAAAATTGAATAAAACTCAAAGTTAGTTTTTATTTGAAGTAGTTTTGCACTTGTTCCACTTGCTTTATGTTGTGTTGGCATAAATCACCAAAAAGGGGGAGATTGAAAGGGAAATGTGCCTTTGGGCCATTTCTAAGTATTTTGGTGATTGAGTGCAAACACAAGTGCTTAAATGTGAAAATATGCCCATGGATGAACAAAGTGCAAATCACAAGTTAAGGTATGTTTCTAAGCCTTAGTACATTGGTTTTGTGTACTAATATTCTTGTCTAAGTGTTAGAAACAGGAAGAAGAAGAGGAGTGGAGGGCTGCTTCGGGCTGGGGCACCGGACTGTCCGGTGTGCACCGGACAGTGTCCGGTGCGCCAGACCAGCGCGGAGCAAACCAGCCGCTCTCGGGTTTTTCTCCGGCGACTTCGGCTAAAATTCACCGGACTGTCCGGTGTGCACCGGACTGTCCGGTGAGTCAACGGTCGGCCGGGCCAACGGTCGGCCGCGCGATCGGCGCGCGACACGTGGCCGAGCCAACGGTCGGAATGGGGCACCGGACTGTCCGGTGTGCACCGGACATGTCCGGTGCGCCAACGGCGCCCAGATCTGCAACAGACAGCAACGGTCGGATGCGCTGTTTATGGAAATAAATCGGGCACCGGACAGTGTCCGGTGTGCACCGGACTGTCCGGTGCGCCCGACGACAGAAGGCAACGATAGCCTTCCAGATGTGTTCTCAACGGCTCCTAGCTGCCTTGGGGCTATAAAAGGGACCCCTAGGCGCATGGAGGAGAACACCAAGCATTCCTACAACACTCCTAAGCACCAAGACATCGATCTCGCACATTTGTTTCATTGTGATAGCATATAGAGCTCTCGTGGAGTTGTGAACTCTTTGAGTTGTGTTGCGAGCTCTTGTTGCGACTTGTGTGCGTGCTGTTGCTCTGATCTTTTGAAGTCTTGTGTGTGTTGCTCATCCCCTTCCTTGCTCCGTGATTCTCTGTGAACATCTTTTGTAAGGGCGAGAGGCTCCAAGTTGTGGAGATTCCTCGCAAACGGGATTAAGAAAAGAAAAGCAAGAACACCGTGGTATTCAAGTTGATCATTGGATCACTTGAGAGGAGTTGAGTGCAACTCTCGTCCATTGGGACGCCACAACGTGGAGTAGGCAAGTTTTTGTACTTGGCCGAACCACGGGATAACCACCGTGTCATCTCTGTGATTGATTTCTTGTGGTTATTGTGTTTTGACTCCTCTCTAGCCACTTGGCCATACTTGTGCTAACACTTAACAAGTTTTTGTGGCTTAAGTTTTGAAGTTTTACAGGATCACCTATTCACCCCCCCCTCTAGGTGCTCTCAGCCTTGCCGGCCAGCTGACCCCCTCGCAAGACGCCCCACAGCGGGGGGCTCAGGCGGCACCAGTTGCCGTGGGGCGAGCTCCCGAGGCTGACTCCTCTGTCGAGGCGGCCGTCGTGCCGGGGGAGGCTGCTGGCGCAGCTGTGGCTTTTAACCCACCGAACATGTCGCCGAGGCTGGCACCGGCTGCTGCCAAGGTCGTTCCCGTTCTGGCCGTGGAATCACCCGTCGCCGCCGATGCTGAGATGGCCGAGGCGTCGGTACTTGGTGCCTCGGAGGAGGGGGGCGCAGAACCGCGACCCGTCCCGGGGAGCGGCAACCTTGTCCCCGCGCGGCGCGGTTTCGACGGACGGCGTCAGTTGCTTCGGTTCCGGACCCGTGGGGCCTCAGATCCCGTCTTCGTTCTTGACGACGAGCGAGAGGAGCAGTCTTGGGATGGGCTTCGCGAGTGTGCCGAGGCGACGGTGGGGTCGCTTCGGTCGACCTTGAAGGTCTTTTGTAGGGACGTTCCTAAGATCCTCCAGGTAATGATTTCGAGCATACCTTTCATGTGATCAAGGCATTCTTTGTGACGCCCCACTTCCTTTCCTCAGGATCTGACGGATCTGAGCGCCGCCAAGTCGTCGTTCATCCGCCGCGAGGTTGATGTCTGGGGTTCGTTGCGGTCCCTGAGGACCACGCTTGCCGGGGCTACCGAGCGCCTCTCCCAACGGAGCGCCGAGGTGGCGGACCTTCGGTTGCTCTGCGTCGATCTGGGAGCAGAGCCGCAGCGGCAGCAGTCGGAGCTTGACCAGGTCGTCGGCGAGCGGGACCAATCTCGGGGCCGGGCCGCCGAGGCTGAAAGCCGGGCTGAGGCTCTTGGGGTCCAGTTAGCCGAGGCGTCTGCTCGAGCCGGAGCCCTTGCGGCAGACCTAGCCGTGGCCCAAGCCGCATCCTCGAAGCATCGTGCCCGAGCCGAAGGTATGTCTTGGCTGTTTAAAGATGTTGTTTCAGCTCCATTCCTCAACTCGTGTTTGAGGTCTTCTGCTTTGACTATTTGTAGAGCTTGAGTCTGCCCTCGATGAGTCTACCAAGGCACTTGCCCAGGCGGCCGAGCAGAAGGAGGTCGATCATGCGGCCATGTCCGAGGCCATCTCGGCCTTCTGCCGGGTCTTTGGTTCCGACGACGTCCCCTCGGGAAGCTCCCCTCAGAGTCGCCTGCAGGCCTTAGGTGACCACGCGCGCGGCAGACTCCACGAGGCGCTGCATCACGGCATCAGGCGGGCCTTCGCCGTGCTCGCTTCCCACTACGACGTGGATCTGGAGCGGGTCAGCGAGGGATATTGCCTTCCCGACAAAGATGAAGCTGCCCTGGCCGAAGTTTAGAGGCTTGACACGGCTGCCGCGGGCCCAAGCGCGGTGCTGGCAACCACCTTCGAAGTCGAGATCCTCCCGCTCGTGCCGTCGTCCGAGGCCGGGGCGGATCTTGCCGAGGGTGGGGACGACGCCGAGGGCGCGACTCCTTCTCCGGGCGACGCCTGATTCTGCCGAAGCAGTTTATTTTGAATGCATATGTGTCCTTTGCGGCCGTCGAGGCCTGAATACTTCATTATCGTAATATAAGGTCATGTCTCTTTTCCTCCTGTTTTGTGTATCCGGACTCGTTCGTCAGCAGCAGGATTGCTTACCCAAGTAAGAGTTATTTTTCGTGGTAGGCGACGAGTGAGGTATCCGTATCCCAGAGGCGTAGGAATCCCTCGGCTCGGTCGACCTTGCCACTTACATGCACCCTTATTCGTTTCTTGGGGTCCTGTTACTGATATAGCCGGGGGACGCGAAAGTCTTTTTTATGGAAGACTTTTTTCGAGGAAAGTTTTGACGCGGAGGGGTTCCCCCCTTCTAGCCCCCGAGGGAGGGTCGGGCTTTGTCGAGGCAAGGCTGACCCTTCCTTGATGGTTAGACTTTGTATGTGAACGAGGTGTACGAACGACTTGAAAGCATCTTAAGGGTAGAAGCGACGTAGTTGTCGGATGTTCCAGGCGTTGCTGTAGACCTCGCCTTGACCGTTGGCCAGCTTGTATGTCCCGGGCTTCAGAGCCTTGGCGATGACGAACGACCCTTCCCAAGGAGGCGTGAGCTTGTGCCGCCCTCGGGCGTCTTGTCGCAGCCGAAGCACCAAGTCGCCCACCTGGAGGTCTCGGGACCGAACCCCTCGGGCGTGGTAGCGTCGCTGGGACTGCTGGTACCGCGCCGAGTGTAGTAAGGCCATGTCCCGAGCCTCTTCCAGCTGGTCCAGTGTGTCTTCTCGGTTTGTTCGATTGCTTTGGTCGTCGTAGGCCCTCGCCCTCGGGGAACCGTATTCTAAGTCTGTGGGCAAGATGGCCTCGGCCCCATAGACTAGAAAGAACGGTGTGAAGCCCGTGGCTCGGCTCGGCGTCGTCCTCAGACTCCAGACCACCGAGGGGAGCTCCTTCATCCATCGCTTGCCAAACTTGTTGAGGTCGTTGTAGATCCTCGGCTTGAGTCCTTGCAGAATCATGCCGTTGGCACGCTCTACTTGCCCATTCGTCATGGGGTGAGCCACGGCGGCCCAGTCCACCTGGATGTGGTGATCCTCGCAGAAGTCTAGGAACTTTCTACCGGTGAACTGGGTGCCGTTGTCGGTGATGATGGAGTTTGGGACTCCGAAGCGATGGATGATGTTGGTGAAGAACGCCACCGCCTGTTCAGACCTGATGCTGTTTAGGGGTCAGACCTCGATCCACTTGGAGAATTTGTCGATGGCGACCAGCAGGTGCGTGTAGCCCCCGGATGCCTTCTGCAAGGGACCGACGAGGTCCAGGCCCCACACAGCAAACGACCAGGTGATGGGTATTGTCTGCAGAGCCTGAGCGGGCAGGTGGGTCTGCCTTGCGTAGAATTGACACCCTTGGCAGGTGCGGGCAATTCTAGTGGCGTCAGCCACCGCGGTCGGCCAGTAGAAACCTTGTCGGAAGGCGTTTCCAACAAGGGCTCGAGGCGCTGCGTGATGACCACAAGCCCCCGAGTGTATTTCTTGTAAGAGCTCCTGGCCTTCGGCGATGGATATGCATCGCTGGAGGATGCCTGAGGGGCTGCGGTGGTAGAGCTCCTTCCCGTCCCCCAGCAAGACGAACGACTTGGCGCGCCGCACCAATCGTCGAGCTTCGGCTCGGTCGGAGGGCAGCTCTCCT
Organism: Zea mays; assembly: GCF_902167145.1. NCBI lineage: Eukaryota > Viridiplantae > Streptophyta > Magnoliopsida > Poales > Poaceae > Zea > Zea mays. The sequence continues at coordinate 206,685,974 of NC_050099.1, read as the reverse complement.
CGGTGGAGATATTGCAGGTACGGGGTATGCCAGTTTCGATTAGGCGTGACCCCGCTCCGCTCTTCCTCGACGCGCAGTGCCTCACCCTCGGGGGCCGAGGGTGCCTCGGGCTGAGCCGAGGGCGCCTCGGGCCGAGCTGAGGGTGCCTTGGGCTGAGCCGAGGGTGCCTCGGGCTGGGCCGAGGCCTTCTCGGGCTCGGGCGTGTCGTCGGTCTTGACTGAGGGTTGATGTAGGTCTCGGGAGAAGACGTCCGGGGGAACCGTTGTCCGCCCCGAGGCTATCTTAGCCAGCTCGTCCGCAGTCTCGTTGTATCGTCGGGCGATGTGGTTGAGCTCGAGCCCGTAGAACTTGTCCTCCAGGCGCTGAACCTCATCGCAGTAGGCTTCCATCTTCGGGTCGCGGCAGTGGGAGTTCTTCATGTCTTGGTCAATGACAAGCTACGAGTCGCCGTGAGCGTCGAGGCGTCGAACCCCTAGCTCGATGGCGATGCGCAACCCGTTAACCAGAGCCTCGTACTCGGCCACGTTGTTGGACGCCGGGAAATGGAGGCGCAGCACGTAGCGGAGGTGTTTCCCGAGGGGTGAGATGAAGAGCAGGCCCACGCCCGCTCCTGTTTTCATCAGTGACCCGTCGAAAAACATGGTCCAGAGTTCCGGTTGGATCGGAGCCGCTAGAAGCTGGGTGTCAACCCATTCAGCCACTAAGTCCACCAAGACTTGGGATTTGATGGCCTTCCGAGGGGTGAACGAGATTGTCTCGCCCATGATTTCCACCGCCCATTTTGCAATCCTACCCGAGGCCTCCTGGCACTGGATGATCTCCCCCAGGGGGAAGGATGACACCACAGTCACCGGATGAGACTCGAAGTAGTGCCGCAACTTCCGCCGCGTCAGGATCACCGCGTACATCAGCTTCTGAATTTGTGGGTAGCGGATCTTGGTCTCGAACAGTACCTCACTGATGAAGTAGACCAACCTCTGGACGGGCAATGCATGCCCTTCTTCTCGTCTCTCAACCACGATCGCGGTGCTGACCACCTGAGTGGTAGCGGCGACGTAGATCAAGAGGGCTTCTCCGGCAGCGGGGGGCACCAAGATGGGCGCGTTCGTGAGGAGTGCCTTCAGGTTCCCGAGGGCTTCCTCGGCCTCAGGGGTCCAAGTGAAGCACTCGGCCTTCCTTAAGAGGCGGTACAGAGGTAGGCCTCTTTCGCCGAGGCGCGAGATGAAGCGGCTCAGAGCCACAAGGCATCCCATGACCCTCTGTACGCCCTTTAAGTCCTTGATGGGCCCCATGTTGGTGATGGCTGCGATTTTCTCCGGGTTGGCCTCGATGCCCCGCTCGGAGACGATGAACCCCAAGAGCATGCCTCGGGGGACTCCGAAGACACACTTCTCGGGGTTGAGTTTTACGCCTTTCGCCTCGAGACACCGGAATGTCGTTTCAAGGTCGGAAAGGAGGTCGGAGGCTTTCCTCGTCTTGACTACGATGTCATCGACGTAAGCCTCGACCGTTCGACCGATGTGTTGGCCGAACACGTGGTTCATGCACCTTTGGTATGTCGCACCCGCATTCCTCAAACCAAATGGCATAGTAACGTAGCAGTACATGCCAAAAGGTGTGATGAAAGAAGTCGCGAGCTGGTCAGACTCTTTCATCCTGATTTGGTGATACCCTGAGTAGGCATTGAGGAAAGACAGGGTTTCGCAACCAGTAGTGGAATCCACGATTTTATCGATGCGAGGCAGAGGATAGGGAACTTTCGGACATGCTTTGTTTAGACCAGTGTAGTCTACACACATCCGCCATTTCCCTCCTTTCTTTCTCACAAGCACAGGGTTGGCAAGCCATTCGGGATGGAATACCTCTTTGATGAACCCTGCAGCCATCAGCTTGTGGATCTCCTCGCCTATGGCTCTGCGCTTTTCTTCGTCGAATCGGCGCAGAGGCTGCTTCACGGGTCGGGCTCCAGCTCGGATGTCCAGCGAGTGCTCGGCAACTTCCCTCGGTATGCCGGGCATGTCCGAGGGACTCCACGCGAAGACTTCGACATTTGCGCGGAGAAAGTCGACGAGCACTGCTTCCTATTTGGGGTCGAGCTCAGAGCCGATCCGGATCTGCTTGGAGGCGTCGTTGCTGGGGTCGAGAGGGACGGACTTAACCGTCTCTGCTGGCTCGAAGTTGCCGGCATGGCGCTTCACGTCTGGCGCCTCCTTGGAGAGGCTCTCCAGGTCGGCAATGAGGGCCTCAAATTCAGCGAGGGCCTCGGCGTACTCCACGCACTCCACGTCGCATTCGTACGCGTGTCGGTACGTGGGGCCGACGTTGATGACCCCGTTGGGGCCCGACATCTTGAGCTTGAGGTAGGTGTAGTTGGGGATGGCCATGAACTTGGCGTAGCATGGCCTCCCCAGCACTGCGTGGTAGGTTCCTCGGAACCCGACCACCTCAAACGTGAGGGTTTCCCTTCTGAAGTTGGAGGGAGCCCCGAAGCAGACGGGCAGATCGAGTTGTCCGAGGGGCTGGACGCATTTCCCGGGGATGATCCCGTGAAAAGGCGCAGCGCCCGTCCGGACCGAGGATAGATCGATCCGCAAGAGCCCGAGGGTCTCAGCGTAGATGATGTTGAGGCTGCTACCTCCGTCCATGAGGACCTTGGTGAGCCTAACGTTGCCGATGACGGGGTCGACAACGAGCGGATATTTCCCCGGGCTCGGCACGCGGTCGGGGTGGTCGCCCTGGTCAAAGGTGATGGGCTTGTCAGACCAGTCTAAGTAGACTGGCGCCGCCACCTTTACCGAGCAGACCTCCCGACGCTCTTGCTTGCGGTGCCGAGCCGAGGCGTTCGCCACTGGCCCACCATAGATCATGAAGCAGTCGTGGACCTCGGAGAACTCCTCTGCCTTGTGATCCTCCTTCTTGTCGTTGTTGTGGGCCCTGCCACCTTCCGCAGGTGGCCCGACCTTGTGAAAGTGGCGCCGAAGCATGACGCACTCCTCGAGGGTGTGCTTGACGGGCCCCTGATGATAGGGGCACGGCTCCTTGAGCATCTTGTCGAAGAGATTGGCACCTCCGGAAGGTTTCCGAGGGTTCTTGTACTCAGCGGCGGTGACAAGGTCTGCGTCGGCGGCATCGCGTTTCGCTTGCGACTTTTTCTTGCCTTTCTTCTTGGTGCCACGCTGAGTGGACGCCTCGGGGACATCTTCTGGTTGGCGGCCCTGGGCTGCTTGTCCTTTCGGATGATGGCCTCAACCGCCTCCTGGCCAGAGGCGAACTTGGTGGCGATGTCCATCAGCTCGCTCGCCCTGGTGGGGGTCTTGCGACCCAGCTTGCTCACCAGGTCGCGGCAGGTGGTGCCGGCGAGGAACGCGCCGATGACATCCGAGTCGGTGACATTGGGCAGCTCGGTGCGTTGCTTCGAGAATCGCCAGATGTAGTCCCGGAGAGACTCTCCCGGCTGCTGGCGGCAGCTGTGGAGATCCCAGGAGTTCCCAGGGCGCACGTACGTGCCCTGGAAGTTGCCGGCGAAGGCTTGGACCAGGTCGTCCCAGTTGGAGATCTGCCCCGGAGGCAGATGCTCCAGCCAGGCTCGAGCGGTGTCGGAGAGGAACAGGGGGAGGTTGCGGATGATGAGGTTGTCGTCGTCCATTCCACCCAGCTGGCAGGCCAGTCGGTAGTCCGTGAGCCATAGTTCCGCCCTCGTCTCCCCCGAGTACTTTGTGATAGTAGTCAGGGTTCGGAACCGGGTCGGGAACGACGCCCGTCGTATGGCCCGGCTGAAAGCCTGCGGACCGGGTGGTTCGAGCGAGGGACTCCAATCCTCCCCGCTGTCGTAGCGTCCCCCACGCCTGAGGTGGTAGCCTCGGCGCACCCTCTCGTCGATGTGGGTTCGATGGTTGCAGTGGTGGTGCTCGTTGCCGAGGCGACCCGGGGCCGCAGGCGCTGTGTTGCGTGTGCGCCCGGTGTGGACCGAGGCTTCCCGCATGAATCGGGAAGTCGCGACGCGATGCTCCGAGGGGTACCCCTGCCTTTGAGAGGCAGAGCTTTCGGCCCGTCGGACCGCGGCATCCTCCAGGAGATTCTTGAGCTCTCCCTGGATACGCCGCCCCTCGGTGGTTGATGGCTCCGGCATTGCGCGGAGAAGTATCGCTGCTGCAGCCAGGTTCTGGCCGACCCCACTGGAAGCCGGTGGCGGCCTTGCCCTGATGTCATCGGCAATGCGGTGCTGGATGCCCTGGGGTAGATGACGTGCTTCTCCGGCCGGAGCTTGGTCTGCCCATTCCCGCCCGATGTTCCGCCGGAACGGCTCAAGTGTTCCTGCTCCCTCGTCGAGCCTGGCCTGCATCTCACGGATTTGCTCGAGCTGTGCATCCTGACCCCCCGCAGGGACTAGGACCACAGCTAGCTCCCGAAGGATGTCAACGCGAGGCGCATGCCTAGGGGGATCATCGTTTTCCGGTATACCAAGATGGTTGCCTTCGCCGGGACCCCCTAGATCGACGTGGAAACATTCACGACTTGGGCCGCAGTCCTCGTTGCTGAAGCTGCGGCTACCGTGGGAACAATCGGAAAGGCAGTAGTCACATGCGGTCATGAAGTCCCGCATGGCACTGGGGTTACCGAGTCTAGAGAAATCCCAACAAAAGTCGGGCTCGTCATCTTCCTCGGAACCCGAGGGTCCGTAGGTCGAGACGGCCGTCAGTCGGTCCCATGGTGACCGCATATGATACCCCGGAGGGTTTGGATATGCTTCTATGAAGGCTTCCACCGAAGCGAAGTCGCTTGGTGGGTCGAGGCTGAATCCAAAAGGCATGAGATGGGAATCGGTCGGTACCTCCTGGTCGACGGGCGGTGACGAAGTCGCGTCAGGGGCAAACTGCACCGTCGTCTCAGGTACGAGGGTGACGCCCAGCAAATCCCTCGTGAGCGTGCTGGCGTCGTCCGTCCGCTTGGAGTTGGCGCGTTGCGGGGAAACGACGCTCATCTTCGTCTCAGACGCGAGGTCGACGCCCGACATGTCCCCCGTTGGGGTGCTGGCACCGTCGACTCGCTCGACAGCCGACAAGGTGCCGCCTCCTGCTTGGCCTTGGTTGTCTCGCCTCCTCCTCCGTCGGCGGGGGAGGCGACGGGACAAACCCGAATGTTGTTCTTCCGCCACGTGGGGAAGACGTCGTCGATTCCCCCGCCGGCGGGCGGGTTGTCGGCCGCCATTGTCGCTGTCACGCGGCGGGGGAAGGAGTATCATGTCGTAGCTGTCGTCGAGGGACATGAACTCGAGACTCCCGAAACGGAGCACCGTCCCGGGCTGGAGAGGTTGCTGGAGACTGCCCATCTGGAGCTTGACCGGAAGCTGTTCGTCAACACGCAGCAGGCCCCTACCTGGCGCGCCAACTGTTGGCGTTTCGACCTCGGGGGGTCCCTGGACCGACGAGTAAATTGTCGCCGCGTGTCCCAGCCCAGATGGGTCGGCGCGAGGCGGAGCACGAAGGGGGCGAGAAAGAGGGAGACGGGCAGAAAAGTGGAAACCCACGGCCTTCGTGTTGCCCTGCGCCCAGGTCGGGTGCGCTTGTAGTAGGGGGTTACAAGCGTCCGCGTGGGGGAGAGCGAGAGACTTTGCGCGTCGTCCCGTTCCCCCGCGCGGCCAACCTTCTCGTAAGAGGGCCCTGGACCTTCCTTTTATATGCGTAAGGAGGGGGTCCAGGTGTACAATAGGAGATGTAGCAGTGTGCTATCATGTCTAGCAGAGAGGAGCTAGTGCCCTAAGTACATGCCGTCGTGGCAGCCGGAGAGGTTTTGGCACCCTGTTCATGTGATGTCGTGGCCGTCGGAGGAGTGCTGGAGCCTTGCGGAAGGACAGCTGTCGGGGCTGTCGAGTCTTTGCTGACGTCTTCTTGCTTCCGTAAGGGGCTGAGAGCTGCCATCGTCATGGACCACGCGAGGCGCCATCATTATCTGTTTACCGGGGCAAGCCAGATGGGACGCCGGTCTTGTTCCTCGTAGCCTGAGATAGCTAGGGGTAGGGTAATGATGGCCCCCCTTGTGACGTGGTCGGTTCGAGCCTTGGGTCGGGCGAGGCGGTGGCTCCTCCGAGGTCGAGGTCGAGTCTGTCTTCCGAGGTCGGGGTTGAGTCCGAGCCCCGGGTCGGGCGAGGCAGAGACCATCGTCTGGGTCGGGCGAGGCGGAGTTCGTCATCTTCCGGGGCCGAGGCCGAGTCCGAGCCCTGGGGTCGGGCGAGGCGGAGTTCGTCGTCTTCCGGGGCCGAGGCCGAGTTCGAGCCCTGGGGTCAGGCGAGGCGGAGCTTCCTATGGCGCCCGAGGCCGGACTTGGCTGCTATCAGCCTCTCTCTGTCGAGTGGCATAGCAGTCGGAGCGGCGCAGGCGGCGCTGTCTTCTTGTCAGACCGGTCAGTGGAGCGGCGAAGTGACTGCGATCACTTCGGCTCTGTCGACTGAAGGGCGCGCGTCAGGATAAGGTGTCAGACCATCCTTGCATTAAATGCACCTGCGATATGGTCGGTCGGTGTGGCGATCTGGCCAAGGTTGCTTCTTGGCGAAGACTGGGCCTCGGGCGAGCCGAAGGTGTGTCCGTTGCTTGAGGGGGCCTCGGGCGAGACGTGAATCCTCCGGGGTCGGCTGCCCTTGTCCGAGGCTGGGCTCGGGCGAGGCAAGATCGTGTCCCTTGAGTGGACCGAGCCTTGACTTAATCGCACCCATCAGGCCTTTGCAACTTTGTGTTGATGGGGGTTACCAGCTGAGATTAGGAGTCTTGGGGGTACCCCTAATTATGGTCCCCGACAGATATAATTGTGCAAACCCTAAACTCTAAACCATTACCCTGAACCCTAAACACCAAACCCCAAATCATGAACCCAAACCCCAAATCCCCCGTGCGCCCCCTTGGATCAACATCATGCGATCTAGATTAAAAGTTTACATGGTTGCACGGAGAGGTTGGTTTGTATTAGATATGTTTCCAAATAAAAAATGCAAAGTAGAAGAAAATTGAAGTAAAATTAAAACTGAGTTTAAAAATTTTAAAATAGGGTACTAACACAAATAGATGTATGTCACCTAGAACTAGAGTGTCAATGGGGCTCCTATCACCGATTCATCGCGGGAAATTGTGACACCCCAGGTGTCTGTTCGTGTTATGTCGAGAGATTTATCCTAATCTTGGGTGCTCAGTAAAAAAATATATTTCTCGATCGCATCTACCTCCTTTTATCAAGTTACTTGTGAAGGTTTCACCGATTTTTGAAGTTATTCGATCATGAGAAATAACCAAATTTAGAGCCTGTTAAAACTTTGTCTCTTGAAGCAAATGCAAATTCGAAAGTCAATCTCATCTCGCAATTCCTGCCAAGACTCATTTATTTGGACTCTCGATAGTTGTTATGTTATCCAATCGGTGTCCAGATCCGCTTTCTCGATAGTCGGTCTATATCCAAATACGTAGTCCGAATCCGCATTCTCTAGCGGAATCTCTGTTGTGCGAACCTCTAATTAATTCTTATGAAAATCAAATTGTTATATTTATATCATCATTCATCTCATCTATCAAGTGTATTCTAAAGATATCTAGAAGTTTGAACCAAATACTCACATGAAAAGATAAATCATATGCTTGCTTGAAATTGCTCATTTGAACAAATGCAAATTTTGAAATTCAACCAAACCTTGTCATCTTGCTCAAACAACTCTTTATGAACTCAACAACAAAATTTATTAATGGTTCATGCCAAGAAAATATCGAGAAAATACTCAATTGTCTTAAAAATATAATTCGAAGCTTTATAATGATACTACCTTGACCAAAGTGAAACTTCAATTTATATTCAAGATACGAGGTTTGACCTTTAATAAAAGTTGTAGAATCTGTGTTATACAACAAATTTTATAATTACACCTACCCTTGATTCAATCTCTAAATATCTCAAACAGTGCCCTCAAGACAGAATAAAAATATGATTTTCAGGATTCGATTTTTTCTAAGTCTGGAATCAATGTCGTTCAGGTTGACGTCTCGCGTTCCCAAATTTTTGCTGAACAAATCGAGTTTCCCCAAATATAAAAGTTGTTAATAACTAATAGATGCACAACATATTAAAAGATGACATTCATCTGATTCCGTTTGACATATTTTGACACTCAGTTTTCACAAGTTTCCATTGCTTTCTAAGCCACTGACAAACCAATGGGTCTATAACTCACTATCCAGTGCCCGAAACACTTCAATCTTTGTACAAGATTTGTAGAGTGTAGATCAAGGAAGATATATCTATAGTAACCCAGATCCGATTCTAGGGAAAATGACCAAAACGGCCGCCCAATGTGTGTTCATCGCTTCGCCCCTAAGGAAAACAACTCTGTCATGCTGAGCGACCAACAACGTGGGAGCTTGGCCAGTGGCCGTGACCAACCGGAAGGCGCCGCAGCACTGCGTCAATGGTCGACATCGCGCCTCTTGGCTAGTAGTAGCCACGACGGTGCCCTTTAAAATCCACCAAGCTCCCCTACAGCCTCCTGCCTCCCCACGCCACTTTCTCCCTCCTCTCTGGTTCTGCGCAGGAGCAGGGCCTCCATGGCGCCACCCCTCCCCATTGGGTCCACTCCCGACGGGATGCCCAGCCCGACCACCTGCTGCTCGCCATGGCTACCACAAGCTCCAGCACCTCCTCTCCACGGATCGCTGCTCCTCTGCTCCTCCCTCTCCCAAGTTGGACGCCGACCTTCACACGTCATGCATGGCCGAGCTCTCCCCTTTGGCCTCTCCCAGCCATGAAGCACAACATCGCGGTGCCCAGAAGCTTGCCAGCCCCTTCCCTGCGCCCCACCTCCCTTGGCTCCGGCGTGGCCTGGTTCGGTCTGGACAAGAATGCCAACCCCTCATCCCCTGTTGTGCGTGACACATGATGCAAGGTAGGAGATGAAGACCTCTGCGAGTCAATGACGAATGGCCCCATGTGCTTTTGTGCTGAAATTTGCAGATTTTTGTGTAGTTTTCTAATATTCATGTTTGTTGATTAGTAGTTCCAAAACTCATGAAATTTGTTTTGTTGGCTTCCTTATGAAATGCTCTAACTCTTGGATCTATAAGTTGGCATGTTTTAGTGGAAAAGTTTTTCTGTAGAAATTCGTATTTAAAACTGGTTTACAAAATAAATGAACTTGCTTCTCTCCATAGTTTTAATTATAAAAATCTAAAAATGATGACACTTGTTTAGTTAGTTAGATGTTGTCATACTCTAGCTAAGAAAAATATAAAACTTATATGTTGTCACTGTTTTCTTGGTGTGTTAATTAAAACATGTTAAATAGGTAAAATAAGATTGATTTGCTTGTTAATTTTGGATCTATAGCTCTAGTGCTCCAAATGGATCTATAAGTTGGCATGTTTTAGTGAAAAAGTTTTTATGTAGAAATTAGTATTTAAAATTGGTTTACAAAATAAATGAACTTGCTTCTCTCCATAGTTTTAATTATAAAAATCTAAAAATGATGAAACTTGTTTAGTTAGTTAGATGTTGTCATACTCTAGCTAAGAAAAATATAAAACTTATATGTTGTTCACTGTTTTCTTGGTGTATTAATTAAACATGTTAAATAGGGAAAAGAAGATTGATTTGCTCTGTGTGATGCTTAGTGATTGGTAAAAATTTCATGATTTATGGTCGATGTATCATTGAGTTAGTGATTTAACTTGTTTGATGCATATTAAGTAGTTTTAAATGGTTTATAAATAATATATGAATGTAGAAATGGAAAATGATGTTCCCCTGTCCTTGCATGATATTATAGTAGCCTAATAAAACTTAAATATGGTCATGCATCCACAGAAATTAATTAGTTTTAGATTTAACTTGCTCTCACATGCTTTATTGCATTAACAATTTGTTATTTTTGTAGTAAATACAATATAAAATCTGAGCATGTGAAATTTATACATTATTAATATTTTTTTTATTACCTATACCTCATAAAAACTTCAGCCTCAAATTAGATAGTTTCATATGGTGCTAAAATTACACCCATTTTATAATTATAAGAAGAGTTAGTCGAAAATTAGAAGTGAACAAAAGCTTGCATGTTTCTTGGAATGCTTGAATTATACCTTAATATCAATTAGAGGACAAATGGTTGTGTTATGATAGTTTAGAGCAAAGTATTTATGGAGCTTCATTATAATATTGCTTGGTAGCTAAGTTAAGTAGGTTTGTCCATGAACTGAAATTTCTGCATGCATGTTCTCTGATTGTGATGATGATTTAGTAAAGCAAATTGTATTTTCTTTAGATGTGCTCTATACATAAGATTTATTTAACTTCAATATCTAGCTCGTCCTAAAAATTCATGAGCTAAGGATTAATGGTTTAGAAGTTATGTTTCTCACAAGTTCAATACCTCAATCTGTCCAATTTCTGTACAGATTTTAGAGATTGCAATATTTGCTTATGTTAATATTAGAATCAGTTCTTGGTGGTCACAATAAAGTTGTATATGACTTTCTTATCTTGCTTGTGTTAAAATTTGATAGCCATAAGTCTGATCGTTTAGAAGCTATGCTTTTCACAAGTTCAGTAACTGAATCTGTTCAATTTTGGTACAGATTTTAGAGATCGCATTGTTTGCTTAAGTTAAGTTTAGAATCAGTCCTTATCAATTGTAAGAAAGTTGTAGATAATTTTCTTATCTTACGTGTGTTAAATTTTCATGACAATAGACCTGATAGTTTGAGAGTTATGAAGTTTATAAGATGATTGTTGTATTCTGTCCACTATCTGAACAGATTTCGAATACTGTGTTGTTTGCATTGATTAAACTTGGAACCACTTCTTGGTGATTATAAAAGTTATGTAGTGCTTTTGCTAATCTTTCCAAAAAGTCTTGGATCACTCTTTTTGGTGGTCTAAAGATTAAGTTATAGGCGTTTGAAGTGTAAAGTCTGAATCTGTCCAAATCTGGACAGCAAAGCCTTCATGGTGTCTTTACTCTTGATACATGTTAAATCAACCTGAGATGTTCATAAATGATTTGTAGACAATTTCATTATCTTTCCATAAAAGTCTAGGATCAATTGATTTGGATGCCCAAGTCTCTAGTTATGAATTTTTGAAGTCGCAAGTCTGAATCTGTCCAAATCTGAACAGAATTGTCGTTTGTCATGATTTAACCATGTTAAGTGTCTAATCAGATTGAGACAACAATAACCAAAGTTGTAGAGGATTTTTTTATTCTTTCCAAAAAGTATTTGGTCACTATTTTCAGATGAATGTCTTGTGAGTTATAACTGAAACAAGTAACTGTTGTGCGGCTAATGTGATTGATTGCTCTACTCCATTGTGTTTGTCTTTAGTCGACTGCTTGCTTGTTTTGGGTTTTAATTGAACATGAGTAATAATGATAGTGACTAATATAATTGGGGTTATATATAAGTAAGTAGTACATGTCTCACTCAGTTAGTGAACTAATTTTGTTGAGGTCTAATAAGTAGTTTGGCTTAATCAACACTTAGCAATTGCAGTCCGGAGAAACAAAATGAATAATGTCCTCTCTTTAGCTTTATGCTAGTCCTATAGACTACTAAGTAACCAATGTCATTAAAGTAGTATAACATGTAATGGTTGTTGGAACTTGCTCTCTGTCGCAAGGGGATCCAACGGGGGTGTGTAGTGACGTAAACAGGGTTCTCGCGCAAGATGGCAATAGCTCTTTTAATCTAGCCTCTCAAGGGCACTGTGCGGGGGTATTTATAGGTATCTGAGTGCCCAACGTCTTGTGTTAAGGACGCATGTGCCCTCAGACACCTAGGTTATCCCCAGAATATTCCCATAAAGCGGGGTTACAGACTGTAATTACAGAGGCGCCTTTACAAATTAGGCCCGTAACACGCAGCGGCCACGCAGGGCCTGTTACAATGGGCCGGATCACACGTGGGCCTCCATGCTAGACGAGGCCGCACGGTGGGATGACTTTGTCACAGGTCTTCGTTCGATGTCGTATGGAGCGAAGGGTGTCCCTGCCCGTTGTCTTGTCTCCGTTGGACCAACGACCACGGCGAAGGCCTCGAGCGAAGGGTGGCGTCTTCGCCTTCGCCCCAACATTTGCCCTCCGAGGGACCAGTTGACTAAGTCATCTGGTGCCGAAGACGTCGCTAGATGGTGGAGACGCTGCCCTCGCTTGAAGTGGTTCCGCGGGGGTTTTTGACATGACCGTTGATTGACACCGTACTGTTGGACTGCGGGTTTCCCGAAGCGCCGCGCCCTGTGTATAAAAGGGGGCGGGGGGCGGCGCGTTTTGAACTTTATCTTTCCGCGCTCCATGAAAACCCTAGCCGCCTTTTCCATCGTCTTGCTGCCCGTCTGCCCTCCTTGCTCTTGTTCGCCGGAGATCTAGCTCGAGTGAAGCAGACCGCCCGCCGCCGCCGACGGTACGTAGCGATGCCGACCTCTTCTTCTTCTGCTGCCGCCACGCCGCCGCCCAACGCATCGTCTGAGGAAACGCTGAGTACCGTGGCGGCAGAGGAGTTGCGCGCCGGCGATACGGTGGATTTTGGTGTGTCGCGGATGTCGTCGGTCCACGTGCAAGATATGCAGCGGGTGGGTTACTTTGGCGGCGGAGTCGCTCGTGTCCCGGGGATGGAGGAAGTCCCCGAGCCGGAGGGCGAGTTGGTTGTGTTCGAGGCGTTCTTCGCAGCTGGTCTCCGCCTGCCTGCGCACCGATTTGTTGGAGAAGTCCTGCACAGATTTAACGTTCAGATCCATCAGTTGACTACGAATGCCGTGGTGGCTCTGTCGAAGTATGTCTGGGCGACGACTTCGTACGGTGGACAGCCATCAGTCGAAGTCTTCGCGAAGTACTATTGCCTGCACTGGCAGAAAAGGATGATTGGAGATGAAGTTGCCCAGTTTGGGTCCTGTACATTTACGCCGAAGACCGGCAAGACCACGATGGAGGTAGTTGAGTTGGTTCCCTGCGCCCGCAACAAGTGGGGCAATTGGCATGAGTTTTGGTTTTACGTCGCGGAGGGTACAGTCGAAGACCATCCGGGGCTCCCCGTGTCCGAGATGTGCTCGCATCTTTACTCAGCATACCCGCCTTTTGAAGTGGCGGAGGATGATGCGGACGAAGGGGCCCTTCGGTGCGCCGCCGGCCTGAGCAGCGGGCGCAATTTGGTTGAGGAATTTGTGGCATACGGGGTATGGCCTTTGGCGCATGGCTGGGCGTTGGGCGAAGTGTGCCCTCGCCAGATGCCTTCCCATGGTGGGAAGCTGGTGCGAAGTCCTGCCTTCGCGCTTGATCTGCATAGCCGCGATCCGGCCGCCTTTGTGCATGAGGCGGAGGATGGGGCGGTGCGGATCGTTGGTCGGTACGTGCCGAGGGCAGAGGGCCAGCGTAGCTGGGATATTTGCGGGTCGAATGACCGCTTGAACAGGGTTTTTGAGTTGAATCGTCTACCATATGGCGGTTATCCCGGCCAAGACGATGTGGATCGTCGCGGGAAGAAACCGGTGGTAGAGTCTGGAGACGACCCCGCGCCGGTGGCCGCCCCGTCCTCTAAGAAGAGGAAACTAGGTACTGCTATGGGAGGACTTGGGGTTTCCGATGGTTTTGCTAGAGAATTGATGAGGACATGCGCGGCCCCGGGGGGAAGGATGTCTTCGCCCGAGCTCCGGGAGTCTTCGGCGCGGATGCTGAGGGTTACCGGGGGTTGGTGGCCTAAGAATGTTCCTATCCCCCGCGCGGCCGGTAAAGACTTTTTTACATCTCGCATGGTTCGTGAATGGAAAGTGTTTCCTTACGGGCGGAATATTGCTGCTGTTGTGTCGGCAGTGATGGACAAGGATCGCCAGGGAGCTGCACAGAAGCGCCAGGCGGTCGTTAGGCTTCATGAAGCCAGGCCGAAGAGGCAGCGGGGGGCTGCGAAGGCTGCTGCCCCCGGCGGAGGCAAGCCGCCGCTGGCGGCAAAGTCGGCCATCCCTGCATCCGGCAAGGCACCGGAGGCTGCGGCTGCCGCCGGTGGTTCCAAGTCTGCGAAGGCTGCACCGGCGTCCAGCAGGGTGCCGGAGGCCGCGAAGGTGGCCCGAGAGTTGCCGCCGCCGGGCAAGCGCGTTGCCGACTTCGCCATCGACATTAGCGTGGACGATTATCTTGGTGGTAAGTCGTTGGCTCGATTTTTTTTAATTTGTTGATACGTCGCAGGGTCGGACGAAGGCCAACTTGTTGTTGTTCCGCCTACCGCGGCGACCACGGCGGCTGCCGTGGTGGCAAGGGCGAAGGGCGGTGCCCTTAGTGCTGGCGGCGAGATGCCGGCACTCACTGCCGTCAGGGACGAGGCGGGTGCTGTGTCCCGCCGGCTGAAGGAGATGAAGGAGGCACTGAGTCAGGTATGTTGAGCTAGACTTCGGTTTTTTTACCGGCTTCGCCGGGGCTGTGGTCTTATGTGTGTCTTGTAGGCGGCTGACTTCACAGACCGCGCGGCGTCGGGGGCCCTGACGGTAGTTGTGTCTGCCGAAGTCGAGAGACTTCGGACGCAACATGCTGACGCCGTCCGGGAGAAGTCGGCCGCCGACAGTAAGTGCCGCAAGCTGGCGGACAAGGTGGCCGCGCTGGAGGGGGAGAAGACTGACCTCCGGCGCCAACTGGCGGAGGAGAGGAAGGAGGCCAATGAGGCCCTCGTCAAGGCGCAGGCTGCGCAGGCGGAGGCCAATTTGGTGCGGGTGGAGGGCAGTCTTGCCAGGGAGCGCGCCGAGCAGTTGGAGGAGCGGCTCCGCGCTCTGCAGAGTCGTGTGGAGAGGGCCGAGGCCGTGACGCGCACGAAGGCTGAGCGGACTCGCAAACAGCTTATGGATTCATACCATGAGCTGGGCGCGCGGACCGCTGACTTCGAAGTGCCGGACCGAGAGCCCAGACTTCGCTGTCTGGAGTGGGTACAGGAGGAGTTGCAGGCGCTCCCCACTATCGTGAAGGGGTTTATGTCTTATGCTTCCCTGGTCACCTGCGAGGGGGCGATGAACGCGATCTCTCGCGAAGGGTGCCGGCACTATGAGGTCTTCGACCAAGCTGATGAGGATTTCGAGCGTGATATCTACAAGGTTGAGGACCCTATAGTGAAGGAATCCGCCGGAGCCCTCTACGACCGGATGTGGGGCCCCTACGGTCGAGAGGTGGTCAGGGAGCGGGCCGAGACAGCGAGGGGTCAGGTAATGTTTGGCTTTTGTTTGGTGTTTGTTGAATGTGGGCTATGTATGGGTTTGCTGAATTTGTGTGCTGTGTCTCAGGCGGCGCGTGGTGAGATGGTGGATGACTTCGGGGCTTTGAACAGCGTGCTGCCTGACCCGGAGCCTAACCCGACGGAGGCTGTGCCCGAGGCCGCCCTGCAGCCGCCTCCGGAAACCGCCGAAGGCGCTCCTGATGCCCCCGCAGCCACTGCAGCCGGCGGAGGCCCGTCGCCAACTGCCGCGCCGAGGGCTGAGGATCCTGTGAAGGTGGCGGCGGAGTCGATAGCGGAGGAGCCCGCGACGGCTGGGTCTTCGCAGGTGGCGTAGTGGGTGTGGGTAGTTAGGGAATTTTGGATATGTTGCTGAATCTTGGTTGCTGCGCAGGTTCAAGATTTTGGGCCTGCGCACGCAACCGCTACTACTAATTTTTTGGCGGCTTCGACCGTGGATGATGGTAATAAATCGGATGGGTCTGCATCTAAGTTGTTTGATTTTGGTGACTCTGGGAGCTCGGTTGAGTGGACTGAGGAGTCGTCGGATGAGGACTTGGACTACTTTGCGGCCTTGGATGTGGCAGCGGCGGAGGCTTCGCCGCACGCTGCGGATGCTGAAGTTGTGCCTAGTCCGAGTACTAGGCGTAGGCAGCGAAGGGCGGTTGCGAAGAGTAGAGTGAGTGGGGCGGACAGCAGTCGGCTTCGTGTGAGTAGGGCTGGCCGGCAGGAACTGTTGTCCTTGCCGGCCGCCGTGAGTGCAGGTGAGGGGGAATTGCGAAGTCTTTTTGCAGGTGAGGAGCTTAGGATAATGTTATTTAACTATAGGGAGATGGGAATTATTCCGAAGGTTGAGCCGATGTAGAGTGTGATGCCCTCGCTTGTACATGTGTAATGTCTTGTATGATGAAGTTGTGTGCCCTCGCACATTCGGCTATGCTCGCGAAGGTGTTACGTACTTGGTCAGGTGTATTTGTTATGCTGGACTGGTGCGCATGTAGTCGGTCTTTGCGCGGGCAGTTTGGTGTAGTCGTTTTCGCTTTTGTTATGCTTCGTCCGGCTGCGCCTTTGGGCAACTGTTGCACGGATAGTCTTCGCGGAGGACTTTGATTTTTCGCACTTGTTGTGCTAGTCCGGCTGCACCCGTAGGCGACTTCTTCACGGATAGTCTCCGCGGTAGACTTCGGTTTTTGGCACTTGTTGTGCTAGTCCAGCTGCACCCTTAGGCGACTTCTGCACAGATAGTCTTCGCAGAGGACTTGGGTTTTTCGCACTTGTTGTGCTAGTCCGGCTGCACCCTTAGGCGACTTCTGCGCGGATAGTCTGCGCGGTAGACTTTGATTTTTCGCACTTGTTGTGCTAGTCCGACTGCACCCTTAGGCAACTTCTGCACGGATAGTCTGCGCGGTAGACTTCGAATTTTCGCACTTGTTGTGCTAGTCCGGCTGCACCCTTAGGCGACTTCTGCACGGATAGTCTTCGCGGTAGACTTCGATTTTTCGCACTTGTTGTGCTAGTCCGGCTGCACCCTTAGGCGACTTCTGCACGGAGTTGTCGCACGCGAGGGTGGCTAGCGCTGAGCCTCGTGGTGACTTTGTATTGGTCGAATGTCGAAGACCGTCGTTGCGGTCTTTTTTCGACGCATGTTTTTGCGGGGGATTTTTCACTTGTATATTACATGGCTCCGCCTCGTTAAAAACCTCACCCCCCGGGAGGAAAAGAGTGTGGGCCAGAATAAAATTGTTTTTGCAAATTACAAGGGCGAATCGGCCCTGATGAGTCAAACAAAAAATTTGCGGAGATTGTCGATGTTCTAGGAGTGCTCCAGGTCTTCGCCATTTGGCGTTGCGAGCCTGTAAGCGCTGGGGGAAGCTTTCGTTTTGACTATGAAGGGGCCCTCCCACTTGGGCTCCAGCTTGCCCCTGGACTCTGTCCGAGCTGTTCGGACGAGTACGAGGTCCCCTTCGCTAAATTCCCTCGGGATGACTGTGTGGTCGCGCCATGCTTTTGTCTGGGCTTGGTATTTATTTAGGGCATGTAAGGCGAAGACTCGGTCTCCATCGATGAGATCCTTCGAAGTGGGCTCGTCCACGTCGGGGACGGCTGACGGAACTGTTCGCGGGGACCCATGTTTTATTTCTTGTGGGGTCATGGCCTTCGATCCATATAGAAGGAGGAAAGGAGTGAACCCAGTCGCCCTGCACTCAGTCGTGTTTAGCGCCCAGACCGCCTCGGGTAATAAATCGGTCCACCTGCCCTTTTTTCGTCGAGGAGCATCTTTTTGACAGCTGTGAAGATTTTTCCATTGGCTCGTTCCACAACTCCGTTGGACTGCGGGTGGTAGACTGAGGCGAAGGCAAGCTTGGTGCCAATGGAGAAGCAAAAATCCTTGAAGTCTTGGCTGTCAAACTGCTTGCCGTTGTCAACTGTTAGTTCGGACGGTACTCCGAAGCGGCAAACAATGTTTTGCCAAAAGATTTTTTGGGCAGTCTTTGATGTTATTGTGGAAACAGCCCTTGCCTCGATCCATTTGGTGAAGTATTCGACAACGACGAAGGCAAACTTAAGGTTCCCCTGAGCCGTGGGCAGGGGCCCGACGATGTCCAGGCCCCAGCGCTGGAGAGGCCATGTGTGGGCGATCAGCTTTGTAAATTGCGAAGGGCTGCCTGATCGAGGAGAAAACTTATGGTAGGCTTCGCAGGACCTTGTGACCCGATTTGCGGCGCAGATCATTGCCGGCCAGTAAAAACCTTGGCGGATCACCTTAGCAGCTAGGGCCCTTGGCCCTACGTGAGAGCCGTAGGTACCACTGTGGACTTCGCGTAGGATCTGGACACCTTCGATTTCGGTGACGCATTTAAGCATTGGCTGACTGACCCCCTTCTTGTAGAGTTGGCCCTCAATCAGTGCGAAGTCCCGGCTTCGATGTTTGAGGCGCTTGGCCTCGCTGATGTCGGTTGGATGATAGTACCCCTGTAGGAACAGGGTTATTGGTGCCCGCCAGTCTTCGGTCATGATAAGGTTGACTATGCGGTGGCCCTCGCTGTCATTGGTTATTTGGAGCCCTTCGGGGCTCCGGACGGCTGGCGTGCCGATGACATGGAAGAACACGTCGGAGGGCAGGGACTCGCCTCTGGCAGCGGCCTTGGCCAATGCGTCGGCCTCTTCATTCTTGGCCCGGTCCACATGCTGCAAGGTGAATCCCTTGAATTGCCTCTCGAGGCTTCGGATGGCCGCGAGGTATTGCATAAGTGCGGGGTCCTTTGCTGCATAGTCTTTCTCGACTTGGCCGGCAACTACCTTGGAGTCTGTTTTGATGATGCAGGTGGTGACCCCAAGGGCCCTCAGCTTGCGAAGGCCGAGGATGACTGCTTCGTATTCTGCTATGTTATTTGTGCATCTGTCAGATTCCAGAGCGATGCTGAGGCGTGCTGCATATCTGTGCTTGACTCCGGTTGGTGAGGTGATGACTGCAGCGGCGCCTGCCCCCGCATGGCACCATGCGCCGTCGCAGTGGATCGTCCAAACCTTCTCTGCGGACGGGTCCGGCTGTGTTATTGGCCCAGTCCAGTCGACGACGAAGTCTGCCAGGACTTGTGACTTGATGGCTGTCCTGGGCTCGAAATTGATGTGGTACCCGGAGAGTTCGGCCGCCCACTTGGCAATCCTCACCGATGCTTCCGGGTTTCTGAACAATTCACCGAGTCCCCTGTCCGAGGTGACTCGGACCTTGAATGCTTCAAAATAATGGCGCAATTTGCGCGAAGACATAACGACTGCGTAGGCAATCTTCTCCAGTTCTGTCATGTTACATTTGGACGGTGTCAGCACTTCGGAGACGTAATAAATTGGGCACTGCCTGATCACGCCCTCAACTGTCTGCTCCTGCACCAGTGCCGCGCTGACCGCATGCGGCGAAGCCGCAACATAGAGCAACAGGGGGAGCGAAGAGTCGAGGCTTGTAAGGACTGCCAACTCCGACAGGTACTGTTTTAATGAGGCGAAGGCCGCTGCTTGCTCTGGTCCCCAAGCGAAGTCTTTTGCGCCACGGAGAGTTTTGAGGAAAGGAAGACTTCGCTCAGCGGACCTAGAGATGAATCTGTTGAGGGCGGCCAATCTGCCCGTCAGGCGCTGGACGTCTCTGGCGGACTGCGGAGGCGTCATGTTTATGATGGCCTGAATTTTGGTCGGGTTGGCCTCGATGCCGCGGTGTGATACCAGGTAGCCCAATATTTTGCCTTGGCGAACGCCGAAGATGCACTTTTCCGGGTTTAGGCGGAGTCGTGCGTCTCGCATGTTCGCGAATGTCTCGGCGAGGTCAGCGAGATGGTCCTCCTTGCTCTTGCTGGCGACGACGATGTCGTCCACATATGTGAATATATTTCTGCCAACTTGCCCTTCGAGCACTATTTTGGTAAGCCTGGAGAAGGTGGACCCGGCGTTCTTGAGTCCCTCCGGCATTCTGATGAAGCAATATGTGCCGAAGGGTGTTATAAAGCTGGTGCTAGCCTTGTCTTCCTCCTTCATGTATATCTGGTGGTAGCCGGAGAAGCAGTCGAGGAGTGACATGACTTCGCATCCGGTCGCGCTATCGACTATTTTGTCGATCCGCGGCAACGGGAAGTTGTCCTTTGGGCAGGCCTTGTTGAGACTGGTGAAGTCGATGCACATTCGCCACTTGCCGCTCTTTTTTTGCACCATCACAACGTTGGAGAGCCACGTGGGGGTAAGCCACCGGCTCGATGAATTTGGCTTCCAGGAGGCGGTGCACCTCTACCTTGGCGGCCTCTGTCTTCTCGTCGGACATTTTGCGATGCCGCTGTTTTTTCGGTCTCACCGAAGGGTCGATTCCCAAGCTGTGCTCAATTATGGATCGGCTGACCCCGACCAGGTCGAGGGCTGACCAGGCGAAGACATCTTTGTTTTTGGACAGGCAGCAGAGGAGTTTCTCCTCTTCATGCGAAGTGAGGTCTTCACTGATAGTGACTGTCTGCTTGGGCGTGGCCTGGTCGAGGGGGACAGTCTTGGTCCCGTCGTTGCTCTGCAGCTGTGCCTTGTCGTGCTCTTTGTCGGTTGGGCTGACGGACGCAGGGACCTCGCGCTGGGCCGTGAGGCAGTGCACGTTTCTTTGTCCGGGGACGAAGTCCCGCTCTATGTTGCGCGCGGTCTGCTGATTGCCGTAGACCGCAATGGCGCCTAACGGACCTAGTATCTTCATGCACAGGTACAATCCGTGAATAGCTGCCTCAAACTTGTTGATGGAGCCCCGGCCCATGATGGCGTTGTACGAATATACCATATCCACAATGTCAAAGGTCACTTGCTCACTTCGGGCATTGGGTGCTACACCGAAGGAGAGAGGCAGCTCTATTTTGCCGACAGGAAAAGTGCCCTTGCCGCCGAAGCCATACAATGGGTTGTCCGAAGGCTTGAGCAGGCTATGGCTTATGCCCATGCGGTCGAAGGCATGGAGGAAAATGATGTCTGCTTGACTGCCATTGTCGACTAGGACTTTGTGCAGATCCCAGCCTGCCACGCTGTAGTTGATAACCATGACGTCGATGTGGGGGGCACTGCGCAGGTCGACGTCTCGTGCGTCGAAGGTTAGCGGTACGTGGGACCACTTCGTCTGCACGACTGGGCCGGTGATGGCGACGTGGTTGATGCTGCGGTAGTGGTCCCGCTTCTGCCGCTTTGTGTCGAAGTCGGTGCTGGACCCCCCAGTGATCATATGAATGACTCCGCGATACGGCTGATCGGCGAAGTCTTCTTGTTTTGGGGCGTGGGGGTGGGGGATGTTCTGATGTTGCTGGTGTGGAGGTGGCGGTGGAGGAGGTACGATTTGTACTTCCTGGTGGTGTTGGTATGCGTGGTGCGGTGGATGCGGGGCGGGGGCGTGGATGTAGGGTGGAGGGGGTTGCTGATAAGTGTGCGCGACAACTCTGGGGTTGTCGGCTGGCTACGCCCGTGCCATCCTATCTTTGGTGGCCTTCGTTTCTGGGCAGTCTTTGGTTTGATGGGCGCAGTCTTCGCCATGGAAGAGACAGTAGAATCGGCGCGGCAGCTGCGCACGCCCCCGGCCCCTACCGCGAGTTCCACTTCCGCGGCCCTGGGGGGGATATTCCTGGCGGCGAGGGGCGTCAGCAGCAGGGTGCTGGTTGCCTATGTTGTGCACTTGCTGTTGATTGCGGCCGTCTCGACCGGAGTCTTGCTGCGGAGTCCTCGTCCACGTGCGGCTGGACTGTGGAGCCTCTTTGGGCTTCCTTTGAGACTCAACCTTGCGCTGGTGGAGCTCTTCGGATTTGGCGTATTTTTCAAATAGCTGATATAATTCCTGGAGGTTCTTGGGCGGATCTCTGATGCAGTGGCTATAGAGGACGCCGGCGCGAAGGCCACTGATGGCGTAGTGGATGGCGATCTGGTCATCGACTGAGGGCAGCTGTGATTTGAGTGTTAGAAATTTGCGGTAATACTCCCGCAGAGTCTCCTTTTCCAGCTGCTTGCAGAGCGAGAGTTCGGCCAAGGCGTCGGTGTTCGGGCGGTACCCTTGGAAGTTGAGCAGGAACTTGTCCCGGAGGCTTCTCCAGGAATCAATGGACAACGGAGGCAACCTGGTGAACCAGGTGAGAGCTGGGCCTTCGAGGGCGATGATGAAAGACTTGGCCATCGTGGCGTCGTCCCCTCCGGAAGATGCAACAGCGACCTGATAACTCATTATGTATTGTGCTGGGTCAGTGCTGCCGTTGTACTTGGGATAGGTCCCTGCCCGGAAGTTGGCGGGCCAAGGCGTCACTTGCAGATGTGGCGCCAGGGGACTTCGCTCGTCGAGGTAGTTGACCCCTTGGAATGGCGTGGCGTGCGGGAAGGCGTGGTCGCGCTGGGGGAAACGTGGGTCTTCCAGCTGTGCGCGCTGTTGCAGGGGTGGCCCATGCTGCAGGCCAAGATGGCCTTCACGCGTGTCTTCCAGTTGTGCGCGCTGTTGCAGGGGTGGCCCATGCTGCAGGCCGAGGTGGCCTTCACGCTGCATCAGCGCGATCTCCCGCTCGAGGTCCTGGGCCTTCTGCTCTTCGTCGCATATCATTTTCCGCACCTTGGCTAGTGCGGACACGCGCTGGCGTTTGGCCTCCAGTATCTCTTTTTGCCTCTGGAGATTGCGGTTCTTGAGGCGTAGGGCGCGCAGCTGCAGCTGTTTTTCCGCCGAGACGCCGAGGACCTCGCCGTCCTCGGTGAGGTCCGCGCCCTCCGGTGGGGCGAAGCCTTGGGGGGGTTGCGATTGTCCTTCAGGGCCGCAGGTGCGGAGAGCATCGTCTTCGCAGGTGCGGAGAACGTCGTCTTCAGTAGCCTCGTGGTGAGTGGAGTGGGTGAGGGCGAGGGCCTTGCCTTTTTTTGCGGCCAGCAGTGCTGCCTCCGCAGCCTCGTCAGCCTTCGAGTTAACTTTCTTGGGTGCCATCGCGGGTGGTTTTTTCGTCGCCCCCACGGTGGGCGCCAAATGTTGGAACTTGCTCTCTGTCGCAAGGGGATCCAACGGGGGTGTGTAGTGACGTAAATAGGGTTCTCGCGCAAGATGGCAATAGCTCTGTTAATCTAGCCTCTCAAGGGCACTGTGCGGGGGTATTTATAGGTATCTGAGTGCCCAGCGTCTTGTGTTAAGGACACATATGCCCTCAGACACCTAGGTTATCCCCAGAATATTCCCATAAAGTGGGGTTACAGACTGTAATTACAGAGGCGCCTTTACAAATTAGGCCCGTAACACGCAGCGGCCACACAGGGCCTATTACAATGGGCCGGATCACACGTGGGCCTCCATGCTGGACG
Organism: Zea mays; assembly: GCF_902167145.1. Classification (NCBI taxonomy): domain Eukaryota; kingdom Viridiplantae; phylum Streptophyta; class Magnoliopsida; order Poales; family Poaceae; genus Zea; species Zea mays. The sequence continues at coordinate 206,662,953 of NC_050099.1, read as the reverse complement.
AGGCCGCATGGTGGGATGACTTCGTCACAGGTCTTCGTCCGATGTCGTATGGAGCGAAGGGTGTCCCTGCCCGTTGTCTTGTCTCCGTTGGACCAACGACCACGGCGAAGGCCTCGAGCGAAGGGTGGCGTCTTCGCCTTCGCCCCAACAATGGTGATTAAACTATCACCACTTGTGTGTTCTCTTGGGTGTGTGCTTGCATGAGAATATTGTGAATGATTGTAAAACCCCGATTAAATGACTATCCCTTTCTATCTAAGTCTGTCCAAATATATAAGTCATAGAGAACTTATGTGTACTTAACTAGTTTAATAATAAGTAGCCAATGAACGATTAAAGTGAACATGGTAAATGCTTGTACTCGTGATGTCGTGTTTGTGTTGGTTAAATATAGGAAATGTTCGTCGTCTTTCCAGTAATGTTGACTTGTTGTGCCCAATGACGTATAGATAGCTAGCGTTAACGTATGAATGTTTATGTGTCTTACTAGTTAATGTTAGTTCGCTACACTGTACTTGGAGTATCTTGTGCTACTTTCATCATATTCATACATATGCATTCTGCATCTCATTTAGGACCGAGAGATGATGATCGTGCAAGTGATGTGGTGCCAACCACAAGATGCAGCTGATGGACGACCTGAAGAAGGATGAACTTAGCCAGTGGATGCTCGCCAAGCGAGTGTCATCTAGCAAACACTATCTAGTGTTGGATTCCAGGCAAGCCCCGGTTTATGCATAACCGTTATATATGCTATTTTACTGCACTTAATGCTTGTAGATTTGTATCGTGCACTTAAGTGTAGGAGTTTCCTGAAACCCTAGTTGCATAAACTCAGGATTCCTTTTTGAGATGGATACTAGTATGCTAGGTCGAGTAGCTGTTATGCTAACTAAGGATCTCGTTAGAAGTCGAGTGATTTTTCTAGCACTCGCGTGAGGTCAGGAATTGGTTGTATCCATTTTGATAACGGAATGATGATGGTCTGTGGACACGGATCCATGGGGATGTGTTGTCTACAAGACAAAATTGGAATAAGGATTAACGTGCGGATACTTGTGTCAAGCATTTGAGCGTACTAAACACATGTCGCGAAATATGGTAACCGATAAGCCTAGTACCTGATTGAACCTGTCCGCAGACTTTACTCCTCACTGGACCTGAGACGGAGTCTCCCATGCTGGATTATGGTGGGTACAAGTGCGGTCGTTGCACGGCGGTGGCCGGGGACAATTGGAGCATTGTACGCCAAGGCCGTGAGCCCTGTTCTATTGCCAGGGAATTGATGGGGACGGTTGACGTGTGTGGGGACGGAGTGCCCCTACATGTCGTGTGTTTAGGTTTGCCTTGCAAGGTTAAAACTCAATTCTTATCGTCTGCTTCTCGCAGCTAATGAGACTACTTGATCCATTGTACTGCATTGAGTAAAAAGTGGAAATGAGGTTACTTTCAAAAGGATGTTGATTGACATAATGCTTGATACCATGTATGGATAGCTAGGTGCTCATCTAGTCTAGATCTTTATTCTAGAACTTCAAAAACTAAAACTTGATTTTAGACTCAGCTAGTGTTTTTTGGCAAACCAAACCCTCTCAGCCAAACAGCTTCACGGTCTAGAGGTAGAGGAGTAGACTCCTCACACCGGGTAAGTCTAGCTGAGTATTAGTATACTCAGCCTTGCTTGTGGCATAATTTTTGCAGGTACCTCCTTGATTTGGTCGATGGTGTGACTTGGCCTCCATCCCTACCACCGGGATAGACGGTCGAGTGGGTTGCTGCTTCCGCAGGAGAGGACCAAAGGAGTAGCATGGCCAGGCTTCGCCATGTTACTCAGTTTTCTCCGTTAGTTATTTCCGCCGCATTAAAAACTATGGTTACTGTTTCTGAAACTCCGATAATGTAATCACTACTGATACTTTCTTAATTTATGATATTATGCTTTATTGTATTTCTCTGTGCCTCACCTTCGAGTGAGCTATTGGTACTCGATCCTTGGTAAGAGGCTTTATTGGACTAGATCCGAAGGACTGACGGGTTATTCCGATTTAAGTGTGTTGTTGCCTACAAGGCGTGACTCGGGCACTTAAGCTGGAATAATCTGGGTGGTTCCGCCATAGAAATTCCTCCAATAGGGGACGGGGATCTTCCCCCACGGGAATGTAAACATGAAAAATTCTTTCCCCGACGGGTAAACGGGGAAGCGTTACCAATCCCTGATCCCCGCGAGGGCCCGTTAAATCTATACGTGACGATGTTTTCGTGTACTAGATAATGATAAAAATAAATAGTTACCTTATCAAGAGACCAATCAATATACAGATGTATTTATTTTGATGTACACACAGTGATTTCTTACATCTAACAATATGTATCAATTACTTGGTCGTTTATGGCTTCTTTGCCATCACAACCTGCTTTGATTGCCATTTCCGATGCAGATAACTGGAGCATGAAATCACGAGTGGCAAGAAACCTGCACATAGAGAAGGCATCTTTTTAACCACAGGGCACTAGCTAGCCCAGGGTTCATCACAGCATCTGAGGCGCATAATAAACAAATTACTATGGCCTTAAGGAGTAGGAGGAAAACTAAGTAAAAATAATGATTGTGTGCCGTCGGGTTCTGATAGTAAGGGACATTGTACTAGTAATAATAGTAGATACTATTATAATGTTATAAAAATATATAGAATTTATGATGTTTCGTGCATCAATATTATACTAGATATTTGCTCGTGCGTTGCTACGAGAGTTAAAAATTAGTATAAAATATAGATATAGAACGACAAACATTCCTATAACATACAAAAAAACTTATTGAAACTCATCAGTGCAACAGTTAAAATAATTACTCTCGCATGTCACTATCAATCCATTTTGCACAAGGGAAATTCCACAATCATACTACAAGAGATTGAGCAGAATGCTACTTACGAACAATGAAACTAGTTTACAAGCGATTGGGCAGACTATTACTTTGTGAATAATGTATGCACCTCAACACAGCAAGTGAAGCACTTATGAAATACTCCAAGTACTTAGGAAACCTTCATTTTGTAAGTGAAGACATGTTGAAACGCAATGTTATTAAGAGCATTTTTCTGCTTGGCTCTTGAACTGAAATAAGAATGCGTATACACAATTTGTTGTAGACACATTTCGTTTTGAAGCTCGTGTCCCAGGAGCAATTATGTTACATGTATAGACATGTTTCTTTTTTAAGCTTGTTTTCCAGAAGCAACCTTGTTATTATTTCCTATAAGAAAATATGTGCATAGGAGACATCTTTTTCTTTGGTTCAAATTTAAATGTCAAGTAAGCTGTCTATTGTAGAAGTGAGTATCCCCATTTAATAATAAAAAAGTTGGCATTGAGTTCAATGTATATGTTGGTTGACCGAACCAAGCTAAAGAGATATAGTTGTCTAATTTAAAAGTAATCAGGCTAGGTAGCTGTTGTAGCCAACAGACTGAATTACAACAGATCAAGAGATGCATACGACGACTAATCACCAACATTTGTATGGCAGCGTATGTAAATTAAGATTTATGTATCATCTCAACCAAGTTGCATATGTATTGTCATCTCTGCCTTCATCGTCTTGTATGCTCGACGAGTATGGCAAGTCGCAGGTTGCAGTCGCAACACTTCTACCATGGTGCACGCGGCCATGCACAAGCTTAGGCGTCTCCTCCCTTGTGTATCTCAGACAGCAAAACTATCCTAACAGCTAGTAAACACAGATTGAAGAAATTACGGTGGAAGAGGGCCTAGAACAAGCACAAAAGGCAGTGTTGTGTTTCAATTTTTTTATTCTTGTGTCTGACATCGGCAAGGTTGGTCGAGAAATAGGTACTATTAGTGACATAAACAGAAACTTGTAACAAACAGACCTCGTTGTGGAGTTGCTATGTCCTTGTGAGATCTGACCTTCTAATGCCTATTTCATCATCGTTGGGAATTGTGATATTTTATGGATCTCAGATTAATCTATGACCTGAATTCGGGGCAAACTCCACACATCCACACCAACTGCGAGGACGACATGATATTGCTTTTCTCTCCATTATTCCATGCATGGACATGGACTGCTCCTAGTTCTGCTCCAGACCAGCATTATTTCAGTATGTTGGCATCTATAGTCGTCTCCACCTGCCGGTCTCAGTGCCTTCGCTCATAAATCAAGCATTTTCTGTTTGGGATCAATTGCCAAGTTCATGTTTGTTTCACAAAGATTGAAAGTTTGAGCATCATGCAGGATGTTGTGCTCTGTTTGGTTGGTGCCTTGTTGGTCGTCAAGCCCAATATTGTCCTTTTGTTGCTCAACTAACCATTTTGATTTTTTGGTCCCCCTTGTCTCTACCTGGGGAGACCAAACGCATGGGCTGGGGCGCCGGGCACTACTGATATGGTGCAACACTTTCTTTTCTTGTCAAATGTATAGGGAAAGATTAGATACTCAATTTGGTCGTCACATTTTTCTACACGTCTATATTTAGAGGGAGCTGCTTTTGGCTTGTTTGCAGTATTATTGTGCACAGATTTGTGGATACCATTTTTTCTTAGATGTGAAAGTAGTACTCTGATGATATGCTTTTTTACCATAAGATTCAATTAAATATTTAGCAAGTGGAACACATGATCTTAATAGAATTCTAACTCTAAAAATGATGGTAGTATTAAATTCAAGTCTTTTACAAATATATATTACTCACAGATTTGCACAAAAAATGTTCTCTAAGAGCATCTCCAAGAGGGACTCCTATAATTAAAGCCTAAAAACAAAATAGAACATGATTTCGGGGATAAGGACCCAACACCTTTTTTTTGTTACTCCAACAGCAACTCCTAAAACGACGTCAATTAATCAATATCACCAACACCTTGTAGCTCCACGTCCCATGTTATGAGGGAATAAAGTGGCGTTGTAGACATTGTTATTATCATGAACAGCATCGATTCCATAAATCAATTGAATTATGTAATACCCACTTTGTAAGAAAATCTAAAAGGAGAAATTATATTCCTTTATATACATGTGTGTCATCTCTATTTATCATTTCATGTGAATACCTCATTTAAAAACAAAGGATTAATAAAAGTCATTAAATTGTGCATCATGCTGGACTTTATTTTGTGTGCATTTGGTGACAATATAAAAATATTGAAAATATAATAATCTCCGAATTGGAATTTGAGATCTAAAAGAAATTTTAGAATTTGAGAAAAGAAAAAGGAAATATTAAACAAACGAGGTAAAATAATATATATATATATATATAAAGGAATATATTTCTTTACCCTAAAATCTGAATTTGGTACACTTTGATCCTTGATGAATCTCATAACAAAGTTTAAGATCAAATTTAAATTCTAAAAAAAACAAAGAGGCAAAAAGGAAAATAAGAAAAAGAAAAATAACTAACTGTGTCCGGGCCAAAATGCTCCTCGGTCCACCTTTCCAGTGCCCCAACGCCGGCCCACCTTCCCTGTTCCCGGCCCATCACTGAATAGCGCTGCCTACCCAGTCCTCGCTTCCGCTCGCTGGCAAGTGGACCCCGCGGGTCAGCCCCCTGCGCGCGTTGGTTGGGCCTCTGGTGAGTAGACCCGGGGCGGTCAGCCGTGTGCGCATGAAAGAGAAATAGGGTTAACCTTTTCCTATAAATAATTTTGGTGGTTGATTGCCCAACACAAATAATTGGACTAACTAGTTTGCTCTAGATTATATGATCTACAGGTGCATAAAGGTTCTACATAAACCAACAAAAGATAAAAGATAGGGTTCAAATTCAAAGGAGCAAGAACCTTGAGAGTGCTCTGGTCTGGGGCACCGGACAGTGTCCGGTGCCCCAGGACCGTACAAGTCCAAACTCACCACTCTCGGGTTTTTGCAGCGCCGCTCCGCTATAATTTACCGGACTGTCTGGTGTGCCACCGGACTGTCCGATGTGACAGCGTAGCAACGACTCTTTGGCGCAACGGTCGACTGCACAGTGCCCCTGACAACGCTACAGTTAGCGGTAGAAGTCAGAGCACAGGTCAGAGGCGCATCGGACAGTGAACAGTGCCTGTCCGGTGCGGCACCGGACTGTCCGGTGCCACCAGAAGTCAACGCTCCAACAGTCGATTGTGTCAGAACCCTAACGGTTGGGTGACGTGGCTGGTGCACCGGACAGTGTCCGATGGCGCACCGAACTATCCGTTGCGCCCATCGACAGTAGCCTGCCCCAACGGTTGTTTTGGTGGGTGAGGGCTATAAATACCCCTCAACCACCTCCACTCCAACCATCCAAGCATTCAACACATTGCATTCAATACAAGAGCAATAGACTCCATTCCAAAGACAATTCAAGTGATCAATCCGCTCAAAGTCACCAATTCAACACTAGCGCATTAGGACTTGTGAGAGGATCATTTGTGTTCCTTGTTGCTCTTGTTTGCTTGGCTTAGCTTTCTTTTCTTTCTCACTTCTTACTCTCAAGCTTTGTAAGCGAGGCAAGAGACACCAGTTGTGTGGTGGTCCTTGCGGGGTCTAAGTGACCCGTGAGATTAAGGAAGAAGCCTCACTCGGTCTAAGTGACCGTTTGAGAGAGGGAAAGGGTTGAAAGAGACCCGGTCTTTGTGACCACCTCAACGGGGACTAGGTTCTTTAGAACCGGACCTCGGTAAAAACAAATCACCGTGTCATCCGCTTTATTTTCTTGGTTGATTTGTTTTCCCTCTCTCCCGGACTTAATATTCGTTCTAACGCTAACCCCGGTTTGTAGTGTGTTCTTAAAGTTATAATTTTCAGATTTCGCCTATCCACCCCCCTCTAAGCGACTTTCAATTGGTATCGGAGCTTGATACTTCATTTAGAGTCTAACCACTCGAAGTGATGTCGGGAGGATCCGCCAAGAGGGAGATGGAAACTGGCGAGAAGGCCACAAGCCACGGGAAGGCCCCATCAAGGGAGTCTAGCGCCAAAGGAAGGAAGGAATCACCTCCCCGCGTCAAGTCACATCGGAGTGGCGACAAGAAGAAAAAGATGAAGAAAGTGGTCTACTACGAGACCGACTCTTCGTCGCCCTCCACCTCCGGCTCCGACGCCGCGTCCGTCACTTCTAAGCGCCATGAGCGCAAGAAGTATAGTAAGATGCCACTTCGCTATCCCCGTATTTCAAAGCGCGCTCCTTTACTTTTTGTCCCATTAGGCAAACCACCGTTTTTTATGGTGAGGACTATTGTATGTGGAGTGATAAAATGAGACATCACCTAACCTCACTCCACGCAAGTATATGGGATATTGTTGAGTTTGGAGCGCAAGTACCATCCGTGGGAGACGAAGGCTACGACTCGGACGAGGTCGCCCAAATTCGACACTTCAACTCCCAAGCCACTACTATACTCCTCGCCTCTCTATGTCGAGAGGAGTATAATAAAGTGCAAGGGTTGAAAAGCGCCAAGGAGGTTTGGGACGTGCTTAAGACCGCGCACGAGGGAGATGAGGTGACCAAGATCACCAAACGGGAGACGATCGAGAGGGAGCTCGGTCGTTTCGTCCTCAACCAAGGAGAGGAGCCACAAGCTATGTACAACCGACTCAAGACCTTGGTGAATCAAGTGCACAAACTTTGGAGCACCAAATGGGATGACCATGAAATGGTCAAGGTTATTCTAAGATCACTTGTTTTTCGCAATCCTACGCAAGTTCAATTAATGCGTGGTGATCCTAGATATAAGCTAATGTCTCCCGAGGAGGTTATAGGAAAGTTTGTGAGCTTTGAATTAATGATCAAAGGCTCCAAACAAATCGTCAACTTGGAGCAAGGCGGCACCTCCACACCCGAGGTGCAACCCGTTGCATTCAAAGCGAAGGAAGAGAAGAAGGAAGAGTCTACATCAAGTAGGCTCCCGATCGACGCCTCCAAGCTTGACAATGAGAAGATGGCGCTCATCATCAAGAGCTTCCGTCAAATCCTCAAGCAAAGGATGGGGAAGGACTACAAGCCCCGCTCCAAGAGGGTGTGCTACAAATGTGGTAAGCCCGGTCATTTTATCGCTAAATGCTCTATGTCTAGTGATAGTGACAGGGACAACGACAAGAGGGTGAAGAAGAAGGAAAAGAAGAGGTACTACAAGAAGAAGAAGGGCGGTGATGCCCACGTATGTCGGGAATGGGACTCCAAAGAGAGCTCCACCGACTCCTCCTCCGATGAGGATGCCGCCAACATCGCCGTCAACAAGGGCCTCCTATTCCCCAACGTCGGCCACAAATGCCTCATGGCAAAGGACGGCAAAAAGAAGGTACAAACTAGAACCGCCCCCAAGTATACTACATCTAGTGATGAGGGTAGTTCTAGTGATAATGAAGATGATTTGCTAACACTTTTTTCCAACCTTAACATGCAACAAAAAGAAAAATTGAATGGATTAATAAGAGCTATTCATGAGAAGGATGAATTTTTGGATAGCCAAGAGGAATTCCTTATTAAGGAAAATAAAAAGCATGTTAAAGTGAAAAATGCTTATGCTCAGGAAGTAGAGAAAAATGAAAACTTGACTAAGGAGCTTAGCATTTGCCATGACACTATTTTTAACCTTAGAACTGAGAATGCTAGTTTAAATGCTAAGGTTGAGAAATTAAATGCTTGTAATGATTCAATTGCCAATCTTAGAAATGAAAATGCTAGTTTAATTACTAAGATTGATAAATTGAATGAATCAATTTCTAGCCTTAAAAATGAAAATGCTAGTTTAATTTCCAAGGCTAAAGATTTGAATGTTTGCAATGATTCTATTTCCTGTCTTAGAGATGAAAATGCCATGCTATAATCTAAGATAGATGAATTAAATGTTTGCAAACCCTCTACATCTACTGTTAATCATGTCACTATTTGTACCAGATGTAGAGATATTAATGTTGATGCTATTCATGATCACCTTGCTTTAATTAAACAACAAAATGATCATATAGCTCAATTAACTACTAAAATCAATGAGCATGAGATAGAAAATGAAAAATTTAAATTTGCTAGAAGCATGCTCTATAATGGGAGACGCCCTAGCATCAAGGATGGCATTGGTTTCCAACAGGGAAGCAATGTCAAACTTAATGCCCCTAAAAGATTGTCTAATTTTGTTAAGGGCAAGGCTCCCATGGTTCAGGATAATGAGGGCTATATTTTATATCCTGCTAATTATCCCGAACACAAAATCAGGGGAATTCATGCTAGGAAAACCCATTGTCTCTCACCATGCTTTTATGTATAAGAATGAGGCATCTAGCTCTAGGCATTCTAGACATGTTAAAATGTCTAAAAAGAAAGCTCCTACTGCATCAAATGAGCCTAACATATCATTCAAGACTTTTGATGCATCTTATGTTTTAACTAACAAATCAGGCAAAGTAGTTGCCAAATATGTTGGGGGCAAACACGAGGGGTCAAAGACTTATGTTTGGGTACCCAAGTTGCTTGTTTCTAACATCAAAGGACCCAAGACTGTTTGGGTACCTAAGAACAAGGCCTAAATTGTTTTGCAGGTTTATGCATCCGGGAGCTCAAGTTGGATAATAGACAGCGGATGCACAAACCACATGACAGGGAGAAAAGAATATTCTCCTCCTACGAGAAAAACGAAGATCCCCAAAGAGCTATCACATTCGGTGATGGAAATCAAGGTTTGGTCAAAGGACTTGGTAAAATTGCTATATCACCTGACCATTCCATTTCCAATGTCTTTCTGGTAGATTTCTTTTGATTACAATTTGCTTTCTGTTTCTCAATTATGTAAAATGGGCTACAACTGTCTTTTTACGGATACATGTGTTACTGTCTTTAGAAGAAGTGATGATTCAGTAGCATTTAAGGGAGTATTAGAGGGTCAGCTATACTTAGTTGATTTTAACAAAGCTAAACTCGATACTTGCTTAATTGCTAAGACTAATAAGGGTTGGCTTTGGCATCGCCGACTAGCCCATGTTGGGATGAAGAATCTTCACAGACTTCTAAAGGGAGAGTACATTTTGGGACTAACAAATGTTCATTTTGAGAAAGACAGGGTGTGTAGCGCATGTCAAGCAGGAAAGCAAGCTGGCGCCCATCATCCACACAAGAACATCATGACAACCGACATGCTGCTTGAGCTACTCCACATGGATTTATTGGGCCCGATCGCTTACATAAGCATCGGCGGGAGTAAGTACTATCTAGTAATTGTGGATGACTATTCTCGCTTCACTTGAGTATTCTTTTTGCAGGAAAAATCACAAACCCAAGAAACTTAATTTGAAGGGATTCTTGAGACGGGCTCAAAATGAGTTCGGATTGAGAATCAAGAAGATAAGAAGCGATAATGGGACTGTTGGGGACTTGTTCTCAAATGCTTTGAATTAAGAACAAGGCAACATAAAATGTTAAATGTTAATGCCCTTCATCCATTGAAGCATTATCTCCCCAAGGGTATAATGAACTTCGGACGAAGGTCATGAGCAAAATCACAAAGGTCATACCTTCGTGAATAAAGTTGTGAAATAATGAAATAATGAAAGATGAAATATAAAATATAAAACATGAAGGAATAATATATCAAAACACATAGACTTATTCATATATTTCATTATACAAGCTTAAATATTAAAACATAACATTTAATCGCATTTATACCTTCGTCTTGACAGAAGGCAATGATCCAAGTGTCGTGTGCAAGTGATTACAAGATTGCGTGAACAGTATGGGGGTACTGTTCATCTATTTATAGGCACAGGGCGCAGCCTGTGTGAATTTACATTTATGCCCTTTACAATCGATTACAGTCATGACACAAACTATCATGGGTTTATTGGTCATTTCATCTTTAAGTCGGTTCACTCCTTCGTCTTGAGACATGTTACTATGCCGAAGCTTTATAGGTGATAGCTTCAGCACTGCTTTTGAGAGGATCTGCTGAAGGTGTTTCTTTCTTCAGGATCTTCGACTACGAAGCATACCCCCAACAGTAGCCCCTTCGCGGTGCTAGATCGTTTTTCGTAACAAGCTTGATCCGTGAAAAAGTCTCTTAGGCTTCGGGATGCCGAAGATCCGAAAAACACCTTCCTTGAGCTCGTTGCCGAGAAATGATTAAAATAATTCGAGCGCAAGGTGGCCCCGCCATGCAGTAGTTACGCGTGTCCTGGCGATTCACCTTCTCGGGCTCTGTGGCCCACCGTTCAGTGGGTGCGGGCGGCTGTTTGTCCGGTGTGGAAGACTTGACGATTTACCTTCCCACCTGCGGCACTATATAAACAGACGAGTAGGTGTGAAGTTACCACAGCATTCATTGCTATTGCACTGTTTTGCTGCCAAAAATTTGACCATAGCCGAAGCTTGCTTACTGCATCCTCAACCGAAGCTATTCGTTTTGCTCAAGCTTCATAACAAGAAAGAGCTTCGACAAAGTTAAAAATTTTCAACTTCATCAAAAATCAAGAAATTCAATCATCAGATGGCTAGGGTACGCTCAACAGCTAGGGTTACTCGCGATGGAGAGGAAGCCGAAGGTGCCGAAACCGCTCCAATCTCTGAAGTGATGAAACAGTCAGGGCTGGTAGTATCGGAGGATGCACCTGCCGCTGAAGCTGAGCAGGTTGATGCTGAGGAAATTGAATCTGAAGATGATTACAGCATCGTGCCATCTAAACTCAACCACCTGGAGTTTGGGAAATCCACCATTACCGAAGGTGATATGTCTAAGCTGATGAAGTTAGGCTATTTCAGTGAAGCAAAAAAGGAGCTGGTTCGTTTTGGCGGAGAGGAAATTACTCCGAAGCCAGAAAAGGATGAGGTGGTAGTATTCAAAAGCTTCTTTAAAGCAGGATTAAGATTTCCTTTGAATGGGATGATTGCTGATGTTTTGAAGAAGTTTGGGATTTATCTTCATCAGTTAACTCCTAATGCCATCGTTAGGCTTAGTGTCTACATCTGGGCCCTCCGAAGCCAGGGGGTAGAACCATTTGCCGAAGGCTTCTGCCGAGTACATGAGCTTCATTATCAAACAAAAGCTAGAGAAGATGGGCTGCATGAAAACTTCGGCTGCTACAATTTTGCTTATCGCAAAAATACTAAGTTTCCAGTTATCAGCTATCGTACCAAGTGGCCAGCTGGTTGGAAGACTGAATGGTTTTACGTCAAAGTTGATGAAGAAAAGGAGAAGCTAGTCCAAAGTCCACTAGAATTAATCTTCGGAGAAACCAGGCCCCAGTGCAACATGACACCGAAGAGTCCAAGCCAAATTGCACTGGGCGAATTTCGAGTTATTGCGGAGCATATTGGCACTAGGGATCTGGTGCAAGAATTCTTGGCTTTTAGAGTGTTCCTAACTTTTAAAGAGTGGGACATGCCGAAGCTCAAGGGAGAAAAGAAAAAGGGGGAACTTGTTCGGTTGCCCTATTATTATAAATTCAAGAAACATTTCAAAGTACCTTGCCAAGAATGGTTAGACACAATTGAAGTTATGTGCAATGAAATTCTTGGCAATTATTCTAAAAAAGAAGATCAACTAATGACTGTAGCCTTCGACACTCGTCCGAAGCGAAGGTTAAACCGGGTGATGGATGCTCTGAACTTTGAGTATTCTGCCTATGAGCGACTGGACCGAGGTGCCGAAGGACAGAAGAGAAAGAGAGTTGCCAGCGTCCTGAATAAAGAAGCTGCTAAATTGGTGGAAGATGATGAAGAAAAACTGAAAAAGAGAAAGCCGAGGCCTGAGCCGAAGACAGATGCTTCGAAGAAAAGAAAGGATGCGGCTCCGAAGCAGAAGGCAATGATATAGAAGAAGAAACTGCTGCAACACCTTCTGCCACCGACGTGGAGGAAATCTTAAAGGTAATGACTGAATCTTTACCTATCAAGCTAAGTCCACTGGGGCCGCATCTGACGAAGCTTTTTCAGAAGGAAAAGGAGCCCTCGATAACGAAGAAGGCAGCTGGGCCAAAAAAATGAAGAATTGTTACAGTGATAGAAGTTATTGAAGGGACACCACCAGCAGCTTCGGCTTCGAAGGCACCAGCTGTTGAGAGCGCAACAGCTACCGAAGCTGCACCTACTGAAGCTGCAGCTGCCGAAGCTGCCACAACTGAAGATGTACATTTAGAAAGCACACTTTCTAATATTGATAAGATACTTCTGGACATGGCCACAGAAGAAGCTGCCGCAGCCGCTGAAGAAGCCATGGCTACAGTACCTGAGAAAGAGAAGGAAATAGCTGAAGATGCTTCGGAAGAGGAAATTTTCAATTTTCAAAACTTAGTCGGACAAGAGTTGACGAAGGCTGAGAAAGAAGAGTTAAAATAATATGCTATATCCTGTGGATATAACCAGGGGCCCTACTCTTCGGTGGTGTTGACGATGAAAAGTTAGGCTGCGTCTGAGATCAAACCGGAGCGAAGGTTATCGGTACTCTATCGAAGAGTATTGGTTTACCGAAGCTTGAGACTGACATAAGCCGCTACCGACGACAACATCTTGTTAGTAGTTTATTCTATTCCAATATCAAGGTAAAAACTTTTCTTCAACTTTTTATTGTTTTTAACAACGAAGGTGTTTTCTAACGAAGGTTGCTTTGTGCACAGAGTATGTTGTTGAGTAATGCTTTGAGAATGCAACAAGATCTTGAAGATAAAAAACATGAAGTTATAATTGAGGATTTAGAAAGCAAAATAAAAGATCAAGCAACTGCTCTTGAAAAGAAGGATTTCGAGCTTCAGACAATAGAAGGTTTATTGGCAGAAGCTGAAGCTAAAATTGCAAAGTTAAATACGGAGCTTCTCTCAAAATCAGAAAGCTTCGAACAGGAAAAATAGAAGTTTAATGCAAAATTTGAGACTGAGGTGGAGAAAAGTTCAAATTTGCAAAAATCATTAACAGAGCTTCAAAACAAATGTCTGGAGTTCAGTAACCGATGTGTACAACGGCTGAAGTAGATCTTCAATTCGGTTGGAGCCAGCTGTGAAAAATTTAGTCCTTCGGCTGAAGACCTATCAGGGGCCTTCGAACATATCGAGGGTGAAGTTGATGACCTTGATGAAATTATAGCCGGACATGGTGATTTCTGTTGCCTGGTAGCTTCTCGGGGCACAGCTGTCGCCTTCCTGAAATCTGGTTGCACACATGGAAAAATTGTCAATAGGCCCAACTTTAGTTTATCACCAGCAGATCTGGTTGATATTCCCGGTCTTGCCCGAAGCATAGGAAACAGATTTATAAAACTAGTATGGACGAAGGGTGGACGAAGCATAGCTGGTGACGAAGCTTGAAGTCATCTTAAGCCAGTAACAAAATCATACCTTGTGCTTACCTTTTTCTTTAAACTTGAATTTTCCTTACAATACTTTAATATGTACAGGATGACGAAGCTGAGGAACAAGTTGACGAAGCTTAATAGATAATGATGAAGCTTGACTAGATAGCTGTAGAAAAAACTCTAAGAACTCTTGTAATAACCTTTGTAAAGAATATTGTAATTTAAGAATTAGATCTTACTCTATAAATTTTTTCCATACTTTGTAATATATTTTTACCTTTCCATCACTGTATGAAGTGCTTCGATGTGAACGAAATTAGCATTTTTTAGCCGAAGGCGAAAAATACCTTCCCTTCTTTTCGTACACAATGAAGCATAAAACTGCTTCTTTTTCTTTTGCCGAAGCCTTATCTTTAGAGCCGAAGCATCCGCCTGTGTTATGATGATGATGATCCTATGTATGTCTAAATGAATGTTTATGAATGCAAATGTATGATGTAATGTGTCGTGCAAATGAATGTCCAAACACACGCATACGAAGCCACAACCATAGCCTTCATTCCCTTGGGAATGACCGAAGTCTCTTTGCCGTTTATTTTTCGGCTTCACCGCTTATTTTTCGGTGTATCAGCGCTGACTTTTCGCTGTAAGTTCTGCATCCCCTTAGGAACGTCTTTTGCACTTCTTCGCCTTCTATTTCGGCGGTATCGCGTTGACTTTTCGCGCTTCGCCTTATATTTCGGCGGTATCAGCGTTGACTTTTTGCTGTAAGCTCTGCATTCCCTTGGGAACGACTTTTGAGCAGACAACTTACGCTGCGCTCCCTTAGGAACGGCTTTTTGTAGCTTCATCGTGCTCTGCATCCCCTTAGGGACGACTTTCGAGCTTCTCCCTATTTTTTCCTTTTTCCCTGCACTCGATGGTGCATGCTCAGTTTTTACATTTACATATTTGGGGGATTTTGCTCTTGTAGAGCTAAAATAAGAAAAAGAGAAATTACATGCTATGGCCCCATTAAAAACCTTTCTCCCCCTTCGGAAAGGAAAAGGGTGCCATAGAAAAAATAAAAAGATTACATTAAGCTAGACATAATATCGCCGAAGCTCATCCGCATTCCAAGATCTAGGAATGTCGTTGCCGTCCATATCCTTCAATCTATAAGAACCGGGCCTTGACGAAGATACTACCAGAAAAGGTCCTTCCCACTTCAACTGTAGCTTGCCTACTGTATCTGGGTTGGCAACTCTCCGAAGTACCAAATGCCCTGGCTTAATGTTCTTTAGCCGAACTTTTCTGTCACACCATTTTATTGTTTCGGCTTGATATTTATTGATGTTCTCCACGGCCTGAAGCCTGATCCCTTCTATAGCATCTTTTGTCACAGAATAATCAGCTTCGTCCTCTGCCGAAGCCACTGTTCTTATTGATCCTGCCTTAGCTTCTTCTGGGGTTATTGCTTCGTCACCAAACAGTAATTTGAATGGTGTAAAGCATGTTAACCTTGATATTGTTGTGTTGTGGCTCCACACCACTTTGATCAATTCATCTGGCCACTTTCCTCTGGGCTGATTGAAGATTAACTTCATTATTCCCGTCATTATAATGCCATTAGCTCTTTCAACAAGTCCATTTGACTCTGGATGTCTGATCGATGCAAAATGAATCTTCGTGCCAATTTGTTCACAGAATTCTTTGAAAGCTTCAGCATCGAATTGTGTCCTGTTGTCCACAGTAATAGCCTTCGGCACTCCGAAGCACAAACAATATTTTGCTAGAAAAATTTCTGGACAGTGACCGAAGTTATTGTGGCTAAAGGCTTCGTCTCAATCCACTTGGAAAAATACTCTACCGCCACCACAACATATTTTAGATTTCCTTATGCTGGTGGAAGTGGGCCTAGCAAATTGAGGCCCCACCTTTGCAACGACCAAGTGGGTTGTATTAATTGAGTGAGAGATGAAGGTTGCTTCTGATCCCTTGCACATTTTTGACAGCCTTCGCATTTTTGGACTAATTCTGCTGCATCCGAAGCTGCTTCCGGCCAATAAAATCCTTGTCGAAAAACTTTTCCCAACAAGGGCCTTGATCCAATGTGAGATCCACACAGACCTGCATGTATCTCTTTCATTAATTCCATACCTTCGGTTCTTGATAAACATTTGAGGAGTGGTGAACAAACTCCATGTTTATACAATTCCCCTTCTATCATCACATATGGTCTTGTTCTTGCCTCCATTCTTTTGTTATAAGCTTCGTCACTTGAAAAACAATTGCCTTGGAGGAAAGATATTATTTCAGTTCTCCAGTCTTCACTGTGTACTGGAGAAATAGTAAGCACTGCTCTCTCCATGAGCTCAACCGACGGTGCTTTTATTGCTTCAAAAAATACTTCGGAGGGTAGGGGAGCCCCTGAGCCGCTGATTTGGCTAGCAAATCTGCATGCTCATTTTCACCTCTTGGAATATTCTTGACGGAAAAACCTTCGAAGGAAGCTTCCAACCTTCGGACTGCATCCAGATATTTTTCAAGCTTCGGATCTCGTGCCTTGCTGCTCTTATCCACATGGCCAGCAATAACTTGAAAATCAGTCTTTAGGATGGCCCTTCTTATTTCCATTGCCCTTAGTTTCCGAAGCCCCAATAGAAGTGCTTCGTACTCAGCAATATTATTTGTGCAACTGAAATCCAGTTTGACTGCAAAACATGTTTTGACTTTTGAAGGTGCCACTAGGACCGCAGCTGCTCCTGCACCGAAGGTTCCCCAAGAACCATCACAGAACATCGTCCAAGCTTCGGTATCCTTGCTTGTCCCTTCTTCGTGAGCCCCTGACGTCCAGTTAGCGATGAAGTCTACTAACGCCTGGGATTGAATTGAAGATCTGTGCACGTAGTAAATGGTGAATTCATTAAGCTCCGCGGCCCACTTTCCAACCCTTCCAGTAGCTTCTCTGTTCCTCATAATATCCTTCAGAGGCTGTGACGAGGGAACAATTATATGGTAAGCTTGAAAATAATGCCGAAGCTTCCTGGAGGCCATTAATACAACATACAACACTTTCTCCAATTCTATGTAATTTTTCTTTGATAAGCTTAATACTTCGAAGACAAAATATACTGGGACTTGCTTTTTAATTTGTCCTTCAAGCTTCTCCTGTACAAGCGCCGCACTTACTACAGAGTGCGAAGCTGCCACATACAATAGCAGAGGAGCCCCTGGCGTGGGTGGAGTTAGCGTTGTTAGATCTATTAGGTATTGCTTCAGCTCTTCGAAGGCTTTCTGCTGAGCTGATCCCCATTGAAAGACTTCGACCGACTTCAGCACTTCAAAGAATGGTAAATTTCTCTCTACTGATCTAGATATGAATCGATTCAAAGATGCCAGTCTTCCTGTCAGCCATTGAGCCCCCTTCTTTGTGCTTGGCGGCTACATCCGAAGAATAGCTTCGATTTTGTTCGGATTAGCTTCGATCCCTTTCGTTGAAACTAGACAACCAAGGAATTTTCCCTTCTTTACTCCGAAGACACATTTTTCTGGATTTAATTTAAGGCCAGCTTACCTAAAATTAGCAAATGTTTCCTGCAGATCGGCAATGTGATTTTCCTACTTCGTGCTCTTTACTATGATATCATCAACATATGTTAGCATATTTCTGCCTATCTGAGAGTGAAGGACTTTGGCTGTCATTCTACTGAAGCTTCCTCCAGCATTCTTGAGCCCCTCAGGCATCCGAAGATAACAATATGGGGGTTATGAAGCTGGTCTTTGGCTCAATGTCCTTCTTCATCCAGATTTGGTGGTAGCTTGAATAACAATCTAGTAGACTCGTGAGCTCTGACGAAGCTGCTGCATCTACTAGAGAATCTATTCTTGGTAATGGGAACTCATCCTTTGGACAAGCCTTGTTCAGATTAGTAAAATCAATGCACATTCTACATTTACCATTGGCTTTCTTCACCATAACAGTGTTGGCTAGCCATTCTGGGTATTTCACTTCTCTAATGACACCAGCACTGAGAAGTCTTTTTACTTCGTTCTGAGCACCTTCGGCTTTATCGTCAGACATTTTCCGAAGCTTCTGTTTCCTGGGTCGGAAGGATGAATCGACATCGAGTGAATGTTCAATGACGTCCCTGTTGACACCACAGAGATCGTTGGCTGACCATGCGAAGACATCTTTGTTGTTGAACAAAAACCTTATTAGAGTTTTCTCCTGCTCGTCAGATAATTGAGATCCCAGCAATACCTTCTGCTCTGCTATATCTTCACATAGAAGCATGGGCTTTGGCTGATCGGCCGAAGCAGCCTTCTCACTTCTGTACTTATACTGCTCACAAGCTTCAGCTCTATCTATATTATGGATTGCTTTTGAATCTGTCCAGTTTCCTTCAGCCTTTCTGGCAGCTTCCTGACTTCCATAAATAGCAATAGGCCCTTGATCCGAAGGTATCTTCATGCATAGATATGCTGGATGAAGAATTGCTTCAAAAGCATTGAGTGTCCCACGACCAATGATTGCATTTTAGGGGTACTCCATGTCGACAATATCAAACACAACTTGCTCAGTCCTTGTATTGTTGACAAATCCGAAGGTCACTGGCATCGTGATCTTGCCGAGTGCTACGATCTGCCTTCCTCCGAAGCCACAGAGAGGGTGTGTAGCATCATGAATCTTATCCTCTGGCTCTTGCATCTATCTGAAGGCCTTGGCAAATATAATATCCGCTGCACTGCCTGTATCAACCAGAACATTGTAGACCAGAAATCCCTTGATGACACAAGAAATGACCATAGCATCATTGTGAGGGTAATCCTTGAGCTGAAGGTCCTCCTGGGAGAAGGTAATTGGGATGTGGGACCATTTCGACTTGATGAAGGGTCCCTGCACCCCGACATGCTGTACCATTTTCTGAGCCTCCTCCTTCTACTTCTTGTTGGCCGGCTCTGAGCATGAACCGCCTGTTATCGGGAGCACCAGCTTCGTAGCCAAAGCAGCTTCAGCTTGGTTGTTGAACGAAGCCATCAGCTCAAAAAGTGGAAGTGAGTTCACCGGAGGTGGGCGCCAATGTTGGGGACTTGTTCTCAAATGCTTTGAATTAAGAACAAGGCAACATAAAATGTTAAATTTTAATGCCCTTCGTCCATTGAAGCATTATCTCCCCAAGGGTATAATGAACTTCGGACGAAGGTCATGAGAAAAAATCACGAAGGTCATACCTTCGTGAATAAAGTTGTGAAATAATGAAATAATGAAAGATGAAATATAAAATATAAAACATGAAGGAATAATATATCAAAACACATAAACTTATTCATATATTTCATTATACAAGCTTAAATATTAAAACATAACATTTAATCGCATTTATACCTTCGTCTTGACAGAAGGCAATGATCCAAGTGTCGTGTGCAAGTGATTACAAGATTGCGTGAACAGTACGGGGGTACTGTTCATCTATTTATAGGCACAGGGCGCAGCCTGTGTGAATTTACATTTATGCCCTTTACAATCGATTACAGTCATGACACAAACTATCATGGGTTTATTGGTCATTTCATCTTTAAGTAGGTTCACTCCTTCATCTTGAGACATGTCACTATGCCGAAGTTTTATAGGTGATAGCTTCAACACTACTTTTGAAAGGTTCTGCTGAAAGTGTTTCTTTCTTCAGGATCTTCGGCTACGAAGCTTACCCCCAACAGGGACGAAGTTCAAGAACTATCAAATCGAAGGGTTTCTTGAGGATGAGGGCATAAAGCATGAGTTCTCTTCTCCCTACACACCTCAACAAAATGGTGTAGTGGAGAGGAAGAATAGAACTCTACTGGACATGGCAAGGATCTTGCTTGATGAGTACAAGACTCCGGACCGGTTTTGGGCTAAGGCGATTAACACCGCTTGCTACTCCATCAACTGGCTCTACCTTCACCGAATCCTCAAGAAGACATCTTACGAACTCCTCACCGGTAAAAATCCCAATGTTTCATATTTTAGAGTCTTTGGAAGCAAATGTTTTATTCTTATCAAACGAGGTAGAAAATCTAAATTTGCTCCTAAGGCTGTAGAAGGCTTTTTACTAGGATATGACTCAAACACAAGGGCATATAGAGTCTTCAACAAATCCACTGGATTAGTTGAGGTTTCTTGTGACATTGTGTTTGATGAGACTAATGGCTCCTAAGTGGAGCAACTTGATCTTGATGAATTAGATGATGAAGAGGCTCTGTGCATCGCGCTAAGGAACATGTCCATTGGGGATGTGTGCCCTAAGGAATCTGAAGAGCTTCCACAAGCACAAGATCAACCATCATCTTCCATGCAAGGATCTCCACCAACTCAAGATGAGGAACATGCTCAAGATGAAGATGAAGAGGATGAGCCACCTCAAGAGGAGGACAATGATCAAGGGGGAGATCAAGTCAATAAGGACAAGGAAGATGAGCAAGAAATTCAGGGTCAAAGACCGCCACACCCAAGAGTCCACCAAGCGATTCAAAGAGATCACCCCGTGAACTCAATTCTTGGTGACATTCATAAGGGGGTAACCACTCGATCTCGAGTCGCTCATTTTTGTGAACATTACTCTTTTGTGTCTTCTATTGAGCCATACAGGGTGGAGGATGCACTAAGAGACCCGGATTGGGTGTTGGCAATGCAAGAGGAGCTCAACAACTTCACAAGGAATGAGGTATGGCATTTGGTTCCACGTCCTAATCAAAATGTTGTAGGTACCAAGTGGGTATTCTGCAACAAGCAAGATGAGCATGGTGTGGTAACAAGGAACAAAGCCCGACTTGTGGCCAAGGGTTATTCACAAGTCGAAGGTTTGGATTTCGGTGAAACCTATGCACCCGTAGCTAGGATTGAGTCAATTCGCATATTACTCGTCTATGCTACTTACCATGGCTTTAAGCTTTATCAAATGAATGTGAAAAGTGCCTTCCTCAATGGACCAATCAAGGAAGAGGTCTATGTTGAGCAACCTCCCGGCTTTGAAGATAATGAGTACCCTAACCATGTGTATAAACTCTCAAAGGCGCTTTATGGGCTCAAGCAAGCCCCAAGAGCATGGTATGAATGCCTAAGAGATTTTCTTATCACTAATGGCTTCAAAGTCGGAAAAGACGATCCTACTCTCTTTACTAAAACCATTGCAAAAGATTTGTTTGTATGCCAAATTTATGTGGATGGTATCATATTTGGGTCTACTAACAAATCTACTTGTGAAGAGTTTAGTAGGATCATGATACAAAAATTCGAGATGTCTATGATGGGGGAGTTGAAGTATTTCCTAGGATTTCAAGTCAAACAACTCCAAGACGACACCTTCATCAGCCAAACAAAGTACATTCAAGACATACTCAACATGTTTGGAATGAAGGATGCCAAGCCCATCAAGACACCCATGGGAACTAATGGGCATCTCGACCTCGACACGGGAGGTAAATCTGTAGATCAAAAGGTATACCAGTCGATGATAGGATCTTTACTCTATTTATGTGCATCTCGACCGGATATTATGCTTTCTGTATGCATGTGTGCAAGGTTCCAAGCCAATCCTAAGGAAGTTCACCTTAGGGCCGTGAAAAGAATCATGAGATACTTAGTTTATACTCCTAAGTTTGGTCTTTGGTACCCCAAGGGATCCACTTTTGATTTAATAGGATATTCCAATGTCGATTAGGTAGGGTGTAAAATCGATAGGAAGAGCACATCAGGGACTTGTCAGTTTCTGGGGAGATCCCTGGTGTCTTGGGCATCAAAAAAACAAAACTCAGTAGCTCTTTCTACCGCCGAAGCCGAGTATATTGCCGCAGGTCATTGTTGCGCGCAATTACTTTGGATGAGGCAAACCCTAGGGACTATGGCCACAAATTGAGCAAAGTCCCTCTCCTATGTGACAATGAGAGTGCAATCCGCATGTCGGATAATCCCGTTGAACACAGCCGCACTAAGCACATAGACATTCGGTATCACTTTCTGAGGGATCACCAACAAAGGAGGGATATCGAGATAGCTTATGTTAACACCAAGGATCAATTAGCCGATATCTTCACCAAGCCATTATATGAGAAAACCTTTAGCAAACTTAGGAATGAGCTAAATATACTTGATTCTCGGAATTTTGATTGAAACATTGCACACATAGCTCATTTATATATACCTTTGATCACATCTGTTTCTTTTGGTACATACACATATTTCTTATTCTTCTTGTGCCAAGGCTAAGACTAATATGTTTTCATGAGTATTTCTTGTGTTAGTCTTAGATTGGAAGGGAAATAGAGTATTCGGCAAAGACAACGCTTCCACTCAACTCCATCGGTGTTCTTTACTCTTTGCCGGTATTCTGCCATCTCTCCACGTTGGTATAATTCTTCACTCTTATTTACTTGTACCAATGGGGGAGAAACTATAAAAGGGCTCTCAAAGTCTCCGTTTTTGGCGATTAATGCCAAAGGGAGAGATAGATCTAGCCCAAAGCAAAAGGATTGCACCACCACCAATTTCAAAATTTTCAAGAATTTTTCAAATTGGCATCTAAATGTATTTGATCTTATTCAATTTGGTATTTACAAAAATTGGTAAAACCCTCTTGAACACTAAGAGGAGCATTTGATTCAAGGGGAGTTGTGTTAAGTCAAAGGAAAAACATTTGAAATAGGGGGATAAATTTCAAATCTCGAAAATGCTTCTTGCAATCCTATTCATATACCTTTGACTATTTGCAAAAAGACTTTGAAAAGATTTTCCAAAAGAATTTGCAAAAACAAAACAAGTGGTGCAAACGTGGTCCAAAATATTAAATAAAAGAAAGCAACCATGCATATCTAATAAAATTATAAATTGGTTTAATTCTAAGTAACCTATGCACTTACATCATGCAAACTAATTCAATTCTGCACTTATAGATTTGCTTTGGTTTGTGTTGGCATCAATCACCAAAAAGGGTGAAATTTGCCTAGAGGGGGTGGTGAATAGGCAAGTTAAAACTTTTTCAACATAACTAGAAACAAACTGGGTAAACCCGGTTCAACCAATGTCAAAACCGGTTCAACCGGTTTGCACAGGCTCAACTAAAGAATGAGATATAAAACTGAATTGATCTCGAAATCCACCAGTTAACTTTGGAAATGAGATGTTCTAAATGATCCACAGGGTTCAAGGTAGTAGATCTGAGAAGGGAAAATCCACAGACCAAAAAGATATAAACAAATCTTTCACGGAATGGTGAGAGAACGACGAACACAAACAAACACAATGAGCAAGAACACAAGAGACACAAGATTTATCCCGAGGTTCGGTCACACCACCAAGGTGCCCTACTTCCTCGTTGAGGCGCCCACAAAGAGCCGGGTCTCTTTCAACCCTAATCCTTCCTTTGCCGACCACAAAGGTCAAGCCCACACACTAATCTTTGCTCAAACGAGCGGGTAATACAAACTTTCTTGTGGTCTTCCACAAGATTTGGAGACTCACAAGAGACACCTAGTCGTCTAGGAGCTAGAAGCTCCAAGAGTAATGAATCCACAAAGAACTCGATGTAGTACCAAAGCTCGAATCAAGAAGAGCAAGAAGGATTTAGAGATGAAGCACCAAAATCGCAGCTCTTCAATCTCACTCAAAGATTTCTCTCCAAAGATTTGAAATGGGAGAGGCAAGAGGTGTGTGAGAGAGAGTGGGAGGTGTTTCTCAGGTTAGGAATGAAGTTTTGTGCGTGCTCTTATATGGGGAAGAGTGTGGGAGGTGTATATAAAGGTGCCCCCAAAAGCTGGTGGCCGTTGGGGAAATCTGACTGAAAAACGGTTGAACCGGTTCTAAAAATGGTTGAACCGAATTCCACCAGGGGGTTTTCGGTTCACTGGCGGACTCAGCCGAAGACTGGACCAGACTCACATTGGGTTGAGCCGGACCAAAATTCGGTTGAACCGGTTTGCAAATCCGGTTGAGCCGGGCCAAAATTCGGTTGAACCGTTTTTCCAAAAATCTGCACACGACTTTTTTTGACAGGACTGACTGGCAGACTGGCAGTGACAGAGGGGAACAGTGCAGAAACCGGTTGAACCAGTTTTAATTCCGGTTGAACCGATTTTTGAAACTGTTGCACAGATTTTGAGAAAACTGAAGTGAAACAAGGGTAAAATGGAAGTTTTAGATCAAGGATTTTGAGCTTTAGTACCAACACCAACCTTCTTTATGGATCCCCCTTGATAGTACGACGATTCCTATACTCAAGTTAAATAAAATATAATTAAGTAAACTCGTTGAGTCATTGGTGTCTCAAGTGTGATTTCTCCATGGTGTTGCTTCATAAGGATCACAAACATCTTTGTCTCACCTTTTGAAGCAAACACAAATCGGGCCTGTGACTTGTGCCATTTCACCATATATGAGTTCAAATCATGGCTTCAAGTCACCTTACTGATGCATCAACATGTTGTAACTCTTTATAGCTGATTAGTGCATCAACATGTTGCAAGTACTCTCTTCTTCACCTTAGCCATGGTACCTCGGTCTACAAGTCGTCGCTTGGCCTTCACCTTCGCTTAGTTCCTCGAAGCCCTTTCCTTGCTATCTTCACCCTATCAAGCCATTCTTGAGTCACATCCTATTGAGCATCCATTGAGAGAATCATTTCTTCAATATTGTGAACCTTGCTTGAATGTCATCTAGATATAACTGCTAAGATCAATCAAGCTCTAGTTTGATTCTCATATATTCATATATGGACTAATAGTAATATGGTCAAGCCAATTCACGATTCCTCATATCTTATTCACTTTGGCTTGACCAATCCTCTTAATCACTTCAACCTCTATTATGATCATATTTATGCATAGTGATTTCTCGGGACTTGTCCATATATTCAAACCAATATAGAGACCATATTATATCCATTTGCATTGTCTCACTTGTTAATTGACCTTGTGTTGAACCTTTTCACTGATCATTATACACTATTCAAGTATGTTCATCATACTGAATTTCCTGTTCAACACTTAGCAAACTTGTTAGACCTTTAAATGTGTTGTTATCCAAATCACCAAAACTCACAAAAGGGATGACTGCACTTTCAAAGGGGGAGATTGAAAGGGAAATAAGGTTAACCTTTTCCTATAAATAATTTTGGTGGTTGATTGCCCAACACAAATAATTGGACTAACTAGTTTGCTCTAGATTATATGATCTACAAGTGCATAAAGGTTCAACATAAACCAACAGAAGATAAAAGATAGGGTTCAAATACAAAGGAGCAAGAACCTTGAGAGTGCTCTGGTCTGGCGCACCGGACTGTCCGGTGTGCCACCAGACAGTGTCCGGTGCACCAGGACCGTACAAGTCCAAACTCACCACTCTCGGGTTTTTCCAGCGCCGCTCCGCTATAATTCACTAGACTGTCCGGTGTGCCACCGGACTGTCCAGTGTGACAGCAGAGCAACGACTCTTCGGCACAACGGTCGACTGCACAGTACCCCTGACAGCGCTACAGTCGCGACAGAAGTCAAAGCAGAGGTCAGAGGCGCACCGGATAGTGAACAGTGCATATCCGGTGCGGCACCGGACTGTACGGTGCCACCAGAATTCAGCGCTCCAACGGTCAACTGCGTTAGAACCCTAACGGTTGGGTGACGTGGCTGGCGCACCAGACAGTGTCCGGTGGCGCACCGGACTGTCCGGTGCGCCCATCGACAGCAGCCTGCCCCAACGGTTGTTTTGGTGGGTGAGGGCTATAAATACCCCTCAACCACCTCCACGCCAACCATCCAAGCATTCAACACATTGCATTCAATACAAGAGCAATAGACTCCATTCCAAAGACACAATTCAAGTGATCGATCCGCTCAAAGTCACCAATTCAACACTAGCGCATTAGGACTTGTGAGAGGATCATTTGTGTTCCTTGTTGCTCTTGTTTGCTTGGCTTGGCTTTCTTTTCTTTCTCACTTCTTACTCTCAAGCTTTGTAAGCGAGGCAAGAGACACCAATTGTGTGGTGGTCCTTGCGGGGTCTAAGTGACTGGTGAGATTAAGGAAGAAGCCTCACTCGGTCTAAGTGACCGTTTGAGAGAGGGAAAGGGTTGAAAGAGACCCGGTCTTTGTGACCACCTTAACGGGGACTAGGTTCTTTAGAATCGAACCTCGGTAAAACAAATCACCGTGTCATCCGCTTTATTTTCTTGGTTGATTTGTTTTCCCCTCTCTCCCGGACTTAATATTCGTTCTAACGCTAACCCTGGTTTGTAGTGTGTGCTTAAAGTTATAATTTTCAGATTTCGCCTATCCACCCCCCTCTAGGCGACTTTCAGCGCCGCGTGAAGTGCAGCTGCGGGTGGGCCCGGGAAGCTGTAGATCTTCCCCGTTGGATAGTTGCGGGTGCGCGGAAGCTGGGGTTGTTACAACGATGCCCCCAAGCTTTGGCAGTAGGAATCCGTGGTTAAAAGCCAGGCGCCGTGCTCTTCCCTTTGTTCGTGACCACCTCCAAGCTTTGGCAGTAGGAATCCGGGGCGGCAGAACTTCCTGGTGCGGTGGCGGAGACGACTTGGCGACGCGACGTCTGGAACCCTCGGTGGGCCATCTACGGTGAGTCGGTTCTTCTTTTTATGCGATACCTTGGGGATCTGTTAGACGTCGCGAGAGCGTGGGAAGGAAGCAGACTCGGGGCTGGTGCGCCGACGAAGGACGGCGGTGGCGACCACTGGATGGTCTTGGGCGGGCAGAGCGTCGGTTGGCCGGCAGGAGAGAGGGAGCCGGGTATGGTGCGGTGTCTAGGCCTGGGCGGCGAAAGGTTGAAGACGCCAGGGCGTCCGTAGATTAGGAAACTGACGGTCGAGATCCGTGCGCAGGCAAACGTTTCCTGGTAATGATCTTGACTGTTGATCTCATACGAATGTCTCATATTAGAATAAAGGGTAGCGCTTTGCGCGGGGATCAGATCCATTGGATCATGATCGGATGGTCTCGGGTTGATCATGTATATTTAGAATCTGTGTCGTAGATGCGGGATCCGACGGCTATCATGGCATACCGCTTTGGGGGAAAATGCGATCTAATCCTAGCCTCTGGATCTGATCTGAACAGCCCACATCAACAGATACCCCTTCGCGACTGTAGCTTTGCATATGAACTACGTACATAGAACCTGCAGTCCGATGAGCATGGCTGTGGGTTAACTCTAAGTCTTGGAACAATTATGAATTAGCCCCTGGACTCTTGAGTATTAATGCGCGTGGACCAGAGCAGTAGGAAAACCAAGGGAATTAATGATTTATAATGTAAAAATAATTTCAGAATTTGTTTAATTCCTATAAATTCCATTTTTAATCCTTTTTGACCCGTTCGAGTTGCATTAGTCTTGTAAGAATATTGTCTATCATCTAGTGCCACTGTTTAGCCATGAAACTTGAATTAAAATTGTTCGTTTGGATTAACCTATTCTAAGTACCAAATAATTTCGGAAATTCACAACTTAATAACCGTAGTTCCGAATTTAGTGGTTCTTGTTTCTACGATCTTGTTACATAGCGTAGAATATTATCATGTATTCTGTTCTATTGCTTGGTGTGATGTTAATTTTGCTATACTATGTATGTTTGTATTGGTGCGAGTAGACGAGCAAGCCACATAGGATCTAGGGGTTCAGTTGGTGGAGACTGCTCAGCAGGAGCTCGTGGAAGGCAAGTTGTGCCCTTGATCACTTCCTTTTTACCCAGTCATGTTCTTATTAATCATAATGATCTAGATAGGATAATTTTGATGGGATCCAATAGGTTACCCCAGTTTTGACTATCTTTATACCTTGTTTTACCACTGAATATTTTTGGGTAGTATATGCTATTGCTTTTATGTGGTTTTGGGTATGGAGATATACATCACTCATTGTTACACTTTTGTTATCAGTTATTATTTACTGTTCATGATAAGATCATTATGTTAAAGGGAACATGGAGAACCACCCGGGAAAACAGTGCCACCACAAGGGTGGTATGGGACGCCCTTGGCTGATTAATTAGGAAAGCTAGTGGATGACTATCTTACCCAAAAGGGGCAAGGGCAGTAGGAGAGTGGTCAGTGTAGGGAGGTCCTTGGGTTGATTTTGCTGTGATGGCGGTCAGGCGAGGGATCCCTGCACTGGAGCTTCCTAGAACTATAGCGGGTTTTCTGAAGCTAGTGGAACTTTGTAAAGGCCTCGTAGTGGTACCCTGCCTCACTTCCTTGGTAGAGGTGTATGGGGTCCGATCAACCCCATGGCAAATGGGTAACACGACTTGTGGGTAAAGATGCACAACCTCTGCAGAGTGTAAAACTGGTATACTAGCCGTGCTCACGGTCATGAGCGGCTCAGACACTCACATGATTAATTTATGGAATTAAACTCAATTTGTCATTTCATTGCATTGGGATTATTTTATTATTACTTTTACTTATTATTACTATGGTTTGGTATTTACTTACACTTAGTAACTGCTAATAAAATTTTGACCAACATATAAAAGCAATGCTCAGCTTCAACCTTTATTTTATTGATCAGCCTTACACTTCACATGAACTTCCACCTTTGGTGAGTTCATGCACATTATTCCCCACAACTTGTTGAGTGATGAACATGTGTGAGCTCATCCTTGCTGTCTCACACCCCCACAGGAGAAGAACAGGTGGTCGAAGAGGAGTCGCCTAACACTGAGGCTTTCAAATTGATCTAGGTGGTGTCTCCCAGTCAGCTTTGTAGCGCCAGGGAATAATATTTATTTCGCCTTATTTTATCATTTATTTTTGTAAGACTTCCGCTAGTAATAAGTACATTATGATATTTATGACATTTATCTCTATGCACTCTGTTATTATATCTGTTGTCTTCTCTGGCGCATATATGAGATGCACCTGACTTTGTTCCTTAAATCCGGGTGTGACAAATTCATTCCTAGACGTGTTGACAAGGCACCTTTCTGGAATTCATTGACCATGTTCACCCAAATTGCAGGACTGGCCTAGGGAGAAGGAACACTTCCACCACCACTTAAGATGCTTCCTTCATAACAACCTGAAAGTTCGACATTAGAAATTGCATAACAGCAGATTTGGGTAGGACAATGACACAACGACAACCTTTTATAGAAAAATACAACAGTGGTAGCTATAGTTGTGGAGTGCCATATGCTTCATTTATTTTTATCACCAAAAAAATAAGCCATGTGAAAAAAGACGCATGGTTCTAGACTTATATTGAACTCAAGTATTGTTTCATGAGACTTGCAGATGCAACTGGGCGTTCTATCTGTGTCATTTTGCCAATTTTTTTAGCAAGGGTCATCCTACCAATAAGATCCATGTTCTAGAGTTAATAGGTTGTTTTGGATCCTTGTACTTCATGTACTCTGATTCTGCCATCAAAACAAAACATAGCAGTAGAATGAATGTCTGAAAATTTCTTTGGAATAGTTTGGCGTGATGGTCTTGATCCCCGAATCCTGAACATAATTCAAGAGGCCCTAAATGAATCATTAGAGATTAGACAAATCAAACGAAAACAATTTCCACATCCAATAAGTAGAGGGATATAAAAAAATCTTTCCAAGGTTGTTTCTACATACATGATTGCATGACCAAATTATCCAAAACTCAATTATCCAAGCAGTATGCCAAAATGACAGAATATCCAGTTTTGAGTCTTGATGGCAATTAGGTCTAATAAAGCCATTGTCATTGCAAGTATTTCATGGTTGTTCTATGTTGACAAGAATAGTTTTCTACCTAACAATGATGTTCCTAAAAGTCTAAAACACTGAACAGTAGAGAATAACTATTTCCCCTAATCAATTATCCCTGATATAAAATCCAAACGCGTATGTGTAGATATTATCTGCTATAAAATCATATATTATAATAATAGATGCTATTTAGTCCAACAATTTAACCATGGCTTCGCTACATGTCAACACCATGGTTTCGTACGAGGAAGCAGAAATATCAATCCCTAGAATATGCCCAAATTCTGATCTGAATGGGGCATATTTAACTGAGCTATTTCTAGACACATGGAATAGGCAATTTATAGGCATGTACATGTACTGTCACTCTACAAGCATTAATTATTACTAAATTAAAATAACTAACTCTACATATGTCAAATGGGCTTTGCAGTAGTGGGTTTGTTGCTCCCTGGAACAATATACATTGTGTAGCTTTTGAATGATGATTTCTTCCATTTGTAGACAATAGGTAGTCAGATTGTTGTGAAGATTGTAAAAAACAAGCATGCCCCACCCTTCAATACTAATATGACGTAGTTCTGAGCTTTTTGAACTTGAATTGAAGCACAAGCTTGTCCAAAAGAGTGGCGGTGAATCTTATAGTTTCAATGATATGGCTTTCAAAGATAACAATAACCTTAAATCTTACCTTACTGACCACAAGAGTGTTGCGAATGATCTGGAGATGAAACTTAAGAGATTGATGGGAACTGAAGCATCTAAAGAGCAGGCGGCAGATGACAGTTCGCTGAGTGATTTGCCTGAAGAGATTGTCACACCTGTAGCATTGTCAGAAGAAGATATGGGAGCCGTAATCGAAGCCTAACCAGTGATCTGATGTGCTCGCAAGTGAGATCAGAATTTCTGGAGCAGTTCCTGTAAAACAATATTTTGGGTCCTGAAGTCACCACCATTTGGATCGACATTTTTCTCGAAACACCATTTGGATTGACATGATCTATGGTGTTCTGACGATTTCATTATAACAGACTCCAGTCCTTACTATGCTCATCAGGGAGGGGCTCCAACATCGGGCGACTGCCCGCCTGCATGTCCTAGCCTGAGATCCATCGCCGCCTCCTGTGTGCCGAGTGCGAGACGGGGAGGGAGCACCAGAGAAGATGAAGTCTGGGTCACTGTGTGGTGGAGCTGGGAGACCAAGAGAAGACGAAGTCCGGGAGGAGGTGCATCACAGTGGCGTCGAACGTTGAATGGGAAATGTGCCCTTGGGCCATTTCTATAAGTGTTTTGGTGATTAAGTGTCCAACACAAATGTTTTGAACTCCTTATGTGTTAAACAAGCAAAAGGTGCAAATCAAAGACAAGGTATGATTCTAGACTTAGTACATTTGTTTTGAATACTAATGAAGTTATCTAAGTGTTAGAAACAGTGAGAAAAGAAGAAGAAAAGAAACCAAAAAGGCTTGGCTCGGTGCAGCCAAAACTCAGCTTAGTCTGGCACACCGGACTGTCCGGTGGTGCACCGGACAGTGTCCGGCGCGCCAGGCTGGTATCCGGTGAAAAGACCGCTCTCGGGAAAAGATCAGCGGTGTACGGCTATAATTCACCGGACTGTCCGGTGGTGCACCGGACTGTCCGGTGAGCCAACGGTCGCCAGCGCAACGATCGGCCGCGCAATCCGCGAGCGATGCGTGGCCCGCACCAACGGTCGGTAGGGGGCACCGGATAGTGTCTGGTGCACCATCGGGCCCGAAGCTGCAACGGTCGACTGCGCCTTATTTGGAAGGCAATCACGCACAGGACAGCTACAGTGACTGTCCGGTGCACCACACGACAAAAGGCAAGATTAGCCTTCCAAGATTGTCTTCAACGGCTCCTAGCTGCCTTGGGGCTATAAAAGGGACCCCTAGGCGCATGGAGGAGAAACTCAAGCATTCACTAAGTATTATAAGGCATCTAGACTCCGCTCCCGCGCATTCACTTTGTTGTGTTAGAGATTTGAGCTCCATTCAAGTCAAGAACTCCATGTGTGTCATTTAAGCTCAAGTCTTCACTTGTGTGCGTGGGTGTGCTGCGTTTTTGAGTCTTGTGTGTGTTGCTCTTCCCAACCTTACTCTTGTGCGTTCTTTGTGATCAATATTGTAAGGGCGAGAGGCTCCAACTTGTGGAGATTCCTCGCAAACGGGAAAAGACTATAAGGAAGAAAAGTCGTGGTATTCAAGTTGACCATTGGATCACTTGAAAGGGGTTGAGTGCAACCCTCGTCCATTGGGACGCGACAACATGGAAGTAGGCAAGTGTCACTTGGCCGAACCACGGGATAAAATCACGTGTCTCTTGTGATTGCTTTCTCTGTGATTGTTTTCGTCCACAAGAACTCGCTTCTCAACTACTTAGTCGCACTAACACTTCTATAACTAAGTTTTGTGGCTATTTATTATTTGAATTTTACAGGATCACCTATTCACCCCCCTCTAGGTGCTCGTAATTGGTATCGGAGATGTACTCTTCATCTAAGGGACTAATCGCCCAAAGAGATGGATCCTAAGGGAAAGGGGATGGTGGTCAATGACAAGGAAAAGGAGTCCTTCCTCAACGAGCCTAGAGACGACAAGCCAACTGACTCAGGCTCGAGTCACAAGAAAAGAGACGGGAAGAAGAAGAGGCGCATCAAGAAGATCATCTACTAGGACAGTGATGCCTTGTCTTCTTCACCACATGTAGCATCCCAAAAATTCAAATTCTGAAATTTTCTCAAACTCGCCCTAAATTCAAAATGAATTTCAAGTTTCATTTCAAAATGTTTGTTTGCGAGTTGATATCAACAAATAAAATATAGTGGTCTATATTATCTCCAAAATCCTCCTCAAAATATCCTACAAATATTTCCCCAGTGATCCCCCTCAAATTGTTTCCAGAAATACCGCCCAGATATTTCCCGAGTAATCCCCTTCAAGTTCTTTCCAGAAATATTGCCCGGATATTCCACCGATATATCTCCAGATATTTTCCTCCTGAGAAATACCTTCAGAATCATTTTTCAAGTCCCTATAAATATTTTCTTCATAACTTTCCTCATGCTCATACGTATAATGGCAACTCTCTTCCCCCCCACACACACCCACTCCACTTCCCACACAAGCACACACTAGCACAAGGATCGTTCGGTCGTTCTTCGATCGTTCGTCCCCTGTTCTTAGTTTGTTTGTTCGTTCGTCCGATCGTTCGATCGTTCGTCCGATCGTTCATGGTTCGTTCGTCCGTTCGTCCGATCGTTCGATCGTTCGTCCGTTCGTTCATCCAAATAATCTTTTTCCTACTGTTATGCTGTCGAAATTCCGATCGTTCGTTCGTTCGATCATTTGATCGTTCATCGTTCGTTCATAGTTCCTATTCATCGTTCATCGTTCGTTCATAGTCCCTATTCATCGTTCTTCCAGATAATCGTTGTCCTGCCGTTATGTTGCCGAAATTCCGATCGTTCGTTCGTCCGATCATTCGATAGTTCGTTCGTTCGTTCATAGTTCCTATTCATCGTTCATCGTTCGTTCGTACGACTATTCACCATCACTATTCACTGTTACTATTCACCGTTACTATTCATCGACACTATTCATCATCGTTACTATTCATCATCGTTACTACTCATCGATGATATCTATAGTAACTTTTTCATCGTCACTATTCATCGTTACTATTCATCGTTACTATTCATCGATTAGTCGATCACCCCAAATTTCAACTACTCATACATCATGTTGTCCAGTCCACCTAAGACCAGCCAGACCCATATTCCAGTCATACGAACTCCGGTGACTGTGATTTCCCTTCCAGTGGGAACTTCCCATCTGGTCACCCATCCCAGGTTTCTCCAAGTTGAGCACGCTTAACTTTGAGATTCCTTCGAACCAGGCTCCCAAACTCAGATTCCAATAATTCTCGTTTCTAATTTCTTATCAAAATATTCCCTATCCAATCATGTCATCTCTTAAGCATGGTCCATATTCCAGAAAACTCCCAAAATACTCTTGTCCCATATTCTGCCTATAACTCTCCTGTTCATACTAAGTCAGACGATTCATTCGTCACTATTCTCACCAACAGTGAACTTCACTGTGCTACACCACCTACACTCAGCTATAAATACCCCCAGCTACCCTCTCCCTCTCCACACACACTCAACACCCTCAGCCAAGGCAAACACCCCACCCACTCAGTTACTCCGCTCTGCCGGCTACACGCATAGTGTCGCTTCGCCTCCAGTCCACCCTCCTGGTAAGCACCTCCGCTCCACCACCAGTAATATCACAACACCACATGACACAGATTCTACTCAAGACTATACCCATCCATATATCACTATTCTAACCACTATACTAAATATTTGTTGGTATACTTGCTTGTTTGTATGTTTGCTTATTCATGTTCCATAGTTATCGGAGCATTCGTGCCGTCTCGTGGAAGCCAGATCTGCAAGTCTACGCTAGGCGGTGGAGCCAGAAGCCAGTTCCGCGAGCTCCCCTTCCCCCTTCGCCGAATAAGCACGGCAAGCTCATTGGATCCCTTTGATGAATAAATTACCTATGATTTTTCAACCACAACCCTCAGCCTATTATTTTATGCATGATATGATTTTGAGACAAGTTATTATGGCCACCCAAGCCGCTTGCCGCAACCAATCCTTAATATATTTGTTACAAATGATTTGAGAAAAGGTGTGAGTTTTTCAAAAGAAAATGCTTTTCAAAATGTGTATGATGAAGGGTTTTCACCCTTATCACCTTTGAGTAGGGATGATCAGGGACTCCCTGGTTTAGGGGAGGGCCTAAGGTGAAGGCTCAGCTGGTTTAGGCATGAGCAGAAGGATTGTCCCCTCATATAAGGACCGGTTTGTCATCTTTCACTACCTGTACTCATGATAAGTACAACCACTCGAGACTGTGTGGGCAGTCACCCAATCTAAACTCGTACGGTCCAACCCCAGGGTTATGAAGGCTGGGGAGCACCGAGAGGATAAGGAGGGGGAATGTTTTGTCCGGTTTGGACATGGCGGTGGCCTGACTCCTTCCGGTATAACCGTTAAGGTTAGGACGTGTGAGGAAAGAAAGAGATTCGGATTCGGGTCTCATTGGCCATGAGATCGCAGAGCCGGACTAGTGGGTAAAGTGTACCCCTCTGCGCAGAGTTCAAACCTATTTGAATAGTCTGTGTCCACAGGAATGGACGAGTCTGGTGTGGTATGGCAATTAGTGTTTTGTTTTCAAAAAAAAGTGGTGCATTTGAGAAAAATGGTTTTTAAAAGGTCCGGCGGTTGAGCCGTGAGCTATGGTGGACGGGAAGTGCAGTAGCTGTTTTTGAAAAGGAAAAACCAGTGGGAAACTGCTGAGATACCTGGATGGTTTAGTCCAGGGGATTTTGTTCTATATGGAAAAACTTCCTGCTCCTTTTGGAGAGGATGCGCTTTGCAAAATACAAAATGTTTTTTTAAAATAACCCTGCATAAAATATTGTTGTTTCTGCAAAATATCCTGAGCTCCACATATTCCATGCATTATATCTGATTTCCCCATTCCACGGGTGAAGGTGGGCTGCTGAGTACGTTTGTACTCACCCTTGCTTATTTGTTGTTTTTCAGAAAAAGGAGATCGGGTAAGAGTTACGACTGTTCCCAACCTTGCCTGTGGCTGTTGGACCGCTGATTTGCTTCGCTGCGTATATCGGGCTGCTTCAGCCCCACTCTGATGTTATGTCCCGAGTTGTGGACCAACTCTTAAAGTTGATCGCCACCTTTATAGGTTTGTCTCGTTTAATCAGATCTGGAATCATCTGTTGTATAAATGTGTTTACTAGCCTCTTGGGACTAGTAATTGTATCACATTTGAGTCCCAGAGGATTGGGGACGCTTCACCACACGACGACGACGATGACTCCTCGTCAAAGAAGAAAACGGTTAATCAAAACTATTCATTTGATTATTCTCGTATTCCATTCAATTCTAATGCTCATTTGCTATCAATTCCACTTGGGAAACCTCCACACTTTGATGGAGAAGACTACTCTTTTTGGAGTCACAAAATGCGTAGTCACTTATTCTCTCTCCATCCTAGTATTTGGGAGATTGTTGAAAACGGAATGCATTTTGATAATACTGACAATCTCGTTTTTATAAATGAGCAAATTCATAAAAATGCACAAGCTACTACTATGTTGCTAGCTTCACTTTGCAGGGATGAATATAATAAGGTGAGTGGATTGGACAACGCCAAGCAAATATGGGACATCCTCAAGATATCTCATGAGGGAAACGACGCCACCATGATCACCAAAATGGAGTCAGTGGAAGGCGAGCTGGGAAGATTTGCGATGATCAGGGGAGAGGAACCAACTTAGAGCTACAACAGGCTCAAGACCCTCATCAACAAGATTAGAAGCTATGGAAGCACAAGATGGACGGACCACGATGTCGTTCGACTCATGCTAAGGTCATTCACGGTAATTGACCCCCATCTTGTCAATCTTATTCGTGAAAACCCCAGGTACACCAAGATGACGCCCGAGGAGATACTTGGAAAATTCGTGAGCGGGCGCATGATGGTAAAGGAGGCACGATACGTGGATGATGCCTTGAACGGTCCACTACCCATCTACAAGCCGCAGCCCGTTGCTCCCAAAGCAACAAGCAGCAAGGAGGCGCTACCAAGCAAGGTAGGTCAAGTGGAGGCTGCTGGACTCAATGAAGATGAGATGGAGCTTGTCATCAAGCGTTTCAAGACCGCACTCAAAGGACGCAAAGAATACCCCTCCAAGAATAAAACAAAGGGAAAGCGCTCCTGCTTCAAATGCGGTAAGACTGGTCATTTCATAGCTCAATGCCCCGATAATGATAATGACCAGGAACAAGAAAAGTATGGGAAGAGGGAGAAGAAGAAAGTTTACAAGAAGGCAAAGGGCGAGGCGCACCTTGGAAAAGAATGGGATTCAGACTGCTCTTCGTTCGACTCCGACGATGAAGGACTGGTAGCCTCGGCCTTCAACAAGTCTTCGCTCTTCCCCAACGAACGCCACACTTGCCTCATGGCCAAGGAGAAGAATGTAAGTGTTCGAGATTCCCCTAAGTACTCTACTTCTAGTGATGAGGATTCCTCCGATGATGAAGTAGATTACTCTAGTCTATTTAAAGGATTAGATAGAGCTAAAGTAGAAAAAATTAATGAATTAATTGATGCTCTAAATGAAAAGGATAGACTTTTAGAAAAGCAAGAGGATATTTTGTATGAAGAACATGATAAATTTGTTAGTGTTCAAAAATCTCTTGCTCTAGAAATTAAGAGAAATAAAATGTTATCCTCTGAATTGTCTGTTTGCCATGAATCCATCTATAGTTTAAAGAATTTAAATGATGAATTAAATGATAAGCTAGAGGAGACAAATGCAACTAGATCTTGTGTAGAACATGTAGTTATTTGCAATAGATGCAAGGACTTTGATGTTAATTCTTGTGATGAACACCTTATTTCTATTGCTAAACTAAATGATGAGGCGACAAGTCTTAATGCTCAACTTAAGACTTGCAAAATTGATTTTGATAAATTAAAATTTGCTAGGGATGCCTACACTATTGGTAGACACCCTTCTATTAAGGATGTACTTGGTTTTTGAAAGGAAACCAAGAACTTAACAAGCCAAAAGGCTCACGTTCTCAACAAGGAGAAAGGGAAGGCTCATATGGCTAGTAGTTCTCAAAAGTGTCATGCCTACATTTATGATAGAAAATTTTCTAGGAATGCTCGTTATAACATGAGTTATGATCATGATGCTTTTAATTCACATGCTATGTTTGCCTCTAGCTCTACTTTTGTGCATGGTAGAAGTAGGCCTAGGAGAAGTAATGTTGTACCTCATGTGCCTAGGAGAATGTGCAATGAACCTTCTACCATTTACCATGCTTGCAATACTTCATTTGCGCTTTTATGTAAGAATGAAAAAGTAGTTGCTAGAAAGTTGGGATCCAAATGCAAGGGAGACAAGACTTGTATTTGGGTTCCAAAGGCTATTGTGACTAACCTTGTAGGACCCAACAAGAGTTGGGTACCTAAAACCCAAGCTTAAATTGCCTTGCAGGTTTATGCATCCGAGGGATCTAGCTGGATAATCGACAGCGGATGCACAAACCATATAACAGGGGAGAAGAAGATGTTCACCTCCTACGTCAAGAATAAGGATTCCCAAGATACAATTATTTTTGGAGATAGGAACCAAGGCAAGGTCAAAGGTTTGGGAAAGATAGCCATCACAAGCGAGCACTCTATTTCAAATGTATTTTTAGTAGAGTCATTAGGGTACAACCTCCTGTCTGTAAGTCAATTGTGCCACATGGGCTACAATTGTTTGTTTACAAATGTTGATGTATCTATCTTTAGAAGGAGTGATGGTTCATTAGCGTTTAAGGGTGTACTAGACGGCAAACTCTACTTAGTTGATTTTTCGAAAGAGGAGGCCGATCTAGATGCATGCTTAATAGCTAAGACTAGTATGGGCTGGCTGTGGCATCACCGTCTAGCACATGTTGGGATGAAGAACCTTCATAAACTTCTAAAGGGAGAACATGTGTTAGGACTAACCAATGTATGTTTCGAAAAAGATAGACCTTGTGCAGCTTATCAGTCGGGGAAACAGGTGGAAGCACTCATCACAACAAGAATGTGATGACAACATCAAGACCACTGGAGCTTCTTCACATGGACCTCTTCGGACCTGTTGCCTACCTTAGCATCGGGGGAAGTAAGTATGGTCTTGTAATTATTGATGATTTTTCCTGCTTCACTTGGGTGTTCTTTTTGCAGGATAAATCAGAAACCCAAGGGACCCTAAAGCGCTTTCTAAGGAGGGCTCAAAACAAATTTGAGCTCAAGGTGAAAAAGATAAGAAGCGACAATGGGTCCGAGTTCAAGAATATGCAAGTGGAGGAGTATCTTGAGGAAGAAGGCGTCAAGCACGAGTTCTCCGCTCCCTACACACCACAGCAAAACGATGTGGTAGAGAGGAAGAACAGGACGCTTATTGACATGGCGAGAACGATGCTTGGAGAATTCAAGACGCCCGAGCGGTTTTGGTCGGAAGTGGTGAACACAGATTGCCACGCCATAAACCAGCTCTACCTACATCGCCTTCTCAAGAAGACTTCGTATGAACTTCTTACCGGTAACAAACCCAACGTTTCTTACTTTCGTGTATTTGGGAGCAAATGTTACATCCTAGTGAAGAAAGGTAGACATTCTAAATTTGCTCCCAAGGCAGTAGAAGGATTTTTACTAGGGTATGACTCAAATACAAAGGCGTATAGGGTCTTCAACAAATCATCGGGTTTGGTTGAAGTCTCTAGCGACGTTGTATTTGATGATACTAATGGCTATCCAAGAGAGCAAGTTGATCTTGATGACATAGATGAAGATGATGTTCCAACGGCCGCAATGCGCACGATGGCGATAGGAGAAGTGCGACCACATGAACAATAGGAGCAAGATCAACCATCTTCCTCTACAATGGTGCATCCTCCAACTCAAGATGATGGACAGGTTGAGAGCACCTAGAGGGGGGTGAATAGGTGATCCTGTAAAATTCAACAACTAACAGCCACAAAACTTGGTTATAAAGATGTTAGTGCTCAAAAGAACCAAGTGGCTATAGAGTGAGCTCTTGCGAATCACAAAGGAAGACAACATAAGAGACACAGTGATTTATCCCGTGGTTTGGCCAAGTATAACACTTGCCTACCTCCACGTTGTGGCGTCCCAATGGACGAGGGTTGCACTCAACCCCTTTCAAGTGATCCAATGATCAACTTGAATACCACGACTTTTTTTTGCTTATATCTTTTCCCGTTTGCGAGGAATCTCCACAAGTTGGAGCCTCTCGCCCTTACAATAAAGATCACAATGTAAACACAAGAGTAAGGTTGGGAGCAACACACACAAATCCGCAGCACAACGCACGCACACAAGCCAAGACTTGAGCTCAAATGAAGCACAGAGAGTTCACAACTAGAATGGAGCTCAAATCACTAACACGATCAATCAAATGCGTGGAGACGAAGTGTGGAGACTTAGAATTGCTTAGTGAATGCTTGGGTGTCTCCTCCATGCGCCTAGGGGTCCCTTTTATATCCTCAAGGCAGCTAGGAGTCGTTGGAGACAATCTTGGAAGGCTAATCTTGCCTTCTATCGGGTGGCGCACCGGACAGTCCGGTGCACCACCGGACAGCCACTGTTCATGTCCGGTGCACGATTTCCTTCCATTTCTGGCTCAACTGACTGTTGCAACTCCGGGCTGGTTGGCGCACCGGACACTGTCCGGTGCACACCGGACAGTCCGGTGCCCCCAGCCGACCGTTGGAGCGGGCCACGCGTCGCCCACGGATTGCGCGACCAACCGTTGCGCTGGCGGCCGTTGGCTCACCGGACAGTCCGGTGCACCACCAGACAGTCCAGTGAATTATAGTCGTACACCGCCGAAGTTTCCCGAGAGTGGCCTGTTCGCCGGAGTCCAGCCTGGCACACCGGACAGTCCGGTGTGCCAGACCGAGCTGAGTCTTGGCTGCTCCAGCCAAGTCCTTTTCTTGTTCTCTTTTCTCTGATTCTAGCATTTAGACAAATATATTAGTACACACAAAAACCAATGTACTAAGTCTAGAACCATACCTTTGCCTTGATTACTACTTCTCTCTTTATTTAGCACATGAGAGCTTATTTAAATGTGTTGGGCACTTAATCACCAAAACAATATAGAAATAGCCTAAGGGCACATTTCCCTTTCAATCTCCCCCTTTTTGGTGATTTATGCCAACACATCAAAAAGCAAATGCAAAACATGCAACATTGATTCAAATTGAAGACCAAGTTGTTTTTTACTTTAATTTGGCATATTTGGATCATTCTTTGCCACCACTTGGTTTGTTTTTGCAAATCAAAATCGTTTTCCTATCTCTAATCCAAACACACATGTTTAGGCATAAAGAGAGATATTCCAAAAAATTTGATCGAGTACCAAAACTCCCCCTTTTTCTCATAATCATAAATTCTCCCTGCAAGAGACCAAATTTTGACAATAAGAGTATTTTGACAAATCAAAAGTTCTAACTCTACTATTTTCAAAATTCTCAAGTGATAGCTGATCCATTTTCTTTGGCCTTAATTTCTTCCCCTTTGGCATTAAGCACCAAAACGGGATCATTATTGGCCCTCTAACCCCATTGTCTCACCAAAAAATGTCACTTAAGAGCAAAAAGGCAATAGGAGCTCAAGAATGAACTTGGAGGTTAGTACACTAATACCGGAGTGCAGTGGAAGTCTTTGCTTGGTCCAAGTTCACCTTTCCCTTTCAATTCACCTTCGAGACTACATCAAGTAAAGTCAAGCATAAATGTTAGTCTCAAAGGGTCAAGTTGTAGCACTTCTCCCCCTAAATATGTGCACCATTCACACATGGACTTGTGAGGTCCGGGGATCCCTTGCACAACTTGAGCACCATACATAAGCAACAAATCTCATAAATGCATAAAGTAACTTGATCAAAGGCATAAAACACATGTATGCTATAAATCAATCCAAGTTACGCGAATCTAAGACATTTTGCTCACTACGCAGCCTGCAAAAGGTTTTCTCATCTAAAGGCTTGGTAAAGATATCAGCTAGCTGGTTCTCAGTGCTAATATAGAACACTTCGATATCTCCCTTTTGCTGGTGGTCTCTCAAAAAGTGATGCCGGATGTCTATGTGCTTAGTGCGGCTGTGTTCAACAGGATTATCCGCCATGCGAATTGCACTCTCATTGTCACATAGGAGTGGGACTTTGCTCAGATTGTATCCAATGTCCCGAAGGGTTTGCTTCATCCAAAGTAGTTGCGTGCAACACTGTCCTGCAGCAACGCACTCGGCCTCAGCGGTGGATAGGCAACGGAGGTTTGTTTCTTAGAACTCCAAGACACCAGGGACCTTCCTAGGAATTGGCACATCCCTGAAGTACTCTTCCTATCAACCTTGCATCCAGCATAATCGGAGTCTAAATATCCAATCAAGTCAAAGGTAGACCCCTTTGGATACCAGATCCCGAAGCAAGGCATAGAAACTAAATATCTAAGAATTCGCTTAACGGCCACAAGGTGACACTCCCTTGGATCGGATTGAAATCTAGCACACATGCATACGCTTAGCATAATATCCGGTCTACTAGCACATAAATAAAGCAAGGATCCTATCATAGACCGATATGCCTTTTGATCAATAGACTTACCTCCTTTGTTGAGGTCGACATGCCCGTCGGTTCCCATCGGCGTCTTCGCGGGCTTGGCGTCCTTCATCCCAAACCTCTTGAGAAGATCTTGAGTGTACTTCGTTTGGGAGATGAAGGTACCGTCCTTGAGTTGTTTCACTTGGAACCCAAGGAAGTAGTTCAACTCGCCCATCATTGACATCTCAAATTTCTGTGTCATCACCCTGCTAAACTCCTCACAAGACTTTTGATTAGTAGAACCAAATATTATGTCATCGACATAAATTTGGCATACAAAAAGGTCATCGTCACAAGTCTTAGTGAAAAGAGTGGGATCGGCTTTCCAAACCTTGAAAGCATTAGCAATTAAGAAATCTCTAAGGCATTCATACCATGCTCTTGGGGCTTGCTTAAGTCCATAGAGCGCCTTAGAGAGCTTAAAAACGTGGTCGGGATACCTATCATCCTCAAAGCGAGGGGGTTGTTCCACGTACACCTCCTCCTTGATTGGCCCGTTGAGGAAAGCGCTCTTCACATCCATTTGAAACAACCTGAAAGAATGGTGAGCGGCATAGGCTAACAAAATGCGAATAGATTCTAGCCTAGCCACAGGAGCAAAAGTCTCCTCAAAATCCAAACCTGCGACTTGGGCATAACCTTTTGCCACAAGTCGAGCCTTGTTTCTTGTCACCGCCCCGTGCTCGTCTTGCTTGTTGCGCAACACCCACTTGGTTCCCACAACGTTTTGCTTTGGACGTGGTACCAGGCTCCAAACTTTATTTCGCTCGAAGTTGTTGAGCTCCTCCTGCATGGCCAACACCCAGTCCGGATCTTGCAAGG
This sequence comes from Zea mays, assembly GCF_902167145.1. Classification (NCBI taxonomy): domain Eukaryota; kingdom Viridiplantae; phylum Streptophyta; class Magnoliopsida; order Poales; family Poaceae; genus Zea; species Zea mays. Next base: position 206,619,880 of record NC_050099.1, on the reverse strand, counting down.
CCTCTTCTACCCTGAAAGGCTCAATAGAAGAGACAAACGAGTAATGCTCACAAAAATTAGCTAATCGTGAGCGAGTAGTTACTCCCTTGCTTATGTCACCCAGAATTTGATCGACGGGGTGATTCCTTTGAATTGTCGCTCGAACTTGAGTTGGAGGGGCTGGTGGTGCTTCTTCCTCCATAACTTGTTCTTCTTGCGCTCCCCCTTGATCACATGTCTCTTCTTGATGAACCTGTTCATCTTCTTGAGTTGGGGGGTGCACCATTGTTGAGGAAGAAGGTTGATCTTGCTCTTGTTGTTCCTATGGTCGCATGTCTCCAATCGCCATGGTGCGTATTGCAGCCGTCGGAACATTTTCTTCATCTATATCATCAAGATCAACTTGCTCTCTTGGAGAGCCATTAGTCTCATCAAATACAACGTCGCTAGAGACTTCAACCAAACCCGATGATTTGTTGAAGACTCTATACGCCTTTGTATTTGAGTCATAACCTAGTAAAAACCCTTCTATAGCTTTGGGAGCAAATTTAGAATTTCTTCCTTTCTTCACTAGAATGTAACATTTGCTCCCAAATACATGAAAGTATGATATGTTGGGTTTGTTACCGGTAAGAAGTTCATACGAGGTCTTCTTGAGGAGGCGATGAAGGTAGAGCCGGTTTATGGCGTGGCAAGCTGTGTTCACAGCTTCCGACCAAAATCGCTCAGGCGTCTTGAACTCTCCAAGCATCGTCCTCGCCATGTCGATAAGCGTCATGTTCTTCCTCTCTACCACACCATTTTGCTGTGGTGTGTAGGGAGCAGAGAACTCGTGCTTGATGCCTTCCTCCTCAAGGTACTCCTCCACTTGCAGATTCTTGAAGTCGGACCCGTTGTCGCTTCTTATCTTTTTCACCTTGAGCTCAAATTCATTTTGAGCCCGCCTTAGGATACCCAAGTGAAGCGGGAAAAATCATCCAAGTGAAGCGGGAAAAATCATCAACAATTACTAAACCATACTTACTTCCCTCGATGCTAAGGTAGGCGACGGGTCCGAAGAGGTCCATGTGGAGAAGCTCCAGTGGTCTTGATGTAGTCATCACATTCTTGTTGTGATGAGTGCTTCCCACCTGTTTCCCTGCTTGACAAGCTGCACAAGGTCTATCTTTTTCGAAACATACATTGGTTAGTCCTAACACATGCTCTCCCTTTAGAAGTTTGTGGAGGTTCTTCATCCCAACATGTGCTAGACGGTGATGCCACAGCCAGCCCATACTAGTCTTAGCGATTAAGCATGCATCTAGATCGGCCTCCTCTTTCGAAAAATCAACTAAGTAGAGTTTGCGATCTAGTACACCCTTAAACGCTAATGAACCATCACTCCTTCTAAAGACAGATACATCAACATTTGTAAACAAACAATTGTAGCCCATGTGGCACAATTGACTAACAGATAGGAGATTATAGCCTAGCGACTCTACTAAAAATACATTGGAAATAGAGTGCTCATTTGTGATGGCAATCTTGCCCAAGCCTTTGACCTTGCCTTGGTTCCCATCTCCAAAGATAATCGTGTCTTGGGAATCCCTGTTCTTGACGTAGGAGGTGAACATCTTCTTCTACCTCATCATGTGGTTTGTGCATCCGCTGTCGATAATCCAGCTTGAGCCCCCGAATGCATAAACATGCAAGGCAATTTACACTTGGGTTTTAGGTACCCAACTCTTGTTGGGTCCTACAAGGTTAGTCACAATGGTCTTTGGAACCCAAATACAAGTCTTGTCTCCCTTGCATTTGGATCCCAATTTTTTAGCAACTACTTTTTCATTTTTACATACAAGTGCAAATGAAGTGTTGCAAGCATGATAAAATATAGAAGGTTTATCACATACTCTCCTAGGCACATGATGCACAATATTACTTTTCCTAGGCCTACCATGCACAAAAGTAGAGCTAGAAGCAAACATAGCATGTGAATCATTATAATCAACATAACTCCTATTATAATGCGCATTTTTAGAACACTTTCTATCATAAATAAAAGCATGATTCCTTTGAATGCTACTAGCCATAGGGGCCTTCCCTTTCTCCTTGTTGGAAATGGGAGTCCTTTGGCTTGTTAAGTTCTTGGCTTCCTTTCGAAAGCCAAGTCCATCCTTAATTGAGGGGTGTCTACCAATAGTGTAGGCATCCCTAGCAAATTTTAGTTTGTCAAAATCAACCTTGCAAGTCTTAAGTTGAGCATTAAGACTTGCCACCTCATCATTTAATTTAGCAATAGAAGCAAGATGTTCATCACAAGCATTGATATCAAAATCCTTGCATCTATTGCAAATAACAACATGTTCAACACATGAACTTGATCTATTAGCTACTTCTAGCTTAGCACTTAAATCATCATTCAAAGTATTTAAACTAGAGAAAGATTCATTGCAAGTAGATAACTCAGAAGATAGTAATTCATTCCTCTTAATTTCTAAGGCAAGAGACTTTTGAACACTAACAAATTTGTCATGTTCCTCATACAAAATGTCTTCTTGCCTCTCTAGTAGTCTATCTTTTTCATTTAAGGCATCAATCAATTCATTAATCTTTTCTACTTTAGCTCTATCTAATCCTTTGAACAAGCTAGTATAATCTATTTCATCATCACTAGAAGTAGAGTGCTTAGGGGTTTCTCGAACGCTTACCTTTTTCTCCTTTGCCATGAGGCAAGTGTGGTGTTCGTTGGGGAAGAGAGATGATTTGTTGAAGGCTGAGGCTGCCAATCCTTCATCATTGGAGACGGATGACGAGCAGTCCGAGTCCCATTCCTTGCCAAGATGCGCCTCGCCTTTAGCCTTCCTATAGCTTTTCTTCTTCTCCTTCTTCCCATGTCTTTCTTCTCCCTGGTCATTTTCATTATTGGGTCATTGAGCAATAAAATGACCTGTCTTACCACATTTGAAGCAGGAGTGTTTTCCCTTTGCTTTACTCTTGTTGGGGTAGTCCTTGCGTCCTTTCAATGCAGTCTTGAAGCGCTTGATGATGAGAGCCATCTCATCTTCGTTTAGCCGGGCCGCCTCTACTTGTGTCACCTTGCTTGGTAGCGCCTCCCTGCTACTTGTTGCTTTGAGAGCAACGGGTTGAGGCTCGTAGACGAGCATGGGGCCGTTTAATGCATTATCAACATATCTTGCCTCCTTGACCATCATGCGCCCGCTCACAAATTTTCCAAGAATCTCTTCGGGTGTCATCTTGGTGTACCTGGGATTCTCACGAATTAGGTTAACAAGATGGGGGTCAATTACCGTGAATGACCTTAGCATAAGTCGGACGACGTCGTGGTCCGTCCATCTTGTGCTCTCATAACTCCTAATCTTGTTGACCAGGGTCTTGAGACTATTGTATGTTTGTGTTGGCTCTTCTCCCCTGATCATTGCGAACCTTCCCAGCTCGCCTTCCACCAACTCCATCTTGGTGATCATGGTGGCATCATTACCCTCATGAGAGATCTTGAGGATATCCCAAATTTGCTTGGCGTTGTCCAAGTCGCTCACCTTGTTGTATTCATCCCTGCACAACGAAGCTAGTAAAACAGTGGTAGCTTGTGCATTCTTATGAATTTGCTCGTTAATAAAAACAGGGTTATCCGTACTATCAAATTGCATTCCATTTTCGACTATCTCCCAAATACTAGGATGGAGAGAGAATAAATGACTATGCATTTTGTGACTCCAAAAAGAGTAGTTAGTCATCTCCATCAAAGTGTGGAGGTTTACCAATAGGAATTGAAAGCAAATGAGCATTTGAGTTAAAAGGAATATGAGAATAATCAAATGAATAATTTGAATTAACCGGTTTCTTTTTCTCGTCGTCGTCTCTTGGTGAAGAAGAAGACTCATCGTTGTCATAGTAGACGATCTTCTTGATGCGCCTCTTCTTCTTCCCATCCTTCTTCTTGTGACTCAAGCCAGAGTCAGTGGGCTTGTCATCTCTAGGCTCGTTGAGGAAGGACTCCTTCTCCTTGTCGTTGCCCACCATCCCCTTTCCCTTAGGATTCATCTCTTCGGGCGATTAGTCCCTTACGTGAAGAGAACGGCTCTGATACCAATTGAGAGCACCTAGAGGGGGTGAATAGGTGATCCTATCAAATTCAATAACTAACAGCCACAAAACATGGTTATAAAGATGTTAGTGCTCAAAAGAACCAAGTGGCTATAGAGCGAGCTCTTGCGAATCACAAAGAAAGACAACACAAGAGACACAGTGATTTATCCTGTGGTTCGGCCAAGTATAACACTTGCCTACCTCCACGTTGTGGCATCCCAATGGACGAGGGTTGCACTCAACCCCTTTCAAGTGATCCAATGATCAACTTGAATACCACGACTTTTCTTTGCTTATATCTTTTCCCGTTTGCGAGGAATCTCCACAAGTTGGAGCCTCTCGCCCTTACAATAAAGATCACAATGTAAACACAAGAGTAAGGTTGGGAGCAACACACACAAATCCGCAGCACAACGCACGCACACAAGCCAAGACTTGAGCTCAAATGAAGCACAGAGAGTTCACAACTAGAATGGAGCTCAAATCACTAACACGATCAATCAAATGCGTGGAGACGGAGTGTGGAGACTTAGAATTGCTTAGTGAATGCTTGGGTGTCTCCTCCATGCGCCTAGGGGTCCCTTTTATAGCCCCAAGGCAGCTAGGAGCCGTTGGAGACAATCTTGGAAGCCTAATCTTGCCTTCTATCGGGTGGCGCACCGGACAGTCCGGTGCACCACCGGACAGCCACTGTTCATGTCCGGTGCGCGATTTCCTTCCATTTCTAGCTCAACCGACCGTTGCAACTCCGGGCTGGTTGGCGCACCGGACAGTCCGGTGCCCCCAGCCGACCGCTGGAGCGGGCCACGCGTCGCCCGCGGATTGCGCGACCGACCGTTGCGCTGGCGGCCGTTGGCTCACCGGACAGTCTGGTGCACCACCGGACAGTCCGGTGAATTATAGCCATACGCCGCCAAAGTTTCCCGAGAGTGGCTTGTTCGCCGGAGTCCAGCCTGGCGCACCGGACAGTCCGGTGTGCCAGACGAGCTGAGTCTTGGCTGCTCCAGCCAAGTCCTTTTCTTGTTCTCTTTTCTCTGATTCTAGCATTTAGACAAATATATTAGTACACACAAAAACCAATGTACTAGTCTAGAACCATACCTTTGCCTTGATTATTACTTCTCTCTTTATTTAGCACATGAGAGCTTATTTAAATGTGTTGGGCACTTAATCACCAAAACAATATAGAAATGGCCCAAGGGCACATTTCCCTTTCACAGGTTCATCAAGAAGAGGTGTGTGATCAAGGGGGAGCACAAGAAGAACAAGTTATGGACGAAGAACTTATGTCACACCCGGTTTTAGAAGGCAAACCGAATGCGAACCATGTACGTGCCAGGATCAGTTATTCACGTACACAGCAGTTACATAACATGGACATCATCACACAGTGCTCAAAATAGTATTAAGAGGGAAATAATAGTCGATTACATCATACGTCTGAGACGTCCATATAGTCCTTACAATAAATCAAAGTGCGGAAAAGAAACGTAGATAAATGCGGCCTTCACAGGCAGCCGACTGGGGGTTGCCGCTAACCCACGCCTAGAACTCGTCGTAGTCTTGGAACTCCTGAAAGTCTCCTTCCACGGCTTCATCTTCGCCTGAGCAGTGGTTGCAATGCTGACAACCTGGGGATGGGGGGTTTGGTGTGTAGAGCAAGGGTGAGTACACATCAACATACTCAGCAAGTATCCTGTTTGGCTGTAGTGGACTAGCTTTATGTGGGGATAAGTCAAGCAGTTGCTTTTAGTTGGTCAGATTATTATTTACTAGTAGAAAGCCAGGTTTTAACATTAACCCAAGTTATTAGCCCGATGTACCCTTTCCAAACGGAAAGAATACCACTTATCAGCACCATAGTCATAACCAAAACCATCGATCCCATAGCCACCTGTACCATAATGTCTCTGATCAAGTACCACTAATCACTGGAGCTCCCTTGGCCGCTCATAACCGCGAGCACGGCTGATATATCAGTTTTCAAACACTCTGCAGAGGTTGTGCACTTTACCCACAAGTCGTGATTCCCATTCTGCCCGGAGAGAGCTACTCCCCACTGACCACTACCTAGGTGGCCTAGCAGGGTATCACTACGTAGCCTTTACAAAGATTCCCCGGGGCTGTAGCCACCCGTTAGGTTTCCTAAATGCACCGCACTCCTCCCCAAGGGGAGAACCCAAACTTGGCAGAGCGAGCCGCATACACCGAGCCCCATTGACGGCACGACGGCTAAGTGAACTACACCCCGGATCCTCTAATTATTTAGCTAAGGGCATCCCATTCCACCCTCATGGTTGCACTGTTTTCCCAGGCGGTCATCCATAGAACAGGTCCTTACGGAGAGACACTCGAGAAACCGCTCGAGCCCCCTTGAAGACCACAAGTACAACATCATAATCAGAGAAGGGAAAACAGCGTATCATAGATAATCTCATCATGTTCATTGATTAGAGTTTGAGCAATAGCATAAAGCTAGGCAATAATAATCCAACCCAAATAGGTAAACAAGGACATGGATAACAAAAGCTAGTCAATCCTTAGGCATAAATGTGTAAAGCGGGAGGTGAATTAAAGAATGAATAGGACAGAGATAGGTCAAGGGACACTTGCCTCCACCAACCGACTGCTGCTCAGGGGCTTCTCCTGCGAGTTCTTCGGGTTCTCCGACCGGATCGTTCTCTATGCGAGCGCAAACACACATACATCCACATATTTAATACAAAAGAACAGTACACCATACAATAGAATGTAGTAAGTAAACAGACGTTCCACGCGGGCTCACAGTTACAGTTAAGAGAGAAAGAGGACAAGACAGTCGAGAAACGGTCACGTTACATGATTATAAATTAACCACTCGCTTAATAGATGGAAATTAATGTAGACACTATGTTTAGCGTAAGGTAAAGTCATGTTTCATGTCTAATCATTATAAGCAGATGAAGATAAATAAAAAGGATTGTCGCGCGGCGAGACGCGCGGCATAGCACTCTAAAATAAATTAAGAAATTAACGACTCATCGCGCGACCGAGCACGCAGTGAGACACTTCGCATTAATTATAAAGAGACGTTAAGCGTCACGCGACGAAACGCACGACGGCATACATCAACTAGACTGAGTCTAAAGTGGAACATCGCGTGAATACACGCGCGACGTTGCACCTTAAACAACCTGAAATTAAAAAAGGATCGTCGCGCGACGAAGCGCACGACGCAACACATAAATAGCATATGAAATTAGACAAATCCGTCGCGCGACGAAGCGCGCGACGCAGCACGCTAACTAACGGAGTTTGACATTGACTACCAACCAAAAAAATAATCACCGCGAACGCGGGTCGCGCACGCGGGAACGCGCTAGCGGTAAATGGGGAAGCGCGAGGCCACGCCAAGGCCACGCGAACCACGCCAAGGGCCAGAACGACGCGCGCAGGGGCCGAGGCCGTGCCGGGGGCAGGGGCCGCGCCGGGGCCGCGCCGGGCGAGCAGGGGGCGGGGGCCGCGCGCCGCCGCGGGCAGGGGGCGGGCGGGGGGCGCCGCGCGTGAGCAGGGGCGGGTGGGGCCGCGCGCCGGCGAGCAGAGGGAGGGGGCAGGGTCGCCGCCGCGGGCAGGGGGTGGGTGGGGCCGCCGCGCTCGAGCAGGGGGCGGGCGGGGCCGCGCCGCCGCGGGCCGGGGAGGGGGCGGGGGGCGCCGCCGGCGAGCAGGGGAGCGGGGGCGGGGGGGCCGCCGCTGCGGGCAGGGGGGCAGGCGGGGTCGCGCGCGAGCAGGGGAAAGAGAGGGCGCGCGCGGGGGAGGAAGAAGAGGAGGGAGAGGTAGAGAGAGAGAGGAGAAGGGGAGGGGAGGGGAGCTCACCTCGGGGTCCAAATTCCGGTGATCGCCGTCTCCAATTCCTAGGGCACCACGGGGAGAGAGAGGTGGAGGAGGGAGAGGGAGGTTGTTGCGCGGGAGATCCAAATGAGAGAGAGAGGAGGGGCGCATGGGGGGGTGTGGGTGCCAGGGGCGCGCAGGGCTGGGCCGGACCGGGCCGGGCTGGGTTGGGCCGGGCCACTTCACGGATCAAAAACCCACGACGTGCACGACCACTAAACGGAATTAAATCGCGAATCGAAATCCGGAACGGAACGAGACGAACACTCAACATCAGACAAAGAAATGTGCTTCGGCGTGATGCAACACCCATGACACTTAGGTTTTGGTTTATACATGACACGGACACCTGTCGCTATACTGGTTTGAAATTGGGAAGAAGGAGCGAAACAGGGAAGAGAAAAGAGAGTAACGCCCGAATTTGGTGAGAGAAAAGAAGAAAAAATTCTACCCCCAAATTCAGGGCGTTACAAACCTATCCCCCTTAAAAGAATCTCGCCCTCGAGATTCAGGGTTGGTTAGCAAAGAGCTCAGGGTATTTAGCCATCAGATCATCTTCACGCTCCCAGGTTGCTTCTTCCTCAGAGTGGTGATTCCATTTGACTTTGCACATTCTGATGGTCTTCCTTCGAGTGACTCTGTCTGCAACCTCAAGGATTTGCACTGGCTTCTCAACGTAGGTCAAGTCCTCCTGGACTTCAAGACCTTCCACTGGCAACTGCTCTTCTGGCACACGCAAGCACTTCTTCAACTGAGACACATGATAGACATCATGCACAGCAGACAAATTCTCTGGCAGACTGAGCTGATAGGCCACTTCTCCACGCCTTGAGAGAATTTGGTACGGACCAACGTAGCGGGGTGCTAGCTTGCCTTTGACTCCGAACCTTCTGACTCCTCTGATCGGTGACACTTTCAGATAGACAAAGTCTCCGACTTCAAAACTCAGCTCTCTTATTCTTGTGTCTGCATAGCTTCGCTGCCTTGATTGCGCTATCTTTAGATTCTCTCGGACCATCCTGATGTTCTCTTCAGCTTCAAGCAAAATGTCTGGCCCAGACACCTGCTTTTCTCCAGGCTGATCCCATTGCAACGGAGTTCTACAACTCCTTCCATAGAGCGTCTGAAATGGTGACATCTTCAAGCTGGCCTGATAACTGTTGTTATAGGAAAACTCTGCATAAGGCAATCTCTTGTCCCATCCGGACTGATCTTGCAACGCACAGGCTCTCAACATGTCTTCAAGAATTTGATTGGTTCTTTCGGTCTGGCCATCTGTCTGCGGATGATAAGCTGAACTGAAATTCAGATGTGTGCCCAAAGCTTCATGCAGCTGCTGCCAGAAATGAGAGGTGAACTGCGTTCCTCTGTCTGACACTATCTTCTTTGGCACACCATGAAGACAAACGATCCAAGACATATACAACTCTGCCAATACTGCACTGCTATAGTTGGTCTTGACATGTATGAAGTGGGCTGACTTGGTCAAGCAGTCCACTACTACCCAAATGGAATCGTAGCCGGCTCGAGTGCGAGGCAATCCGACTATGAAATCCATACCGATTTCATCCCATTTCCACTGAGGGATCTGCAACGGTTGCAACAATCCAGCAGGTCTCTGGTGCTCTGCCTTAATTCTTCGGCAACTATCGCACATAGCCACATGCTCTGCGATTTCCCTCTTCATTCCGTACCACCAGAATTTCTTCTTCAGATCCTGATACATCTTCTCACTACCAGGGTGAATCGAATAGGCTGTCTCGTGAGCTTCCTTAAGGATCAACTCCCGAATAGACTGGACATTAGGAACACACAAGCGGTCTTTGAACCATATCACGCCTTCTGCATCTTCTCGAAAATCTTTGCCTCTGCCATCTAGAATCAGTCGCCGGATCTCACTGATCTTCTCATCATTCTTCTGCGCTTCTTTGATTTCCCGCTCCAGGGTAGGTTCCAATTCAACTGTGACTCCTCGCGAATTGTTCAGAAACCCGAGACTCAACCTGTCAAACTCTTTGGCCAACTCATAAGGCATCGGACGAGCGACCATCAGATTGACTTGACTCTTCCTGCTCAAAGCATCTGCCACTATGTTTGCTTTGCCTGGATGGTAATGGATCTCCAACTCATAGTCTTTGATCAACTCTAACCATCTTTGCTGCCTCATATTCAACTCTGACTGAGTGAATATGTACTTCAGACTCTTGTGGTCTGTGTAAACATTGCATTTCTGTCCATACAAGTAGTGCCTCCATGTCTTCAGTGCATGAACCACTGCTGCCAACTCTAGATCATGGATTGGGTAATCCTTCTCGTGAACCTTCAGCTGTCGGGACGAGTAAGCCACAACTCTTCCCTCTTGCATCAACACGCATCCCAAACATGTGTAACAAGCATCACAATACACCGAGAAGGGCTTGTGCACATCAGGCAAGACTAGGACAGACGCTGTTGTCAACTTCTCTTTCAGCACTTCAAAGGCCTCTTGGCATTTCTGGGTCCACTTGAACTCAACCTTGTTGCCTAGCAACGCTGTCATTGGTTTCGCAATCTTCGAAAACCCTTCAATGAATCGCCGATAATATTCGGCCATTCCAATGAAACTTTTGATTCCTCGAGCATCTGTTGGCGCTTTCCAGTTCAGAATGTCTGCCACTTTCTTTGGATCCACAACCAATCCTTCTTTGTTGATTATGTGACCCAAGAACAGGACTTCACTGATCCAGAATTCGCATTTGTTCAACTTTGCATACAACTGGTGCTCTCGCAACCTCCGCAATACCATCTTCAAATGATCTGCGTGCTCTTCTTCGCTATGAGAATAAATCAGAATGTCGTCGATGAATACCACCACAAACTTATCAAGGTAATCCATGAATACACTATTCATCAAGTTCATGAAAAAGGCTGGTGCATTGGTCAAACCAAAAGACATCACTGTGAACTCATACAAACCATACTTGGAAATGAATGCCGTCTTCGGAATGTCCGAAGGCCGGATCCTGAGCTGATGGTAACCTGACCTCAGATCAATCTTGGAGAACACACTAGCTCCTCTCAACTGGTCGAACAGATCTTCTATTTTGGGCAAGGGATACTTGTTCTTGATGGTGACTTCATTCAAAGCTCGATAATCGATACACATCCTTTTGGTACCATCTTTCTTCTCCACAAACAAGACAGGGGCGGCCCAAGGCGAGGTGCTTGGCCGGATGTAACCTTTCTCTGACAGCTCATCAATCTGCTTCTTAAGCTCAACCAACTCTAGTCCAGATATTCTGTAAGCTCTCTTAAAGATGGGGGCGGTTCCAGGAAGAAGCTCTATGGCAAACTCAACTTTCTGCTCTGGTGGCATACCTGGTAAGTCCTTTGGAAACACATCTGGGAATTCGGACACAACCTTGATACTCTCGATTGGGTCTGCTTCACTGCTATCGACAGCTATCTGATAACAACTTCCTTTCTTTGGCTCAGGCGGGACTAACTCGGTCACCACTTCCTCTCCTAGTGGGGACACCAACTTGATTGTCCTTTTATCACAACTGATAACTGCCTGATACTTATCTAGCCAATTCATCCCTAGGATGACATCTATTCCCTGAGTACCCATTACTATAAGGTTGGCGGGGAACGCTATCCCCCTTATTTCCACACTTATATTCAAACAAATGCTATCGGCTCGGATTCTACCACCGGCTGAGTCGATTTGAATGGGGGTTGACATGGTAGTAATTGGAAGATTATGTGCTTCTACCCATGATGCAGTAACGAAAGAATGCGTTGCTCCAGTATCAAATAACACTTCTGCAATATGAGAGTCGACTGGGAACATACCTACTATCATGCCGGGGGTCTCCTGAACTGCTTCAGCCTCCAAGTGGTTCAGTCTCCCATGGTTATAACACGCATGAGAGCGGTTGCCTGCTCCAGGCTGAGGCACATTCTGCTTTGCTGGGGCATTGGGGCCTGACTGCTGCTGGGCTGCCTTCTTCGGACATTGCATCACCCAGTGGCCTTGCTCTCCACAGTGGAAACATGCCCTGTTTCCAACCTGAGCTGGTGCTGCCTAACTGTTCTGCTGGTTTGCTGGGGCAGGAAGACGAGGTGCCTGCTGATTCTGCCTCTGAAACTGACCTCCTGACTGATTGCTCGGACGGTTCTGATACTGGTGTTGAGGATACTGCCTTTGGAACTGCTGATGCTGCTGAGGTGGACGCTGGTTCTGCCTGAACTGCTGAGGTTGATTGCCTGAGAAACGAGGACGGTTGCTGCTTCCAGGCTGGGGTCCACTAATCTTGCGCTTACGATCCTCCATCCCCTTACGCTTCCTCTCTGTCATGATTGCTCTGTCAATCAGGTGCTGGAATGTCGGGAAGGTATGATTCATCAGTTGGTACTGCAGAGGGCCAACCAAGCCTCTCAGGAAACGGTACTGTCGCTTGCCGTCGGTGTTGACATCCTCAGGAGCATAGCGAGACAACTGCAGAAACATGTTCCGGTACTCACTGACAGACAATGGCCCTTGCTTGAGGGCCAGGAACTCCTCCTTCTTCACTGTCATCAGACATGCAGGAACATGGTACTGACGAAAGCTACCTCTGAACTCTTCCCAGGTGATAGTGTCGGGGTGGGCATAGGTGGCGAGGTAAGACTCCCACCATGACTGAGCTGCTCCTCTCAACAGACGGGGACCATACAGGACTTTCTCCCTATCATCGCACTGAGCGGTATGCAACTCCCGCTCCACAGTGCGCAGCCAGTCTTCAGCATCCATGGGGTCAGAAGAATGAGCAAACGTGGGTGGATGACCTCTCATGAATTTAGCACGCTTTTCTCTGGGCATCTGAGGCTGAGGTGGTGCCTGCTGTTGTTGCTGCTGTTGCTGCTGAATGGCGGCCAAAGTCTGACCGATGGCTTGAACTGCCTGAGTCTGCATCAGAAACATCTGCTCGATCGACATCGGGGGCGGGGGCGGCAGATGCTGTTGCTGGGGCACCTCCTCCTGCTGAGTGGCTCGCTCCTGCTGAGCACGCCTTCCTCCTCTGCGCCTGTTCTCTGACATCTGCAGAATGCAACCACACATCAGAACTGATCTGGCAAATCTTGCAGCATAAGAAAAGAGTATAGAATTCTTCAACAGCACTGAGCAGATGAGCATCTTCACTGATCTCCAACACAGACCAACACAACTTCCCAGATGAAGAGGAAAGTGGAATAAAAGGTTTCCCAACTAGCTAACTAACTCCATTAACATAATAGGTAAACCAAAATGCAGGGGATACCCACACTCTGGTAACAGCCATTACAAAGATCCAAACCAAACATAGTTCATCATGACAAACATAAATGCACAGGATATAGCAAACTACCCTGTCTAACTAAGACTTAACTAAGAGCGAGACTAACGCTAAGACTGTAGCTTCTACGTATATATTTCGTATTAATTACAAGATCCAACTCTAATGATCTATGGTTCTAGATTTATCTTGGTCTTGCAGTCGGGATTGCCATAAGGCTGGCGTCCACACCGAGGTGAGCGGTACGGGTGCTGAGTCCCGACGGGAGCGGGGGAACCGTCATCCAGGTGACGACGTTCCGCGCGCTCAGCCCGCAGCAGGGCGATCTCAGCACGAGCCCTACTCAGCTCGTCTAATGCATGGTCCAGCTCCGTGTTTAGCACGACGGCTAGGTTGACTGTGCTGCTCAACCTAGGATTGATCTCACCGACAGGTGAAACAATCACGCCTCCTGTGCTGCCAGATGGACGGCGGGGGTAATACTTCAGGTCGAGACCGTCAGCTACCCCACCGAGAACCAAGCAGTAGTGCGAAAGCGCACGCCGTGCAGCATCTTGCATGGCCGCCTCAGCTGAGTCCCGCTCAGAGATAGAATAGTGCTCTGAGCAGGCCTCTGCACCCTAGAGACTGTTCTCCGGACGGCGCACCAAGCAGGTTGCCTCCCAGCGGTCCAGGTAGACCCCGCGACTATGCTGGTAGACCACACAGCGATACTCGATGGACCAAGTACGCCGGTTAAGTGCCCGACGTAGCAGGGTGTCAAGCGCATCGTGGAAGTGACACCCGCGAGCAGCGTCGCGAGTGATGGGTCGAGCAACCCATCCTTCCGGCTCCTGGTCAGCAGAGAAGTCGGTGTCGTGGCTCGAGCTGTCGTCACCACCTCCGTCGTCTAGGTCTCCTCCAGCAGCTCCTCCAGAGGCTGGGGCGCCCATTGGTGGTGCAGGGGGCGCCTCCAGGGGAAGCACAGGGGAGCAGCTCCTCACAGACTCTATCTCCTGTTGGAGCGAGGAAGAAGAGCCCCGCTGCTCCTGTCGTCGACATTCCTGCTCCTCATGCAGGCGGTGGTGTAGTCTCTCCAAGTGGCTGGACTGTCCAGCCACGGGACGGCGAAGCGGACGCTCAACAAGACGGGAGGGTAAGAAGGGGATGACGGACTTTCGTGCAGTGTGTCTAAGTCGAGCCATCTACAAAAGACATCGCAAGCAAAAGGGTGAGAACAGAATTAATATGACCAGCAAATAATAAACCATAAGTAAATGAAGGATTAGAATAAAACACAATTTTCAGCAAGGTATATTATAAAGTAGAACATAGGTTTGGTCGGTATGACCAACTTTTGAAGAGATATCAAAGTCAAGGCAGGGACAGAGGTCTATCGTCCTTAGAACGACCATTCTACTCTAAGTTAGCGGTCCTACAGTCAGCACGACTTTAATACCACTTATGTCACACCCGGTTTTAGAAGGCAAACCGAATGAGAACCATGTACGTGTGTCACACCCGGTTTTTAGAAGGCAAACCGAATGCGAACCATGTACGTGCCAGGATCAGTTATTCACGTACACAGCAGTTACATAATATGGACATCATCACACAGTGCTCAAAATAGTGTTAAAAGGGGAAATAGTCGATTACATCATACGTCTGAGACGTCCATATAGGTCTTACAATAAATCAAAGTGCGGAAAAGAAACGTAGATAACGCGGCCTTCACAGGCAGCCGACTGGGGGTTGCCGCTAACCCACACCTAGAACTCGTCGTAATCTTGGAACTCCTGGAAGTCTCCTTCCACAGCTTCGTCTTCGCCTGAGCAGTGGTTGCAATGCTGACAACCTGGGGGGGGTTTGGTGTGTAGAGCAAGGGTGAGTACACATCAACATACTCAGCAAGTATCCTGTTTGGCTGTAGTGGACTAGCTTTATGTGGGGATAAGTCAAGCGGTTGCTTTTAGTTGGTCAGATTATTATTTACTAGTAGAAAGCCAAGTTTTAGCATTACCCAAGTTATTAACCCGATGTATCCTTTCCAAACGGAAAGAATACCACTTACCAATACCATAATCATAACCAAAACCATCAATCTCATAACCACCTGTACCACAATGTCTCTGATCAAGTATCACTAATCTCTGGAGCTCCCTTGGCCGCTCATAACCGCGAGCACGGCTGATATATCAGTTTCATAACACTCTGCAGAGGTTGTGCACTTTACCCACAAGCCGTGATTCCCTTTCTGCCCGGAGAGAGCTACTCCCCATTGACCACTACCTAGGTGGCCTAGCAGGGCATCACTACGTAGCCTTTACAAAGATTCCCCGGGGCTGTAGCCACCCATTAGGTTTCCTAAATGCACCGCACTCCTCCCCAAGGGGCGAACCCAAACTTGGCAGAGCGAGCCGCATACACCGAGCCCCATTGACGGCACGACGGCTAAGTGAACTACACCCCGGATCCTCTAATTATTCAGCTAAGGGCACCCCATTCCACCCTCATGGTTGCACTGTTTTCCCGGGCGGTCATCCATAGAACAGGTCCTTACGGAGAGGCACTCGAGAAACCGCTCGAGCCCCCTTGAAAACCACAAGTATAATCATAAAGAAGAACGGGAAAACAGCGTATCATAGATAACCACATCATGTTCATTGATTAGAGTTGAGCAATAGCATCAGACTAAGTAGTAATAATCCGACCCAAATAGGTAAACAAGGACATGGATAACAAAAGCTAGTCAATCCTTAGGTATAAATGTGTAATGCGGGAGGTGAATTAAAGAATGAATAGGACATAGATAGGTCAAAGGACACTTGCCTCCACCAACCGACTGCTGCTCAGGGGCTTCTCCTGCGAATTCCTCGGGCTCTTCGACCGGATCGTTCTCTATGCGAGCGCAAACATACATACATCCATCCACATATTTAATACAAAAGAACAGTACACCATACAAGATAACAAATAAAGTGAATATGCATCAAGTATGACATTCGATAACGCATTTGTTATGGTTAGAAAGAAACGGGAAAGGTCTCGCAGGGGGTTAAATCTTATGCACTAATGACACAATTGGTTTTTAACAAAATAATTCTGTTATATATATTTATATATACTGATGGAAACCTAATCACTTTTAGTTGATCAACATTGCACAGGGTAAACAATTAACTACGTGAATCAATAACATAACGGAATTTTAAACTAAACTTCCTATTTTCCCATAGCATGAACAGTGATTAGCCTACTTAAAATACAGTAATTATGATCACAGAAAGTAAATAAAATAAAATAAAAAAAATAAAAAAAACAGAAGGGGGGGGGGGCGGTTGAACCGGCCCTAGGGCGGTTGAACCGGCCCTAGGCGGGGCGCGCAGGGGCGGCCGAGCCGGGGCGGCTGAGCCGGCGGCGGGCGGCCGGGCTGGCGAGGGCGGGCGGCGCAGGGGGCGGCCGAGCCGGCCGAGCAGGGGGGCGGGGCGGCCGAGCGGCCGAGCCGGCGGGGTGGGGCGGGCGGCCGAACCGGCCATGGGGCCGAGCGGCGAGGGGAAGGGGAGGGAGGAGAGGGGGAGGAGGGAGAGAGGGAGGAGGGGGGGCTCACCGGTGTCGGGGATCGACGGCGAGGGGCGGCCGGCGGCAGGGGGCGGCGCGGCGACCTAGGGCAGGGGGCGGGTAGGGGGTAGGGGCGGCGGCTTAGGTGGGGAGGGAGAAAATGAGGGGGAGAGGGAGAGGGTTAGGGAATAAGGGAAAGAGGGGGGGGGGCGGCTGGGCCTATTGGGCCCAAGGGGGGGGGCGCGCAGGGGCCTGGGCCGGCCGGGGTCGGCCCACGGCGCGGGAGAGAGAGGAAAAGAGGAGAGAAAAAGAGAGGGAGAAAAAAAAGAAAGAAAAGATCTTCTCCACATTTTCGAAATCCGATCTTTCTACATGAATGCAATTGCGCTTTCAAAGCAATCAAAAGAAATGCAAGGGCGGCATGGTGCATCAAACAACATAAAGTATTTAGGGTTTTTATACGTACGGGAATTCCAAACCGAATCCCGCTTAGAACTTTGGAAAAGGTCAAGGTTTAGCGAAGGGAAAAAGAAAAGGAAAAGGTAACGCCCGAATTTTGGCGAGTAAAGAAAAGAAAAAAAATTCAACTGCAAAATTCGGGGCGTTACAAACCTATCCCCCTTAAAAGAATCTCGCCCTCGAGATTCAGGGCTGGCTAGCAAAGAGCTCCGGGTACTTGGCCATCAGATCATCTTCACGCTCCCAGGTTGCTTCTTCTTCAGAGTGGTGACTCCATCTGACTTTGCACATTCTGACGGTCTTCCTTCGGGTGACTCTATCTGCAACCTCAAGGATCTGAGCTGGCTTCTCAACATAGGTCAAGTCCTCCTGGACCTCAAGACCTTCCACTGGCAACTGCTCTTCCGGCACACGCAAGCACTTCTTCAACTGAGACACATGAAAGACATTATGCACAGCAGACAAATTCTCTGGCAAACTGAGCTGATAAGCCACTTCTCCTCGTCTTGCAAGAACCTGATACGGACCAATGTAGCGGGGTGCTAGCTTGCCTTTCACTCCGAACCTTCTGACTCCTCTGATCGGTGACACCTTCAGATAAACAAAGTCTCCGACTTCGAAACTCAGCTCTCTTCTTCTTGTGTCTGCATAGCTTCGCTGCCTCGATTGCGCTTTCTTCAGATTCTCTCGGACCATCTTGATGTTCTCTTCGGCTTCAAGCAGAATGTCTGGCCCAAACACTTGCTTCTCTCTAGGCTGATCCCATTGCAACGGAGTTCTGCAACTCCTTCCATAAAGCGCCTGAAATGGTGACATCTTCAAACTGGCCTGATAACTGTTGTTATAGGAAAACTCTGCATAAGGCAATCGCTTGTCCCATCCGGACTGATCTTGCAACGCACAGGCTCTCAACATATCTTCAAGAATTTGATTGGTTCTTTCAGTCTGACCATCTGTCTGCGGGTGATAAGCTGAACTGAAATTCAGATGCGTGCCCAAGGCTTCATGCAACTGCTGCCAGAAATGAGAGGTGAACTGCGTTCCTCTGTCTGACACTATCTTCTTTGGCACACCATGAAGACAAACGATCCGAGACATGTACAACTCTGCCAATACTGCACTGTTGTAATTGGTCTTGACAGGTATGAAGTGGGCTGACTTGGTCAAGCGGTCCACTACTACCCAGATGGAATCGTAGCCGGCTCGAGTGCGAGGCAATCCGACTACGAAATCCATACCGATTTCATCCCATTTCCACTGAGGGATCTGCAACGGTTGCAACAATCCAGCTGGTCTCTGGTGTTCTGCCTTAATTCTTCGACAACTATCGCACATAGCCACATGCTCTGCGATTTCTCTTTTCATTCCGTACCACCAGAATTTCTTCTTCAGATCCTGATACATCTTCTCACTGCCAGGGTGAATCGAATAAGCTGTCTCATGAGCTTCCTTAAGAATCAACTCCCGAATAGACTGGACATTGGGAACACACAAGCGGTCTTTGAACCATACCACACCTTCTGCATCTTCTCGAAAATCTTTGCCTCTGCCATCTAGAATCAATCGCCGAATCTCACTGATCTTTTCATCATTCTTCTGCGCTTCTTTGATTTCGCGCTCCAAGGTAGGTTCCAATTCAACTGTGACTCCTCGCGAATTGTTCAGAAATCCGAGACTCAACCTGTCAAACTCCTTGGCCAACTCATAAGGCATCGGGCGAGCGACCATCAGATTGACTTGACTCTTTCTGCTCAAAGCATCTGCCACTACGTTCGCTTTGCCTGGATGGTAATGAATCTCCAACTCATAGTCTTTGATCAATTCTAACCATCTTCGTTGCCTCATGTTCAACTCTGACTGAGTGAATATGTACTTCAGACTCTTGTGGTCTGTGTAAACATCACATTTCTGTCCATACAGATAGTGCCTCCATGTCTTCAGTGCGTGAACCACTGCTGCCAACTCTAGATCATGTATTGGGTAGTTCTTCTCATGAACCTTCAGCTGTCGGGACGAGTAAGCCACAACTCTTCCCTCTTGCATCAACACGCATCCCAAACCTGTGTAACAAGCATCACAATACACCGAGAAGGGCTTGTGCACATCAGGCAAGACTAGGACAGGCGCTGTAGTCAACTTCTCTTTCAGCGCTTCAAAGGCCTCTTGGCATTTCTGGGTCCACTTGAACTCAACCTTGTTGCCTAGCAACGCTGTCATTGGCTTCGCAATCTTCGAAAACCCTTCAATGAATCGCCGATAATATCCGGCCATTCCAATGAAGCTCTTGATTCCTCGAGCATCCGTTGGCGCTTTCCAGTTTAGAATGTCTGCCACTTTCTTCGGATCCACAGCCAATCCTTCCTTGTTGATTATGTGACCCAAGAACAGGACTTCACTGATCCAGAACTCACACTTGCTCAACTTTGCATACAACTGGTGCTCTCGCAATCTCTGCAATACCATCCTCAAATGATCTGCATGCTCTTCTTCACTTTGAGAATAAACCAGAATGTCATCAATGAATACCACCACGAACTTATCAAGATAATCCATGAATACACTGTTCATCAAGTTCATGAAGAATGCTGGCGCATTGGTCAAACCAAAAGACATCACTGTGAACTCATATAAACCATACTTGGTAATAAATGCCGTCTTCGGAATGTCCGAAGGTCGGATCCTGAGCTGATGATAACCTGACCTCAGATCGATCTTGGAGAACACACTGGCTCCTCTCAACTGGTCGAACAGATCTTCAATTCTGGGCAAGGGATACTTGTTCTTGATCGTGACCTCATTCAAAGCTCGATAATCGATACACATCCTCTTGGTGCCATCTTTCTTTTCTACGAACAAGACAGGAGCGGCCCAAGGCGAGGTGCTTGGCCGAATGTAACCTTTCTCTGACAGCTCATCAATTTGCTTCTTAAGTTCATCCAACTCTGGTCCAGATATTCTGTAAGCTCTCTTGAAGATAGGGGCGGTTCCAGGAAGAAGCTCTATAGCAAATTCAACTTTCCGCTCTGGTGGCATACCCGGTAAGTCCTTTGGAAACACATCTGGGAATTCAGACACAACCTTGATACTCTCAATTGGGTCTGCTTCACTGCTATCGACAGCCATCTGATAACAACTTCCTTTCTTTGGCTCAGGTGGGACTAACTCGGTCACCACTTCCTCTCCTAGTGGGGACACCAACTTGATTGTCCTTTTATCACAACTGATAACTGCCTGATACTTATCTAGCCAATTCATCCCTAGGATGACATCTATTCCCTGAGTACCCATTACTATAAGGTTGGCGGGAAACGCTATCCCCCTTATTTCCACACTTACATTTAAACAAATGCTATCAGCTCGAATCCTACCACCGGCTGAGTCAATTTGAATGGGGGTTAACATGGTAGTAGTTGGAAGATTATGTGCTTCTACCCATGATGCAGTAATGAAAGAATGTGTTGCTCCAGTATCAAATAACACTTCTGCAATATGGGAGTCGACTGGGAACATACCTACTATCATGTCGGGGGTCTCCTGAACTGCTTCAGCCTCCAAGTGATTCAATCTTCCATGATTATAGCGCTGCTGAGAGCGATTGCCTGCTCCAGGCTGAGGCACATTCTGCTTTGCTGGGGCATTGGGGCCTGACTGCTGCTGGGCTGCCTTCTTCGGACATTGCATCACCCAATGGCCTTGCTCTCCACAATGGAAACATGCCCTGTTTCCAACCTGAGCTGGTGCTGCCTGACTGTTCTGCTGATTTGCTGGGGCAGGAAGACGAGGTGCTTGCTGATTCTGCTTCTGAAACTGACCTCCTGACTGATTGCTCTGACGGTTCTGGTACTGATTCTGAGGGTACTGCCTTTGGAACTGCTGATACTGCTGACGCTGCTGATGCTGCTGAGGTGGACGCTGGTTCTGCCTGAACTGCTGAGGTTGATTGCCTGAGAAACGGGGACGGCTGCTGCTTCCAGGCTGGGGTCCACTGATCTTGCGCTTACGATCTTCCATCTCCTTGCGCTTCCTCTCTGTCATGATTGCTCTGTCAATCAGGTGCTGGAATGTCGGGAAGGTGTGATTCATCAGCTGATACTGCAGAGGGTCAACCAAGCCTCTCAGAAAACGGTACTGCCGCTTGGCATCGGTGTTGACATCTTCAGGAGCATAGCGAGACAATTGCAGAAACTTGTCCCGGTACTCACTGACAGACAATGGCCCTTGCTTGAGGGCCAGGAATTCCTCCTTCTTCACTGTCATCAGACCTGCAGGGACATGGTACTGACGAAAGCTACCTCTGAATTCTTCCCAGGTGATAGTGTCGGGGTTGGCATGGGTGGCGAGGTAAGACTCCCACCATGACTGGGCTGCTCCTCTCAACAGACGGGGACCATACAAGACTTTCTCCCGGTCATCGCACTGAGCGGTATGCAACTCCCGCTCCACAGTGCGCAGCCAATCTTCAGCATCCATGGGGTCAGAAGAATGAGCGAACGTTGGTGGATGACCTCTCATGAATTCAGCACGCTTGTCTCTAGGCATCTGAGGCATCTGAGGCTGGGGTGGTGCTTGCTGCTGTTGCTGCTGCTGCTGCTGCTGAATGGCGGCCAGAGTCTGACCGATGGCTTGAACTGCCTGAGTCTGCATCAGAAACATCTGCTCGATCGACATCGGGGGCGGGGGCGGCAGGTGCTGCTGCTGGGGCACCTCATCCTGCGGAGCGGCTCGCTCCTGCTGAGCACGCCTTCCTCCTCTGCGCCTGTTCTCTGACATCTGCAGAACGCAACCACACATCAGAACTGATCTGGCAAAGCTTGCAGCATAAGAAAAGAGTATAGAATTCTCCAACAGCACTGAACAGATGAGCATCTTCACTGATTCTCCAACACAGACCACACAGCTTCTCAGATAAAGAGGAAAGGAGAATAATGGGTTTCCCAACTATATAACTAACTTTATTGACATAGTATGTAAACCAAAATGCAGGGGATACCCACACTCTGGTGACAATCATTACAAAGATCCAAACCAGACATAGTCCATCATGACAAACATAAATGCACAGGATATAGCAAACTACCCTGTCTAACTAAAACTAACTAAGACCGAGACTAACGCTAAGACTGAAGCTTCCATGTATATATTTATTTCGTATTAATTACAAGATCCAACTCTAACGATCTATGGTTCTAGGTTTATCTTGGTCTTGCAGGCGGGGTTGCCATAAGACTGGTGTCCACGCTGAGGTGAGCGGTACGGGTGCTGAGTCCCAACGGGAGCGGGGGAACCACCGTCCAGATAACGACGTTCCGCGCGCTCAGCCCGCAGCAGGGCGATCTCAGCACGAGCCCTACTCAGCTCGTCTAATGCATGGTCCAGCTCCGTGTTTAGCACGGCGGCTAGGTTGACTGTGCTGCTCAACCTAGGATTGCCCTCACCGACAGGTGAGACAATCACGCCTCCTGTGCTGCCAGATGAACGGCGGGGGTAATACTTCAGGTCAAGACCGTCAGCTGCCCCACCGAAAACCGAGCAGTAGTGCGAAAGCGCACGCCGTGCAGCATCTTGCATGGCTGCCTCAGCTGAGTCCCGCTCAGAGATAGAATAGTGCTCTGAGCAAGCCTCCGCACCCTGGAGACTGTTCTCCGGGCAGCGCACCAAGCAAGTCGCCTCCCAGCGGTCCGGGTAGACCCCGCGACTATGCTGGTAGACCACACAGCGATACTCGACGGACCAAGTATGCCGGTCAAATGCCCGACGTAGCAGGGTGTCGAGCGCATCATGGAAGTGACACCCGCGAGCAGCGTCGCGAGTGATGGGTCGAGCAACCCATCCTTCCGGCTCAGGGTTAGCAGAGAAGTCGGTTGTCGTGGCTCGAGCTGTCGTCGCCATCTCCGTCGTCTGGGTCTCCTCCAGCAGCTACTCCAGAGGCTGGGGCGCCCAGTGGTGGTGCAGGGGGCGGCTCCAGAGGAAGCACAGGGGAGCAGCTCCTCACAGACTCTATCTCCTGGTGGAGCGAGAGGGAAGAGCTCTGCTGCTCCTGTCGTCGACGTTCCTGCTCCTCACGCAGGCGGTGGTGTAGTCTCTCCAAGTGGCTGGACTGTCCGGCCACGGGACGGCGAAGCGGACGCTCAGCAAGGCGGGAGGGTAAGAAGGGGATGACTGACTTTCGTGCAGTGTGTCTAAGTCGAGCCATCTACAAAAGACATCGCAAGCAAAAGGGTGAGAACAGAATTAATATGACCAGCAAGTAATGAATCATAAATAGATGAAGGATTAGAATAAAACATGGTTTTCAGCAAGGTATAATATATAGTAGAACATAGGTTTGGTCAGTAGGACCAACTTTTGAAGGGATATCAAAGTCAAGGAAGAGACAGAGGTCTATAATCCTTAGAACGACCATTCTACTCTAGGTTAGCGGTCCTACAGTCAGCACGGCTTTGATACCACTTATGTCACACCCGGTTTTTAGAAGGCAAACCGAATGCGAACCATGTACGTGCCAGGATCAGTTATTCACGTACACAGCAGTTACATAATATGGACATCATCACACAGTGCTCAAAATAGTGTTAAAAGGGGAAATAGTCGATTACATCATACGTCTGAGACGTCCATATAGGTCTTACAATAAATCAAAGTGCGGAAAAGAAACGTAGATAACGCGGCCTTCACAGGCAGCCGACTGGGGGTTGCCGCTAACCCACACCTAGAACTCGTCGTAATCTTGGAACTCCTGGAAGTCTCCTTCCACAGCTTCGTCTTCGCCTGAGCAGTGGTTGCAATGCTGACAACCTGGGGGGGGTTTGGTGTGTAGAGCAAGGGTGAGTACACATCAACATACTCAGCAAGTATCCTGTTTGGCTGTAGTGGACTAGCTTTATGTGGGGATAAGTCAAGCGGTTGCTTTTAGTTGGTCAGATTATTATTTACTAGTAGAAAGCCAAGTTTTAGCATTACCCAAGTTATTAACCCGATGTATCCTTTCCAAACGGAAAGAATACCACTTACCAATACCATAATCATAACCAAAACCATCAATCTCATAACCACCTGTACCACAATGTCTCTGATCAAGTATCACTAATCTCTGGAGCTCCCTTGGCCGCTCATAACCGCGAGCACGGCTGATATATCAGTTTCATAACACTCTGCAGAGGTTGTGCACTTTACCCACAAGCCGTGATTCCCTTTCTGCCCGGAGAGAGCTACTCCCCATTGACCACTACCTAGGTGGCCTAGCAGGGCATCACTACGTAGCCTTTACAAAGATTCCCCGGGGCTGTAGCCACCCGTTAGGTTTCCTAAATGCACCGCACTCCTCCCCAAGGGGCGAACCCAAACTTGGCAGAGCGAGCCGCATACACCGAGCCCCATTGACGGCACGACGGCTAAGTGAACTACACCCCGGATCCTCTAATTATTCAGCTAAGGGCACCCCATTCCACCCTCATGGTTGCACTGTTTTCCCGGGCGGTCATCCATAGAACAGGTCCTTACGGAGAGGCACTCGAGAAACCGCTCGAGCCCCCTTGAAAACCACAAGTATAATCATAAAGAAGAACGGGAAAACAGCGTATCATAGATAACCACATCATGTTCATTGATTAGAGTTGAGCAATAGCATCAGACTAAGTAGTAATAATCCGACCCAAATAGGTAAACAAGGACATGGATAACAAAAGCTAGTCAATCCTTAGGTATAAATGTGTAATGCGGGAGGTGAATTAAAGAATGAATAGGACATAGATAGGTCAAAGGACACTTGCCTCCACCAACCGACTGCTGCTCAGGGGCTTCTCCTGCGAATTCCTCGGGCTCTTCGACCGGATCGTTCTCTATGCGAGCGCAAACATACATACATCCATCCACATATTTAATACAAAAGAACAGTACACCATACAAGATAACAAATAAAGTGAATATGCATCAAGTATGACATTCGATAACGCATTTGTTATGGTTAGAAAGAAACGGGAAAGGTCTCGCAGGGGGTTAAATCTTATGCACTAATGACACAATTGGTTTTTAACAAAATAATTCTGTTATATATATTTATATATACTGATGGAAACCTAATCACTTTTAGTTGATCAACATTGCACAGGGTAAACAATTAACTACGTGAATCAATAACATAACGGAATTTTAAACTAAACTTCCTATTTTCCCATAGCATGAACAGTGATTAGCCTACTTAAAATACAGTAATTATGATCACAGAAAGTAAATAAAATAAAATAAAAAAATAAAAAAAACAGAAGGGGGGGGGCGGTTGAACCGGCCCTAGGGCGGTTGAACCGGCCCTAGGCGGGGCGCGCAGGGGCGGCCGAGCCGGGGCGGCTGAGCCGGCGGCGGGCGGCCGGGCTGGCGAGGGCGGGCGGCGCAGGGGGCGGCCGAGCCGGCCGAGCAGGGGGGCGGGGCGGCCGAGCGGCCGAGCCGGCGGGGTGGGGCGGGCGGCCGAACCGGCCATGGGGCCGAGCGGCGAGGGGAAGGGGAGGGAGGAGAGGGGGAGGAGGGAGAGAGGGAGGAGGGGGGGGGCTCACCGGTGTCGGGGATCGACGGCGAGGGGCGGCCGGCGGCAGGGGGCGGCGCGGCGACCTAGGGCAGGGGGCGGGTAGGGGGTAGGGGCGGCGGCTTAGGTGGGGAGGGAGAAAATGAGGGGGGAG
Organism: Zea mays; assembly: GCF_902167145.1. Taxonomy (NCBI): domain Eukaryota; kingdom Viridiplantae; phylum Streptophyta; class Magnoliopsida; order Poales; family Poaceae; genus Zea; species Zea mays. The sequence goes on along the minus strand of NC_050099.1, from coordinate 206,593,983 downwards.
AGGGAGAGGGTTAGGGAATAAGGGAAAGAGGGGGGGGCGGCTGGGCCTATTGGGCCCAAGGGGGGGGCGCGCAGGGGCCTGGGCCGGCCGGGGTCGGCCCACGGCGCGGGAGAGAGAGGAAAAGAGGAGAGAAAAAGAGAGGGAGAAAAAAAAGAAAGAAAAGATCTTCTCCACATTTTCGAAATCCGATCTTTCTACATGAATGCAATTGCGCTTTCAAAGCAATCAAAAGAAATGCAAGGGCGGCATGGTGCATCAAACAACATAAAGTATTTAGGGTTTTTATACGTACGGGAATTCCAAACCGAATCCCGCTTAGAACTTTGGAAAAGGTCAAGGTTTAGCGAAGGGAAAAAGAAAAGGAAAAGGTAACGCCCGAATTTTGGCGAGTAAAGAAAAGAAAAAAAATTCAACTGCAAAATTCGGGGCGTTACAACGTGCCAGGATCAGTTGTTCACGTACACAGCAGTTACATAACATGGACATCATCACACAGTGCTCAAAATAGTATTAAGAGGGAAATAATAGTCGATTACATCATACGTCTGAGACGTCCATATAGTCCTTACAAGAAATCAAAGTGCGGAAAAGAAACGTAGATAAATGCGGCCTTCACAGGCAGCCGACTGGGGGTTGCCGCTAACCCACGCCTAGAACTCGTCGTAGTCTTGGAACTCCTGAAAGTCTCCTTCCACGGCTTCATCTTCGCCTGAGCAGTGGTTGCAATGCTGACAACCTGGGGATGGGGGGTTTGGTGTGTACAGCAAGGGTGAGTACACATCAACATACTCAGCAAGTATCCTGTTTGGCTGTAGTGGACTAGCTTTATGTGGGGATAAGTCAAGCAGTTGCTTTTAGTTGGTCAGATTATTATTTACTAGTAGAAAGCCAGGTTTTAACATTAACCCAAGTTATTAGCCCGATGTACCCTTTCCAAACGGAAAGAATACCACTTACCAGCACCATAGTCATAACCAAAACCATCGATCCCATAGCCACCTGTACCATAATGTCTCTGATCAAGTACCACTAATCACTGGAGCTCCCTTGGCCGCTCATAACCGCGAGCACGGCTGATATATCAGTTTTCAAACACTCTGCAGAGGTTGTGCACTTTACCCACAAGTCGTTATTCCCATTCTGCCCGGAGAGAGCTACTCCCCATTGACCACTACCTAGGTGGCCTAGCAGGGTATCACTATGTAGCCTTTACAAAGATTCCCCGGGGCTGTAGCCACCCGTTAGGTTTCCTAAATGCACCGCACTCCTCCCCAAGGGGCGAACCCAAACTTGGCAGAGCGAGCCGCATACACCGAGCCCCATTGACGGCACGACGGCTAAGTGAACTACACCCCGGATCCTCTAATTATTCAGCTAAGGGCATCCCATTCCACCCTCATGGTTGCACTGTTTTCCCGGGCGGTCATCCATAGAACAGGTCCTTACGGAGAGGCACTCGAGAAACCGCACGAGCCCCCTTGAAGACCACAAGTACAACATCATAATCAGAGAAGGGAAAATAGCGTATCATAGATAATCTCATCATGTTCATTGATTAGAGTTTGAGCAATAGCATAAAGCTAGGCAATAATAATCCAACCCAAATAGGTAAACAAGGACATGGATAACAAAAGCTAGTCAATCCTTAGGCATAAATGTGTAAAGCGGGAGGTGAATTAAAGAATGAATAGGACAGAGATAGGTTAAGGGACACTTGCCTCCACCAACCGACTGCTGCTCAGGGGCTTCTCCTGCGAGTTCTTCGGGTTCTCCGACCGGATCGTTCTCTATGCGAGCGCAAACACACATACATCCACATATTTAATACAAAAGAACAGTACACCATACAATAGAATGTAGTAAGTAAACAGACGTTCCACGCGGGCTCACAGTTACAGTTAAGAGAGAAAGAGGACAAGACAGTCGAGAAACGGTCACGTTACATGATTATAAATTAACCACTCGCTTAATAGAAGGAAATTAATGTAGACACTATGTTTAGCGTAAGGTAAAGTCATGTTTCATGTCTAATCATTATAAGCAGATGAAGATAAATAAAAAGGATTGTCGCGCGGCGAGACGCGCGGCATAGCACTCTAAAATGAATTAAGAAATTAACGACTCGTCGCGCGACCGAGCACGCAGCGAGACACTTCGCATTAATTATAAAGAGACGTTAAGCGTCGCGCGACGAAACGCACGACAGCATACGTCAACTAGACTGAGTCTAAAGTGGAACATCGCGTGAATACACGCGCGACGTTGCACCTTAAACAACCTGAAATTAAAAAAGGATCGTCGCGCGACGAAGCGCACGACGCAACACATAAATAGCATCTGAAATTAGACAAATCCGTCGTGCGACGAAGCGCGCGATGCAGCACGCTAACTAACGGAGTTTGACATTGACTACCAACCAAAAAAATAATCACCGCGAACGCGGGTCGCGCACGCGGGAACGCGCTAGCGGTAAACGGGGAAGCGCGAGGCCACGCCAAGGCCACGCGAACCACACCAAGGGCCAGAACGACGCGCGCAGGGGCCGAGGCCGTGCCGGGGGCAGGGGCCGCGCCGGGCGAGCAGGGGGCGGGGGCCGCGCACCGCCGCGGGCAGGGGGTGGGCGGGGGGCGCCGCCGCAGGCAGGGGGCGGGGCGGGGTCGCCGCGCGCCGGCGAGCAGGGGGAGGGGGCGGGGTCGCCGCCGCGGGCAGGGGGGTGGGCGGGGCCGCCGCGCGCGAGCAGGGGGCGGGCGGGGCCGCGCCGCCGCGGGCCGGGGAGGGGGCGGGGGGCGCCGCCGGCGAGCAGGGGAGCGGGGCGGGTGGGCCGCCGCTGCGGGCAGGGGGACGGGCGGGGTCGCGCGCGAGTAGGGAAAAGGGAGGGCGCGCGCGGGGGAGGAAGAAGAGGAGGGAGAGGGAGAGAGAGGAGAAGGGGAGGGGAGCTCACCTCGGGGTCCAAATTCCGGTGATCGCCGTCTCCAATTCCTAGGGCACCACGAGGAGAGAGAGGTGGAGGAGGGAGAGGGAGGTTGTTGCGCGGGAGATCCAAATGAGGGAGAGAGAGAGAGAGGAGGGGCACATGGGGGGGTGTGGGTGCCAGGGGCGCGCAGGGCCGGGCCGGACCGGGCCGGGCTGGGTTGGGCCGGGCCACTTCGCGGATCGAAAACCCACGACGTGCACGACCACTAAATGGAATTAAATCGCGAATCGAAATCCGAAACGGAACGAGACGAACACTCAACATCAGACAAAGAAATGTGCTTCGGCATGATGCAACACCCATGACACTTAGGTTTTGGTTTATACATGACACGGACACCTGTCGCTATACTGGTTTGAAATTGGGAAGAAGGAGCGAAACAGGGAAGAGAAAAGAGAGTAACGCCCGAATTTGGTGAGAGAAAAGAAGAAGAAAAATTCTACCCCCAAATTCAGGGCGTTACACACCACTAGCCCCTCCAACTCAAGTTCGAGCGACGATCCAAAGAAATCACCCCGTCGATCAGATTCTGGGTGATATAAGCAAGGGATTAACAACTCGCTCACGTTTAGCTAATTTTTGTGAGCATTACTCGTTTGTCTCTTCTATTGAGCCTTTCAGGGTAGAAGAGGCCTTGCAGGATCCGGACTGGGTGTTGGCCATGCAGGAAGAGCTCAACAACTTCAAGAGGAATGAAGTTTGGAGCCTGGTGCCACGTCCAAAGCAAAATGTTGTGGGAACCAAGTGGGTGTTCTGCAACAAACAAGACGAGCACGGAGTGGTGACAAGAAACAAGGCTCGACTTGTGGCAAAAGGTTATGCCCAAGTCGCAGGTTTGGATTTCAAGGAGACTTTTGCTCCTGTGGCTAGGCTAGAGTCTATTCAAATATTATTAGCCTATGCCGCTCACCACTCTTTCAGGTTGTTTCAAATGGATGTGAAGAGCGCTTTCCTCAATGGGCCAATCAAGGAGGAGGTGTACGTGGAACAACCCCTTGGCTTTGAGGATGATAGGTACCCCGACCATGTGTTTAAGCTCTCTAAGGCGCTCTATGGACTTAAGCAAGCCCCAAGAGCATGGTATGAATGCCTTAGGGATTTCTTAATTGCTAATGCTTTCAAGGTTGGGAAAGCCGATCCCACTCTTTTCACTAAGACTTGTGATGGTGATCTTTTTGTGTGCCAAATTTATGTCGATGACATAATATTTGGTTCTACTAATCAAAAGTCTTGTGAGGAGTTTAGCAGGGTGATGACTCAAAAGTTTGAGATGTCGATGATGGGTGAGTTGAACTACTTCCTTGGGTTCCTAGTGAAGCAACTCAAGGACGACACCTTCCTCTCCCAAACAAAGTACACTCAAGACCTTCTCAAGAGGTTTGGGATGAAGGACGCCAAGCCCGCAAAGACACCGATGGGAACCGACGGGCACGTCGACCTCAACAAAGGAGGTAAGTCCGTTGATCAAAAGACATACCGGTCTATGATAGGGTCATTGCTTTATTTATGTGCTTGTAGACCGGACATTATGCTAAGTGTATGCATGTGTGCTAGATATCAATCTGACCCCAGGGAATGTCACCTTGTGGCCGTTAAGCGGATTCTTAGATATTTAGTTTCTACGCCTTGCTTCGGGATCTGATATCCAAAGGGGTCTACCTTTGACTTGATTGGATATTCAGACTCCGATTATGCTGGATGCAAGGTTGATAGGAAGAGTACATCAGGGACGTGCCAATTCCTAGGAAGGTCCCTGGTGTCTTGGAGTTCCAAGAAACAGACATCTGTTGCCCTATCCACCGCTGAGGCCGAGTATGTTGTCGCAGGACAGTGTTGCGCGCAACTACTTTGGATGAGGCAAACCCTCAAGGACTTTGGCTACAATGTGAGCAAAGTCCCACTCCTATGTGACAATGAGAGTGCAATCCGCATGGCAGATAATCCTGTTGAACACAACCGCACTAAGCACATAGACATCTGACATCACTTCTTGAGAGACCATCAACAAAAGGGAGATATCGAGGTGTACCATGTTAGCACCGAGAACCAGCTAGCCGATACCTTTACCAAGCCGTTGGATGAGAAAACTTTTTGCAGGTTGCGTAGTGAGCTAAATGTCTTAGATTCGCGTAACTTGGATTGATCTATAGCATACATGTGTTCTATGCCTTTGATCATGTTACTTTATGTATCTAAATCCATTATTGTTTATTTGTGGTGCTCAAGTTGTGCAAGGGATCCCCGGACCTCACAAGTCCATGTGTGAATGATGCACGTATTTAGGGGGAGATGTGCTACAACTTGACCCTTTGAGACTAACCTTTGTATTTAAGTATACTTGATGTAGTCTCAAAGGTGAATTGAAATGGAAAGGTGAACTTGGACCATGCAAAGACTCCCACTGCACTCCGGTATTTGTGTACTCACCTCCAAGTTCATACTTATGCTCTCATTGCCATTTTGCTCTTAATTGACATTTTTGGTGAGGCAATGGGGTTAAAGGGCCAAAAATGATCCTGTTTTGGTGCTTAATGCCAAAGGGGGAGAAATTAAGGCCAAAGCAAATGGATCAGCCAACCACTTGTGAATTTTGAAAACAATAGAGTTAGAACTTTTGATTTGTCCAAAATACTCTTATTGCAAAATTTGGTCTCTTATGAGGAAGAATTTTGATTATGGGAAAAAGGAGGAGTTTTTGGCACTTGATCAATTTTTCTCTTAGAATATCTCTCCTTGTGCCCAAACAAGCGTGTTTGACTAAGAGATAGGAAAATGAATTTGATTTGCAAAAACAAACCAAGTGGTGGCAAAGAGTGATCCAAATATGCCAAATAATAGTCAAAAACAATTTAGTCTTCAATTGCATTGATGTTGCATTTCTTTTTATTGCTTTTTGAAGTGTTGGCATAAATCACCAAAAAGGGGGACATTGAAAGGGAAATGTCCCCTTGGGCCATTTCTATAAGTGTTTTGGTGATTAAGTGTCCAACACAAATGTTTTGAACTCCTTATGTGTTAAACAAGCAAAAGGTGCAAATCAAAGACAAGGTATGATTTTAGACTTAGTACATTTGTTTTGAATACTAATGAAGTTATCTAAGTGCTAGAAATAGTGAGAAAAGAAGAAGAAAAGAAACCAAAAAGGCTTGGCTCGGTGCAGCCAAAACTCAGCTCAGTCTGGTCCGGTGCGCCAGGCTGGTATCCGGTGAAAAGGCCGCTCTCGGGAAAAGATCAGCGGCGTACGACTATAATTCACCGGACTGTCCGGTGGTGCACCGGACTGTCCAGTGAGCCAACGGTCGGCCGCGCAATCCGCGGGCGACGCGTGGCCCGCACCAACGGTCGGCAGGGGGCACCGGACAGTGTCCGGAGCGCCATCGGGCCCGAAGCTGCAACGGTCGACTGCGCTTATTTGGAAGGCAATCGCACACCGGACAGCCACAGTGACTGTCCGGTGGTGCACCGGACTGTCCGGTGCACCACACGACAGAAGGCAAGATTAGCCTTCCAAGATTGTCTTCAACGGCTCCTAGCTGCCTTGGGGCTATAAAAGGGACCCCTAGGCGCATTGAGGAGAAACTCAAGCATTCACTAAGTATTCTAATGCATCTAGACTCTCCTCCCGCGCATTCGCTTTGTTGTGTTAGAGATTTGAGCTCCATTCGAGTCAAGAACTCCCTGTGTGTCATTTGAGCTCAAGTCTTCACTTGTGTGCATGGGTGTGTTGCGTTTTTGAGTCTTGTGTGTGTTGCTCTTCCCAACCTTACTCTTATGCGTTCTTTGTGATCAATATTGTAAGGGCGAGAGGCTCCAACTTGTGGAGATTCCTCGCAAACGGGAAAAGACTATAAGGAAGAAAAGTCGTGGTATTCAAGTTGATCATTGGATCACTTGAAAGGGGTTGAGTGCAACCCTCATCCATTGGAACGCCACAACGTGGAAGTAGGCAAGTGTCACTTGGCCGAACCACGGGATAAAATCGTGTGTCTCTTGTGATTGTTTTTGTCCATAAGAACTCGCTTCTCAACTACTTAGTCGCACTAACACTTCTATAACTAAGTTTTGTGGCTATTTAGTATTTGAATTTTACAGGATCACCTATTCACCCCCTCTAGGTGCTCTCAATTATGTAGCCTCGCAATCGCTAGCGAGCGCAAAGGCAGTAGCGGGCGAGCAGATGCGCAGGGGAGGGGAAGCGAGTGGGGGCGCAGTCAAGGGTGTGCAGGGAAGTTGCAACAGTGGAGGCGGAGCTCGACCTCGCTGAGGAAGCAGGAGCGATGGGAGCGTGGAGGAGGATCTCCGGCGTGGCCTTCTTGTTGTGCCTTCCGTGGCCACCGCGAGCAGGGCGGGGGGATGACGACGTGGAAACTAGGGGAATGGGCGTAGATGGCGTGCCGACGTGAGGGTGAGGCAGGGCCTTGCGTAGTGGGGGAGGCGGGGCAGGGGGAGATAGCGCGCGTGGACTGTGAGACATGGTGTAGGTTGTTGGCGCACGCGAATCCGTCCTGGCATGTCGACGTGAGGGGAGCCGGGGCCGTGCGCGGAGGGGGCGAGGATGGTGGGGAAGAGCGAGAATGGTGGGTTACTCGGCCTTCCATGACGAGGTCGGGGGGGCGAGCCGGCGAGGACGGGCCTTCCATGACGAGGTATGTGGGCGCACGGTGATTTTCACGAGATCGACAGGATTGACGAGGGCAGTGGCGGGGGCACGCTTTACCATCAGGATGTGGAGATTTTGGAAGGCCGACGCTCTGCTCTCCATGGAAAGCATCTAGCGGGGACTGCGCGGTCGCGAGGAGGGAGTAGAACCGGGGCCTGAGCGTGGGCGAGGAGCCGAGGAGAGTCGGGCGGAGGCATGGTGAAGCCGTGGTGGACGCCCTCGTTGCGTCCTTATAGAGTAGTAATAGATTAGTCTTTGTACATCAAAATTTGTTGGACCTTCGGCACACGTACGTGCTAATCTATTAGCTGATATAATATCCAAAATATGAATGTTCGACCCAATCTAAACATGTCTTTTTATTTTTAAATTTAAATATGTTCGGAATTTTAAATTTGTACCTTAGAACTAAAATATTGCAGAAATGAGTGACTGCTGTCCCACGGTAGAGATCTAATTGTATTTTTTTGAACTTTTTTTTCTAACAGAGTCTATTGGGACGAAACAAAAAAGTTCAATAATTTTTATAATTGAGTATCTGCCTCTTATTGATGGCACGGCAAGCATCTATCTTTGCAATATTTCTTCTAAGATTTTCTACTTTTCAAATTTCGAATATTTGTAAATGTAAAAATGAATCTAGTAGGCCGTTGCCCGTTGGTCCGTCCGCCGTGGCGTGCCGAATCCGAATGGCAGGTCTGCTGGACTCTTGAGCGCTGAGTGCGGCACAGCGGCAGCGCGCGCTCCCTCGCGCGCGTTCCCGCCCCGCCCGGTGACCACACATCGCCAACGGCCCCACCTGTCATTAACATACCCAGAAACTAGGCGGTATCTAGGGGTGAAAACGGGTCGGGTACCCGAACCGGGTACCGGATACGGATTCTAATTCGGGACGTTTTTTGGATACGGATACGGGTAATTTTATTTCCGGGACGGATACGGGTAATACCCGGATAGAATCTTATCGGATACGGGACGAATACGGGACGTGCAATACCCGGTAAATACCCGACATCCTCGGGCGGATACGGGTGCCCGGTAATCTTTCTGGCCCAATAGCTAGTCGGCCCAGTCCACCTAGCTGAAGGCTCCAGGCACCGACGCTGCGACGCACCGTCTACGGCCTAACCCTGGCGGCCTGGCCCTTGCCTCCAGTCACCAGCACGCCGCGCCGCCAGGTCGCCAGCACCAGGCCCCAGCCGCGTGAGGCGCCGCGCCGCCGCCAGAGGCCAGACCGAGCGGCGAGCCGGCAAGCGCCCGTCCGTCCGCGTCCGCTCGAGCGGACCTGTGCAAGCAGCCAAGCACCTCACCGAGCACTCGAGCAGCGTCCATCGGCCTCACCGAGCGCAGATCTTCTCCCTCACCGAGCGCTCCATCGCCCATCGGCCTCATCACCTCCTCCTCCAGCGGCCTCGATCAGCGTCCGGCGCGTCCACCCTCACCGAGCAGCGTCCGCCCGAGCAGCGTCCACCGTCCTCCCTCACCGAGCAGCGTCCTCCCTCACGAACAGCGTCCGGCGCGTCCGCCCGAGCAGCGTCCACCGTCCAGGCCGGTGTCCACGCCGTCCAGCGACCGAGCCGCCGCACCGCGCCGCCAGACCAACTGACCGAGCGCCCGCGGCCCGTCCGTCCGAGGCTCCCAGCGACCAAGATTCAGTCTACTGCTCCAGGCGCCGCCATCGTCGCACCGACCCCTGCCTCCAGCTCTAGGCGATGTCGACCCCTGCATCCAAGAATGCAGCAGCCCCACACCGGCGTATCAGGTCCCAACAGCGGGCACTCCTCGGCGGCCACCATCGTCGGCTCGTCGGCGTCGGCTCGTCAGCAGCAGCAAGACGCACCTCACGGCCGAACCCTCGATCCGTGGCCCCGTCGTGCAGCCCCTCACCCTTGGTAATGTTGTTGACGATGACAGACCACTTAGTATGATTTACCAACTATTAGTAACTTTGCTCATGTGACATTGACAACAATGTTTCCCATAAAGATGAAATACATGGTACTGGGGAGGATGTTAATGCTAACAACAGTGAACACATGGTGGAGGAGGACCGTGTTCCTGCACCTATTGGTAGTAAGGTGAATGTCCTGAGCCAACAAGTTAGTCGTGGAAAAAACAAGTCTGTAGATGGAGACCATCGTGTAGTGAAACGACAACTAACAACCAAGTCAACCAATACCCCAACAAGCAAGTTCATGGCATCTTCATTTAAAGCAGCAAGGTCACACCAGAGCTTGGATTTAGTGCCACAATTGGCTAAAGGTGTCCTATTTGACTTTATTTGTTTCATTTTCATGTGACTACAAATGTATATTAACATGTGTCCTTTTTGACTTTATTTGTTTTGTTATAGTTGCACAAGATGGAAGTGCGAGCGCAAATGAAAATGCAAGCGTAGCTGCAAGTGTCCAAATAAGCACTGAAGATGAATTGGATGAAGAACAAGTCAAGAAAAAGAAGCTCACTTCATGGGTTTGGGAGCATTTCACAAGGTATGATGTAGAAGTGGAGCAAACTAATGGTTCCATTGTTAAGCAAAAATGGGCAAAATGCAAAAAATGTGCACATAAAGCTAAGGTTGATAGTTCAAATGGCACAAAGGCTTTTAGTAACCATTTAAAGCTGAGGCATAAGATTTTGAAGGGTCAACAACACCTAACTCAGAATGGCGATACTATATCAACATATAAATATGATGAGAATTTTAGTGTGAGACTGCTATATTATGCCATCATCATGCATGAGTATCCTTTCAGTATTACCCAACACAAGTACTTGATGAAATTTATCAAATCACTGCGACCATCATTTCCTTTGAAGTCACATGTCACTGCTCGTAAAGAGATCATGGATCTTTATATTGAGGAAAAGAATATGTTGTATGCACAATTCAAAAAGTTGTCCTGTCGTGTTAGTTTCACTATGGATACATGGACATCTATTCAGAACAAGTCATATTTGTGTGTCATTGCACATTGGATTGATGATAATTGGAACATGCAAAAAAGGATTATTAATTTTATGCATGTAGAAGGCAACCATAGTGGGATAAAATTGAGTGATGCTTTTTTTGCTAATGTGTTGAATTGGAACCTTGATAAGAAAATGTTTGCTCTTTCTTTGGATAATGCTGCTTCAAACAAGGTTGTTGTTGATATAGTGATTGACAATGCTAAAGACTTGCTTGTCTGTGGAGGAAAGTTCTTTCATGTTAGATGTGCCAATCATATATTGAACCTTGTTGCTAGAGATGGGTTAGCTGTAATTGCACATGCCATTGGAAACATTAGACATTTTATAAAAATTATTAAAAGGTCACCCCTGCAGTTGGAGGCATTTGAGAAATGTGCAAGAGAATGTGACCTAGACCCTAAAAAATCTCTTTCCTTGGATGTTGCAACAAGATGGAATTCCACATATATTATGGTTAGAGATGCCATTTACTATAAGAATGCTTTTGATCGCCTTGCAAAAAAAATAAAAGGATAGATATGGTCATATCAATCCTTCAGCTAATGATTGGTTGAATGCATTAAACATTAGAAAGTGTTTGAAGAAGTTTTATGATGTCACATTACTTTTTTCTAGCACTTCATATCCTACTGCAAATCATTTCTTTCGTAAATTCTCTGAGATAAAGATGGCTATTGCAAGATGGTGTGATAGTAGCGATCCCATAATCTGCACCATGGCATATTCTATGAGAGACAAGTTTGATAAGTGTCGGCGTTTCGACCCCGGGGGGTCCCTGGACCGACGAGTAAATTGTCGCCATGTGCCCCAGCCCAGATGGGTCGGCGCGAGACGGAGCGCGAAGGGGGGAGAAAGAGCCGGAGGGAGATAGGCGTAAAAGGGGAAACCCGCGGCCTTCGTGTTTGTCCCGCGCCCAGGTCGGGTGCGCTTGCAGTAGGGGGTTACAAGCGTCCACGCGGGAGGGAGCGAGAGGCTTATGCGCGCCGTCCCGTCCTTCCCCGCGCGGCCAACCTTCTGTAAGAGGGCCCTGGACCTTCCTTTTATAGGCGTAAGGAGGGGGTCCAGGTGTACAATTGGGAGATGTAGCAGTGTGCTAACGTGTCTAGCAGAGAGGAGCTAGTGCCCAAAGTACATGCCGTCGTGGCAGCCGGAGAGATTTTGGCACCCTGTTCGTGTGATGTCGTGGCCATCGGAGGAGCGTTGGAGTCCTGGTGGAGGGACAGCTGTCGGGGCTGTCGAGTCCTTGCTAACGTCTCCTTGCTTCTGTAAGAGGGCTGAGAGCCGCCGTCGTCATGGAGCATGCGGGGCGCCATCATTACTTGTTTTACCGGGGCGAGCCAGATGAGACGCCGGTCTTGTTCCCCGTAGCCTGAGCTAGCTAGGGGTAGGGTAATGATGGCCCCTCCTGTGACGTGGTCGGTCCGAGCCCTGGGTTGGGCGAGGCGGAGGCTCCTCCGAGGTCGAGGTCGAGTCTGTCTTTCGAGGTCGAGGTCGAGTCCGAGCCCTTGGGTCGGGCGAGACGGAGACCGTCGGCTGAGGCCGAGGCCGAGTCCGAGCCCTGGGTCGGGCGAGGCGGAGTTCGTCGTCTTCCGGGGCTGAGCCCGAGTCCGAGCCCTAGGTCGGGCGAGGCGGAGTTCGTCGTCTTCCGGGGCTGAGCCCGAGTCCGAGCCCTGGGTCGGGCGAGGCGGAGTTCGTCGTCTTCCGGGGCTGAGCCCGAGTCCGAGCCCTGGGTCGGGCGAGGCGGAGTTCGTCGTCTTCCGGGGCCGAGCCCGAGTCCGAGCCCTGGGTCGGGCGAGGCGGAGTTCGTCGTCTTCCGGGGCCGAGGCCGAGTCCGAGCCCTGGGTCGGGCGAGGCGGAGTTCGTCGTCTTCCGGGGCCGAGGCCGAGTCCGAGCCCTGGGTCGGGCGAGGCGGAGCTTCCTATGGCGCCTGAGGTCGGACTTGGCCGCTGTCAGCCTCACTCTGTCGAGTGGCACAGCAGTCTGAGCGGCGCGGGCGGCGCTGTCCTTTTGTCAGGCTGGTCAGTGGAGCGGCGAAATGACTGCGGTCACTTCGGCTCAGTCGACTGAAAGGCGCGTGTCAGGATAAGGTGTCAGGCCACCTTTACATTAAATGCTCCTGCGATACGGTCAGTCATTGTGGTGATTTGGCCAAGGTTGCTTCTTGGTGAAGACTAGACCTCGGGCGAGTCGAAGGTGTGTCCGTTGCTTGAGGGGGTCCTCGGGCGAGACGTAACTCCTGCGGGGTCGGCTGCCCTTGCACCCGCTGGTCTGGGCGAAAGTGGAGGAATGCTTGTAACCGATGTAGCCCCCGAGGCCTCGGAGGAGTGGTTTGACTCCTTCGAGGTCTTAATGCGTTTCGTGATGCTTCGGCCGGTCTCGTTGTTCCCTCATGCGAGCTGGCCGTAGCCCGGGTCCACAGTCGGGTCCCAAGTTCTCGGGCTGGTATGTTGACGCTGTCAACGGTTTAGCCTGAGTCGGGTTTGCGAGAGCAGCCCCCGAGCCTCCACACAGGACAAGAGGATGGTCAAGGACAGACTCGACTTTTTTACATACGCCCCTGCGTCGCCTTTCCGCAAGGAGGAGGGGGGAAAAGCGCCATGTTGCCCTTGGAGGGCGCTGAACATGGTGTCCCCAGTGAGCTGCTAACGGGTGATCCGAGTGGACGCCTGTTGGGGGCCTTCGGCTTACGAAGGTCCTCAAAAACAGGATTTAACAGTATTTCTGGAGTTTAATGTGTGAACAGGTATCTTCGGACTCAAATCGGTATCACAAGCAGACCAGAATAATACGAAGGTTGATACAGCGCCGAAGGTGTGAGCAGGAAAGCTTCGGCATGATAGCAACAAAATGAAACCGACTTAAAGATGAAAAGGCTATTCAGACCTCGATAGATTACAATAGAATTATTATCAAATGTAAAGGGCATGAATGTAAATTTGCATAGGCTGTGACATGTGCCTATAAATAGGTGAACAGTACCCCCGTACTGGGGGGGGCTGATTGGGCATTCGCTTTTGCGTCACGCTTGTACTTTCATCTCCTTCAAGTTGAAGGTACATTTGTAATTCAATGATTATTTCTGTTTATATATGATAATAAGACATGGTTGTTTATGTTGTTCATTATATTTCTTATAATTCATCCTTCGTCATTATACAATATATTTATGAAGGTATGCCCTTCATAACCTTCGTCCGAAAACCATTATACCCTGAGAGGAATAATGCTTCGAAGGACGAAGGACTTTACCGATTAACATTTTCTATGTTGCCTTGTTCCTGACTTATAGCATTTGAGAACAAGTCCCCAACATTGGCGCCCACCTCCGGTGAACTCACTTCCACTCTTTGAGTTTTTTGAACACCTTCGGCGATCATAAACCTTCGTTATGGCGCCGAAGAAAGCTTCAGCAACTGCGGCCGCAGCTCTGCAACCGTTGGACCACAATCAGGAGACAGTCTCCCTTCGGGAGGCCCGAAGCCAGAAAAGGAAGGCTGTTAGCCCGACACCACCAGAGGACGAGATAGATCAAGAAATCAGAAATATGGAGATGCTTCATCAACAAGTACAGAGGAAGAAAGAAAAGATGGCCAGGCTAGCTGAACTGCAGAGGCAGATAGACGAAGCCTCTGAAGAAGTTCGTCATCTTGCTCAGAATGAGCAACACCGAAGGCCTCAGCACCAAGACCTTCATCAGGAGGGTTTTCCCAACGAAGATGACTGGTATGACAATTTCCATCATGGGAATTTTGTTTTTGACGATGCTTCTCCTCTGTCCGCTGAGCTGCAGGCTACACCTTGGCCTCCGTCCTACAAGCCGCCTCAGCTTCCCGTATTCGATGGCCACTCAGACCCGAAGCAGTTTTTGATGAGCTACGAAGCAACAGTATCTTCGTATGGTGGCAATGCTGCAGTCATGGCCAAGTCTTTTGTTATGGCTGTCAGGAGTGTCGCTCAAACCTGGTATTCCTCCCTTCGACCAGGAACGATCACTTCATGGCAGAAGCTGAAGGACTTGTTGTTAACTAGCTTCCAAGGGTTTCAGACGAAGCCGGTTACTGCTCAAGCTCTGTTCCAGTGCACCCAGGATCACGAAGAATACCTTCAGGCGTATGTCCGAAGGTTCTTGCGTTTGAGGGCACAGGCACCAACGGTGCCCAATGAAATTGTCATTGAGGCCATGATCAAGGGGCTTCGACCAGGACCTTCAGCTCAGTACTTCGCTAGGAAGCCTCCTCAAACTTTGGAGAAGCTGCTCCAGAAGATGGACGAGTACATTCGGGCCGATAATGATTTTCGCCAAAGACGGGAGGAGGCTTTCAGGTTTTCTGAAATGACCAGGGGCTTCGGAGGGAGGTTCTACCCGAGGCATGTTAGATCAATTCATAACTCTACACAAAATGATGATAGAGGGAGCCAACAGCAAAGGCCACAATGTTCCTCACAAGCTTCGGGGCAACAGCAAGGCTCCTTTCGACCACCAGCTCCAAGAGGCAGAGGCGCCAGGGGCTTCGGAGGAAGATTTGGCGATCAACCGAGAAGAATCTTTTGCTTATTCTGTGGTGAGAACAAAGGTCATACCACCAGGATGTGCCATGTTACCATCCAGAAGCAAAAAGAAATAGCCGAAGCGGCAGCACAACAGGCTCAGCCGAAGCAGGTCATGCACACTGCTTCGTATCATTCGCCTTACATCCCAGAGTATGTAGGCAATCACCCTGCAGTTTCTGTTGCTTCGGCGAGTCAACCTCAGGCTTCCTGGCAACAACCTCCGCCTCCACCACCGCTGCAACAAGGTCAGCAGCCAGAAGGGAGCCAATATGCTCCACATCAAAGGGACTTCAGAGAACAGTCCGAAGCTCGCACAGTCAACAGCAC
Organism: Zea mays; assembly: GCF_902167145.1. Classification (NCBI taxonomy): domain Eukaryota; kingdom Viridiplantae; phylum Streptophyta; class Magnoliopsida; order Poales; family Poaceae; genus Zea; species Zea mays. The sequence goes on along the minus strand of NC_050099.1, from coordinate 206,578,498 downwards.
TGTGCCAGAGTCAAAGCACATCTATTGACAAATATCCTACCTTAATAGCAATCTTTTTCATTCAGTTTTATTTTCTGTAATAAAGGACATTGTTCAGATTTCATGTAAATAGTTTCGTTGATTCCCACAAGGAAAATATATTTTCTTCACAGGATTAAATTGTTGAAAGACTTGTGATAACAAAGAGGACCTTCGAACTATCGAAAATTCTTCGAAGCAACAAAAAGTCGTTCTAAAGAACGCAGAGTAAGTTTGCCGAAGTCACAAAAAAAGTCGTTCCAAAGGGAGCGCAGTGTAAGTTTTCTGCTCCAAAGTCGTTCCAAAGGGAATGCAGAGCATACAGCGAAAAGTCAACGCTGATACCGCCTAAGTAAAAGGCGAAGCGCGAAAAGTCAACGCGAATACCGCTGAAAGTAAAAGGCGAAGAAGCTCCTAAGGGAGGCTTACAGCGAAAAATAAACGCTGATTCCGCCGAAGTAAAAGGCGAAGAAGCTCCTAAGGGAGGCTTATAGTAAAAAGACAATGCTGGTTCAAAAGATTGTGTTTTTCGCAGGAATGTGTGTATATTCGGAATAAACACCATCTTACACAGCATAACATCATCGCATCATTTCGCATAGCATAAGCATCATACATCATGTTGCATATGGCACAAGAGGTGGTCATCATGTTAATCTACAGAAGAACGTTTTGAAAAAAGGGAAGAATCATAATGTCACAAGGAGATACATTATTGATCTTCGGACGTATAGCTTCGGAAAGTATCTTCACGAAGCCTGAATATTATTTATTAGAACATTGGATATTGTTGTGACAAAGAAAAATTCCTCTTCACGAAGCATGAAAAGAAGGGAAGGTGTTTTTTCGTCAAAGACTCAAAAGCGGTACGTCTAAAGTTTCATGCATCGTAAAGAGTTGGGCAATAAAAACGGGTATATTACATTCAGGATTACAAAATGTTACAATATATTACATTTCAGAGGTTTAATTTACAATAGTATTTAATCTTCTCTCAGAACAACTTCTGCAGCCTCATTCAGGAGCCGATTGACGACTTCGTCCATAATGGCTTCAGCCATCTTTTTAATTTCGTCGTCTCCTTTCGGCTGGGGGCCCGGAGACGCTTCAGCAGGATCTGAAGAAGGACAGGATACGGCTACATTGCTATTACAAATGGCAAACGAAGCTTAAAACCAAAAATTACAACATAATAAAAACTATTAGTTACTACCTAATTGACCTTCGGGCTCTGCGCTCTTTTCAGCAGCCTCAGCCACTTCTCTAGCATCGTGAATGCCCTTTTCACTTTTTTGAATAATTTCTCCGGCCATTTCTCGGCCACCATTATCCCAGATATCGGTGAAAAATTTTCCACCGATCATACTAGCTTCGGCCGAAGGATCTCTTGCGTCTTCAAAGGACAAAGCAGCTTCGGATTGTGCTAAAATTTTTACATGTCCGCAGCCCTTCTTCTCTAAAATGGTGGCAATTCCTCTGGCACCAGAGAAAGCACATATATCTCCTCGGCTATTTAAAATTTCTTCGAAGGCCTCAGCTTCGTGGTCGATCCATTCGATGGGACCTTCGGGATTGCCTCTCGTAAAGTTTTCTTCGCTTGAGAAGGCGCCGACCCTGGCGAAGCTAGCTTTTAACTTCTTAACACACTCTATAGATTTGTTGTAGCATCTTTTCTTGGACGAACGAAGCTCTTCAACGGTTACTTCTAAGTGATCTGCCCATTGGTCGCTGAGTTCTCGCCTTGTTTCTTCAAGTATGCGTTCTTCCTTGGCTCTGGCCAGTTGTTTCCGAAGATCTTCAATTTCGCGCTTCTGAGCTTCAGCTTGACCCTTAAAAGAAGCTTTGTCTTCCTTTATTTTATTTATCAATGAGTGTAATATTTTATCTTTTTCGAGGCCTTCGTTCCTCAGTTCAATTACTTCGGAACGAAGGTTGCTCAGGGCTATAGCACACCCTTCGTCTTCAGCATCTTTTTGTGCCCTAAGGGCATTGCTAAGTATCAGACCCTGCAAAGTGAAATATGTGTGTGTCAATAAATTTAAACAAACGAAAAATTTTGATCTCAATAAAAAATACAAGCATTCTATTTGTCGCACCTTTAAGCTATTATAGGCCAGGCTGTCGGCCAGATCGTTCTTCGACAGCACCGAGAGCCCGTCTTCTAAAGTTGGGAATCAGAAGCTCTTGCTCATCTCCCGGCAGACAGAAATCTCCTTGCTGTCAGGGAGACAATATAAAAAGTCTTCTTCTCCACTACCATTGAATATTAACGCCCCCTTTGGATACTTCAGTTTTTGGGCGTAGCGCTGGGCCTCTTGCTCTTCTTTTTCTGATAGTTTTTTCCCCGAAGCATGACGAACAATATAATCACGAATTTTGAAGGATGCTTCGGGGGCAACGACACCGACTTCTTCAATAAAATTTGGCTTTGTTATTTTTTCTTCCTCAGTTTCCAAGGATTTTATCTTTACGGGCTCTGAGGCCCCAGCTTCGGCTTTAGTTTCTTGCTCTGGAGCTTTTGTATCAGAAATTTCAGCTGTTGTTTCAGGAGTGGCAGCAGCATTCTTCGGAGGTGTGCTTGAAGATTTGATTGTTTCCAGTACATCTAGCACATTAGCCATTCTCTTTCTTTTCGGAGTCACTGCTGGCACTTTTTGATTTTTTACTGTCTCAACATTTGCTGCAGGACTCACAACTTCTGATGCTTTTTCTTCAGATGGTTTTTTCACTTCTTCCATTTTTTCTGTGGATGGCGCTTCGGCCATTTTTTCGGTTTCTGGTAGCAAAACCTTCGGTTCTTCCAATTCTATCCTTTTTGGCGTTTCGACCATTTCTGTAACTACTGGCAGCAAGGTTGGTTCGGTTGGCCTTTCAGCCTCGGCGGCCGAAGGAGTTTTCTGTAACTCAGGCACCGAAGCTGGTTCAATATAGCGCGGCCGATGTGTGAGGACCTTTATCTTCTTTCTTTTCGGTTCTGGCCCGCTAGGAGCAGTTTCAGCTTCTTCTTTTGCAGAGGTTGTGTTTTTTCTCTTCTGCCTTCGAATGGGATAGCAATAGTCAGGGTAGACAAACCCAATTGCATCGAATACCTGATTCAGCCTCTTCTTTTTTCGGCCTCCGAAGGCTGCTGACATCGCAGTATCTTCGGCCTTCGAGTAAGCCCCAAGCAGCTCATCACTTAAATTTTCAATGCTTTTTAACCAGTCATCATCTGGCTCAACAAATTTATCTCCGAACTTGAAGGTGTACTTCAGTCTGACAAGTCCACCTTCGTCGGCCTTTTTTATGATTTCTTGCGGCATTTCCCATTTCTCCGCGAGCGGCCATACCCGGAAGGCAATATGCTCTTGTACTAAATCTCTCGTTCCAATAAAAGAACACTTAACGCCGAAGGCCCTCTAGCATTCTTCGGCAGCTTCATTCATTTCAACCTTCGGCCTCCGAAGGCCGAAGCTTTGCCAAATAGGGCGCATAATTATACCTTTGATATCTTCTCGTTCTGACAGGTCATTCTTCACATAAAACCATTCTGTCATCCAGTCGCCGGGCCATCTCTTCCGAAAGGTTGGCACGGGACAGCTTGACCCGGAGCGAGAAACGAAACTGTAGCAGCCAAAATTATTATGATACTGTTCCTTACCCCAAGGTTTTGTTTCGTAGGATAATTCGTGTATATTGCAGAAGCTTTTTGCATCAGGCTTCAGACCTTGGCTTCTCACGGCCCACACGAAGTTATTCAGCCTTATAATTGCCTCGGGGGTAAGTTGGTGAAGATAGACTTCGAAGATTTTCAACACCTCCACGACGAAGTTGCTCAAGGGAAATCGCAGCCCAGCTTTCAAAAAGCTCCGGTACACTACGACTTCATTCTCTTCAGGGTGTGGACAAGTCTTCTCCCCTTCGTCGGCCCTCACAATGGACAAATCCCGGAAATACCTCCCTCTCATGTTGACAAGATGATTCTCTTTGATAGTTGATTTACCATAAACTGAGTGGCTTGGTCGCCAGGGACGATCTTCGGAGTCTTCACCACCACTGTCCACATCATAAATGTCGCTGTCACCAGTATCCTCAGACAAACCTTCTAGAATCTCCTTGGTGATTTTTTTCGTGTTGGTCTTCGACATCGCTATAAGAAACCCCAAGTTTTTCTCTTCGTCAAGACTCAGCTTTGTCTCAGCAGCAGCCTTCTTATCTCCAGACATCTTCGGAAACACTAAAAAACTGTTTTCAAAGCCGAAGCTTCAAAACTAAAAGCTCACAAATTCTTAGTGCACAAAAGCTAAAAATCGAGTGAGCGAGAGCAGATGACAAGAGAGCGTGCCAAATGAGTTTGCGGTATGACCGTATTTATACGCCCAGTGCGCTGAAAATTGAAAGACCCCGCTTGTCAGTGAATGTTGCTATTCTAGCAAAGGGAAGGTGTTTTTTCAGACCTTCGACGTAAAGCCTTCGTCCATATCACAATTTAAATTTATTGTTTTAAACAAATTAATATTGCGAGGGGCTACTGTTGGGGGCCTTCGGCTTACGAAGGTCCTCAAAAACAGGATTTAACAGTATTTCTGGAGTTTAATGTGTGAACAGGTATCTTCGGACTCAAATCGGTATCACAAGCAGACCAGAATAATACGAAGGTTGATACAGCGCCGAAGGTGTGAGCAGGAAAGCTTCGGCATGATAGCAACAAAATGAAACCGACTTAAAGATGAAAAGGCTATTCAGACCTCGATAGATTACAATAGAATTATTATCAAATGTAAAGGGCATGAATGTAAATTTGCATAGGCTGTGACCTGTGCCTATAAATAGGTGAACAGTACCCCCGTACTGGGGGGGCTGATTGGGCATTCGCTTTTGCGTCACGCTTGTACTTTCATCTCCTTCAAGTTGAAGGTACATTTGTAATTCAATGATTATTTCTGTTTATATATGATAATAAGACATGGTTGTTTATGTTGTTCATTATATTTCTTATAATTCATCCTTCGTCATTATACAATATATTTATGAAGGTATGCCCTTCATAACCTTCGTCCGAAAACCATTATACCCTGAGAGGAATAATGCTTCGAAGGACGAAGGACTTTACCGATTAACATTTTCTATGTTGCCTTGTTCCTGACTTATAGCATTTCAGAACAAGTCCCCAACAACGCCCGTGCCCCATTTGTTAGGGGTCGGCTAGAGGCCCGGAGGCGCGCTCCAAAAGTACCTACGGGTGATCTGCCGGACCCGGTCCCCTTTTGACGGGGTCCGAGGGCTCGATGCCTCCCTCTGATGGGATTCCGTTACAAGATCGTTCCCGCTGGTCTCGGAAATGTCCTAGGGTACCTCGGGAGCATAGCTCGAGCCTTGGTTATGTATCGAACGTACCCAGGGTCATCCCTCGCTCTGCGTCTGAGGCGGCTGTGAACCCTTCGAGGGCCAGCCTACGAACCTCTGATCAGTAGTGGGCGCGGAGCCCGAGTGGCCTGAGGCGGTCGTTGAACCCTTCCGAGGGGCTGGCCTTCGAACCTCTGACCAGTAGTGGGCACGGAGCCCGAGCGCTCTGAGGCGGTTGTTGAACCCTCCGAGGGGCCAGTCTTCGAACCTCTGATCAGTAGGGGGGCTCGGAGCCCGTTTCCTTCGCGGAGAAGGATCCCTTTCGGGGTATCCTCTTTCCCGGTCCCTGTTGTAAGAGAGAGAAAGAGGAAGAGGAAAAGGATACGAAATCGAATGTCGTGGTGCACCTTTTTTGTCGCGGTCATTATGGCGAAGGTGAAGCGTCGCCCGCTTCTCCTGCCAAAGGTGCCGCCTGTCCCACCGCGGAGTTAATGCGACGGGACGAGTGGTTCATGGGGCAGCCGCTGCGCGTGCGCGAGCCGTTCGAGGAACGGAACACGGGCGCACCGTCTTCACGCCGTGGGAGAGGGTTCTCTCGCTGTCCCAGGAGGGGACGTGAGCTTGGCTGACGACGTGACCGCTGCTTCTGCCCGCCTGCCACCGCCATTACTGCCGGCCCATTTTTGGCCGTATCGATCGTCACGCCTTCTCCCGCAGCTGACTGACCTGTGACCGATGTGCCTGGCTGGCACTGTTGGGTCATACGCAGGGTTGCCTCGAGTCGCGGTACTGGTTCCGCAGTCGAGGAGGCACGGTAGTGGCGCTAGTGGCGGTGCAGTTGCTTGCACGTAGCAACCGGCGCGTCGGTTGCATGACGTGTGGGCCTGGGCCCCCATGCTAGATGCGTTGGAGTCGAAAGCTGAAAGTCGCCTAGAGGGGGGGTGAATAGGGCGAAACTGAAATTCTCAAAAATAATCACAACTACAAGTCGGGTTAGCGTTAGAAATATAATCGAGTCCGCGAGAGAGGGCGCAAAACAAATTACAAGCGAATAATGAAGTGAGACACGCGGATTTGTTTTACCGAGGTTCGGTTCTCTCAAACCTACTCCCCGTTGAGGAGGCCACAAAGGCCGGGTCTCTTTCAACCCTTCCCTCTCTCAAACGGTCCCTTGGACCGAGTGAGGTTCTCTTCTCAAATCACTTGGGAATCAAACTTCCCGCAAGGGCAACCACACGATTGGTGCCTCTTGCCTCAATTACAAGTGAGTGTTTGATCACAAGAAAGAATGCGAAAGAAAAGAAGCGATCCAAGCGCAAGAGCTCAAATGAACACTACAAATCACTCTCTTTAATCACTAATGCTTTGTGTGGAGTTGGGAGAGGATTTGATCTCTTTTGGTGTGCTTTGCAATGAATGCTAGCTCTTGTATAGTGGTTGGAAGCTGGAAAACTTGGATGCAATGAATGGTGGGGTGGTTGGGGTATTTATAGCCCCAACCACCAAACTTGACCGTTGGTGGGGGCTGTCTGTCGATGGCGCACCGGACAGTCCGGTGCACACCGGACATGTCCGGTGCCCCAGCCACGTCACAGTGCCGTTGGAATCTGACCGTTGGAGTTCTGACTTCTGGGCCCGCCTGGATGTCCGGTGCACACCGGACATGTACTATTCAATGTCCGGTGCGCCAGTATGGGCGTGCCTGACTTCTGCGCGCTTCTGGCGCGCATTGAATGCGCCTGCAGGTGACCGTTGGCGCGAAGTATCCGTTGCTCTGCTGGTTCACCGGACAGTCCGGTGTACACCGGACATGTCCGGTGAATTATAGCGGAGCAGCCATTCTGATTTCCCGAGGCTGGCGAGTTCCTGAGGCAACTCTTCGGAGGAGCACCGGACATTGTCCGGTGTACACCGGACAGTCCGGTGAATTATAGCGCGAGTGCCTCTGGAAATTCCCGAAGGTGGCTAGTTCGAGTTGGAGTCCTCTGGTGCACCGGACAGTCCGGTGCCCCAGACCAGAGGTGCCTTCGGTTGTCCCTTTGCTCCTTTGTTGAATCCAATATTTGATCTTTTTATTGGCTAAGTGTGAACCTTTTACACCTGTATAACTTATACACTAGAGCAAACTAGTTAGTCCAATTATTTGTGTTGGGCAATTCAACCACCAAAATTATTTAGGAACTAGGTGTAAGCCTAATTCCCTTTCAATCTCCCCCTTTTTGGTGATTGATGCCAACACAAACCAAAGTAAATATAGACATGCATAATTGAACTAGTTTGCATAATGTAAGTGCAAAGGTTGCTTGGAATTGAGCCAATATAAATACTTACAAGATATGCATGGATTGATTCTTCATTTTTAACATTTTGGACCACGCTTGCACCACATGTTTTGTTTTTGCAAAAATCTTTTGTAAATCTTTTCAAAGTTCTTTTGCAAATAGTCAAGGGTAAATGAATGAGAGTTTGCAAAGCATTTTCAAGTTTTGAAATTTTCTCCCCCTGTTTTAAATGCTTTTCTTTTGACTAAACAAAACTCCCCCTAAATGAAATCATCCTCTTAGTGTTCAAGAGGGTTTAGATGATTCAAATTGAAATACTACTTTCTCCCCCTTTTGAACTCAATAAGATACCAATTGAAAAATACTCTTGGAAAACACTAAGCTTTTGAAATTGGTGGTGGTGCGGTCCTTTTGCTTTGGGCTAATACTTTCTCCCCTTTGGCATGAATCGCCAAAAACGGAGTCATTAGAGCCCTTGGAATTACTTTCTCCTCCTTTGGTCATAACTAAAAGAGTGAAGATTATACCAAAGTAGGAGGCCTTTTGCTTTGCTCTCTCCCCAAGGATAGAGAGCGGCTCGGAGTGACGGCGAAGGATGAGTTGCGGAGTGGAAGCCTTTGTCTTCGCCGAAGATTCCAATTCCCTTTCAATACACCTATGACTTGGTTTGAAATAGACTTGAAAAACACATTAGTCATAGCATATATATAAAAGAGACATGATCAAAGGTATACTTATGAGCTATGTGTGCAAATTAACAAAAGAAGTTCCTAGAATCAAGAATATTGAGCTCATGCCTAAGTTTGGTAAAAGTTTGTTCATCAAGAGGCTTGGTAAAGATATCGGCTAATTGATCTTTAGTATTAATGTATGAAATCTCGATATCCCCTTTTTGTTGGTGATCCCGAAGAAAATGATACCGAATGGCTATGTGCTTAGTGCGGCTATGCTCGACGGGATTGTCGGCCATTTTGATTGCACTCTCATTATCACATAGCAAAGGGACTTTGGTTAATTTGTAACCGTAGTCCCGCAGGGTTTGCCTCATCCAAAGCAATTGCGCGCAACAATGACCTGCGGTAATGTACTCGGCTTCGGCGGTTGAAAGAGCGACCGAATTTTGCTTCTTTGAAGCCCAAGACACCAAGGATCTTCCCAAGAACTGGCAAGTCCCCGATGTGCTCTTCCTATTAATCTTACACCCTGCCCAATCGGCATCCGAATAACCAATCAAATCAAATGTGGATCCCCGAGGGTACCAAAGTCCAAACTTAGGAGTATAAGCCAAATATCTCAAGATTCGTTTTACGGCCGTAAGGTGGGATTCCTTAGGGTCGGCTTGGAATCTTGCACACATGCATACGGAAAGCATAATATCCGGTCGAGATGCACATAAATAGAGTAAAGAACCTATCATCGACCGGTATACCTTTTGATCCACGGACTTACCTCCCGTGTCGAGGTCGAGATGCCCATTTGTTCCCATGGGAGTCTTGATGGGCTTGGCATCCTTCATTCCAAACTTGCTTAGGATGTCTTGAGTATACTTAGTTTGGCTAATGAAGGTGCCCTCTTGGAGTTGCTTGACTTGAAATCCTAGAAAATACTTCAACTCCCCCATCATAGACATCTCGAATTTCTGTGTCATGATCCTACTAAATTCTTCACATGTAGATTCGTTAGTAGACCCAAATATAATATCATCAACATAAATTTGGCATACGAACAGATCATTGTCAAGAGTTTTAGTGAACAAAGTAGGATCGGCCTTTCCGACTTTGAAGTCATTAGCAATAAGGAAATTTCTAAGGCATTCATACCATGCTCTTGGGGCTTGCTTGAGCCCATAAAGCGCCTTAGAGAGCTTATAGACATGGTTAGGGTACTCACTATCTTCAAAGCCGGGAGGTTGCTCAACATAGACCTCTTCCTTGATTGGTCCATTGAGGAAGGCACTCTTCACGTCCATTTGATAAAGCTTAAAGCCATGGTAAGTAGCATAGGCCAATAATATGCAAATTGACTCAAGCCTAGCTACGGGTGCATAGGTTTCACCGAAATCCAAACCTTCGACTTGGGAGTATCCCTTGGCCACAAGTCGTGCTTTGTTCCTTGTCACCACACCATGCTCATCTTGCTTGTTGCGGAAAACCCATTTGGTTCCTACAACATTTTGATTAGGACGTGGAACTAAATGCCATACCTCATTTCTAGTGAAGTTGTTGAGCTCCTCTTGCATCGCCACCACCCAATCCGAATCTTGTAGTGCTTCCTCTACCCTGTGTGGCTCAATAGAGGAGACAAAGGAGTAATGTTCACAAAAATGTGCAACACGAGATCTAGTAGTTACCCCCTTATGAATGTCGCCGAGGATGGTGTCGATGGGGTGATCTCGTTGTATTGCTTGGTGGACTCTTGGGTGTGGTGGCCTTGATTCTTGCTCATCCTCCTTTTCTTGATCATTTGCATCTCCCCCTTGATCATTTCCATCATCTTGAGGTGGCTCATTTGCTTGATCTTCTACTTCATTTTGAGTCGGTGGAGATGCTTGCGTGGAGGAGGATGGTTGATCTTGTGCTTTTGGAGGCTCTTCAGATTCCTTAGGACACACATCCCCAATGGACATGTTCCTTAGCGCTATGCACGGAGCCTCTTCATCACCTATCTCATCAAGATCAACTTGCTCTTCTTGAGAGCCGTTAGTTTCATCAAACACAACGTCACATGAGACTTCAACTAGTCCAGTGGATGTGTTAAAGACCCTATATGCCCTTGTGTTTGAGTCATAACCAAGTAAAAAGCCTTCTACAGTCTTAGGAGCAAATTTAGATTTTTCTACCTCTTTTAACAAGAATAAAGCATTTGCTACCAAAGACTCTAAAATATGAAATGTTGGGCTTTTTACCGGTTAGGAGTTCATAGGATGTCTTCTTGAGGATTCGGTGTAGATATAACCGGTTGATGGCGTAGCAGGCGGTGTTGACCGCCTCGGCCCAAAACCGATCCGAAGTCTTGTACTCATCAAGCATGGTCCTTGCCATGTCCAATAGAGTTCGATTCTTCCTCTCCACTACACCATTTTGTTGAGGTGTGTAGGGAGAAGAGAACTCATGCTTGATGCCCTCCTCCTCAAGGAAACCTTCGATTTGAGAGTTCTTGAACTCCGTCCCGTTGTCGCTTCTTATTTTCTTGATCCTTAAGCTGAACTCATTTTGAGCCCGTCTCAAGAATCCCTTTAAGGTCTCTTGGGTTTGAGATTTTTCCTGTAAAAAGAATACCCAAGTGAAGCGAGAATAATCATCCACAATAACTAGACAGTACTTACTCCCGCCGATGCTTATGTAAGCAATCGGGCCGAATAGATCCATGTGTAGGAGCTCCAGTGGCCTGTCGGTCGTCATGATGTTTTTGTGTGGATGATGGGCTCCAACTTGCATCCCTGCCTGGCATGCGCTACAAATCTTGTCTTTCTCAAAATGAACATTTGTTAATCCTAAAATGTGTTCTCCTTTTAAAAGCTTATGAAGATTCTTCATCCCAACATGGGCTAGTCGACGGTGCCAGAGCCAACCCATGTTAGTCTTAGCAATTAAGCAAGTGTTGAGTTCAGCTCTATCAAAATCTACCAAGTACAGCTGACCCTCTAACACTCCCTTAAATGCTATTGAATCATCACTTCTTCTAAAGACGGTGACACCTACATCAGTAAATAGACAGTTGTAGCCCATTTGACATAATTGGGATACGGAAAGCAAATTGTAATCTAAAGAATCTACAAGAAAAACATTGGAAATGGTATGATCAGGTGATATAGCAATTTTACCCAATCCTTTGACCAAACCTTGATTTCCATCCCCGAATGTGATAGCTCGTTGGGGATCTTGGTTTTTCTCATATGAGGAGAACATCTTCTCCCCTGTCATGTGGTTTGTGCACCCGCTGTCGAGTATCCAACTGGAGCCCCCGGATGCATAAACCTACAAAACAAGTTTAGTTCTTGACTTTAGGTACCCAAACGGTTTTGGGTCCTTTGGCATTAGATACAAGAACTTTGGGTACCCAAACACAAGTCTTTGACCCCTTGTGTTTGCCCCCAACAAACTTGGCAACTATCTTGCCGGATTTGTTAGTAAGCACATATGATGCATCAAAAGTTTTAAATGAAATACTATGATCATTTGATGCGCTAGGAGTTTTTTTCTTAGGCAACTTAGCACGGGTTGGTTGTCTAGAGCTAGATGTCTCACCCTTATACATAAAAGCATGGTTAGGGCCAGAGTGAGACTTCCTAGAGTGAATTTTCCTAATTTTGCTCTCAGGATAACCGGCAGGGTATAAAATGTAACCCTCGTTATCCTGAGGCATGGGAGCCTTGCCCTTAACAAAATTTGACAATCTTTTAGGAGGGGCACTAAGTTTGACATTGTCTCCCTTTTGGTAGCCAATGCCATCCTTAATGCCAGGGTGTCTCCCATTATAGAGCATACTTCTAGCAAATTTAAACTTTTCATTTTCTAAGTTATGCTCGGCAATTTTTGCATCTAATATTGATATATGATCATTTTGTTGTTTAATCAAAGTCATGTGATCATGAATAGCATTAATATCAACATCTCTACATCTAGTACAAATGGAAACATGCTCAACACTAGATGTAGAGGGTTTGCATGAATTAAGTTCAACGATCTTAGCACGCAAGATATCATTATTATCTCTAAGATCGGAAATTGTAACATTGCAAACATCTAGTTCTTTAGCCTTAGCAATTAAATTTTCATTTTCTACTCTAAGGCTAGCAAGAGAAATGTTTAATTCTTCAATCTTAGCAAGCAAATCATCATTATCATTTCTAAGATTGGGAATTGAAACATTACAAACATGTGAGTCAACCTTAGCATTTAAACTAGCATTTTCATTTCTAAGGTTGCTAATAGTATCATGGCAAGTACTTAGCTCACTAGATAATTTCTCACATTTTTCTACCTCTAGAGCATAAGCATTTTTAACCTTAACATGCTTTTTATTTTCCTTGATTAGGAAGTCCTCTTGGGAGTCCAAGAGGTCATCCTTTTCATGGATGGCACTAATTAGCTCATTTAGTTTTTCCTTTTGTTCCATGTTAAGGTTGGCAAAAAGAACGCGCAAGTTATCCTCCTCATTGCTAGCATCATCCTCATCACTAGAGGTTTCATATTTAGTGGAGGATCTTGATTTTACCTTCTTCCTTTTGCCGTCCTTTGCCATGAGGCACTTGTGGCCGACGTTTGGGAAGAGGAGTCCCTTGGTGACGGCGATGTTGGCGGCGTCCTCGTCGGAGGAGGAGTCGGTGGAGCTCTCATCGGAGTCCCACCCGCGGCACACGTGGGCATCGCCGCCCCTCTTCTTGTGGTACCTCTTCTTTTCTTTCCTCTTTCCCTTCTTGTCGTTATCCCTGTCACTGTCACTTGATAATGGACATTTAGCGATAAAGTGACCGGGCTTACCACACTTGTAGCAAACCTTCTTGGAACGGGATTTGTAATCCTTCCCCTTCCGTTGCTTGAGGATTTGGCGAAAGCTTTTGATGATTAAAGCCATCTCCTCATTGTCTAGCTTGGAGGCGTCAATTGGTTGTCTACTCGGTGTAGACTCCTCTTTCTTCTCCTCCGTCGCCTTAAATGCCACCGGTTGTGCTTCGGACGTGGAGGGTTCATCAAGCTCGTTGATCTTCTTGGAGCCCTTGATCATACATTCAAAGCTCACAAAATTCCCGATAACTTCCTCGGGGGTCATTTGAGTATATCTAGGATTACCACGAATTAATTGAACTTGAGTGGGGTTAAGGAAAATGAGTGATCTAAGAATAACCTTAACCACCTCGTGGTCATCCCACTTCTTGCTCCCGAGGTTGCGCACTTGGTTCACCAAAGTCTTGAGCCGGTTGTACATGTCTTGTGGCTCTTCCCCTTGGCGAAGCCGAAAGCGACCGAGCTCCCCCTCGATCGTTTCCCGCTTGGTGATCTTTGTTAGTTCATCACCCTCGTGCGCGGTCTTGAGGAGGTCCTAAATTTCCTTTGCATTCTTCAACCCTTGCACCTTGTTGTATTCCTCTCTATTTAGAGAGGCCAAGAGTATGGTTGTGGCTTGGGAGTTGAAGTGCTCGATTTGGGCCACCTCGTCCTCATCATAGTCCTCATCCCCTACGGATGGTACCTATGCTCCAAACTCAACAACATTCCATATACTTTTGTGGAGTGAGGTTAGATGAAATTTCATTAGATCACTCCACCTAGCATAATCTTCACCGTCAAAGGTTGGCGGTTTGCCTAATGGAACGGAAAGTAATGGAGTATGTCTAGATGTACGAGGATAGTGTAAGGGGATCTTACTAAACTTCTTACGCTCTTGGCGTTTAGAAGTTACGGAGGGCGCATCGGAGCCAGAGGTCGATGTTGATGAAGTGTCGGTCTCGTAGTAGACCACTTTCCTCATCCTCTTGTGCTTGTCCCCACTCCGATGTGGCTTGTGAGAGGAAAATCTCTCCTTCTTCTCTTTGTGGTGAGAAGAAGATTTCTTCTCCTTCCCTTTGTTGGAGGAGCCTTTCTTCTTCTCCTTCCTCTTGGTGCGGGACTCTTCCGATGAAGTGCTCCCGTGGCTTGTAGTGGGCTTTTCGCCGGTCTCCATCTCCTTCTTGGCGTGATCTCCCGACATCACTTCGAGCAGTTAGGCTCTAATGAAGCACCGGGCTCTGATACCAATTGAAAGTCGCCTAGAGGGGGGTGAATAGGGCAAAACTGAAATTCTCAAAAATAATCACAACTACAAGCCGGGTTAGCGTTAGAAATATAATCGAGTCCGCGAGAGAGGGCGCAAAACAAATCGCAAGCGAATAATGAAGTGAGACACGCGGATTTGTTTTACCGAGGTTCGGTTCTCTCAAACCTACTCCCCGTTGAGGAGGCCACAAAGGCCGGGTCTCTTTCAACCCTTCCCTCTCTCAAACGGTCCCTTGGACCGAGTGAGGTTCTCTTCTCAAATCACTTGGGAATCAAACTTCCCGCAAGGGCAACCACACGATTGGTGCCTCTTGCCTCAATTACAAGTGAGTGTTTGATCACAAGAAAGAATGCGAAAGAAAAGAAGCGATCCAAGCGCAAGAGCTCAAATGAACACTACAAATCACTCTCTTTAATCACTAATGCTTTGTGTGGAGTTGGGAGAGGATTTGATCTCTTTTGGTGTGCTTTGCAATGAATGCTAGCTCTTGTATAGTGGTTGGAAGCTGGAAAACTTGGATGCAATGAATGGTGGGGTGGTTGGGGTATTTATAGCCCCAACCACCAAACTTGACCGTTGGTGGGGGCTGTCTGTCGATGGCGCACCGGACAGTCCGGTGCACACCGGACATGTCCGGTGCACACCGGACATGTCCGGTGCCCCAGCCACGTCACAGTGCCGTTGGAATCTGACCGTTGGAGTTCTGACTTCTGGGCCTGCCTGGATGTCCGGTGCACACCGGACATGTACTATTCAATGTCTGGTGCGCCAGTATGGGCGTGCCTGACTTCTGCGCGCTTCTGGCGCGCATTGAATGCGCCTGCAGGTGACCGTTGGCGCGAAGTATCCGTTGCTCTGCTGGTTCACCGGACAGTCCGGTGTACACCGGACATGTCCGGTGAATTATAGCGGAGCAACCGTTCTGATTTCCCGAGGCTGGCGAGTTCCTGAGGCAGCTCTTCGGAGGAGCACCGGACACTGTCCGGTGTACACCGGACAGTCCGGTGAATTATAGCGCGAGTGCCTCTGGAAATTCCCGAAGGTGGCTAGTTCGAGTTGGAGTCCTCTGGTGCACCGGACACTGTCCGGTGGTGCACCGGACACTGTCCGGTGTACACCGGACAGTCCGGTGCCCCAGACTAGAGGTGCCTTCGGTTGTCCCTTTGCTCCTTTGTTGAATCCAATATTTGATCTTTTTATTGGCTAAGTGTGAACCTTTTACACCTGTATAACTTATACACTAGAGCAAACTAGTTAGTCCAATTATTTGTGTTGGGCAATTCAACCACCAAAATTATTTAGGAACTAGGTGTAAGCCTAATTCCCTTTCAAAAGCCCCCATGTTGGATGCGTTGGAGTCAAAAGGGTGCGCTCACTTGGTGCGGTTGCATGCCGCCTGCATGGCGGTCCGCCCTTTCACCCGCTGGTCTGGGCGAAAGTGGAGGAATGCTTGTAACCGCTGGGCAGTTGCGCGCACCGCGCGCGGCGGTTTGGCTTCTTTTGCCCTGGGCCAGTTTGCATGACGCATGGGACCCAGCCCCCGTGTCGTAGGGGGAGGACCTTGGAGCGTGTCGGAGAAGACTCAGCCCGCGATGGCTGAGGACGCAAGTGGGGAGAGTCACCTTTAAAAGGAGGGTGACCCCCCTTGAAAGGCAACCATGTCCTCGCGCTCCCCTCATGCATCGTGTGTTTCCACCTTTTGAGCCCCCGGATGAGGGACATTCGCAGTTCTTCCGCCTTGTCGTTGGAGGAACGCAACTTCGCGGAAGTTGGTACCTTTCAGCCATCGTTCGGCTTCAAGGATTTTCATCAGGCAGCCCGGCCGCATCCCCTCGCCGGTGGTCACCCAAGACGATGACCACCAGCCCCTGGGTGGGGAGAAGCAAGCCGGGCTACGATCTTGGTCCCGCCCTCAGCTTCAAGGATCTTCATCATCCTTGCTGGGACGGAGAGCGAGGTGAGCCGGGGCTCTACCTCCCGCACGGGTCGGCTGGCCACCTCCTCTTCCAGCTTCTGGTGGTGGAAACCATCCTCCAGCTCTGCGGAGGAGGCATCCTCCAGCCATGCCGGGGAAGGCGAACTGTTGCTGCCCAACTAGGATGCAACATTCTGTCCTCCTCCTCGCTTTCGTGGCGAGGACCTACCGGTGCGCTTTGGAGCGGCCCACGTTCGCCGGTGCGGCGTTGGTGGAGAGGCGGACGCCGCCGTCGGTGCTGACGTGGTGGCAGCTCGAGGAAGCTTCCCCACCGTCGAGGCCGTCAGTGCCGCCTACGGACCGACCTCCGGCTCTTTGGCTTTAATGTCTGGTCCGTGTCCCTTGAGTAGGGACGCGAACGAGAGCCTTCCGGTGGTTGCGTCTGTCCTGGGACCATGGCTGCTGCTGCAGAGGTCGCTGGCGAGTCGCCCGGAGCTTGTCGCCCCACAGGCTCCCCAATGTGGGGGGGTTGTTCGTACCCGCGGAGGTGGAACCGGAGTTCCGTTTGTAATGGCACCTTGAGTGCCGGTGTTTTGTTCATTGTGGCTGTCAGGGCCTGAACATGTATGTATTTTTGGCACGGAGCTGTGTTTTTCCTCATTTCGAGCACTAGGACTCGCCTGTCGGCTAACTGAACCGCTTAACCAAGTGTGAGTTGCCTCGTGCGAAGGTGACGAGTGAGGTATCCATATCCCGGAGGCGTAGGAATCCCTCGGCTCGGTCGGTCTTGCCGCCCGAGGCTTCTCTTGCTTAGTTAAAGGAAACCCTTGGTCGCCCTTCGATGAGCCGAAGCCGAAGGCAGCGGTGTCAGCATGGATAGAGGCAGAGTTGGCTCGAAAAGAAGACTTCGTTGGCTGGAGCCTGGCCGGGCCGTCCACTGGCGGGACCGACGCCGGAGTCGAGTTGCCGAGGCCACGAGCCGGGCTGATGTCCTCGGGGGACAGCTGGCTGAGGCTTCGGGGTGGCCGGCCGAGCTGTCTGCTCGGGCCGGATTCCTGGAGAAGACCCTGACGGCAATGGCCCGGGCGCGGTGTTGATGTCGTCCTTCGGAGTTAAGATCCTCCGACCACGTTGTTATCCGAGGCTAGGTCGGACTTTGCCGAAGGTGTAGTTGACGCCGAGGGTGCTGCTGCTCCCCCTCTGTCAAGGTCCGAGCCTGCAGGATCGATTTACCTTGTAGTGTGTGTATGTTTTCTGCGGCCGCTGAGGCCCAAACACACTGTCGTCGTGTTGTAAAGTTGTGTTTCTTTTCCTCTTGTTTCGAGTGTCTGGACTTATTTATCGGTAACAGAATTGTTTGTCCGAGCGAGAGTTACTTTTCACGGAAGGCGATGAGTGAGGTATCCGTATCCCGGAGGCGTAGAAGTCCCTCGGCTCGGTCAGCCTTGCCGCTTACGTGTACTCTTACTCATCCATAGGATTCTGCTATCGATATAGTCGAGAAGGCCCGAAAAATCATTTCGGCGGAAGAGTTTTCGAGCGTGAAGACTTGTTCGGCCCGCGGAGTCACCTATCCGAGCGTGAGTTACTTATCGCAGAAGGTGATGAGTGAGGTATCCGTATCCCGGAGGCGTAGGAGTCCCTCGGCTCGGTCAGCCTTGGCTGCTTACGTGTACTCCGTCGTTTTCAGGATCCCACTTTCGAAGTAGTCGAAAAGCACGAAAGACGTTCTGGCAGAAAAGATCTTTTCCGAGGAAAAAATTGACGTAGAGGGGGTTCCCCGTTCTAGCCCCCGAGGGAGGGTCGGGCTTTGCCGAGGCAAGGCTGACCCTTCCTTGATGGTTAGACTTTGTGTGTGAACGAGGTGTATGAACAACTTGAAAGCATCTTAAGGGTAGAAGCGACGTAGCTGTCGGATGTTCCAAGCATTGTTGTAGACCTCGCCTTGCCTGTTGGCCAGCTTGTACGTCCCGGGCTTCAGAACCTTGGCGATGACGAACGGCCCTTCCTAGGGAGGCATGAGCTTGTGCCGCCCTCGGGCGTCTTGTCGCAGCCGAAGCACCAAGTCGCCCACCTGGAGGTCTCGGGACCGGACCCCTCGGGCGTGGTAGCGTCGCAGGGACTGCTGGTACCGCGCCGAGTGTAGTAAGGCCATGTCCAGAGCCTCTTCCAGCTGGTCCAGTGAGTCTTCTCGGTTAGCTCGATTGCTTTGGTCGTCGTAGGCCCTCGTCCTCGGGGAACCGTATTCTAAGTCTGTGGGCAAGATGGCCTCGGCCCCATAGACTAGAAAGAACGGTGTGAAGCCTGTGGCTCGGCTCGGCGTTGTCCTCAGACTCCAGACCACCGAGGGGAGCTCCTTCATCCATCGCTTGCGGAACTTGTTGAGGTTGTTGTAGATCCGAGGCTTGAGCCCTTGCAGAATCATGTCGTTGGCACGCTCTACTTGTCCATTCGTCATGGGGTGAGCCACGGCGGCCCAGTCCACCCAGATGTGGTTATCCTCGCAGAAGTCCAGTAACTTTCTGCCGGTGAACTGGTGCCGTTGTCAGTGATGATGGAGTTCGGGACCCCAAAACGATGGATGATGTTGGTGAAGAACGCCACCGCCTGTTCGGACCTGATGCTGTTTAGGGGTCGGACCTCGATCCACTTGGAGAATTTGTCGATGGCGACCAGCAGGTGCGTGTAGCCCCCGGGTGCCTTCTGCAAGGGGCCGACGAGGTCCAAACCCCACACAGCAAACGACCAGGTGATGGGTATGGTCTGCAGAGCCTGAGCGGGCAGGTGTGTCTGCTTCGCGTAGAATTGACACCCTTGGCAGGTGCGGATAATTCTAGTGGCGTCAGCCAGTAGAAACCTTGCCGGAAGGCGTTTCCAACAAGGGCTCGGGGCGCTGCGTGGTGACCGCAAGCCCCCGAGTGTATTTCTTGTAAGAGCTCCTGGCCTTCGGCGATGGATATGCATCGCTGGAGGATGCCTGAGGGGCTGCGGTGATAGAGCTCCTTCCCGTCCCCCAGCAAGACGAACGACTTGGCGCGCCGCGCCAACCGCCGAGCTTCGGCTCGGTCGAGGGGTAGCTCTCCTCGGTGGAGATATTGCAGGTACGGGGTCTGCCAGTTTCGATTAGGCGTGACCCCGCTCCGCTCCTCCTCGACGCGCAGTGCCTCATCTTCGGGGGCCGAGTGTGCCTCGGGCTGAGCCGAGGGTGCCTCGGACTGGGCCGAGGGTGCCTCGGGCTCGGGCGTGTCGTCGGTCTTGACGGAGGGTTGATGCAGGTCTCTAGAGAAGACGTCCGGGGGAACCGTTGTTCGCCCCGAGGCTATCTTGGCCAGCTCGTCCACAGTCTCGTTGTATCATCGGGCGATGTGGTTGAGCTCGAGCCTATAGAACTTGTCTTCCAGGCGCCGAACCTCATCGCAGTAGGCTTCCATCTTCGGGTCACGGTAGTGGGAGTTCTTCATGACTTGGTCGATGACGAGCTGCGAGTCACCGCGAGCGTCGAGGCGTCGGACCCCTAGCTCGATGGCGATGCGCAACCCGTTGACCAGAGCCTCGTACTCAGCCACATTGTTGGACGCCGGGAAGTGGAGGCGTAGCACGTAGCGTAGGTGCTTCCCGAGGGGCGAGATGAAGAGCAGGCCCGCTCCTGCCCCTGTCTTCATCAGCGACCCGTCGAAGAACATGGTCCAGAGTTCCGGTTGGATCGGAGCTGTCGGGAGCTGGGTATCGACCCATTCAGCCACAAAGTCCGCCAAGACCTGGGACTTGATGGCCTTCCGAGGGGCGAACGAGATCGTCTCGCCCATGATTTCCACCGCCCACTTTGCAATTCTACCCGAGGCCTCCCGGCACTGGATGATCTCCCCCAGGGGGAAGGATGTCACCACAGTTACCGGATGAGACTCGAAGTAGTGTCGCAACTTCCGCCGCGTCAGGATCACCGCGTACAGCAGCTTCTGAATTTGTGGGTAGCGGATCTTGGTCTCGGACAGTACCTCACTGATGAAGTAGACTGGCCTTTGGACGGGCAATGCATGTCCCTCTTCTCGTCTCTCAACCACAATCGCGGCGCTGACCACCTGAGTGGTAGCGGCGACGTAGATCAAGAGGGCTTCTCCGGCAGCGGGGGGCACTAAGATGGGCGCGTTCGTGAGGAGCGCCTTCAGGTTCCCGAGGGCTTCCTTGGCCTCAGGGGTCCAAGTGAAGCACTCGGCCTTTCTTAAGAGGTGGTACAGAGGCAGACCTCTTTCGCCGAGGCGCGAGATGAAACGGCTCAGAGCCGCAAGGCATCCCGTGACCCTCTGTACGCCATTCAAGTCCTTGATGGGCCCCATGTTGGTGATGGCCGCGATTTTCTCCGGGTTGGCCTCGATGCCCCGCTCGGAGACGATGAACCCCAAGAGCATGCCTCGGGGGACCCCAAAGACGCACTTCTCGGGATTGAGCTTTATGCCTTTTGCCTTGAGACACCGGAATGTCGTTTCAAGGTCGGAAAGGAGGTCAGAGGCTTTCCTCGTCTTGACTACGATGTCATCGATGTAGGCCTCGACCGTTCGACCAATGTGTTCGCCGAACACGTGGTTCATGCACCTTTGGTATGTCGCACCCGCATTCCTCAAACCGAACGGCATGGTAACATAGCAGTACATGCCGAAAGGTGTGATGAAAGAAGTCGCGAGCTGGTCGGACTCTTTCATCCTGATTTGGTGATACCCTGAGTAGGCATCGAGGAAAGACAGGGTTTCACACCCAGCAGTGGAATCCACGATTTGATCGATGCGAGGCAGAGGGTAGGGAACTTTTGGACATGCTTTGTTTAGACCAATGTAGTCTACACACATCCGCCATTTCCCTCCTTTCTTTCTCACAAGCACAGGGTTGGCAAGCCATTCGGGATGGAATACCTCTTTGATGAACCCTGCTGCCATTAGCTTGTGGATCTCCTCGCCTATGGCTCTACGCTTTTCTTCGTCAAACCGGCGCAGAGGCTGCTTCACGGGTCGGGCTCCAGCTCGGATATCCAGCGAGTGCTCGGCGACATCCCTCGGTATGCCGGGCATGTTCGAGGGACTCCACGCGAAAATGTCGGCGTTTGCGCGGAGAAAGTCGACGAGCACTGCTTCCTATTTGGGATCGAGCTCGGAGCCGATCCGGATCTGCTTGGAGGCGTCGTTGCTGGGGTTGAGGGGGACGGACTTAACCGTCTCCGCTGGCTCGAAGTTGCTGGCATGGCGCTTCACGTCTGGTGCCTCCTTGGAGAGGCTCTCCAGGTCGGCGATGAGGGCCTCGGATTCGGCGAGGGCCTCGGCGTACTCCACGCACTCCACGTCGCATTCGTACGCGTGTCGGTACGTGGGGCCGACGGTGATGACCCTGTTGGGGCCCGGCATCTTGAGCTTGAGGTAGGTGTAGTTGGGGACGGCCATGAACTTGGCGTAGCATGGCCTCCCCAACACCACATGGTAGGTTCCTCGGAACCTGACCACCTCGAACGTGAGGGTTTCCCTTCGGAAGTTGGAGGGAGTCCCGAAGCAGACGGGTAGATCAAGTTGTCCGAGGGGCTGGACGCGTTTCCCGGGGATGATCCCGTGGAAAGGCGCCGCGCCTGCCCGGACCGAGGACAGATCGATCCGCAGGAGCCCGAGTGTCTCGGCGTAGATGATGTTGAGGCTGCTGCCTCCGTCCATGAGGACCTTGGTGAGCCTGACGTTGCCGACGACGGGGTCGACAACGAGCGAGTACTTCCTCGGGCTCGGCACGCGGTCGGGGTGGTCGCCCTGGTCGAAGGTGATGGGCTTGTCGGACCAGTCTAGGTAGACTAGCACCGCCACCTTTACCGAGCAGACCTCTCGACGCTCTTGCTTGTGGTGCCGAGCCGAGGCGTTCGCCACTTGCCCACCGTAGATCATGAAGCAGTCGTGGACCTTAGGGAACTCTCCTGCCTTGTGATCCTCCTTCTTATCGTCGTCGCGGGCCCTGCCACCCTCCGCAGGTGGCCCGACCTTGTGAAAGTGGCGCCGAAGCATGGCGCACTCCTCAAGGGTGTGCTTGACGGGCCCCTGATGGTAGGGGCAGGGCTCCTTGAGCATCTTGTCGAAGAGGTTGGCACCTCCGGGAGGTTTCCGAGGGTTCTTGTACTCAGCGGCGGCGACAAGGTCCGCGTCGGCGGCGTCGCGTTTCGCTTGTGACTTCTTCTTGCCTTTCTTCTTGGTGCCGCGCTGAGTGGACGCCTCGGGGACATCTTCCGGCTGGCGGCCCTGGGGCCGCTTATCCTTCCAGAAGATGGCCTCAACCGCCTCCTGGCCAGAGGCGAACTTGGTGGCGATGTCCATCAGCCCGCTCGCCCTGGTGGCGGTCTTGCGACCCAACTTGCTCACCAGGTCGCGGCAGGTGGTGTCGGCGAGGAACGCGCCGATGACATCTGAGTCGATGACGTTGGGCAGCTCGGTGCGCTGCTTCGAGAATCGCCGGATGTAGTCCCAGAGAGACTCTCCCGGCTGCTGGCGGCAGCTTCAGAGATCCTAGGAGTTCCCAGGGCGCACGTATGTGCCCTGGAAGTTGCCGGCGAAGGCTTGGACCAGGTCATCCCAGTTGGAGATCTGCCCCGGAGGCAGGTGCTCCAGCCAGGCTCGAGCGGTGTCGGAGAGGAACAGGGGGAGGTTGCGGATGATGAGGTTGTCATCGTCCGTTCCACCCAGGTGGCAGGCCAGCCGGTAGTCCGCGAGCCACAGTTCCGGCCTCGTCTCCCCCGAATACTTTGTGATAGTAGTCGGGGTTCGGAACCGTGTCGGGAACGACGCCCGTCGTATGGCCCGACTGAAAGCCTGCGGGCCGGGTGGTTCGGGCGAGGGACTCCGATCCTCCCCGCTGTCATAGCGTCCCCCACGCCTGGGGTGGTAGCCTCGGCGCACATTCTCGTCGAGGTGGGTTCGACGGTTGCGGTGATGGTGCTCGTTGCCGAGGCGACCCAGGGCCGCAGGCGCCGTGTTGCGCGTGCGCCCGGTGTGGACCAAGGCTTCCCGCATGAATCGGGAAGTCGCGGCGCGATGTTCCGAGGGGTAACCCTACCTTCGGGAGGCAGAGCTTTCGGCCCGTCGGACCGCGGCATCCTCTAGGAGATTCTTGAGCTCTCCTTGGATACACCGCCCTTCGGTGGTTGATGGCTCCGGCATCGCGCGGAGAAGTATTGTCGCTGCAGCCAGGTTCTGGCCGACCCCACTGGAAACCGGTGGCAGCCTTGCCCTGACATCGTCGGCGATGCGGTGCTGGATGCCCTGGGGTAGATGACTCGCTTCTCCGGCCGGAGGTTGGCCCGCCCATTCCTGCCCGATGTCCCGGTGGAACGGCTCAAGCGTTCCTGCTCCCTCGTCGGGCCTGGCCTGCATCTCGCGGATTGCTCGAGCTGTGAGTCATGACCCCCCCACCGGGACGGGGATCACAGCTAGCTCCCGAAGGATGTCAACGCGAGGCGCAGGCCTAGGGGGATCACCGTTTTCCGGTATACCAAGATGGTTGCCTTCGCCGGGACCCCCTAGATCGACGTGGAAACATTCACGACTTGGGCCGCAGTCCTCGTCGCCGAAGCTGCGGCTACCATCGGAACAATCGGAGAGGCAGTAGTCGCATGCGGTCATGAAGTCCCGCATGGCACTAGGGTTACCAAGTTCGGAGAAATCCCAACAAAAGTCGGGCTCGTCATCTTCCTCGGAACCCGAGGGCCCATAGGTCGAGACAGCTGTCAGCCGGTCCCAGGGCGACCGCATACGATACCCCGGAGGGTTTGGACTCGCCTCTATGAAAGCGTCCACCGAAGCGAAGTCGCTTGGTGGGTCGAGGCTGAATCCAAAAGGCACGAGATGGGAATCGGTCGGTACCTCTTGGTCGACGGGCGGTGACAAAGTCACGTCAGGGGTAGACTGCACCGTCGTCTCAGGTACGAGGGCGACGCCCAGCAAGTCTTTTGCGAGCGTGCTGGCGTCGTCCGTCCGCTTGGAGTTGGCGTGTTGCGGGGAGACGGCACTCGTCTTCGTCTCAGACGCGAAGTCGATGCCCGACGTGTCCCTCGTTGGGGCGTCGGCGCCGTCGACTCGCTCGACAGCCGACGAGGTGCCGCCTCCTGCTCGGCCTTGGTTGCCCCGCCTCTTCCTCCGTCAGCGGGGGAGGCGACAGGATAAACCCGAATGTTGTTCTTCCGCCACGTGGGGAAGACGTCGTCGATTCCGCTGCCGGTGGGCGGGTTGTCGGCCGCCATTGTCGCCGTCGCGCGGCGGGGGAAGGAGTATCATGTCGTAGCTGCCGCCGAGGGACATGAACTCAAGACTCCCAAAACGGAGCACCATCCCGGGCTGGAAAAGTTGCTGGAGACTACCCATCTGGAGCTTGACGGGAAGCTGTTCGTCAACACGCAGCAGGCCCCTACCTGGCGCGCCAACTGTCGGCGTTTCGACCCCGGGGGGTCCCTAGACCGACGAGTAAATTGTCGCCGCGTGCCCCAGCCCAGATGGGTCGGCGCGAGACGGAGCGCGAAGGGGGGAGAAAGAGCCGGAGGGAGACAGACATAAAAGGGGAAACCCGCGGCCTTCATGTTTGTCCCGCGCCCAGGTCGGGTGCGCTTGCAGTAGGGGGTTACAAGCGTCCACGCAGGAGGGAGCGAGAGGCTTATGCGCGCCGTCCCGTCCTTCCCCACGCGGCCAACCTTCTGTAAGAGGGCCCTGGACCTTCCTTTTATAGGCGTAAGGAGGGGGTCCAGGTGTACAATTGGGAGATGTAGCAGTGTGCTAACGTGTCTAGCAGAGAGAAGCTAGTGCCCTAAGTACATGCCGTCGTGGCAGCCAGAGAGGTTTTGGCACCCTGTTCGTGTGATGTCGTGGCCGTCGGAGGAGCGCTGGAGTCCTAGCGGAGGGACAGCTGTCGGGGCTGTCGAGTCCTTGCTGACGTCTCCTTGCTTCCGTAAGAGGGCTGAGAGCCGTCGTCATCATGGAGCATGCAGGGCGCCATCATTACTTGTTTTACCGGGGCGAGCCAGATGGGACGCCGGTCTTGTTCCCCGTAGCCTGAGCTAGCTAGGGGTAGGGTAATGATGACCCCTCCTGTGACGTGGTCGGTCCGAGCCCTGGGTTGGGCGAGGCGGAGGCTCCTCTGAGGTCGAGGTCGAGTCTGTCTTCCGAGGTTGAGGTCGAGTCCGAGCCCTTGGGTCGGGCGAGACGGAGACCGTCGGCTGAGGCCGAGGCCGAGTCCGAGCCCTGGGTCGGGCGAGGCGGAGTTCGTCGTCTTCCGGGTCTGAGCCCGAGTCCGAGCCCTGGGTCGGGCGAGGCGGAGTTCGTCGTCTTCTGGGGCTGAGCCCGAGTCCGAGCCCTGGATCGGGCGAGGCGGAGTTCGTCGTCTTCCGGGGCTGAGCCCGAGTCCGAGCCCTGGGTCGGGCGAGGCAGAGTTCATTGTCTTCCGGGGCCGAGCCCGAGTCGGAGCCCTGGGTCGGGCGAGGCGGAGTTCGTCGTCTTCCGGGGCCGAGCCCGAGTCCGAGCCCTGGGTCGGGCGAGGCGGAGTTCGTCGTCTTCCGGGGCCGAGCCCGAGTCCGAGCCCTGGGTCGGGCGAGGCGAAGTTTCCTATGGCGCCTGAGGCCGGACTTGGCCGCTGTTAGCCTCACTCTGTCGAGTGGCACAGCAGTCGGAGCGGCACGGGCGGCGCTGTCCTTTTGTCAGGCTGGTCAGTGGAGCGGCGAAATGACTGCGGTCACTTCGGCTCAGTCGACTGAAAGGCGCGTGTCAGGATAAGGTGTCAGGCCACCTTTGCATTAAATGCTCCTGCGATACGGTCGGTCATTGTGGTGATTTGGCCAAGGTTGCTTCTTGGCGAAGACTAGGCCTCGGGCGAGCCGAAGGTGTGTCCGTTGCTTGAGGGGGTCCTCGGGCGAGACGTAACTCCTGCGGGGTCGACTGCCCTTGCCCGAGGCTGGGCTCGGGCGAGGCGAGATCGTGTCCCTTGAGTGGACCGAGCCTTGACTTAATCGCACCCATCAGGCCTTTGCAGCTTTGTGCTGATGGGGGTTACCAACTGAGATTAGGAGTCTTGAGGGTACCCCTAATTATGGTCCCCGACAATAAGTATTGGGAAACGAACAATATGGCTTTGGCAGTGAGAGCATTTCTTGATCCTAGGTACAAACATAGAATGGTTGAGCTGTACATGTCTAAGATGTATGATAGTGAGATGGCTGATTTGGAGAAAATGGCATTCATGAATGTTATTAATGAATTATTTTCTTGCTATTCATCAACCATCAATGCAAAATCAACCAAAAAAGGGACTAGCTCGAAGGATTTTGTTCCAAATAAACAAGTTTTGATGGCTGATGATGATGAGAATGAGGTTGATCTTGATGAGTTGTATGCAGCAACAGACAATGAGAAGAAAGTGTCAGAATTGGATCTATACATGAGTGAGGGCCTAGTGAAGGCTAATGAAAGTGATGCACCATTTAATGCCTTATCATGGTGGAAGGGTCAAGTGACAAATTTCCCTATTCTTTCTACCCTTGCTCGTGATGTACTATCAATGCAGGTGTCAACTGTTGCTTCAGAGTCGGCATTTAGCTCTGGTGGACGCGTGGTTGATGCCTTTCGTTCGAAGCTTAAATCTGAAATTATTGAAGCCTTGGTTTGTACTAAGGATTGGAAGATTGCTTCAGAGAAAGGTTTCATTTTATTGTGCATGTGTTCTTGTATTTCTCTATGACTAAATGATGATGATGGTTATTGATATGTTTTGTTGTTCTCTATTGGTTTCAGATTTGGAGTGTGAAATAAAAACTATAGCTGAAGCTATGAATGCTATGGAGGTGGACGATGATGTTGCGACTTGAGATCTTCAAACAAGCATGGATTGCTTGCACTATTTTATGCCATTTGAAAACTACCTTTTATTGTAATAGTCTATTGTGTTGAACTATCTTGTGCTATGTTAGACTCTTGTGTGATGTGAACTTATCGCTATTATATTTGAACTATTGTGTTAGACTATTGTATGCTATGAACTTATTGTTATATTGTCTTGTTGATCTATGGTCTATGTAATGCTATATTGTATGATGTGTTGAATGATGAGAACTTACTGCTATATTATCATGTTGGACTATTGTGTTGTATGATGTGAACTTATTGCTATATTGTCATGTTAGAATATTACATTCCATAATGTAAACTTATTGTTATATTGTCATGATGGACTATTATGTTGCACGATGTAACTATTTTATGCACCAACTGAATTATAGTGAATGATAATCAATGTATGCATTATCCGATAAGTACCCGGTATCTGCATGTATCCGGCTACACAATATCTGTATTCGTCCCTTAGTATGCGCCCGTTTTCACCCCTAGCGGTATCCGCACCGCACGACTCCGCCACTCGACTCCCCCCCCCCCCCCCCCCCCCCCCCCCCCCCGTGGCGCCCCCCTACCTGCCCCCGTCAGGTCCCTAGTGTCAGTGACGGAAGAATTGCGCGGGAAACCCGCTAGTCGATCCCGCGCTCCCGTCCCGTTGTCGCGTCCCTACCCGCCACCACGGCATCCCGACGCGGTTACGAGAAATCCTACTCCACTCCACTGGCCTGTGGCCCCAAAGTCGTCAGTGTATTATAGTCCCACTAGTCATCCGCAGTAATGAAGCGCGGCGGGTGGCTGTCCACTCACCCCAGCCCGCGCATAAACCCACGCACGGCTACACAACCCATGTGACCGTTGTGCTTGCGGCTTCGCTCGTTCCCCTCCACCACTCCGTCTCCTTCCTATTGCTGAGTGCGGCACCCTTGCCTATAATAAACCCCGCCGCACGCCCGCACCGGAGAAGAAAGCTCCCAAGTCCCAATCCACGTTCCTCGCCCCCTGCCGCTCCGGAGAGTCATGGCCACCGCCGTTTCCACCCCCGCGGACCTGTCGCCCACGCCTGCCCCGAGACGGCGGGGCCGGCCGCCGAAGAACCCCGCCCCAGCCGAGGCCCCAGGCAGCCCGGCGGACCAAGCGGAGGTGATTGGGGACTACGAGCGCGAGAGGGACGCGAGGATCCGGGAGAACATGGAGCGGATGCAGAAGCTCGGCATCCTCGACCTCGCGCACACCCTCAGCCACTGCGCCGCCGCCTCGGGTCTGGGTACCGGCAGCGGGCGGTGGCGCCGGAAGCCCGTGGAGCCGGGGTCTGCTGGTGGGGCCAGGGTGAAGCCCGCGTCGCCGGCGCCCTCGCGGAGATCGCTCAGGTACAGCACTGATCGTCTTGTACTGTATATAATGTAGTTTGAATATGGTTACGTGCTGGAGATAGTTAATGGCGTTAACTCCTAGTGCTCCCCACGAGGCACTACACAGTTTGCAGTTCTGCTTTCTGCTCCAAATTTGTTTGCCACATGTCAACGAAATATAGGTTTAATAAACAGTGGATGTAGATGTTCTGCAATCGTACCCCATTGGATCTTTCATGACATTAGCAGTAATCTTTTCGAAACCATTTTTTGTTTTTTTAGGTTGAAGGACGTGGAACCGGTTACCTATCGTGAAATTGAGCCAAAGAAAGAGAAACGCTCTGAAGGTGGCAAAACTGTTTTAATGGAGGTGGGAGCCAAGGAAGAAATATACACTGAAGAGCATGACAAGCTTTTGGGTACATGCAACACTCCTTGGACTCTCTTTGTTGATGGTTATGGCAAAGATGGAAAACGCATTTATGATCAAGTGAGGGGTCAAACCTGTCATCAGTGCCGGTATGTTTCTACTCGAATAACTATTTTTTGAATCAGATGCCTTTGCCATTTGTTATGCTTATCTTTTTTTGAAGGATGAACTTAGTAATCTACTGTGTGACATTTTATATAGAAAAATGAACAAAATACTTACATTACAACTTTAATAACAGTATAACAATGCAATTTTTGTTCTTCTCAATCTCAAGATCATTATTTATATATTGGAACTGTTGGAGTATAAGTGAATTGTCCCTTCACTCTATCAGCTAAAGTTTTTTGTTTGAATTGGTTGATGCATTTAATTAAAATGGTATTAAAGACAGTTCTCCTGGTTAGCGCAATAATAAAATTTGGTGCTTTTCCTATTCGACATCTCAGGCCTTCACGTGAGTGGGAGTGTTCAAATACAAGTAAATTGTCTACTCTATATATCAGCTTACACTTAAGCTTTTCATATGAATTGTATCATCCTGTTTAGCGTAATTGAATAAAATATTTGCTATTCACTTTTATTCCATGCCTGAGGCCTGAGGGAAGTCTCCATGGGGGGAGGGGGTGTCAATATAAATGAATTATCCACATCTCTTACTCTCCATCAGCTTAAATTTTAAAATCTAGAGGATGCCGGATGTGTAGACTGTATTGGTTAACATATTTACTATATTTTCTTCACCTTTGGTATAATGGCATAATGCTTCTATGTTACAGTCAGAAGACTCTTGGTCATCATACAAGCTGCTGTAAATGCCAGATTGTCCAAGGACAGTTCTGTGGAGACTGTTTGTACATGAGGTGAATATTTTCTTCATATTAAAAATAATTTCTAGTTATTTTGAATTAACAATCGTGTCATCTGTCATTTTCTTAAGGACATGTGTTAGACCTAATATTAACAAGTTCCCTGTTCTGCATATAGGCCCTGTTTGGCACAGCTTATTTTCAGCTTCTTCACAAATTTAAGCAGAAGTTCTGCCAAACAGCTAGCTTCTGCAGCAGCTTATCAGTTCAGCTGCTTCTCAGAATACACTAAAAGCAGCCAACAAGCAGAAGCTGCTTTTCACCAGCTTATCAGATAAGCTGCTTTTTCAACAAGCAGCAGCTGTGCCAAACAGGGCCATAGCATATACTGATATACACCTGAAAACAAATTGTTTTTTATTTTAGCTGTAGTTTAGCAATATACTTATTTCACATGAAAACAAATAGAAACAAATTGGGTTTATCCAAAGTCAAACCCTTTTTACCTGGACAATCAATATCCAATATTTTATATAGGTTGCCAACACATGGCTGACATTGTTAGTCAAAGTTATTCCTTTTTACTTGGGACAAACCTAAATTGACTTGTTTGTGATTAAAATATAACAAACTTTCCAATTTATGGTCCGCAATTTAAAACAAATTTACCGATACTGAAGCTGTAAGATTTTTTTGTAATTGTTTTGCACACCTATCTATGATTTTGGGTTGCAGTATATATAGCAAGTACTTGACTTAGTTTTGTGAGAAGTTTTCAGTTCCAGGACTGTGTTAATTAAAAGCATTCATACTTTCAAAGTTCCCAACTCTTGGTAGAAAAATGTTGAAACACTACATGCATCTAAATGTGGACTGAGCTCTTCTTTCTTTTCTCCATGCGTGGCTGTACTTGTCGGGATTGACACTTTGTAGCTGATGCAGGTATGGTGAAAATGTGTTAGAGGTTAAGAAGAATCCTAACTGGATATGTCCAGTTTGCCGTGGCATCTGTAATTGCAGTCTATGCAGAACTAAGAAAGGATGGTTCCCTACTGGGTCTGCGTATAGGAAGGTATATTAATAGCATAATGTTCCATTTTACATTTAAAAGGCACAAACTGCTACTTGAAGTGGAATAATATCTCAATATCTCCTTTGTTTCTGGATCATGCATCTCTTGTTAGGTTTCGTCGGTAGCCTGTCCCTACCCTACTTGGTTTTGCCTAGATGCCTTGTTATTGTAGTTAATGTACGTTAGGAAAAAGCTAGGATTGATTGGATCCAATGTAGGTAGTATGCATATACCAATTTGTCAATGATCCAACAATTCTGGCATCTTTCTTCATGCAGGCGATCGGACTTGGGTACAAATCTGTGGCACACTTTCTAATTGCAACACATCGAGCATCATCAGTCAATTCAAGCTCAGTCGACAATAACAAGCTGCCGTTTGCTAAATCTGAAACCTCGTGCATTTCTGACCATGCCAATGAGAGCCCAGAGGATGGAGAAACGACCAGCAAAGCTAAGCAGAACAAAGCAACTCGCCGCCGAGTGAGGAAGAGTTCTGATGGCGACAACGATAGCAGAAGTGGGTCCGTGGTGACATCTGACTGCCAGGATGATCAAGCCAACAAGGATGCTGGGTGTGTGACTCCGTCGTCTAAGCCAGCGTCAACGAAGAGGAAGTACGTTGAACGAAGCCCTGACTGCATCGCAAGCAGGCTGCGGTCTCGGCTCAATATGCCATGAGCCCATGAAGATGTGATCAGGATCATGTATCTCTTTTACTGCCTGACCGCAGGCTCTGTCCCTTCTTGCGATGATGTTGTGGCTCTTTCATCTACAAGCAGTTCATGGTTTGCCAGTAACGATGTTCTGCGCGAGTAAGAAGGTGATTGTTATAGTCTCTTGCGCAGCTGTGTTAAGAGCTTGAAACTAGACTCAGTCATGTGTAGTATTTGTACCATTAGTGCCAACTGTGGTCTCTGGCATTAGTGCCTACTGTGGTTTGTGAGCTATGAGTTGACGCGATAGCCTGTAGCTTTAATGTACAATTCATGATATGCAAGTGAATATGTTCATTTTCAGCTGAATTTTTCTGGTTGGAGATGTACTGATGGGGTCCTGTTTGTTTGAGTTTTTTTGAGCTTCTGACCACTAAAAGCTGCTGTGGACTGCCAAAGTCCTAGCGTTTCAGTTCGTTTCTATAAAAATCGTTTTGGTAAAAACCGTCTAAAATTAATATAAACTCAGAATTGGTGTCGTTATGATAGTAAGAATCCTCCTGAACCTTTTAGGTTATTTTATCTTTCTCTGTACGTAATTTTCAAGATACTCAGGTTATTTTCACAGCTAGATTTTCTCCACACTTAGTCCTCCTACTTTAAATCATATTGACAGACAAAATATGCTTGAAATTAAACCTGGAATTTAAGCAGCAATCGTTGTCTAAACCCTAAACCTGGAATTTGACAGTTTGTGCACATACATAGCAGGAATCGAACAACATTTCCACGACTTAAAGTAAAAGAATATACAACCGAACTTAAGATTGGTATTCATGCGTCCACCTTTATTTGTAGTGTATATGTTGTCACATTTGTAACACCGGCAAACACAGAACTCTTCTTCATGATAGGCGTTAGTGAGCAATCAATCCTCTATGATTTATTGAATAAGATGAGGCAGAACGGCACCCAGAGACAGCAATCCTCCATTTGTAACAACGTTGCCATCATACGTAAGACGATTCTGTGCATAGAGGGATTGTTGTGTGACACGTTCATGGCAGGGTTAAATTTCTCGCTGAAATCTCGCCGGTTACCGCCCATTTTTCTCGATCACAGAACTAGGCGGTATCGGATCCCGCCGATTGATTTTCAAAATGTCGTTCGGAAATTTTGAATTTCACAAAAAAATATATTTTTAAAAAATCTGAAAACAATTCTATGTTTGGCATGACTCTTGAGCAAAACTCCAAGGAGCAGCTGACCAGATCATACCAAACACTCTAACTCCAGAGTTGTAAAATCTATGAAGTTATTGGAGCTACAGTACAATTTTTTGGAGTACCTCTTTTGCTGCTCCAAAACTCCAAAAAAACAACCTAGTTATGTAGTTTGGAGTTATTTACCCGCTACTGACACCAGTTACGAGAAACAATCTAAACTTTGGAGCAGAGCTGCTCCACCTAGAGTTTTGGAGTAGAGCTGCTTTGGTGTAGAGCAGAGCCATGCCAAACACGCCCTAAGTACTATAGGGTCCCAGGAGCTTAGAAATATCATTCTTGTTAAAAAAATTTATCTTTATGTGTTAAAAACTTGGATGCAACCGGACCTGTTAACTCCGTTAACCCGAACCCATTAGACCCATTTACATACCTGGCTCTCTCTTTCTCTCTCTCTCCTCATTCACTCACTCCACTCTCTCACCCTCTCTACTCATAGCAAGTATAATAAGAGGTTGTAAGCCGGCTAAATGTCCATGTGGATGAGAGAGAGAGAGGAGAAGTGCGTTGTAAATTTACAACCGCCTTGGATACAAGAACCAAGAAATATTGCGAGAGAGCAAGTGGGTCATGTATTAACTGTGAAGAGCTAAACCATTATATAGATGGGCTGAAAGACCGACTGCAAAGATCCTTATAGCCTACATTATTAAACTTGCTCTTAGGTCTCACACCCACGACGCCTTCCTCGGTCATCACCCAACGAGATCTGGCTGCTCCACCACGTTTCCCGGAGAGAAACAACGGGAAATTGCAGACCTCGCGGACGGGCTTCATACGCCTAGGGGCTTGGTATATTGCGTGAAAGTGCTGAAATCTCAAACACAATGAATCGAATGCGTGCATGCGGAGTCTAGGTGTTGTAGGATGTTCAATAGAGGCTTGGTATATTGCTACATACGCCTAGGGCCCCCTTTTATAGCCCCAAGGCAGCTAGGAGCTGTTGGAGCTCCATTTGGAAGGCCATTGTTGCCTTCTGTCCGTGGGTGCACCGGACTGTTCAGTGCACACCGGACAGTGAACAGTACGCGCACGGGACGCAGCAAAGAATCCCCTGATTGGCTGGTTTCTACTTCCGGGGGGCACCAGACTGTCCGGTGCGCTTGTCGACCGTTAGCCAGCGTTGACATGGTCACTAGCCATTGCGCGGCTGGAGCACCGGACTGTCTGGCACCACGCGCGGACTGTCCGATGAATTTTAGCCGACATAGGCTGAAAAACCCGAGAGCAGCGAGTTTGGCCAGACCGTGCACCGAACTGTCCGATGCACATCGGACTGTCCGGTGGGTGGCACTGGATCGTCCGGTGCTACGCAGTCCAACAGCTTTTCCCTATTTCTTTCTTTGTCTTCTTTTATTTCTTTGGGACTTGACCTAGATGAGTCCTCCCTGACACTTAGACAAATATGATTAGCACACAAATCAATTGACTCAGTGTCCAGAACATACATTTTTGCTTGAACCATATAGATTTTCACTAAGTCCTCTTCCGAGCTCTGCCTCTTTTGCTCAACATCATGTTAGTTCAAATATAATGTGTTGTGCATTTAATCACCAAAACGATATAGAAATGGCCCAAGGGCACGTTTCCCTTTCAGAAAGTATGGTGGGTATTTTTTGCGAGAATAAAGCAGTGGTCAGTAGTGTTTGTTAAGCTTGTGCACTTGTTTTTTATTCGATGGGGTTGGGGCAAATATCTTTCCTGGTGTAGGTTTCTCATAGGAAACAGAGGCCCCTACTTTCCTTCAGCTTAAGAGTAGGTAGGGGGAAAGAAGAGTGGGTTAGCGGGCTTCTTTCACTTGTTACTTTTTCTAAGAGTCACCCATACAAGAACACACACAAAAGGTATGACTTCACTATGGAATTCCTTTTCGTGTTATATGTCAAGACTATGCAGGGACCAACAAACCATTGTGTCGGGAACCATAATTAGGGGTACCCTCAAGACTCCTAATTCTCAGCTGGTAACCCCCATCAGCATAAAGCTGCAAAGGCCTGATGGGTGCGACTAAGTCAGGGATCAGTCCATTCGAGCGACTCGATCACGCCTCGCCCGAGCCTAGCCTCGGACAAGGGCAGCTGACCCCGGAGGATTTCCGTCTCGCCCGAGGCCCCCTCCAACGGCGAACATATTTCCGGCTCGCCCGAGGCCCTGCCTTCGCTAAAAAGCAACCCTGACTAAATCGCCGCACCGACCGACCAAGTCGCAGGAGCATTTAATGCAAAGGTGGCCTGACACCTTTATCCTGACGCGCGCCCCCCGGCAGAGCCGAAGTGACCGCCGTCACTTCGCCGCTCCACTAACCGGCCTGACAGAAGGACAGCGCCACCTGCGCCACTCTGACTGCGGTGCCATTTGACAGAGTGAGGCTGACAGGCAGTCAGGCCCCGCCAGAGGCACCATAGGAAACTCCGCTCCGCCCGACCCAGGGCTCGGACTCGGGCTAAGTCCCGGAAGACGGCGAACTCCGCTCCGCCCGACCCAGGGCTCGGACTCGGGCTAAGTCCCAGAAGACGGCGAACTCCGCTCCGCCCGACCCAGGGCTCGGAGTCGGGCTAAGTCCCGGAAGACGGCGAACTCCGCTCCGCCCGACCCAGGGTTCGGACTCGGGCTAAGTCCCGGAAGACGGCGAACTCCGCTCCGCCCGACCCAGGGCTCGGGCTCGGGCTAAGTCCCAGAAGACGACGAACTCCGCTTCGCCCAACCCCAGGGCTCGGACTCCGCCCTGGCCTCAGCCGACGACCTCCGCCTCGCCCGACCCAGGGGCTCGGACTCGGCCTCGGCCACGGAAGACAGACTCGACCTCGGCTTCGGAGGAGCCTCCGCATCGCCCAACCTAGGGCGCAGGCCAGCCACGTCAACAGGAGGCACCATCATCACCCTACCCCGAGCTGACTCGGGCCACAGGGAACCAGACCGGCGTCCCATCTGGCTAGCTCCGCCAGATAGGCAATGATGGCGCCCCGCATGCTCTATGACGACGGCGGCTCTCAGCCCCCTTACGGAAGCAAGAGGACGTCAGCAAGGACCCAACCGCTCCGACAGCTGTCCCTCCGCCAGGCTCCATCGCTCCTCCGACGGCCACGACATCACACCAGCTGGGTGCCAAAATCTCTCCGGCTGCCACGACGGCATGTACTTAGGGCGCTAGCTCTCCCCCGCTAGACACGTAGCACTCTGCTACACCCCCCATTGTACACCTGGATCCTCTCCTTATGCCTATAAAAGGAAGGACCAGGGCCCTCTTAGAGAGGGTTGGCCGCGCGGGGACGAGGACGAGACAGGCGCTCGCTTGGGGCCGCTCGCTCCCTCTCCCGCGTGGACGCTTGTAACCCCCTACTGCAAGCGCACCCGACCTGGGCGCGGGACGAACACGAAGGCCGCGGGATTCCCACCTCTCTCACACCGGTCTCCGGCCGCCTCGCTCTCCCCCCTTCGCGCTCGCCCTCGCGCTCGACCCATCTGGGCTGGGGCACGCGGCGACACTCACTCGTCGGTCCAGGGACCCCCCGGTCTCGAAACGCCGACAGTTGGCGCGCCAGGTAGGGGCCTGCTGCGTGTTGACGAACAGCTTCCCGTCAAGCTCCAGATGGGCAGTCTCCAACAACCTCTCCAACCCAGGACGGTGCTCCGTTTCGGGAGTCTTGAGTTCATGTCCCTTGACGGCGGCTATGACATGATACTCCTTCCACCGCCGCGCGACGACGACAATGGCAGCCGACAACCCGCCCGCCGGCGGCGGAATCGACGACGTCTTCCCCGCGTGGTGGAAGAACGACCTTCGAGCTCATCCTGCCCTTTCCCCCGCCGACGGAGGGGAAGGCAGGGCGACCAAGGCCAAGCAGGAGGCAGCGCCTCGTTGGCTGTTGAGCGAGCCGACAGCACCGGCACCCCAACGAGGGGCGCACCGGGTATCGACTTCGCGCCTGAGTCGAAGACGAGCGTCGTCTCCTCACGACATGCCCACCCCGAGCAAGCGGACGACGCCAGTGCGCTCGCGGAGAGCTTGTTGGACGTCACCCTCGCACCTGAGACGACGGTGCAGTCAGTCCCCGACATGACTTCATCACTGCTCGTCGACCAAAAGGTACCGACCGATTCCCATCCTACGTCATTTGGATTCAGCCTCAACCCGCCTAGCGACCTCGCTTTGGCGGACGCTCTCGTAGAGGCGAGTCCAAACCCTCTGGGGTTTCGCATGCGGTCGCCTTGGGACCAGCTGACGGACGTCTCGACCTACGGGCCCTCCGGGTCCGAGGAAGACGACGGGCCCAGCACCTGTTGGGATTTCTCTGGACTTGGCAACCCCAGTGCCATGCGGGACTTCATGACCGCATGTGACTACTGCCTTTCCGATTGTTCCGACGGTAGCCGCAGCCTCGGCGACGAGGACTGCGGCCCAAGCCGCAAATGTTTCCACGTCGATCTAGGGGGTCCCTCCGAAGGCAATCATCTCGGCATGCCGGAGGACGATGATCTCCCTAGGCCAGTGCCCCGCGTCGACATTCCACGGGAGCTAGCTGTGGTCCCCGTTCAGGCGGGGGGCCATGACCCACAGCTCGAGCAAATCCGTGGGGCGCAGGCCAGGTTTGACGAGGGAACAGGGGCGCTTGAGCCGATCCGCCGGGACGTCGGGCAGGCATGGGTGGGCCAACCCCCGGCCGGAGAAATACGTCATCTGCCCCAGGGTTTCCAGCACCGCGTCGCCGACGACGCCAGGGTCAGGCCGCCACCCGCATCTAGTGGCGTCGGCCAGGACCTGGCTACCGCAGCGATGCTTCTCCGCGCGATGTCGGAGCCATCAACCACCGAGGGCCGGCAAATCCAGGGGGAGCTCAAGAATCTCCTGGAAGGCGCCGCGGTCCGACGGGCCGAGAGCTCTGCCTCCCGAAGGCAGGGATACCCCTCGGAACCTCATGCCGCGACTTCCCGATTCATGCGGGAAGCCTCGGTCTACACCGGGCGCACGCGCAACACCGCGCCTGCGGCCCCGGGTCGCCTCGGCAACGAGCACCATCACCGCGACCGTCGGGCCCACCTCGACGAGAGGGTGCGCCGAGGCTACCACCCCAGGCGTGGGGGACGCTACGACAGCGGGGAGGATCGGAGTCCCTCGCCCGAACCGCCCGGTCCACAGGCCTTCAGCCGGGCCATCCGACGGGCACCGTTCCCGACCCGGTTCCGACCCCCGACTACTATCACAAAGTACTCGAGGGAGACGAGACCAGAACTGTGGCTCGCGGACTACCGCCTGGCCTGCCAACTGGGTGGAACGGACGACGACAACCTCATCATCCGCAACCTCCCCCTGTTCCTCTCCGACACCGCTCGCGCCTGGCTGGAGCACCTGCCTCCGGGGAAGATCTCCAACTGGGACGACCTAGTCTAAGCCTTCGCCGGCAATTTCCAGGGCACATATGTGCGCCCCGGGAATTCCTGGGACCTCAGAAGCTGCCGGCAGCAGCCGAGAGAGTCTCTCCGGGACTACATCCGGCGATTCTCGAAGCAGCGCACCGAGCTGCCCAACATCACCGACTCGGATGTCATTGGCGCGTTCCTCGCCGGCACCACCTGTCGCGACCTGGTGAGCAAGTTGGGTCGCAAGACCCCCACCAGGGCGAGCGAGCTGATGGACATCGCCACCAAGTTCGCCTCCGGCCAGGAGGCAGTCGAGGCTATCTTCCGAAAGGACAAGCTGCCCCAGGGCCGCCCACCGGAAGATGCTCCCGAGGCGTCGACTCAGCACGGCGCCAAGAAGAAAGGCAAGAAGAAGTCGCAAGCGAAACACGACGCCGCCGACGCGGACCTTGTCGCCGCCGCCGAGTACAAGAACCCTCGGAAACCCCCCGGAGGTGCCAACCTCTTCGACAAGATGCTCAAGGAGCCGTGCCCCTATCATCAGGGGCCCGTCAAGCACACCCTTGAGGAGTGCGTCATGCTTCGGCGCCACTTCCACAGGGCCGAGCCACCCGCGGAGGGTGGCAGGGCCCGCGACGATGACAAGAAGGAAGATCACCAAGCAGGAGAGTTCCCCGAGGTCCGCGACTGCTTTATGATCTACGGTGGACAAGCGGCGAATGCCTCGGCTCGGCACCGCAAGCAAGAGCGCCGGGAGGTCTGCTCGGTGAAGGTGGCGGCGCCAGTCTACCTAGACTGGTCCGACAAGCCCATCACCTTCGACCAAGCTGACCACCCCGACCACGTGCCGAGCCCGGGGAAATACCCGCTCGTCGTCGACCCCGTCATCGGCGACGTCAGGCTCACCAAGGTCCTTATGGACGGAGGCAGCAGCCTCAACATCATCTACGCCGAGACCCTCGGGCTCCTGCGCATCGATCTGTCCTCCGTCCGAGCAGGCGCTGCGCCCTTCCACGGGATCATTCCCGGGAAGCGCGTCCAGCCCCTCGGACGACTCGACCTTCCCGTCTGCTTCGGAACGCCATCCAACTTCCGAAGGGAGACTCTGACGTTCGAGGTGGTCGGGTTCCGAGGAACCTACCGCGCGGTACTGGGAAGGCCATGCTACACGAAGTTCATGGCCGTCCCCAACTACACCTACCTGAAGCTCAAGATGCCGGGCCCCAACGGGGTCATCACCGTCGGCCCCACGTACAAGCACGCGTTCGAATGCGACGTGGAGTGCGTGGAGTACGCCGAGGCCCTCGCCGAGTCCGAGGCCCTCATCTCCGACTTGGAAAGCCTCTCTAAGGAGGCGCCAGACGTGAAACGTCATGCCGGCAACTTCGAGCCAGTGGAGACGGTTAAGGCCGTCCCCCTCGACCCCAGCAGCGACGCCTCCAAGCAGATCCGGATCGGCTCCGGGCTCGATCCCAAATAGGAAGCAGTGCTCGTCGACTTCCTCCACGCGAACGCCGACGTCTTCGCGTGGAGTCCCTCGGACATGCCCGACATACCGAGGGATGTCGCCGAGCACTCGCTGGATATTCGGGCCGGAGCCCGACCCGTCAAACAACCTCTGCGCTGATTCGACGAGGAGAAGCGCAGAGCGATAGGCGAGGAGATCCACAAGCTAATGGCGGCAGGGTTCATCAAAGAGGTATTCCATCCCGAATGGCTTGCCAACCCTGTGCTTGTGAGAAAGAAAGGGGGGAAATGGCGGATGTGTGTAGACTACACTGGTCTCAACAAAGCATGTCTGAAGGTTCCCTACCCTCTGCCTCGCATCGATCAAATCGTGGATTCCACTGCTGGGTGCGAAGCCCTGTCTTTCCTCGATGCATACTCAGGGTATCATCAAATCAGGATGAAAGAGTCCGACCAGCTCGCGACTTCTTTCATCACACCCTTCGGCATGTACTGCTATGTCACCATGCCGTTCGGCTTGAGGAATGCGGGCGCGACGTACCAGCGGTGCATGAACCATGTGTTCGGCGAACACATCGGTCGCACGGTCGAGGCCTACGTCGATGACATCGTAGTCAAGACGAGGAAAGCTTTCGACCTCCTTTCCGACCTTGAAGTGACATTCCGATGCCTCAAGGCGAAAGGCGTCAAGCTCAATCCCAAGAAGTGTGTCTTCGGGGTGCCCCGAGGCATGCTCTTGGGGTTCATCGTCTCCGAGCGGGGCATCGAAGCCAACCCGGAGAAGATCGCAGCCATCACCAGCATGGGGCCCATCAAGGACTTAAAGGGCGTACAGAGGGTCATGGGATGTCTCGCGGCTCTGAGCCGTTTCATCTCACGTCTCAGTGAAAGAGGTCTACCTCTGTACCGCCTCTTAAGGAAGGCCGAGTGCTTCACTTGGACCCCCGAGGCCGAGGAAGCTCTCGGGAACTTGAAGGCGCTCCTCACAAAGGCGCCTATCTTTGTGCCTCCAGCTGCTGGAGAAGCCCTCTTGGTCTACGTCGCCGCAACCACTCAGGTGGTTAGCGCCGCGATTGTGGTCGAGAGGCAAGAAGAGGGGCATGCATTGCCCGTTCAGAGGCCGGTTTACTTCGTCAGCGAGGTACTGTCCGAAACCAAGATCCGCTACCCACAAGTTCAGAAGCTGCTATATGCAGTGATCCTGACCCGGCGGAAGTTACGACACTACTTCGAGTCTCATCCGGTAACTGTGGTGTCATCCTTCCCCCTAGGGGAGATCATCCAGTGTCGAGAGGCCTCGGGTAGGATCACAAAGTGGGCGGTGGAAATCATGGGCGAGACGATCTCGTTCGCCCCTCGGAAGGCCATCAAGTCCTAGGTCTTGGCGGACTTCGTGGCCGAATGGGTCGACACCCAGCTACCGACGGCTCCGATCCAACCGGAGCTCTGGACCATGTTTTTCGATGGGTCGTTGATGAAGACAGGAGCCGGC
This sequence comes from Zea mays, assembly GCF_902167145.1. NCBI lineage: Eukaryota > Viridiplantae > Streptophyta > Magnoliopsida > Poales > Poaceae > Zea > Zea mays. Next base: position 206,537,404 of record NC_050099.1, on the reverse strand, counting down.
GCAGGCCTACTCTTCATCTCGCCCCTCGGGAAACACCTACGCTATGTGCTACGCCTCCATTTCCCGGCATCCAACAATGTGGCTGTGTACGAGGCTCTGGTCAACGGGTTGCGGATCGCCATCGAGCTAGGGGTCTGGCGCCTGGACGCCCGCGGTGACTCGCAGCTCGTCATCGACCAAGTCATGAAGAACTCCCACTGCCGCGACCCGAAGATGGAGGCCTACTGCGATGAGGTTCGGCGCCTGGAAGACAAGTTCTACGGGCTCGAGCTTAACCACATCGCTCGGCGCTACAACGAGACTGCGGACGAGCTGGCTAAAATAGCCTCGGGGCGAACAACGGTTCCCCCGGACGTCTTCTCCCAGGATCTGCATCAACCCTCCGTCAAGATCGACGACACGCCCGAGCCTGAGGCGACCTCGGCCCAGTCCGAGGTACCCTCGGCCCAGCCCGAGGTACCCTCGGCACGGCTCGAGGCGACCTTGGTTCAGCCTGAGGTACCCTCGGCCCCCGAGGGTGAGGCACTGCGCATCGAGGAGGAGCGAAGCGGGGCCACGCCTGATCGGAACTGGCAGACCCCGTACCTGCAATATCTCGACCAAGGAGAGCTACCCCTCGACCGAGCCGAGGCTCGGCGGGTGGCGCGGCGCGCCAAGTCGTTCGTCTTGCTGGGCGATGAGAAGGAGCTCTACCACTGCAGCCCCTCAGGCATCCTCCAGCGATGCATCTCCGTCGCCGAAGGTCAGGAACTCTTGCGGGAGATACACTCGGGGGCTTGCGGCCATCACGCAGCGCCTCGAGCCCTTGTCGGGAATGCCTTCCGACAGGGCTTCTACTGGCCGACGGCGGTGGCCGACGCCACAAGAATTGTCCGCACCTGCGAAGGGTGTCAATTCTATGCGAAGCAGACCCACCTGCCCGCTCAGGCTCTGCAGACAATACCCATCACCTGGCCCTTTGCTGTGTGGGGTCTGGACCTCGTCGGCCCCTTGCAGAAGGCACCCGAGGGCTACACGCACCTGCTGGTTGCCATCGACAAATTCTCCAAGTGGATCGAGGTCCGACCTCTGAACAGCATCAGGTCCGAGCAGGCGGTGGTGTTCTTCACCAACATCATCCATCGCTTCGGGGTCCCGAACTCCATCATCACCGACAACGGCACCCAGTTCACCGGCAGAAAGTTCTTGGACTTCTGCGAGGATCACCACATCTGGGTGGACTGGGCCGCCGTGGCTCATCCCATGTCAAATGGACAAGTAGAGCGTGCCAATGGCATGATCCTACAAGGGCTCAAGCCTCGGATCTACAACGACCTCAACAAGTTCGGCAAGCGATGGATGAAGGAACTCCCCTCGGTGGTCTGGAGCCTGAGGACAACGCCGAGCCGAGCCACGGGTTTCACGCCGTTCTTCCTAGTCTACGGGGCCGAGGCTGTCTTGCCCACAGACCTGGAATGCGGCTCCCCGAGGATGAGGGCCTACACTGACCAAAGCAACCAAGCTAGCCGAGAAGACTCGCTGGACCAGCTGGAAGAGGCTCGGGACAAGGCCTTACTACACTCGGCGCGGTACCAGCAGTCCCTGCGACGCTACCACGCCCAAGGGGTCCGGTCCCGAGACCTCCAGATGGGCGACCTGGTGCTTCGGCTGCGACAAGACGCCCGAGGGAGGCACAAGCTCATGCCCCCCTGGGAGGGGCCATTCATCATCGCCAAAGTTCTGAAGCCCGGAACGTACAAGCTGGCCAACAGTCAAGGCGAAGTCTACGGCAACGCTTGGAACATCCAACAGCTACGTCGCTTCTACCCTTAAGATGTTTTCAAGTTGTTCATATACCTCGCACCCACGCAAAGTTTAGTCATCAAGGAAGGGTCGGCCTCGCCTCGGCAAAGCCCGACCCTCCCTCGGGGGCTAAAAGGGGGGGAACCCCCTCTGCGTTGAAATTTTCCTCGAAAAAAGATCTCTTCTGCCAGAATGTCTTTCGTGCTTTTTGACTACTTCGAAAAGTGGATCCTGAAAACGACGGAGTACACGTAAGCAGCCAAGGCTAACCGAGCCGAGGGACTCCTACGCCTCCGGGATACGGATACCTCACTCATCACCTTCTGCGATAAGTAACTCACGTTCGAATAAGTGGTTCCGCGGACCGAACAAGTCTTCACGTTCGGAAGTTCTTCTGCCGAAGTGATCCTTCGAGCCTTCTCGACTGAGTCGGTGACAGAGCCTCATGGACGGGTAAAAGTGCGCGTAAGCGGCAAGGCCGACCGAGCCGAGGGACTCCTACGCCTCCGGGATACAGATACCTCACTCATCACCTTCCGCGAGAAGCAACTCTCGCTCGCACAAACATCCCTGTTGCCGACAAAAAAGTCTAGATACTCGAAACAAGAAGAAAAGAGACGCAGCTTTACAACACAGCGAGGGTGTGTGTTCTGGCCTCGGCGGCCGCAGGAGACACACGCTACAAGACAATCTGATCCTGCAGGCTCGGGTCTTGACGCTGGAAGGGGGCAGCAGCACCCTCGGCATCGACGACACCTTCGGCGAGGTCCGACCTAGCCTCGGACGGCGACGCGGTCCAAGGATCTCCGCTCTAAAGGACGACGTCATCGCCACACCCGGGCAATCGCTGCCAGGGTCTTCTCCGGAAATCTGGCCCGAGCAGGCGGCTCGACCGGTCACTCTGGGGCCTCGGCCAACCATCCTCCAAGGGCGCCAGCCCGACCCGAGGCCTCGGCTGGTCAACTCCGGCGTCGGTCCCGCTAACGGACGACCCGGCTGGGCTCCGGCGAACCAGGTTTCATTTTCGAGCCAATTCCGCCCCTGTTCATGCTGATATCGCTACCCCTGGCCTCGGCTCATCGAAGAGTGGCCAAGGGGTCCCTTTAACTAAGCTAGAGAAGCCTCAGACAACAAGGCCGACCGAGCCGAGGGACTCCTACGCCTCCGGGATACGGATACCTCACTCGTCACCTTGACACGGGGCGACTCACGCTTGGTGAAGCGGTTCAGACAACCAACAGGCGAGTCCTAGTGCTCGAAAATGAGAAAAAAACACGGCTCCGTGCCAAAATTACATACATGTTCAGGCCTCGACAGCCACAATGAACAAAAAACACTGGCATCCAAAGTGCCATTACAAACGGAACTCCAGTTCCCCCTCCGCAGGAACGAACAACCCCACTCGATGGGGGAGGGCCTGCGGAGCAACAGAAGACCGACGAACGGCGCGCCGTCGCCCGCTCCAGCAGCAGCGACGACGACAACTTATGCTCCGGGGGGCCGAACAGCGGCAGCACTGACCTCAGGGCGGATGCTGCTGCCAAGAGGCCCCCGCCCATGCCCAAACTCGTGAGGCAAGGACGGGCAGAAGGTCGTAGAGTTGGAGGTCGGTCCGTGGCCGGCCCTGGCTGTCTCGTCGGCGGAAGAACCTCTTCCAGCTGCCGTGGCAGACGCCGGCGCCGCGAGCGACTCCGAAGCCACTCGCGTCCGAGAGCCAGGCACGGTGCAGCTGCCGGTGCCACAGACGACGACCGCCCTTCCCTCCGATCACTGAGTGAAGGAGCGGGCCACCGCCCACGCAGGGCCCGACCCCAACTCGGCACACTCCCCTCCCCAGCCCTGGTGATGAAAATCCTTGAGGCTGAGGGAGGGGCAGAGGCCGCAGCCCGACTCGCTTTCCCCCACCATCAAGCTGGAGGTCACCATCTTGGGTGACCGCCGGCGGAGGGGTGCAGCCGGGCTGCATGATGAAAATCCTTGAAGCCGAACGATGGCTGAAAGGTACCAACTCCCACGGAGTTGCGTTCCTCCAACGATGAGGCGAAAAGACAGCGGGTATCCCCCATCCGGGGGCTTGGAAGGTGGAAAGACACGATGCATAAGGGAGCGCGAAGACATGGTCGCCTTCCAAGGGGGTCACCCTCCTTTTAAAGGCGACTATCCCTACTCGCGTCCCCAGCCGTCACGGGCTGAGTCTTCTCCAACACGCTCCAAGGCCCTCCCCTGCGGCGCGGGGGCTGGGTCCCACATGTCATGCAAGCCGGCTCAGAGTAGAAGAAGCCAAACCGCCGCGCGCGGTGCACACGACCGCCTAGCGGTTACAAGTGACCCTCCACTTTTGCCCCGACCAACGGGCAAAAGGGGCGGGCAGCCATGCAGGCGGCATGCAACCGCGCCAAGTGGGCGCGCTTCTCCGACTCCCAACACGCCCAGCCTGGAGGCCCAGGCCCACGCGTCATGCAACCGGCGCGCCGACTGCTTCGTGCATGCAACTGCACCGCCACTTGCGCCACCACCGCGCCTCCTCGACTGCGGAACCAATACCACGACTCGAGGCGACCCAGCGCACGACCCAGCAGCGCCAGCCTGGCGCGGTGGTCAGTGCGGCTAAAAATGGGCCGGCAGTAATGACGGTGGCAGGCGGGCAGGAGCAGCAGTCACGTCGTCAGCCAAGCTCACATCCCATCCAGGGGCAGCGAGAGAACCCTCTCTCACGGTGTGAAGACAACACGCCCGTGTTCCGTTCCTCGAGCGGCTCGCCCACGCGCAACGACCGCCCCACCAACCACTCGCCCCGTCGCATTAACTCCACGGCGGGACAGGCGGCGCCTCTGGCAGGAGAAGCGGGCGACGCTTCGCCTTCGCCATAATGACCGCGCCAGTAAAGGTACGCCGCGTCGTTCGATTTCGTATCCTTTTCCTTTTTTCCTCTTTCTCTCTCTCTTGCAACAGGGACCGGGAAAGGGGGATACCCCAAAAAGGGTCCTTCCCCGTGAAGGAACCAGGCTCCGAGCCTCCCTACTGATCAGAGGTTCGAAGGCTGGCCCCCCGAAGGGTTCGATAGCCGCCTCAGATCGCGTGGTCCCTACACCCACTACTGGTCAGAGGTTCGAAGGCCGGCCCCCCGAAGGGTTCCACGGCCGCCTCAGGCTACTCGGGCTCCATGCCATTACTGATCAGGGGTTCGAAGGCTGGCCCCCGAAGGGTTCACAGCCGCCTCAGACGCCGAGCGAGGGATGACCATGGGTACGTTCGATACATAACCAAGGCTCGGGCTGCGCTCCCGAGGTACCCTAGGACATTTCCGAGACCAGCGGGAGCGATCTTGTAACGGAATCCCATCAGAGAGAGGCATCGAGCCCTCGGACCCCGTCGCCAGGGGACCGGGTCCGGCAGATCACCCGCAGGTACTTTTGGGCGTGCCTCTGGGCCCCTAGCCGACCCCTAACGAACGGGGCACGGACGTCCACTCGGATTACCCGCCTGCAGCTCACCAGAGACACCATGTTCGGCGCCCATCGAGGGCAACATGGCGCTTTCCCCCCTCCTCCTTGCGGAAAGGCGACGCAGGGGCGTATGTAAAAAAGCCGAGTCTGTCCCTGATCGCCCTCTCGCCCTGTGCAGAGGCTTGGGGGCTGCTCTCGCAAACCCGGCTCCGGCCGAACCGTTGACAGCGTCAACATACCAGCCCGAGAACTTGGGACCCGACCGTACACCCGGGCTACGGCCAGCTCGCATGAGGGAACAACCAGACCAGCCGAAGCATTACGCAAGGCATTAAGACCTCGGAGGAGTGAAACCACTCCTCCGAGGCCTCGGGGGCTACACCCGGCGGGTGCGCTCGCGCGCACCCACCGGAACAAAACACAACCGAGAAAGGCTGGTCCCCTTGCAAAAAAGTGCGACAAAAGCCTCCAAGCGAGTGCTAACACTCCCTTCGAGGCTCGGGGGCTACTGTCGGGGACCATAATTAGGGGTACCCTCAAGACTCCTAATTCTCAGCTGGTAACCCCCATCAGCATAAAGCTGCAAAGGCCTGATGGGTGCGACTAAGTCAGGGATCAGTCCATTCGAGCGACTCGATCACGCCTCGCCCGAGCCTAGCCTCGGACAAGGGCAGCCGACCCCGGAGGATTTCCGTCTCGCCCGAGGCCCCCCTCCAATGGCGAACATATTTCCGGCTCGCCCGAGGCCCTGCCTTCGCTAAGAAGCAACCCTGACTAAATCGCCGCACCGACCGACCAAGTCGCAGGAGCATTTAATGCAAAGGTGGCCTGACACCTTTATCCTGACGCGCGGCCCCCGGCAGAGCCGAAGTGACCGCCGTCACTTTGCCGCTCCACTGACCGGCCTGGCAGAAGGACAGCGCCGCCTGCGCCACTCCGACTGCGGTGCCATTTGACAGAGTGAGGCTGACAGGCAGTCAGGCCCCGCCGGAGTCACCATAGGAAACTCCGCTCCGCCCGACCCAGGGCTCGGACTCGGGCTAAGTCCCGGAAGACGGCGAACTCCGCTCCGCCCGACCCAGGGCTCGGACTCGGGCTAAGTCCCGGAAGACGGCGAACTCCGCTCCGCCCGACCCAGGGCTCGGACTCGGGCTAAGTCCCAGAAGACGGCGAACTCCGCTCCGCCCGACCCAGGGCTCGGACTCGGGCTAAGTCCCGGAAGACGGCGAACTCCGCTCCGCCCGACCCAGGGCTCGGGCTCGGGCTAAGTCCCAGAAGACGACGAACTCCGCTTCGCCCGACCCCAGGGCTCGGACTCCGCCCTAGCCTCAGCCGACAACCTCCGCCTCGCCCGACCCAGGGGCTCGGACTCGGCCTCGGCCACGGAAGAAAGACTCGACCTCGGCTTCGGAGGAGCCTCCGCATCGCCCAACCTAGGGCGCAGGTGAGAGCACCTAGAGGGGGGGTGAATAGGTGATCCTGTAAACTTCAAAACTTAAGCCACAAAACTTTGATTAAGTGTTAGCACAGTTAATGCCAAGTGGCTAGAGAGAAGATCTTGCACAATATGATAATCACAAGGAGTACAACACAGAGAAGACACAGTGATTTATCCCGTGGTTCGGCCAAGTACAAAACTTGCCTACTCCACGTTGTGGCGTCCCAACGGACGAGAGTTGCACTCAACTCCTCTCAAGTGATCCAATGATAAACTTGAATACCACAGTGTTATGCTTTTCTTTCAATATCCCGTTTGCGAGGAATCTCCACAACTTGGAGTCTCTCGCCCTTACACTTGAGATTCACAAAGAAATACGGGGTAAGGGAGGGAAGCAACACACACAAATCCACAGCAAAACGCGCACACACACGGCCAAGAGTCGAGCTCAAAAGACTATCTCAAGGTTCTCACAAGAACGGAGCTCGAATCACTTAGAATGACAATCGGATGCGCAAAGACTGAGTGTGGATGATCAAGAATGCTCAAGAGTTGCTTGGTTGTCTCCTCCATGCGCCTAGGGGTCCCTTTTATAGCCCCAAGGCAGCTAGGAGCCGTTGAGAGCAAATCCAGAAGGCCAATCTTGCCTTCTGTCGTCGGGCGCACCGGACAGTCCGGTGCACACCGGACACTGTCCGGTGCCCGATTTATTTCCATAAACAGCTCAGCCGACCGTTGCCGACCGTTGCAGATCTGGCGCACCGGACAGTCCGGTGCACACCGGACAGTCCGGTGCCTCCTTCCGACCGTTGACCAGACCACGTGTCGCGCGCAGAATCCGCGGCCGACCGTTGGCTCTGGCCGACCGTTGGCTCACCGGACAGTCCGGTGCACACCGGACAGTCCGGTGAATTTTAGCCGTACGCCGTCGGCAAATTCCCGAGAGTGGCTTCTTCGCCCGAGGTAGCCTGGCGCACCGGACACTGTCCGGTGCACCACCGGACAGTCCGGTGCCTCAGACCGAAACAGCCTATTGGCTGTACACAGCCAACATTCTCCTTTTCTTCTTCTCTCTGTTTCTAACACTTAGACAAATATATTAGTACACAAAACCAATGTACTGAGGCGTAGAAACATACCTTTACTTGTGATTTGCACTTTGTTCATCCAGGGGCATAGATTCACATTTAAGCACTTGTGTTGACACTCAATCACCAAAATACTTAGAAATGGCCCAAGGGCACATTTCCCTTTCAATCTCCCCCTTTTTGGTGATTTATGCCAACACAATATAAAGCAACTAGAACAAGTGCAAAATCACTTCAAATAAAACTCGAATTGATTTTGATTCAACTTTGGCATATATGGATCATCCTTTGCCACCACTTGGTTTGTTTTTGCAAATCAAACTCAAATCTCTATCTCTAAGTCAAACACACATGTTGAAGTATAAAGAGAGTCATTCCAAAGAGATTGATCAAAGATTTCAAAAAACTCCCCCTATTTCCCATAATCAACATTTCTCCCCACAAGGAGCCAACTTTTGACAAGAGAGACAATAAAAGAGTTTAACAAAACAAAAACTCTATTCTACTATTTTCAAAATCTCTCAAGTGGTAGCTGATCCATCTATTGCTTTGGCCTTTATTTTCTCCCCCTTTGGCATCAAGCACCAAAACGGGAACAATCTTGGCCCTTTTAACCCCATTGCCTCACCAAAGTCTTCAATTAAGAGCAAATGGCAATAAGATTTCATGAGATGAACTTGGAATAAGTTACCCTCTCATCGGAGTGCAGTGGAAGTCTTTCATGGTCCAAGTCCACCTTTTCCCTTTCAATTCTCCTTCGAGACTAAATTAAGCAAACTCAAGCATATGGTTAGTCTCAAAGGGTCAAGTTGTAACACATCTCCCCCTAAACATGTGCATCACTTTGCAACGGACTTGTGAGGTCCAGGGAGTGTTTGTACAACTTGAGCACCACAATAAGCAACAAAATGCAGAATGAACATGATCAAAAGCATAAACACATGTATGCTACAATTCAATCCAAGTTCCGCGAATCTAAGACATTTAGCTCACTACGTAGCCTGCAAAAGGTCTTCTCATCTAGAGGCTTGGTAAAGATATCGGCTAGCTGGTTCTCGGTGCTAACATGAAACACTTCGATATCTCCCTTTTGCTGGTGGTCTCTCAAAAAGTGATGCCGGATGTCTATGTGCTTTGTGCGGCTGTGCTCAACAGGATTTTCCGCCATGCGGATAGCACTCTCATTATCACATAGGAGTGGGACTTTGCTCAGATTGTAGCCAAAGTCCCGGAGGGTTTGCCTCATCCAAAGTAGTTGCGCGCAACACTGTCCTGCGACAACATACTCGGCCTCAGCGGTGGATAGGGCAACGGAGGTTTGTTTCTTAGAATTCCATGACACCAGGGACCTTCCTAAGAATTGGCACGTCCCCGATGTACTCTTCCTATCGACCTTACATCCAGCATAGTCGGAGTCTGAGTATCCAACCAAGTCAAAGGTAGACCCCTTTGGATACCAGAGCCCGAAGCAAGGCGTAGCAACTAAATATCTAAGAATTCGCTTCACCGCCACTAAGTGACATTCCTTAGGATCGGATTGAAATCTAGCACACATGCATACGCTAAGCATAATATCCGGTCTACTAGCACATAAATAAAGTAAAGACCCTATCATTGACCGGTATGCTTTTTGATCAACGGACTTACCTCCTTTGTTGAGGTCTGTGTGTCCATCGGTTCCCATCGGCGTCTTTGCGGGCTTGGCGTCCTTCATCCCAAACCTCTTTAGCAAGTCTTGCGTGTACTTCGTTTGGGAGATGAAAGTGCCGTCCTGGAGTTGCTTCACTTGGAACCCAAGGAAGTAGTTCAACTCGCCCATCATTGACATCTCGAATTTCTGCGTCATCACCCTGCTAAACTCTTCACAAGACTTTTGGTTAGTAGAACCAAATATTATGTCATCGACATAAATTTGGCACACAAACAAATCACCATTACAAGTCTTAGTAAAAAGAGTTGGATCGGCTTTCCCAACCTTGAAAGCATTAGCAATTAAGAAATCTCTAAGGCATTCATACCATGCTCTTGGGGCTTGCTTAAGTCCATAGAGCGCCTTAGAGAGCTTACACACATGGTCGGGGTACCGTTCATCCTCGAAGCCAGGGGGTTGCTCCACGTACACCTCCTCCTTGATTGGCCCATTGAGGAAAGCGCTCTTCACATCCATTTGGTACAACTTGAAAGAATGGTGAGTGGCATATGCTAGCAAGATACGAATTGATTCTAGCCTAGCCACAGGAGCAAACGTCTCCTCAAAGTCCAAACCTGCGACTTGGGCATAACCTTTTGCCACAAGTCGAGCCTTGTTCCTCGTCACCACCCCGTGCTCGTCCTGTTTGTTGCGGAACACCCACTTGGTTCCCACAACATTTTGCTTTGGACGAGGCACCAGTGCCCAAACTTCATTGCGCTTGAAGTTGTTGAGCTCCTCCTGCATGGCCAACACCCAGTCCGGATCTAGCAAGGCCTCCTCTACCCTGAAAGGCTCAATAGAAGAGACAAAGGAGTAATGCTCACAAAAATTAACTAATCGAGATCAAGTAGTTACTCCCTTGCTAATGTCACCCAGAATTTGATCGACTGGATGATCCCTTTGAATCATCGCTCGAACTTGGGTTGGAGGTGCCGGTTGCGCATCTTCCTCCATCACATGATCATCTTGTGCTCCCCCTTGATCATCTGCCTCCTGTTGATGAACCTGTTCATCGTCTTGAGTTGGGGGTAGAACCGTAGTTGAGGAAGATGGTTGATCTCGTTCATCTTGTTCCTGTGGCCGTACTTCCCCAATCGCCATGGTTCGTATAGCTGCCGTCGGAACATCTTCTTCATCTACATCATCACAATCAACAACTTTCTCTCTTGGAGAGCCATTAGTCTCATCAAATACAACGTCGCTAGAGACTTCAACCAAACCCGATGATTTGTTGAAGACTCTATACGCCTTTGTATTTGAGTCATAACCTAACAAAAACCCTTCTACTGCTTTGGGAGCAAACTTAGAATTTCTACCCTTCTTCACTAGAATGTAGCACTTGCTCCCAAATACACGAAAGTACAATACATTGGGTTTGTTACCGGTTAGTAGCTCATACGATGTCTTCTTGAGGAGGCGGTGAAGGTAGACCCTGTTGATGGCGTGACAAGCCGTGTTCACGGCTTCCGACCAGAAACACTCGGGGGTCTTGAATTCTCCAAGCATTGTCCTCGCCATGTCGATTAGCGTCCTGTTCTTCCTCTCTACCACACCATTTTGCTGTGGTGTGTAGGGAGCGGAGAACTCATGCTTGATCCCTTCCTCCTCAAGGAACTCCTCCACTTGAAGGTTCTTGAACTCGGACACGTTGTCGCTCCTTATCTTCTTCACCTTGAGCTCAAACTCATTTTGAGCTCTCCTAAGGAAGCGCTTGAGGGTCCCTTGGGTTTCAGACTTATCCTGCAAAAAGAACACCCAAGTGAAGCGGGAAAAGTCATCAACAATAACTAGACCATACTTACTCCCTCCTATGCTCAGATAGGCGACGGGTCCGAAGAGGTCCATATGCAGCAGCTCCAGGGGTCTTGAAGTGGTCATCACATTCTTGCTGTGATGTGCTCCTCCCACTTGTTTACCTGCTTGACAAGCTGCACAAGGTCTATCTTTTTCGAATTGCACGTTAGTTAAACCTATCACGTGTTCTCCCTTTAGAAGCTTGTGAAGGTTCTTCATCCCCACATGTGCTAAGCGGCGATGCCATAGCCAGCCCATGCTAGTCTTAGCTATTAAGCATGCATCTAGACCGGCTTCTTCTTTTGCAAAATCAACTAAATAAAGTTTGCCGTCTAATACACCCTTAAAAGCTAGTGAACCATCACTTCTTCTAAAGACAGACACATCTACATTTGTAAATAGACAGTTATACCCCATGTTGCATAATTGACTAACAGATAGCAAATTATATCCCAAGGACTCAACTAAAAACACATTAGAAATTGAGTGCTCATTTGAGATTGCAATTTTACCTAATCCTTTTACCTTGCCTTGATTCCCATCACCGAATATAATTGAATCTTGGGAATCCTTATTCTTGACGTAGGAGGTGAACATCTTCTTCTCCCCCGTCATATGGTTTGTGCATCCGCTATCAATAATCCAGCTTGAACCCCCGGATGCATAAACCTGCAAGGCAAATTTAGGCTTGGGACTTAGGTACCCAACTCTTGTTGGGTCCTACAAGGTTAGTCACAATTTCCTTAGGGACCCAAATGCAAGTTTTGTCTCCCTTGCATTTTGCCCCTAACTTCCTAGCAACTATCTTCCTATCCTTTCTACAAATAGCAAAGGAAGCATTTAAAGCACAATAAATTGTAGAAGGTTCATTTACTACTTTCCTAGGAGCATGAATAGTATTCTTTCTAGGCACATGATGAATAACATTTCTCCTAGTCATATCTCTACCATGCATATAGGAAGAACTAGAAGCAGTCATGGCATAAGAATCATAAGCATGTGAAACAAGAGCATCATAACTTCTAAAAGCATTTCTAGAATTTTTCCTATCATGATACAAAAAGGCATGGTTCTTTTTAGCACTAGTAGCCATAGGGGCCTTCCCTTTCTCCTTAGCGGGAATGGGAGCCTTATGGCTTGTTAAGTTCTTGGCTTCCCTTTTAAAGCCAAGTCCATCCTTAATTGAGGGGTGTCTATCAATCGTGTAGGCATCCCTTGCAAATTTTAGTTTATCAAAATCATTCTTGCTAGTCTTAAGTTGGGCATTAAGACTAGCCAATTCCTCAGTTAGTTTGGAAATTGAAACTAAATGATCACTACAGGCATCAACATCGAAATCTTTACACCTAGTACAAATCTTAACATGTTCTACACAAGATGTTGATTTACTAGATTTTTCTAGTTTAGCATTTAAATCATCATTTATGCTCTTTAGACTAGCAATTGAATCATGACATGTAGACAACTCACAAGAAAGCATTTCATTTCTCTTAATCTCTAATGCAAGGGATTTTTGAGCCTCTACAAACTTATCATGTTCTTCATACAACAAATCATCTTGCTTTTCTAAAAGTATATTCTTTTCATTCAAGGCATCAATTAATTCATTAATTTTGTCTATCTTAGATCTATCTAAGCCCTTGAACAAACATGAATAATCTACTTCATCCTCATCACTAGATTCGTCCTCACTTGAAGAAGCATAGGTAGAGTTGCGAGTACATACCTTCTTCTCCCTTGCCATAAGGCATGTGTGACGTTCGTTGGGGAAGAGGGTTGATTTGTTGAAGGCGGTGGCGGCGAGTCCTTCATTGTCGGAGTCGGAAGAGGAGCAATCCGAGTCCCACTCCTTGCCTAGATGCGCCTCGCCCTTTGCCTTCTTGTAATGCTTCTTCTTTTCCCTCTTGTTCCCCTGTTCCTGGTCACTATCGTTATTGGGGCAGTTAGCGATAAAATGACCAATCTTACCGCACTTGAAGCATGAGCGCTTCCCCTTTGTCTTGGTCTTGCTTGGCTGCCCCTTGTGACCTCTTAGCACCGTCTTGAAGCGTTTGATGATGAGAGCCATCTCTTCATCATTAAGTCCGGCCGCCTCAATTTGTGCCACCTTGCTAGGTAGCGCCTCCTTGCTTCTTGTTGCTTTGAGAGCAAGAGGTTGCGGCTCGTTGATTGGTCCATTCAAGGCGTCGTCCACGTACCTTGCTTCCTTAATCATCATTCGCCCGCTGACGAATTTTCCTAGGACTTCTTCGGGCGACATTTTGGTGTACCTGGGATTCTCACGAATATTATTCACCAAATGAGGATCAAGAATGGTAAAGGACCTTAGTAATAGTCGGACGACGTCATGGTCCGTCCATCGCGTGCTTCCATAACTCCTTATTTTGTTGATAAGGGTCTTGAGCCGGTTGTATGTTTGGGTTGGCTCCTCGCCCCTTATCATTGCAAACCTTCCAAGCTCGCCCTACACCAATTCCATTTTAGTGAGCATGGTGATGTCGTTCCCCTCGTGAGAAATCTTGAGGGTGTCCCATATTTGCTTGGCATTGTCCAAGCCGCTCACCTTATTGTACTCGTCCCTGCACAAAGAGGCTAGCAACACAGTAGTAGCTTGTGCATTTTTGTGAATTTGTTCATTAATAAACATAGGGCTATCCGAGCTATCAAATTTCATTCCATTCTCTACGATCTCCCATATGCTTGGATGGAGAGAGAATAAATGACTACGCATTTTGTGACTCCAAAATCCGTAGTCCTCCCCATCAAAGTGTGGAGGTTTGCCAAGAGGAATGGAAAGCAAATGCGAATTCGAACTATGTGGAATACGAGAATAATCAAATGAAAAGTTTAAATTGACCGTCTTCCTGTAGTCGTTGTCGTCGTCCTTTTGGGAAGAAGAGGATTCGTCACTGTCGTAGTAGACGATCTCCTTGATGCGCCTTGTCTTCTTCTTCTTCCCATCTTTACGTCTGTGGCCCGAGCCAAAGTCGTTGGGTTTATCATCTTTTGGCTCGTTGACGAAGGATTCCTTTTCCTTGTCGTTGATCACGATTCCCTTCCCCTTAGGATCCATCTCTTCGGGCGGTTAGACCCCTTCTTGAAGAGAACGACTCTGATACCAATTGAGAGCACCTAGAGGGGGGGGTGAATAGGTGATCCTGTAAACTTCAAAACTTAAGCCACAAAACTTTGATTAAGTGTTAGCACAGTTAATGCCAAGTGGCTAGAGAGAAGATCTTGCACAATATGATAATCACAAGGAGTTCAACACAGAGAAGACACAGTGATTTATCCCGTAGTTCGGCCAAGTACAAAACTTGCCTACTCCACGTTGTGGCGTCCCAACGGACGAGAGTTGCACTCAACTCCTCTCAAGTGATCCAATGATCAACTTGAATACCACAGTGTTATGCTTTTCTTTCAATATCCCGTTTGCGAGGAATCTCCACAACTTGGAGTCTCTCGCCCTTACACTTGAGATTCACAAAGAAATACGGAGTAAGGGAGGGAAGCAACACACACAAATCCACAGCAAAACGCGCACACACACGGCCAAGAGTCGAGCTCAAAAGACTATCTCAAGGTTCTCACAAGAACGGAGCTCGAATCACTTAGAATGACAATCGGATGCGCAAAGACTGAGTGTGGATGATCAAGAATGCTCAAGAGTTGCTTGGTTGTCTCCTCCATGCGCCTAGGGGTCCCTTTTATAGCCCCAAGGCAGCTAGGAGCCGTTGAGAGCAAATCCAGAAGGCCAATCTTGCCTTCTGTCGTCGGGCGCACCGGACAGTCCGGTGCACACCGGACACTGTCCGGTGCCCGATTTATTTCCATAAACAGCTCAGCCGACCATTGCCGACCGTTGCAGATCTGGCGCACCGGACAGTCCGGTGCACACCGGACAGTCCGGTGCCTCCTTCCGACCGTTGACCAGACCACGTGTCGCGCGCAGAATCCGCGGCCGACCGTTGGCTCTGGCCGACCGTTGGCTCACCGGACAGTCCGGTGCACACCGGACAGTCCGGTGAATTTTAGTCGTACGCCGTCGGCAAATTCCCGAGAGCGGCTTCTTCGCCCGAGGTAGCCTGGCGCACCGGACACTGTCCGGTGCACCACCGGACAGTCCGGTGCCTCAGACCGAAACAGCCTGTTGGCTGTACACAGCCAACATTCTCCTTTTCTTCTTCTCTCTGTTTCTAACACTTAGACAAATATATTAGTACACAAAACCAATGTACTGAGGCGTAGAAACATACCTTTACTTGTGATTTGCACTTTGTTCATCCAGGGGCATAGATTCACATTTAAGCACTTGTGTTGACACTCAATCACCAAAATACTTAGAAATGGCCCAAGGGCACATTTCCCTTTCAGCAGGCCAGCCACGTCAACAGGAGGCGCCATCATCACCCTACCCCGAGCTGACTCGGGCCACAGGGAACCAGACCGGCGTCCCATCTGGCTAGCTCCGCCAGATAGGCAATGATGGTGCCCCGCATGCTCTGTGACGACGGCGGCTCTCAGCCCCCTTACGGAAGCAAGAGGACGTCAGCAAGGACCCAACCGCTCCGACAGCTGTCCCTCCGCCAGGCTCCATCGCTCCTCCGACGGCCACGACATCACACCAGCTGGGTGCCAAAATCTCTCCGGCTGCCACGACGGCATGTACTTAGGGCGCTAGCTCTCCCCCGCTAGACACGTAGCACTCTACTACACCCCCCATTGTACACCTGGATCCTCTCCTTACGCCTATAAAAGGAAGGACCAGGGCCCTCTTAGAGAGGGTTGGCCGCGCGGGGACGAGGACGAGACAGGCGCTCGCTTGGGGCCGCTCGCTCCCTCTCCCGCGTGGACGCTTGTAACCCCCTACTGCAAGCGCACCCGAACTGGGCGCGGGACGAACACGAAGGCCGCGGGATTCCCACCTCTCTCACGCCGGTCTCCGGCCGCCTCGCTCTCCCCCCTTCGCGCTCGCCCTCGCGCTCGACCCATCTGGGCTGGGGCACGCGGCGACACTCACTCGTCGGCCTAGGGACCCCCCGGTCTCGAAACGCCGACACATTGAAAGTGATGTGACTCCCATTCCCACTCCCACTCTCACATGTAGGCGGAGATGGAGACTCGTTCAAACTTAGTCTACTAAAGGATGGAGGATGGAACCTTTCGGTTCATTTCCTTAAGGTAGGACGCCCGAGAGCCTATCCCCTATTTCAGTTCAGATTCAGTCCGCCCTTAGACCAGAGTCCTTGGGCACCAAAGATTGAGTCACTTTCACCAGTTATGACTCACGGCCTTGCAATTAGTACATGAAAGAGGAATCCATTCGTATTCGACACATTCTTCCTCAAGACTTCCATTTCCGACGTCGATCCAAACCTTTGAAGGCTGCTTCTTTGCTCTATTAACTTCAATACAGACCCTGCAAACATGAGAGGGGATTTGGTATAAGTCTGGTTCGAACGGGTTTTAAAGCACAAAAACGCATAAATATGTCTGTTTTCAAAGCACAAAGAGTTCTAGATGAGATTCGTTGTCGTTAGTACGAGAAAATCGTTATGATACTGAATCTCATGCCTTATCGAGCATCGTATCCCATCTTAAAGTTGGTTTATTCGACAGCAGTGAATGCTACTCATTATAGGGATTTCGACAAAACGAATTTATTCATTATGAAAAAAATTCAGACCTCAAGCTCGAGGACGTAGTTATTCTATGAAAAACGATGTGTAATATAACAATTGTAGTAAATATAGTAAAAAATCAAAATAATCTTTAGATCAATCTAAGATTTTGATTCCCAATAAAAAAGAAATATAACAGAAAAAATATGGGACAAACAATAAATCCACTCGATTTCAGACTTTTTACAACCCAAAATCACCATTTCTTTTGGTTGGCACAACCAAAAAATTATTCTAGAGGCCTACAGGAAGATCTTGTTAAAAAAAACTTCTCGTGCGATAGTAGATTGTCCACGGCACGGCTGACGCACCGACAGATCTCGGTAGGTGAACAAACAGACCAGCGCCTAGAATGGCGCTTCGATGATAAGTAGCAAGTTGGCCTGAGCAACTCGAAGTCAGCCATAAGTTTTTTCTTTTAAAAAAATCACTAGATCTACTAGCCTGTTAGCAATTAATGCGAATTCCAGCAGACACAACCAGTTTAATAATAAAGCTAACTGCTGGTGGAAAGCATCTTGTAGTCTACCAATTAGGTTGTCTATAGCAGCGTCCCCTAAATTCTATTCCCTAAAAGAATATTCTCTGTCCTTTACAGCACACTCTAAAAGATTCTGTCCTCTATATATTCTCAGTCTCCAGCAACGTCCCCTAAATTCGGTCCCATAAAGCTACAGTGTTAACAGATTCCCTTTTTCCATTTCTTTTTCAGTTTTCTTTATTTTTTCCCAATTCACGCTATACAAATGATGCGCAAAAAAATGTATTTATTAATTTTTGAATTAATAATTTTGAATTGTCTAAATTAATTATCATTGCCTGTTATTTTGTGTGTAATTGTTCTCGATAGAACATCGCATAGAAGCAGGTCAAGCTAGCTTTGCAGAGGATGCAAGATACTAAGAGAGCGTCATTGGAAAAGGGCGTGTTTCATTTCAAGAAAGTATTATGAGAAGTTTATCATGGAAGAGTGAGGTCTTGAGAATCTGCACAGATGTTCAAGCAGTGGCTGCAAGATCCCCAACTGTATGTGATCAAGTGGTCCTGTCTGTCAAACATAATTGACAATTGTATAGCTGACACACATTAATCTTCAAGAAGTATTAAAATGCCTCTATCGAAAACATAATTGGGCAAGAAGTCCTTGAGGCCTGTATCCCCTAATTGTCTCCTAATAATTCGCTCATAAAGGTTTAAGCATGATATAAAAATGAGAATAAGCAATTAGAAAAATATTAAGAGAAGATAGGCACTCGATCAGATGTCTATGAAGTACAAACGAATGTTCATACGAAGATACAATAGACACCGACAGTTTTTATCATCATCCAGATACACACCTCCACATCATGCAAAAGAATCAAACCATCTTCTGTGCCAAGTGCTATTATTTTACCATCAGGGCTCCAACAAATTGATGTGATGCACTTC
The DNA here is from genome assembly GCF_902167145.1 of Zea mays. Lineage (NCBI taxonomy): Eukaryota > Viridiplantae > Streptophyta > Magnoliopsida > Poales > Poaceae > Zea > Zea mays. Next base: position 206,519,051 of record NC_050099.1, on the reverse strand, counting down.
CCTGAACAATTATAAATACTTTAGTTCTCAGTTTCTCACTATTTTTTATAAGTTCAAAGCAGACATGATCTTATAAATCACTATAACTAAAAGGTATAACTGAAGGGCACACTGGAATTGACAGATTGTACATATTGATTGTAATGACAAGGAACATTCAAAGTGGGCAAAAACAACAGGCAACTGAGGGTAATGGAGTACGGGTGTATCAACCTGGAGAGATTGTCCAAAGCCTTTGCCAATTGAAGCGATGGAGGAGAACCTTGGAGTCATCAGTAACCATAGCAAGCAGATCCTTCTCTGGATTCCATTCTGCCATTTTTATCTACAAGTATGAAACACAGGCACGTCAGTACTTGATGCCCCATTTAGCATACATTAAGGAATAGGAACAAAGAAACAATAGGAAATTGAATCTCACTGTGCTCAATCGATTCAGAATTACAGAAAAGATATAAAGCGACAAAAGGTGAAATTCAGTATCAGCAACCGTATGATATATGTGCTTGATATTAACTCTCTATTACTTAAGGATTGTTTGGTAGCGAATTGTAAACATGATACAAGGTGAATGAGACTGATTAAGCATGAACAAGAGGCAAACAGTGTAATTACTAATGTGCATTTGCAAAACAAAAAGTAGCATTCAAAGCTGAAATCAGTGCTCTATATCAGTGATATACTGAAATGGCACCTCACGACTCACAGTTCAGACCAACAAGTTCCCACTGAACCCAACAGCATCCCTGTCAGCTCTGCACAGCGACAGTAGGATCCAACTTAATCCTCGTAGGAATTTGAACAAAACAATAGCAGGGACGCCGGACGCACGCAACGCTCGGCGGCAGCAACCCAGGGATCCAGCACGTGAACCAGCCATTGCCCTGGACAGCGTGAACCCAAGCGGCCGCACACTATTTTGCAGCCTCAACACATGTTGGTTAAGAATCAGCACAACACGAACTTGCACAACAGCGTTTGGCTACGCAGAAGGGAGAGGCAGGGGAGGAGAGCGCAGACTAGACCTGGAACGGGATGGGCTTGTCGAACTGGAGCTAGAACGGCGTGGCCGCCGCCACGGCCATGGACGCCTCTTCGATCTGCTCCTCCGCCATGCTCCGCGTCCGGCGATGGCCATGGATGCCTCTTCGATATGCTCCTCCGCCATGCTCCGCGTCCGCCCTCGCAAGCCCTCTTGTCTCCCACCTGCCTCGATGCCGGCAGCGAAGCACGCCGGATCGAGGGCTCGGCCCTGGGAGATGCAGTCGCCAGCGCGCGGTAGGAGGAGGCGGAAGTTTCCTCGCAGCGGCTGGTGGATCCGTCGCGTGGATAGCGCACGGTGGGTGGCCTCCACATTTAGGTTCTTTGGCACATCCTCTATAATTTAGGGGACGCTTTAGAGGATCTTGTTGGTGGCGTAGGGGACCTGACAGTCCCTCACATTTAGCGGACAGGAGCCTTTAGCGGCTCTTGTTGGAGGCAGCCTTAGTCCATCCATATAGTGACCTCATGTTACAAAATTAGGTATTATTAGTATTAATTTAATCCAGAAAACTAGTGTAATATATGTGACGACATGTATGTATATGTGTATATGACTACTCGCATAAACAGTAAATAAAACATGCACAATTACGAAGAACATAATATACCATGCGGAGGGACCGATGCTCAAGGCATCAGTGGCTCCATTCACACGAGACATATCGTGTGTATGTTCGATGTAGTTGTACGCAGTCGGTGCAGGCAGATGTACGCAGTGTAGTCCCTCGACGGTGGCGGCGACGAGAAACCTGATCAGCGCTGGTCGAGCGGGCGAAGCGAGCAGTCGCGAGTACGCTCCCCAAAATCCTAATTGCGCACACACCCGTGCAAGTGTAGCTATGTGGACGACGATTTCGGAGGACTGCTCTCCCACTCTCTCTTTGCTCGCAGAAGGTGGGACGAGAATGGGCTGAGTGCAACACGTTTGAGACTGTTCGTATGCACAACCAGAAGCCATCTCACCTCCTCCGTATTTGTACACGCGCAAAGTGAGGGAACAGACAGTAACGATCACCATTAAAACCAGAAGCTGCCAGTCATTACAGCTTGTCCGTTACTGGCCATAACATAGGAAACAAACAATCCTTCATCATTTTATTAACTTCTCAATAGATTCTCAAATAGTCCACCTATTTAAGTTAATTGATTTGTCTCTTAGCTTACAGTATGGTAATAAATTATTAGTATACCGTAGCATTGAAGGGGTCCTTTAGCATTGACTATTATTGAATATTAATTTGGACCAGTCCCACATTAATCGAACACCTCACTTGTCTCTTTCTTAAATTTTCTTAGTTCTTGTGACGAAGTCAGCTGTAAGTTCATAGCCCATTCCTCGTATCTCTCATCTTCTTTCTCCTTGACCTCAGTATAGTTTATAGCCTTTTATTTATTATACTTGCTTTTAGGCCGTGTATTGTGTATATGGTCGTGCCGTGGAAGATAATCAAAGAGTTTACGGGAGAGAGAGCAGTATTTTTCATCGCGTAGGTGACGATCGGATCACCGACCCTGAATGACGAGTACGCGACGGCCATTTAAGGGACCAAAACCAGAGCCATAACGCAGTACGCGCGCGTACACTGCACATGCTCCTGCTCTATCTCCATCGTCACATCTCAGGCCAGGCTCCTGCTCTACCTCCATCGTCACATTTCAGGCCCTTCCGCCGTCGCCTGCGTCGTCACGCAGCCATGCAACCGAGCTTGGCACGCGGCAGCAGCAGCAGCCGCCGCCTGCACACAGCGGCTTCAACCTGCCCACGCATGGTCGCTCGTCCTGTCAAGCTCAGGTATAGCCAACGCGATTCAGTTTTCAAGTGCCTGTACGTCGTCGGTTTTTTTTTTCTCTCCAAAAAAGAGAGAGAACATCTCAGCTTTTAATTAAGAAAGCTAGCATCGCATCACAAACAGCGTTTCAATCTCTTGACCAACAACATATATAGCACTGCAACTGCTACCCCTGTTGCAAGAAGAAAGATAGCAGAACTCTCTGCTCCCTTCATTTAGATTTTGTCCCGCTAATTAAGCAGTAGTGAACCATATTCCTCGTCGTTTAGATTTTGTCCTGGACAATTTATTTTCTTTCCCAATACTTTATCACAATACTTTATCATGCGCATGTTTAGTTTTTCATGCGCATGATATGGGTGCAATGTTTTTCATGCGCATGTTTGGTTTTCTGGCCGTATTTTCTTATCACTTTATCCCATATTATAGACTTATTTTCTTTCCCAAAACTTTATTATAAGCGTGGTTCTAATTTGCTTGCAGCACTTTTCGTTCGTGGCAGATACAGTTTAGGGTTTTTCATGCGCATGTTTGGTTTTTCATGCCATAGTTTTTCATGCGCATGTTTTTCATGCCCATGATATGGGTGCCATTGTTTTTCATGCGCATGTTTGGTTTTCTGGCCGTATTTTCTTATCATTCTATCCCCTATATTATACACTAGTATAATACCCTACGTTACAACAGCACATAAATTATTTATTAAAATGTTAGGTCATATTTGGTTTCAATTAGTACTTGGACTAAACTTTAATCCTAAGACTAAACTTTAGTCTCTACCTGTTTGGTTGTAGGGACTAAAAAGATTCTAAAGTCATAATAGTAGTTGTCCAAAGACTCAAATGCCCTTTTGGAACACTAGAAGACTGCATGCAACTGTGCGAGAGAGACTAGGGATAGATTTGGGCAACAAGATAATTATGGACTTTTAGTCTCTTTTAGCACCTAGGTGAAAGACTAGAGACTAAATCATTTTAGTCCATATTTTAGTCCTAGTGTTTGGCAAAAAAATGGACTAAATGAGACTAAAAACTAGAGACTAATATTTAGTCCCTCTAACAAACACCCCCTTAGTGCACAAAAATTACGTGACAGAGCAATTTATTGGTGCTCGAAGCTGACTGCCGATGTACTGAAAAGGGAAGATGCGGAGACATATTGGGGCCTGCCTCTTAACTTGGCCTTCAAGCTTCTTCTGAACAAGTGCTGCACTTACCGCTGAGTGCGAAGCAGCCACATATAATAACAAAGGAGCCCCTGGCGTAGGTGGAGTTAATGTTGTGAGATCTATCAAATACTGCTTCAGCTCTTCGAAGGCCTTCTGCTGGATTGGTCCCCATTGAAAGACTTCGGCTGTCTTCAGCACTTCGAAGAATGGTAAGTTTCTCTCTGCTGATCTAGATATGAATCTGTTGAGAGACGCCAGCCTTCCTGTTAATCTTTGAGCCCCCTTTTTTGTACTTGGTGGTTCCATTCGAAGTATTGCTTCGATTTTGCTTGGATTAGCCTCGATTCCCTTTGTTGAGACTAGGCAACCGAGAAATTTCCCCTTCTTTACTCCGAAGACACATTTTTCTGGATTTAATTTTAGACCAGCCTGTCTAAAATTAGCGAAGGTCTCCTGCAAATCAGCAATGTGATTATCTTGCTTCGTGCTTTTTACAATGATATCATCAACATAAGTTAGCACATTCCTTCCTATCTGAGAGTGAAGGACCTTCGCTGTCATTCTGCTGAAACTTCCTCCAGCATTTTTAAGCCCCTCAGGCATCCGAAGGTAGCAATATGTCCCACTAGGGGTTATGAAGCTGGTTTTTGGTTCATCTTCCTTCTTCATCCATATTTGATGATAGCCTGAATAGCAATCCAGCAAACTCATAAGCTCTGATGAAGCTGCTGCATCAACTAAGGAATCTATCCTTGGCAATGGAAACTCGTCCTTCGGACAGGCTTTATTGAGGTCAGTAAAATCGATACACATCCTCCATTTACCATTGGCCTTCTTCACCATAACAGTGTTAGCCAACCATTCTGGGTATTTTACCTCTCTAATAACTCCGACACTGAGGAGTCTTTTTACTTCATTTTGAGCACCTTCAGCCTTGTCTTCAGATATTTTCCGAAGCCTCTGCTTTCTGGGCCTGAAGGATGGATCAACATTGAGCGAATGCTCGATAACATCCCTGTTAACTCCACAAAGATCATTAGCTGACCAAGCAAAAACATCTTTATTGTTGAACAGAAACCTTATCAAGGTTTTCTCCTGCTCTTCGGACAATTGAGATCCCAATAGCACCTTCTGCTCTGCTATATCCTCACATAGGAGCATGGGTTTCGGTTGGTCAGCTGAAGCAGCTTTTTCCCTTCTGAACTTGTATTGCTCACAAGCTTCAGTTCCATCTATATTATGGATTGCTTTTGAGTCTGTCCAATTTCCTTCGGCCCTTCTGGCAGCTTCTTGACTTCCATGAATAGCAATGGGCCCTTGGTCCGAAGGTATCTTCATGCAAAGATAAGTTGGATGCAGAATTGCTTCGAGGCATTAAGAGTGCCACGACCAATGATTGCATTGTAAGGGTACTCCATGTCAACAATATCAAACATAACCTGTTCAGTCCTTGTGTTGTTGATGAATCCGAAGGCCACTGACATTGAGATTTTGCCGAGTGCTACAATCTGCCTTCCTCTGAAGCCGCAGAGGGGATGTGTGGCATCAAGAATTTTATCTTCGGGCTCTTGCATCTGTCTGAAGGCCTTAGCAAATATGATATCAGCTGCACTGCCTGTATCAACCAAAACATTATGGACCAGAAATCCTTTGATAACACAAGAGATAACCATAGCATCATTATGTGGGTAATCCTTGAGTTGAAGGTCCTCTTGGGAGAAGGTAATAGGAATGTGAGACCATCTTGACTTGATGAAGGGTCCTTGCACCCCGACATGTTGTACCCTTCTCTATGCTTCCTTCTTCTGCTTCTTGTTGGCTGGTTCTGAACATGAACCGCCTGTTATCGGGAGTACCAGCTTCAGAACCGAAGCAGCTCCAGCTTGAATATTGAACGAAGCCATCAGCTCAGAAAAGTGGAAGTGAGTTCACCGGAGGTGGGCGCCAATGTTGGGGACTCGTTCTCAAATGCTATGAATTAAGAACAAGGCAACATAAAATGTTAAATGTTAATGCCCTTCGTCCGCTGAAGCATTATTTCCTTAAGGATTTAATGAACTTCGGACGAAGGTCAAAGATGGTACAATTACGAAGGTTGAATCTTCATAACTGAACCCTCAGGGATTGTATAAAATAATTTGAGATATGAAGCATTAACGACAAGTAAATTATAAATAAACAACATCATTTTCATATTATACAAACTTGATGTATTCAAATGTTAGATACATTTATACCTCTGTCTTGGCAAAGAATAATTTCCGAGTGATGCGATTGCAATTGCAGGAATGCGTGAACAGTAAAGGAATATTGTTCACTATTTATAGGCACAGGACACAGCCTGTGAGGAATTACAATCATGCCCCTCATAAAAGTTTACAACATTGACTCAGACCTTTATGGACTAAAAGGTCATTCTATCTTTAAGTCGGTTCGTCCCTTCACCTTCGGATATGTTGTATTATCAAAGCTTCATGAATGAAACCTTCGGCGTCACGTACGGGCAGCTTCAGCCGAAGCTGTCTCTTTCTGCAGGACCTTCGGCGACGAAGCATGGTCCCAACAGGGCTCGTCTCCACCATCCACAAAGGTCGCATACTCGCATACAACTACAGCAGTAGAGTCATGAAATAGCCACCACAAGTCCACTATCAATAAACCAGAGAATGGATGGATATCCATATCCAATCACGCGAATCCAACTGAAATCTAATTAAAACCACATTCCTATTCATATCCAACCTTATCCTTACAATTTACTATAGACATTCAACCTAATCCAATTTAGCTTCACCAAAATCCAAATCTATGCAACATAATCCTAACAATTTACTATAGGCATTCATCTAATCCGATTTAACTTCACCAAAATTCAAATCCATCCAGCATATCCAATCCGAATCTATAAGTGTTTCATGCGCATGTTTGGTTTTCTGGCCATATTTTCTTATCGCTCTATCCCATATGTTATAGACTTATTTTCTTTCCCAAAACATTAACACAAGCGTGGTTCTAATTTGCTTGCCACACTTTTCGTTCGTGGCAGCTACAGTTTACCGAAAGTTTAGCGCGCGCGACACACATCAGCATGAACTAAATTTTAAATTTTGCTCCCATCCACACCTCCACTTTGTGATAGATTGATTAAGGCGCCATTGAATATGTGAGGTTGGATACTTGGATAGCAAAATTGCCGGATGAAGACTTTTTTTACATACACCTTGGTTTTGATTACAAGGGCGCTAGAGTAAGAGCACCATTGGATATGCTTGGGTTTAGTATTTTTCTTGCAAAAGAAAAAAAGAAAAAGAAGCACATGTTGTTTTAATATACGCCGGCTAAAACTCTGCATTTTAGCCAATGAATATTTACAGACCCCGACTTAAAACTTTCTATGTGTCGGATACCATAATTAGGGTACCTAGATCACAACGCTAAAATCTCTAGACGTTTGAGTAAGAAGAGAACATGTGCAAAACACGTTCCCGACCATACCAAGGCACGGGATCCAAATCACGCCTCGCCCGAGGCCAACCCCGAACAGGAGACCCTAGTCATGAACTCGCCCGAGGCTAACCCTCGGGTAGGAGACCCGAAGCCGAGGAAGCCCTCAGAAATCTCAAAGTAGTCCTCACCAACACACCCATCTTGGTACCTTCCACCAAGAGCGAAGCCCTTTTGCTTTACGTCGCCGCAACCACTCAAGTGGTCAGCACCACGGTTGTAGTCGAAAGGCACAAAGAGGGATATGCTTTGCCCATTCAGAGGCCAGTCTACGTCATTAGCGAGGTACTGTCCGAGACAAAACCCCGCTGCCCGTAGATCTAGAAGCTGTTGTACGTAGTAGTCCTGGCTCAACGCAAGATACGCCATTACTTCAAGTCTCGCCTGGTAACAGTAGTATCATTCTTCCCTCTAGGAGACATCATTCAGAGTAGGGAAGCCTCAAGAAGAGTAGCCAAGTGGGTAGTAGAGCTCATGGGAGAAACACTCTCGTTCGCCCCTCGAAATGCTATCAAATCTCAAACCTTGGCAGACTTCTTAGCTGAATGGACCGACACTCAACTACTGATGGCTGCAATCCAAGCTGACCTATTGACCATGTACTTTGATGGGTCCCTGATGAAAACAGAAGCAGGCGCATGCTTGCTCTTCATCTCACCCCTCGGAGTACACATACGCTACGTGATACCGCTCCACTTTGCCGCATCCAACAACATAGCCGAATATGAAGCCTTGATCAACGACCTGCGCATTGCCATCGAGCTGGGAGTTCGGCGCCTCGACGTTCGAGGGGACACCCAACTCGTCATCGACCAGGTCATGAAAAACTCGAGCAGTCATGACCCAAAGATGGAGGCCTATTGTGAGGAGGTCCAACGCTTGGAAGACAAATTCTACGGATTAGAGCTCAACCACATCGCACGATGGTATAGTGAAGTCGCTAACGAACTAGCAAAGATAGCTTCCGGGCGAACCATGGTTCCCCCAAATGTTTTCTCGAGAGAGAATATTGACTTTCTATGACGTTATGATGGTATCATAAGCGTCACAGAAGGTGCGTAAGCAAAGGCCTCCTATGACGAAACCTCATAAATTATGATGTTCCTAATGAGGAATATTCTTAGGAACATCATAATCTATCATAATAACGTCACAGAAGACCTTTAATTATGCACCTTCTGTGACGTTTATGATACCATCAAAAGGTCATAGAAAGTCAATATTCGACCATCTGTTGTAATTAATGAAGCACCTGAACTAGCTCTTAACACCAGCACACCCCCGACCGCCAAGCCCCGAAGCCATGCAGATCGACGAAGAGCGGAATGAGGCCACACCAGTCTCGAATTGGTGGGTCCCGTACCTGGAATATCTCCTATGAGGTGAGCTACCCCCTGACAAGGTCGTGGCTCGGCGACTGGCTCAGTGGGCCAAGTCATTTGTGCTACTGGGGGAGGAGAAGGAACTGTACCAACGCAACCCCTCTAGAATCCTCCAACGATGCATCCCCATCAACCAAGGCCAGGAACTACTAAGCGAAATCCACTTGAGGGCTTGCGGGCGCCACGCTGCGCCCCAAACCCTCATCAAAAACGCCATTAGATAAGGTTTCTACTAGCCAACCTCGGTAGCCGATGCCACTAAGATTATACGCTCCTGCAAGGGGTGCTAATTTTATGCCAAACAAACAAACCTGCCGGCTGAAGCCCTGCAAACCATTCCCATCACTTGGCCATTTGCTGTATAGGGATTCAAGGCACCCGGCGGCTTTACGCACCTGTTGGTCACAATTAATAAATTCTCCAAGTGGATTGAGGTCCGCCCCCTCGCCAACATCATGTCCGAGCAGGCAGTGGTTTTCTTCACAAACATCGTCCATCGCTTCGGAGTCCCTAACTCCATCATCAACGACCATGACACACAATTCACAGGAAGGAAATTCTTGAATTTCTGCAATGATCACCACATTCATGTGGACTGATCAGCTGTGGCTCATCCGAGGACAAATGTGTAGGTGGAACATGCCAATGGCATGATCCTACAAGGCCTTAAGCCAAGGATATACAATGAGCTAAACAAATTCGCTAGGCGCTGGCTTAGCAAACTCCCCTCAGTGGTTTGGAGATTGAGGACAACTCCGAGCCGAGCCACAGGATTCACACCATTCTTCCTAGTCTATGGGGCCAAGGCCGTCCTACCCACTGACTTAGAGCATGGCTCCCCGAGGCTACAAGCATACAGTGACCAAAGCAACCAAATCAACTACGAGGATTCACTCGACCAACTAGAAGAGGCTCGGGACATAGCACTATCGCACTCCGGTAGTACCAGTTGTCACTGCGGTGCTACCATGCACGACAATTCCGATGTTGAGGCTTCTTGGTTGGCAACATGGTACTTCGGCTACGACAAGACAACCGATGGTGCCACAAGCTCACCCCTCCCTAGGAAGGGCCATTCATCATCGCCAAGGTGTTGAAACTAGGACCCTACGAGCTGTGCAACAACTGAGGCAAAATCTATGAAAATGCTTGGAACATTGAGCAGCTACGTCGCTTTTACCCTTAGAATTCCAAGTTGTCATGTATTTCAATCTTCATAAATAAAGATCTAACCTACAAGTGAGGCTCGACCCTATTTCTCCAGACCGAACCTCCCTCGAGGGCTAAAAGGGGGGAACCCCCTTTGCGTCATTTTCTCTATTTTTTTCTTCTAAAAAACGACTTTCGTGTTTTTGGCCTAGTCAAAAAGCAGAATCCTAAAAGAACAAGAGACATGCAGAAGGGCAAGTATGACCGAGCCATGGGAACACCTACGCCTCTAGATACGGTTTTCCCACTCACCACCCTTCCCCTAAAGGATAACTTGCGTTTTGATAGTGATTCCGTGAAAAGACAAGCTAAAAACACGAAACAAGGGAAAAAAGCGCACAACGAACGTAAAAAGTTAAAATTCTTCGTACATCACCATTCACAAAAAAAGACTTCAAGGTTTTTTACATGGACCCGCAAGATCGGCAACTCAGGCATCAGGGGGAGAAGCAGTGCCCTCGGGGTCAGCATCACCTACCATGGCCTAGGTAGCCTCGGTGTCACTGGGAGGCGTAGCAACAGAGTAAGATCTAGTGTTGAGCGAAGACATAGGAGGAACCACTTCCACATCAAAGTGTTGGGCCAGCGTCGAGCCTGCCCCCTCGACAATGTCCACAAGCCTCCGAACTTCCACCTCGGTGAGATCATCACCTTTCGGGAGGACGTAGCCCTCGCTCGCTCACTCGAGATCAACCACTCATGCCCGCTTCATGCCTGTATGCAAAGCCTCACGGAGTTTGCTCTGCATGTGGCCACTCAGCGCAAGCATGCGTCTCCACGGGGAACTGCTCGAAGGGGTGTCTTCAATCTCAAAGGTCCGGTAGAGGGCGACAACTGTGTCGTACATGGCTTCGTACGCGATGCTCTTCTCGTCGACGGCTCGGGTGAGCTCGTGGATGTCTCGATAGACACGTGAAGGTCCCGATCCAATTCTAAAACCAACCAAACAAACACGTAAGCACAACCGAAGTTGTCCTATCAGGCAAAACATAGGTAAACAAAACATACCTTTCACCCGAGCCTTCCACTGCGAAGCCTCGGTCCGAGACGCCTCAGCTGCTGCTGCTGCGACCTCAGCCAGAGCACTTTCCTTCTGGGTGCACGTAGTCTGATGTGCCTCGAGTTCCTTGGCAAGGGTCTCGGCTCGGGAAGAGGCTTCCATGGCCTAATTCTAGAATTTCTTCCGCTCATCGGATATCCTGCCAAGATCCTCCTCTAGATTGAGTACCCTCTTGGCAAGAGGAGACACTTCTCCCCATGCCAAGACAGCCTCTTCCTTCAACTCCGAGCAAAGCATCTAGAGATTCGCTGCTTCAGCGCTCTTCTAAGCGAGCTGCTCATTCGCCTAGGCAGGCAGGCCCTTCTGGCGACACAGCGAGTCCTAGACACCACGCTCACGGTGGAGGAACACGTACTTGGCTGCAATCTTTACCATAAGCTCCTGAAAGGAAACAAACGCCATCAAGACATATCCTGGGTGAAGGCATGTGTCATCGTCTAGAGAGATTTATCCACTACCTAGCTGATGACCTAGAAGTCCTGCCACAACTGCATCTCCTCCTAGTCATGACTCATCCCCCGGGGCAGCAAAGTCCTGCCATGTGAGCCACTTCCCTCCCCATGCGTAAGGATCCCTCCCAATGGGGACGACGGTGCTGCTCCCCTCATCAGGATAAAACGCGTTACGCTCCACGACTGGGACCTCAGGCCGCTCCGAGGGACCAGCTTCACCGTCACCAACCACCTCCTTACCCCAGTCAGAGGCCGAGGAATCGGAGATAGAGATCACTGGTGCCACCAAGGTCGGTGACACCATTGCCGAGGTCACCTCGGCATACCCCAACCCCTTTGTAGACGTGTGGGGGGTGGCCTCGGCAGGCATCGGTGTTTGCATCAGAGTCGGCACCCGAGGCTTGTCTAGGAGTGCTGCAACGACTTCCCCCGGTGGCGGCGCAACCTCGGCAACAACATTCACCCGCACAACCTACCCTCCTAGAGCAAGTCGCGCCTCCTCAACCCCCGTTGGAGAGTGTCCCGTGTAGTGTCGACCTAGGGGATCTGCCGGGCTGCAACCCTAGCCATCGAGGTCATACTCATCTTAACGACCTTCACATGGGCTAGGGTCGGCGCACCCGATTTGCGCTTCTGGATGAGAAAAGCATGCAAGAACAAAAATTCACACAGAGCATAGAGAAAATCCAACCTCAATATCTCGTGACACTAACCCAGACCGAGGCATCACTAGCCTCCTTGGCGCCAAACTCCTTGGGTCCCTGGTTCCCACGGTCGGCGTCGGGAGTTGGTTGGCAACCCGCTTCGCCGTCACCTCTTCGGCTGCGGGGACAGTCCCCCGCTCATTGAACATCTACGTCTTAGGCCAAGGGCTGACACCTCAAGCTCAATTGCCAATGCGTCCAGACCGCTTGGTGGGCCCCCTGAGCGCGGCTCGGACCAAAGTCTCACCTCGGGGATAAATCCGAGCGGAACCTCCATCCCCTCATCATCGTCGTCGTCATCATCGTCATCGCTGAACATATCCAAGGATGCCTCCAGCAGTAGCCCCTCCCTCTCCTACGCTCAGCGACGCTTCTCGAGCTCGTCACGAGCCACCCTTTTCTTGCAGGCTCGCTTCTTCTCCTTGTCCTTCTTCCTCTTTTGCTGCTCTGCATCCAACCTACGTGCCGCCCGAGCCGTCGTGTCCTCCAGGACCGAAGGCAAGGCAGATCTGTAACCCCGTAGCCCCTAAGAATAAATGAAAGATTAGGTAATCAGGTTGAGATGAAGAAACGAGGATAAAAGTAGAGGCAGGTATTGTGGCCTATGAGTGACCCATAGCCATGGTCGGGGCGCATCGAGACCTAGGCAAAGGCACTGTAATCAACCTTTCCCACCATTCCCTTAACCCGCTTGAGGAGGTCGTCAATGGTGAGGGTGGCCGTTGACATCCGAGAGCTCTCCACCTCAGCCTCGGGCGTCATCTCATGCAGGAGCAGACAACATTGAACCAGCGGCAACACCCTTCGACGGTGAAAGGCGATGACGACCCCAACTACGGTAGGACCGCAGTCGTGGAGCTTCCGCAGGGCATCCAAGAAGGCCTCCAACTGAGGTTGATGCTCTCGTGTAGCTCCCATTTGCCAGTTATCCCCTGTAGTGGTCACGACCCGCTTGGTGTACGAGGGCAGCCTCCCATTGTTGTTGCGGAGGTAGAACCAACGGTTCTGCCACCCCTTGTTCGAAGAGGTGAGGGAGGTAGGGATGTAAAGTTGTGCCCCATCCGAACAGAGCTGAAGCATACAACCACCGGCCCTCACCGCAGTGCGGACCTTCTTCACCTCCATCGCTAGAGAAAATGGCTCCACGCGGAAGATATGGAGCCAGAGATCCCAATGGGGGTCGATCCTAAGGTATCCCTCATAGACCGCCGTGAAGATCGCCTCCTAAGCAGTGGAGTTCTTATTGAAGTTGTGGAGCTCAACCCCATAGTAATGCGGGAGCGCACGTATAAAGTGGCTCACAGGCATCCTGAACCCACGCACATGGAATGACATGAAGCTAACAATGTAGCCCATGGGCGGAGTCATCTTCTCCTCATCCCCAGGAACAAGCCATTCGGGGTGCACTCCGAAGGTGAGGGGGCAAAGCAGACCCCCGTCGACGAGGCTCTGCATATCCTCCTCGATCACGGTGGAGAAAGGCCACATGTCATAGGGAGCGAGGACATTCACCTTCTCGGCCATGATGAAACGAGAAGGTGAGAGTGGCGAGGTACATGGATCTCTTACTCTTCTCATCACAGTCTTTGGCTACGGACTAAAAAGCAAGAGTGGCTGAGGCTAGGAATACAAGTGCGGGGTGAGAGCCAGGGCCGTCCCCTCCTAGATATATATAAGGGGAGCCGATGAACCCATCGAGATCAGGGCCGAGCACCCCGCATTTAAAAATCAAATCCGAAAACAGATTTTTTTTCTCGAAACTTGCCTGTGCGCGCGACAACAGATAGCCCGTGGGCTTCGTGTGCCATCACATTAATTCCTGCCTGGGGCCACACGTCTTGTCCGGTTAACACAACCAATAGGAACTGTTTCGCCTCCCCAAGGTGGGCGCCTAAAATGTATCTCTCTCTCCCTTTTTCCTTCTACACAGGTGATGGGAAAGGAATATCTGTTTGGATTTCCTTCCTAGTAAAGGAAACGAGCTCCAAGCCCCTTACTGATAAGGGGTTGGAAGGTTGGCCCCTCAATGAGGATCAGCAACCGCCCCAGAGCACACGGGCTCCGAGCCCTTTACTGATCAGGGGTTCGAAGGTTAGCCCCTCGGTAGTGTTCAACAACCGCCCCAGAGAGTAGAGTCAGAGATGACCATGGGTACGTGCGTACATGGCCGAGGCTTGGGCTACAAATCCCAGGGTACCCTAGGACATATCCGAGATCAGCAGGAACGATTCGTAATGGTATCCCATCGGAGGGTGACAACGAGCCCTCAAATCCTATCGAATGGATCCGGGACCAGCGAATCCCCACGGGTATATTAGGGGGTGTCTCTGGACTGCAAGCCAACCCCTAGCGAATGGGGCTCGGGCCTCCACTTGGATTACGCGCTAACAGTCCACAAGAAGTGTCATGCTCATTGCCCACCGAGGGTAGCATTGCGCATTTCCCCTCGTCCTCCCTACAAAAAGGCGACGAAGAGATGTATCAATAAAAGTCAAGGCGGCCCTGATCGTCCTCTTGCCCAGTGTAGAGGCTCGGGGGCTACCCTGGCACCACGGCTACGACCAAATTGCTAATAGCATCAACAAACCGACGCAGAGGCTCAGGGCTGCCCTTGCAGCTAGGCTACAACCAAGTTACGTGGAATTAATAGATCAATGAAGTATGCAGAGGGAAACATAAAGATCTCGAAGGAGTAACCACTGCTCCGAGGCCCCATGGGCGCGCACCCATCGGAAAAAATCTCCCAACTCTCAAAAATCCTGGCAAAAACGCCCAGAAGGTTTAGCAAGAACCTCCAAGCGAGTGCCTACACTCCCTTGAAGGCTCAGGGGCTACTGTGGTGTACCATAATTAGGGGTACCCAGATCACAACCCTAAAATCCTTAGACGCTTGAGTAAGAAGGGAACATGTGCAAAACACGCTCTCGACCATACCAAGCCAAGGGATCCAAATCACGCCTCGCCCGAGGCCAACCTCGAATAGGAGACCCTAGTAATGAACTGGGCCGAGGCCACCCTCGGGCTGCAGACATAGTTAAAACTCGCCTGAGGCCACCCACGGGCGAGTGACAAAGTCACAGTTCGCCCGAGGTCACCCCAAGCGAAAAATATAACCGCAACTCGCCCGAGGCCAGCCTCGGACGAGACACACATTTCCGATTCGCTTGAGGGTGCCTCAGACGACGCCCAGGAGCTACCTGCTTCGGCCAACCACTCAGATCCCAGGAGGTGTGCATTTAATGCAATCTGTACGAACACCTACCCCGCCGTAGGCACCAAAGTCAACAAAGGGTGACACGACCCCGGTCTGAATCTACTTGTTACTACACACAACGACGGTGGTCAGGGCTCGAATACGGGGTGCTGTTCCCCCAGTCTGACCATTGTTTCAACTGACCATAGCATGGCTACATGTGATGCCAAGACCTGACCCTGGCCTCGAGAGAGATCTTCGCCTCGCTCGAGCCCGATCTTGGCCAACTACTCCAACTAGGAAACATGTGATGCCACCAGCTCTCCCGTGAACCCCGTTGAAGATAGGATGGCTACATAAACCACAAGCCCGGTGTCCAATCTGCTTTCCACCATCCCGGATGACGCACGGGCTAGATTACCACTTTCTTTCCACCATGCCGAGCACTATTTTCAACCACTACGACTCGACATACTTATAAACTTCTCATCCGCACCCCTGCATAGGACGAGCTCGGGCACGCATCCGAGCCCGCGAATTTGGCCTCAGCTCTCTACCTGGTCAAAGCGCAGGTTACAGGGATCAGACATCCTTCTCCTGACCAAAGATGACGCCAAGGACAAGGGCCATTCCGCCGATCATACTGCTACAGGGGCTCGAACTTATCTCGTTTGACCACAACAACAACGCGGCAATTCTTGTACTCCTGGGTTTCCCCTTTGTGACTATAAAAGGAGGATTCTAGGGTCTCCGAGGGGAGGAGGAACACAACACTTCACGGCCCACTCCACTCCTAATATTGGCACTGACCTCAATCACACTTAGAGACTTGAGATCTGCTCTCTCTCTCTCTCTCGACTAGCTTGTATCCCTACTATGAGCACCTATGTGCAAGATAATATAAGTCTCATCCTTCGTTGGAAATAGAGTCTTCTTTTGCCCGAACCAGAATAAATCTTGTGTCTTCTAGCATCACCCATCTGGACAGGGGCACGCAGACAAATTCACTTGTTGGTTAGGACCCTCGGGTTAAAACACCGACACTGTGATAAATTAAAAAAATCTATAAAATCTCTGTATATAGTAGTAAACGGCTGTGTCTTGTTGGGGAGTTTATGATAATTTTTTGGTTTTTGTGACGAAGGCTTTATAATGCATGTTTGTTGCAGCGCATTCCGGCAGCAATGGCATAACGGCGGCGGGCCTGCGTGTGTGCTTAGCGTCGGCACAGCCAACCCAGGCAACTGCGTTCAGCAAGATGAGTACACTGACTGGTACTTCAGTATCACCAAGAACGATCATCTTACACACACGAAAGCAATCATGAAGAAAATGTGTATGTAATTAACCTTCCGTCTTCCATTCTCATGTTATATGAAATATGTTCCCTTACAATAAAGGACGTATCCTGCTATACACAAGACCACCTCTTCATACACATATACACTAACTTAATCTGAGCCCTTCGTATAACAACTTTCGGATGAGATGTGAGTTTTTTTTTGTTGCAAATATATATAACTGGCACGCGAGAAGAAGAGCGTAGAAGGTGTTTTTTCGTAAAAAGAAAGTCAACCGAAGATTGCAAACATATATACACGAAGCTGGTTTTATGCACAGAATAGGATCCCAACGTGATGTCTTGTTTACATGCCTCTCAGGTGAGAAGATGATGGTAAAAAAACGATACCTGCAAGTCAACGAGGAGCTGTTCCGTGAGCATCCCGAGTTCTTGGACCCTGCAGCTCCAAGTCTAGAAGGCAAGCTAGCCGTCGTGGCCAGTGTCATGCCAGGGCTTGTGGCCGCTGCCGCAGAGAAAGCCATTGCCGAATGGGGCCGACCGGCTGAAGACATCACGCACCTCGTCTTCGCCACCAGCAGCAGTGCTCAACTGCCCCACATCGATCTCCGCATCGCTTCCCTTCTCGGGTTAAGCACCACCGTGCAGCGTACGGTGATCGGCTTTCATGGCTGCAGCGGCAGCTCCGCGGCGCTCCGCGTTGCCAAGGACATCGCCGAGAACAACCGCAGCGCACGAGTCCTCGTCGCTTGCGCAGACATGTTGAGCGTCATGGATGGTTACCTAGTCCCCAACGTAGTAGCCCACCGCTACGGAATCATCGGCCACGCCATTTTCGGTGACGGTGCTGGTGCAGTTGTCGTCGGAAGCCGGCCGCAGGAACCCGTAGAGCGCCCAATCTTCGAGATGGTGTCAGCGTCGCAGGCCACGCTACCCGGCTCGGAGCTGGCGGTTGCTGCCGAGCTCACCAATTTCGGCATGGAGTACCGCCTCGAGTTTGGAGAGCTGGCGGCGGGGGTCGGCGACAACATCGAGCGGTGTCTGATCGACGCGCTGTCGCCGCTCGGCATTGGTAGTGTTGGCTGGAATAACCTCTTCTGGGCGGTGCACCCGGGTGGCCCCAAGGTCATGGACAACTTCACGGCGGCTCTGAGGCTAGAGCCCGGGAAGTTGGCGCCCAGCCGGCAGGTGTTCAGCGAGTACGGCAACATGGTGGGCCCGACTCTGATCTTTGTCCTCGATGAGGTTATACGTCGTCGCCAGCAAGATCACGAGGAAGGGAGCTGCGAGTGGGGGTTCATGGTGGGGTTCGGCCCGGGGTTCACCATCGATGTAATGGCATTGCATGCGTGCAGTGGTATGTCCACAGTTCCACACTGATACCAAGACTCGAGTATTTTGTAATGATAGCCATGGCGCACAAAGGGAAGCTAGAAATACTTTGGTTCCCACTACATTAATAAGAGTGTATTCGTTTGTTCCAGAATCATAACCTAGAGCGAATCTAATCAGGAATGCTTATCTAATTTATATAAGCTTTGATCACCTGGAACCATTCCTAACCTCAATTCTAAACAAACGAACGCACTCTAAGAGAGATAGAAGAACAAGACGTTCGGTCATGGACACACATCAGTGCGTTTGCAGGTGTCTTCTTCCCTATAAAATAAATAAATAAATAATTGTGCTGTGGGTTTGGTGCATCTTGTTGATTTGTGAAAATATATGGTAGTCTCACTTCTGAAGAAACTATTTTTGCCAAGTATCAAATAGTTTGTGTAGTGTTTTTTAAACACTTGGTAAAGAAGATCTTTGTCGAGTGCCAAATAAAAAATATTCGGCAAATAAAAATACTCGACAAAAAAGTGTTTTTACTCTAGGCAAAGAATCTTCTCTATCGTTATACACTAGACAAAGAACGCTTTGCCGAATGTTGTTTTTGACAGTCGGCTAAGAGCTTGTTTGCCGACTATTTTTTTTACACTAGTCAAAGATAATTTTTCAAATCACATTTTGAAGAACGCTTTGCCGAATATTGTTTTTACACTAAACAAAGTTTTATAACTCGCCAAGATGTACAATTTTAATTTTGGTCATTTCAGTAAATGATAAAATAAAAGTAAATTTGTTCACAAACCTTATATCTCTCTCGTAGTTTAGAAACTACAAGAGATGCATAAGATTTTAAGATTTGTGAATAATGTTAGAACCATCAAGTTGGATGAATAAATGACCAAACAACCAAAATAAAGTTTGTAGACCTTGAGAAGTTGTACAATTTTATAGTTGGCAACCTTTTGATTTAAAGTCATTTTGTTAACGAAGACTACGTCTAAATTTAAAAAATTTCAAATTCGAATTTCTCAAACAATCTCAGATGGAAAAACCACCAAAATGAAAGTTGTTGGTCTTGAAAAGTTATGAAACTTTGTAGTTGATATTTTTTGAAGGTTTAAAATTTAAAATTCAAATTTTGTAATCAATCTCGGATGAAGAAACTGTCAAAATAAAATTTGTAGATCTCGAAAAGTTATGCAACTTTTATAGTTGACAATCATTTGAATCCATTTAGTGCCTTAAACAAACAATTTACACTCGGTTTGTTATAATATGTGGAGAAGATAACATAATATAGACACAATTGATATCAGGATGGAGTGATAGAGAAGTTTGCGCGCTAGAGAATGGTCACGAGTTCGAATACCATAGGCCGTGAGATTTGGGAAAAATGCCGACATACGCTGAGCTGCTCTATCGTTCACCGTCACAGCAGACTACACAGCAGTCAGCAGGCTTGACCTAACATCATAGTTAGTTACAAACGGATCTGCCACTGCACCGTCGGAAGAATGAACGGCGGACGAAATGGTCTACAACAAACCCACAACGGACTGCATGCACGATCTACATTATTAGTACGCGACGGCTATTTAAAAGCCAGCTCCTGCTCTATTTCCATCGTCATATCTCCAGGCGGCGTCGTCAGGCCCTTCCGCCGTCGTCACGCAACCGAGCTCGGCACGCGGCAACAGCCGCCTCCACACAGCGCCTGCAACCTCCTCCTGCCCACCCATGGCCGCCGCTCGTCCCGGCAATCTCAGGTAGCCAACCCGCGCGATTTTTTTAGATTTCAAGAGTATATTCATCACTTGACCAACAACATATATATAGCACTACTGCTACTCCTGTTCCTGTTACAAGAACATATATCAGAACAACACAAAAAGAAAAATCTATAAAATTCCTGCACAGAACCTCAAAAGAGTGCACCTTGCTTGTCTGGTTGGGGATTTTATGATATATATATATATATTCTGTTTTTTTTTGTTACGAATACTTTATTATTTATGAAAATGCATGTTGGTGTTGCAGCGAATTGGAGCAGAAATGGCATAACGGCGGCGGGCCTGCGTGTGTGCTTGGCGTCGGCACAGCCAACCCAGCCAACTGCGTTCGGCAAGATGAGTACACTGACTGGTACTTCCGTATCACCAAGAGCGATCATCTTACGCACACCAAAGCAATCATGAGGAAAACGTGTATGTAATTATATCTTTCTATTTTTCATTCTCATTTTATATATCTTACCATCCAAGATAGCCGCACAAAGCGAAAGGACTTTTAGCTGATGAGTTGGTTAATTAGGTGGTCTAAAAACTCTTTTGGGGAGTGAGAATTTTAGGCTAAGGTTAAAAAAAAGGTCGAGTTAGAGTAGTTTAGAGAATTTGTAGATCAGGAGCTGTAGGTATATTTTAGTTTTTAGGACCTGTTTGGGATTTACTAAGCATCTACAAGAGTTTCTAAATTTTACTTGCAACCTTGAATTTTTGGCGGCAAGATAGGAAGAAAAACTGATCTTTGAACAACTCCCTATCTCAACTTCGAATCTTTCGCACGGAAATATATATACGCATGCGTACCCATTGACCAATCCATAAGGATGAAAGTGAATATCTTAATTATTAGAATAAATTTAATATTTTAAAATAGATATGTATAAAATTTGATGTTGAGATTTTTTTTATTTTATTAAGCACATTATTACAAATAAAAATAAAATTTTGCATAAATTCTTTCATGCATTGTTTGCTCTCTACAATGACATAGGTGAAAAACATCTGAATCTGCATCTGAATCCAAATTTTATACCTATCATTTAATTAAGAAGATTTATGGTAAATTTGATGTTTAACTTTTATTAATATATACAACCTTAATGCAAAAAACAATCATACTAATTTGCATAGTAGATTTTATATTCTATTTATTCGTAATACAATAATTAGATGTCCGAATAAGTATCTGCTTTTATCCCTACCAATTAATGTAGAGGTAGACAGATGCAGAGTAAGAATAAAGAATAGGATATTCTCTTTTAAATGGATATTTTTTGAGATCCTAAATGAGTTTCAATGAAAATATTTTCAATTGCAAACTCGCTTGTCGATATCATTGAGTTCTATAACTTTGGTATCGATGGTCTATCAATGTTGTTTGAAAATTTTGAATTTAAATATGAACAATTAATTCAACTATAACATTTTTAGAAACATAATTTTAATTTTAAATAAGACATCAAGGTTAGATCGGAGATGCATTTACCGTGATGTCTTGTTCACATGCCTCTCAGGTGAGAAGATGATGGTAAAAAAACGCTACTTGCAAGTCAATGAGGAGCTCTTCAGTGTGCACCCCGAGTTCTTGGACCCTGCAGCTCCAAGTCTGCAAGGCAAGCTAGCTGTCGTGGCCGGTGCCATGCCAGGGCTTGTGGCTGCTGCCGCAGAGAAAGCCATTGCCGACTGGGGCCGCCCGGCCGGAGACATCACCCACCTCGTCTTCGCCACCAGTTCCAGTGCCCAGCTGCCTCACATTGACCTCCGCATCGCTGCCCTTCTCGGGTTAAGCACCACTGTGCAGCGCACGGTGATCGGCTTTCACGCCTGCAGCGGCAGCTCCGCCGCGCTCCGCGTTGCCAAGTACATCGCCGAGAACAACCGCAGCGCGCGAGTCCTCGTCGCTTGCGCGGACATGTGGAGCGTCATGGATAGTTACGTAGTTCCTAACGTAGACCACCGCTACGGAATTATTGGCCACGCCTTTATCGGTGACGGTGCCGGCGCAGTTGTCGTCGGAAGCCGACCACAGGAACCCGTTGAGCGCCCAATCTTCGAGATGGTATCAGCGTCGCAGGCCACGGTGCCCGGCTCGGAGCGGGCGGTTGCCGTCGAGCTCACCAATTGTGGCCTGGAGTATCGCCTCGAGTTTGGAGATGTGGCGGCGGAGGTCGGTGGCAACATCGAGCGGTGCCTGCTTGACGCGCTGTCGCCGTTGGGCATTGGTAGTGTTGGCTGGAATAACCTCTTCTGGGTGGTGCACCCGGGTGGCCCCAGGATCATGGACACCTTCACGGCGGCTCTCAAGCTACAGCCCGAGAAGCTGTCTGCCAGTCGGCGTGTGCTTAGGGAGTACGGCAACATGACCGGCCCGACTCTGATCTTTGTCCTCGACGAGGCTATACGCCGTCGCCAGCTCGACCACGAGGAGGGGAGCTGCGAGTGGGGGCTCATGGTGGGATTGGGCCCGGGGTTCACCATTGATGTAATGGCATTGCGTGCGTGCAGTGGTAAATCCACACCAACACCAAGAATCAAGAGTAGTCTGTAAGGGAGAGCCAGAACTCAGAAGCGGCCCTTTGGTTGTCTGTTTGTCAGTGCGTTTGTACGTGTCTTCATCCCAATAAAATAAATAAATAACTGTGGTTTGGCTTTGTGGCATCTTGATTTGTGAAACTATATGAAGTTTACAGGATTTAGGGTTAACCAATTGCAAACTTGCTTGTCGATAACCAATGGTTAACTGTGTCTTTCGAAGGTCCTCAAAACACGGTTAACCATTGGTTATCAACATATTTGTCAAGCATTGCAGGGGCTTCAACATCAGACTACCTTCGGTGTAGAACAATGGAAGGATAACGAAGGTAGCTTCGTAATAACAACACAGGAAGATGATGTAAGAAGACGGTGTCATCCTGAATGCTGAAGGCAAAATACAATGTTGTCCTTTATTATTTGTAAATTATGTATGTAATCCATATGTGTGTAAGTGTAATTTCATACGAAGTTGTACGATTCCCTATAAATAGATGAACAGTGCCCTGCATAAAGTACCTTTTGGAAGGGTTGAACGATAGCTACATGTAACCTTTTTCTTCAAAGCATCTTCGTTCTAACTCACTCTATAGAATCGAAGGTACAATTATAAATTCATTATACGAAAGAGGAGAAATGTGTTATTATTATATCGAAGATGAGTTATCATGTTTAAACTCCCTTAGGTTCTTTACATGTTTACTTACGCAACTAAGTCACGGTTTATTTGGTTAAGTCTTGACCTTCGTTTTCGAAGGAATTATCCCAAAGGGAAAACTCCTTGAGGACGAAGGTCGAATATCTTTATAACATTGTGTTGCCTTGTTTTTTATTGTGTATAGTAATTAAGAACAAGTAGCCAACCACTGAGTCCCTATTTTCCAATCCAGTAACTTGATAATGAACTGATACTCATAGATCTAGCCTTAAAGAGATGGGGAGACAGAGGAACCTCCGGTGAACTCATCAACGACCACCTCCGGTGAACTCATAGATCCAACATTGACGCCCACCTCTGGTGAACTCATCAACGACCACCTTCGTCATGCCGCCGAAGAAGACAGCGGCGCCAAGGGCTGTTCTTGCTCCCCTGGATACCAATCAAGATGGAATCCTTCTAAGAGAAGCCCGAGTCAGAAGAGGAAGGCCACTAGCCCAACCCCACAAGACGAAGAGCTAGATCAAGAGATTAGCAACCTGGAAGTCATACATCAACAAGTGGAGAAATGAAGGGAGAAGATGCTTCAGCTGTCTGAGTTACAAAATAAGATCGATGAAGCAGCCGAGGAAATGCGTCACATTGCACAAGAAACTGAGCAAGGGCATCGACCACAACAAAGAGACCTTCGTTAGGAGGGCCCCAGCCATGATGATATGTGGTATGATGATTTTCACATGACAATATTGCTTTTGATGATGCTTCTCCCCTAGCTATAGATCTGCAGGCTGTGCCATGGCCACCTTCGTACAAGCCACCTAGCTACCCATGTATGATGGTCACTCAGGCCCAAAGCAATTTCTGATGAGCTATGAAGCAACCATATCATCCTATGGTGGCAACACAACTGTCATGGCCAAGTCCTTCGTCATGGCGGTCAGGAGTGCTGCTCAAACTTGGTATTCCTCTCTCAAACCAGGAACAATTACATCTTGTCAGAAACTGAAGGATATGTTGTTCACAAGCTTTTAGGGGTTTCAGACAAAACTGGTGACTGCTCAGGCCTTGTTTCAGTGCACACAAGACCATGAGGAATATCTGCAGGCCTATGTCTGAAGGTTTTTACGACTCAGAGCCTTGGCACCAACGGTGCCAAATGAAATTGTTATTGAAGCAATGATCAAGGGACTTCGACCAGGTCCAACGACACAATATTTTGCCAGAAAGCCCCCTCAAACTCTAGATAAGCTTCTCCAAAAAATGGATGAGTATATCAGAGCTGATATTGATTTTCGACAAAGAAGGGAGGAAGCTTACAGGTACTCTAAGATGACCAGGGTCTTAGGGGGGAGGTTTCATTCAAGACATGTTAGAATAATCAACAACCCAAGTCAAAGTGAAGACAAGAACAATCATAACCAAGCGCAACACAATAACTCCCAATCCACAGAGGTGCACTAGGGTTCCTTCAGACCACCAGCCCCAAGAGGTAGAGGAGAGCGAAGCTTCGGAGTAAGATACAACTCCCAACCAAGAAGACTATTTTTCCTATTATGTGGAGAGGATAAGGGACACACAACAAGGATTGCCAAGTCACAATACAAAAGCAGAAGGAAATAGCTGAGGCCGAAGCACGACAAAATCAGCCAAAGCAAGTCCTTCACACTGCTTCGTACTACTCTCCGTATATCCCAGAGTACGTGCGTAACCAATAGCCACTTCCACAGTCTACAACTTCGGTTGCTTCAGCTAGTCATTCTCTAGCTAGGTGGGCCTTACCTCAACCACCTGCACCAGTCCCAACTTCATCTTACAATCAGCAACCTGAAGGCAAGTTTCAAGATCAGCAGCAGCTTGAAGCAAGAGAGGAGTCCGAAGCTTGGACAGTCAATAGTACTGTTCCGGAATCCAAACATATTTACTGAAGCAACAGCGGGGCTGGGTCAAGAATTTGAGGCACATCTAGTGTAATTTTCGTTTCTTTTGCTTTATAGTTTCCTTAAAAACAATTTGAGAAGGTGCAACCTTCGACACTTTGTAATACATTTGAGGTTACACCATCGAGTGTAACAAAAAAATGTCACCTAGTAAGGTGAAGAAGCTCCAAAGTCGTTCCTAAGGGGATGCAGAGCTAAAATGCCACCTAGTAAAGGTGAAGAAGCTCCAAAGTCGTTCCTAAAGGGATACATAGCTAAAATGCCACCTAGTAAAGGTGAAGAAGCTCCAAAGTCATTCCTAAGGGGATGTAGAGCTAAATACCAGCTAGTAAAGGTGAAGAGGCTCCAAAGTCATTTCTAAGGGGATGCAGAGTCTTATTATAATATGCTTTCTATTATCATTTTAACTCAAGCATCTTTTGCATCACATCATCGCATCATTCTGCATCACACCATCATACATCATTTCACATCATTCATGAAGAGAAAAAAGGGGAATTGCTCCATCATATACAAATGCGGTTTAGCTACGAAACTAAATTCATGTTTTTAAGAAATTATGGACTAAAATCAGGACAAAGGGAAAAATGCTACATCTTCAATAGTCATCATCATGGACAGGACAAGGAAGAAGCCAATGTTTTCACTTTGGCAATGGTATTCTATATGAACTTACAAGTCCTTCAGCTAAAAAATGTTTTTCTTTATGAAGCATGAAAAAAAGGGAAGATGTTTTTTCGCCTTCGACTCAAAAATGGTTCGTACGTTAATTTCAAGTTACACAAAACAATATAATACACAATGTAATTGAGCGCAGTACACAATTATATTTACACAGAGCAAAACACAAGCTTTCAAATGTTTTTTGCATGTCTACTAGACACAAAATTACAAAACTCTTTACAATAACTCAATCATCTTCTTTTAGAACCTTCTCAACAACTTCGTTCAACAAAGTATTAACAGCTTCGTCTATCGTGGTGTTCACCACCTTGAATTCATCAAGGATTCCCCTTAGTGATGGATCAGCTTCGGGATCATACGGTTCTGGGGGTTAAGAAAGCTCCGCTGCACAAAGACATCGTTTCATTAAGAAAGTGCGAAGCTAAATAATTATGAAGTTAAAGCTTAACAGAAACATATTCCTATACGTCTTTCTCGTTCTGCAGCTTTTTCAGCTCTCTTTGCCTCTTCCGAAGCGCGATGGGCCTAAAAAAGCCAAAAGTGCGAATTGGTCAAAATAGTAAACTAAATATTCGAGTAATAAATATTTTAGAATCGAAAATAACCTCTTCTTCGCTCTGTATAATAGCTTCATCTGCTACTTCCCTTCTGCCACTTACCCAGATTTCAGAGTAAAATTTGCCACCTAGGGCAATAGCTTCAGGCGAAGGAACCTTGATGTCGTCTGCTGAAACTGTAAATTCTGGCCAAATTATAGACTTCACATGTTCAAAGCCAGCTTTTTCAAGCAACGATGTAGCCCCTCGGGCACCCACGCAAGCACAAAAATCTCCTCTACCAATGAGGACTTCATCAAAAGCCTTGACTTCGCCCTCTATCCATCTAATGACCCCTTCGGGATCGCCGCGAATAAAATTTTGTTCGTTCGAGAATGCACCAACCTTGGCAAACATGCTCTTTAGATTATTGCAGCGTTGTATAGTAATAGAAAAACCTTCTTCTTTTGACTAACAAAGCTATTCAATGTTCTTTTGAACCCTATTCCACTCTGTCTCGGCTATTTCACGTTTCACTTTTTCAACATCAAAATTCTCGTTAACTTCATCAAGTGTTTTCTCTAACCTTAGTACTTCAGACTTGTAAAGCTCAACTTGAGCAGATAAAGCATATTCCATGTCGGTTGTGCGTTTTGCATCATCCTCTTTCTCCTTTTCATGCTTTGAATTTTTTTGGTCTGCCTCAGAGAATTTAGCCAAATCAGTTTGACTCTTCTTTAGCCTCTCAATTAGAGAAAGAAGAACCATTTCTTTTTCAACAGATTGATGCCGAAGGCCAATAACTTTGGATCTCAAATTTCCGAAGGCTATCCAGGTGCTCTCATCTTTAGCATCTTTCTACGCTTTTAAAGCTTTGCTAAGGATAAGACCCTAATAAAAATAATCATAAAAATAAAATAAAAATAAGTACTATAGAAAAGCATTCTACAAAATTACAAGTCTAAAAGAAAATTTAAAATATGGTAACCTTCAAGTTGTTTTAAGCCAGGCGATCCACAAGTTGATCCTTCGACATTGCAGATAAACCAAGTTCAAGTTTTGGATAACCCATGTTATCCATCATCTCCCGGCAAACATCAATCTCTTTGTTGTCTGACAAGTAATATAGGTAATCATCTTCGTCATTACCCCCTTAAACCAAAGAGCCCCGAGGGTACTTCAGATCTCTTGCATAATGTTGTACCTTGGCAATTTGTTGTCCCGTTAGTTGTTTTCCCAAAGCATGGCGAACAATATATTCAGGATCTCCAAGAGGCGCCGCTTCAGGTATTGTCAGTGTTATTCTCTCTAGCAGATTTTCAAATTCTTGTTCCAATGGTTTGGGTTCCGAAGGTCTAGCCTTACCTAAATTAGGAGGAGCAGCTTCGTCAATAGTCATTTCTAATTCCTTAGCTTTGTCTTTGGAAATCTTTGTGGGAGCAGGCGTCGCCATCTTTGAAGGCCTCTGTGATACCCAGTTTGCAAAGAAGAGAAGTTGGAGGTTATTCTTTCTTTGTTTTTTTTGTTTCTCTTTCGGGTGGTGCGCTTTTGGGGTTTGGAATTTTTGGGAAGCATTCACCAGTAAAATAGTAGAATGTTGGTTAGTCTCATGCGCTGGGGTCGGGAGCTGACGTGTGAGCGAGTTGGGCCGTGGATCTCGATCCGGCCCACTAGTCCCCCCTAACCCTAACCGCCCCTCCCCCTAATCCCCTCTCCCTTGTGCAGCCGCCCCCTCCCTCTCTAGCCTTTGGCCGCCACCCCCCATCCTCACTTTCCTCTCTTTCCCAAGTGTTGCAGCCGCCCCCTCCCATCTCCTCTTCTCCAAGTGCCATTCTTCCTCGCCGGATCTTCTTCGTGTGGGTGTAAGTTTCGATTGGAGAATTGGTGGGAGGAAGGAAGGAGGAAAAGAAGAACCCAAGGTGATTTTGTGATTACCTTTTTTTGTATATATGCTGCAATCAAATTGATTATATGTTTACCCATGCTAATCGGTAGAGGTGCTGTCCAGAAATTTTGTGGGAGGGCGAACAGCAGTAGTTCTAGTGATTTCTGGGATTTTTTCGTGGGTAATTAGTGGGGATCAGTGAGAGAATCATGTAGAACTTTGTCATACCTTTCCAACGAGTATTTATGTGCTCGATTCGGAGTTATATTTTAGGAGATATCGCTGTTTGAATCCAGGTATGTTGCTGTCCAAAAAAACAGATTTTTGCAGGTGGGCGAACAGCAGTAGTATTAGCAGTTTATGGGGATTTTTCGTGGGTAATTAGTGATAATTATTATGAGAATAATATAGAGCTTTGTCATACCTTTTCAATGAGTACTTATACGCTCGATTCAGAGTTATATTTTAGGAGATATCACTGTTTGAATCTGGGTATGTTGCTGTCCAAAAACAGATTTGCAGGGTTTATCTTGTGGACTGTTTTGGGCTAATTAGGGGTTGGAATTTAATTATCATTTGTATACAAAACTTGTGGGGAATTTTATGTAGATGCTTATGGAGTTTTTGTTTGCTACCACTGCTGTCATAATTTTAAAGATATGAAATTGTCAAGCAGCACCGCTGCAGTTGGTGGGTGATGGGGGTGATAAGTCGCTTGTGACAGGTTTGGAATTGTGCGTAGGTGCGGCGTCGTTTATGAGCGTTTGTTATATGAATTTGTGCACTAAGTGGTGTGTCAAAAAAAACAGGTGGTGGACTTCCGGATCGCACTTAGGGCTTTGTCCAAATTTCCCGGTGAAGGCAAGTAAAATAGTGATGGTTATTTCGTCACTCGATTAATGTGTCTTATACTTGATTATGTTTGTGCTATTTGTGTTCGTATTCATGTTCCTTGTTGAGTACCATCCTTTGAAGATATTCATGTTCTATTGATTACATATGTTGAGGGTGTGGTTTGATCATGTTACCCATGTTGTTTATTATTTGGAATGAGTGGAAGTATATGTTTAGCACATTTTATTTGGGAAGAACTCATGTGGTTGACATGCATAACACATTCATCATCCTTTGCATGGTAGTCGAATTGATTTTGGGTTGGCTGGATTTCCTTTCTTTTATTTGGTCATGAATATTCATTACTACCTTTGCATTCTGATTATACTATGTGGATTATCTTTCTTTTACATTCTGTATAAACTTTATGTCTCCCTCATTATGCTACTTTCAAGGGAGGTGCTGCCGGATTTTGCATTACTTTCTGTCTCTATTTCTTTTCTTAAGTTGTTTAAGTTTTGTGGGAATGTTTTTTTGTAACATTCATTGTGTGGGAGCATTGGGGTGTTACAGTTAGTATCAGAGGAATAGGCTGTAGGTCCTAGCAAGTGGAATAATAATAAATTGACACATTGCACTTCTAGGATGAGTTTCCTGCTTTACTATTGATATCTTATGTTACTGTCAGTGCTGGATTGACATTGTTTGATGTGGTGCTATGCCAATCATATTTACTTTTTTACTTACTCCTGTGGCTGCAGTTATGCCGCCTCGTAGGGCTCGTGGCAGCCCGCAAGTCCCTAGTGGGGATTCTATGAGTCCGGCGACAATGTTAGCCGCGATGCAGGCCATGCAGCAGGAGTTGGCCATTCTGAGGCAAGCCATTCCTGTTGCCCCTGCGAGTGCTGCTCAGGGTGCTGGAGGTGGAGGAGTGCCTGGGGGCGCTGTTCCTGC
Organism: Zea mays; assembly: GCF_902167145.1. Classification (NCBI taxonomy): domain Eukaryota; kingdom Viridiplantae; phylum Streptophyta; class Magnoliopsida; order Poales; family Poaceae; genus Zea; species Zea mays. The sequence goes on along the minus strand of NC_050099.1, from coordinate 206,489,109 downwards.
AGGAGCTGCTCTGGGTGGCGGGGCTGAGGCGCCCCTCCCCGTTAGTGGTATTTCTCTGATGCAGTGGATGGGCATGAAGCTGGACACCTTTGATGGCAGTGGTACTCTGGTCGAGGCGGCAGATTGGCTGACCTATGTGGAGGACAAGATGGACGTCTTTGAGATTGTGTATGCTGATCGTGTTTGCTTTGGCACACAATTGCTGAAGGGAGAGGCTCAAATTTGGTGGAGAGGCGTGCAAGCAGCTCACTTCTCTTCACCAGGAGTCCTGTCCTGGCATGTTTTCATCAGGCAGTTTGAGAGGAGGTTCTACCCGGTCACCTTCCTGGAGAAAATGAAGATTGATCTGCAGTCCTACAAGCAAGAGAAGAAGTCTGTCACAGAATATGAAGTGGGCTTCAATAAGATGGTCCGCTTTGTCCCTCATGTGGCTTACAATGAGATGGAGAAGGCGAGCCAGTTCCGTCAGGGCCTGAAACCTTCTATCAAGCATGCTCTGGGCGCCTTTCCGTTGGTAGATTTCTGTACCACAGTGGAGCAGGCATTGGGTGTGGAGATGCAACAATATTATACCATGGAGTCACAGAAGTCTTCGGGTGTTGATCAGCCTCGTGGCCAGGATGCAAGGAGGGGCAACACTGGAGGTCCAGCCCACAAGAGGGGCAAGTCTCAGCACCAGCGCCACCACCCCTACCGTGGCAAATCTTCTGAATTGGGTACCTCGGGAGGAAGTACTCAGAGGTATCGGGTTGTTCCTAAGCCCGAGCTGGGGCTAGTGTGTTTCCGTTGTGGTGATGCGCATCGCCGTGCTAAGTGTCAGTGGAGTGGTAGGTGCTCTATCTGCAATTAGGACCACAAGGATGTGGTGTGTAGGAGGAATCCCAATGGGAACCTCAGATGGGAGCCAGTGACTTCCTCCTCTTCTCAGGGCACTATCAACATGATGTCAAGCGCTGAGCAGCAATTTGCAGTTCCACTCCCTCCATAGCATTTCTTTGTGCCTAGGACTTCTCAGTTCGTGGCGAGGCAGGGTTTTCCTTAGTATCTGGCTGCGCCTACTCTGGCACCGACTACTCCTATGTCGTCTCAGTTTGGAGCTCCGCGTCTGCCTCACCCGACGGCTCAGTGGGGTTCTTCTGTTAACTTCACTCTGGGAGCTTCCTCTTTTGCGGGTATTTTCGGAGCTTATGTGCTACCCTCGGCGGATGGCAGAGATCAAGGAGACGTGGTGACAGGTACGATCTCAATTGATTCGTTTGTGGCCCATGCTCCTTTTGACTCTAGCGCTAGCTATTCGTTTGTTTCAGAGAATTTTGTGTCGCGGGCTGGTCTTTCGGTGCAGAGGTTGGGTCATCCAATTTTGGTTAGTTCTGCTAATGGCTTGATTAGTAGTTGTTCAGTTTTTTAGGGGTGTTCCGTCATTCTTGCTGATGAGGTCTTTTCGGCCAATCTTGTTGTGATTTCCTTGGGGGCATTCGATGTTATCTTGGGTATGGATTGGTTATCTCAGTATTGCGCAGTTATATCCTGTTTTTGGAAGACAGTGTTATTGCAGGCGCCATCGGGTAGGGAGGTGGTATTCTTGGGAAGTTCATCAAAGTTCACATTACCCTTGTTGGCGCAATTGCTTCTGGATCGCCGGTCAAGGAAGTCGGGAATCTTTTTCTCCATGGTGGTGGAGGGTGAGGCTGCCCTGTGAGTGCAGGACATCCGGGTGGTGTGTGACTTTGCCGACGTGTTTCCAGCAGAGCTTCCAGGCATTCCTCCAGAGCGCGATGCAGCTTTTGAAATCAAGTTGATTCCAGGTACGCAGCCTATTCATAAGGCCTCGTATCGGATGGCTCCAAAGGAGCAGGTTGAATTGAAGCGGCAATTGGATGATCTGCTGGCTAAGGGTTTCATTAGGCCTAGCAGGTCGCCATGGGCTTCCCCAGTGTTGTTTGTTGAGAAGAAAGATAAAAGCAAGAGGCTATGTGTGGATTATCGTGCTTTGAATCAAGTGACAATCAAGAATAAATATCCGCTACCCCGTATTGAGGTTCTCTTTGAACAGTTGAGGGGTGCCCAGGTGTTCTCCAAAATTGATTTGAACTCTGCTTATCATCAATTGAGGATTCGTGAGGAGGATATTGAGAAGACAGCCTTTTGCACCAGGTATGGGCATTACGAATTCATAGTCATGTCTTTTGGCTTAACTAATGCCCCTGCCGCTTTTATGGAAGCAATGAATAGGATGTCGCATTAGTTCTTGGACGACTTTTTGGTCGTGTTTCTGGATGATATTTTGATTTATTCAAAGACAGAGGCAGAGCATGAGCGGCATCTCCGTCTCGTTCTGGGTGCTCTCAGGAAGAATCAGTTTTATGGCAAATTGAAGAAGTGCGCCTTTTGGCTATCCGAAGTGGCTTTCCTGGGGCATGTGATTAATCAGCAGGGCATTGTAGTTGATCCCAAGAATGTCGCGGCTGTGGTGGAGTGGAAGAGACCTTCTAGTGTCTCTGAAATCCGAAGTTTCTTGGGGCTCGCCGGATATTATCGACGCTTCGTACCATATTTTTCCAGCATTGCTAAGCCTTTGACTAGACTCTTGGAGAAGAGTGTTCTCTTCGTCTAGTCCAACGATTGCGAGGTTAGTTATCAGACATTGAAGAGCAAGTTGGTGGACATCCCTATCCTAGCTTTGCTTGAGAGCGGTAAGCGTTTCACAGTTTATATGGATGCTTCTTGAATTGGTCTTGGCTGTGTGTTGATGCAGGAAGGCAGAGTGATTGCTTATGGCTCAAGGCAGTTGAGGAAACATGAGGAGAATTATCCAACTCATGATCTTGAATTGGCCGCGGTGGTCTTTGCTCTAAAGTTGTGGAGGCATTATCTTTATGGCGAGTCTTGTGACATTTACACCGATCATAAAAGTCTCAAGTATATTTTCACTCAGAAGGAGCTGAATTTGAGGCAGCGTCGGTGGCTCAAATTGATTAAAGATTATGATTTGTCTATTCATTATCACCCGGGGAAGGCAAATGTGGTGGCTGATGCCCTTAGCAGGTCCAGGGTTCCAAAGGTGGCCTTGCCTTTGATCGCAGATCTTGACCGTTTAGGGATCGCTTTGTGCTATGTCGGCACCACTAGCGAAGAGACTCGGATGCTTATTCAATCCTCCCTCATGGAGAGAGTGTGTGCGGCTCAGCAGCAGGATCGTTTATTGCAGGAAGCTCGAAAGAGGGTTGGCGATGGTAAACCCCGGGAGTTCACCATTGATGAGAATGATTTGGTTCGTTTCAGGGGCCGTCTTTGTGTGCCTCAGAAATCAGAGGTGAAGATGGATATCTTGAGAGAAGCTCATAAAACGCCTTACACCGTTCACCCTGCCGAAACCAAAATGTATAGAGATTTGAAGCAAAACTTTTGGTGGAAGCGGATGAAGGTTGATGTTTCTAAGTATGTGGCACCTGTGAAGTTTGTCAGCGCTTGAAGGCCGAGCATAAGAGGCCTACAGGTTTACTGAAGCCATTGGAAATTCCGCAATGGAAGTGGGAGCATATCACCATGGATTTTGTGGTGGGTTTACCTCGTTCTCATCGGGGCAGGGATGCTATATGGGTGGTAGTGGATCACTTGACTAAGTCTGCGCATTTTACTCCCATAAAGACCACAAATTCGGCTTCAGAATTGGTTCCCTTGTATATGAAGGAAGTAGTCAGGCTTCATGGGGTACCTAAGTCCATTGTTTCTGATCGAGACTACAAATTTGTATCCAAATTCTGGAAGAGTCTTCACAGTGCATTGGGTACCAAGCTTTCACTTAGTGTCGCTTTTCACCCTCACACTGATGGTCAGTCGGAGCGAACGATCCAAACCTTGGAAGATATGTTGCGTGCTTGTGTTCTGTCATGGAAGGGTAGCTGGGAGGATCATCTTGCATTGGCAGAGTTTGCTTATAACAACAGCTACCAGGCTAGCATCAAGATGGCACCATTTGAGGCTTTATATGGAAGGCAGTGTATCTCCCCTCTATGCTGGGAGACTTTGGGAGAGAGATCCCTGGTTGGTCCTGATTGAGTTCAACAGACTTCTGAGAAGGTTCGGGAAATTCGTCAGAATATTTTGGCCGCTTAGAGCCATCAGAAGAGTTATGCTGATGTGAGGAGGCGGGATTTGGAATTTGCAGTGGGTGACCAAGTCCTTCTCAAGATATCACCTACTAAAGGAGTTGTTCAGTTCGGTGTCTCCGGAAAGCTTAGCCCGAGATACATTGGACCGTTCACTATCTTGGCCCGGGTGGGCAACTTGGCTTATCTCTTGCAATTGCTGGATTCCATGGCAGGGGTACACCCTGTATTTCATGTCTCTATGTTGAGGAAGTTCTTGCGGGATCCGGACCATCAGATCGAGATGGAACCAATTGCTGTGCAGCAGGATCTGACTCTGGAGTGTCGTCCGGTGCGTATCTTGGAATCCTCGGAGCGTGTTTTGGGGAAGAGATCAATTAAGTATGTCAAGGTCTTATGGACTAATCAGTCTGAGCGCGAGGCTACATGGGAACTTGAGGAGCTGATGCGGCAGAGATATCCCATTTTTTCGCTGTGGGTGAGCGTTGTTGATTCATTAATCTTTTCTTTTGTCGTTCCGATAGAAGCGTCAGAATTCGAGGTCGAATTCTTTTTAAGGGGGTAGAGTGTGATACCCAGTTTACAAAGAAGAGAAGTTGGAGGTTATTCTTTCTTTGGTTTTTGTTTCTCTTTTGGGTGGTGCACTTTTGGGGTTTGGAATTTTTGGGAAGCATTTACCAGTAAAATAGTAGAATGTTGGTTAGTCTCATGCGCTGGGGTCGAGAGCTGACGTGTGAGCGAGTTGGGTCGTGGATCTCGATCCGGCCCACTAGTCCCCCCCTAACCCTAGCCGCCCCTCCCCCAAATCCCCTCTCCCTTGTGCAGCTGCCCCCCTCCCTCTCTAGCCTTTGGCTGCCATCCCCCCATCCTCCCTCTCCTCTCTTTCCCAAGTGCTGCAGCCGCCCCCCTCCCATCTCCTCTTCTCCAAGTGCCGTTCTTCCTCGCCGGATCTTCTTTGTGTGGATGCAAGTTTCGATTGGAGAATTGGTGGGAGGAAGGAAGGAGGAAAGGAAGAACCCAATGTGATTTTGTGATTATCTTTTGTTGTATATATGCTGCAATCAAATTGATTATATGTTTACCCATGCGAATCGCTAGTGGTGCTGTCCAGAAATTTTGTGGGAGGGCGAACAACAGTAGTTCTAGTGATTTCTGGGAATTTTTCGTGGGTAATTAGTGGGGATCAGTGGAAGAATCATGTAGAGCTTTATCATACCTTTCCAACGAATACTTATGCGCTTGATTCAGAGTTATATTTTAGGAGATATCGCTGTTTGAATCCGGGTATGTTGCTGTCCAAAAAAACAGATTTTTGCCGGTGGGCGAACAACAGTAGTATTAGCAGTTTATGGGGATTTTTCATGGGTAATTAGTGATAATCAGTATGAGAATCATGTAGAGCTTTGTCATACCTTTCCAACGAGTACTTATGCGCTCGAGTCGGAGTTATATTTTAGGAGATATCGCTGTTTGAATCCGGGTATGTTGCTGTCCAAAAACAGATTTGCAGGGTTTATCTTGTGGACTGTTTTTGGCTAATTAGGGGTTGAAATTTAATTATCATTTGTATACAAAACTTGTGGGGAATTTTATGTAGATGCTTCTGCAGTTTTTGTTTGCTACCACTGCTGTCATAATTTTAAAGATATGAAATTGTCAAGCAGCGCCGCTGCAGTTGGTGGGTGATGGGGGTGATAAGTCGCTTGCGACGGGTTTGGAATTGTGCGTAGGTGCGGCGTCGTTTATGAGCGTTTGTTATGCAAATTTGTGCACTAAGTGGTGTGTCAAGAAAACAGGTGGTGGACTTCTGGATCGCACTTAGGGCTTTGTCCAAATTTCCCGGTGAAGGCAAGTAAAATAGTGATGGTTATTCCGTCAGTCGATTAATGTGTGTTATACTTGATTATGTTTGTGCTATTTGTGTTTGTATTCATGTTCCTTGTTGGGTACCATCCTTTGAAGATATTCATGTTCTATTGATTACATATGTTGAGGGTGTGGTTTGATCATGTTACCCATGTTGTTTATTATTTGGAATGAGTGGAAGTATATGTTTAGCACATTTTATTTGGGAAGGACTCATGTGGTTGACATGCATAATGCATTCATCATCCTTTGCATGGAAGTTTCATCGCGATCTTATGGTTCGACCGTACCGGCACAATGAGCATCATATGTTGCCCGAGAAGGGGTATGATGCAGCTTCATATCCTTAGAGGTATGAAGGCAGAAGTCATTACTGCATCAGTAGCCATGTGCATTCATGGGTGAAGTGTGGAACCTGTTATGGTGGTGTGGATAGAGTAGATCTTTACCTTGTGATTCATATTTGAACTAAGTAATTGGTTATTTGTTTACTTGCTGCAAATTAATATTCAAGAAGGATGTTTTGAACTACGTGGTTGTTTAAGCACGGTTTGTTGACATTGTCCAATTGTTGGTTGCTGTTTTTTTACTTGCTGAGATGTGTCATCTCACTCTTGCATTGTTTGATGTAGCAGCACGTCCACTACACCTTTAAATAAATGAACCACTACTTAATAATGATGTTAAACAGGGGGTCAAGTCTAGGGGATTAATATGTTCTAGCCTTTCATGGTAGTCGAATTGATTTTGGGTTGGCTGGATTTCCTTTCTTTTACTTGGTCATGAATATTCATTACTACCTTTGCATTCTGATTATACTATGTGGATTATCTTTCTTTTACATTCTGTATAAACTTTATGTCTCTCTCGTTATGCTACTTTCAAGGGAGGTGCTGCCGGATTTTGCATTACTTTCTGTCTCTATTTCTTTTCTTAAGTTGTTTAAGTTTTGTGGGAAGGTTTTTTTGGTAACATTCATTGTGTGGGAGCATTGGGGTGTTACAGCCTCAGAACAACATCTAACACGTTGGCCATTCTTTTGCCTTTCCTTGGAGTTCTCGCTGGAATGGATAATATTTTTGTTAGCTCTTGCACCTTTAGTGGATCTTGGATCTCTGGCTACAACGTGGCCCTTTTCCGAAGTTGATTCCAAGTGAATGGGCTGCAGGGCACTCATAGCAGATGCCTCGATTCCTTTCATCATCTGCCCAAAAATTCCAAAAGTAACATTAGACCAATAGTGCCTTGATTCAAATCAAAGAAAAATAGAAGTATTATCTTCGGAGCTGAAGGGGTCTCTTCACCTGCTTCGGCAGCTTTTGCCTTAGAGGTCTCCATGACAGGCAGTTTTGCAGCCCTCTCCAAATAGTACGACTTCTATCGATGGGTTAGAACTTTGGTTTTCTTTTGCTTCGGTGTGATGGAAGAAGTCGTTACTGCAGCTTTTCTTTTCACTTCCTTTTTTTCGTGCAGGAAAGCAGTAATCAGGATAGACAAATCCAATGACATCAAACACTCTATTCAACCTTCTTTTCCCACGGGCACCAAAGGCAGTATACATAGCTTTGTCTTCAGCCTTAGTATAAGCCCCCAACAACTCCTCACTAGTCATCTCAATGGCCTCAAGTCATTCATCATTTGGCTCGCCAAATTGATTCATATAGCGATAAGTATACTTCAGGTAAACCAGGCCACCTTCGCTTGAGCTAGCATCGATTTCCTTCGACATCTCCCACTCGCTAATATGGGGGCCATACTTTGAAGGCTATATGCTCTTGAACCAAGTCTCTGGTACCAATGTAGCTACACAGAGTGTTGAAGGCCATCCGGCATGCTTGAGCTTTTTCAGTGTTCACAATGGTAGGCCTCTTAATGCCGAAGCATGACTGAATGGGCCACTGAATTACGTCCTCGATGTCCTCCCTCTCAACTAAGTCATTTTTAACGTAGAACCATTGCTTCATCCATGAACCTAGCCATTTCTTCCGAAAGATCGAAATGGGTTGCCTCGCGTCACAACGATATGCGAAGGAATAGCACTCATAATTGTTGAGATATTGCTCTTTTCTAGTTGCCTTCGTCTGATAAAAGAGTTCATGGATATTGCAGAAGCAGTCGGCATCTGGCTCGACTCCTCATCACCTAGATGGCTCCTCATCACCTAGATGAAAACTCCAACTTTAATCAAAGCCTTGGGAGTGAGCTGATGAAGGAATATCGCAAACCTCTCAGCACTTCGTCTGGCATTCTGTGCAGGGGAAATTGTAGCCTATTTTTCATAAAGCTTCAGAAAACCACCACTTCGTCTGCCTCAGGAAGAGGAACAATGTTCTCCCCTCCGACTCGCACTATGGATATATCATGAAAATATTTGCCCTTCATTGTCTCAATTTGTCCTTTCTTGATAGTAGATTTTCCAAAGACAACATGGCTTGGCCTCCACGGCCGATCTTCGACATCGTCATTACCACTATCAACATCAAAATCCTTGCTATCTCCGGAGTCTTCACACTACCCAGCCAAAATCTTATCGGTTATTTTTTCAACATTGGTTTTCTCTATAGCTTCATAAAATCCAGCCAATGCAGCATCTCCGCTCCTCTTATCTTCGGCCATCTCAACTTTGATTAAGCAAAGGGCCAAAGCTAGAAAACAAATGCAATTGCAATAGCTCAGAAACAACCAGTGTAAGTTGGTGACACGAAAAATGTTTTATCAAAACCCTTATACATATAGAAAAAACACCACTGCAAAGTCCCCACAGTTCAGAAACTTTCGCTATTCTAGCGAAGGGAAGGTGTTTTTCGGACCTTCGGCATAATGCCTTCATTTGTTTCGCAGTCTGAGTTTGTTACGAAGAAACAAACTAATACTGCGATGGGCTACTGTTAGGGGCCTTTGTCTTTTGAAGGCCCTTAAAAACATGGTTAACCATTGGTTATTGACATATTTGTCAAGCATTGCAGGAGCTTCGGCATCAGACTACTTCGGTGTAGAACGGTGGAAGGATAACAAAGCTAGCTTTGTCATAACAACACAGGAAGATGATGTAAAAAGAAGGTGTCATCCTGAATGCTAAAGGCAGAAGACAATGTTGTCCTTGTATTATTTGTAAATCATGTGTGTAATCCATGTGGATGTAAGTGTAATTTCATACGAAGTTGTACGATTCCCTATAAATAGATGAAAAGTCCACTGCATAAAGTACCTTTTGGAAGGGCTGAACGATAGCTGCATGTAACCTTTTCCTTCAAAGCATCTTTGTTCTAACTCACTCTGTAGAACCGAAGGTACGATTATAAATTCATTACATGAAGAGGAGAAATGTGTTATTGATATATCGAAGATGAGTTATCATGTTTAAACTCCCTTAGGTTTTTACATGTTTACTTACACAACTAAGTCATGGTTTATTCGGTAAAGTCTTGTCCTTCGTCTTCGAAGGAATTATCTCGAAGGGAAAACTCCTTGAGGACGAAGGTCGAATATTTTTTTAACATTGTGTTGCCTTGTTTTTTGATTGTGTATAGCAATTGAGAACAAGTAGCCAACCACTGAGTCCCTATTTTCCAATCCAGTAACTTGATAATGAACTGATACTCATAGATCTAGCCTTAGAGAGATGGGGAGATAGAGGAACTTGTCCGATGTTCAGGGCGACACTGGCTAGTGTAGTGGTCTCCGGTGGTGGCTAGTGTAGTGGTCTCCGGTGGTGGTTGCATCCCAGATCTGGGCGTCGATCTAACGAAAGGGGAAACAGATAGACTCTAACTCGGTTATCTGACTGAGTTAGAGAACATTCCTAATTAACATTCTTCCCTTTGTTTTATGCGTTCTTGTTCTTTAACTTTTCTCGATTGCATCTTTTGATGGTTTGCAGAACAAAACAATGTATTAGTGACCGATTAAGTGCCACCGAACTCATTGACTATAACCTATCCGCCTACCTCAGAATGAAATAACTTTCTCTATGGTTGTTTCCATAGCCCCTTGATCCAATATCATAGGCTTTTCTTTACTCCCATGTTAGCTACATGTTGTTAAAACATGTTGGCTGGAAGTTCTTTTATGCATGGATCTGCTAGCATCTGTTGGGTTCTGATATGCTTAACTTTAATGGTTTGATCCAAGATCTTCTCATTAACAACATAACACTTAATGTCAATGATCTTGGCAGGACCACTTGACTTGTTGATGTAGGAGTAAAATGTCGTTGGCTCATTATTGCAATATATTCCTAGGTCTTTCTATGCTATCAACCACTCTTAATTCGAGTATAAATTTCTTTACCCACATTGCCTGCACAGTTGTCTCATATGTTGCCACAAACTCAGCATGCATTATCAATGATGGAACTATTGTCTATTTGGAACTCTTCCAAGAAATAGCTCCGTCAGCAAGTGTAAAGATATGTCCTAAAGTGGACTTCAATGTATCAACACAACCTACTGAGTTGGCCTCTAAATAACCAACTATCTCTAGGGAACTAGATCATTTATATGTAAGAATGAGGCCTTTTGTGCCTTGTAAATATCTAAGAGCCTTTTTAACTGCTTTTAGTGCTCTATGCCTAGATTCACTTGATATCTGCTAAACATTTCGGTAGTAAATACAAAGTTAGGGAGAGTACATATTTGAGCATACATAATACTTTGATAGCTTAAGCATATATATATATATATATGATACTGACTTCATCTGATTTTTCTATACTGATTCTAGAGACACTGATAATTCCCAAATATCACCCTTGACTAGTGGCGCAGGTGAGGGATTACACTCACGCATACCGTATCTTTTTAATACGTTTTCTATGTAGGCTTTATGTGGAAGTCCTAATGTACCTCTATTTCTATCTCTATGAATTTCTATTCCAAGTACATAGGAGGCTTATCCCATGTCTTTCATGCCAAAATTCGAGGAGAGAAAATTCTTTGTTTCTGCTGACAAGTTCTTATCACCAGTAGTCAACAATATGTCATATACATACAAAATGAGGAAGATATACTTACCATTCTTAAACTTTGCATAGATGTAATTATCTGTCTTATTTTCCTCAAAACCATATTTTCTTAAAGTCTCATCGAACTTAAGGTACTAGTGTTTGGAAGCCTTCTTTAATTCATAAATGGACTTCCTTAAGTGGCATCCCATATTTTCTTTTCCTTTTTTGACAAAACCCTTATGTTGTGTCATAAACACATTTTCTAGTAGTTCTCTATGTAGGAATGTTGTCTTTAAAACCATTTGATGGAGTTCTAAATCATAATGAGCTACTAGTGCCATGATAATCTTTAATAGATCTTTTGTTGGGATAGGCAAGAAGGTGTCATTATAATTTATCCCTTCTCTTTGTGTGAACCCTTAGGCTACAAGTCTAGCTTTATATCTTTGTACATTCCCTCTAGATTCATGCTTGGTTTTGTAGACCCACTTGCAGCCTAATATTTTTGGATCCTTTCGGAATAAACTTTAAGTTCCAAACCTTATTCATTTTTACAAATTCTAATTCATTCTTTATGGCGGAGAACCATTTAGATGAATTAGGACTTCTCATGGCTTCTTCATAGTTAGTGGGATCTCCTTAGGAGTCTATATCCTCACTAATGTATATCTCACAATCTTCTATTTCTTCACTAGCATATACTTGATAACCATCAGAGATCATAGACCTTTTGGGTCTCTAAGACCTTCACAAATTTGCTTCATTTTATGTGTTGTAGAGCTGCTGTAATGGTGTATCACTAGGCACAATATCATTTCTTGGTTCTGAGTTCCTGTGTGTTGCTGGCTCCTAAGGCTAAGACAACACGGGCGATGAAGCAACTTGCTCACTGATTGTTGTGCTTGGCGATACAACATTTGTAGCAGGGCTTTTGTTCACAATTGGGGCAATTGATGATGGAAGCTCTATAGGTATCAAGAAAAAAGGTTCTTCAACTATCGAAATCAGGGCATACACCCTCTTTTCTGAAGGTCTAATTCTCGAGGTACCATACTTACCTTAGTCATATGATTTTCTAGAAATACTGCATGTCTTGTTTCTAAAAACTTGGTTTGTCTACCTCGGTAGTAAAACCTAAAACCCTTAGACTTCTCAGGCTAGCCAATAAAATGGCTACTAGTTGTCCTTCCATCTAGTTTTCTCTGTCTAGGATTAAAGATTCTTGCTTCATCTGGATAGCCCCAAATATGTAGATAATTTAATGCAAGCTTTTTATTAATCCATAACTTATGTGTCTTTAGCACTAATTTGTTAGAAACTCTGTTGATTATATGGATGGAGGCTTTTAAAGCATCTATACATAGACTCAATGGATAACTAGAGTAACTCAACATACTCTTTACCATCCCTAACAGTGTCATGTTTATTCTTTTTGCCACCGCATTATGTTGGGGCTCACTGGTGTTGAGTACCGCAAAACTATACCATTTTCTTGAAAGAACCTTGCAAAAGGTCCTGGTACTTGTTCATATAATTACTCCCCCATGACTAGATCTATCAATCTTGATCTATAGGTCATGTTGATTCTCAACTTCTACCTTGAACTGCTTAAACTTTTCTAAATCTTTTTATCTTTTTTAATGGGGTAAATGTAACCGTAGTGAGAGTAATCGTCTATGAAGGTCATGAACGAATCATAATCCTCAACTCTCCTTACTAAAAAAGGCCAGAAATATCTGTGTGTATAATTTCTAAAACTCGCGTACTATGCTTAGTAGTTTTCTTGATATGCTTCACAAATTTACCATTAATGTAATGTCTGCAATATTATAAATCTATAAAATCTAAAGGATGGCGAACCTCTTCATTAACGAGATGTTATATTCTCCCCCTCAAAATATGGCCAAAACGAGAGTGCCATAACTTCAATAAAGTTTCTCCATTATTACTTTTTCTTTTGTGGTCTTTTTGATCGACTATATTTTTGATGTTTCCGTCTCTTGTACAATATCACATTGAGAAAGCAAATAAAGAATGTCCCATCAAAAGGAGAGGCCCATATTATTATTGTCGACCTATATTATACACTTTATGTCACAAAAGTGCAATGAGTATTCTCATAATCCAACCTAGGTATCGAATCTTTCTTAACGATAAAATGAAACCAACATCTAGAGTAAAATGTAGATCTCTGATGACTTCAACACTGCTTCTACTCCATTCACCACTATAATTGTTCTTTGGCCCTTTGGAAGCCCATGGCTTGTATGAAATCCATGTAGATAGTTTGCAATATGAATAGTTGAACCTAAGTCAATCCACCAAGAATGACTAGAATATTCTAGATATAAAGACTCATCTACAAAGGTTACTTGATCTTTACCATTCTCATTTATGTACTTCAAGAAGTTTGGGCACTGCCTCTTGTAGTGCCCTATCTTGTAGTACATACATGCATTTAGGGAAGCCAAGAAGTCTCCAAACTTCTTTGGATTGTTGGTTCTACCTAAACCCAATGTGTTTAAAGAGTGAAAGTGGCCTAGAGGGGGTTGAATAGGCCACACCTACAATTCACAACATAAACTTTGAACTTTTGTGAGAAACGATAGTTCAACACGGGAGGCTGGTTCAATCGGTCTTAAGGCCAGTTCAACCGCAATTCACCTATTCAACTACGAACTTAAATGAAACTACTCAGATCAACCTATAAGGAAAATGGACCCCGGGCCATTTGGATAAGTGATTTTGGTGTTTGATGATCAACATAACCTTGTGGACTAATGTTTCCCAAGTGTTTGTGTTTTGTAGTTCACAGGATGCGAAGTGGATTGGACTGAGGCTCTAAGGATGCAACACCTCAAAGAAGACATTATAATACCCACAGAAGACATTACAAAGTCATATTGAATACACTTTATACATGCTAAGAGTCCAACACATCAAGAAGTAGAAGTGGGATGCGAAGCCACAAAACAAAAGTGAAGTTGACAAAGTTGGGAGGAAGGGCTGAATGAATTGGAAGTATTTCATAAACTCAAATCTACTCAAACTGACATGGTTCAACTATGAGATGTAGAGAATTTTATAAGCTTTCCAAAATTTCCAAAATCATCAAAATCGAAGTTCGGAGCTAAAAGTTATGCCCACAATACAGAGTTCGAAGTGCTGCAAAAACTGCAGCAACATAGGAGCTGTTTGCACCGGACTGTCCGATGTGACAAATTGCTCAAAATGATATGGCTTCAACTCTGGGATATAGATGATTTCATAAGCTTTCAAAAAAGTACAAGATCATAGTAATCGGAGTTCAGAGCTAAAACTTATGGCCATAATATAACAAGCAAGCATGGGCTGTCCGGTGCACCATGTCCGGTGCACCATCTTCAGAAGCTCTAACGGATACCTTTAACGGTTAGTACACGTGGCATGCCCAGTGCACCACCGGACTGTCCGGTGCACCTGTACGGTGCGCCGCAGAAAGTTGCAGAACTGCTTTCCAACGACTACTTTTGTGTTGGGGCCTATATATACTTCAACCAACCGACCATTTGAAGGAGTGGGAGCTCAAGCAACATGCCAAGACATATTGTAGACATTTCCAAGTGCTCAAACACCCAAGTGCTAAATAAAATCACTCGGTGATTAGCGTAGGTGCTTTGTGAAGTGCTTAGGTTAGTTAGACCGCTTATGCGCTTGCTCTAGGTGAATCCTAGTTAGTTGAGTGAGTTTAGAAAAACCACACAACCCCTAGGATCATGCGCGAGTTGTTGTAATTGTACCAAGTCGGGCGAGAGTCTTGCCAGACCGTGACAACCGAGTTTGTGTCGCGGCCGCCACCGTGTACTGGAGGGAATGAGGCCCACATCGTTTCGGTCGGAAGCTCGATAGTGGAGACGACGGGGAGCGTCTGAGAGGAGCGGGAAGCAGAGCACCACTTGCACGTGGAGAAGGCCCGCGGCTCTCTACAGAGTTACTTGATCGAGGTGCTTGGCCCTCACGTGGGCTACCGTTTGCGCACCAACGAGGATTAGACGAAACCTTGCGTGGTTTCGGATACCTCGGTAAACATACTGGCGTCTTCCACAAGAGTTTGCATCTCTACCTTGCTCTTTACCTTCCGCATTTATATTAAGCATTTAAGTTTCAATCTCGCCTTTCTAGTTAGATTATTTAGGATTGAAACTTGGGCTTTGCGGTAGAGATAGCAACACTTAGATAAAACCTAGTTTGCGCATTCTAGATTGTTTATTTGCGTAGGTTTTGTTCTAGGGATTTAATTGTGTCCTAGTTTAGAGATAGTTTTTAGAAGTCCTAATTCACCACCCCCTCTTAGGCGTCATTG
The DNA here is from genome assembly GCF_902167145.1 of Zea mays. Taxonomy (NCBI): domain Eukaryota; kingdom Viridiplantae; phylum Streptophyta; class Magnoliopsida; order Poales; family Poaceae; genus Zea; species Zea mays. The sequence continues at coordinate 206,473,847 of NC_050099.1, read as the reverse complement.
TTTCCTACACTACCAACAATTAACACATTCAAAGAGTTGAATTAAAACCAATTACATAGATCAAAGATATGAGATGATGAGAGACAAAATCACACCCACAAAAGCACACAAGACACACAAATTTTACCGAGGTTTGGTCACACCACCAAAGTGCCCTACTTCCTCGTTGAGGCGCCCACAAAGAGTCAGGTCTCTTTCAACCCTAATCCTCCCTTCACCGACCATAAATATCCAAGTGAGGTCACTTACTAGAGATTGTTCAAAAGAGCGGGTAATACAAACTTCTTGCAGTCTTCCACAAGATTTGGAGACTCACAAGTGACGCCTAGCCGTCTAGGAGCTCAAAAGAGAAAGATCAAAGAATTATAGTTGAAATCATGTTTGAGATCTAAAAACTTATCTCACATCGAAGGCTCTTCCCACCGATCGAAGGGAGAAAGACTTAGGGCACAAGATCGGAGTTTAATCGCTTTGAATCGAAGGAGAGCATCCATCACAAGGTTTAGGTTCAAGAGCCTTAGGGTTTAGAAGTGGGGGAGGAAGGTTTTTATAACCCCCACAAATCATATTTGGCTTATTCTGGGCGACTACGCAAATCTCGGTTGAACCGGCATTCAACAAAGAAATCTCTAAAATCTCGGTTGAACCTGAAATTGAAATCTCGGTTGAACCTGGATTTTCGAGAGAGGTTCCTGAGAAATCCCGGTTGAACCTAGATTAATCCTGGTTGAACCGCAATGAATAGTAAAAAAATATTTTGAACAGAAACAAGATAGAAACCAAAGGAGAAACCAACGGGTAAACTCACGACTTTTCAATAACAAGGATTTTGAGCTTTTAGTGCAAGTACCAATACTCATTTGTGGATCCCTCTTGATAGTACGACGATTCCTAAACTCAAATAAAAATCAAACTTTTTGTCCAATAGACACTTGGAACTCCAACCTTCAAATCTAATTAATCCTCTTACCTCATTGAGTTCCAATATGCTGTAATGGTCACCAAGAACATGTCCAGACACTAGAATGGCCCAAATTCTAATTCTTTCTAGATCTTTCACTCTTTGGTCATTTCTATCAAAGTCTTGCATAACTATGAGCCCTTTCTAGGTTCTTTCTTTTATACCTCTTCCTTGGACTTGTGATCATGCTTCTTCACTTGTCTTGAGCTAGCAACCCCCATGTCATATGATTTGAATCATCTCATTACATATGAATTAAACAGATGACTTCAAATCACGTCTTCTAATGTTGTGATCTTCATCACTGTATGACTCTTTCATAATCTGATTAGTCCATGAACATCTTGCAAGTATTCTCTTATTCACCTTAGCCATGGTACCTCGGTCCACAAGCCATCTGCTTGTCCTTCACCTTTGCTTAGTCCCTCGAAGCCGTGTCTTTGCTTGTCTTCACTCTATCAAACTGTCTCCATGTCACATTTCGTTGAGCATCATTTCTTCAATATTGTGATCCTTGATTGAATGTCATCTAGATATGAGTGTTAAGATCAATCAAGCCTTAGTGCGATTCTCATAGAAACATATATGTACCAACATCAATATGGTCAAACCAATTCACGATTCCTTATATCCTATTCATTTTGGCTTGACACTTTCTCTCATTTGCATCAATCTCTATCTTCAACAAAGATCACTCGTTGGTGTGTTGTGTGACTTCTGTCCACAACGACATCATTTTACTAGGTAAAACCTTTGATAGTTGGGTTCTCTCTACTCTTTATAGTCTGTCCTAGCTCAATATTTTCGTCCCTTCCTTCCTTGCTATATCCATATAGATGTCAAAACTTGGAATGTCAACTACAAGTGATGTTACTTAGTGCAAAGAATACATTGTGTTGGCAACTCCTCCAGCTAAGTCTCAGATGGAACAGTTCAAGAAGGCGCATGCACAGTTTCTGCAAGCAACCTCTCAAGTGGTAGCTAGACTCCAACAAGTTGATTTAGCAGAATTTATAGCACATGAGTAGACTACTGATAACCATATGACATCAACCACAACATCACCCTCGATAGTTGACTTAGAGAAGCTGTTACATGCACAAGCTCTAATAATACAAAAAACATCTCAACTCACCTCCTCATACCAGCAAGTGTTGGCAAGTCGAAACGTCAATCAAAATGAAACAGCTGACCAACAGACACAAAAGGATGCACACCAACAGACAAGTGATCTTGGAACATGTTGTTGTTGTGCGTACTATGGAATTCCTTGTCACCAGATCAGTACAAACAAAAGTGAAACTACAAAACAGAAGAACCGGATTTTGTTTTCTGGCATAAAAAGACAATGGTCTCCCCAAGAACAATTAATAGCAGATTCTCGAATACCTAATGCACTGTTAGTCGATGAATTGCCAGGTATTCCAAAAAGGAAACATCACAAGGATGCCTAGCTCCAAAAAGAAGCACATGAGTGTTACATTGATGGATGGACTATCACCTACACACAGTTTCAGCCTCGTCGTCGCATCAGGTCCAAGAAACAAAAATGGAAACATGGAAAAGTCAAGAAATAACTGCAAGAAAAGCTTGTTATCTATGTGGACATGAAGATCATTACCTTTGTAACTGTCCTGAGAAGAGTTCACTACCGGACACCACCGAGATAAAGCTATCTCAGTCTCCAGACATGGAATACGAACAAAAATGCACAGAAACTTCTATCAACATCATGAAGAACAACAAAAGGAATAGAAAAATGTTTGGATACATGATTAGTCCACCTCAACCACAAGCAAAATTCTTGAAACACATGGATACCCAAACAGAAGAATCAAGCCAGACTCAGCTATATGAGATACAAACACCTAATCATCCCTCATCCCCTGTTGGTCAAGCAAAGTTGACTCGCAAAGAACTCAAAGCAAGAGGTTCTTGCTACTACTGCAAGAACGAAGGACATATTATTCGTTAATGCCCTAAGACACGACTTGACTGACTAGAGAAGAAGACTGCAGAGCAAGACCCAAGCAATAATCCAGAAGACCAACCAATTTATAAGTACGATGATGAAGATCGTGTGATTAGTATTCATTGTGGAGCGAAGAAACAATAAGTTCCTTAAGTTTGGAAGAGTCTTTTATGAACCAAGAACCTACAAATAACCATGTATCACCTTTGTGTTCTTGCTAGCCTTCCCTAATCTCGAGGACGAGATTCTTTTTAGGGGGTAGATTTTGTAACACCCTAAATCCATCACCTAAAAGCAAACCAGTTTAAGTTATTAGCTTTGGATAGAAAGGAAAAATACTTATGATTTCTAATAATAAATTGGTAACATAAATAAATTGAATCATTTCGTGATTGGATAAATTTACCTAGTGTTTGATGCACTCATGCCGAAGCATATATTTTGTTTGAAATGATTTGCAAATCCAATTTATGGATTTGATCTTGTGAAGAAAATCTCATTTTACAAAACAATAATGGATTGCTAAAATAATGTTTTTGGAAAATATGTATATTAATAATTTTAGTTTGTAAGTAAATACAAAATTCTATTTATTTGATTTTATTCCATTATGAGAAGAGCCATTTATTTAATTAATGAAATTCTCTTAAAATAATTTATTTTTACGAAATATGTTTTATTAAGTTAGTAATAAAATTATATTTATTTTGGATTTTTAATTATATATTATATATATTCGCGTGGCGTCATGGCCACCCAAGTTCCGGCCGCACCTGCCAGAAAAGTACGATGGAACATCGAACCCGTTGGAGTTCCTGCAGGTGTACGTCACCGCCATCACGGCAGCAGGTGGAAACACCGTTGTGATGGCGACATATTTCCATGTGGCCTTGTCTGGACCAGCCCGGACCTGGCTCATGAACCTTGCCCCAGGGTCAGTCTACTCCTGGGAGGAGCTCTGCGCGCGGTTCATTGCGAACTTTGCCAGTGCTTACCAGCAGCACGGTGTGGAGGCCCACCTCCATGCGGTGAGGCAGGAGCCCCGGGAGACCCTCCAAAAGTTCATCTCCCGCTTCACCAAGGTGCGAGGTACTATACCTCGTATTTCTGATGCTTCCATCATCACGGCCTTCCAGCAGGGAGTACGTGATGAAAAAATGTTGGAGAAGTTGGCCACACATGACATGGAAACTGTCCCCACACTCTTCGCTCTGGCCGATAAATGCGCCAGAGCCGCCGAGGGCCGTGCATGGCACTCAGCCCCACAAACCGGAGCTACCCAGTCGGGAGGCTCAGGTGCCATCCCCCGGGACGGAAAGAAGAAAAAGAAGAAGGACCGCGACTACCAGAGGCCGCGATCCATCGCTCTAGTGGTCGCAGCCGCGACCGGAGGCCAGGGCGACCGCAATAAACGCCCACGGTCGCAAAGGGGTAACAACGGCTCATGCCCTGTGCACCCCAACGGTCGCCACAGTGCCGCGGAGTGTCGCGAGATCATTGACCTCGCAAAACGCGTCAGTGAGCGGCGCGAGCAGTCTCCCAAAGATGGCTCCCCACCCCGTCACCGACTTGGCAAAGAGAAGGTGGACGACATCGAGGTGGCTGCGGCTGAGCGGGACCTCGGGTATCAGTCGCGCGAGGGGGACCTGAAGGATGTCTTCGTCAGAGGCTCCTACTCCAGTGAAGACAACTAGACAGACCCTAGAGGGATCCCGTGCTCCCCGGTCTACGGAGCTGAAGCATGCCTTCCTCCAGAAACCCTTCTGGATTCCCCACGGGTCCAGGCTTCCGATAGGTACATGTAGGGATGGCCACAGCCAGAGACGTGGGCTCCTGTGTCAAATGCAGATGGGGACCCAGGGTCGGGACCTAGCCCTACGGCAAGTACCAAACCAAGAAGGGCTCTGCAACTCTCCCCAGCTGGGAAGGACCCTTCAAGGTAACAGGAATACACTGACCCAGGGGCAACCATATAGCTACGACTGAAGGAGTGTCTTACCCCAATGCCGAAACATCTCTGTAAGTTCTATTCATAGAGCAAGTCTGAGGGGTCAAAACTGTTTCCCTTTTTTGTAACTAAGTAACGCATACGTGTACGACAACCCGGTGGGGTCTGTCCCCATAAACCCGGCCTATTGGTCTGCACACATGCATGACGAGTTATAAAGAAAAACTACCCCCTCAGTTGTGCCCCTATGATAGTTCCATCTTGCTGCTCCATGGTCCTACCTTGCAGTCTTTCAGATAATACTTTTTCCTAACCCGCCCGTACAATTTCCATTTGTTTGACATGACGACATCCGAATTGAGCAGCCAGGCTAGCAGTTTAGGACCCCCGATATGAAAGTTGGGAGGTCCGACAGCCTGGGAGCTGGCTCCAGAGAATGGGACCCCGTTCCATGGGGTGGTCCGGAGCCTGTGTGGCCGCTTAGCCTGGTTCCGTACCCGAAAGCCTGCACACTCCACCACTCCGTGACGAGTACCTAGTATTTGGGGCTATAAGTCCTGTGGGTCCGACAACCTCGGGACCGGAACTAGAGAATGGACATTAGTCTCCTGGGGTGGTCCGGAGCCCATGTAGCCGCTCAACCTGGTCCCGTACCGTGGGCCTGCACGCTCCACCGCCATGCGACAAGTGTCCTAGTATCTAGATCCACGACCCAAGGGGGTCTGGACGCGCAACTTCGCCACCCGGACTGGAACCTGCGAGTCCCGAGCATGTATCAAAGGATGACAAATGTCAGACAGGAAACCCCACGGGTGTACTACTAACGCTCCCCAGCTGAAGCTGTGTACAGATTCAGATCCCGGCGAGGTTGCCTCCCGAGAATTGTTGACAACCTTTTTAGATCCGTTGGTGTCGGCGTTTTGGACCCGCGAGGACCCTCAACTGACTAGTGAATTTGTCGCTGCGTGTCCCTCCTAGATGGGTTGATGCAAGATGGAATACAAGAGGGAGGATGAGGCTTATATTATCTTGCACCGGGGTGCTCGTAGTAGGGGTTACAAGCGTCGCGAGAGAGAGTGAGCGAGAGAGAGAGAGAGAGAGAGAGAGCATGGCCCTGAGGTGAGCTGTCTGAGTTAGCCTCCTCTGCGTTTATCCCACTCTGTCTGCCTCTCCTCTTCTCCGCCTTTTCTCTTCTACCGCCCTTCAGAAGGCCCTAGACATCCCCTTTTATAGATACAAGGAGATGGCCCAGCTGTACAATGGGGGTGTAGCTATGTGCTAATGTGGCCATCGGAGAAGTGCCTGAGCCCTGTATATGTGCTAACGTGGCTGTCGGAGAAGTGCTTGAGCCCTGTAGAAGCGTAGCTGACGGTGCGGCCCAGGGTCCTGCTGACGTTACTTTGCTTTCGTAGAGGGTTGAGAACAATCCGACGTCATGGACGCACGCGGGGAACCATCATTACCTGTTACCGGAGTAATCTTGATGGGACACCGATCTTGTTCCTTCATAGCCTGAGGCAGCTATCTAGGGGTAGGGTAATGATGTATCCCCTGTGGCGCGGTTGGTCCGAGCCCGAGGTCAGGCAAGACGGAGACTTCTCCCGAGGCCGAGGCTGAGGTCGGGCGAGGATGTGACTCCTCCCGAGGCTGAGGCTGAGGCCGAGGCCTGGGGTCGGGCGAAGCGAAGACCTTCTCCCGAGTTTGAGGCTGAGGCCGAGGCCTGGGGTCAGGCGAAGCAGAGACCTTCTCCCGAGGCTGAGGCCGAATTCGGGGGAGATCGTGACTTAGTTTTACCCTGGTGGTTGGCACAGTAGTTGGAACGGGGTGAATAGCGCTGTTTTCCTGTCAGAACGGTCAGTAAAGGGGCGAAGTGACTGCGGTCACTTCGACCTTGCCGACTGAGGCACACGTGTCAGGATAAGGTGTCAAACGATCCCCGCATTAAATGCGCATGCGATACGGTCGATTGGTGAGGCGATTTGGCCGAGGTCGCTGTACGACAAAGTCTGCCCGAGCTTGGCTTCAGGCGAGCCGAGGGTGCGCCCTCTGCCTGAGGAGGCCCTCGGACGAGGCGTGAATCTGTCTGGGACTACTGTTCCCGCCTGAGGCCAGGCTCGAGTGAGACGAGATCGCGTCTCTTGGTAGACGAGGCCTTGACTTGAACCGTGCTTATCAGTCTTTGCGGTTTGTTCTGAAGATGTTTTCTAGCCAGGTTAAGGAGCATTGGGGGTACCCCTAATTACGGTCCCCGACAGTAGCCCCCGAGCCTCGAAGGGAGTGTAGGTACTCGCTTGGAGGTTATGCCGAAGTTTTTGCAAGGGGACCGGCCCTTCTCGGTCATGTTCCGTTCCGACGGGTGCGCGCGAACGCACCCATCGGGTGTAGCCCCCGAGGCCTCGGAGAAGTCGTTTGACTCCTCTGAGGTCTTAATTCTTTTTGTGATGCCTCGATCGGTCATGTTGTTCCCTCATGCGGCCTGGCCGTACCCAGGTGCACGGTCAGGCTCCGAGTTTTTAAGCTGGTTTGTTGACGTGGTCAATAGTTTGGCCGTAGCCTGGTGCGAGAGCAGCCCCCGAGCCTCTGCACGGAGCGAGAGGACGATCAAGGACCATCTCGACTTTTATTGTATGCCCCTTCATCGCCTTTCCGCAAGGAGGAAGGGGGGAAGCACAATGTTACCCTCGGAGGGCACCGAACACGGCGTTTCCAGTGAGTTGCTAACGGGTGATCCGAGTGGACGCCCGAGCCCCGTTCGATAAGGGTCGACTAGTGGCCCAGAGGCGCGCTCCAAAAGTACCTGCAGGTGATTTGCTGGACCCGGACCCATTTGATAGGGTCCGAGGGCTCGGTGCCGCCCTCCGGTGGGATTCCATTACAAATCGTTCCCGCTAGTTTCGGAAATGTCCTAGGGTACCTCGGGAGCATAACCTGAGCCTCGACCATGTAATGGACGTACCTAGGGTCATCCCTGACTCTGCATGCTCTGGGGCGGCTGTCGAACCCTTCCAAGGGGCTAGCCTTTGAACCCCTGATCAGTAAAGGGCTCGGAGCCCGAGTGCTCTGGGGCGGTTACCGGACCCCGCAGGGCGCAACCTTCGAACCCCTGATAAGTAGGAGGGCTCGGGGCCCATTTCCTTCGCTGAGAAGGATCCTTTTTCGAAATATCCCCTTTCCCGATCCCTGTGGCAAGAGAGAGAGAGAGGAAAAGAAAAAAGGATATGAATTTAAATAATGTGGCACACCTTTTTTGACGCGGTCATCATGACGGAGGTGAAACGGCGCCCGCTTCGCCTGCCAGAGGTGTCGCTTGCCGTGCCAAGGAGTTAATGCGACGGGACGGGCTATTCGCGGGGCGTCTGTTGTGCGTGCGTGAGTCATTCGAGGAACAGAAAAACCGTTTCACCTTCGAGTTTGAATTTCGCAACGGGTTCGGGCCAAGTTTTGGGTGGATCTCGCCCGAGCCTTTATATACCCGGAAGAGGGGCCGGCGGTGGTTCTTTACCCTAAGTTTTGGGTGGATCTTGCCTTCTGCTTTGTTTCTGCAACCTAAGAGAATAGCCAGAGAAGAGAAAACCGCGCACCTCATCCCCTCCGCCTCCACCACCTCCGTTCGACGATGGCTGACAAGGTGACCGTCGTTCCGCCGCGCGACCCGTGGCCTTTCTCCACCGTTGCTGTGGAGGATCTGGAGGCCCTTGTTATCAATGGTTTGCTCCGTCCTCTCTCCGGCGGGCCGCAGCCGGAGTGGATGGCCCCCGGGAGCGAGGCCGACCCGACTCCCCCGCCGGGGTATGTGGTCAGTTTCATCCCCTTCCATGAGTGGGGGTCTGGAGTGCCAGCGAGCCGCTTCATGCGGGCGCTCCTGCACTACTATGGGGTGGAGCTGCATAATTTCAACCCCAGCTCCATTGCGCAAGCGGCCATCTTTGTGGCGGTTTGCGAGGGTTTTTTTGGGGATTGACCCTCACTGGGACCTGTGGACCCATCTCTTCTCCGTGGAGTTCTTCGCCGCATCGACGGACGTGAAGAAGGTCCGTATGGCGGTGCGGGCCGGTGGCTGCACCCTCCAGCTGAGGTCGGGGCATGCGCAACAGTACATCCCTGCCTCCCTTGTGTCTTCGAACAAGGGGTGGCCGAACCGGTGGTTTTATCTCCAGAACGACGACGAGATGCTTCCACCGTTTTCTCAACAAGCGGTACCGCCGCCGGCAATAACTGGCGCTGCGGGGCCACACGCGAGAACCAGGAGAAGCTCCAGTCTATTCTGCACGCCTTGCAGAAGTTACGAGATGAGGGCCTTACCGTTGTGGGGATCGTTGCCGCTATCCATCGCCAGAGGGTGCTCCCTTTGGCAGAGCAGCGGTTGCGGCTCTCGGAGATGAAGCCGGGGGTCGATTTGAAGGGCTCGCGGATGTCCTCGACCTCCCTCTCCACCGACGACCTCCTCAAGCGGGTAGCGGGTACGGTAGGGAGGCTGGATGCTGGCGCCTTTAGCCAGCCCGCGATGTGTCCCGACCATGGGTATGTGTCCCTGGTAAGTGTCCGATCTTCCTTCTGTTTTGCGCCGAGTTTTCTACACCTTTGATTGTTACTGTTGGGATTTTTGTTCGTCCTCAGGGGTTGAGGAGTTTTAAACTCGCCCGGCCACCGGTCCTGGAGGACGCGGTGGTCCGAGCCGCGCGTAGGCTCACCGCAGAGAAGGAAAAGGAGAAGAAGGACGCGGAAGAGGCCCGAGCTCGCGAGAGGATGCGAGCTCGGGAAGCCTTGGAGAAGCGTCGTCGGAGGCAGGCGAGGGATGGGCTCCCGTTGGAGCCATCGCCGGAGACACCTGACGACGATGATGATGATGATGATGATGATGATGATGATGATGACGACGAAGATGATGACATGGCGGCCCGACTTGGCCTTAGCCTGGACCTGAGGCGGGCTAGGGGTCGCCGAGCCAACCTCCAGGTGGGCTGGCACCACCAGTGTTTGGGGCCGGGACACCAAGGTCCCGGTTCGAGGAGCGGAGCAGGACGAGGGGGTACTTGACCCCTTGGTCGAGATAACTGGGGTGACTCTGGGGGGTCAGGCCAAACCATATGCCCCCCAAGAGTAGGTGTCCGCGCCGGCCGTACAGGAGGTCGGTCCCTCAGCCATCGTGACGACGCCTGGGCAGGTTGCGCCCTTGGTTCCTCGGGCGCCCGAGGTGGAAGCGACGCCGAAGCCGGCAGCGGGGCAACCCTCTGCAGCATCTGCAGAGACCAGGGCCCGAGGGGCCTCCCCGCAGGCATGATTGGCCTTGCCCCGGAGCGGGTAAGTATCTGAGGATACCTCTGCTTTAGTTTTTTTTCGCTGTGTGTCTTGAACTTGCCTTCTCTCTCTTTTAGCAAGCGGAGGCAGGGCCCGGCCGGTCTGGCCCCCACGAAGGCCCTTAAGACGGGGCCGGCCTCTGCAGCCGGTGCTGCGGCGCGCCATGCCGGTTGGTTGGCTTCTGCACAAGGTGCCCTCCGGCGGGGGACCCAGGCGGCACGAGTTGCCATGGGGCAAGCCTCCCAGGCTGATCCCCCTGTTGGAGTGGCCATCATGCCGGGGGAGGCTGCTGACGCGGTCGTGGCCTCGAGCCCGCCTGACTTGTTGCCGGCGCCGGCATCGACTCCTGCCGGGGCCATCGCTGATTCGCCCGCGGAGCCGCCCGTCGCCGCCGACGTCGGGATGGCTGAGGCGGCGCCGCCCGCGGTCATCCCCGACCTCCCCGCTCTCGACCATGAGGAGAGGACGGTCGTCGCTGCCGAGGTCGGTGATCGGAGGCCTGCCACACTGGCCGAGGGGAGGCCCGGTACGTCGACTGCGGTGGTACTCGGTGCATCGACTGCAGAGGGACCCGACGCCTTGGTCGAGGGGCGCGCAGAACCGTGGCCCGCCTTGGGGAGCAGCGGCCTTATCTCCGCGCAGCTCAACCCCAACGAGTGGTATGGGCAGCCGCTCCGATTCTGGAGCCGCGACACCTCGGACTCGGAGCCCCTCCTCTCCCTCAACGATGAGCTGGAGGAGAGGTCTCGGGATAATTTCCGTGAGTATACCGAGGCGGCGATGAGGTCGCTTCGGTCAACCATGGAGATCCTTTCCAGGGACATTCCCAGGGTCTTCCAGGTAAGGATTTAGACGTACACCTTGCATGACCAGGGCATTCTTTGTAATATCCTATTTTCCTTCCTCAGGAACTTGCGAACGTGAGCACCGCCAAGTCGTTGTTCATCCGCCGCGAAAGCGACGTTTGGGAGTCGCTGTGATCCCAGTGGGCCGCGCTTACCGAGGCCAATGAGCGCCTCGCCCAACGGAGCGCTGAGGTGGCGGACCTTCGGTCGCTCTGTGATGAGCTGAAGTCGGAGGCAGCGACGGCTCGGACAGAGGCAGCGTCGGCACGAGCGGAGGCTTCGTCGGCCCGGGAGCAGGTGGCTTCCCAGGCCGAGGAGATGAAGCAGCGACAGATGGAGCTTGGCCAGGTTATCCGCGAGCGGGACCAATCCCGGGGCCAAGCTGCCGAGGCCGTGAGCCGGGCTGAGGCCCTCGGGGGACAGCTGGCTGAGGCTACGGAGCGGCTAGCCGAGGCGTCCGCTCAGGCCGGGACCCTTGCGGAGGGCCTGGCTGTGGCCGTCGGGTCTGCCCAGTCTGCCCAAGCCATGGCCTCACAACAGCGTGCCCAGGCCGAAGGTCTGTTTTGTCTGCATCGTGATTTTGTTTTTGTCTTCATTCTTCTCCTTGTGTCTGAAGAATTTTGTTCGGCTGTCTGCAGGGTTCGAGACGGCTCTTAACGAGTCCGTCAAGAACTGCAAGGCGCTTGCCCAGGCGGCTGAGCAGAAGGAGGTCGACCGCGTGGCCATGTCCAAGGCTATCTTGGCCTTTTGCCGGGCCTTTGGCCTCGATGACGTCTCCTCGGGTAGCTCCCCAGAGTCACCTGCGGGCCTTGGGCGGCCATGTGCGCAGCAGACTCCGCGGGGCGCTGCACCTCGGTGTTAGGCGGGCCTTTGCCATTCTCGCTTCCCACTACGACGTGGATCTAGAGCGGATCAGCGAGGGGTACTGCTTACCCGACGAAGAGGAGGCCGCCTTAGCCGAGGTCCAGAGGCTTGACGCGGCCGTCGAGGGCCCAAGCGCGGCGCTGGCTTCCTCCTTTGAGGTGGAGATCCTTCCGCCCGTGTCGTCGTCTGAGGCCGGGCCAGATTCTGCCGAGGGTGGAAACGACGCCGAGGGTGTTGCTCCTCCCCCTGCCGATGTCTGATCCTGCAGGAACAGTTTGTTTTAAGTATGCGTATGTTTTTTGCGGCCGCTGAGGCCTAAACATTTTTAGTGTTGGATTATAAAGCTGCGTTTTCTTTTCTCTTGTTTCGTGCGTTAGGACTTGTTCGGTAGCAGAATCGCTTATCCGAGCGTGAGTTACTTTTCGTGGAAGGTGATGAGTGAGGTATCCGTATCCCGGAGGCGTAGGAGTCCCTCGGCTTAGTCGGCCTTGCCGTTTAAGGTTCCTCTCGTCGTTTTTAGGATTCTGTTATCGATATAGTCGAAAAGCACGAAAGTCGTTTTCTTTCCTCTTGTTTCGTGCATTAGGACTTGTTCGTCGGTAGCAGAATCACTTATCCGAGCGTGAGTTACTTTTCGCGGAAGGTGATGAGTGAGGTATCCGTATCCCGGAGGCGTAGGAGTCCCTCGGCTCGGTCGGCCTTGCCGTTTAAGGTTCCTCTCGTCGTTTTTAGGATTCTGTTATCGATATAGTCGAAAAGCACGAAAGTCGTTTTGGCGGAAAACTTTTCCGAGGAAATTTTTGACGTAGAGGGGGTTCCCCCATTCTAGCCCCCGAGGGAGGGTCGGTTTTTGCTGAGGCAAGGCCAATCCTCCCTTGACAGTTAGACTTTATTTATACACGTAAAGAAAGCGAGATACATGAATGACTTGAAACATTTTAAGGGTAGAAGCGACGTAGCTGTTGGATGTTCCAAGCGTTGCTGTAGACCTCGCCTCGATCGTTGGCCAGCTTGTATGTTCTGGGCTTCAAAATCTTGGCGATGATGAACGGCCCTTCCCAGGGAGGAGTAAGTTTGTGGCGCCCTCGGGCGTCTTGTCACAGTCGAAGTACCAAGTCTCCCACTTGGAAGCCTCGGGGCCGAACCCTTCGGGTGTGGTAGCGTCGCAGAGACTGCTGATACCGCGCCGAGTGTAGTAAGGCTACGTCCCGAGCCTCTTCCAGCTGGTCCAATGAAACCTCTCGGCTGATTTGGTTGCTTCGGTCGTCGTAAGCCTTTGTCCTCGGGGAACCGTATTCCAAATCCGTGGGTAAGATGGCCTCGGCCCCATAGACTAGAAAGAACGGCGAGAAACCCGTGGCCCGGCTCGGCGTCGTCCTCAGACTCCAAACCACCGAGGGTAGTTCTTTCATCCACCGCTTGCCAAACTTGTTGAGGTCGTTGTAGATCCTCGGTTTCAGTCCCTGCAAAATCATACCGTTTTGGCGCTCCACCTGCCCATTTGTCATGGGATGAGCTACGGCGGCCTAGTCCACACGGATGTGGTGGTCTTTGCAGAAGTCCAGGAACTTTTTCCTAGTGAACTGCGTGCCATTGTCGGTGATGATGGAGTTTGGGACCCCAAAGCAATGGATGATATTTGTGAAGAACGCCACCGCCTGCTCGGACCTGATGCTGTTTAAGGGTCGGACTTCGATCCACTTGGAGAATTTGTCGATGGCGACCAGCAGGTGCGTGAAGCCCCTAGGTGCCTTCTGCAAGGGACCGACGAGGTACAGACCCCATACGACAAACGACCAAGTGACAGGTATTGTCTGCAGGGCCTGAGCGGGCAGGTGCGTCTGTCTCGTGTAGAATTGACACCCTTGGTAGGAGCGTACAATCCTAGTGGCGTCGGCCAGTAGAAACCTTGTCGGAAAGCGTTTCCCACGAGGGCCCGAGGTGCTGCATGGTGACCGCAAGCCCCCGAGTGTATTTCTTGTAACAGCTCTTGTCCTTGTGCGACGGATATGCATCGTTGGAGAATGCCTGAGGGGTTGTGGTGGTACAACTCTTTTTCATCACCCAGTAAAGCGAACGACTTGGCGCGCTGAGCCAGTCGCCGAGCTTCGGCCTTGTCGAGGGGCAGCTCTCCTCGGAGGAGATATTCTAGGTACGGGGTCTGCCAGTTCAGGTTTGGAATAACCCCGTGCTGCTCTCCCTCGACGCGCAGGGCCTCACCCTCGGCGGCCAAGGGTACCTCGGGCTGGGCCGAGATCTCCTCGGGTTCGGGCGCGTCGTCGAGTTTGACGGATGGTTGATATATGTCCCTGGAGAAGACGTTCAGGGGAACCGTCGTCCGCCCCGAGGCTATTTTAGCCAGCTCATCCGCAGTCTCGTTGTACCATCGAGCAACATGGTTGAGTTCCAGCCCGTAGAACTTATCTTCCAAGCGCCGAACTTCGTCGCAATAGGCCTCCATTTTCCGATCGCGGCAGTGGGAGTTCTTCATGACCTGGTCAATGACGAGCTGTGAGTCGCCACGAGCGTCGAGGCGCCGAACCCCTAGCTCGACGGTGATGCGCAACCCATTAACCAAAGCCTCGTACTCGGCCACGTTGTTTGACGCCGGAAAATGGAGGCGTATAACGTAGCGCACATGTTTTCCGAGGGGTGAAATGAAGAGTAAGCCAGCACCTGCTCCGGATTTCATAAGCGACCCATCGAAGTACATGGTCCAAAGTTCGGCCTGGATTGAAGCTGTCAGCAATTGGGTGTCGACCCATTCAGCCAGGAAGTCTGCCAAGACATGGGATTTTATGGCCTTCCGAGGAGCGAATGAAAGTGTTTCGCCCATGAGTTCCACTGCCCATTTTGCTATCCTACCCGAGGCCTCTCGGCACTGGATGATCTCTCCCAGGGGGAAGGATGACACCACAGTCACCGGATGAGACTCGAAGTAGTGTCGCAACTTTCACCGTGGCAGAATCACTGCGTACAGTAACTTCTGAATTTGTGGGTAGCGGATCTTGGTCTCGGATAGCACCTCACTGATGAAGTAGACCGGCCTCTGGATGAGCAGTGCATGCCCTTCTTCTCGTCTCTCGACTACGACTGCGGCGCTGACCACCTGAGTGGTTGTGGATACGTAAATCAAGAGGTCTTCTCCCGCAGCGGGGGGCACCAAGATGGGCGCATTGGTAAGGAGTGCTTTAAGGTTTCCGAGGGCTTCTTCGGCCTCGGGGGTCCAAGTGAAGCGCTCGGCCTTCCTTAAGAGGCGGTACAAGGGCAATCCTTTCTCGCCAAGGCGCGAGATGATGCGGCTCATGTTGGTGATGGCCGCAAGGCATCCCATGACCCTTTGTACTCCTTTTAAATCTTTGATGGGTCCCATGTTGGTGATGGCCGCGATTTTCTCTGGGTTGGCCTCGATGCCTCGTTTGGAGACGATGAACCCTAGGAGCATGCCTCGGGGGACTCCGAAGACACAATTCTCGGGATTGAGTTTTACGCCCTTTGCACGCAGGCACCCGAAAGTTACTTCGAGGTCGGAGAGGAGGCTGGAGGCCTTCCTTGTTTTGACAACGATGTCATCGACATAAGCCTCGACCGTTCTGCCGATGTGCTCTCCGAACACATGGTTCATGCACCTTTGGTAGGTTGCACCTGCATTCCTCAAGCCAAATGGCATAGTAGTATAACAATACATGCCAAAAGGTGTGATAAAAGAAGTCGCGAGCTGGTCGGACTCTTTCATCTTGATTTGGTGATAGCCTGAATAGGCATCGAGGAATGACAGGGTTTCGCACCCAGCAGTGGAGTCCACAATTTGATCGATGCGAGGCAGAGGGTAGGGAACCTTCGGACATGCTTTATTCAACCCAGTGTAGTCTACGCACATCCTCCATTTCCCACCTTTCTTCTTTACAAGCACAGGGTTAGCTAACCATTCTGGATGGAATACCTCTTTGATGAACCCTGTAGCCATTAGCTTGTGGACCTCCTCGCCTATGGCTCTAAGCTTTTCTTCATCAAAACGGCGCAGCTGCTGCTTCACGGGTTGGGCACCGGCTCGGATGTCCAGCGAGTGCTCGGTGACATCCCTCGGTATGCCGGGCATGTCCGAGGGACTCCACGCAAAAATTTCGGCGTTTGCGCGGAGAAAGTCGACGAGCACTGCTTCCTATTTGGGGTCGAGCTCGGAGCCGATCCTGACTTGCTTGTCGGCGTCGTTGCTGGGGTCGAGGGAGACGGACTTAACTGCCTCGGCTGGTTCGAAGTTGCCGGCGTGGCGCTTCGCATCTGGCGCCTCCTTGGAGAGGCAATCCAGGTAGGCGATGAGGGCCTCGGACTCGGCGACGGCCTTGGCATACTCCACGCATTCCACGTCGCACTCGTAAGCATGGTGGTACGTGGATCCGACGGTGATGGTTCTGTTGGGGCCTGACATCTTGAGCTTGAGGTACGTGTAGTTGGGGACGGTCATGAACTTGGCGTAGCACGGTCTTCCCAGCACCGCATGATAGGTCCCTCGGAACCCGACCACCTCGAACGTGAGGGTTTCCTTTCGGAAGTTGGAGGGAGTTCCGAAGCAGACGGGCAAATCGAGTTGCCCAAGGGTCAGGATGCACTTACCAGGGACGATCCCGTGAAAGGGAGCCGCACCACCCCGGAATGTGGACAGATCGACCCCCAAGAGCCCTAGGGTCTCGGCGTAGATGATGTTGAGGCTGATGCCTCCATCCATGAGGACCTTGGTGAGCCTAGCGTTGCCGATGACAGGGTCGACGACAAGTGGGTACCTTCCTGGGCTCGGTACGCAGTCGGGGTGGTCGCCTTGGTCGAAGGTGATGGGCTTGTCGGACCAGTCTAGGTAGACCGGCGCCGCTACCTTCACCGAGCATACCTCCTGGCGCTCCTGCTTGCGGTGCCGAGCCGAGGCGTTCGCCACTTGCCCACCGTAGATCATGAAGCAGTTGTGGACCTCCGGGAACTCCTCTTCCTTGTCGCCCCCTTCTTGTTGTTGCCTTGGTCCTTGCCGCCTTCTGCCGAGGGTCCCGCCTTGTTGAAGTAACGCTGGAGCATGTCGCATTCTTCAAGGGTGTGCTTGACGGGACCCCTGTGATAGGGGCACAACTCCTTGAGCATCTTGTTGAACATGTTGGCTCCTCTGGGAGGCTTCCGAGGATTCCTGTGCTCGACAGCAGCGACGAGATCCGCGTCAACGGCGTCGCATTTTGCTTGCGCCTTCTTCCTGGCCTCCTCTTCGTGCCACGCAAGACGGACGCCTCGAGGGCCTCTTCCTTCTGTCTTCCTTGAGGCTGCTTGTCCTTCCGGAAGATGGCTTCGACCGCCTCCTGACCAGAGGCGAACTTGGTGGCTATGTCCATCAATTCGCTCGCCTTGGTGGGAGTCTTGCGTCCCAGTTTGCTCACCAGGTCTCGGCAAGTGGTGCCGGTGAGGAATGCCCCGATGACGTCCGAGTCGGTGATGTTGGGCAACTCGGTGCGCT
Organism: Zea mays; assembly: GCF_902167145.1. Lineage (NCBI taxonomy): Eukaryota > Viridiplantae > Streptophyta > Magnoliopsida > Poales > Poaceae > Zea > Zea mays. Next base: position 206,456,468 of record NC_050099.1, on the reverse strand, counting down.
GCTTGGAAAACCGCCGGATGTACTCTCGCAGGGATTCCCCTGGCTGCTGGCAGCAGCTTCGGAGATCCCATGAGTTCCCAGGGCGCACGTACGTACCTTGGAAATTTCCCGCGAAGGACTTGACTAGGTCGTCCCAGTCGGAGATCTGCGCAGGAGGCAGATGCTCCAGCCAGGCCTGGGCAGCGTCGGAGAGGAAAAGGGGGAGGTTGCAGATGATGAGGTTGTCGTCGTCCGTCCCTCCCAACTAGCACGCCAGCCGGTAATCCGCAAGCCACAACTTCGGCCTTGTCTCCCCTGAGTACTTGGTGATGGTGGTCGGGGCTCGGAACCGGGTCGGGAACGGCGCCCGTCGTATGGCCCGGCTGAAGACTCGCGGACCTGGTGGTTCGGGCGAGGGGCTCCGATCCTCCTCACTGTCGTAGCGTCCTCCGCGCCTAGGGTGGTAGCCTCGGCACACCCTTTCCTCGAGGTGGGCTCGACGGTCGCGGCGGTGTTGTTCGCTGCCGAGGCGGTCTGGGGCTGCAGGCGTCCCGTCCCGTGTGCGCTCGGTGTGGACCGAGGCCTCCTGCATGCGTCGGGAGGATGTTGCGCGATGCCCCGAGGGGCACCCTCGCCTTCGGGAGGCAGAGCTTTTGGCTCGTCGGACTGCGGCATCTTCCAGGAGATCCTTGAGTTCGCCCTGGATGCGTCGCCCCTCGGTGGTGGATGGCTCCGGCATTGTTCAAAGTAACATGGCCGTTGCAGCTAGGTTCTGGCCGGCCTCGCTGAAGGCCGGAGGCAGCCCTGCCCTGGCATCATCAACGATACGACGCTGGACGTCCCAGGCCCGATGACGCGCTCCTCCGGCGAGTGCCCGGCCTGCCTACTCCTGCTCGATGTTTTGTCGGAGCTGCACAAGCCGCCCCGCTTCTTCGTCGAGATTGGCCTGCATCTTGCAGAGTTGCTCGAGCTGTGTGTCCTGACCCCCCGCAGGGACTCAGACCACAGCTAGCTTCCGCGGGATCTCAACGCGAGATGCAGGCGCAGGGGCATCATCATTCTCTGGCATGCCGAGGCGGTCGTCTTCGTCGTGATCCCCCTGATCGATGTGGAAACACTCGCGACTTGGGTCGTAACCCTCGTCGTCAAGGCTGTGGCCATCGTCAGAGTAACCGGAGAGGCAGTAGTCACATGCGGACATGAAGTCTCGCATGGCACTGGGATCACTGAGTACGGAGAAATCCCAACTGAAGTCGGGGTCGTCCTCTTCCTCGGAACCCGCGGGTCCGTAGGTTGAGATGGCCGTCAGTCGGTCCCAGGTTGACCACATATGGTACCCTGGAAGGTCAGGATATGCCCTCACGAAAGCGCTCACCGAAGTAGGGTCACTTGGTGGATCGAAGTTGAATCTAAAGGAAACAGGGTGGAAGACTGATGGTACCTCCTGGTCGATGGACGGTGGTGAAGTCGCATCAAGGACGGAGTGCGTCGTTATCTCAGGTGCAAGACAAATGCCCGACAAGTCCCTCGCAAGGGTGCCGACGTCATCAGTTCGCTTGAGGTTGGCACGTTGCTGGGAAGCGACACCCGTCGTTGTCTCAGGTGCGAGGACAACACCCGACATGTCCCCTGCAGGGGTGCCGGCGTCGTCGACTCACTCTGGTCCGACAACCGACGAAGTGCCACCCCGTGCCTGGCCACGGTTGCTCCATCTCCTCCTCCTCCGGCGAGGAGGGTGGCGGGGCAAACCCGGGTGTTCCTCTTCTGCTGCGGGGAGATGCCGTCGTCGAGTTCGCCACCGCCGGGCGAGCCAACGACTGTCGTCGTTGTCGTGCTGCAAGGGGAGGAGTACCATGTCGTAGCTACCATCGCGGGACATGAACTCGAGACTCCCGAAGCGGAGCACCGTCCCAGGCTGGAGAGGCTGCTGAAGGCTACCCATCTGGAACTCAACGGGAAAGTATTTGTTAACACACAGTAGTGTAGGATTACGGGGAGGCTACGCTAGCGCAAAACAAAATTTTCAACCCCATAATACCAAGAACTACTGCGGTTATAGGTCATGGAATTACCACTAGACGCGCAGAGCAGCGGAAGACGTCTTGATGTAGACGAACGCGTCGAGCAGTGCCGTGCAGACGTCGACGTCCTTCACGTCCTCGCACGGTTCGTCCCAGTGCTCCAAATGCAGCACCTCCGAGGTATCCACACGTACAGGGAGGAAGCGCCGCGTACCGAACTGCTAGGTTCGCGACGGCGGCTTGGCGAGGGCGAGAGGTGAGCGGCGGCTGCTCATTTGCAGGTGGCGAATTAGGTTAAGCCTAACCGCACCCCCGCCCCTCATTATATAAGCGTTATGGTGGGCTTCTGACACCGAGGCCCATCATTAACCCTAAAGCCCAGTCTAATTTCGGATCTAATCCGAATTAGGCTTCCTTCCCCTTAAGTGTGTGACCCTATAGGTTCACGTACAAATAGACATAGCCCGAGTACTCTTACTTGGCCCAATAATTGACAGCGGCCTCTAGCAAAACATGTCAACTCCTTTGTGCACGTAAATATCATATCAGACGAACCATTGCGACATTACGTACATGCTGTTCCCTTTGTCTCACGATATTTGGTCTGGCTCTAAGCTGACCTCTCTTTCTCGATACTGTGAATTGGAATCCTTTCAATGGTTAACTCTTAACCCTAGCACGGCCATGCATTTCTTGATCCAATCACTCGAGGGGCCCAGAGATATCTCTCTCACAAAGAGAGGGACAAATTCCATCTTGACTGACCATGCCTCACAGCATGCTTCCTGACAAACCCAAAACTACCTTTATAACTACCCAGTTACGGGATAGCGTTTGATAGTCCCTAAGTAAGTCAATTCACATCTTGAGAACATGCGACAATCTCAGGTCTAAGGATACAGTATTCATGTTGCAAGAAGAGAACTATATTACAATATCTCACGTTGGGTCAGTCCAGCCTCATGTCATACATGCGCCCACATTATTAGTTTAACATCTCCATGTTCATGACTTGTGAAATGTAGTCATCAACTAATACATGTGCTAGTCATCGACTCTGACTAGGGACATCATTTAGAATAACCATATAAGTAAAGAATCTCACAAACAATTCACATAATTGCTAATCAATACAAGGTGCCTTCCATGGATATTCAATTAAGCAATATATATATCATGGATACAAAGAAATATGCTCATCTCTATGATTATCTCTAGGGCATATTTCTAACAGTCTCCCACTTGCACTAGAGTTAATCTAGAAGATATCTAATACCCATAGATCTCACGTGTGCCTCATGCTTAGGTTGTGGAAGAGGTTTTGTCAAAGGATCAGCAACATTCAAATCCGTATGTATTTTGCATATCTTTATCTCACCCCGCCTAATGAATTCCCGTATGAGGTGAAACTTCCGCAGTACGTGTTTGTTTTTCTGGTGGTTCCTTGGCTCCTTAGCTTGCACAATAGCCCCATTGTTGTCACAGTAGAGGTTCAATGGACTACAAGCATAAGGAAACATACCAAGCTCAATGAGGAACTTCCTTATCCAAACACCTTCCTTCGCAGATTTAGAAGCTGCAATGTACTCGGCTTCTGTTGTAGAATCAGTCACAGTCTCCTGTTTGGAACTCTTCCAACTAACAGCACCACCATTTATTGTGAACACAAAACCTGATTGCGATTTTAACTCGTCTGGGTCAGTTTGGAAGCTAGCATCGGTGTAACCAGTTACAACGAGCTCCTCCTTACCCCCATATACCAGGAACATATCTTTAGTCCTTAAGTACTTAAGAATGCCTTTTACCGCTGTCCAGTGATCCTCACCTGGATCAGCCTGGTACCTACTCGTAGCACTTATAGCGTATGAAACATCTGGGCGTGTACTTATCATGGCATACATGATTGATCCAATCGCTGAGGCGTATGGTACCTTACTCATGCGCTCCCGCTCATTAGCCGTCGCAGGACATTGCATCTGGCTAAGGTGTTTACCATGTGACATAGGTATGAAACCTTTCTTGGACTGTTCCATGTTGAACCGTTTCAAAACCTTGTCAATGTACGTATCTTGACTTAATCCTATAAGCCTCTTCGACCTATCTCTATAGATCCTTATGCCCAAAATATATGCTGCTTCCCCTAAGTCCTTCATAGAAAAACTCTTTTTCAGTGAAGCCTTGACGGACTCCAGCATAGGAATGTCATTCCCAATCAATAATATGTCATCCACATACAAGATCAGAAATACAACAGCGCTCCCACTTTCCTTCTTGTAAACACAAGCTTCTTCTTCATTCTGATGAAAACCAAGCCCTTTGATCACTTCATCAAAACGAATGTTCCAACTCCGAGATGCTTGCTTCAACCCATAAATGGATTTCTGAAGTTTGCATATCTTTCCAGCATCGATCGGATCGACAAAACCCTCGGGCTGTATCATATACACGTCCTCATCTAGGTTTCCATTAAGGAAAGTTGTTTTGACATCCATCTGCCAAATCTCATAATCGAAATATGCGGCAATAGCTAGAATGATCCGAATAGATTTAAGCATCGCTACTGGCGAGAATGTCTCGTCATAGTCAACTCCTTGAACTTGTCGAAAACCCTTTGCAACAAGTCGAGCCTTATAGATGTGAACATTTCCATCCATGTCTTTCTTCTTCTTATAGATCCATTTGCATTCTATAGGTCTAACACCATCAGGCGGGTCAACCAAGTTCCAAACTTGATTTTCTCCCATGGAATCTATCTCGGATCTCATGGCGACATGCCATTTCTCGGAATCTGGGTCCATCATCGCTTCTGAATATGTTGTCGGTTCGTCGTTGTCTAACAACAACACTTCCCCATTGCCCAACAATAGCACTTCTCCTCGTGCCTCGCGAAGCCTTGCTGACCTTCGTGGTTGTGGTGGTGATTCTCTTGCCATAGACGTCTCAACTTGTTCTGCTACATTAGCATCACTTGTTGAATCTTGTCCCACTGGCCCATCCTGAACTTCTTCAAGATACACCTTTTGTTTACTTTTCTCTCTTTTGAGAAACTCTTTCTCTAAGAACACACCGTTCTGGGCGACAAACACTTTGCCCTCTGACCGGTGGTAAAAGTAATATCCTAAAGTTTCCTTTGGATATCCCACGAACATGCACTTGTCCGATTTTGGAGTGAGTTTATCCGACTGTAGTCGCTTGACGTAAACCTCACAACCCCAAATCTTCAGAAAAGACAAACTGGGAGTCTTCCCAGTCCACATCTCATATGGTGTCTTAACTACGAACTTAGATGGTACCCTATTTAGTGTGAAAGCTGCTGTTTCTAGAGCGTATCCCCAAAACGACAAAGGTAGGTCTGACTGGCTCATCATTGATCGAACCATATCCAATAAAGTCCGATTACGTCGCTCAGACACGCCATTCCTCTGAGGCGTTCCAGGCGGCGTAAGCTGTGGAACAATTCCACAACTCTTTAGATGATTGCTAAACTCATGACTCAAATATTCACCACCACGATCTGATCGCAGTGCTTTAATTTTCTTGCCACGCTGATTTTCTACTTCATTCTGAAACTCTTTGAACTTTTCTAAGGATTCAGACTTGTGTTTCATTAAGTAGACATACCCATATCTACTAAAATCATCAGTGAAGTTTATGAAGTATTGGAATCCTCCCCTAGCTGTCGTACTCATTGGTCCGCACACATCAGTATGTATGAGTTCCAATAAATCTAACGTCCTCTCCGGTAAACCCGTGAAAGGCGCCTTGGTCATCTTATCAAGTAAGCAAGCTTCACATGTCTCGTATGATTCAAAATCAAACGAAGTTAAAAGCCCATCAGAATGAAGCTTCTTCATGCGATTCTCACTTATATGACCCAAACGACAGTGCCACATGTAGGTAGGACTTAAATCGTTAGGCCGAGGCCTTTTAGCACTAATATTACAGATAGGTGCATCATCAAGATTTAAAATGAATAACCCATTCATAATGGATGCAAAAGCCACAAACATGCCATTCTTAGAGATCACACAACCATTGTTTTCACTCGCAAATGAATAACCATCCTTCATCAAACATGAAGGAGACATAATGTTTCGACTCATACTAGGAACTAGATAACAATTATTTAACTCCAAAATAAATCCTGATGGGAGGTGGAGTTGCATCGTCCCGACGGTCAACGCAACAACTCTTGCATTATTGCCTACCCAGAAATCAACTTCTCCTCTTTTCACGCTTCTACTTCTTATCATTCCCTGCATCGAATTGCAAATATGGGCAACCGATCCGGTATCAAATACCCAAGAATTAATATAAGAATCAGCAAGAAAAATTTCTGTAATGTGAATAGCAAGTGTACCTGCTGCGGCTGTACCCTTACCGCCGCGATCCTTAATAGAGGCCAAGTACTGCTTGCAATTCCTTTTCCAGTGACCATGTTCTTTGCAATAAAAGCACTCTGCATCTGCAGCTGGTCCAGCCTTGGGCTTTTGATTTGGCTTGGATACTGTATCCTTTGCCTTGCCCTTCTTCTTTTGAGACTTACCCTTCTTCTTAAAGTTGGGTTTGTTTTGGACCGCCATCACATGGCCGCTGCTGCCAGCGCTTTTCTTTATGTCCCCCTCTGCTGTTTTCAGCATGCCACATAGTTCATTGAGACCCCTCTCCGCCCCATGCATATGGTAGTTCGTGATGAAGTTTCCATAGCTGGGCGGAAGAGATGCCAAAATGAAGTCAGTAGCCAACTCTTGGCTTATTGGGAAGCCTAGCTTTTCCAACCTCTGACTGTAACTAACCATTTTGATTACGTGTGGCCCAACTGCTGCGCCTTCTGCTAGCTTGCATTCCAGAAAGGCTTTGGACACATTGAACCTTTTAGTCCTAGCCTGAGTCTGGAACATATCCTTGAGCGCCACGATCATATCGTGCACCTCATGGTTTGTCTCAAACTGCATCTGGAGCTCAGGCTCCATGCAAGCAAGCATTAGGCAACTCACTTCAAGATTAGCATCCATTGCTTTCTTGTAAGCGGTTTTAGCTGCAGCAGTTGCATTTTCACCAGGATCCTCTGGCAGTGGGGTGTCTAGAACGTCTTCCTTTTTTTCAGCCCTGAGAACAATTCTCAGGTTACGGATCCAATCCGTATAGTTTGTTCCATTTAACTTATCCTTATCAAGAATTGATCGCAAAGTAAATGTTGGTGTGCTAGGTGCCATTTATCTACAACAAAATAATGCAAAATACTAAGACAAAAATATCCATGACAGAGTAAATCATATTAAACATTTAATAGTCTACTCCCACTAAAATCAATATCCCTCTATTGATACTTAGTGATTCAGAACCCACAACTAACAAGTCTACTAGTGAGCTTTAGCATCACCGCTAGAAGACAAGGTAGATCGGTAAGCAACTCCTTGCTAATCATATCATATATATGACTTCTGTTGTTGGGTGACATCTCTATGTCTCGGCTCCCAACCTTATGCCCCAAAGTCCTTAACCATTAAGCTGACTTTGTTTAAGTTAACCAACCCTTTCTGCAGTTTGTATCCGATACAAACCTATCTAGTCAAGGAAAACTGGTGGCACCCTAATTTCATAGACCCACCACCAATTGTACAAGACTTATGATAGTGCAAGGTTTGGAGAGGCATTAAAGCTTAAACATTTATGAGGGATCATCCTACTTATATCATCGCACGCAAGGACATATATGCAATATGAACAAGTAGAATATAAAGAATGGCATTCACACAACAGTTGTGATTCGGTATGGCTTGCTGTCACATGGTGATCCCCATCTCCAATAATCTGTCCATCACGATGATCTCCATCTCCATGATATAGGTATGCCATCCTCTAGGTGATGAGTCCTTCAAGACCTATCTAATGTATGCTGGTAAACAAATTACATATACGCTTTGGATCATCACATGTTGACACGCAGGTCATTACATTAAATTTGGACAATACATGTGGCTCCAGCCGTATTGCCCTGGTCACGACACGCAGGTCATGAATAATTTATTAACATGCATCATATACACAATAGCCATATCGATCACAAGATGTCCTGCAAAAACAGGTTAGACAAACACGTTTCTATATGTTCGCCACTTCAGCAGATAGCCACGGCGGTCCCATGCATCGTATGTATGGAAATTCCACTGAAAATCTCATGCAGTTGATCAAATCAACCCAAATCCGAGACTTTCGACCCGAAGAAGATTACACTCATGACGTCGATCTGTTACGTCAATCTGCTGGTTGTGTGCGCAGTTAGCCCCGATGGTGATTCCAGCCGGTAGGGGCAAGTCGCGCATACAACAGAGAAGGACGAACTGATCTCTCCAGTCATATCCGATGTAATCTACTTCAACCCTTTATTATCAATTGATCTAATCAAACCGTGCATCAAGTAGATTCATCACATGAACCTAGATCCAGACCTAAAACTACGCAGAACCTGCTTTGATACCACTGTAGGATTACGGGGAGGCTACGCTAGCGTAAAACAAAATTTTCAACCCCATAATACCAAGAACTACTGCGGTTATAGGTCATGGAATTACCACTAGATGCGCAGAGCAGCGGAAGACGTCTCGATGTAGACGAACGCGTCGAGCAGTGCCGTGCAGTCGTCAGCGTCCTTCATGTCCTCGCACGGTTCGTCCCAGTGCTCCAAATGCAGCACCTCCGAGGTATCCACACGTACAGGGAGGAAGCGCCGCGTACCGAACTGCTAGGTTCGCGACGGCGCCTTGGCGAGGGCGAGAGGTGAGCGGCGGCTGCTCATTTGCAGGTGGCGAATTAGGTTAAGCCTAACCGCGCCCCCGCCCCTCATTATATAGGCGTTATGGTGGGCTTCTGACACCGAGGCCCATCATTAACCCTAAAGCCCAGTCTAATTTCGGATCTAATCCGAATTAGGCTTCCTTCCCCTTAAGTGTGTGACCCTATAGGTTCACGTACAAATAGACATAGCCCGAGTACTCTTACTTGGCCCAATAATTGACAGCGGCCTCTAGTAAGACATGTCAACTCCTATGTGCACGTAAAGATCATATCAGACGAACCATTGCGACATTACGTACATGTTGTTCCCTTTGTCTCACGATATTTGGTCTGGCTCTAAGCTGACCTCTCTTTCTCGATACTGTGAATTGGAATCCTTTCAATGGTTAACTCTTAACCCTAGCACGACCATGCATTTCTTGATCCAATCACTCGAGGGGCCCAGAGATATCTCTCTCACAAAGAGAGGGACAAATTCCATCTTGACTGACCATGCCTCACAGCATGCTTCCTGACAAACCCAAAACTACCTTTATAACTACCCAGTTATGGGATAGCGTTTGATAGTCCCTAAGTAAGTCAATTCACATCTTGAGAACATGCGACAATCTCAGGTCTAAGGATACAGTATTCATGTTGCAAGAAGAGAACTATATTACAATATCTCACGTTGGGTCAGTCCAGCCTCATGTCATACATGCGCCCACATTATTAGTTTAACATCTCCATGTTCATGACTTGTGAAATGTAGTCATCAACTAATACATGTGCTAGTCATCGACTCTGACTAGGGACATCATTTAGAATAACCATATAAGTAAAGAATCTCACAAACAATTCACATAATTGCTAATCAATACAAGGTGCCTTCCATTGATATTCAATTAAGCAATATATATATCATAGATACAAAGAAATATGCTCATCTCTATGATTATCTCTAGGGCATATTTCTAACAAGCAGGCCCCTACCTGGCGTGCCAACTGTCGGCGTTTTGGACCCGCGAGGACCCTCAACCGACTAGTGAATTTGTCGCTGCGTGTCCCTGCCCAGATGGGTTGATGCAAGATGGAATACAAGAGGGAGGATGGGGCTTATATTATCTTGCACCGGGGTGCTCGTAGTAGGGGTTACAAGCGTCGCGAGAGAGAGTGAGCGAGAGAGAGAGAGAGCCTGGCCCTGAGGTGAGCTGTCTGAGTTAGCCTCCTCTACGTTTCTCCCACTCTGCCTGCCTCTCCTCTTCTCCGCCTTTTCTCTTCTGCCACCCTTTGGAAGGCCCTGGACATCCCTTTTTATAGATACAAGGAGATGGCCTAGTTGTACAATGGGGGTGTAGCTATGTGCTAACATGGCCATCGGAGAAGTGCCTGAGCCCTGTATATGTGCTAACGTGGCTGTCGGAGAAGTGCTTGAGCCCTGTAGAAGCATAGCTGACGGTGCGGCCCAGGGTCCTGTTGACGTTACTTTGCTTTCGTAGAGGGTTCAGAACAATCTGACGTCATGGACGCACGCGGGGAACCATCATTACCTGTTACCGGAGTAATCTAGATGGGACATCGGTCTTGTTTCTTCGTAGCCTAAGGCAGCTAGCTAGGGGTAGGGTAATGATGTATCCCCTGTGGCGCGGTCGGTCTGAGCCCGAGATCGGGCGAGGCGGATACTTCTCCCGAGGCCGAGACCGAGGTCGGGCGAGGATGTGACTCCTCCCGAGGCTGAGGCCGAGGCCTAGGGTTGGGCGAAGCGGAGACCTTCTCCCGAGGCCGAGGCTGAGGGCGAGGCCTGGAGTCGGGCGAAGTGGAGACCTTCTCCCGAGGTCGAGGCCGAATTCGGGGGAGATTGTGACTCAGTTTTACCCTGGTGGTTGGCACAGTAGTCGGAACAGGGTGAATACGTTGTTTTCCTGTCAGAACGGTCAGTAAAGGGGCAAAGTGACTGCGGTCAATTCGACCTTGCCGACTGAGGCGCGCGTGTCAGGATAAGGTGTCAGACGATCCCCGCATTAAATGCACATGCGACACGGTCGGTTGGTGAGGTGATTTGGCCGAGGTCGCTGTACGACAAAGTCTGCCTGAGCTTGGCTTCGGGCGAGCCAAGGGTGCGCCGTCTGCCTGAGGAGGCCCTCGGGCGAGGCGTGAATTTGTCTGGGACTACTGTTCCCGCCTGAGGCCGGGCTCGGGTGAGACGAGATCGCGTCCCTTGGTAGACGAGGCCTTGACTTGAACCGTGCTTATCAGTCTTTACAGTTTGTTCTGAAGATGTTTTCCATCCAGGTTAAGGAGCATTGGGGGTACCCCTAATTACGGTCCCCGACAGCTGGTATCCAGCCTCAACACAACAAGCCTGCATCTTAGGCGGGGGGCCAGGTACCAGGAAGGAGTCAACAATATCGCACACAGCAGAGACAAGCTGAAAATAGATAAGTGCTAATACTGCTTAATAAATATTATTTTTGAGTACTTTACAAAAAGTAAAAGTATTACATCTGTTTTCAAGTGGAGCCCTAGTTCCATCTTTACTCTACAGGTATGAACTACCTCCACACCGGTGGGGCCGCAGGATAGCTAGCTCCGAGCGGCTCGCCAGCAGAGGCGACCACCTCAGCACCAATGGCGGCAGCCACCTCTGCACCAACAACTCGCCAGCAGTGGTGACCACCTCAGCACGTACGCCACTGCGAAAAGGTCCTCGCCCCCATCTTCCTACGGGGGGCGACAACGAGGCCAGTAAAGCCAAAGAGTCGGAGGCCCGGCGGCATGTGGCACTGATGGTCTCGCCAGCGGAGGCAACCACCTCTGCAGAGGGGAGCCTCACCAGCGGCAGCGACCACCTCAGCACCAATGACAGCGGCGACCTACGCACCAGTGCCGTACCGGCAAATGGCGGCCGCCCCAGCGTGCGCAAAGAGGTCCTCGCTCCCGTCCTCACTGCGGGAGTGAGGACAAGACCATCCAAGAACGCGGACGCCGCTCCCGCAGCTTATGATGTCTTGTACCGCCCCCCGGTGCGGCCGCCGGCGCGGGAGAAGCTGTGGATGTGGCGGACCTACGCACGGTGCGACCGTCGCCCGTGCAGTGGACGGGTAGCCACGCCCCAACCAGACAGCAGGAGGCAGCGTCGGAGGTGGCGCCGAGGCCATCCAAGCTAGGGAACCGGGCACGCGGCGGACAGCGGCACCCGCAGTTGGCCGGTCCCACGTACCCGAAGTTCGCTTCCTCCGCGATGCTAGTGAACGCCCTTCTCCCCCGAATGCTGGAGGAAGAAGCGGGCCACCAGTCCATGCGGAAGGCGGGACCCCAACTCGGCTCGCCTTCTGCCCCAGCGAGGATGATGAACATCCTTGAAGCTGAGGGCAGGGGGGAGGCCGCAGCCCGGCTCGCTTCTCTCCACCACAAGGCTGGTAGTCATCCTTGCGGATGACCACCAGCTAGAGGTTGCGACCGGGCTGCATGATGAAAATCCTTGAAGCCGACCGATGGCGGAAGTGCGCCAACCCCCACGGGGTTGCGCTCATCCAATAGTAGCAAGAAGAAGGCAAGATCGGCAGCACCACCACGAGCGCTTGCTCTCCGGCGGTGAGATCACTGGAGGGGACGGCCCTGACGCAGATCCCTCCAGAGAACACTGGCGCACCCCATCTGGAGGCCCGGAAGGTGGAAGGGTGCGATGAATGCAAGAGGAGCGAGGCATGGCTGCTGCCTGGGAGGTCGACCCTTTTAAAGGCAGATCTCCCCACTCGCGCCCCAAAGCGTCACGGGCGAAGTCTCCCCCGGCGTGCACCAGGGTTCCCACCTTATGACACGGGGGCCAGGCCCCACATGTCATACAGACTAACCCGAAGAAGGAACGTGCAACTGCCCCGCAGTTATGCGCCCCTTCATTTTCAGGGCAACCAGCGGTCAAAAAAGGCGAACCGCCACGCAAGAAGCGTACAACCGCACCACGGTTGTGCGCCCCCTCAGCTTCAACCAACGGTCCAGCATGGGGGCCCAGGCCCACATGTCATATAACTGGCGCGTCGGTTGCCGGGTGCGGAAAAATCGCACCACCGCTCACGCCAATGCCACGTCTTCTCGGGGTCGTCGCGGAAGACTGAAAAGATAAGTTTTCAGAACCAGTACAGCGACTCGAGGCACCCCGCGCGTGGCCTAACAGTGGCATTAAGTACAAAGGTCACGGGCCAGTCAACCGAAGGAATAGGGGTGGCAGTCGGCATGACCATAGGCGGGCCGGCAGTAATCGCGCCAGCAGACGCGTAGGAGCAGCGGACCAACCGCTAATCAAGCTTTGGCCCCATCTGCAGGCTCGCATCCTTCCCTGAGGCGGGCCCGGGGGCCACTGTCGGTACCCTGAATCAGGGGTACCCTCTTCTACAGTATGAAGGCGCTGTACATGTACAACGTCTCTAGGTCACACGGAGAACGGCACCCGACCCCACCGCATGGGCAGATCTAAAGGCACCACGTGGCAAGGGAAGGTAATACCTCCCAGGATGCATCATTGGGTCCAGACCCCCACAGTATGGCACTGGACCCCTATGCATACAAGTCCGGGGCTCCCAAGAAGGCATGCCGGGTCCCTCGGGCAGGCCCCAGGTTCCGCCGAGTAAGGTTCGGGCCTTGGCAAGGTCTCGGGATGGGGAGGACCCCGGCTTGAGGAAGGGTCCGGTGCTGACATGTGTCCAGGCCTTGCCCTACGCTCCCCGCTCAGGCGGAGACCCGCTGCTACCGCGTGGCTTGAGGCCCGTGACATATGCCAACGGGCCGAGCCTGACATAAGGCCCATACCGGCGTGCAGCCTCTGCATTATTGCGGATAGGACGTGCCGCCTCCCACCACGCTAACGGGCGACATGACCTCTCAACATTTAATGTGCCCTGTCCAATCTACAGGCAGACGACGTCAAGGTCATCCAGCAGACGGCGCGCCAGTCCAGTCTGTTGGCAAACAGTGTGCTCGTGCCGAGCGGCGCACTGTGTTCATCATCCCTTCTATGAGAAGCTTCCCTTGTACACCGAGGATACGAAGATCTCGAGCGTCAGGGCACAAGAAGCTTGTCCCAGCAACAAACATTTGTAGCTCCAAGCGCTATATTCCTTATGTCCCTGGGCCCACATGTCGGGGCCCAGTGCCTTTGTGCATGCCCCCCTTCAGTTATAAAAGGGGAGGCATGCGATGTTACAAGGCAGATCCAATCTTAGACTCACAAGCTCATACAAGCCTACAAGCAATACATCACACAGTGGAGTAGGGTGTTACGCTCCGGTGGCCCAAACCACTCTAAACCCTTGTGTGTTCTCGTGTTCTTCCCGTTTTCCCGACTAACAAGCAAAACACCTAGGCCCCTCCTCATCTTAGGATTTAGGGTGGGTGCACTCGGCCACCCGGCCGGAGATTTGCTCTCCGACATATTCCAAGAGGGGAAAATGAGCATGCAGTATTACTGGCCAAGTCAGCAGCACAGGGGCTCCCTCTACCTTCGGAAGTATTCTTTGAGACAATAAAAGCACATTCAGTTGAACTTATGGAGAGAGCAGTGCTCGCAATATCACCTGTACATAGTGAAGATCGGAGGACTGAAATCGTATCTTTCCTCCAAGGTAACTGTCTTTCAGATGACGAAGTTTATAATAAAAGAATGGAAGCAAGGACAAGACCATATGTCATAATAGAAGGGGAGTTATACAAACATGGAGTTTGCTCTCCACTTCTCAAGTGTTTATCCAGAACCGTAGGTATAGAGCTAATGAAGGAGATACATGCAGGTTTGTGTGGATCTCACATTGGGTCCAGGCCTTTGCTGGGAAAAGTTTTTAGACTAGGATTTTATTGGCCGAAGGCAGCTTCGGATGCAGCAGATCTGGTTCAAAAGTGCGAAAATTGTCAAAAATGTGCAAGAGACCAGAAACAACCTTCGTTGCTAACTCAGTTAATATAGCCAACCTAGCCATTGCAAAGATGGGGCCTAGATTTGTTGGGACCACTCCCACCAGCACAAGGCAACTTGAAGTATGTTGTAGTGGCAGTAGAATATTTTTCCAAATGGATCGAGGCAGAGCCCTTAGATACAATAACTTTGGTCATGGTTCAAAAATTCTTCTGGCAAAATATTGTTTGTCGCTTCGGTGTGCCGAAGGAAATAACCGTGGACAACGGTACACAATTTGATGCTGAAGCATTCAAAGATTTTTGTGACCAAATTGGTACGAAGATCCATTTTGCATCAGTAGACATCCAGAATCAAATGGGCTGGTAGAAAGAGCAAATATTATTCTAATGACAGGAATAATGAAGTTAATCTTCAATCAGCCCTGAGGAAAGTGGCCAGACGAGCTGATTAAAGTGGTGTGGAGCAACAACACAACTGCGTCAAGGTCAACAGTATTTACGCCCTTCAAGCTCCTATTTGGTTACGAAGCTATAACTCTAGAAGAAGCAAAAGCAGGGTCAATAAGAACAATAGCTTTGGCAGAAGACGAAGCTAATTATCAAGTAACAAAAGATACTATAGAAGGGACCAGACTTCAGGCTATAGAGCACATCAATAAATATCAGGCCGAAACAATAAAATGGCACGACAGAAAAGTTTGATTGAGAAATAACAAGCCAGGCCATCTGGTGCTTCGGAGAGTGGCCAATACAGACACAGTGGGCAAGTTGCAACAGAAGTGGGAAGGTCCTTTTCTAGTAGTATCTTCGTCAAGGCCCGATTCTTATAGATTAAAGGATATGGATGGCAACGACATACCCAGATCTTGGAATGCGGATGAGCTTCGGCGATACTATGTGTAATATAATGTAATCTTTTTTCATTTTTTCTATGGCACCCTTTTTCCTTTCAAGAGGGGAGAAAGGTTTTTAATGGGGCCATAGTTTGTAATTTTTCATTCTTATTTAGCCCTACGAGGGCAGAATCCCCCTAAAAATGTAATATGTAAAATCTGAGCATGCACCATCGAGTGCAAAAAGAAAAACAGGGAGAAGCTCAAAAGTTGTTCCTAAGGGAATGCAGAGCCAAAAGTATGATGAAGCTGCAAAAAAGTCGTTCCTACGGGAGCGCAGAGTAAGTTTTCTGCTCAAAAGTCGTTCCAAAGGGAATGCAGAGCCAAATACCACCGAAATAGAAGGTGAAGAAGTTCAAAAGTCGTTCCTAAGGGGATACAGAACTTAAATGCCACCGAAATAGAAGGTGAAGAAGTTGAAAAGTCGTTCCTAAGGGGATGTAGAGCTTAATACTCAAAAGTTGTTCCTAAGGGGATGCAGAGTCTGGGTGTGGCTTCGTGTGTGTGTTTGGGACATTCATTTGCACGTTACATTATATCATTCATTGCATTCATATACATTCATGTAGACATTCGTAGGATCATCATCATCATAACATAAAGCACAAACATATACTTCAGCTTTGATAACAATGCTTCGATGAGCATGAAGAAGCGAAGATATGCTTCGTTGTGTACGAAAAGAAGGGAAGGTGTTTTTCTCCTTCGGCTCAAAAGATACAAGTTTCGTCCACAACAAAGCAATTTACACACGGAAGAAAAGGTAAAAATATATTACAAGGTATGGACAAATATACAGAGTAATGTTCAATTCTTGATTACAATGTCTTTTACAAAAACAATACAAATGCCTCTAAAGATCTATGCAGGCAGGCCTAAAAACAGCATTCAGCAATCTTCGAAATGTGCTTCGGACTATTGACCTTCGGCATCGTCATCCTGTACACAACAAAACAGTATAAGGTAAAAAGTAATTACAAGAGAGTAAGCAACAGGTATAAGTATAGTACCGGCTTAAGCAAGCTTCGGACCTCGTCAGTAGCCAATTCTCGACCACCCTTCGCCCAAATCTGTGTTATAAATCTGCTCCCTATGTTCCAGGCTATACTAGGGATGTCAACCAAATTTGATGGAGATAGTTGAAGTTTTGCCTATTTACAATTTTTGCGTGCGTACAGTCAGCCTTCAAAAATGTTGCAGCTGTGCCACGAGAAGCGAGGAGGGCACAGAAGTCACCGTGCCCCGCTATTACTTCGTCAAGCGCCTCCACTTCGCCTTCAATATGTTCGAAGGTGCTTGATATGTTTTCGGCCGAAGGGGTAAACTTTTCAGCGCTGGCCCCAACTGAGTTAAAAAAACTTTTTCAATCGCTGTACACAGCGGCTGCCAAAATCCATACACATGTTCCGAACTTCTTTCAAAGATTGCTGCAGCTTCGTATTCTCGGCAGCTTCGGCTTCGTATTTCGTCTGCAAACTTTTTCTCTCTTGTTCGAAGCTCTCTAATTTTTGCAGGAGTTCCCTGTTTAATCTAGTATTTTTGGCTTGCGCTTCTGCAAGGGAACCTTCCATTGCTTAGAGTAAGAAATCTTTCTTTTCAAGAAAAACTTTGTATTCTTTGATTTTGTTCTCTAAAACTTCTATTATAATTTTGTTCTTTTTATCCTCAAGATCTTGTTGCATTTGCATTGCTTTGCTCAGCAGCATACTCTGTACAAATAGACCTTCATCAGCAAACTTGCTTCGTCGCAAAAATAAAAAGTAAAATTTTGCTTCATCACAAGAATTTTACCTTAAAGTTGGAATAAAACAAACTACCGACAATATGTTGTCGTCGGTAACTGCTAATATCGGCTTCGAGCTTCGGAAAACCGACACTCTTCGATAGAGTGCCGATTACCTTTGCCCTGGTGCGGTCGCGAACGCATCCCAAGGCCTCTTCATCGATCCCACCAAAGAGCATGGCTCCTGGCTGGTAGCCACACAAAATGCCATATTCATGCAGCTCCTTCTTTTTGGCCTCACATAGTTCTTGTCCGACCAGGTTCCGAAGGTCAAAATCTTTTTCTTCCGAAGTAGCATCGGCAATTTTCTTCCCTTTGTCAGGCACTGGGGCCATGACCTGTTCTGCAGCCGCAACTGTTTCTTCTATAGGCATACCCAATATCAATTTATCAATTCCAGATAAGGTGGCCTCCAAGTTGGCAGCTTCGGTGGCAGCTGCAGCTTCAGCAGAAATGTTTGCTTCGGCACTGGCCGGGGCCGATGGTGGTGTCCGTTCAATGGCTTCCATTACGGTGTCGATCCTTCGCTTTTTCTGCCCATCCACCTTTTTGGTAGTTGAGGGCTCGTCCTTCTTCTGTAAAAGCTTCGTCAGTTCCGGTCCCAGAGGACTTAGCAGCTTGATAGGTAAAGATTCAATCATTACCTTTAAAATCTCCTCTACTTCGGCAGCAGGAGGTGTTGAAGGAGTTTTCTCTTCCACCTCAGTCACCTTCGGCTCTGGAGTTGCAGCCTTTCTTTTCTTCAAAGCCGCCACCTTCGGCTCGGGACTGGATTTTCTCTTCTTTAAAATTTTCTCATCTTCTTTCACCATTCTAGCAGCTTGTCTGCTCAGAACACTAACAAACCTTTTCCTATTTGTCCCTTCGGCACCCTTGTTGAGTTGCTCGTAATCAGGGTATTCAAATTTTAAAGCGTCCATTACCTGGTTTAACCTTCGTTTTGGCCAGGTGCCGAAGGCTGCTGTCATCAATTGGTCTTCTTTTTTGGTGTAGTTCCCAAAAATCTCATTACACACAGTTTCAATCATTTCTAGCCATTCTTGGCAATGTTACTTGAACTGTTTTTCAAATTTGAATCGATAATGTAATTGAACAAGTTCATATTTTTTTCTTTGTTCCCTTCATCTTCGGCATCACCCAATCACTGGACGTTGGGTACGTCCGGTTGGCTAAGTATTCCTGCACCAAGTCCCTGGTGCTGATCTGTTCAGCCACCACCCTGAATTCTACCTCGGCCAACTGGCATGCTGACCCTATCTGCATGTTGCACAGGGGTCTGGTCATTCTGAAGCTTAAAATCAGCGGGCACATGACCATCGTCATCAATTTCCCCCAATTCTTCTCATCGGCCTTAATATAAATCCATTCACTTTTCCAGTCAGTTGGCCATTTGGTGCGGTAGCTAAGAACCGGAGCCTTCGTATCCTTGCGATACGCAAAATTGTAGCAGCCAAAATTTTCATGCAAACCGTCTGCCATGGCCTTCGTCTGGTAGTGCAACTCGTGCACTCGGCAAAATGCTTCGGCATTCGGGCTCATCCCTTGGCTTCGGAGGGCCCAGATAAAGACACTAAGCCTAACAATGGCGTTAGGGGTAAGCTGATGGAGATATATTTCGAAATTTTTCAAAACTTCCCCTATCATCTCATTCAGAGGGAGTCGGAGTCCTGCTCTAAAAAAAACTCTTGAAGACCACCACTTCATCATCCTTCGGCACTGGGGTGGTTTCTTCTCCGGCAAATCGAACAAGTTTCCTTTCAGCTTCGCCAAAGTAGCCAAGCTTCATCATCATCGGTATATCAGCTTCAGACACAGTAGAATTTTCAAAATCTAGATGGCTCGGTTTTGATGGGATCAAAATACTATAATCTTCTTCGTCCTCTTCAACATCTTCTTCTACAACAATGGTCTGTTCAGCTTCAGCAATGGGGGCACCTTTGTCAATAGTACCCTCTGTCACAACTAGACCTGACTGTCTCATGACTTTGGAAATTGGAGTTGTCTCGGTGGCTTCGGTCTCCTTTCCTTCACGAGTCACCCTTGCAGTCGAATGCACTCTGGCCATCTGATGGATTTTTTGCGGTTTTTACAAAGTTGATGATTCTTTTTTGTTTTTGACGAAGCTCTCTTTTTGACGAAGTTAACTCTAAATGATGGTGTTCGCTTGAGAGTGCAGTGAAAAAGCTTCGGCTATGGTTAAATTTTTTAACAGCACAACAGTGCAATGGCAATGAATGTTGTGGTAACTCCACACCAACTCGTCTGTTTATATAGTGCTGTAGGTGGGAAGGTGAACCGCCAAATCGCCTGCACCCGCTAAACGGTGGACCACTCGGCGCCTGAAAGGTGAATCGCTAGATCGCTCGTATCTGCTGAGCGGTGGGCCACCCGACGCTTGGAATATTTTAATCGTTTCTCGGCAACGAGCTCAGGGAAGGTGTTTTTCGGACCTTCGACATTCCGAAGCCTTTGAGATTTTTTCGCGGGTCGAGCTCGTTACGAAAAACGATCCAGCACCGTGAAGGGGCTACTGTTGGGGGCCTTCTTCTACGCCGAAGGTCCTCCAAGCAAAAACACCTTCGGCAGTGTGATATACGAACTGACACAGCACGAAGGTACAAGCTGAAGCTACAATCCAGGGAGCTTCGGTATAATGACATGCCTTGAGACGAAGGACTGCACCGACTTAAAGAGGAAGAGATCGATCAGTCCTTGATAATTTGTGTCACGCTTATAGTTAGTTATCAAGGACATGAGTGTAATTTCAACCGGGCTGCGTCCCGTGCCTATAAATAGATGAATAGTAACCCTGTACTGTTCACGCTGACTTGTATTCACCCGCTCGTCACACTCGGATTCTCACCTTCTATCAAGCCGAAGGTATAAATGTAATTCAATATTGTCCATGTTTATTCATGATTATATAATAAAAATATCCTAATAAAGTCATATGATTATTCATGTTATTTTCCATGTTTCATATGCTTCTACTTTCATTATTATATACTAAGATGATGAAGGTATGCCCTTTATAACCTTTGTCTGAAGATCATTATATCCTAAGGGAGATAATGTTTCGAAGGACGAAGGTCTTTAACCACTAACATTTTGTGTTGCCTTGTTCTTAACTCATAGCATTTGAAAACAAATCCCCAACAAACATCAATATGGTCAAACCAATTCACGATTCCTTATATCCTATTCATTTTGTCTTGACACTT
Source organism: Zea mays (assembly GCF_902167145.1). Classification (NCBI taxonomy): domain Eukaryota; kingdom Viridiplantae; phylum Streptophyta; class Magnoliopsida; order Poales; family Poaceae; genus Zea; species Zea mays. The sequence continues at coordinate 206,435,887 of NC_050099.1, read as the reverse complement.
TCTCTCATTTGCACCAATCTCTATCTTCAACAAATATCACTCGTTCTTATATGACTTCTATGTGGCTTGATTTATCCCTTGACTAAATGCAAGAACTTGCTTCTCCCCTTGATCAAGCTTTCCTTCAGCCATACCTCTTAAGTGTACATTGCAGCTGTTAATGTCTAATTATCTGATAGATGATCTTTTGACTTTTGATCTTCATGGAATATCCCATCTCCACATATCCAAATGACCTTACTTATAGGACTCTTGTCATTGTTTGATGTTGATCCTTAATACATTTATATAATGAATAATCCATGTATATGAGACATTTTCATATCAATCCTAGTCTCTTGGTTGTTTTCAATCATGATTGCTTTGTCTAATTTCCTTATCAACACTTAGCAAACTGATTAGTCCTTTAAGAGTGTCGTTCTCCAAATCACCAAAACCCACAAAAGAGCAAGATGCACTTTCAATCTCCCCCTTTTTGGTGATTGATGACAACACTTTTAAAGCTTACAGGAAATTGATAAGCAACATTTTGAATCTTATGATATAGTTTGCTCCCCCTAAATATGTGCATTTTAGAGAATACCAATTTTGGCCTCAAAGGCCAAAAGGACGTATCTAGGTCAAAGTGCAGAGACAACATATATCATACAATTCGCGGGGTGCAAAGTGTCATAAAGTAAACATGATGCTCATTACATATTATGCACTCATAAGTTCCCACATTTTACTTTTTTACTTATGATTCTCCCTGTTTTCACAATTCTTCTTACACTTAGTTACATAAGATTGAAAAGTAAGCTTTAATGCACAATTTCTCCCCTTTATCATAAATCTCCAAAAAAGATACAAAGGGTATAAAGGGAAGAAATTATGATTAAGCAAGATTTGAACACACTATCATGAAAAGGGTCCATTGTTGCACAAAGGTAATGGAGAAGTAATGTACCTTTGCATTTTATCCTTTTAAGAGAGTTTCAGACTTGTGTTGGATTTAGAATTCATTTGCAGGCTCTTGTTGGCATAGATGTGACATATGTCCAACATATCAAATGAAGATTGTCGTACTAATTGGAAGATAAATCTTGATACCTAGAGTCTAGATGTCACCAAGCATTTTCTTGTCACAAGAAGAGACGGCATAAAAATTGCACAGGTATGGATTGTACAACTAGTGATCATGTATGAAAGATACTAATTGAAAAACACCAATTGGTACAATTTGATAGATAAGAATATCACTAATTGCATAGAATATTAAGTTATCCTCAAGTTTTAGTGCACACATATATATGATTTCAATTGATACCTATTGAGAGTACATATTTGCAATTTAAAGTACCATTAGCATAAAAGGAGTATCACTTTAAGATAATCTTGCAACATATGGAACATCCGCACTATTTAATCAATTAAGATCTAGACAGAAGGATTCATAAGTTATGCTACTTTAGACATTTCAATCCAAAAAAATATGATACATATTTACCAATTCTGGATGACGTCGGAGTAGCATATACAAGAGAAACTCATTGTCTTTTGAAATGATATATCTGAAAGAAATATTTATTGGAGCAAAGAATCTTTGATACCCATCAAATTTGCAGTGAAAGAGCTTTTTTGCCCAAAATTGCTCTTTAACTTGATACTATCATGTTTTGGTCAAGATGCCCATTGGTGCCCATGGATGTCTTGATGGGTTTGACATCCTTCATCCCAAATTGTTTGATTTGGAACTCTAGGAAACACTTCAAGTCCCTCATCATTGACATCTCAAATTTCTTTACCATTAACCTACTAAACTCATGAGACTGCATGAATTCACTAAAAGAAAATGTTAGTCTCAAGAGGCACATGATATAGAATATGATCTCACTTGATATGTGCCTCAAGTATTTGAATTACTTGTGAGATGCACTTTCAATTCAATTAAGAATCCAAAGAGGAGTACATCATATATATTGATCATGGCATTATATTAATACAACTATTGAAATTATACCATAGAATACTTACTGTCAAATAGACCACATCATACCAACTGAAAGATCTTACGTTCAGTGTTTATATGTATGGTTGACTGTCATAATGGATTCCTATACCTTATAGGATATCCCTTTAAGTACACTTGAATCTCATTCTTTGCCTTAGTATTCTTCTTTTTCCATTATATGGGACAATGTTCTAAGTCTCATGGTATTCATCATGACCTTCATAGAGATTATCCAAAGTTGTACTTGATCTCGGTTGAGAGTCCATCTCTAGCTCTTGCCAACATTTTGAGAAACTAATACAAGACATCTTTCTTCACAATTTACACCAATTGAAAATGTGTCTCATGTTGATACCAATTGGAGAACACACTTATAGACAAGAGATATCATTAAATTGCACAAGCTGAGGTTTCATAACTAGTGACCATTTTGAATTTGGAAGGCATATATATCACTAATTGCAAACCTCATAAACATGGACGAAATTTTCTCCCTTTTGATAGTGCATACAGATGTATATTTGAAAGAACATATGCACTTTTGGTCAATGAAATCCAAATGAAAGAAGTTAAGCCATATTATGGAGAGTAGCTACTTGAGGGATAAAATTGCAATCCAAATAAGAACAAGAAATAGTTTTACCAACTTGGATTGAGTTAGGGTAGCATACTGTCACACCCGGGTTTCGGGGCACCAAGACCTGGGCGCGAACATAATCACCAGGTGTGCTGGGACCAAGTCTCACACATATGATGAATCATGGCACAGGATCGAATGTCACATCATTACTATATAATTGGAGTTCTATACAAAATAAATGAATAATTACATTATAAGTAGACAACGGTCCAGCAACCCAAAGTTGACTGGGAGACGATGGCCTAGATCTCTCACGAACACATCACAACATCCTCCAAGCGCCTCATCCTGCGGTACCTGTTCTTGACCTGTGGGGGGGTGTGTGAGACAGCAAGAGTGAGCTCACATACGTTCATCGCTCAACAAGTTGTGAGGAATAATGTGCATGAACTCGCCAAAGGTGGGAGCTCACGTGAAGTGTAAGGCTTACCAAAGAGGATGGTTAGAGCTGAGCATCGCTTTTAAAGTTGGTCAAAATTTTATTAGCAATTACTAAGTATAAGTAAATACCAACCCAATTAAGTAGTAGAACAAAAGTAACAACATCACCTGCGATGCAATGCATATGACAAATTGAATTTAGTTCCATAAGTTAATCATGTGAGGGTCCGAGCTGCTCATGACCGTGAGCACGGCTAGTATACCAGTTTTACACTCTGCAGAGGTTGCACATCTTTACCCACAAGTCATGTTACCCATCTGCCAAGGGATCGCGACTTCCCATACACCTCTATCGATGAGGCGAGGCAGGGTAACACTACGAGGCCTTTACAAAGTTCCACTAGCTTCAGAAAACCCGCTACAGTTTATAGTAAGCTCCAATGCAGGGATCCCTCGCATGACCGCCATCGCAGCAAAATCATCCCAAGGACCTCCCTACACTGACCACTCCCCTTCTGCCCTTGCCCCTTTCGGGTAAGGTAGTCCTCCACTAGCTTTCCTAATTAATCAGCCAAGGGCGTCCATAAACCCTTGTGGTAGCACTGTTTTCCCGGGTGGTCGCTCCATGTTCCAATTAACATAATGATCTTATCATGAACAGTAAATAACAACAGATAACAAAAGTATAATCATGAATAATGTGTATCTCAATGCCCAAATCCACATAAAGCACTAGCAAGTACTACCCAGAAGTTTAGTGGTAAACAAGGCATAAAGATAGTCAAACTAGGGTGACCTATTGGGTCCCATCAAAATTAACCTATGCAGATCATTATGATTAATCAGAACATGAATGGGTAAAAAGAAGTGATCAAGGGCACAACTTGCCTGGGACTTGAGATTCCAGGTACCAGGATGATCTTCAGAGGACTCGTAACCTCGCGCTAGTCATAGCAATACAGACAAACATGGTATATGCAAAATTAACATCACACCATAGATAAGAATAAACTGTGTAATAATAATCTATGCGTTGCTACGAGATCGTAGAAACAAGAACCACTAAATTCGGAGCTACGGATATTGAGTTATGAATTTCTGAAATCATTAGCACCTAGAATAGATTAATTCAATTGAGAAATTTTAATTCAAGTTTCATGGTTAAACAAAGGTACTAGGTGATAAACAATATTAATACAAGATTATAGAAACTGGAATGGGTCAATTCGGAGTTAGAATGAATTAAATACGGATTAAACAAGTTTATGGACTTATTTTTATACTAAAAACCTATTTCTAGATTTTATTTTATATTCATTATGCTTCCCCTGGACAGCGGCCAATATTTACAATAAGTCTAGGGTCTTCTACGTAAAGATCTGGGCTCATTCGCAATTACTTTGCACACGCCAAGGATGGCGGGTTCATTCTGGCAAAGTCCGGGGACTCTTTTGTAAGATAGCCGTAGCGAAGGGGTATCACTCGATATTAACCGTCCGATTAGAAATCAACGTCGAGGATCACTTAATATTTTTAAACGAACCGGTACGCTATATGAACCGTTGGATCAGATATGCACGGTCTTGATTAGATCACCGAGCCCTAGGCTGGTCCGCGACGTGGCCCGCTAGATCGGGAATCAACGACCAGATTTTTAAATACACCCGATCCGTTCACTTAGCGATCGACGGCTAGGATCGAACCCCGCCGAGTGGGTACACCAGTTTTAATCTCGGCCGATCACATCCGAACCAACGGCCAGGAGATCACCACCAACCTCCCAGCAGCCAAGCTCGAACGCGCACACCCCACTGCGGCGGGTTCGCCGGAATCCAGGATTCAACTCCCTGGAGCCCGATTCCCCAAAATTTGTTGACGCATTACCATGCCGAGGCCATGGCGAACACGGAAGTGTAGGATTTACCGGTGATTGTGCAGTGGCGAGGTCCAATTTCTATGCCCAGCGGCAATGGTGGCCATGCCGCGAACTCCACATCTGGTGAGCTCCGATTCCGCCACACTGGCCACCCCTAGTTCCCGAACTGAAGTCCATATGCCAGCGTACTCCGGCGAGTTTGCCTTGAGCTACAAGCCGAGGCCAAGCGGCTTCGCAAGCAAGTAGCGGCATTTCGGATTTTCTGCCCCCCAGAATCTTTCCTGTCCAGAGTTCCCAAGAACCGTGTGGCGCGCCCCCAGTTGCTTCGCTGCGCGCGTAGAAGGAACACCGAGTAGTGATCCCCGCAATCTCTTCTCTCTCTTTCTTCGTTGCGCTCTCTCAGGTTCTTGCTCACGGTCCGAGGTCGAGGAAATCTCACAGATGGATTGGCGAAGGGGAAAGGAGGGTCACGGTTTATATGGCTGCTAGCGCCCGAAGTCCGCGCAGTAGCAGGGAATAACCGCCGAGATCGGCGCGGATAATCTGCTGAGGCCAGCAGAGACGACCTCGGCGGGGAAAAATGGAGCCCGATTCGCGCGTTGAGTTCAACGGACTACAATCTGCTGGTAGGAGATCGAGCTGACAGTGCGGCCCCATCAGGCAGTGTGAGTCCGAGTGCATATGAGAGGATGAGCCGCGGGCCCAAGCTATCGGCAGAGCTGGACGAACGCCTGCCCTGTTGGCCCCGTTTGTAAGAGGCACCAGCGCGGGAGTAAGTGTGGGCGGGCGTGGAGATGAGAGGTAGTGGGCCGGCCAAGGAAGAAAACGGCCCATGCACAGGTTTTCTTTATCTTTTTCTTTTCTATTTAAGAGCTCTCATTTCAAACTCACCTCAAATTCAAAACCCCTATTTCGAATTTTATATTCTCCAAATATCAAAATTAATACTTAATGTGAATATATCCTCTATTGTTTCTAATATTATTATTTTTTTATTTTTCCTTGTCATTTATTTATAAAAATGGCTTAGTTGAAATTTTCCCTCCCATTTCCAATTCCTTATTCCAGATTCAAATTTATACTTCTATTTTAGTTTTCAGATTTTTCAAATGTATCAATTGAAACCCAAAGGTGAATATAAACCATACTATTTTAAATATTACTAGTTTAAGTTTACTCTCCTTCTCATATTTGACTCTTAACAATAGTTGACTTGTTACAAGATTTCTTTTCCCATTCCCAATTCCTAAAGCACTATAATAGCTATATTTGTTTATTTATTTTATAACAATTATTTTTTTTCTACTAATTTTGGGTCTTACACATACCCAAGATAAATTTATCCTCTTCAAAAGTCTACACAAATTCACTAGCAGAAAATGTTAGTCTCAACGATTCAAGACATATAATGAGCTCCTCCTTAATATATGCATCAAGTGTTCGAATTACTTGTAAAATGCGCTTGATTCAATTAAGAGTCTTAGAGGAGTTCATCATATATCTTAGGTCAAGGCATAATTGATTTGCAACGACTGAAATTATGCCAAGATCTCAAACCAATTGAAGGTACGAATTTTGAGATTAAACCTTAGAGTTCTTCTTTGCATGAGGGACACATAATAAGATATCCCTTCCTTTATGGTTTTCTTCATTCCTTTAACAATCTTGTCTATTCAGGTGAACTTGCATAAAATCTCTTGATTCTTAAAGTCACTTGGAAGAACTTAGATAAGACACTTGAAAGAAGAGCATTAGTAGCACAAGGGAAAGTTTAACAAATGATGATCTTTGGATATGAGTAATGAACACATCATCATTTATGAGGCATAAAACTATGAATTAAATTTCTTTAAGTTAGCACATATGTTGGGGGAAAATAATGCATTATTTAACAGTTTTTAAGACAAAATAGGAACTTAACCTTCAATTTGACACTTCTTTCCATAAAATAGATTATTACCAATTGAAAGAATGTCAATTGAAAGGGACTACTATTGATTAGATACTAAATGAAAAGAATAGTTCACATACCTTTTCCTTTTGCCTTATGTGAGGTATTTCACATGATTGTTAGAGGCACTTCCTAAGCTTGCATCAGGTGAAGAGAAACCTTTAAGCTTGCGATTTAACTAATTTCGTGACCACAATATCTCCTTATGGATTTTCATGATATAGCTCAATCAAGAGATTGCATTAGTAACACAAGCATCGGTATCTTATTTAGGAACCTCTAGTATATAAATGACAACAAGGTTACCAAAATGAGGAAACCTCATGATATGAATTAAATTACCCTTACAAGCATCATGCATAATACCAATTGAAACAAGATGAAGATCGCATGATTATTTAGTTAAGTTTAAAGGGCAAGTTTAATTCATAACATGATGTGTGATTAATGTAAAAGAACTAAATCCAAATTAAACAAGAAGGAATGCATCACAGAGTATTGGATTGATCTTCTTTGAATGTTGAATTACACACTCCATTTGAGAAACACATTCTCATGTTGTGAACATACATAAATAACTTAGATAAAAACATTAGTCTCACAACTCTAGTCATATAGAGAATTTCCTTTTTTATAAGTTCTCTAATAATTTGAATTTCTTACTTAGCACTCTATTCATTTAAGAACTTGGGATAATCCTATTTATGTCTAGATCATGGTGGTAATAAGATAAATAATTTGAAATATGCCACGAGATACTTACAACTAATTTAAAGCATGTAGATTTCCATGTATAAGAACGATGAATATATAATCTACCATATGACAGGATCTTTTCAAAGGAGAGGTAAGTCCTCTTAAGATCTTTCTTAAGTGCCTTCTTTTTCCTATGTGTCCACACAAGACACAAAAGGAGTATAGCAATTGAGAGCAACATACACGTAAGAGTTAAATGTTACCATCCTTTGAACTTCACCAAGTTGTAGGTCTTTTGCTTGATTTCCATAAAGGTAAATCCTTTTATCCTCTACAACACAAGATCTTGCTCAAGATGAATATGAAGTTAGTGATATAACAACTTAATTCATATTTGGGTCAATCTTAAAAGAATAGTCAATGTAAGATTTATAGCTTGAGATAAGAATTGAATTAACTCGCTCAAGCATCCCAAAGCTTCATATCATCTCCAAGTACCTGCAAAGCTTATCAATTACATTTTGGTACCCATCTCATGATGGATCCTTTAAAGTTAGCCAATAAAGACTTAGGCACCCAAATTACCTTTGTTCTAGAATGTGTTGAACCCATCACCTTTCTATCACAAGTCAAATTTGGATCTTCTAAGCACATTTGAATGTATTGACAAGTTAGGCTTAGGAAAGTTACCCATGGGCAATCCTTGAATAGATGACCTTTTCACGACAATTGTAGCAAATGTGGTGCTTGTCCTTGCAATGCACTTGTCTTTTGCTTTCATTTTTCTTAATGGTCATCTTTCTTGATGGTGCAAAGTCCATTTTCTTCATGTGAGGGCATGATCCAATCTCGTGACCCTTCTCTTTGCATCCATAACACCTCCTATCGCTTCTCTTTGATCTTTCTTTGTTGAACCACATAGGAACAATGTTAGAGCATTTAATATGAGCTTTAATTTCCTTACCTTGAGTCTTTCTCATGTCCTTCTTGGAAAACTTGGTACTCTTTTGAAGGGGTTTTGTGGATGCTACGGTTATCCCCTTCTCAAGCTTTTCCACCATGTTATCACGGTTATCTTGAGAAGGTTGAGCATGACACTTTCCCTTCAAATGAGTTAAGCTCCTTCTTATCCTTCCAACTTCTTCCTTGAGCTCTTTATTTTCTTGTGTGGTAGAAATACCACTAGTTCCTAAAATTCTAGCTCAATGGAGGATTGTCTTGCTTGAGAGCAACAATGGTTAGCACATGGTAATATAGTTTCAATTTCAATACATGTGCACGTGTGAGGTTGGTATGATTTTAAATTAGTTAACACAACCTCATGAGCCATTTTTAACATGATAGGTGAATCCATAAATTTATTATGAGAGCACACAAGTATATCATGCCTTTCATGCAAAGCTAGATTTTCAAGATTTAGCTTTTCTATTATGTCCTTAAGCATGGTATTTTTTTCTAATTGAGAAGCACATGATAAAGCATTTTATAACTAGTTTGCTCAATTGAAATATGTTCATACCTTTGGACCAAATCATCATGAGAGCACTTTAGCTTCTCATGCTCTTTGGTCAACTTCTCCAAGTCTTCCAATTTTCTGATGAGGATATCTTCTTGCTTATGAAGCATTTCTCTTTGTTCTTCCTCTCTTTTCATAAGTTTGAGCAAGTTCACCTGTTTCCTCTTTCTTAGTTGAGCGAAGAATTGTTGAAGATCAGCCTCATCTTCACTATCGCTTTCATTTTCCTCCTCATTCTCACTTTCGCTTTCAATGTCATTCTCATCTACGACAAAGCATATCTGAGAAGTGGATTTGAAAGATGAACCTTGTGAGGGGGTGAATTCATCGTTTAGTCTCCATTGATCATTTTCTTCTTCAATCTTGTTTTTTGCCTTATCTTCCATCATTTTCAAGAACATACTCTCGATGATTCTCATGGAAAGATTTATTGCCCTAGGATCGACATCTGCACCAAAGGATGAGCTTGAGGCAACCTCAATTTCTTCAAGCTTAGAAGCGCTTTCATTTCTTGGTTCCCCCGACATGATCGATTCCCCATATGTTTAAGCGCTATAAACGAGGCACGAAGCTTTGATACCAATTGAAAGTGACCTAGAGGGGGTGAATAGGCCACACTTGCAATTCTCAACACAAACTTTGAACTTTTGTGAGAAACTATAGTTCAACTGGGGAGGCTGGTTCAACTGGTCTTGAGGTTGGTTCAAAAATAAACATAGCGAAAGAGTTGAATTAAACCAGTTAGATAGATCAAAGTGAGAGACAAAACCACACCCACAAAAGCACACAAGACACACGATTTTTACCGAGGTTCGGTCACACCACCAAGGTGCCCTACTTCATCGTTGAGGTGCCCACAAAGAGTTGGGTCTCTTTCAACCCTAATCCTCCTCTTTAATTTGAGGGAGCTTGAACTCTGTAATTTGGTTTCATCCACCTGTTCTCTTCCCTTGCTGGAGTACCTAAAACCTACAAAATGCATATGCTATTTCGCAATATGTCATGGTGCAAAAGAAGGTAGAAAAATAGTGGAGATATGGATACAAGAAAATCACCTTGATCATCTAAACTAGTTGGTCGACTTCACTTTCTCCAGGGAACAGAGGCTTAATGGATGAATGCTATCAGAAGAAGCAAAAAGAGAAGAACCAAAGCAGAGGGGGGAAACTGAACATGCCAGACCTGTCCTCACTATCGGAATAGTGTTTTTGCCGAGTGCCGCAGGCACTCGGCAAAGTCTCAATAACACTCGACAAAGAGGACTCGGTGAACCGATCATCGACAATAGTCTTTTTGCCGAGTACTTTATATTAGGCACTTAGCAAAGAAAAGTCATTGTGATGGTGCCAAGTGATGGTGATGGAGCCTTTACCGAGCGTTACACTCGACACTTGGCAAAGAAGGAACATTTGCATAGTGTCAGGCCCACAAGCACTCGGTAAAGGGAGCTCCCATGGGCCCCATGCTAGTTTTTGTGCCGAGTGTGCGGGCTAGCACTCAAGAAAGGTTTCTTCTTTGCCGAGTGTCATGACCATAACACTCGACAAAGAAGCTTTATCAGTTCCCTGGTGTGCATTCTTTGCCGAGTGTTATGGTCATTGCACTCGACAAAGGCACTCTTTGCCAAGTGTAACACTCAGCAAAGTGACCAGAGATCCCCTTTTTATTTATTTTTATTATTACATCCAAACAAACAAAAGATATATATCATTACCATCACATATACATCAAAGAATCGTCACATGTATCACCAACAACACATCTCACAAAGAGCACAAAGTTCACAAGTTCTTCACAAACATCAATAACTATAACCAAGTATCACCAACAAGCTTAAGAAACATAAGTATAACCAACACTCACAAACATAAGTATCACAAGTTTCACAATCACCATTAAGTTCAGAAGAACATTAGCAAGGTGGCCATTTGGATTGGTTCAGTGAAGGGTTGGGCGAAGCATGACAGTCGTTTGATGTCGTCGATTGATTCTGCAGAGAGAAGAGATTGCATGTGTGAGACAAGATAAATATATATCATATACAACAGAAAATTTCATACATAGGAGTAGAGTTCTAAGGATATGGAGCTAAAGTGAACAACTCAGGTGGCAGAGCTAAACCCGGTGCAGCGCCAAGATTCTGAATGTATTGATACATCTCGGCAATCTTCTACTGATCGACCAAACGAGTCGCTCGCTCTGCCTCCCACTCCGCCATTGTTGGAACTTGCTCTCAATCGCAAGGAGGCCAACAAGGGTGATCAGTGGTGACAACAGGGTTACGTGCTAGAAGGCAATAGCTCTGTCAATCTGCCCTCCCACGGGCACTGTGCAGGGGTATTTATAGGTACCTGAGCGCCCAGCGCCTTGTGCTAAGGACGCATGTGCCCTCAGCTACCTAGGTTATCCCCAGAATATTCCCATAAAGTGGGGTTACAAACTGTAATTACAGGGATGCCTTTACAGATTAGGCCCGTAACGCGCGGCGGCCACGCAGGGCCCGTTACAATGGGCCAGATCGCACGTGGGCCTCTGAGCCGGACGAGGACGCACTGAGGGATGACTTCGTCGCTGGTCTTCGTCCGGTGCCGATCGAGCGAAGTGTGTCCCTGCCTGTTTTGTCTATCAGAGCAGCGGCTGTCAGCGAAGGCTTCGAGCGAAGGGTGGCGGCTTTGCCTTCGCCCCAACATTTGCCCTCCGAGGGACCAGTTCGACAAAGTCACCTGGTGCCGAAGACGTCGCTAGATGGCAGAGACGCTGCCCTCGCTCGAAGTGGTTCCGCGGGGGTTTTTGATGTGACCGTTGATTGACGGCGTACTGTTGGATTGCGGGTTTCCCGAAGCGCCGCGCCCTGTTGGATTGCGGGTTTCCCGAAGAGCCGCGCCCCGCCTATAAAAGGGGGCGGGGGCCGGCGCTTTTTGAACTTCACTTTCCGCGCTCCGTGAAAACCCTAGCCGCCCGCCGCCGCCACCGGTACGTAACGATGCCGTCCTCTTCTTCTTCCGCTGCCGCTACGCCGCCGGCCGATTCCTCGCCGCCGGCCGCCGCCTCGTCGGAGGAGACGCTGAGTAGTTCGATGGCGGAGGAGTTGCGCGCCGGCGATTCTGTTGATTTTGGCGTGTCGCGGATGTCGTCGGTCCGCGTGCAGGATATGCAGCGGTTGGGTTACTTCGGCGGCGGAGTCGCTTGTGCCCCAGGGACGGAGGAACTCCCCGAGCCGGAGGGTGAGTTGGTTGTTTTCGAGGCGTTCTTCGCCTCCGGTCTCCGCTTGCCTGCGCACCGGTTTGTTGGCGAAGTCCTGCGCAGGTTCAACGTTCAAATACATCAGCTGACACCGAATGCCGTGGTGGCTCTGTCGAAGTATGTCTGGGCGACGACTTCGTACGGCGGACAGCCATCGGTTGAGGTTTTTGCGAAGTATTATTGTTTGCACTGGCAGAAGAGGATGATTGGGGACGAAGTCGCTCAGTTTGGGTCCTGCACATTCACGCCGAAGACCGGCAAGACCACGATGCAGGTGGTGGAGCTGGTGCCTTGCGCCCGCAACAAGTGGGGCAACTGGAATGAATTTTGGTTTTACGTTGCTGAGGGTACCGTCGAAGGCCATGAGGGACTCCCCGTGTCCGAGATGTGTTCTCATTTTTACTCAGCGTATCCGCCTTTTGAAGTGGCAGAAGAGGATGTGGACGAAGGGGCCCTTCGGTGCGCCGTCGGCCTCAGCAGTGGGCGTGATTTGGTCGAAGAGTTTGTCGCGTACGGGGTGTGGCCCTTGGCGCATGGCTGGGCGTTGGGCGAAGTATGCCCTCGCCAGATGCCTTTTCACGGTGGAAGGGAGGTGCGAAGTCCTGCCTTCGCACTGAATCTGCGAAACCGCGACCAGGCCGCCTTTGTGCGTGAGGCGGAGGATGGGGCGGTGCGGCTCGTTGGACGTTATGTGCCGAGGACAGAGGGCCAGCGCAGCTTTGATATCCGCGGGTCGAATGACCGTTTGAACAGGGTTTTTGAATTGAATCAATTGCCGTATGACGGCTATCCTGGTCAAGACGACGCGGACCGCCGTGGGAAGAAATCGGTGGTGGAGGCTGGAGACGACCCTGCGCCGGCGGCCGCTCCATCCTCTAAAAGGAGAAAATTAGGTACTGCTATGGGAGGACTTGGGGTTTCTGATAGTTTTGCTAGAGAGTTGATGAGGACGTGCGCGGCCCCGGGGGGAAGGATGACTTCGCCCGAGCTCCGGGAGTCTTCGGCTCGGATGCTGAGGGTTACCGGGGGTTGCTGGCCTAGGAATGTTCCTATCCCCCGCGCGGCTGGCGAGGACTTGTTTACATCTCGCATGGTTCGTGAATGGAGAGTTTTTCCTTACGGGCGGAATATTGCTGCTGTTGTGTCGGCAGTGATGGACAAGGACCGCCAGGGAGCGGCACAAAAGCGCCAGGCGGTTGTCAGGCTCGTTGAAGCTAGGCCGAAGAGACAGAGGGGGTCGGCGAAGGCTGCGGCCCCCAGCGGAGGCAAGCCGCCACTGGCGGCGAAGTCAGGCGCCCCTACGTCTAGCAGAGCTCCGGAGGCGACGGCAGTCGCCGGGGGCTCCAAGTCGACGAAGGCAGTGCCGCCGGCCGGCAGAGTGCCGGAGGTCGCGAAGGCGGCCCGAGCGTTGCCGTCGGCAGGCAAGCGCATCGCCGACTTCGCCACCGATATTAGCGTGGATGACTATCTTGGTGGTAAGTCGTTGGCTCCCCCTTTTTTTATTATTATTATTATGATTATTTACTCGTCGATACGTCGCAGGGTCGGACGAAGGCCAACTTGCTATAGTTGCGCCTGCCGCGGCGACAACGACGGCTGCCGTAGCGCCGAAGGCGAAGGGCGGGGCTCTTAGCTCCGGAGGTGAGGTGGCGGCCCTCGCGGTCGTCAGGGATGAGGCGGGCGCTGCGTCCCGCCGGCTGAAGGAGGTGGTGGCGTCGCTAAGTCAGGTCCGCTGAGCCAGACTCTTTTTTTTGTAGCCGCGGTCTTATGTGTGTTGTGCAGGTGGCTGACTTTGCCAACCGCACGGCGTCGGGGGCCCTCACGGCCGTTGTGTCTGCTGAAGTCGAGAGACTTCGGACACAACATGCTGACGCCGTCCGAGAGAAATCGGCCGCCGACAGCAAGTGCTGCAAGCTGGCGGACAAGGTGGCCGCGCTGGAGGGAGAGAAGGCTGACCTCCGGCGCCAATTGGCGGGGGAGAGGAGAGAGACCAACGAGGCCCTCGCCAAGGCGCAGGCTGCGCAGGCGGAGACCAACCTGGCACGGGCGGAGGGCAACCTTGCCAGGGAGCGCGCCGAGCAGCTGCAGGAGCGGCTCATCGCCCTGGAGAGCCGCGTGGAGCGGGCCGAGGCCGCGGCGCGCGCGGAGGCCGAACGGACGCGCACTCAGCTTATGGATACATATCGTGAGCTGGGTGCGCAGACCGGTGACTTCGAAGTGCCGGACCGAGGGGCCGGACTTCGCTGTCTGGAATGGGTGCAGGAGGAGCTGCAGGCACTCCCCACTGTTGTGGAGGGGTTTATGTCGTACGCCTCTCTGGTCACCTGCGAGGGGGCGATGAACGCGCTCTCCCGCGAAGGGTGCCGGCACTTTGAGGTCTTCGACCAGGCCGATGGAGATTTTGAACGAGATATCTATAAGGTTGAAGACCCTGTAGTGAAGGAATCCGCCGGGGCCATTTACGACCGGATGTGGGGTCCGCACGGTCGCCAGGTGGTCAGGGAGCGGGCCGAGACGGCGAGGGCTCAGGTAATGTTTTCGCTTGTTTGGTGTTTGATGAATGTGGGCTGTGCGTGTGTTTGCTGAATTTTGTGTGTTTTGTCTTAGGCGGCGCGCGGAGAGCGAGTGGACGACTTCGGGGCGTTGAACATCGTGCTGCCTGACCCGGAGCCGACCCCGGCGGAGGCCGTGTCTGGGGTCGCCCAGGAGCCAACCCTGGAGACCGCGGAAGACGCACCGGATGCCCCCGCGTTCGCCGCGGCCGGCGAGGACCTGCTCCCAAAGGTGGCCGAAGGCGCGCCTGATGCCCCCGCAGCTGCCGGGCCGAGTGCTGAAGATCCCGCAGTGGTGGCGGCGGAAACAACAGCGGAGGCAACGGCGGAGCCGACGGCGGAGGCTTCCGCAACGTCAGGGCCTTCGCAGGTGGCGTAGTGGGTGTAGAGGGTTGGGGAATTTTGGATATGTTGCTGAATTTTGGTTGCTGCGCAGGTTCAAGATTTTGGGCCTGCGCACGCAACCGCTACTACTAAATTTTTGGCGGCTTCGACCGCGGAAGGTGGTAATGAATGTGGTGGATCTGCGTCTGAGTTTTTTGATTTTGCTGATTCTGGGAGCTCGGTTGAGTGGACTGAGGAGTCGTCGGAGGAGGACTTGGACTATTTTGCAGCCTTGGATGTGGCTGCGGCGGAGGCTTCGCCACACGCCGTAGACGCACAAGATGTGCCAGGTCCTAGCACCGGGCGCCGACGACGAAGGGCGGTTGCGAAGCGTAGGGTTAGTGGGGAGGAGGGGGCTCGGCTTCGTGTCAGTAGGGCTGGTCGGCAGGAACTGTTGTCTTTGCCGGCCGCTGCGAGTACAGGTGAAGGGGAACTGCGAAGTCTTTTTGCGGGTGAGGAGCTTAGGATAATGTTATTTAATTATAGGGAGATGGGAATTATTCCTAAGGTCGAGCCGATGTAGTGTGTGGCGTCCTTGCTTGTATATATGTAAAAGCTTGTATATATGTACTTTGTCTGGTGCGTTTTGTTATGCTGTGCTGGTTCGACAGTCTTCGCGACTTTTCCGTATTTGTTGTGCTTAATCCGGCTGCACCCTTAGGCGACTTTTGCACGGATAGTCTTCGCGGTAGACTTCGGTCTTTTCGCACTTGTTGTGCTAGTCCGGCTGCACCCTTAGGTGACTTCTGCGCGGATAGTCCTCGCAGTGGACTTCGGTTTTTGCGCACTTGTTGTGCTAGTCCGGCTGCACCCTTAGGCGACTTCTGCGCGGATAGTCCTCGCGGTGGACTTCGGTTTTTTCGCACTTGTTGTGCTAGTCCGGCTGCACCCTTAGGCGACTTCTGCACGGATAGTCCTCGCCGTGGACTTCGGTTTTTTCGCACTTGTTGTGCTAGTCCGGCTGCACCCTTAGGCGACTTCTGCGCGGATAGTCCTCGCGGTGGACTTCGGTTTTTTCGCACTTGTTGTGCTAGTCCGGCTGCACCCTTAGGCGACTTCTGCACGGATAGTCCTCGCAGTGGACTTCGGTTTTTTCGCACTTGTTGTGCTAGTCCGGCTGCACCCTTAGGCGACTTCTGCACGGATAGTCCTCGCAGTGGACTTCGGTTTTTTCGCACTTGTTGTGCTAGTCCGGCTGCACCCTTAGGCGACTTCTGCGCGGATTTGTCGCACGCGAGGGTGGCTAGCGCTTAGCCTCGCGGTGACCTCGAATTGGTCGAATGTCAAAGACCGTTGTCGCGGTCTTTTTTCGACACATGTTTTTGCGGGGGATTTTTCACACATATATTACATGGCTCCGCCTCGTTAAAAACCTCACCCCCTGGGAGGAAAAGAGTGCGGGCCGGCACAAGATTGTTTTTGGCGAATTACAAGGGCAGAATCAGCCCTGATGAGTCAAACAAAAAATTTGCGGAGGTTGTCGATGTTCCAGGAGTGCTCCAGGTCCTCGCCGTTTGGCGTTGTGAGCCTGTAAGCGCTGGGGGAAGCTTTTGTCTTGACTATGAAGGGGCCCTCCCACTTGGGCTCCAGCTTGCCCTTGGACTCCGTCCGAGCTGTTCGGACGAGTACGAGGTCCCCTTCGCTGAACTCCCTTGGGATGACTGTGTGGTCGCGCCATGCTTTGGTCTGGGCTTGGTATTTGTTTAGGGCCTGTAGGGCGAAGACTCGGTCTCCGTCAATGAGGTCCTTTGAAGTTGGCTCATCCACGTCGGGGACGGCTGACGGAACTGTTCGCGGGGACCCATGCTTTATTTCTTGCGGGGTCATGGCCTCCGATCCGTATAGAAGGCGGAAGGGAGTAAACCCAGTCGCTCTGCACTCAGTCGTGTTTAGTGCCCAGACTGCCTCAGGTAACAAATCGGTCCATTTGCCCTTTTTTCGTCAAGGAGCATCTTCTTGACAGCTGTGAAGATTTTCCCATTGACGCGTTCCACGACCCCGTTGGACTGCGGATGATAAACAGAAGCGAAGGCAAGCTTGGTGCCGATGGAGAAACAAAAATCCTTGAAGTCTTGGTTGTCAAACTGCTTGCCGTTGTCAACTGTTAGTTTGGACGGTACTCCGAAGCGGCAAACAATGTTTTGCCAGAAGAATTTCTGGGCAGTCTTTGACGTTATTGTAGAAACAGCCCTTGCCTCGATCCATTTGGTGAAGTATTCGACGGCGACGAAGGCGAACTTAAGGTTCCCCTGAGCGGTGGGCAGGGGCCCGACGATGTCCAGGCCCCAGCGCTGGAGAGGCCATGTATGGGCGATCAGCTTTGTATACTGCGAGGGGTTGCCTGACCGAGGAGAAAATTTCTGGCAGGCTTCGCAGGACCTTGAGACCCGGTTTGCGGCGCAGATCATTGCGGGCCAGTAAAAACCCTGGCGGATCACTTTGGCAGCTAAGGCCCTTGGCCCTGCGTGTGAGCCGCACGTGCCACTGTGGACTTCACGTAGGATCTGCATGCCTTCGGTTTCGGTGACGCACTTAAGCATTGGCTGACTGACCCCTTTCTTGTAGAGTTGGCCTTCAATCAGTGCGAAGTCCCGGCTTCGATGTCTGAGGCGCTTGGCCTCGCTGACGTCGGTTGGATGATAGTACCCCTGCAGGAACAGGGTTATTGGTGCCCGCCAGTCCTCGGTCATGATTAGGTTGACTATGCGGTGGCCCTCGCTATCATTAGTTATTTGGAGCCCTTCGGGGCTCCGGACGGCTGGCGTGCCGATGATGTGAAAGAACACGTCGGAGGGCAAGGACTCGCCCCTGGCGGCGGCCTTGGCCAATGCGTCGACCTCCTCGTTCTTGGCCCTATCCACATGCTGCAAGGTGAATCCCTTGAACTGTCTCTTGAGACTTCGGATGGCCGCGAGGTATTGCATGAGCGCGGGGTCTTTTGCTGTGTAGTCTTTCTCGACCTGGCCGGCAACTATCTTGGAGTCTGTTTTGATGATACATGTGGTGACTCCGAGGGCCCTTAGCTTGCGGAGGCCGAGGATAACTGCTTCATATTCTGCTATATTGTTTGTGCATCTGTCGGATTCCAGAGCGAAGCTAAGGCGTGCTGCATATCTATGCTTGACTCCGGCTGGTGAGGTGACGACTGCAGCGGCGCCTACCCCCGCATGGCACCATGCGCCATCGCAATGGATAGTCCAAACCTTCTCTGTGGACGGGTCTGGCTGTGTTATTGGCCCCGTCCACTGCCAGGACTTGTGACTTGATGGCTGTCCTGGGCTCGAAGCTGATGTGGTAGCCGGATAGTTCGGCTGCCCACTTGGCAATCCTCACCGATGCCTCCGGGTTTCTGAATAGTTCGCCGAGTCCCCTGTCTGAGGTGACTCGGACCTTGAATGCTTCAAAGTAATGGCGCAGTTTGCGCGAAGACATAACGACTGCTTAGGCGATCTTCTCCAGCTCTGTCATGTTGCACTTGGACGGTGTCAGCACCT
This sequence comes from Zea mays, assembly GCF_902167145.1. Lineage (NCBI taxonomy): Eukaryota > Viridiplantae > Streptophyta > Magnoliopsida > Poales > Poaceae > Zea > Zea mays. The sequence continues at coordinate 206,417,164 of NC_050099.1, read as the reverse complement.
CGGAGACATAGTAAACAGGGCACTGTCTGACCGCGCCCTCAACTGTCTGCTCCTGCACTAGTGCCGCGCTGACCGCGTGCGGCGAAGCCGCGACATAGAGCAATAGGGGGAGCGAGGAGTCGGGGCTTGTGAGGATGGCTAGCTCCGACAGGTACTGTTTTAGTGAGGCGAAGGCCGCTGCTTGCTCCGGTCCAAAGGCGAAGTCTTTTGCACCGCGGAGTGTTTTGAGGAAGGGGAGACTTCGCTCGGCGGACCTGGAGATGAATCTGTTGAGAGCGGCCAATCTGCCTGTCAGACGCTGGACGTCCCTGGCGGACTGCGGAGGCGACATGTCTACGATGGCCTGGATCTTGGTTGGGTTGGCCTCGATGCCGCGGTGTGATACCAGGTAGCCCAATATCTTGCCCTGGCGAACACCGAAGACACACTTTTCCGGGTTTAGGCGGAGTCGTGCATCTCGCATGTTCGCGAATGTCTCGGCGAGGTCAGCGAGATGGTCCTCCTTATTCTTGCTGGCGACGACGATGTCGTCCACATATGTAAATATATTTCTGCCAACCTGCCCTTCGAGTACTGTTTTGGTGAGTCTGGAGAAGGTGGACCCGGCATTCTTGAGTCCCTCCGGCATTCTGATGAAGCAATATGTGCCGAAGGGTGTTATAAAGCTGGTGCTAGCCTTGTCTTCCTCCTTCATGTATATCTGGTGATAGCCGGAGAAGCAGTCGAGGAGTGACATGACCTCGCATCTGGCCGCGCTATCGACTATTTTGTCGATCCGTGGCAACGGGAAATTGTCCTTTGGGCAGGCCTTATTGAGACTGGTGAAGTCTATGCACATTCGCCATTTCCCGCTTTTTTCTGCACCATTACAACATTGGAGAGCCACGTGGGGTAAGCCACTGGCTCGATGAATTTAGCCTCTAGGAGGCGGTGTACCTCCGCCTTGGCGGCCTCTGTCTTTTCGTCGGACATTTTGCGAAGCCTTTGCTTTTTTGGTCGCACCGAATGGTCAATTCCCAAGCTGTGCTCAATTATGGATCGGCTGACTCCGACCAGGTCGAGGGCGGACCAGGCGAAGACATCTTTATTCTTGGACAGGCAGCAGAGTAGATTCTCTTCTTCATGTGAGGTAAGGTCTTCGCTGATAGTGACTGTCTGCTTGGGCGTGGCCTGATCGAGGGGGACAGTCTTGGTCCCGTCTTGGCTCTGCAGCTGTGCCTTGTCGTGCTGTTTATTGGTTGGGCTGGCGGGCGCAGGGACCTCGCGCTGGGTCGTGAGACAGTGCACGTTCCTCTGACCGGGCACGAAGTCCCGCTCTATGTTGCGCGCCGTCTGCTGGTTGCCGTAGACCGTAATAGCGCCTAGCGGACCTGGTATCTTCATACATAGGTACAGTCCGTGGATGGCAGCTTCGAACTTATTGATGGAGCCCCGGCCCATGATGGTGTTGTATGGATATACCATGTCCACGATATCGAAGGTTACTTGCTCACTTCGGGCATTGGGTGCTACACCGAAGGAGAGGGGCAACTCTATTTTGCCAACGGGAAAGGTGCCCTTGCCGCCGAAGCCATACAACGGGTTGTCTGAAGGCTTGAGCAGGCTGTGGCTTATACCCATGCGGTCGAAGGCGTGGAGGAAGATGATGTCCGCCTGACTGCCGTTGTCGACTAGGACTTTTTGTAAGTCCCAGCCTGCCACGCTGCAATTGATGACCATAGCGTCGATGTGGGGGGCGCTGCGCAGGTCGACGTCTCGTGCGTCGAAGCTTAGCGGTATGTGGGACCACTTTGTCTGCACGACTGGGCCAGTGACGGCGACATGGTTGATGATGCGGTAGTGGTCCCGCTTCTGCCGCTTGGTGTCGAAGTCAGTGCTGGACCCCCTCGTTATCATGTGAATGACTCCGCGATATGGTTGATCGGCGAAGTCTTCCTGCTTTGGGGCATGGGGGATGTTTTGATGTTACTGGTGTGGTGGTGGGGGTGGAGGAGGTACGATTTGTACTTCCTGATGGTGTTGGTAAGCGTGGTGCGGTGGATGCGGGGCGGGAGCGTGGATATATGGTGGAGGGGGTGGCTGGTAATTATGCGCGACAATTCTGGGATTGTCGGCTGGCTGCGCCCGTGCCATTCTGTCTCTGGTGGCCTTCGTTTCGGGGCAGTCTTTGGTTTGGTGGGCGCAGTCTTCGCCGTGGAAAAGGCAGTAGAATCGGCGCGGCGGCTGTGCGCGCCCTCGGCCCCTGCCACGAGTTCCGTTTCCGCGACCCTGGGGGGGATATTCCTGGCGACGAGGGGGGTCAGCAGCGGGATGCTGGTTGGCGATGTTGTGCACTTGCTGCTGACTGCGGCCGTCTCGACCGGAGTCTGGCTGCGGAGTCCTCGTCCACGTGCGGCTGGACTGCGGGGCATCTTTGGGTTTCCGTTGTGACTCAACCTTGCGCTGGTGGAGCTCTTCGGATTTGGCATATTTTTCAAAGAGCTGATACAGCTCCTGGAGGTTCTTGGGTGGATCTCTGATACAGTGGCTGTAGAGGACGCCGGCACGAAGGCCACTGATGGCGTAGTGGATAGCGATCTGATCATCGACGGAGGGCAGCTGTGACTTGAGTGTTAAGAATTTGCGGTAATACTCCCGCAGAGTCTCCTTTTCCAGCTGCTTGCAAAGCGAGAGCTCGGCCAAGGCGTCGGTGTCTGGGCGGTACCCTTGGAAGTTGAGCAGGAACTTGTCCCTGAGACTTCTCCATGAATCAATGGACAGCGGAGGCAATCTGGTGAACCAGGTGAGTGCTGGGCCCTCTAGGGCGATGATGAAAGACTTCGCCATTGTGGCGTCGTCCCCTCCGGCGGATGCAACGGCGACCTGATAACTCATTATGTATTGCGCCGGGTCGGTGCTGCCGTTGTACTTGGGATAGGTCCCTGCTCGGAAGTTAGCTGGCCAAGGCGTCACTTGCAGGTGTGGCGCCAGGGGACTTCGCTCGTCGAGGTAGTTGACCCCTTGGAATGGCGCGCCGTGCTGGAAGGTGTAGTCACGCTGGGGGAAACGCGGGTTTTCCGGCTGTGCTCGGTGTTGCAGGGGTGGCCCATGCTGCAGGCCGAGGTGGCCTTCGCGCGTGTCTTCCGGTTGTGCGCGCTGCTGGAGGGGTGGCTCTTGCTGCAGGCCAAGGTGGCCTTCGCGCTGCATCAGCGCGATCTCGCGCTCGAGGTCTTGGGCCTTCTGCTCCTCGTCGCGTATCATTTGCCGCACTTTGGCTAGTGCGGACACACGCTGGCGCTTGGCCTCCAGTATCTCTTTCTGCCTCTAGAGATTGCGGTTCTTGAGGCGCAGGGCGCGCAGCTGTAGCTGTTCTTCCGCTGAGACGCCGAGGACTTCACCGTCCTCGGTGAGGTCCGCGCCTTCCAGTGGGGCGAAGCCTGGGGGCGGCTGCGATTGTCCTTCGGGCCCGCAGGTGCGGAAGGTGTCGTCTTCGCAGGTGCGGGGAACATTGTCTTCAGTGGGCTCTTGGTGGGTGGATTGGGTGAGGGCGAGGGCCTTGCCCTTTCTTACGGCGAGCAGTGCTGCCTTCGCAGCCTCGTCAGCCTTCGAGTTCGCTCTATTGGGTGCCATCGCGGGTGGTTTTGTCGTAGCACGAACGGTGGGCGCCAAATGTTGGAACTTGCTCTCAATCGCAAGGAGGCCAACAAGGGTGATCAGTGGTGACAACAGGGTTACGTGCTAGAAGGCAATAGCTCTGTCAATCTGCCCTCCCACGGGCACTGTGCAGGGATATTTATAGGTACCTGAGCGCCCAGCGCCTTGTGCTAAGGACGCATGTGCCCTCAGCTACCTAGGTTATCCCCAGAATATTCCCATAAAGTGGGGTTACAGACTGTAATTACAGGGATGCCTTTACAGATTAGGCCCGTAACGCGCGGCGGCCACGCAAGGCCCGTTACAATGGGCCAGATCGCACGTGGGCCTCTGAGCCGGACGAGGACGCACTGAGGGATGACTTCGTCGCTGGTCTTCGTCCGGTGCCGATCGAGCGAAGTGTGTCCCTGCCTGTTTTGTCTGTCAGAGCAGCGGCTATCAGCGAAGGCTTCGAGCGAAGGGTGGCGGCTTTGCCTTCGCCCCAACAGCCATCAGCCTCTCCTCCAACTCCACACATTGCCTCCTCTCTTATTCTAACTAAGTCTTTAATATTTCACCCAATGTTAAGATAATGTAAAGAAAATATATATAATAACCAATGAACAACGAATAAAGAAGGAAAAACCTAAAGTTCTTTTAGCTGATACTATGTGTTGTGCTGCTGAGGTCGTATGGCTGGGTTCGCGCTCATGGTCCTTGCTCGCACCTAAGATAGAGTGGGAGTGGATGACGAGTCGATTGCCCCATCAACAATCTAGTACCACCCAAACCTCTTGCCTCCTACAACCCACATGAGGACATCTCCGTCGATGTCCTCGGTCGTCAGATCGTATTCTGGCCCATGGACCTTCTTTGCCATGACGGTATACTCACTAAGGCGGGTGTGGACGGTGGGATTGTTGTATGCCTTGGGCCAATCCTCTAGGTTGTAGGTGACGTCTGACGTTGCCTTGCCCTTGTGGGCCATAGCATACGACGAGAAGATGTAGTAAGGCTAACCACCATGTGAAGCCTACTACGAGAAAACCAACAAGATGATTAGTTACATGCATAATTGAAAGTTAGAATAAATAAATGAAATCATGTACCCATCCTTCTAGGTATCTTGTGAGGCTGCGACTACCTTGGTGATAGGAGGCACCTAGCATCATCAAACGCCAGTCCTGGCAAGCATTGTGCGTCTCGTCCCACTCGTTAGAGCACCACATTTGCACTATTTGCTCTCAGCACTTAGGATACATGGCGCACCAATAAGAAGTCATCTATAGGAAATCAAGTATATGACATATCATAAGATAAAATTAAGTCTATTCAATGTGAATATTAATGTTATGTATTTATCTTCAAGTACTGTTACACGGTGAGCTTCTTACATCACATGGTAGCCACCACATCTGCCCTACCCTCATATCCAGCCTCGCATCTGAAGAAATCCTGTATACAAACACGATGTATCCATACATTATTTCAAGAATGTGTAACAAATGCGATATTATAAACAATATAGTGCGAGAAAGACTTACCCACAGCTCTTGCTTCACCATCCGCCTTGTTGTTGAATATCCTGCCCTCACGATCTATTGCATCGAGGGTGACGGCGTAGTGGTCAAACAAATAGTCCGGGACCATCACTCCACTGTACTCAACCATGTCAGGGAAGTGTTCCCTGCACAGAAGACCAGGGATGTTGTTGATGCTACGATTGTGACCACTAGAACTCACCACAAACGTCCACATCCTACCCATGAACATATAACATGAAGAGCCTAAAAATATGAAGTTACTTACCTTAACACCTTGGGTCTAATCAGCGGGCGCATCTCATGAGGTAGCGGTCGCTAAGGGAGACTCGCGGCCTCGCAAGTAGACATGCGACAAACTAGAGGCGGCCTGCTGCCCCTCCTCCTCGTCTAGATTCGCCGCATCGACAGTGGTCTGTTGCACCGTATCATTGGTCTGATGCGCCTTCATGTCGTCCTGGTGGGTCCTGCTCTTCCTCCTCCATCCTATGGGTGTCCTCCTCCCCCTCCCCGGCCTGGCCCATCTGTAAAGGGACCTAAGGCTCCTCGACCCACCGCCCACCATCTTTTTTCAATCACCTACAATTAAGAAGAGTACACCAATAAGCACAGATAAACAATAAGAAATGCAAAATAAATGAAATATAATTACAAAATAATAAAAATAATCTTCATGATCAGGATTAGATGGATCATAGGTCTCATCATCACTAATCATTTCATAGTCAACACTATCTGAAGGCACAATGTTGTCATTGTCATTGCCTAAATGTAATCCTTCAAGCATTTCTAAGTCCTTCTCATTTTACACCCCATCATGCTCCTCGTCAACAACCATTTCAATATCTACTTTCATTTTGATCGCTTTGGTTAAGTTTATCTCAAATCGACCTTCTAGCCCATCTTCTTGAAAGAACTCTCCGTCATATGTGTTCGGGTCTAAGTTGTAATCTTCATCATTTGGGATAGGTAATTTACCATGCGGTGATACCTTATACACAACATCCCAACCCTTATGATGATATTTCATTAGGCATGCGTATGAGAGATAATAAACTTAAGTGACCTGCTGGGCCACATATTAACATCGTCTCCAGGTAAGATGGATGTTGGGGTCCTATATTGTCGAAGATCCTCAAACCCCTTCATCGACAAATTGAGAAAGTGCATTTCAGATACAAAACAAAGAATTGACAAAGCTAATCTTCGTCAAAAGCAGCAATTGAACCAGAAAGGAAAAAGCCATGAAGCTTTGCTTGTGTATAGGCGTTGTGAAGGAATATGACGAAGCAGACAGCTTCAGCGCTGAAGGACTTCGAGTACAAAGCTAAAAGGAAGAATGGGTTGGAAGACTTGTTCAGCCCAAAAGAGAAGAAGGAAAGACGACATCGTCCCTATAGCATTTGTGAATTATGTGTGTGAAATTTGAGGGCATAGTTGTAATTACATATGAAGTTGTACATCTCCCCTATAAATAGAGGAACAATGCAATCCATAAATTCATCTCTCTCGAGATTGGAGCATTGATTTTCTCACCCTTAGAAGATACCTTCGAACCCTTAACTCGTGTAAAGCTGAAGGTTTGCATGTAATCATTTGATATATTGCAAGGAATGAAACAATATAAGTATGGATATTCAAATGAGTAACATATATTATTCTTTGTTGTTTACATGCCACCCTTATTTACATGCATATATTCACCCTTCATCTTTTCCCTTGAACTAATCTTCAAAGGAAGGTTAAATGAAGGGAGAAGCATATAGTTTTGTAACTTGTGTTTCCTTGTTTTTTATCTTTTAGTTATCAAAAGCAAGTGACCAATAATGGAATCCTGTCAGATTTTGATTACCCAAGATTAGAATATGTATGTCTCATTACTTTAGGGTCAAACCAATGACATTTGAATATGACTGGATTAAGAGGTTTGGAACTATGAAAATTGAGTTCATAGATTTCTTCAATTCTTCTATAATACCCGACCTCATCAAGGTCGACCATAAAAACTCTAGAACATGTGTTTTTTATTGGACCGACTTTGGTCGTAGCTTGTTATGAAAAAACGATATCCATTAACTTCATACCTAGAAAATGACCTGACCCTATAAGCAAAGCCATCGGTAACCTGTCTCAAATCGGCACTCATAGACACATCCCTTTGGCCCTACAAGCTCAAACATGATAGATCATTATATTATTCACACGTAAGAGCAACTTCAAATGACAAACTAAGTACGAGATAAATTGGACAGTACCTTATATTTGAACCAAGAAATGAAAATAGGCAATCCATCTCCTGTACCCTGTTTAAGAAGGGTATCACATTCATGAGGAGTTGGATCCCTTGATCGACACCAGAATTCATATTTGTAATCATATCTCTTTCGAATATGAGATGCCTAACTGGGTTACGTGATCTACAACCATGATATGGAAATAAAGGTTATACCTAGGGTGGTGGTGAAGTAAGGCTAGCGGTGTTGTGGCAGGTTGGTGCAGTGGAGACGTGACGCGGTGCAGGAAGACCCACAACGAATAGAAGACCTCTGCAAAAAAGAAACACCAATCTGTCAACACAAAATTTCGACAACACCTCTCTTGCATGGTGCGGTTTCCAAATCCTGCAAACAAAACTAACAACACGATGACTCACATGCACATATATATCAATGGCATGATGGCCGATAATCACATCTATTCGGCATCCCTATCCACCATCACATTATATAGAAACTATTTTACTAAACATAGCACATTCGTAACCATAGTAAAATGGGCATAACAATACTAAACACACATCATCATAATATGGTAAGATTAACTAAACACACAACATCTAAAATCAACATCATAGTAGAATTGAGTGACAAACAATGAAATTGAGTGACAAACCGAGTGCGACGCAGTAATATGATAAGATTAACTAAACACACATCATCTAAAATCAACATCATAGTAGAATTGAGTGACAAACAATGGGATTGAGTGACAAACCGAGGGCGACACGGTCATGGGCGACGAAGTCGGCCAGTGGTGGCGTGGAGGCCCCTGCGACTTGGCCAGGAGTCGGGGAGAAGGTCAGGCCATGGACGACGAGGTTGATGCGGCATAGCCAGACTGTGAGGAGGCGCTGGTGAGCGATTAGAGGCAGGGAGACGGTCGGGGCACTAAGGCAGTGGGCGTGGAGCTCGCCGACGAGGAGGTCAGGGTGTGGGGAGGCACTGACGGCGACGCTTAGACGACGGGGAGGTGTCGAGGATGGTAGGGGACAGTTAGGCGGTGGGGGTTGGCTGGTGACGATCGGGCGGCAGTGGTGATGGCCGGGGACAAAAAGGAGACGTTGTGGATGGGCGAGGACGGTGGGAAGGCAGAGGGGATGGGCAAGGACGACAGGGGAGGCGGCGGGGATTGCGAGGACGACAACAAGGATGGCGATGAGGCGGCGACGACGCCGTAGGTCTGGGAAGCGGAGTGAGAGAAAAGATTGGCCTGCGGGCGTGTGGCTAGGGTTAAGATTATGATCTTTGTCGAGTGCCTGAGATCTGGCCCTCGACAAAGAATTTTTTTTAATAAAATACTTTATCAAGTGCCTCCTAATAGGCACTTGGCAAAGAAGGTAGGCACTCGGCAAATCACTAGTTTGAGACACTCGACAAAGTTTACTTGTTCTTTTTCCTTTTTTCCCAAAACTTTTTCTACTGTGTTCCAATAGTATTTAGACCTACATGTTCAATTTTGGCACATTCCTTAAAGTGTTTGTGATATCATTAGATTTGATACATTTAATTTGACACTATTTCGTGAAGGTTGCATGCACTATATGTACAAACCTAGTCGGCCTTCACATGAAATCATGAAACTTATACAAAGGCCAACTAGGTTTGTACACATCGTACGTGACAACCTTCACGAAAGTATGTCAAATTTTTATCACAAACTCTACATATGATATCATGACATCTTGACAAGTTTTATGATTTCACGACTTCGATTATGTCTTATACAATTTTAAAACAACTGGAACACAAGTTCATGGTCATGTTTCGTGAACATGATGTTCGAAATTCTTGGTCTGTTCCTGAATAAGACTGCAACATGTACTCAATAATATCAATATCAATTTTGCATTCATGTGTTTCCATTATTCGAGTGACTTGCGGTTCAAATTTGAATTATTCGAAGAAATTCCATTAAATGTACTAAATCTTATAGATATAGCAAACACTTTAAGAAATATGCCAAAATTTAACATGTAGGTCCAAAGAATGTAGGAACACAGTAGATAAGTTTTGGGATAAAAAAGGAAAAAAACAAATAAATTTGCCGAATGTCAAATTGCACCAAATATCAGCTCTAGTGCTAGGTAATACCTTGAGCATATGTAAGAGATGTTTGGCTCTCCTCTGACCAAAAAATGCCATCATGGAGATTTACGTTTCAAGTTGAAAAAAACATACCATGTCTAGGTACGTCACCTATATTTTATTCACTCGAAACTTTAGTCTCTAGTTGGTTCGAAGGACTAAAACTAGCTATTAGAGTGGAACTATGCATTTATTTTCTCTAAGTAATGTAGTGTGTGTTGATATATAACATTCTCGTTTATCCTTTCAGTAATGTAGTGTGTGTTGATATATAACATTTTTGTGCATTTAATAGAGGCCCAAATTAGAAGATTACTCACCAATACTTTAGCACTTCTGAAATCACAAATTTTGAGTTGGTGTGTATGTGGGTTATAACCTATAGTAGAAATACTAGCAAAATGTATATCAGTCATCATAAATATGTAATCTACCATTTCTGAGGTAAAGAAAAGGTCAATTAGCAAAACAGTAGCTACCCCAGCATTTAAAGAAACAAAACTAATAAAGCCCTTTAGGCATGCATGAAAAAAAGGTAAATATGGAAACCTCATTTTGTATATACTCTACAATTGTTAGTGTATGATGATTATTTGAGTTTTAGCTTCTCCTTCATGAAACAATCTCTAATCTATGTTGTTATGGAGTCATGGTGGGTTGGCAAGCTAGCTAGCTATGTTGATCTTCCGTGTGCTCCTTTCTGAGGCTCACATTTCGCTCCAATAAGTTTTCAATTAGTGTAGCATTTAGGCACTAGTGGAATGTACAGAAGCAATTGACATATGTGGAAAGCATCACTACCAGAATTCGGCTCTTGCCGAGTGTTTTTTTCAGGCACTCGATAAAAAAGGTCTTTGCCGAGTGTCAAATAAAAAACACTCAGCAAAGAACTTCTTTATCGAGTGTTTTTCGACACTTGGCAAAGAAGCTCTTTGCCGAGTGATTTTTTTGGCACGAAGCAAAGAAAGTTTCTTTGCCTAGTGTTTTTTTACACTAGGCAAAGTCAATTTTCAAATCACATTTTGAAGCTATAAATTAATTCAAATGAAAAAGTTTTCAACTACAAAGTTTTGTAAACGACCTCAGATGAAAAAACTGGCAAAAGAAAAGTTATAGATCTCGAAAAGCTATACAACTTTGTAGTTGACAAACTTTTTATTTGAATCCATTTAGTGCTTGAAATAATCAATTTACACTTGGTTTGTTATAATATGTGGAGAAGAAAAATGTGATATACACAAAATTGAGGTAATGGTGTAGTGGTAGAAGAGGTTATCTGTGAGGGAGAGGTTGTGTGAGTTCAAATCTCATTGTGGCTAAAAAATGGGGATTTGGTTAAAAAATAATGATAATTTATAAGGGTGTGGATGGGTTTGGGCATGAGAGTTGTTCCCCTAATTAAAAAAATCGATGTTTTTTTAGGTTTTGCGATTCTTACTTTGCCGAGGTTGTTCGACACTCGGCAAAGTGCCCTTTGTCAATAAAATATTTATTGTGTGTTATTTGCCGAGTGTAAAAATATCTTTGTCGAGTGTCACAAACACTCGGTAAAGATACAAATTCCGATAGTGCATGGTCCTTGTCCAGATTTGTTCTAAAACAACAAATGATGACAAAATGTTCCAAAAATGAAGATACCATTGACTAGAAAAACAGCACATACAGGGTATAAAATATGATATTGAAGCCTACTAGTAATAAAATGGTGCACATGTTTCCTACTGTTTAATAAAAAAAATGATACACATGGGATATCACCTATATATGAAGCTAAATAATGCACAAGTGGATTAACGAATTTCAAACGGCTAGGGCCATAGATGTTGGGCAGAACTGACCAACAATTATGACATCGGAGTACACAGGATCATTACAAACCAAATGCCATTTTATGGTGTTACCGTACCATCCCAACAACAAAACATCCAACAATGTGAATCATACGTACAAAAGCAACATATTCATTACACAAAAGTAAATTAAACAATATATAATACTACTTTTAAATTAAAGAGGATCAGAACGTCGACCTAACTGATCCTTAGACAACACACCTAATACAACCAAAAATCAAACACAGCAACAGGAGATTAAACAAACGCATATCATGATTTGCAAGCTACTGGTACCTGTCTTGCTTTGTTTGAACTAATTATTAGTTGTATATAATAACTATATTATCTCTGCATATGTATGTTTACGTTGGTCCATGTGCATGTCATATGCAACAAGATTTGTTTAATTGCTACTCTGGTTGGGAATTAGCGTAAGCAGTGACGTAACTGCTATGACCGCACAGGCGAACTGGCAACAGGCTAATCATGCCCTATCAGGAAACATGTGACAAATTTGGCACATGCAGCTCAGCAACACCTCGTGCTGTCTCCAGCATCGTCCTCTATATTCATTCTCTATATCCATCCTTTACAGTATATTTTAAAAGATTCCATCATCTCTCCTTCCTTTTCAACAACGTCCTCTAAATCACGTCCTCTATACTCAAATATCTATATTAGAGACATTTTTGTATATATGATAAAAAGGACAACTGACTTCTCACCACTTTGCGCTTCATTCATTACCGTAGAAACCAGAAAGAATAGTCACAATGGTCCTGCATAGAACCTCAAAAGGCTGAAACTAAAACAAGTGTTCTACTGCAAATTAAGTGGTGAAGAGGTAAAGTTGGACATTTTCTGGGTAATCACCTAGGGGTGTTTGGACAAAATAATTAAGATGGTGCATTATGAGACCATTCCTTAATAGAGTGTTTGGTTTGAGGAATCATACCATCCAAATTAAGGTGGTGCATCATGGGTTCATTCCTCAGATTTGGTGGGATGACTCTATTCCTCATATTAGTACTAACTAACTAACTTATAAGGAATGAGATGGTGATAGATCAACTCATTCTATTCGACAAACCAAACAAAAATAGTGAGGAGTAAGAAGACGATGGACTAGTTCATTCCTCAAACCAAACACCGCATAAATTTGGTGGGATGCTAACTATGAGGAATGGGGTGGTGATGGATCAACTCATTCTATTTCATAAACCAAACAAAAAATTTAAGGAGTGAGAAGATGATAGACTAGTTTATTCCTCAAACCAAACACCCTACTAATAAAACAGCTCTCATCCGTTCACATGATATTATTATATTTAGGGTAAGGAAACACGGTTCCTAAGATAAACATAGAAATACAGTTTATGTTCATCTTCTTTATGTAAAGAAACCTCATGTCCATGTCGAGGTGTTGGTAGATGTGGTGATCGAGTTTGCCAATAGTGTGCCACATGTGACCCCGGTTCCTATATGAATTCCTGTTAGTTAGACTTAATTTTGGTAGAATTAAATGAGTTTTGCTATAGTATGACCAAATCTAGCTAATTTTATCATAAAATAGCAATTAGATAAACTAAACCAAGATAGTAATACTGATCCAATTTTAGCTTGATTGCTAACCTACACTGATGGAGAAAATGTTGGAGGTTCTCCTTGTGGTGGCATTGGTGGCCACCATAATAGAATGGCAATGTTCAACACTGCTAAGAGCGCTGGTGCGGTTGGTTTCATGGTCCAGTTGATTTACCGGTGCGGTTAATTAGTTCCCTAGTAGGCGGTTGAGATAAGAGAACCGCTAGTGGAAATATGATTTCTACTGGCGGTTTTCAAAAAACTGCCAGTAGAAATATGGCCCCTAGCGCCGACGGTTCTAAAAAACGCTAGTGAAAATAAGTTATCAACCGGGGCTACAAAGCTTCTATGTACTAGTGTGGTGGACCATGAGGTCCATCACCCCATGTGATGATTAGCACTTAGGGATGTGTGCCTTTTCTATATGGTGAAACAATGTATTTTATTTTCTTTTAATTTGGAAGTGATGGAAATTCTTAATTTAGAAATTACATAACATATATAACTTATCATTTTCGAATTATTTTTGTAACAACTTATATTATATTTGTATTCTTTTATAATGATTGAGGTGGTTGATTCTCATATGAATGAAAAAATAGTACCTCATATTATGTTTGATAATGACATGTGTGGTAATTTTAATCCAGGCTTATAGGCATAGATGGGTAATTCATAAAAGATGTCAAATGTTATTTAAATTATCTTTTATAATGACATATGCGATTAACATAATATTTACATTTAGGGCTAGTTTGGGAACTCTAATTTTTTAAGGGATTTCTATTTTCCTAAGGGAAATTAGTTTATTTTCCCATGGGAAAATAGAAATCACTTGGAAAATTGAGGTTCCCAAACTAGCCCTTAGTGATTATTTGGTTAGAAGGTGATTGAATGGGAAATTAGCCATTACGTGTGACCCATGCGTTAGTATTAAGTTTATATTTTTGTTAGTAAACTTTCTTCACTCTCATCATCATATCTCCCTCCTCCGCGCTCTACGGACAACTACGCTACTTCCTTTTTTTCAGTCCTCCCTCCCTCCTCCATCAACGGGCAAGAGTGAAGCCATGCTGCGGTTAGGTGCTGCAAACGCAATCTCCAAAAATGCAGTTCATTTGATTAAAAATTTCACCATATGTGCCTCTCAATTACCTTTAGACCTCATTTAGATCCTTAGAATTAGAATTGAATTACATTATAATAATTGTAATCTAGATACAGATTAATTAAGCTAATATGGTTTTATATATAATATATTTGTATACTACTATTGTTCATATGGGAGAAATATTTATAGTTACGTTTCTATTATAGGGGAGTGTGTCATAAGTTGCAGAGTAGAAACATATACTAGTGGTACATAAAATCAATTTCCACTCTCTTATCCTATAAATTTGGGATATGCTTATATTAAAAGTTCAAAATTTTGGAAAGTGGTAGAATCTCAAATTACAAACTAAATAGCATATTATATTAAATAAATTACAATTCCTTTAAAATGAAGAGGGCCCCTTATGGTTATTTGTTAATAATAGAGATGATTTTTGTAATATGATGGAGATGCTTTAAGATAGTGAGAATTAATAGGTATACTAATAGGATTTTTTAAACGTCTTTTCAAAAAATAACAATGGCCTTGGTTTAAGATCTCTCCTTGTGCTCTATGTAAGAATAAACAAAATAAGATAGCACACCAGCACAACACTAAACACTACAATTTTCGACGAACAAAGTCATCAGACTTAAGCCCTAAACCGTTGGACATTACTAATTTACAATAGGACGTTAGGTGTTCGTCGGCTATAATTGGCCAAAAATAGGGTTATTTTCGACAGCTGCCATCGAAATTTATGAGTTCCCGAGACAGTCGTAGCAGTTTTCGGTAATAAAGCCTTATAACGACCCTGATGGTGTCGTGTGGGCCCCATAAATTTATTTCTAACGGCCCCAGTGCAGGCCATCGGACATACTTATATAACTTCTGACGGCTGTTAAGGAGTCATTTAAATTAAGTTTGCCTTATTTCCAACACCTATCTGGTAGGTGTCGGAATAGAGCCGTCGAAAGATATATAACTATGTCCAACGACTTGTTATTACGTCGTCAGAAATAAGTTTGTCCTTAGAAATAAAAAATGGCATGGAGGTATTGAAGTAAACAGGTGACGCCTAAGAGGGGGTGAATTAGGACTTCTAAAACTTTTTCTAAACTAGGTCACAAATAAATCCCTAGAGCAAAACCTATGTAAATAATCAAACTAGAATGTGCAAACTAGGTTTTGTCTAAGTGTTGCTATCTCTACTGCAATGTCTAAGTTTCAATACTAAACAATATAAGTATAAAGACAAGATTGAAACTTAAATGTTGAATATAAATGCAAAAGCTAAAGAGCAAGGTAGAGATGCAAACTCTCGTGGATGACGCCGGTATTTTTACCGAGGTATCCGAAACCACGCAAAGTCTCGACTAATCCTCATTGGTGCCCCTACGCAAAGGGAAGCCCACGCGAGGGCCAAGCACCACGGTCGAGTAACTCCGTAGATAGCCGCAGGCCTTCTCCACGCACAAATGGTGCTCCGCTTCTAGCTCCTCTCGGACGCTCCCCGCCGTCTCCACTATCGAGCTTCCAGTTGAAACGCCGCGTGCTTCGTTCCGTTCGGTACACAGTGGTGACCGTGACACAAATGCGGTTGTCATAGTCTCGCAAGACTCCCGCCCCACTCGGTACAATTACAACGGCTCGCGCAAGAGCCGAGGGGTTGTGTGGTTTTTCTAAACTCACTCAACTAACTAGGATTCACCTAGAGCAAGCGCTAAAGAGGTCTAACTAACCTAAGCACTTCGCAAAGCACCTACGCTAATCACCAAGTGATTCTATTAAGCACTTGGGTGTATGAGCTCTTGAAAATGTCTACTATATGCCTTGGTATGTTGCTTGGGCTCCCACACCTTGAAATGGTCGGTTGGGGTGGTATTTATAGGCCCCAACACAATTCTAGCCGTTGGAGAAAAGTTGTGACTCTCTGCGGCACACCAGACAGTCCGGTGGGGTCACCGGATAGTCTGGTGCCCCTGTCCGGTGCGCCTAGCCATTGGATCTGACACCACAGGTGACCGCTGGCGCTGCAGGCTTTTGCACCGGACAGTCCGTGTGTCACACCGGACAGTCCGGTGGCTTCTCTCCACCAGTGCCACCTGGAACTAGTTGTTGGGCTACTGTTCCTAGGTGCACCAGACAGTCTGGTGCTTCTCAGCCGGACAGTCCGTTGTGGCAACACTTGTCTTCGTTTCTTGGACTTTGCTTGATAGTTGTTGATCTTCTTGTGATCTTCATAATGTCTTCTTTTGAGGTGTTGTTTTCTTCAATGCCTTAGTCCAAGTAACTTTAGCATCCTATGAACTACAAACATAAACACTAGCAAACACATTAGTCCACAGGTTATGTTGATCATCAAACAACAAAACATATTGAGCCAAATGGCTCGGGGTCCATTTTCCTTACAATCTCTCCCTTTTTGGTGATTGATGACAACACAACCAAAGCAAGCAAATATAATCAACATTTGAGTGAGAATATGCAATCTACTTGCTAGGATGCATGAGGGTCCCCATAATGTGATATTTTGGACTTAAGCCTCCCCCTAACTCCATAATTCACTTACTTCCTATTTTAGACCAAAGAGCCAAAACCACTTGAAGGATCAAAATTTTAAATTGGTGGTGTTTGGTGTTTGATAACATTTCATTGCTTTGGTCCCTATAACTTCTCCCCCTTTGGCATCAATCACCGAAAAGGAAGACATTAAAAGAACATAGGAAGCAAATAAGACTTGCCCTCATCAAAGATTTATCAATTAATATCAATTGAAGCATTCAACATTGTTACTCCCCCTAAATGAGAGTTCTCCATTTGGAAAGAATTTTCTCCCCTTTAGAGACGAAGAAATACTGCCCCTGACAGAGATCATCTACTTAGGAAAAAGCATGTGAAAATAGAGGTGCAAGACATGATTTGAATAGACTACCTTCTCTTATGCATAGGTAAAAAAATATGAGTTAACAATATATGCATTTATAGCAACATGGGAAGTATAAGATATGAAATATAGTCTAATCAAATATTGGAGAAGACATGTAAATGGTACTAAATGTAGTCTCAAAGATCCAAATGAAAGTAAATTGTGGACCAATTGAAGACCAATGGTAGGCTTGTGAGACATAAGAACTCTTGTAGATTTGCAGTGGAAGCTTGATGTCTATCTCAGGGGACTCCATTTCTTTTCAATGAGACTACTACAAATAATAGACTTGAAAACATGTATTAGTCTCAAAGACTTAGATTATAGAGTAACCTCCCCCTAAAAGTGTGCATACAAGTTTTGAATACTTGTAGGAGACATGCACTTTGATTTGATATCAAGAGGGATAAATTATCTATAATCCGAGCTTTGGCACATATAAGTTAAATGATACCAATTGAGGCATAATTGAAGTATTATACCACTTGAAGTATTTCAAAACATTAATTTATGCACCATTTTTCTTAGGAACATTGAATAAGTTGTGTGTCGTGCTTAATTAAACATTTTAAACCATGTAGGTTTGCCCAAAACTGTGAATTGAAAGTGAGCAATCCTGCCATATGATTAACCTAGTATGCATGCATTTCTAATCAAAGTATATACCAATTGCAGCACTAGGTATGAAAGGTAAAACTAGATGCAATAAAATAGATACACATATCTAAAACAAAAATACAACAAATCTAGTTACCTTAGTCATGGGTGGGGAATTTGGGTCCAAAGTATACACTAACCCACTTGGCAATAGACTTGATGCAGTATGATGCATCCCATGAAATACATCCCAAATTTACCAAGTCTCCAAATTCCTCGATGTCCTTCGGACTCCTCACTTTCCCTCTCGGGATCCAAACCTTCTTGGTGCTTTTCATGGTTGAAATAATTTCCTTTGGCGCCCAGATGCGTTTGGCTTCCCTTTGTTGACTTGCTTGTTGGCCTTGATTGCTATCACCTTTCCATTCTTTTTCTTCTTGATTAAGTATGGGGTAGCAGCCTTTTTGTCCACCTTGTTGATGTAGGTGTTGGATATTTTGCTTGTTGGCTTTTGCTTGAGCTTTTGTTTTTGCTTATCCTCGATCTTTGCCTTACATTGAAAAGACTTATAGCCTTCCTTGTGGCATAACCTACAAATCATAATTTCGCCATCCACAGGCTTGTTCACTCCCGCAGTGGTGTTATCTTGTGGAGGTTGGATTTGTTTGGCTTTGCCTTTCTTGTCATACAAAGCCTTTCCAAGGCGAGCCACCTCTTGCTTTAATTGCTCATTCTCCATTGCAATCTCGTCCGAACATGTTTCTATAACAACATTCTTAACAAGAACTTGATTGCAGGGGTTAGAATCATCAATTAAATCAAAGCAAAAAGTAGAAGCATCTTACTTAATAATTTTAGGTACTTCAACCAAAGATACTTCTGGGGTGCTACCAATGTTTCTAGCTTAGTAGTTAGCTCATTATTATGTATGCTAAGAATTTCCATTTTTCCTAGCAAATTTTCAATAGCTTCTTGGGAGCTAGCTAACTTAGCCTTAAGTTTTTCATTCTTTTTAATACGGCCATCATCGGTAGCATTGGATGGAGCACTAGATTCTAATTGCTCAATTTTAGTTGATAGCTCACAATTTAAATTAGCAAATGCTTCAAATTTTTCTAGCAAACCTTTATAATCATTTTGTGAGCTAATCAACTTATTTTTCAAAATTTTAAGTTAAGCATTTTTCTTAGTGCAAACATTCTAGAAAAATTTAACGGCTTTCGCAAGCTCATATACGAAGGGCTTTCCCTCACCTTCATCATCACTACTGCTATCAACACTAGAGGATGGAATACTCATTTTATCTCTTGCCATAAGGCACTTGTGTGATGGTGATGAGCGTGATGAGGACCGGTGGTTATGCGTCCTTGGAGGTTCATCTTTGTTTGAAGAATCATCCCAAGTTTTGACACTTGTTAGCACCTTGCCTTTGCTCCTCCCCTTTTTGGGTTCGGCCATAGTTGGAAAGTTGTCCCTGAAGTGGCCCTTCTCCCCGCATGCGAAGCATCCTCTCTTTCTTTGCTTTTTCCTATCAATGTTAACGAGAATATCCTCTACCTGCAGAGGCACACCCATTAGATTAATATTGCAGATCATCCCCATTACCTTTCCGACGCGTCGGACTGTTTCTTCGTCCTCGGAAGATGATGTTGATGGTTGATTATCTTCATCATCATCACTTTCTTCTTCTTACTCTTCTTCACTTGAGGAACTTGGAGTGGGAGCCTTCTTTTACCCTTCCTTTCATCACATGCAAAAGCATATGGCCTTGAGGAAGTTAGCTCCTCTTCCCAACACATTTTTCGCGACATCTGAAAGGTCGTGATTTTCCCAATCACAATGGTCGGGGTCATTGTACTCAAGTCCTCCATGTTGTGAAGAATATTGATGATGCTCCCATATCTTTGTTGTGGTAGTAGGGAGATAATCTTCCTCACAATGTCCGCATCACCTAGCTTATTTATGCCAATAGAATTGAGCTCATTGATGATTAGATTCAAATGAGAATACATATCTCTAACAAGCTCATTATCGTTCATAGCAAAAAATTGTACTCATTTAAGACTAAGCAATGTTTTTGCTCATAGACATTTGTTGTGCCGTCATGGAGCTCATGCAATTTTAGCCAAATCTCATTAGCAGTTTCCAAAGTAAAAACTTGATTAAAAATATCCATGCTAAGAGATTCGTACAAGCAATTTTTGGCTCTAGCATTTAAATGAATTTCTTTTTCCTCACTCGTGGTGGGTTTCTCGGGATTTTTGGGTTGTTTCATCCCATCACGAGTGACTCTCCAAACACCTAGATCAACGGCCTCTAGGTAACAAGCCATTTTAGCACTATAATATGGGAAGTTAGTGATGTCAAAGTGTGGTGGCCTATGGGTATCCATCCGCTTTCTCTAAAAGCGTCGACTCTTTTAGCAGTGAAGCTAAAGCGTTTCAAATGAGCGAAACCAGAGTTGATACCAATTGAAGGAAACAGGTGACGCCTAAGAGGGGGGTGAATTAGGACTTCTAAAACTTTCTCTAATCTAGGCCACAATAAATCCCTAGAGCAAAACCTATGTAAATAATCAAACTAGAATGTGCAAACTAGGTTTTGTGTAAGTGTTGCTATCTCTGCCGCAATGTCTAAGTTTCAATCCTAAACAATATAAGTATAAAGACAAGATTGAAACTTAAATGCTTAATATAAATGAGGAAGCTAAAGATCAAGGTAGAGATGCAAACTCTCGTGGATGACGCCGGTATTTTTACTGAGGTATCCGGAACCACGCAAGGTCCCGACTAATCCTCGTTGGTGCCCCTATGCAAAGGGAAGCCCATGCGAGGGCCAAGCACCATGGTCGAGTAACTCCATAGAGAGTCGCAGGCCTTCTCCACGCGCAAGTGGTGCTCCGCTTTTGGCTCCTCTCAGACGCTCCCCACCATCTCCACTATCGAGCTTCCGGCTGAAACGTCGTGGGCCTCGTTCCCTTTGGTACACGGTGGTGGCCGTGACACAAATGCGGATGTCGTGGTCTCGCAAGACTCTCGCCCCACTTGGCACAATTACAACGGCTCACGCAAGAGCCGAGGGGTTGTGTGGTTTTTCTAAACTCACTCAACTAACTAGGATTCACCTGGAGCAAGCGCTAAAGCGGTGTAACTAACCTAAGCACTTCACAAAGCACCTACGCTAATCACCGAGTGATTCTATTAAGCACTTGGGTGTATGAGCTCTTGGAAATGTCTACTATATGTCTTGGTATGTTGCTTGGGCTCCCACACCTTGAAATGGTCGGTTGGGGTGGTATTTATAAGCCCCAAAACAATTCTAGCCGTTATAGAAAAGTTGTTGCTCTCTATGGCACACCGGATAGTCCGGTGGGGTAACCAAAAAGTTCAGTGCCCTTGTTCGGTGCACCTAGCCGTTGGATCTGACACCGCAGGTGACCGTTGGCATTGCAAGCTTTTGCACTAGACAGTCTGCGTGTCACACCGGACAGTCCGTGTGTCACACCGGACAGTCCGGTGGCTTCTCTCCACCAGTGCCACCTGGGACTAGCCGTTGGCTGCTATTCCTTGGTGCATTGGACAGTCCGACGTGTGGCACCAGACAGTCTGGTGCTTCTCAGCCGAACAGTCCGCTATGGCAACACTTGTCTTCGTTTCTTGGACATTGCTTGATACTTGTTGATCTTCTTGTGATCTTCATAATGTCTTTCTTTTGAGGTGTTGCTTTCCTTAATGCTTTAGTCCAAGTAACTTTAGCATCCTGTGAAGTACAAACATAAACACTAGCAAACACATTAGTCCATAGGTTATGTTGATCATCAAACACCAAAACCTATTGAGCCAAATGGCCCGGGGTCCATTTTTATTACAGGTATAAATCCTCCCCTTTTTTGTTAATTCCCAGAATTCAAAACATAACATATTACATAGATATCGTATTCATCCAGAAAATCAATACATGGCATCCACGTTCATATATACGTCACATTCGCAAGTCACATTCACATTTTGTTGGGGGCCTTCGGCCTACGAAGGTCCTCAAAAACAGGATTTAACAATATTTCTGGAGTATAATGTGTGAGCAGGTATCTTCGGACTCAAGTCAGTATCACAGCAGGAGAAGACCAGAATAATACGAAGGTTGATACAGCGCCGAGGATGTGAAAAGGAAAGCTTCGGCATGGTAGCAGAAAATGAAACCGACTTAAAGATGAAAAGGCTATTCAGACCTCGATAGATTACTATAGAATTATTATCAAATGTAAAGGGCATGAATGTAATTTTGTATGGGCTGTGTCCTGTGCCTATAAATAGGTGAACAGTACCCCCGTACTGTTCACGCTGATTTGGACATTCACTTTTGCGTCACGCTTGTACTTTCATCTCCTTCAAGCTGAAGGTACATTTGTAATTCGATGTTATTACTGTTTCTACATAATAGTAATGCAAAAATAAGTTAATAATGATATACAGTTGTCTATGTAATCCTTCATATTCATTATGATTCATCCTTCGTCACTGTATAGTGTATTTATGAAGGTATGCCCCTCATAACCTTCGTCCGAAAATCATTATATCTTAAGGGAAATAATGCTTCGAAGGACGAAGGACTTTACCGATTAACATTTTCTATGTTGCCTTGTTCTTAATTCATAGCATTTGAGAACAAGTCCCCAACATTGGCGCCCACCTCCGGTGAACTCACTTCCACTCTTTGAGTTTTTGAACACCTTCGGCGATCATAAACCTTCGCTATGGCGCCGAAGAAAGCTTCAGCAACTGGCACTGCAGCTCTCCAACCGCTGGACCACAATCAGGAGACTGTCTCTCTTCGGGAGGCCCGAAGCCAGAAAAGGAAAGCTGCTAGCCCGACACCACCAGAGGATGAGATAGACCAAGAAATCAGAGACATGGAGATGCTTCATCAACAGGTGCAAAGGAAGAAGGAAAAGATGGCCAGGCTAGCTGAACTGCAAAGGCAGATAGACGAAGCCTCTGAGGAAGTTCGTCATCTTACTCAGGATGAGCAACACCGAAGGCCTCAGCACCAAGACCTTCATCAGGAGGGTTTCATCAATGAAGATGACTGGTATGACAATTTCCATCATGGGAATTTTGTTTTTGATGATGTTTCTCCTCTGTCCGCTGAGCTGCAGGCTACACCTTGGCCTCCGTCCTACAAGCCGCCTCAGCTTCCCATATTTGATGGCCACTCAGACCCGAAGCAGTTTTTGATGAGCTACGAAGCAACAGTATCTTCGTATGGTGGCAATGCTGCGGTCATGGCCAAATCCTTTGTTATGGCTGTCAGGAGTGTTGCTCAAACCTGGTACTCCTCCCTTCGACCAGGAACGATCACTTCGTGGCAAAAGCTGAAGGACTTGTTGTTAACTAGCTTCCAAGGGTTCCAGACGAAGCCGGTCACGGCTCAGGCTCTATTCCAGTGCACCCAGGATCACGAAGAGTACCTTTAGGCGTACGTCCGGAGGTTCTTGCGTTTGAGGGCACAGGCACCAACAGTGCCCAACGAAATTGTCATTGAGGCCATGATCAAGGGGCTTCGGCCAGGACCGTCAGCTCAGTACTTCGCTAGGAAGCCTCCTCAAACTTTGGAGAAGCTGCTCCAGAAGATGGACGAGTACATTCGGGCCGATAATGATTTTCGCCAAAGAAGGGAGGAGGCTTTCAGGTTTTCTGAAATGACCAGGGGCTTCGGAGGGAGGTTCTATCCAAGGCACGTTAGATCAATTCATAACTCTACTCAAAATGATGATAGAGGGAGCCAACAGCAAAGGCCACAGTGCTCCTCACAGGCTTCGGGGCAACAGCAAGGCTCCTTTCGACCACCAGCTCCGAGAGGCAGAGGCGCCAGGGGCTTCGGCGGAAGATTTGGCGATCAACCGAGAAGAATCTTTTGCTTATTCTGTGGTGAGAACAAAGGTCATACCACCAGGATGTGCCATGTTACCATCCAGAAGCAAAAGGAAATAGCCGAAGCTGCAGCACAACAGGCTCAGCCGAAGCAGGTCATGCACACTGCTTCGTATCATTCGCCTTACATCCCAGAATATGTAGGCAATCACCCTGCAGTTTCTGTTGCTTCGGCGAGTCAACCTCAAGCTTCCTGGCAACAGCCTCCGCCTCCACCACCGCTGCAACGAGGCCAGCAGCCAGAAGGGAGCCAATATGCTCCACACCAAAGGGACTTCAGAGAACAATCCGAAGTTCGCACAGTCAACAGCACTGTGCCAGAGTCAAAGCACATCTATTGACAAATATCCTACCTTAATAGCAATCTTTTTCATTCAGTTTTATTTTCTGTGTAATAAAGGACATTGGTTAGGTTTCATGTAAATAGTTTCGTTGATTCCCACAAGGAAAATATATTTTCTTCACAGGCTTAAGTTGTTGAAGTTTAAAGATTTGTGATAACAAAGAGGACCTTCGAATTATCGAAAATCCTTCGAAGCA
Source organism: Zea mays (assembly GCF_902167145.1). Taxonomy (NCBI): domain Eukaryota; kingdom Viridiplantae; phylum Streptophyta; class Magnoliopsida; order Poales; family Poaceae; genus Zea; species Zea mays. The sequence continues at coordinate 206,393,139 of NC_050099.1, read as the reverse complement.
ACAAAAAGTCGTTCTAAGGAACGCAGAGTAAGTTTGCCGAAGTCACAAAAAGCCGTTCCAAAGGGAGCGCAGTGTAAGTTTTCTGCTCCAAAGTCGTTTCAAAGGGAATGCAGAGCATACAGCGAAAAGTCAACGCTGATACCGCCTAAGTAAAAGGCGAAGCGCGAAAAGTCAACGCGAATACCGCTGAAAGTAAAAGGCGAAGAAGCTCCTAAGGGAGGCTTACAGCGAAAAATAAACGCTGATTCCGCTGAAGTAAAAGGCGAAGAAGCTCCTAAGGGAGGCTTATAAAAGATTATGTGTTTTATTGCAGGGATGTGTGTGTATCTTCGGAATAAACACCACCTCACATAACATAACATCATCGCATCATTTCGCATAGCATAAGCATCATACATCATGTTGCATATGGCACAAGAGGCGGACACAAATATCGATCTGCAGAAGAATGTTTTGAAAAAAGGGAAAAATCATGATGTCACAAGGAGATACATTATTGATCTTCGGAAGTGTAGCTTCGGAAAATATCTTCACGAAGCCTGGATATTGTTCATAAGAACACTATGGATATTGTTGTGACAAAGAAAAATTCTTCTTCACGAAGCATGAAAAGAAGGGAAGGTGTTTTTTTTCGTCAAAGACTCAAAAACGGTACGTATAAAATTTCATGCGTCGTAAAGAATTGAACAATAAAAACAGGTATATTACATTCAGGGTTACAAAATGTTACAATATATTACATTTCAGAAGTTTTTACAATAATACTTAATCTTCTCTCAAAACAACTTCTGCAGCCTCGTTCAGGAGCCGATTAACAACGTCATCCATGATAGCTTCAGCCATCTTTTTAATTTCGTCGTCTCCCTTCGGGGGGGGCCGAAGACGCTTTAGTAGGATCTGAAGGAGGACAGGATACGGCTACATTGCTATTACAAATTGTGAACAAAGTTTAAAATCGAAAATTACAACACAATAAAAACCATTAGTTGATACCTATTTGCCCTTCGGATTCTGCGCTTTTTTCAGCAGCCTCAGCCACTTCTCTAGCATCGTGAATGCCCTTTTCGCTTTTTCGAATAATTTCTCGGGCCATTTCTCGGCCACCATTATCCCAGACGTCGGTGAAAAATTTTCCACCTACCATGCTAGCTTCGGCCGAAGGGTCTCTTGCATCTTCGAAGGACAAGCCAGTTTCGGATTGCGCTAAAATTTTTACGTGCTCGCAACCCTTTTTCTCTAAGATGGTGGCAATTCCCCTGGCACCCGAGAAAGCACATATGTCTCCGCGGCTGTTTAAAATTTCCTCGAAAGCCTCAGCTTCGTGATCGATCCATTCGATAGGACCTTCGGGGTTGCCCCTTGTGAAGTTTTCTTCGCTCGAGAATGCGCCGACACTGGCGAATCTAGCTTTCAACTTCTTGACACACTCTATAGATTTGTTATAACATCTTTTCTTGGATGAACGAAGCTCTTCAACAGTTCCCTCTAAATGATTTGCCCATTGGTCGCTGAGTTCTCGCTTCATTTCTTCAAGCATGCGTTCCTCTTTGGCTCTGGCCAGTTGTTTCCGAAGATCTTCAATTTCGCGCTTCTGAGCTTCAGCTTGACCTTTAAAAGTAGCTTCGTCTTCCTTTATTCTAGTTATTAATGAGTGCAATATCTTATCTTTTTCGAGACCTTCGTTCCTCAGTTCAATTACTTCGGAACGAAGGTTGCTCAGGGCTATAGCACACCCTTCGTCTTCAGCATCTTTTTGGGCCCTGAGGGCATTGCTAAGTATCAGGCCCTACAAAGAAAAATATGTGTACGTCATTAGGTTTAAGCAAACGAAAAATTTTGGTCTCAACAAAAAATACAAAGATCCCATTTATTGCACCTTTAAGCTATTATATGCCAGGCTGTCGGCCAGATCGTTCTTTGACAGCACCGAGAGCCCATCTTCAAGTATTGGGAATCCGAAGCTCTTGCTCATCTCCCGACAGACAGAAATCTCCTTGCTGTCAGGGAGACAATACAAAAAGTCTTCTTCTCCACTGCCATTGAATATTAACGCCCCCTTTGGATACTTCAGTTTTTGGGCGTAAAGCTGGGCCTCTTGTTTTTCTTTTTCTGATAATTGTTTCCCCGAAGCATGACGAACAATATAATCAAGGACTTTGGGGGATGCTTCGGGGGCAATGACACTGATTTCTTCAACAAAAGTTGGCTCTGTTATTTTTTTCTTTCTCGGTTTCCAAGGATTTTATCTTCGTGGCCTCTGAGGACCCAGCTTCGGCTTCAGTTTCTTGCTCTGGAGCTTTAATATCAGAAATTTCAGTTTTCGCTTCGGGAATGGCAACAATCTTCTTCGGAGGTGTGCTTGAAGATTTAATTGTTTCCAGAACATCTAGCACATTGACCATTCTCTTTCTTTTCGGAGTCGCTGCTGGCACCTTTTGATTTTTTACTGTCTCAACATTTGCTGCAGGACTCAAAACTTCTGATGTTTGTTCCTCAGTTGGTTTTTTCACTTTTTCCATTTTTTCTGTGAATGGCGCTTCGGCCATCTCTTTGGTTTCTGGTAACAAAATCTTCGGTTCTTCCAATTCTATCCTTGTTGGCGCTTCGGCCATTTCTGTGACTTCTGGCAGCAAGGTTGGCTTGGTTGGCTTTTCAGCTTCGGTGGCCGAAGAAGTTTCTCCGGTGAACTCAGGCACCGAAGCTGGTTCAATATAGCGTGGCCGATGTGTGAGGACCTTTAACCTCTTTCTTTTCGGTTCTGGCTCGCCAGGAGCAGTTGCAGCTTCTTCTTTCGCAGAGGTTGTGTTTTTTCTTTTCTGCCCTCGAATGGGATAACGATAGTCAGGGTAGACAAACCCGATTGCATCAAACACCCGGTTTAGCCTTTTCTTTTTTCGGCCTCCGAAGGCTGCTGACAGTGCAGTATCTTCGGCCTTCGAATAAGCCCCAAGCAGTTCATCACTTAAATTTTCAATACTCTTTAACCAGTCATCATCTGGCTCAACGAATTTATCTCCGAACTTGAAAGTGTACTTCAGCCTGATAAGTCCACCTTCATCGGCCTCCTTTATAGTTTCTTGCGGCATTTCCCATTTCTCCGCGAGCGGCCATACTCTGAAGGCAATATGTTCTTGTACCAAATCTCTCGTTCCAATAAAAGAACAAATAACACCGAAGGCTCTCTGGCATTCTTCGGCAGCTTCATTCATTTCAACCTTCGGCCTCCGCAGGCCGAAGCTTTGCCAAATAGGGCGCATAATTATACCTTTAATATCTTCCCGTACTGCCAGGTCATTCTTCACATAAAACCATTCTGTCATCCAGTCGCCGGGCCATCTCTTCCGAAAGGTTGGCACGGGACAGCTTGACCCAGACCGAGAAACAAAACTGTAGCAGCCAAAATTATTATGATACTGTTCTTTACCCCAAGGTTTTGTTTCGTATGATAACTCGTGTATATTGCAGAAACTTTTCGCGTCAGGCTTCAGACCTTGGCTTCTCACGGCCCATACGAAGATATTCAGCCTTATAATTGCTTCGGGGGTAAGTTGATGAAGATAGACTTCAAACATTTTCAGCACCTCTACGACGAAGCTGCTCAGGGGAAATCGTAGTCCAGCTTTCAAAAAGCTTCGGTACACTACGACTTCATTCTCTTTAGGGTGTGGACAAGTCTTTTCCCCTTCGTCGGCCCTCACAACGGACAAATCCCGGAAATACCTTCCTCTCATGTTGACAAGATGATTTTCTTTGATAGTTGATTTGCCGAAAACCGCATGGCTTGGTCGCCAAGGGCGATCTTCGGAGTCTTCACCACCACTATCCACATCATAACTGTCGCTGTCACCAGTATCTTCAGACAAACCTTCCAGAATCTCCTTGGTGATTTTTTCCGTATTGGTCTTCGACATTGCTATAAGAAACCCCAGATTCTTCTCTTCATCGAGACTCAGCTTCATCTCGGTAGCAGCCTTCTTATCTTCAGACATCTTCGGGAATCCTAAAAACTGTTTTCAATGCCGAAGCTTCAAAACTTAAAAGCTCAGCAAATCTTGGTGCGTCAGAGCTAAAAATTGAGTGAGCGGGAGCAGCTGGCAAGAGAGCGTGCCAAATGAGTTTGCGGTATGATCTTATTTATACGCCCAGTGCGTTGAAAATTGAAAGACCCCGCTTGTCAGTGAATGTTGCTATTCTAGCAAAGGGAAGGTGTTTTTTCGGACCTTCGGCGTAAGGCCTTCGTCCATGTCGCAATCTAAATTTATTATTTTAAAACAAATTAATATTGCGAGGGGCTACTGTTGGGGGCCTTCGGCCTACGAAGGTCCTCAAAAACAGGATTTAACAATATTTCTGGAGTATAATGTGTGAGCAGGTATCTTCGGACTCAAGTCAGTATCACAGCAGGAGAAGACCAGAATAATGCGAAGGTTGATACAGCGCCGAGGATGTGAAAAGGAAAGCTTCGGCATGGTAGCAGAAAATGAAACCGACTTAAAGATTAAAAGGCTATTCAGACCTCGATAGATTACTATAGAATTATTATCAAATGTAAAGGGCATGAATGTAATTTTGTATGGGCTGTGTCCTGTGCCTATAAATAGGTGAACAGTACCCCCGTACTGTTCACGCTGATTTGGACATTCACTTTTGCGTCACGCTTGTACTTTCATCTCCTTCAAGCTGAAGGTACATTTGTAATTCGATGTTATTACTGTTTCTACATAATAGTAATGCAAAAATAAGTTAATAATGATATACAGTTGTCTATGTAATCCTTCATATTCATTATGATTCATCCTTTGTCACTGTATAGTGTATTTATGAAGGTATGCCCCTCATAACCTTCGTCCGAAAATCATTATATCCTAAGGGAAATAATGCTTCGAAGGACGAAGGACTTTACCGATTAACATTTTCTATGTTGCCTTGTTCTTAATTCATAGCATTTGAGAACAAGTCCCCAACACATTTGATGGTCACATTTACATTCACAAGCGACATTCACAATCACAAACCACATTCACATTCGTATAGTTCAACATCAATGCACATTCACATAGTTCAACATCAATACACATTCACATAGTCCATGAATCCTCCAAATGTCCACAAACAACTCCTAGAGTTCAAAACCTTAGAGTCCAATACAAGCAATGCTAACAACACTAATATATATCACCTAGTTGGTTAGAGTTGTGCCCACTACCTCCTGCTAGACTGGCTGGCAAAGAGGTTGTTTGCCCACGAATCCATGGCGTCGTCTTAGCCCAATTCATCTCCAAGTGTGGCAAAGGTATGAAGAGGTGTTTCGAAACCCTAAAAATAAATTTAGATATTAAATACTAAGTTTCACTATATTGATGGACTATAATTTGTTAAGTTCTCCATTTATAACACACACGAATGTACATATAAACGAATACCTGTTATGGACGAAGCCATGTAAATTGTGGTGGAGGTGGAGATGATGGTGCAAAAGACCGGCATCTGAATGTCCATTTGTTGTGACACTTGCTATAAATTAGGTGCAAGTTACTAATAAGGAAGTACGAAATGACACAAGTTTGTAGTTGCTATGAATAACATATTAGTTCAACTTACTGAAAAGAAAGCTTCATGTTGAGCCCATAGATTTTGCATAATGTTGAATCTGCTCAATTGGTGATGAGCTTGCTACCTATAACAGTCTAAATGTTGCCTTAACACTTTCTACAGCCTAGCAGTCTCAATGTCTTGAGCGGAGGTGCGAGAAAGAGATCGTTGTGAGGATGATGACACAGATGCGTGACCTCAACATCTTAGCTCCCTAAAGTTAATCGATGAATCAAATATACCCAACCTAGAGGAGTGAACCACATACTCATTACAATCACATGCATGAGCATAACTTCAAAATTAAAATGAAATATTCTCACCGTCCATGGGCTTGTCCTCTTGCGCTAGCATATGTTGCCTCAGGGTCAATTGGTTGGCTCCTCCAGTCATAGTCCTACCCATGGCACTCAATCATTTGATCCCCATATGCCACCTAGAGAAAAGCACATCAAATAACAAGACATCATGAATGTGATGCAAAACCATACACTAGAGTAAAGAAAGCTCACCAAACAGTCAGTGGTTGTTTGAGTGCACAACACATCAGCAATGTGGGGATCAGAACCCCTAAGCGCTGCCACATACACCTCCACATTTGTTGGCCAAGAACCGATGCAAGCTTATTGTACATGCAAGTTATTTTGACATGTGTCTATTTATTTTGAAGTTAGGCCATAATATAACTTACTATTCTCTTAGCCAAGCGCAAGTGACCATCGTTGCCATAGTTGTGGAAGGACTCGGTTCCACGGTTTCCCTGTTCCTTTGAGAAACGATGAGGAACTCAGGGGAAGGCCACCACTTGCACAAGACCCGATAACCATCTGATCGGGTGGCCATCCATGAAACATATGCCTACAAGTATTGCTTCTCAGTCAGGTAAATTGATCCATTAACTTGTACCAAAAATAAGAATGAGCCAAAAAGTGAAAAGAGTCATTAACTTGTTTACCTAAAGGTATTGCTCCTCGGTAAAGTAATTGATGACCACTCTGCTTTGCTCCTCGGTGTAGGCCAATCATCACCACTTGTCCTATACAATGACTTGTGTTCCTCAATCTGGGGATAGTACATTGCATCCGCAATGACATCATTCACGTTATAGTCAAACATGTAATGAGCATTGAGATCATAATTCCCATCTTCAAGCAACCTATAATGTTTCTGCAAAAAAGGAGTGTGGTATCAAAATGCCATGACTATAAGAAACTAATTAAAGAACTGGGTGAAAAAACCATCGAACTTAATCTAATAAGCCAACGAACTTAAGCTATGTTTGTCAGTTTATCGATGAACTTAGCCGACGACATGTTTTCAATGAACTTTATAGGTTAAGTTTGTGGGGGCCGACAAACTTAATAGGATAAGTTTGTGGGGGACATGCTCTTAACTTTAAGTTTGTGCGGGACCATTTCTTAACATTATGTTAAGAATGTTGGTGCCAACGACCTTAACTTGACTTAAGAACGTGGGCCCCCATAAGCATAACCTGTTAAGTTCGTCGCCCCCATGAACTTGACCTATTAAGTTCATCGGCCCCCATGTTTGTAACTTTAAGTTCGTTGGCCGCCACGAACTTAACCTATTAAGTTCATCAAAAATATGTTATCGACTTCTTAGATTAAGTTCAACATTTTTCACCCACGTTCTTCAACCAGTTTCGTGTAGTGATGTCTAAATAATGAAATAAGAAAAAGAACTCAAGAAAGAAAAAATCATACCTATAATGCATCCCAAAGTAATGCATGTGTGTTGCCAAACTATCTATAGACACATTAATGGTAGTGCTCCCAAGTGGTGGCGGGGAGGCACTCCCCAGTAGGCAAAGTCATAAGACCGGACTAGTGGAGACAAACAAGATTACCTAGAACACAATTCACCAACCTATAGTGTCTATGTTTTGTGCCCATGAACGATTCATTCATCCAAGTTCGACGAGCACACAAGACAATTGTGAAATAAGTCTATAAGCTGCAATAATAATAAAACAAAGAGTACATCACTCGCTTTCCACCAGGCTTTATCAAAATCCTGGAATCCAATGGAAGCTCTAGAGGAGGGCCAATCTAATGCAACTTTCTAGTTATCTTTGGTTAGGTGGATTTAGATCCATCGACATCTCCCCTAGAGTCTGCACCTCCTGACTCTTCACTAGCCATAGAATCCCCACCTCCTGAGTACGCACCATGGTCGTCTCCCCCATCCTCCCTAGCACCTTGTTCGACTCCCTCTCCTCCCCCTCTTTGTCCTACCTCCACACTCCTGGATTCCTCTCCTCTTCCTAGGTAATGTACCTCCTGTTGTTTGGGTTCACCATCCTATTAAAATAAGAATGTTAATAAATAATTGCACATATAGTCATGCTACAAAAATGATTTAATTCAATAAGTAATTTACAATGGGTTGATTGCCTAGGGGCAAATGATGTGCCAACGCTCGACGTCTGATTAATGGGGAACTAGTGCCCTAAAAGACTAAGTCCTTGATCCACGAGCTACTCCTCATCCCTAGCAAACTCCACATTACACACTTCATTTACTTTGATATCCTATATTAACAAAAGGAAGTTAGTACATCAATCCAAAAATATAAATATAGAATGAAATAAAAAATAATAAAAATAGAATGAAATATAAAATAGTATGAATAAAGTACAACTTCATACCTGTCAATCATAATCGTAATCAAAATTAGGATGAAATTGTTTCCATCAATTCAATGAACATTAAGTAGTTTTCTTCTTTCTTGGCACTTGTTTTCTTTTTGGGGGAACTTCTACATCATTGCAATCTTCTATTAAGGATGCTTCCAACATTTCAGTTTCTATGTTAAAGGTGCTTGGAAGTTCATCGTCTTGGAAAATCTTAGTAGCCCCCACCTCTAGCTCTATTTGACTTTCAGAATAACTAGCATCACCAGGAGCATATAGTCATTCATGATGGTTCGCTTTGTACATTACCCACTAAACAATAAAATGCCTATATGAATATGACATATAATATACCTATTCACATAGGTGGGCAAAAACTATAGTGCCATGACCATGTATTCAGTCTTCGTGTTTAACTTCCACCCTACCATCTTGATTTTCTCATGTTCCACTACTGGCAGTAAACCAATCACAATCGAAGAACACCATTTTAAGTTGTTTATCCCTAAAAACTTGTACTCTAGTATTTCTTTATCGAATCCATAATAATTAGTCACCTTCCGTTGATCATCGACAACTCTAGTTACAACTCTAGAATTAGTCATGTCCTGCAAGCAAGAGGCTGAGTAGCTTCAAATATGGTAGAAAAGAAATAAAGCTCGTTGACATCATAACAAGTCCAGGTGTATCTTGGCACTTCTATCACAAGTCCAGGTGTATCTTGGCACTTCTATCTACATATTCTCAAAATAAACATACGAAATTAGGCCTTCCATCTTTTCCCTCTCAACACATTTGATCATGTTCATTCAGCGTTGGTTCATGACCACACATCGAATTTTGAGAATCAAACTCATTATTATTACTTGGAAACAAACCTATTAGGACAAGGAAAAATAGGCTTAGATAATTACTATTTAGATAACTACAAAGTTTACACTTCCATGTTGTTATACATGTAGAGGAAAGTAGTCTTCCATCCATTATCGGTGAAATAGTATGTTGTGTAGGGACCTACAGTTCTGCCCCTCCATTCAAAAATTTCAGGATCACTAGAAGGGGGATCTTAGTCCACATGGTAACACAATGTAGGTGTGTTGACATTGTGTTCCTCACAAAGTACAGGTCGTGAATGATGTCATCTCTTTGTATTTGAATTCCTCAACGATGCACACTTCAACACTTCTCTTATTACCAAACATTGCATGGAGCTTCTTTAGTATCCTTTTGATGTGATACATCCATCTATATTGAACATGACCACCTAACTTACCTTTGTATGTAAGATCAATAACTATGTGTTGCATTGGATTGAAGAAACCAGGAGTAAATATTTTTCAAGCTTGCATATCAAAATTGGCATTTGTTGCTCAAGCTTCTCCATCATCTCTTTATTTATTTCTTTAGCACAAAGATGTCTATAAAAGTAGCTTATCTTCGCTATCACCTTCCACACATCATCTTTCACATACACATGAAACATAACAAGAATAAGTTTTTCTATGATTATGTGGTAGTCATGACTCTTCAACCTAGTTAACTTCCCAATCTTAACATTAGCAGAGCTTCTAAAGCCCACCACGTAATCATAAATGAATTTTAAGTTCAACCACCACATTACTTACTTCTTCTTTTTAAGTTTTAGGCTATAAGGAGCTCGTGGCATATTTAGTTTGAAAGACGAGAAACCATCTATTGTCAAGCCGCTATGAACATTTCTCGCTTCTCTAGCAAAACTCAAATCAAAGGCATCAAGTGCCTTCCATGCATCTGTATCACCAGGGTGTGACATCATATCGAGATTGTTCGTGTACATCTTCTTTGTGCCATCTCATGTGTCTGGCTATATTCTTTGAGATAAACAAACGTTTTGATCGAGATACACGAGACATGTAACGAGGTTGCTTACGTGTTACATCTATTGTCATGGTCACATTGTCCTCGTTTACAACCTCTATAAATCTTGCATCACCACTGTTGGAACTTGCTCTCAACAGCAAGGAGGCCAACAAGGGTGACTGGTGGTGACCAACAGGGTTACGTGCTCGGGGGCAATAGCTCTGTTAATCTAGCCTCTCACGGGCACTGTGCGGGGGTATTTATAGGTGTCTGAGTGCCCAACGCCTTGTGTTAAGGACGCATGTGCCCTCAGACACCTAGTTTGTCCCCAGAATATTCCCATAAAGCAGGGTTACAAGCCGTAATTACAAGTACGCCTTTACAAGTTAGGCCCGTAGTACAGAGGCGGCCACGCGGGGCCCGTTACAATGGGCCAGATCACACGTGGGCCTTAGGACTGAACGAGGCCGCACCGCGGGAAGACGTCGTCGCAGGCCTTCGTCAAAGTGCCGAATGGAGCGAAGGGTGTCCATGCCCGCTTTGTCTCTGTCAGACCATCCACTGCGGTGGAGGCCTCGAGCGAAGGGTGGCGTCTTTGCCTTCGCCCCAACATTTGCCCTCCGAGGGACCAGTTCGACAAAGTCACCTGGTGCCGAAGACGTCGCTAGATGGCGGAGACGCTGCCCTCGCTCGAAGTGGTTCCGCGGGGGTTTTTGATGTGACCGTTGATGGACGGCGTACTGTTGGATTGCGGGTTGCCCGAAGCGTCGCGCCCTGTCGGATTGCGGGTTTCTCGAAGAGCCGCGCCCTGCCTATAAAAGGGGGCGGGGGTCGGCGCTGTTTGAACTTTGCCTTCCGCGCTCCGTAAAAACCCTAGCCGCCTGCCGTCTTGCTGCTCCTCTTCCTTCGCTGCTCCTTTTGCTCGACGGAGTTCTGGCTCGAGTGAAGCAGACCGCCCGCCGCCACCGACGGTACGTAGCAATGCCATCCTCTTCTTCTTCCGCCGACGCCACGCCGCCGGCCGCCGCCTCGTCTGAGGAGACGTTGAGTAGCGTGATGGTGGAGGAGTTGCGCGCCGGCGACTCTGTTGATTTTGGTGTGTCACGGATGACGTCAGCCCGCGTTGAAGATATGCAGCGGTTGGGCTACTTTGGCGGCGGAGTCGCTCGTGCTCCAGGGACGGAGGAAGTCCCCGAGCCAGAGGGCGAGTTGGTTGTTTTCGAGGCGTTCTTCGTCGCCGGTCTCCGCTTGCCTGCGCATCGGTTTGTTGGCGAAGTCCTGCGTAGATTCAACGTTCAAATACATCAGCTGACACCGAATGCCGTGGTGGCATTGGCGAAGTATGTCTGGGCGACGACTTCGTACGGCGGACAGCCGTCAGTTGAAGTTTTTGCGAAGAATTATTGTTTGCATTGGCAGAAAAGGATGGTTGGGGACGGAATTGCCCAGTTCGGGTCATGCACATTCACGCCGAAGACCGGCAAGACCACAATGCCAGTAGTGGAGTTGGTTCCGTGCGCCCGCAACAAGTGGGGCAATTGGAATGAATTTTGGTTTTACGTTGCTGAGGCTACTGTCGAAGGCCATGAAGGACTCCCCGTTTCTGAGATGTGCTCTCACTATTACTCTGCGTATCCGCCTTTTGAAGTGGCAGAAGAGGATGCAGACGAAGGGGCCCTTCGGTGCGCCGCCGGTCAGAGCAGTGGTCGTGATTTAGTTGAAGAGTTCGTGGCGTACGGGGTCTGGCCCTTGGCGCATGGCTGGGCGCTGGGCGAAGTGTGCCCTCGCCAGATGCCTTTTCACGGTGGAAGGGTGGTGCGAAGTCCTGCCTTCGCACTAAGTTTGCGAAATCGTGACCCGGCCGCCTTTGTGCGTGATGCGGAGGACTTGGCGGTGCGGCTCGTGGGGCGTTACGTGCCGAGGACGGAAGGCCAGCGCAGCTTTGATATCCGCGGGTCAAATGAACGTTTGAACAGGGTCTTCGAATTAAATCAATTGCCGTACGACGGCTACCCTGGTCAAGACGAAGCGGACCGCCGTGGGAAGAAGCCGGTGGTGGAGACTGGAGGCGACCCTGCGCTGGCGGCCGCCCCCTCCTCAAAAAAGAGAAAATTAGGTACTGCGATGGGAGGACTTGGAGTGTCTGATAGTTTTGCTAGAGAGTTAATGAGGACGTGTGCGGCCCCGGGGGAAAGGATGTCTTCGCCCGAGCTCCGGGAGTCTTCGGCTCGGATGCTGAGGGTTACCGGGGGTTGCTGGCCTAAAAATGTTCCTATCCCCTGCGCGGCTGAGGAGGACTGTTTTACATCTCGTATGGTTCATCGGTGGAGAGTTTTTCCTTACGGGCGAAATATCGGTGCTATTGTGTGGGCAGTGATGGACAAGGATCGCCAAGGGGCGGCGCAAAAACGCCAGGCGACTGTCAGGGTTCACGAAGCTCGGCCGAAAAGGCAGCGGGGAACGGCGAAGGCTGCGGCCTCCGGCGGAGGCAAACCGCCGTTGCCGGCAAAGGCGGGCGCCTCTGCACCTAGCAAGGCGCCGGAGGCGACGGTGGGCGCCGGAGGCTCCAAACTGACGAAGGTGGTGCCGCCGGCCAGCGGAGTGGCGGAGGCTGCGAAGGTGGCTCGGACGTTGCCACTGCCGGGCAAACGCGTTGCCGACTTCGGCACCGAGATTAATGTGGATGATTATCTTGGGGGTAAGTTTATATATATATATATATATATTTTCCTTTTTTTTTAATTTGTTGACGCGTTGCAGGGTCGGGCGAGGGCCAGCTTGCTCTTGCTGCGCCTGGCGCGGCGATTGTGACAGCTGCGCTAGCGCCGAAGGCAAGGGGTGAGACCCTTGGCGTCGGAGGCGAGGTGCCGGCCCTCGCGCTGGTCAGGGACGAGGCAGGCGCGGCGACCCGCCGGCTGAAAGGAGTGACGGAGGCGCTGAGTCAGGCGACGGAGGCACTGAGTCAGGTCCGCTGAGCTATGCCCTCTCCACCCCCCTTCTCTCTCCTTTTTTTTACGGCAACGGCCCTACGTGTGCTCTGCAGGTGGCTGACTTCACCAGCCGTACTGCGTCGGGGGCCCTTACGGCAGCTTTGTCTGCCGAAGTCGAGAGACTTCGGACGCAACATGCTGACGCTGTCCGTGAGAAGTCGGCCTCCGACAGCAAGTGCCGTAAACTGGCGGACAAGGTGGCCGCCCTGGAGAAGGAGAAGGCTGACCTCCGGCGCCAGCTGGCGGGGGAGAGGAGGGAGGCCAACGAAGCCATCGCCAAAGAGCAGGCTGCGCAGGCGGAGGCCAAGCTGGCGCGGGCGGAAGGCAATATTGCCAAAGAGCTCGCCGGTCAGCTGCAGCAGCGGCTTACTGCCCTGGAGAGCTGCGCGAAGGGGGCCGAGGCCGCGACGCGGGCGGAGGCCGAACGGACGCGCACTCAGCTGGTGGCTACATATCGCGAGCTGGGTGCGCGGACTGGTGACTTCGAGGTGCCGGAGCGCGAGCCCGGGCTTCTCTGTCTCGAATGGGTGCAGGAGGAGCTGCAGGAGCTCCCCACTGTCTTGGAGGGGGTTAATGTCGTTCGCCTCCCTGGTCACCTGCGAGGCGGCGATGAACGCACTCTCTCGCGAAGGGTGCCGGCACTTTGAGGCCCTCGACCAGGCAGATGAGGATTTTGGGCGAGATATCTTTGAGGTTGAAGACCCCGTGGTGAAGGAATCCGCCGGGGCCCTCTATGACCGGATGTGGGGTTCGTACGGTCGTGAGGTGGTCAGGGAGCGGGCCGAGGCTGCGAGGGCTCAGGTAACGTTGTCGTTTGTTCGGCGTTTGCTGGATGCGGTCTGTGCGTGTGTTTGCTGAATTTTTGTGTGTTTTGTCTTAGGCGGAGCGCGGCGAGCGGGTGGACGACTTCGGGGCACTGAACAGCGCGTTGCCTGACCCGGAGACGACCCCTGCGGAGGCCGCGACTGGAGTCGCCCTGGGACCGACCCCGGGGACTGCGGAAGACGCACCAGGCGCCCCCGCATCTGCTGCGGCCGGCGAAGACCTGCCCCCAAAGGTGGCCGAAGGCGCGCCTGATGCCCCCGCGGCTGCTGTGCCGAGCGTTGAAGATCCCGCGGCGGTGGAGGCGGAGGCAGCGGCGGAGGCCTTGGCGGAGGCTCCCGCAGCGGCAGGGCCTTCGCAGGTGGCGTAGTGGGTGTTTAGGGTTGGGGAATTTTTGGATGTTGTACTGAATTTTGGTTGCTGCGCAGGTTCAAGATTTTGGGCCTGCGCACGCAACCGCTACTACTGAGTTTTTGGCGGCTTCGACCGCGGAAGATGGAAATGAATATGGTGGGTCTGTATCTGAGTTTTTTGATTTTACTGACTCTGGGAGCTCGGTTGAGTGGACTGAGGAGTCGTCGGAGGAGGACTTGGATTATTTTGCGGCCTTGGACGCGGCTGCGGCGGAGGCTGTGCCACATGCTGCGGACACGCCAGACGTGCCAGGTCCTAGCACCGGGCGCCGACGACGAAGGGCGGTTGCAAAGCGTAGGGTTAGTGCGGAGGAAGGGGCCCTGCTTCGCGTGAGTAGGGCTGGTCGGCAGGAGCTGTTGTCTTTGCCGGCCGCCGCGGGTACAGGGGAAAGGGAGCTGCGAAGTCTTTTTGCGGGTGAAGAGCTTAGGATAATGTTATTTAATTATAGGGAGATGGGAATTATTTCTAAGGTTGAGCCGATGTAGAGCGTGGTGCCCTCGCTTGTGTATGTGTAAGGGCTTGTAAGATGGAGTTGTGTGCCCTCGCGTGCCTGTGCTTGCGAGGGCGCTGTGTACTTTGTCTGGTATGGTTGGTTATGTTGTGCCGGTGTGATTATAGTTGGTCTTGCTGTCGTTTCTGCTTTCGTTGTACTAGGTCGGCTGCGCCCTTAGGCGGCTCCTGCGCGGAGTCTTTGCGATAGACTTCGGGTTTTTTCGCACTTGTGCTAGTCCGGCTGCGCCCTTAGGCGACTTCTGCGCGGATAGTCTTCGCGATAGACTTCTGATTTTTGTGCACTTGTTGTGCTTAGTCCGGCTGCACCCTTAGGCGACTTCTGCGCGGATAGTCTTCGCGATAGACTTCTGATTTTTGCGCACTTGTTGTGCGTAGTCCGGCTGCACCCTTAGGCGACTTCTGCGCGGATAGTCTTCGCGATAGACTTCTGATTTTTGCGCACTTGTTGTGCTTAGTCCGGCTGCACCCTTAGGCGACTTCTGCGCGGATAGTCTTCGCGATAGACTTCTGATTTTTGCGCACTTGTTGTGCTTAGTCCGGCTGCACCCTTAGGCGACTTCTGCGCGGATAGTCTTCGCGATAGACTTCTGATTTTTGCGCACTTGTTGTGCGTAGTCCGGCTGCACCCTTAGGCGACTTCTGCGCGGATAGTCTTCGCGATAGACTTCTGATTTTTGCGCACTTGTTGTGCTTAGTCCGGCTGCACCCTTAGGCGACTTCTGCGCGGATAGTCTTCGCGATAGACTTCTGATTTTTGCGCACTTGTTGTGCTTAGTCCGGCTGCACCCTTAGGCGACTTCTGCGCGGATAGTCTTCGCGATAGACTTCTGATTTTTGCGCACTTGTTGTGCGTAGTCCGGCTGCACCCTTAGGCGACTTCTGCGCGGATAGTCTTCGCGATAGACTTCTGATTTTTGCGCACTTGTTGTGCTTAGTCCGGCTGCACCCTTAGGCGACTTCTGCGCGGATAGTCTTCGCGATAGACTTCTGATTTTTGCGCACTTGTTGTGCTTAGTCCGGCTGCACCCTTAGGCGACTTCTGCGCGGATAGTCTTCGCGATAGACTTCTGATTTTTGCGCACTTGTTGTGCGTAGTCCGGCTGCACCCTTAGGCGACTTCTGCGCGGATAGTCTTCGCGATAGACTTCTGATTTTTGCGCACTTGTTGTGCTTAGTCCGGCTGCACCCTTAGGCGACTTCTGCGCGGATAGTCTTCGCGATAGACTTCTGATTTTTGCGCACTTGTTGTGCGTAGTCCGGCTGCACCCTTAGGCGACTTCTGCGCGGATAGTCTTCGCGATAGACTTCTGATTTTTGCGCACTTGTTGTGCTTAGTCCGGCTGCACCCTTAGGCGACTTCTGCGCGGATAGTCTTCGCGATAGACTTCTGATTTTTGCGCACTTGTTGTGCTTAGTCCGGCTGCACCCTTAGGCGACTTCTGCGCGGACTTGTCGCACGCGAGGGTGGCTAGCGCTTAGCCTCGCGGTGACTTCGAATTGGTCGAATGCCGAAGACCGTTGTCGCGGTCTTTTTTCGACACATGCTTTTGCGGGGGATTTTTGTCACATATATTGCATGGCTCCGCCTCGTTAAAAACCTCACCCCCCGGGAGGAAAAGAGTGCGGGCCGGTATAAGTTTGATTGCGGCGAATTACAAGGGCGAAAACAGCCCTAAATGGGTCAAACAAAAAATTTGCGAAGGTTGTCGATGTTCCAGGAGTGCTCCAGGTCCTCGCCGTTTGGCGTTGTGAGCCTGTAAGCGCTGGGGGAAGCTTTTGTCTTGACTATGAAGGGGCCCTCCCACTTGGGCTCCAGCTTGCCCTTGGACTCCGTCCGAGCTGTTCGGACGAGTACGAGGTCCCCCTCGCTGAACTCCCTCGGGATGACTGCGTGGTCGCGCCATGCTTTGGTCTGGGCTTGGTATTTGTTTAGGGCCTGTAGGGCGAAGACCCGGTCTCCGTCAATGAGATCTTTTGAAGTTGGCTCGTCCACGTTGGGGACGGCTGACGGAACTGTACGCGGGGACCCATGCTTTATTTCTTGGGGGGTCATTGCCTCCGATCCGTATAGAAGGCGGAAAGGAGTGAACCTGGTTGCCCTGCACTCAGTTGTGTTTAACGCCCAGACTGCCTCCGGTAATAAGTCGGTCCATCTGCCTTTTTTTCATCGAGGAGCATCTTCTTGACAGCTGTGAAGATTTTCCCGTTGGCACGCTCCACGACCCCGTTGGACTGCGGATGATAGACTGAAGCGAAGGCAAGCTTGGTGCCGATGGAGAAGCAAAAATCCCTGAAATCTTGACTGTCGAACTGCTTGCCGTTGTCAACTGTTAGCTCGGACGGTACTCCGAAGCGGCAAACAATGTTCTGCCAGAAGAATTTTTGGGCAGTCTTTGATGTGATTGTGGAAACAGCCCTCGCTTCAATCCACTTGGTGAAGTATTCGACGGCTACGAAGGCGAACTTGAGGTTCCCCTGAGCGGTGGGCAGGGGCCCGACAATGTCCAGGCCCCAGCGCTGGAGAGGCCATGTATGGGCAATCAGCTTTGTATATTGCGAGGGGTTGCCTGACCGAGGAGAGAACTTCTGGCAGGCTTCGCAGGACCTTGTGACTCGATTTGCTGCGCAGATCATTGCAGGCCAGTAAAACCCTTGTCGGATCACCTTTGCAGCCAGGGCCCTTGGCCCCGCGTGCGAGCCGCACGTGCCACTGTGGACCTCGTGCAGGATTTGCATGCCTTCGGTTTCGGTGACGCATTTAAGCATTGGCTGACTGACCCCTTTCTTGTATAATTGGCCCTCGATCAGTGCGAAGTCCCGGCTTCGATGTCTGAGGCGCTTTGCCTCACTGACGTCGGTTGGATGATAGTACCCCTGTAGGAACAGGGTTATTGGTGCCCGCCAGTCTTCGGTCATGATTAGGTTGACTATACGGTGGCCCTCGCTATCATTGGTTATTTGGAGCCCTTCGGGGCTCCGGACGGCCGGTGTGCCGATGGTGTGAAAGAACACGTCGGAGGGCAGGGGGTCGCCCCTGGCGGCGGCCTTGGCTAATGCATCGGCCTCCTCGTTCTTGGCCCTGTCCACATGCTGCAGGGTGAATCCCTTGAACTGTCTTTCAAGACTTCGGATAGCCGCGAGGTATTGCATGAGCGCGGGATCTTTTGCTGCATAGTCTTTCTCGACCTGGCCGGCAACTATCTTGGAGTCTGTTTTGATGATACATGTGGTGACTCCGAGGGCCCTTAGCTTGCAGAGGCCGAGGATAACCGCTTCATACTCTGCTATGTTGTTTGTACATTTGTCGGATTCCAGAGCGAAGCTGAGGCGTGCTACATATCTGTGTTTGACTCCGGCTGGTGAGGTGACGACTGCTGCGACGCCTGCCCCCGCATGACACCAGGCGCAGCCGGAGAACCCGCGTTTCCCCCAGCATGACTATGCCTTCCAGCACAACGCGCCATTCCAAGGGGTCAACTACCTCGACGAACGAAGTCCCCTGGCGCCGCACCTACAAGTGACGCCTTGGCCAGCTAACTTCCGAGCAGGGGCATATCCCAAGTACAACGGCAGCACCGACCTGGCACAGTACATAATGAGTTATCAAGTCGCCGTTGCATCCGCCGGAGGGGACGACGCCACAATGGCGAAGTCTTTCATCATCGCTCTAGAAGGCCCAGCACTCACCTGGTTCACCAGATTGCCTCCGTTGTCCATTGATTCGTGGAGAAGTCTCAGGGACAAGTTCCTTCTCAACTTCCAAGGGTACCGTCCAGACACCGACGCTTTGGCCGAGCTCTCGCTTTGCAAACAGCTGGAAAAGGAGACTCTGCGGGAGTATTACCGCAAATTTTTAACACTCAAATCACAACTGCCCTCCGTCGATGATCAGATCGCTATCCACTACACCATCAGTGGCCTTCGGGCTGGCGTCCTCTACAGCCACTGTATCAGAGATCCACCCAAGAACCTCCAAGAGCTATATCAGCTCTTCGAAAAATATGCCAAATCCGAAGAGCTCCACCAGCGCAAGATTGAGTCACAGCGGAAGCCCAAAGATGCCCCGCAGTCCAGCCGCACGTGGACGAGGACTCCGCAACCAGACTCCGGTCGAGATGGCCGCAGTCAATAGCAAGTGCACAACATCGCCAACCAGCAGCCTGCTGCTGACCCCCCTCGTCGCCAGGAATATCCCCCCCAGGGCCGCGGAAACGGAACTCGTGGCAGGGGCCGAGGGCGCGCGCAGCCGCCGCGCCGGTTTTACTGCCTTTTCCACGACGAAGACTGCGCCCACCAAACCAAAGACTGCCCCGAGACGAAGGCCACCAGGGACAGAATGGCGCGGGCGCAGCCAGCCGACAATCCCAGAATTGTCGCGCATAATTACCAGCCACCCCCTCCACCATATATCCACGCTCCCGCTCCGCATCCACCGCACCACGCTTACCAACACCATCAGGAAGTACAAATCGTACCTCCTCCACCCCCACCACCACACCAGCAACACCAAAACATCCCCCATGCCCCAAAGCAGGAAGACTTCGCCGATCAGCCATATCGCGGAGTCATTCACATGATAACAGGGGGGTCCAGCACTGACTTCGACACCAAGCGGCAGAAGCGGGACCACTACCGCAGCATCAACCATGTCGCGGTCACTGGCCCAGTCGTACAGACGAAGTGGTCCCACATACCGCTAACCTTCGATGCACGAGACGTCGATCTGCGCAGCGCCCCCCACATTGACGCTATGGTCATCAATTGCAGTGTGGCAGGCTGGGACTTACACAAAGTCCTAGTCGACAACGGCAGTCAGGCGGACATCATCTTCCTACACGCCTTCGACCGCATGGGTATAAGCCACAGCTTGCTGAAGCCTTCGGACAACCCTTTGTATGGTTTCCAGTCGGCAAGGGCACCTTTCCAGTGGGCCCCCATAAGCATAACCTGTTAAGTTCGTCGCCCCCATGAACTTGACCTATTAAGTTCGTCGGCCCCCATGTTTGTAACTTTAAGTTCGTTGGCCGCCACGAACTTAACCTATTAAGTTCATCAAAAATATGTTATCGACTTCTTAGATTAAGTTCAACATTTTTCACCCACGTTCTTCAACCAGTTTCGTGTAGTGATGTCTAAATAATGAAATAAGAAAAAGAACTCAAGAAAGAAAAAATCATACCTATAATGCATCCCAAAGTAATGCATGTGTGTTGCCAAACTATCTATAGACACATTAATGGTAGTGCTCCCAAGTGGTGGCGGGGAGGCACTCCCCAGTAGGCAAAGTCATAAGACCGGACTAGTGGAGACAAACAAGATTACCTAGAACACAATTCACCAACCTATAGTGTCTATGTTTTGTGCCCATGAACGATTCATTCATCCAAGTTCGACGAGCACACAAGACAATTGTGAAATAAGTCTATAAGCTGCAATAATAATAAAACAAAGAGTACATCACTCGCTTTCCACCAGGCTTTATCAAAATCCTGGAATCCAATGGAAGCTCTAGAGGAGGGCCAATCTAATGCAACTTTCTAGTTATCTTTGGTTAGGTGGATTTAGATCCATCGACATCTCCCCTAGAGTCTGCACCTCCTGACTCTTCACTAGCCATAGAATCCCCACCTCCTGAGTACGCACCATGGTCGTCTCCCCCATCCTCCCTAGCACCTTGTTCGACTCCCTCTCCTCCCCCTCTTTGTCCTACCTCCACACTCCTGGATTCCTCTCCTCTTCCTAGGTAATGTACCTCCTGTTGTTTGGGTTCACCATCCTATTAAAATAAGAATGTTAATAAATAATTGCACATATAGTCATGCTACAAAAATGATTTAATTCAATAAGTAATTTACAATGGGTTGATTGCCTAGGGGCAAATGATGTGCCAACGCTCGACGTCTGATTAATGGGGAACTAGTGCCCTAAAAGACTAAGTCCTTGATCCACGAGCTACTCCTCATCCCTAGCAAACTCCACATTACACACTTCATTTACTTTGATATCCTATATTAACAAAAGGAAGTTAGTACATCAATCCAAAAATATAAATATAGAATGAAATAAAAAATAATAAAAATAGAATGAAATATAAAATAGTATGAATAAAGTACAACTTCATACCTGTCAATCATAATCGTAATCAAAATTAGGATGAAATTGTTTCCATCAATTCAATGAACATTAAGTAGTTTTCTTCTTTCTTGGCACTTGTTTTCTTTTTGGGGGAACTTCTACATCATTGCAATCTTCTATTAAGGATGCTTCCAACATTTCAGTTTCTATGTTAAAGGTGCTTGGAAGTTCATCGTCTTGGAAAATCTTAGTAGCCCCCACCTCTAGCTCTATTTGACTTTCAGAATAACTAGCATCACCAGGAGCATATAGTCATTCATGATGGTTCGCTTTGTACATTACCCACTAAACAATAAAATGCCTATATGAATATGACATATAATATACCTATTCACATAGGTGGGCAAAAACTATAGTGCCATGACCATGTATTCAGTCTTCGTGTTTAACTTCCACCCTACCATCTTGATTTTCTCATGTTCCACTACTGGCAGTAAACCAATCACAATCGAAGAACACCATTTTAAGTTGTTTATCCCTAAAAACTTGTACTCTAGTATTTCTTTATCGAATCCATAATAATTAGTCACCTTCCGTTGATCATCGACAACTCTAGTTACAACTCTAGAATTAGTCATGTCCTGCAAGCAAGAGGCTGAGTAGCTTCAAATATGGTAGAAAAGAAATAAAGCTCGTTGACATCATAACAAGTCCAGGTGTATCTTGGCACTTCTATCACAAGTCCAGGTGTATCTTGGCACTTCTATCTACATATTCTCAAAATAAACATACGAAATTAGGCCTTCCATCTTTTCCCTCTCAACACATTTGATCATGTTCATTCAGCGTTGGTTCATGACCACACATCGAATTTTGAGAATCAAACTCATTATTATTACTTGGAAACAAACCTATTAGGACAAGGAAAAATAGGCTTAGATAATTACTATTTAGATAACTACAAAGTTTACACTTCCATGTTGTTATACATGTAGAGGAAAGTAGTCTTCCATCCATTATCGGTGAAATAGTATGTTGTGTAGGGACCTACAGTTCTGCCCCTCCATTCAAAAATTTCAGGATCACTAGAAGGGGGATCTTAGTCCACATGGTAACACAATGTAGGTGTGTTGACATTGTGTTCCTCACAAAGTACAGGTCGTGAATGATGTCATCTCTTTGTATTTGAATTCCTCAACGATGCACACTTCAACACTTCTCTTATTACCAAACATTGCATGGAGCTTCTTTAGTATCCTTTTGATGTGATACATCCATCTATATTGAACATGACCACCTAACTTACCTTTGTATGTAAGATCAATAACTATGTGTTGCATTGGATTGAAGAAACCAGGAGTAAATATTTTTCAAGCTTGCATATCAAAATTGGCATTTGTTGCTCAAGCTTCTCCATCATCTCTTTATTTATTTCTTTAGCACAAAGATGTCTATAAAAGTAGCTTATCTTCGCTATCACCTTCCACACATCATCTTTCACATACACATGAAACATAACAAGAATAAGTTTTTCTATGATTATGTGGTAGTCATGACTCTTCAACCTAGTTAACTTCCCAATCTTAACATTAGCAGAGCTTCTAAAGCCCACCACGTAATCATAAATGAATTTTAAGTTCAACCACCACATTACTTACTTCTTCTTTTTAAGTTTTAGGCTATAAGGAGCTCGTGGCATATTTAGTTTGAAAGACGAGAAACCATCTATTGTCAAGCCGCTATGAACATTTCTCGCTTCTCTAGCAAAACTCAAATCAAAGGCATCAAGTGCCTTCCATGCATCTGTATCACCAGGGTGTGACATCATATCGAGATTGTTCGTGTACATCTTCTTTGTGCCATCTCATGTGTCTGGCTATATTCTTTGAGATAAACAAACGTTTTGATCGAGATACACGAGACATGTAACGAGGTTGCTTACGTGTTACATCTATTGTCATGGTCACATTGTCCTCGTTTACAACCTCTATAAATCTTGCATCACCACATATTGCACACTTCTTCTCATCCACAATGGCGTCCATGAGCTATGTATTGCTTATTTTAGACGGTGTATCTGATAGCGTCCAGACTTAATCTTACTTTCGACAGCTTATCTATTAGCTGTCGGAAGTTAACGTTATGTTTGATGGCTATTAGATAAATCGTCGGACATTAATTAACTTTCGACGTTTATCTGGGGCTATCGAAGTAAAGTTAGGCCCGTTTGGTTTGGGGTGACTAAAGTTTAGTCACTTTTAGTCCCTAAAGAAGCAAACATGGTGACTAAAATGTGGTGACTAAACTTTAGTTCTTTAGTCACCAAGGAGGTGACTAAAAGGGACTAAAGTAGTATTTTTACCTTATTTACCCTCTCCACTTTCTTCTTATAGCAAACATCTATTAATTAATAGGTGTAAAATAGTCATTATTTACATCAATTAATGCTCTTTAGTCTGGTTTAGTCACTGGAATCAAACGGAGTACTTTAGCGACTAAACTTTAGTCACAAAAATTTAGTCTAGTGACTAAAGGAACCAAACAGAGCCTTAATATCTCTAACGGCTGCTCTAGAAATCGCGACCGTCGGATATGTCGTGGTTTCCTGTTGTGGAGTACGCGACGGCTATTTAAGGGACCAAAACCAGAGCCATAACGCAGCACGCGTACGCTGCACAGGCTCCTGCTGTATCTCCATATCTCTCAGGCCCTTCCGGCTTCCGCCATCGTCAACGTCGTCACACAGCCGCCTCCACACAGCTGCTGCAACCTGCCCACCCATGGCCGTTCGTCGTCCTGGCAATAATAATCTCAGCAGGTAGCCAACGCGATTTAGTTAGTTTTCAAGTGTATGTGCAACGTCGTTAATTTTTTTTCTCAAAAAAGAGAATATCGATCTCAGTCTCAAAGCTAGCTAGTTAGAAGTTGGGATACCACCAGCTAACGTTGCAACACAAAGAGTCTTCATCACTTGACCAATAACATAGCACTGCTACGCCTGTTCCAAGAAGAAGAAGATATCAGAACTCTCCTCCTTCAATGCCCGGGCCCAATGCTGATCCCATTAATTAATTAATAAAGCAGTGAACCACATTCTTCATTTTGATTTTGTCTTGAGCAATTCTCCAACTTTATTACAATCATGCATGGCTTTTAACAAAATGCATGTTTGTCTATGTTGCAGCGATTTGGAGCAGCAATGGCGTAACGGCGGCGGGCCTGCGTGTGTGCTTGGCGTCGGCACAGCCAACCCAGCCAACTGCGTTCAGCAAGATGAGTACACTGACTGGTACTTCCGTATCACCAAGAGTGATCATCTTACGGACACGAAAGCAACCATGAAGAAAATGTGTAAGTAATTAATTAACTATCCATTTTCCATTCTCATGTGTATATCCTACCATACCAGATGACAGCACAAGTAAAAATAGATAGCGGCAGATCCAGAATAATTTAATAAAGCCCTAAGCCGGTTTTGTGCAGCGAATGTAAACCAACATCGAAGGCTTGCATTGAACTGACCCAACAAATCAGTTTCTTCAACTTTTGTTAATCGTCTTGGTTTACAATTTAATTATATCATCTTTTATTTGTGAAGACAGAACAGTACAAGGAATAGAAATAAAGTGTTTATTCTTATAGTATACAAGGAGGTGTAGGCTAATCCTACTTTGGGTGATTTTCACACTTGTGCCTGCTGGCAGCTCATAACTGGTGACAAGTCACATGTTCTTGTACTTTTCACACCATCACATTTTCATTATTGTGATCCTATGCATGTTCAGGACGTGCATAAGAAAAAATCCTCTACAATTATTATTGATGGTGTAGTCCAAGGCCTTAATGCAAGAGTCTTTTCTTATGCTTCTACTCGAACGTATCCGTTAAATATCACTAGTAAAAAAACTCTGTAAAGACAATTGTAAACATATTTATTTTATTGGCTTATTTTAGAACCGCCACTACTAGCGGTTTTATACCCTAGGCGTTAATAGGGCAGTAAATAGACAAATTATCTAGTACAAACAAGCTCTATAAAAGCAGTTGTAAACATATTTATTTTATTGGCTTATTTTAGAAATGCCACTACTAGGGGGCCCATAGAAGTAGATTTTTTATAGGCCGGTAAATAAGAACCGCTAGTGGAAATTGATTTCCACTGGCAGTTTAGTTAAGTCAGTCGTTAATGGAAATTGATTTCCAGTGGCGGTTGAGGTAGTAAAACCGTCAGTACTAATATTTTCCAAAAACATTAAAGTTTAAAAATAGCAAAAAAGTAATTAGGCAAGGCCCACCCGTCAATCTCCGTCACAACATTTTTCGCGCGCTAGTATAAATCGATTTCTACTGGCGGTTGAGGTAATAAAATGTTAGTACTAATATTTTCCAAAAACATATTTGGGTTTTAAAAATAGCAAAAAAACAATTAGATGAGGCCCACCCACCAATCTCCGTCACAACATTTTCCGTGCGCTGCACGGCCGGTAGAAATCGAACCTCTAACCTCACCCTCGCGTGTAGCTTACTCTACTACTCCACCTATCACTTACTCCATGTCTATATTACAGTTTTGTTGCCCACGTATTAAAACATCCAAGTATAAATTGACTATTTGAGGTTGTAAATGAATTTAAACGAAAAAGTTGTCAACTAAAAGTTTAATAGAGAAAGAGTTGCCCACGTATTTGAAGTTCTAAAACTTTTATTTTGTTACTTTCCCCATCCGTGGTTGTTTGCAAAATTTGCATTTCAAATTTGACAACTTCAAATCCAATTTTTGAGAGCCAAAAACATTTCAAATAAACAAAGTTGTCAACTATAAAGTTTCATAACTTTTAGACATATCCAATTTTATTTTGGTGATTTTTCTATACGAGGTCATTTGAAAATTTAGAAAAAGAATAAAAATGATTTGTAGTAGCAGTTTTTTAAGAAAACCACCTATAGAAATTAATTTCTACATGCGGTTCTTTAAGAAATCTGCCTGTAGAAATCATAGATTTATGCTGGCGGTTTATTAAGGAACCGTCGCAAGAAACCCAAACTATGACACCCAGTAATGTAAACGGATGATTTTGAATAAAGCGACAAAACAAGAATCAGCTAAAACAAGACAAGCATTTTGTAGATGTTGTCACTTCGTAGATGTAGTCATTGGAAAAAAGTATATTTTCCGTTTCAGTATCATACAATTCCTCGCATTTAATGCAGTGATAATATAAAATTTGTTTATATAAACAGTTGAGTTCTTTATCCAAAATCTTTATGGTTAGTATTATTATAAGGTTTGGAACGTGTTTCAATAATTATTTCGTTTATACAAAATCTATCTATATGGTATATAAAGATATTGTAATACACTGGTACATAACTAGTAATAAATAAAGTGTCACTAGACACTATTATTTTCAGACTAAAATAAAAATTCAACAATACATGAGACAAACGCAAGGATGAAAGACACCTAGAATAGTGTCAGTTGTGTTGTGCCTACTCAAGGGCACCTCCGTCTTAAGAGTTCGAATCTTTCACTTTAATTCTGTTAGGCTGTCTCCAACAGCTCTCATATAGTCATATCATATTTCATATCTTACCTATTATTTTAAAGCAGAGCACTAATTATGGCTTATTATAGCCTGAGCCATACCACGTTTGAACAAAAAATTAACAGATGTGCAGCCCAAATCTACATAAGACCACAACTCCACCGGTCCACCCTAAGCAGCCGACAGCCCTCAGCGATCAGTGTCTCACAACCCGTCACTCGTCGTTGCGGTCAATAGCTGACGGCCGTTACCTATGCTGAGTGTCTGGAGCCGACACTCGGCAAATTACCTCTTTGTCGAGCGTTCCTTGGTGGACACTCAGCAAAGAGAGTATTTGTCGAGTGTCTTTTGCTGACACTCGACAAAGTATAATTTTATTTTTTTTCCACCAACCTTTTGTGGTGTGTTACTACAGTATGTAGACCTACATGTTCAAGTTTGGCACAATTATCGAAATGTTTTCTATACATATTAGATTTAGTTCGTTTAATTGAATTTCTTTGGATAATTCAGATTTGAACTGCAAGTCACTAAAAATGTAAAACACTGAATGCAAAAATGATATTCATGTTATTTAGCACAAGTTACGATCTATTTCAGGAACAGACCGGAATTTCGAGCACCATACTCACGAAATAAGACCGTGGACTTGTGATCGAATTGTTTTAAAATTATATAAAACATAAATAAGGTCAGAAAATCATGAAACTTGTCGACATGTCATGATATTATATGTAGAGACTTAAAATTGAAAATGTTTTATTAAAGTTGTCACGTGTCGGGTAGTGACGGTTCGGGGAGGGCGTGGGCAGGCGCACGTGGCTGGGCATCAATCACGTGGAAATATACGCAGCGTACGTACCCATGACCAATCTAGAGGTAGAAAGATGCATGCGGAGTAAGAATAAAGAATAATAACATGGTTCACGATCTAAATATCCAAGAGAAAAAACATAAAATCTGTTGAAATGATTTAAAAATAGTCCGAATTCTAAAAAGAAGGACATCTATAATGGAAGCAAAGAGTCGTCCTTCAAAAGTTTGGTAATCCCTACCATGAACGCTTGTCGATCTTCATACATCGATGCAACTAGACAGAGAACCAAAGCTAGTGTGCTATCACCATGAATATAACTTCCAAAAGAGTGTTGGATTCACATTTATCAAAATCAATCGTGTCCCTTGTTATCTATAAATAAAGGAGACTAGAAAATCTTAATTATCTTCCTAATGGTACCCTTTTTTTTAGCTCCAGGTCTTTTTTAGCTGATGCAGATGCTTGGCCTTGCTCTGGCCGCTTTTCAGCTCTAGAAAATAAGCACGCCTACTCTTAAAAACGTGGATCTAAGGAACACCACTATTAAAAATAGGGGTTCAAGAACCAAGATATACCACTCCAATGCCTTGATAATTGCTAAGCCCTCTCTTTCTCCACTCTAATCAAGTTTTAATACTAAATTTCATGTGCTTTGTCCGATTTGTCTCTCACTATAATAACCCACTCGCGTGCCTGTGTGAAGGAACACATGGGAAATTTTGATTTAGACATCCATCAAACTATTATACTCCCTCTATCTCAAATTAAAATTTGTTTTAGGCTTTTAACGGATTTATACAATAATTGATGTATGGTTTTGTGTATGTGTCTAAATTCATCATCGTACATTTGAACATACACATAAAAACCAAGAGCTAAAACAAATACTAATTTAGGACAAAAGGAGTAATATAAATAGATTAAAAATATTAAACCATAATCAAATGCACAATAACGATTATAAGTCATAAAATTCCATCACATAATCAGAGTACATGTCAACATAATATTTTAGATACATCTAATTAAAACATTTTCTGTTTTTTAATATTTTGTTTTTAATCTAAGTGTATTACATTATTTTAGTGAGATGTCTAGATCGTGTTTTTTGGTGTTCTTCGCGTGGACGCACGATTAGATTTGTAGAGTGAGGGGGTCAAAGCGCAAGAAATTTAGTGTTAAAACTTGGTTAGAGTGAATAAAGAGAGAGAATAGCACCTATCATGGTATTATTTAAAGACATAGTGATTTAGGAGTGGTATATCTTGGAACCATATTCTTAGTAGTGGGATTGTTTTGATCCACCTCTTCAAAAGTGGTATATAGATTGAATTCTCTAGCTAAATGTAGGGTGTGTTTGGTTTGGCCTTTAGGTGTGGCTTCCACCCCCACAAGCCAAAGCCAAACCAAAAGCCCTGTGTCAGCGAGTAACATTTTTTCCACAGCTGGCTTTTTCACTGTGCAAAATTGTAAGCATCTCTAGATCTACTTTTAGCGACTTTCAAGGTAGAAAAACTTTGTAAATACTACGTGGCTACCACTGGTAAGTGAAAAATACTGCTTTGTTCAATTCCATCGCCCCCAATTGATAACCGTGGTGCCCGCTTGTCCACCACTCCCACAACCACGGTCAATTTCACCAAACAATTTTCATTTTTTACCACTTACATTCAATAACATTTTTTTCATAGCCCATATATAACAATAGTTTTTTTCACAGACACAGTCCAACCAAATAGACCCACAGAGACGCCTCAGGATCCATTTGTTGAGGCGGATATAGATGGAGCCCCTTCTCTTAAAAAATAAAAACATCTCTAGCTACAAATTAAATGTGCAGATTGAGGTGGGCTATAGCGGCCGCTGCCGGTCACAACTGCTAAATTGTACATTAAAAATATAGCTAAATTGTTCTCAAACAGTTGTAGCCGGAGAGTTAAAATCCTTTTCAGAACCCAAAGTGTCTGTGTAATCGGAAATGCATTTACCATGATGTCATGTTTACATGCCTCTCAGGTGAGAAGATGATGGTAAAACAACGCTACCTGCAAGTCAACGAGGAGCTCTTCAGTGAGCACCCCGAGTTGTTGGACCCTACAGCTCCAAGTCTGGAAGCCAAGCTAGCCATCGTAGCCAGTGCCATGCCACGGCTTGTGGCTGCTGCCGCAGAGAAAGCCATTGCCGAATGGGGCCGCCCGGCCGGAGACATCACGCACCTCATCTTCGCCACCAGCAGCAGTGCTCAACTGCCCCACATCGATCTCCGCATCGCTTCCCTTCTCGGGTTAAGCAGCACAGTGCAGCGCACGGTGATCGGCTTTCACGCCTGCACTGGCAGCTCAGCCGCGCTCCGCATTGCCAAGGACATCGCCGAGAATAACCGCGGAGCACGAGTCCTCGTCGCTTGCGCGGACATGTGGAGCGTCGTGGATAGTTACACAGTTCCTAACGAAGCACACCGCTACGGAATCATCGGCCACGCCATTTTCGGTGACGGTGCCGGCGCAGTTGTTGTCGGAAGCCGGCCGCAAGAACCCGTTGAACGCCCAATCTTTGAGATGGTTTCAGCGTCGCAGGCCACAGTGCCCCGCTCAGAGCGGGCGGTTGCTGCCGAGCTCACCAATTGCGGCCTGGAGTACCGCCTCGAGTTTGGAGAGCTGGCGGCGGAGGTCGGTGACAACACCAACTTTTTTGCATTTTAGCCCTTTTAGGGTTTCTTTTGCACAATTATGCCCTTTGTAGTTTCATTTCAAAAAATGGACCCTTACCTCGGCGCCGTCATCATTGGCGCCGAGGTAACACATAGTGGCGCCAACATAATTGGCGCCAACTTTTCCTACGTGGCAGCCGATGTGGCAAGTCCCAGGGGGTCGGCGCCATAGATCTTGGCGCCGACCCCCCTGGATAGCACCGGACCCCACCGTCAAGGGGGGTCGGCGCCAAGATCTATGGCGCCGACCCCCTGGGACTTGCCACATCGGCTGCCACGTAGGAAAAGTTGGCGCCAATGGTACTGGCGTCGATGTGTGTTACCTCGGCGCCAATGATGATGGCGCCGAGGTTGGGGTCCATTTTTTGAAATGAAACTGTAAAGGGTATAGTTGTGCAAAAAAAAACTCAAAAAAGGCTAAAATCCAAAAAAGTTGGGTGACAACATCGAGCGGTGCCTGATCAACACGATGTCGCCGCTCGGCATTGGTAGTGTTGGCTGGAATAACCTCTTCTGGGTGGTTCACCCGGGTGGCCCCAGGATCATGGACACCTTCACGACGGCTCTCAGGCTAGAGCCCGAGAAGTCCGAATTTTTTGCATTTTGGTCCTTCATCGGAAAAAAATTCACGTTTAGACCCTAAAAAATTTTAATGTCATTTTTGGACCCTTTACTCGGCGCCGTAGCCTGTGGCGCCGAGGTAACACAGCTCGGCGCCATAGGCTATGGCGCCGAGGTACGTGCTGCGTTGGCACAAACGGACGTCGTGGCGCCGACGTGGTACCGAGCTCGGCGCCATAGATCTTGGCGCCGAGCTCTGTTCTGTACAGAAAACTTGTTTAGCTCAGTTGGTAAAATACAAGGCTCTTAAACTTGTGGTCGTGGGTTCGAACCCCACGGTGGGCGTTTTTAATACTTTTTGTTTTTGTCACTTATTTATTTTTTTGTTGTCCATATTTTTCGTTTATTTCGCTGATTTGTCCGTCCTGATTTATTTCTCATCCAGTTTTATTTTTGTGACTGATTTGTTTATTCGTCCAGATTTTTTTATCCGGTGAGCACAGCAGCTGTGTGCCACAGTGCTCACAAGCCGTCAACTTCTCCAATTTTTTGCTCAACTAACCACAATAAAAATCAAATAAGAACACTCTTACTTCAATCGTGATCAAATAAAAATATTATATTTTCATTGAATTCTTTTGAACATAAATTTTAAATACATAATAACATATTCCCAGTAAAAAGAAGCACACATATTCATCTTTTTTTTCTTCTGCACTAAATAAAAGTATACTCCATTGTATACTTGTCTCATGGATGATATATTTTAGAATTTACTGCATATACAGCTGCTGTGCTCGCCGGATAAAAAAAATCTGGACGAATAAACAAATCAGTCACAAAAATAAAACTGGACGAGAAATAAATCAGGACGGACAAATCAGCGATATAAACGAAAAATATGGACAACAAAAAAATAAATAAGTGACAAAGACAAAAAGTATTAAAAAACATCCACCATGGGGCTTGAACCCACAACCACAAGTATAAGAGCCTTGTATTTTACCAACTGAGCTAGACAAGTTTTTTGTACAGAACGGAGCTCGGCGCCAAAATCTATGGCGCCGAGCTCGGTACCACGTCGGCGCCACGACGTCCGTTTGTGCCAACGCAGCGCGTACCTCGGCGCCATAGCCTATGGCGCCGAGCTGTGTTACCTCGGCGCCATAGGCTACGGCGCCGAGTAAAGGGTCCAAAAATGACATTAAAATTTTCTAGGGTCCAAACGTGAATTTTTTTCGAATGAAGGATCAAAATGCAAAAAATTCGGCCGAGAAGTTGGCGGCCAGCCGGCAGGTGTTCAGCGAGTACGGTAACATGGTGGGCCCAACTCTGATATTTGTCCTTGATGAGGTTATACGCCGTCGCCAGCAAGACCACGAGGAAGGGAGCTGTGAGTGGGGGTTCATGGTGGGGTTTGGCCCGGGGTTCACCATTGATGTAATGGCATTGCATGCATGCACCACACCAACACCAAGACTCAAGTAGTTTGTAATGGGAGATTGGGAGCCATGACGCACAAAGGGAAGCTGGAAATACATTGATCAAGACAGTTAGAAAAATAAGATGTTCAATCATGGAGATATATGTTCCCGTGTTGTGTAATGTGTATGCATGAATTCTGCATGCTTCATAGAAGCGGCCCTTTAGTTGTCTGTTCGTCAGCGCATTTGTTTGTACGTGTCTTCTTCCCTATAAACACTACCGGAATCAACCTCTTCGCCGAGTGCCGGAAGCACTCGGCGAAGCCTTAAAAACACTCGGCAAAGGCTTTGCCGAGTGTAACACTCGGCAAAGAAGGCTCGGCAAACAGTGCATCGGCAAAGACTTCTTTACCGAGTACTTTTTCTCGGGCACTCGGCAAAGATCTTTGCCGAGTGTCAGGGAGCACTCGGCAAAGAAAAGCGACCGTTACGGCGCCGGTTGACGGAGACGGCGGCTTTGCCGAGTGTCAACGGTGACACTCGGCAACGAAGATATCTTTGCCGAGTGTCCTCCTGGCAGCACTCGACAAAGCCGCCTTCTTTGCCGAGTGCCATTTGGGACACTCGGCAAAGAGCCCGCCAGGGAGGGTCCCCATGTCAGGCTCTTTGCCGAGTGTCCCAATTGGCACTCGGCAAAGACGACCTCTTTGCCGAGTGCTAGCGACATAACACTCGGCAAAGAACCTAAGCCGGTGCCCAGGTCTACACTCTTTGCCGAGTGTTATGACCCAGACACTCGGCAAAGAGCCTCTTTGCCGAGTGTTACACTCGGCAAAGTGACCAGTATGTACCTTTTTTATTTGTTTTTTGTTTTCCATCCACACAAACAGAAGATATCACATATATATCACATATATACATCACAGATATCATCACAGACATAAATAGCCAACACAAACATAAAACCGTGACCACAAACATAAATATCCATCACAAACATAAGTGTTCAACACAAGTATTAAACACAAACATAAGTCTCAAACGTCGCAAGCTCTCACATAAGTATCAAACAGAAACATAAGTATTATACATAAGTTCTAAAGTCTAAAACAATGACTCATGGAGGTGGGCGGTTTGGCCGGGGTTGCGTTGGGCTGAACCCTTCCGGAGGGTTGTTGGATGCCGCCCCAGATTGGCCCTGCACAGAGAAGAGATAGCATGTGTTATACCAGATGCATTACAAACATCTAACTACAATATTGATACTCACAGGAGTGTGGAAGAGAGTAGGGTCAACTGGGGGGAACAATGGAGGTGGCGGAGCGATGCCCTGTGCGGCGCCAAGGCTCTGCATGTACTGGAACATCTCTGCCATCCTCTGATCAGCCGCCGCCCGCTCCGCCATTATCCTCGCCTCCATCTCTTCTAGTTGGGTCTGTAATATTACAAGCCAACGTTATAGTAACTCAAAGACTAGGTATATAACTAAAGGAAGGACGAGTTACAGAAGCACTAACCTCGAGTTGCTGTATGCGATGCTGTGAGCTGTCGTGCCGAGGTCGAATGGCTGGGCTCGAGCCCGTGCTCCTTGCTCTCACCTGAGACAGAGTGGGAGTGGAGGACGAGTCGATTGCCCCGTCGGCAATCCAGTACCGCCCATGTCTCTTGCCTCCTCCGACCCTCATGAGCACCTCGGGGTCGATAGGCTCGGTGCTCGGATCATAGTCTGGGCCATGGACCTCCTGCGCCATGGCGGTGTAGTCATGGAGGCGGCTGTAGACGGCAGGGTTGGTGTAGGCCTCGGGCCCGTCATCCGGGTTGTAGGTGACGTCGGACGTCGCCTTACCCTTATGGGCCATAGCATAGGCCGAGAAGGTGGAACAAGGCCTGCCACCATGTGACGCCGACTGCAACGAAAACCAACGAGATAGTTAGAAATAATATCTAACTTAGTGCTATATATCTAAATAAAAAAGGTGGCGTACCCATGCTTCGGCATATTGGCCCAGGCTCCGGCTGCCTTGGTGGTGCGAGGGGCCTTGCATCTGCAAACGCCGTTCCCGGCTAGCTGTGTGCACCTCGTCCCACTCAGCCGAACACCACCTATCCACCATCTGCTCCCAGCACAGAGGATGTGTGGCGCACCAATGTGGAATCACCTGCAAAGTAAACACATAAAGTGCATATCAGAAGATAAAATAACATTCATGCATCGAGTACTGGTACCAAACATGCATGACTTTACCTGCAGGTACTGCTCCCTGGTCAACGACATGGTTCGGGCTTGAGGTTTGGTCACCTTCTCCCCAAGGACGGAGCCGTGGTAGGTGATGATGGCCTGGATGCGGGCCTCATAGTGCATGTCCACGACGAGCTTCTTACAGCACGTGGTGGCCACCACATCCGCCCTAGCCTCGTATCCAGCATCGCATCTGAAGAAATCCTGCAACAAAAACGATGTATCCATACATTATTTCAAGAATTTGCAACGAATGCGACATATTTTATATTATACTAAGACTTACCCACAGCTCTTGCTTCACCCGCTCCGCCTTGTTATTGAATTCCCTGCCGTCCCGGTCTACTGCATCGGGGGCGACGGCGTAGTGGTCGAAGGTGAAGGCTGGGCCCGTCACTCCGGCGTACTCCACAAGTCCAGGGAAGTGTTCCCTGCACAGCAGGCCGAGGATGTTGTTGGGGGGGCGACGATGACCCCCAGCATAATCCAAAACCGTCCAAGACCTGTCCAAGTGATAAATAAAAAGTATTAGTTTATATTATGATTTTGAACACATAATATGAACAAGAATGAAGAACATAAAGTTACATACCTCTCCCCTTCCGGCCGAATCAACGGCCGTCTGTCCCGAAGTATGGGACGCGGCGGGAGACTCGCGGGGCCTCGCAGGTAGATGCTCCTCGAACTAGAGCCGCCTGAACCTGAGGCATCCTGCTGCTGGTCGTCGTCGTCCTGCTGCTGGTCGTCGTCGTCCTGAGGCGCCGCCTGCTGCTGCGCTGCCTGCTCTGCCTCGTGCTGCTGCGCTGCCTGCTCTGCATCGTCCGCCGTCCTACTCCTCCTCCCCCTCCTCCTCCTCAGGAAACCGTCCACCATATTTGTTCAACAACCTGCAATTAAGAGTAAACAAATAAGCACATATAAAAAGATGTATTTAAAAACAGGTGCGAAATAAAAAGTCATATAGCATTACATCGATTAAAAATAATCTTCATATGTGTCGGGGTTAGCCGGATCATAACTCTCATCATCACTATCAAGCATTTCAATCTCAACACCATCGGAAGACGCAACCTCATCATTGCCTTCAAGGATTACTAAGTCATTATCATTTTGCACCTCATCATCCTCCTCATCAACAACCATTTCAATATCTACGTCCATTCCGATAGCTTCAGTTAAGTCTATCTCAAATCGCCCTTCTAGCCCATCTTCTTGGAAGAACTCTCCATCATATGTGTCCGGGTCTAAGTTGTAATCTTCATCGTTAGGAACAGGTAACCTCCCATGCGGCGATACCTTATACACAACATCCCAACCCTTAAGATGTTCTTTCGTTTGACACGCATATGGGAGATAATACACTTGTGTGGCCTGTTGGGCCACGATATAGACATCGTCTCCTGCTAAGGTGGAATCTTGTCGAATTTCGACTATCCCAAGATTAGAATGTGTCCGTCTCGTCACTTGAGGGTCAAACCAATGACATTTGAATATCACTGGAGTAAGAGGTTTGGAACCATAAAAATTGAGCTCATATATTTCTTCAATTCGTCCAAAATAATCGACATTGTCAAGGCCCGGCGTAAAGACTCCAGAACACGTTGTTTTCCGATTGGGCCGACTTTGGTCGTAGTGTGTTGTGCGAAAACGGTATCCATTGACGTCATACCCAGAATATTTCTTGACCCTATAAGCAAAGCCGTTGGCTACTTGTCTCAACTCGGCACTCATAGACGGATCTCTTTGGCCCTGTAAGTATTCGCAAGTTAAAAGACGCTAAATTGAGTTCAAAGACGTATCTCTTTTACAAACTAAGCACGTACCTTACGTTTGAACCAGGAAATGAAATCGGGCAACCCATTTCTCGCACCCTTTCTAAGAAGAGCGTCATATTCCTGTGGAGTGGGGTCCCTTGATCGACGCCAGAATTCATGAAGAAATTGTTCCATGTATGGCGTCACCTCTTCAAGGTTGGTCAATACGTATAGCATGATATGTCGCCACTCTTCATGTGTCAGGGTCTTCGTGGTCGAGCCACTTGCGCTTCCGAGTTGGCCTCGAAATATGCTAAGGTTCGATTCATTGTCGCCATCATTGTAACGAGGGGGTGGATTATGCACGCTCGGCAGTTTGTCACCATAATAAGTTGTTGTGAAGTTTGAGACCTCCTCTAGAATGTATGCCTCTGCAATGGAAGCCTCGATTTTGCATTTATTTCTACATTTCTTTCGAATAGTCTTTAGACATCTCTCGATTGGATAGCACCAACGTCCCTGCACGGGGCCCCCCATTCGTGCCTCATAGGAGAGATGAAGAATCAAATGATGCATTGGATTGAAGAAGCCGGGTGGAAATATCTTCTCAAGCTTACACAGTAACACGGGGGCCAATCTTTCCAAGTCTGCAACCACGGTCCGAGATAACTCTTTTGCACAAAGCTGACGGAAGAAATAGCTCAACTCTGAAAGCGTTAGCCAGACATGCTCAGGGACATAGCCTCGAACCATCGCAGGAAGAATCCGTTCAATCCATATGTGGAAGTCATGACTCTTCATCCCTAAGACTCGCATAGTAGATAAGTTCACCCCCCTACTCAGGTTAGCTGCATACCCATCAGGGAACATCAACATCTTGATCCACTGAAGTACTTCCTTCCTCTGGGCCCTGCTTAGGACGAAATCGGCCTTAGGCCTTCTCCATGTCTTTCCGCCACTTGGCGGCTTCATCTCTAGTTTTGGTCTATCACATAACGCTGCCAGATCCACTCTTGCCTTCACATTATCCTTTGACTTATCAGGAATGTTCATAATTGTTGCCCACAGTGCCTCGGCAACATTTTTTTCAGTGTGCATCACGTCAATGTTGTGTGGAAGGAGCAGGTCGTCATAATAGGGGAGCCGAGTCAAGCCAGACTTATGTGTCCACATATGCTGCTCACCATATCCCACAAAACCACCTTCTGTATTGGCCACGAGCCCATCTATCTGTTGATGAATTTCGGCACCAGTCATCGTTGCAGGTGGACGGTCTGTCACTACGACACCTTTCGTAAAGTTCTTGATGTCTAGGCGGAATGGATGGTCAGCAGGAAGAAATTGTCGATGTTTATCGAAGGACGAATATTTGCCACCCTTTTTCAACCAAATGAACCTGAGAGCTTCCTTGCAAACTGGGCATGGGAACTTACCGTGAACACACCAGGCACAGAATAGCCCATAGGCCGGTAAGTCATGCATGGAGTACTGGTACCAAACATGCATTCTGAAGTTTGTCTTCGTAGCTCGGTCAAACGTCCATACCCCTTCCTCCCAGGCACGTACCAATTCATCGATCAAAGGCTCCATGTACACGCCCATTTTGTTCCCCGGGTGTCCGAGAATTATCAACGACACGAATATATTCTGCCTTTGAAAGCACACACCAGGGGGGAGATTGATTGGGATAACAAACACGGGCCAACATGTGTACGGGGCAGCGCTCATTCCATAGGGATTGAACCCATCTGTGGCCAACGCAACACGTACATTACGAGCCTCTTCGGCTTTCTCACGGTGAATGTCATCAAAGTGTTTCCATGCTTCACCATCTGATGCGTGCACTATCTTGTCAGGATTGTATCGTTTTCCATTTTTGTGCCAAGTCATCTGTTTCGCGGATTCCTCTGTCATGTACAGACGCTGGATCCTCGGTACGAACGGAAGGTGTCGTAGGATTGTCAAGGGGATGTCGAGCTGCCTCTTTTGTCCATCACCAGAGTCTACCTCCATAAACCTAGACGAATTACACTTGGGACAGTACTTTGCCTCTGCGTATTCTTTCCTAAATAGCACGCAGCCCTTCGGACAAGCATGAATCTGCTCATACGTCATCTTGAGTGCACGAAGTAGTTTCTGTGCCTCGTACATGCTCTTTGGCAGAACGTGATCATCCGGAAGCAGACTCCCAATAACCGTCAACAAGCCATCGAATGCGTCTCTACTCATGCTGTACTGCGACTTGAACGCCATTACACGCCCAATGGCATCCAGTTGAGAAACCTTTGTCTGGCCGTGAAGGGGCTTCTGTGCCGCGTCGAACATGTCGTAGAACGCCTTTGCAGTCGGCTCTGGCTCGTCATCCATACATCCTCCCGTGTACTGTGCCTCCTGATAGTCGTTCAACATATCCGCTACCCCCGCATCCGCGTCATAATCCTCGACACGTTGTCTCAGCACCTCCTCTCTCGTACGATGCGCTTCACCATGAAATATCCACCGAGTATAGCCCGACGTAAATCCATTCTTCCAAATATGTTCTACCATGGTCTTCTTTGGTTTTCTTTTCCGGTTGTCACATTTGCTGCACGGGCATGGGACTAGACTAGCTCCTTTAGCAGCTTCGCCATATGCCCGTTCCACGAAATCATCGGTCTTTCTAATCCATTCAGTGGTGACATCGTTCCTTCCTCTACGGCCCGTGTACATCCACTCACGGTCCTCCATCCCCTAACAGGTGCCTAGCAACAGAAAATTTCGGCAGCACCTCCCCTGCACTAGGAGGTTTCGAAATACTGCAAATAAAACTATCAGCACGATGGCTGTCTTCCACGCATAATTCAACGGCACGATGGCCGGAAATCTATGCATAAAATGATAAGGACATTCAACCTACGCACAAATACCCTCATTCTCCTTCTCATTAAAAATGTGACTGTGTCTACTTTGATTACATTAATATAAACATGTGTTTGTTCAAATTAAATCATGGTAAATAATATTGTTTATTAACTAATACCAGTTCGTTATCAACAAATGACCAAAACAGTAAAGCATTCATATAAATAATATTGTTTATTAACTAATAAACACGCAACATATAAACATGCATAAATTCATGAACACACATATAAACACGCATATAAACACGCATATAAATAATAAAAACACGCATAATTTATACCTTCGGAGAGGCGGCGTGGCGACGAGCGAGCGGGTGCGGCGGGGACGGCCGCGGGGAGGGGGCGGGCAGACGGCGCACGGCACACGGCCGCGGAGAGCACGACCGCACGGCACACGGCGGGCACGGCGCACGGCGCACGACACACGGCCGCGGAGGCGGGCGGCGCGGCGGGCACGGCGCACGGCCGCGGCAAGGGCAGACGGCGGGCGGGCGGCACGGCCTCCGCGGCGGGCAGACGGCGGGCGGCGCGGCGGCGGGCTATAAGGCGGCGCGGCGGCGCGGGCAGAGAAGTGAAGAAGCGCGTGAGAGAAGAGAAAGGAGAAAGAAGAACGACCGGCATAGTTATTTTTCTTCTTTGCCGAGTGCCAGCGATCTGGCACTCGGCAAAGTTTTTTTAAAATTGTAAAATATTCTTTGCCGAGTGCCAGATCGGCGGTACTCGGCAAAGAGTTCTTTGCCGAGTGTCCCCCGTTGCGGCACTCGGCAAAGAGTTTTTACTACCTCTTTGCCGAGTGCCACACATCTAGCACTCGGCAAAGCCCTCTTTGCCGAGTGTCATCTCCAGACACTCGGCAAAGTGTATTTTCATTTTTTTTATTTTGTCTCCCAAACTTTTTGTGGTATGTTCCTACACTATGTAGACCTACATGTATCATTTGTGGAAAATTATAACATAGTTTCGATAGTTAGTAGATTTAGTTCGTGTATTTGAATTTCTTCGGAAAATTCAAATTTGAACTGCAGGTCACTCGAAACTTGGAAAACCGTGCATGAAAAAATGATATTCATGTTACTTAGCATAAGTTACGACCGATTGCAGAAGCGTACCGGAAACTTCGAGCAACATGCTCACTAAACATGGCCGTGAACTTGGCATCCACATGTTTAAAAATTGTATAAAACACAAACAAAGTCAGAAAATCATGAAACTTGTCCACGTGTCATGATATCATATGTACAGGCTGTGATAAAATTTTTAGAATGTTTGGAGAAAGTTGTGAGACACTATGTGTAGAAACCTAAGAGATCCACATGAAATCTAAGAGTTATTTCATGTGGATCTCTTAGGTTTCTACACATAGTGTCTCACAACTTTCTCCAAACATTCTAAAATTTTTATCACAGCCTATACATATGATATCATGACACGTGGACAAGTTTCATGATTTTCTGACTTTGTTTGTGTTTTATACAATTTTTAAACATGTGGATGCCAAGTTCACGGCCATGTTTAGTGAGCATGTTGCTCGAAGTTTCCGGTACGCTTCTGCAATCGGTCGTAACTTATGCTAAGTAACATGAATATCATTTTTTCATGCACGGTTTTCCAAGTTTTGAGTGACCTGCAGTTCAAATTTGAATTTTCCGAAGAAATTCAAATACACGAACTAAATCTACTAACTATCGAAACTATGTTATAATTGTCCACAAATGATACATGTAGGTCTACATAGTGTAGGAACATACCACAAAAAGTTTGGGAGACAAAATAAAAAAAATGAAAATACACTTTGCCGAGTGTCTGGAGATGACACTCGGCAAAGAGGGCTTTGCCGAGTGTCTACTACGTAGCACTCGGCAAAGAAGCCTCTTTGCCGAGTGCCAGCCGTTGGCTCTCGGCAAAGACTGACGGCCGTCAGCTCTGGGACGGCCGATGACGGCCCTTTGCCGAGAGCCCCGTTTGCCGAGTGCGTGACACTCGGCAAACTTGTCTTTGCCGAGTGCCTACCTGTGCCGAGTGTTTAGCACTCGGTAAAGGGGCTCTTTGCCGAGAGCCTAACTTTACCGAGTGCGGCACTCGGCAAAGCCTTCTTTGCCGAGTGCCCGACAAAAGGCACTCGGCAAAGAATACAACACTCGGCAAAGCCTCGGATTCCGGTAGTGAAAATAAATAAATGAATGTGTTGTGGGTTTGTGGCATCTTGATTTGTGCAACTATATGCATGGTAGTCTATGTTCAGTTTCTAGACCCTTTAGGATATCACTAAGTCCCCAATATCCAATCCACTAACTCGATAATGAATTGTAGTATTATATAGATCTAGCCTTAGAGAGACGGGGAGAGGGAGGAACTTGTCCGGTGTTGAGGGCTACGTGGCTACTACCGCGGTGTTTGGTGGTTGTTGGTCACTCATTTTTGTTTCTAGAGAAGGCACCAGAAAACAAGGCAACACAAGTTGTTAGGTTATAAGCTTCTCTTTTCAATTAACTTTTCTTCGAAGGTTAATTCAAGAGAGAAGATAGAAATATGAAACACTTCAATAGAAGCAGTATATAACTCTCGAAAAGTAGAGTGGATTACTCATTTGAATATGTTAACACTTTGTTTCGTTCTTTACAGATTACAAATGTACCTTCAAGCTTATAATTAGAAACACAAAGATGGGAGAAATACAACGCTTCGTAGTTAGAGTGATTCGATTCACTCTGATAAAAAAAGTGTCGTTATGTATGGCACTATTCCTCTATTTATAACTACGGTGTCAACTTCATATGGAATTGCAAACATGTCCTCAAACCCTATACATATCAACTATAAATATTATGAGGGTAATATTGTACTTTTCCATCCATATATCTTGTTGATCAGGTCTTCCGCACCCTTTAGCTTCTTCTGTACTTCGTAAGTCGTCATGCTTCACCCAAAGCTTCATCCTTTAGCTTTGTCTAGTTTAACGCGTCCACATGCTTGGATCTTCTTAACTTCGTCCCTTCTATCATATTCGGTCATTGACGAAGATGAACGTGTTTACCTGAAGCTTGCTTTCTGAACAAAGCAGATATTTCAGAGACCTTCGGCGATGAAGGTCCTCCCCCAACAGTGGTGGCACACCACTATCCTACCTTTGTTCATCTTCTCCTTCTGATGGTCTCCATGACGGCGACCTAGCTGCGTATTATTATGACGCTTCTCATGACCGTGGGCCACAACCAGGAAATGGTTTGTGCCCCCAACTAAGGCACAAATCTAAGGGTTGGGGAAATAGATAGACTCTAAATCTGTTATCTAACTGAGTTATAGAATATTCCTAACATTCTTCTCTTTGTTGTATGATTTTTTGTTCTTTAACTTTTCTTGGTTCACATTAAGACCATTGTATTACGATGAACAATTAAGTGTCACCGAACTCATTGCATATAACATGTCCATCTGCCTCAAAATGAAATAACTTTCTCTATGGTTGTTTCTATAGCCTCTTGATCCAGAATCGTATACTTTCTTATAATCCCATGTCGGCTACGTGCTGTCTAAACACGCTGAGTAGAGGGCCTTTTATGTAACTAACATATGTTGGCTTCTGATATGCTCTACTTTAATGGTTTGATCCTACATCATCTCCTTAACAACATAACACTTAATGTCAATGAACTTGGTAGCACCACTTGACTTGTTGTTGTAGGAGTAAAATTTTGCACTATATTCCTAGTGGTCTTTCTATGCTATCAACTACTCTTAATCTGCGTACAAATTTCTTTACCCATATTGGTTGTCTAGTTGGTTCATATGTTGCCACAAACTCATCATGTTGTCAATGATGTAATGATTTTCTAATCACAACTCTTCTAGTTAACAACTCTCCTAGCAAGTGCGAAGATATATCCGGAAGTGGACTTGAATGTATCAACAAACCTGCCGAGTCGGCATCTGAATAACCAACTATCTCTAGAAAACTAGATCTTTTTATATGTAAGCATGAGACATTTGTGTCTTTTGTAAATATCTAAGAGTCTTCTTAACTGCTTTCCAATGCTCTATTCCAAGGTTCACTTGATATCTGCCAGGCACCCCATTAGTAAATAAGTTAGGGCGAGTACAGATTTGAGCATACATAATACTTTCGATAGCTGAAGCATATGGTACTGACGTCATCTGATTTTTCTTATACTGATTCTGGGGACACTAATAATTCCTAAACTTATCACCCTTGTCTATTGGCGCAGGCAAGGGCTTACACTTATGCATATCTTACCTCTTTAGTATGTTTTCTAAGTATGCTCTCTATGAATGTCCTCATATACCTCGGTTTCCATCTCTATTTCCACCTCTATGAATTTTATTCCAAGTACATAGGAGACTTCTCCAATGTCTTTCATGTCAAAGTTCAAGGTGAGAAACTTCTTTGTTTCTGCTAGCAAGTTCTTGTCACCGCTAGCCAATAATATCATCTACATACAAAATAATAAAGGAAGATGTACCTTCCATTTTTAAATTTGCATATATTCAATTATCTTCCTAGTTTTCCTTGAAACCATACTTTCTTATTGTTTCATCAAATTTAAGGCACCACTATCTGAAAGCTTGCTTTAATTTATAATTGGCTTCCTTAAGTGGCATCCCATGTTTTTCTTTTTATTACAAAACCCTTAGGGTGTGTCATAAACAAATTCTCTAGTAGTTCTCTATTTATGAATGTTGCCTTTGCATCTATTTGATGGAGTTTTAAATCATAGTGAGCTACTAGTGTCATGATAATTATAAACGAATATTTTATTGACACAGGCGAGAAGGTTTCAATATAATCTATCCCATCTCTTTATGTGAATCTTTGGCCACATGTCTACCTTTATACTCCCTTTCTCCCATTATTTAGGGGGCGTATAAGTTTTGGCACAATCTTTAAAGCAAAATGTGAACATTTATAACTTTCAAAATATATCATCAATAAATACAAAATTACATCATCTTAAAATATGTTTGTGTACGAATCTAGATATATAGCATGCATTCACTAAAAATATGTATATT
This sequence comes from Zea mays, assembly GCF_902167145.1. Taxonomy (NCBI): domain Eukaryota; kingdom Viridiplantae; phylum Streptophyta; class Magnoliopsida; order Poales; family Poaceae; genus Zea; species Zea mays. The sequence goes on along the minus strand of NC_050099.1, from coordinate 206,349,259 downwards.
TTGGTTAAATTATTGGTCAAAGATTTAAAGGATTGACATTTTGTAAATCATGCAGGCCTTAATCAATGACATGGAGGTAGTATATTGCAACATTCCCTCTAGAGTCACGCTTGGTTTTGTAGACCCACTTGCAGTCTACTGTTTTGGATCCTTTAGGAATAACTACTAAGCAGGGCTGACCCTGAGGCCATGCGACAGAGGCGACGGTCGGGGGCTCAAAATTAATAGGGGCCCAATATTTAGCAACTATACCAATATACAATTCACCATTTTAAACTTTATAAAACCCACCTAAACAAATAACTCACACACTCATAATCTTCACTAAATCCATCAAACAAATTGCACACATACTTAACACAACATCAAAACCAACGGTTCAGATCGATGAATAACCTTATCTCACTTACTTAAATCTAATAGACAATATTATTTCGAGCATCACTCATCCTTCATCCCTCCAATCCCGACGTCCCCACCGTCGTCAACCCCTCCCCTCGCGCTGCCACCATTGTCATTCACCCCTTCTCAGGAATGTAGCATTAACATGGGCTATATGCTAGTAGTAAATAGTAAAGATAGCCAACAAGTTGATAGGGCTAGGCACACGGACTGCGCGGCACGCGCAGCCCACTGCCCAGTCGTCACGCCCATGCCGCCACACGAGTGCACGTCTGTGCGACCACACCCTTCACGTGATCGTCGTTCGCCATCTCTCCGATCAAGCCATCCACGATTCCAGGACGCCACTACGCTAGCCGCTAGGCACGCACGGTTGAGCGATCAGGATTTAGGTTAATTTCTGATGGTTGTTCTTATTTCTCAACCTCTGAAGTGCTAATGTGCACCGCTGTATATTATCTAGCGTCTTAGATATTTTAAAATTAATTTCAATGCACATCATCATTTAGCTATGAAGTGCTAATCTGCATGTTGTATATCCTAGAATTTTTTATATAGTCTAGAAGGCCTAACATGATCAGTTCGTGTGGGCCCTCAAAATCATAGGATCGGGGCTGCCACTAAGTCTCAAACCTTATTCATTCTCATAGATTCTAATTCATCCTTCATGGCGGAGAATCATTTAGATAAATTTGGACTTCTCATGGATTCTTCATAAGTAGTGAGATCTTTTGCATAGTCTATATCCTCACTGACATATATCTCACAGTGTTCTATTTCTTCACTAGCATATGCTTGATAGAGATCATAGATCTTTTGGGTCTCTAAACCTTCTCAAATTTACTTCATTCTGGTTGTTTGGGGATGTCGCAATGGTGTATCACTAGGCACAACATCATTTCTTAGTTCTGAGTTCTCCTGTGTTGTTGGCTTCTGAGGCTCAACAACACAGGAGGTGAAGCAAATTGCTTAGTGAATATTGCACTTGGTGATACAACATTTGTAGTAGGACTTTCATGTCACAATTGGAGCAATTGTTGTGGAACCTCAGTAGGTATCAAGAAATAAGGTTCTTCATCCATCAAAATTAGGGCATACACCCTCTTTTGATGAAGGTCATGACCATAGGTCATGACATACCTTGAATGCAAAAAAATGAAAGATATAATGCACATAATTTGATGCAATGGCATAATACTATGATACAACATCTTCCTTCCAAAGTAGATTTCTGCACAAAACCATGCTAGTATAAGAACAACTCATATATGCATGATCAAGTATCATCCACTTAAGAATAAATGCATGCCAAATTAAAATTTTAGATAATTTATAGAATAACTTAATTTTGAATATTAAGTTTAGGTAATATATAAAAAGAAACAACAATGGGTTGAGAAAAGTAGCAAATGGCAGCTGCAATCACTTGCCTCCATTAAAGAAGCCTCAAGGCACTAGGAATAATGCAAAGCAGTACCATATATTTTATAAAGAACCACTTGGCACAACATTTCATTTAACCTTTACAAGTAATTGACACTACGCTCTTACAATCCAACCCAACAATCAACAGAAACAACACTGATACTTGATAAACGACAACACTAATAAACGACAACTTGATATGCCCTTATCATCATTCAGGCATTCGTTCAAGCCAGCATAAGGCTATTCCTAGTCCAAAGTACCATAGTTCAATATCTTACAAGATACACCCTTCATAATGTATAGTACCATATTTATATATTTTAACTATTTAATTGGTGTAATGTTGTGTTTATGAGAATAGATTAAAACATTATTTTTTGTGTCAAAACCTAAGATATCGTGCCAAAATAGTATCTTACTTAAGATACAACCTTTTTCTCCCTCATATTAAATTCCTCGCCACATCAACAACAAATATTATGTGGCATCTCATTAATGAGTATGATGCTACCCATTGGGAATAGCCTAATTATATATGTTTGCTAATATCTCTAAGACTATTCCCAATAGGTAGTATCATACTCATTAATGAGATGTCGTATAGGATTTTATTGCTGATATGGCAAGGTATTTAATAGAAGGGAGAAAAAAGTTGTATCTTAAGTAAGATACTGTTTTGGCACGATACCTTAGGTTATGTCATAAAAAATAATGTTTGGGCTTATTCTTATAAACACAACATCACACCAATTAAATAGTTTAAATATATAAGTATTATACTATACATCGTGGAGGGTGTATCTTGTAGCATCACCATACTTTTTATCCTATATAATATCTTTGGATATTGAAGTATGATATTTTGAACTAAGAATAGCCTAATACCTTAACTGTCACACCCGGTTTTGGAAGGTAAACCGAATGTGAACCATGTACGTGCCAGGATCAGAACTCACGTACACAGCGATTACATAATTGGACATCATCACACAATGCTTGAATTAAATAGCGGAAAGGTACTTAGTTACATCAAGATGTCTGAGACATCCACAGAGTCTATTACAGAAACATAATGTTCAACATTAAATCAAAGCGCGGAGTATCGAAACATAGAAGATAAGCCTACACAGGCACCTAACTGGGGGTTTGCCACTAAAGTAAACTAGAACTCGTCGTATTCCTGGAACTCCTCGAAGTCATCCATGTTGCCAGCTTCACCTCCTGAGCACTGAGAACAGTGGGGACAACCTGGGGTGGGGTGGTTTGTAAAGCAAGGGTGAGTACACATCAACGTACTCAGCAAATGTCCCGTTTGGCTAAGGTGGACTAGCGGTATGTGGAGTTAAGGTTAAGTAGTTGCTTTTAGTTGGTCAAGTTTTATTATTATAAGTAGAGCCAAATTTTAGTAATAACCCAGTTATTACCCAGAGGCACTCCCTCCAAGAGGAAATACCAGAGATCATGATTATAATCACCATTATTAATCATCATCATAAAAGTAACCATTGTTCTTCTAATCGAAGAGGATCCCAAGGCTGCTCATAACCGTGAACACGGCTGATATACCAGTTTCTAACATTCTACAGAGGTTGCACACTTTACCCACAAGACGTGATTCCCATTCTGCCCAGGGTTCTAGCCTCCCCATTGATCACTACCAAGGTGACCTAGCAGGGTCTCACTACGTAGCCTTTACAAAGATTTCCCAGAGGACATAGTCGCCCGTTAGGTTTCTCCAGTTTGATAAACACAGTACATATCCCCAAAGGAAGGGTGACTAACAAAACCAAATCAAAGAACCTCTGCAACCAACCTCAATAGAGCAAGTACTATGCTCGGACCCCATTGATGGCCCTACGGCGTAGCCAACTACTCCTCTGGTTCCTCTAATTAATCAGCTAAGGGCGTCCCATTCCACCCTCATGGTTGCACTGTTATCCCGGGTTGTCACTCCCCAAACAGGTCCTTACAGAGAGGTACTCAAGAAAGAGCCTGAGCCCCCTAAAGTAATCACAAGGACCCATCGGGATAACATCATCGTATCATAAAAGATCACATCATGTTCATTGATTAAGTTTAAGCAATAGCATAAGCTAACCATGATTAACCCAAAAAGGTAAACAAGGGTAAGGGAAATACAAACTAGTCAATCCTTAGGTTTCAATAAGTAATGTGGGACAATGAATTATAAAGTAAAGTAGGACATGATAGATCTAAGGACACTTGCCTTCACCAGGTTGTTGCTCAGAGGGATCTTCGGCAACATGAAAGGGAATTAGGCTTACACCTAGTTCCTATATAATTTTGGTGGTTGAATTGCACAACACAAATCCTTGGACTAACTAGCTTGCCCAAGTGTATAGATTATACAGGTGTAAAAGGTTCACACTCAGCCAATAAAAAGACCAAGTTTTGGATTCAACAAAGGAGCAAAGGGGCAACCGAAGGCACCCCTGGTCTGGCGCACCGGACTGTCCGGTGTGCCACCGGACATGTCTGGTGCACCAGGGGGACTCAGACTCAAACTCGCTACCTTCGGGAATTTCCAGAGGCGACTCGGCTATAATTCACCGGACTGTCCGGTGTACACCGGACAGTGTCCGGTGCGCCAAGGGAGGTCGGCCTCAGGAACTCGTCAGCGTCGGGAAACTCCAACGGCTCGTCCACTATAATTCACCGGACTGTCCGGTGTGCACCGGACTGTCCGGTGCGACTCCAGAGCAACGGCTACTTCGCGCCAACGGCTACCTGCTGTAGCATTTAATGCGCGCGCAGGAGTCAGAATCGCCCATGCTGGCACACCGGACAGCCAACAGTACCTGTCCGGTGTGCACCGGACACCAAGGCGGGCCCACAAGTCAGAAGCTCCAACGGTCTGAATCCAACGGCATTGATGATGTGGCAGGGGGCACCGGACTGTCCGGTGTGCACCCGACTGTCCGGTGCGCCATCGAACAGACAGCCTCCCAACGGCCACTTTTGGTGGTTGGGGCTATAAATACCCCAACCACCCCACCATTCATTGCATCCAAGTTTTCCCACTTCTCAACCACTTACAAGAGCTAGGCATTCAATTCTAGACACATGCAAAGAGATCAAATCCTCTCCAATTCCACACAAGGCTTTAGTGATTAGCGAGAGAGATTTGCCGTGTTCTTTTGAGCTCTTGCGCTTGGATTGCTTCTTTTCTTTCTCACTTGTTCTTGAGATCAAAACTCCATTGTAATCAAGGCAAGAGGCACCAATTGTGTGGTGGCCCTTGCGGGGAAGTTTTGTTCCCGACTTTGATTTGAGAAGAGAAGCTCACTCGGTCCGAGGGACCGTTTGAGAGAGGGAAGGGTTGAAAGAGACCCGGCCTTTGTGGCCTCCTCAACGGGGAGTAGGTTTGAGAGAACCGAACCTCGGTAAAACAAATCCACGTGTCTCACTTCATTATTCGCTTGTGATTTGTTTTGCGCTCTCTCTCACGGACTCTTTTATATTTCTAACGCTAACCCGGCTTGTAGTTGTGTTTATATTTGTAAATTTCAGTTTCGCCCTATTCACCCCCCTCTAGGCGACTATCAATTGGTATCAGAACCCGGTGCTTCATTAGAGCCTAACCGCTCGAAGTGATGTCGGGAGATCACGCCAAGAAGGAGATGGAGACCGGCGAAAAACCCACTACAAGCCACGGGAGCACTTCATCGGAAGAATCCCGCACCAAGAGGAAGGAGAAGAAAAAGGACTCCTCCAAACGGAAGGAGAAAAGGTCTTCCTCTTCTCACCACAAAGAGAAGAGAGAAAAATCTTCTTCCCACAAGCCGCATCGGAAAGGCGACAAGCACAAGAGGATGAGGAAGGTGGTCTACTACGAGACCGACACTTCATCTACCTCCGACTCCGATGCGCCGTCCGTAACTTCTAGCGCCAAGAGCGCAAGAAGTTTAGTAAGATCCCCCTACACTACCCTCGTACATCTAGACATACTCCATTACTTTCCGTTCCATTAGGCAAACCGCCAACCTTTAATGGCGAAGATTATGCAATGTGGAGTGATTTAATGAAATTCCATCTAACCTCACTCCACAAAAGTATATGGAATGTTGTTGAGTTTGGAGCACAGGTACCATCCGTAGGGGATGAAGACTACGATACGGACGAAGTGGCCCAAATCGAGCACTTCAACTCCCAAGCCACAACCATACTCCTCGCTTCTCTAAGCAAGGAGGAATACAACAAAGTGCAAGGGTTGAAGAATGCAAAGGAGATTTGGGACCTACTCAAGACCGCGCACGAGGGAGACGAGCTCACCAAGATCACCAAGCGGGAAACGATCGAGGGGGAGCTCGGTCGGTTCCGGCTTCGCCAAGGGGAAGAGCCACAAGACATGTACAACCGGCTCAAAACCTTGGTGAACCAAGTGCGCAACCTCGGGAGCGTAAAGTGGGACGACCACGAGGTGGTTAAGGTTATTCTAAGATCTCTTATTTTCCTTAACCCCACTCAAGTTCAATTAATTCGTGGTAATCCTAGATATACTAAAATGACCCCCGAGGAAGTTATCGGGAATTTTGTGAGCTTTGAATGCATGATTAAAGGTTCAAAGAAGATCAACGAGCTTGACGAACCATCCACATCCGAGGCGCAACCGGTAGCCTTCAAGGCAACGGAGGACAAGAAGGAAGAGTCTACACCAAGTAGACAACCAATTGACGCCTCCAAGCTCGACAATGAGGAGATGGCTTTAATCATCAAAAGCTTTCGCCAAATTCTCAAGCAACGGAAGGGGAAGGATTACAAATCCCGTTCCAAGAAGGTCTGCTACAAGTGTGGTAAGCCCGGTCACTTTATCGCTAAATGTCCATTATCAAGTGACAGTGACAGGGATAACGACAAGAAGGGCAAGAGGAGAGAAAAGAAAAGGTACTACAAGAAGAAGGGCGGTGATGCTCATGTTTGTCGGGAGTGGGACTCCGACGAAAGCTCAAGCGATTCCTCCGACAACGAGGACGCCGCCAACATCGCCGTCACCAAGGGACTCCTCTTCCCCAACGTCGGCCACAAGTGCCTCATGGCAAAGGACGGCAAAAAGAAGAAGGTTAAATCTAACTCCTCCACTAAATATGAGTCTTCTAGTGATGATAATGCTAGTGGTGAGGAAGATAATTTGCGAACTCTTTTTGCCAACCTTAACATGGAACAAAAGGAGAAATTAAATGAACTAATTAGTGCCATCCATGAGAAGGATGATCTCTTGGACTCCCAAGAGGACTTCCTAATCAAGGAAAATAAGAAACATGTTAAGGTTAAAAAGGCTTATGCTCTAGAAATAGAGAAATGTGAAAAATTATCTAGTGAGCTAAGCACTTGCCATGAGATGATTGACAACCTTAGACATGAAAATGCTAGTTTAAATGCTAAGGTTGATTCTCATGTTTGTAATGTTTCAATTCCCAATCCTAGAGATAATAATGATGACTTGCTTGCTAGGATTGAAGAATTAAACATTTCTCTTGCTAGCCTTAGATTAGAGAATGAAAATTTGATTGCTAAGGCTAAAGATTTTGATGTTTGCAAAGTTACAATTGCCGATCTTAGAGATAAGAATGATATACTTCGTGCTAAGATTGTTGAACTTAATTCTTGCAAACCATCTACATCTACCATTGAGCATGTTACTATTTGTACTAGATGTAGAAATGTTGATATTGACGCTATTCATGATCATATGGCTTTAATTAAACAACAAAATGATCATATAGCAAAACTAGATGCTAAAATTGCCGAGCACAATTTAGAAAATGAGAAATTTAAATTTGCTCGTAGCATGCTTTATAATGGGAGACGCCCTGGCATTAAAGATGGCATTGGCTACCAAAGGGGAGACAATGTCAAACTTAGTGCCCCTCCTAAAAGATTGTCAAATTTTGTTAAGGGCAAGGCTCCCATGCCTCAGGATAACGAGGGTTACATTTTATACCCTGCCGGTTATCCCGAGGACAAAATTAGGAAGATTCATTCTAGGAAGTCTCACTCTGGCCCTAATCATGCTTATATGTATAAGGGTGAGACATCTAGTTCTAGGCAACCAACCCATGCTAAGTTGCCTAAGAAGAAAATTCCCAATGCATCAAATGAACATAGCATTTCATTTAAAACTTTTGATGCATCCTATGTTTTGACTAACAAATCCGGCAAGGTCGTTGCCAAGTTTGTTGGGGGCAAACACAAGGGTTCCAAGACTTGTGTTTGGGTACCCAAAGTTCTTGTGTCTAATGCCAAAGGACCCAAAACCGTTTGGGTACCTAAAGTCAAGAACTAAAATTGTTTTGTAGGTTTATGCATCTGGGGGCTCAAGTTGGATACTCGACAGCGGGTGCACAAACCACATGACCGGGGAGAAAAGGATGTTCTCCTCATATGAGAAAAACCAAGATCCCCAACGAGCTATCACATTCGGGGATGGAAATCAAGGTTTGGTCAAAGGTCTTGGTAAAATTGCTATATCTCCTGACCATTCTATTTCCAACGTTTTTCTTGTAGATTCTCTAGATTACAATTTGCTTTCCGTATCCCAATTATGTCAAATGGGCTACAACTGTCTATTCACTGATGTAGGTGTCACTGTCTTTAGAAGAAGTGATGATTCAATAGCATTTAAGGGAGTGTTAGAGGGTCAGCTTTACTTGGTAGATTTTGATAGAGCTGAACTCGACACTTGCTTAATTGCTAAGACTAACATGGGTTGGCTCTGGCACCGCCGACTAGCCCATGTTGGGATGAAGAATCTTCACAAGCTTCTAAAGGGAGAACACATTTTAGGATTAACAAATGTTCATTTTGAGAAAGACAGGATTTGTAGCGCATGCCAAGCAGGGAAGCAAGTTGGCACCCATCATCCACATAAGAACATAATGACGACCGATAGGCCACTGGAGCTCCTACACATGGATCTATTCGGCCCGATTGCTTACATAAGCATCGGCGGGAGTAAGTTCTGTCTAGTTATTGTGGATGATTATTCTCGCTTCACTTGGGTGTTCTTTTTGCAGGAAAAATCTCAAACCCAAGAGACGTTAAAGGGATTCTTGAGACGGGCTCAAAATGAGTTCGGCTTAAGGATCAAGAAAATTAGAAGCGACAACGGGACGGAGTTCAAGAACTCTCAAATTGAAAGCTTCCTTGAGGAGGAGGGCATCAAGCATGAGTTCTCTTCTCCCTACACTCCACAACAAAATGGTGTAGTGGAGAGGAAGAATCGAACTCTATTGGACATGGCAAGAACCATGCTTGATGAGTACAAGACTTCGGATCGGTTTTGGGCCGAAGCGGTCAACACCGCTTGCTACGCCATCAACCGGTTATATCTTCACCGAATCCTCAAGAAGACATCCTATGAACTCCTAATCGGTAAAAAGCCCAATGTTTCATATTTTAGAGTTTTTGGTAGCAAATGCTTTATTCTTGTTAAGAGAGGTAGAAAATCTAAATTTGCACCTAAAACTGTAGAAGGCTTTTTACTAGGGTATGACTCAAACACAAGGGCATATAGAGTCTTTAACAAGTCCTCAGGACTTGTTGAAGTTTCTTGTGACGTTGTGTTTGACGAAACTAACGGCTCTCAAGTAGAGCAAGTTGATCTTGATGAGATAGGTGAAGAACAGGCTCCATGCATAGCACTAAGGAACATGTCCATTGGGGATGTGTGTCCTAAGGAATCCGAAGAGCCTCCACATGCACAAGATCAACCATCCTCCTCCACGCTAGCATCTCCACCGACTCAAAATAAGGATGAAACTCAAGTTGATGAAGTAGAAGATCAAGCAAATGAGCCATCTCAAGATGACGGCAATGATCAAGGGGGAGATGCAAATGATCAAGACAAGGAGGATGAAGAGCAAAGACCGCCACACCCAAGAGTCCACCAAGCAATCCAACGAGATCACCCCGTCGACACCATCCTTGGCGACATTCATAAGGGGGTAACCACTCGATCTCGGGTTGCACATTTTTGTGAACATTACTCCTTTGTTTCCTCTATTGAGCCACACAGGGTAGAGGAAGCACTCCAAGATGCGGATTGGGTGATGGCGATGCAAGAGGAGCTCAACAATTTCACGAGGAATGAGGTATGGCATTTAGTTCCACGTCCCAACCAAAATGTTGTAGGAACCAAGTGGGTCTTCCGCAACAAACAAGACGAGCATGGTGTGGTGACAAGGAACAAAGCTCGACTCGTGGCCAAGGGGTATTCACAAGTCGAAGGTTTGGATTTTGGTGAAACCTATGCACCCGTAGCTAGGCTTGAGTCAATTCGCATATTATTAGCCTATGCTACTTACCATGGCTTCAAGCTTTATCAAATGGACGTGAAGAGTGCCTTCCTCAATGGACCAATCAAGGAGGAAGTCTATGTTGAGCAACCTCCCGGCTTTGAAGACAGCGAGTATCCTAACCATGTCTATAGGCTCTCTAAGGCGCTTTATGGGCTCAAGCAAGCCCCAAGAGCATGGTATGAATGCCTAAGAGATTTCCTTATTGCTAATGGCTTCAAAGTCGGCAAGGCCGATCCTACTTTATTCACTAATACTCTTGACAATGATTTGTTTGTATGCCAAATTTATGTTGATGATATTATATTTGGGTCTACTAACGAATCTACATGTGAAGAATTTAGTAGGATCATGACAAACAAATTCGAGATGTCTATGATGGGGGAGTTGAAGTATTTTCTAGGATTTCAAGTCAAGCAACTCCAAGAGGGCACCTTCATTAGTCAAACGAAGTACACTCAAGACATTCTAACCAAGTTTGGAATGAAGGATGCCAAGCCCATCAAGACACCCATGGGAACCAATGGGCATCTCGACCTCGACACGGGAGGTAAGTCCATGGAACAAAAGGTATACCGGTCGATGATTGGTTCATTGCTTTATTTATGTGCATCTCGACCGGACATTATGCTTTCCGTTTGCATGTGTGCAAGATTCCAATCCGACCCTAAGGAATCCCACCTTACGGCCGTAAAACGAATCTTGAGATATTTGGCTTATACTCCTAAGTTTGGGCTTTGGTATCCTCGGGGATCCACTTTTGATTTGATTGGTTATTCGGATGCCGATTGGGAGGGGTGTAAGATTAATAGGAAGAGCACATCGGGGACTTGCCAGTTCTTGGGAAGATCCTTGGTGTCATGGGCTTCAAAGAAGCAAAATTCGGTCGCTCTTTCCACCGCCGAAGCCGAGTACATTGCCGCAGGTCATTGTTGCGCGCAATTGCTTTGGATGAGGCAAACCCTGCGGGACTACAGTTACAAATTAACCAAAGTCCCCTTACTATGTGATAATGAGAGTGCAATCAAAATGGCCGACAATCCTGTCGAGCATAGCCGCACTAAGCACATAGCCATTCGGTATCATTTTCTTAGGGATCACCAACAAAAGGGAGATATCGAGATTTCTTACATTAATACTAAAGATCAATTAGCCGATATCTTTACCAAGCCACTTGATGAACAATCTTTTACCAAACTTAGGCATGAGCTCAATATTCTTGATTCTAGAAATTTCTTTTGCTAACTTGCACACATAGCTCATTTATATACCTTTGATCATATCTCTTTCATATGCTATGACTAATATGTTTTTCAAGTGCATCTCAAACCAAGTCATAGGTGTATTGAAAGGAAATTGGAGTCTTCGGCGAAGACAAAGGCTTCCACTCCGTAACTCATCCTTCGCCATCGCTCCAAGAAAAGGACCTTGTCTTTGGGGGAGAGAATAAGAGCCCAAAGCAAAAGGACCGGACTTCGTCTTTGGTATAATCTTAACTCTTTTAATTATGACCAAAGGGGAAGATAGTACTTAATGGGCTCTAATGATTCCGTTTTTTGGCGATTCATGCCAAAGGGGGAGAAAGTATGAGCCCAAAGCAAAAGGACCGCACCACCACCAATTTCAAAAAAACTAATTTTTCAAAGAGTATTTTCAATTGGTATTCTATTATGTTCAAGAAGGGGGAGAAAGTAGTATTTCAAAAATGATATATCAAAACCCTCTTGAACACTAAGAGGTGGATCTAAATTTAGGGGGAGTTTTGTTGAATCAAAGGAAAAGCATTTGAAACAGGGGGAGAAAATTTCAAATCTTGAAAATGCTTTGCAAACTCTTATTCATTTACCTTTGACTATTTGCAAAAGATCTTTGAAATAGATTTACAAAAGAATTTGCAAAAACAAAACATATGGTGCAAGCGTGGTCCAAAATGTTAAAAATAAAAGAAACAATCCATGCATGTCTTGTTTTATATTGGCTCAATTCCAAGCAACCTTTACACTTACATTATGCAAACTAGTTCAATTATGCACTTCTATATTTGCTTTGGTTTGTGTTGGCATCAATCACCAAAAAGGGGGAGATTGAAAGGGAATTAGGCTTACACCTAGTTCCTATATAATTTTGGTGGTTGAATTGCACAACACAAATCCTTGGACTAACTAGCTTGCCCAAGTGTATAGATTATACAGGTGTAAAAGGTTCACACTCAGCCAATAAAAAGACCAAGTTTTGGATTCAACAAAGGAGCAAAGGGGCAACCGAAGGCACCCCTGGTCTGGCGCACCGGACTGTCCGGTGTGCCACCGGACATGTCCGGTGCACCAGGGGGACTCAGACTCAAACTCGCTACCTTCGGGAATTTCCAGAGGCGACACGGCTATAATTCACCGGACTGTCCGGTGTACACCGGACAGTGTCCGGTGCGCCAAGGGAGGTCGGCCTCAGGAACTCGCCAGCGTCGGGAAACTCCAACGACTCGTCCACTATAATTCACCGGACTGTCCGGTGTGCACCGGACTGTCCGGTGCGACTCCAGAGCAACGGCTACTTCGCGCCAACGGCTACCTGCTGTAGCATTTAATGCGCGCGCAGGAGTCAGAATCGCCCATGCTGACACACCGGACAGCCAACAGTACCTGTCCGGTGTGCACCGGACACCAAGGCGGGCCCACAAGTCAGAAGCTCCAACGGTCTGAATCCAACGGCATTGATGACGTGGCAGGGGGCACCGGACTGTCCGGTGCGCCATCGAACAGACAGCCTCCCAACGGCCACTTTTGGTGGTTGGGGCTATAAATACCCCAACCACCCCACCATTCATTGCATCCAAGTTTTCCCACTTCTCAACCACTTACAAGAGCTAGGCATTCAATTCTAGACACATGCAAAGAGATCAAATCCTCTCCAATTCCACACAAGGCTTTAGTGATTAGCGAGAGAGATTTGCCGTGTTCTTTTGAGCTCTTGCGCTTGGATTGCTTCTTTTCTTTCTCACTTGTTCTTGAGATCAAAACTCCATTGTAATCAAGGCAAGAGGCACCAATTGTGTGGTGGCCCTTGCGGGGAAGTTTTGTTCCCGACTTTGATTTGAGAAGAGAAGCTCACTCGGTCCGAGGGACCGTTTGAGAGAGGGAAGGGTTGAAAGAGACCCGGCCTTTGTGGCCTCCTCAACGGGGAGTAGGTTTGAGAGAACCGAACCTCGGTAAAACAAATCCACGTGTCTCACTTCATTATTCGCTTGCGATTTGTTTTGCGCTCTCTCTCACGGACTCTTTTATATTTCTAACGCTAACCCGGCTTGTAGTTGTGTTTATATTTGTAAATTTCAGTTTCGCCCTATTCACCCCCCCCCCTCTAGGCGACTATCACAACACACTCAGGAACCACGAGCTGCTCGTTGTCTAAGTAAAGCGAGCATACATTCAATACATTTGGAAGGTAAAAATGAACATCACATCACACATGTACAAATATTGGCACACAACTCAAGAAGGTACAGTATTAAGTACAGAGGAATGAGGTCAAGTTATAAAAATGGACTAATCCTAATTGGGGAATTGATTACTCTCTAAATGTTTGGAACATAGCTCAAAAAGGTTAAGTAGTGATTAAAACAAATGAAAGCTAGAATTATAAGGTAAACTACTCTCATTTAGAAATTTGATTATATTTTAAGTATTATCCATAATTACATTCCAAATTCTATTTATGTCATTAAGGCCTAGAGGTTAAGCCAAAAATAAATCCAAGTAATGCATAACACTAATCTCACAAGATTGAATATACCTTATTCCTAGGGTTCTCCTTTGATTTTTTCATTAAATAAATAAATCAACATATACTTTAATTCTATATTCTAAGTGTAAAAATTAAAGTGTACAGATTACAGTTGGTCATATTTTATTTGAACAGAGAGTAATTTGGTGAACATTTTGCAATTTGAACCACTAAATTTGGAGTTCATATGAAAAAGATATGAAATAAACAAGTTTTGAAGTTTGAAATATGAAATTAGGGCTAAATCTGTGATTAAATAAAAGTCCAGGGGTCTAATTAAAACAAACCATGGACATGTGCGCTAAAACAGAGGACGTCGGGTTGATTTCCTAAAACCAGGGGGTTTCTTAAGCAAAACAGCCACGCGAAGGGGTATCGGGCTCCCTCAACCGTTGGATCAGAAACCGACGGCTGAGATTAGATCGCGCGGGCGCGGGCGCGCAGGCGTGGCTGACAAGCGGGGCCAGGGGCGTCAGCGGCAGAGGGGGAGAGCGCACTGACCGAGCGGGCCCAGCGCCAGAGGACTTTGGCGCTGACAGGCGGGCCAGGGCGTCAGAGCATGCGTGCGCGAAGCGTTATCCGTGGTCCGAGTCGTTCGATCTGAATCGGACGGAGGGGACTAGACCAGGGGAAACAGACGGCTATGGGCGGCGCCGCTCCTCTCCGTGGAGGTGAGGTCGCCGGAATTGAGGCTGGCGCGAGCTAGGGTGGATCCGGGGTCGCCGAAATTGGGCAGAGAGGGAGAGGGCACCACGGCGAACTCAATAGCGGGGAAGAGGCCATGAATCCACGGGCAGAGAATGGAGAACGGCGGTGAGAAGGTCTCGGGCAGGCCGGAGTAACTCCGGTGAGCCATTCCGGCCACAGGGAGGGGACTTAAGGCGCGTTAAGACCTAGGCTAGCTTCAACAGAGGCAGGGGTGACACAGGGACCTACTCCGATGAACTAGACCGGGCTAAATCGGCTAGCCACCGCGCGAACACGGTGGACCGCCGCGGCCGAGCACCGGCGAAGGCGAAATTGGCCGAGCACAGGGCGCAATAAGGGAAATTGGGCACGGGGACGGGTGTCTCACCTCGGGGTGGAGCTCGGGGAGGCTTGGAGCGGTCTCCGGCGAGCTGGATGGCCGGGAACGCGGGTGCGGGTCTCCGACGGTGGCTGGCGGCGTGGGCAGAGCGCGAGAGAGGGCGAAGCTGCGCGAAATGAGGTGAGGGGTGTGCGCTGGGCACTGGCGGGGCTCTAAGAAGGGAGCTGGGCGCGTGGGCGGGCGTCGTGGTCGAGAAATCCGGCGACGTGCGCGAGTGCGCACGCGCCGGTCCACGGCGAGCGCGGAGGGGGCGGAACTGACAGGTAGGGTCCACGACGCAGAGAGAGGAGAAAGGGGCATGCGGGGCAACGGCTCGGCGACTGGCGGACCGGGCCCGCGAGATAGAGAGAGAGAGAGGGAGCGCACGGGGAAGAAAACTGGCGCCGACAGGCTGGTTTGGGCTGCTTTCTCCTTTTCTTTTCTCTGAATTTTCTAATTCCTTTTCCATTTCTTTTTCTATAGGGTTTTTCAAATCCAAATTCAAACTAGGTTTCAAATTCAAATAAATTCAAACTTGTGCAACACTTCAAAGAATATTTTAAACTCAGCATGATGCAACATGTCATGACTCATAAGGTTTTGGCAAAAATAAATAATTAACCTCCACTAGTTTAGGCTATCTCTAATCAAAAAGGAAAAAGGGAGAATGAATCTAGAGAGAGAAAACCTAGAGTGAGAAAAAGAAGAGTAACACATGATTTTGGGTGATAATTAGAAAGAAATTTTATAACCCCAAAATCATGGTGTTACATTAACCATCCTAGAAAGTAGTGTTCGCGAGAACAAAAAATTAAAATAAAAATAAAAAGATAGCGCTTGCGATGAGGACAAGTGTTGCAATCATGAACCATATATTTCATTAATCATCGGGTTTACAAAATACATAGTTCGTCTAAACTTGTCTTTTGTTGTCTTCTACGCTATTGCTTGGACAAGCTTCTGACTTGGAGAATGTGTAGTTCACTGATTACGAGGGCCTTAAGTGAGAGAGGCTCGTTCGGTTAATTACATCTATAGAGTAAAATCTATAGAACACCTTCGATTAAGCTGCGCATAGTGGTCGTCGTATCTCCAGGATGAGTGCAAGTGTATGATGTGAGTGGCTGGTAAACGGGGTACTGTTGATGAAGGGGATGACTTTCGCTTCGTCGGTGCTCAGTCGTGTGTCCGCCAGTCTTCATCAGCTTGAACGGATGTATTGCCTTCGCCTTGTTGGTGCCCAGCAACGATGTGTCCGATCTCGTTTACACAAGACATATCGTTGGAATAATAATGATAAGTTTGAGCAATAATTTAGCCAACACTTAATCAAGCCATGCGTATAGATTTCACCCTTCTATATAGCGAGAAAAGAGTTCGCCCTTTTAGGTAGTGAGAAAAGAGTTCACATAACTTGCTTGTTCAATTTATCCGGTATGCAATACTAAATTATTAAATTAAATTGATCTGGCATGACCATCGGATTTTTTAAATTAATCCAGAATAAACATTGGATCAGTAGACCAATCTGGAGCACAAGCGCAACATAAGATTAACAAATTAAATTGATCCGGCATGAGCATCAGATTTTTAGATTAATCCGGAATAACCGCCGGATTGGTAGAGCAATCTAGAGCGCAAGCGCAACATTAATGACCATCAGATTTTTAGATTAATCGCAACCTCAGATTGTCAAATTAAAATGATTTGTCATGACCATCGGTTTTTTAGATTAATTCGACATAACCATAGAATTTTCCGGATGCGTGGTGTACAACGCAAGTCCTAGGGGCTTCGACATCTGAAATAAATCAGCGGATCTTTCTGGACACACTATTTAAAACTCAAGTCCTAGGTGCTTCAGCATCTAGAATAAATCATCAGATTTTCCTAAACATGTGGTGTACAACGCAAGTCATAGAGGCTTCAACATCCAGAATAAATATCGGATCTTCCTCGGCGCATTGTTTTACAACGCAAGTCCTAAGGTGCTTTGACATCTGAAATAAATAAGCAGATCTTCCTGGACGCGCTATTTAAAACGCAAGTCCTAGGGGCTTCAATATCCGACAAAGAATCATCGGATCTTCCTGGACGCGTGGTATACAACGCAAGTCCTAGGAGCTTTGACATTCGGAATAAATCATCAGATCTTTATGAACGTATTGTTTTACATTGTAAGTCCTAGAATGCTTCGATATTTAGAATCATCAGATTTTATTGGACGCATTGTTTTGCAATGCAAGTCTTAGGGTACTTCGACATGACGAGACACTGCAGGATAGATAATAAAATTAAATATTAGTCTCACCTATGACTACTGCAAATGCAAACGCCATATGATTGTAGGTTGATGCAGCGGTTAGGCGTTGCTGTTGACAGGTGCTTCGCTGCTGTGCGGGCTTTGTGAACTGTGAGGATGGCAACAGATCTTGGACAACTGCTGCTCCTCATGACGGTGGCTTGTCCTGGCGGCTGTGGTGGAGGACGCTAGGGCCCGACCAGGTTCCTCTCGCGTCTGCTTTTATAGGCAGATGGACAAGGGATAAGACTGTCTCCAGCAACGTTCTCTATATACATCCTCTATGTCTGTCCTTTACAGTCTTCTCTAAAAGATTTCATCTCCTATATCTAATTTCTCTCCAACAACGTTCTTTAAATCACGTCCTCTATATGTAAATACCTATATTAAAGATATTTTTAATTTTTTAATTTTTGTACATACGTATTTTTCATACTCTCAAAGTATTGTACATATTTTAGTTTTATTAAACCGGTTGTATAAAGTATTCAAATAGATAGAGAACCGTTTAGATAAACTCTACATATAGAGGATTCAGCAGCGTTCTCTAAATTTAGAGAACCGTTTAGAGGACGTTGCTGGAGGGAGTAGAGAACGTCCTCGTCCTCTAAATTTAGGGTACAGAACCCTTTAGAGGGTCTTGTTGGAGCCAGCCTAAGGTCTGTAAGGACTTCCCGTGTGCTTCTATCAGATAAGCTTCGAGCCTAACATGTTCGGATAAAAGTTTCATGTTTATCTTTTTCTGACAACCATTGTCCTTTTTCTGACAACCATTGTCACGCGCTCGTCTCGCGTGTACGTGTGACCTAAGGCTGTCTCCAGCAGCGTCCCCTAAATTCTGTCTCCTAAAAGAATATTCTCTGTACTTTACAGAACACTCTAAAAGATTATGTCCTCTATATATTTTCAGTCTCCAGCAGCGTCCCCTAAATTCCATCCCCTAAAGCTACAGTGTTAACAGATTCCCTTTTTCCATTTCTTTTTCAGTTTTCTTTGTTTTCTTCCCAATTCACGCTACACAAATGATGCGTCAAAATGTGTATTTATTAATTTTTAAATTAATAAATTCGAATTGTCAATATTAAATACCATTGCCTGTTTTGTTGTGTGTAACTGTTGTCGATAAAGCGTCGCATAGTATTTTATCGGTACGAAAATATGTTTTCAAATTGACAAGCTTCCACCGTAAGCCCCAACTCTTCTTCGAGAAGCCATGGACTTGCTTCCCCTGCACGGCAACGGGATGGCTTGTCTCCGAAGCGTACTTCCTTTATAAATACCGAGTGAGCCTTGCATACTTCACTCAACCTAGCCTTTACAAACTCCACAACAATGAACCCATACTAGAATCGAATTTTCTTGTGAGGTTGATGGAAGAAATGGAAGAGGAAGAAGAAGAGTTGGAGTTGGCGAGGCACATGCTCAATAGGAGGCGGCGTGCACGCAACGAGCGTCGTCATGGTGGTTCGATTCCAAGGCGTGTTAGGATTCATCGTGATCACATGAGCGGCGATGCAAGAATCCAAGCAGACTACTTTGGAGCACAACCGGTGTACACGGATGCTCAATTTCGTAGGAGGTATTTCACATTCCCACATTCATTTTGCCATGTACATAACTTGATGACCCCTATTATGACACATTAATTTTATGGTAGGTTCCGTATGCGTCGCCATGTGTTTGAGCGCCTTGTTGATATTGTGCAACAAGTGGATCCATACTTTATTCAGCGTCCAAACTGTGCGGGTGAGATTGGTCTTTCTGCTCTACAGAAAGTTGTTGCTGCTGTTCGAATCCTTGCTTACGGTATTTCGGCTGATGCCGTCGACGAATACGTACGCATTGGTGAATCCACGGCTCATGAGGCATTGAAACACTTTTGCACGACCGTCCAAACCGTGTTTGCTTCGTACTATCTCCGTGCACCCAATGCAGAAGATATCGCACGCCTTCTCCAAGTTGGTGAGTCACGTGGGTTTCCTGGTATGCTTGGTAGTGTTGATTGCATGCATTGGGAGTGGCGTAACTGCCCAAGTTCATGGAAGGGCATGTTTACAGGCGCGGTAAACATCCTACCATGATCTTGGAAGCTGTTGCGTCGTATGACCTGTGGATATGGCATGCATATTTTGGACTGCCAGGTAGCTGCAACGACATAAACGTTCTCCACCGTTCAAACCTTTTCGAAAGGCATCTGAGCGGTGACACACCTCCTGTTTCATTCACTATGAATGGTCACACGTACAATATGGAATATTACCTAGCAGACGGGATTTACCCTGACTGGCCCGCATTTGTAAAGACAATTCGTAATCCGTACGACGTTAGAACGCAACACTTTGCAACAATTCAAGAGTCTGCTCGAAAAGATATTGAACGAGCTTTCGGTGTACTCCAGAAGCGATGGGGTGTGGTCCGTGGCCCTGCTTACGGTTGGAGTCCTGAACACATTGGGGACATCATGAAAACTTGCATAATATTGCACAACATGATAGTAGAAGATGAAGGTCCATTGGCTTTGAACACAACCTTTGAAAACATCGGAGTGCTGGCTGACACAAGTCAAGGTTCAATGGAAGAGCGCAACGATTTCGTCAATCAAAGGTACAACCAACTCAAAGACCGCAACAAATATACTCAGCTTCATATTGATCTTATACACCATCACTGGGCGCGACATGGATCCGGAGTTGCATAGTCTGTTCTTGTGTCATGTCTGTTCTTGTCTCATGTTTGTTAGTTTACCTTGTTCTAGTGTCGAATTGTCTGTTGTCTGTAGTGTCTGTCGTAGTGTCTCATGTAAGTGCTCTTTCAATTCAATAACATGAAGTACTACTGTCATGCAAGCACATGTGTGTACAAATGGTCAAAAAAAGTACAGCATCCTCACAGTTATTCAAACCAAATAGTTCAAAACATATAGTAAAACATTCAGGTACAATTCATGACAAATAGTTGAAAACAAATAGTTCAAAACAAATAGTTCAAACAAGTACTAAAACAATCTGGTACAAACCAGATTTGGGTCTGATGACAACAACCTCACACAAAGAAGTCCGAGTACGCATCATTCAGAAATTATAAAGAAACAAATTCATTAACTGACCATCACTGGGTAGATGAAGTTGACCCAGTAACCCTAGCCAATATCTCTTGTTGCTTGGCTTCATAATACTTGCGGAGAAGAGGGTTACATTTGCTCAGATCCATGCTTAAAATCATGATCTCCTCTTCCTTGTCCTCCTTTAGTTTCTACCTTTACAGCCTTAATTTCTCTAGGTTCAACTTCTTCTTTTCTAGGAGCAGTTTTTGCCTCTCATTTTTGTTCATTGAATCCAACTTCTTTTCCTCAGTTGTAACAGCTGTTTTGTAAACAGAAAGGCGCTCCAAAGAAAGATCTCCCATGCGTGTCATGAACTCAGAATCAGATGAAGATGTGTCCACAGATTTAGTCCTCTTGGCCTTTTCCTTGGAAGAATCTCGACCCAGTGGCCTCTTCGATGTGAAGCTAGATGGTACAAATTCTTCTGCATCCACATCGACAGTGTTACTATGGGTCGGATTAGCGTTGCCATGCTGATTTTGTTGCCCCATGTGGTTGTCCATCCATTTTGGTTGGTCCTTAAGTATGGCCCAACAATGTAAAAAGTGGAAAGGCTTCTTCTCAATAGCTGCAAACCTAGAGGCTACCAGTGATGTCTGCGAGAAAACAAATGGTTACAGCAGGAACATACTTGTAAATACCTACAATACTTATGTGAAAATGTTACATTAAAGATGTACCTTGTCTGCGTCAGTGAGTCCACTAGGATTCTGTCGGAGGACTGCCATCATGTAACTAGCAAAAGTGGAACACTGTGTTTTGATAGTATCCCATCTACTCATCAAAGATTTTGTGGACCTTTCGGGCAATGTTCCTCGTCTTGAGTTGTATGCTTCAGTAATCTGACTCCAAAATCCTTGACGTTTCTGGCCTGTGTTAATAATGGGATCGCAACTGACAGCAAGCCAAGCATGGCATACCCTAGTGTCCTCATCAGCAGTGAAGTTTGCTAGCTTAGTTCTTTGAGTTGTTTTTTTAGGAACAGCTGGTGTTCTTGAGCCCTCGGCTTGCCCATCAACTTGAAATTCAGAATGTTGAGTTCCCATAGGCTGCTCGTCAATCTGGCTAAGGAAGCTTCCATATTGAGACATCACCTGGTGCCAATCACTCCCCATTCTATGCAACAGAGGCAGATGAAACATGATATATAAATCAACAGAACTGAACATGTAACATAATACAAATTAACGCAAACATACTCCAACATTACTGAATAATAATTGTACTAGCTGAAATGGATTCAGTTTACATAGACCAGAACATTAAAATCCCACAAAAGCATGATCATACCAACCCTGGCATCTTTCCTAGTTTTCGTCATACAGACGTGGTTACCGTACATGCTACAATACTTGTACTGAAGTTAAACCTAGATACTAATAGGGATATGTGTCGTCAGTTGAGTAGTCACGACCATCGTCGTAGCCCACAAGTTCTTCATAGTTAATTGGTGACTCTTCGTCTATCAGTAGTTCGTCTTCTGAACCATCTTCAATGAGAAGCTCCTCTACTGCTTCCTCTTGTCGTCGATTATCGTTTACTTGACAGTTAGCCATATTTTCTACCTCCCACTGAGTTTGCACTGCTACGTCTTCGAGATCCTTGGCGAGGTCGTCAATCTCAACTAGTGCTCGGTTCAATTCGTCCAGCAAAGGTGAGTTGAAAGGCTGGAAGGCTGATTTGACGACATCAACGATGTCACAACTACGCTTTTGAACAACTCTGAGCAGAGTAGCCAGTGCTTTACGGAGCTTTTCGTTCTCCGATTCCATGGCTACAATAGAACACAGTGTTCTATTAGTTAACACCGCCTACAAATGAACTATCTTATACAAACTAGTGCATATAAGGGATTCCAAACTATGGCTACACAGTTGAAATGAACCCTAAAACCATGAATGTACATTCCAACTCGCAGTACAATAATAAGAACAGAAATCAGGGACAACACAGTCTGGCCACATCCTATCTCTATGTAAATTTGTGGAAACAAATAACTGAAATGTGAACATGTTTCCAATTTGAAGTGACTGACCATGTTGACATAAAAAAGCCTCATGATCTGGGAGACCCGACAAAACTACAAGGGATTCATGGATGAATTTCATGTTGATTAATTTGAATGCTCCGGATCTGGGAGAAAAACCCCCCCAAACCCGAAATGCCTTGCCCCAAATGCGGTATAAAATGAATCCGGACACAACAATTAGGGATTCATGGATGAAATACAAGTTGATGAATTTGAATGCTCCGGATCTGGGAGAAAACACCCCGCAAACCCTAAATGCCTTGCCCCAAAAACAGAGAATACACAATACGGTAATGGATCAGTAGTATACGCAATGGATTTGTGTAGGTCGTACCTTGGTGTTCGTGGATCTGGCTCGGTGGAGCGAATGGAAGACGAAGACGACGACGGCGACGAGCTTCGCTTTCTTTTGTCGGCAACCTTGGACGAAGTCGGCGGACGATGAAGCCGTTTGCCGATGGCGACTCTCCAACGACGAGCTGGGGGAACCTCGCTTGGAACTTCGATTGCGGTGGGTCGCGCCTCGTCGGTTGCAAGTGCTGCGAGCTCTACGCCGCCAGACCCGCCACCGCACGCCCGCTTCTCGCCCACCTGCCTCGATGCCAGTGGCGAAGCACGCCGGATCGAGGGCTTGGGCCCGGTAGATGCAGTCGCCAGCGCGGGGTAGGAGGAGCCGGAAGTTTCCTCGTGACGGCTGGTGGAGGAGTAGCGCGGATAGCGCACTCTCAGAGGCCTCCACATTTATGGTGTCTAGCACATCCTCTAAAATTTAGAGGACGCTTTAGAGTTCCTTGTTGGAGGCGTAGGGGACCTGACCGTCCCCTACATTTAGCGGACAGGACCCTTTACAGGACCTTGTTGGAGGCAGCCTAAGTCCAACGTTGACCAGCAAGTAAGAGGTGCCAATGCAAAGCCAAATCTAGTGCGAGCAACAGGCCTCACTATCGGAATCCGACTTTTTGCCAAGTGCTCGGCGTTTTGTCAAATGTTTTTTCAGATACTCGGCAAAGTACTACTCTCGGTAACGACCAAATTTAACGAGAGCAGGACTCTTAGCACAGGAAGACACTCGACAAATAAACTACTTTGTCGAGTGTCTCAAGCCTAACACTCGGCACACTATGCTTTGCCGAGTGTCTATCTTAAACACTCGACAAAGTATATTATTATTTTTTTTACCAACCAAACTTTTTCTACTATGTTCCTACAAATGCAGATTTACATATTCCATTTTGGCACAATTATAAAAGTGTTTGCTATAACTATTAGATTTTGTTCGTTTAATTGAATTTCCTCAGATAATTCAGATTTGAACTGTAGGTCACTCAAAAATGTACAACCGTGAATGCAAAAAAAATATCCATGTTATTTAGCACAAGTTACGGCTAAATTTAAGGAGCAGACCATAATTTTCGAGCACCGTGCTCACTAAACATTATCGTGAACTTGCCATCCAGTTGTTTAAAAATTGTATAAAACATAAACAAAGTCAGAAAATCATGAAACTTGTCCACATGTCATGATATCATATGTATACGCTGTGATAAAAATTTGAGAATGTTTCGAGAAAGTTATCACGCAATATGTAAAGAATCCTAGCCGGTCTACATTGAAACACTATAATTTCATATGTAGGCACTTAGGTTTCTACACATAATGTGTCACAACTTTCTCGAAACATTCTAAAATTTTTATAACAGCCTCTACATATGATATCATGACATTTCAACAAATTTCATGATTTTTTGACGTTGTTTGTGTTTTATACATGTTTAAAACAACTGGATGACAAGTTCACGACCATGTTTCGTGAGCATGGTGATCGGAAATTCCGGTCTGTTCCACAAAATAGGCTGTAACTTGTGCTAAATAACATGGATATCATTTTTGCATTCACCATTTTCCATTTTCCGAGTGACTTGCAGTTCAAATCTGAATCATTCGAAGAAATTCAATTAAACAAACTAAATCAAATAACTATAGCAAACACTTTGATAATTGTGCCAAAATGGAACATGTAGGTCTACATAGTGTAGGAACACACCACAAAAACTTTTGTGAAAAAAGAAAAGAATGAAAATATACTTTGTCGAGTGTCAATGAAAGACACTCGGCAAAGAATGCTTTGTCGAGTGCTTGTCAGTAGGCACTCGGCAAAGACGTCTTTGCCGAGTGCCAGATTATGGGCACTCAACAAAGTATATTTCAAAATTAATTTTTTTTGCCGAGTGTCAGATCATGGACACTCGACAAAGACGATAAACTTAACAATACTGTGCCCGCGCTCGGGCCATTTTTTTACACCGTCGCCGCCCACGCCACCGTCGCCCACCGCACTCGGGCCATCACCACCGCCACCACGCCACCTACGCCATCGTCGCCCATGCCATGCCGCACCCGGCCCCGGCCACCTCCCACACTCGGCTCCGGCCACCGCCGCCGCCCCGTACACGCCGTCGTCGCCTCGACCCCCTCGCCACCGTGTCCGCCGTGCCCCTCGACGTCGTGCCCCCCTCACTGTACAGTAAGTTACCGTACAATATAAAGTCCTAATTTAGTTACCATACAATAAGTGGGATCACTGATAGATATTTATTTGTATTGTAATGTTACAACAACTTATGTATATAAGTATAAGCAAAACATTATACTGATTATTGAGTGTCTCCTATCGAAAGAAGTAAAGGAATAAGAGAGACATTCCAGAAGAAACTAGAGCACCCCCATCATCTTATCACTTATCATCATCTTAATGTGGCCTCATTTGTTGTGTTAAACTGATATACAAAATTAAAACTACACACTTACGTTCACCCCCCATGCTATATTATTTGTGAACTATTTTTGCCGAGTGTGATTATGAATTTTGTGAGAACAAAGATGTAAGGATATGTGTGAACAAACATGTATATATGTGGTTATCGAGTGTGATTGTGAATTTTTTCTTGATATGATTGTTTATTTTTTGCAGAGGTCTTCCTAGCCGTTGCGAGTCTGCCTACACCACGACGCATCGCCACTGCACCGACCCACCATAGCCCCACTAGCCCTACTCCACCTTCACCCTAGGTATAACCTCTATTTCCGCATCATGGTCATAGATCACATAAACCAGTTGGGTGTCTCCCATTCAAAAGAGATACGATGTAGATATGCAGATCTTTGCATATCCACAAATGTATCTATTTCGAATTGTCCACGTTTTTTGGACAGCCCACGGTTACGTAGACGGTGTTAGTTTCCATGCTCTACTTCGGTCCGAGACATGGTTTCAACGTCACCTCCCTGTTGTTCTTCGGACAGTACACTCTACCTGCTAGGGCGTGTATCCGGAGAACAGCAGGAAGGTGCTGTCGAAACTCTGTCTCAGATCAGAGTAGAGCATGGGAACTAACCTCGTCTACGCAACCACGGGTGGGATTAGGACCTATCTTCACCTATTTATAGGTAGGAATGTTTTGTATATGCATTACATGTTTATATTAAACTATACTCGGTTATATATGTTAGAGGATGGAGGACCGTGAGTGGATGTACACGGACCGTGTAGAAAGGAATGACGTCACCCCCTAAATGGATTAGAAAGACTGATGCTTTCATAGAACGGGCATATGAAAAAACTGCTAACGGTGCGAGTCTAGTCCCATGCCCGTGCAGCAAATGTGCCAACCGGAAAATAAAATCAAAGAAGGCCATGGTAGAACATATTTGGAAGAATGAATTTACGCTGGACTATACTCTGTGGATCTTCCATGGTGAAGCGCATCGTATGAGAGAGGAGGTGTTTAGACAACACGTCAAGGATTATGATGCTGATGCAGGGGGTAGCGGATATGTTGAACGACTATCACGAGGCACAGTTCGCCGGAGGATGTATGGAGGATGAGCCAGAGTTGACCGCAAAGGTGTTCTACGACATGTTTGACGTGGCACATAAGCCCCTTCACGGCTAGACAAAGGTTTCTCAATTGGATGCCATTGTACGTGTAATGGCGTTCAAGTCGCAGTATAGCATGAGTCGAGACGCATTCGATGGCTTGTTGACAGTTATTGGCAGCCTGCTTCCTGAAAGTCGCCTAGAGGGGGGGTGAATAGGGCGAAACTGAAATTTACAAATATAAACACAACTACAAGCCGGGTTAGCGTTAGTAATAAAGAAACGAGTCCGCGAGAAAGGGCGCAAAACAAATCGCAGGCGAATAAACAAGTGAGACACACGGATTTGTTTTACCGAGGTTCGGTTCTTGCAAACCTACTCCCCGTTGAGGAGGCCACAAAGGCCGGGTCTCTTTCAACCCTTCCCTCTCTCAAACGGTCCCTCGGACCGAGTGAGCTTCTCTTCTCAAATCAAAGCCGGGAACAAAACTTCCCCGCAAGGGCCACCACACAATTGGTGCCTCTTGCCTTGATTACAATGAAGTTTGAATCTCAAGAACAAGTGAGAAAGAAAAGAAGCAATCCAAGCGCAAGAGCTCGAAAGAACACAAGCAAATCACTCTCTCTAGTCACTAGGGCGTTGTGTGGAATTTGGAGAGGATTTGATCTCTTTGGTGTGTCTAGAATTGAATGCTAGAGCTCTTGTAGTAGTTGGGAAGTGGAAAACTTGGATGCCATGAATGGTGGGGTGGTTGGGGTATTTATAGCCCCAACCACCAAACTTGACCGTTGGCTGGGTTGTCTGTTCGATGGCACACCGGACAGTCCGGTGCACACCGGACAGTCCGGTGCCCCCTGCCACGTCATCACTGCCGTTGGATTCTGACCGTTGGAGCTTCTGACTTGTGGGCCCGCCTGGGTGTCCGGTGTGCCAGCATGGGCGTGCCTGCCATCTGCGTACGCAGAGCCCGCATTAAATGCGCGGCAGAGAGCCGTTGGCGCGAAGATAGCCGTTGCTCTGGAGTCGCACCGGACAGTCCGGTGCACACCGGACAGTCCGGTGAATTATAGTGGACGAGCCGTTGGCTTTTCCCGAAGCTGGCGAGTTCCTGAGGCCGACCTCCCTTGGCGCACCGGACACTGTCCGGTGTACACCGGACAGTCCGGTGAATTATAGCCGAGTCGCCTCCGGAAATTCCCGAAGGTGGCGAGTTCGAGTCTGAGTCCCCCTAGTGCACCGGACACTGTCCGGTGGTGCACCGGACAGTCCAGTGCGCCAGACCAGGGGTGCCTTCGGTTGCCCCTTTGCTCCTTTGTTGAATCCAAAACTTGGTCTTTTTATTGGCTGAGTGTGAACCTTTTACACCTGTATCATCTATACACTTGGGCAAACAAGTTAGTCCAAAGATTTGTGTTGGGCAATTCAACCACCAAAATTATATAGGAACTAGGTGTAAGCCTAATTCCCTTTCAATCTCCCCCTTTTTGGTGATTGATGCCAACACAAGCCAAAGCAAATATAGAAGTGCATAATTGAACTAGTTTGCATAATATAAGTGTAAAGGTTGCTTGGAATTTAGCCAATATTAATACTTACAAGATATGCATGGATTGTTTCTTTCTTAGATAGCATTTTGGACCACGCTTGCACCACATGTTTTGTTTTTGCAAATTCTTTTTGTAAATCTATTTCAAGGATCTTTTGCAAATAGTCAAAGGTAAATGAATAAGAGTTTCCAAAGCCTTTTCAAGATTTGAAATTTTCTCCCCCTGTTTCAAATGCTTTTCCTTTGATTAAACAAAATTCCCCCTAGAAGAGATCCACCTCTTAGTGTTCAAGAGGGTTTTGATATATCATTTTGAAATACTACTTTCTCCCCCTTTTTGAACACAATAGGAAAATCAATTGATAAATATTCTACACTAAGTTTTTGAAATCGGTGGTGGTGCGGTCCTTTTGCTTTGGGCTCATTTCTCCCCCTTTTTGGCATGAATCGCCAAAAACGGAATCATTAGAGCCCTCGAGGTGCTATCTTCCTCTTTGGTCATAATAAATGAGTTAAGATTATACCAAAGATGAAGTCCGGTCCTTTTGCTTATGGGTTCTAACTCTCTCCCCCAAAGACAAGGTCCTTTTCTTTGATGCTCATGCTTGGAGTGACGGCGAAGTATGAGTTACGTAGTGGAAGCCTTTGTCTTCGCTGAAGACTCCAATTCCCTTTCAATACACCTATGACTTGGTTTGAAATAGACTTGAAAACACATTAGTCATAGCATATGAAAGAGACATGATCAAAAGTATATAAAATGAGCTATGTGTGCAATCTAGCAAAAGAAATTGCGCGAATCAAGAATATTGAGCTCATGCCTAAGTTTGTTAAAGGATTGTTCATCAAGAGGCTTGGTAAAGATATCGGCTAATTGATCTTTAGTGTTAATGTAAGAAATCTCGATATCCCCCTTTTGTTGGTGATCCCTAAGAAAATGATACCGGATGGCTATGTGTTTAGTGCGGCTATGCTCGACAGGATTGTCGGCCATTTTGATTGCACTCTCATTATCACATAGCAAAGGGACTTTGGTTAATTTGTAACCGTAGTCCCGCAGGGTTTGCCTCATCCAAAGCAATTGCGCGCAACAATGGCCTGCGGCAATGTACTCGGCTTCGGCGGTAGAAAGAGCGACTGAATTTTGCTTCTTTGAAGCCCAAGACACCAAGGATCTCCCCAAGAACTGGCAAGTCCCCGATGTGCTCTTCCTGTTGATTTTGCACCCCGCCCAATCGGCATCCGAATAACCAATCAAATCAAATGTGGATCCCCTAGGATACCAAAGCCCAAACTTAGGAGTATAAGCCAAATATCTCAAGATTCGTTTCACGGCCGTAAGGTGAGCTTCCTTAGGGTCGGCTTGGAATCTTGCACACATGCATACGGAAAGCATAATATCCGGTCGAGATGCACATAAATAGAGTAAAGAACCTATCATCGACCGGTATACCTTTTGATCCACGGACTTACCTCCCGTGTCGAGGTCGAGATGCCCATTTGTTCCCATGGGTGTCTTGATGGGCTTGGCATCCTTCATTCCAAACTTGCTTAGAATATCTTGAGTATACTTTGTTTGGCTAATGAAAGTGCCCTCATGGAGTTGCTTGACTTGGAATCCTAGAAAATACTTCAACTCCCCCATCATAGACATCTCGAATTTCTTTGTCATGATCCTACTAAACTCTTCACATGTAGACTCGTTAGTAGACCCAAATATGATATCATCAACATAAATTTGGCATACAAACAAGTCATTTTCAAGAGTTTTAGTAAAGAGTGTAGGATCGGCCTTGCCGACTTTGAATCTATTTGTAATGAGAAAATCTCTAAGGCATTCATACCATGCTCTTGGGGCTTGCTTGAGCCCATAAAGCGCCTTAGAGAGCTTATAGACATGGTTAGGATACTCACTATCTTCAAAGCCGGGAGGTTGCTCAACATAGACCTCTTCCTTGATTGGTCCGTTGAGGAAAGCACTTTTCACGTCCATTTGATAAAGCTTAAAGCCATGGTAAGTAGCATAGGCTAATAATATGCGAATTGACTCAAGCCTAGCTACGGGTGCATAGGTTTCACCGAAATCCAAACCTTCGACTTGGGAGTATCCTTTGGCCACAAGTCGAGCTTTGTTCCTTGTCACCACACCATGCTCATCTTGCTTGTTGCGGAAGACCCATTTGGTTCCTACAACATTTTGGTTAGGACGTGGAACTAAGTGCCATACCTCGTTCCTTGTGAAATTGTTGAGCTCCTCTTGCATCGCCACTACCCAATCCGAATCTTGTAGTGCTTCCTCTACCCTATGTGGCTCAATAGAGGAAACAAACGAGTAATGTTCACAAAAATGTGCAACACGAGATCTAGTAGTTACCCCCTTATGAATGTCGCCGAGGATAGTGTCGACGGGGTGATCTCGTTGTATTGCTTGGTGGATTCTTGGGTGTGGCGGCCTTTGCTCTTCATCCTCCTTGTCTTGATCATTTGCATCTCCCCCTTGATCATTGTCGTCATCTTGAGGTGGCTCATTTGCTTGATCTTCTACTTCATCAACTTGAGCTTTATCCTCATTTTGAGTCGGTGGAGATGCTAGCGTGGAGGAGGATGGTTGATCTTGTGCATGAGGAGGCTTTTCGGATTCCTTAGGACACACATCCCCAATGGACATGTTCCTTAGCGCTATGCATGGAGCCTGTTCTTCACCTATCTCATCAAGATCAACTTGCTCTACTTGAGAGCCGTTAGTTTCATCAAACACAACGTCACATGAGACTTCAACTAGTCCAGTGGACTTGTTAAAGACCCTATATGCCCTTGTGTTTGAGTCATAACCAAGTAAAAAACCTTCTACAGTCTTAGGAGCAAATTTAGATTTTCTACCTCTTTTAACAAGAATAAAGCATTTGCTACCAAAGACTCTAAAATATGAAATGTTGGGCTTTTTACCGGTTAGGAGTTCATATGATGTCTTCTTGAGGATTCGGTGTAGATATAACCGGTTGATGGCGTAGCAGGCGGTGTTGACCGCCTCGGCCCAAAACCAATCCGAAGTCTTGTACTCATCAAGCATGGTCCTTGCCATGTCCAATAGAGTTCGATTCTTCCTCTCCACTACACCATTCTGTTGAGGGGTGTAAGGAGAGGAGAACTCATGCTTGATGCCCTCTTCCTCAAGAAAGCTTTCAATTTGAGAGTTCTTGAACTCTGTCCCGTTGTCGCTTCTAATTTTCTTGATCCTTAAGCCGAACTCATTTTGAGCCCGTCTCAAGAATCCCTTTAAGGTTTCTTGGGTATGAGATTTTTCCTGCAAAAAGAACACCCAAGTGAAGCGAGAATAATCATCCACAATAACTAGACAGTACTTACTCCCGCCGATGCTTATGTAAGCGATCGGGCCGAATAAATCCATGTGTAGGAGCTCCAGTGGCCTGTCACTCGTCATGATGTTCTTGTGTGGATGATGAGTTCCAACTTGCTTCCCGGCTTGACATGCGCTACAAATCCTGTCTTTCTCAAAATGAACATTTGTTAATCCTAAAATGTGTTCTCCCTTTAGAAGCTTTTGAAGATTCTTCATTCCAACATGGGCTAGTCGGCGGTGCCAGAGCCAACCCATGTTAGTCTTAGCAATTAAGCAAGTGTCGAGTTCAGCTCTATCAAAATCTACTAAGTATAGCTGACCCTCTAACACTCCCTTAAATGCTATTGAATCATCACTTCTTCTAAAGACAGTGACACCTACATCAGTGAATAGACAGTTGTAGCCCATTTGACATAATTGTGAAACGGAAAGCAAATTGTAATCTAATGAATCAACGAGAAAAACATTGGAAATAGTATGGTCAGGTGATATAGCAATTTTACCCAAACCTTTGACCAAACCTTGATTTCCATCCCCGAATGTGATCGCTCTTTGGGGATCTTGGTTTTTCTCATATGAGGAGAACATCTTTTTCTCCCCAGTCATGTGGTTTGTGCACCCGCTATCGAGTATCCAACTTGAGCCCCCGGATGCATAAACCTACAAAACAATTTTAGTTCTTGACTTTAGGTACCCAAATGGTTTTGGGTCCTTTGGCATTAGACACAAGAACTTTGGGTACCCAAACACAAGTCTTGGAGCCCTTGTGCTTGCCCCCAACATATTTGGCAACTATCTTGCCGGATTTGTTAGTCAAAACATAAGATGCATCAAAAGTTTTAAATGAAATGTTATGATCATTTGATGCACTAGGAGTTTTCTTTCTAGGCAACTTAGCATGGGTTGGTTGCCTAGAGCTAGATGTCTCACCCTTATACATAAAAGCATGATTAGGGCCAGAGTGAGACTTCCTAGAATGTATTCTCCTAATTTTGCTCTCGGGATAACCGGCAGGGTATAAAATGTAACCCTCGTTATCCTGAGGCATGGGAGCCTTGCCCTTAACAAAATTAGACAATCTTTTAGGAGGGGCACTAATTTTGACATTGTCTCCCCTTTGGAAGCCAATGCCATCCTTGATGCCCGGGCGTCTCCCATTATAAAGCATGCTACGAGCAAATTTAAATTTCTCATTTTCTAAGTTGTGCTCGGCAATTTTAGCATCTAGTTTTGCTATATGATCATTTTGTTGTTTAATTAAAGCCATATGATCATGAATAGCATTAACATCAACATCTCTACATCTAGTACAAATAGATACATGCTCAACAATAGATGTAGAAGGTTTGCAAGAATTAAGTTCAACAATCTTAGCATGAAGAATGTCATTTTTATCTCTAAGATCGGAAACTGTAACTTTGCAAACATCATAATCTTTAGCCTTAGCAATTAAATTTTTATTTTCTATTCTAAGGCTAGCAAGAGAAATATTCAATTCTTCAATCCTAGCAAGCAAATTATCATTGTTATCTTTAGGATTGGAAGTTGAAACAATGCAAACATGAGAATCAACCTTAGCATTTAAACTAGCATTTTCATTCCTAAGGTTGTCAATTATCTCACGGCAAGTGCTTAGCTCACTAGATAATTTTTCACATTTTTCTACTTCTAGAGCATAAGCCTTTTTAACCTTAACATGTTTCTTGTTTTCTTTAATTAGACAATCCTCTTGGGAGTCCAAAAGGTCATCTTTTTCATGAATAGCACTAATCAATTCATTTAATTTTTCTTTTTGCTCCATGTTAAGATTGGCAAAAAGAACACGCAAATTATCCTCCTCATCACTATTATTATCATCACTAGAAGACTCATATTTAGTGGAGGAGTTAGATTTAACCTTCTTCCGTTTGCCGTCCTTTGCCATGAGGCACTTGTGGCCGACGTTGGGGAAGAGAAGTCCCTTGGTGACGGCGATGTTGGCGGCGTCCTCGTCGTCGGAGGAGTCGCTTGAGCTTTCGTCGGAATCCCACTCCCGACAAACATGGGCATCGCCGCCCTTCTTCTTGTAGTACTTCTTTTTCTCCTTTCTTCTCCCCTTCTTGTCGTCGCCTCGGTCACTGTCACTTGATATAGGACATTTAGCAATAAAATGACCGGGCTTACCACATTTGTAGCAAACCTTCTTGGAGCGGGACTTGTAGTCTTTCCCCCTCCTTTGTTTGAGGATTTGGCGGAAGCTCTTGATGACGAGCGCCATCTCCTCATTGTCAAGCTTGGAGGCGTCGATTGGTTGTCTACTTGGTGTAGACTCCTCCTTCTTTTCTTCCGTCGCCTTGAATGCGACGGGTTGAGCTTCGGATGTAGATGGATCATCAAGCTCGTTGATCTTCCTCGAGCCTTCGATCATGCACTCAAAACTTACAAAATTCCCGATAACTTCCTCGGGGGTCATTTGAGTATATCTAGGATTACCACGAATTAATTGAACTTGAGTAGGGTTAAGGAAAATAAGAGATCTTAGAATAACCTTAACCACCTCGTGGTCATCCCACTTTGCGCTCCCGAGGTTGCGCACTTGGTTCACCAAGGTCTTGAGCCGATTGTACATGTGTTGTGGCTCCTCCCCTTTGCGAAGCCGGAATCGACCGAGCTCCCCCTCAATCGTTTCCCTCTGGGTGATCTTGGTGAGTTCATCACCTTCGTGCGCGGTCTTGAGTAAGTCCCAAATCTCCTTTGCGTTCTTCAACCCTTGAACTTTGTTATACTCCTCTCTACTCAAAGAGGCTAGGAGTATTGTCGTTGCTTGAGAGTTGAAGTGCTCGATTTGGGCCACCTCATCCTCATCATAGCCCTCATCCCCTATGGACGGTACCTGCGCACCAAACTCAACAACATCCCATATACTTTTGTGGAGCGAGGTTAGATGAAATCGCATTAAATCGCTCCACCTAGCGTAATCTTCACCATCAAAAGTTGGTGGTTTGCCTAATGGGACGGAAAGTAAAGGTGTATGTTTGGAAATACGAGGGTATCGTAGGGGGATCTTACTATACTTCTTGCGCTCTTGACGCTTAGAAGTGATGGATGCCGCGTCGGAGCCGGAGGTAGATGTCGATGAAGTGTCGGTCTCGTAATAGACGACTTTCCTCATCCTCTTGTGTTTGTCCCCACTCCGACGTGGCTTGTGAGAAGAGGATTTCTCACTCCTCTCCTTGTGGTGAGAAGAAGATTTCTTCTCCTTCCCTTTGTTGGAGGAGCTCTTCTTCTTCTTCTCCTTCCTCTTGGTATGGGACTCTTCCGATGAAGTGCTCCCGTGGCTTGTAGTGGGCTTTTCGCCGGTCTCCATCTCCTTCTTGGCGTGATCTCCCGACATCACTTCGAGCGGTTAGGCTCTAATGAAGCACCGGGCTCTGATACCAATTGAAAGTCGCCTAGAGGGGGGGTGAATAGGGCGAAACTGAAATTTACAAATATAAACACAACTACAAGCCGGGTTAGCGTTAGTAATAAAGAAACGAGTCCGCGAGAAAGGGCGCAAAACAAATTGCAGGCGAATAAACAAGTGAGACACACGGATTTGTTTTACCGAGGTTCGGTTCTTGCAAACCTACTCCCCGTTGAGGAGGCCACAAAGGCCGGGTCTCTTTCAACCCTTCCCTCTCTCAAACGGTCCCTCGGACCGAGTGAGCTTCTCTTCTCAAATCAAAGCCGGGAACAAAACTTCCCCGCAAGGGCCACCACACAATTGGTGCCTCTTGCCTTGATTACAATGAAGTTTGAATCTCAAGAACAAGTGAGAAAGAAAAGAAGCAATCCAAGCGCAAGAGCTCGAAAGAACACAAGCAAATCACTCTCTCTAGTCACTAGGGCGTTGTGTGGAATTTGGAGAGGATTTGATCTCTTTGGTGTGTCTAGAATTGAATGCTAGAGCTCTTGTAGTAGTTGGGAAGTGGAAAACTTGGATGCCATGAATGGTGGGGTGGTTGGGGTATTTATAGCCCCAACCACCAAACTTGACCGTTGGCTGGGTTGTCTGTTCGATGGCACACCGGACAGTCCGGTGCCCCCTGCCACGTCATCACTGCCGTTGGATTCTGACCGTTGGAGCTTCTGACTTGTGGGCCCGCCTGGGTGTCCGGTGCACACCAGACAGGTACTGTTTGCTGTCCGGTGTGCCAGCATGGGCGTGCCTGCCATCTGCGTACGCAGAGCCCGCATTAAATGCGCGGCAGAGAGCCGTTGGCGCGAAGATAGCCGTTGCTCTGGAGTCGCACCGGACAGTCCGGTGCACACCGGACAGTCCGGTGAATTATAGTGGACGAGCCGTTGGCTTTTCCCGAAGCTGGCGAGTTCCTGAGGCCGACCTCCCTTGGCGCACCGGACACTGTCCGGTGTACACCGGACAGTCCGGTGAATTATAGCCGAGTCGCCTCCGGAAATTCCCGAAGGTGGCGAGTTCGAGTCTGAGTCCCCCTGGTGCACCGGACACTGTCCGGTGGTGCACCGGACAGTCCGGTGCGCCAGACCAGGGGTGCCTTCGGTTGCCCCTTTGCTCCTTTGTTGAATCCAAAACTTGGTCTTTTTATTGGCTGAGTGTGAACCTTTTACACCTGTATCATCTATACACTTGGGCAAACAAGTTAGTCCAAAGATTTGTGTTGGGCAATTCAACCACCAAAATTATATAGGAACTAGGTGTAAACCTAATTCCCTTTCACTTCCGAAGGATCACGTTCTGCCAAAGGGCATGTACGAGGCACAGACACTCCTTCGTGCACTCAGGATGACGTATGAGCAGATACATGCTTGTCCGAAGGGTTGCGTGCTATCTAGGAAAGAATACGATGAGGCAAAGTACCATCTGAAGTGTAAATCATCTAGGTTCATGGAGGTAGACTCTATTGATGGACAGAAGAGGCAGCTCGACATCCCCATGACAATCCTACGCCACCTTCCGTTCATACCGATGATTCAGCATCTATGCATGACCGAGGAATCCGCGAAATAGATGACATGGCACAAAAATCGCAAATGATACAATCCTGACAACATGGTGTATGCATCCAATGGTGAAACATGGAAACACTTTGATGTCATTTACCGTGAGAAAACCAAAGAGGCTCATAATGTACGTGTTGCGCTGGCCACAGATGGGTTCAATCCCTATGGAATGAGCGCTACCCCATACACATGTTGGCCCGTGTTTGTTATCCCCATCAATCTCCCCCCGGTGTATGCTTTCAAAGACATAACATATTCGTGTCGTTGATAATTCTCGGACACCCGGAGAATAAAATGGGCATGTACATGGTGCCTTTGATTGATGAATTGTTACATGCTTGGGAGGAAGAGGTATGGACGTATGATCGAGCTACGAATACATACTTCAAAATGCATGTTTAGTACCAGTACTCCAGGCATGACTTATCCGCATATGGGCTATTCTACGCATGGTGTGTTCACAGTAAATTTACATGCCCAGTTTGCAAGGAAGCTCTTAGGTTCATTTGGTTGAAGAAGGGTGGCAAAAATTCGTCGTTCGATAAACATCGACAATTTCTCTCTCATCACCATCCATTCCACCTAGACATCAAGAACTTTACGAAAGGTGTCGTAGTGATAGACCTCCCACCTACAATGATGACTGATGCCGAAATTCGACAAAAGATAGATGTGCTGGTGACCAATTCAGAAGGTGGTTTTGTGGGATATGGTGAGCAACATATGTGGACACATAAGTCGGGCTTGACTCGACTCCCCTATTATGATGACCTGCTCCTTCCACAATCATTGACGTGATGCACACTGAAAAGAATGTCGCCAAGGCACTTTGGGCAACAATTATGGACATTCCTGATAAGTCAAAGGATAACGTAAAGGCAAGAGTGGATCTGGCAGCGTTATGTGATAGACCAAACCAAGAGATGAAGCCGCCTGTGGTGGAAAGACATGGAGAAGTCCTAAGGCCGATTTCGTCCTCAACGGGGCCCAAAGGAAGGAAGTACTGCAATGGATCAAGTTGATGTTCCCTAATGGGTATGCAGCTAACCTGGATAGGGGGTGAACTTATCTACTCCGCGAGTCTTAGGGATGAAGAGTAATGACTTCCACATATGGATTGAACGGATTCTTCCGGCGATGGTTTGAGGTTTTGTTCCTGAGCATGTCTGGCCAGCGCTTATGAGTTGAGCTATTTCTTCTGTCAGCTTTGTGCAAAAGTTATGTCGGATTCTTCATCTCCCGATGTAGCATTTGATTCTTCATCTCCCGTATCAGGCACGAATGGGGGGCCCATGTGAAAGGGAAATGTGCCCTTGGGCCATTTCTCTATTGTTTTGGTGATTAGATGCTCAACACATGTTTGATTAGACTAACATAAGAAGTGAGCATAGGTATATTAAGCAAAGTGAGCTGGGAAGATGACATAGTGCAAATTTATATGGACCAAGTAAAAAAGGTAAGCTCTGGACACTTAGTAAATTGTTTTGTGTGCTAATCATATTTGTCTAAGTGCTAGGGACTTTATGAAGTCAAGCCAAAAGGAGCAAAAGAAAGTGTGTTGGACTGTGTAGCACCGAACAGTCCGATGCCACCCACCGGACAGTCCGGTGCACGGTTCGGCCAACCGCCTGCTCTCAGGAATTCTAGCTTGCGTCGGCTATAATCCACCGAACCGTGTGCCAGCCACCAATGGCTAGCTGCCACGTTGGCCGAGAGCCAACGGTCAATTGGAGCACCGAACAGTCTGCTGCTCCCAAAAAAGGAAATTAGCCAATCAGGGATTTCATAGCCGTTGCACTGTTCACTGTCCGGTGTGCACCAGACAGTCCGGTGCACCCGTGGATAGAAGGCAACCAGGGCCTTCCAAATGGAGCTCCAACGGCTCCTAGGTCACTAGGGGCTATAAAAGGGACCCCTAGGCGCATGGAGCTCAACACCAAGCAGTCATTGAACATCCTACGAGACATCGAATTCACGCCTTTGCTTTAGTAGATAGAGATTTGGGCACTTGTTTTGAGTTGTAACACTGATGTGTTGTCTTTGTGCTTTTCTCTCTTGACTTGTGTGCATGAGTTGGTGCGAGTTTGTCTCATGTGTTTGATTCTACTTCCCTCCTTACTTTTGTGGTTGACTTAATATCAATTTGTGTAAGGGTGAGAGACTCCAACTTGTGGAGATTCCTCACAAAGGGAAAACTTGAGACAAGGAAGAAAACCATGTCACTCAAGTTTGATCTTTGGATCACTTGTGAGGGGTTGATTGCAACCCTTGATCGAAGGAGGTCACCACAACGTGGAGTAGGCATTGTCCGAATCACGGGATAAAATCACTGTGTCATTTGTGCATCTCTTTATTGTGATTGTTTCTTCTATAGAGTTGTCACATAATCACTTGCATTATTGTTCCTAAGTTTAATACATATCTTAAAGGGACAATCAAGTGAAGAGTTCTCTTCTTCTCTCTACCTCTATTCATATCATCTTGGTTTTGATTCTACTAACATTTATTATAAACCAAGTTTGTCTTGTTTAGAGTTGATTTTTGCAGGATCACCTATTCACCCCCCCTCTAGGTGCTCTATTGGTATCAGAGGCGTTCTCTTCATCAAGGGATGAACCGCCAAAAAGAGATGGACCCTAAGGGCAAGGGGATGCTAATCAACGACAAGGAGAAGGAGAAGGAGAAGGAGACTTTCTATGTTGATGAGCCAAAAGGTGACAAGCCCACCGACTCAGGCTCAAACAACAATAGGAAGGATGGAAAGAAGAAGAGGTGCATCAAGAAGATCATCTACTATGATAGTGATGCTTCCTCTTCTTCACCAAGGGACGACAGCGATGAAGACTCCTCGTCGAAAAAGAAAACGGTCAATCAAAACTATTCTTTTGATTACTCTCGTATTCCCTACAATTCAAACGCACATTTGTTGTCTATTTCACTTGGAAAACCCCCTCACTTTAATGGAGATGATTATATATTTGCTTTGGTTTGTGTTGGCATCAATCACCAAAAAGGGGGAGATTGAAAGGGAAATAGGGTTAACCTTTTCCTATAATTAATTTTGGTGGTTGAATGCCCAACACAAATAATTGGACTAACTAGTTTGCTCTAGATTACATATTCTACAGGTGCATAAAGGTTCAACACAAAACAATAAAAGATTGAAGATAGGGTTTAAATACAAAGGAGAAAGAAACCGAGTGTGCCCTGGTCTGGCGCACCAGACTGTCTCAAACTCGCCACTCTCGGGTTTCTCAGGGCGCGCTCCGCTATAATTCACCGAACTGTCTGGTGTGACAGCGGAGCAACGGATATCCAGCGCAACGGTCGACTGCAAAATTGCGGGCGCCAGAGCTACAGTGGTGAACAGTGCGCGCAGAGTCAGAGCCGTCCGTTAGAGGCGCACCGGACACTGAATAGTGCCTGTCCGATGCCACTAGAGGACAAAGCCTCCAACGGTTAGAAGCTCCCGAACCCTAACGATTGGGTGACGTGGCTGGCGCACCGGACAGTGTCTGGTGGCGCACCGGACTGTCCGGTGCGCCCATCGACAGCAGCCATCCCCAACGGTTGTTTAGTGGTTGAGGGCTATAAATACCCGCAACCACCACCACTCCAACAATCCAAGCATTCCACACATTGCATTCAATATAAGAGCAATAGACTTCACTCCAAGACACAAATCAAAGTGATCGATCCACTTAAAGTCCCAAATTCAACTCTAGCGCATTAGGGCTTGTGAGAGGATCACTTGTGTTTCTTGTTGCTCTTGTTTGCTTGGTTGGCTTTCTTTTCTTTTCCTTGTTACTCTCAAGTGCTTTGTAAGCAAGGCAAGAGACACCAATTGTGTGGTGGTCCTTGCGGGGTCTAAGTGACCCGTGAGAAGAAAAGAAGAAAGCTCACTCGGTCTAAGTGACCGTTTGAGAGAGGGAAAGGGTTGAAAGAGACCCGGTCTTTGTGACCACCTCAACAGGGACTAGGTTCTTTAGAACCAAACCTCGGTAAAACAAATCACTGTGTTCATCCGTTTTATTTGTGGTTGAATTGTTTTCCCCTCTCTCTCTCGGACTCGAATTCATTTCTAACACTAACCCCGGCTTGTAGTGTGTGCTTAAGTTTATAATTTTCAGATTCCGCCTATTCACCCTCCCCTCTAGGTGACTTTCAATTGGTATCAGAGCCCGGTGCTTCATTAGAGTCTAACAACTCGAAGTGATGTCGGGAGGATCCACCAAGAGGGAGATGGAAACCTGAGAGCACCTAGAGGGGGGTGAATAGGTGATCCTGTAAAATCAAACACTAAATAGCCACAAAACTTAGTTATAGAAGTGTTAGTGTGACTAAGTAGTTTTGAGACGAGTTCTTGTGGACAAAACAATCATAGAGAATGCAACACAAGAGACACGCGATTTTATCCCGTGGTCAGGCCAAGTAACACTTGCCTACTTCCACGTTGTGGCGTCCCAATGGACGAGGGTTGCACTCAACCCCTTTCAAGTGATCCGATGATCAACTTGAACACCACGATCTTTTCCTTTAGAGTCTTATCCTGTTTGCAAGGAATCTCCACAACTTGGAGTCTCTCGCCCTTACAATAGAGATCACAAAGAAAGCACAGAGTAAGGTTGGGAGAAGCAACACACGCAAGACTCAAATATGTAGCACAACCATGCACACAAGTGATGACTTGAGCTCAAATAACAACTCAGAGAGTGCACTACTCGAATGAAGCCCAAATCACTAGCACAATGAAGCGAATGCGCGGGAGCAGAGTCTGGATGCTTTAGAATACTCAGAGAATGCTTCGTGTATTCCTCCATGCGCCTAGGGGTCCCTTTTATAGCCCCAAGGCAGCTAGGAGCCGTTGAAGATCAACATGGAAGGCTATGCTTGCCTTCTGTCAAGTGGCGCACCGGACAGTCCGGTGCACCACCGGACAGGTCCTGTAGACTGTCCGATGCACGATCTCCTTCCAAATTTGGCATATCTGGTCGTTGCTCCTCTGGGCTGATTAGCGCACCGGACAATGTCCGGTGCACACCGGACACTGTCCGGTGCACACCGGACAGTCCAGTGCACTAGCTGACCGTTGGAGCAGTCTGCGTGTTGCGCGAAGATTGCGCGGCCGACCGTTGGCGCTGGCGACCGTTGGCTCACCAGATAGTCTGGTGATTTTTAGCCGTACACCGCCATCGATTCCCGAGAGCAGCAAGTTTCACCG
The DNA here is from genome assembly GCF_902167145.1 of Zea mays. Lineage (NCBI taxonomy): Eukaryota > Viridiplantae > Streptophyta > Magnoliopsida > Poales > Poaceae > Zea > Zea mays. Next base: position 206,307,828 of record NC_050099.1, on the reverse strand, counting down.
CAGACCAGCCTGGCGCACCGGACACTATCCGGTACACCACCGGACAGTCCGATGTGCCAGACTGAGCTAAAGTTTGGCTGCTCATAGCCAAGTCTTTTGCAATCCGATTCCTTTCTTTTTGGCACTATTTCTAGCACTTAGACACACAATGTTAGTTCACAAAAACAACGTACTAAGTCTAGAAACGCACCTTTTACTTTGATTTGCACCTTTCACATATTTAGCACATAAGTACTCAAATAATGTGTTGGACATCTAATCACCAAAATACTTATAGAAATTGCCCAAGGGCACATTTCCTTTTCAATCTCCCCCTTTTTGGTGATTTATGCCAACACATCAAAAAGCAACAAAAGAAGTACAATATTGATTCAAATTGAAGACCAAATTGTTATTGCACAAGATTTGAAATATTTGGATCATTCTTTGCCACCACTTGGTTTATTTTTGCAAATCAAATTCATTTACCTATCTCTAGGTCAAATACGCTTGTTTGGGCACAAAGAGAGATATTCCAAGAGTGAAATTGATCAAGTGTCAAAAACTCCCCCTTTTTCCCATAATCAAAATTCTCCCCCACAAGAGACCAAATTTTGCAATAAGAGCATTTTGGACAAATCAAAAATTCTAAATCTATTATTTTTGAAATTCACAAGTGGTAGCTGATCCAGTTGCTTTGGCCTTAATTTCTCCCCCTTTGGCATTAAGCACCAAAACGGGATCATTTTTGGCCCTTTAACCCCATTGCCTCACCAAAATGTCAATAAAGAGCAAAAAGGCAAATAGAGCATACGAATGAACTTGGAATTAATTACACTAATACCGGAGTGCAGTGGAAGTCTTTGCATCGTCCAAGTCTACATTTCCCTTTTAATGCACCTTGTAGACTACATCAAGTATACTCAATAACCAGGTTAGTCTCAAAAGGTCAAGTTGTAGCACATCTTCCCCTTAATATGTGCATCACTTGCATATGAACATGTGAGGTCCGGGGATCACGTGTACAACTTGAGCACCACAAATAAACAATAATGGATTTAAATGCATAAAGTAACATGATCAAAGGCATAGAACACATGTATGCTATAGATCAATCCAAGTTACGCGAATCTAAGACATTTAGCTCACTATGCAACCTAGAAAAAGTTTTCTCATCCAACGGCTTGGTAAAGATATCGGCTAGCTGGTTCTCGGTGCTAATATGGTACACCTCGATATCTCCCTTTTGCTGGTGGTCTCTCAGGAAGTGATGTCGGATGTCTATGTGCTTAGTGCGGCTGTGTTCAACAGGATTATCCGCCATGCGGATAGCACTCTCATTGTCACATAGGAGTGGGACTTTGCTCAGATTGTAGCCAAAGTCCCGGAGGGTTTGCCTCATCCAAAGTAGTTGCGCGCAACACTGTCCTACGACAACATACTCGGCCTCAGCGGTGGATAGGGCAACGGATGTTTGTTTCTTTGAACTCCAGGACACCAGGGACCTTCCTAGAAATTGGCACGTCCCTGATGTGCTCTTCCTATCAACCTTGCACCCGGCATAATCGGAGTCTGAGTATCCAATCAAGTCAAAGGTAGACCCCTTTGGATACCAGATCCCGAAGCAAGGCGTAGAAACTAAATATCTAAGAATTCGCTTAACGGCCACAAGGTGACATTCCTTGGGGTCGGATTGATATCTAGCACACATGCATACACTTAGCATAATGTCTGGTCTACTAGCACATAAATAAAGCAATGAACCTATCATGGACCGGTATGCCTTTTGATCTATGGACTTTGTTGAGGTCAACATGCCCGTTGGTTCCCATCGGTGTCTTTGCGGGCTTGGCGTCCTTCATCCCAAACCGCTTGAGAAGATCTTGTGTGTACTTTGTTTGGGAGATGAAGGTGTCGTCCTTGAGTTGCTTCGCTTGGAACCCAAGGAAGTAGGACAACTCGCCCATCATCAACATCTCAGACTTTTGTGTCATCACCCTGCTAAACTCCTCACAAGACTTTTGATTAGTAGAACCAAATATTATGTCATCGACATAAATTTGGCACACAAAAAGATCACCATCACAAGTCTTAGTAAATAGAGTGGGATCGGCTTTCCCAACCTTGAAAGCAATAGCAATTAATAAATCTCTAAGGCATTCATACCATGCTCTTGGGGCTTGCTTAAGTCCATAGAGCGCCTTAGAGAGCTTGAACACATGGTCGGGGTACCTGTCATCCTCAAAGCCAGGGGGTTGTTCCACGTATACCTCCTCCATGATTGGCCCATTGAAGAAAGCGCTCTTTACGTCCATTTGAAACAACCTGAAAGAGTGGTAAGCGGCATAGGCTAATAAAATTCGAATAGACTCTAGCTTAGCCACAGGAGCAAAAGTCTCCTCGAAATCCAAACCTGCGACTTGGGTATAACATTTTACCACAAGGCGAGCCTTGTTTCTTGTCACCACCCCGTGCTCGTCTTGCTTATTGTGGAACACCCACTTGGTTCCCACAACATTTTGCTTTGGACGTGGCACCAGGCTCCAAACTTCATTCCTCTTGAAGTTGTTGAGCTCTTCCTGCATGGCCAACTCTCAGTCCGGATCCTGCAAGGCCTCTTCTACCCTGAAAGATTCAATAGAAGAGACAAACAAGTAATGCTCACAAAAATTAGCTAAACGTGAGCGAGTTGTTACTCCCTTGCTTATGTCACCTAGAATCTGATCAACGGGGTGATTCCTTTGGATCGTCGCTCGGACTTGAGTTGGAGGGACCCGTGGTGCTTCTTCCTCCATCACTTGTTCTTCCTGTGCTCCCCCTTGATCCTGTCCCTCTTCTTGAGGTACCTGTTCACCGTCTTGAGTTGGAGGATGCACCATTGTGGAGGAAGATGGCTGATCTTACTCTTGTTGTTCCTGTGGTCGCACATCACCTATCGCCATCGTGCGCATTGCGGCCATCGGAACATCATCTTCATTTATTTCATCAAGATCAACTTGCTCTCTTGGAGAGCCATTAGTCTCATCAAATACAACGCCGCTAGAGACTTCAACCAAACCCGATGATTTGTTGAAGACTCTATACACCTTTGTATTTGAGTCATACCCTAGTAAAAACCCTTCTACTGCCTTGGGAGCAAATTTAGAATGTCTACCTTTCTTCACCATAATGTAACATTTGCTCCTAAATACACAAAAGTAAGAAACGTTGGGTTTGTTACCGGTAAGGAGTTCATACGAGGTCTTCTTGAGAAGGCGATGTAGGTAGAGCCAGTTTATGGCGTGGCAAGCTGTGTTCACAGCTTCCGACCAAAACTACTTGGGCGTCTTGAATTCTCCAAGCATCGTTCTCGCCATATCAATAAGCGTCATGTTCTTCCTCTCTACCACACCGTTTTGTTGTGGTGTGTAGGGAGCGGAGAACTCGTGCTTGACACCTTCTTCCTCAAGATTATAGGTGTACATTTGGGTCGGGCCTGATGGGCCGGCCCGAAGCACGGAAAAAAAGCACGGTCCAGGCATGGCACGGCCCGAAATATTTTAGTGTCGGGCCGGCACGGCCCGTTATTTCGGGCCGGGTTTGGGCCGAGGTCACGGCCCATGGGCGGGCACGAGCATGGCCCATTTAAGGCAGGCACAAAATGGCCCATATAGAGGCACGAAAAGGCCCATATATTTATTGAAACCACACTTCATTCCACACTTTCATATACTTGATAAAGAACACAAAGCTAGAGATAATGCTAGTTAGATGTTTTTTGTAGCTTTGAATTAGAGTAGTTGATGTAATTTTACTTTTGTTATGAACATTAGACAATAAACTAAACTTACGAACTTTGTATAGAGCTGATTATACTCTTTTTCCTTCTAACAAAATGATTTGTAAACGAGGTAGTCATTGCATAGCTGTGGTAACTTTAATACAAATATTAAGTTTGCTTTTGTTCAAATTTATTTGTCTTATCTTTTATTTGTTTTATTATTTTTTGAATTTAGGGCTCTGATGTGAATTTTGGGCCAAAAACTGCTTTTCGGGCCCTAATATGAATTTCGTGCCAAAAATTGAATTTCGGACTTTTATAATTTTGGGCGCCCGAAATGAGCCCGACACGTTTAAGCAATTACGGGCCGGACCGTGGGCCAAGGGCTAGGCCCATGGGCCGGCCTGACACAGACTGAAATTCAAACGGGCCAGGCCGGCCCGAAATTCAAACAATATGGGCCTTTTCGGGCTTGGGCCGGGCCGGGCGGCCCGAATGTACACCTATACTCAAGATACTCCTCAATTTGCAGATTCTTGAACTCGGACCCGTTGTCGCTCCTTATCTTTTTCACCTTTAGCTCAAATTCGTTTTGAGCCCTCCTTAGAAAGCGCTTTAGGGTCCCTTGGGTTTCTGATTTATCCTGCAAAAAGAACACCCAAGTGAAGTGGGGAAAATCATCAACAATTACAATACATACTTACTTCCCCCGATGCTAAGGTAGGCAACGGGTCCGAAGAGGTCCATGTGAAGAAGCTCCAGTGGTCTTGATGTTGTCATCACATTCTTGCTATGATGAGTGCTTCCCACCTGTTTCCCTGCCTGACATGCTGCACAGGGCCTATCTTTCTCGAAACAAACATTGGTTAGTCCTAACACATGTTCTCCCTTTAGAAGTTTATGAAGGTTCATCCCAACATGTGCTAGACGGCGATGCCACAGCCAGCCCATACTAGTCTTAGCTATTAAGCATGCATCTAGATTGGCCTCCTCTTTCGAAAAATCAACTAAGTAGAGTTTGTCGTCTAATACACCCTTAAAAGCTAATGAACCATCACTCCTTCTAAAGACAGATACATCGACATTTGTAAAAAGACAATTGTAACCCATGTGACACAATTGACTTACAGACAAAAGGTTGTAACCAAGCGACTCTACTAGAAATACATTTGATATGGAGTGCTCGTTGGTGATGGCTATCTTTCCCAAACCCTTGACCTTGCCTTGATTCCCATCTCCAAAGATAATCGTATCCTGGGAATCCTTGTTCTTGACGTATGAGGTGAACATCTTTTTCTCCCCCGTCATGTGGTTTGTGCATCCGTTGTCGATAATCCAACTTGAGCCCCCGGATGCATAAACCTGCAAGGAATTTAAGCTTGGGTTTTAGGTACCCAACTCTTGTTAGTCACAATAGTTTTTGGAACCCATATGCAGGTTTTGTCTCCCTTGCATTTGGATCCCAATTTCCTAGCCACTACTTTTGCATTCTTACATGAAAGAACAAAAGAAGTGTTGCAAGCATGGAAAACAGTAGTAGATTCATTGCACATTTTCCTAGGCATATGATGCACAACATGATTTCTCCTAGGCCTACTTCTACCATGAACAAAAGTAGAACTAGAGGAAAACATAGCATGTGAATTAAAAGCATCATGATCATAACTCCTATTATAATGAGCACGATTAGCAATTTTCCTATCATAAATAAAAGCATGGTTCCTTTGAAGATTACTAACCATAGGAGCCTTCCCTTTCTCCTTGTTGGGAATGGGAGCCCTTTGGCTTGTTAAGTTCTTGGCTTCCTTTCGAAAACCAAGCCCATCCTTAAATGAGGGGTGTCTACCAACGGTGTAGGCATCCCTAGCAAATTTTAATTTATCAAAATTAATTTTGCAAGTCTTAAGTTGAGCATTGAGACTTGCCACCTCATCATTTAATTTGGTAATAGAAATAAGGTGATCATCACAAGCATCAACATCAAAATCCTTACATCTATTACAAAAAACAACATGCTCTACACATGAACTAGTTTTGTTGACTTCCTCTAGCTTAGCATTTAGTTCATCATTTAAACTCTTTAAACTGGAGACCGATTCATGGCAAACAGACAATTCAGAGGATAACATTTCATTTCTCTTAATTTCTAAGGCAAGGGATTTTTGCACACTAACAAATTTGTCATGTTCTTCATATAAAATATCCTCTTGTTTTTTTTAACAATCTATCTTTTTCATTTAGAGCATCAATTAATTCATTAATTTTTTCTACTTTAGCTCTATCTAAACCTTAAAATAAACTAGAGTAATCTACTTCATCATTGGAGGATTCTTCATCACTAGATGAAGTGTACTTGGGTGTGTCCCGAACACATACCTTTCTCTCCTTGGCCATAAGACATGTATGGTGTTCGTTGGGGAAGAGTGAGGATTTGTTGAAGGCCAAAGCAGCGAGTCCTTCATCATCGGAGTCGAAAGAGGAGCAGTCTGAGTCCCATTCCTTTCCAAGGTGCGCCTCGCCCTTTGCCTTCTTGTAGTTCTTCTTTTTCTCCTTCTTCCCACTCTTTTCTTGTCCCTGGTCACTATCATTATCGGGACAGTTTGCAATAAAGTGACCAGTCTTACCGCATTTGAAGCAGGAGCGTTTTCCCCTTGTTTTATTCCTGTTGGGATACTCCTTGCGTCCTTTGAGTGCGGTCTTGAAGCGCTTGATGATAAGCGCCATCTCATCTTCATTAAGTCCGGCAGCCTCCACTTGAGCTACCCTGCTTGGTAGCGCCTCGTTGCTTTGAGAGCAACGGGCTGCAACTCGTAGATAGGTAGTGGACCGTTCAAGGCGTCATCCACATATCGTGCCTCCTTTATCATCATGCGCCCACTCACGAATTTTCCGAGTATCTCCTCGGGCGTCATCTTTTTGTACCTGGGGTTTTCACGGATAAGATTCACAAGATGGGGTCAATAACTGTAAATGACCTGAGCATGAGTCGGACGACATCATGATCTGTCCATCTTGTGCTTCCATAGCTTCTAATCTTGTTGACCAGGGTCTTGAGCCTGTTGTAGGTTTGTGTTGGCTCTTCTCCCCTGATCATGGCAAATCTCCCTAGCTCGCCTTCCACCAGTTCCATTTTGGTGATCATTGTAGCATCATTTCCCTCATGTGAGATTTTGAGGGTGTCCCATATTTGCTTGGCGTTGTCCAAGCCACTTACTTCATTATACTCGTCCCTGCAAAGAGATGCTAACAACATAGTAGTAGCTTGGGCATTCTTATGGATTTGCTCATTAATAATCACAGGGTTATCCGTACTATCGAAATGCATTCCATTTTCCACTATTTCCCAAACGCTAGGATGGAGAGAAAATAGATGATTACGCATTTTATGACTCCAAAATGAGTAGTCTTCTCCATCAAAGTGTGGAGGTTTTCCTAGAGGAATAGAAAGTAAATGTGCATTTGAATTGTATGGCATGCGAGAATAGTCAAAAGAGTAGTTTTGATTAACCTTTCTCTTTTTCGATGAAGAGTCGTCGTCATCTCTTGGTGAAGAAGAAGATGCATCGCTGTCGTAGTAGATGATCTTCTTGATGCGCATCTTCTTCTTCCCGTCCTTCTTCTTGTGACTCGAGCCTGAGTCAGTGGGCTTGTCATCTCTTGGCTCGTTGAAGATGGACTCCTTCTCCTTGTCGTTGACCACCATCCCCTTTCCCTTAGGATCCATCTCTTCGGGCGTTAGTCCCTTAGATGAAGAGTACGACTCCGATACCAATTGAGAGCACCTAGAGGGGGTGAATAGGTGATCCTGTAAAATCAAACACTAAATAGCCACAAAACTTAGTTATAGAAGTGTTAGTGTGACTAAGTAGTTTTGAGACGAGTTCTTGTGGACAAAACAATCACAGAGAATGCAACACAAGAGACACGCGATTTTATCCCGTGGTCTGGCCAAGTAACACTTGCCTACTTCCATGTTGTGGCATCCCAATGGACGAGGGTTGCACTCAACCCCTTTCAAGTGATCTGATGATCAACTTGAATACCACGGTCTTTTCCTTTAGAGTCTTATCCCGTTTGTGAGGAATCTCCACAACTTGGAGTCTCTCGCCCTTACAATAGAGATCACAAAGAAAGCACAGAGTAAGGTTGGGAGAAGCAACACACGCAAGACTCAAATACTCAGCACAACCACGCACACAAGTGATGACTTGAGCTCAAATAACAACTCAGAGAGTGCACTACTCGAATGGAGCCCAAATCACTAGCACAATGAAGCGAATGTGCGGGAGCGGAGTCTGGATGCTTTAGAATACTCAGAGAATGCTTCGTGTATTCCTCCATGCACCTAGGGGTCCCTTTTATAGCCTCAAGGCAGCTAGGAGCCGTTGAAGATCAACATAGAAGGCTATCCTTGCCTTCTGTCGAGTGGCGCACCGGACAGTCCGATGCACCACCGGACAGGTCCTGTAGACTGTCCGGTGCGCGATCTCCTTCCAAATTTGGCATATCCGACCATTGCTCCTCTAGGCTGATTGTCGCACCGGACACTGTCCGGTGCACACCAGACAGTCCGGTGCACCAGCTGACCGTTGGAGCAGTCCACGTGTTGCACGAAGATTGCGCGGTCGATCGTTGGCGCTGGCGACCGTTGGCTCACCGGATAGTCCAGTGCACCACCGGACAGTCCGATGATTTTTAGCCGTACGCCACCGTCGATTCCTGAGAGCAGCAAGTTTCATCGCGGGCCAGCCTGGCGCACCAGACAGTCCGGTGTGCCACTGAGCTGAAGTTTGGCTGCTCACAGCCAAGTCTTTTGCAATCCAATTCCTTTCTTTTTGGCACTGTTTCTAGCACTTAGACACACAATGTTAGTTCACAAAAACAACGTACTAAGTCTAGAAATGTACCTTTTACTTTGATTTGCACCTTTCACATATTTAGCACATAAGTACTCAAATAATGTGTTGGACATCTAATCACCAAAATACTTATAGAAATTGCCCAAGGGCACATTTCCCTTTCAAAACCGACGACAAAGCCACAAGCCATGGGAAGGCTCCATCAAGGGAGTCCGGCACCAAAGGGAAGGAGGGATCCCCTCCACGCATCAAGTCGCATCGGAGTGGCGACAAGAAGAAGAAGATGAAGAAAGTGGTCTACTACGAGATCGACTCTTCGTCGCCCTCCACATCTGGCTCCGACACGGCGTCCATCACTTCTAAGCGCCATGAGCGTAAGAAGTATAGTAAGATGCCACTTCGTTATCCCCGTATTTCTAAACGCACTCCTTTACTTTCCATTTCATTAGACAAACCACCATATTTTGATGGTGAAGATTATTGTATGTGGAGTGATAAAATGAGGCATCATCTAACCTCACTCCACGCAAGCATATGGGACATTGTTGAATTTGGAGCGCAGGTACCTACCGTGGGGGACGAGGGCTACGACTCGGACAAGGTCGCCCAAATACGGCACTTTAACTCCCAAGCCACTACTATACTCCTCGGCTCTCTATGTCGAGAGGAGTATATAAGGTGCAAGGGCTAAAGAGCGTCGAGAGGAGTATAATAAGGTGCAAGGGTTAAAGAGCGCCAAGGAGATTTGGGACGTCCTAAAGACCGCACACAAAGGAGATGAGGTGACCAAGATCACCAAGCGGGAGACGATCGAGGAGGAGCTCGGTCGATTCGTCCTCCACCAAGGAGAGGAGCCACAAGCAATGTACAACCGGCTCAAAAGCTTGGTGAATCAAGTGCGCAACCTCGGGAGCACAAAATGGGATGACCATGAGATGGCCAAGGTTATTCTAAGATCCCTTTTTTCGCAATCCTACTCAAGTTCAATTAATATGTGGGGATCCTATATATAAATTGATGTCTCCCGAGGAAGTGATAGGAAAGTTTGTGAGCTTTGAACTAATGATCAAAGGCTCCAATCACATCGTTGACTTGGAGCAAGGTGGCACCTCCACACCCGAGATGCAATTCGTCGCATTCAAAGCGGTGGAAGAGAAGAAAGAAGAGTCTACATCAAGTAGGCTCCCCATCGATGCCTCCAAGCTCGACAATGAGGAGATGGCGCTCATCATCAAGAGCTTTTGCCAAATCCTCAAGCAAAGGAGAGGGAAAGACTACAAACCCCGCTCCAAGAGGGTGTGCTACAAATGTGGTAAGCCCGGTCATTTTATAGCTAAATGTCCTAGGGGCAACGACAAGAGGGGGAAGAAGAAGGAGAAGAAGAAGTACTACAAGAGGAAGGACGACGATGCCCACGTGTGTCGGGAATGGGACTCCGACGAGAGCTCCACCGACCCCTCCTCCGACGAGGATGCCGCCAACATCGCCGTCAACAAGGGCCTCCTCTTCCCCAACGTTGGCCACAAGTGCTTGATGGCAAAGGACAGCAAAAAGAAGAAGGTACAATCTAGAACCACCCCCAAGTATACTACATCTAGTGATGAGGGTAGTTCTAGTGAAGACGAAGATGATTTACTTACTCTTTTTGCCAACCTTAACATGCAACAAAAGGAAAAATTAAATGAATTGATAGGAGCCATTCATGAGAAGGATGAACTCTTGGACAGCCAAGAGGAATTCCTTATTAAAGAAAACAAAAGGCATGTTAAAGTAAAAAATGCTTATGCTCAGGAAGTAGAGAAAAATGAAAAATTGACCAAGGAGCTTAGCATTTGCCATGATTCAATTACCATTCTTAGAAATGAAAATGCTAGTTTAATTGCTAAGATTGATAAATTGAATGAATCAATTTCTAGCCTTAGAACTGAAAATGCTAGTTTAATTTCCAAGGCTAAAGATTTAAATGTTTGCAATGATTCTATTTCCTGTCTTAGGAATGAGAATGCCATATTAAATGCTAAGATAGATGAATTAAATGTTTGCAAACCATCTACATCTACTGTTGATCATGTTACTATTTGTACTAGATGTAGAGATGTTAATATTGATGCTATAAATGATCACCTTGCTTTAATTAAACAACAAAATGATCATATAGCTCAATTAACTGCTAAAATCAATGAGCATGAAATTGAAAATGAAAAGTTTAAATTTGCTAGAAGCATGCTCTATAATGTGAGATGCCCTGGCATTAAGGATGGCATTGGTTTCCAACAGGGAAGCAATGTCAAGCTTAATGCCCCTAAGAAATTGTCTAACTTTGTTAAGGGCAAAGCTCCCATGGGTCAGGATAATGAGGGCTATATTTTGTATCCTGCTAATTATCCTGAGCACAAAATTAGGAGAATCCATGCTAGAAAACCTCATACTGTTTCACATCATGCTTTTATATATAAGAATGAGGCTTCTAGTTCTAGGCAATCAACCCATGTTAAATTGCCTAAAACGAAAACTCCTACTACATCAAATGATCATAATATTTCATTCAAAACTTTTGATGCTTCTTATGTGCTCACTAACAAATCAGGAAAAGTAGTTGCCAAATATGTTGGGGGGCAAACATAAGGGGTCAAAGACTTGTGTTTGGGTACCAAGGTGCTTGTTTCTAACATCAAAGGACCCAAGACTGTTTGGGTACCTAAGAACAAGACCTAAATTGTTTTGCAGGTTTATGCATCCGAGGGCTCAAGTTGGATAATAGATAGCGGATGCACAAACCACATGACAGGGGAGAAAAGAATGTTCTCCTCCTACGAGAAAAACGAAGATCCCCAAAGAACTATCACATTCGGGGATGGAAATCAAGGTTTGGTCAAAGGACTTGGTAAAATTGCTATATCACCTGACCATTCTATTTCAAATGTTTTTCTTGTAGATTCTTTAGATTACAATTTGCTTTCCGTTTCTCAATTATGCAAAATGGGCTACAATTATCTATTTACAAATGTATGTGTTACTGTCTTTAGAAGAAGTGATGATTCAGTAGCATTTAAGGGAGAATTAGAGGGTCAGCTATACTTAGTTGATTTTAACAAAGTTGAACTCGATATTTGCTTAATTGCTAAGACTAATATGGGTTGGCTCTGGCATCGCTGACTAGCCCATGTTGGGATGAAGAATCTTCACAAGCTTCTAAAGGGAGAGCACATTTTAGGACTAACAAATGTTCATTTTGAGAAAGACAGGGTTTGTAGCGCATGTCAAGCAGGAAAGCAAGTTGGCGCCCATCATCCACACAAGAACATAATGACAACGAACAGGCCACTGGAGCTACTCCACATGGATCTATTCGGGCCGATAGCTTACATAAGCATTAGCGGGAGTAAGTACTATCTAGTAATTGTGGATGATTATTCTCGCTTCACTTGGGTATTCTTTTTGCAGGAAAAGTCACAAACCTAAGAGACTTTGAAGGGATTCTTGAGACGAGCTCAAAATGAGTTTCGATTGAGAATCAAAAAGATAAGAAGCGACAACGGGACGAAGTTCAAGAATTCTCAAATCAAAAGCTTTCTTGAGGAAGAGGGCATCAAGCATGAGTTCTCTTCTCCCTACACACCTCAACAAAATGGTGTAGTGGAGAGGAAGAATAGAACTCTACTGGACATGGCAAGGACCATGCTTCATGAGTACAAGACTCTGAACCAGTTTTGGGCTGAGGCGATTAACACCGCCTGCTACTCCATCAACCGGTTATATCTTGACCGAATCCTCAAGAAGACATCATACGAACTCCTCACCGGTAAAAATCCCAATGTTTAATATTTTAGAGTCTTTGGTAGCAAATGTTTTGTTCTTATTAAAAGAGGTAGAAAATCTAAATTTGCTCCCAAGGCTGTAGAAGGCTTTTTACTAGGATATGACTCAAACACAAGGGCATATAGAGTCTTCAACAAATCCACTGGATCAGTTGAAGTTTCTTATGACATTGTGTTTGATGAGACTAATGGCTCTCAAGTAGAGCAAGTTGATCTTGATGAATTAGATGATGAAGAGGCTTCGTGCGTCGCATTAAGGAACATGTCCATTGGGGATGTATGTCCTAAGGAATCTGAAGAGCCTACTCAAGCACAAGATCAACCGTCATCTTCCATGCAAGTATCTCCACCAACTCAATATGAGGATCAGGCTCAAGATGATGAAAATAAAGAGGATGAGCCACCTCAAGAGGAGGCCAACGATCAAGGGGGAGATGAAGACAAGGAAGATGATCAAGAAATACAGGGTCAAAGACCACCACACCCAAGAGTCCACCAAGCGATTCAAAGAGATCACCCCGTCAACTCTATTCTTGGTGATATTCATAAGGGGGTAACTACTCGATCTCGAGTCACTCATTTTTGTGAACATTACTCTTTTGTGTCCTCTATTGAGCCATACAGGGTAGAGGATGCACTAAGAGAATCGGATTGGGTGCTGGCAATGCAAGAGGAACTCAACAACTTCACGAGGAATGAGGTATGGCATTTAGTTCCACGTCCTAATCAAAATGTTGTAGGTACCAAATGGGTATTCCGCAACAAGCAAGATGAGCATGGTGTGGTGACAAGAAACAAAGCCCGACTTGTTGCCAAAGGTTATTTACAAGTCGAAGGTTTGGAATTTGATGAAACTTATGCACCCGTAGCTAGGCTTGAGTCAATTCGTATATTACTTGCCTATGCTACTTACCATGGCTTTAAGCTCTATCAAATGGACGTGAAAAGTGCCTTCCCCAATGGACCAATCAAGGAAGAGGTCTATGTTGAGCAACCTCCCGGCTTTGAAGATAGTGAGTACCCTAACCATATGTATAAACCCTCAAAGGCGCTTTATAGGCTCAAGCAAGCCCCAAGAGCATGGTATGAATGCCTACGAGATTTTTTTATCACTAATGGCTTCAAAGTCGGAAAAGCCGATCCTACACTCTTTACTAAAACTATTGCAAAAGATTTGTTTGTATGCCAAATTTATGTTGATGATATCATATTTGGGTCTACTAACAAATCTACTTGTGAAGAGTTTAGTAGGATCATGATACAGAAATTTGAGATGTCAATGATGGGGGAGTTGAAGTATTTCCTAGGATTTCAAGTCAAGCAACTCCAAGATGCACCTTCATCAGCCAAACAAAGTACATTCAAGACATACTTAACAAGTTTGGAATGAAGGATGCCAAGCCCATCAAGACACCCATGGGAACAAATGGGCATCTCGACCTCAACATGGGAGGTAAATCCGTAGATCAAAAGGTATACCAGTCGATGATAGGATCTTTACTCTATTTATGTGCATATCGACCGGATATTATGCTTTCTGTATGCATGTGTGCAAGGTTCCAAGCCGATCCTAGGGAAGTTCACCTTAGGGCCGTGAAAAGAATCATGAGATATTTAGTTTACACTCCTAAGTTTGAACTTTGGTACCCCAAGGGATGCACTTTTGAGTTAATAGGATATTCCGATGCCGATTGAGCAGGGTGTAAAATTGATAGGAAGAGCACATCAGAGACTTGTCAGTTTCTGGGGAGATCCCTGGTGTCTTGGGCTTCAAAGAAACAAAACTCAGTAGCTCTTTCTACCGCCGAAGCCGAGTATATTGTCGCAGGTCATTGTTGTGCGCAATTACTTTGAATGAAGCAAACCCTTAGGGACTATGGCTACAAATTGAGCAAAGTCCCTCTTCTATGTGACAATGAGAGTGCAATCTACATGGCGGATAATCCCGTTGAACACAGCCGCACTAACACATAGACATTTGGTATCACTTTTTGAGGGATCACCAACAAAGGGGGATATCGAGATAGCTTATGTTAGCACCAAAGAACAATTAGTCGATATCTTTACCAATCCTTTAGATGAGAAAACCTTTAGCAAACTTAGGAATGAGCTAAATATACTTGATTCTCAGAACTTTGATTGAAACATTGCACACATAGCTCATTTGTATACCTTTGATCATATCTCTTTCATTTTGGTACAAATGCATATTTCTTGTCATTTATGTACCAAAGCTACGACTAATGTGTTTCAAAGTATATTTCTATACTAAAGTCATAGATTGAAAGGGAAATGGAGTCTTCGGCGAAGACAAGGCTTCCACTCCACTCTAACGGTATCATTTACCATTCGTCGTCACTCCACATCACTCTCAAATTGGTATAATCTTTCACCCATATTTACTTTTACCAAAGGGGGAGAAAATTCATAAGGGCTCACAAAGTCTCCGTTTTTGGCGATTAATGCCAAAGGGGGAGAAAATATTAAGCCCAAAGCAAAAGGACTGCACCACCAACTTCAAAACTTTTCGAAATGCGAAATGATGATTTATTTGGTTTTCACAAAAGTTTGTTTTTGCAATTGGTATTTTGTGATAGAAATTTCTTCAATTGGTATATTTTCAAAACTAACATCTAAATATACTTCCAATTGGTATCTATTAAAACCCTCTTGAAAACTAAGAGCAGAATTTCATTCAGGGGGAGTTTTTGTTTAAGTCAAAGGAAAAGCATTTGAAACATGGGGAGAAATTTCAAATCTTGAAAATGCTTCTTGCAATCTTATTCATATACCTTTGACTATTTACAAAAGACTTTGAAAAGAATTTGGAAAAACAAAACAAGTGGTGCAAATGTGGTCCAAAATGTTAAATAAAAGAAAGCAATCCATGCATATCTAGTGAAAATATTAAATTGGTTTAATTCCAAATAACCTATGCACTTACCTTATGCAAACTAGTTCATTTCTGCACTTATATATTTGCTTTGGTTTGTGTTGGCATCAATCACCAAAAATGGGAGATTGAAAGGGAAATAGGGTTAACCTTTTCCTATAATTAATTTTGGTGGTTGAATGCCCAACACAAATAATTGGACTAACTAGTTTGCTCTAGATTATATATTCTACAGGTGCATAAAGGTTCAACACAAACTAATAAAAGATTGAAGATAGGGTTCAAATATAAAGGAGCAAGAAACCGAGTGTGCCCTGGTCTCGCGCACCGGACTGTCCGGTGTGCCACTAGACAGTGTCCTGTGCACCAGGACCGTACAGTCTCAAACTCGCCACTCTCGGGTTTCTCAGGGCGCGCTCCGCTATAATTCACCAGACTGTCCGGTGTGACAGCGGAGCAACGGCTTCCAGCACAACGGTCGACTGCAAAAGCGCGGGCGCCAGAGCTACAGTGATGAACAGTGCGTGCAGAGTCAGAGCCGCCCGTCAGAGGCGCACTGGACAATGAACAGTGCCTGTCTGGTGCGGCACCGGACTGTCCGGTGCCACTAGAGGACAAAGCCTCCAACGGTAAGAAGCTCCCGAACCCTAACGGTTGGGTGACGTGGCTGGCGTACCAGACAGTGTCCGGTGGCGCACCGGACTATTCGGTGCGCCCATCGACAGCAGCCATCCCTAACGGTTGTTTGGTGGTTGAGGGCTATAAATACCCCCAACCACCACTACTCCAACAATCCAAGCATTCCACACATTGCATTCAATGCAAGAGCAATATACTTCACTCCAAGACACAAATCAAAGCGATTGATCCACTCAAAGTCCCAAATTCAACTCTAGCGCATTAGGGCTTGTGAGAGGATCACTTGTGTTTCTTGTTGCTCTTGTTTGCTTGGTTGGCTTTCTTTTCTTTTCCTTGTTACTCTCAAGTGCTTTGTAAGTAAGGCAAGAGACACCAATTGTGTGGTGGTCCTTGCGGGGTCTAAGTGACCCGTGAGAAGTAAAGAAGAAAGGTCACTCGGTCTAAGTGACCGTTTGAGAGAGGGAAAGGGTTGAAAAAGACCCGGTCTTTGTGACCACCTCAACGGGGACTAGGTTCTTTAGAACAGAACCTCGGTAAAACAAATCACTGTGTTCATCCATTTTATTTGTGGTTGATTTGTTTTCCTCTCTCTCAGACTCGAATTCATTTCTAACGCTAACCCCAGCTTGTAGTGTGTGCTTAAGTTTATAATTTTCAGATTCCGCCTATTCACCCCCCCTCTAGGCGACTTTCAGTTCGCCATGAAACAGGGAGAGGAGCCAACTGAAACCTATAACAGGCTCAAGACTCTGGTGAACAAGATCCGAAGCTATGGGAGTACAAGATGGACAGATCATGATGTTGTTTGACTCATGCTAAGGTCATTTACCGTTATTGATCCTCATCTTGTAAACCTCATTCGTGAAAATCCCAAGTACACCAAGATAACGCCTGAGGAAATTCTTAGAAAATTTGTAAGCGGGCGCATGATGGTGAAGGAAGCAAGGTATGTGGATGACATTGCAAACAGACCACTTCCTCTCTAAGAGCCACAACTTGTTGCTCTCAAAGAAACAAGCAGCAAGGAGGCACTATCTAACATGGTGGCACAAGTGGAGGCAGCTGGACTCAACGAGGAGGAAATGGTGCTTGTGATCAAGCGTTTCAAAACCGCATTGAAGGGACGCAAGGAGTACCCCAACAAGAATAATTCAAGGAGAAAGCGCTCATGCTTCAGATGTGGTAAGTCTGGTCATTTTATTGCACAATGTCCCGATAATGATAATGACCAGGGACAAGAAAAGTGGGTTTCTAGCGAGATTTGTTAGCAAAACCTGCGGGATTAACTCGAGAACCGACTTGTAACGCGTCCAGACCTCCACCCTTTATATAGATGAAGGGGTACGGTCGATTGAATCCCCACAATTGATCCAATCAAATTTACTTATCAATTTTACCTTATTTGCATCGTTCTTTCAATTTCTAGGAGCAGGAGTAATCTAGCCTTAGGTTTAGATCTAGTTTAATCTTCCACAAGACTCTCTCTTTGACTATACGCTGATTAGAGACGCATCGGGCGGCCTGCCGACCCCGGAGCAGCGCCTTGGAACTCTCCCTCTCGACGATATCTCTTGCAAGGGCAAGTTTTAGGGTTCTTCACGGAGAAGAAGATCATCTGCGTCATCGTGGACCGTCCGAGTCCTAGACGCGGACCGTCCGAAAACGTGTAGAGGAGGATTCGCTCATGCGTCCAGGTCGCGGACCATTCAACCTAGAGCCGCAGACCGTTCGCACCTCCACATCTCTACAACTATTAAGACTCAAACGTAGACCATTGTCGTGCCCCCGCTCGCGCTTCGCATGCACCAACCTCCCCGCATGCAAGCGGCACAAGCTGCTCAACCTCCACTGCATGCAAGCCGCATGCAAACCACATGCAAACCACATGCAAGCCGCACAAGCTGCTACAGAACCTGCATGCAAGCCGATAAGCTGATGCAAGCATCGTGTCTTCCTCCACTCATGAAGCGTCGTGGTTGGCTGCTGTCCGTCTGTCCCTCTGCTGCAAGCCTGCAGTACTGCTCAGCTGTTGTCGGCTCGATCAGTTCCCCTACCCGGGCAGCGCTAGCCGGCTAGCCCTATGGACTCGAGGCCCGGTTCGCAATCTTACTCTTACCCGCTGGCCGCAGCCGCTGGTAGCATCGTACAATCTACAATTTCCAGTTCGAGAATAAAATCAGCTAGATAAAAACCACAAATCCAACAAAATCTAATATGTACTCGCACAAAAACAATTAGCCATATATACTTTTTAATTTAGGTCATCAACCACTATGCACTAAGGAATACTATGCAAGCACTGACGGGGCTCGGCGGGAGGAACCTAGCGAGGCGCCACCCATCGTGTTTCCTCTGAGGCTCTACGATCGTCGTTGTCTTGTTGCATGCACTGAGGCTGAACGTACTGCTGCTCCTCTGCCTGTGCGCGTTCCCCGCCCCTGCGCGGTCGCAGAACACGACCATGGCCACGACCGCGCCGGCGTCCGTCGAGGGGTTCAACTGCACCGCCAACCGCACGTACCCATGCCAGGCGTACGTGCTCTACCGCGCCGGCTTCGCGGGCGTGCCGCTCGATCTCGCGGCCATCGGTGACCTCTTCGCTGTCAGCCGCTTCATGGTCGCGCACGCCAACAACCTCTCCATGACGGCCGCGCTGGCCAACGGGCAGCCGCTGCTCGTGCCGCTCCAGTGCGGCTGTCCCTCCTGGTACCCCAGTTCGTACGCGCCGATGCAGTACCAGATCGGCTCGGAGGACACCTACTGGATCGTCTCCACTACCAAGCTACAGAACCTCACGCAGTACTAGGCCGTGGAGCGCGTGAACCCCACGCTGGTGCCCACCGTCCTCGACGTCGGCACCATGGTCACGTTCCCCGTCTTCTGCCAGTGCCCGTCCGCCGCCGACAACGCCACGACGCTCGTCACCTACGTCATGCAGCCCGGGGACACGTACGTGTCCATTGCCGCCGCCTTCTCCGTCGCCTATCCACAGTGAAAGACACGATGCGGCGGCCGCATGTGCATGCACTGAAGTTGCGCGTTGCTGCTGCTCCTCTGCCTATGCGTGTTCCCCGCCCCGGCGCGGTCGTAGAACATGACCACAGCCACGACCAAATTATTCAACTAGATGGAGTTGAAGGCTGAAGGTACGGCGGGAGATAAAATGATATATGATTTGTGCATAAATATGTGCTTCAGCTTGTGCAATATAACAGGTTAGAAATTTAACTATCTGCGTGCGGTTATTAATGTCTTAGAAATTTTAACTCTCGTGTCAACGCACGGACACATATCTAGTAGAGTATTACTAGGCGGTTTGTTACAATGTTTGGCGTCCAAATCGGTGTCAACAATACCTTTAAAATGTGATGCTATTTAATGCCTTTTCATTTAATGCTTTGGGCCAGGCCGCAACATTTCGCCAACCTTTTCTTGACAACGCGGCCCGCCCAGACCCGCGGTCCTCCCCTTAACGCACCTCATCGAGTAGGGGTCCTATCATCGAGTCATCGTTCAGAGACAGAGGCTGGTCGATCGTCGGTGACTGATGGCGATGGCGGCGGCGCAATTGGAGGCGGAGGAGGAGCTGCGGCTGGAACTGGAGGCGGTGGCGGCGGTGTACGGAGACGACGTCCGCGTGCTCCGCGACCTCCCACCGCACCTCTTCGTCCACGTGCGGCCCCGCACCGCCGACGACACCTCGCAGCAGGTGTGTCTCATCTCGCCGCACCCCACCCCTCGTGCTTCCATCCCTGCCATTGAGTGACAAGAGTCGGGGGTAGACGACTCGATTGATCAATCGGCCGATTGGACGGTCCGCTGCTCTGCCCGGTAGTATTATTCGGTAGCAACTGGTGGGGGAGTTGCCGCCTTTTTCTGAGCTGAACCCTAGCTGTTGAGTAGAGGTGGATGTTAGCTTCAAGTTGAACTTTAGGTATTCTGGTTGCAGGGTTTAGGTATTTTGTGGTTAGCTGTTCCGGACTTCCAGATCAATTGAGTTAGGTATATATGGTGTCTTCATACTGATGCTATTGTTTTAGTTAACAGGATTACTCTGATCAATTGCTGCATTGTGTTACCATGATTGACCTGATGCTGCTTTCTTGACAGACAAGAGGGTATATGCTTTGTTGCTAAGTTGTTCCCACTTGTGCGAGCAGTCAAGTGCACTTTCTGGTTAATTGTGCAATGCTACAATTACAACATTGAACCTTTATGTAGGAAGCTGAACTTGGACGACTGGGATCCTAAGCAGAAGAGCCACTATCCTTGTAGGCTGTTTTTCGAAACTTGTTTCCTACGAGTTGTTGTTTCATCTCTTACAATGATAATCAACTAATCGTAATGGAAGCCTTTGTCCAAATGCCAGCAGTAACTTCTTGGTGTTTCTTTTGTTGAAAATCCCTTCATGTCCATTTTCCATGAGCTTTCTAGTCACTGTAATTGTAGCATCACCTCTTTTCCATCATATGAGGTTGAACGCATAGATAACCATTTACTGTTTGTTTTCATAAATTTGGTTTTCTCTGTTTCAGTTCGTGGAGCTCTTTCTTGGCATTAAAGCATCTTCACAGGTATGAATCTGCCACTCTACTAGATTTTCATCTGGTGTGTGATGTGTATCCCTATCAAAATTTTAGGTATTTCCATTTTATGGAGAGCTGTTGTGGAAACAATGTTCAAAATTTTGAATTCCTTTAGAAACTATAATCACTGGCTGATTGTTTTTATAAGTGCATAGTACAACTTTGTAAACTTTTTATTTACCTTATTATTCATCAATGTAACATGCAAATCCTTATATTTTTTTATGGTAACAGGAGGGGCGAGGGCTCCCATACTGGATAGATTAACGAACGAAAATGTTATTTACAAGCATTTTGTGAAAAGGAGAAAGGTAGAGAAAAAAGAGAAAAAGAAGAAAGAAAAAGACTACACACTCCAGCTATCTAACCAAGCTGGCAATGCAAATCTTTTGTTGCCATGGATTATTATTTAGGAAAATGTACACGAAGTCACAAACTTGTAGTTACTGGTTAAGGTAGGCACAATCAAGAATATGACATTGCTAGCTTAATGCCTCAATGATTTTCTTGTGCATGTAAAAAGGTATGTTTCAATGATACAAGATTTATGAAAACATCTGTTTTGGAATAATGCCAACTCACAACATCATTTGTTCTCTGAAATGTCTGTCTTGGACACACTAATAGGGTTTTATCATGTTGAATGCCTTCTCTCTCTCAAGTGAAGGCAAAACATCTTGAAACCTTTGTAGTTAGTATCATAGGTTACTAGGTTTTTAACAGAACGTATGTAGTATTGTAGTATGAACAAGAATGATGGGGAACACAGTTCCTGACTTATGGCCACTCTAAATTTCACAATCAATTCTATGTCATAAATGTTTCAACTTACTGAGCTTATATGAGTGCTAAATATGCATGGAACTTTATTCTACAGTATCATCATGTCAGCTTCCATACTCTTGCAGTTCAGTATAGTTCGTAATTGGTTATATGTTGGGTTAGTGTTAAATGTTGGATTGTCTGTGCACTATGTATTTATGGCACAGCCAAATTGGATTTGCAGTATCCGAAGGAACCACCACATATTTATGCTGTGGAAAGTAAGGGCCTTGATGAGAACCGACAGATATATCTTATCACCAGCATCCAGAACAAGGCAAACGAACTTTCAAACTGTCCAATGCTTGTGACGTTATGTGAGGTATTTATTGTCTTTTTCTTTGTTCACAGTACATAACAAGATTTTTTTCATGTCATGATGTTCCGAAGACTTTTCACTCATAATGCGTCAGCTGAAACATACATGCATTTGTACCTATATTCTAAAATGTCTTGAGTGCTTGATCTTAGTTTGTTTTACCTTTACGCCCCGTTTGGATCATTGGAATTGAATTCCATTCTAATAATAGTAATTTAGGCATATATCAATTAAGCTAATTCGGTTTTATACAAAATATATTTGTATGCTATTATTAGCAAGATGTCGGAGATATTTATGTGCTACATTTTTACTATAGAGGAGTGAGACGAATAATGTCATGTAAGTTACAGAGTAGAAACAAATTCTACTAATGTATAAAATAATTTCCCACCCTCCACCCCATGAATTTGAGATAGGCTTATATCTGAACTTTGGAAAGTGGTGGAATGTCAAATTCCAAACTAAATAAGTTAGTTTATTGAGTGAATTCCAATTCCTCTAAAATGAAGGGATCCAAACGCCCCGTTACGGATTTCTTATTATTTTTATATGAAGTGGTGTAATAAGATATCATCTGTGTGCTACTAAGCTCTTGAAACTGTGGCATCTTTAGGCTACTATCAGATGGCATTTTCTTCTTTTCTTTTCTTTTAAATTATGCCGATATAGGACTAGCCGACTAGGTGACTTTGTAAATAAGAAGAAATATGCACCCATAGTCAAAGAGGACAACAACCTGGGTGGGGTATCCACACCTTCTAATAGCTCTAGCTAAGCTCAGTTCCTTCATTCAAAGATACTATTCAATGATTTATAGTCTAGGTTTAATTGTAATGAGTGATGAAAGAACAAAAAATGCTGCAAGTTTGTTTTGTAAAACACTAAACAAAATCTTGTCCAGATTCTCCAAAACGCACCGACACATCCATGATAGCCATTGATATTTTAAGAGGGTCGACAATGTTCTCATGTCTTTCACATGATCTAAGTAAGTTTGCATGCAGGAAGCTGGAGAGATCCTCTCGAACATGAATCATCCAGCAGGGGATTGTCCATTGTGTCTATATCCTTTAATGGGAGAGGATAAGGTTGGCTCGGAGTTGCCATTTATGAAGTTGATGTCATGCTACCATTGCTTCCACAGGTTGACAAAGCTGTACAACATTCCAAGCAATTTATTGTATCTAGTTTGTAGCTTATACTTTTTCACTTCTCCATTTAGTGACTGCATTATGAGATGGTGGGAATGGCTCCAACATGGTGACACAAACCCAAAGGAGCCCAATACTGGAGGTGCTGACATTATTATTTTTTTTGAACCTTTTCCCTATTTTGAGTATATTTCTTAGTTATGTTCATGTTTGATACTCATATTGTTCCCATGGTTTTCACCTGAGATAACGTCTAGAGTATGCCGTCTCTTATGAAATGCACTTGGATTCTAGGCTTCTCGCTTGTTTTGAAACAAGGATAATTACATTCTGGTAGCTTTAGGTTACTGAATTACTACTATAGGATAACACATTAAGTCTGCAGTATTTTTTTCCCATAAAATGGCATTTACCACTCTGGGCTTAAGGCTGCAAACTTGACAATGTAAATCCTAACACTTCTGTTTGCTAGTTTGATATGCTAAATATTGTTATCTTAGGTTATTAGCTTGTGCAATTAGTTATTGATGCTTCTTAGGGTCTCGATTTGTCCAGCTCAGACAAGCATTATAATGTGAATCAGCCAAGAGGATTTTGTCCTGTTTGCCGCAAAGTGTTCGATGAGAAGGATATTGAGCATGTTCGTGATTTGTTGGGTGACAATACTTCCAGGCTGGTATGTATCAGATATGATTCATGCACAATTCCTGCTTTTACATGCATTGGCAATTTAGTTTCAATCCATCTAAATATTGATCATAATATTTGGGGGCTAAATCACCATTGTCCTTCATGCATTGTCACTATAATCTATGTCAACGACACCCACAGTAACTCTTTCTGTGTTTGCCTGTTCACCTTTCAGGCATCACTAACAGTTGACCTTGGTGAAGATGAAAAGGAATTGCTCCATTCCGAGGCTGAGCAAAACAGGAGAAAAAGAATCGAGTCACTTGTTAATCTGCAGCAAGAACTAAACGGCCTGATTGAACCAAAGAAAGACCTTGCCATACAACCAGGAATGTACGTTTCCGTTCCTCCCAGCACGCCAGACACAGCTGAAGAAGAGAATGCTGATCCCAGCCAAGGCACGGCTACTTCGACCTCAGAAACTGAGCAACGTGGCCAGGCAAGCAACGCCAGCAGCAACAAGCCGAAGAATCCAGGCCATCGAAGGAGAAACAGAGCTAATGCATCAAGACGACAGCCTCACGGCCAGGGCCAGCCAGCTAGGCAGCAGTGGCAGAGGAAAGAAGCAGGCACTTCACACCAATAAAACAACATCGAAGCAACGAGGAGGATGTGACCTGTGAGTTGTTTTTGTCGGCTATGTACATCAATGTCGTGCCTTGCTTTCGTCTCATAATAATTGCGAGCCATGGTATGACAATGTTTTGGCGCTGCTATGGAAGTTCCATGCAAGTGATACTCTGGAAAGAACCCTGCACCGGATTCTATGGGAGTAGTATAAAGCACATGCATGCTTGGCTAGTACATACAATATCTGATTTTTTGTGTGTGTGTCATTGCCAGGTACTATGTTCAAACTGATTGTCCATAGTCAGAAAAGCAACTGATTACACTGTTTGTTACTCTTTGAGTTGCATCATGTGTTTGAAATACATACATTACAGCTTAGGTCATGTGGGACATTACAATATAAAGCACTGCATGCAGAATTTGCAGGGGTCGGCTATGTTGGTAACCCAATAACAATGCATACCTGTAAGGTGCTATTGTTTTGTCCGCTACTAAATCATAGCACTCCAAATTACCTCAAAGTTGCATAAATGATCATTGCTTTGGTGCATGTCAATGCTTAAGCAATCATTTTCGACAGGCAAAGCCCGATGTTGCCGGTATTACATGGAGGGGGTTTATTGTATAGAGGGATTTGAGGACTGAGCATCTCCAACAATATCTTAAATCAGTGTTCTATATAGGACACTAAAAACAAAAAATAACTCTAACAGTGCCATTTGTCATACACCTAACACCTCAGATTAGCGACCTATCTTTATTTTCTATGTCATCATCAACTTTTTTATTTTATAATAATATAATTTGTTTTCTAAAATATATCCCCTCCGTCCCAAATTAAAATTCGTTTTAAATAATTAATAGATTCATATACAATACACGGTGTATGTGTTTAATATATATGTTTACATTTATCATCATCTAGTTAAATATAAACATAAAAGTTAATATATATGTTTACATTTATCATCATCTAGTTAAATATAAACATAAAAGTTAAGAACAAAAACGAATACTATTATAGAACGAAGGGAGTATGATTTAGTGCCTTAAATACCCTACTAGGTGAGTGCATGTGTGTTGCAACGGGAACATATAATATCATGATAACTTATATACAAAATGTGTGTTATACTGTTATGAGAAAAAAATCATAATCCAATTGTGATCCTGGCCATACATAAATTTTGTTATTTTAATTTAGTTGTTTCACCATTACATTGCAACCATCAGTATCATGTAGACTTCGATATATTCCACGATTTGCATGGTCTCGTTATTGTAGAGCATGTTCCACATCTGTCGGAATGACAGGCCACTCTTGCCGCCTTAATAAGTAGTAGAGAAATGATGTAGCATTGTAATTTTTAGGGCACTGGTATGGTCAATCGAGCAAAGTGCAGCAAGAATCCAAGATGCACAGTTGCACACCACGCATTGGATTGGATCCACCTGTACCGCGGCAGTGCTGCTGCTGCAAACAAAAATAATAGAGCTACTGGGCAGTCCAAATGGGTAACAGCAGCCAGCTGCACACGTTTCGTCTGGAGAGAAAAAACAAAAATACAACGGAACCAGGCCCATCGGATCCGTCTGTTGTAGTACTTGGCCACGCAGGGAGCTCTGCCAAATGGACTGGTGTACGGTGTACCTAGACCAGTGGAGCCGGCCCATTTCGCTTTTTGAAGAAACACACACACACGCAGCTCTGGCGCCCATCTGTTGGCGGTGGCGGCATTTAAGACCTTCTTCTGTTCGTTACGAACAGAGAGAAGAGAGTATGGGTCGTTTCCTTTTGCATGCTGACTGCTGAGTCTTGGTCGACGTCTTCTCTGAAGCATGTGGGAAATTAAACCTTCTGATAAAGATCAATATATATATTTATGTCAGTTCAGAATGATCAGGACGTGCGAAGGCTACCAGCAGTACGTGTACGTCAGTACGTGCGAAGGCTACCAACAGGATAGCTCTCTCTCTATATAAATATATAATATATTTGTTCTGCATGCTTATGGCAACATACTTGTCAGTACATGAGTACAAACATCTGAAGCGGCTGAAAACTAAGGCAGTGTTTTAGTTTCGGTAAACCCAGAGAGACAAGAGATGCTGCAACATCTACTGGGCCCTGTTGAATTTGACCGGTACTACTCTAATTCTTGGCTGGCACAACAACTGCTGCTGGGTCCTCTAATCTGCTCCGTGCTGCCTTATACAGCAATCGGTATGGCACACAGTACAGTGCGAGTGGTCTAAGCTAACGACGAACACGAAACATGGAAAATGTGAAGAGCACCCTGACTCTACCACTAACTACTAGTACTAGTACAACTTGCCCAGATCCCATACGCACGGCACGACATACTTACTATACGTATACAGCTTAACTAATCAGTAGTACTACTGAGCTTAATTAGCCGCCCGAATGCACCTTGTAAAACCTACGTACTACTACTACTGGCTTCAGGCTTCAGGCCACGCAGTTGAGGCCCAAGCAACCCATCCACAAGCTCCTCCTCGCCGCACGCTTCTGCAAAGAACACACAGCCCGAGACGACGAAGTTTTCAGAACACGCAAGCGTTTGTTTTGCAGTCGTTGGCTGCGGCATTGCACATATATGTCTGTCTGCCGTGCCACGTACGTACGTACCCGGCGTCTGGGAAGGCGGGAGACAGCGGCGGCGCCGTCGTTGTCGTCCGGCGGCGGCACGCGGTAAAGGTCCTCGTCGACGGGCCTGACAACCACCACCCTGCGGCCGGATCCCTTGGGCGCCGCCGCCCTCTTGCGCTCCGCAGCTACGGCGGCGGCGACGGCTCCTCCGCCGCCGCCCGCGGTCTCGGGCCGCCGCGCCTTCTTGGAAGCCGGCACCGGCGCCGGCCTGCGGCGGGGGGGCGGGGAGTACCTGAACCAGGCCTCGCTGCGGGCCTCCGGCTCCGGCGCGTACCACCAGCAGGGCTCGGCCGCGGCGGGCGCGGAGTCCGGGGAGGTTGACGAGGAGGAGGAGTAGTAGTAGTTCCACTCCCCGAACGCCGGCACGTGCCGCCGCCGCGCCTTCTCCATGGCCCTCAGAAAAGAAGAGGCCTGAGTAGTGAGTACAAGGAAGGACCTGTGTGCCGTGGAAGGCAAAGACGATGGAAAGAGGGCAGCAGATCGAGAAGGTAACTAACTAAAAGCAAGCTACGGCGCCGGTGGTGGGAGAAAGGCAGTGGCTGGCCGGATGCAAGTAGTAAAGAGTACGTAGTACTTATAGGTGCACGCTCGGCTTGGGTTTCGACCCGGCGACCCCCCATATGCATGCGGCCATGGCTTGGCATCGTCTGGATGGAAAAGGAGCTGTACGCGAGGCAGGCAGAGTGGCATGGCAGGCCGCAGGCCATAATAAATATTTCTTGGTCCACCCTCCTTCCTCTATGGCTCTACCGCTGCGCAGAATGGGGGGGGGGGGGGGGGGGGGGGGGGGGGGGGGGGGGGGGGGGGGGGGGAGTGAGTGAGAGAGCGAGTCGGCCGGCGCGCGCACGACGGGCACAGTGCGCGCATGCATGCGACGCACGAGCCGTGCACTGTGTACTGTACTTGGTGTACGCGCGGCATGGCGACGCCCGCCTGCGCTCGCATTCGTTGCGCAATAGGCTCCACCACCGATGTCCATTCGTTCCAAGGGCAGGCCAGGCCCACCCCCCCGCCGAAAAGCCTGCGGACGCTGCACTGAGCGGCAGGCATGCCGCTGCCGCCCCTCGCCCGGGTCTCCCGTCTCCGTCGTCCCGCAACGCGCTAGCTCCTGTGCTCTACAACACGTAGCCTGCAATCTCCGTTCTCCACGCCTTCTTTGGCGCCGGCGGCCTACGAGGGACCCAGGCGTCGGGCGTCGCGCGCTGCAGGACTCCGACCGGCGCGTACCAGCACTGGGGGCAGGGCGCCGTGGCGCGGCATGCCTCTCTGCTCTCGCAAGCTGCTGCCGCGTCTACAGGCTTTTCGGCGGTGGCCCAGCTGCCCTCGAGTCCTTGAAAGACTGCCTGACTGCACACTGGCTTGGCTCTCGAGCCTGCTGGTCGTATTATTTACGGTTTGCCCAGCATTGACACACAGCGGGTTCCATACTGCCTTCATTGGATTGGATTTGAGCAAATTCGGTTTTAATGTTTCGGACAATTACATCTATTTCCACCTACTTGTTGACGGAGAAAAAGCCCGACCAGCTTATTTTAATTGTGTCTATGGGGTATCATAAAACCATTTTGTTTCAAACAGGAAAAAACTCACTGCACGCATCGCCCCCCAAGCTACCAGTCGATAGGGAAACCATTGATGCCCAAATAATACGTTCGGCAGGCTCCTGCAGCGCCGGTGTCCCAATGTCCAGTCTCCAGTCCAGTCTTCGAGGGCAGCAGGGCCACCGCCGGAGAAAGCCTGCAGACGACGCGGCAATAGTAGCACACATGGGAGCACAGGGCATGCCATACTACGTACACTAGTGTTTTACACTGTACTCCTGCCACAGGCAGGCTTCCTCCATCCATGAATTGCATTGCAAGCAGCAGAGGAAGGCGATCCCGATCGATCGAGCCCCCATCCCCATCCTTCCATCCATCATAAACGCGCTTCTGTCTCTGCTGCGGCCGCGCGACACTGTTACTACTACCTCCTTGCCGCGCGCCGGCCGCTCTGTACAGTCGGCCGGCGAGGCCGCGCCGCGAGCGCTGACCGGCAATGCACGCCTCCTCGCTGTACCTGTCCTGTACTCCCATGCACCGTGTACTAGGCTAGGAGAAAGATGGTAATTTTAGCACAGTCATATGCACAACAAGCTAAGGTAAAAAAAAGCCCCCCCCCCCCCCCCCCCCCCTACTCTACTCTACGGCCTCGCTTCATTCCCTTTTTTTCCCCACACCCCGCCTACACACACCCGTTGACTTATCTGTCACCTCATGGACTATCTGGATCACTGAACTCAAGTCTTGTCCACGCTTAGAAAAATAGGTTAAAGGCTCTTTTGGAACTAAGGAAAGCTTTCTGTGTGTGTTTTTTTGAAACTAATTCATGTAAAAATTCCTATACCATTCCTATGAAATTCCTACAGAGCCCTAAACATGGACTAATTGAATTTTTTTTCTTATCCTAACAAACTATACTCATCAATGAGTCTCTGTTAGTTTTTTTAAAAGCGTCATTAGTTCGTTTGAATTTAGGTCTCCTATTTGGTATCCAAAACACGGATTAATGTTTAGTTTAAAGGGTGTTTGAATATCGTTGCATTAGGCCTAAACTTTAGTTTGGTCATACTAAAATAATATATTTTAACTTAAATGTTTTCAAGACTATAACAAACACTACTGGAATCGACGGCTTTGTCGAGTGTCTGAAGCACTCGGCAAAGCCTAAAAAACACTCGACAAAAGATTTACCGAGTGTCGCACTCGGCAAAAGCTTTACCAAGTGTCGCACTCGGCAAAGAGGACTCGGCACATAGTATATCGGCAAAGCCTTTTTGCCGAGTACTTTTTCTCGGGCACTCGGCACAGACTTTGTCGAGTGCCAGGAAGTACTCGGCAAAGAAAAGCCACCGTCACGACGCCAGGGTAACGGAGACGGCGTCTTTGCCGAGTGTCCTAGGTGACACTCGGCAAAGGAGTTACCTTTGCCGACAGACACTCGGCAAAGAATCCGTCAGCGGGTCCCCATGTCAGGTTCTTTGCCGAGTGTCAGGGCCACTACACTCGGCAAAGAACCTATACCGGTGCCCAGGTCTTTGTTCTTTGCTGAATGCTATGGTCCTGACACTTGGCAAAGTACCTCGTCTGCCGTCCTGCTCCTCCTCCCCCTCCTCCTGAGCCAACCGCCCACCATATTTGTCCAAAAACCTACAATTAAGAGTAAACAAATAAACACATATAAAAAGATGTATTTAAAAACAAGTGCGAAATAAAAAGACATATAGCATTACATCGATTAAAAATAATCTTCATATGTGTCGGGGTTAGCCGGATCATAACTCTCATCATCACTATCAACCATTTCATAGTCAACACCATCGAAAGGCGCAAGTTCGTCATTAATGTCATTGCCTTCAAGGATTACTAAGTCATTATCATTTTGCACCTCATCATCCTCCTCATCAACAACCCTTTCAATATCTACGTCCATTCCGATAACTTCGGTTAAGTCTATCTCAAATCGCCCTTCTAGCCCATCTTCTTGGAAGAACTCTCCGTCATATGTGTCCGGGTCTAAGTTATAATCTTCATCGTTAGGAACAGGTAACTTCCCGTGCGGCGATACCTTATACACAACATCCCAACCCTTAAGTTGTCTTTCGTTTGGCACGCATATGGGAGATAATACACTTGTGTAGCCTGTTGGGCCACGATATAGACATCGTCTCCTGGTAAGGTGGAATCTTGTCGAATTTCGACTATCCCAAGATTAGAATGTGTTCGTCTCGTCACTTGAGGGTCAAACCAATGACATTTGAATATCCCTGGAGTAAGAGGTTTGGAACCATAAAAATTGAGCTCATATATTTCTTCGATTCGTCCAAAATAATCGACATCGTCATGGTCGGGCGTAAAGACTCTAGAACACGTTGTTTTCAGATTGGGCCGACTTTGGTCGTAGTTTGTTATGCGAAAACGGTATCCATTGACGTCATACCCAGAATATTTCTTGACCCTATAAGCAAAGCCATTGGCTACTTGTCTCAACTCGGCACTCATAGACGGATCTCTTTGGCCCTGCAAGTATTCGCAAGTTAAAAGACGCTAAATTGAGTTCATAGATGGATCTCTTTGACAAACTAAGCACGTACCTTAAGTTTGAACCAGGAAATGAAATCGGGCAACCCATTTCTCGCACCCTTTCTAAGAAGAGTGTCATATTCCTGTGGAGTGGGGTCCCTTGATCGACTCCAAAATTCATGAAGAAATTGTTCCATGTATGGTGTCACCTCTTCAAGGTTGGTCAATACATATAGCATGATATGCCGCCACTCTTCATGTGTCAGGGTCTTGGTGGTCGAGCCACTTGCGCTTCCGAGTTGGCCTCGAAATATGCTAAGGTTCGATTCATTGTCGCCATGATTGTAACGAGGGGGTGGATTATGCACGCTCGGCGGTTTGTCACCATAATAAGTTGTTGTGAAGTTTGACACCTCCTCTAGAATGTATGCCTCTGCAATGGAAGCCTCGATTTTGCATTTATTTCTACATTTCTTTCGAATAGTCTTTAGACATCTCTCGATTGGATAGCACCAACGTCCCTGCATGCCCCCCCCATTCGTGCCTCATAGGGGAGATGAAGAATCAAATGCTGCATTGGATTGAAGAAGTTGGGTGGAAATATCTTCTCAAGCTTACACAGTAACACGGGTGCCAATCTTTCCAAGTCTGCAACCATGGTCCGAGATAACTCTTTTGCACAAAGCTGATGGAAGAAATAGCTCAACTCTAAAAGCGCTAGCCAGACATGCTCAGGGACATAGCCTCGAACCATCGCAGGAAGAATCCGTTCAATCCATATGTGAAAGTCATGACTCTTCATCCCTAAGACTCGCATAGTAGATAAGTTCACCCCCCTACTCAGGTTAGCTGCATACCCATCAGGGAACATCAACATCTTGATCCACTGAAGTACTTCCTTCCTCTAGGCCCTGCTTAGGACGAAATCGGCCTTAGGCCTTCTCCATGTCTTTCCACCACTCGACGACTTCATCTCTTGGTTTGGTCTATCACATAACGCTGCCAGATCCACTCTTTTCTTTATGTTATCTTTTGACTTATTAGGAACATCCATAATTGTTGCCCATAGTGCCTCGGCAACATTCTTTTCAGTGTGCATCACATCAATGTTGTGTGGAAGGAGCAGGTCGTCATAATAGGGGAGCCGAGTCAAGGCAGACTTATGTGTCCTCATATGCTGCTCACCATAACCC
Source organism: Zea mays (assembly GCF_902167145.1). Taxonomy (NCBI): domain Eukaryota; kingdom Viridiplantae; phylum Streptophyta; class Magnoliopsida; order Poales; family Poaceae; genus Zea; species Zea mays. The sequence continues at coordinate 206,275,814 of NC_050099.1, read as the reverse complement.
ACAAAACCACCTTCTGTATTGACCACGAGCCCATCTATCTGTTGATGAATTTTGGCACCAGTCATCGTAGCAGGTGGGCGGTCTGTTACTACGACACCTTTCTTAAAGTTCTTGATGTCTAGGCGGAATGGATGGTCAGGAGGGAGAAATTGTCGATGTTTATCAAAGGACGAATATTTGCCACCCTTTTTCAACCAAATGAACCTAAGAGCTTCCTTGCAAACTGAGCATGGGAACTTACCGTGAACACCCCAGGCGCAGAATAGCCCATACGCCGGTAAGTCATGCATGGAGTACTGGTACCAAACATGCATTCTGAAGTTTGTCTTCGTAGCTCGGTCATACGTTCATACCCCTTCCTCCCAGGCACGTACCAATTTATCGATCAAAGGCTCCATGTACACACCCATTTTATTCCCTAGGTGTCCGGGATTTATCAACGACACGAATATATTCTGCCTTTGAAAGCACACACCAGGGGGGGGGGGAGATTGATTGGGATAACAAACACGAGCCAACATGTGTATGGGGCATCTCATTCCATAAGGATTGAACCCATCTGTGGCCAGCGCAACACGTACATTACGAGCCTTTTCGGCTTTTCTCACGATGAATAGCATCAAAGTGTTCCCATGCTTCACCATCAGATGCATGCACCATCTTGTTAGGATTGTATCGTTTTCCATTTTTGTGCCGGATCCTCGGAATAAACGGAAGGTGTCGTAGGATTGTCAAGGGGATGTCGAGCTGCCTCTTCTGTCCATCACCAGAGTCTACCTCCATGAACCTAGACAATTTACACTTGGGACAATACTTTGCCTCCGCGTATTCTTTCCTAAATAGCACGCAGCCCTTCGGACAAGCATGAATCTGCTCATACGTCATCTTGAGTGCACGAAGGAGTTTCTGTGCCTCATACATGCTCTTTGGCAGAACGTGACCATCCGGAAGCAGGCTCCCAATAACCATCAACAAGTCATCGAATGCATCTCTACTCATGCTATACTGTGACTTGAACACCATTACACGCCTAATGGCATCCAGTTGAGAAACCTTTGTCTGGCCGCGAAGGGGCTTCCGTGCCGCGTCAAACATGTCGTAGAACGCCTTTGCAGTCGGCTCTAGCTCGTCATCCATACATCCTCCCGTGTACTGTGCCTACTGATAGTCGTTCAACATATCCGCTACCCCCGCATCCGTGTCATAATCCTCGACACGTTGTCTCAGCACATCCTCTCTCGTACGATGCACTTCACCATAAAAGATCCACCGAGTATAGCCCGACGTAAATCCATTCTTCCAAATATGTTCTACCATGGCCTTCTTTGGTTTTCTTTTCCGGTTGGCACATTTGCTGCACGGGCATGGGACTAGACTCGCTCCTTTAACAGCTTCACCATATGTCTGTTCCACGAAATCATCGGTCTTTCTAATCCATTCATGGGTCACATCGTTCCTTCCTCTACGGTCCGTGTACATCCATTCACGGTCCTCCATCCTCTAACATAAGCCTAGCAATAGAAAATTTCGGCAGCACCTCCCCTGCACGGGGAGGCTTATAAAACCTACAAATAAAACTATCAGCACGATGGTTGACATCCACACATAATTCAACGACATGATGGCCGACAATCACACACGTGCGCGCACACACACACACATATATATATATATTCAATCCTTCAGAGATAACACAACAAGACTATATATTAACCTAATCATACACGTATATAAATTTGACTCAATATTAAACCTAATCATTTCATATAAATCACCTTGGAGGTTTGGTCGCACGCGAGACGACGGGGCACGGGGGTTGGAGGTCGGCCGCGTGCATTGTGCCGGTGTGGAGAGTGGCAGAGGCCGCGGCGGGCGAGGGCGCGGCGACGTGGAGGGCGCGGCGGGCGCGGCGGCCGAGGGCGTGGAGGGCGGGCGAGGGCGCGGCGGGCAAGCGCGGCGGCCGAGGGCATGGAGGGCGGGCGCGGCGGCGGGTGGACGGCGCGACGGGCGAGGGGCGCGGGCGGCGTGGGGGCAAAAATGATACCATGCTATTTAGCACAAGTTACGATCGATTTCAGGAGCGGACCGGAAACTTCGAGCTACATGCTCACTAAACATGGTCGTGAACTTGCCATCCACATGTTTAAAAAAAATTTAAAACAAAAATAAAGTCAGAAAATCATGAAACTTGTCCACGTTTCATGATATCATATATAGAGGCTGTGATAAAAATTTGAGAAAGCTGTGACGCACTATGTGTAAAAAACTAAGAGATCCACATTGAAACTCTATGATTTAATGTGTGGATCTCTTAAGTTTCTACACATAGTGCGTCACAGCTTTCTCGAAACTTTATCAAATTTTTATCACAGTCTCTATATATGATATCATGACACGTGGACAAGTTTCATGATTTTCTGACTTTGTTTGTGTTTTATACAATTTTTAAACAATTGGATGGCAAGTTAACGGTCATGTTTAGTGAGCATGGTGCTCGAAGGTTCCGGTCTGCTCCTGAAATCGGTCGTAACTTGTGTTATCTAACATAGATATCATTTTTGCATGCACGGTTTTCCATGTTTCGATCCACTTGCAGTTCAAATGCGAATTTTCCGAAAATTCAAATAAACAAACTAAATGTACTAGCTATAGAAAACAACTTTATAATTGTCCCAAAATGATACATATAGGTCTACATAGTGTAGGAACATACCACAAAAAGTTTGGTTGCCAAAATTTAAAAAATAAAAATATGCTTTGCCGAGTGCGCCAAAAAGGCACTCGGTAAAGAGGTCTTTGTCGAGTGCCAACCTTATGACACTCGGCAAAGAATCCTCTTTGCCGAGTGCCAACCCCCGACCCTCGTCAGCTTTAGACGGCCGCTGACGGCTCTTTGCCGAGAGCCGCCTTCACCGAGTGTTCGTCACTCGGCGAAGATGTCTTTGCCGAGTGTATTTCTGTGTCGAGTGTCCTGCACTCGATAAACAAGCTCGTTACCGAGAGTAGGACTTTGCCGAGTGCGGCTCTCGGTAAAGGATTCTTTGTCGAGTGCCTGACAAAAAGCACTCGGCAAAGCTCCTGGCACTCGGCAAAGACCCGAATTCCAATAGTGGGGGCGTTTGGACCCCTTCATTTTAGAGGAATTGGAATTCACTCAATAAAGTAACTTATTTAGTTTGGAATTTGGCATTCCACCATTTTCCAAAGTTCAGATATAAGTCTATCTCAAATTCATGGGGTGGAGGATGGAAAATTATTTTATGCATTAGTAGATGTTTCTATTTTGTAACTTACATGACACTCTTCGTATCACTCCTCTATAAGTTCAGATATAAGTCTATCTCAAATTCATGGGGTGGAGGATGGGAAATTATTTTATGCATTAGTAGATGTTTCTATTCTGTAACTTACATGACACTCTTCGTATCACTCCTCTATAGTAAAAATGTAGCACATAAATATCTCCGACATCTTGCTAATAATAGTATAAAATTATATTTTATATAAAACCGAATTATCTTAATTGATATATGTCTAATTTACTATTATTAGAATGTAATTCAATTCCAATGATCCAAACAGAGCGTAATTGAAAAGTGTTCCCGATTTTGTCAAAATATTTAATGCCACACTCGATTTATTCTCGTCAATTTTGAATTATTTTTGTAAATTCAAAGCTCAAATGTTTATTTTCAAAATTTATGGTCACAATTTATGTTCCGAATTTTTATATCAAAGTGAGGACAAATTTACAAACAGATGATAAAAAAGAGGGGTAATGGTGCAAGGGACGAAAGTCTTTTTAGACTGAGCTAACACCTTTAAATGCTGATAACATAATATGAGCAAACTAAGTGTTCATTTTAAAAACTTTAAAAAACAAGTATAAAAACAGAGCCGCATCCGCCAATTGGGGCAACCGTGCAATGACACCAAACTAATTACATATTCGTAAGGCAAAATCTATTGACCTCATTAATCCATATTTTTCTCATGAAATGGTACAATACGTATATACTAATCATAGATTAGTTAGGCTTATTAGATTCAACTCATGAATTAGTTATTACTTATACACTTAGTTTTATAATTAGCTAATATTTAATTATCCTAATTAATATCTAAATGTTTGATGTAACTAGAACTAAACTTGTCGAGTATCAAAACAAAACACACCTTTATTCTATCCAAGCACCCATAGCAAAACTAAGGGTCTGTTCGGTTCAATTGTAGATTTATGAAAATCCGATTTTATCTGTGATAAAGCTGTTGAGGGTTGACAACTACGAGAAAGTTAAAAGTTGTTTGGTTAAAACAACAGTCAACAATGGATTTTGTAAGAGCTAGAGGTGTATCCTAAACATCCGAATTGTAGGACAAATTTAATATTTTGAAATAGGTATGCATAAAATTAGGTGTTATTTGTAGTTACGTTGTTAAGAATATTATGTAAAACAAGAATAAAGTATTGTATGCTAAAAACAAGAATATGATTCGCGTTGCATATTTTATATCTTATTTATTCACAATTAAAGAAAAAACAAAAAAATAGCATATGAATAAATGTCCGAATCCATCCTGTTGGGGACTTGTTCTCAAATGCTATGAATTAAGAACAAGGCAACATAAAATATTAAATATCAAAGCCCTTCGTCCTTCGAAACATTATTTCCCCTTGGATATAATGAATTTCAGACGAAGGTTATGAAGGTCATACCTTCATAATTACAATAGAAGACAAGAAAAGATTTATGCATGAGATAGAGAGAATATCATAATTATTCTAAACATTATTATTAATTTATTTCTATTTATTTTACTTGTATAAACGATAACAAATTACAGATGTACCTTCGGTCTGAAGGAAAATAAGGGTACAAGTGTGATGCCAATGCCAAGTCAGCGTGAACAGTACAAGAATATTGTTCATCTATTTATAGGCACGGGACACAGCCCGTACAAAATTACATTAATGCCCTTTACTTCTATCAATAACTCTATAGTAATTCTTCAAGGGCTGATTTGGCTTTTCATCTTTAAGTCGGTTTCCCCTTTCTGTTGTCATGCCGAAGCTCCTCTGCACATAGCTTCGTGATCGTTTCATCCTTCGTCATGATTGTCTTCCATTTCAGTCAAGCTTCGTCTTGACCATGCTTCTGTATACCCGCAACCTGATTCCGAAGATACCTGCTCGCATACTTAGAAAACATTGTCAAATCACGTTTTTGAGGACCTTCGGAAGCCGAAGGCCCCCAACACATCCCTAGTAAAAGCAAGACAATATGGAAACCAAGGAGGAGGGGCATGCCTAGCCTCTCGGATGAGAAGATTGAGCATTGGTCCATCGATAGTAAGTGGGGTGGTACACCCACAACACTAGGCTTAAGCGTCGTCACGCTTACTCTAATGTGTGCCTGACACCCTGCATGAGTCGAACACGGCAACAACAACATCTAAAGTGTTAGGTATTGCATCGCCATCTTTCATTTGGATAGAGCCTCGCTGTCACTGAACCTTGAAGTGGGTGTTGAAATTTTGTTGAAGAGGGCAACATAAGAGGGTGGGGATGGGCGGGTGTGGATGTGGGGCGATGAGTAGTGCTGAAGTTTCAACTGGGAAGAGGTGTGATGGTTTAGGCATGACTGACGTGTGTTTTCGAGAGACGGCGGCAAACCTATCTGCTGCTGTGAGGTATCATCAGGAGGGAGTCGAGCGACGAGTCGCCCCAAATAGAAAGGAATTGGTTTCATCCTATAAAGAGTGACATGTGATTAATATTTTGAAAATTTGGGATGAAAAGAATCTAAAAAATATGGGATGAGAAGAGATTCCAGACTAAACTGAAGCAATATGTACATTCTATGAATTTGTTGACCTATATACCTTATTAGTTATGATTTCAGATTTTTTAAAGTGAATATAACTCAAAATAAATCAAATGAACACGTCTCTCTAAACCACAGTTTAGGCTGGTCTCAGACAGCTCTTCTATCCCATCTCTTACACTGCCAGAATCTGACTCTTTATCGAATGCAATTTATCGGACATTCTCGATAAAATAAGACTCTCGGCACATACCTAATTTGTTGATGAAAAAACACTTGAAATAAATCAAGTGAACTCGTCTCTCTAAACCACAATTTAGGATGGTCTCCGACAGCTCTCTTATCATATGTCTTATCTCATCATCTATTTTAAACTTCACTCGATAAATAATACTGTATATAGTACAAAACAATATTTTCCATGACCATATACACGATTTACTGGAGACAAACTTAGAGAGTGTTTGTTTGAGATTATAATCTGTACAAATTGCATAATCTAACAAATTTTAAGTTAACATTTAGTTCAAAATTTATTAGATTATATGATCTAGATAGACTATAATACTAAAAAAACAAAAAAAAAACCACAGGGCATGGCGGCCCCCATCGTCGGGACGCCACAATTCGGACGAGCGAAAGAAACTGTTGGGCGAAGACCGTGTCGTGTGTGTGAGAAACGGCGAGGTTGCTCTGGTCCACTTCGCTCAGTCTACAGTCTGCACTCGTGGCTCTAGTCATGGAGACATCAATGGCCGGCTAGCCCAACCAACGCTGCTACGTACCGTCAGACGTCAGTGCAGTGCTAGCCCTGACGTCTGAGTCTGACGAGATGGCCATGGCCCAACAGCACCAGTGCGCGACGAATGCGAGCGCAGGCAGGCGTTGCCATGCCGCGCGTACATCATGAACAGTGTACACCCGTCGTGCGAGCGCGCGCCGTCGAGTCAACAAAGGCTCAAAGCAAAGCAGCTCGACCTCACTGCCTGGGTATGGTATGGCATGCGCAGCGGTGGACCGAGAAATTTATGGTCTGCCATGATGCCACTCGCCTCGCGTGCAGTTCCAGTCAGTGACTCCTCATGGCATGGCATGGGGTTCGAAGCCGAAGCCGAAGCCGAAGCCAAGCGCGCATTTATAATGGAGTACTACGATCTCCTATACGTCCATCCAAGGAGGCACAGTCCTCTTTGCCTTCCATCGGCTTCCGAGACGACAGTGTCAGCAACCCGGTGGCCGCTGGTCCTTCCAGTGCGAAGATTCTGATAGCGTGTTAATGCCGCTGGGCCGGCGAGGAGGCAGAATACTATGGTAATGGGCCGGGACTGGGTGAATTGAGGGGCTGCGGCCATGTAATGTTCGGTTGGTATGGAATTAATCCAGATTGAATGGATCCCCAGTTGACACTTTTTCCCTACTTGGTTTAGTTCCCTGCCTCTTTTTTCCTGTCCCTTTTCCCTGTCTATTTTTCCTTGTTGGGTTAGCCCCAGTCCAAAGAATAAAAGCAGAAAATCTGATCTATTGTACATACATCTAAAATGTCAAGCGCTACATAAAGATTTCTGCTCTAAACATGAAGAACCTAACAGACAATAAAGTTTAGTTCCTTGTCTGCATAAAGTTTCAATTCAACAAGATAAATGTATGTCCTAGCAAACAGACAATATATTGGTCGCAGTTTGCACATGATTTAAATAGATAAAAACAAAGAACAAAGTAGAGTTGGTGCTTGCAGTTATTTTGTCCCACTCGTAGACCAAGGTTCAATCCAACAAAATGCAGACATCACTCACGGCTCACAGTTCTAGGCCATGGTTATAGTCTACCACCAAGTTGGGCCAAATAGGCTTCTAAGTTTAGAACTTTATGTAGTAATAGCAAAAGTGTCCTGGAGATGTAAAGCCTCCAAATATATAAGGGGAACAATGATTAGATTCTCACCGACAAAATTGGCTAGCGCTTTGGGCTGACAACAATCATACAACAGAACCAAGTTATGTTGATAAAAAAATATTTTGAATAATACCAGCAATCATATAAACTAATAGATACAACTAAGGTACTCTTCACCCACAAGTTATGCAGACGGTAAAGGACCAGGTTATGCTGAGAGTAAAGACAACGATTTACATGTGGATAAATTTGTTAACATGCAGAATCAAGTTATGCTGACAGTAAAGGACTGCAACGATTTACATGTGGATAAATTTGTTAACATGCAGAATCAAGTTATGCTGACAGTAAAGGACTGCAACGATTTACATGTGGATACATTTGTTAACATGCAGAATCAAGTTATGCTGACAGTAAAGGACTGCAACGATTTACATGTGGATACATTTGTTAACAGGCAGAATCAATAATTTTATACTAGCAATATATTATTCTTTTAAAACTATTGTTTACTAATAACAACAAACCAGAGAGGAATTAAATGCAAACTAGATAGGTATAGCTGCTAAGCCATCTCGTCCCTCAACCACATCAATGCAGCCTCTCTATCATCATTGCATGCGCTTAAGAAAATCTGGCGATTGTGAGGGTCCTTGAACACCTTATAGGCTTTGACCTTTTCCTCCTTTGTGACCTCCAATGTGTTTAGAACTGCTATGCAATTCTTAATTGATAAGTCATCACCTCCTCTTGCCTCCTTTTCTCTTGCCAATTGTGTCGCTTCATCTTTAGCTTGTTTGCTTCTAAAGTCTAGGTACCTCTCCATCAATACTTCTATGCTAGAACTTTTCTTTTGCCTCTTCGATCCTTTTTCTTCTCCATTCCTTGGAACATCAACAGTCCTTTTTGGTCTTTCATCCTACCTGTCACCATTTACATCCACTCCTTCAACTGCATACACTATGACGTCTGCTTCATTTTGTCTGTGGTCTGCCAAAGGGTCTCTCACATCTTCATGGTCTTCTACGTCGATAGGAACATCTCCAGTCCCAATTTGTGTAATATCTGGACCATTTGGTTGAGTAGAAGTGAAGTTGTAGGTCCCTTCAGCAGTATTGCGTATACAATGAAGTTTTAGTGCAAGAAATAATACACCATAGTTTTAATGCAAGAAATAGTACTAACCATCATGTAGCTCTCCCAAAGCTTCAAATAGAGGAAAAGATTTGTTGCGAAACTTCTTAGCCCTTGAAAATGACTGCACAATAAAGTCAAATTAAATAGAAGATTGGTGCCATGTTTTCATATATAGTGCAATGACACAGTTATTATCTAAAGCAACAACATACATGCTAACCAATAGGTACGAAAATAGTTCAAACCAACAGATACAGTTCAAAGTGGATGAGGTTCAATACTATTGGAGAAAGAAACTTACTTTGATTATGTTGTCCCATATCGGTGGATCAGCTTGAATCATACACCTTCTCTCATCCCAAGAAACTACGCTTTGTTTCCTTGCATCTTTCAATATCTTGTAATCTCTCTTTAACTCCTTTTCCTTTTCTTGGATTTGAGCTTTTGAAAATTGTAACACTATAAAAATCATCAAATAAAAATAATACAGTTAATTTATTAATGGTAATTATGGTAATGAATTTTATTTTAAGTGTTTGTTATTTATTTGCATTTGGAATGATTTTTGAATGCTCATGATTGATTTTGGATATTTAATAGCATTTCTTCTTAAATAAAAATCCAAATAAATAATATAATAATTATTAGTCCAAAAATAAATATTTTATTTATAAATATTTTTGGTATAATTATTATGAATTTTAGGGTTATTTAAAAATATATTTTGAAATTAGAAAAGAAATAGAAAAACCCTAACCTAACCCTAAAGGCCCACTAGGGCCCAAAATAAGCCGCAGTCGCGCTTCCGTGGCTCCCCAGCCGCCGCCACCACCTCCTTTTCCCCTTCCTCTCTCTCTTGCGCGCGGGCCCCACCCGGCCCTCTCTCTCCTCCCTTCTCCCTTCCCCTTCCCAGCCCCGCGCCGCCAGGAGCCCGACGTCAGGACGCCGCGCCGCCAGGAGCCCGACCGCGCCTAGCACCCCGCGCCTTGCTCGCGAGCCGGCCGCCCCGCGCACCGCGCTAGGACCCTGCCGCCGTGCCGCGCCCCACGGTCGAGGACCGCGCCCGAAGCCCCGCGCCCGACGCCGGTCGAGTCCCCCTCGCCTTCCCCAAGCTCATAATCGCCGCCCCATTTACTCTTCCCCCCATTACCTCTCTCCATTAGTGGTGAAACCGATGCCATCAATGGAGCTGATGCCGGTCGTTTCTTCTCCCTCCCCGGCGCCCTCTCCCCTTCTCTATAAATTGGACAACCACGCCCACGAGCCCTCCCTCCCTCCTCGAGCTCTCTCTCTCTCTCGCGCTGAGCTCGCCGTCGACTGGGTCGTCTGCCCCGCCGTCCGTGGAGCTTCGCCGGAGCTCGTGCTCGCCGTCCGCCCTCCCCGACCGGACCATCTGCGTCTCCCAGCCGAGCCCCTGTCCGTTCCCTATTCGACCGACCATTCTTACTTGTCGAGTTCATCCCTGCGCATGAGCGAGAACCCAAGGTTGAAAACAACCCCAAAATGTTGATTTATTTTTCTAAAGCGTGTTTTGAATTAATTTATGAATTTTGTGAATTATCGTTGTAATATTGAGATGATGTGATTTGGCGATTCATATGTATGTGAATCATTGAGTAAATGTGTATTAGACATGTTATTTGTGCGCAATGGTTTTGACGAAATTTGGTAGACATGTGGTAGAAATACTAAATAAGTGGTTTTATAACTAACTCTGTTTAGAATGAATTTTAATGTTTATTTAGAAGTTATAATCAAAAGGTTCATTTAGGCTCACTAAATAAATAATGGAAATTCTTGAGCACGGAATTAGTAAGTGGTGTAGAATTTATCTTGGTGCCAGAATTATAGGTTAATCATCGGTCTAAGTTATTTGTTCACTATCTTTTGCATGAAAATCCACTTAAGGGCCTATAACCTAGCTTTTCATAAAATAGGTGTTTAATAATAATGATCTTTTCGCATAAAACCTATTTAGACTTATATCTTAGCTTATCATAAGTGAATGTTTAACAATGATTTATAATGCTTCTAAAATTAATAACGTGTTTCGTAGCCTATTTACTTTAGATATATAACATATATCTTTTCTAAAAGGTTAAAAAAGTTTAATATTGTTATAACATGTTTTATCATCTTATAAACCCTGAATATTAGATATATCACATATGACGTTTTATAAGAGATTAAATTGGTGAACCTAATATTTGTATATTTTAATTAAGTTATTTTTACGCTCATGTCTTGTTTTATAAAGTATGGATCACACATTTCTGGAAAGAATACCTACTTATTATAACCATTACTTGCGATGTTTTTTTTGAAAAACGAATGCTCTATTCGTTAAGCGTTTTTTAGCTTTGCGTATGGTGAATGTTGTATGTTATTGAGTGGTGTTTGCTTCTTCTTGTTTGTTTGTGTGATATTCAGTGGTTGATCTAGTAGTTAAGAATCAAGATCTATTCCTATCCGTGGAAGAACCTCAAGTTTTCAATAAGCAAGGCAAGTGGACTTCTCCCTCTGCATACTTTGTTTGATCCCAAACAATACAATTAATAAAGTTTATTCTTGGATATATATATGTATAATTTGATGGGTTACCTATTCGGATATACCTTGATCAAACTTAGGTATTATACTTTACCTTCGTAGCTTTGCTATTGCTACAACTTAACTTTATGCAGTCACTCCTGTTTGTGATATTAATGTTCCAAATGATAAGTTTACATTATTGTTGCTAATCCGATGATTAAGCAAGATCATATGATATAATTGGAACATGGAGTGACCATCCAGGAAAACAGTGCTACCATGAGGGTGGTATGGGACGCCCTTGGCTAAATAACTAGGGAAGTCTTATGTTGGGTGCTGGTCGTGGTCGACCGGAACGGGGGCATCTGCCAAGCGCTTATATTTTTGGCTCAGGCAGATTGGATATGAGCATAGTTCCCAAGATTCACCCTGCAGACTGGTCTATAAGTTGGTTATGTCAAGTGTGCTTTATATAGTTTGACCATTTCCAGCTTTTGCATAATGAGGACTCTAGGGAAAAGCCTCATAGTGAGACCCTAGCCATTCACCCGGAAGGCTAGAAGGGGATCGTGACTCATGGGTAAAGATGCGCCACCTCTGCATAGTGTAAAACTGATATATCAGTCGTGCTCACGGTTAAGAGCAGCCTGGACCCTCACATGATAATTGAACTTGAAGATGGAAATAAATCATGGTCCTTTTTGATTCAATTGGTTCTGAGCATATGCTGGTGATTATTTATGTTGATGACATATATGCTGATTATGAATTATGCTTAACTGGGATTGGTATATACTTATACCTAGTAATCAGGTGTTGATAATAAAATGTTGACCAACTAAAATGTCAATCGCAGTAAACTTTAGCCTTACCTTGTTACCTTGCATTTCCCCCTCTTGCTGAGCCCTGACCATAAGTGAGCTCACCCTTGCTTAATTTGATCAGAAGTTTGCAGATAAAGTTATGATGCTGAACTCCATGGATGCTAGTCTAGTGATACACCCGGTCATCTTCCTGTGGATGGATGTCCATGTTTCGCTGTACTTTGATGAATAAAGGTTAAGACATTATGTCTGTTCGAAGTGTAATATGTTAACATAATCTTTATTTGCGCCTTTATGCATTGTTCTTTTGATATATTACACTTGTGACATCAACATATGTGTGAAAATAAATCATGGCACACATATTCTATGAATTCGGTTTTGCCCCCTAAAACCAGGTGAGACAAAAATCCTGCATATCTTTCCCTCTCTTGAAACGAGGCATTATGGCTGAGCATGTATAAGAAGAATGCTAGCTTTTTCTCGACCTTAATTCTTGTATCATGAACCAGCCCCTCCCTTCTAAGATAACTTGCCAACGATTTGAAATTTTCAGGCTCCATCCTAAACGCTACCCGACAGTTCTTCAAATGACCTTGAAGCAACTCCTGAACATGTTCTTCGCCACTTAACTTTGATGTATGTCTTTGCTTCTTTTCCCTTGCTATGTTTGAACTAAAGCCAATATATATAGCATAGAAAAAAACAGCATCATATCATCCTCATCCTCATCCTCATCCCTTATCTTTCTAAGGTGATCTCTTAGTGTCACATCCATTGCTAACTAAAAAGAAATTCATAACAGAAAATAAACACCAACAAAAACAGAACATGATGTAATAAAGAACATATAGGATATAACAAGTACCTAAAGGATAGGGTATAGGGTCCCAAGACGGTGGAAGCTCGTCTTCGCCAACTCAAACCGATGCAGGGATAATCTAGAAATATAATAGGTTTTTGTTAGAAATACATCTTGACAATTAATTGGAAATAAATTGGAAATAAATGAGATTTGTATTGGCAGAGTTCTTCTAATAATTGGAAATAAATGATTGTATTGTTTGATCTAGCATTTAGACCTATTTTCTTCAAAGCCAGAAGAGCAGGTAATCAGTGAGTAACTAATATATATATATATGCTCTCGGGAGTATTCTGTGCATATAACTAGTAGTTTTGACCAATCACAATTCACAACTAATGATGGTGGGTAACCATTATAAACTATAAACTATAAACATCAAGAGTACAACCATAGACTCCAGGTGAAGAAATACAGGCTATTGCAATTGCAACATGGCTTTAAGACGGCCACCAATCGAATAAGTACCCTTTTTTGTTTCTAATCTTTTCAGATACCAATTGTGAAAACAACGCAAGACTCCATCAGACTTGTGCGTTCACAGAAGTATGACTTAGTCCAAACATCAATTCAATCAAATACCAGCAATAATATATGCCATTTTAGAGCCAAGTGGATCCAACGTATGCAGCATGGAAATTCAACGCAGCAGTTCACACATGTCAGCACCAAGCACCAGCTTAGTGGCCCATAACATCAAGAAAGATATGCACAGTATGGAACATGCAAGATGGACAGAAAAGAAGTAGTAGCATTTATTGCACCTACAGGCGAACCAAATATTTCTTAACAGGATCCTCATCAATAGATAAAAACCACCTGGAGGTTGTTTCTAGATTATTAATATGACATTTTTTGGCACAGTCTCATATCTTTGGAATCACAATCAGCTGATGAAAATGCAAAATGTAGGAATGGATTAGCAAGGAGACATGAGTATTAGAACGCAATGGTTACATGAGACTGCAGACAATCAGTCGATGTCCAGTTAACGGAACCGCGCAGACGACAGAAATCTCTATGAAGAAGAATAAATATGAGGAAGTCCACTTCATTTGTATCTTTATTCAGTGGACTCAGCAACCCATCATGGCACAGTTATACACAAAGTTCCCAGATGGTCGCCTGGAAATCAAATTCCACACGGGCGACCGCTCATCTGGGATCCACGAGTTGAGCTCAATGGTACCACCGGTATAGGTCCACGGACCTACGATGACAATCAAGCGGTCACAGCATGCTTGGAAGGCAAGCCCCCACCCATTCATTGACACAGACCGATTGAAGTCATGGGGTTGCTCCCGGTGGTGATAGAACTCCATGATGGCATCGACACAAGAATCAAGAACCCTAAATGCTTGAGGAGATCGATGCCGGAGGAGATCCTAGCTAGTTGCGATAGAAGAGACAAGAGGAATAAGAATACCGGGGAGAAGGTGGCCGCCGGAAGAGATCAACGCCGGAGAGGGGAATCTCGCGTCGCCGCCACCGCCTTCGCTTGCCTTCACACGTGCTGCTTCACGTACGTGCGCTTGACGGGATATGTTCCACCCCCTATCGACCGGGCATCGTTCCTAGATCGGGGTGGCGGGGAAAGGCCGGGCTCAGCCGGGATGCAGCCCATGCGAGGCTTAATCGAACGCTATTTTCTTTTGGGCCGAGATTCCTTCCAGACGACGGAGGTCCACGAGGATTGGGCTGTGATCCCCGCCAGGAAGGGGATAGCCATTACTTAAACTGAACAAAAAATTACTCTACCAACTATCTTCTTCTTCCCCTCTCTGTGTTTCTCTTCTACCTCCTCGATCTATTCGTCTCTGTATTGGAGTGAGTAGCTGACAATTGGTATCAGATTCACCGGTTCTTAGGCTGGCGCATGGTTATTACACCCCGTCGTGCCAAGCAGACGAGACTAATGGAACCAAATCTCAAGCTGGCGATGGAGGAACAATCAAGGACCCTCTACGACATCAGTGATCGATAGATGGCACAGGACGCACGCTGGACTCGACTGGAGTCCACCGTATCCCAAAACTCAACTTCAATCTAGTCGCTGGAGGCAGCATTTGCCCAGGCAGATCCATCTGCGTCGCGAGCGGCCTAGCTAACGGAAATGGCCGTTCGTCGAGTCGGTGGCGACTACACGCGTGGGGGCTCTAGAATTCGCCACCGCCGCGTTCGAGACATGGCGCCCATTCATCGAGGATGTCGTGGACGACACCTAATACTCCGTCGAGCGGCCGCGGGGCGATTTCTCCAATGTCGTGGCTCCGCCGAATCGTGCCTGACCACCGACCTTCCACAACGTCACCGAAGTACTAGGACCTCTTCCTTCGGCTGCGGAGCACTCACCTACTACCGCCTACAAGGCCGATGGCCCGTATGGGCACCGCGCCGATCACGACTATTAGGTGACTGGTTTTGGGCACATCTATACCCAAACCCATCTCCTGCCCAATGGTATGCCCACTTGCTGGTTTCAATCTCCCTACGATCGCATGAACCCTCTCTATGATCATACTGATAATCTAGTGACCAAGGCTCAGCTTCCTTCCGATCTGGATAAACTGCCTAGGGCCAACTTTCCTAGTTTTGATGGGGAACATCCTAAATTGTGGCAAAAACATCGGGAAGATTACTTCACAATGTACGAGGTTCATCCCTCAGTGTGGATCCGGATGTCTACAATGCATTTCTCCGGTGCAGCTGCTAGGTGATTGCAATCCGTAGAGCCTCAGCTAGCTTCTTCTACATGGGAACAATTTGGGTATATGTTGAAGGCACCCGATTTTAAGGGCAAAATCGAATGTATAGTATATGTGTGCCAGGATTTTTTTTCACACATATGTTGACACCATAAGTGTAATATATCAAAATAACAATGCATAAAAGCGTAAATAAAGATTATATTATCATATTACACTTCAAACAGATATAATGTCTTAACCTTTATTATTCATCAAAGTACAGCAGAACATGGACATCCTTCCACAGGAAGATGACCGAGGAAATTACTAGACTAGCATCCATCGAGTTCATCATCCAAATCTTTCATCTGCAAACTTCTGGTCCAAAATTAAGCAAGGGTGAGCTTACTTATGTTGAAGCTCATCAAGTGGGGTGAAAAATGCAAGGTTAATAAGGTAAGACTAAAGTTTATTACGGTTAGCATTTTAGTTGGTCAACAGTTTATTATCAACACCTGATTACTAGGTATAAGTAAATACCAAACCCAATTAAGCATAATTCGTAATCAGCATATGCTCAAACCACTTGAGACCATCAACATAAAGCTTAACCTCTTGAACGAACCACTTAAGCATACAACTTAAACAAAACAGATCACGATTTATTTCCATCTTCTAGTTCAATTATCATGTGAGGGTCTAGGCTGCTCATAACCGTGAGCACGGCTTTTATATCAGTTTTACACTTTGCAGAGGTGGCACAACTTTACCCACAAGCCATGTATCCCATCCAGCCTGGGTTGGCCAAGCCCGTAAACACTTCCGAGGTGAATGGCTAGGGATTTACTATGAGGCTTTCACAGAATACACTCAATACAAAGCAACCCACTAAGGTTTCTACGTCAGTATTGGTGACCCTCTGGGCGAGGTATCTTAGCCAAGACTATCACCCCATGTTAACGTGAGCTGCCACCAAACCACTGTCGCCCCCTCTTGCCCATCTTTCAGGTAAGGTTGCTAAGCACTAAGCATACAAAGGTAATTACCAAAGCTAGAGCCCATGATAGCACTCGTGGTTACACTGTTTTCCTGAGTGGTCACTCCATGTTCCAATTATCACAATATGATCTTGCTTAATCATCGAATTAAAAACAATAATGTAAATTTACCATTTGGAACATTAATATCATCAGTAGGAGTACCAACATAAAGTTAAAGTTGTAGCAATATCATAGCTACTTAGATCATAACTCATGTTAAACAAGAGATAAGGTTGGAAAGGTTAGATGTATCTGAATAGGTAACCCATCAAATTATGCACATATCCAAAAGTAAACTTTGTTAAATGTATTGTATGGGATCAGACAGAATATGCAGGGGAAGAAGTCCACTTGGCTTGCTTATAGAAAACTTGAGTTTCTTCCACGGAATAGATCCTGATTCTCAACTACGACATCAATCACTGAACATCACATAAATAAACAAGAAACAAACACCATTCAATAACATACAACATTCACCATAGACAAAGCTAAAAGAAAGCGTAACGAAAAGAGCATTTGCTTTTCAAAAACATCACAAGCAGTGGTTATAACAAAAGGCGCTCTTTTGTAAAAGGTTTGGTTCATACTTATAAACAAGACATAAGTTTGGACATAATTTAATATAAAAATATAAACATTAGATAAACCCTTTTCATCTTTTTAGAAAAGACATATATTATATATCTAAAGTTATAGGTTCACTAGATTATAAATACATTATAAAACATTAATAAACATTTATTTATAAAAAACTAAGGTATAGGCTTAGATTAATTTATCTTTGATTTATTATTTAGGAAAACTATATTCAAGATCAATATATAAACTAACATTTTAATTATAAAAAGATCATGAACACTAATTTCTTTATTTTATCATTTAGGAAAAACTAAGTGGTATATATAAATAACCTGGACACAATTTGGTGGATGGATTAGTCATGATTAGAAAACTAATTAATTCATTTTAAATTGGAACAAATGATCTAATTCATTAATAAGGAAACTATGTTCGACATTATAAACTATCATTTTATTTTTATTAAAAAACATAAGGCATATATTTTTTATGAAAACTATATTGAATACAAAATATAAACTATGCTGTGGGGACGTGGGGCGCTAGCGCTGTGGCGCACGCCGATGGGGCTGGCCACCGGCGGCCATCGCCGGAGCAACGACGTGACTTCGTGCTTGGCGGTGATGCGCATGCGCGAGCGGGCTCCTGCGCAAGGATGTGGCCAGGACGAGGGAGGGTGGCCAGCCGCAGCTACGACAGCTTGCCAGCTGAAGAGCAGGTGCTATGCGCGGAGAGGGCTCGCCAGAAGCGAGGCGCGAGCACGGTCACGACTACGGCTGTGAGGCGGCGCACACGTCACACAAACCCAACAAAAGAAGGGGATAGAGATGGCAATGGGTACTCGTGATCCGATATCCGATGGGTATTTACTCCATTAGTGTATGTATGTTGGCTAAATATTCTACCCGTGGTCTGTTATTGGACAAAAATCTTCACCCAATGGGTAAACGGATATTAAAACTTTCCACCTTCATCCATACCCGTTAACCCGTGGGTATAAAATATCCAATATAAACTTAGCCCAAACATAAACTTAGACTTTAGTCATCCATCTTTTTTACTATTTAACAACCTTTTATGTCATAATGTTATAAAAGGCTTAACGATATGTTAATAATCATGTAATGGAACATGTAATTCAACCCATGTGTGTTGATGGATGGTTAAATGATGCTAGAAATTTTGTAATGATATTTAGATGGATATACTTGATATTTGTATAATATAATATTTTGATAAATGTTTAATTTTTGTGGGTACGAGTGACCCGATGGGTGACCCATACTACGTGGGTATATGTATGGAGGTAAATCTATATCTAATAGTGTATATGGGTGACCCGATGAAGTTATTTTTTTGTCGTAGGTATAAATATGAGGTAGTAATACCCTATGAGTATTTATGTATTGCCATCTCTAGAAGGGGAGTGCGGGGTTCTTCACCTTGGAATGGAGAGCTCGTGCAGAGAATGCCACGGCAGACGGTGGAGCTCCTCCGCACGACGACGAGCGTGACGCAGGGCGAACATGATTGTGTCAGACGTGGCGCGACAGTTGGTGAGGCTCGCGGCAACGCAGGGACTAAGCGGCGAGTACAGTGCGGCTTCCTCCGGGCATCGACCAGCACAACACGGTGGGGCGGCGTGGCGTCGACGGCGAAAGGTGAATGCTAGCGGCGCTGGGGCACAGCGAACGTCGGTGAGGGGCAGTAGCACAGCACGGACAAGCTGAGCAGAGCAGGGGAAGGTGCTTGATACGGTGCAGTACTGTGGATGACAGCGGGCGGTGCTATGAACTCCGGCGACGGCGGCGGATGGTGGGGGGAAGCTCAGGAGTCGCGCTGGTGGCAGAGAACGGGAGAAGCGGCAGCGCTGCACTATGCTCGCGATGGCTAAGAGCGAGGGTGAGAGTAAGGCTGCATACCATGGCGAGGCTCGAGGTAGCTTATATAGGTGCACGACTGGAAGACGAAGCATCGAAGGTCGTGGGGAGTGGAGGAGCAGCTGCATCACTTGATTCCTTAGGCTATTCTCAATGGGGGGTTTCATGTCCCAGTTTCCAACAATGCCACGTCAGATTGGAGGTTGAATGAAACACCATGTCTCAATAAAGAGTTTCATTTCACTGTTTCCTAAGCTAACCAGTGCAATTAAATGCTAGTAAGTCTCATGATCTAGTGTGCCATGTACATTTGTAGCCAAAAAATAGTACGCTTCCTTGAGATAAATGTCCTGCCATATATAAATAAAAATGGGCACTTCCATTTCAGTTCATACAGGACACGTATTTTTGCCAAATATGCTCAACCATCATAAATACAGGACACATATTTTTGCCAAACATTACATTTCAGTTCCCACATTTGTAACATATAAATATAATACGTACCATCATAAATACTTTTTAACGACGCCCGTATTTTTGCCAAATATGCTCAACCAAGTCTTTCTTCAATTTTAGATGAGTTGTACGATCTTGAAGATCTGATTGATTCTCTAGCACTCTTTCAAATGGAATTGATTCACCAAAGGAGAATTCAGGTTGTTCGACGATGGCAGAACTTGCAGCCTCATTCAAATCCAGATTCTCTTCAATATCCTCTTTCTTCTCATCTTCGACTATCATGTTGTGAAGTATGATGCAAGCTACTATAATGTTCTCGAGCTGTTTTTTATCATGTAGACGAGCTGGTCGCTTCAAAATACACCATCGACGTCGTAGGACACCAAATGCTCGTTCAATATCCTTTCTTTCGCCTTCTTGATGATTAGCAAACTCCTGATCTTTGTCATTGATAGGCATGGATATTGACTTAACAAAAATAGCCCATTCCGGATATATTCCATCAGCTAGATAGTAACCTTGGTTGTATTGATTCCCATTAACCGTATATTGCACCAGAGGAGCTTGCCCTTTGAGTTCTCGGATGAACAATGATGATTGTTGCAGGACATTGATATCATTATTAGAACCAGCAACACCGAAGAATGCATGCCAAATCCAAAGATCATGTGAGGCCACAGCTTCAAGAATCAGAGTTGGTACTTTTTGATCACCTCGAGTGAATTGACCCTTCCATCCAACAGGACATCTTTCCCATTGCCAGTGCATACAGTCAATACTCCCCAACATGCCAGGAAATCCTCTACTCTCTCCAACTTTTAGCAAACGTTCAATGTCTTCCACTGTAGGCCGTCGCAAATAGCTTTCACTAAAAACAGCAATAATACCTTCTACAAATTTTTTCAAAGCTTCTAATGCAGTTGTGTCACCAATCTTCAAATATTCATCTAGGTGATCAGCTGCACTGCCATTAGCCAATTGGCGTATTGCTGCTGTACATTTTTGTAATGGTGTGAGGCCTTGACGACTAGTACAATCTATCCTTGTAGTGAAATAGTCAGACCACTTACCTAGCTCCTCAACAATGTGTAGAAAAAGTGGTCTCGACATACGATATCTTCTACGAAAAATAGATGTAGGATAGAGAGGATTCTCGGAGAAGTAATCATCATACAGTTTTTGTTGAATCTCTTCCCGTGGTCTTCTGATGTACTTCCTCGGACGAAGACGATGATCTGATGCCACTTCATGAATAGCTTCGACACTGGCTTTCAAAAAATCAGTGACCTCAGAAACAACATCATCCATTATGTTATCCTCAGCGAGAAAATCATCTAACAAAGAATTACTAGATGGGACATCTGACATCTTGTGCTATCTTGTGCTGGCGTGCAAATGGTGCAGGCCTGGTATGCACAGGCCATGTCCTATATATATACATAATAGAAATAATTCAATTCACAATAGACTATTCAGTTCACAGTAATAATTCAGTTCACACAGACATAATTCAGTTCACAGTAGACCTTTCATTTCACAGAAATAATTCAGTTCGCACTTGACTTTTCATCTAAAAAAACATTTCAGTTCACACAGACATTTCAGTTCACACAGACATTTCAGTTCACAAAAAAACAAGGCATACACGAAAACATTTCAGTTCACACTGCATTTTCCTTTCAGTTCACACCCTTGACTTGTGAGCCTGTAAAGATAATTACAAGGTGTGAAAAGCCAACAAATTTTCAAGTATAAAGGTGCTCATAAATAGAATAGCTTGATACCTTAGTCTTCAGCACTATCACCGAATAATTTCAGCTCCATCTTCTGCAATGTCCTCTCTCGGTTTATCTTTCCTTGATCAGATAATTGACTAGTGTCTTGCTGCAGTAGTGAGCTATATACTTCAAGCAATTTTGCCTCCTTCTGTTCCTGTGCAGCTTTGAGTTGTAACCTTGAGATTTCTAGTTGAGTTTCAGCCACTTTTTCACGCTCTTGCTTCCGGTCTTGTTGCACTTCAACAATTTTGTTTATGCTGTCCCCAAGGCGAGCAATACCATCCAAAACCTCTTCTGCCTTGCGCTTTCCATTCCTTTGAGCCTTGGCTGCATCTCTTCCTATAGGACGTTGTGAGGGAAGCAGATCTCTATCTTCAGTGATGTCAATGGTATGGCTCTGACCTTTTTCCTTATCCATCTGTGAGATTTGTGCACAAAATTTAGGTTCATTTCTGAGAGTTTTCCACCAATGAACCAGCGTGAACGGTTTGCCGTTATTACCATTTGCATACATCTTTTGTGCCTCATCCATTAACTGATCATCAGAGTACCCACTTGTATGCATTTTTGATACTGCGCTCCAACACCCATTGAAATTGTTGATCACTGTCTTCAACCTTGTCCAGTGTATCTTTAATTGATTGACGTCCCTTTGACGATCTGCTGGAGCATGCTTGTTAAAGTATTCTGCAATTTCCTTCCAAAAAGTTTCTCCTTTCTTGTCATTGCCATGTATTGGATCATTAGAACAGTTCAACCAAGCACTAGCCTATGAATATGAAACATCAAATTAGAAGTTCATTCCTGTATAATATTATATATATGAGAAGGTTTGAAAAGGTTTATTACCAGCCTCACTTCCTCGTCATGTGTCCAATACCTTTTCTTGACTGCCTTAGATTCCTCAGTGGTTGCATCACCATCACCATCAATCTGAATTGTTCCTTTAGCTAGTCTGGATGGTTTTTGAGTCCTTTTAGCATTTGGTGGCGGTGGCGGTGGCAGAGAAGTGTTGAAGTTCTGTGTGAGACCAACAAAGTGGAAATTCTCTCCAAGTGGCTGCGACGGCATTGGCATGTATGGTTGGTTAATGAGATTCACAAAACCATTTGGTGGATAAAAGTTCCTGTACCACAAAACAGAAGACCTAATTACTACATGCCTTCCAGAATCCAAAATTACTAAAGGTTGGAGGCATCAGACTAATAAAAAAATACCAAAGTCCACAATACGTACCATGGGGGATTTGGAGACTGTACTTGTTGTGAATCAGGTGAAGAGGGCGAACGGAGTGACGTAGGTGCCGGCACATGCTGCTGACCATGGCCCTTAGCAGCAGCAACGGAGCGGCGCCGCCCTGCCCCTGAGGACCTCTGATTCGTTGGGTCCATCGCGAGCAGGTGATGGCGCGGTCGCCGGCGGACAAGTCCCAGCGGGAGCAGGTGATGGCGCCCTGGATCGACGCTCCGTGTGGGAGCAGGTGAGCCGATGGGCGCAGGCGATGGACGAGGAAACAAACCTGGGAGGTGCGGTCGCCGACGGACAAGTCCCAGCGGGAGCAGGTGATGGCGCCCTGGATCGACGCTCCGTGTGGGAGCAGGTGAGCCGATGGGCGCAGGCGATGGAGCAGGTGACGGGCGCAGGTGACAGAGCAGTTGTGGGAGCAGGTGACGGAGCCGACGGGCGCGCGTGTGGGGTGGCAGATGACGGCGGACCAAGCAGGTGACGGCGGACCAAGCGAGAGCAGATGAAGGCAGGGATAGTATATTTGGGCCTCAAGCGCGCGGGTGGGGTGTGGGAGAAGAAGCCACAGTGGATCTCGGGATGAAACGATATGGGCCTCAATGGGGGTTTCACACGATTTCACATGTCTTGGAAACGGGTTGACAGCGTTTCATGGGGATGAAACTAGTTCCTTCTCTTCCCTCATTAAATCATTGACATGTCATCAAAAATGCTGATGTGTCACAGTAATTAATGTCATGAAACTCTCCATGAAACCCTCATTGAGAATAGCCTTAGAGAAACGGACGAGCAAGAAACTCCAGACATTAATGGTGTCGAAGAAAGGAAGAGTAACGGGGATAGGGGAGAGGAAGGGGAGACGTCGCGGGAATTAGCTACTGCGCGACGCCAATGCTGTGCCATCGGCCGCCACCGATGCAGCTGCGCTAGGCCCCTGGCCGCTGGAGCTCGCGCCGTACGCCACTATTTCTTGCTGGCTGCTAACGTCCCAAGAAGAAGACGATGTGTTCTGGTTTCTTTTTTTTTTCACTTTTTTTTTCAATTACAAATTCCTTTTCACTAATTATTTCAGCGAATACCTATATCTATTTATATCCCAAAAAACAGAATAAATCCAATTCTATTATTAGCAAAATAAAAAACTTATTTGTAAATAAATTATTTTAGGACAATTTCATTATTTAAATAAAAGGTTCTTCATATAAAGGAATAAAATCAAATAAAATGGAATTTTGCAATTACTTACATAGAAGATTTACTAACATATCAAAATAAATATTTTTCACAAAAAAAAAAGATTCTAGAAACTCATTATATTTTTATATAAAGAAATTCCACACCAAGGGCTAAATCCAAAATAATGTATAAACATATATATCAGAATAAATCCAATGATATTACCTTCCAAAAATAATATTTTACCCATTCATCATTATTTTATAAAATGAGATTTTATCACAAAACTAAATCCAATAATTTTATTACAAATCAAGTCAAATAAAATTTGTGCTTCGTCATATATGTAACAAACACATGGAAAATTTTAATCTATACAAGAAATTATCCAGTTTATCTATATCACCATCTCCTTAATTATTTAAAAACATAAACGTTTTTCCTTTCTACTTGAAATTAATAATATAAACTAAGTTACCTTTAATTGATGTACTTAGGTGTTACAGATCAACATGCTCTTTTGGTCAGGTAAATGTTTAGCATCAAACAACATGGAGCCGTAGCTGAATATATTGACCAATTCGCTGAGCTAGTAGATCAATTAAACAGCTACCAAAAAAATGTTTGACCTCCTTTATTATACCATGAGATTTTTAGATGGTTTACATTATGACATTAAATCCATGGTTATGATTCAGCGCCCAAAAGACTTAGATACTGCCTTTGTTTTTGCTCAATTGCAGGAGGAGATTGTGGAGAATACCAAGAAGAACTTTAAAAAATTTGATTATGGACATTCGGAGAAGTCTTATGCTCGGGGTTCGTTGCCTCTGCCTCCTCCACCTAAAGGCACCTAAGCAGCAGGGCGGTATTCAGAGCCAAAGTCACTTATTACTGCTCAAGTTCAAGTGGGTACTGATCGCTTGTCTTCGATCTATGCTTACTAGAAGGCACAAGGTTTATGCTATAAAATGCGGGCTGCCTTACGCTCGTGGTCATCGCTGCCTAGATTCAGTCCAGCTGCACATGGTAGAAGAACTCTAGAACCAGTTTCAGCCACTTTCCAATGAGACACAATCTGAATCTACAGAGTTAGTCCAGCTCAATTGTCTCCAGTTGTCTCAGACAATGTTAGATGGGGTTAAAACTCAGAAGTCAATGCGATTTGTGGGAGAAATTTTTGGCCTCTCCATTCTTATATCGCATGATTGGTTGATTGGTTGGTGGCGTCCAGGCCCACGGCGTCGTGTTGACCGCACTGAGCTCGTGTTTGATGGCTGCAGTGTTCGGCGATTGCTTGCACCCGCGTATGCAGTATAGAGATTTTTTTGCTCGCTCGTCTGCACGAGCAGAAACGCAGGAGAGCTGCGTTCCCAGTGGTCCAGGCTAGTGCGAGACGGGCCCTTGACGTCCCAGTAACCAATCACGCAGATATTGTTGGATTCGGGCACTTCTTCTTCCTTCGTCAGCTCGGCGATTGCTAGTCATTGCTCCATGATTTATCCAGGTGGCCAATGGGTCTCACATGTCCTGTTCCTCTCAGATAGTGGATGCTTTCTGGTTTATTCAAGGGCAGCAGTTTGTGTCCACACTCAAGGTTTTGGAATTACAACACTATGATATGATCACTGGTATGGATTGGTTAGCTAGCAACACACAGTCCAATGTTGGTCCACTGGTTAGACAAATGGCTTTCCCTTCCGGTTGGCTCATCTTCAGTTAAGCTATACGGAGTTAAAGCTTCTACCAGCCATGGCGCTTTTGTCCAATTATGCAGCGTTGTGATTTACCCGACAAGGATGAAGACCTAGTGCATGCCCTTCCTATCGAACATATGCCCTTCCGGCAGCGTTGTGCTATTGGACACGTCAGTCTCTGGTGTGGGAGCAGTCCTGCTGCAAGAAGGACACCCCCTTGCATATGTCAGCAAACCTTTGGGGGTCAAACATATGGGGCTTGTCTGCGTATGAAAAGGAGTATCTCGCTATATTATTGGCTGTCAACCATTGGCGCCCCTATCTGCAGCATGCCCCCTTTGTCATTTTCACAGATCAGCGTAGCTTGTCCCATCTTAACGAGCAAAAATTGAAGACCCCATGGCAACAAAAGGTGTTCACCCGACTGCTTGGCCTTCCGTATCAAGTTATCTACAAGAAAGGTTGGGATAACAACGCTGCCGATGCCCTATCTCGGCGTGGACATGATCACCTTGGCACTTCATTCTATTTCAGTGAGCTCTCCCTAGTGGCCGTGGGTGACCGAGATCATTCAGGGTTATCAACAGGACCCCCGCGCCCTCCAACTCTTAACTGAATTAGCTGTGGGTGCCGGCACAGTTGGGCATTACCCACGCGTGGCAAGTGATATCCTTGGATTTCATTGAAGGGCTGCCCAACTCCGGCTGATTCGACTGCATCTTAGTAGTCGTGGATACCTTCTCCAAGTTTGGTCACTTCATTGCTCTTCCTCACCCGTTCGTAGCATTGAAAGTGGCACAAGTTTTTGTGGATTCAGTGTATTGGGTTACCCGAAGCTGCTATTGTGTCTGACCGCGATAGAATTTTCACCAGCCACCTTTGGCAAGAGTTGTTCAAGCTTTCCGGTACCAAGTTGCACATGAGTACTTCGTATCACCCCCGGTCCGACGGTGAGACAGAACGTGTTAATCAGTGCTTGGAGACGTTCTTGAGGTGCTTTGTCAACTCTCAACCAACTCAATGGGTTCAATGGCTACCTCTTGCCGAGTTCTGGTACAACACCTCATTTCACTCTTCTCTGGGAGCCACTCCATTTGAGGTTCTGTATGGAATACAACCACGCACACTGGGTCTCTCGGCTGCTGATTCTAAGCCCTTGTTTGATCTGCAGACATGGTTGTCCAAGCGTGAATTGATGATTCAATCAGTCGGGCAACAATCTCCTCTGTGCCCAACAGAGGATGAAGCACCAAGGCGATACACGTCGTACCGAGCGTGTTTTTTCTGTAGGAGATCTGGTCTCCTTGAAACTTCAGCCATATATTCAAGGTTTAGTGGCCGTGTGTGAAAATCACAAGCTCTCCTACAAGTACTTTGGGCCATCTCGTATATTGCAGCGTATTGGGACCGTCGCATACAAGCTAGACTTACTGTTAGAGAATTAGGCATTATCAATTTTAATTTAATCCACAAAACCATTATGATGTATGTGATGACATGTATGTGCATGCGTGTATCATCACTCACATAAGAAGTAAACAACAATAAAACATGCACAAAAACGAAGAACAAAGTATACCCTACAGAGGGACCAATACTTAAGACATCAGTGGCTCCATTCACACGAGACATCTCATGTGTATGTTCAATGTAATCGTACGCAGTCGATGCAGGCAGATGTACGCAGTGTAGTCCCACGAACGGCGCCGCCGACGAAGAACTGGATCAGCGTTGGTCGAGCGGACGGAGCGAGTAAGCTCTCCAAAAACCTGATCACCCACACACCCGAGCAAGTGTAGCTCTGCGGACGGCGATTTCGGAGGCTTGCTCTCCCACTCCCTCTGTGCTCGCAGAAGGTGGGACGGGAATGGGCGGTGTGCAACTCGCCTAAGAATTTTTTTCTCGTGTAACCAGAAGCATCCTCACCTCCTCCGTATTTGTACACGCGCAGAGGGAGGCGAACAGACAGTAACTGTCACCATCAGAACTACCGTTACAGCCAGCCAGAAACTAACGCCATCAGAGACGTCCGTTACTAGCTGACAGCCATTACAGCCCGTTTGTTATTAGCCATAACACAGGAAACGACCAGTAACGGATGACATTAACGGATGGTCATCACTCGAGGCAAAATGCGCAACCGTTAGGAACGAATATTCGGACCAAGGTCCGATCTACCACGGCCTAGCCCGGTCGGCGGCGTGCACGCGCGTGTGGTAGTTCTTCATCATTTTCTTATCTTCTCAATAGATACACCAATGGTCCACCTATTTAAGTTGATTGATTTGTCCCTTGAACTTCCGGGATGGTACTAAGGTATTAGTACGCCGTAGCATTAAAGTGGCCCTTTAGCATTGACTATTATTGAATATTAATTTGGGCCAGACCCACATTAATCCAACAATCCCCACCAAATTCTAAGTCACAATAAAATGCTATCATCATCTCAAACGTTTGATATACTGGTGTTTTGATGGAGACTGTTAAGTTGAACATTCACCTAGAACCTAGACTACACTTAACCACAACTACATAATGGACTAGGCCTTGAATTGGCAGTTTTGCGTGGAGCAAGTTTCATCTAAACTTGAAAGGGAAATAGGGTCAAACCTTTTCCTAAATGATTTTGGTGGTTGAATTGCCCAACACAAATAATTGGACTAACTAGTTTGCTCTAGATTATACATCTACAGGTGCCAAAGGTTCAACACCAACCAATAAAAAAACAAGTTAGGGTTCAAAAGAAAGGAGCAAAAAGGAAACCGAAGTGTTCCCTAGTCTGGCGCACCGGACTGTCCGGTGCACCAGGGGCCGTACACTCCAAACTCTTCAGCTTCGGGTTTTCCAGGCGCAGCTCCGCTATAATTCACCGGACTGTCTGGTGTACCATCGGACTGTCCGGTGCACCAGCAGAGCAATGGCTATCTGCGCGCAACGGTCAACTCTGACGGATGAACAGTGTAGCACAGTAACGCGGTAGAAGTCAGAGCAGAAAGTCAGAGGGGCACCAGACTGTCCGGAGTGACACCGGACTATCCGGTGCCGCATGAGGACAAAGCCTCCAACGGTCGACTAGCTCGAAGCCCTAACGACAGGATGACGTGGCGGTGCACCGGACTGTCTGGTGCGCCCATCGCCAGCAGCCTTCTCCAACGACTACAAGTTGGTTGGTGGCTATAAATACCACCCCAACCGGCCACTTCAAGGGGTGGGAGCCCAAGCAACATTCCAAGTCATATAGTTGACATATCCAAGCCCTCCCAACCATCTCTATTCATTGATTCATCCTATACACAAGATTTAGACCACTACAACCAACACAAATGCCACAAAAGAGAGATCAAGCAAAAGAGAGCTACTCGTGTGAGTTTAGCACTAGTGCCTTGTGAGATTCATTGAGAGAAAGTGTGTACTACATCTTGTGATCATTTGTGCGTGGAGTTTTGACTCCCATTGAACTTCCTCCAAAGTTTTGGAGACTTGTAAAATCTAGCAAGAGACACCTAAGAGTGTGGTGATCCTTGCGGGATCTTAAGTGATCCTTGAGAAGAAGAAGAGCTTGCCGGTCTTGGTGATCGGTGAAGAGAGGGAAAATGGTTGAAAAAGACCCGTCCTTAGTGGACTCCTCAATGGGGACTAGGCCTTCGAGGGCCGAACCTCGGTAAAACAAATCATTCGTGTCTCTTGTGTTTATTGCTTGCGATTTGTTTCTTCTCTCTCTTTCTAAAGTTCTCTTGCGCTACTCTTTGCTAATATTATTTTGTGTTGCTTCAAGTTAAATTCACATTTAGAGAAGCAACTCCTTGCAAGAAAGAACTTGTGTTTCTCCTCTTCTTATCTAAGCCCTCTTGCATTATTCTCCTCTAACATTTCTAGTAGTATTGCTATTGATTAAATTCCGCACTCTTTGAAAACAATACTCGTTGCAAGCCAAGGACTTAGTTTTATACTCCGATAATTGTGAATCTTGTTCTAACCACTAATCAAGGGATCTAGTTTGTATTTAGAATTATAATTTTTAGGTTTCGCCTATCCATCCCCCTCTAGGCGACTTTCAATTGGTATCAGAGCTAGGCACTTCATATTGAGTCTAACAACACGAAGTGATGGCTCGAAGAAAATCCCAAAAGAACAAGAAGGCATCTCCGAAGGAAAACAATGAGGTAACTCTTGAGATATTACTTCCCGATTGTTCTAATTATGTCTCATGGTCTACTCGTGTGATAAATGCTTTTAGAACCATAGATTCACAATTAGAACAAATTTTAGACAAGAGTATTATACCCTCTAGTTATAATGGGAAAAATGCTTCCGAGGAAGATCAAAGATGTATACGCTTAAACTACCTAGCTTATAACATCTTAAGTAATTCTCTCAGCAAAGAAGATTATCGTGCCTTCATAATGAATTATAATGAATCTATTCCTGATGCGCATGATATTTGGACTAGAATTAAAAATAAATTTGATGAGTCCAAACATGATGGTTCATTTTATGCTTCTACTTCCTTTAGTCCGTATGAAACTAACCCTTTGAAGGAAGAAGAAGAAAGTGAACGTTGGAGACAAACGATGAATCCACCTCTCCAAAAGGTTTGTCTTCCCATTTCGATTCCCACATATGTTGTGTGGCTAATGAAAATGATAGCGGAAGCACAAATGAGGATGAGGAGGATGAAAGAAGCTTCATGCGACTCTACGCTCAACTAAGCCTAGAAGATAAGGCGGTCATGCTCAAACTTCTAAAAAGAGCAAGAGAGAAAAACGAAGCTCGTCAAATGCTAGAAGATATTCTCTCCATAAAAATGCTAAGATTTGATGAGTTGACTAAAGAACATGAGGAGCTAAAGTGCTCTCATGTTGATTTGGTCCAAAGGTATGAATCTATTTCAATTGAGCAAGATAACTCTTTATTATGTGTCGCTCAATTAGTAAATAGGAATACCTTACTTAAGGACCAAGTAGAAAGGCTAAAAATTGAAAATCTAGCTTTTCAAGAAAAACATGATATGCTTCTACGCTCTCATAAAAATCTTATGGATGACCATATCATGTTAAACATTGATCATGAGGTTGTGATAGAAAACTTAAGATCCCAACAACCTCACTCTTGCACATGTATTCAAATTGAAACTATATTACCATGTGCTAATGCTTGTTGTTCATCAACAAGCAAATCCTCCTTTGAGCCAAAAATTCCAGGAACAAAAGATGATACATGTCAAGAGCTCAAAGAAGAAAATGAGAGGCTAAAGATGAGCTTGACACAACTAAAAGGGAAGTGCACTGCTCAACCTTCTCAAGATAACCATGATCACATGGTGAAGAAGCTTAAGACGGGATCAACCGTGGCATGCACTAAATCCCTTGAAGAAAATGTCAAGGACTTGAGGATTGCCAAGAGGAAAGAACAAAAGAAGAAAATCAATACCTCTACCAAAAGCCTCAACCATGCCTCCATGCAAGGTAACATCCAAGGTAATGACCAAGCCACACTTCACACTAAGAAAAGTAAGAAGTGTAGTGAATGCTTTGAAAAGGGACACTTGATTAGGTCATGTCCCTATATTAAAAATGGCTTGATTATTAACAAGGATGATAAACTTTGTTTTAAATGCTCAAAGAAGGGACACTTAGCTAAATCTTGTCCCCATTTGAAACAAAAAGGCATAGTGTTAGAAAAGAAAATATTAACTAACCATGTAGCAAGCAAGAAACAAGGAAAGAAGAAATCTTCAAGACTTGAAGATCGCCTTTGCTACATATGCCAAAAGAGGGGACATCAATGCAAGGATTGTCCCATTGGTAACTATCCCGCTTCTAGCTTGTCAATTAATTCACATATAACTAGGCAACCCAAAATTGCAACTTGTGCTAGAAAGGTAATGAGTTTACCAAGTGCTAACACAAAGGACATTTGGTTCCTAGATCTTTGTTGACTAATCTTGATGGACCCATCAAGCGATGGGTACCAAAATATGCCTGACAAGCTTTGCAGGAGAAGGAGATGATATGAAGCTTTGGAGTGCTTGAGAGAGTCAATTCAATTCTTATTAACTCAAGCTATCAATCTTCAATGATCTATATATATCCAAGATTGACCCAAAGTTGTTTTGAATTATTATATCTAAAACTCATATCATCTCGGGGAAGATATTGATGTTGTAGGAAATAAAGAATTATCCTATGCGGAAAAATCAAGGCCTACAACATGGAGGAAAGCCAAAGGATGGTAACACTTATGTCTTTAAGTGCAAGTATCTTCAAATATCATTTCTCTTGTGTCTTGTGTAGTCACATAGAAAAGGGATGCACTTAAGAATGTCGTTAAATTATGTTACCATTCTTTGGAAGAAGTTACTCTCATATGGTAGATTGCATATTTATCATTTCTATATTATGGCAATCTACATGCTTTAAATTGTTTTAACTACCTTATGGCATGATCTACATTAATTATCCCGTTGTTGCCATGTTCTAGACATAGAGAGAGATATTCCAAGGTCTTAAAAGAGTAAAGTGTCATATAAGGAATTCAAATCCTTAGGACACTTATAAAGGGAATCTCTTTTTATATCTAGAATCATGAGACTAATGTTTTTGTCTAAATAACCTAAGTAGTCTCACATGTAGAGAATAAGTTTCTCTATGGAAATGCATAATCTAACATGAAAAGAAAAATCAATCCAATGATTTACATTGTATTCCTTCTTGCTTAAATTGGATATGACTCTTCTACATTCATCGCTCTCCATGTTATGAATTAGATTTATCACCATAATCTTAAAGAATTAACTATGCTTACGAGTTAAAATTGAGCATAACATCATCTATGGGATATAGTTCATATTATAAAGTTTCCATGCTTTAGTAATCCACTTTTCATTCCTTGTTAAAAATGATTACAAAAAGGGAAACTAGTGCTTGTGTTACTAATGACATATCTCTTGAGCTTACTTATGAAAATCTACAAGAGAGTAAGTGCAAGCCACAAGCCTCAAGGGTTACTCTTCACCCAAAGGAACAAAGGTAAAAGCAAAGGTATGGGAACTCATCTTCTTAATCAAATATAGTTCCCATCAATGGTTATTTACTCTAAATTATCATATTCTACCTATGTGAAGAATAGATTCCTTATTGGACATAAATCAGCTAGATGTGCATTCAATCTCGTTCTCATAAATGCACTTGTCCATTAGAATCTAATTCATGCCTTTGCTATATCTATATTTGTTCTCATGTTGATATGCTTCTAAGTTATGATAATAAATTCAATATGAAGAAGTAAATTTCCTATGATTGATAAAAAATGTTTAAAAGGTGCATATTCCTCTTTTTTAATGATATGCACTAATGTTAAGGATTTTACTTCATGTCTGTGTGACTTATGGATGATGAATTGTTTATCTAAATAAATCATCCTTCATCATATACTCTCTTGTGTTATTAACATCTTTCTTAAGTATTTTCAATAAGTTTGGAAGGAAAAAGAGACAACTACAAAGGGAGCAAACTCAAATGAAAGAGGAAGACATCAAGAACAACAACACCTACTTGGACAGTAAGATCTTCAAAACAACCAATGGTGTGGTTGTAAGCATTCTAATAAGTTGTTTATTGCAAATTTTATAAGCCTTGATCAAGATGTATAATGCTTCTCCCTATTCGTCTCTAAAAATGAGTGCATCTATTCAATTCATTCAAATACTTGATGCATATCTTTAGGGGGAGCCTATTTCTATATCTTGATTATATTGAGACTAACACTTTATCTCAGTAATCTCATATAGTCTCAAGTATGAGAATAAGTTTCTCATGAAGTATGCTACTACATATCAATCCAACTTGGTAAAGTAATGTCACCCTTATCAAGGATTGTAACTTTCACTGTTAAAGTAGCATATTTACTGGATTCTCCCAGTTTAAGCTTGTTTGATAATCTAGTGCATATGTTGTTCTTTTGATCGCATCTATTATTTGTTTGATCATTGAATAACCTCAATCTTCTAATCAATATCTCTCTTGAAATGCACTAAGTTTAAAAGGAGAATTCAGGGTAAATTTCTACAATTTGTGATCTACTTGATATGTGATAACTGTGTCTTAGCAAAAGATCACTAGTTGTAGAACTCTCTCTTGTGCAAAATATTTCCATATATTGTCTTAAATATAGGTCTTAAGTAACCAAGACTAAGGACAAAACACAATGGAGAGAGCGTCTCTATGTGAAGGTACATAAGGGTAAAACTGCTTCCTCTCATTTACACATGTACCTCATTATTCCTATACATTCTTTGCATAACTTGTATAAAAGGAAGAGAAAGCATGTCTATGCATTATCCCTGCTTCATACCCAGTTTTACCTCTCAAAAATTCTTGCATTAATGCATTGTTTAAAACTAGGTGAAGTGATTTTATTGTCAAAGAGCTTAAAGCTTAACCTTGTAACGAGGATAAGCTACCATTGTTCCAAAGGTGGAGGTTCCTTAAGTTTCTTTGAAATCCTTAAGGGTAATTGCTTAAAATGTTTCCAACATGTTTTCATAAGTGCATAGTCTGTCGTGAGCATCACACCTTTATTATGACACATTGCACTTCACTGTTTCTATGTTATAGATATGTTCTCATTAACCTAATTATGCGCACTTGGCATTTAAGGCCAAAATCTGTATTCCTCTCAAGGCACATATTTAGGGGGAGCAATCTATATTATATAGAACTGTTTAAGCTTAATAGACATATCCTTTTAACCATGTCTCTTTCCTTTGGTACATTTGCATATTTCCTATCTCTCTTGTGCCAAGGCTAAGACTAATATGATTCCATAAGTATCTTGTGCATTAAGTCTTAGATTGAAAGGGAAATGGAATATTCGGCAAAGACATCGCTTCCACTCTACACCAACGGTATTATCTGTTCTCTTGCCAATATTGCGTCATCTCTCAAAATTGGTATAATCTTCACTCATATTCATTTGTACCATTGGGGAGAAAGTAAAAAAAGGGTTCTAGAGACTCTGTTTTTGGCGATTAATGCCAAAGGGGGAGAGAGTATTAGCCCAAAGCAAAAGGACCGCACCACCATGCCAATTTCAAAAAAATTTCGAAACAAAGTTTTTAATGTTTTCATTTGGTATTCCTCTAAGAAATTCTATCTCATTTGATATCTATATTTAAAGAGGAGTTTTTCAAGATTGATATCTAAAATATTTGATCTTTTTCAATTGGTAAAACTCTCTTGAACACCAAGAGGAGAATTTCATTAAGGGGGAGTGTCGGCGTTTCGACCCGGGGGGGTCCCTGGACCGACGAGTAAATTATCGCTGCGTGCCCCAGCCCAGATGGGTTGGCGCGAGACGGGACACGAAGGGGGAAAAACCTCGGCTCCGTGTTATCCTGCGCCAGAGTGGGTGCGCTTGCAGTAGGGGTTACAAGCGTTCGCGAGGGAGAGAGGGAGTCCCGCGCGACCACCCTCTGTATGAGGGCCCTGGCCCTTCCTTTTATAGATGCAAGGAGAGGGTCCAGGTGTACAATGGGGGTGTAGCAATATGCTAACGTGTCCGACAGAGAGGAGCCAGAGCCCTATGTACATGCCAACGTGGCTATCGGAGAGGTGCTAGAGCCCTGTGTACGCGGTGTCGTGGCCGTCGGAGGAGCGTTTGAGCCCTGTAGAAGCACAGCTGTCGGGGCTATCGGGAGTCGGGACCTTGCTGGCGTCTCCTTGCTTCCGTAAGGGGCTGAGAGCCACCGTCGTCATGGACGCACGTGGGGAGCCATCATTACCTGTTACCGGGGCGAGCCTGGGTGGGACGCCAGTCTTGTTCCCCCGTAGCCTGAGCTAGCTAGGGGTAGGGTAATGATGTACCCCCTGCGGCGTGGTCGGTCCGAGCCCAAGGTCGGGCAAGGCGGAGACTCCTCCTGAGGCCGAGGCCGGGGTCGGGCGAGGACGCGATTCCGACCGAGGTCGAGGTTGAGGCCGGGCCCTAGGGTCGGGCGAGGTGGAGACCACCTTCCGAGGTCGAGGTCGAGGCCGAGCCCTGGGGTCGGGCGAGGCGGAGACTTCTCCTGAGGCTGAGGCCCAAGGTTGGGCGAGGCGGAGTCTTCTCCTGAGGCTGAGGCCCAAGGTCGGGCGAGGCGGAGCTTCCTGTGGCGCCTGAGGCTGGACTCAGCTGCTGTCAGCCTCACCCTGGCGAGTGGCACAACAGTCGGAGAGGGCCGAGCGGCGCTGTTTTCCTGTCAGGTCAGTCAGTGGGAGGGCGAAGTTACTGCGGTCACTTCGACCTTGCCGACTGAGGCACGCGTGTCAGGATAAGGCGCCAGGCGATCCTCGCATTGAATGCGCCTGCGATACAGTCAGTTGGTGAGGCGATTTGGCCAAGGTTGCTTCACTACGAAGCCTGCCCGAGCTGGGCTTCGGGCGAGTCGAGGGTGCGCCCGTTGCTGAGGAGGTCCTCGGGCGAGGCGTGAATTCTCCTAGGACTACTGTTCTCGCCCGAGGCCGGGCTCGGGCGAGGCGAGATTGCATCCCTTGAGTAGACGAGGCCTTGACCTGAATTGCGCCCATCAGTCTCTACAGTTTGCGCTGATGGTGATTACCAGCCGAGTTTAGGAGTGTTGGGGGTACCCCTAATTATGGTACCCGACATGGAGTTTTGTTTAGTCAAAGGAAAAGCATTTGAAAAAGGGGGAGAAAATCTCAAATCATGAAAATGTTTCTCGAAAACTTATTCATATACCTTTGACTATTTGCAAAAAGACTTTGAAAAGAATTTCCAAAAGGATTTGCAAAAACAAAACAAGTGGTGCAAGCGTGGTCCAAAATGAAGAAAGCAATCCATTCATATCTAATGAAAGAATAAATTGGTTTAATTCCAAGCAACCTTTAGACTTACCTTATGCAAACTAGTTCAATTCTGCACTTATTTGCTTTGGTTTGTGTTGGCATCAATCACCAAAAAGGGGGAGATTGAAAGGGAAATAGGGTCAAACCTTTTCCTAAATGATTTTGGTGGTTGAATTGCCCAACACAAATAATTGGACTAACTAGTTTGCTCTAGATTATACATTCTACAGGTGCCAAAGGTTCAACACCAACCAATAAAAGAACAAGTTAGGGTTCAAAAGAAAGGAGCAAAAAGGAAACCGAAGTGTTCCTTGGTCTGGCGCACCGGACTGTGTCCGGTGCACCAGGGGCCATACACTCCAAACTCTTCAGCTTTGGGTTTTCTAGGCGCAGCTCCGCTATAATTCACCAGCGGAGCAACGGCTATCTGCGTGCAACGGTCGACTCTGACGGATGAATAGTACAACATAGTAACACGACATAAGTCAGAGCAGGTCAGAGGGGCACCGGACTGTCCGGAGTGGCACCAGACTATCCGGTGCCGCATGAGGACAAAGCCTCCAACGGTCGACCAGCTCCAAGCCCTAACGACAGGATGACGTGGCGGTGCACCGGACACTGTTCAGTGGCGCACCGGACTGTCCGGTGCGCCCATCGCCAGCAGCCTTCTCCAACGGCTACAATTTGGTTGGTGGCTATAAATACCACCCCAACCGGCCACTTCAAGGGGTGGGAGCCCAAGCAACATTCCAAGTCATATAGTTGACATATCCAAGCCCTCCCAACCATCTCTATTCATTGATTCATCCTATACACAACATTTAGACCACTACAACCAACACAAGTGCCACAAAAGAGAGATCAAGCAAAAGAAAGCTACTCGTGTGAGTTTAGCACTAGTGCCTTGTGAGATTCATTGAGAGAAAGTGTTTACTACATCTTGTGATCATTTGTGCGTGGAGTTTTGACTCCCATTGAACTTCCTCCAAAGTTTTGGAGACTTGTAAAAGCTAGCAAGAGACACCTAAGAGTGTGGTGATCCTTGCGGGATCTTAAGTGATTCTTGAGAAGAAGAAGAGCTCGCCGGTCTTGGTGATCGGTGGAGAGAGGAAAAGGGTTGAAAAAGACCCGTCCTTAGTGGACTCCTCAACGGGGACTAGGCCTTCGAGGGCCGAACCTCGGTAAAACAAATCACCCGTGTCTTTTGTGTTTATTGCTTGTGATTTGTTTGTTCTCTCTCTCTCTTTCTAAAGTTCTCTTGCGCTACTCTTTGCTAATTGTTGGAACTTGCTCTCAGTTGCAAGGGGATCCAACAAGGGTGAACAATGACGTCAACAGGGTTCTCGCGCTCGATGGCAATAGCTTTGTTAATCTGCCCTCTCACGGGCACTGTGCGGGGGTATTTATAGGTGTCTGAGCGCCCAGCGCCTTGTGTTAAGGACGCATGTGCCCTCGGATACCTAGGTAATCCCCAGAATATTCCCATAAAGCAGGGTTACAGACTGTAATTACAGGAATGCCTTTGCAAATTAGGCCCGTAACACGCAGCGGCCACGCGGGGCCCGTTACAATGGGCCGGATCACACGTGGGCCTCCGAGCTGGACGAGGCCGCTCGGTGGGATGACAACGTCGCAGGCCTTCGTCTGGCGCCGTATCGAGCGAAGGCCTGTTTTGTCTCCGTCGGACCAGCGACTGCAGCGAAGGCCTCGAGCGAAGGGTGGCGTCTTTGCCTTCGCCCCAACATCTGCCCTCCGAGGGACCACCTGTTTTGTCTCCGTCGGACCAGCGACTGCAGCGAAGGCCTCGAGCGAAGGGTGGCGATCTGGTTGAAGAATTTGTGGCGTGCGGGGTATGGCCCTTGGCGCATGGCTGGGCGTTGGGCGAAGTGTGCCCTCGCCAGATGCCTTCCCATGGTGGGAAGATGGTGCGAAGTCCTGCCTTCGCGCTGAATCTGCAAAACCGCGATCCGACCGCCTTTGTGCGTGAGGCAGAGGATGGGGCGGTGCGGCTCGTTGGTCGGTACGTGCCGAGGACAGAGGGCCAGCGTAGCTGGGATATCCACGGGTCGAATGACCGTTTGAACAGGATTTTTGAATTGAATCAACTGCCGTATGGTGGCTACCCTGGCCAAGACGATGTGGACCGCCGTGGGAAGAAGCCGGTGGTGGAGACCGGAGACGACCCTGCGCCAGCGGCCGCCCCATCCTCTAAAAAGAGGAAATTAGGTACTGCGATGGGAGGACTTGGGGTTTCCGATGGTTTTGCTAGAGAGTTGATGAGGACTTGCGCGGCCCCGGGGGGAAGGATGTCTTCGCCCGAGCTCCGGGAGTCTTCGGCGCGGATGCTGAGGGTTACCGGGGGTTGGTGGCCTAGGAATGTTCCTATCCCCCACGCGGCCGGCGAAGACTTTTTTACATCTCGCATGGTTCGTGAATGGAAAGTGTTTCCTTACGGGCGGAATATTGCTGCTATTGTGTCGGCAGTGATGGACAAGGATCGCCAGGGAGCTGCACAAAAGCGCCAGGCGGTTGTTAGGCTTCATGAAGCCAGGCCGAAGAGGCAGCGGGGGGCTGCGAAGGCTGCGGCCCCTGGCGGAGGCAAGCCGCCGCTGGCGGCGAAGTCGGGCGGCCCTGTACTTAGCAAGGCGCCGGAGGCAGCGGCAGGCGCCGGTGGTTCCAAATCGACGAAGGCTGTGCCGCCGTCCAGCAGGGTGTCGGAGGCCGCGAAGGCGGCCCGAGAGTTGCCGTCGTCGGGCAGGCGCGTCGCCGACTTCGCCACCGATATTAGTGTGGACGACTATCTTGGTGGTAAGACGTTGACTCGTTTTTTTTAATTCGTTGATACGTCGCAGGGTCGGACGAAGGCCAGCTTCCTATTGTTGCGCCTGCCGCGGCGGCCATGGCGGCTGCCGGAGTGCCGAAGGCGAAGGGCGGTGCTATTAGTGCCGGAGGCGAGATGTCGGCACTCGCGGCTGTCAGGGATGAAGCGGGCGCTGTGTCCCGCCGGCTGAAGGAGGTGACGGAGGCACTAAGTCAGGTCCGTTGAGCTAGACTCCGTTTTTTTTGGGCTGTGGTCTTACGTGTGTACTGCAGGTGGCTGACTTTGCCAACCGCACAGCGTCGGGGGCCCTCACGGCAGTTGTGTCTGCCGAAGTCGAGAGACTTCGGACGCAACATGCGGACGCCGTCCGTGAAAAATCGGCCGCCGAAAGTAAGTGCCGCAAGCTGGCAGACAAGGTGGCCGCGCTGGAGGGGGAGAAGACTGACCTCCGGTGCCAATTGGCGGGGGAGAGAAGGGAGACCAACGAGGCCCTCGCCAAGGCGCAGGCTGTGCAGGTGGAGGCCAATCTGGCGCGGGCGGAGGGCAATCTTGCCAGGGAGCGCACCGAGCAGCTGCAGGAGCGGCTCATCGCTCTGGAGAGCCGCGTGGAGAGGGCCGAGGCCGCGACGCGCGCGGAGGCCGAGCGAACGCGCAAACAGCTTATGGACTCGTACCATAAGCTGGGCGCGCGGACCGGTGACTTCGAAGTGCCGGACCGAGAGCCCGGACTTCGCTGCCTGGAGTGGGTACAAGAGGAGTTGCAGGCGCTCCCTACTATCGTGGAGGGGTTCATGTCGTATGCCTCCCTGGTCACCTGCGAGGGGGCGATGAACGCGCTCTCCCGCGAAGGGTGCCGGCACTTCGAGGTCTTCGACCAAGCTGATGAAGACTTTGAGCGAGATATCTATAAGGTTGAAGACCCCGTAGTGAAGGAATCCGCCGGAGCCATCTATGACCGGATGTGGGGTCCGCACGGTTGCGAGGTGGTCAGGGAGCGGGCCGAGATGGCGAGGGCTCAGGTAACGTTTGGCGTTTGCTTGGCGTTTGATGGATGTGGGCTATGTGTGGGTTCGCTGAATTTGTGTGCTGTGTCTTAGGCGGCGCGTGGCGAGAGGGTGGATGACTTCGGGGTGTTGAACAGCGCGCTGCCTGACCCGGAGCCGATCCCGGCGGAAGCCGTGTCCGGGGCCGCCCTGGAGGCGCCCCCAGAGCCTGCGGAAGGTGCTCCGGATGCCCCCGCATCTGCTGCGGCCGGCGGGGACCTGCCCCCAGAGACCGCCGAAGGCGCGCCTGATGCCCCCGCAGCCGCTGCGCCGAGGGCTGAAGATCCTGCGACGGTGGCGGCGGAGGCCACAGCGGAGGCAACGACGGAGGCTCCCGCAACGGCTGGGTCTTCGCAGGTGGCGTAGTGGGTGTAGATAGTTAGGGAATTTTGGATATGTTGCTGAATTTTGGTTGCTGCGCAGGTTCAAGATTTTGGGCCTGCGCACGCAACCGCCACTACTAATTTTTTGGCGGCTTCGACCGTGGATGGTGGTAATAAATGTGATGGGTCTGCAACTGAATTTTCTGATTTTGCTGACTCTGGGAGCTCGGTTGAGTGGACTGAGGAGTCGACGGAGGAGGACTTGGACTATTTTGCGACCTTGGATGTGGCAGCGGCGGAGGCTTCGCCACACGCTGCGGATACAGAAGATGTGCCTGGTCCGAGCACCGGGTGCCGGCGGCGAAGGGCGGTTGCGAAGCGTAGAGTGAGTGGGGCGGAGGGAGATCGGCTTCGTGTGAGTAGTGCTGGCCGGCAGGAACTGTTGTCTTTGCCAGCCGTCGTGAGTACAGATGAGGGGGAATTGCGAAGTCTTTTTGCGGGTGAGGAGCTTAGGATAATGTTATTTAATTATAGGGAGATGGGAATTATTCCTAAGGTTGAGCTGATGTAGAGTGTGGTGCCCTCGCTTGTACATGTGTAAAGGCTTGTGTGATGAGGTTGTGTGCCCCCGCACACTTGGCTATGCTTGCGAAGGTGTTATGTACTTGGTCTGGTGTGTTTTGTTATGCTGTGCTGGTCCGGCTGCATCCTTATGCGACTTATGTACGGATAGTCTTCGCAGTAGGCTGAGGTTTTTCACACTTGTTGTGCTAGTCCGGCTGCACCCTTAGGCGACTTCTGCGCGGATAGTCTTCGCGGTAGACTTAGGTTTTTTCGCACTTGTTGTGCTAGTCCGGCTGCACCCTTAGGCGACTTCTGCATGGATAGTCTTCACGGTAGACTTAGGTTTTTTCGCACTTGTTGTGCTAGTCCGGCTGCACCCTTAGGCGACTTCTGCACGGATAGTCTTCGCGGTAGACTTAGGTTTTTTCGCACTTGTTATGCTAGTCCGGCTGCACCCTTAGGCGACTTCTGCATGGATAGTCTTCGCGGTAGACTTAGGTTTTTTCGCACTTGTTGTGCTAGTCCGGCTGCACCCTTAGGCGACTTCTGCACGGATAGTC
This sequence comes from Zea mays, assembly GCF_902167145.1. Taxonomy (NCBI): domain Eukaryota; kingdom Viridiplantae; phylum Streptophyta; class Magnoliopsida; order Poales; family Poaceae; genus Zea; species Zea mays. The sequence goes on along the minus strand of NC_050099.1, from coordinate 206,234,041 downwards.
TTCGCGGTAGACTTAGGTTTTTTCGCACTTGTTGTGCTAGTCCGGCTGCACCCTTAGGCGACTTCTGCGTGGATTTGTCGCACGCGAGGGTGGCTAGCGCTGAGCCTCGCGGTGACCTCGTATTGGTCGAATGTCGAAGACCGTCGTTGCGGTCTTTTTTCGACGCATGTTTTTGCGGGGGATTTTTCAGACATATATTACATGGCTCCGCCTCGTTAAAAACCTCACCCCCCCGGAGGCAAAGAGTGCGGACCAGAATAAGATTGTTTTTGCGAATTACAAGGGCGAGTCAGCCCTGATGAGTCAAACAAAAAATTTGCGGAGGTTGTCGATGTTCCAGGAGTGCTCCAGGTCTTCGCCGTTTGGCGTTGTGAGCCTGTAAGCGCTGGGGGAAGCTTTCGTCTTGACTATAAAGGAGCCCTCCCACTTGGGCTCCAGCTTGCCCCTGGACTCTGTCCGAACCGTTCGGACGAGTACGAGGTCCCCTTCGCTAAATTCCCTCGGGATGACTGCGTGGTCGCGCCATGCTTTTGTCTGAGCTTGGTATTTGTTTAGGGCCTGTAGAGCGAAGACTCGGTCTCCGTCAATGACATCCTTTGAAGTTGGCTCGTCCACGTCGGGGACGGCTGACAGAACTGTTCACGGGGACCCATGTTTTATTTCTTGTGGGGTCATGGCCTCCGATCCGTATAGAAGGCGGAAAGGAGTAAACCCGGTCGCCCTGCACTCAGTCGTGTTTAGTGCCCAGACCGCCTCGGGTAACAAATCGGTCCATCTGCCCTTTTTTCATCGAGGAGCATCTTTTTGACAGCTGTGAAGATTTTTCCATTGGCGCGTTCCACAACTCCGTTGGACTGCGGATGATAGATTGAGGCGAAGGCAAGCTTGGTGCCAATGGAGAAGCAAAAATCCTTGAAGTCTTGGCTGTCAAACTGCTTGCCGTTGTCAACTGTTAGTTCGGACGGTACGCCGAAGCGGCAAACAATGTTTTGCCAAAAGAACCTTTGGGCAGTTTTTGATGTTATTGTGGAAACAGCCCTTGCCTCGATCCATTTGGCGAAGTACTCGACAGCGACGAAGGCGAACTTAAGGTTCCCCTGAGCGGTGGGCAGGGGCCCGACAATGTCCAGGCCCCAGCGCTGGAGAGGCCATGTGTGGGCGATCAGCTTTGTATACTGCGAGGGGCTACCTGACCGAGGAGAAAACTTCTGGCAGGCTTCGCAGGACCTTGTGATCCGATTTGCGGCGCAGATCATTGCGGGCCAGTAAAAACCTTGGCGGATCACCTTAGCAGCTAGGGCCCTTGGCCCTGCGTGTGAGCCGCACGTGCCACTGTGGACTTCGCGTAGGATCTGGATGCCTTCGGTTTCGGTGACGCACTTAAGACTGACCCCTTTTTTGTAGAGTTGGCCTTCAATCAGTGCGAAGTCTCGGCTTCGATGTCTGAGGCGCTTGGCCTCACTGATGTCGGCTGGATGATAGTACCCCTGTAGGAACAGGGTTATTGGTGCCCGCCAGTCTTCGGTCATGATAAGGTTGACTATGCGGTGGCCCTCGCTGTCATTGGTTATTTGGAGCCCTTCGGGGCTCCGGACGGCTGGCGTGCCGATGACATGAAAGAACACGTCGGAGGGCAAAGCTTCGCCCCTGGCGGCAGCCTTGGCCAATGCGTCGGCCTCTTCATTCTTGGCCCGATCCACATGCTGCAAGGTGAATCCCTTGAATTGTCTCTCGAGACTTCGGATGGCCACGAGGTACTGCATGAGCGCGGGGTCCTTTGCTGCATAGTCTTTCTCGACTTGGCCGGCAACTACCTTGGAGTCTATTTTGATGATGCAGGTGGTGACTCCGAGGGCCCTTAGCTTGCGGAGGCCGAGGATGACTGCTTCGTATTCTGCTATATTATTTGTGTATCTGTTGGATTCCAGAGCGAAGCTGAGGCGTGATGCATATCTGTGCTTGACCCCGACTGGTGAGGTGATGACTGCAGCGGCGCCTGCCCCCGCATGGCACCATGCGCCGTCGCAATGGATCGTCCAAACCTTCTCTGCGGACGGGTCTGGCTGTGTTGTTGGCCCAGTCTAATCGACGATGAAGTCTGCCAGGACTTGTGACTTGATGACTGTCCTGGGCTCGAAGCTGATGTGGTAGACGGAGAGTTCGGCCGCCCACTTGGCAATCCTCACCGATGCCTCCGGGTTTCTGAACAATTTGCCGAGTCCCCTGTCTGAGGTGACTCGGACTTTGAATGCTTCGAAGTAATGGCGCAATTTGCGCGAAGACATGACGACTGCGTAGGCAATCTTCTCCAGCTCTGTCATGTTGCACTTGGACGGTGTCAGCACTTCGGAGACATAGTAAATGGGGCACTGCCTGACCACGCCCTCAACTGTCTGCTCCTGCACTAGTGCTGCGCTGACCGCATGCGGCGAAGCCGCGACGTAGAGCAACAGGGGGAGCGAAGAGTCGGGGCTTGTAAGGACGGCCAACTCTGTCAGGTGCTGTTTTAATGAGGCGAAGGCCGCCGCCTGCTCTGGTCCCCAGGCGAAGTCTTTTGCACCACGGAGTGTTTTGAGGAAGGGGAGACTTCGCTCGGCGGACCTGGAGACAAATCTGTTGAGAGCGGCCAATCTGCCTGTCAGGCGCTGGACGTCTCTGGCGGACTGCGGAGGCGTCATGTCTATGATGGCCTGAATCTTGGTTGGGTTGGCCTCGATACCGCGGTGTGATACCAGGTAGCCCAATATTTTGCCTTGGCGAACGCCGAAAACACACTTTTCCGGGTTTAGGCGGAGTTGTGCGTCTCGCATGTTCGCGAATGTCTCGGCGAGGTCGGCGAGATGGTCCTCCTTGCTCTTGCTGGCGACGACGATGTCGTCCACATATGTGAATATATTTCTGCCAACTTGCCCTTCGAGCACTGTTTTGGTAAGCCTGGAGAAGGTGGACCCGGCGTTCTTGAGTCCCTCCGGCATTCTGATGAAGCAATATGTGCCGAAGGGTGTTATAAAGCTGGTGCTAGCCTTGTCTTCCTCCTTCATGTATATCTGGTGGTAACCGGAGAAGCAGTCGAGGAGGGACATGACTTCGCATCCGGCCGCGCTATCGACTATTTTGTCGATCCGCGGCAACGGGAAATTGTCCTTTGGGCAGGCTTTATTGAGACTGGTGAAGTCGATGCACATTCGCCACTTCCCGCTCTTTTTCTGCACCATCACGACATTGGAGAGCCATGTGGGGTAAGCCATCGGCTCGATGAATTTGGCTTCCAGGAGGCGGTGCACTTCTGCCTTGGCGGCCTCTGTCTTCTCGTCGGACATCTTGCGAAGCCGCTGTTTTTTTGGTCTTACCGAAGGGTCGATTCCCAAGCTGTGCTCAATTATGGAACGGCTGACCCCGACCAGATCGAGGGCTGACCAGGCGAAGACATCTTTGTTCTTGGATAGGCAGCAGAGGAGCTTCTCCTCTTCATGCGAAGTGAGGTCTTCGCTGATAGTGACTGTCTGCTTGGGCGTGGCCTGGTCGAGGGGGACAGTCTTGGTCCCATCGTTGCTCTGCAGCTGTGCCTTGTCGTGCTGCTTATTGGTTGGGCTGGCGGGCGCGGGGACCTCGCGCTGAGCCGTGAGGCAGTGCACGTTTCTCTGACCGGGCACGAAGTCCCGCTCTATGTTGCGCGCAGTCTGTTGATTGCCGTGGACCGTAATGACACCTAATGGGCCTGGTATCTTCATACATAGGTACAGTCCGTGAATGGCTGCTTCGAACTTATTGATAGAGCCCCGGCCCATGATGGCATTGTATGGATATACCATGTCCACGATATCAAAGGTTACTTGCTCGCTTCGGGCATTGGGTGCTACACCGAAGGAGAGAGGCAGATCTATTTTGCCGACAGGAAAGGTGCCCTTGCCGCCGAAGCTATACAACGGGTTGTCCGAAGGCTTGAGCAGGCTGTGGCTTATGCCCATGCGATCGAAGGCGTGGAGGAAGATGATGTCCGCCTGACTGCCATTGTCAACTAGGACTTTGTGCAGGTCCCAGCCTGCCACGCTGCAATTGATAACCATGGCGTCGCAGTGGGGGGCGCTGCGCAGGTCGATGTCTCGTGCGTCGAAGGTTAGCGGTATGTGGGACCACTTTGTCTGCACGACTGGGCCGGTGACGGCGACGTGGTTGATGTTGCGGTAGTGGTCCCGCTTCTACCGCTTCGTGTCGAAGTCGGTGCTGGACCCCCCAGTTATCATGTGAATGACTCCGCGATATGGTTGATCGGCAAAGTCTTCCTGCTTTGGAGCATGGGGGATGTTTTGATGTTGCTGGTGTGGTGGTGGGGGTGGGGGAGGTACGATTTGTACTTCCTGATGGTGTTGGTAAGCGTGGTGCGGTGGATGCGGAGCGGGGGCGTGGATATATGGTGGAGGGGGTTGCTGGTAAGTGTGTGCGACAACTCGGGGGTTGTCGGCTGGTTGCGCCCGTGCCATCCTGTCTCTGATGGCCTTCATTTCTGGGCAGTCTTTGGTTTGGTGGGCGCAGTCTTCGCCGTGGAAGAGGCAGTAGAATTGGCGCGGCGGCTGCGCACGCCCCCGACCCCTACCGCGAGTACCATTTCCGCGGCCCTGGGGGGGATACTCCTGGCGACGAGGGGCGTCAGCAGCGGGATGCTGGTTGGCGATGTTATGCACTTGCTATTGATTGCGGCCGTCTCGACCGGAGTCTGGCTGCCGAGTCCTCGTCCACGTGCGGCTGGACTGTGGAGCATCTTTTGGCTTCCTTTGGGACTCAACCTTGCGCTGGTGTAGCTCTTCGGATTTGGCGTACTTTTCAAACAGCTGATATAATTCCTGGAGGTTCTTGGGCGGATCTCTGATGCAGTGGCTGTAAAGGACGCCGGCGCGAAGGCCACTGATAGCGTAGTGGATGGCGATCTGGTCATCGACTGAGGGCAGCTGTGACTTGAGTGTTAAAAATTTGCGGTAATACTCTCGCAGAGTCTCCTTTTCCAGCTGCTTGCAGAGCGAGAGTTCGGCCAAGGCGTCGGTGTCTGGGCGGTACCCTTGGAAGTTGAGCAGGAACTTGTCCCGGAGGCTTCTCCAGGAATCAATGGATAGCGGAGGCAACCTAGTGAACCAGGTGAGAGCTGGACCCTCTAGGGCGATGATGAAAGACTTCGCCATTGTGGCGTCGTCCCCTCCGGAAGATGCAACGACGACCTGATAACTCATTATGTATTGTGCCGGGTCGGTGCTGCCGTTGTACTTGGGATAGGTCCCTGCCCGGAAGTTAGCTGGCCAAGGCGTCACTTGCAGGTGTGGCGCCAGGGGACTTCGCTCGTCGAGATAGTTGACCCCTTGGAATGGCGCGGCGTGCGGGAATGTGTGGTCGTGCTGGGGGAAACGCGGGTCTTCCGGTTGCGCGCGGTGTTGCAGGGGTGGCCCATGCTGCAGGCCGAGGTGGCCTTCGCGCGTGTCTTCCAGTTGTGTGCGCTGCTGGAGGGGTGGCCCGTGCTGCAGGCCAAGGTGGCCTTCGCGCTGCATCAGCGCGATCTCCCGCTCAAGGTCCTGGGCCTTCTGCTCTTCGTCGCGTATCATTTGCCGCACTTTGGCTAGTGCGGACACGCGCTGGCGCTTGGCCTCCAGTATCTCTTTCTGCCTCTGGAGATTGTGGTTCTTGAGGCGCAGGGCGCGCAGCTGTAGCTGGTCTTCGGTGAGGTCCGCGCCCTCCAGTGGGGCGAAGCCTGAGGGTGGCTGCGATTGTCCTTCAGGGCCGCAGGTGCGGAGAGTATCGTCTTCGCAGGTGCGGGGAACGTCGTCTTCAGTGGCCTCTTGGTGGGTGGATTGGGTGAGTGCGAGGGCCTTGCCCTTTCTTGCGGCAAGCAGTGCTGCCTTCGCAGCCTCGTCAGCCTTCGGGTTAGCTCTCTTGGGTGCCATCGCGGGTGGTTTTCTCGTAGCACGAACGGTGGGTGCCAAATGTTGGAACTTGCTCTCAGTTGCAAGGGGATCCAACAAGGGTGAACAATGACGTCAACAGGGTTCTCGCGCTCGATGGCAATAGCTCTGTTAATCTGCCCTCTCACGGGCACTGTGCGGGGGTATTTATAGGTGTCTCAGCGCCCAGCGCCTTGTGTTAAGGACGCATGTGCCCTCGGATACCTAGGTAATCCCCAGAATATTCCCATAAAGCAGGGTTACAGACTGTAATTACAGGAATGCCTTTGCAAATTAGGCCCGTAACACGCAGCGGCCACGCGGGGCCCGTTACAATGGGCCGGATCACACGTGGGCCTCCGAGCTGGACGAGGCCGCTCGGTGGGATGACAACGTCGCAGGCCTTCGTCTGGCGTCGTATCGAGCGAAGGCCTGTTTTGTCTCCGTCGGACCAGCGACTGCAGCGAAGGCCTCGAGCGAAGGGTGGCGTCTTTGCCTTCGCCCCAACATCTGCCCTCCGAGGGACCACCTGTTTTGTCTCCGTCGGACCAGCGACTGCAGCGAAGGCCTCGAGCGAAGGGTGGCGTCTTTGCCTTCGCCCCAACACTAATATTATTTTGTGTTGCTTCAAGTTAAATTCACATTTAGAGAAGCAACTCCTTGCAAGAAAGAAATTGTGTTTCTCCTCTTCGCCCTCTTGCATTATTCTCCTCTAACATTTCTAGTAGTATTGCTATTGATTAAATTCCACACTCTTTGAAAACAATACTCGTTGCAAGCCAAGGACTTCGTTTTATACTTCGATAATTGTGAATATTGTTCTAACCACTAATCAAGGGATCTAGTTTGTATTTAGAATTATAATTTTCAGGTTTCGCCTATCCACCCCCCCCTCTAGGCGACTTTCAAAACTCTTTACCAATACTAGATTGTCGAGCGCATCCCCTCTGCTTGGAGCATATAAGTCAAACTCCATAGCCTTTCATGGGTATCTAAAGACCACCCAGATCTCATAAACTATGACTAGAAGTTAACCATATAGGTATGTTCCTCTAAAGATGTTCTGTAGGACAACATCTTTGCTTCACAATGCCGCTTGGAACATATTAATGTGTAAACACCAACCTACTTTATAGTAAGGAAAGACGTGCATCTGAAACGAACCTTATTAAGGGTCTTTCCTCTCAGTCTACCACTAGCTTGTTTCACCATTCTAATTCACGGGATCTCCGATCATATAGAACAGGTTACCACTATGATAAACTTTAGGTGGGTCTCAGGCCCATCTCACTTGATGCACTATCTATCACACTACATGATATCCCCTTAGTAAATTCATCTGCTAGATTTTTAGACGTATGGACATAGTCCAACGCTATTACTCCGGAGTTTCTCAATTTCCTGACAGATTTCAAACACCTCTTTATGTGCCTTGTCGACTTCATATTATCCTTAGAACTGTTTATCTTAATTATCACAGTTTGATTATCACAGTTCATAGAAATAGCCAGCATAGGTTTTTCAACCACCGGTAAATCCATAAGGAGTTCACGAAGCCACTCAACCTCAAATGAAGTAGTATCTAATGCTGTGAGTTATGCTTCCATAGTCGACCTCGTTAAAATGGTCTGCTTGCATGACTTCCATGAAACAACACCACCTCCAAGTGAAAACACATATCCACTTATGGCATATATCTCATCAGCATCATATATCTAATTTGAATCACAATAACCCTCCAGTACTGCTGGGTACCCGATATAATGGATGCCTAAACTCATAGTACCTTTTAGATAGCGTAGAACTCTCTCAAGAGCATGCCAGTGATCATCTCTTAGATTTGAAACAAATCATCTAAGTTTGCTCACAGCAAACGAGATGTCAAGCACTGGAGAGGTCATAACAAACCGGCTAAGCTAGCTAAGTACATGAGTGAACCAATTATTTGGGAATCTCAATTGAACCCTAGACATCCTTCGATTTTTCTTCAATAGCTTACTAGGATCATAAGGTGTTGGAGAGGTTCACATTCGCTATAACCAAAGCGACTCAAAATCTTTTCCACATAATGGGATTGCATAAGTGTGATCCCACCATTGTCTTCTCTCAGTAGCTTAATGTTAAGAATAAGATCAGCTTCTCCCAAATCTTTCATTCCAAAATTATTAGATAGAAAGTCTTTTGTTTCTTTAATCACATCAAGACTCGTCCCCAAGTTTAGAATGTCATCAACATATAGGCATAAAATTACTCCCTCGCCCCCACCATACTGATAATATGCACATTTGTCTGCTTCGTTCACAACAAAGCCGAAAGATGTCAAAGGTCTATCGAACTTTTCCTACCATTGCTTAGGTGCTTGTTTTAGGCCATATAAAGATTTCAATAATTTACACACCATGCCTTCTTGACTGTTTGCTACAAACCCTGCTGGCTGCTCCATGTAGATTTCATCATCTAGCTCTTCATTTGGGAATGTTGTCTTAACATCCATTTGATGCACAAGAAGACCATGAGAGGCAGCCAGAGAAAGTAGCACATGAATTGTGGTCAATCGAGCCACAGGTGAATAAAAATCAAAGAAATTTTGACCTTCCTTTTCTGAATAGCCTTTAATTACAAGTCTCGTCTTGTACCTTTTAATAGTATCATCAGGCCTAAGCTTTTTCTTGAACATCCATTTACTCCCAATGGGCTTACACCCGTAAGGATGCTCAACGACCTCCCAAGTTGCATTAGACATAATAGAATCCATCTCACTCCTTATTGCTTCCTTCCAAAAGTCAGGATCAGGAGAGGAATATGCCTCTTCAATGGTACTTGGTGTGTCATCCACAAGATATACAATGTAATCATCACCAAAGGACTTTGCAATCCTTGGTCTCTTACTCTTTCGAGTTGATACATTGTCATCTTCCACAAGATTATGTATATGGGACTCCTTAGTGTGTTCTATCAGAATAAAATGCTCATGGGGTATCGTTGATTCATCGTTAGACGTATTATGTGTAGCTTTCATGGAAAATTCGTTCTAAAAAAACGTAGCATCTCTAGACTCCATAATAGGACCAACCAACATGTTCGGTACTCCAGAGTTTATAATTAAGAACCAATATCCAATGCTGTGGAAAGCATAACCAAGGAAAACACAATCAACAGTTTTCGGTCCTAATTTGCGCTTCTTGTTAATTTGCACATTCACTTTAGCCAAACAACCCAGGTGCAAATAGGAGATATTTAATTTCCTCTTTTACCACTCGTCGAATGGTATGATTTCTTTGTTCTTTGTGGGAACTTTATTTAGGACATGACACGCCGTCAAGATCGCCTCACCCCACCATCCTTAGATAGTCCCGAAGTCTCTTACATGGCGTTAACCAAATCAGTTAGAGTACAGTTCTTTCTTTCAGCAACCCCATTGGATTGTGGTGAGTACGGTGGTATCCTCTCATGAATAATACCATGTTCCACACAAAAATCAGAAAAATCACCTGAAAAATATTCTCCACCACGATAAGACCTTAACTGTTATATTTTACTCTCAAGTTGATTTTCAACTTTAGCTTTGTAGGTCTTAAAATAATGCAAAGTTTCGTCTTTTGATTTTAAGAGATACACATAACATAATCTAGTAAAATCATCGATAAAAGTAATAAATTATCACTTGCTTCCTTTAGTCAATATTCCGTTCATCTCACATAAATCGGAATGTATTAAGTCTAATGGTGCCAAGTTCCTCGCCTCCGCAGCCTTATGAGGCTTGCGAGGTTGCTTAGATTGCAACACTTAGAACCTTTGACTAAATCAAATTTTGGGATTAAATTTAAATTTGCTAACCGTGAGACACAACCAAAATTGATGTGACAAAGTCGTGAATGCCAAATATACGACTCGTTCGAAATAACATTGTTCACAAATTTATTACACACATCATGCAAAGATAAGCGGAACAAGCCTCCACTATCATAGCCTTTTCCAACAAATGTCCCATACTTTGACAGTATACATTTATTGGACTCGAACACAAGTTTATAGCCATCTCGACATAGCAATGAGCCACTAACAAGATTGTCACACCCAAATTTCAAGGGCACCAAGACCCGGGCGCGAACATAATCACCAGATGTGCTGGGACCAAGTCTCACACATATGATGAACCATGGTACAGAAACGAATATCACATCCTTACTATATAATAGGAGTTCTGTACAAAATAAATAAATAATTACATCGAAAGGAGACAACGATCCAGCAACCCAAAGTTGACTGGGAGACGACAGCCTAGACCTCTTACGAACTCGTCACAGCATCCTCCATGCGCCTCATCCTGTGGTACCTGTTCTTGACCTGTGGGGGGAGGTGTGAGACAACAAGGGTGAGCTCACATATGTTCATTGCTCAACAAGTTGTGGGGAATAATGTGCATGAACTCACCAAAGGTGGGAGTTCATGTGATGTGTAAGGCTGATCAATAATAGGGGTTAAAGCTGAACATTGCTTTTAATAAGTTGGTCAAATTTTATTAGCAGTCACTAAATGTAAGTAAATACCAAACCAGAATAATAATAGAACAAAATTAATAATAAATACCATGTAATGCAAATGACAAATTGAATTTAGTTCCATAATTTAATCATGCGAGAGTCCTGAGCTGCTCATGACCGCGAGCACGGCTAGTATACCAGTTTTACACTCTACAGAGGTTGTACCCTGTACCCACAAGTCGTGTATCCCATGTCACCAAGGTTTGCAAGGCCCTTAGACACTTATGAGGTGAATGGCTAGGGATCCACTACGACTACTAGCTTCAGAAAACCCGCTATAGTTTCTAGGAATAACAATGCAAGAATCCCCCGCCTGACCGCCATCGCAGCAAAATCAACCCGGGAACCTCCCTACACGCCTACTCCCCTACTGCCCTTGCCCCTATCGGGTAAGGTAGTCATCCACTAGCTTTCCTAGTTAGTTAGCCAAGGGTGTCCCATTCCACCCTTGTGGTGGCATGTGTTTCTCAAGTTAAGCTCCATGTTCCAATTGAAAATAATGATCTTGACAATCATGGCAGGTAGACAGCTCAGAAGACAATATTTCATTTTTCTTAATTTCTAGAGCAAGAGATTTTTGAACATTATAAATTTATCATGTTTGTCATACAGAATATCTTCTTGCTTTTCTAGGAACATATCCTTTTCATTAAGAGCATCAATTAATTCATTTATTTTATCTACTTTAGTTCTATCTTATCCTTTAAATAAATCACTATAATCTACTTCATCATCAGAAGATTCCTCATCACTAGAAGAAGTGTACTTAGGTGTATCTCGTATATGTACCTTCTTCTCCTTAGCCATGAGGCACGTGTGTCGTTCGTTGGGGAAGAGGAAGGACTTGTTGAAGGCTGAGGCAGCTAGTCCTTCATCATCGGAGTCAGATGAAGAGCAGTCAGAGTCCCATTCTTTTCCAATGTGCGCCTCGCCCTTCGCCTTCCTATAGTTCTTCTTCCTTTCCTTCTTCCCTTTCTTTTCTTGTGCCTGGTCATTGTCATTATCAGGACATTGTGCTATGAAATGACCAGACTTACCGCACTTGAAGCATGAGCGCTTTCCCCTTAATTTGTTCTTGTTGGGATACTCCTTGCGTCCCTTCAAGGCGGTCTTGAAGCGCTTGATTATAAGTGCCATTTCATCTTCGTTGAGCCTGGCAGCCTCCACTTGTGACACCGTGATAGGTAGCGCCTCCTTGCTGCTAGTTGCCTAAAAAGCAACGGGTTGTGGCTCGTAGAGAGGAAGTGGTCCGTTTAAATCATCGTCCACATACCTCGCTTCCTTCACCATCATGCGCCTGCTCACGAATTTCTGAGAATTTCCTTGGGCGTCATCTTGGTGTACCTGGGGTTCTCACGAATAAGATTTACAAGATGAGGATCAATAACGGTAAATGACCTTAGCATGAGTCAGACGACGTCATGATCCGTTCATCTTGTACTTCCATAGCTTCAAATCTTTTTGACCAGGGTCTTGAGCCTGTTGTACGTTTGAGTTGGCTCCTCTCCCCTTATCATGGCGAACCTCCCTAGTTCACCTTCCACCAGTTCCATCTTGGTAATCATGGTGGCGTCATTTCCCTCGGGAGAGATTTTGAGGGTATCCCATATTTGCTTGGCATTGTCCAAGCCGCTTACTTTATTGTATTCATCCGTACATAGAGATGCTAGCAAAACAGTAGTAGCTTGGACATTTTTATGTATTTGCACATTAATAAATACAAGATTGTCAGTGCTATCGAAATGCATTCCATTTTCAACAATTTACCAAATACTAGGATGGAGGGAAAATAAGTGACTACACATTTTATGACTCCAAAATGAATAGTCCTCTCCATCAAAGTGTGGGGGTTTTCCAAGTGGAATAGATAGTAAATGGGCATTCGAATTATAAGGAATGCGAGAATAATCAAAATAATAGTTTTGATTAACCGTTTTCTTTTTCGACGAAGAGTCTTCGTCGTCGTCATCCCTTGGTGAAGAGGTGGAGGCGTCATAGTCGTAGTAGATGATTTTCTTTATGCGCCTCTTCTTATTTCCATCCCTCTTCTTATGACTTGAGCCTGAGTTAGTGGGCTTATCCTCTTTTGGCTCGTTGACATAGAGTGTCTCCTTCTCCTTGTCGTTGATCACCATCCCCTTACCTTTGGGATCCATCTCTTTGGGCGGTTAGTCCATTAATGAAGAGTACGACTCTGATACCAATTGAGAGCACCTAGAGGGGGGGGGGGGTGAATAGGTGATCCTATAAAAAACACACTAAATGGCACAAAACTTGGTTATGAAATATTAGTGGAATCAAAACCAAGGTGCTATGTCTAGAGAGAAAGAGATGACTTCTTCACTTAATTGCTCTTCACAAGGTGAGTATTTAAACTTAGAGCAATTATCAAGTGACTGGAAGCAGAGAGAATCAAACACGAATAACAACACATGACATAGCGATTTTTATCCCGTGGTTCAGCCAAGTAGAACACTTGCTTACTTCTACGTTGTGGCGTCCCAATGGATGAGGGTTACACTCAACCCCTTTCAAGCGATCCAATGATCCTCTTGAATACCACAGTTTTCTTGCTTATAGCAGATGCTCCATTTGTGAGGAATCTCCATAAGTTGGAGCCTCTCACCCTTACAATATTGATCACAATGGAAACCACGAGAGTAAGGGAGGGAATAGAAACACACGCAAGAGCTAGAGTCAAAGCAGCGACACACACACAAGTCAAGAAACGAGCACACAAACACAGCGCAACGAGTTCACAACTCAACAAGTGCTCAAATCTCAAACATAATGATCCGAATGCGTGCTTGCGAAGTATAGGCGTCTTAGGATGTTCAATGGAGGCTTGGTGTACTGCTCCATGCGCCTAGGGGTCTCTTTTATAGCCCCAAGGCAGCTAGGAGTCGTTGGAGCTCCATTTGGTAGGCAATTCTTGCCTTCTGTCCGTGGGCGCAACGGACTATCGGCTGCACACCGGACAATGAACAGTATGAGCACAGGACGCGGCAGAGAATCGCCTGATTGGTTGGTTTCCTTTTCTGTGGGGCACCGGACGGTCTGGTGCACCATATGACCGTTGGCCTTTGGTCGACGTGGCAGGTAGCCATTGCATGGCTGGTACACTAGATTGTCCGGTGCCTCGCGCGGACTGTCCGGTGAATTATAGTCGACGTAGCCAGGAAATCCCGAGAGTAGAGAGTTGGGCGGACCGTGCACCGGACTATCCGGTGCACACCGGACTATCCGGTGCACACCGGATTGTCCGGTGGGTGGCACCGGACTGTCCGGTGCTGCGCAGTCCGACACCTTTTCTACGATCCTTGCTTTGTCTTTCTTTGATTCTTTTGAACTTAACTTAGCTGAGTCACTGGCACTTAGACAAGAATGTTTATCACATAAAATAATTGACTAAGTGTCTAGAGCTTACCTTAACACTTGATCCATCTAGATATTCCTTTGCTTAACATTGGTTAGTTCTCACCAAGTGTGTTGTGCATCTAGTCACCAAAACAATATGGAAATAGCCCAAGGACACATTTCCCTTTCAGCTGCGATTAGCTCAGGTGGAGGTGGGGGCAACTCCGTGCGAGTGCTGCCTATGTCGAAGAGGAAGAGCACGAGCTCACTGACCTCCGCTCCGAAATCCACTGTCTTCTAAGTGAGGTGTCGCCCTTGCGCGCGGAGTGTGACGGTGCTCGCGGTGACGTGGATCGCCTCTAGGACAAGGGCTCTCGACTCGAGAATCAGTCCGTGGAGTGGAGTCTTGCGCCGACCTAGCCAAATCATCCTCGCGGGAGGTGGAGGTTTGCCTAGTGCAGACAGGCTCGGAGCTTGCAAGGGTGCACGATGCGACCGAAGGTCAGCCCTCCTTTCTTATCCTTCACTGTCTCCTCTGATTATTGAAGGAAACGGGTGACACCTAATAGGGGGTGAATTAGGACTTCTAAAATTTCTCTAAACTAGGCCACAAATAAGTCCCTAGAGCAAAACCTATGAAAATAAACAATCTAGAATGTGCAAACTAGGTTTTTTCTAAGTGTTGCTATCTCTACTGCAAAGGCTAAATCTCATTCTAAACAATCTAACTAGAAAGATAAGATTGAAACTTAAATACTTAATATAAATGTGGAAGCTAAAGAGTAAGGTAGAGATGCAAACTCTTGTGGATTCCGCCGATATTTTTCTGAGGTATCCAGAACCACGCAAGGTTCCGACTAATCGTCTTTGGTGCCCCTATGCAAAGGGAAGCCCACGCGAGGGCCAAGCACCTCGATCGAGTAACTCCGTAGAGAGCCGTAGACCTTCTCCACGTGCAAGTGGTGCTCCACTTCCGGCTCCTCTCGGATGCTCCCCGCCATCTCCACTATCGAGCTTCCAGCCGAAAACGTCGTGGGCCTCGTTCCCTCCGGTACAAAGTGGCGACCGTGACACAAACTCGGTTGTCACGGTCTCGCAAGACTCTCGCCCCACTCGATACAATTACAACGGCTCACGCAAGAGCCAAGGGGTTGTGTGGTTTTTGTAAATTCTCTCAACTAACTAGGATTCTCCACGCGCAAGTGGTGCTCTGCTTTCGGCTCCTCTTGGATGCTCTCCGTCGTCTCCACTATCGAGATTCAACCAAAAATGCCGCGGGCCTCGTTCCTCTGGTACACGGTGGCGGCCATGACACAAACTCAGATGTCACGGTCTTGCAAGACTCTCGCCCCACTCGATACAATTACAACGGCTCACGCAAGAGCCGAGGGGTTGTGTGGTTTTTCTAAACTCACTCAACTAACTAGGATTCACTTAGAGCAAGCGCTAATGCAATCTAACTAACCTAAGCACATCACAAAGCACCTACGCTAATCACCGAGTGATTCTATTAAGCACTTAGGTGTATGAGCACTTGGGAATGTCTATACTATGCCTTGTTGTGTTGCTTGGGCTCCCACACCTTGAAATGGCCAGTTGGGTTGAGTATATATAGGCTCTAACTCAATTCTAGCCGTTGGAGAAAAGTTGCTGCTCTGCGATACACCGAACAGTCCGGTGGAGACACCAGACAGTTCGGTGTCCCTGTCCGGTGCGCCTAGCCATTGGATCTGACATGCAGGTGACCGTTGGCGCTGCAGGCTTTTACATAGGACAGTCCGGGTGTCACACCTAAGAGTCCAGTGGCTTCTCTCCACCAGTGCCATCAGGAACTAGCCGTTGGGCTACAATTTCTTGGTGCACCGGACAGTCCGCCTGTGGCTACACTTTTCTTCGTTTCTTGGACTTTGCTTGATAATGTCTTCTTTTGAGGTGTTGCTTTCCTCAGTGCCTTAGTCCAAGTCACTTTAGCATCCCGTGAACTACAATTATAAACACTAGCAAACACATTAGTCCACATGTTATGTTGATCATCAAACACCAAAACCTTTTGAGCCAAATGGCCCGGGGCCCATTTTCCTTACAATCTCCCCTTTTTGGTGATTGATGACAACACAACCAAAGCAAGCAAATATAATAAACATTTGAATGAAAATATGCAATCTACTTGCTAGGATGCATGTATGTCCCCATAATGTGAGGTTATGGACTTAAGCCTCCCCTAACTCCATAATTCACTTGCTTCCTATTTTAGACCAAAAGACCAAAACCACTTGCAAGATCAAAATTTTAAATTGGTGGTGTTTTGGTGTTTGATATACTTTCCATTGCTTTGGTCCCTAAAACCTCTCCCCATTTGGCATCAACCACCAAAAAGGAAGACATTAGAAGCATATAGGAAGCAAAAAAAAGACTTGCCCTCTTGAAAGATTTATCAATTGAAGCACTAAAAGTTACTCCCCCTAAACGAGTGTTCTTCCTTTGAAAGAATTTTCTCCCCCTTTAGAGACGAAGAAATACTCCCCCTGGCAGAGATTTTCTACTTAGGAAAAGCATGAGTAAAATAGAGGAACAAGATATGATTTGATTAGACTAACTTCCCTTATGCATAGGTAACAAAAAATGATTTGACAACATATGCATTTTTAGCAACATGGGAAGTATAGGATGTGAGATGGTCTAATCAAATATTGGAGAAGACATGTAAATGATGCCAAATGTAGTCTCAAAGATACCAATTGAAGGCCAATTAAAGGTCAATTGTAGACTTGTGAGACATAAGAATACTTGTAGATTTGCAGTGGAAGCTTATTGTCTTTCTCTGGGGACTCCATTTTCCTTCAATGAGACTACTACATGTAATAGACTTGAAAACATGCATTAGTCTCAAAGACTTTAGATTATAGAGTAACCTCCCCCTGAAAGTGTGCATACAGGTTTTGAATACTTGTAGTAGACATGCACATTGATTTGATATCAAGAGGGGCAAATTATCTATAATCCGAGTTTTGGCACATATAAGTTAAATGATACCAATTGAAATATTCTACCACTTTGTACTATATCAATTGTAGTATATGTCATATGGAAATACCAATTGATGTATCATTTTCTTAGGAATGATAAATAAGCTATGTGCCGTGCTTAATTAAACATTTTAAACCATGTAGGTTTGCTCAAGAATACGAATTGAAAATGAGCAATCCTACCATATGATTGACCTAGTATGCATGCATTTTTAATCAAAAGTAAATACCAAATGAAGCACTAGGTATGAAAGGTAAGAACTAGATGCAAGAAAATAGATACACGTATCTAAAACAAGAAATACCACAGATCTAGTTACCTTAGTCATGGGTGGGGAATTTGGGTCCAAAATATTCACTAACCCCACTTGGCAATAAACTTGATCAAGTATGATGTATCCCATGATACATTCTCATTTTGCCAAGTCTCCAAATTCCCCGTTGTCCTTTGGACTTCTCACTTCCCTCTCGGGATCCAAACTTTCTTGGTGCTCTTCATGGTTGAAATAATGTTTTTTGGCACCCAGATGCGTTTGGCCCCCTTTCCTTTGTTGGCTTACTTGTTGGCCTTGATTGCTATCACCTTTCCATTATTTTTTATTTTTGATCAAATATGGTGTAGCAGCCTTTTATCCACTTTGTTGATGTAGGTGTTGGATATTTTGCTTGTTGGCTTTTGCTTATCCCCGGCTTCACCTTGCATTGGTAAGACTTGTGGTCTTCCTTGTGGCATAGCCTACAAATCACAGTTTGTCCCTCCACAGGCTTGTTCACTCCTGCAGTGGTGTTATCCTGAGGAGGTTGGATTTGTTTGGCTTTTCCTTTCTTGTCATACAAAGCCTTGCCAAGGTGAGCCACCTCTTGCTTTAATTGCTCATTCTTCATTGCAATCTCATCTGAACATGTTTCTATAACAACATTCTTAACAAGAATTTGATTGCAGGGGTTAGAATTATCAATTAAACCAAAGCAAGAATTAGAAGCATCTTTCTTAATAATTTTAGGTATTTCAATCAAAGATACTTCTGGGGTGCTACCAATGTTTTCTAGCTTAGTAGTTAGCTCATCATTGTGTATGCTAAGAATTTCCATTTTCCCTAGCAAATTTTCAATGGCTTCTTGGGAGCTAGGTAACTTAGCCTTAAGTTTTTCATTCTTTTTAATAAGGCTATCATCGATAGCTGTGGATGGAGCACTAGACTCTAATTGCTCAATTTTAGTTGATAGCTCACAATTTAAATTTTCAAATGTTTCAAATTTTAATAGCAAACATTTATAATCATTTTGAGAGCTAATCAACTTACTTTTTAAAGTTTTAAGTTGAGCCTTTTGTTTAGGGCATACATCCTGAAAAATTTTTATGGCTTCCGCAAGCTCTTCTATGGATGGCTTTCCCTTACCTTCATCATCACTACTGCTATCATCATTAGAGGATATAATACTCATTTTACCTCTTGCCATAAGGCACTTGTGTGATGACCATGATGAACGTGATGAGGATCGGTGGCTGTGTGTCCTTGGAGGTTCATCTTCGCTTGAAGAGTCATCCCATGTTTTGACACTTGTAAGCGTTTTGCTTTTGCTCCTCCCCTTTGTGGGTTTGACCATATTTGACAACTGTTCTTGAAGTGGCCCTTCTCCCCGCATGCGAAGCATCCTCTCTTTCTTTGCTTTTTCCGGTCAATGTTAAAAAGATCCTCGACCTGCAGGGGCACACCCATTAGATTAATCTTGCGGGTCATCCCCATTACCTTTCCGACGCGTCGAATTGTTTCTTCGTCCTCGAAGGATGATGTTGATGGTTGATTATCTTCATCATCAACACTTTCTTCTTCCTCTCTTCATCACTTTAGGAACTTAGAGTGGGAGCCTTCTTTTTGCCTTTTCTTTCATCACATGCAAAAGCATATGGTCCTGAAAAAGTTGGCTCCTCTTTTAGACCCATTTTTCGCGACATCTCAAATGTCGCAATTTTTCCAATCACAATGGTCGGGGTCATTGTACTCAAGTCCTCCATGTTGTGAAGAATAGTGATAATGCTCCCATATCTTTGTTGTGGTAGTAGGGAGATAATCTTCCTCACAATGTCTGCATCACCTAGCTTATTAATGCCAATAGAATTGAGCTCATTAATGATTAGATTCAAACGTGAATACATATCTCTAACAAGATCATTATCCTTCATAGCAAAAGAATTATACTCATTTAAGACTAGGCAATGTTTTTGCTCACGGACATTTGATGTACCGTCATGGAGATCATGCAGTTTTAGCCAAATCTTATTAGCAGTTTTTAATGTAAAAACTTGAATAAAAATCTTCATGCTAAGAGATTCATACAAGCAATTTTTGGCTCTAGCATTTAAATGAATTTATTTTTCCTCACTCGTGGTGGGTTTCTCGAGATTCTTGGGTGGTTTCATCCTGTCACAAGTGACTCACCAAACACCTAGACCAACAACCTCTAGATAACAAGCCATTCTAGCACTATAATATAGGAAGTTAGTGCCGTCGAAGCGTGGTGGCCTATGGGTATCCATCCCCTTTCTCTAAAAAGCGTCATCTCTTTTAACAGTGAAGCTAAAGCGTTTCAAATGAGCCAAACCAGGCTTTGATACCAATTGAAGGAAATAGGTGACACCTAAGAGGGGGGTGAATTAGGACTTCTAAAACTTTCTCTAAACTAGGCCACAAATAAATCCCTAGAGCAAAACCTATGCAAATAAACAATCTAGAATGTCCAAACTAGGTTTTGTCTAAGTGTTGCTATCTCTACCGCAAAGGCTATGTCTCAATCTAAACAATCTAACTAGAAATACAAGATTGAAACTTAAATACTTAATATAAATGCGGAAGCTAAAGAGCAAGGTAGAGATGCAAACTCTCGTGGATGACGACGGTATTGTTACCGAGGTATCGAGAACCACACAAGGTTCTGACTAATCCTCGTTGGTGCCCCTACGCAAAGGGAAACCCACACGAGGGCCAAGCACCTCGGTTGAGTAACTCCATAGAGAGCCGTGGGCCTTCACGCGCAAGTGGTGTGGTAGAACCTCCCAAGTTATTAGGCCCACATGCACCTGCCCTTGTCTCAAAGACCTCAGGCGGCTATGCATGTGCACCAGATAACTTAACAGGATCTGTTCGAGTGCCCCAAGGACCTCGGATAAACCACTTACAACCAGGACCGCGGGATTAAGTAAACACAAATCACACACCGACAATTTGCAGCGGAAATCTTATTACCAAATTTTACAAGTTACATTGTACATGATCGGAGTGATTACAAAAGTGATCCAAAGAAATAACTTTTAACTGTTATAAATTATTTATAAGTTTGAAATATATGCTAGCTTAAGTGACCATCCTCAATAAGAAGTATAGAAGAAGTACTTAGACTTATAAGAAGGTCGTGCCCACCGGCGCTTAACACCATCCACAACAGCACAATTCTAGTACCCGCAACAACATGGGTTCGAAAACCCTGAGTATGAAGGGTACTTTCGCAAGTCTTACCCGACTAAGGAAAAAGACTCTCAAGGATATGCTGGCTTTTGGGAATCAAGGTATGGCTTATCAAGAATCAAAGACTCTATTTGCAGAAATGCTTACTAATAATGGATCCTTAAAAATCCAGTTTTATTGTCAGGTTAAGTAAAGTTACCTGCATCTAGAGTTCTTTCTACCCTAGTTCAAGCACTTGGCCTATACTAGCCATCTTTTTATCATCCCTTCAGTTCACTGGATTGCTACGTGTAGGGCAGTGACCAAGTCTTCATGTCCGAGAAGTAACGGCGATCCGAATCGATTACTACCTAGCTGGGGATCTCCAATCACACGACATATGTAGCACTTAACCCTTGCATATGTCAACTCGCCACCGGGTTTCTTAAGACCAGACCGGGTTCACGCCAGCCGAGAGCACAGATACACCACCGTCCAGCCTCTTGCCACGGAGGGTATACGCTACTCTCGCCATCTCTCCACTCCCATTGCGTGTTGGCCTTTCTGGTATTAGTCTGCCCGAGGCAAAGCTTACCCATGATGAGGCATGTGACCAGTTAAAAGGTCCTCAATCGGCAAGCCTACATCGACACGGTCCTTAATCGACTCAGACGGAGACACTACACCGAGACTCCCTTCTCGTGCAAGTCAACCGCCTGGTCTCAGCTTTATCATTTAAAACCCAAAGTTGGTACCTGGCAGAGGTACATCTTTTCCGATGTTGAACCCGTCAAGGCCTTTGACGAATTCACCATCATAAGTATTTTCTTTTTGAAAACATTCCCACCCACTGAAGCATCACTTTTGTTTTAAAACAAAACATTTTTGTTTGCTAAAGCAAGGCTAAGCATCATAAAATTCGTTTCAAAAAGGGTATCAAGGAAGGGTAATCAAGTTTTCAAGGAAGGAAATGCATCAACGGTTTAGCACACAACTCTTATCATCTAATGCATCATATAAGGTGATAAAGATTTTAAAACAGCAAGGAGGTGGCAAATGCACCGGGGCTTGCCTGGATAACACTAGGTTAGTGTTTGTTAGACGACGTCTGCTTGACGACCATCTTTTGTCTTCACATTTGTTCCGATTTTCCATCTTCAGGTTCGTCCATCAACATCGTCTTGCGGAGTAGTCCACCTGTTACGTCATCTTGGGTCGACTTGGCTTTGATTCTTCGCCTCACGTGGTTAATCAACGTACCTAAATGATTTGTAAAATGCACATGAATGCATATAAACAAGAATATCGCAAACCTAAATAGTGCTACGCGATAGCGAATTAAACACCTAGTGGCGAGGCGTTGTACACTTTCATACGAAAACACTAGTTATCGACATACGACTACGCGCAATAATCACAAAATAATAAACTATACATACTAATTACAGCACGCGCATTTCTCATGTTCAATCATATCTAATTTTATTATCAAGCAAGAATAAATTATAAACACACACTATCATTTTTAGTAAAATATATTTCAGAGGTCTAGTAAAACCTAGACTCGCTATTATTAAATGCCAACGACTTAAAATAGTTATAGAAACAATCTAATTAACTCTTTAAACTGTGTAGGTTAATTAACTTGATTTACCGATTTATCTAAATCGAACATCACAATATACGTATGCTAAATTAATAACAATTATCGCGACCAACAATTCTATTTAATATATTTATATACCTAGTTGACTGGAATAACAAATCAACTTACCATCAATTAAATCCGACTTGAAACCATGAAATCGACGACGCTTTTCAGCTCAGCATTTCACCAAAAATAGGGTGAGTGCTGCATCGAATCGCGCTTCATCTTCATCCACATTGAGAATTCCTCGGCCGCGTACTGATTTATTTTCTTCTACGCCTAATCTTCTCGGATCATGACGTAGACAAGGATGACGATCGACAACTTGTTCAAGCTTTTTGTCAAGCACTTGGTAAATATCATGCTGCTAGCTTCGTCTTCATCCGGTTCTTGGGATTTATTGATGACGCACGGAACGACGACGAGATCGAGTTTGGAGCGAGCTGGCGAGGACACGAATCCAGTGAGGGCTCTTGCGACGACGAAGTCACGAGAAAGGGAGGACGGGTTCAACAGCTCGACGGCAAACGCGAGCACGCGCGAAGCCCGATGGATGAAGAGCGAGTGCGCCGCAGTGACAACGAGCAGGCGCGCGAGCGCTAACGCAAGCCAGGGGCAAGTACGAGTGCTGGGTACAACAGACGATACCCGGCGAGCACGCAGCGAGGCACACAACAGCGACGACAGTCGAATCGGTAAGAGAGCGTTAACGAACTCGATGAACACACCCACAGTCGCGTGCTGACACGGATAGGACAACGACTGCTGGCGAAATCCGAGCTCGGGAAAACAGCGCGCGCATGAAAACTCCGGCCAGGCGAGCTGGAAACACCGACGAACACGCGGGCAGCAGCAGGGACAGAGTAAAGGCTGAGCTGGGCGACTAGGCAGAGCGCGGACGGCGGAACCTCGACTGGGAGATAGGACAGGACGCACAGCAGTTTGGGGTCGAGCTCGGAGACGACGACCCGAGGTGGAGCTCGACGCGGCCAGGGCGCGACGAGCAGGGAGGGCGCGGCTGGAGAGAGATGGAGGGAGGAGAACGGAGACCGTCTGCGCGCAGCAGAGAAGCTCGGCCGGGGAGGCGCAGCGGCCATGGAGCTTGGGGCCGGGCACGCAGGGAGCAACGCCAGAGAGCTTGAGGGAGATAGAGGAAGGGCCGCTGGGGCCTGGGGGCGTCCATGGCGAGCGGCAGTAGAGGGCACGACCGGACTTGGGGAAGAGGAGGGAGGCCGGCCAGAGAGAGCAGAGCAGAGGCCACAGGGGTCGCCGCTGCGCACCCACGAGGACCGAGCACGCTCAGCCGGGTCCAGCATGGCGTTGCGCGAGGAAACGGCGGCGGCGCATAGGAGCCGGAGCGAGCGGGAGGAGGGAGCTCCGGGATGGCCTGGCGCGCGGAGGAAGCTCCAGGGCGCGCAGCAGGGGAAGAAGACGAGGCGCAGAGAAGATAAGACGAGGGAGAGAGACACGGCTGGAGGTTGAACACAACCTGGCGTCCGGCGCGTGCAGGAAGGAGCTCCACGGCGCGCAGAGAAGCGAAGAACAGGGGCGTCAGGGAGCTGGAGAAGGACGTTGGGCGCGGGATTTTTATCCCAGAGCTGAGCGGCGCGCGTCAGGGAGAGAAAAAAATCTGGGCGGCTGGAGATAGGAACGAGAGAGAAGATCTTTTTCGATTTTTTTATTTCTTCTCTTTTTTAACAGAGAACCGTAGATATTTTGAATCACGATTTTTTACAATAATCAAAGGGTCAAATAATTAAGATCGACAATAACAATTGGATAGGATTTCATTTGACAAATACTCTGCAGTCGGATGAATTCGTACCGTTAATTCACTTTTTAAAGATTTAGATCGAGACGAGAAGCAACAGACCGAATTAAACGGATTTCGGCTTCGGTATTTTAATCTGTGTTTGATTCAGTTGACTTAAGACGAATTCCGTTCGCTACTTGAACATTCGACTAGAGAACAATTTAATTTTCCCGGGATAAAAAGGGGACTAAATTATTTTACACCGAAAACTTAGTCGTCGAGTTCAAATTAATTTGCCCGAGATAAAATCGTAAGAGTAGGTCAAGCTTCCAAATTCATATTCGCGCGAGCGATGAGTTTTAAATAATCACCGGACGCACCGATTTTCGGAACAACTATGTTCCGAACATCACGAAAATTTAGGAAGAACCCGGATAAATAAAAACGATGTCGAACTCGCGACGGACGAAACAGATTAAGACAGAGAGACTGTTATTTAGTTCCGTCTAATTTTTACGATCCTCACTAGTGATCGATCATTTGATCTGACGCCAACGATCACATGCTGAGAGGAACGATTCACTTGATCAGCTGGCGCATCATTCTATTCGGACAGCTCGGGCTCCAAATTGTTTATAAAATCAGAAGTCTTCTGATTTTCGTATTCACTTACGCGCGTGATTCGAACAGTTCAAAATTCGCGAGCGACGAAGATTCGATAATCCAAAAGCTTCATGAACCCTTTTTAGCTCTTTAGATTATCGAAATAAAAACGGCACCAAACTCGAGAGATTTTAATTAGGCACAGGACTCGCAAATTTTTGGAACAATTACGTTCCGAATTTCGCGAAGACTTAGGAAGAGTCTAAATAGACAGAAACAGATGCGATATTAAAATCGCGATAGGCGAAGATGATTAAAGTTTAGCATCCGTTTTATCTACTGATATTATGTGCTTAAGTCCATACTCGTTGTCGAGCAGAATATAAACACCAGGGGTGTTACAAGCGGTGCTCTGCTTCCGGCTCCTCTTGGACGCTCTCCGTCGTCTCCACTATCGAGCTTCGACCAAAAACGCCGCGGGCCTCATTCCCTCCGGTACACGGTGGCGGCCATGACACAAACTCGGATGTCACGGTCTCGCAAGACTATCGCTCCACTCGGTACAATTACAACGGCTCACGTAAGAGCCGAGGGGTTGTGTGGTTTTTCTAAACTCACTCAACTAACTAGGATTCACCTAAAGCAAGCGCAAATGCGATCTAACTAACCTAAGCACATCACAAAGCACCTACGCTAATCACCGAGTGGTTCTATTAATAACTTGGGTGTATGAGCACTTGAGAATGTGTATACTATGCCTTGTTATGTTGCTTGGGCTCCCACACCGTAAAATGGCCGGTTGGGTGGAGTATATATAGGATCCAACTCAATTCTAGCCATTGGAGAAAAAACTGCTGCTCTGCGGCACACCGGACAGTCCGGTGCCCCTGTCCGGTGCGCCTAGCCATTGGATCTGACTCGCAGGTGACCATTGGCGCTGCAGCCTTTTACACCGAACAGTTCGGGTGTCACACCGGATAGTCCGGTGGCTTCTCTCCACCAGTGCCACAAGGAACTAGTCGTTGGGCTACAGTTCCCTAGTGCACCGGACAGTCCGTCTCTAGCAACACTTTTCTTTGTTTCTTAGACTTTGCTTGATACTTGTTGATCTTCACTTGTGATCTTCATAATGTCTTGTTTTGATGTCTTTCTTTCCTCAGTGCCTTAGTCCAAGTCACTTTAGCATCCTGTGAGCTACAATTATAAACAATAGCAAACACAATAGTCCATAGTTTATGTTGATCATCAAACACCAACAACTTTTGAGCCAAATGGCTCGAGGTCCATTTTCCTTACAATTGCTTTGCGCCTTTTCTCCCACGGAGCTTCACAAGATGCTCATTTAGGTGTGGGATGCGAAGGCCGCGACAGACGAGTTGAGGGAAATGATCATAGAAAAAACACGCGAGCTCTAGCTCGCTCGCGAAAATGTCGTTGTCGTGGGGCACCGGGCATACGCCCTTCTTTCAAAGAGGAGCTTCGAATTCCAAGAGCTTCGTCTGGTTGCTGGCATGGTGTGTGACCACCTGTATCCCCCACCGTCAGCCGAAGCCCCTTGATTGACCGCTTGCGGGAGCTTCCTGTCCATGTTGAGCGCTCTATCGACGAAGGCGTTTGCCGAGGTGGTGGTGCCGCCCTTGGTCAGATGGTTTATCACTTTGATGAGATCGACGTCGTCATCATCGCTGAGGGTTACGCAGTTGGCCAAAGCGACGAGGAGCTGGACACCATCAAGGAGCAAGTCTATCCCCTTCCCCTAGTTGTTGCGAGTTGATTCGACATTATGTCCCTTTTGACTGCCCCCCTAACCAAGGAGGCTCCCGCTGATGGTCCATCCTCCTCTATTTATATGATTGATTCATAGGATTCTTGTACCGAACCTCTACATGGTGCCTTCGTATTCATAAGAACACATGTTTCCTGAGTTTCTTTTTCTATGTTTCTTAGTGTGGACAAGGCGTAGACAGTAGTTTCGATGCGCATTCTTAACTTTCATTGATTTTTGTGGGATCTTACATTATTGCGCCTTGCCTAGACGGGGTAGCGTTTTCCTGGACTCTATCGTTGGGGAGCCCTTGTGCTTCACACCTACACTGACCTATCCGCTGACGAACCTCGCGTGCTTGGAACGTCGGTGATGCTTGTGGTCGTCTAAGGGTCTCCTCCTCGCTCCTGGGGTCTAGCAGCATCAGGGCCAATCATAGTCGCGCTGATGGTGCCCAGACTGTCGCCTCCCTGGGATTTGATGAGCGTCGGGACTAGCTCGGAGCTGGCACGCGCGCAGGCGTACACTGCCTTAAACAAAGAGGTGGCTGTGATGACTCTACGCGGCCCAGGCATCTTCAACATCAAGTTCGTGTAGTTGGGCACAACCATGAACTTGGCATAGCATGGTCTCCCGAGGATAGCGTTGTAGCATCCTAAGAAATCCACCACCTCGAACTGTAGTTGTTCGGTGCGGAAGTTGGTGAGGTCCCTGAATGTGACGGGGAGGGTGATCCACCCAAGGGGATAGACCTGATGGCTTAGGATGACGCCATGGAATAGCATCGAGCTAGGGCACAACGCTGAGCACGCACTGTCCAAAACATCAAAGGTCTCAATGTACATGATGTTGAGACAGCTTCCCCCATCCATCAGCACCTTGGTGAGGCACTTTGACCCCATGATCGGCTCAACGATGAGATGGTATGTCCTGGGATGCGGGATTACGTCGGGGTGGTTGCGGCGGTTGAAGATGATAGGGAATTCTGACCATCGTAGGTACCATGGGATGGCGGGCTCTGCAGTGAATACTTCCCGTCGGGTCACCTTTCGGTGGTGTCGATCTCCGTATGCCTCTCCTTGCCGATTATCATGAGGCACCCTGCGGTTTCGGAAAACTCTTTGGTGCAGGCTTCTTGTTCTGTCGGCTCTTCCTGCTTCGCCTTCTTGGCTGGTGGCTTGGAGATGAAGCGCTTCAGGAGTTCGGACTCCTAGAGTTTATAGCGGATGGAAAAGTTGTGATTTTGGCATGGCCAGTCCATCAACTTCTAGAAATGGTCATTGCTGTTTTTTGCAGGCGACATGTGCGGCCGATCCGTGACAGCGGCTTCTCCTTCTTAGGCACGCATGGGGCGATAATTTCTCAAGCGTTTATCGGGGTGCTCCTGCCAGTCTCTTCTCTCGCCGCTGGGCTCGCCGACATTGCGCGAGCTTTTTCCCTTGCAGAAAATCACCCCTAGCGTGCCTTGCCTATCAGTGAACTTGGTTGCAATGTCGAAGAGATCGGCAACCGTCTTCGGCCACCCTCGTTTGAGCTTGTGGACTAGGGCCTCATTGGTGGTGTCATAGATGAAGGCAGTCACCACATCAGTGTTGATTGCGTCCGAGAGCTCATTTCTTTTCTGTGAGAACCTCCGAATGTAGTCTTTGAGGCTCTCTCCGCTCTTTTGCGTGCACCTCTTGAGGTTCCAAGAGATACCAGGGCACTTGTGGGTGCCCTGGAGGTTCCCGACGGACGCTCTTCGGTGGTCGGCCCAATCATGTATGGTGCCAGCAGGTAGGTGCTCAAGCCAATCCCTTACCCCTTCCGCAAGATGGACATGAAGGAACTGGATTACCAAGTTGTTGTCCTTGATTCACGCCATGCAATATGCGAGTCGGTAGTCTTCCAGCCACACACTGAGATTCGTGGAGCCATCGTACTTCATGATGTTGGCCGGCGCACGTACCTTTGGGGAAATTGTGCCTTTCGGATTTCACGCCCGAAGGCGCGTGGTCCCACCCTAGGCGGGCTGGGGCTGCACGCGTGTCTTCTTTCGCGTGGTTGCTTGACCTCTTCTTGTTCCCGACACCTGTTTATCGAGGATGTGCCAAGCGTCGCTGATGCCATCGATGCGATGCTTTATGTGGACACATGTCGGAATAGACAGGGCGGCCTGCGCCCCCTGCTCTAGGACAAGGCCGTGTGTGTGCCACGGCACTCCGTGCCGGTTCACTGCTGCTGATCCACCTCGGCTTGTTGTACTGCAGCTCTTTCCACCAGGTTGCGGAGGTTCCGATACATCACCTTCGCCTCAGGCTCATCTGGCTCAAGAATCGATCCGAGCATCATGGCTGCCGCAACCATGTTTTTTCTAGGGGTTGAGGAGGTACTGCATGTCATTGCTGTTTTTCTGTGATTTGGTCGCTAGTCTTCCTCACCCTGTGGCGTTGGCCTCATTGTGGCTAATGAGGCGGATTTCACCTATCCCTTGGGTGAGGAAGTTGAGAGAGCCGAAGGTGATCTGGCTCCTGGGAGTGAATGTCTCGCTCCCCCGAATGCTGAGTAGCTGGCCATCGAAGTGAAAATAGTCGCTTTGGCACGCTTGCGGTCCCCTGCCTAGAACACCAATTGTCATGGTTTCAGAAGCCATGGGACAATAGATTTGTGTTCGGTGGGTATGCAAGAGCGGACTCACTCCGAATGGTGGATCACGGAGATCTAAGCAAGGAACTGAAACAAGGGGTTTATACTGGTTCAGGCTTTCGCCCTAGTCTAGTGTAGTTCTTATTGTAGTATTTTTTGAGGCGTATTACAACTAGTGTGCTTGTGTGTAGAATGAGAGTTGCCCAACCCCTTTTATAGCTCAAGGGTGGACTTTATAGTGGGAACTTGTATTCTACTCGGGGAGCACGACTTGCTGCCTCTAGATGGCGTAGTCCTCCTGACGTCGTCCGTAGGGTCATGCGCTATTGTACCCCTAGTATGGCTTTCCATCTTGTCCATTCTGTATATGAGTCCCTATAGATTGCTTGGTGCCAGCGTTGTGGTACCTAGCGGGTCCCGCAATGTGGTCTTATGGTAAGGTGCAAGGTCGTGTCCAGTATAGCTTCATCTTCTGTCATACCCTTTACATCACTATCAAGTATGCGTAGGTATATGCCCGGTATGTGGTATTGTCTCGTCCTTTCCAATGTATGGGTCACTGTAGAGACTTCGGTGCTGAGGCTTCCACGACTGGAGTTGACTGGCCCCGCGAGTCAGCGAGGGCATGTCCGTGGGGCACGTGGGGGTGCTCCATCGTGTCTGTCTGATGCCTTTTGGTACTGTAGGTATGGCCTGGTCGTGGTTTGGTGACATTATGTCTTGTCGTGGCCGTCATGGGCCGACAACATTGGCTCGGGTTCCTTCCTTGCGGATCCACTCGACGTGGACTTATTTGTTCGCCCCACCTCGCAGACTTGCTTAGCGGGGGCTTGGTCGGTCGCCTTGCCTCGCAGACTTGCTCGGCGGGGACTTGGTCGGTTGCCCCACTTCGCGGACTTGCTTGATGGGGACTTATTCGGTTGCACCACCTAGTAGACTTGTTCGGCAGGGACTTGGTCGTTCGCCTCGCCTCGCAGATTTTCTCGGCGGGGACTTGGTCGGTCGCCCCGCCTCATAGACTTGCTCGACGGGTACTGGTCGGTAAATGGGCTAGAGAGAGGTTCATGGGCCTCGCTTTGGGTACTCCTTTCCTGGGTACCCAACACTTTGTAAAAAAGTTCACATTGCAACAACAGAGATAATAGAACAGTAGCATAGACAACATTTGATAACACAATGAATGTGAGAGTGCCAAAATAACATATTGATATATAGAGGCTACACCATGTCCAAACATCCATAACAGCACAATAATAGGTTCATAACAACCTCATTACAAGTCTCAAATTTAATGTTTAACAGCTCTATTACATGTTCATATGACAGCCCATTAAAGATTCACATTTCTCAACAAAAGAGTATGTAAACATTAATAAAAAAAGAGTAGTGTAACAACCATCAGAACCACCATCCATCTCTATGAACCGTCATGTGCAAAAGAATGAACCATCACACCATTCATTTCCTGCTTCGATCATCCTGTTACAATTGCAAAATATCTCAAATTAGTATGAGCATAAATAATAGATCTATAATGATCAGAAGTACAACAAAATTTAACTAGTCAATTTATAGGTCCAAATCATTCAAATGCTTCAATACCCATGACTCAAATGTTATGTTAGATGCAGCAGATAAGAAACCCTGCATACCCTTTTGATCTTTGTGTGCTTGATATGTTCCTATTATCAACTTTTGATCAATAGTAATTGTCATATTCTTAAGCATTTGCCACAATAATGCATCAGAGTTAACAAAAGGCATAGGCACTAGAATTGGTGGCTTCTTGAGATCAATTTGAAGTCTACCAAAGTAGCATTGAGTTTAGCTGCTACCTTTGTCGTGCGACTCTTTGGTTTCACATTTCTCTTGGCTGGTACACCCTCTCCTTGTGGGTGCTTTTGTCCAGAACTTGACGAGCTATGCTCACCACCTTTAGGCCTTGTTCGTTTGTGTCGGATTGCATCTAGAATCGTTCCAACTAATCAAAGTTTGTATAAATTAGAGAAGCAATTCGGTTAGGAATCGTTCCGACCCATCAATCCGGCACAAACGAACAAGGCCTTACGTGGATGATGATTAGGAGTTGGTAAAGTGTTGGAATCATCACCTAAATCATGTTGAGGATAGTTGGAGAAGTCACTACATATATCATCATTGAAGTCATTGTCATTTTTAGGATGAGTTTCATTCATGCAAGTTGTAGCATCCATGAGCACTGCTATCTACGAACAACTTCTGCATCTGATTGAAAAAACTTGACAGGTTTAGAAAGGAGCCTCCTTGCCCTATCCTGCATAGAGAAACAATCCCTTCAATAAAACATTCCATCATAATTACAAAATGTTAATATAATTAGATTGAAGAGTGTATTACTTTAGGTTAGCTTTCTCTGATTCAAATATAAGTACCATGGACCTTGTTGTGTCAAAAGTGTCACCACCCTTTCTTAAGGCTGCAACAACCACTACAACAAATGTGACCTTATATGACAAATATGTGATGACACTAGTGGAAATCGTCTTTAGATTGCTCTGTTTATGATGATTTCGATGAGACATCCAAGTTAAATGACAAAAAAATTAATAGTCGTCATTAAAGTTGTCGTAACTTATGCTAACATGTTTTTTTGTGACGATGATCTATGACGATATGGGATTGTCATAAGAATAAATTGTCATAACTTGCTATACATCATAATTATGAAAATTGTGTGGCAAGCTCATTCGTCGTTGATATGTATTATATATATATATATATTTAAAATTAAATAACATATAATTGATGTAACAAGTGGTCCACCATCAAGGCTAAATGGTTTCTGCATGAGATTTTTATTGATGTAACACATTAAATTATTTTTTGTTTTTTCATCTATTTATATTGAAGTGTCTCTAGTAGTTTGCTAATCTGTAGGATTTCAACTCCCATCACCTCGATTCTTAGCCCATAATATGTTAACTTACCTACGATAACAACTCTTTCTCATGTACACATATGGTCAAATCACAATTTTATACACTCGAAAAGGCAAGGACAACTTTATTTCACGTCATCTATTTCCTGGCCTATGTAGTGTCTTCAAATAAGAGTGGACCCACTTCAATTGAAGAGTATTTGGTTGAACCATATTATTTTTACCGACACAATTTACATAAATACTGCATAATATGTATCTATCAAGATTTTCATGATTTTCCCCTCTTTTGCTCATAGCCCTAGCACCAAAAATATCATGTGCATAATAGGGTTTTGATTTAGCCTAAAATGAAATAGTCCAGACGTACATATATGGAATAGTCTGGGCCTACATCCATGAAATAGCCCAAAAATAACATTCATGTACGTCCAGGCCTACATCCATGTAAACAACGTCCAAGTTGTATTGGCATGCTCCCTGGAAACTTCAAGTCTAGCCATCCACATCTTTCGTACGCAGGTAGGAGCTGCTGCACGGATACACGCGCGCCATCCATGTCTACCGCACGCACGCAGGAGCTGCTGGCCGGATATGCGCGTACGAAGGATCTGTTGGCCGGATACACGTGCACGCACGCAGGATCTGCTGGATACACGCGTGTCTAGGTCAAGTCGTCGACGACTGTTCTAGCACCTTCACTGCAGCAAGGTGTTGCCTGTCGGACAATGGCGAAAAAACCATCCAAAGATTAGTGCATCGTAAGTACCATCTGTCCCCAACTTGTATATAAATACATTCAATGAACATTACGTGGCATGATTGAGTAATCCCTTCAATTTCTTGTAACTCACTTGCATCTAAACATAGAGATATGGTGTAATTTCTTCAGCAATATGTAATCACCCCCATGTAATCTTCTTTCTTTTCTTTCCCCTCCCCTTTTTTCCCTACTCATATCTCCGCCTCTCCCAACATGTATCTGTATTAGAACTGATCCTTTTCTCTTTTTATAAGAATTAGGTGCCCTTCGTTGCATTGTCAAAAAAACATAGAGATATTACAGCGGTATGACAATAACAAGTCACACAACATAAATATTATGTTAATCAAATGCAATATGTCTCCAAGTGACCATCAGCAACAACATTCAATAAAGATTTCAAACAATTAGATCAAAGTATTTAGAAAACCAAACTAATCAAATAAAAATAGAAGACTATTTTTAATAAAATTATCAAAAACCTATTCTATGAAAACTGTAGGCTAAACATCGAATGCTATAATTACCTCTAGCTTTCAAGACCACTTACATTCAATCTTCTCTGATCCACATAACCAGACTTTGACATCAAACACTTTTTTATTGGGTTAGATCTAGATTAACACACATGTATACACAAGCGAAGAAAAGGATCATGAATCATTACATGATCAGAATCTCAACCAGATTTCCAGAGTTGTCCATCAATGTACTCATTTGTGTTAGCAATATGCAACCAGTAGAAAAGATAGTAATCACTTTTTTCTTTTGCGTGTTCTTCCACATTCAACAAATGATGATCTTGAAAAACAATAAAGGACAAACATGTGAGGTCTAACAATACAACAGGCAAACTGTCAAAGACCAAAGGTAGTACCTAAAGGTTCATGTATGAGTCAATAGAAGCAAGATACCCTAGGAAAATGAAGCAAATGTTCATTAATATATTTATGGAAGGGCCAAATCAAGAAATAAACTTTAACATTTAAAATTTGAAACAAATAAAATTAATGCAGATAGCGTATTCTACATTGGCAACATTCTAGACCTTATGATAAATGATACAGGAAATTAAGAACACAAAGGCAAACAAAATGACATCACATAATCGCAACTAGGTAATTATGCTTGGAAATAAATCAAATGTGAGTCACACTGGAGCATTCATTAACGATAAACAATGTGAAACCCTGAATACCCTTGATTCTGGGAAACTGCTTCAAATAGTGACCTATTTCCCAGCATTTGGTCTCATATTAAAGTACAAAATGATAATGGACAATGTATATCAACAGTCAAACTTACTATGTCATCAGAACTCTTTTTAGTGGTGTTTATTACCTTTTTGAATCCACTAACCTGTCATGTATAGGTTATATCAATGTAAGGTTTTGCAATAGGTTCTACTAAGTGCTAATTAAAGGTAGAAGTATAATATATTGCATAGAAACAAAGAAAAGGGAAAAACATAAAGGTCAATTTTCATTCTAGACTGCATAAATGTATCATGGCAATATTAGTAAAACAGAAGTAGATAACATTTGAATATTCTGTTATTCAATGCAATTTCTCCAAGTTATGATCAACAACAGCATCAAATAAATATTTCAAACTATCATTAAGAAGAGCAAGGATAGTGCATACAATGTTTTTTCCAAATTCAAATGAATGAGTTTTAAGATATTTTATGTGTTTAACCTATAATGTTTTATCATTTCAATGTATGGCAGATGGACAGATCTTGGATCAATTCTAGGCTTTTTAGCAAGAAGTACCTATTCGGGGTGGATGACTTCATGAAGTTTGTTGAAGATCGATTTCCTGAGATTGAGGAGATACTATGTCCATGTCAACAATGTTTGAATCAATTTTCTCAACAGAAATCAAGTAGAGCATCACTTATATATTAATGGGATGGCGAGCACATACACAACATTGATACATCATGGGGAGCCACTATTGTCTGGCAGATTAAATGAAAATGCTGACCATTTAGGTGAACAACCTAGTTTGAATGAGGATGGTAGTATGAATATGTTTGAACAAGATAACCCTAATGATAGATTACCAGATATGATGCATGAGTTATTCACATCTGAAGAAGGTGCATGGAAGTCCATGTTTGCAGTTGTCTTAGATGAGATGAAGCAGGCACTTCACCCAGGTTCACCATTCACAAAATTTGCTTTTGTGGTTAAGTTACTTCATATCAAGTCATTTTATCGGTTCAGCAATGTGGCGTTCAATGCAATTTTAAAGTTATTATCATCGTCGTTCCCACAATGTTGCCTTCCATCATCTTATAATGAAGCAAAGAAACTTATTCGTGTATTAGGACTCGGATATGAGTCAATCCATGTGTGCCCGAATAATTATGTTTTGTTTTGGAAGGATTATGCAAAAACAGATGAATGTCCGGTGTGTGGAGAATCTAGATGGAAAGTTGGTGAAGGTAAAAATAAGAGTCCTCAAAAGGTATTGTGGCATTTTCCTTTGATTCCTAGGTTGAAAAGGATGTTTTCCTCCAAAAAATATCTGAGGAGGCACAATGGCATAAGTTGAAGAGGAAAGTTGTGGAAAATGAGCTCAACCATCCAGCGGATGGTAAGTCATGGAAGGACTTTGATAAGCAGCACAATTGGTTTGTAGAAGATCCTAGGAATATTAGGCTTGGTATTGCAACAGATGGTTTCAATCCATTTGGGAAAATGAGCTCCTCTTACAGTATGTGGCCTGTTTTTGTTACCCCTTACAACTTTCCTCCATGGGTATGTGTCGAGCAATCAAACTTCATGATGTGTCTACTCATCCCTAGCAAAGAATGCCTAGGAAGGGATTTTGATGTATTTTAGAGCCATTAATTGACGAGTTGTAGGATCTTTGGTTGGGTGTCGATACTATTAATGCAAGAGCTGGAAAACAATTTATTCTACATGCGGTGTTGCTATGGTGCATACATGATTATCCAGCGCTAAGCACATTATCTGGTAGAGTCACCAGAGG
Organism: Zea mays; assembly: GCF_902167145.1. Lineage (NCBI taxonomy): Eukaryota > Viridiplantae > Streptophyta > Magnoliopsida > Poales > Poaceae > Zea > Zea mays. The sequence goes on along the minus strand of NC_050099.1, from coordinate 206,198,670 downwards.
GTATTATGCTTGTTTACATTGTGACAAAAATCCATGCTTTAGAAGAATACAGAATAAGATTTGCTATATTGGGCATCGACGATTCCTTGAAAAGGATCACCCATGGAGAAAAAAAGAAAGACTTTGATGGGAAAGTTGAAAATGTGACAAGCCAAAGGCATTTAGTTAAGCTAAGTTGAAGTAGCAGTTGGACAGGGTCAAGGATGTTAAACCAGGAAAGCATCCTCAAAACAACAAGAGAAAGCGGGATGCAAATGATGGCCAATGTTGGAAGAAAAGGTCATGTTTGTGGGATTTGCCTTACTGGACAAGTTTGAAGCTACAACATAACCTTTATGTCATGCATATCAAAAAAATATATGTGAATCAATTCTTGGTACATTACTAGGTATTCCTGGGAAGACAAAGGATAGTCAACTGTGGCAAAGTCTCCCTTACAGATTTGCAACCATAAAAGTGCGCCTGATGGCATGCTTTATGTTTGCAGTATATCTATGTACATTACAACATTTGAATATTCATGAGATCCTCACTTTTTATATTCTTTACTCCTTCAGCATTTGTAGTTTTTATGATCTATTTGGTATGATGGGATCGCTGGGTCTAAAATGACATGTATTTATTGATTTGAATTTATCACATAATGTTTGGAAGTCTAGGTGAGATTCTATTATACTTGATCAGCTAGCAAGGTTTGCAAACCCACTTATTACACTGCAAACCCAATTATTACACTGCCAAAGATTTTTTAATGAAAAAACAACAAGAAACCTAATGTTATTAAGTGCATCCCTTCAAGATTGTTTACCTAGTTTAAATGTGGTTTCTTTGTTTTGTATTGTACATACCAGCAACCATAAATTTTTCATTCATGCCAGTTTTTTTAAACGCTTCAAATGTCAAGTTGTCAACGAATAGTTGTTGCGTTGCCACTAGTAATAATAACAGACCAGAGATATTTCTGTATAGTATACGTTACTAATAAAATATGTAGTGCTTATTCCATCCATTTTCAAATTTGGATTTCATTACTTCTTTCGTAATGTTTTTAGAGTTTTTCTTTTTTGCTACTGTGCTTCTATGGGTTAGTACACGCATATATCTTTTCTGGTTTTTCAGTGATTTATTATTTATGAAATCATGTCATCAATATACAGAAATCACTCCTACCGAGTATGAGAAACAGAGGGCAGCAAATGTGATGAGGAATAATCAAATGTTCCAAAGGCTTGGGATTAATCAGTTACGCACGCTGATGACTGGTACAATAGTAAGGAGCAAAAATGATGTTCCAGAGGAATCTGGGTCTTTGTTTGACCGCGAGAAGAGCAACGACTCCGAGAAAGAGGAGGTAAGAAAGTTTGTAATTCGTCTATTTGTTTCCTCATGTTATATATAAATATATCATTACACTTGCATTTGCAAACAAATTGATATGCACATGATTATTGTGTTATTCCTACATGATTCCCATGTTGCAAAAGGTGTATGTAGCCATAACTCCACTCATGTTGCTGACAAACCTACACAAGGAACACGAGGATCTAAAAGGGTTGTGGCCCTTGATGTTCATGGACAACAAATTAGATTCACTAAGCAAAGGAGTGCTGCCATAAACCAACAATCCTCTCTAAGCCTAACTACTACTAAACATACCAGTTCAAGAGACACCACAAACCAAGAATCCCCCCAAAAATTGACTGCTCCAACACAGTTTACTTCAAATGTTGCCATTGAACAAGATTACACCCAAGGCATGACTGCTGTTGCACAACCTAGCTCTCCTATACAAGATGAGGTCAATGACCACATCACAGATGAAGGCAAGTGATTTTTTATATATAGTTTCTATTTGATTGTTATTCAATGCATTTATTAGTGTATCAAATAATCTACAATTTCTCAAATAATTTAATCTATCAATCTCATGATCTGTAGTAGTTATCTATAATATTGTTAAAAAGCCTAAGTACAAAGATCTTCATGTAACAGAGTGTCTGTGTAGGTAATAGGTCCTGTATATGAAGCTTTTTAGTTCTAGAATGCCTATGTAGGTAACAGATGCAACTAGTACTTGGTTTTTGATTATTAAGTTATTAAACATAGAACAAGGCTAGAGTAATGAAGTTGTATATTTGTCTAGAAATTATTATATGTTCTGCTCTGTCTAAGAAAAATGCACACATGCTTCAGAACCCATCTGATCTTTGTCATTCACAAGATTTTTTTGCTAGTTTAGTAATTTAATATCTTTTTGCCTGTTATGATGTTAATCACCAGAATTGGTACCAAGGAAAAGAAGTAGGGGCAAACAACTTGAATCCTTGAGCAGAGGGTTAGGCATTAAGATTCTAATCCAAATCTCTGATGGGAAGCGAAGGCTAGAGCCACCTATTCAAGCTGCAAAGTTTGCATCAGAGGGTGGGATCGTACTAAGGCAACATATTCCAATATTTCCACACTGGAAGGAGTACAAGAAGAAAGAGAATGAGGGTAAAATTATAGACTACATTAGCAAGCTTGCTGTAAGTCAATTTTTCCTTCATTTGTTCAATTACAGTTCATTGTCCTTTTCAATCGAGTATCCTAAAGACACCACTTCTTTGCTAGGGTCAATTCACCATGGATGTTAACAGTAGGGCAGTCAAAGATGCGTGTGTTGATATGCTAAATGGTGGACAACGCTAATTGAGGTATAGGCTAAAAAATGTACGTCACCAGAGTTCCTGCAAATCAAGTGGGGACTACATCGCCCATTTCATGTATGATTGATGATCAATGGAGGGAGTTGGTACAATTGTGGTCTACCCCAAACCACAAGGTATTTGCAATCGAGCTCCGCTTCATATATTTATATTCAGATTCCCAGAAATTGTAACATTCTTTGGTAATACTTATTAATTCTTCTACTACCATATAAGATTCCATCTTTCCCATCAGATCAATAGTTGTGCTAAATTTGGATTTCCCATACACAATAGGCATAAAGATATTTTTGATGATATCACGATCAAATAAGCTACACACATATTTGGTGATAATATGTTCACCGTATTTCCGTTCAATATATTTCTTAAAAATCTGAGTCAATAACTTCATAAATATTATTTATTTGAGCCTTCTTACTTATAAGATTAGTATTTCTAGCCATGGTAATATTACCTAGCAAATAACTCAATGTTTGATATGCACTTGTTGATGCGTCCATGTGAATTGGTATTCTAGCAATCTTATCAGAGTCACTGGTTAGTATTGTAATAACACTTGAGATAATCTGAAATGGGTGTTTAGCCTAACGTGCTAGATTAGCCAATCTGTCTAGCATGATATCACCCTTATGACTATTTAATCAGGACACTCATGTATATTTTGAATAAACCAGATTAGACCTTCATTATAATTCTTCAAATATTTGGAATAATGGAAAGTTGTTGAAGCTATAATTCTTCAAGATTAGACCCATCTTCTTCTTTTTTACCATTTCCTAAAATCTGAACATATGTCATGGCAAAACGACTATAACTTAAGGAAATCTCAATCTTCTCATTAATAGCAAGCACTTCTTTGATAGTGTAAGTGCTAGCCAGAAAAATGGCACTGTGGAGCATCTGAAATGTTGCTTCACTTGGCTCATAGGAATGGCACCTTAGTCCTTAAGATAGAGAAAAATAGCATAATCTCAAGCTAATATTGTTCCTGCTGTTACAATTGATGTGTATTATTACTTTCTAGAAAATTAGTAAAATGTATCCATGTACTATCTTTTGGGAGTAAATGTCATATCCACGATGTTGTGTAGGCAGTAAATCCAATCCTATGATAGGCGATGTGTTTGCTGAATTTAAGGGGGAAAATGCTTTTTGCTCACTGATAATCTATGAAAAAATTTCGATAAGTTGAAGGACACATGAAAAAGATGTCATTCCCTTTCAACCTTTGTGATGACAATGTATGAAAGCATTTGTACTTTAAATAAATGGATGAGTTAACCATCTTCCTTTGCACTTGATTTGTTGAGAATTTTATTTTTTCACTATCAAATGCTTTTTGACTTGGTTTCTGCATTTAATATTTCAAACTAAACAATCTTGTAACATGAGTCTGCATATTTTGATACATAAATTTTTCTGCCTGCTGCTAATGTCTTGTGCCCTATACGCAGCCGCAGGGGAGCAGTGTCGCGCTTTGCTTCTAGTTATCTCTATTTCTCTACCTAACGGTTGTGTTTTCCATACAGAACAATTGTGTCAAGAACAAACTTAATCGTGAGAAAATGCAGTTTGCACAGTGCACGAGATCTCAATCATACATTGCAAAAGCTTATGTAGTGGTATGAAACTAATTATGTTATGTATGCATCAAATTTGGTTCATGCAGTCATTTGTATTACCTGTTGTAGTCAACATACTAACCAGCAAAAAATAGGCCAGTTCTTCATGCTACATCCATTTGTGTTAGCTGTAAGATATTTGTATTAGTTGCTGTTGCTAAAACATGCAAAATACGAGCACTGTAGCTATAGCAGACCAACACAACTACTGCAGTCATTTGTATTAGCTATATGATATGTGTATTATTTGTTGCTACAGCCAAATACCTGTAAGATATTTGTATTAGCTGATGTATATTGTTTATATCATTTAATAACCCATGATAAAACCTTGTTGAATGCCCTCAATTGTCTTTTCCTTGTTCTGGGGCAAGTATAAAGGTGACATGCTTTTTCAAGTGATGAATTATTAGCTTATGTTTTGATATCCATACTGACACAATTTACTTGACATCATTTCAGAGGCAAGAAAAATATAAAGATGTTGAACCTATAGCAATTGATCTTTTCATGGAGATGCATTGCAGCAAGAAGAAAGGATTTAGTGAAGCCGTTCAGAAAGCTATAGTGAGTACTTGTTTTTCTCTTTGTTAAGACTCCTGAACATGCATTACACTATATTAAGTTTTAATCTTTATGCTAGGGTGATATGTGAAAGTCGCCTAGAGGGGGGAGGGGTGAATAGGGTGAAACTGAAATTTACAAACTTAATCACAACTACAAGCCGGGTTAGCGTTAGAAATATAAACGAGTCCGAGAGAGAGGGCGCAAAAACAAATCGCAAGCGAATAAAGAGTGTGACACACGGATTTGTTTTACCGAGGTTCAGTTCTTGCAAACCTACTCCGCGTTGAGGTGGTCACAAAGACCGGGTCTCTTTCAACCCTTTCCCTCTCTCAAACGGTCCCTCGGACCGAGTGAGCTTCTCTTCTCAATCAATTTGGGAACCAAACTTCCCGCAAGGACCACCACACAATTGGTGTCTCTTGCCTTGATTACAATTGAGATGATCGCAAGAAAGAATGAGAAAAAGAAGCAATCCAAGCGCAAGAGCTCAAAAGAACACAACAAATCTCTCTCACTAATCACTAAAGCCTTGTGTGGAATTGGGAGAGGATTTGATCACTTTGGTGTGTCTTGTATTGAATGCTTAGCTCTTGTAAGTAGTTGCAAGCTGGAAAACTTGGATGACTTGAATGTGGAGGTGGTTGGGGTATTTATAGCCCCAACCACCAAACTTGACCGTTGGTGGAGGCTGCTGTCGACGGGCGCACCGGACAGTGTCCGGTGCGCCAGCCATGTCACCCGGCCGTTAGGGTTCGACCGTTGGAGCTCTGACTGGTGGGGTCGCCTGGCTGTCCGGTGGTGCATCGGACATGTACTGTAGACTGTCCGGTGCGCCTCCCACGCGTGCTCTGACTCTGGCGCGCACTGTAGCGCATTAAATGCCTCTGCAGGTGACCGTTGGCGCCGTAGTAGCCGTTGCTTCCGCTGGCACACCAGATAGTCCGGTGTGCACCGGACACTGTCCGGTGGCTCACCGGACAGTCCGGTGAATTATAGCGGAGCGCCCTTGAAAATTCCCGAAGGCAGCGAGTTTGGCTTCGACCGTCCTAGTGCACCGGACACTGTCCGGTGGTGCACCCGACAGTCCGGTGCGCCAGACAAGGGTGCCTTCCGGGTTGTCTTTTGCTCTCTTGTTTGAACCCTTTTCTTGGTCTTTTTATTGGCTTATTGTGAACCTTTGGCACCTGTAGAACTTATAGACTAGAGCAAACTAGTTAGTCCAATTATTTGTGTTGGGCAATTCAACCACCAAAATCAATTAGGAATATAGGTGTAAGCCTAATTCCCTTTCAATCTCCCCCTTTTTGGTGATTGATGCCAACACAAACCAAAGCAAGTATAGAAGTGTATAATTGAACTAGTTTGCATAATTGTAAGTGCAAAGGTTACTTAGAATTGAGCCAATAGAAATTCTCATAGGATATGCATGGATTGATTCTTTATTTTACATATTTTGGACCACGCTTGCACCACTTGTTTTGTTTTTGCAAATTCTTTTGTAAATTATTTTCAAAGTCCTTTTGAAAATAGTCAAAGGTAAATGAGTAAGATTTTGAGAAGCATTTTCAAGATTTGAAATTTTCTCCTCCTGTTTCAAATGCTTTTCCTTTGACTAAACAAAAACTCCCCCTTGATAAAATCCTCCTCTTAGTGTTCAAGAGGGTTTTGAGATACCAATTTTTGAAGGTGCTACTTTCTCCCCCTTTTGAACACAATAAGATACCAATTTGAAAATCATTAGTTTTTGAAATTAGGTGGTGGTGCGGTCCTTTTGCTTTGGGCTAATACTTTCTCCCCCTTTAGCATGAATCGCCAAAAACGGATACTTTGAGTGAAATATAAGCCCTTCAAACTACTTTCTCCCCCTTTGGTAAATAACATATGAGTGAAGATTATACCAACGTTGGAGAGTTGCTTGGAGCGACGGCGAAGGATGAGTTATGGAGTGGAAGCCTTTGTATTCGCCGAAGACTCCAATTCCCTTTCAATATTTCTATGACTTGGTTTGAAATTCACTTGAAAAACACATTAGTCATAGCATATGAAAGAGACATGATCAAAGGTATATGGATGAGCTATGTGTGCAAAACATCAAAAGAAATTCCTAGAATCAAGAATATTTAGCTCATGCCTAAGTTTGTTCATCAAGTGGCTTGGTAAAGATATCGGCTAATTGATCTTTAGTGTTAATATATGCAATCTCGATATCTCCCTTTTGTTGGCTATCCCATAAGAAATGATACCGAATGGCTATGTGTTTAGTGCGGCTATGCTCAACGGGATTATCCGCCATGCGGATAGCACTCTCATTATCACATAGAAGAGGAACTTTGGTTAATTTGTAACCGTAGTCCCTAAGGGTTTGCCTCATCCAAAGCAATTGCGCGCAACAATGGCCTACAGCAATATACTCGGCTTCGGCGGTAGAAAGAGCTACGGAATTTTGCTTCTTTGAAGCCCAAGACACCAAGGATCTTCCCAAGAACTGGCAAGTCCCCGATGTGCTCTTTCTATTAATCTTACACCCCGCCCAATCGACATCCGAATAACCAATTAAATCAAATGTGGATCCCCGAGGGTACCAAAGCCCAAACTTAGGAGTATGAACCAAATATCTCAAGATTCGTTTTACGGCCGTAAGGTGAGCTTCCTTAGGGTCGGCTTGGAATCTTGCACAAATACATACGGAAAGCATAATATCCGGTCGAGATGCACATAAATAGAGTAAGGAGCCTATCATCGACCGGTATACCTTTTGATCGACGGATTTACCTCCCGTGTCGAGGTCAAGATGCCCATTGGTTCCCATGGGTGTCTTGATGGGCTTGGCATCCTTCATCCCAAACTTGTTTAGAATGTCTTGAATATACTTTGTTTGGCTAATGAAGGTGCCCTCTTGGAGTTGCTTCACTTGAAATCCGAAGAAGTACTTCAACTCCCCCATCATAGACATCTCGAATTTTTGTGTCATGATCCTACTAAATTCCTCACATGTAGATTCATTAGTAGACCCAAATATAATATCATCAACATAAATTTGGCATACAAACAAACCATTGTCAAGAGTTTTAGTAAATAAAGTAGGATCGGCTTTTCCGACTTTGAAGCCATTAGCAATAAGGAAATCTCTTAGGCATTCATACCATGCTCTTGGGGCTTGCTTGAGCCCATAAAGCGCCTTAGAGAGCCTATAGACATGGTTAGGATACTCACTGTCTTCAAAGCCGGGAGGTTGCTCAACATAGACCTCTTCCTTGATTGGTCCGTTGAGGAAGGCACTTTTCACGTCCATTTGGTAAAGCTTAAAGCCATGGTAAGTAGCATATGCAAGTAATATACGAATTGACTCAAGCCTAGCTACGGGTGCATAGGTTTCACCGAAATCCAAACCTTCGACTTGTGAATACCCCTTGGCCACAAGTCGGGCTTTGTTCCTTGTCACCACACCATGCTCATCTTGCTTGTTGCGGAAGACCCATTTGGTTCCTACAACATTTTGATTAGGACGTGGAACTAAATGCCATACCTCGTTCCGAGTGAAGTTGTTGAGCTCCTCTTGCATCGCCACCACCCAATCTGAATCTTGAAGTGCTTCCTCTACCCTGTGTGGCTCAATAGAGGAAACAAAAGAGTAATGTTCACAAAAATGAGCAACACGAGATCTAGTGGTTACCCTCTTATGAATGTCGCCGAGGATGGTGTCAACGGGGTGATCTCGTTGGATCGCTTGGTGGACTCTTGGGTGTGGCGGTCTTGGTTCTTCATCCTCCTTGTCTTGATCATTTGCATCTCCCCCTTGATCATTGCCGTCATCTTGAGGTGGCTCATCTCTTTGATCTTCTCCTTCATCAATTTGAGTCTCATCCTCATTTTGAGTTGGTGGAGATGCTTGCGTGGAGGAGGATGGTTGATCTTGTGCATTTGGAGGCTCTTTGGATTCCTTAGGACACACATCCCCAATGGACATGTTCCTTAGTGCGATGCACGGAGCCTCTTCATCACCTATCTCATCAAGATCAACTTGCTCTACTTGAGAGCCATTAGTTTCATCAAAAACAACGTCACAAGAAACTTCAACTTGTCCAGTGGACTTGTTAAAGACTCTATATGCCCTTGTGTTTGAATCATATCCTAGTAAAAATCCTTCTACAGTCTTAGGAGCAAATTTAGATTTTCTACCTCTTTTAACAAGAATAAAGCATTTGCTACCAAAGACTCTAAAATATGAAATATTGGGCTTTTTACCGGTTAGGAGTTCATATGATGTCTTCTTGAGGATTCGGTGTAGATACAACCGGTTGATGGCGTAGCAAGCGGTGTTGACCGCCTCGGCCCAAAACCGATCCGAAGTCTTGTATTCATCAAGCATGGTTCTTGCCATGTCCAATAGAGTTCTATTCTTCCTCTCCACTACACCATTTTGTTGTGGGGTGTAGGGAGAAGAGAACTCATGCTTGATGCCCTCCTCCTCAAGGAAGCCTTCAATTTGAGAGTTCTTGAACTTCTAATTTTCTTGATACTTACGCCGAACTCATTTTGAGCCTGTCTCAAGAATCCCTTTAAGGTCTCTTGGGTTTGAGATTTTTCCTGCAAAAATAATACCCAAGTGAAGCGAGAATAATCATCCACAATAACTAGACAGTACTTACTCCCGTCGATGCTCATGTAAGCTATCGGACCGAATAGGTCTATGTGTAGGAGCTCCAGTGGCCTGTCAGTCGTCATGATGTTCTTGTGTGGATGATGAACACCAACTTGCTTCCCGGCCTGACATGCGCTACAAATCCTGTCTTTCTCAAAATAAACATTTGTTAATCCTAAAATGTGCTCTCCCTTTAGAAGCTTATGAAGATTCTTCATTCCAACATGGGCTAGTCGGCGGTGCCAGAGCCAACCCATGTTAGTCTTAGCAATCAAGCAAGTGTCGAGTTCAGCTCTATCAAAATCTACCAAGTATAGCTGACCCTCTAACACTCCCTTAAATGCTACTGAATCATCACTTCTTCTAAAGACAGTGACACCTACATCAGTAAAAAGACAGTTGTAGCCCATTTGACATAATTGAGATACGGAAAGCAAATTGTAATCTAGAGAGTCTACAAGAAAAACATTGGAAATGGAATGGTCAGGTGATATAGCAATTTTACCCAATCCTTTGACCAAACCTTGGTTTCCATCCCCGAATATGATCGCTCTTTGGGGATCTTGGTTTTTCTCATAGGAGGAGAACATCTTCTTCTCCCCTGTCATATGGTTTGTGCACCCGCTGTCGATTATCCAACTTGAGCCCCCGGATGCATAAACCTACAAAACAAGTTTAGTTCTTTGTTTTAGGTACCCAAACTGTTTTGGGTCCTTTGGCATTAGATACAAGAACTTTGGGTACCCAAACACAAGTCTTTGATCCCTTGTATTTGCCCCCAACAAACTTGGCAACTACCTTGCCGGATTTGTTAGTCAAAACATAAGATGCATCAAAAGTTTTAAATGAGATGCTAGGTTCATTTGATGCACTAGGAGTTTTCTTCTTAGGCAACTTAGCACGGGTTGGTTGCCTAGAACTAGATGTCTCACCCTTATACATAAAAGCATGATTACGGCCAGAGTGAGACTTCCTAGAGTGAATTCTCCTAATTTTGTGCTCGAGATAACCGGCAGGGTACAAAATGTAACCCTCGTTATCCTGAGGCATGGGAGCCTTGCCCTTAATGAAGTTAGATAATTTTTTAGGAGGGGCATTAAGTTTGACATTGTCTCCCTTTTGGAAGCCAATGCCAACCTTGATGCCAGGGCGTCTCCCACTGTAAAGCATACTACGAGCAAATTTATTAAATTTTTCATTTTCAAGTTCATGCTCGGTAATTTTAGCATCTAATATTGCTATATGATCATTTTGTTGCTTAATTAATACCATATGATCATGAATAGCATCAATATCAACATCTCTACATCTAGTGCAAATAGAAACATGCTCAACAGTAGATGTAGAGGGTTTGCAAGTTTTTAGTTCAACAATCTTAGCATGTAAAATATCATTTTCACTTCTAAGATCGGAAATGGAAGCATTGCAAACATCTAAGTTTTTAGCCTTAGCAAGTAATTTTTCATTTTCAATCCTAAGGCTAGCAAGAGACACATTCAATTCATCAATCTTAGCAAGTAAATCAACATTATCATCTCTAAGATTGGGAATTGAAGTATCACAAACATTAGAATCAACCTTAGCAATTAATTGAGCATTTTCATTTCTAAGGTTGGCAATAGTATCATGGCAAGTGCTTAGCTCACTAGATAATTTTTCATATTTTTCTACTTCTAGAGCGTAAGCGTTTTTAACCTTAACATGCTTCTTGTTTTCCTTAATTAGGAAGTCCTCTTGAGAGTCCAAGAGATCATCCTTCTCATGAATAGCACTAATTAATTCATTTAATTTTTCCTTTTGTTGCATGTTGAGGTTGGCAAAAAGGGTACGCAAATTGTCCTCCTCATCACTAGCATTATCCTCATCACTAGAGGTTTCATATTTAGTGGAGGATCTTGATTTTACCTTCTTCTTTTTGCCATCCTTTGCCATGAGGCATTTGTGGCCGACGTTGGGGAAGAGGAGTCCCTTGGTGACGGCGATGTTGGCGGCGTCCTCGTCGGAGGAGGAGTCGTTGGAGCTCTCGTCGGAGTCCCACTCCCGGCAAACATGGGCATCGCCGCCCTTCTTCTTGTAGTATCTCTTCTTCTCCTTTCTTCTCCCCTTCTTGTCGTCGCCCCTGTCACTATCACTAGATAATGGATATTTAGCAATGAAATGATCGGGCTTACCACATTTGTAGCACACTTTCTTGGAGCGGGGCTTGTAATCCTTCCCCCTCCTTTGCTTGAGGATTTGGCGGAAGCTCTTGATGATGAGCGCCATTTCCTCATTGTCGAGCTTTGAGGCATCGATTGGTTGTCTACTTGATGTAGACTCCTCCTTCTTCTCCTCTGTTGCTTTGAATGCGACCGGTTGTGCTTCGGACGTGGAAGGGCCGTCAAGCTCGTTGATCTTCTTTGAGCCTTTGATCATCAATTCAAAGCTCACAAAATTCCCGATTACTTCCTCGGGAGTCATTAGTGTATATCTAGGATTGCCACGAATTAATTGAACTTGAGTAGGGTTAGGGAAAACAAGTGATCTAAGAATAACCTTAACCACCTCGTGGTCATCTCATTTTTTGCTCCCGAGGTTGCGCACTTGGTTCACCAAGGTTTTGAGCCGGTTGTACATGTCTTATGGCTCCTCCCCTTGGCGAAGACAGAAGCGACCGAGCTCCCCCTCGATCGTTTCCCGCTTGGTGATCTTGGTCACCTCGTCTCCTTCGTGCGCGGTCTTTAGCACGTCCCAAATCTCTTTAGCACTCTTCAACCCTTGCACCTTATTATACTCCTCTCGACTTAGAGAGGCAAGGAGTATAGTTGTGGCTTGGGAGTTGAAGTGTTGGATTTGGGCCACTTCGTCCTCATCATAATCTTCATCCCCTACGGAAGGTACCTGTACACCAAACTCAACAACATCCCATATACTTTTGTGGAGTGAGGTTAGGTGATATCGCATCATATCACTCCACCTAGCATAATCTTCACCATCAAACGTTGGTGGTTTGCCTAATGGGACGGAAAGTAAAGGTGTATGTTTAGGAATGCGAGGATAGCGTAGGGGGATCTTACTAAACTTCTTGCGCTCATGGCACTTAGAGGTAACGGACGGCGCGTCGGAGCCGGAGGTGGAAGGCGATGAAATATCGGTCTCGTAGTAGACCACCTTCCTCATCTTCTTTTTCTTGTCTCCACTCCGTCGCGACTTGTGGGAAGAGGATTTCTTTTCCTTCCCCTTCCCTTTGTTGCGGGACTCTTCCGATGAAGTCTTCTCGTGGCTTGTAGTGGGCTTGTCGCCGGTCTCCATCTCCTTCTTGGCGTGATCTCTCGACATCACTTCGAGCGGTTAGGCTCTAATGAAGCACCGGGCTCTGATACCAATTGAAAGTCACCTAGAGGGGGGTGAATAGGGCGAAACTGAAATTTACAAACTTAATCACAACTACAAGCCGGGTTAGCGTTAGAAATATAAACGAGTCCGAGAGAGAGGGCGCAAAAACAAATCGCAAGCGAATAAAGAGTGTGACACACGGATTTGTTTTACCGAGGTTCGGTTCTTGCAAACCTACTCCCCGTTGAGGTGGTCACAAAGACCGGGTCTCTTTCAACCCTTTCCCTCTCTCAAACGGTCCCTCCGACCGAGTGAGCTTCTCTTCTCAATCAATTTGGGAACCAAACTTCCCACAAGGACCACCACACAATTGGTGTCTCTTGCCTTGATTATAATTGAGATGATCGCAAGAAAGAATGAGAAAAAGAAGCAATCCAAGCGCAAGAGCTCAAAAGAACACAACAAATCTCTCTCACTAATCACTAAAGCCTTGTGTGGAATTGGGAGAGGATTTGATCACTTTGGTGTGTCTTGTATTGAATGCTTAGCTCTTGTAAGTAGTTGCAAGGTGGAAAACTTGGATGACTTGAATGTGGAGGTGGTTGGGGTATTTATAGCCCCAACCACCAAACTTGACTGTTGGTGGAGGCTGCTGTCCACGGGCGCACCGGACAGTCCGGTGCGCCACCGGACAATGTCCGGTGCGCCAGCCACGTCACCCGGCCGTTAGGGTTCGACCGTTGGAGCTCTGACTCGTGGGGTCGCCTGGCTGTCCGGTGGTGCACCGGACAGGTACTGTAGACTGTCCGGTGCGCCTCCCACACGTGCTCTGACTCTGGCGCGCACTGTAGCGCATTAAATGCCTCTGTAGGTGACCGTTGGCGTCGTAGTAGCCGTTGCTTCCGCTGGCACACCGGATAGTCCGGTGTGCACCGGACACTGTCCGGTGGCTCACCAGACAGTCTAGTGAATTATAGCGGAGCGCCCTTGAAAATTCCTGAAGGTAGCGAGTTTGGCTTCGACCGTCCTGGTGCACCGGACAGTCCGGTGCGCCAGACAAGGGTGCCTTCCGGGTTGTCTTTTGCTCTCTTGTTTGAACCCTTTTCTTGGTCTTTTTATTGGCTTATTGTGAACCTTTGGCACCTGTAGAACTTATAGACTAGAGCAAACTAGTTAGTCCAATTATTTGTGTTGGGCAATTCAACCACCAAAATCAATTAGGAATATAGGTGTAAGCCTAATTCCCTTTCAATATGGAAGCAATGGTGGCAGCACCAGTTGAAGATGGAGAGTGCGCAAAGTCTTCTACATAAGTTGTTTCCAATGTGCTGCCGGATCCAAGTAAATTTCTTCGCAATGCTGGTCTTGCGTCCTCCAAGAGAAGCAACACTGGGACAGTTTCAACAAGGATGCAAGAGATTCAGTCTCAATTGGACATTGAGAGACAAGAAAAAGATGGACTTCGCGAAGAAATGGAAACACTTAAGGCCAAGTCACAAGCATCTGAGGCAACCATTGCTAATCAATCAACTGAAATTGCAGATTTGAAGAAGTCCTTAGCAGAAAATACCAATCTCCTTCGACAAATAATAAGAATTAATCGTAGTCAGATGGCTCCTTAAGTATGCTTGCTGTTGGGGTGAAGGAGAACACGCTACCCTTCGCTCGATACCTTCGTCGTCCCGCCGCACTCACAAAGACCACATCCACAGAACGCGCCCGAGCAAGCTGGAGGCGTCGATCGGATGAAGACCGGCGCGGTCCCCCTTCGTCCTCTCCGTGGCAATACGAAGGCTCTGTCGAAGTCTATTAGTCCCACGTCCTCACCGCGCTGGGAGGCCCAGGTGGGATTCGGCCCACTGTAACGGGCCCGCACGGATAAGTGTATTACGGACTGCGTCTGTAATAGCCTTTTTCGTAATGACAGTCTGTAACCTCCTCTTGTGGGAATATTCTAGGGATAGACCGGGTACTCGAGGGCATAAACGTCTTTAACAAGGGACGGGTGGTCGCTCGAGTACCTATAAATACCCCCGTACAGTGCCCTTGAGAGGCCAGATTAATAGAGCTATTGCCATCTCACGTTACACCATTGCTTGCATTCTTTTCCACTTTCCCGTTGGATCTACTTGCCCAGGAGAGCAAGTTCCAACATTTGGCGCCCATCATTCGTGCTACGGAGAACAACCCGCAATGGCCCCCAAGCAAGCTAGTTCGAAGGCAGCCCCATCCATCGACGAAGCAGCGAAGGCAGCGCTGCTGGCTGAGAAAAAAGGGAAGGCCCTCGCGGACAACACCCTCCAAGAGGCCTTCGAAGATGAAGTCGTCAGCAAAAGACAGCGCCAAGAGCACCCCACCCCCGAAGGCACCCTACGCACCTGCAGCTCCGGAGGCCTACCGCAAGCACCACCCCCAGGCTTCGCTCCACCAGAGGGCGAAGACGCAATAGGGGACGGTGAAGTCATCGGCATCTCAGTCGAAGACCAGCTGCAGTTGCGGGCCCTACGCATCAAGAACCACAACCTCCAAAAGCAGAAAGACATCCTCGAGGCGAAGCACCAACGTGTCACCGCCCAGGCAAAGGTGCACCAGATGATACGGGACGAGGAGCAGAGAGCTCGGGAGCTCGAGCAAGAAATCACGCTCATCTAGAGCGAAGGCCAGCACAGTCTGCAGTAGGGACCGCCCCTGCAGCAGAGCGTCCCAACCGGAGATCTATTCATACCACAGTGCGGGCCCTTCATACCTCATGTCACAGCTTTCCAGGGGATTAACTACCTCGATGAGCGAAGCCCCCTGGCTCCATAGCTCCAAGCATCACCTTGGCCCACCAACTTCAGGGCAGGCACCTACCCCAAGTACAACGGCAGCATTGACCCAGCACAATACATCATGAGCTACCAAGTTGCCATCGCATCGTCTGGAGGGGACAACGCCACGATGGCCAAGTCTTTCATCATCACGCTCGAAGGCCTGACCCTGACCTGGTCCACCAGGTTACCGCCACTGTCCATCGACTCCTAGAAAGGACTCTGGGACATGTTCCTGCTCAACTTTCAAGGGTACCGACCCGATACTGACGCCCTAGCTGAGCTATCACTTTGCAAGCAGCAAGAGAAGGAAACCCTTCGGGAATATTACAGAAAGTTCCTGACCCTCAAGTCGCTACTACCATCGGTCGACGACCACATCACGATCCATTACGCCATCAGTGGCCTTCAGGCTGGCGTCTTGTACAGCCACTACATCAGGGACCCACCTAAAACTCTCCAAGAGCTATACCAGCTATTCGAGAAGTACGCCAAGTCCGAAGAGCTACATCAACGAAAGGTTGAATCTCAGAGGAAGACAAAGGACCCTCCGCATTCCAGCAGAACCTGGACCATGCCTTTGCAGCCAGACTCCGGTCGGGACAGCCGAAGCCAACAACAGGTGCACAACATAGCCAATCAGCACCCAGCCAGTGAAACCATCCGCCGTCAGGAATACTTCCCCAAGGCCATGGCAATGGCACCAGAGGGAGAGGTCGGGGACGGACATAGCAGCCACGCAGATTCTACTGCCTGTTCCACGGCCAGGACTGCACGCACCCAACAAGAGATTGCCTAGAAATGAAGGCCACCAGGGACAGGATGTCAAGAGCACAACCAGCCGACAACTAGAGAGTCGTCGTGCACACATACCACCACCAACAACAACAACCCTATAACAACGACCGCGTCCAACACCCACCCAACCACGTGTACCAACACCGCCAGGAAGTGCAAGTCCTTCCACCCCCGCCTCCACCTCCGCATCACCCAAATCCACACCACCATAATCACCCCTAAGCACCAAAACAAGAAGACTTCGCCGAACAACCATATCGCAGTCATCCACATGATCACCAGAGGGTCTATCGTGTTCTTCGAAACGAAGCGGCAGAAGAGGGACCACTATCGAAGTGTTAACCACGTCGCCCTCACCGGCCCAGTCATACAAACAAGGTGGTCTCATGTGCCACTCACCTTCGATGCCAGGGACGTTGATCTGCACAGTGCCCCTCACGTCGACGCCATGGTGATCAACTGCAGCGTAGCAGCCTGGGACCTGCACAAAGTCCTGGTCGACAACGACAGCCAAGCTGACATTATCTTCCAGCACGCCTTCGACCGCATGGGCATCAGCCACAGTTTGCTCAAGCCTTCAGACAACCCCCTTTATGGCTTTGGCGAGAAGGGCACTTTTCCCGTCGGCAAGATTGAGCTACCCCTGTCCTTCGGTGTAGCACCCAATGCACGAAGTGAGCAGGTCACCTTCGACATCGTCGACATGGTATACCCTACAACGCCATAATGGGTCGGGGCTCCATCAACAAGTTTGAAGCGGCCATTCATGAACTTTACCTATGCATGAAAATCCCGGGTCCGCAAGATGTGATCACAGTCTATGGCAACCAGCAGACCGCGCGCAACATTGAAAGAGACTTCGTCCTAGGGCAACGGAACGTGCACTGCCTCACAGCACAACGTGAAGGCTTTGAAGGGACCCGCCCAGCCGCCGACGAAAAAGTAAAGGCGCAGCTGCAAAGCAACGACGGAACGAAGGCGGTACCCCTTGACCCGGTCACCCCTAAGCAAACGATCATAATAAGCGAAGACCTGACCTCGCGAGACGAGGAAAAACTCATCTCCTGACTCTCCCGAAACAAGGACGTCTTCGCTTGGTCCACCCACGACCTGGTCGGAGTCAACCGCACCATCATAGAGCACGACCAAGGCATCGACCCCTCGGTGCGCCCAAGAAAGCAACGACTGCGCAAAATGTCTGACGAGAAAACCAAAGCCACCAAAGCCGAGGTGCACCACCTGTTGGAAGCCAACTTCATCGAGCCAATTGCTTACCCTACATGGCTCGCCAACGTGGTCATGGTACAAAAGAAAAGCGGCAAGTGGTGCATGTGTATCGACTTCACCAGTCTCAATAAGGCCTGCCCCAAGGACAATTTCCCCCTGCCACGGATCGACAAAATAGTCGATAGTGTAGCAGGATGCGAAGTCATGTCCCTCCTCGATTGCTTCTCCGGTTACCACCAGATCTACATGAAAGAGGAAGACAAGGCCAGCACAAGCTTTATCACACCCTTCGGCACATACTGCTTCATCAGAATGCCGGAAGGACTAAAAAATGTCGGGTAAACCTTCTCCCGCCTCACAAAAAGGGTACTCAAAAGTCAAGTGGGCCGCAACATTTTCACCTACGTGGACGACATTGTCGTCGCGAGCAAAAACAAAGAGGATCACCTGGCCGACCTCGCCGAAACCTTCGCTAACATGCGGGATGCACGACTTTGGCTCAACCCCGAAAAGTGTGTCTTCAGAGTACGCCAGGGGAAGATACTCGGCTACCTGGTGTCGCACAAAGGGATCGAGGCCAACCCGACAAAAATCCAAGCAATCATCATCATGACACCTTCGCAGTCCGCCAGGGATGTCCAGCGACTGAGAGGCAGACTGGCCGCCTTGAACAGGTTCATTTCAAAATCCACAGAGCGCAGTCTACCTTTCCTCAAGACATTGTGCGGTGCAAAAGACTTCGCTTGGGGACCAGAGCAGGTGGCAGCCTTCAAGTCGCTCAAGAAACACTTGTCCGATCTGGCAACCCTCGCTAGTCCCGACCCTTCGGTGCCCTTACTGATATACATAGCGGCCTCACCATGTGCAGTCAGCCCAGTGTACTATGTCTCTGAAGTCCTCACGGCTTCTAAGTGCAACATGACCGAGCTGGAAAAAATTTCATACGCAGTTTTCATGGCATCTCGAAAGCTGCACCACTACTTCGAAGCATTGAAAGTACGGGTCACTTTGGATAGAGGTCTGGGTGAACTATTCCGGAACCCGGAGGCTTCCGTCCGAATCGCCAAGTGGGCAGCAGAACTTTCTGGGTACCACATCACCTTTGAACCCAGAACAGCGATCAAGTCACAAGTCCTGGTAGACCTCATCGTTGACTAGACGGGACCAACACGACAGCAAGAAGAGTCCCCAGAGAAAGTATGGACCATTCACTGCGATGGCGCGTGGTGCCATGCGGGGACAGGCGCTGCGGCAATCATCACTTCACCCACAGGCGTCAAATACAGATACGGCGCCCGCCTAAGCTTCACCTTGGAGTCCGACAGATGCACCAACAACATAGCAGAGTATGAAGTCGTCATCTTGGGACTCCGCAAATTACGAGCCCTCGGTGTCACCACCTGCATAATCAGAACAGACTCCAAACTAGTCGCCGGCCAAGTCGAGAAAGAATATTCAGCCAAAGACCCAGCGCTCATGCTGAAAGTCGCCTAGAGGGGGGGTGAATAGGGCAAATCTGAAATTTATAAACTTAAGCACAACTACAAGCCGGGTTAGCGTTAGAAATATAAACGAGTCCGAGAGAGAGGGTGAAAAACAAATCACGGGCAAATAAAGAGTGAGACACGATGATTTGTTTTACCGAGGTTTGGTTCTTGCAAACCTACTCCCCGTTGAGGTGGTCACAAAGACCGGGTCTCTTTCAAACCTTTCCCTCTCTCAAACGGTCACTTAGACCGAGTGAGCTTCTCTTCTCAATCAAACAGAACACAAAGTTCCTGCAAGGACCACCACACAATTGGTGTATCTTGCCTTGGTTACAATTGAGTTTGATCACAAGAAAGAATGAGAAAGAAAAGAAACAATCCAAGCGCAAGAGCTCAAATGAACACAAATGCCGCTCTCTCTATTCACTATTTGATTTGGAGTGGTTCCGGACTTGGGAGAGGATTTGATCTCTTTAGTTGTGTCTAGAATTGAATGCTACAGCTCTTGTAATGTGTTGAAGGTGGAAAACTTGGATGCAATTGAATGTGGGGTGGTTGGGGTATTTATAGTCCCAACCACCAAAAGTGGTCGTTGGAAGGCTGCTATCGCATGGCACACCGGACAGTCCGGTGCGCCACCGGACACTGTCCGGTGCGCCAGTCACGTCACCCGACCGTTGGGTTCTGATCATTGGAGCTCTGACTGGTGGGGCCTCTGGGCTATCCGGTGGTGCACCAGACAGGTCCTGTAGACTGTCCGGTGCGCCGTCTGGCGCTGTTCTGACTCTGGCGTGCACTGTAGCGCATTGAATGCGTTTGCAGTCGACCATTGGCGCGAAGTAGCCGTTGCTCCGCTGGCACACCGGACAGTCCGGTGCTTCACCGGACAGTCCGGTGAATTATAGCGGAGCGGCCTCCCATTTTCCCGAAGGTGGCAAGTTCAGCTTCGAGTTCCCTGGTGCACCGGACACTGTCCGGTGGTGCACCGAACACTGTCCGGTGGCACAACGGACAGTCCGGTGCGCCAGACCAGGGTGCCTTTTGGGATGTCTTTAGCTCTCTTTATTTGAACCCATCTTTGGTCTTTTTATTGGCTTGTTGTTAACCTTTGGTACCTGTAGAACTTATAGGCTAGAGCAAACTAGTTAGTCCAATTATTTGTGTTGGGCAATTCAACCACCAAAATCGTTTTAGGAAAAGGTGTAAGCATATTTCCCTTTCACATGCAATACCTCATAGTCGTTCGCAGCCTCGAGAAGCAATTCAAGGGTTTCACCCTGCAGCACGTCGACCGTGCCAAGATCGAAGAGGCCGACGCGTTGGCCAAAGCAGCAGCCAAGGGCGAGGCCTTGCCCTCTGATGTGTTCTACCACGTCATTGGCACACCAGCTGTCCGCAACCCCGAAGGCCTGCAAATAACACAGGACACAGAAGGCCATCGCATTGTCATTCTCATCATGGCCGAAGACTGGCGGGCCCCAATAACCCTGTACCTACAAGGTCACTATCAGCCCAATGACTGCAACGAGGCCAAACGACTGAAACACAGAAGTCGGGACTTCGCATGGTCGAGGGACAGCTATAAAAAAGGGGATCACCCAGCCCATGCTAAAATGCATAACTGAAACCGAAGGCATAGAAATCCTCCGCGAAGTCCACAGCGGAACTTGTGGCTCCCACTCAGGACCTAGGGCCCTCGCTGCCAAGGTGATTCGATAGGGATTCTACTGGCCCTCAATAATTTGTACTGTCAATCGAGTCACAAGGTCATGCAAAGCATGCTAAAAATTATCCCCTCGCTCGGGTAGCCCCTCGCAATTCACCAAACTTATCGCCCACACATGGCCCCTTCAGTGCTGGGGGCTGGACATCGTCGGACCACTGCCTACAGCTCAAGGGAACCTCAAGTTTGCCTTCGTCGCTGTTGAATATTTCACAAAGTGGATCGAGGCTAGGGCAGTATCCACCATAACATCGAAGACCGCACAAAAATTCTTCTGGCAAAACATTGTTTGCCGCTTTGGAGTCCCGTCCGAACTCACAGTCGACAATGGCAAACAGTTCGACAGCCAAGACTTCAGTGATTTCTGTTCTTCCATCAGCACCAAGCCCGTCTTCGCCTCGGTGTACCACCCACAATCCAACGACATCGTTGAGCATGCCAACGACAATATTTTTACTGCCATCAAGAAAAGACTTCTCAACGATAAAAAGGGCAAATGGGCCGACCAACTACCTGAAGTGGTATGGGCCCTAAACACTACAGAATGCTGGGCAACCGGGTTCACACCCTTCCGCCTATTGTATGGATCCGAGGCCATGACACTGCAAGAGATAAAGCATGGATCGCCCAGGACAAACACATCAGCAATCCCCGATGTCGATGAACCAACCTCCAAAGATCTCATCGACGGAGACCGCGTCTTTGCCCTGCAGGCTCTTGACAGATATCAGGCCCAAACCAAGGCCTGGCGCGACAACGCAGTCATCCCAAGGGAATTCAACAAAGGAGACCTCGTACTCGTCCGGACCACCCAAACAAAATCACGGGGCCAGCTGGAGCCGAAATGGGAAGGTCCATTTATTGTCAAGACGAAGGCATCCCCCAGCGCGTAAAGGCTTGTAACATTTTCCGATGAAGACTTAGAGCACTCCTGGAACATCGATAATCTCCAAAAAATTTTGTTTAACTCTCAGGGCCCACGTGCCCTTGTAATTCAGCAAACAATGTTGTTCCGGCCCGCACTCTTTTCCTCCCGGGGGTGAGGTTTTTAACGAGGCGGAGCCATGTAATATACCAGTAAAAGCCCCCGCAAAAGCAAAAACTCAAGTGCAACCATGTCGAAAAAGACCGCTTCGACGGTCTTCAGCATTCGACCAATTCGAGGTCACCGCGACAGATAGCGTAGACTACCCTCGCGTGCGACACACTCTGTGCAAAAGTCGCCTAAGGGTGCAGCCGGATAAGCACAACAAGTGCATCATGCGAAGTCTTTTACTAAAAGACACTCCATGCAAAAGTCGCCTAAGAGTGCAACCAGATAAGCACAACAAGTGCATCATGCGAAGTCTTTTACTAAAAGACACTCCGTGCAAAAGTCGCCTAAGGGTGCAGCCGGATAAGCACAACAAGTGCGTCATACGAAGTCTTATTAAAAGACAACTCCGTGCAAAAGTCGCCTAAGGGTGCAGCCGGATAAGCACAACAAGTGCGTCATACGAAGTCTTTTACTAAAAGACACTCCACGCAAAAGTCGCCTAAGGGTGCAGCCGGATAAGCACAACAAGTGCGCGATGCGAAGTCCATCACTCAAAGAAGGGCAACAAGCCACATTACAAAACAAGTTGTAGATTACATACACTCAGCGAAGGGTTACTAGACCCACCGCACAAATAAATACAACTGCGCCCTCCACTACACCGGACAACGTGAGGGCACCACATACTACATCGGCTCAACCTTCGGAATGATGCCGGCCTCCCTATAATTGAACAACATTATTTTCAATTCCTCACCCTCAAAAAGATTTCGCAGATCCCCTTCACCAATACTCGTCCCAATCGGCGAAGACAGTAGATCTTGTTTACCAAACCGATCTACTCAAAGGCGGGTCCGCTCCAACCCCATCCGACGGCGCGTACCACTTCGCGACATCTCACCAACACTATGCTTCGAAACCACTTTTCGTCGGCGTCGCTCGATCCTCGCACTGGGGAGATCAGACACCTCGCCAACCTCCAACCGCGGTGAGGACTCTGCCGCGTCCGCATCTAACGCAACAAAATAATCCAAATCTTCACCCGACGATTCTTCGCTCTAGGAAAACGGACTCCCAAACTCATCATCAAACGAAAAAGACTCAGATTCAGAACCAAACACACTATAATCAGCAGGTAATACGGTAGCGGCCACCACAAAATTCGTAACGTCAGCAGAGGTTGTCTGCGCAGGCCCACACGTCAGAACCTACGCAGCAACCGAGTTTCAGTATCACAAAAACAAAGTCCTACATCCAACACCCCTAGCACTATCCCGCCACCTGCGAAGGGCTGGCCGACGCCGCCGAGTCTTCGGCAGCTGGCGCGACCGCCTCCAGAATGTCTTCAACAGTCGGTACGGAGGCCTCCACGGGTCCCTCGCCAGCATCAGTCGGCGGCGCCGGTGGCCCCCCGATCACCGCCCTCGCACCCACTGCCAGAGGCACCATGCTCTCTAGGTCCCCGAGGTCTTCGACCTCCTCATCATGTGCCATCTACAAAAATAGCAACACATATTAAAAAACACGTACCTGCTCCATCGCCCAGTCGGACCTTTCTCGGACAATATCACGGCCATGAGGGCCCCACATCCTATCATAAAGCGCCCCAGTAGAGCGCTTTAACATCGGGTCTTCGACCTGGAAGATTCCGCGTTCGAAGTCTTCGTCCAATCGGTCAAAGACTTTGAAGTGCCTACACCCCTCACGGGACAAGGCATTCACGGCCCCCTCACAGGTGACGAGCGAGGCGAAGGACATGAGACCCGTCACAATCGTCGGCAGCACCTCCAGTTCCTCCTGCAACCACCCAAGAAAGCGGAGCCCCACTTCTTTACTAGATGCATCGAAGGGGACGGTACGTGCACCAAGCTGCCGGTACGTGTCCACAAGCAATGCATGCGCTCGATCGACCTCTGTGCGGGTAAAGGCCTCCGCCCTGTCCAGACAGCCACGCAGGCTGCTGTGGTTCGCCTCCGCCTCCACGGCACGTTGGATGGCAAGATTGGCCTCAGCGCGCGCAAGCTTGGCCTCGACACGCGCGGCCTGGGCCTCCACGCAGGCCCTATTCGCATCCTTCTTTTCTGCCGCCAGCTGGCGGCCGAGGTCCTCCTTTTCATCCTCCGCAGCCGTCAGTTTCTCCTTCATCCTGCAGATCTTGTTCTCCACGGCTGATTCGTCCCGCACCGCCTCAGTATGCTGCGCCTGGAGGCGTTCAATCCTACCCTCGAGTCGTCGCCTCTCGGCAGCAAACTCCAAGGTCAGGGCACCCGACGCAACATGTTCGGCGAAGACGGCCGCTTGGCCCAAAAAAAATTCTGTCAAATTCACAATCATGTAAGAATAACAAATTGCCGAAGTCCAAGACGTCTTACATCCTTCAGCTGCCGCGCAACCGAGCCCGCCACATCTTTGGCGGCGGCGGCCGAAGTAATCTCGCCGCTGGCACAAAACTTGGACCAGGGGTCCTGCGAAGACCCCTTCGCCTCGGCCGTCGCCGTGACCGACGCAGCCGCCACCGGCGCCGGGACAACAGCCAGTTGCCTAGCATCCGACCCTTCATCATAATCTTGTCAAAGACCCAGACCAAAAAAACACTCACCAACAATTCCCTGCCCTGTACGGGCGTAGAACATCATGACACCGCCCACAAGGTAGTCATCCACTCAAACATCCATGGAGACTTCGCCCCCACCCACCACAGCCTCGGCAGTCCGCGGCGGGGCTAGCGTCCCTTGCTCCTGTGCGTCCTCGGCAGGAAGCAGCTTGCCAGAGTTAGAAGCGACGGACTGCGCGCCCTACGAAGGCCTGATGGGGCCGGGGCGGCGGGTTTCGCAACCGGCGGTGGCTTGCTGCTGCCAGGGACGGAAGACTTCGCGACTCCTCGCGCCTTCTTGACCTCGTGACTAGGGTCCCCGACCCTCGCGAATGCCCGGCGTTTCCGCGTCGTGTCTTGGCGATCCTTATCCATCACTGCCGATACAACAGCAGCAATATTCCGTCCATAAGGAAAAATCTTCAAGTCACGAGCTAATCGGGATGTAAACATGTCTTCGCCGGCCGCCCGGAGGATCGGAACATTCCTAGGTCAGCGACCCCCAGTAACCTCCAGCATTCGCGCCAAAGATTCCCGGAGCTCAGGCGAAGACATCCTCCCCCCGGGGGCCGCGCAAGTTCCCAACAAATCAATAGCAAAATGATCGGAGACCCCCCAACCTCTCAGCTGCAGTACTTAGTTTCCTCTTTTTAGTGGTCGCGGTCGGTGCAGCTCCCCGCGAAGGGCCCTCGTCGACCCAGCGTCCGCCCTCTTTCCCCAGCGGTCGACAACACCAGCGTCGTCGTCTCCCGGGTAACCACCATATGGCAGACGGTTCAACTCAAAAACATGGTTCAAACGAACATTAGAACCTCGAATATCCCAACTCCGCAAGGTCTCTGTCCTCGACACGTATCGCCCTACAATCCTTGAGGCCTCGGCCTCCACTTCACGCACAAACGCGGCCGGGTTCCGACCCCACAAATCCAAGGCGAAGGCAGGGCTTCACACCAACTGATCGCCCAAGGACGGCATCCTGCAAGGGCATACTTTGCCAAGTACCCACTCGTGCGCCAAGGGCCGCACTCCATATCTGTAACACCCCTAGTGTTACTGCCACTAAAACTTAACCATAACATCATGAGAATTAGCATATCATGTGATTGTTACACTTAGAATGCATTCACTAGGCAAAAATTTCAAATAAGTTGTATTGATGTGACTAGTCTTGGGTGAAACCCTAGGGTAGGATACTTAACCCTAAACTGAGCTTAGGGTGTCAATAAAGCCCAAATGAGTTAAATTCTCAAAACTCATGAGAAATGATCATAAGATATCACCATTAATGGGCTTAAGTGGCATTCAAACCCTAGAAGTGTCAGAAACCCTAAATAGACCCCTCGAAAACCCTAGACTGAAACCCTAGGGGGTTATATGTAAATTTTGACCACTTTTGGACCTAAGTGCAAAAACGATGGATTTAGGACCCTCTAAAACATATGGTTCACACATATGAGGATTTCCAAGTCAAAAGTTATGAAATGGGCTTATTTGCAAAAAGCCACCCCATTCCTCTCATATGGTTAAGTCTGAAATTCAGTGAACTTAGGGCATCTTTGGAGCCTTATATCTTTTAATCCATGAATAATTTACCCTAGGTCAATACATCAAGATTATAGAGCTACTATAGGAGCCTAACTTTGCTTAAGTGATTAAGCATTGTTGTTACACAAAAAGTGAAGATAATTAGGCCTAAAGCTTGGCTGTCAGACTAAAACTCCCTGATATTCAGAAAAGACAGTAGATTGGATCAACTTTGGGGTCTTGTGGAGCTCGATTAAATGGATGTTTAGCTAAAACCTCTATGACAAAGTTTGAGCTGGATTGATAAGCTACAACTTTGATGCAGAGTATTGATCTAGTCACCATACAAAATCTGGAGAAAATTTGCCCCAAACAAGCTCTGTCAAACCAACTGATGAAGCCTCTGATGGTACAGTGACAAAAAAAATCTACAGATTCCGTGAATCTCGCCGCCGGTGACCCTTCGCCGCGATTGACGACGATCGTCACGATTCGTGCGCCGTGGCTTGCGGATAATCGTGGACAATGAAAGATCTCAACTCACAAAAGGAGTAGAGACTTATCGCCGGACTATTCACTATGACACTTGCCGCGCATTGGACAGTGGTGTCCTCGTCGGAGTTCACCGTCAACCGTAGTCGCGCCACGTGCTTAGAAGAGCTACCACGTCGCAGTAGATATCCGTAGGAGGTATGTTCGTCGCCGGAGACACTACCCCGGGGAACGCCACAATAGTTCACGCCGGTGACTCACCTCTCCCCTCGACCGCCGGTCTCCCCCTTTCAAAATTGGACACCACCGCTTAGCGCCCTTATAAATTGACGACACGGTCTGCTTCGCTATGTTATCGCCAAGCCAAAGCATCCATCCCTGCTCTCGATTAGCCACTACAGTCATTGAATTTGGGTTTTCGCCCAAATTGGTCGACTGCGCCACCGTGAATCACCCCATCGCGGCTAGCTGCTCCTAGGTCCGCACCCACCCTCCGTGTTCGTGTTTTAGCACCCTCACATACTTGTGATGCTTGTTGACTCAACTAACTGAGCTTGACGGCATCCACCCGTCGGGAACGCTTTGATTTGGTCTCGGTGATCGCCGTCATCATGGGCAGGCAACTTTAGGGCCAGATTAATCCAATTAGAGACTATTCTTGGCTGGTTCGAGCAATAGGGTGGTCGGCGGTGAGAGCGTCGTGGCCAAGGGGTCGAGTTAGAGAAGAAACAGAAGTCGAGGGACCTCTGTGCACATGTCAGCGAGACAGAGGAACAATGGGGGGCTCTTTATAGGTATTTCAATCCGCCAGGGGCCTCTACGCAAAGTTGGCACCGCGAGCGGGCGCGGGCGCGCGTTCTCCTCATTTCTGGGCCGGCTCCGGCTTGGACTTGATTCAGTCCAACACTATTCATAATTTCTCTTTTTTCTTTTTCTTCTGGACTTAGAGAATTTCTAGAAAATTGTAGAAAAATGCTAAAAATGCAAGACCAATTTTGCTAGGCTCCTGATTTTCTATAGTATTTAATAAAAATAGTTTCATGATTTTTAGTTCAATTAGGGAATTATGGAGTATTTAAGTTAGCCAAAACCTATACCCCTGGAATTTTAGAAATTAATTAATAATCCCAAAAATCTCCAAACTTTTGAGAAAAGCTTTAAATGTTATTTAGAAGCCTTGGGTAAAGTTTGGTATAATTTGGACCATGTTTGGTACCTAGAACCCAAAACTCTAGTCTTCTGCCCTATGAACTTCACTATTGACTCCAAAGACCCTAGTTTCCTGGAGATCCGTGAAGGAAAATTGTATTCAAGACCTAAGATAATGTACTTTTATTATCTTTGCATTTGCATAAAGCATTACATGAGCATTCATCATTACATATGGCTATATATAGAAAACGAAGAAGAGATAGAAGTTGAAGAAGCAAGGACTACACCACCACCACCACCTGAAGAACCTCAGGCAGGGAACTGCTTTTATTTTGACATCTGTGGAGTAGAGCCTGACTCACCTACAACACAAGGCAAGCCCCGGTGCATTTGCCACCCTCTTGCTATTTTAAAAACTTTCTCACTTGCTTGATGCATTAGGTGATAGGAGTTGTGTGCTAAACAAATTGCTGCATTTCCTTCCTTGAGAATTTGATTACCTTTCCTTGATCCCCTGTTTTATAAAAAGGTTTTTCTTATGCTTAGTCTTGCTCTAGAAAAAAATGTTTTGTTTTGACAAAAGATGATACTTTAAGTGGGTGGGATGTTTTCAAAAATAAAACTTGATGGTGGATCCATCATGGCCGTGATGGGTTCAACATTAGAAAAGATGTACCTCTGCCAGGTACCAAACTTTGGGTTTGAAATGATAAAGTTGAGACTGGGCGGGTGACTTGCACGAGAGGAGAGTCTCGGTGTAGTGTCTCCGTCTGAGTCGATTAAGGACCTTCTCGATGTAGGCTTGCTGATCGAGGACCTTTTAACTAGTCACATGCCTCATCATGGGTAATCTTTGCCTCGGGCAGACTAATACCAGAATAAGATAACACGCAATGGGAGTGGAGAGATGGCGAGAGTAGCATGTACCCATCATGGCAAGAGGCTGGATGGTGGTGTATCTGTGCTCTCGGTTGGCGTGAACCTGATCTGGTCTTAAGAACTCCGGTGGCGAGTTGACATATGCAAGGGTTAAGTGCTACATATGTCGTGTGAATGGAGATCCTCAGCTGAGTATTAATCGATTCGGATCGCCGTTACTTCTCGGACATGAAGACTTGATCACTGCCATACACGTAGCATTCCAGTGAACATGAAGGGTTGATAAAAAGATGGCTAGTATAGGTCAAGTGCTTGAACTAGGGTAGAAAGAACTCTAGACTCAGGTAATGACTTAACCTACTAATAAAATTAAATTTTTAAGGATCCACTATTAGTAAGCATTTTTGCAAACAGAGTCTTGATTCTTGATGAAGCCTTACCTTGACTCCCTTAAAGCCAACATATCCTTGAGAGTCTTTTATTTTGACGGGTAAGTCTTGTGAAAGTACACTTCGTACACAGGGCTTTGTCCCATGTTGTTTTAGGTGAGGAAGTAGCAAATTTTTGTTGCTTTTGTTCCAAGGTGGTGCCTAAGGAGGAAAACCAAGACTGAAGCCTCGGGAGGAAGTGTCCTCCTTTAAAAACTTTTACTGTTTATCGGGAGGGGTTTTTGCCTCCCAAGTTATGTAATAATATTACTCCAGCACTCTTATATGTTTACTGGTCTGTAATAATACTACTCTTTCTCTACTTTAATATAAAATAAAATTGTTGTAACTGCTTCCGCAAACTCGTACCTCCGATGTGTTGTAATATCTGCGTGACGAGTGAAACGCTCTTGGACAAGGTAAATATTACAGATACCAAACTTGTCAAGTGATCAAGTGCACCTACAGGGTTGTCTGAGGTCCGATGGACAAGGACAACTGTAGGTGGGCCTAATGACTTGGGAGGTTCTGTCACAATATCCAATGAATTCTTCAACAAGATCGCGTCCACTACTCATGCGGACAGCATATCGAAGTGCCCCTTTGTCCTCGTCGTCCTCCGCCACCTCGAACGGCGGGAACGCCACATAACAGTGAGAGCACATGATGGCGACAGGCAGCCCAGGGAAATCTTCAACTTCCCCACTAGAGACATAAAACCAATAGTCCCACCAGTTGCTCCACTTGTTCAGAGCACAAGGGACTATTTCCACAACTTCCGCCGAAGTCTTCCCAGTCCTCGGTGTGAAGGTGCACGATCCAAATTGTGCAATCTTATTTCCTATTTTCTTATTTTGCCAGTGCAGACAATAATTCTTGGCGAAGACTTCCACAAACGGCTAACTGTCGTACGACGCAACCGCCCAAACATACTTCGCCAGGGCAACCACGACATTAGGTGTCAACTGGTGGAATTACACGACAAACCTCCACAAAACCTCCACTACGAAATGATGCGCCGGGAGGCGAAGGCCGGCAAGGAAAAACGCCTCGAACACAACCAATTCGCCCTCAGGCTCGAGGATTTCCTCGGCGCCCCGAGCCCGCCCAACACCGTCGCTGAAGTATCCAAGCTACTGCATCTCCTGCACACGAACCGAGGAAATCCACGACGTGCCGAACTCCACGGTGTGGCCCGGCTACAACTCCGTCACCATCAAATCACTTAGGGTATCCTCCAACGACGAACCGACCGACAACGCACTCGCAGCAGATGAGGAAGAAGACATTGCTACGTACCATCGGCGGCGGTGTGCAGTCTGCTTTACGCGGGCCAGATTTCCAAAGCAGGAGGGCAGGCGAGCGGGTTGAAAAAGTTAGGGTTTCCACAGCGCACGCAACGGGTAAGAGATAGTCCCGGCCGCAACGCCCCCTTTTATAAACAGGACGCGACGCTTCGGGAAACCCGTAGTCCAACAATAACACGCCCATCAACAGTCACATGTCAAAAACCCCCGCGCGACCACTTCGAGCGAGGGCAGCGTTCCACCATCTAGCAACGTCTTTGGCACTAGATGACTTCGTCGAACTGGCCCCTTGGAGGGCAAATGTTGGGGCAAAAGCGAACACGCTACCCTTCGCTCGATACCTTCGTTGTCCCGCCGCACTGACAAAGACCACATCCACAGAACGCACCCGAGCAAGCTAGAGGCGTCGATCGGATGAAGACCAGCGCGCTCCCCCTTCGTCCTCTCTGTGGCAAGACGAAGGCTCTGTCAAAGTCTACTAGTCCCACGTCCTCACCGCGTTGGGAGGCCCAGGTGGGATTCGACCCACTGTAACGGGCCCCGCGCGGATAAGTGTATTACGGGCCGCGTTTGTAATAGCCTTTTCCGTAATGACAGTCTATAACCTCCTCTTGTGGGAATATTCTAGGGATAGACCGGGTACTCGAGGGCATAAACGTCTTTAACAAGGGATGGGTGGTCGCTCGAGTACCTATAAATACCCCCGTACAGTGCCCTTGAGATGTCAGATTAACAGAGCTATTGCCATCTCACGTTACACCTTTGCTTGTATTCTTTTCCACTTTCCCGTTGGATCTACTTGCCCAAGAGAGCAAGTTCCAACACTTGCCAAGGTGTTGGTGTCAACCATCCTGAAGATCCATCTCACAGAACTTTGCACTTGTTTTTATCCTTATGCTTTCTGTATGGAATTGCAACTTCTGGATATTATGTGGGGAACGTATCTAGTGCAAACCAACCCCTCCGTGCAACCGTGCAAACTTCTAATCTGGGCCACATGATGTTGATCCAAGGGACACAGGGGCATGGATAATTTTACACTTAACCACCCGCTGCTAATCACACTTTTCAAATCCCCCTCCCACCCCCCCTGCACGCCCCATTAGATCAACATCATGTGGTTCAGATTAGAAGTTTGCACGGGTGCATGGAGGGGTTGGTTTGCACCAGATACATTCCCTATTATGTGTTCTCTTAATACTTGTTAGGTTAAAGGATTATGAATCATGTTTTTTTATGTGTTGGACGTATTATGTTTGAAATATATGTGAATGCTAGAAAAAGTTGTCACTTTGTATGATTGTGAAATATATGCATTATGTTTTGGATGGTTGTGGGCCTCAATATATTTAGTGATGAATCAAAATATCATAATATGATTGCCACGCCATCTACCACACAAGTGTTTTTGTGACAATAAATTTTGTCATAGTTTATTTGACATGTCATCTGCCACGTCATCCATTTTATGACAAAATTTATTGTCACGAAGTTATGGCCACATCACCATCCACGTAAGCGTATTTATGACAAATATATTCGTCATAAAACTTTGCCACGTCACTTGCAATGTCATATCGCCACGTCATTAGCCACGTGGCAGCCGACCCATTGCTACACTTAATGACGTTTTCGCCTTATTTATGATGATTTGGAGCGTCATAGATTTAATGACGAAAACGGTGATCGTCATTAAATTTGTGACGTTTCTTAATTGTTCGTCACAAAAGTTGCTTTAACACGGCACTTCTGTGACGATAGTGTTTTTGTCATTAAGTCGTCACAAACACTTATGCTATGACAAAAATACCATTGTTTGTGATACAATCTAAATGTCATAGAAGGTCAAATGTGTTGTAGTGAACAGACTTCCAATTCGTTTTATAATGACTATAATGTCTTTCAACTTGAGTAGCATTGACCCCATATTGAATTGTCTGTTCAATGCCTCCGCACACTTGAAGTGGTTTTGTTTTTTAATCTTAAAACCAACATGTTGTTCTTTTATGAAGTCAGTAACCCAACCAAGCATAAACTTGCTTTGATCCTTATCCCACACAATGGTCTTCTCAATCTTATCTTTTCCTTTACTCATATATAAATTGATAAATGTACAAAATAACATGAAAAATAATATAAACAGAGTCGAAATACAGCCACTTAAAACCATAAAATAGGGTCTGAATACAACCACTTAAAACCACTTAAATACATAAGCATTGTCTGAATATATCCCCTTAAAACCATAAAATAGGGTCTAAATACAACCACTTCAAACCATTAAATAGGGTCTCAATACAACCACTTAAAAACATAAACATGGTCTGAATACAGCCACTTAAAACTATAAAATAGGATATGAAAACAACCACTTAAAACCATAAAATAGGGTCTAAATGCATGGTCTAAATTCAACCACTTTAAAACGTAAACATGGTCTGAAAACAACCACTTAAAACCATAAATAAGGTCTGAATGCAGTTACATGCAACAAGAAAAACATCAACTTTGGTTCCAATCGTCCCGCATTTGTTGAACTAGCTGATCGCACATGTTGGCCGCCCAAAGTTGATTATCTCTATTCATATCAACAT
This sequence comes from Zea mays, assembly GCF_902167145.1. Classification (NCBI taxonomy): domain Eukaryota; kingdom Viridiplantae; phylum Streptophyta; class Magnoliopsida; order Poales; family Poaceae; genus Zea; species Zea mays. Next base: position 206,165,766 of record NC_050099.1, on the reverse strand, counting down.
GGTAATGATTGCTTCTTGGAAGACTTCCAAACCATGCCTCATCTTCATAAACATAAATATTAGTGACATCCTCTATTATGAAGTTGTGCAAAGCATATTCTTAAGATGGTACCGAACATCCCTCTATGGAGGTAATATGCTAGGTCATGCTGCACAACCCGCATCGGCTAGAAATAAATGACCTACAATTGGATTTAACTAAAATTAGCTAGTCACTTTACAAGCCAAAAAAGATATACTATGTGTCTTGTCTACTACCTTATTTTTAAGCTCGAGGGACATGACAATGCATTTTAGAGTACAAAGGAGTCATGAGTTGGTCCTTCCATCCTGCTAGCACATATGTGAACCTAAGACCAAAATCTACGATAGCTAACACATTCTGTGTTGTTGGATAGTGTTTTCGAAGAAGGGCGACCAACCTGAACCTGAAGTGAATCCGACCTGGATCGGAGCTGCATGCGACTCTGGCCAGCAAGCGACGAGACGAGAGATCGTCCTCGTCCGTCCAGGACTCCACCAGGTCAATCTCTGCTCTTCACCTGCTGCCTGCATCTGCATGCGTCATTCAGTCAGTTTTCACACTGAACCAACGACAGTCAGTTTTCACACTGAACCAAAATCACTGCATCTGCATGCTCACTGTACGCGGCCCGCACATGGCGCAGCCGTCGGCTCCAGCTGTTGTGCCCATGGCAGAGAGGCACCTTTTCTCATCTTTTTGCTTCCCGGCCGAAGGAAGGAGATCAGATCGTCGCGCTTTGGGGCTCGCTTTACCGTGTGAAACTGACGCGGCGAGGAGACCGCCATCATCAGGCAGAAAAGGAAAAGAAAAGAAAAGTAAAGTAAAGGTGCCCAGCGAGCTGGTGCCGTCTACACCGCCTTCGTTCGACAATGATAGGGGGCATGCTGTTACCAGCTTGTACCAAATTCTCTCTTTCTCTCTCTCAATCTTTGGCTTCATCTTTTCTCTCCCCCAAGGAGGTGAGTAAAAGAGCGAATGCTGCAGCAAAATTGGTGTAAATTTTACTGCTTCAATCAATTAGGAAAAAAGAAGTTTGAGCGCGCGCTCTCTCTCTCTCTAATATTAGTAACTTTGACAATTTCATGAACTAACCTTTACTCTAGGGTTGCATTTAAGTTATGTTAACTCCACATTTAAGATTAAGTGGTGGAGCAAAGACGGAACCCACCCTCGATCACCCCTCGTACTCATCAGTCACCAAGATTTCTGATACATGATAACCGGCGAAGGGAGACGAAAGCAAACTAGGGGGCTCAGATCGCACGGGCAGGGACCCAAGCAGCTAATTCAACGAAGACAACGCATCACAGAAGCGAAGCCCTACGGTGAGGATACGGGCGGACGAATGTGCGTCAACAAGCGAAGTTCCCCGACCGGTGGCAACCGAAGACCTTGCACTAACTCCCGGTGGGAAGTCAAACGACTTTGGTGCTTCGCCTAGAAGGACGTGTCCTTGTAAGCGAAGTCCAGGCCTCCTGCAAAGGGCCCACCTCCGACCGGGCGATGGTGGTCCCACTTGTAAACCTCTGAGGAGGGTAGAATACTTGGTGTGCTTAGGCTAGCAGGCATAACCGTACTTAGGCCTACCTGCCCCCAATTACCCTATAATTACACCCGACCTGTAGCTGGATGGGACACACATGACAAGACATTTGAGCTCTCCGCCATCTGTTTTGCCGTGCTATCTGTCACTTTCGCTCGCGAGTGCTTGGGCCCACTATCCCCAGTCCCAACATTTGGTGTCCATCGTGCTGGCTTCAAAGAACAGCCCACGATGGCTCCCAAGAAGAACACCAGGACCAACCTCTCCCTTGCTGACGAGGCCAAGAAGGCCACCTCCGCTAACGCCAGTGAGAAGGACAAGGTCACCTTCGTCGAACCCACTGAAAACCAAACATCACCCACCCACCAAAACCCTCTAACTCCTAAGGGTAGTCTCCGCACTTGCAGCTCAGAGACCCCTTCCCAATCATTCACCAACCCAAAAGCCAACCATACCAAGTTGTTGTTTGGCCTAATCTCTCCAAGAGCCTAGCCTTCGGCTCCAATCCACCCCAATATTAGTCACTTCCAAAAAAGCAACAAGCGCCCCTCCGATGAAAGTTCACATTGAGGAGGAGCTCCTCGAGGTCGAGGACTTTGGAATTAATGCCAAAGACCACATCCTCCTAAAGATCCTTCACATGAGAAAGATCCATCTATAGAGGCAGAAAGAAACCCTCGCAGCCAAGAAGCAGAGGAGCGAAGTCCAATTCATGATCAAGCAGCTAATCCAAGAAGAGCAAGAAAAAACAAAGGCAATGCAACAAAGTATCATAGACCAACAGTATGAAGATACCCCGCGCCAGCATTAACTCCAGATGGCCCAGCACCAGGATACTTGTCACACCCGGTTTTAGAAGGTAAAACGAATGCGAACCATGTACGTGCCAGGATCAGAAACTCACGTACACAGCGATTACATAATTGGACATCATCGCATAATGCTTGAAATAAATAGCGGAAAAGTACTTAATTACATCAAGATGTCAGAGACATCCACAGAGTCTAATACATAGCCATAATGTTCAACATAAATATCAAAGTGCGGAGAAACGAAACGTAGATGATAAGCCTACACAGGTAGCTGACTGGGGGTTTGCCACTAAAGTAAACTAAAACTCGTCGTATTCCTTGAACTCCTCGAAGTCCTCCATGTTGCCAGCATCACCTTCTGAGCACTTAGTACAATGGGGACAACCTGGGGTGGGGTGGTTTGTAAAGCAAGGGTGAGTACACATCAACGTACTCAGCAAATGTCATGTTTGGCTAAAGTGGACTAGTTGTATGTGGGGTTGAAGTTAAGCAGTTGCTTTTAGTTGGTCAAGTATTTATTATTAGTAGTAGAGCCAAGTTTTAGTAATAAACCAGTTATTACCCGAAAGTACTCCCTCAAAAGAGGAAATACTAGAGATCAGATTTATAACATCATTGTTAACCATCATCATAAGAATATCCAAAGTTCTTCTAATCAAAGAGGATCCCAAGGCTGCTCTTAACCATGAGCTCGACCGATATACTAGTTTCTAACACTCTCCAGAGGTTGCACACTTTACCCACGAGTCGTGATCCCTTTCCAGCCTGGGTTGTACAGACCCGATCTTCACTACCAAGGTGAATGGCCGGGGATACACTACGTAGCCTTTACAAAGACTCCCCTGGTGCATAGCTGCTCATTAGGTTTCGCCAGTCGTACAAACGCGGTACACCTCCCCAAGGTGGGTGACTAACAAAACCAAATCGAATGAACTTTGCACCCCCTTGGCAGAGCGAGCACTACGCCCTGACCCCCATTGATGGCCCTCCGGCAAAGCCATCTACACCCCCAGGTTCATCTAATTACTCAGCTAAGGGCGTCCCATTCCACCCTCATGGTTGCACTGTTATCCCGGGTGGTCACTCCACGAACAGGTCCTTACGGAGAGGTACTCAGGAAAATGGCCTGAGTCCCCTAGAGTGTCACAAGACCATCAACATAATCAAGATAATAGTATCGTATCATAAATGTTCACATCATGTTCATTGATTAAAGTTAAGGCAATAGCAAAATGCTAACCATGATAACCAAAAAGGTAAACAAGGATAAGGTAAATACAAACTAGTCAATCTTTAGGTTTAAATAATGTAATGCGGGACAGTAAATCATAAGGTATGTAGGACATAATAGGTCAGAGGACACTTGCCTTCATGTGGTTGCTGCTCAGGAAGGTCTCCAACAACACACTTAGAAACCTCGGACTGCTCGTTGTCCAAATAAAGCAAGCATGCATTCAATACATTTGGAAAGTACAAATGAACAGCACACCAAACATGTACAAACATAGGAATGCATCTTAAAACACAATAAGGAATAATGAGATCAAAGTATAACATGAATTATAACATAAACTAACCTTTTTAGAAATAGATTATTATTTCTCTAGGTATTACCCACAAATACATAACATAATCCAATTTATTTTATTGTGACCTAAAAATTAGGACAGAGATGAATTCATGTAATACATTATTAATCTCACAAGATTAAGCATGTTTTAATCTCTAGGGTTTTCCCTTTTTTATTTTATTAAATACACCAAATCTAAACATATACTAGTTAATAGTTATCCATAAAATTAGAAAGCACAGGGTGTAAATGGAACTAATTTATTTGAACAGAGAATAATACTATGAACATTTTGCAATTTGAATCACTAAATTTGGAGTTCATATGAAAAGATATGAAATAAACAAGTTTGGGAATTCAAAATATGAAATTAGGTCTAATTCTATGAATATTTAAAAGTCCAGGGTTCAATCTGCAAAAATACAGGGGCCTGCGCGCAAAAACTAGGGACGTCGGGTTGATTCTAAACAAACTGAGGGTCTCTTTCATAAAACTACCGCGCGAAGGGGTATCGGGTGATTCCAACCGTTAGATCAGGAACCGACGGTCGAGATTAGATCTGCGGCCAAGGGCGCGCGCGCACGGGCAGGCGAGCGCTGACAGGCGGGCCAAGGGCGTCAGTGGCTGAGGGGAAGGGCGCACTGACCGATCGGGCCCTAGGGCTGGATAAAAAGCTCGAGCTCGACGAGCTGGCTCGGGCTCGCAGCAGCTCGGCTCGACTCGAACCGGCTCGACGCTCAGAACGAGCCCGAGCCCGAGCCTATTTTTGTGGCTCGTGAAAAGAGCGAGCCAGCTCAGCTCGACTCGGTGCAGCTCGCGAGCTGGCTCGTGGCTCGACCCAACAACAATTTGTTACATAAAATCTTAATTAGCATATAATATTAGTACCGAGCAGACAATAATTTATGTTATTTGAGATCACTATACAAAAAATAATCTATTTTCTATATTATATTAGTGATATATCTATTTTACTAATTTAAAATATGTTATTTAAAATATTTTTAAGATTTTATATTATAATTTAGAGAACAGATTTACATTTATGGCTTGGCTCGGCGAGCCGGCTCACGAGCACGGAGCGAGCCGAGCCGCTTTTCCGAGCTCGCCAGATGGACGAGCTGAGCCGAGCTCGGCTCGTTGCGTGAGCGAGCTGCAGCGAGCCGAGCCTCGGCTCGGATCGTTTCCACCCCTATCGGGCCCAGCGCCAGGGGACACGAGCGCTGACAGGCGGGTCAGGGGCGCAGGGCGCGCGTGCGCGAAGCGGTATCCGCGATCTGGGTCGTGCGATTAAGATCAGACGGAGGGGATCAGACCGGGGGGTGAACGGTTGCGGGCGGCGCTGCTCCTCTCCGCGGCGGTGAAGTCACCGGAGTTGGGGCAGGCACGTGCTAAGGGGGGTTCCGGGGTCGCCGGAATTGGGCAGAGAGGGAGAGAATGTCACGACGAACTCAGTGGCGGGGAGAAGGCCACGAATCCGAGGGCAGAGAGGGGAGAACGGCAGGGAGAAGGCCTCGAGCGGGCCAGAGGAACTCCGGTGAAGGATTTCGGCCATGGGGAGGGGGCTTGAGGCGCGCTAAGGCCTAGGACAGCTTCAGCAGAGGGAGGGGTACCCTACGGACTAACATCGGGGCACTAGGACGGGCTAATTTGGCCGGTCACCACGCGGGCGCGGTGGACCGCCACGGCCGAACTCCGGCGAAGCCGAAATTGGCCGACCACAGAGCGCAATTGGGGAAACTGAGCACGAGTACAGGTGTCTCACCTCAGGGCGGAGCTCAGGGTAGCTTGGCGCGGTCTCCGGCGAAGCAGATGGCCGGGGAGGCAAGCACGGGTCTCCGACGAGCTCTGGCGGCGTGAGCAGAGCGCGAGCGATGGCGGGACTGCATGAAATGAGGCGGGGAAGTGAGTGCGGGCACAGGCGGGGGCTCAAAAGGAGTTGGGCGTGGGCAAAGCGACGTGGCCGAGGATCCCGGCGACGTGCACGAGTGCGCACTCGCTGGTCCACGGCGGGCGCGGGGATGGCGAAGTTGACAGGGAAGGCCCACGGCACAGAGAGAGAGAGAGAGAAGGGGTGCGGGGGCAACGGCTCAGCGCCTGGCAGAACGAGCTCGTGAGACAAACAAAGAAGAGGGGCGCGCGAGCGAAGCAACTGGCACCGACAGGTCAGCCCCACTAGGCAGCGAGCGAGAGGGAGGGAAGGGAAGGGAGCGCAGGACAGACTGCCGCTGACAGACGGGACCCGCCTGTCAGGGGCGGCAGGCGCGCGGGCGCGCGACCTAGCTGGGCCGAGCTGGGCTGGTTTGGGCCAGAATGGCTTTTCCTTTTTCCTGAATTTCCTAATTCCTTTTCTATTTCTTTTCTCTAGGATTTTCAATTCCAAATTCAAATTAGGTTTCAAATTCAAACTAATTCAAATATGTGCAACAATTCAAAGAATATTTAAGCTCAGCATGATGCAACATGTCATAACCCATAGTGTTTTGGCAAAAATTAATAATTAACCTCCACTAACTTAAGCTAATTCTACTTAAAAGGAAGAGAGAGAGAGAGAGAATCTAGATATGGATAGAACTAGAGAGAGAAGAGTAACATATGAATTTAGGTGATAATTAGAAAGAAATTTTATATCCCCAAATTCAGGGTGTTACAATACTGATCAACCATTTAGACTAGTCTAGATGCTAGACCCCTTTCAAGGTTTCAATTTCCTAGATGAGTGAAGCCCCCTCTCCGCAAGATTGCATTGCAGGCAACACCATGGCCTCATAGCTACCGTGCAGGCACCTATCCCTAATACAATGGTAGCATGAACCCCTCCCAATATATGTTGAGTTATCAGGTCACCATCGCATCTTCTGGGGGAGACGACAACACCATGGCAAAGTCATTCATCATAGCCCTCGAAGGCCCAACCCTTACATGGTACTCAAGGCTGTCTCTCCTCTCAATCGACTTCTAGAGGGCCCTCCACGATAAATTCCTACTGAATTTCCAAGGCTACATGCCTAAAATTGACGTCCTCGCGGAGTTGTCTCTATGCAGACGGCAAGAGAAAGAGATCCTTCAGGACTACTATAGAAGATTTCTCCTCCTGAAGTCCTAGCTGTTGGGGGCCTTCGTCTTTCGAAGGTCCTCAAAAATACGGCTAACCATTTGTTTTCAGTATGTTACTAAGTATTACTTGAGCTTCATTATAAAAAAGCTTCGACATAGATCAATGGAAGTGCAACGAAGAAAGCTTCGTTACGTGACGCAGAAGTGGACGTGGGGAGAAGGTGTTGTTCAAGCTGCTAAGTGCAAATGATAAACTTGTCCCTTTGACATTTGTAAACCTTGTATGTAATCTTTGAGGGTATTAATGTAATATCATACGAAGCTGTATGATTGCCTATAAATAGGTGAACAGTACCCCCATACTGTTCACTCTAGATTGTAATTGCATTCACGCCTTTACCTTCAAGCAAGCCGAAGGTATCAATGTAATGTGTCTCTTGATATTATTTGTACATTCAATAGGAAATGAATAAATGGCATGATATTACATTTGTAATTATGTTTTTATATTTTTGAATGATGAAGACCTATTCTTCATGACCTTCGTCCGAGATTCGTTATACCTGAAGGGGGATAATGCTTCGAGGGACGAAGGTCTTCAACGTTTAACAAATATGTTGCCTTGTTCTTGATTCACAGCAATCGAAAACAAGTGACCAACATTGGTGCCCACCTCTGATGAACTCAAACAACCACCTTCATCAAGAGAACTCATACAGCCACCTTCGTCATGCCACCGAAGAAGACAACGGTGCCAGGGGCTGCCCTTGCACCCCTGGCCACCAATCAAGATGGGCTCCTTCTAAGGGAGGCCCGAAGCCAGAAGAGGAAAGCTATTAGCCTAACACCACAGGACGAAGAGTTGGATCAAGAAATCAGGGATCCAGAAGCTATTCATCAACAAGTGGAGAGAAGAAGGGAGAAAATGCTTCGGTTGGCTAAGCTCCAGAAAAAGATTAATGAAGCAGCCGAAGAGATGCGACACATCACACAAGACAACGAACAAGGGCATAAGCCACAACAGAGAGAGCTTCATCAAGAAAGCCCTAGCCATGATGACATATGGTATGACGACTTTCATCATGATAACATTGCTTTTAATGATGCTTCCCCCTAGCTATAGAATTGTAGGCTACCCCATGGCCACCTTCATACAAACCACCCTAGCTTCCCATGTATGATGGGCACTTGGACGCGAAGCAATTTCTCATGAGCTACGAAGCAACCATATCATCATATGGTGGCAACACCTCTGGCATGGCAAAATCCTTCTTCATGGCAGTCGGAAGTGTTGCTCAAATCTAGTATTCTTCTCTTAGGCCAAGAACAATCACATCATGGCAAAAGTTGAAGGATATGTTAGTCACCAGCTTTCAGGGGTTTCAGGCAAAGTCAGTGACTGCTCAAGCCTTACTTCAGTGCACACAGGACCACGAGGAATATCTGCAGACATACGTCCGAAGGTTTCTGTGTCTTAGAGCTTAGGCGCCAACAGTGCCAAATGAGATTGTCATTGAAGCCATGATCAAGGGACTTCGTTCAGGACCAACATCATAATATTTCGCCAGAAAGCCCCCACAAACCCTGAAGAAGATTCTCCAGAAGATGGAGTACATCAGAGTCGACAACGATTTTCGACAAAGAAGGGAGGAAGCTTACAGATATTCTGAGACAGCCAAGGGCTTCGGAGAAAGGCTCCACCCAAGGCATGTCAGAACAATACACAATCCTAATCAAACCGAAGATAGAGACAATCACAACCAAGGGCACCAGCACAGTTCCCACTCAACTGGGACGCAACGAAGCTCCTTCAGACCGCTAGCCCCAAGAGGCAGAGGGGTGAAAGGGAAATGTGCCCTTGGACCATTTCTATAAATGTTTTGGTGATTAGATGCCCAACACATATTGTTTTGGTTGATATGGGCTAAGTGTCAAAGAGATGCAAATCAAGAATCAAGGTATGACTCTAGCGTTAGTGAATTGTTTTTTATACTAACATATTCCTCTAAGTGCTAGGAACCTTGTCAAATCAAATGAAATTGGATTGGAGAAGTTTGGCTTCGCCCAGCCAAACTTGCACTAGCCTACGGTTGCACCGGACTGTCCGATGTACACCGGACAGTGACCGGTGCCTAGGCTAGCATGCTCGATGAACTCGCTGCTCTCGGGAAAAGTTGGGGTAGTCACGACTACAATTCACCGGACTGTTCGGTGTGCCAACGGTCGGTAGCGCAATCAGCGGGCGACGCGTGGACTTCGCCAACGTCACCAGGCCGCACCGGACTGTCCAGTGTGCCACTGGACTGTCCGGTGTGCCAAGGGGGTCATGGCTGCAACGGTTAGCTTCACAAGAAAAGGAAGGAAATCGCGCACTGGTCATTGTCCGGTGCACACCGGTGGTGCACCGGACTGTCTGGTGCGCCCACAGACAGAAGGCAACTATGGCCTTCCAAATGGAGCACCAACGGCTCCTAGCTACCTTGGGGCTATCAAAGGACCCTAAGATGCATGGAACAGTACACCAAGCCTCCATTGAACATCCTAAGACGTCTAGACTCCGCAAGCACGCATTGATGCATTGTGTTTGAGATTTGAGCACATGTTTGAGCTGTGAACTTGCTGCGCTGTGTTTTGTGCTCATTTCTTGACTAGTGTGCGTGTCTTTGCTGCAACTCTATCTCTTGCATGTGTTTCTATTCCCTCCCTTACTCTTGTGGTTTAATTGTGATCAATCTCGTAAGGGTGAGAGGCTCCAACTTGTGGAGATTCCTCACAAAGGGAATAGTAGAGAAAAGGAAGAAAATTGTGGTACTCAAGTTTGATCTGTGGATCACTTGAAAGGGATTGAGTGCAATCCTTGATCGAAGGATGTCACCACAACGTGGAATAGGCATTGGCCAAACCACGGGATCACTTGCACTATTGTTCCTAAGTTCAATACACATTCTAAAGGAACAATCAAGTGAATAGTTCTCTCCCTCTCTATTTATAGCACCTTGGTTTTGACTTCACTAACATTTTATAAACCAAGTTTGTGTTGTTTAGTCTTGATTTTTATAGGATCACCTATTCACCCCCCTCCTCTAGGTGCTCTCAATTGGTATCGGAGCCGTACTCTTCATTCAGGGACTAACCCCCCAAAGAGATGGATCCTAAAGGTAAGGGGATTGTGATCAATGATAAGAAAAAGGAGACCCTCTACGTTGACGAGCCAAAAGGTGACAAGCCCACTGACTTAGGCTCGAGTCACAAGAAAAAGGATGGGAAGAAATAGGGGCGCATTAAGAAGATCATCTACTACGACATCGATGCCTCCTCCTCTTCACCAAGGGACGACGACGACGAAGACTCTTCATCGAAAAAGAAAATGGTTAATCAGAACTAAAGCATTAGTCTTCACAATATGTTGTGAAGACTTTAGGTTGCTACGAGACTCGCTTCTATTCGTAGCAATACATACAACCAAGCAAATAATTGATATGGTAACATTACACCAAAGCATATAAACAAACAACTTAAGAATGTTCTACATGTTGCTACGAGATCGTAGGTTCAAGAACGACTAAAATCGGAGTTATAGTTATGAACATTTGATTTTCTGAAGTCCTTAGGCAATTACACAATAGAAATATATTCTATGTTGACCATGTGAGAAGAATATAACTATTTCAACTTTAATTTAGGTTATAACATGGTTAGAGATCATCTGCTAGCCAACTTATAATTATAGTCAGATTACTTTGATAAAAAGATTAATCTACTATATATAGGGTAAATAAATATCTAACTATAAAAGTATGTGATATGACAAAATAATGTTTTTCACTGTGTAGTTAATTTTATTACGAATCTAACGCAATTTAAATGGGTCAAATCAGAGTTAAAATGTGGGAGATACAAATTAAACAAGTTTTAGTAGTTATTTTCATATTAAAATTGATTTCCAAAATAACTTGCCAATATTTCATCATTGTTGGACGTTGGCTTCAATTTATTAAACATTCAGGGGTTATCACGTAGTTTTTTAGGACCCAACAGTGATGATTCTTATACATGGGTGAAGTGCGGGTTGATTATCTATAAACTCACGGTCCCTTTTGTAAGATAGAGCAACTGAAGGGATATCACTATGCTTGAGCCATCCGATCTAATCCCAACAGCCATGATTAGATCGGGTGTTTTAAGTGAACCAGTATGATGTATGGATCTCTATTTAATGAAACACGGATCTAATCCTGATTGCTGGATATGGATCCAATGGCTACGACTTAAAATGGTTGAAGAGTTGTCCTAACTCTGATCTCACCCATTGGTGCTAGATCTAACGGTCATCGCTCCTCCTTCTCCCCCGACGCCATTCGAGTGGTGCTACACAGGACCCCACAACGGCGAACTCGTCGGCACAAACCCCCCTGGTGTGTGGTTTCCACCATGGATAGCCCCCACACGAAGCAGAGAGAATAGTGAACAATAAGAGGAAGGTCTTACCGATAGTGAAGAAGGCGGTAACATTGGTCACGACGCAATGCAGCCCGACAGCGAAGCCTCATCTCCGACGAGCGATTGTAGGTGTTCCGGTGGATTGCTTCACCTGGGGAGGCCGCCGACAGCTTTGGTAGACGTATGAGATCACCCGTGACTCCCCACTAGACTTCGGGGCCCTGTATGCGCGGGGCGTCGGCGGTGGCCATACATCTCTCTCCCCTATTTCTATCTCAACGGTTGCTCTGGGTCGGCGTGGTTATCTTGGCTAGACGAGATGACGCTCGGGGGAGGACTGACTTATATAGCCATGAATGGACGATGTCTAGATCATGAAGGCGTGTGTTGTTACCGACGTCCGCGCGGAATTCGTGGAGGAGTCCCTATCCTCCAGAGGAGTTGAGTCTGACACCCTGGACCCACCTGCCATTCGTAGGCACCTAATGCATGGAACGAGAGCGAAGTGGCAAGGGTCTAGGTCCACCTAATAGCGGCTCCAAGCGAGCAAGAGAGCGCGGTTTGGAGGGAAGAATTGGCCTGACGACCGAGCCCCAAATGCCAGCGACACACATCGGTATGCGGCGTGGCTGAAAATGGCACCGGGGTCCATATGTCAGCGCCACTAGGAATAAAAGAAAAGGGGAGAGATGGCGTGTGCCGTGCGGTGGCATACTGGGCCGGCGCCAGGGGTCAACTAGGTCGAGGGCAGGGAAAAGGGCCCAAGGCGCATAGTAAAGCACTTTTCTTTTTCCTTTTCATCTTTCAAGTTTTGTTTTCTATTTCAACTTGAAATTTAATTCAAATTTAAACCTTCAATTTAAAAATGCAACAAACCAAAACTCCAATATGTCATACAGAAATATTTTATTTATTATTAATATATTTACTTATTCATTAATCTTTTAGACTACATAATTCTTGGAAGGAATAATTCACTCACTTTAACAAAATAGATAAAAAAGAAAGATCTTCTTGTTATTTCTTTTGTAAATATCCAAATCATAGTTTCAAGATTTAACTATAGTTTTGAATAGTTAGAATATAATGTTACCATTCATTTATTTTAGGAGAATAGTTTCAAAGAAAATTCCTATTAAGAGATATTTTAATCGAATTGGAGACCTTTTTATAAATCTCGCCATAGGATTTCAGGTGTTACATTCCTAAAAAACAATCTACATAATATTGCCTACAAAAAAACATGTTACTGTTGTAGAGGTATTGGGTTTTGATCTACCCAATATAGACTTTCGAAGAAGTCTATATGGGATGAATCAACAGGGATGGTGGGAATTACAATCTAGACCGACTGAGATTCAGCTCAATGAAGACTAGGACATGTTCGTCTGGTCACCTACAAAAGGGGGTATTTTTTCAGTAAGGTCTATGTATGATTGCCTATTGAACCTCAATCTTATTCATGTGCTTAAATATTATTGGAAAATCAAAATCCCAATAAAGATAAGAATTTTCATATGGTATGTGTATAAGGGTGTAGTTCTTACAAAAGACAATAGAAAAACGTAGGTGGAAGGTGAGTATGAAATGATGTTTTTGTAATTGCAATGAAATTATTGATCATCTGTTCTTCCGGTGTAACTTTGCTAGATTTATTTGGTGAATTGTTGAGATAGTGTATGGTCTCAAAGCTCCCCAAAATGTATCACATTTTTTGGACATTGGTTGGGTGGAGTGAAACTAGATACTAAGAAACAATTTAAGGTAGGAGCTGCCGCTATTGTGTAGGCAATATGGACTAGTCGAAATGATGTTATTTTTAACAATGCGATTGTTATATCACTAATGCAGGTAATTTACAAGAGCACTTATTGGATTCGGTTTTGGAGCGTACTGCAGAAGAAGGAGCAATTGCTGCTAAAGGATGCTTCAATGCAGCTAGAGATAATTACGATGGACATCTTCGCTTAGGATGGATGGAAGTTTAGCAATAGATTAGAAGTTTAGTCATTTATTTGTTGCTTTTCTAGTATCGAACTTTTGTAGGTTATTTGAGCAGGCCATATATAAACTTTGTACTTTTAGAGGCCGGAACTATTGTTTCATTTCCGATGAAACAAATTTCCCTTAGGTCCCGTTTGTTTCGTTGGAATTGAATTCCATTTTAATAATTATAATTTAGACAAAACTAATTAAGTTCATATATTTATACTAGGTGTGTGCCCGTGCGTTACAACGGGAGTATGCTAGGATGAGCATCGACACATATCTAATCGGATATTATATTTCCTTGGGAGTCTGGAGAAAGTTTGCTCAGAAGCCAAATATGTTAAGACCTGAGCATGTGTTACCCTTGTGCCCCATCAGCACACTGTTCTGTGCTTGTATGAGTCTTGTTAATTTGCATGCCTCGTGCATAGTCTCTCATGTCTCGGTAGTAGTATCAGATTTCTTCAACCGTGGTCAAACCAACTGAAAGATTACAGAACAGTGGGAAAACGAACTCACTATAAGTCGAGATCTTTTTGTTCTACACTTCTCCTTTACATGAGCAACATATATATTATCTTATCAGCAGCTCTTACCACAGCATGCTATCCAGAGTTCCAGACAGCAACTCCAATAGAAATTTCAAATCCAAGAACAACAACCAGTGTAATGAGATATCTGCTCTTGTAAAACTGACAATACAAACTATTAAGGACAAATCTTCAAGACCTCCAGCTTTAATTCTCAAGAAATTAATAGATAAAAATATATATTAAACTTACACCAGACCTCCAACACTAACAATTTTCTCTAGTTTAAAAATCAGAGAATCTTCTAGCATCACACTCATGAGTGTACATTGATCATGAACGTCAATGTATATTAAATCAAGTTTAGTGGGACCTACTGCTATTGTCAAGTTGCTTCTCATTCCAACTAAACTAAGAACTTAATGAAGCTTAAAAAAAGAAGGGCTATGGGATCTCGATAGTGGATTGTTACAGGAACATATAAAGACATAAGGATTGATGCTTACTGCAACAATTAGTCCCACAGTTTGATACACAAGAGTGATCCCCAATCCAGCATCTTGGTCAAGTAAATTGACGATGAGGAAGAAAAATGAGTGCCAATAAAAAGGAGATCAGTAAAATGGAAGGTGACTGGCACAGTTCCTTGAGAATTGCAGGGTTAGAGTTCATACTTGTTGCAACTCATATGGATAAAAGTTTTAACATTTTTTTATTTATCGTTGCCAATTTAGCTTCTAATATTTGCGCCTTTTGCATTACATAATGACAAAGTGTATTCTTCAACCAAACTCCCAGTTGAGTTCAACTTGCCAGCTAGCTGGATCAACAGTAAGGTTGCACCAGAACCCCATCTGTAAGACAACCATGCTCATAACTGAACTAAGTCATTTGTCATGTGGCAACAATGAACAAAGAAGTCTTACCATGGTCTCACTTCCTTTTCAGGATGTGGTTTGTTCAGCATGCGCTGAAGCTGAAACAACACGCAATTTCCTTGTAGAAAAAACCATGTGCATCATGGATTTGGCAATTAGAGATGGATCGGAGTGAGCAAATTATTGGGGCATACCTTTAGGAGCTCTCAAGGTTGTCACTGAAGACGGAGACAAGGTTGGGTACTTGGGTGTGACTCCGCTCTTGCCGACTTGCTGCTACTTGAGCTTCTTGCCGAGGCCGTGCGCGTAGGAGGCCAGCTCCTTCACGCTCAGCTTCGGCCGCGGCAACCGCGGGAGAACGACCGACCTGGGCGCCTCCGCCTCAGCCTCAGGCCCTCAGCCACAGATTCCTCCTCTATAGACTCCTCCGCGTCTGGCACGTCTATAACCTCTGTGACGGCTGCGGAAGCGGAACCGTTGTCCAGGGACGAGAAAAAACGATGGGGTGTGAAGATACGGAGGCGAGGGGGCGGGAGATGGGAGGAAGGTACAGAGCGGAGGTGGTAGGTGAGATAGGCGAGACTGTGAGAGGAAGGCGGAGGATTACCGCCACCGCCATGGTCGCTCGACGGGATGCCACGGAGGCAGGTGATAGCAACCGAACTACCGTACCGAAGAGGCAGGACTCTGCCCACCCACCAGCCAGACTGAGCTTGCATTCTAACTCCTACCAGGAATTTGTAATTTTTCTTCAACGTTGTGAGATTGTAGCGAAGTGTATTGACAAACTAATGAGCACCAGACTTACACCTAGGCACGCCGAACGATTCGATCACGGCGGCAGACACAGGCGGGGGGGCGGGGGCACACGAAGGCGGTAGGGGCGGGCACGAGGATCCTTGGTAGGTGGTGTCGAGGGCACGGCGGCGAAAATGGTGAAGGCGCGGCGTGACAATCCTAGGAGGCGGAGGCGCAATACGAAAATCCACCGTTCAGCAGAGCAGCGGCGACATTCCTTGCCCCCCTCTGATTTACCACCATTCAGCAGCTCCCCTCTCCTTCCCCAACACTCCAAGCTAGTCCAAGAGTCGAGCAGCAGAGAGGGAAAGCGAATCCCCTCATGTCCTCCTCCCGGCCACCCCCACTCTTCAATGCTCTCCCCGTCCCCTCCGCCATGGACGCCGCCACCCTCTCCGTCATCCTGCTTACCGCCACCGCCACCACCCTCGCCTGCGGGGCCACGCACCCGCCGGACCAGGCGGTGCTGGAGGACCTTCGGAAATTGCTGACGAACCCGGACGCGCTGGGGTGGCCCGACGATGGGGACGCGTGCGCGTGGCCGCAAGTCTCCTGCGACCACACCGGCTGCGTCGACAACCTCGACCTCAAGAACGCTGGCCTGGCAGGGACGCTTCCGCCGTCGCTCCCCATGCTCGCAGCGCTGCACGACCTCAGCCTCCATGGGAACAGCCTCTCTGGCGCGCTCCCGTCCTTCCGGGGCATGGCGTCCCTCCAGCGTGCCTTCCTCAACGACAACGACTTCGACGCCATCCCGCTCGACTTCTTCGATGCCCTCGCCGACCTGCTCGAGATCTCGCTTGCCAACAACCCGCGCCTCAACGACATGCCCATGGGGGGAGCGTGTCGGGGATCGCGAGAGGGACTGGGTAGCGCCGGGCGGGGGCTGCGCCGTGGATGGCGAGCAGGACTGGGGGCGGGGCACGATGGCGTTCGCGGGCGGGCGGGTAGGGAGGCGGGGGCAGTCTACACTCCTCTCTTAATCTGTACTAACTATTAAGGGGGCAGTGTAGACTGCCCCCGCCTGCGATCCCACCCGCATGCGATCCCTCGCCGCGAAACCAACCCGCGCCTCCCTCGCCGCGAATCCCTCGGCTCACGCCTCCTTCGTCGCGAATCCCAACGCCTCCCTCGCGCAACCCCCACCTACCCGCAAGACCTGAGCAAGCCGCGTACCACGCGCGCACCGCCGGCGCAACCGTGCCCGCCTACCACGCGAGTGCTCCAAATCCCCGCCTCCCCCTGCGCATGCCCCATGCAACCCCGCAATCCCAAACCCTCCCCTCCTCCTCCCCCTGCGCCCCCACTGTCACCGGGCCATGGCAGCCTCCTCCTCACGTGGCGCCGCCGCCGCTGCCGCTGATGATGACGACGAGCCCTACCTCCTGGGCTTCATCATCTCCAACATATACGCTACTACCGCGGCAAGGTCACCGGCCGCGAGACCGTCGACCTGGTCCGCCAGCCGCTCAACCGGTACGACAACAACGCCATCGCCGTCTTTAACGCCCGCAACGACCAGGTCGGCCACCTCCCAAGCGCCCTCGCGGTAGTGCTCGCCCCGCTCCTCGACTTACACCTCCTCGCCCCCACCCCGCCCCCTAGTGCCTAGATCGGCATTCCACGAGGCCGCGACTGGTGGATACGTTCCATCCGGTGCCCAGATCCGTGTTCTACAAGGCCGCCGCTAGTGGAGACGCTCCCCAACCCGGTGCGCAGATCAGCCGTTGATGGAGAAGCTCTTGGCGTCTCTGGAGGCGTCATTGGAGGACCACGCGGGCCTCCTCGCCGCCGTGGCGCAGGCCGACGTAGTGGTCACGGCCATGTCCGGGGCGCACATCCGCAACCACAATCTCTCCTTTTGTTGTTCCATTTTTTGCAGCGCACATCTGTCACGTTTTCTAGGGAGCCAGCTCCTCGAAATTCTAGGGTGCCCGGTGCCGCTGGAAACCGAGTGAAGCCAGCAGCCGTCGCCGAGGAGGGTGCCACTGCCACTGCGTCGTAGTCTCTGGTAAGATCCTCGTGTCCTGATCGTCCTGGTGCTGTCTGGCTTTCCATTATGCTTGTTTGCCCTTGAAGCGTTTGATGCAATGCCTCAACCCACTATGCGCTGAGGGGCTATCGCCTGTCGGTATACCAAATTTAGATGCTTGTTTCTGATCCAACAATCTAACACAATGGAATGACTTAGTTTTCTTATAATGAAGAAACAAGCTAAGATTTTGTGGTTGCGTTTAATTTGTGTTGCTTTTCCTACTACTTACCTGGTAAGCTATTATATTCTCTACTTGGTTCTCCATGTAGGCCGCCGCTGGTGGAGACGCTCCCCAACCTGGTGCGCAAATCAGCCGCCGATGGAGAAGCTCTTGGCGTCTCTGGAGGCGTCGTTGGAGGACCACGCGGGCCTCCTTGATGCCGTGGCGCAGGCCGACGTGGTGGTCACGACCGACGTGCTAAGATTTTACTAATTTGTGTGTGTCGTCTCTGTTTGCAGGAGAGGTGAGAGAGGGTGGAGAAAGGATAGGATTCAAGGTTCCGTACTAGCACATAGCAACTGTAGACTTCACTGATAAATCCTTGTTTACTTTTCATGATGGTAGGAATGCTTGGAACGGTTTCAGCTGCTATCGTTGCAGTAACTATTGGATTGCCAATGAGTTCTGTTGTACTTTGCTTGATGGGAATCTTAACAGCAGTCGCCATTGCTGATGTAACAATAGATGCTTCAATCGCAAAGAATAGTATTGATAAGCCGACGCTGGCTCCAGACATGCAGAGCCTCTGTGCATTCTCATCATCTCTAGGTGCACTTGTTGGGTATGCTACAAGTGGATTATTTGTCCATCATCTTGGAGCACAGGTCAGTTTCTATCTAAATGCTCTATTTTGCTAGGTTTCATCCATGTCTGTTGGTTAAGTGAGAAGTTGTATGTTGGATGACTTTTGGCTCAATGTAGGGTGCATTAGGTGTTATGGCTATACCTCCTACCACAGTAGTTTTCCTTGGATTTTTCATATATGAGCTGAAAACACATCGACATAATTTTAAAGAGAAGGTATGTTGATCAGGCGATCTTTCACCATTTAGTTATGATCATATTACCTCCTCATCTTATCAAACATGATGTTCTATCTGGGACCATCTCATGCGGCTTGGTTTGTGCAAGCTGAATCCTGATTTCTACATTATTCTTCCAGAATACTATCCTAGCAAAATTTTAGAATAAAATAACTTTGGTGCTTCAGAAATTGAAATTATTCCGGTAAATCTTTAAATAAATTAATGGTTTCTCTGTTGAACCAGAAGTGAACCTAGCGAGTTAACTGAAGAGAGTGATGATGCTTATGTGTGTGGATGGGCGAGTGGCGACAAGAATCCATGTGTTGCTCCCACCTCGTTAGCGCTGGCTCGAGACATGCAGAGCCTCTGTGCATTCTCATCATCTCTAGGTGCACTTGTTGGGTATGCTACAAGTGGATTATTTGTCCATCATCTTGGAGCATAGGTCAGTTTCTGTCTAAATGCTCTATTTTGCTAGGTTTCATCCATGTCTGTTGGTTCAGTGAGAATTTGTATGTTGGATGACTTTTGGCTCAATGTAGGGTGCGTTAGGTGTTATGGCTATACCTCCTACCACAGTAGTTTTCCTTGGATTTTTCATATATGAGCTTAAAACACATCAGCTTGGTCTGTGTTATTTTCACCGTTTTGACATATGAAGCAACCATTGAACAAACTTTAGCTTTGTGACGTATTGAGGCTGACAAACAACATATATAACTTACCGTAACCTCTCTATTCACGTGAAAAAACTAGATTGGAATTCAGAAGATCACATCATAGTTGCTCTTGCTACTATAATTTTTATGATACTACAAATACATATGATTGGTAGTTCAGCAATTGCACCAACTGGTAGTTCATTTACATATATTCAGTCATGCATGATCATGGCTTTGCCAACGATGTTATTAAAAGAATCTCATTTTGAACATGAGGAAGTGGAGTTGTTTTTGCATGAAGATGATTTCTCGGATAATTTATAAATGTAGTTCAGATTTAAAAGAATTCATCCATATTACCATGTTCTAATAAGAAACCACTGAAATATGATTTTCTAACCAAACCTGGTAGTTTCTTTCTTTTCTATTATTTTTGCATAGAATAAATCTAATGAAATGATCATTAGCAGGACATAAATCATCCTAAGGTCATCTTCACAAGTGAGCAATCTAGAGCTTGAAAAATGTCAGCTCCGAAATTCAGGAATTCCTACCAGCAAGTAAGGAGAGGGCATGTTTTCACTAACATTCTTGATTCGCCTATATTTTCCATGTCCTGATCCTGTTAGTGAATTTTTGTGTATTTTTTTATTGGACTTGACCATGTAACTTCGCTCAGTTGATTTTGAGTCTCACTTAGAAGATACTAGATTAGACATTTCTGTTACATTATCAAGTCCTGCTTGTAAATTAGACAAGCTATTTTGAGTCTGAGAGCACCTAGAGGGGGGGGGGTGAATAGGTGATCCTGTGAAACTTAAACTTATAGCCACAAAAACTTGTTAAGTGTTAGCACAATAATCGCCAAGTGGCTAGAGAGAAGGTCTTGCACAATACGATAATCACAAAGAATTCAACACAGAGAAGACACAGTGATTTATCCCGTGGTTCGGCCAAGTACAAAACTTGCCTACTCCACGTTGTGGCGTCCCAACGGACGAGAGTTGCACTCAACTCCTCTCAAGTGATCCAATGATCAACTTGAATACCACAGTGTTATGCTTTTCTTTTCTTATCCCGTTCGCGAGGAATCTCCACAACTTGGAGCCTCTCGCCCTTACACTTTTGATGTTCACAAAGAATCACGGAGTAAGGAAGGGAAGCAACACACACAAATCCACAGCAAGAATGCGCACACACACGGCCAAGAATCGAGCTCAAAGACTATCTCAAAGTTCTCACTAGAACGGAGCTCGAATCACTTAGAAAGACAAACGAATGCGCAAAGACTGAGTGTGGATGATCAAGAATGCTCTAAGGTTGCTTGGTGTCCTCCTCCATGCGCCTAGGGGTCCCTTTTATAGCCCCAAGGCAGCTAGGAGCCGTTGAGAGCAAATCTGGAAGGCCCTTCTTGCCTTCTGTCGTCGGGTGCACCGGACAGTCCGGTGCACACCGGACACTGTCCGGTGCCCGATTTCCTTCCTTAAATAGCGAAGCCGACCGTTGGCAGACTTGGAGCCGTTGGCGCACCGGACATGTCCGGTGCACACCGGACAGTCCGGTGCCCCCTTCTAGCCATTGGCTCGGCCACGTGTCCCGCGCGGATCGCGCGGCCGACCGTTGGCCCGGCCGACCGTTGGCTCACCGGACAGTCCGGTGCACACCGGACAGTCCGGTGAATTTTAGCCGTACGCCGTCGGCAAATTCCCGAGAGCGGCCACTTCGCTTGAGGCAGCCTGGCGCACCGGACACTGTCCGGTGCACCACCGGACAATCCGGTGCCCCAGACCGAAACAGCCTCTTGGCTGTACACAGCCAACTCTTCTCTTTTCTTCTTCTTTCTGTTTCTGATACTTAGACAAGTATATTAGTACACAAAACCAATGTACTAAGACTTAGAAACATACATTTGCTCTTGATTTGCACTTTGTTCATCCATGGGCATAGATTCACAATTAAGCACTTGTGTTGGCACTCAATCACCGAAATACTTAGAAATGGCCCAAGGGCACATTTCCCTTTCAATCTCCCCCTTTTTGGTGATTTATGCCAACACAACATAAAGCAACTAGAACAAGTGCAATATCACTTCAAATAAAAACTCAAATTTATTTTGATTCAATTTTGGCATATATGGATCATCCTTTGCCACCACTTGGTTTGTTTTCGCAAATCAAACACAAAATCCTATCTCTAAGTCAAATCCACTTGTAGAGACATAAAGAGAGGTTTTCCAAAGACAATTGATTCAAGATTCCAAAAACTCCCCCTTTTTCCCATAATCAACACTTCTCCCCACAAGAGACCAACTTTTGACAAAAGAGACAACGCAAAGAGACAATGCAAGAGTTTTGCCAAACCAAAAGCTCTATCCTACTGTTTTCAAAGTTTCTCAAGTGGTAGCTGATCCATTTATTGCTTTGGCCTTTATTTTCTCCCCCTTTGGCATCAAGCACCAAAACGGGATCAATCTTGGCCCTATAACCCCATTGCCTCACCAAAGTCTTCAATTAAGATCAAATGGCAATAAGAGTTTATGAGATGAACTTGGAATAAGTTACCCTCTCATCGGAGTGCAGTGGAAGTCTTGCATGGTCCAAGTCCACCTTTTCCCTTTCAATCCTCCTTCGAGACTAAATCATCAAACTCAAGCACATGGTTAGTCTCAAAGGGTCAAGTTGTAACACATCTCCCCCTAAACATGTGCATCACTTTGCAACGGACTTGTGAGGTCCAGGGAGTGTTTGTACAGCTTGAGCACCATAATAAGCAACAAAATGCAAAAAGGAACATGATCAAAAGCATAAATACATGTATGCTACAATTCAATCCAAGTTCCGCGAATCTAAGACATTGAGCTCACAACGCAACCTGCAAAAGGTCTTCTCATCTAGAGGCTTGGTAAAGATATCGGCTAGCTGGTTCTCGGTGCTAACATGAAACACTTCGATATCTCCCTTTTGCTGGTGGTCTCTCAAAAAGTGATGCCGGATGTCTATGTGCTTTGTGCGGCTGTGTTCAACAGGATTTTCCGCCATGCGGATAGCACTCTCATTATCACATAGGAGTGGGACTTTGCTCAGATTGTAGCCAAAGTCCCGGAGGGTTTGCCTCATCCAAAGTAGTTGCGCGCAACACTGTCCTGCGACAACATACTCGGCCTCAGCGGTGGATAGGGCAACGGAGGTTTGTTTCTTAGAGTTCCACGACACCAGGGACCTTCCTAAGAATTGGCACGTCCCTGATGTACTCTTCCTATCGACCTTACATCCAGCATAGTCGGAATCTGAGTATCCAACCAAGTCAAAGGTAGACCCCTTTGGATACTAGAGCCCGAAGCAAGGCGTAGCAACCAAATATCTAAGAATTCGCTTCACCGCCACTAAGTGACACTCCTTAGGATCGGATTGAAATCTAGCACACATGCATACGCTAAGCATAATATCCGGTCTACTAGCACATAAATAAAGTAAAGACCCTATCATGGACCGGTATGCTTTTTGATCAACGGACTTACCACCTTTGTTGAGGTCGGTGTGTCCATCGGTTCCCATCGGCGTCTTTGCGGGCTTGGCGTCCTTCATCCCAAACCTCTTTAGCAAATCTTGTGTGTACTTCGTTTGGGAGATGAAGGTGCCGTCCTTGAGTTGCTTCACTTGGAACCCAAGGAAGTAGTTCAACTCGCCCATCATCGACATCTCGAATTTCTGCGTCATCACCCTGCTAAACTCTTCACAAGACTTTTGGTTAGTAGAACCAAATAATATGTCATCGACATAAATTTGGCACACAAACAAATCACCATCATATGTCTTAGTAAAAAGAGTTGGATCGGCTTTCCCAACCGTGAAAGCATTAGCAATTAAAAAGTCTCTAAGGCATTCATACCATGCTCTTGGGGCTTGCTTAAGTCCATAGAGCGCCTTAGAGAGCTTACACACGTGGTCGGGGTACCGTTCATCCTCGAAGCCAAGGGGTTGCTCCACGTACACCTCCTCCTTGATCGGCCCGTTGAGGAAAGCGCTCTTCACATCCATTTGGTACAACCTGAAAGAATGGTGAGCGGCATATGCTAGCAAGATGCGAATTGACTCTAGCCTAGCCACAGGAGCAAAAGTCTCCTCAAAGTCCAAACCTGCGACTTGGGCATAACCTTTTGCCACAAGTCGAGCCTTGTTCCTCGTCACCACCCCGTGCTCGTCCTGTTTGTTGCGGAACACCCACTTGGTTCCCACAACATTTAGCTTGGGACGAGGCACCAGTGTCCAAACTTCATTGCGCTTGAAGTTGTTGAGTTCCTCCTGCATGGCCAATACCCAATCCGGATCTAGCAAGGCCTCCTCTACCCTGAAAGGCTCAATAGAAGAGACAAAGGAGTAATGCTCACAAAAATTAACTAATCGAGATCGAGTAGTTACTCCCTTGCTAATGTCACCCAAAATTTGGTCGACGGGATGATCCCTTTGAATCACCGCTCGAACTTGGGTTGGAGGTGCCGGTTGCGCTTCTTCCTCCATCATGTGATCATCTTGTGCTCCCCCTTGATCACACGCCTCCTTTTGATGAACCTGTTCATCATCTTGAGGTGGGGGATGCACCGTTGTTGAGGAAGAAGGTTGATCTCGTTCATATTGTTCCTGTGGCCGCACTTCTCCAATCGCCATGGTTCGTATAGCGGCCGTCGGAACATCTTCTTCATCTACATCATCAAAATCAACAACTTGCTCTCTTGGAGAGCCATTAGTCTCATCAAATACAACGTCACTAGAGACTTCAACCAAACCCGATGATTTGTTGAAGACTCTATACGCCTTTGTATTTGAGTCATAACCTAACAAAAACCCTTCTACAGCTTTGGGAGCAAATTTAGAATTTCTACCCTTCATCACTAGAATGTAGCACTTGCTCCCAAATACACGAAAGTAAGATACATTGGGTTTGTTACCGGTTAGTAGCTCATACGAAGTCTTCTTGAGGAGGCGATGAAGGTAGACCCTGTTGATGGCGTGGCAAGCCGTGTTCACGGCTTCCGACCAAAAACGCTCGGGGGTCTTGAATTCTCCAAGCATCGTCCTCGCCATGTCGATTAGCGTCCTGTTCTTTCTCTCTACCACACCATTTTGCTGTGGTGTGTAGGGAGCGGAGAACTCGTGCTTGATCCCTTCCTCCTCAAGGAACTCCTCCACTTGAAGGTTCTTGAACTCGGACCCGTTGTCGCTCCTTATCTTCTTCACCTTGAGCTCAAACTCATTTTGAGCTCTCCTGAGGAAGCGCTTGAGGGTCCCTTGGGTTTCAGACTTATCCTACAAAAAGAACACCCAAGTGAAGCGGGAAAAGTCATCAACAATAACTAAACCATACTTACTTCCTCCTATGCTTAGATAGGCGACGGGTCCGAAGAGGTCCATATGTAGCAGCTCCAGGGGTCTTGATGTGGTCATCACATTCTTGCTGTGATGCGCTCCTCCCACCTGTTTACCTGCCTGACAAGCTGCACAAGGTCTATCTTTTTCGAATTGTACGTTAGTCAAACCTATCACGTGTTCTCCCTTTAGAAGCTTGTGAAGATTCTTCATCCCCACATGTGCTAAGCGGCGATGCCACAGCCAACCCATGCTAGTCTTAGCAATTAAGCATGCATCTAGACCGGCCTCTTCTTTTGCAAAATCAACTAAGTAGAGCTTGCCGTCTAATACACCCTTAAAGGCTAGTGAACCATCACTTCTTCTAAAGACAGACACATCTACATTTGTAAAAAGACAATTATAACCCATATTGCATAATTGACTAACAGATAGCAAATTATATCCAAGAGACTCTACTAAAAACACATTAGATATAGAGTGCTCATTTGAGATTGCAATTTTACCTAACCCTTTTACCTTGCCTTGATTCCCATCACCGAATATTATTGAATCTTGGGAATCCTTATTCTTGACGTAGGAGGTGAACATCTTCTTCTCCCCCATCATATGGTTTGTGCATCCGCTGTCGATAATCCAGCTTGAACCCCCGGATGCATAAACCTGCAAGGCAAATTTAGGCTTGGGTTTTAGGTACCCAACTCATGTTGGGTCCTACAAGGTTAGCACAAATATTCTTAGGGACCCAAATGCAAGTTTTGTCTCCCTTGCATCTTGCCCCTAACTTCCTAGCAATTACCTTTCTATCCTTTCGACAAATTGCAAAGGAAGCATTCAAAGCATGATATATTGTAGAAGGCTCATTAAATTTCCTAGGAATATTAACAACATTTCTCCTAGGCATATTATGAACAACATCCCTTCTACCAACATTTCTATCATGCACATATGAAGAACTAGAAGCAAACATAGCATGAGAAAAATCATCGTACGTATTATAACTCCTATAAGCATTTCTAGTTTGTCTCCTATCATGATACAAAAAGGCATGGTTTTTTTTATCACTAGTAGCCATAGGGGCCTTCCCTTTCTCCTTAGCGGGAATGGGAGCCTTATGGCTTGTTAAGTTCTTGCCTTCCCTCTTGAAGCCAAGTCCATCCTTAATTGAGGGGTGTCTACCGATCGTGTAGGCATCCCTTGCAAATTTTAGTTTATCAAATTCATTCTTGCTAGTCTTAAGTTGGGCATTAAGACTAGCCAATTCCTCAGTTAATTTAGAAATTGAAACTGAATGATCACTACAAGCATCAACATCGAAATCTTTACACCTAGTGCAGATCTCAACATGTTCTACACAAGAATTAGATTTACTAGCTACTTCTAGTTTGGCATTTAAGTCATCATTAACACTCTTTAAAGTAGCAATGGTTTCATGACAAGAAGATAGTTCACTAGAAAGCACTTCATTTCTTTTAACTTCTAATGCATAAGACTTTTGTGCCTCTACAAATTTGTCGTGCTCTTCATACAAAAGGTCCTCTTGTTTTTCTAAGAGTCTATCTTTTTCATTCAAGGCATCAATCAATTCATTAATTTTATCTACTTTAGTTCTATCCAATCCCTTGAACAAACTAGAGTAATCTATTTCATCATCACTAGACTCATCATCACTGGAAGAATCATAAGTGACATTGTTTTGATTACATACCTTCTTCTCCCTTGCCATAAGGCATGTGTGACGCTCGTTGGGGAAGAGGGATGACTTGTTGAAGGCAGTGGCGGCGAGTCCTTCATTGTCGGAGTCGGAGGAGAAGCAATCTGAATCCCACTCCTTTCCGATATGTGCCTCGCCCTTGGCCTTTTTGTAATGCTTCTTCTTTTCCCTCTTGCTCCCGTGTTCCTGGTCACTATCATTGTCGGGACAGTTAGCAATAAAATGACCAAGCTTACCGCATTTGAAGCATGATCGCTTTCCCTTGATCTTAGTCTTGCTTGGCTGTCCCTTGCGACCCTTTAGTGCCGTCTTGAATCTTTTGATGATGAGGGCCATCTCTTCATCATTAAGACCGGCCGCCTCAATTTGCGCCACCTTGCTGGGTAGCGCCTCCTTGCTCCTTGTTGCCTTGAGAGCAATGGGTTGAGGCTCATGGATTGGGCCATTCAACGCGTCGTCCACGTACCTCGCCTCCTTGATCATCATTCGCCCGCTTACAAATTTTCCAAGAATTTCTTCGGGCGACATCTTGATGTACCTAGGATTTTCACGAATATTGTTCACCAAGTGAGGATCAAGAACGGTAAATGACCTTAGCATTAGGCGGACGACGTCGTGATCCGTCCATCGCGTGCTTCCATAGCTCCTTATTTTGTTGATAAGGATCTTGAGCCGGTTGTATGTTTGTGTCGGCTCCTCGCCCCTTATCATCACGAATCGTCCGAGCTCGCCCTCCACCAACTCCATCTTGGTGAGTAAGGTGACATCATTCCCCTCATGAGAGATCTTGAGGGTGTCCCAAATCTGCTTGGCATTGTCCAAGCCGCTCACCTTGTGATACTCATCCCTGCACAAAGAGGCTAGCAACACAGTAGTAGCTTGTGCATTTTTATGGATCTGTTCATTAATAAACGAAGGGCTATCCGAGCAATCAAATTTCATTCCACTTTCCACAATCTCCCAAATGCTTGGATGGAGAGAAAATAGGTGAGTACGCATTTTGTGACTCCAAAATCCGTAGTCCTCTCCATCAAAGTGAGGAGGCTTGCCAAGTGGAATGGGGAGCAAATGAGCATTTGAGCTATGCGGAATGCGCGAATAATCAAAAGAAAAGTTTGAGTTAACCGTCTTTTGTTTGTCAAAGTCGTTGTCGTTGTTGTCCTTTTGGGAAGAGGAAGATTCGTCGCTGTCGTCGTAGTAGACGATCTCCTTGATGCGCCTTGTCTTCTTCTTCTTCCCTTCCTTCCGTCTATGGCCCGAGCCGGAGTCGATAGGCTTGTCATCTTTGGGCTCGTTGACGAAGGACTCCTTCTCTTTATCGTTGATCACGATTCCCTTCCCCTTAGGATCCATCTCTTCGGGCGGTTAGTCCCTTTCTTGAAGAGAACGGCTCCGATACCAATTGAGAGCACCTAGAGGGGGGGGTGAATAGGTGATCCTGTGAAACTTAAACTTATAGCCACAAAAACTTGTTAAGTGTTAGCACAATAATCGCCAAGTGGCTAGAGAGAAGGTCTTGCACAATACGATAATCACAAAGAATTCAACACAGAGAAGACACAGTGATTTATCCCGTGGTTCGGCCAAGTACAAAACTTGCCTACTCCACGTTGTGGCGTCCCAACGGACGAGAGTTGCACTCAACTCCTCTCAAGTGATCCAATGATCAACTTGAATACCACAGTGTTATGCTTTTCTTTTCTTATCCCGTTCGCGAGGAATCTCCACAACTTGGAGCCTCTCGCCCTTACACTTTTGATGTTCACAAAGAATCACGGAGTAAGGAAGGGAAGCAACACACACAAATCCACAGCAAGAATGCGCACACACACGGCCAAGAATCGAGCTCAAAGACTATCTCAAAGTTCTCACTAGAACGGAGCTCGAATCACTTAGAAAGACAAACGAATGCGCAAAGACTGAGTGTGGATGATCAAGAATGCTCTAAGGTTGCTTGGTGTCCTCCTCCATGCGCCTAGGGGTCCCTTTTATAGCCCCAAGGCAGCTAGGAGCCGTTGAGAGCAAATCTGGAAGGCCCTTCTTGCCTTCTGTCGTCGGGTGCACCGGACACTGTCCGGTGCACACCGGACACTGTCCGGTGCCCGATTTCCTTCCTTAAATAGCGAAGCCGACCGTTGGCAGACTTGGAGCCGTTGGCGCACCGGACATGTCCGGTGCACACCGGACAGTCCGGTGCCCCCTTCTAGCCGTTGGCTCGGCCACGTGTCCCGCGCGGATCGCGCGGCCGACCGTTGGCCCGGCCGACCGTTGGCTCACCGGACAGTCCGGTGCACACCGGACAGTCCGGTGAATTTTAGTCGTACGCCGTCGGCAAATTCCCGAGAGCGGCCACTTCGCTTGAGGCAGCCTGGCGCACCAGACACTGTCCGGTGCACCACCGGACAGTCCGGTGCCCCAGACCGAAACAGCCTCTTGGCTGTACACAGCCAACTCTTCTCTTTTCTTCTTCTTTCTGTTTCTGATACTTAGACAAGTATATTAGTACACAAAACCAATGTACTAAGACTTAGAAACATACCTTTGCTCTTGATTTGCACTTTGTTCATCCATGGGCATAGATTCACAATTAAGCACTTGTGTTGGCACTCAATCACCGAAATACTTAGAAATGGCCCAAGGGCACATTTCCCTTTCAGAGTCCTGCTGGTCAAAATAGACTGCCAAATAACATGTAGCTTGCAAATTGTGATAGGATGAATCCAGTCTAAGATTTTAAACCATTAGTAATTTTAATGAGACTCAAAATAGCTTTGTATTCTGTTACATTATCAAATCCTGTTGGTAATTTTATACTTCAAGCATCTGAAATTACCATGACCATATGGATCGGTATAAAGCTTAATGTCTTGCGAAGTTTTGGATTAGACTTTTGACTGCATTATGATAGAAAACAAAAACAAATTTCAGTTTTGGGGATTGAAATTCGTTGCTATTTTCAACTGCATTTCCTTGCGACTGATGTGTAATGTTTTTATTATTTTGATATTCATGTGTTGACAATCCAGTTGATGATTTCTTTCTTGCTGGCTGGAATCGAACTGACTTCTTGCTGGCACATGGACTTTAGATTCCCATCGTCTAGGGCTAGATTAACTATCCAGCTATAGATAATTTTTGTAACCTTGAATATAAAAGGAAGACAAGCAGTCTGGCCTAGAGCCTTGGAGTAAACTTTGCATTATCTTAAATCACTGGCCAGCTGCTTTATTCATTAGTTTTCGGCTTCATATGCTGTTGCAATGACTGAATTCCTTATAAATAGGCATATGATTGTTCTTTGCTGTAACTTATGTGCAGTTAATGGAATTCACTTTCACCCTGTCTGGTGAAGGTGCCTTTTAGCACATTAAAGTCGAGTATGAGGTCCCTTTACTAACGTTTCACGTTTTCAGGGTGCAATTGTAGATTGAGGATGATGTCAGAACTCAGAAGCTTCAACTTACATGTTTATTGCTATTGGAAACTCGTCAATGTAAATTTCAGTGTAACTGGGCAGATGGGTAAATTTCAGTGTAATACCATGAGACTATAGATTACTACCAGACTCAAAGCAACTTAGGTCGAGAATCATGTAATGATATTTAGACTCATTAAATAACTTTATTGTTATTGACACTACTATTGTTTTTTGAATTTTAGTAACTTATGTGTACCATATACAGTGATCTGATTAGTGTCACCTGATGAACTGTGTTTCGCGACAATAATGTCCTGTTGGCTTTGATAACTTTGTTTTAGGGCTCTCAAGCTTGCTGAACACGAAGGGCGAGGAGGGGTGGGCACCTTTTCACTCTCCGACAACTCTCTATCTAATCATTGACATCCTGCTTGAACGAGGTATGACAATTGCAGTTCCTAATGCTTTTATCAAGTTTCGACATGCCATTGCATTTAGACAAACAATTATGCATTAATTAGAGCTCCTTGAAATTTAAAATTTTGTCAAGTCATTTCTATTTGTTAATGGTTAATTTCAGAATTTATCCAAGCTTTTACCTCTGTTCTTAACTGTAGTTGATTTGGCTTGTTCAGGGATATAGCTTTTGCTATGCATCTATATTACACTATCTCTAGATACATAGTAAACCTATGGATCTAGAAAAGCTAATTCCACTTATAATTTGGATCGGAGAGGGGATTAATTAGCACCGGAATTTCGCCTCAAGTTAATAAACACTCCATCCTTGCTACCTGGAAGTATCACTTTGACTTGGGACATTTGAAGCAAACTACACGCCTCCAAACACTGCGCTTGTTATGTACTAAAATGGTTTTTAGCATTGTTTAGTGCCATGCTCAGCTAACTAGATAATACAAAGGAAATACAAGATCATGACAGGGTCAAGTGCCCATCATTCATCCTATCACAATTTGCAAGCTACATGTTAGAAAAGGAGAACAGCTGGACCTGGTTGCATATCATAGCTGGATTCATATAAATTGTTTGTATTATGTTACATTATCAAGTCCTGCTGGTCAAAATAGAATATCTCATTAAATATATTTTAATGAGATAATTTTCAGGCAATGAGACATTTCTGTTACATTATCACGTACGTCCAAATGGGTCAAACAAATATAATGTCTTGGAATGAACACCGAAAATGATCACTCAAACAGCAGTGTATCAGTCTCCTAATTATTGTTGTGCAACTTAATTCATCTAAGTACTTTTTCATTGTTCAGAAAACTTTGTTTACCTGCTATGCACATACTCCCTCCAGACACAAATAAGTGTCATTTTGGACAACAAAATAATCCCCAAAACACATTTCAATGCTTGTAAATTATAACAACTATATTTTATGGGACCAGTAGCGACCCAACACTAGATGATAGCCTGGGCAAATGATATGGGACTACATTTCAAGACAAATCTACCCATTACATTTCTTTTCCTGCATGTATCCATTGGCTTTTCAATAAGAATCTCTACTCCTGTTAAGACTCTACCGTGTCCTATGAAAACTATCACTAAATTTGCACTGTTGTACTATAACTTACTGCTAGCACGCCATCTTATGAAATTGTTAATGGAATCCTATCATTATTATTTAAAATTATGCTAATGTCCTGGGTATAGGAACAATCACTTCATGAAGGTATGCCATTTACTCAAAACGCACTACTGCCGATCTGCAGTTTAGGTCAATATTTCTAGATTGCTTTTACATTTGGTATTGAAGTTGACCAAATGGAATATGATTTAATTGATCTAGGTAACATGTACGTGTTTCGGTATTTTAAATCTGACATTAAACAAGGCTCCATTTCATTCTCATTCCACAATAAAGTGAAACATGTATTGTGTTTATTTATGTTTTCAAGTTTTATTGTTCTTCTACCTACACAAATTTGCATCCTTGTTTTCAAGTTTTGCTTATTCCTTTTTTGTTTTTATTGTATTTTATTTTGCAGTAACAAGCCTCTTGACACATGCTTCTTGCAGCCATCACGATTCATGACTATCTTCTTGACCACAGAGAAGCAGTGAACGATGCTTGACTGGAAGCCCCAGAGGCATGACCTGCTCACTGACGCATTTGGGTTTCGCCAGATCATACATGATGGACTCATGTTCATGCATAATTTCTTCATTAGGACCTATGAGATTGGGGCATATAGGACTAAATCTATAGAGACACTGACGAACCATTTACATGAAATGATTTATTAAGTTTGAGGTGTGAGATTTCATGGCTGAGGATTGGACGATGAAAAAGATTGGATTTAATCAATGAAACAACACTTAATCATGTGAAGATTGTTGGGCTGCTAGGTGATGGATTTGGCTCGGACACTGACGAACCATTCTTTTATTGCTGGGATTTGATATGGCTCTAAGCTGATCCAGGAGAAGGTGTACACCGGAGCCAAGGTCACAACATGATCTTTGCAGTCCTCACTGGTTCTCTGTAAGTTCATTATTCATTTCTAAGCCGCATATAGTTCAGTCCTATACTTTCAGTTTAACACTAGGTTCTATAGTTTAGTCATTTTCTTGTTTCGTGATATAGTAGACATGTTTACATATTTAGTGTGATTAAGCAATCTTGAGTTTCTATTTTCGACCCTCCGATGTTGTGGGGAATGAACTCTGCTTCAGCCTTGATTAGACTACATAATGTTAGTCCATTTGTAATACTATCATGCAAATTTCCATGCTATTGTTTTTTTACCTTCCAACCAAATCTGAAACTAATATTTCTCTGTATTTCTTCCTATTTAGCTGGAGACTGAGCTATCTACTAACATTCATTTTCTTTGGACCATAGTAATTGTTAAGAGAGTTTGGGACTCCATATGTGAGCAAGCTCCCTGTAACTGCTTTGTTTTTTTAGTTTTGATGTCAGATAATTAAAGCATGTTCCAAGCACTTGGTTTCGATTTATTTTTTTAAAAGCAAAATGTAGTTCGTACCATGATGGTGTATATATTCTGAATTATACGGTCACAAGGAGGGGGATGATAAATTACTAGAAAGATCTATGCTACTTATAATTCAATTGTTCATACAGTAAAGGTGTGCCTCTTTTTAGTTTCTAATTAGCCAAACTTATCTCTTTTTTAATCATGAGAGCAATTGATTCTGAAAAATAGAAAGGTGGCTACAATCTGCAAGACCAATTAGTGTAAGGCTTCTGAATCTTAAATGAACCAGCGAGTGGAAAAAATAGGTAAGATGCAACAGATGTGGAGGTGCACTCGCTAACCGCGTGGTTCTACCATACTCCTAATACAGTGCTGGCTATCATTTTCCGCATGGTTGGATCGAAAATGCATGGGCTTCACATCTGTTGCATCTTACCTATTTTTTTTGTTTTCAGAGATACTTTTGTCAGTTTGCTCACTCTTGATTTTACTTTGTTTTGCAGTCAAGAGAGATTATGATCCATTATGATTCTAGGTTATTACCAATTTTAGAGATAAACTCAAACATATCATAGCAGCAGGTAAATTAGTTTTCGTTCAGCGTCATCTGTAATTCTGCATACCATTTATACACTGTTCCTAATAATGATAGGTCCTATATAGGACCTACTGGTAAGGTCAAAAGGGGGAAGAAGAGATTGTACAATTAAGAAAGCGTCTTGCTGATTACTCTACGAAGGTAAAACATTTTTTTACATGTAAAGGTCGCTTTACTGTATTTTCCTTCTTGAGCTTCTGTTGACCCTAAACAACTCCTGATAGGAATCACAAATACTCGATGATAAATACAAGTTAAGGATTATTTTTGGGCTCCAAGTTGCAGCTACCCTCCCCATCCCCATTCTGATTCCAAGAAAAGCACTGGTGGCCACGAGGAGGAAGGGCATTGCCAACTGGCACGCTAAGAAGCTAGCTAAGCAGCACAGGACAGGGTGGACCTTGCCAAGGTTACTAGCACCAGGACATATGATCGAATTACGCCGACAAGTATTGAGGCGGTTGTCGGAATCCAGCCAAAGTCTAAGCCCGTTCCTGGTGGTGTTCATAGGTATTACGGTCTTGTAGAAGATAAGTATGATATACAATGTGGTTCAAGATTTTAGGTTTTAGAATTAGTTTTCGAGCTGTTCATACCACTATTTTGAGCCTTCAATGAAATGGATGGCTGCTCACTTCTATTGTTACTGCTCTCGCAAATCCAATTTCCACTTGTGTGAATGACCAAGCGATGATCCTATCGCATATGGTGTGGCATGAGCCTACAATTTCACTGTAGTTATGAAAATTGATCAGTCAATGATGATGAATCATACGAGCCTTTTTTTACTTCAGCACGTTCTTTGATAAGGGACAATTTTGCATGATGTGTTATGAACTGTAGGCGGATGTGAGCAGTGGGAGCGTTTGCGTATTAAAGTGCACTGTACTACAATACTTGTTTGTGGATGTTGAGCGTTTACTTAATGTTATCTTTGTCGTCCATGCAAGAGGATCTCTACCGTGTTTCGCAAGATATGAGCCGCCAAGCACCTGTTCGGTTTTGTGTAGAACTTCACGCTCCTTCCTATCCCGGATACTTATATCCTTATTCGGATGATGGTGCCTAGCAACAACGATAGCCTGTCATCGACTTGGACGAGCAGTCATAGATCTCCCTCAACAACTTATGTGTTGTTGCAACGTACGGGCACCTACCTAGTAGTCATATATTTTATATATGTAATATATTTGTATATTATCTTAAATCATATGAGAGAGATAGTTATATACTATATTCATGTTATAATGAAGCAAGTAGAAGAGTATGCTATAAGTTGTACACGGAAAAATAGCATGTAAATCTATATAATCAATTTCCATCGCTGCATAAATTTGAGATAGGCTTAGAGCAACTCCAAAAGTACGCTAAAAACTTTTCCCCAAAATCTGATTATTGGGGGCAGACTCAAACTTGTTAGGGGTGTATGACGCCGTTTGCTCCAACAGTTCTCCAATCAAAACACTAAAACCAAATCTGGCTCAACACAAAAGAAGCGCATGTGTTGTTTCAGCCTTTTTGTTTGCATCGAGCCTTGTTTGAAAATTACGGCTGTGTTGGCTCATGTGTTTGCTAACCTGTACATGTTCACGCACATTCTCTATGTTAACTCGTTTATGTGACAAAAAAAATTTTTGTCATCATTGGAATAACTTCGCTACAGCTGGACCATCCGCTCCATGGAAGCGGCTACCAGATCAATGCCATGCCTAACTATGGCCGCAAAAATTCTTGAGCCTACAATTGTGTTAGCATACGGTTTGAGGAAGCAGGGACGCCGTCGCCGCCTCCAAAGATCAAGGATGCCGCTAGATCGGACTTGACTCCTGCGTCGCTGGGTGCCGGATGTCGGGGAGGTTCCACGAATTGGAAAGCACCTCGCATGGGGGCTCTACTGTAGCAGTCGTCAGCTCCATCACCGCCCATCTGCCAATGCGAGAGCCTGTCACCGATGGAGATAACTTCTCGCAAGGTATGGCAGTTCCGTCGTGATACGTGTTGTACATTTGGAGCGACTGATTCTCTGGGTTGCATCTCTCACCGCCTCCTCCTCCAATGCCATCGATGGCTTTCTCACCGCCGTCGCTTCCCGCCACATCCACATCCACAAAAACAACGTGCGGTACAAAACAAACGCGGGAGAATGAACGGGAGCTCGGATTGGGGAATGATTACTCACACCAAAATATGAGGGAGGGGAGCAGCTCGATGCGGGATGCGAAGTTTTTGGGAGAAGGAAGAGGGATCGGTTGGAGCAAGAAAAAAACGACGCGACCTCTATTTTTGGTTTACGGGATGGTTTTCGTATTCTATTGGAGTTGCTCTTATATGATAACTTTAAAAGGTGGTGGAATGTCATATTCTAAAAAAAATAGTCTATTCCAATAATAAGATTCCAAATCCTCAAAATGAAATGAAACAAACGGGGACTTATCGAAAAAAAAAACATGCAGGTCTCCTAAAACCTGAAGTGCTGGTGCAGCTATACGCCTATACACATGCCCCATTGCACGAACTGAACTCCCTAACGAATTCGATATAATATACACATTTCACACGTGAAAGTTCTTCGGAGCTAGCTGCAATCATGGCCAAAATGCTATGCACAGAAAGGCAGCACTTGGATTAGGTCAACGGCCGGATGAGAGGGCGGGGAAGTAACCGTCGCTGCTGTCGGCCGTGTTGTGCGGCCGGAAGCTGTCGTAGGAGGTGCTGCGCGTGGCCCGCGTGGACGCGCCGTCGGCGTCGGCGTCGCCGGTGCCGGTCGTGGTCCCCTCGATGTCGCTGAGCCGGAATTGCGCTCCCCCCTCGGGCGGCCAGACGAACTGCGGCTTGAACGGCGGCACCTCGGGCGGCGGCGAGGCCTTGGACAGGACCTGCAGCACCTGCGGCATGGCGGGGCGGTCGCCCGGGTTGGGGCTGCAGCACGCCAGCGCGAGCAGCAGCAGGCGGGCCGCCTCGGCGTGGTCGAACCCGGTGGCGCCGAGGCCCTGGTCCACGGCGCCCAGCAGCGCGCCGCGGCCGTGCATCTGCCACACCCAGTCCGACAGCAGCCGGCACCCCCCGCCGTCGCCGCCGCCGTCCCGCAGCGCCGGCTGCCCCGTGACCGCCTCCAGCACGAGCGCGCCGAACGCGAACACGTCCGTCTCCCGCGTCGCCCGGTGGCCCACGGAGTACTCGGGGGCGATGAACCCGAAGGTGCCGGCCACGTGCACGTCCGTGAACGACTCACGGCCCTGGTCCAGCACGCGCGCCAGCCCGAAGTCGCCCAGCCGCGCGCGCCACGCCGCGTCCAGCAGCACGTTGCTGGCCTTCACGTCGCGGTGCAGCACCATGCGCGTGTGCTCGTGGTGCACGTAGTGCAGCCCCGCCGCGACGTCGCGCACGATCGCGTACCGGCTCGCCCAGTCCAGCACGGGCCGCTGCTCGTGCGCGCCCCGCCGGAACAGGTGCTGGTCTAGGCTGCCGTTCGGCATGTACTCGTACACCAGCAGCAGCTGCCCTTTATTGAAGCACCAGCCTGACAAAAAAATATATTAAAGCGACGTTGTGCTCGTCAGATCATTAGGTTGCTGAACAACAGAATATTAGGTTATTTGTTCGTATATACTACACGATTTTATAAACCATGACTACTGACTCGTCAATGCCTCAAGATCGATGAGGTTGTTGGTGGGTTAGTGGGGAAGAAAAGTAGAAGAAGAATGGCGCTCGCATCTTGTTTACCGATGAGAGGGACGATGTTTTTGTGGCGCAGCCTGTTGATGATGTCGACCTCCTGGAGGAAGTCGTTGACGTCCTTGCCGTCGTCCCGGGTGAACCGCTTGACCGCCACCTCCATCGTCCCCTCCGGCCGGGCGTCGTCGGCGGGGAGCAGGCCCTTGTAGACCACGCCGTAGCCGCCTCTCCCCAGCCGCAGCCGCTCGTCGAAGTTGCCGGTGGCCTTCCTCAGCTTGTCGTACGCGAACACCCTGGGCATCCCGGGGAGGTTGGTGAGCCGCCGCTCCAGCCGCTCCTGCCGCTTCTCCACGGCCCGCCTGGCCCGCAGCGTCCTGGCGAGGAAGAAGGCGGCAACGCTGGCCGCGATGGCAGCCGCCGGCACGGCGGCGGCGACAGCGACAACCCACGCCCGGCTCTTCCTCTCCGGGATGATCTCGATCGACAGCGCCCAGTCGAGGACGCAGTTGAGCTCGAAGTCGGCGCCGGTGGACGCGGTGAAGCCGATGTACGCCTGCTCGGGCAGGTGCTGGCTGAGGTCGAGCGGCGAGTCGAGCACCGGGGCTGCCGGTTTAGGCTCGCCACGGACGGCCATGTACACCGCCACGCGCCGCGCCGCGCCGTCGTACTCGACCCAGGCCGTGTAGTTGGCGGGGCCGGTGCTGTTGGTGGCGATGCGGAAGGCCGTCAGGTCCGCCGTCGCGACCGACACGACGGAGCCGACGTTGAGGCCCACGTGGTTGTCGCTGGGGTCGTAGTCCTGCTTCAGCGTGTCGAACTCGACGGCCACGAAGCGGCTCCTCGCCGGACCGCCGCCGCTGCTGGCCTCCAGCGTCGCGTTGGTCAGGCCGAGGTAGCCGCCGTAGCTGCCCGGCGGCGGCTCGGCGCGGGACGGCGCGACGACGAAGGCGAGGCCCTCGCCGGGCCGCGGCGACGAGTCCGGGAGGTGGAACACGTTGATGGAGAAGGTGCTGTTGAACGACACGACCTGCACGCGCGGCGGGGCACCGGTTCCATTGCCATTGCCGCTGTCGAGGCGGCGCCACATGGTGAAGCGGCGCTGGAGGAGGACGTTGCCGGACTTGTTGACCATGATGTCCTGGTAGCTGCCGACGTTGCCGGTGTCCGGGGAGACCTGGATGGCGCCCTGGTAGATGCGGGCATCCCTGCTGAACGCCAGCTCCCGCTGCTCCCGCGAGTTGCCCTCGTCAAACGACGTGTAGTTGTAGGTCTCGATCTCCAGCGCCGGCAGCGGCTGCAGCTGCCCCTGCTCCTGGACCTGCGCGCGGCAGACGACGGCGGCGCGGAGGCAGAGCAGCGAGACGACGAGGAGGCAGCCCAGCTGAGGTGACAGTCTTGACAGAGGAGAGCGACCACGTCCGCCGCCGCCGCCGCATGCAGCAACCGCCATGACAGTGATCGCGCAGGGGCAACGGAACGGGCACGGCCACACGGGCGTTGGAGATTGGAGAAAAAGCGCAGCGCAGGCGAAAAGGGGGCCGAAAAGGCGAGAGGGAGAGGGGGAATCCACCGCGGTGCTGCCTGGCGGTATTTGTATTGCACTTGCACTTGCACCGAGCCAGAGTCCGTGCGGCGACGTTGAATGGCGCCTGGAGAGGAGGCTCGGGTCAACACCGGGTGCTGGGTTGGTGGCGGTGCTCGCGCACGACGCGAACTTGCCGGGCACCTACTGCCGTCTCGGCGAGACACAAAAGACAACACGACGGCGGCGTACGGACGGACGGTTCGACAGCTACGTATGTGCTGCTACTAGAAGTAGAACAGACGCAGAGACGGACGGGACCGGAGCCAGACGGCCGGCAGAAATGATCCGGGCCGGGACCTCCCGAGCCATTTCTGCTGGATTGGAGGCTTGGAGCGCTCAGAGCTGTATTTCGGCATGTGATCGGTTTCCGAACGATGTGAGTCGGGTTGGAGCTGACCATTTTTCTGGGTTAGATCGGACCTGTTTCTTATTTGGTTTCAGCGTAAGGTTGAATCTAGTTTCTTATTTGATTAGAGGGTTAAAATGGTTGGAGCTACATCATCTCTTGTTTGGTTTTGTGATAAGGGATAAACTGAATATGATCATCTTTCTGGTTATATTATCACACTCAAGATGATATCTTCAATTTCAAATGAGAAGATACCATTTAAAATAAATAAAACCACCACTATTTTAGTATTTGAGAAATCGAAGCCTGACACAACCCTACCAAAGCTAATCTAACCATTTATAAAATGCTCAAATGGGCTTTTATCTGCTGCAACACTAACCAAGCTTGCTTTAATCGAAATTTGTTTGCAATAAACTTATTGGAAAAAACTCATACTTAATCTCTAAGCTTGGGATCGATTTTCTGTACCATGCCTAGACTAATCGAGAACTGAAACACGCCCTGTGGCAGCACTAACCGGAATCGGTGCAAAGTAAATGTGACGCTGGATCAAGATCAATTATTGTTTTTATTTTGCAGCTGGTGTAACATTTGCCATGACTAACATGCTTGTCTAGCCGACGACAACACTAGAAAGACTCGCAGATTGTGCCTACTAGAGAACACGCTGGTACCGGAGGGCAGGCCGATTGAGAACTGACAGTGGGAGGCGCAGCAGGAGGTGCGGACGGTGGCGTAGCATGTCGGCGGGGAAGTCTAATGGTGCTGACGGAGGGCAGCACGCTGGATGGCAGGCCAGTGAGGAATTGACGATGGGAGGCAGACGGGTGATTAACGTCGGAGGGCAGGCCAGTGGCGGTTCCTCGTCTCAGCAGGCC
Source organism: Zea mays (assembly GCF_902167145.1). NCBI lineage: Eukaryota > Viridiplantae > Streptophyta > Magnoliopsida > Poales > Poaceae > Zea > Zea mays. The sequence continues at coordinate 206,125,840 of NC_050099.1, read as the reverse complement.
GACAGTGGTGACGCGCCCCTGTGCTAGTCTCGAGTGGATAAGTCATGGATGACGGGAGGGCGGGGAGAAAGTGGGTCGAAGTGGTTCGCTTGTTTTTAGGAATCCATCCATATAACCCGCATTTTCAAGAAGTATTTCGACCCAGAACCAACCTAACTCGCGAGCCTTTTGAACCAGACGCGGGTTGTTGCGGATTGAACCCGTTACAACCCGCATCACTCCGCTAACCAAACACACGCTTACAAAGTATGCATAGTTTGATATATATAGATAGTCAGACGTTTGGAAAAGAGATACGACCAAATGAACAATACATCCACAATAGTATTACAGTACATACATTCAAGGCATGAACACTGCGCGCATATATAATACTTGTATCTCACGTACAACTGCGATCTGAGAGAGGCGGAGAAGACACTACACGTAGAACGCTGCAGCGTGGCACTGTTCATATCAAATAGTAACGACACTATCTGAATCTGGCTCTTTACCGAGTGCCTACAGCTCTGTCAAGTGTAATTTATCGGACACTCGACAAAACATGCTTTGCCGAGCGTCACAATCGGCAAAAGGAAGCACTTGATGAATAGTCTTTGCTGAGCGCCGAACACTCGGTATAAACCGGCTCTCGACAAAGACGCTTTTGCAACTCTCGACAAAAACTAGTACTCGACAAAGCGCCGTCAACAACCGACGGTAGCAGACGACTGTTACCTTTGCCGAGTGTTTCAGTCAGACACTCAGCAAAGCTACTTCTTTGCCGAGTGTATTATCCTGACACTCGACAAAATTTATTTGCTTTTTTTGAACGCCATGTTCACGAAACATGATCGTGAACTTGCGATTCAGTTGTTTTAAAATTGTATAAAACACAAACAAAGTCAGAGAATCTTGAAAGATGTCATGATATCATATATAGATGCTCTGATAAAAAAATTGACACTGTTTCGTGAAAGTTGTATGTACTATGTATACAAGCTTAGCCGGCTTTCACATGAAATCATGAAACTTCTACATAGGCCGCTATCATGCTATACCTATTGACCAACCTTGACAAGGTGATGTCATACATAGAGCAATTTTTTGATGAATTTTGGTGTCGATCAAGGGATCCAACTCCACATGAATGCGATACCCTTCTTAGAAAGGGTGCGAAAAATGGATTGCCCGATTTCATTTTCTGGTTCAAGCAGAAGGTATCGTATTTAGTTTGTCATTTGAAGTTGCTCTTACGTGCTAATAATATAACAATCTAGCGTGTTTGAACTTGAAGACCAAAGGGATCTATCTGTGTGTGCCGAGTTGAGACAAGTAGCCAATGGCTTTGGCTATAGGGCCAGGACATTTTCTGGGTATGACGTTAATGGATACCGTTTTCGCATAACAAGCTACAGCCAAAGTCGGCCCAATCTAAAAACCACGTGTTCTAGAGTTTTTACGCTCATTCTTGAGGTGGTCGAGTGTTATGAAAGAATTGAAAAAAAAATATGAACTCAATTTTCATGGTTCCAAACTCTTACTCCAGTGATATTTAAATGTCATTAGTTTGACTCTAAAGTGGAAGAGACAGACACATTCTAATATTGGGCTAGTAGAAATTCGACAAGATTCCATCTCAACAGGAGATGATGTCTATATTGTGACCCAACAGGCCACACAAGTATATTATCTCTCATATGCGTGCCAAACAAAATAGCATCTTAAGGGTTGGGATGTTTTGTATAAGGTATCACCGCACGGTAAATTACCTGTTCCAAATGATGAATATTATAATTTAGACCCAAACACATATGACAGAGAGTTCTTTCAAGAAGATAGGCTAGAAGGGCAATTTGAGATAGACTTAACTGAAGCGATCGAAATGGAAATAGATATTGAAATAGTTGTTCACGAGGAGGAGGAGGAGGTGCAAAATGAGGGATTACATGTAGGCAATGACAATGGCGAACTTGCGTCTTTAGATGGTGCTGACTATGAAATGGTTGACAGTGAGGATGAGACTTATGATTCGGCTATTCTCGACCATTAATATTGATATGAAGTACAGAACATTAACATTGATATTAAATATACTTTATTTTATCTTCTGATATGTTGTGTACTTGATCCAATCAATTATACTTATCATTTTTATCTTATGCATTAGGAGTAGTCTTAGTTTAGCACTAGTTTAGTCTTCTTCTACCTCAAATTTTCATCTCTCTTCGGCTCTACGTCGACTAATGACGTCTTGGGTGGTCTGTTGACCCCAAGACACACCATAGAATCTTCCTTTCTGAAGGTGTTCCTCCCGGGAGGCGAGATCTAGGTCTACTGTGAAGAAGACGACCATATGTGCCATTGCGGATCGTCCGAGAGCCCCAGGCGCGGATCGTCCGGACGTACGCAGAGAATGAGTCGCTCCTGCGTCCATGCGTCCAGGTTGCGGACCGTTCGGCCCTATGCCATAAATCGTCCGCGTCTCCGCAGAGAGCACCATCCGGGTGGTTCATCTCCTGGGTGTTTGATGTCCAGATCGATGCCAATAGAGAGGAACACACAAGATGTATGAAATTTGTCCGACATCATCTGAAGTGCAGATAGCCGCACTACCGGAATTTGGCTCTTAGCCGAGTGCCAAATATTTTGCCGAGTGTTTTTTTCGGTCACTCGACAAAAAAGCTCTTTTTCAAGTGCCATGCAAAAAACTCTCGATAAAAGAAAACACTCGGCGAAGAAGCTCTGAGTGTTTTATTTTTGACACTCGGCAAAGAGCTCTTTGCCGAGTGTTTTTTTCCAGCACTAGGCAAAGACAATTTAAAAATCACATTTTAATGCAGTAAATTAATTCAAATGAAAAAATTTCAACTACAAATTTGTATAACTCATCATGATATATAATTTATATCATGAAACTACGAGAGAGATGTATAGAATTTATGCATATTGTTAGAACCATCATGTGAGATGAACAAATGACCAAACAACCAAAATAAACTTTGTAGATCTTGAGAAGTTATAGAAGTTTGTAGTTGACAACGTTTTCATTTGAAGTCATATTGTCAACGAAAACTACGTCTGAATTCAATATATACATAATTGGTGTAGTAGTGTAGTGGTATAGGACGGTATGCGTGCGAGAGAGGTTGCGAGTTCGAATCTAACTATTCACAAAACATGTAAATTTGATTCAAAATAATAGTGAAAAATGATAGAGCGATGTATAAGGCAATAGGTAGGGTTGGAGAGTTTGTTTAAAAATGTTTTGCTGTTTTTTTGAAAAAAAAAATATCGATTCTTAATTGGCGAGTGTTTTTCTTTACCGAGTGATTTTCGACACTCGGTAAAGTCTTTGCCGAGTGTCCAAAAAAAGTACTCGGCAAATAACACTCGACAAATAACCCTTTACTGATAAAATATTTGCCAAGTATTTTTTACCGAATGGGTTTTCCGAGTGTAAAATAGCATTTGCCGACTCGGGAAATAACGTGATTCGGGTAGTGCCGGTAGCTTTACACAAAAGCTCCGTCGACACGGACGGTTACAAGAAATCCTCAATAATAGTCTTGACTTGGTTAGGTTACAACTGAGCATGTCATTAGAGAGAAACTGCTCCGTAGATAGAATAGAACGTTAAGTGTACGTAGACGCAGCAGCTAATAAACTGGCTCTGGATTACACAGTTGTCAACTCTTCACAGCATTGCAATAACAATTAACAAGTCTTTCACGGCAGTCCCTTTGCTTATACTCACACTCTTCCATGGCTGATTCATCAGATCCCCTATACCACACCTTATTAAAAAGAAGAACACGTACGAATGCATGGATGTCGCGTGCGGTCAGGTCGTCCGATCGAGCTACAGACTTTTCTTCCTCTCGAACGACGTTGGCATCGGGAGGAAACGAACAACATCCGGATCCTACCGAGATCACAAGCGCACATGGTCAGTGGCCTACCGTCGTCTCCATCTCAGGGTGGACCAAAGAAAAGAAAACAACAGCATCATCTCCGTACGCCGTTTGCATTTGGTAACGTATGCTGCTAGTGACCGTAATAATTTAGTATATCCCCCTCTAAACGCGTGTTCAGATGAGTACGCACGAAGCGGCCGCCGGCAAGAGGAATGTCAACGTACATCTACGGAACGCACAGACAGTGTGTGTGCTTGAATCACTGCGAACACGAGGTTGACTTGTCCCCCGTGGTTTGGATTGATGAGTGATTATCAATGAATAACACTGTCAGGTAGTCAGTGGACTGACCAGAGTGTAAGATTATGCTTGTGCAACCATGTTGGTCGACTTGTGGTGTGCAGGTGTGGAGCACAATAACGGTGGTCGATGGCTGAGGTAAAGGTCATGCGGGCTCATGCTGATGGACCAGAAGCGGTGAAGGGCGAGTGCTGGGTCTTGACTGACGGTTCAGAGCAGTCAGGTGACCAACCGCGGTGGCTGACACCTGAGACACACACTTGTGCGAGGACGTGGTGGAGTGGACCGTGTTGCCAGCGTGGTCGATGACTGACGGGACACGCGTCTGATCGTGGAGGACGTGCACGAGGTTTGGTGGTTTGGACCTCAAAACCACCCAGCGCTACAGATGCCTGGTTTTGCTGAGTTTGGGACTCAAAACTCGGCGGTGGCAGTTCCGGAGGGAACCGGTGGCGGCACGCTGCGTGATCGCGGAGGGTGCGTAAGGCGAAGCAACTCCGTGTGAATGATGTTGCCGTCGGATCGAAAACTTAGGAGTTGGTCCATTTCGCCCCCGGTGGAGTGGATATACTCTATGTAAATATTGGTAGTTTAGGAAGTGAGAATAACCCTCTATAAATAGAGGGGATGGATGGTTGGTTCAGCATCCCTTGGCTGTCATTGTTTTGAGCACTCATTTTATAGCTCCTAGTTTTCTCTCTAGGTAGATACCAGTTGAGCCGAGGGTTCCGCAGTGATTTTATACTTCGTCTGTGTTCTTGATTTTCAAGTTTAATCACAGGAAGGGTGACCGGTCTGGCCCACAGAGCTCTTTGGCTTCAAATCTCAGTTTGTATCATTGCTGAAATTTCTGAAGTTTTATAGTCTTGGTTTCTCCTTTTTCCGATCTTGTGTTGTTGGTAAAAAAACCTTTGATTCCTTTGAGAGGATTTGGTTTGGGGATTGATTGGTGGTGAGTTGCACTCTTCGGACCACTGGATACACCTAGTTGTTGCAGATTTTGGTCGTGATTTGAGAAAAACTCAGTTTGAACTCGTTCTAGAAAACCCCAACAAAACCCAATTTCAGCTGTATTTTTAAATCTGCGGGTGATTCATAAGTCCGATTGACCTCAAAATATGGGGAGATTTTGGAAATGTATTTGCTCAGGTGTGTATAAAATTTCATCTCAATCGAAGTTCGTTTGGTTCAGTTTTGAATTTAAAAACAGAATTTTGTACTGCTGAAAACATCACTTGTTGACGATACCGTTTTGGACTTTTTGTTGTCCGATTTGCGATCCGTTTGTTTTGATGGTCTCATGTGAGTATTAGGAACGTTTTGTAATCATGAGATCACTCGTTCGCTGATGTGTTTATGGTTTGGGTACTTGCTTCATCTCAATTAAAGTGAAATGTTAATTTTGAGTGTTTGGAGACAAAAATCCGATTGGCTCCCATTCACCCCCCTCTGGTCGCCTTATCGGTACTACAATTGGTATTGGAGCTGGTTAAGGATTTCCCTTTCCTAATCGGTTCGAAAACCACGTAGTCGATATGGAATGAGGTGTTGGCAAACCTCTGTTCTTTGATGGGACCAATTACCCATACTGGAAGATTTGCATGTCTGCGTTTCTTCATAGCATCAGTTACCAGGTTTGGGAAATTTGCCTCGATGCAATTTTCGATGCTACAAGTGACCGGATCACTCCAATTCAATGGAGTTCCATGATTCGAACAACAAAGCTCGAAACGCTTTGTTCTCGTGTCTCTCGCTTGGTGAGTTTGAGCGAGTTGGACATCTGACTACGTTTCATCAGATCTGGTCTACCCTTGAGAGATTCCATGAGGGCAACGATCATGTGAAGACCAGACTGTTTGAGACGTACAGGCGAGAGTACGAGAACTTCACACAGTTGGCTAGAGAGATCATTGATTCCATGTTCTCCAGGTTCCTGTCAATTGTGAACAAGATGCGTGCCAACAAGGCACAGCTACCCTATAGTGATCATGAGAGAGCCCTGAAATTACTACATGCTCTAGATTGGAGGGTTTGGGAGGTGAAGGTCTCGGCGATCATCGAGTCGCCCAACTACGAGACTCTCACCGTGGACGAGCTCTTCAGCAAGCTCAAGTCCACAGAGAATGACCACCAGACTTGGCCCAAGATTGATAACCCTAGTGCACCCACCATGGCCCTAGTCTCTGGAGGTGGTTCTGCTTCTAACTCCTCACTTGCTATGTTATCTTCTTTGTTGTCTATTACAGAGGAGCAGGTGGAGAGCCTTAGGGATGAGGAGCTGGCACTTGTGGCCAGCCGGTTCATGCGATTCCACAACAACCGTATGAGCCGGCGGTGTGGCGGGTCCAAGGACGGATGCTACAACTGTGGCGATCCCGACCACTTCGTTGCCAGCTGCCCCAAGAAGGGCAAATCGGAGTCTGGCCCGTGCGACCATCACTCTGGTCGGTGCAAGGGCAAGTACTCCTCCGGCAAGTACAAGTCCAAGGGAGGATTCGACAAGGAGGCGCTCAAGAAGAAGTACCTTCAGAAGGCAAAGATCAAGGAGCGTGCCTTCCTCGCCTCCCTCAGCGACCACGACTTCGACGATGTTGTATCTTCCTCGAGCGATGAGGAGACTGAGAGGCGGGTCGAGGACAAGCTGAACTGGTTGTGCTTCATCGCTGACACCGTAGGAGGCTTCTGCACCATGGCACTTGGTTAGGACGCGGTTGGCACCAGCGATGACAAAGACATCGGCGACGACACTACTTCTGAGGTACTACCTTCCGCCAATGATCTCGCCACTGAGATAGAAGAGCTAAATGCTTCTTTGGCTAGTTAGGATAAGTTGCTTAGGCTAGCTTCTTGTGAGAGGAGAGAGTTTAGATCCAAGTACGAGAGCACGCTTAGGGAACTTGAGTCTGCTAGAGCTTTAGTTGAGGTGTCCGACGAGACTGAATGTGATGAGTGCGCTCTACACATGTCGAACATCACCACTTTGCAGACCAAGTACTCCACCTTGCTAGATGAGTGCGACGAGTTGAGATCTAAGTCTATCCTGTTGGGTGTGTGTACCGTTTGTCCTGGCTTGCAGTCTGAGCTAGCAGAGAGAGACGCTAGGATAGCTTTGGTTGAGAAGGCTAGCTCAGTGAATGCCCATGCACCTGTGCGGTATGCACTTTGTGAGGGTTTGCAATCTGCCCTTGAGTCCTACAGACACGACAAGACAAGAATCGAGGAAGAAAACACATACCTTCTATCTATCTTGAGTTGGGTGTCGTGCAGTGAGCCCCAGTTAGGCATGATGGTCAGTCAGTTCAAGAGGGAACTGGCGGACTGGGTTTAGGCTTTGCTACTAAGGATGGGAGTGTCGCTCGCTTTGGGAAGGTTGGTGAGTGCAGTGGTTTGACACCTTCAGAGAAATTTTCACCCACTCCCAAGCTTATCAAAAGCACCTCTGCTAAGCCTGTTACCCCTGTGAGAGATGGTGTGATTGATGAACCTATGAGAGCTCCTCCTCAGAAACAAGTGTGGCTTCCAAAACCTAATCATCTTAGGAACACACTTGACACATTTCCCGACATCTCTAGCGATCCCCTTCCTAGAGCCCCTCAGCCATCCAAAAAGAAAGCCTCCTCCCACAAACAAAATCCACCCAAGAGAGAGGCGAGGTACCATTGTGAATATTGTGAGAGGGATGGGCATCTAGTTTCTTTTTGCTTTAGGAGGAAGAGAGATGAGCGGCAGGTTTCTGAGTTGAGCAGGAAGGACATGAACCACCCCTCTCATGGTGTTCATGCTCAGCCTGTTCAGAGATGTCTTGCCGCTAGGCCTCAGGCAGTGAGACCATGTGGTGGCCGTGCCCGACGGGATGCTGGTCGTGTGCCATATGGCCAAGGACCATGTGACAGAGGCTTTGGTTCATACTTCCCCAGCGGACCACAATTTCCTTCTTGTGATGATCGCTTCCCTTCGGGACCGGGGATGTTTGGTGTTTTTCCTAACACTTTTCAGGGGCAAATGCCGCAGCACCGGTATTCTTCACAGTTTACTTACCCTAGTGTTGTGCCATTTGCTCACCCTGGTCTTACTATTGATGCAGGATGGAGGCCTGGAGAACACGTGGCTCATGGATTCTGGCTATTCGCGCCACATGACCGGAAGCTCAAAATGGTTCTCCAGCCTCGACACCGTGATTGGTAAGGAATATATCACATTTGGGGATAAGTCAAGAGGTAAGGTTGTTTCTCGTGGCACCATTCGGGTGAACGAGAGCTTTATTCTCAAGGATGTTGCTTTGGTCTCAAATCTGCATTTCAATCTACTTTTAGTTTCGCAACTCCTTGAGGATGACTATGAAGTGCGCTTTAAAAAGGGCTTGTCTCGAGTTTTGGATGCTCGTGGGGATCTAATTTTTCCAGATTTCCCCTTTTGGTCGAGTTTTCAGTGCTGATTTTTCACATTCTTCTGGCCCTTCTCGATGTTTGTTAGCAGGATCTTCCTCTTCTCTTGGGAAGTGGCATGGGAGGCTAGGTCACTTGAGCTTTGATCTTTTGTGTCGTTTGAGCTCACTTGACCTCATCCAAGGATTGCCTAAATTAAAATTTGAGAAAGATCTTGTCTGTCACCCTTGTCGTCATGGAAAAATGATTGCTGCTTCCCATTCCCCGGTCACCAAGGTGATGACCTCGCATCCTGGCTAATTGCTTCATATGGACACTGTTGGTCCAGCTAGGGTTTGCTCTTTTGGAGGGAAGTGGTATGTGCTTGTGGTTGTCGATGACTTCTCTCGCTACTCTTGGGTGTTCTTTATGACGGCGAAAGATGAGGCTTTTACTCATGCTCGAGATTTGATTCTTCGGTTGCAAAATGAGTTTCCTAAAATGCCATGAGAGCTATATGCAGTGACAATGGCACCGAATTCAAAAATACTCAATTTGCAACCTTTTGTGCTTCTTTGGGACTCGAGCATCAGTTTTCCTCTCCGTATGTGCCCCAGCAGAATGGTATTGTTAAACGCAAAAATCGAACCCTTGTTGAGATGGCCAGGACGATGCTTGATGAGCATAGGACTCATAGGCGTTTTTGGGCCGAAGCGATCAACACTGCTTGCCATGTCTCCAATCGCATCTTTCTTTGGGCTTTTCTGAACAAAACTTCTTATGAGCTGTGATTTGGACGGCCACCCAAGGTTAGTCATTTCAGGGTATTTGGATGCAGATGCCTTGTGCTAAAACAGGGTAATCTAGACAAGTTTGAGTCCCGATCTTCTGATGGGGTTTTTTCTGGGTTATGCATTAAATTCTCATGCTTATCGTGTTCTTAACCTAGAGACTAACCGCATTATGGATACTTGTGAGGTTACATTCGATGAGACTGCACCTTGTCCATCCCTTGTCTTTGAGCCTGTAGGTCCAGATCAGATGGGACAGACCATCTTTGTGGAGGAGGAGCACGATGACGTCGATTGGGTTGCTCTCGAGCCAACTCCACTGGCCGCCCAGTCAAGCCTGCTTCCACTACTACGGGTGACGGACCCGACCCCACTCCTTCCACCACTTGGGGTCCGCTCGAGCCAGCTCCTGCTGAGACTGGAGGAGTTGAAGCTACTGTTGAGGGGGAGGCCACTTCCTCAAGGGAGGCTCCACAACATATTCAACGCCGTCACCCACCTCAACAGATGATCGGGGAGCTTCACGAGCGAGTCACTCGCTCTAAGTCACAGCACATTTCTCATTTTGCTCACTCAGCTTTTGTGTAACACCCCAGGTGTTACTCAGGGTGTCCACCCCAGGGTTACCCCTTTTTACCCATTATCACATGAAGATTGAATTAGGCAAAGTATACCAAACTTGGAATTCTAGGTCCTAAGCAAGTGTAATCCACCTTGGATGTCATGCCGTAGCTTATCATGCACATCTAAGTGGGGATCTCCCAAAACCCTAAAGCAAAACCCCCATAGGCAATGGGAACCCTAATTGAAGCCATGATCAAAAGATCATGTAAACATTATGATCATGGTTTGGGCCAAATAGAAAAGTTGTAATATACTTAATAACCTACAATTAATAGCAAGGAAGTACCCCCAAAAAGTTTTCAGAAAAACCCTAAAACAGTTCACCTAAGATTTAGCACAAGGGGAAATTCAGTTTTTGCCTAAGTACAAAAACTAACCCTTGCACAAAGACTCCACATGTTCACCTTAATCCCCTTTTCAAAACCTTTCGACCCAATTGACAAAATGGCGCCAAATTAACCCTAGAACACCCTGGAAAGAGATGACACCTACCCTAGGGCGCTAGACACGACTTGACGCCCCTTTTGTCTCGGTTCGGGCCTAGCTGACACAGCAAACTTCTCCCCTCTCTATCTCCCTACCCCGACCATATCTCGACTTGGAACTCACAGCGAAAAGATAGGATTTGGAGCAGAGAAGCGACCGTACACAGTGACTTTGCCAAGATACGCACGCTATGGCGCTCTAATCGGCCGTTGAACCATGGCAGAAGCAAGCTTCCACGTGTTCGACGCGAGCTGGCATCCGGGGGCGCGCTCAGAGCACGCCCGTGCGCGAACCCCCGCGCGCCCGCGGCCGCCCGTGACCACGCCCGCGCCACGGCTATAAAGCCCGCCCCAGTGCTTGGCTGCCTTCCCCGTTACCTCCTCCGTACCTCGCCGGACTTGCCCGAGCCAGCCATTAACTCCGGCGACCTCCCCGCGACCCGCTAGTGCCGCCCGAGAGCAACCACCGTGGCCAGCCCCTCTCCCGTCCTCCTCTGTTCGATCCAGGCCCTCAGTTAGCTTCCTGGTGAAGCCGTGAGACTTGCTCAAGCTTGACCCGGGGACCCTCGTCACCGGAATAGCCCAATCGCGCTCACCGGAGTTCAAGAACCCGCCGGCGCACGTGGACCGGGTAAGCCCCTGCACCGTTTTCCAATTCGTTGCGCGCATGGCCTCTGTGACACCCCGTGAAGCTCCTCGTGCACCCTAATTGAACTATACCGCCGTGGTTTGGCCGGAGCAGGAGCCGCTGACGACCCCCGCCGCCTGTGCTCGTGGCCAGAGTAGCTCCGACCACCTCCGACACCGACCCGCACACCGACGTGACTTCGCAACCTCCCGGACGTCACTGACCACCCCGCCGGAGCTCTACTGCCGCCGGTAAGCCCCACCGCCGTAAACTATGCCGCGGGTACTGTTTCAGCCGGTCAGGGGGCGCGGGTTAGATTTTAGTTAAGTCCAGGGGGCTTTGCGCAATGTCAGTGACCCAAGCCAATAGTGGACCAAGGGCTGTTCTGTTAGAAAAGAAAAGGAAAAAACCCAGGGGCCTCAGCGTAAACCTGTTTTCTTTTTCCATTTTCGAATTTCTTTTCTTTTGGTTATAACAGATAACTAAATAAATGCATAACTTGAAGAATAATCATCCAAAAATGTTCAAACCAATTTTGCTAGATTCTGGAATTTATGAACTATCAGATAAAAATAATAGAACCCATGGCTCCTGTATTTCTTTCTGAAGTTTTGAATTAAATAAGAAAACTACTCAAAACTCAATATTAGAAGGAAAAATAGGAATATTGTTTGACCAGGGTTAGAAAAATTTTGAGAAACTTATATCTACCTACTAGACCAAGTAAAAATGTTAAACCTCTCTGTCTACTCCATTTAAATTAGTTTTACCCCTTGTTCTATAATATGCTTAAGGATAAGAAAAATAGAAAATGTAATTAAATTAATGAACCAGAGAGTACCTCTATTTTTTGTTAGGTTACTTCTTCAATATAGTTCACTGAAAAAAATATATCATACCCTGTTTTAGTGTAAAATAAGTAAGATCTCTTTTATTTTAATAAAACAAGTGAAACTTAGAAAAATTCTACAAAAATAACCCCAAGGTAAAAACACCCCCACCCTTGGGATAACTATTGTTGTATTAGAGAGAACTTAGGAAAAATGTGAGATCTGCTGTTTGGCATTTTTCAAATAATAATGTAGTAGAAAGTGCCTTTTTGACATTAAACTCAAGAAAATCATAACTAAATAACCACCCCTTAGTTTTCTGTGATTTTTAGCCCAGAGGCCTATTATTACCATAGGATGCCAACAAAAATAACCTTTTGGACAGAACCTACCCCTAACTAAGAGATGTAGTGTAAAGTGGCCCACTTTGCCTAACTCTTGTTATTTTTGTTTAAAGCCTAGCCTTTTATACTTTAAGCCTCAAATTCTAAAAACAAGCTAGAATAGCCAGTGACAACCCACTGTAATTTTTACAGAATTTTTGGAAATTATTAAAACCCTGTTGTAGTTCAAACCTACACTAAAAACCCTAAATGAAAATTAAGGAAAGGAAAATGAATAATGAAAATTAATGTTAGCCTAAAACCTTTGTAATCTGTCCACAAAAATGTATCAAGGCAATACCAATCCACCATGTTATCCTAAAAGGAAACCTAAGCTTAAAAGGTAATAAGTCTATGTCTATGTATACCACTAGAAGCCCCACAGAACCAGGAAACCCTAAGTTAATTCTTAACTTAGTTTCTTTAGTAATGTTCTTAAATCTTGCATAATCATGACATACATGTTCATTGCATTTCGATAGACTGTAATCTTGCTGACGGAGAGTACATCCTCATGCCGGAGCAAGGAGCTGCTCAGGAGGTAGCCCCAGACCCAGCACCCGAGTCTGCACCAGAGGACCTGCCAGCCACTGCGTTGGAAGGCAAGCCCCGGTTTTATGCATAACCTGTTATTTACGCTATTTTACTTCACTTAATGATTGTAGGATTGATTGTGAACTTAGGTGTAGGAATTTGTTGAAACCCTAGTTGCATGATCTCAGGAGTCCTATTGAGATGGATACTAGTATGCTAGGTCGAGTAGCTGCTTTAATAAGTAGGATCTCGGTAGAAGACGAGTGATTTTTCCAGCACTCGCGCGAGGTCAGGCCATTGATTGTACCCACTTTCATATCGTACTGATGTTGGTTGTGGACAACAATCCATGGGGATTGGTTGTCCACGGGATAAAATTTGAATAAGGATTAAGGTGTGGTACCGTGAGTCAAGCGTTTGAACGTACTAAGCACATGCCGAGAAATATGGTAAATCGGTAAGCCTAGTACCTGAGTGAACCCGGCAGTGGACATATCCCCTCACGCGACCTGAGACGAGGTCTCCCATTCCGGTTATGGTGGGTACAAGTGCGGTCACTGCACGACGGCCAGTCGGGGTCAGTGAGGCATTGTACGCCAAGGCGGTGAGCCCTGATCTGCTGACGGGGAAGCGATGGGGACGGTTGATGTGTGTGGGGACGGAGTGCCCCTACATGTCGTGTGTTTAGGTTTACCTTGCAAGGATAAAAACTCGATTCGAATCGTCTGCTTCTCGCAGCTAATGAGACTGCTTGATCCATGCTGCTACATTGAGTAATAAGTGGAATGATGCGGAGATGATATAAGATGTTGATTGCTAAAATGTTTGCTACTTTGTATGAATAGATAGTACACTTTTAGCCTTAAGAGAGTCACACTTAACTTTGACTAAGTTAAACTCTTGATTTAGAAACTCAGCTAGTGCTTTTGGCAACCAAACCCCACAGCCAAACAGCTGCATGTCTAGAGGTAGAGGAGTAGACTCCTCACACCGGGTAAGTCTAGCTGAGTATTAGTATACTCAGCCTTGCTTGTGGCATAATTTTTACAGGTTCTCTGGAGGAGATGGTTGCTGGGATAACTTGGCCGTCCACCTTGCCACCGGGTTGGACTGTTGAGTGGGACCCTGCCTCGGCTGAGGAGGAGCATGAGGAGTGATGGGACAGGCTTCCCCATCCCTCTGTTTAATTATCGTTAGTTTTATTCCGCTGCATTTCGAACAATGATGGTTACTTTCGCAAAACTCCGATGATGATGATGATGGTGATGTAATAATTTAATACTCTGACATGTATGGTTTTATGCTTTATTGTATTTGCTCTGTGACTCACCTTCGAGTGAGATTGTGGTACTTGATCCTGTCAGTGGCCGTGTCGGACTAGATCCGAGGGATTGACGGGTTATTCCTATTTAAGTGTGGTCTAGCCTCTAAGGCGGGACTTAGGCACTTAAGTTGGAATAATTCGGGCAGTTCCGCCACAGCTGGTATCGGAGCTTGTACCACCACAGAGGAATCAATAAAAGGTAAATACCATCAATTTTCTAAATAAAACTTGATAGAAACAAGGTTGGATAGATAGTAGGACGAGCAGGGTAGACCTAGGACGTGAAGCCTTAGGGTAATAGAAGGGTAGCTAGGTGGCTAGGTAACTAGGCCCTACAGGCCACTTTTACAGGATGGGAGTTCCTCCCTATTCCTTTTATCTTGTTGTGAGGTCGTTCAGGACGAGCATGCATGCATTCATAACCAAGCAATGGATAACTGAGTAAAGGACTTAAAAACAAGATAACAACCAACTAGGTCCCTAGTGCCTTTTTACTTAGCTAGAGAAAGGCTGAGTTTTACTTTTCCTTGTTCTTTTTTTTAATTCTTTTTCTTTTACTTACGCTTAACCGTACACAGATGACTTCCCACGGATCCTCCGATGACGGGAATGCACTGACCCACACTGACGGACTTGCACGAGAGGGCTTTCCCCGCATTTTGTGGGAGGTACTTCAGGGGGCTGGATACACGACACCCCCTCAGTACGCGGTGCAGCAGTTCGAGAAGCACCGAGTGCCTCGCTGTCGGGTGAGGATGACCTTGGAGCCTCATCCCCTGCAGCCAGGATGGCGCTCCTTGGACTCAGAGTCTTTCGGATTCCGGGTAGAGGACACGATCGAGGCGATCACTCTGCATGGATTGACTACCTTCTGCGGATTCCATCCCTTGGAGCTGGCTACCCACCCCATTGGCTTGTTCCCCGCTGAGAAGGAGGACGACCCAATGTGGAAGGATCGGGTGGAGCATGCCAAGGATATCTGGGCCATCTACCCAGGACAGACTGCGCACTTGACCGTACGGTGCATGAATGCGCTGTACCGTCTGCAGGTGATGCGCGGTGAGGCGATGTCCCATCTGATGGCACTGCTGGAGGCAACAAAGATCACGTTGGATAACAGAGAGGAACTCGTGGTTGACTTGTCTCAAGAAATGGTGGAGAAGGATTTGCAGGTGGAGCAGCTATCCACTGATATTCAGGAGTTGGAGGAGCTGGTAGGCACCAGGGAGAACACCATCGAGGTCCTAGAGGATCAGCTCATTAACACTCAGCAGCAGCTTGCTGAGGCTAACGAGCACCTGGACATGCATCACCAGGAGATCCAGGACCAGGAGGCCAACGAGGACGTCGACATTGAGGGAGGAGATGAGCCTGCCTCCAGTGTGGACACTGCTGGCTCGGGAAGACCACCTTCCCCTGAGTCGAGTGTTGCTTCGTTCGCTCACTAGGTGTCCAGGGTAGGCTTAGAAGTTGGATGGTCGGACTCCTCGCAGCTAGCTTAGCTTTTGCACCCTTGGGGTACTAGGCTAGATAGAGTTGAGTCATTTTGGGACAAATTGATGTAATCATGTTAAACTCTCTTGGGAGCTTGTTTGATGGATGCTATTATCAGTTTAAATTTGGAAGGAAGAATTTATGCCTCTTAAAAATCCCTTTTGTTGGAGTCGGAGTCTATCATGCTGTTTTAACTTTTTCCCCATAATAAATCTTGAAAATGGAACTATGGTGTTAAGTCAGTATGTGGTTTTTCAGATGGCCGGGAGGCAGCGTCGTGGCCAGAACGAGCGCGTTCCTCCACCGCCGCCACCACCTCCCACTCTGCAGGAGCTCATGGCTCAGCAGAATGAGATCCTGAGGCAGCTGGCTCAACGTCAGCCACCACCTCAGCATTATGGTGGTGGAGACCACCAGCGTCACCCCGCGGCGGCTACATACCAGGAATTCCTTAGCACCCAGCCTCCATTGTTCACAAGGGCGGAGGACCCCCTTGACGCAGATGTGTGGCTGCGAGTGGTGGAATCCAAATTCCCACTGCTCCATGGAGTTTGCTCAGAGGTCACCAAAGTCAGGTTCGCCACCCAGCAGCTTCGCGGACCTGCAAGGACTTGGTGGGATCATTTTCTTGCTATGCAGCCAGAGGACCGAGAGGTGGAGTGGAGGGAGTTTAAGGCAGCTTTTAGAGGACACCATATACCAGCCGGAATTATGGACAGGAAGCTCAATGAGTTTTTGGCACTCACTCAGGGCAACAGGACAGTGTTGCAGTATGCCCAGGCCTTTAATGACTTGTGCCAGTATGCGGGATATCATGCAGATACCGATGAGAAGAAGAGGGACAGATTCAGAAGGGGGCTCAGCACTAAGCTCCGGGATCGTCTCAACACCGTCAGGGCCAACAGCTACAATGAGTTGGTCAACATGGCTATCTCCCAAGAGGACTGCATTACAGCTAGACAGGCAGAGAAGAAGAGGAAGACCCCTGTGGCAGGACCCTCAGCTCAGCCACAGCGCTTCCGGATTGTGTCCGACACCCAGGGCAGGGGACCCCAGCAGCAACAAGGGCGATGGGTGATCCGACCTCAGCAGCAGCAGCCGACACCCAACCGCACCCAATTTCCAGCTCAGAGGGGCAGTCAGCAGCAGCAGCAGTACCGCCAGGCAAATGACAACAGATGCTTCACCTGTGGCAACACTGGGCATTATGCCAAGAATTGCCCCAGGAACCAGCAGAGGCAGGGGCAGAATGCTAATCAGAACCAAGGGAAGAGGCAGAAGGTGCAAGTGAGGCAAGGCAGGCTGAACTTCACCACCATGGCTGATATTCCAGAGGGAGCACCCGTCATGACTGGTATTTTTACAGTTTTGAATTGTCCTGCTATTATTCTATTTGATTCTGGTGCATCGCATAGTTTTATCAGTGCAAAATTTAGTGCCAAGTGCCAATTGCCTTTTCACCACACCAATGGAGGTATCACAATTTCAACCCCAGGAGGCAGGGTTGCCACTTACCAAATTAACAAGAATGTGCCTATAAAGTTTGGTAGTCTGATAATTAAAACCAACCTTCTCATTTTGGGTTTGGAGAGTGTGGATATCATATTGGGAACTGACTAGTTAACTAGAAATCAGGCGGTGATGGATATTGCGGCTAGAGCCATAGATGTGCACTCACCAACTTGTGGTGAGACCACACTGTATTTGCCTGACCAGGGTTGTACCCGATCTTGTGCCTTTGTTATGATAGAATCCCCAGTGGGAAAGATCCCAGTGGTCCGTGACTATCCGGATGTTTTTCTGGAGGAGTTGCCAGGGATGCCACCTGACCGAGATATTGAGTTCGCCATCGAATTGCAACCCGGGACTGCTCCTATCTCCAAGAGACCCTATAGGATGCCTCCCGCGGAATTGGCAGAATTGAAAAAGCAATTGCAAGAATTGTTGGACAAGGGGTTTATTCGTCCAAGCACTTCACCATGGGGATGTCCAGCACTATTTGTGAAGAAAAAGGACGAGAGTTTGAGGATGTGTGTTGACTACCGTCCTCTTAATGCGGTGACTATCAAGAACAAATACCCGCTGCCCCGTATTGATGTTCTGTTTGATCAGTTGGTTGGAGCCAAGGTATTCTCCAAGATAGACCTTCGCTCAGGATACCATCAGATCAAGATCCGTGCTAGCGATATTCCCAAGACGGCTTTCTCTACCAGATATGGACTGTATGAGTTTCTGGTGATGTCTTTTGGGCTGACCAATGCCCCGGCTTATTTTATGTACCTGATGAATTCAGTGTTTATGCCAGAATTGGATAAGTTCGTGGTCGTTTTCATTGATGATATTCTGGTCTATTCCAAGAATGAAGACGAACATACTGAGCACCTGCACATCGTGCTTCAGCGGCTGCACGATCATCATCTTTATGCTAAGTTGTCTAAGTGTGAGTTTTCGCTGAAGGAGATCAAATTCTTGGGTCACACAATTTCTCAAGGTGGGATATCCGTTGATCCTGAGAAGGTACAAGAGGTAATGGACTGGAAACCCCCGACTACAGTGAAGCAAATTCGGAGTTTTCTGGGATTGGCAGGGTATTATCGACGATTTATTCCGGATTTCTCCAGAATTGCCAAGCCAATGACTGAACTGTTGAAGAAGGGAGTCAAATTTGAGTGGAGCCAAAAGTGTGAAGATGCCTTTCATACCTTGAGGCAGCATTTGACAACAGCCCCAGTGCTGGCTCAACCTGACAACACCAAACCATTTGAAGTTTATTGTGATGCTTCTGGTACTGGTTTGGGATGTGTCTTGATGCAAGAGAACAGAGTGATTGCTTATGCTTCCCGGGCACTCAGGCCCCATGAGCAGAACTACCCTACACATGATCTAGAATTGGCAGCTGTAGTTCATGCTCTAAAGATATGGAGACACTACTTGATGGGAGCTCACTGTAACATCTATACTGATCACAAGAGTCTCAAATACATCTTCACTCAGGCAGATCTGAACATGAGGCAAAGGAGATGGTTAGAGTTGATCAAGCACTATGATTTGGAGGTGCATTACCACCCAGGGAAAGCCAATGTTGTGGCAGATGCCTTGAGCAGAAAGGCCCAGTGTAATTGTGTGAGCATGGATGTAGGAGTGACCACCCTGTGTGATGAGTTGTGCAGATTGAACTTGGAAGTTGTTTCTGCGGGTGACCTAAGCTATATCTCGGTGGAACCCACATTGCAAGAACAGATAGTCAGGGCACAGGTTGAGGATAAGGGTGTTCAGGTTATCAAGGATATGATCAAGCAAAAGGCAGAGAAATACAAGTGTTTCCGACAGGACAGCAAGGGAATTCTATGGTTTGGAGATCGATTGGTTGTTCCCAAGGACCCTGAGCTCAGAAAGAAGATACTGGATGAAGCTCACCTTTCCAAATTCTCCATACACCCTGGTAGCAACAAGATGTACCATGACCTCAGATCTTTGTATTGGTGGACTAGAATGAAAAGAGAAATTGCCAAGTACATATCCGAGTGTGATACTTGCCAGAGGATAAAGGCTAGTCACTTGAAGGCAGCAGGCCCTTTGCAACCCCTTCCCATACCATCTTGGAAATGGGAGGACATTTGCATGGACTTTATAGTGGGATTACCCAATACTTCCAGGCACCATGATTCTATTTGGGTTATCGTGGACAGGTTGACCAAGACTGCTCATTTCTTGCCAGTGCATACCACCCACAGGGCAGAGAAGTACGCTGAAATTTATGTTGATCAGATAGTAAGGTTGCATGGTATTCCCAAGACCATTATATCTGACAGAGGAACACCATTTGTGGCACGATTTTGGGAGCAATTGCAAGAGTCACTTGGGACCCATGTCATCCGAAGCTCAGCATATCACCCTCAAACAGATGGCCAAACAGAAAGGGTGAATCAGATTTTGGAAGACATGTTGCGAGCATGTGCACTACATTATGGGAAGGATTGGGATAAGTGTCTGTCTTTGGCGGAGTTTTCTTACAATAACAGTTATCAATCCAGTCTGAAGATGGCACCTTTTGAGGCATTATATGGGAGAAGGTGTAGGACCTCACTGAATTGGTCTCAAGCAGGAGAAAGGGAAATTTTTGGGCCAGACTTGGTACTCGAGGCAGAGGCAAAAGTCAGAGTTATTACCAAGAACTTGGAAGCTGCCCAGGCCAGGCAAAAGAGCTATCATGATAAGAGGCGGAAGACTCTACAGTTTGAGGTGGGAGATCATGTCTATCTTAAGGTATCACCCACCAAGGGTGTTCAGAGATTCGGGATCAAGGGCAAGTTAGCTCCTCGCTATATTGGACCCTACGAGATTAAGGAGGCTTGTGGACCCGTAGCCTATCAAGTGGAATTACCACCTCACATGTCAGCAGTTCATAATGTGTTCCATGTATCTCAGCTGCGGAAATGCGTTCGTCTACCCACTGAAGTGCTACCAGAACCAGACATTGAGATAGAACCAGACTTGTCTTACCAAGAGTACCCCGTCAAGGTATTAGATCAAAAGGAGAGATCAACTCGGGCAAGGTCGGTCAAAATGTACAAGGTTCAGTGGAGTCACCATTCAACAGAAGAAGCCACATGGGAGACTGAGGATTTTCTACGCTCTCGCTTCCCCGACTTTCTACCCAAAGGAGTCGGTATGTAACCCCAAAACCCCACCCCCACCTGCCCTTTGAATCCAATTATAAGAAAAACTTAGATAACAAGGATAGTCTAAGTTGTGGATTTAAATTAAGAAGGGCTTCCTTCTGAAGTTGCAAAGAGGATGACATTCGAAGAGCAGTAAATAAGAGAAACTTAAGTACAAAGGGGAAAACAACACCAGCACACCTTCAAGCATCCCTCCAAAGGGATCTACCTGAAATCTCGGGGCGAGATTCCTTTAAGGGGGGAGGGTTGTAACACCCCAGGTGTTACTCAGGGTGTCCACCCCAGGGTTACCCCTTTTTACCCATTATCACATGAAGATTGAATTAGGCAAAGTATACCAAACTTGGAATTCTAGGTCCTAAGCAAGTGTAATCCACCTTGGATGTCATGCCCTAGCTTATCATGCACATCTAAGTGGGGATCTCCCAAAACCCTAAAGCAAAACCCCCATAGGCAATGGGAACCCTAATTGAAGCCATGATCAAAAGATCATGTAAACATTATGATCATGGTTCGGGCCAAATAGAAAAGTTGTAATATACTTAATAACCTACAATTAATAGCAAGGAAGTACCCCCAAAAAGTTTTTAGAAAAACCCTAAAACAGTTCACCTAAGATTTAGCACAAGGGGAAATTCAGTTTTTGCCTAAGTACAAAAACTAACCCTTGCACAAAGACTCCACATGTTCACCTTAATCCCCTTTTCAAAACCTTTCGACCCAATTGACAAAATGGCGCCAAATTAACCCTAGAACACCCTGGAAAGAGATGACACCTACCCTAGGGCGCTAGACACGACTTGACGCCCCTTTTGTCTCGGTTCGGGCCTAGCTGACACAGCAAACTTCTCCCCTCTCTATCTCCCTACCCCGACCATATCTCGACTTGGAACTCACAGCGAAAAGATAGGATTTGGAGCAGAGAAGCGACCGTACACAGTGACTTTGCCAAGATACGCACGCTATGGCGCTCTAATCGGCCGTTGAACCATGGCAGAAGCAAGCTTCCACGTGTTCGACGCGAGCTGGCATCCGGGGGCGCGCTCAGAGCACGCCCGTGCGCGAACCCCCGCGCGCCCGCGGCCGCCCGTGACCACGCCCGCGCCACGGCTATAAAGCCCGCCCCAGTGCTTGGCTGCCTTCCCAGTTACCTCCTCCGTACCTCGCCGGACTTGCCCGAGCCAGCCATTAACTCCGGCGACCTCCCCGCGACCCGCAAGTGCCGCCCGAGAGCAACCACCGTGGCCAGCCCCTCTCCCGTCCTCCTCCGTTCGATCCAGGCCCTCAGTTAGCTTCCTGGTGAAGCCGTGAGACTTGCTCAAGCTTGACCCGGGGACCCTCGTCACCGGAATAGCCCAATCGCGCTCACCGGAGTTCAAGAACCCGCAGGCGCACGTGGACCGGGTAAGCCCCTGCACCGTTTCCAATTCGTTGCGCGCATGGCCTCTGTGACACCCCGTGAAGCTCCTCGTGCACCCTAATTGAACTATACCGCCGTGGTTTGCCCGGAGCAGGAGCCGCCGACGACCCCCGCCGCCTGTGCTCGTGGCCAGAGTAGCTTCGACCAGCTCCGACACCGACCCGCACACCGACGTGACCGTCGCAACCTCCCGGACGTCACTGACCACCCCGCCGGAGCTCTACTGCCGCCGGTAAGCCCCACCGCCGTAAACTATGCCGCGGGTACTGTTTCAGCCGGTCAGGGAGCGCGGGTTAGATTTTAGTTAAGTCCAGGGGGCTTTGCGCAATGTCAGTGACCCAAGCCAATAGTGGACCAAGGGCTGTTCTGTTAGAAAAGAAAAGGAAAAACCCCAGGGGCCTCAGCGTAAACCTGTTTTCTTTTTCCATTTTCGAATTTCTTTTCTTTTGGTTATAACAGATAACTAAATAAATGCATAACTTGAAGAATAATCATCCAAAAATGTTCAAACCAATTTTGCTAGATTCTGGAATTTATGAACTATCAGATAAAAATAATAGAACCCATGGCTCCTGTATTTCTTTCTGAAGTTTTGAATTAAATAAGAAAACTACTCAAAACTCAATATTAGAAGGAAAAATAGGAATATTGTTTGACCAGGGTTAGAAAAATTTTGAGAAACTTATATCTACCTACTAGACCAAGTAAAAATGTTAAACCTCTCTGTCTACTCCATTTAAATTAGTTTTACCCCTTGTTCTATAATATGCTTAAGGATAAGAAAAATAGAAAATGTAATTAAATTAATGAACCAGAGAGTACCTCTATTTTTGTTAGGTTACTTCTTCAATATAGTTCACTGAAAAAAATATATCATACCCTGTTTTAGTGTAAAATAAGTAAGATCTCTTTTATTTTAATAAAACAAGTGAAACTTAGAAAAATTCTACAAAAATAACCCCAAGGTAAAAACACCCCCACCCTTGGGATAACTATTGTTGTATTAGAGAGAACTTAGGAAAAATGTGAGATCTGCTGTTTGGCATTTTTCAAATAATAATGTAGTAGAAAGTGCCTTTTTGACATTAAACTCAAGAAAATCATAACTAAATAACCACCCCTTAGTTTTCTGTGATTTTTAGCCCAGAGGCCTATTATTACCATAGGATGCCAACAAAAATAACCTTTAGGACAGAACCTACCCCTAACTAAGAGATGTAGTGTAAACTGGCCCACTTTGCCTAACTCTTGTTATTTTTGTTTAAAGCCTAGCCTTTTATACTTTAAGCCTCAAATTCTAAAAACAAGCTAGAATAGCCAGTGACAACCCACTGTAATTTTTACAGAATTTTTGGAAATTATTAAAACCCTGTTGTAGTTCAAACCTACACTAAAAACCCTAAATGAAAATTAAGGAAAGGAAAATGAATAATGAAAATTAATGTTAGCCTAAAACCTTTGTAATCTGTCCACAAAAATGTATCAAGGCAATACCAATCCACCATGTTATCCTAAAAGGAAACCTAAGCTTAAAAGGTAATAAGTCTATGTCTATGTATACCACTAGAAGCCCCACAGAACCAGGAAACCCTAAGTTAATTCTTAACTTAGTTTCTTTAGTAATGTTCTTAAATCTTGCATAATCATGACATACATGTTCATTGCATTTCGATAGACTGTAATCTTGCTGACGGAGAGTACATCCTCGTGCCGGAGCAAGGAGCTGCTCAGGAGGTAGCCCCAGACCCAGCACCCGAGTCTGCACCAGAGGACCTGCCAGCCACTGCGTTGGAAGGCAAGCCCCGGTTTTATGCATAACCTGTTATTTACGCTATTTTACTTCACTTAATGATTGTAGGATTGATTGTGCACTTAGGTGTAGGAATTTGTTGAAACCCTAGTTGCATGATCTCAGGAGTCCTATTGAGATGGATACTAGTATGCTAGGTCGAGTAGCTGCTTTAATAAGTAGGATCTCGGTAGAAGACGAGTGATTTTTCCAGCACTCGCGCGAGGTCAGGCCATTGATTGTACCCACTTTCATATCGTACTGATGTTGGTTGTGGACAACAATCCATAGGGATTGGTTGTCCACGGGATAAAATTTGAATAAGGATTAAGGTGTGGTACCGTGAGTCAAGCGTTTGAACGTACTAAGCACATGCCGAGAAATATGGTAAATCGGTAAGCCTAGTACCTGAGTGAACCCGGCAGTGGACATATCCCCTCACGCGACCTGAGACGAGGTCTCCCATTCCGGTTATGGTGGGTACAAGTGCGGTCACTGCACGACGGCCAGTCGGGGTCAGTGAGGCATTGTACGCCAAGGCGGTGAGCCCTGATCTGCTGACGGGGAAGCGATGGGGACGGTTGATGTGTGTGGGGACGGAGTGCCCCTACATGTCGTGTGTTTAGGTTTACCTTGCAAGGATAAAAACTCGATTCGAATCGTCTGCTTCTCGCAGCTAATGAGACTGCTTGATCCATGCTGCTACATTGAGTAACAAGTGGAATGATGCGGAGATGATATAAGATGTTGATTGCTAAAATGTTTGCTACTTTGTATGAATAGATAGTACACTTTTAGCCTTAAGAGAGTCACACTTAACTTTGACTAAGTTAAACTCTTGATTTAGAAACTCAGCTAGTGCTTTTGGCAACCAAACCCCACAGCCAAACAGCTGCATGTCTAGAGGTAGAGGAGTAGACTCCTCACACCGGGTAAGTCTAGCTGAGTATTAGTATACTCAGCCTTGCTTGTGGCATAATTTTTACAGGTTCTCTGGAGGAGATGGTTGCTGGGATAACTTGGCCGTCCACCTTGCCACCGGGTTGGACTGTTGAGTGGGACCCTGCCTCGGCTGAGGAGGAGCATGAGGAGTGATGGGACAGGCTTCCCCATCCCTCTGTTTAATTATCGTTAGTTTTATTCCGCTGCATTTCGAACAATGATGGTTACTTTCGCAAAACTCCGATGATGATGATGATGGTGATGTAATAATTTAATACTCTGACATGTATGGTTTTATGCTTTATTGTATTTGCTCTGTGACTCACCTTCGAGTGAGATTGTGGTACTTGATCCTGTCAGTGGCCGTGTCGGACTAGATCCGAGGGATTGACGGGTTATTCCTATTTAAGTGTGGTCTAGCCTCTAAGGCGAGACTTAGGCACTTAAGTTGGAATAATTCGGGCAGTTCCGCCACATTTTGTTGCTACTTTTGAGCCCTGAGATGTTGGACATGCTTTATCTGATCCTAACTGGGTTAATGTTATGCATGAGGAGCTTGAAATTTTTGAAAGAAATCAAGTTTGGGTTTTGGTGCCACCTCCTTCTAACTGTCATCCGCTCGGTACAAAATGGGTTTTCAAAAATAAACGGAGTGAGGATGGTTTGGTAGTGAGAAACAAGGCGAGGTTGGTTGCCCAAGGGTATTGCCAAAAAGAGGGAATTGATTATGAGGAGACATTTGCTCCTATTGCCCGTTTAGAGGCCATTAGGATTCTTTTAACCTTTGCTGCTTCAAAGGGATTTAAGTTTTTTCAAATGGATGTCAAAAGTGCCTTTTTGAATGGGTATATAGAGGAAGAGGTATATGTTAGGCAGCCCCCTGGTTTTGAGAGTTCCAAGTTTCCAAACCACGTTTTTAAACTCAAAGCTTTGTATGGTTTGAAACAAGCCCCTAGAGAGCGTTTGAAATCTTTTCTGCTTTATAAGGGTTTTAAAATGGGCTCTGTGGACAAAACTCTTTTTATCCTCAAGCATAATAATGACACCCTTTTAGTCCAGATTTACGTGGATGATATCATCTTTGGTGGTTCTTCTAATGCTCTTGTTTCTAGATTTTTAGATCTTATGAGTAGGGAATTTGAGATGAGCATGATGGGCGAGCTGAATTTCTTTCTTGGGTTGCAAATCAAGCAGACTCAAGATGGGACCTTTGTACATCAAGGAAAGTATACAAAGGACGTCCTGAAGAAGTTCGACATGGGCGAGGGCAAGCCTCTTTCGACGCCCATGTCCACCTCGACGACACTTGACACTGATGAGGATGGCCAACCCATGGACCAGAAGGAGTACAGAAGCATGATTGGCTCTCTCCTGTATTTGACTGCGACGAGGCCGGATATACACTTCGTGGTGTGTTTGTGCGCTTGTTTCCAGGCTTCCCCACGCACATCTCACAGAAAGGCTGTGAAACGGATTAGGAGGTACCTACGTTTCACTCCCGAGTTTGGTTTGTGGTACTCCTCATTGTTCGTTTTGTCCTTGTGCGGTTATTCTGATGCTGATTTTGCGGGTTGCCTTTTGGAGCGCAAGTCTACTTCTGGGACTTGTCAGTTTTTGGGCACTTCGTTGGTTTCACGGTTTTCTCGAAAATAGTTTAGTGTTGCCCTGTCTACCACAGAGGTCAAGTATGTTGCTGCCGCTAGCTATTGTTCGCAGTTACTTTGGATGATGGCTACCTTACAGGATTTTGACTTGGATTTTCATCATGTGCCTCTGCTTTGTGATAGCACGAGTGCCATAAGTGTTGCCAAGAATCTCGTGCTACATTCGAGGACCAAGCACATTGATGTTCGCTTTCACTTTCTTCGTGATCATTATGAGAAAGGCGACATCGAATTGCGCTATTGAAAGGGAAATTGGGTTAACCTTTCCCAATAATCGATTTTGGTGATTGACGTACAACACAAACCACATGGACTAACTAGTTTGTCTACATATCATTTATCTCAGGTGCATAAGGTTCAACACAAACCAAGAAAGAATTTTAGTTAGGGACTCAATCAAAAATTGGATCAAGACTTAGAGTGTGCTGATTTTTGGCGCACCGTACAGCGTCCGGTGTACCAGGCCCGTACAGATACAAAACAGCTATTCTCGGGAATTCAGAAGCGCACTGCGCTATAATTCACCGGACTTTCCGGTGAGCCAGCGCAGCAATGGTTCCCTGCGCGGCAACGGTCGTGTGACACGATGAACAATGATTAACAGTGCCACGACAGAAGTCAGAGGTCACCGGACTGTCAGGTGTGGCACCGGACTGTCCGGTGCAGTAAGACGACAAGGCGCTCCAACGATCAACTGCTCCAAACCCTAATGGACGCGCTGACATGGCGCGCACCGGACAGTGAACAGTGACTGTCCGGTGCGCCCATCGCCAGCAACGGCTAGGAAGTGGTTGGGGGCTATAAATACCCCCAACCACCTCATTCAAATCTATCCAAGCCTTCTGAAATATTCATTCATTGCAAGAGCAAAGTCCAACACTCCAAGAAACAATCAAAGCAATCAATCCACTCCAAGTTCCCAAAATCAAATCTAGTGACTTGAGAGAGAGTTTTTGTGTTCATTTGCTCTCTTGTCGCTTAGATTGCCTTTCTTCCTTCCTCACTCTTTTTCTAAGTGCTTGTAAAGCTAAGCAAGAGACACCAAGTGTGTGGTGGTCCTTGCGGGGTCTTAGTGACCCGTGTGATTAAGGGAAGGCTCACTCGGTCTAAGTGATCATTTGAGAGAGAGAGAGAGGGAAATGGTTGAAATAGACCCGACCTTTGTGGCCTCCTCAACGGGGACTAGGTTCTTTGGCACCAAACCTCGGTAAAACAAATCACCGTGTCTACTCTCTTTGATTCTCGGTTGATTTGTTTGCTCTCTTTCCTCTCTCTAACGTTTCCTTGCTAGTATTAATTTGATATTGCTCCCATACGTCATCCACATCCTTTGAGCAACTCTTAGCAAGAGAAACATTCTTTCTGACTTGAATTTAATTCTAACGCTAACCCTGGCCTTAGTGTGTGTTTAAGTTTATAAAATTCAGGTTTCGTCTATTCACCCTCCCTCTAGGCGATTTTCAATTGGTATCAGAGCCAGTGCTTCATTAAGAGCCTAACCAACTCGAAGTGATGTTTGGAGATCACGCCAAGAGGGAGATCGTGACCGACTAAAAGCCCGCGGGCTCGGGGAAGACTCTTCATCACCCTCCACGTCCGGCACTGAGTCATCCACTACTTCTAAGCGCCATGAGCACAAGAAGTATAGTAAGATGCCCCTACGCTATCCTCGTATTTCCAAGCGCACTCCTCTACTTTCCGTTCCCTTAGACAAACCACCATATTTTGATGGTGAAGATTATTGTATGTGGAGTGATAAAATGAGGCATCATCTAACCTCACTCCACGAAAGCATTTGGGACATTGTTGAATTTGGAGCGCAGGCACCACAGGTGGGGGACGAGGACTACGACTCGGATGAGATCGCCCAAATTAGGCACTTCAACTCACAAGCAACTTATATACTTCTCGTCTCTTTATGTCGAGAGGAGTATAATAAGGTGCAAGGGTTGAAGAACACCAAAGAAATTTGGGACGTCCTCAAACCGCGCATGAAGGAGACGAGGTGACCAAGATCACGAAGCGCGAGACGATCGAGGGAGAACTCGGTCGATTCGTCCTCAACAAAGGAGAAGAGCCATAAGCCATGTACAACCGGCTCAAGACAATAGTGAACCAAGTGCGCAATCTCGGGCGCACCAAGTGGGATGACCATGAGATGGTCAAGGTTATTCTTAGATCACTTGTTTTTCGTAATCCCACTCAAGTGTAACTAATCAGTGGAGACCCTAGATATAAACAGATGTCTCCCGAGGAAGTGATTGGCAAGTTTGTGAGCTTTGAATTTATGATCAAAGACTCCAAACATATTGTCAACTTGGAGCAAGGCACCACCTATACACCTGAGCTGCAACCCGTTGCATTCAAAGCCACGGAAGAAAAGAAGGAGGAGTCTAGACCAAGTAGGCTTCTAATCGACGCCTCCAAGCTCGACAATGAGGAGATGGCACTTATCATCAAAAGCTTTCGCCAAATCCTCAAGCAAAGGAGGGGGAAGGACTACAAGCCCCACTCGAAAAGGGTGTGCTACCGGTGTGGTAAGTCCAGTCACTTTATTGCTAAATGCCCATATTCTAGTGAAAGTGACAGGGATGAAGACAAGAAGGGGAAGAAGGAAATGAAAAAGAAGAAGTACTTCAAAAATAAGGGCGGCGAGGCACACATGGGGCGCGAATGGGACTCCGACGAGAGCTCCACCGACTCCTCCTCCGACGAGGACGCCACCAACATCGCCGTCAACAAGGGACTTCTCTTCCCCAACGTCGGCCACAAGTGTCTCATGGCGAAGGATGGCAAAAAGAAGA
This sequence comes from Zea mays, assembly GCF_902167145.1. Classification (NCBI taxonomy): domain Eukaryota; kingdom Viridiplantae; phylum Streptophyta; class Magnoliopsida; order Poales; family Poaceae; genus Zea; species Zea mays. The sequence continues at coordinate 206,096,886 of NC_050099.1, read as the reverse complement.
AGGTACATTCTAGAAGTACCCCCAAATATACTACATCTAGTGATGAGGGTAGTTCTAGTGATAATGAAGATGATTTAATTTCTCTCTTTGCCAACCTTAGCATGGACCAAAATAAAAAATAATGAATTAATTGAAACCATTAACGAGGAGGATGATCTCTTGGAATGCCAAGAGGACCTGCTCGTTAAGGAAAAAAAAAATTTGTTAAATTGAAAAATGCTTATGCTCTAGAAGTAGAAAAGTGTGAAAACTTAACTAGAGAGCTTAGCATGTGCAATGATTCAATTTCTAGTCTTAGAATTGAGAATGATAATTTAAATGCTAAGATTGAGGAATTGAGTTTTTGCAAAGCATCTATATCTACTGTTGAAAATGTTACCTTTTGTACTAGATGTAAAGACATTAATGTTGAAGCTATTGATGATCATCTTGCTATGATTAAACAACAAAATGATCATATAGCTAAATTAGATTAAAAAATTGCCGAGCATGAACTTGAAAATGAAAAATTTCAATTTGCTAGAAGCATGCTCTATAATGGGAGACGCCCTGGCATTAATGATGGGATTGGTTTCCAACAAGGGAACCAAAACAACACCAAACTTAATGCCCCTAAGAAATTGTCTAATTTTGTTAAGGGTAAGGCTCCCATGGTTCAGGATAGTGAAGGCTACATTTTATATCTTGCAAACTATCCTGAGCATAAAATTAGGAAAATTCATGCTAAGAAACTTGATTCTGTCTCTCATCATGCATTTATGTACAAAAATGAGGCTTCTAGTTCTAGGCATACCACTAATATTAAAATGCCTAAGAAGAAAATTCCTAATGCATCAAATGAACATAATATTTCATTCAAAACTTTTTATGCTTCTTATGTGCTTACTAACAAATCAGGCAAAATAGTTGCCAAATATGTTGGGGGCAAACACAAGAGTCCAAAGACTTGTGTTTGGGTACCCAAGGTGCTTGTTTCTAATGTAAAAGGACCAAGACCGTTTGGGTACCTAAGAACAATGCCTAAATTTGTTTTGTAGGTTTATGCATCCGGTGGTTCAAGTTGGATAATCGATAGCGGGTGCACAAACCATATGACAGGGGAGAAAGGGATGTTCTCCTCATATGAGAAAAATGAAGATCCCTAAAGAGCTATTACATTCGGGGATGGAAATCAAGGTTTGGTCAAAGGTTTGGGTAAAATAGCTATATCTCCTGACCATTCTATTTCCAATGTTTTTCTTGTAGATTCATTAGACTACAATTTGCTTTCTGTTTCTCAATTATGCAAAATGGGCTACAACTGTCTATTTACTGATGTAGGTGTTACTGTCTTTAGAAGAAGTGATGATTCAATAGCATTTAAGGGAGTGTTAGATGGTCAGCTATATTTAGTTGATTTTAATGATAACAAAGATGAACTTGACACTTGCTTAATTGCTAAGACTAACATGGGTTGGCTTTGGCATCGCCGACTTGCCCATGTTGGGATGAAGAATCTCCACAAACTTCTAAAGGGAGAACACATTTAGGACTAACCAATGTTCATTTTGAGAAATACATGATCTGTAGCGCATGTCAAGCTGGAAAGCAAGTTGGAGTTCATCATCCACACAAGAACATCATGACGACTGACAGGCCGCTTGAGCTACTCCACATGGATCTATTCGGCCCGATTGCTTATATAAACATCGGCAGGAGTAAGTACTGTCTTGTTGTTGTGGATGATTATTCTCGCTTCACTTGGGTATTCTTTTTGCAGAAAAAAATCTCAAACCCAAGAGACCCTAAAGAGATTCTTAAGACGGGCTCAAAATGAGTTCGGATTGAGAATCAAAAAGATAAGAAGCGACAATGGGACAGAGTTCAAGAATTCACAAATTGAACGTTTTCTTGAGGAAGAGGGCATCAAGCATGAGTTCTCTTCTCCCAACACACCTCAACAAAATGGTGTAGTGGAGAGGAAAAATAGAACTCTACTGGACATGGAAAGAACCATGCTTGATGAATACAAGACACCGAGCCGATTTTGGGCGGAGGCGATTAACGCCGCCTGCTACTCCATCAACCGGTTATATCTTCACTAAATCCTCAAGAAGACATCATACGAACTCCTCACTGGTAAAAATCCCAATGTTTCATATTTTAGAGTCTTTGAGAGCAAATGCTTTATTCTTATTAAAAGAGGTAGAAGTTCTAAATTTGCTCCTAAAGCAGTAGAAGGCTTTTTATTAGGTTATGACTCAAACACAAGGCATATAGAGTCTTCAACAAATCCAATGGATTAGTTGAAGTTTCTTGTGACATTGTGTTTGATGAGACTAATGGCTCCCAAGTGGAGCAAGTTGATCTTGATGAATTAGATGATGAAGAAGCTCTGTGCATCATGCTAAGGAACATGTCCATTGGTGACGTGTGTCCAAAAGAATCCGAGGAGCCCACACAAGCACAAGATCAACCTTCATCTTTCATACAAGCATCTCCACCAACTCAAGATGAGGATCAGGCTCAAGTAGAAGAAGATGAAGATCAAGACGATGAGCCACCTCAAGAGGAGGACATTGATCAAGGGGGAGATGACAATGATGATGACAAGGAAGATGTTCAAGAGATTCGGGATCAAAGACCGCCACACCCAAGAGTCCACCAAGCAATTCAAAGAGATCACCCTGTCAACTCCATTCTTTGTGACATTCACAAGGGGGTAACCACTAGATCTCGAGTTGCACATTTTTGTGAACATTACTCTTTTGTGTCTTCTATTGAGCCATACATGATAGAGGATGCACTAAGAGATCCGGATTGGGTGGTGGCAATGCAAGAGGAACTTAACAACTTCACGAGGAATGAGGTACATCATTTAGTTCCATGTCCTAATCAAAATGTTGTAGGTACCAAGTGGGTATTCCGCAACCGCAAGATGAACATGGTGTGGTGACAAGGAACAAAGCCCGAGTTGTGGCAAAGGGATATTCACAAGTTGAAGGTTTGGACTTTAATGAAACCTATGCACCCGTAGCTAGGCTTTAGTCAATTCGTATAGTACTTGCTTATGCTACTTACCATGGCTTCAAGCTTTATCAAATGGACGTGAAGAGTGCCTTCCTCAATGGACCTATCAAGGAAGCGATCTATGTTGAGCAACCTCCCGGCTTTGAAGATAGTGAGTATCCTAACCATGTGTATAAGCTCTCAAAGGCGCTTTATGGTCTCAAGCAAGCCCCAAGAGCATGGTATGAATGCCTAAGAGACTTTCTTATCACTAATGGCTTCAAAGTCGGAAAAGCCGATCCTACCCTCTTCACTAAAACTGTTGCAAAAGACTTGTTTATATGCCAAATTTATGTTGATGATATTATATTTGGATCTACTAATAAGTCAACTTGTGAAGAGTTTAGTAGGATAATGATACAGAAATTCGAGATGTCTATGATGGGGGAGTTAAAATATTTCCTTGGATTTCAAGTCAAGCAACTCCAAGAGGGCACCTTCATCAGCCAAACTAAGTACATTCAAGATATACTTAAGAAGTTTGGAATGAAGAATGACAAACCCATCAAGACACCCATGGGAACCAATGGGCATCTCGACCTCGACACGGGAGGTAAATCTGTAGATCAAAAGGTATACCGGTCGATGATAGGTTCTTTACTCTATTTATGTGCATCTCGACCGGACATTATGCTTTTTGTATGCATGTGTGCAAGGTTCCAAGCAAATCCTAAGGAAGTTCACCTTAGGGCCGTGAAAAGGATCATGAGTCATTTAGTTTACACTCGTAAGTTTGGGCTTTGGTACCCCAAGGGATCTACCTTTGATTTAATAGGATATTCTGATGTCGATTATGCAGGGTGTAAAATAGATAGAAAGAGCACATTAGGAACTTGTCAGTTTCTCGGAAGATCCCTGGTGTCATGGGCTTCAAAGAAACAAAACTTTGTAGCTCTTTCCACCGTCGAAGCCGAGTACATTGCCGCAGGACATTGTTGTGCGTAATTACTTTGGATGAGGCAAACCCTTAGGGACTATGGCTACAAGTTGAGCAAAGTCCCTCTCCTATGTGATAATGAGAGTGCAATCCGCATGATGGATAATCCCGTTGATAACAGTCGCACTAAGCACATAGACATCCGGTATCACTTTCTAAGAGATCACCAACAAAAAGGGGATATCAAAATTGCTTACGTTAGCACCCACAACCAATTAGTCGATATCTTTACCAAGCCACTAGATGACAAAACTTTTAGCAAACTTAGGAATGAGCTAAATATACTTGATTCTCGAAACTTTGATTGAAACATTGCACACATAGCTCATGTATATACATTTGATCATGTCTCTTTCATTTGGTACAAATGCATATTTCTTATTCTTCTTGTGCCAAGTCTAAGACTAACGTGTTTTAGAGTAATCTCTATGATTAGTCTTAGATTGAAAGGGAAATGGAGTACTCGGCAAAGACAAGGCTTCCACTCCAACTCCGATGGTATCATTTATCCTTTACCGCTACTCACAATATCTCAATTGGTATAACCCTTCACTCATATTTATTTTACCAATGGGGAGAAAGTATTAGGCCCCAAAGGGGGAGAAAATGCAAAAAGTGCTCTCAAGTTCTTCGTTTTTGGCGATTAATGCCAAAGGGGGAGAAAGTATTAAGCCCAAAGCAAAAGGACCACACCACCATTTCAAAAATTTTGTATTTGAGTTTATTTCAATTTGGATTTGAGTTAGCCTCACAATGAATTTTCAAATGGTATCTAATTTTCATTTGGTATGTGAAAGTGAAATTTCAACTGGTATCTTATTTGGAATTTCAAAATTGTTTTTCAAATTGGTATCTATCTCAAAACCCTCTTGAAAGCTAAGGGGAGAATTCATTCAGGGGGAGCTCTTATTTTAGTCAAAGGAAAAGCATTTGAAATAGGGGGAGAAATTTCAAATCTTAAAAATGTTTCTTGCAATCGTATTCCTATACATTTCACTATTTGCAAAAGATTTTGAAAGGATTTTTCCAAAAAGATTTGCAAAAACAAATAAGTGGTGCAAATGTGGTCCAAAATGTTAAATAAGAGAAAAGCAATCCATTCATATGCATAAAGTCTTTCATTGGCTTAATTCCAAGTAACCTATGCACAACTATCTCAAATTGCAAACTAGTTACATTTCTATACTTCATATTTGCTTTGGTTTATGTTGGCATCAATCACCAAAAAGGGGGAGATTGAAAGGGAAATTGGGTTAACCATTCCAAATAATCGATTTTGGTGATTGACGTACAACACAAACCACATGGACTAACTAGTTTGTCTAGATATCATTTATCTCAGGTGCATAAGGTTCAACACAAACCAACAAAGAATTTCAGTTTGGGACTCAATCAAAAATTGGAGCAAGACTTAGAGTGTGCTGATTTTTGGCGCACCGGACAGTGTCCGGTGTGCCATCGGACTGTCCGGTGAGCCAGCGCAGCAATGGCTCCCTACGCGGCAACGGTCGTCTGACACGATGAACAATGATGAACAGTGCCATGGCAGAAGTCAGAGCGCAGAAGTCAGAGGTCACCGGACTGTCCGGTGTGGCACCAGACTGTCCGGTGCAGCAAGACGACAAGGAGCTCCAACGGTCAACTGCTCCAAACCCTACCGGACGCGCTGACGTGGCGCGCACAGGACAGTGAACAACGACTATCCAGTGCACCACCGGACTGTCCGGTGCGCCCATCGCCAGCAACGGCTAGGAAGTGGTTGGGGGCTATAAATACCCCCAACCAGCTCATTCAAAGCTATCCAAGACTTTTGAAATATTCATTCATTGCAAGAGCAAAGTCCAACACTCCAAGACACAATCAAAGCAATCAATCCACTCCAAGTTCCCAAAATCAAATCTAGTGACTTGAGAGAGAGAGAGAGTTTTGTGTTCATTTGCGCTCTTGTCGCTTGGATTGCCTTTCTTCCTTCCTCACTCTTTTTGTAAGTTCTTATAAAGATAAGCAAGAGACACCAAGTGTGTGGTGGTCCTTGCGAGGTCTTAGTGACCCGTGTGATTAAGGGAAGGCTCACTCGGTCTAAGTGATCGTTTGAGAGAGAGGGAAAGGGTTGAAATAGACTCGACCTTTGTGGCCTCCTCAACCGGGACTAGGTTCTTTGGAACCAAACCTCGGTAAAATAAATCACTGTGTCTACTCGCTTTGATTCTCGCTTGATTTGTTTGCTCTCTTTCCTCTCTCTAACGTTTCCTTGCTAGTATTAATTTGAGTTTGCTCCCATACGTCATCTGCATCCTTTGAACAACTCTTAGCAAGAGAAACATTCTTTCAGACTTGAATTTAATTCTTACGTTAACCCCGACCTTAGTGTGTGTTTAAATTTATAAAATTCAGGTTTTGCCTATTCACCCCCCCTCTAGGCGACTTTTAGCTATATTGATACCACTCGCCAGCTTGCAGACATTTTGACCAAACCCCTTGATCAAAAAACTTTTGTTCATTTGCGAGAGGAATTGGGTGTTTGTTTCCCATTTTTATTAGAGGGCTCCCTTTTGGTCTTTTCTTCTTATTTCTGTTTTCACTTTCTTTTGTATTATATCTACATGTCATATTGAGCTTCACTTGTATAACTGCTAGAATGTGATTCTGCTCCTAGTAGTATGTTCTTTGTGTACATGATAATGCTATGGCATGCTTAGGCTGTTTTTGCTCATATTGATAAAATATTGTTGAGCTAAGTTGTTTTCATAATTGTGAACTTGACTATTACTTGCTCAATCTAAAATTGTTCATCATTATGATTGGCACCTAGCATGTGTAGGATGTGTTGAAATCCTTTTTTGCTATTAATAGTATGCTAGGTGGCTATGTCTCATGCCTTGAGTCATTCACTTGTCTTGATTTATTCATGTCGTGCTAAAGATCAAAATCAAGATAAGTGATAATCAGAAAGATCGAGATGGGTTTGTATTTGTCACCACATCACTGTATCAAGACTGCTTCCATTTGCACTTTTGGATGAACTTGAGCAGTGTAGTGGACGATCGAAACCGGTGTTTTTAGCTTCTGATTGCTTGTCTGCATAGGCTACACCCGGTTGAAAAGTCAGACAAAGACAATTCTTACAACCTCTCGCACTCACATGTTTTTCAATGAAATTTGGAATCTGCTGCAAAATCCGATAATTCTTGAAAATTTCAAATGGTATCTATTTCAGATATGTTTCTAGCATGATGAGTGATCACTGTTTGGGGTAGTTTACCTTGTTCACTTGTGACTGACACTTAGTTGATTTCCTGCTTACTATATGCTTAGTGTTGTCTTTGTGGTGAACATCTCTTTGAAATGCTTAAAACTGAATCAAAATACTTACACTTCACATATCTTGTGCATATGCCCAGTTTGAGCATCTGCTAGCACGTGCATTTATTGCTGCACACTTAGCACAGCACCACTTAGAGCATTTTTTACACTCTGGCTCGTATACTCCTGAAGCTCATGCATTTTCTCTATTTCATACTCTTTTGCATCTCTGTTTTTTCCCTCAGGGGAGGTTCTCATGTCAAGGGGGAGTTTTTCTTTCTACCCCTGTTTGTGCTTTGACGAGTTCACTTGTCAACAAGGGGGAGAGATTTTGAGATTTCCTGTTTTCTCTATCTAGGGGGAGAATTTTGTCTTTCGGGCTTCCTCTCATTCAAGAGGACGAGATATGTTATTTGGAGCTATTGCTAGTTGTGTTGAGCCGTTTGCCTCCTTCTGGAGGAACTAGCTTTGATTTTAGCTTTTGTGCTGATCTTATGCTCTGAATTGGTTTTTTATGCTCTGATAAAGCCTTTTATGCTCCGATGAGATCTTGGCTTCTGGCTAGTGGTGTTGAACCCTGATTTTGCCTCTTATTGAGGGCCAGCCTTTTCTTGCTTGGTCGTGTTGAGCCGCTACCCATTTCTTTGGGGACCAAGTTTTGCTTACTCTAAATGACTTGTTTGGCTTTTATCTGGCTTATGGTCATTTGAGTGAGTTTCTCTTCTTCTTCCTCTTTCTGTTTACATTTGCTCAAATGGTGGTGTTGACAATGCACTCATCAAGGGGGATATTGCGAACACAAGGTTGACTTGTCCCTTGTGGTTCGGGTTGATGATGAGTGATTGACAATGTGTAGCACTCTGGGATAGTCAGTGGACTGACCAGAGTGTGAGATTATGCTTGTGCAACCATGTTGGTCGACTTGTGGTGTGCAGGTGTGGAGCACAGAAACGATGGACGATGGCTGAGGTAAAGGTCATGCGGGCTCGTGCTGATGGACCGGGAGCGGTGAAGGGCGAGTGCTGGGTCTTGACTGACGGATCAGAGCAGCCAGGTGACCAACCACGGTGGCTAACACTTGGGAGACGCACTTCTGCGAGGACGTGGTGGAGTGGACCGTGTTGCCGGCGTGGTCGAGGACTGGCGGGACACGCGTCTGATCGTGGAGGACGTGCACGAGGTGCGGTGCTCACGGCAGGTTTGGTGGTTTGGGCCTCAAAACCACCCAACGCTACGGATGCCTGGTTTTGCTGAGTTTGGGCCTCAAAACTCGGCGGTGGCGGTTCCGGAGGGAACCGGTGGCGGCACGCGACGTGATCGCAGAGGGTGTGTCAAGGCGAAGCAACTCCGTGTGAAGAACGTGGCCGTCGGATCGAAAACCTAGGAGTTGGTCCATTTCGCCTCCGGTAGAGTGGATGGGCTCTATGTAAATAGGGGTAGTTTAGGAAGTGAGAATAACCCTCTATAAATAGAGGGGAGGGCTGGTTGGTTCAGCATCCCTTGGCTGCCATTTGTTTTGAGCACTCATTTTACAGCTCCTAGTTTTCTAGGTAGACACCAGTTGAGCCGAGGGTTCCGCAGTGATTTTGTACTTCGATTGTGTTCTTGATTTTCAAGTTTAATTAGAGTAAGGGTCGCCGGTCTGGCCCACATGGCTCTTTCGCTTCAAATCTCAGTTTGTACCCTTGCTGAAATTTCTGAAGTTTTATAGTCTTGGTTTCTCCTTTTCTCGATCTTGTGTTGTTGGTAAAAAACATTTTATTCATTTGAGAGGATTTAGTTTGGGGATTGATTGGTGGTGAGTTACACTTTTCAGACCACTGCATACACCTAGTTGTTGTAGAATTTGGTCGCGATTTGAGAAAAACTCAGTTTGAACTCGTTCTAGAAAACCCAACAAAATCCCAATTTTTTGTTGTATTTTTAAATCTGCGGGTGATTCATAAGTCGGATTGAGCTCAAAATTTGGGGATATCTTGGAAATGTATTTGCTCAGGTGTGTGTAAAATTTCATCTCAATCGGAGTTCGTTTGGTTCAGTTTTGAATTCAAGAACAGAATTTCGTACTCGTGAAAACAACACTTGTTGACGATACTGTATTGGACCGTTTTGGACTTTTTAGTGTCACATTTGCGATCCGTTTGTTTTGCTGGTCTCATGTGAGTATTATGAACATTTTGTAATCATGATATTAATCGTTCGTTGATATGTTTATGGTTTGAGCACGCGACTGACTGACATGTCCAGTCGGCGGACCGGCCAAAGGAGAGCGGACCGGCCGTCGTCGTAGTCGTAGCGAGCTATATATGACCGGTCAACAGCAGCTTGCTCGTTCTTTTATTAGCAAAGAAACCGTTGAAGGAAATTTTGGCCGGGGATGGAATGGAATGAGAGGGACGTGTACTGGAATAAGTCGTCGCCATTACATTAGCTTATGGTTGCGCTCTTGCCTGCTTTTGGCTGCGATCTAATCCATTTCCGTCGCCTTGTGAATTTTTTTAGTTTCATTATTGTAGGTTTCTGAATCGTCAGCGTCAGCTAGCTCGCCTCACACGGGCGTCACAACTCACAAGCACAACACAACGATGAAGGTTTCAGCAACCACTGGCAGAGGGATAAGAGGGAGCGGCCGGGTGGGCCCTACATCCAACTATATATATATATATATATATATATATATATATATATATATATATATATATATATATATATATATATATATATATATATATATATATATATATATATATATATATATATATATAATTCGTGCAATTCTATAAGATTAGTTTGTGAGCGGTGGGAGAAAAACCCGGAAGGGAAAACCACTTCTTCTAAATAATTAAGGACTAGTTTGCGAGCCACAAAACCAGAAGGAAAAGAAGGAGCTAAAATCTTCCTCTTCGTTTACAAATGGATTGAGGTGGATTAAACACTTTCATATTCAATTCTGAATAAGAAAGCAGGATTAAATTTCCTCTAATCACTTCAATCCACATCTAAACCAAACAAGCTCTTAGAATTACTACGAGGGAAATTACAATGATCATTAAGAGGATTTGTCTTTCCAAACTAGTCCTAAGGCGGCGTGCTCCTTTCCTCCAATATATAGTCACTCAAAACTCATCTCAAATCTTTCTTATACCCAGTATGTAAGGAAGGTTTGAAAAACAAAATCTACTTTCTATGAAATATGCAGTGTTGTCATCAATTACAAAACAAAGGAGAGATTGTGAATCATCTAGGCCCCTTAGTGGTGTTTTGGTAATTAATGACAACTGCTTGTGGACTAACAATTCTTGGAGAAATAAGAATGCGGGATTGGACCACAGGAAACAGGAAAGTCTTGGAGACTTATAGCCATTGGTTGTGGATCAAGTGAAGGCAAAAGTATAACATAGGTTTTGTTTTTGCCGATCATCAGGAGTTTAGAGAAGAAATTGACCGGATTAGTAGGCTAAATAGCAGTACTATTAAGAGGGGTCAATGAACTTGATCGGTGTAAAACTTAGTGCATCATAGAGCATAAAGTGTTGCATTTGCATGAGAACTAACAGTGCTTCGTTTTCAAAACTCAAAGTCTTTTGTCAAAGCGCAATCTAAAATTACTGAGTTTTGGGGTCAGCGGACCGTCCGCGACTCTTCCAGAGGGTCTGCTGGCGCACATGTCCCAGTGTTCCTGTGCGGACCGTTCGGCCAAGGTCGTCGGACCGTCCGCATGTGCCAAAATGGATTTGGGCAGGGACGGTGTGTTTTTATGTCTTTGTACTATGCACTCTCCAGGGTTTTTGCCCGGACAGTATGTAGTCCAGGGGTAGACAACCCGACCATGGTTGGCGGACAGTCCGCCCGTGTTGTTCAATATAGTCACTGCTCTGGCATTTCATGTTGATAGGTCCCAGACCATCTGGCCTAGACTGGCGGACCGTCCGGGCTTGACTTTTTCTGACAGCACTGGCAGGTTTCAAACGGGAATTATAGTCGTTACTTTTACGGTGGACCATCCGGTGCTAGGGTGTGGATTGCCCGCGTGTGTGCAGACAGTGTGCTAGTTGCACATAACGACTAGTATTGTGTTGGGGGGCTATAAATAGAAGTGGAGCTCGTGTGTGAGGGCTCTCTTGGTCATTCCTAACATACATTGGGAACATTTGCGGTCCTCTAACTCAAACTCTCACACTCCTTGCTTGAGATTGCATTCTAGTGAGTGATTGAGAGCCTCTAGTGCATTTGCATCTGTTGGGGGCCTTCGTTATCCGAAGGTCCTCAAAAACACGTCTAACATGTTTTCCAAGTATAATATATTGTCACAGGTTCCTTCGGATTTGAGGTGAAGGTGTACACGGTCTAAAAGGCGTGGACTGGAAGAAGGACGAATCAATTCCGAAGCTATGAATGGAGAAGCTTCGGCTTAACGGTGGAAAATGAAACCGACTTAAAGGGGAAAAGGCTGTCTAGCCCTCGTAAGATTACACTTTATGCAATAGTAAATGTCGAGGATATGGATGTAATTTCATACATGTTGTGTCCTGTGCCTATAAATAGATGAGCAGTAACACCGTATTGTTCACGCTGATCTATATTCACTCGCACGTCACACTTGGATTTTCAACTTCTGTCAAGCCGAAGGTATAAATGTAATTCAATATTGTTCATGTTCATTCATGATTATATAATAAAAATGTCCTAATGATATCATATGATTATTCATGTTTTTTATATGTGTCGTATGATCCTGCTTTTCATTATATATTGAGATGATGAAGGTATGTCCTTCATGACCTTCGTCTAAAGATCATTATATCCTAAGGGAGATAATGCTTCGAAGGACGAAGGTCTTTAACCATTAACATTTGTGTTGCCTTGTTCTTAATTCATAGTATTTGGGAACAAGTCCTCAACATTGGTGCCCACCTCCAGTGAACTCATTCGACCACCTTCGGCAAGCTGTGACCTTCGTCATGCCGCCGAAGAAAGCTTCAACGCTGGGGGCTGCATTGCAGCTACTGGATGTCAACCAAGAAACACTACGCGAAGCTAGAAGCCAAAAGAGGAAGGCTACAAGTCCAACCCCTCAGGAGGAGTTGGACCAAGAAATAAGGGACCTTGAAGCTATCCATCAACAGGTCCAGAGGAAGAAGGAGAAGATGCTTCGTCTTTCTGATCTATAGAAGAAGATCGATGAGGCTGCTGACGAAATGCGTCATCTCACTCAAGAAGACCAGGACCGAAGACCTCAACGCAGAGAGCTTCGTCAGGACAATTCCTACGATGATGATGAATGGTATGATGATTTCCATCATGGAAATTTTGCTTTTGATGATGCTTCTCCTCTATCAGCAGAACTGCAGGCTACCCCATGGCCCCCATCATATAAGCCACCCCAGCTCCCCATGTGTGATGGGCACTCAGATCCGAAGCTGTTTCTGATGAGCTACGAAGCAACCATATCTTCATATGGGGGCAACACTGCAGTCATGGCAAAAATCCTTCGTCATGGCAGTCAAGAATATCGCACAAACCTGGTACCCCTCTCTCCGGCCTGGAACAATCACATCATGGCAGAAGCTAAAGGACATGCTAATCACCAGTTTCCAAGGGTTCCAGACGAAGCCGGTCACTGCTCAAGCTTTGTTCCAGTGCACGCAAGACCACGAAGAATACCTTCAGGCGTATGTCCGAAGGTTCTTGCGTTTGAGAACACAAGCGCCCATAGTGCCCAATGAAATTATCATTGAGGCCATGATCAAAGGGCTTCGGCCAGGACCTATGGCTCAATACTTTGCCAGAAAACCCCCTCAGACCCTAGAGAAGCTTCTTCAGAAGATGGATGAGTACATCTGGGCTGATAATGATTTTGCTAGAGAAGGGAAGAAGCTTATAGGTTTTATGAGATGACTAGGGGCTTCGGAGGAAGAACCCACCCTAGGCATGTCAGATCAATCCACAACTCCAGCCAGAGTGATGACAGAGGAAGCCAGCTTCAAAGGCCACAGCATAGCTCACAATCCTCAGGGCAACAGCAAAGCTCTTTCAGGCCACCAACCCCAAGGGGCAGAGGCGGCAGGGGCTTCGGAGGAAGGTATGGGGATCAGTCCAGAAAGCTCTATTGCTTATTCTGTGGCGAAGACAAGGGTCATACTACAAGAACATGTCAGGTCACCATTCAGAAGCAAAAGGAGATTGTTGAAGCAGAGGCGCGACAGAATCAGCCGAAGCAGGTCTTACATACTGCTTCGTGCTACTCTCCCTATATATCATAATACGTGGGTAATCAACTTGCAGCTTATGTTGCTTCGACAAGTCATTCACAAGCTTCCTGGCCCCAGCTCCCATTACCACAACCATTGCCACCTACTCACACCCGAAGCTAGCAGCCAGAAGGGCACCAACACGCCTAACAGCAGCGCGACTTAAGGGAGGAGTCCTAAGCTCGTACAGTCAATAGCACTGTACCAGAATCGAAGCATATATACTGAGGAATATCCTACTTTTGATGTACCTTTATCTTTTATGCCATTTTATTTTTTCTACGAGAAACAAGTAATGAAGAACTTAATTTCAATTTCTTGTAATAATTGTGCATGTATCAGAGTAAAATATACCTTCATCACAGACTTCCGAAGCTTGAAAGACGTCTCTAAGGAAACAAAGTAAATTCCGAAGCTCAAAAGTCGTTCCTAAGGGAATGCAGAGCCAAAAATTACGATCTGAAGCTTAAAAAGTCGTTCCTAAGGGAACACAGTGTAAGTTTTCTGCTCAAAAGTCGTTCCTAAGGGATTGCAGAGCCAAAAGATTACGATCCGAAGCTGCAAAAGTCGTTCCTAAGGGAGCGCAGCGTAAGTTTTCTGCTCAAAAGTCGTTCCTAAGGGATGCAGAGTCAAATACCACCGAAATATAAGGTGAAGAAGCTCAAAAGTCATTCTTAAGGGGATACAGAGCTTAAATGCCACCGAAATAGAAGGTGAAGAAGCTCAAAAGTCGTTGCTAAGGGGATGCAGAGCTTAAAGACTCAAAAGACGTTCCTAAGGGGATGCAGAGTCTTGTGTATTCCAGTACGGGCGCGCGTGTGTGTGTCTTCGGCATCGTCATCATTTTGCATCATGTCATCATATCATTTTGCATAACATTACATCATACATCATATCACATCGACGACACGAAGATTGGATACGAAGCAAAACTTCGGCAAATACTTTGTCAAAATGAAAATGTGCTGAGGCACGAAGTAAACTTCAGGAAATACAATTTTATCAGACTTTCCATGGAAGGGGCTTCTTTCTTTACGAAGCATGAAAAGAAGGGAAGATATTTTTTCGCCGAAGGCTCAAAAACGGTATGTGCGTAAATTTCATGCATCGTAAAGAAATATATTACAATAGTTTACATGTCCCATTAATTGTTCCATACATCAAACATTACAAAAGTATTATTACAATAAAGTCTATTCTTCACTAAGAATTTTTTCTGTGGCTTCGTTCAATAGTTTATCGACGACTTCATCGATAATGGAGTTAGCAATGCCTTTTATATCCAGTGCTTCCTTCATCTCGGGATCAACCAGGGGGTTGTACGGCTCCGGCAGTGGCGACAGTTCAGCTGTAATAGGTAGACTATTAGTTCGAAGCAACAAAGTAAGTTCTGAAGCTAAAATTCAAAAACAATACCTATGTGCCTTTCGCGTTCAGCGGCTTCTTCATCTCTCCTAGCTTCTTCTCGGGCGTCATGGGTGTCTTTTTTATTCTTTTTTATAATCTCGTTGGACAATTCTCGGCCACCGTTCACCCAGACATCAGAATAAAACTTTCCGCCCACCAAAGTTGCTTCGGCTGAAGGGTCCTTTGTGTCTTTTCGATGGAGAAGGCGGATTCGGCCTCAGCTGTAACTTTGACGTGATTGCATCCAGCCTTCTCCAGAATAGTTGCAATTCCCTGAGCGCAGGAGAAAGCGCAAATATCCCCGCGATCGCTCAGAATTTCCTCGAAAGCTTCGGCTTCCCCGCTTATCCACTCAATGATGCCTTCGGGGTCGCCTCGAATGAAGTTCTCCTCAGAGGAGTAAGCACCTACTTTTGCAAAGCTGTTTTTCAAATTTTTCACGCAATCCAAGGATTTTTCGAAGCACCTTTCCTTGGACTCACGTAGCTCCTCAATATTTTTCTCCAGTCTAGCTTGTGACCATTCACTAATTTCTTTGCTGGCTTTTGCTACTACATAGTTTTCATTAGCCTCGGCGAGCTTTTTCCGAAGTTCTTCGATCTCATCTTTTTGGGCTTCGGCCTGAGCATTGTATCTAGCTTCGTCCTCTTCCACTTTACTCACCAATGAAATTAAAATCTTGTCTTTATCCAAAGCTTCGTTTCTCATCTCAATTACCTCTGAGCGAAGGCTGTTAAGAGCTATTGTGCAGCTTTCGTCTTCGGCGTTCTTTTGTGCCCTGAAGGCATTGCTAAGAATCAAGCCCTGCAAGAAAAAGAAAGAATTAAGCATGACAATGAAATACTTCATTTCCAACTTTAAAGTTAACAGCTTTTGTACCTTTATACTGTTGTATGCAAGGCTATCCGCAAGGTCATCCTTCGACATGGCGGCAAGGCCAGTTTCAAGCTTCGGAAATCCCATACTTTTGGCTATCTCCCCACAAACGGATATTTCTTTGTTGTCCGGGAGACAGTACAGGAAATCATCTTCGTCAGTGCCATTGAACACTAAGGCCCCCTTTGGATATTTTATTTTCTGGGTGTAGTGTCTGGCTTCTAAGATTTCTTGTTTGGATAATATTTTCCCCGAAGCATGTCGAATAATGTAATCAACATCTTCGGACAGAGCTTCGGGGGCAGGAGATTTAGCTTTTTCTATCATGTCCTGCCCCGCTGCCATGCCGGCATCCGGAGTTTGTTGCTCAGCTTTATCCTCAGGCGCGGCAGGCTTCGTCTCAATGGGTGCTGAAGGCCCAGCTTCGGCTTCGGCCTGGACTGTGACATCTTCGGCAACTTTCTTAGAAGGAGCAGGGGTCAAGGCTTTTGTAGTCTCCATGACAGCGTCTAGCACGCTAGCCATCCTCCTTCTCTTGGGAGTTGTGGCAGGAGCCTTTATCACCTTCGGCAATTCTGCCTCTGCCGGTGGGCTCAGAATTTTTGGCATCATCACTGTTTTTTCCAATTCTGGCTCTTTGACCACGTCATCTTTGGCTTCGGCTGACCCAACTATAGGCACCTTCGGCGCTGCAGTCGATCCTTTGGCTTCAGCCTCAGCAGGAGCAGCTTGATTCCCTTCGGCAGCGGAGGAAATCCCTTCACCAAGTTCAGGCACTACGGCTGTCTCAATATATCGTGGCCGGTGGGTCAGAACCTTCATTTTCTTGCCCTTCGGCACAGTAGTGGTGGTCGAAGCGGCAGTTTTTCTCTTTTTTCCTTGTCTTCGCAATGGGTAGCAGTAATCAGGGTATATGAAGCCAATTGCATCAAACACCATGTTCAATCTTTTCTTGCCTCGACCCCCGAATGCCGAGGATAAAGCACCATCTTCAGCCCTGGTATATGTCCCAAGTAGCTCATCGCTAATAGCTTCAATACTTTTTAGCCAATCGTCATTTGGCTCGTCAAACTGATCCCTGAATCTGAAGGTATACTTTAATCGAACTAATCCACCTTCGGCGAACCCGAAAGCAGTCTCCTTCGGCATCTCCCAGCTATCTACAAGTGGCCACACTTTATAGGCTACGTGCTCTTGGATTAAGTCTCTTGTGCCAATGAAAGCACAAACATTGTTGAAAGCCTTTTGGCATGCTTCATCATTATTTTCAATCGTCACCTTCAGCCTTCGAAGGCCGAAGCGAGACCAGATGGGGCGTTGGATAATTTCCTTAATGTCCTTCCTCTCAATCAGATTATTCTTAACATAAAACCATTCCTCTATCCAGGCTCCGGGCCACCTCTTCCGAAATGTTGGAACTGGGTAGCTTGCATTGGTACAAGCAATAAATCCATAACAACCGAGGTTGTTGTGATACTGTTCTTCGCCAGTAGCCTTTGTTTCGTACAAAAGTTCGAGCATATTGCAGAAGCACTTTGCGCTTGGTTCCAGACCCTGGCTTCTTACAGCCCAAACAAACATACCCATCCTAATTATAGCTTCGGGAGTAATCTGATGAAGAAAGATCTGGAATATCTTTAATACTTCAACCACAAATTTGCTCAACAGGAACCGAAGGCCTGCCTTCAAAAAGCTTCGGTAAACAACAACTTCATTTTCCTCAGGAGCAGGAGCAGTGTTGTCTCCTCCAACCCTCACAATAGACATATCGCGAAAGTATCTCCCTTTCATAGTGTCAATATGACTTTGCTTGATAGTCGATTTTCTGAATATGTTATGGCTTGGTCGCCAAGGACGGTCCTCAGAATCTTCATCTCCACTTTCCACATTATAATCATCACTGTCATCAGAATCTTCAGACAAATCCTCCATTATCTCCTTGGTAATCTTCTCTGTATTTGTTTTTGCCATAGACTCATAAAACCCAGCAATAAAAGGATCCGCAACTTTCTTCTCCTCATACAGCTTCTCTTCCTCAATCATCTTCTTCTCTTCAGTCATCTTCTTCTCCTCAGACATGGAGCAAGCACTTGTTTTTAAACTGAAGCTCGAAAATCAGGCGTGGGCTGATAAGCAAGAGTTAAAATTTTGAGAAAATAACACAAACAACAGAAATGGCGCATCAAATGCTGTCGCTGTGTTTTTTTGGACCTTCGGCTTAAGGCCTTCGTTCACGTCACAGTCTGAATTTGTTGTTACAAGAACAAATTAATACTGCGAGGGGCTACTATTGGGGGCCTTCGTTATCCGAAGGTCCTCAAAAACATGTCTAACATGTTTTCCATGTATAATATATTGTCACAGGTTCCTTCGGATTTGGGATGAAGGTGTACACGGTCTGAAAGGCGTGGACTGGAAGAAGGACGAATCAATTGTGAAGCTATGAATGGAGAAGCTTCGGCTTAACGGTGGAAAATGAAACCGACTTAAAGTGGAAAAGGCTATCTAGCCCTCGTCAGATTACACTTTAGGCAATAGTAAATATCGAGGATATGGATGTAATTTCATACAGTCTGTGTCATGTGCCTATAAATAGATGAATAGTAACACCGTACTGTTCAAGCTGACCTGTATTCACTCGCACGTCACACTTGGATTTTCAACTTCTGTCAAGCCGAAGGTATAAATGTAATTCAATATTGTTCATGTTCATTCATGATTATATAATAAAAATGTCCTAATGATATCATATGATTATTCATGTTTTTTATATGTGTCGTATGATCCTGCTTTTCATTATATATTGAGATGATGAAGGTATGTCTTTCATGACCTTCGTCTGAAGATCATTATATCCTAAGGGAGATAATGCTTCGAAGGACGAAGGTCTTTAACCATTAACATTTATGTTGTCTTGTTCTTAATGAAAGTCGCCTAGAGGGGGGTGGATAGGCGAAACCTGAAAATTAAAACTTTATCCCCCAACTAGATCCCTTGATTAGTGGTTAGAACAAGATATACAATTATCGAAGTATAAAAACTAAGTCCTTGCTTGTAAAGAGTATTACTTTCAAATAATGCTGAATTGATAAATCAATACTTTTAATAAGTCTATGAAAATAAATCACAAGGGCTTAGATAAGAAGAGCAATAACACAAGTTCAAGTTCTCTCTTGCAAGGTGTTGCTTTACTAAATGAGAATTTAACTTAAAACAACACTAAATAGTATAAGCAAAGAATAGTGCAAGAAATAAACTTGGAAAGGAAAAGAACAAACAAATCACAAGAATAAGCACACAAGACACGGGTGATTTGTTTTACCGAGGTTCGGCCCTCGAAGGCCTAGTCCCCGTTGAGGAGTCCACTTAAGGACGGGTCTTTTTCAACCCTTTCCCTCTCTCCACCGATCACACAAGGATCGATGAGCTCTTCTTCTTTTCAAGGATCACTCTCGATCCCACAAGGACCACCACACTCTTTGGTGTCTCTTGCTAGCTTTTATAAGCCTCCAAAAATTTGGAGGAAGTTCAATGGGAGTCAAAACTCCACGCGCAAATGAACACAAAGATGTAGCACACACTATCTCTCAATGAATCTCACAAGGCACTAGTGCTAAACTCAAATGAGTAGCTCTCTATTGCTAGCTCTCTCTTTTGTGGCACTTGTGTTTGTTGTAGTGGTCTAAATCTTGTGTATAGGATGGATCAATGAATATATGTGGTTGGGAGGGCTTGAGTATGTCAACTAGATGACTTGGAATGTTGCTTGGGCTCCCACACCTTGAAGTGGCCGGTTGGGGTGGTATTTATAGCCACGAACCAAATTGTAGCCGTTGGAGAAGGTTACTGGCGATGGGCGCACCGGATAGCCCGGTGCGCCACCGGACAGTGTCCGGTGCGCCGCCACGTCATCCTGCCGTTAGGTCCTGGAGCTGGTCGACCATTGGAGGCTCTGTCCTCATGTGGCACCGGACAGTCCGGTGCCCCTCTGACCGCTGCTCTGACTTCTGCCGCAGCACTGTTCACTTTGCAGAGTCGACCGTTGCGCGCAGATAGCCGTTACTCCGCTGGTGCACCGGACAGTCCGGTGTCACACCGGACAGTCCGGTGAATTATAGCGGAGCTGCGCCTGGAAAAACCCGAAGGTGAAGAGTTTGAGCTGAAGTGCCCTGGTGCATCGGACACTGTCCGGTGCGCCAGACCAGGGCAGCCTTGGGTTTCCTTTATGCTCCTTTCTTTTGAGACCTAACTTGTTCTTTTGATTGGTTTGTGTTGAACCTTTGGCACCTATAGAATATATAATCTTGAACAAACTAGTTAGTCCAATTATTTGTGTTGGGCAATTCAACCACCAAAATCAATTAGGAAATAGGTGTAAGCCTAATTCCCTTTCACTTAATTCATAGTATTTAAGAACAAGTCCTCAACAACATCCATTATGATCCTTGAGGCACTAGGTGGTACATCGGGCAAGCGTCATTGTCTTGTTACTCTTGAAGGTTGCTGCACTAGGTGGTACATCGGCAAATCACTGATACCACGGGATAAGTTTCGGTGTCATTCTCTCACTTACTTATTACATGCAAGTAGTTAGTAATTTGTGTATTGTCTATCATTTGTAGTATTGACATAAATTGTTCATCATATTTTGTTAGCCTATCATAGCTAGGAAATTTATATATCTTGTTGTTTTGATTAAATTTCTCTAGTGTCTTTGCTTTTAGTTAAAACTATCTATTCATCCCCTCTAGCTGGTGTCCTAGATCCTACAAGTGGTATCAGAGGTTTGGACTCCATTGTTTGTTGATTTAACCATCCTGGATTTGGACAAAATGGCTAGTAACAACAATGTGCACATTGAGAAGCCACCGCATTTTGATGGGAAAGATTATGACTATTGAAAAATAAGAATGTCAATGCATCTTAAAGCTATGGGAGGAAATATTTGGCCTATTGTTAGATATGGGTTTGTTGTATTGAAGCAAGATAAACCATCACCTAGTGACAATGAGAATGGTCTAACCAATGATCAAGCCATGAATGTGTTCTATAATGCTCTAGACATGAGTTTAACTGTATAAAAAATCTCACAACCGCTCATGAGATTTGGACCAAGCTAATGGAATTCATGAAGGAACTAAAATTGTGAAGAGTGCAAAGTTGTATGTATGCAAAGGACAATTTGAGCAATTTATCATGAAGGAAGATGAAAGTGTGTCCGACATGTTTAACCGGTTAAATGAGATAGTAAATGAGTTCAAGAGACTCGGTTTTAACGAACTGGATGTGGATTTCACTCACAAGTTTCTTAGATCTCTTCCAGAGAAATATGGCACTATTGTGACCATGTTAGTAAGAAGTGATTTGACCACTACTTCTCCAACTGAAGTATTGGGAGAGATTCTTACTCAAGATATATTCAAAAAGTCTCAAGCCGAGGCTATGAGTTTAGCTAAGAAAGTGAAAGGTGAATCAATAGCTCTCAAAGCTAAAGCTTCCAAGGCAATTGAAAAAGAAGAAAGTGAAGATGAAGGAAATGAAAGTGGAAGTGATGAGGAGTTGGCTCTCTCTGTGAAGAAATTCAACAAATTCATGAGGAAGAAGAAGGGTCAACCTAGAATGGGCCAAACATCAAGAAGAAATGCTTTTAATGATAGAAAATGTTTTGAGTGTGAGGAACCCGGTCACATTGCCATGAATTGTCCAAGCAATAAGAATAAGGGCAAGGATGGAGATGATAAAAAGTTCTATCACAAGAAGAAGGATAGCAAAGCCTATCTAGTTGAATGAGATTCGGATGCTAGCTCGGATTATGATGATGATTACTCATCCAAACTAAATGTCAGAATCGCTATCAAGGAGGCTCCTTCACTTTTCTCATCTCCTCATTGTCTCATGGAAAAAGGTGATGCTAAGATAAAAATCATAACTGATTTAAATGATGTAGATGATGATGATGACATTGATGATCTTGATGATGATGGATATTTATATGATGATCTTGTTAGAATGTTGGATGAGACTGATGACTACATGCACAAAGAAAAAGAAAAGTTTAGGACCTTGAAGGAATTATACAAAAACCTTCAAGTGTCTTTTGAGGAGCTTGAGACCTCCCACAACAATCTAAAAGAGAGTTGTGAGAAGATTGTGGAGGCTCAAAACTCATCTCTTGTCCATGAAGTTGTGGTGGTCACCGAGGATGTTGGAATCACTTGTGACTTACTTGATAGTTCTATAAGTAAACCACAACCTACTAGTTTTATTAGTGATAAAAGCAAAATTTATCTTATGAATGATAATATTGGTTGTGGTGAATCACAAATCATTGTTGACAATGAAGCCTTAGTAGGGAAAGTAAATGCTCTAACTTATGACTTAGAGAAGGCCTATGGTGGAAAGGCTAAGTTGAATTTTATTTTGGGAAGCCAACGGTGCTCACTTAATAGTGGGAGTCTTGGGTATGTTCCTAAGAAAGGAAAGAATGCTTTTGTGAAGAAAAATACCATGTTTGTGAAAGAATGTGATAAAGTGTGTCACAAGTGCCACAAGAAGGGACATGTCAAAAAGAATTGTCCCAAATTCAATAATGTATCCTCATCTTGTTTTGAGCATTGCTATGTTCTTTCACATAATGCAAAAGGTGTTCATGTTAAGTTTGTTGGCACTTCAATTGTTGGTAGCAAAAAGAAATTCATTTGGGTGCCAAAGATCTTGGTCCCCTTGTAGGCAAATTACAAGGCGGGAGGAAATCATTGGGTGTTGGATAGTTGTTGTACTCGACATATAATCGAGGGTATGAGAATGTTCACCCAAACGACTGAGAAAGGTTGTTCAAATTATGATAGCATCACATTTGGAGATAATCGTAAAAGGAAAGGTTAAAGGTTTGGGTAAAATTGCTATCTCAAATGACCATTCCATATCAAATGTACTTTTAGTTGAATCTCTAAACTTCAATTTGCTATCCGTAGCTCAACTATGTGATTTAGGTTTTAGTTGCAATTTCACTGTTGATGATGTTCTCATCTCTGTTGATGGTAGCAATCTAATATTTAAAGGTTTTAGACATAAAAATCTTTATCTTATTCATTTTTCATCTAATGTGGCAAAGCTTACAACTTGTCTATTCTCTAAGGCTTTACTAGGTTGGTTATGGCATAGGAGACTTGGTCATGTTGATATGAGGCAATTAAATCAATTATCCAATCATGACTTGGTTCGAGGTTTGAAGGATGTGAAATTTGAAAAGAATAAATTGTGTAGTTCATGTCAAGCCGGGAAGCAAGTGGCAAATTTGAAGTGGGAGGTTATGAATGTGGTTCTGTTCATGATGAAGCAGCTCAATGACCTTAAGATGGATAAGAATCAGAATTTAGCCTATGGCCCCTATATTATGGCTCTGATCAAGGCCAAAACCATATTTGAGGGGTGGCGTGAGACAGCTCACACTCCATTTAGGCCTTTCAAGAATGAGATTGGTTTTCTCACCAGGCCTCTCACCCCCTTTCGTGATGATGGAGTCCCTGCAGATGACTATGCCGCTCAGTCTGAGGCTCATCCAGCTCAGCATATGCCACCTCCTCCACCACCTCATCAACAAGGATAGTACCGATAGCCCGCCCCTGGTTACTTTGATCCTTATTTTCAGCAGATGTAGCATAGGCTCCAGACCCATATGGATGGAAGGTTTTAGGGCATGATGACGCATGTGGATGGCTGTTTTGATGTTATGCAATCTCACTTTGATGGCCAGTATTCTGCTCTGAACAATAGATAACTACTATTGATACTTGATGGGGTGCATTCTTAGTTTGCTGATCTTCGCACTCACATTCAGGATTCTGTGCATGATCCAATCATGACCAGAATGAACAATATGCAACAGAGCTTTCAATACAATACGGGTGCTCTGTCTAGTCAATTTGAAACTGTCTACCAGTGACAGCATTCATTCACTTGATGAGAGACAGCAGTAGCTTCAGAATAACTTCAGCCAGTTCACTACCATATTTGACAGCTTCAACTCTCATTACTACAACATATATTTGCATCCACCACCAGGTGCGCAGTGAAGCCTTTCCTTTTTGGAAATTGATGTCAAAGGGGAGAGAGATAAAGAAGGGAAGATGACAATCAGGGGAGCTCACGTGTGGACTTTTAAACATTTACATATGCATGTTTATTATGTCTATGTTTTATATTGCTGAGTTGATGAACTACGTTATTTCGAACTATGTTTGACTTCTTAAGGTTCTATTAGTTCGAAATCTTGTGAACTTGTAATAGTTAATCGAGGTGTTATTTCTCTTGATGTGTCTATGTCTCATATTATTATACTTGTATACCTCGATGACCATGATTGTAGGAAGATCTACGCCAAAACTCTGATATATTATGTGTATATTATGTGTGTGAACTCTTCAATTGGATATATCATGCACACATCTAGGGGGATCCATTCCTACACTTTCACCACTGTCGCCTACTCCTTCTTGTCTTTCAATCAAGAATTGACATAGATAAAGAGTTGATAGTTGATGTGAGTGATGCACAGGGGAAAACGCTACTATGCTCCATTAATTTCGTATGAGTTAGTTATTGGCTGGCGGCCTGTGCTACAATGCTCTTGCTAGTGTTCTTCAGTGTTGCTATCCATCTTGTACAAGTGAAATAAGCCCTCCGACCCCCTTGATATTCCTTAGTCTCGAGCTTCTCATTCTTCTGGTTAAGGGCGGGCTAGTGTGAGAATACTTCTCTTTGGGTGAGTTGAGTCTGTGCATCTACGATACCTTGCCAAGCTCCAGTCATGCAAGCAAAGGGAAGATGTGAAGCAGCTGGTTTAGTGGTTGTTCCCTTTCATTTCAAGTGGACAGCTTTAGAGGAAGAGAACTCTCAATCCCTGTCGGAAACTAGAACCTTGGAATGCGTTTAGTTTTCTCTGCTGATTTATCAACATTTCAGATGAACTTTAAATCAAGACAAGTCAATCAAAACTCATCTCAAATCTTTCTTATATCCAGTATGTAATGAAGGTTTGAAAAACAAAATCTACTTTCTATGAAATATGCAGTGCTGTCATCAATTACAAAAAGGGAGAGATTGTGAATCATCTAGGCCCCTTAGTGGTGTTTTGGTCATTAATGGCAACTGCTTGTGGACTAACAATTCTTGGAGAAATAAGAATGCAGGATTGGACCACAGGAAACAGGAAAGTCGTGAAGACTTATAACCATTGGTTGTGGATCAAGTTAAGGCAAAGGTATAACATAGGTTTTGTTTTTACCGGTCATCAGGAGTTTAGAGAAGAAATTGACTGGATTAGTAGGCAAAATAGTCGCACTATTAACAGGGGTCAATGAATTTGATCGGTGTAAAACTTAGTGCCTCATAGAACATAAAGTGTTGCATTTGCATGAGGACTAACAGTGCTTCGTTTTCAAAAGTCAAAGTCTTTTGTTAAAGCGCAATCTAAAATTACTTAGTTCTGGGGTCGGGGGACCGTTCGGGCCAGCAGGCCGGACCATCCGTGACTCTGCTAGAGGGTCTACTGGCGCACATGTCCCTGTGTTCCTGCACGGACCATCCGGCCAAGGTCGTCGGACCGTCCGCATGTGCCAAAATGGATTTGGGCATGGACGGTGTGTTTTTAGTCTTTGTACTACGAACTGTCTAGGGTTTTTGCCCGGACAATATGTGGTCCAGGGGCGGACAGTCCGGCCATGGTTGGCAGACAGTCTGCCCGTGTTGTTCAATATAGTTAGTGCTCTGGCATTTCATGTTGGCAGGTCCCAGACCGTCCAGCCTAGGCTGACGAAACGTCCGAACTTGAATTTTTTTGACAGCACTGAGAGGTTTCAAACAGGAATTATAGTCGTTACTTGTACGGCGGACCATCTGGCCCTAGGGCGCGGGCCATCCACGTGTGCGCAGATAGTGTGCTAGTTGCACATAACGAATAGTATTGTGTTGGGGGCTATAAATAGAATGGAGCTCGTGTGTGAGGGCTCTCTTGGCCATTCCTAGCATACATTGAGCACATTTGTGATCCTCTAACTCAAACTCACACACTTCTTGCTTGAGATTGCATTCTAGTGAGTGATTGAGAGCTTCTAGTGCATTTGCATCCATTGTAATCCTTGAGGCACTAAGTGGTACACCGAGCAAGCGTCATTGTCTTGTTACTCTTGGAGGTTGCCGCCTCCTAGACGGCTCAGGTGTTGTCTACGTCGAGCTCTCCGTGAAGATTGTGAAGGAGCCGCAGTGTTGATTGTGAGGGGTTCGCGCTTACCTCGCCGAAGCGACAAAGGCGATGATAGTGGAATCAAGGTATTGAGTGAGTTCTTGTCCACTTGGCTCAAAGATCAAGCCGAGTCTTGATAGAGGAGCAAGTGAGAGCTTGAATTCCACCTCAACGTGGATTAGGAGTGATTGGAAAATCACCGATACCACGAGATAAATTTCAGTGTCATTCTCTCACTCTTTACTTATTACTTGCAAGTAGTTAGTAATTTGTGTATTGTCTATCATTTATAGTATTGACATAAATTGCTCATCATATTTTGTTAGCCTATCATAGCTAGGAAATTTATATCTCTTGATTAAATTTCTCTATTGTCTTTTTTAGTTAAAACCGTCTATTCACCTCCCTCTAGTCGGTGTCCTAGATCCTATAATGTTACATATATATGTCTATGTGTATAATACACATACTTATATATATAAACCTATGAACATATAATTATTGATCTCAAATAGTTTTTCAATAACTTTAGTTTTAAAAAGCATTTCCGACCGATGGAACAATCGCGGATACAATAAATAAGATTACTACGATAAATAAGATTTCATATGAAATAGAGACATTAGAATGTTCAATGATCAACAATTAATTCGTGAGATTGAAAAACACATATATATAACACAAAGACTAGTACACTATACACTATGGCTATAGTCATCTAAGGGAACATGCACCCAGTGTGTCATCGCGTCGTATTAGTAGTCTGTGACAATTTGTTTCATGTAAGACTGTGACAGACTCATCAAATCGTTTCTTAGATTTTCAACAAGATATAGCTAACAAACGGACTACTGAATGATGACTAAACTAAAACTAATTACTAAAAATACATAGCATACATCATATACTCGATACATACTTAGGGGCCTGGGGCAGCCGTCCGCCCTGCCCACCCTCAGGATTGGCCCTGACGTCGTTGTACCTCTGCTATTCAATGATTAAGGGCTTTGTCGGAGAGGAAATTCTTCGGCCGGGTGGCGGAATGCACTCGCCCTAGATCCTAAGATGAGAAGGGGCCTAAGTGTTTTGCTTGTTAGGTGGAAACGGGAAGAACACAAGAACACACAAGGATTTAGAGCGGTTCGGGCCGCCGGAGCGTAATACCCTACTCCACTGTGTGATGTATTGAGCTTGAGAGCTTGTATGAACTTGTGAGCCCGAGAGTCTAAGTGAGCTTGAGCCTAAGTTGGGTCTGAGTTAGCCTGCCTTGTAACGCCGTGTGCCCTCCCTTTTATAGCTCAAGGGGGGGGCACGTACAAGGATACTGAGCCCCGACATGTGGGCCCAGGGACAAAAGGAAGGAAGCAACTAATGCCTGTAACGCCAGGGTGAACTCCGAGCGCCATAATGTCCGTAGCGCATACAGTGTTAATATCTCCCGACTGCTTCCTCGGTAACGCGCGAGCCATGATGAGCACAATGTATGCCGCAGCACGGGCGTACTGCCTGCCAACGGAATGGACAGGCACGCCACCTGCAGGATGGTTTGGTCGCCGCCCGTCAGCGGAGTGGACAGGGCACATTTAATGCTGAGGCGGCACATCACCTGCCAGTTTGACAGGCGGCGCGCCTTATCCGCAATAAATGTAGAGGATGCGCGGCTCAGATGCCTTACGTCAGGCTCCGCCCGCTGGCTTACGTCACGGGCAGTGGGCCACGTGGCAGCATCGGGTCTCCGCCTGAGCGGGGAGCAAAAGCGTACACGGTATGGTCCAGACACGTGTCGGCTCCGGACCCCCGCCTGGCCTTGACTAAGGCCCGGGAATTCTTTGTCCCAAAATCTCGGGACCCTGCCGTGAGTGGTCCGGGATCCGTCCGAGGGGTCCGGTTTTGTACCCGTGGAGGTCCTGGACCTTGCCCGAAGGTCCGGTCCGTATATGTAGGGGTCCGGCACTTTTCCATGGGGGTCCGGATCCACTGTTTATACCTTGGAGGATTTTGTCTTCTCTGGCCACGTGGCGACCCAGGAGCCGTCCACGTGATGGGGTCGGGTGCTATTTACCACGCGACTAGAGAAGTTGCATGGGCACCGTGCCTTCACACTGTAGTAAGGGTACCCCTGTTTCAGGGTACCGACAGGCTTGTTTGAAAGCAACCAGATTTGAAGAAACTAGTTTGTAAAAGCTGAGGTGGTTCTAAACATACTAGTTTATAGAAACTGGATTCTTAGTTTCTTAAAAACAAGAAGCTATCTTTCCCTAGCTAAAGCCAATTTATGAAAACTGAGATGATTCCAAACATCATTGTTGGGGCCCTACATTCCTGAAGGTCCTCAAAACACTTGTATTGCATAATCAAGTATGTTCCATGTGTATAATGGAAGCCGGACGAAATCAGCCTTTGGCTGTTTCAGGTGTATAATACAGGCAGAACGAAGATGGCCTTTGACCGAAGCAACATGGAGAAAAGCTTCATCTACATGCACGAGCAATGAAGATGCGAGTCGAAGTAGCCAGCCTCGACGGGAAAAAGGCCTTGGATGAAAAACGACGAAGAGGGCACAATGAGTGTAAAGAAAGGGAAAAGACGACAATATAACTACGCCATTTGTAAGCAATGAGTGTAAAGCCTTAAGGGGCGTGATTGTAATTTTGTATAAATGCAGTCCATCTTCCATATAAATAGATGAATAATGCCCTTTATAAAGTACATTTTTCGAGGGACACAACTTCGTGTTACTTAGCCTTTGAAGAACCTTTGTGCCACCTTGTGCTAATAAGTCGAAAGTATGCTTGTAAACTCATGTAATATAAAAGGGAGCTGGAATAAAAGTACTAAGGCAAAGAAGATGACTTTTGTATTCCATTGTACAATGCTCTTTCATTATGCATTGTTTCATTTACATTTCCTTTTGAAGTCATTCGTCCTTCACATTAACACTTTGAAGGAAACAGGTGACGCCTAAGAGAGGGGTGAATTAGGACTTCTAAAACTTTCTCTAAACTAGGCCACAATTAAATCCCTAGAGTAAAACCTATACAAATAAACAATATAGAATGTGCAAACTAGGTTTTGTCTAAGTGTTGCTATCTCTACCGCAATGACTAAGTTTCAATCCTCGACAATCTAATTTTAAAGACAAGATTGAAACTTAAATGCTTAATATAAATGTGAAAGATAAAGAGCAAGGTACAGATGCAAACTCTTGTGGATGATGCCAGTATTTTTACCGAGGTATCCAGAACCGCGCAAGGTCCCGACTAATCCTTGTTGGTGCCCCTACGCAAAGGGAAGCCCATGCGAGAGCCAAGCACCAGGGCCGAGTAACTCTGTAGAGAGTTGTGGGCCTTCTCCACGCGCAAGTGGTGCTCCGCTTTCGGCTCCTTTCGGACGCTCCCTTCGTCTCCACTATCGAGCTTCTGGCTAAAAACGTCGCAGGCCTCATTTCCTCTGGTATACGGTGGCAGCCATGATACAAACGCGGTTGTCACGGTCTCGCAAGACTCTCGTCCCACTTGGTACAATTACAACGACTCACGCAAGAGCCGAGGGGTTGTGTGGTTTTTCTAAACTCACTCAACTAACTAGGATTCATCTAGAGCAAGCGCTAAAGCGGTCTAACTAACCTAAGCACTTCAAAAAGCACCTACGCTAATCACCGAGTGATTCTATTAAGCACTTGGGTGTATGAGCACTTGGAAATGTCTACTATATGCCTTGATATATTTTTTGGGCCCCACAACTCCAAATGGCCGGTTGGGGGTATTTTTTAGCCTCCCCCACACTACTAGTCGTTGGACAGAAAGCAACAACTTTCTGTTGACGGGCGCACCGAACAGTCCAGTGTACACCAGACAAGCACTGTTCACTGTCCGGTGCCCTGCCATGTCAGCCGACCGTTGAGGTCTGCAGCAGTCGACCGTTGGATTCGACCGTTGTCCGATTGTCCGGTGCACACCGGACAGTCCGGTGCTGCAGCCCAAGGGCGCCTGTCTGCGGGCCCCTTTGCGCAGACTGTCAGGGTGTCGCACCGGACAGTCCGGTGCACAGCGGACAGGGTACTGTTCACTGTCCGGTGCGCCACCAGGGCGCTGGCTGACTGCGCACTTCATGGATTTATTCGCTGATTCTTTGGGTTTCTTTTATTCTTGAGTCTTGGACTTCTAAGCTCTTTTTATGTCTTCTTTTGAGGTGTTGCATCCTCAGTGCCTTAGTCCAATCCTCTTCGCATCCTGTGAACTACAAACATAAACACTAGCAAGCACATTAGTCCACAGTTAATGTTGATCATCAAACACCAAAACCTATTGAGTCAAATGGCCCGGGGTCCATTTTCCTTACACACTTCGAAGAAATGTAATGTCAAGGATGAAAGTTCACGTGTTTAACTTATGTTGCCTTGATTTCCAACGCCTTCAGGGGATTGAAATCAAGTATTCAACAATTATTAACCAGTTTTTTTCATAAACCAGTTTCTAAAAACTAGAGTTAGAAACTGGATTCTGAAAAACTAGGTTGCTTCCAAACAGGGCCTAAGCCTACGCTCACACGAACGCGTGAACTTCAGCGTATCGACTTCGTCTAATCCCACGACCAAAGGTAATAGAGGTCGATCTATATGTTTCAGTGGTTAAGAGCTGCGTACATCATATTAATCTAACACGAACAAATCCAAACTGAGGGTTTATTTGTTTCCTTTCAGGATTATATAATCTAGTTTATGGATTATATAAGCACCTATTGACTTGCTTATAGATTATTATAATTATCCACATAATAATCTTTATTTGTTTATCTCTAAATTTATTTAAGCTAGATTATATAATCTAGAGGCTAAACAAACATGTCCTGAAAAACAAGCACACGAAAAAGATACCGTGGTTTGGAGACCTTAATCCCATACCCACTAGTCGTACCTTCATGGGCCTTAATTAAAGCGATCATGGGCCTTAATTAAAGCGATGCTAAGGAAGGCCGGCGATCGTTGCCGTGGCGGTGGGATAGTGACCCTAACGGCGCCTCGGCTATCTTGTCTGTCTGGCCACTGCTGCTGCACGAGCACCAAGCAGGCACACCAGTAGCGACGTGGACGCACTGTGCTGTGTCCGTACGTGTCCCCCGGCTGTTCATCGTGTCGTGGCCAGTTCAGTCAGGCTCGAGCCCGCCGGAAATCAACCCACAGGTCAATACCCTATCCGGATATACCAGGGAGCCTCATCCCTCATGTACCCGTGCCGTGCAATTGCTTCGCGCCACGGCATCTTATCCGGCTGGCCCTGCCCCTGCACGTCTGTGCATCATTCATGAACAGAAGGATATAGGCGCCTGCCGCCGCGATGGGCGTGGGAGATGGAGCGCCCCGCCGCCAGCCAGAATCCCACCGCCGTGTGCCCGGGGAGATCCACACTCGCCAGAATCCAACCAAGGCATCGCGTTCGCGTCACGAGCCCGCGACCAGCCGGGCCTCCGACAACGATAGCGCACGGCACGACGCCGGCCTCAGCGCTGCGCCCCGTCGTTTGATACCAAGAAAACAACACGGTACAAAAAGGTTCTTCAGAACGGGAACCTATGCTGGACGTCCAGTCCAGCAAAAACAAAACAAAACAAAACAAAACAAAAAGATCCAGGTACACTTCAGATCCGCTTCATTTCTTTGTAGCTACAAGTCAAAATGGTCGATACAGACCCATACGCAAGCCTCCTTTTCATTTACCCCATTCTACTACTATATATATATCTAAAGTAGATACAAGATACGGTCATGCTAGAGCACTGTATTTAATTCACAAAAAATAAAAGAAATACGGAATAGTGAGCAAGGTAAATTAAAAGACTCGACGAGCTTGCACCAGCGAAAAAAAAAAGGAAATCAAGGTTTACTTACTCCTCTTATCCCCCCGGGCTGTGATTACGTCTAAAACATCTCCATCAGATGTGCCAGCTCTGCTCAAGCTCATCCACCTTCGGTACCAGTATTTAACATCTGACATCTCCGGCTCCTCACATGTTAACACTTCCATTTCACATGAGGTAAAAGGAACTGTCCAACGACGATACTACCTTATGCCACCGAACCCTGCATAGAACAATCTCCATACCGTCCAAGGCCACCAACTGCTTGCTAACTCAATAATTACCACGAGGCTCAGGTCTTCCCCGGCGGGCGGGCAGTTTATATCGTACCATAATCCAGCCTCTCCCACTTGAAGGATTTACCAGAATTGATCCGCAGCAACGCTCGCATGAATACACAGACGCAGACGCATACTGCCGCTATAGCAAGCATCGAATGGATATAGGGCCGAGCAAGGAACCCCCTTGACCGCACGGGCTGCATTAGCACACCAGACTCCAGAATGGCACACTGGGAGCAGGATCTTATTTGCAGCGCCTGAACCCCAGATCTTTTGCGGTCACCAACATCATTTCCTAACCGATCCGCACGAATCCCATCGCCGTTAACCCTTACTGTGACCTGGTTGTTCTTCATGTCCACCAGCTTTTGCGCTACGAGCTCATTATAGGAATTATGGTTCCTCAACTTGGCATATGTTTCGGGAGATTGGCCGTCGTCGTCTAGAACTGTCTGCCAACAGGTTACACCAGTCTGCAGTGATTTACGCAAGATTAGGGGCATTGATGGGAAATAACTCTTAAACAGGCATTGAATTTTTACTGAGCGTACCTGTTGAGGGTCGTCTGTCAAGGCGTCAACTATATCCTCTGCATTCTCGATGGACGCAGCAAGATGCAGCGGAGTTAAACCACCAGGGCCAGGCAAGTTCGGAAGGAAGGGGTAAACCTTGGAATTGTCGGGGCAAATTACAACGAACTTCACAAGTAGGTGCACCATGTTCCTACTCTTTCTTTTTACTGCTCTGTTCAGGAGGTGAATCTCAGCCAGCATCTCCATAGTCTCCTTTGATAGTTCCTCGCTGGCCAGGCTTCTCTTGGCAAGAATGTCCAGAAGTGTTTTAGTAAGAGAGCACCAGTCGCGCTCACTACAGAACAGTAAAAGGTATCTGAACCGTGCGGTTGAAAACCGAATCAAATCCAAATCAGACACATCAGATCTGGTGGACGATGTACAGGCAGAAGCCCTCTGAAAGAGCCAGCCGAGTTCATTAAGGAAGTGCAGAACTTGAACCGATGTCTTTGGCTGCCGAGAATCATGAATCTGACCATCCGAAGAAACATCAAGAACCTGCGAATCCTCGAACTCAACTTCTAGATTTCGCAACTCCTGGCAAACGCTTGAACTAGCAACAATAACAGGGAAGCTGTTACCCCTGAACCTGTTTTCTACCTGTAAATATCAAAAGTGACTGTTGATCATCTTACCAATGCAAACAACAAGTTTTCGTAAAAGCACAACATTTGAAATTTTTACAAACCTCAACAAAGCAGCGCCCAAGAATAAGATCTGGTTGTCCTGGCAAGTCAAATGTCTCAACACCTGAATCATCATATATGGTACCTGGATATGCTGAGCACAGAACTTCTTTGGATATGTACTTCCCTATGCTTGTACAGTGGATCCTGCAATGTCCAAAGTTCACAAGAAATCATTAAGATGGTGAAATTATTGTCGTCCCAACAAGCGTTACGACTCAAAACTTACTGTGTGCCAGGAATAGATAGATTGCGGCCTTTAAGAATGAGGGAGGTCTTCTGCCCACCAACAACAGCAATTGGTGACACAAGGGTCAATTCAGGGGTATTCCATGTTCTCCACGATTTCGATAAACGGGTCATTCCTGAAATAAGATAGCAGCCTTGACATCAACCAAAATGTATCAAATATGAAGCTCTGCAATGAGCTGGGGCACAAAAAGTTTATATGGTGCGCAATTGACTAATTTGCACATACCTGCTTTATATGATACCAACTGGGAGTTGGTTCGAACTAAAAACCTTCCTTTTCTCCAGAAATCCAAATCAGAACTTTGAACTAATGAGTTTACTCTCTGGAGGAGATTTTCTTCAAGCTGCATTTACATCACAGAAATTTCAACTTGAGATATAGCAACTATAGTTGAATAATAATATCATAATCTCCAATTGGGGCTAGACTTACCTCATCCCATGCAATACCCGGCATTAATAGGTACATGGATAGTACAAGGCAACCGGGGCGAATGTAACCCTCCATTTCAGTAGGGCTGTGTTTGAGCCAATTTACTATCTGCACAAGATAAGAAAGGAGAACAATTTAAATTACAGTCATAGAAAGCAGGGCAAAATAGGGCTGCAATGTGTCTTGCTAAAATAAGCAAACGGACATACATCATCACGAAGGTTCCCAGGTATTGTGCTAGGTTCCTTGCCAAACAGCTTAAAAATAATCCTACCAGTCCGATCCTGTAAAATGGCAAATCAAGATAATACAGGTACATGATTGATACGGTAAGAGGTCTTGGAAAGGTTCTGCAAAATGGAATTGCTTTGCGTAGAAACTACCTGTCCATCTGAGTTTGAGGTTGAAGGTGAATGATCTGAACAAGATGTTGAGGCATAGCAGGACTGGTAACCAGGATTTGGTGGCGATCCGTTCTCGATGGGACGCTCTGAATCCTTGAAGAGATCAAGTGGTGGTGCCAACCATGCCTGATTTGTGCTAACTTCACCCATCGTAGCATCTTCCCCATAATCTGTAATATGAGGGTGCCGAACCTCTTCATCAACCGAGTGTATGGGGAAAAACTTGCGGGTTATAGGCGGAGAGGATGAAGGAGATCTCTCATCCAGAGGATTGCTACTCTCAGAAGATAAGTACTTATTCACTGAGTCCATCTTAGGTGGAAAATCCTCCTCAGTGCTGCCAAACAGCTGCAGTGACAAGTATGGTCTGGTTTCTTGTTCTGTCTGCTTGTATATATGAGGTTGGCTTTCGTGTGTGCTGTTGCTTCTCATGAAACCAGCAGCAGAGAAATCTCGGGTTGATTTATCATGTGAATTTACAACAGTTACTGGCTCTGTTGAATGGCTCTTGCTCTTGTTATTACCACTGCTGTCACTGCTCCCTTGGGACTGAGATGTATTGGTCTCAGGTGTTGAAGTTGCAAGGCCAGTTGGAAAAACTCCTAGCAAATCCATGGTTGATGGCACAGTTTGCTTGTCGATTCCGTTGGTCGTCTTCCCCACAGAATCCTGCCGTTGCACTTGTTGCTCTTGCAAAGCATCCAAATCAACGACTTCAGATGGAGGAGATTTGTCCGCAGAGGTCATATTGTTGAATGAATTTATTTTGCTGATAATTTCAACCAGATTCTGCTTATCTGGTATGGGAGGAATGCTAGGCACTTTACCGACGCTAGAACCTGACATTACGAACAACAAATTCCACTATACTGGTTAAAATCACAAAGTCCTGAAACGGTATATTGAGTATGGAGTGTTAGCAGTCAGTACCATGCAAGTGCGCAATCACTGTAATTAGATTGACAATATCCTGCGTCCTATTTGCTGCATTTTCTTGGTTTCCAGGTAGCAGCAACTGCGAAGAAACATCTGCTGGCTGGGTTTTTCTTCTCCGCCGGTTGTGCCCAGCAAGCCTACGCCGGCAGCTCCTCTTACCCTCGTCAAACTCCGCGAGTGGGTGAAATCTAATCGATTGACCAGAAGAACCAACTTAATTAGTAACTAAAACTCCCACGGCCTACATCGGCGCCGGCCGAAACCGCAGCATGAATCCGTGCTACAGGAACATGTCTCTGGCCCAGCAAGCACACACTCCATACGAACCGATCAGATCACAAAAACAGACTCCTAGCACTCTAGGCAGTAGCATCATAACAACAAATCTCATTTACCTACTACACTGCTGGCAGAAGCGCTGCGCCTGGTTGGCGACGACGGCCCTGATGGTCTTGCTGTGGGTCTCGCAGACCTTGTGCCTCCTGTGGTAGTCCTTGGCGCCGGTCAGATCCGCTCGGCACTCATCCACCTGGCACATCGGGTAGCCCGCGCCTCCGTTGGCAGCCCCGCCACCGCCACCGCCCGCGCTGCCTGGCGATCCTGACCGCACCCGCTTGCTCGGCCTGACCACCAGGTCCTGCCCCGAAGCAGGCGGGGACGGCGACAGCGACGCCGCGGGAGCCGTCGGGCTGGCGTCCGTCGGGGCCGTGGAGCCTTCCCGCGGGCCGAGCTGGAGCTTCAGCGCGCCGCTTCCTCCGGCCCCCTGACGGTGCACCTCGGCCGCCTGCTGGGGCTGGGGCTGGGGCTGGCCACCGGCGAGGCGGAGTGCATCGGCCGACGGCCTGGCGGTGAGCGCGCGGCTGTCCCAGTCCCACAGCCTGGGGTTCCAGTTCCCCGCAGCGGCCTCCGCGGGCGCCGCCGCGGCGGCCGGACACGGCTGGCCGCGCTTCTTCACGGCGGCCGCGGCGTGGGGAGGCATCGGCTGGATCTGGTGGTGGATGAAGAGCGGAGGGGCCACCTGCGGGCCCACCTCCCTCTGCATCGCTTCTCAAGTCCTCCGGGCTCGCCCCACTCAGCCTCAGCCACAGCCACGGCCCACCTCTTCGACGAATCTACGCAGACGAGGTCAAACGAGCCGACCAGCGCCCGCAGCAACAGGGGGACACGAGCGGCGCCGCAACAGGGGCGAGGCCAGCACCGAGCAGTCGAGGAGAAAGATTCCGTTCCAGTTACCACTCACGCAAGTCTTCGGCGCCAGTCGCAACCGTCACGTCACCTCGCCGCCTCCCCCTCCCGCCCTCCAGAAATAGGGCCAGAGCAGAAAATATCTCTCTTCCCTGGCCGGGTGATGAGTAGTGCTGATTCGGCGGCAGAAAGAGCGCGTAGGATAGAGGTGGAGTGGAGCAGCGAGAGGAGTGGGCTGCCCGCCCTGGTGGCGTGGTGCGGCGCTGGAGCCTAGAGGGAAGGCGTGTGTGAGAGGGAGGAGGCCGCGGGGAATCGAGCGCAGACAAGGCAGCGCAAAGCGGGCGGAGAAGAGGACCTCCTGCTCCCGCCCGCGTGGGTAGCGTCCTGGCGCGGCAACAGAGGCAGGCGTAGAGATGGCAATGGGTACCCGAAATCCGAAACCCGATGGGTTTTTACCCCATTAGGGTACGGGTTTGGGTCAATTTTCATACCCATGGATTTGTTAATGGGCATAAATCTATACCCGTCGGGTTTATGGGTACGGGTTTGTTCCTATAGTACCCAAACCCGTGAACCCGTGGGTTTTTTAAACCCGACCAAACCTAGTGCATATTGTCATTTTATTTTATAAATGACCAACAAACTTGTTATTCCTTATTTACTTCATAATTTTTTTATCAATTGATGAATGTATCAGTAGTCGGTGAGAGTGTTGCTTGCTTGCCATTATAGTTTTTACTAGCGTTATATATGTGGTGGATGGATAACTTAGTGCAAGGTCACTTAATTATACAACTTATTATTTGTATTTCATTCTCTCTACTAATAATTTTTATACCAAATCATGAACTCGTTGTTCATTACATAGATTTTGGATCATGATTTCATTAATCATTACGATACTTATTGATTATGAGAAGAACAAGTATATTGGAGATGAAACCCACGGGTAACCCATGGGTACCCGCTAACCCGATGGGTACGGGTTTGGGCAAAATCTCAAACCCGTCATGGGTACGGGTTTTTTAATGGGCATGGATATTTTTCACGGGTACGGGTTTGGGACGGCAAAACCCAGCGGTTTATACCCGTTGCCATCTCTAGGCAGGCGGGTGGCGTGCGCTGTGTGCGTGGACGGACGGATGGCAGTGTTAGGATTTATGGGCTTGGCCCAATTAAGAATTTCTAATAATTCCAGGAAAATCTCAAAAGCCCATATAAGTGGATGGCAAAGGGATAGGTGGAACCAATAGCACTATATTGCTAGCTCTTGTGGAGTAGAGCTAGCTTAAATATGGAAGCCACACTCACTCACCAAGTCATGGATGAGAGGAGAGAGTGTGGAGAGCCACACGCGCGCGCGCGCTCGCTCGCCTCGCCTCGCCTCGCCTGGCCTGGCCTGGCCTGGCCGAAGGGCGCGGGCGCACGACATGCGCGTGAATGGTCCGCCGAAATCCGGCCCCTCGCGGGTGGATAAGCACGGGGGTCGCGGACTCGGCCCTATAAAAGGAGCCCGGCAGCCAGCCTCCAGATCATCCCCAGCTCCCAGTTCGCTTTCGCCTCTCTTCATAGCTGAGCCGCCTTTTAGTTCCCTTCGTCCCGACCGCAGAGGTGCATCTGCGATCAGGAGAGCAGGTCTCCGGAACCCTTCGTCTTCTAGATCCTGCACCGGGAGAGGGCGAATAAGGTTTTTGGGAAGCGTCTTCACGCGACTGCTCGTGATCTGCTGACCTCGTCGACCCTGCTGATTTCGCTACTTCGACATCGTCGACCCTGCTGATTCCGGCGCGTGCCATCGATCAGTAAGTCTAATCAGTACGCATCATCTGATTTGGCTTGTTATTTCAGTTCTTCTGATTTAGTCATGATTTATATTCGGAATTTAAATTGGAATTTGTCTAATTATTCAACAATCCAAAAACCTTATTGTAGACAATTTCCTAGTTTTCCTATGGCTGCTTTTGCCGACGCGCTGAAGCCAGAAAAGTTTAATGGTATGCACTTTAAGAGATGGCAAGTCAAGGCCACGCTCTGGCTTACTGCTATGAATGTCTTCCATGTTAGTAAAGGCAGACCTGAGGGTCCACTGACTCCTGAACAGGAGAAAGAGTATGACCATGCCAATACTATGTTCACGGGAGCCGTTCTTAGCGCCCTTGTTGACCGTCTGGTTGATGCGAATATGCAATACACGGACGGGAAAGAGTTGTGGGATGCACTTACTACTAAGTATGGTGCATCAGATGCTGGCAGTGACCTGTATATCATGGAGAGCTTTCATGATTATAAGATGGTTGATAATCGCTCTATTGTAGAGCAAGCTCATGAAATACAGTGTATAGCCAAGGAGCTCGACCACCTTAAGATAGTCCTTCCTGACCGATTTGTGGCTGGGTGCATTATTGCAAAGTTGCCTTCTACATGGAGGAACTTCGCCACAGCTCTGAAACATAAGAGACAGGAGATATCAGTTGAAAATCTGATAGCGTCTCTGGATGTTGAGGAGAAAGCTCGGGCAAAGGACACGGGATCTAAAGGAGGCGAGGGCCACTCCAGCGCCAACATGATTCAGAAGAACCACAACAAGGGCAAAGGAAAGCCAAAATCTAACAAGCCCAACAAAACTACCAACTTCAAGAAGAAGAAGAACAAGGCTGAATTGACATGTTTCGCATGTGGCGAGGCGGGTCATTTTGCCAAGGATTGTCCCGATCGAGCGGATCGCCGTGGCAAAAAGGGCAATGTCAACACAGTGATCGCTAGCAATGAGGAAGACAAAGGGTATGGTAATCTACCTTTCATCTTCTCAGTATTTCAATCACCTAGTTGGTGGCTTGATACTGGTGCTAATGTTCATGTGTGTTCTGACATTAACTTGTTCTCTTCTTATCAGGGCGCCCGGGATTCTTCCGTGCTAATGGGGAATGGGTCACATGCTTCTGTTCATGGCACTGGCACGGTGGATCTGAAGTTTACTTCGGGAAAGATCGTGCAGCTGAAGAACGTGCATCATGTCCCTTCTATACACAAGAATCTCGTTAGCGGAACCCTTCTATGTAGAGATGGGTTCAAGGTAGTTTTGGAGTCCAATAAATTAGTTGTGTCCAAATCTGGACAATTTATTGGTAAAGGCTATGATTGCGGAGGCTTGTTCCGCTTTTCTTTGTTAGATTTCAATAATAAGTCTGTGAACCATATTTGTGCTAATGTTGATGATCTTGCGAGTATTTGGCATTCTCGTTTGTGTCATATTAATTTTGGCTCTATGTCTCGGCTTGCAACCATGAGTTTAATTCCGAATATCACCATAGTCAAAGGTTCTAAGTGCCATAGTTGTGTGCAGTCGAAGCAACCTCGAAAGCCTCATAAGGCTGCTGAGGAGAGACACTTGGCACCGCTAGAACTCATACATTCTGATCTTTGTGAGATGAATGGTGTGTTGACAAAAGGTGGTAAGAGATACTTCATGACATTGATTGATGATGCGTCTAGATTTTGCTATGTATACTTGCTTAAAACTAAAGATGAGGCTTTAGACTACTTTAAAATCTATAAGGCTGAGGTTGAAAACCAACTAGAGAGAAAGATCAAACGTCTTAGATCAGATCGTGGTGGCGAGTTCTTTCCCAAAGTCTTTGATGATTTCTGTGCAGAACATGGCATTATTCATGAGAGGACTCCTCCCTATTCACCCGAGTCAAACGGGATTGCTGAAAGGAAAAACCGTACGTTGACTGACCTGGTGAATGCCATGTTAGACACTTGTGGTTTATCTAAGGCATGGTGGGGGGAGGCAGTCCTGACTTCATGTCATGTTCTGAATAGAATTCCTATGGGCAAAGAAGAGAAAACCCCTTATGAGAAGTGGGTTGGGAGAAAACCATCACTTTCATACTTGCGCACTTGGGGGTGCATGGCGAAAGTCAATGTACCAATTAATAAAAAGCGCAAGCTTGGTCCAAGGACAGTGGATTGTGTCTTTCTTGGATATGCTTCGTGTAGCATAGCTTATAGATTTTTAGTAGTTAAATCTGAAGTTCCTGATGTGTATGTTGATACTATTATGGAATCACGTGATGCTACTTTCTTTGAGCATATATTTCCAATGAAAGACATTCATAGCAATTCTAGATACTCTTCTGAGATAATTCCTGAACATAATACACCTATTGAGAGTTTTGAACAGCCACATGAAATTGTCCTAGAGGAGGATGACAATGATGCTCCTAAAAGGAGCAAGAGACAAAGGGTTGAAAAATCCTTTGGTAATGATTTCATTGTGTACCTTGTGGACGATACTCCTACTACCATTGCAGAAGCATTTGCATCTCCAGATGCAGATGATTGGAAAGAAGCAGTTCATAATGAGATGGACTCCATTCTTTCAAATGGTACGTGGGAAGTCACTGATCGACCCTATGGATGCAAACCCGTGGGTTATAAGTGGGTGTTTAAAAAGAAGCTCAAGCCTGATGGTACAATTGAAAAGTACAAGGCTAGGCTTGTGGCTAAAGGCTATACTCAGAAAGAAGGAGAAGACTTCTTTGATACTTACTCACCTGTTGCTAGAATGACCACTATTCGAGTACTACTTTCTTTGGCTGCCTCGTATGGTCTCCTTGTTCATCAGATGGATGTAAAGACAGCTTTTCTTAATGGAGAGCTGGACGAGGAAATCTATATGGAACAGCCTGATGGATTTGTAGTAAAGGGTCAAGAAAGCAAGGTGTGCAAGTTATTGAAATCTTTGTATGGTCTGAAGCAAGCACCAAAGCAGTGGCATGAGAAGTTTGAC
Organism: Zea mays; assembly: GCF_902167145.1. Lineage (NCBI taxonomy): Eukaryota > Viridiplantae > Streptophyta > Magnoliopsida > Poales > Poaceae > Zea > Zea mays. The sequence continues at coordinate 206,055,421 of NC_050099.1, read as the reverse complement.
ACGACTCTAACGTCTGCAGGCTTTGCCATTAATGAGGCAGACAGGTGTGTATATTATCGCTGTGGTGGGGGCGAAGGAGTTATATTGTGCTTATATGTTGATGATATATTGATATTTGGCACAAACATTGATGTGATCAATGAAGTCAAGTCTTTTCTATCAAAGAGTTTTGATATGAAAGATCTGGGAGAAGCTGATGTGATTCTAAACATCAAGCTGATTAAGGCAGATGGTGGGATTACTCTCTCGCAATCTCACTATGTTGAAAAGGTTTTGAAGCGATTTGGCTTCTCTGAGTGCAAACCTTCTCCAACTCCTTATGATCCCAGTGTGACACTGCGAAAGAACAAGAGAATTGGTTTAGACCAATTGAGATACTCTCAGATTGTCGGTTCACTCATGTATCTTGCTGGTGCAACAAGGCCCGATATCTCGTTTGCTGTGAGCAAATTGAGTAGGTTCATGTCAAACCCCGGGACTGATCATTGGCATGCACTTGAGCGGGTTATGCGCTACCTGCAAGGTACAATGAGTTATGGAATTCACTATTCTGGTCAGCATGCAGTACTTGAAGGATATAGTGATTCGAACTGGATATCTGATGCAGACGAGCTTTATGCCACCAGTGGTTATGTCTTTACTATTGGTGGAGGTGCGGTATCATGGAGGTCATGCAAGCAGACCATTTTGACGAGGTCAACCATGGAAGCCGAGCTAGCTGCACTTGACACAGCAACCGTTGAGGCAGAATGGTTGCGTGAACTCTTGATGGACTTGCCGGTGGTTGAGAAACCAATACCAGCTATCCTTATGAACTGTGACAATCAGACAGTGATTGCTAAAGTGACGAGTTCTAAGGATAATGGAAAGTCATCAAGACATGTCAAAAGACGATTGAAGTCTGTCAGAAAGTTGAGAAACTCCGGAGTTATAAGTGTGACTTATATTTCAACAGATAAAAATCTGGCAGATCCTTTTACCAAGGGACTACCACGTAATGTGATAGAAATCGCATCGAGAGAGATGGGTATGAGACCCGAATAAAGTTGCCATGGTGGAAACCCAGTCTATGTGATCGGAGATCCCGTGAATTAGGTCCTGGGAAGAACAAGCCATTGGTGAACTGAGGAGAGTAACTTTTGACCCTCTCTAAGTAAAGATGCAATACTCTCAAATGCTGTAAGGCAGGTTGGCTTTGTGCCTTAATGTGTTCTGTTGGCTTGTATTAGCGAAGATGTTGTCCTGCAGAACATTCTTTGAAAGAACACACCTATATGAGTTAGACTGTCTAACGTCGCAGTCTATGAGATTTGGGTGATCTCTAGTAAACTCATGAAGAGACCTTGGAGTACGACGTATATGCTCCACCCGAGAAGGGGACTACTGGTAGCCAAGTACTGGTCATGACTTCAAGTGAAACCCATTCACGCAAAACTTGCAATTCAAGGCATAGTCCATTGTCCAAGTTGTGGGTTGGTGTAACTTGGAGTTCTAGGCGGAAGTTCAACTTAACAGTCTCTGCTGAAAAACTAGTATATTAAACAGTAGTGAACAGTGGCGAAAACTGCAGATGGGCATTTGAGATCTGGTGGGGGATTGTTAGGATTTATGGGCTTGGCCCAATTAAGAATTTCTAATAATTCCAGGAAAATCTCAAAAGCCCATATAAGTGGATGGCAAAGGGATAGGTGGAACCAATAGCACCATATTGCTAGCTCTTGTGGAGTAGAGCTAGCTTAAATATGGAAGCCACACTCACTCACCAAGTCATGGATGAGAGGAGAGAGTGTGGAGAGCCACACGCGCGCGCGCGCTCGCTCGCCTCGCCTCGCCTGGCCTGGCCTGGCCGAAGGGCGCGGGCGCACGACATGCGCGTGAATGGTCCGCCGAAATCCGGCCCCTCGCCTTGCGGGGGCGCGACTTCCTTTTGCCGTTTGATTTTTTGGTTTCTTGGCTGTTACGCTTATCCTAACCGATCGCTACAAAATCTCAACTGATTGCGAGATTTTCGTGGGTGGATAAGCACGGGGGTCGCGGACTCGGCCCTATAAAAGGAGCCCGGCAGCCAGCCTCCAGATCATCCCCAGCTCCCAGTTCGCTTTCGCCTCTCTTCATAGCTGAGCCGCCTTTTAGTTCCCTTCGTCCCGACCGCAGAGGTGCATCTGCGATCAGGAGAGCAGGTCTCCGGAACCCTTCGTCTTCTAGATCCTGCACCGGGAGAGGGCGAATAAGGTTTTTGGGAAGCGTCTTCACGCGACTGCTCGTGATCTGCTGACCTCGTCGACCCTGCTGATTTCGCTACTTCGACATCGTCGACCCTGCTGATTCCGGCGCGTGCCATCGATCAGTAAGTCTAATCAGTACGCATCATCTGATTTGGCTTGTTATTTCAGTTCTTCTGATTTAGTCATGATTTATATTCGGAATTTAAATTGGAATTTGTCTAATTATTCAACAGGCAGGTGCGCGTAATTAGCGACCGGGCGCGGGGCGGGGCGGGAAGAGCGCGGACGGTGGGTGCTGGTGTCGCTGCCGCTGCCGTCGGCTCCAGCCCACGCCGGCAGAGTGAGGAAGCGGGGGTGCAGGGCCGGCCGGACCGTACGGTGCGGGTGGTGGGACTTGGGAGCGACCGGGCTGCCCGCCCCGGAGCCGGCCGGATCGAGACGAACGACTGCGACGGCGAGCGATCGCGCGTCACCACCACCACTCGTGCTTGTACCCGCGGCAGGCAGTCCAATCCAGTCCACTGCAGTGCGGCTCCCCTGACGGACCTGGCAGGCTGGCACACACGCGCTGGCGATGCGTGCGCGCCTGCTTTGCTCCTCTCTTTTATCGTACGGCGGGCGGGGCAGCTGGCCCAGGCAAGCATGGCTTCATTCCCACATTTTTTTTATACTACTTGTATGCGCGACAACAATACCGATGAATACTAAAAAAACAGTATAGTTTTAGTTAAACTGAGGTATTTAAAACAGTCTCTTTTACAAAGTTCAACCAAACACCCCTTTTAGTCTACAACGCTACAGTATTATCCAATAACACAATATTGTACCGAAACCGGAAATAAATTAACCTGGCTACCAAACCGGACCTAAGTTCTTTTTTCCCCGTGTAACCCAAACTATCAAAAAGTCATAAACACAAAGTATTTACAGAGGCAGTTAGTAAGTTCCTTGTTTTGCTGCCCTCTGCACATGACGCCCGTTGCTTCTAGATATAAGACGATCCTTTTAAGCCAACCAACCTTTTAGTCTATATGTTAATATGTATAGTAGTTAGTTTTATTAATGTATGGACGTATGGTCCACTTGTTTCTTACAGAGTTTTTTTTTTTTGGTCTAAGTCGGCTTCGCTTCTCTCTTCTTTTTTATTTCCTCCACACCAACGTCTAGTCTGTTTAGAGCCTGCTATTAATTATACTTGTTCTTATAAAACAAGAAGAGGAGAGGAACAAACATAGTACAGTGCTAAGTCTGCATGGTTGTCATCAGCGAGCACTATTATAAAGCAATGATGCAAGTCTTGGCAGACCACGGAAACAGAAAAAAAAAGTATGCACGCTGTACTGGTTCCTCTCGCGTCTCTCATCAGGCGCTATCCGGGCGAGGTGTTTACGGCCGCCGCTTCACCGACCGATCACATGTACACGAAGTATACTATATAATCTGCTGTACCGATAGGATCTAAATGTTATACTATAAAATTTAAATTTAAAAATCAGAATATGTTATGATCAGACTACATTTTTATTCATTTTTTTTTGAATTTAAAATTTTAAAATTTATTTAAGAGCCCACTCTAACTGTATCCGTACTAGTGATGTTCTCCTAGATATATAATACACTCCATAAGAATTTACATGCATACACCGCTCAAAGAAGAAAGAGCAGTTTTGGCGGCGCCCGTGTGGAGCTGGCTGGAAGGCCGTGTCCTCTGCCTCTCCGAGGAGGGTTCGCGGCTCGTCGTCCTCGTCGCTCCAATCCTCCTAGGGCATGGGGCCATGGCCACATACGTGGCCACCGTCGACGGCAGCCTTCATCTCCATCATAATCCTCCTTGCGTGCGCGCATAGCTAGTCGCGTCGCAGTCGGCGGCAGGTCGTTCCTGCGCCCACCACCATACGGAGTAGTCCGTGCACAATACAGAAACGGACGGCACTGGCACGCGCCACGGGTAGCAATTAGCCGTCACCCACGGTTTACAAAACCGTTTAGGGCAGTGGGTAACGGTTTACCGCCAGTAAACCGGTAAAAAATCAGTTAGTTTGATCAATCCAAAACGATTTGAATTCGAACCGGTTTATCGGCAAACCTCCTAGGGCATGGCGCCATGGCCATATACGTGGCCGCCGTCGACGGCAGCCTTCATCTCCGTCATCATCCTCCTTGCGTGCGTGCACAGCTAGCCGCGTCGCAATCGGCGGCAGGTCGTTCCTGCGCCCACCACCATACGGAGTAGTCCGTGCACAATACAGAAACGGACGGCACTGGCACGCGCCACGCGTAGCAATTGGCCGTCACCCACGGTTTACAAAACCGTTACCCACGGTTTACAAAACCGTTTAGGGCGGTGGGTAACGGTTTACCGCCAGTAAACCGGTAAAAAATCAGTTAGTTTGATCAATCCAAAACGATTTGAATTCGAACCGGTTTATCGGCAAACGTCTTAGGGCAGGGGGCCATGGCCACATACGTGGTCGCCGTCGACGGCAGCCTTCATCTCCGTCATCATCCTCCTTGCGTGCGCGCACAGCTAGCCGCGTCGCAGTCGGCGGCAGGTCATTCCTGCGCCCACCACCATACGGAGTAATCCGTGCACAATACAGAAACGAACGACACTGGCACGCGCCACGGTAGCAATTGGCCGTCACCCACGGTTTACAAAACCGTTTAGGGCGGTGGGTAAAGGTTTACGTCCAGTAAACCGGTAAAAAAATCAATTAGTTTGATCAATCCAAAATGATTTTAATTCAAACCGGTTTACCGGCAAACCTCCTAGGGCATGGGGCCATGGCCACATACGTGGCTGCCGTCGACGGCAGCCTTCATCTCCGTCATCATCCTCCTTGCGTGCGCGCACAGCTAGTCGTGTCGCAGTCGGCGGTAGGTCGTTCCTGCGCCCACCACCATACGGAGTAGTCCGTGCACAATACAGAAACGGACGACACTGGCACGCGCCACGCGTAGCAATTGGCCGTCACCCACGGTTTACAAAACCGTTTAGGGCGGTGGGTAACGGTTTACGGTTTACCGCCAGTAAACCGATAAAAAATCAGTTAGTTTGATCAATCCAAAACGATTTGAATTCAAACCGGTTTATCGGCAAAAAACCAATCTAAACCGCCGGTTTTCCACGAAACAAACCGGTTTTTCCTGTTTTTTACAGAAAAAATGGAAAATTTTGATAGGATTTATTTGTAATTTACTCAATTCACATTGCAAAGTAATATATTAATTGATCCACACAACATGCGTTCACCAAAATAACATACAGCGTACATATGCAACCACAAACTTCAATTCTCATGCAACAAACAACCAGCGAACTTCGCGATACTCAAATACAAGTTCTTTTACAGCTCTCCAACAAGGCAACGACATCATAGGTCGACTTATTTCACAATACTCATATGTTTAGCTCGAGTCATAGTGATTGTACTTAGGCATGTTGGAAGGATCGTGATATTGTTCTAATCCGTCATAGTGATAGGTCTATACAAAAGGTATAAGATACATTAGCGAAAAAACAATAATGGCAAATAAATACTTATCCACAAAAGCAAAAAATATACCGATGCAGAGGGAACTTGTGCATACCCATAATGTGGTCCTGGTGGATACATATTTGATAACCCTAAACCCTAAACCCTGTTTGAATATGGCGGTGGAGGAGGTCCATAATTTCCATACCCATACATGATTCGATGGTGGTACTTCGCCTGATGGTGGAGGGGGTCCATAGGTTCCCTGACCCGGCTGCCATTGCCATGCATAAGGGTTATAAAACGGGTCTTGTCCAGACGGATAGTTAGAAGAACTGGAGCTACTTGAGCTACGGATTCCATCTTGGACAGAAAAATGAAACCGAACGACACCGACCACTTATTGTCTCATGATGTGAATGAGGTGCATCATGGTAAGAATATTGTGTGGAATGGGTGAACCGACTTCCTCCAGTAGACCTCCAATCTCCTGTACCACTCCCTTCTGCACCACTCCCTCCTGCACCATATAATACAGCATCACCATGGCTGTTGTCATCACCAGCATTAGGGTCGTTGTGTCATTATCATTGTCTTCATCCTCTTCATCCTCTTCGGTTTGATTGGTGATTTTGACACTTTTTCCTTTCCTATCTGATGGACCAAGTCTTATCTTCCGCTTGCTAAGGTGGGTGTCGCCAACTGTTTCATCGGCCCATTCTTGCACTTCCTCTGTGCCTCCTTATTCACGTACAAGCGATGTAAACAGCGTGCTAGGAAGAGGAGTGTCACTGATAGGTGAGTCTTCATCCAATGTTGGAGGTGCATTGGATTTTCCTCTTTCCATTCAATCTCTAATGGCTTCATTATGCCTATGTAATGATAGATCCATGAAGGCCAAGGCAGGATCAAACTCACTAAGCTCTGGTGTACCAGTAGTAAATAATATTATGAGTTACATATATAACTAACATGAACGTAATCTAACAATAACTATGTATTAACACAAAAATGAATGGAATCTGAAAACCTAAACATTAAACAACCAAATCTAGGCACTAAATAACTAAAACAGAGCTAAATCTTGGTACTATAACCGGTTTACCAATAGTAATATAAGGTTTACCTCTCACTCTGTGCGGTTTACCACCGGTTTTGTGGGAGAAACCGTCGACGAGGGGGGTCTATGCCAACGGCTGGGGCAGCGGACAGTAAACCGTCGGTAAACCACTCCTGGCCGGCAGTTTACCGCACTTAACCACCGGTAAAAGGCGTAGCGGCGGCGGTTTCTGCGTGTGCGGCGACGATGGGCCTGTGCGCTCTCGAGTAAGGGAATAGGAAAGTGAGGGAGTTGGGGGGAGAGGATTGAATCTATAGTATTTAGATTTTTTGTTAACGGGTTAACTGGTCCATACATTTTTCTATAGACTAAACCATTTAAATTTAAATATCTTATATACCAAATTACTCACTAAAATATATAGTTCTTTATCATTTTTTTATTTTTTTTATAATTTTTCTATTTTTTAAAATTTAAACTAAATTTTTAAAAACGGTGGTAAACCGGTACCGTCCACCGCCGGTTTCCACCGGTTTTGTAATCCTTGCCGTCACCACATCCAGGTTCACCACATCCAGGTTCAGATGCAGAGTACACAGGACAGTTGAAATTGCGCTCTCTGATGAAGAGAGGCTGATCGTGTCCTTCTATCATCATAGCTCACGATTTCTTGCAGCCAATGGTTTGCCACGTCCAACCTTCAGTTGCCATATTTCAGGGCCACTTGGTTTTAGATGCAGATCAACCTTAAACTGAGCCAACGAATGAGGAGGCCGTCAAGAAGAACCAACGAATTAATGCAGATCAACCTTAAACAAAGAGTTAAGACCGTATTATATTAGCCCCACCCAAAAAAACAGAACTTATTTATAGAAGTTGAATAAAACAATAACAACAAAAAAAGGCAAGAAGGGATGGATTCTATATCGAAGATGGGCAGCAGAACAGTATCACGCCTGAAACTGTGGGTAGTCTGGCGCACTGAAGAGAGTAATCAGTTTCCCACATTCTACATTCTACTTCGTGGTCCATTGTGTATCCTTTTATCCATTCCTAAGAGATCGTGCCAACTTAGAGCAAATATAGTTCTACTACCATGATGCTAGCTTTCAAATATTATCATGGAGCTAAATGCTCAACGGGCTACAAGGCAAAACATACAAACTGGCTAAGTTCGAAGGTGGCCATTGGTACTAGGTAAGCCATATCATGAAATATATAACAAAGTGCCATATGTAATAATAGTGCAACAAAGAGGATATTAACTGTAGCTCTATAGCCCAAACTGGTAAACACCGGTGGCGGACCCAGAAATCTTCGAGAGCCTGGGCAAAAATGATATTCATACTGTAAGTATATAGCTTTACATAATTTGTACCCATGTTTAAATATATTTTACTGTTTGTTGCACGTGTATACGTTCGTTAACACTAATCTTGAGATGAAATATGTAGTAATTTTAAAACCCGCACAGAGATACAAAATGCAAGCACTTATGTCGCGAAACGGATACTCCAACACCTCATTATCATTAGACACTAGCAAGTAAGAAATCATTCTACTAAACAAACAATTTTAAATACAGCAATAATAACACATGAAACAAAACAAACCTTCAAACTAATCTGTCCACAGAAAAGATGAAGGAAGCATGTGAATTTAAAAATAAATACAGTTCTACCTCGATGCAACTAGAATCATGTTCAGATATGACCATAAATTATCCCCAACTAACTGACCAAGTTCAAATAATACCATAAATACTCAGCAAGCCATCATTGAGCACCAACACAGGAGCTATTAGAATCATGCAACGAATTAAATATTTTAATAATTATTTCACATTCACTGTACCCACATATTAGGGTCTGTTTGGTAACAATGTTCCTCAAAAACCATGGTTTTGCAATACTGCAATACTATAGTTTTGGCCAACTCCAAAAATACTAGGCCCTGTTTGGGAACACAGTTTTTCCAAACTGCAGTTTTTCAAATACTAAAGTATACTTTAGTCATGACATTACTACAGTTTACAATGCTTCAGTTTTCGAATACAACAGTATCCAATACATCAAGGTGTTTGGGAAAAAACTTTGGTTGAGACCAATCAACCAGAGTGGGACCCAGCTGGCGCTCTCTTTAGAGAGAAAAACTTTGGTTGAGACCAAAGTTTCCAAAACTGCAAAACAAGTGCAGTATTCACAATACTACAGTTTAGTATACATAGATTTCAGATGAGTTGTCAAACACCTCAAAGTATATAATACCACAGTATTGCTCAATACTACAGTATTGCTTCAATACTGTAGAAAAACTTTGTTCCCAAACACCCCCCTAACTGTTTGGAATTGTAGTATTTTTACAGTTTTGAAACAATACTATGATATTTGATGATACTATAGTATTTGAGCTCAAAAGGTGTTTGGTTTGTACAGTCAAAACTTAGTTTTAAATACTATGGTTTACCCAAAACTGTGGTATTTTTGGAGTTTTCGAAACTCCACTCAGGACCTCAGTTTTCTTCTCTTCTCTCTACATATACTTTGTTTTTCCAATATAACCAAACAGATCTCGGTTTTGAGCAATACTACAGTTTTACTGTGGTAAAGCAATACCGTAGTATTTTTGTCATGTACGATTGTAAACTATGGTATCTCAAAACTACAGTATTTTAAAACTGCATTCCCAAACAGGCCCTTAGAATACACATTGTAAACCATGGTACTAGACAAAAGCTAACCATGCCATAAAAACTTTGGGTTAGAGTGAAGTTTTCAATACTCCAAAAATATCATGGTATTTAGAATACTATGGTTTTGAAAACACAGTTTTCAGAAATACAACCAAACACCTTATAGCATAAAAATACTATGGTATTACTAAAAATCACGGTATTGTCTAGAAACTACAAAAATACTTTACTTTCAAACATGGCATTAGGTGATATATGTACTAATACAACATTTTTTAAAAAGTGAAATGTTAGGGCAGTTTTCGTGATCTTTCTCGGTCGGAGCTCTAATTGAGTTTCTTCTTAATATAATACTGTGGGGGCTGTCTTTCTCCTGTTAGATTCTATGGTGGCTAGGATCGATTCCTAATCCCCTAGAATACCAATCCGCAATTGAAAATCCTCGATGATGAGTAGATCTATTCTATCGAGAGGAACATGGGTACGTAGCTTCATTGTTGTTTATGGTGGCAGCCATGGCGACGGCGTGTTGTAGCGTAGACCCGTCTCCTCCACCTCCCTGCGTATGGCGAGAAGACCGGTTCCCGTCGTCGGTCGGCGATGGATCGGCTCCTCCGATGGCACCTGTAGCGGAGGCTCAGATCCCGTTCTCGTTGGAGAGATCGCGAGGATCGAAGCCATGAATCGCAACTCTTCCATTCACTCCGAGCGCCTAGGTGATGGGGACCTCTGCAAAGTGTCAATTAGGTTTTTATGGTCGAGTGATCAGTGTTAGCTAAACCCGTCACCCCCCTTAATATATTTATATGGCGTCGTGTGACTGGTGGCTGCAACCAACGGTTAGGATAGCCCTCGATCAGAGGCACGGTTAGACGATTAGAATTAATCCTACCCCAGTTCCTATTAACCGGCTAGTGTAGAGGATACATCTTAACATCCCCTACCGACCTAGTTTTTTTTAGTAAGAATTGCACAAATGGAGAAAATCCACCGAGAACCAAAAGAAAGAACCAGACCACACAGTATAGTCTTGATAATCATCATTCCTCACGCTACAAAATATCTACGTGCTGAACCGAAAAAAGCAACACATACTTAGAGACAACCATGAAATATACACACTGGACTGTTTAGAAATGCAGTTTTGAAATGTGACCCAAATACTACGGTATTACTTTACCACAGTAAAACCACAGTATTGCTCAAAACCAAGATCTATTTGGTTCCATTGGAAAAAACAAATTATATGTAGAGAGAAGAGAAAAAAAAACTAAGGTTCAGAGTGGAGTTTCGAAAACTACAAAAATACTATGGTTTTGAGTAAACCATGGTATTTAAAACTGTGTTTTGCCTGTACAAATCAAACACTTTTTTAGTTCCAATACTATAGTATCATCAAATACCATAGTATTATTGCAAAACTGCAAAAATACTACACTTCCAAACATGGCCTGATAATTTAAACTTGCAGAGAACTTGAGGTACGTACAATGAAAGTAGAATAGCTACAATATCCAAAAAATTGATGACAACTAGCTTTTGTAAAACCAAAGTGTAAGGTATAATAGTACAATAAGAGGTTACTAATCACAGTCTGTAATCTAAACAAGCAAAACACTTTCTTAATGATGAAATCTAGAATAAGTTTAAGATTCACACAGTAATATAAAATGCAAACATTTAGGTAGTAAAACAGGCACCCCAACAATTCATTATCACTAGACATTAGTTGATAAGCAAGAAACAATTCTACTGACCAAATAATTTGAAATATAACAAAGAAGAGTAGTAAAAGAAAATACAACGAACCTTCAAATGATTTGTCCGCGGAGTGATATCTGGACCCTAAAGCAAACCGATGCCTAGTTCTTTATTCGAAGAAAGACCCATCTGCAAGGAAGGATCAGACCAAAGCATATCCCCAGGGATCAAATTTGCACCTTCCCAATGAGGGTCAAGAACGGTTCTCCTTGTTTTCAATAAGGCTATCCACACTTATACGACTCCAAATTTCTACACTAAAAAGAATATTTTGTCTTTATCATTAAAATTCTTTACCCTATAACATAATCATTTATAGTCATATTTACTCTATATCTCAACCATATATCAACAGCCATATATTTTATCATTTTTTTCCAGCTCTCTTCACATCACTGCTGACATCACTGCTGCTTGCCTCTCTTCTCCACCTCCCAAGACACGCACGGAGAGATTTCGAGCAGGAGAGAGAGAGTGACTCGTTCTCCCATCCCTCCTTAAATTTACGTTGGCCTGTAGGGTGCTCCACGGCACCATTTGCAGCTCCTCACTGCGGATAATCTAACTCATCCAGATCCAAGTTTCATGGAAGTCAGATCAACAGTAAAATCATCCTTGTACCTGCGACCCTTCTTTCCATTTTTGATCTCTTTGATGGCACTACCATCATTCCACGGAAGACACCTCACCACGGAGATCAGCCAAAGAAACTCTTTCCCGTGCCCACTGCGCCCAGAAGTATTGCAATCCTTTGTCCCTTCTTTTTCTTGGAGTTTAATAAATTCCCTCCAAAGTAAGCTAAATTCAATCGCAATTCAGCTCCAAAGTTCATGGAATACAATTACTTAGCAGTAACAGTACGCCGAAGGAAAAAAAACATAAAGCCCCTGGCCATGGTGTACATTGATAGTGTGACACATAAACACGCCAACATGATTAACTTGCTATAAAAAAAGTACAGAAATCATTCTCTCTCTCTCTTTTGTTCTATTCTGAAAGCATCTTCATCTCTCCTAGACGATAGTGAAGATGAACAACACTTCCTGGGCACAACCGCTCAAGTACCCAGACTGAAAATCCATCTACAGCTGCTTTTTGCTCGCACAAAGCAGGAACAGTTTCATGAAAAAAAACGTTTACCATGTATCCAGCAGATACGCAGAAACCATTCCTGGTATTGTTGCACATAAACTGGCGGCACATTTGGTACAAGATGTGCCCAGGGCGCTAGCTAATCTTGAGATTTGGTAGGCTCCCTCTTCTTCCCATAGATAAGGCCAGTGTCCTAATAATCACACGCATAATTAACGCACAGAAATAACTCACACAACCTATTTTATCAAACAAGCTGTTATCTAGCATCTAACACTAACATAGAGTGGATGTAGCTACCTGTGGATCAGGAATCGGTTTCCGCTTCTCGACGTAACGATAAGGATCCGTTGCAGCAGCCAAAGCGGCTCGCTCCTGGGGAAAAGGAAACGTACTTTGTTTAGTAAAATACTGAAATGGACAGACAAGGTGATAAGCCGATAACACTGCAGTTTGCCATATACGCCCAGCTATAGGTTTTCTGAGGATGTGCAGCCAGCAGCACAACCGAATTTAAAACATGATAAACAGCTTATGAATGCATTATCTCAACAGTAAGATTAGAAAAAAAAGGAACACTAACTGACAAAGCTATCAAGTGCAATGAAACTGTTCAAGCACATTTAAGAACATTTGAGAACGAAGGTTTGGACTTTGGAGTCTTTAAGCTGTGGATGCAAGACCTGCGTGAAACTGTTTAGTTTAAGCTACGCTGTGTGCGCCTGAGTAACACTGTCTGTTTGCCCCAGATGAGATGTTTCTCTAACAAGGTGTTTGGTTTGAGAAATAAGCTAGTTCACTTCTCACTTTTTTTGGTTAGTGTAATGGAATGAGTTGATCTATCATCACCTCATTCCTCAAAATTGGTTAGTTAGTGCTAACATAAGGAATGTGGTCATCCCACCACATTTGAGGAATGTACTCATCATGATGCACCTCCTGCATCCGCAACAGGCACAGATACAGCCCGACTTCGAGCACCAGCAGGATCCACATGGAACAATTGCTAATGCCACAGCTATGCCTACAGGTACTCAAGAACAACATCAGCTGTATAGAGCTCAAGAATCCGTGCTTCCTCAAGCAGAAAGGTAGGCGAACAATTCGACAAAAACCAACCGAGGGGCAACGATTTTGCAGCAGTCCAGTGCATAATTACCAGTGCCCCAAGACCTCTAAGCACCTAGAGCTAACGCACCAGCTGACCGAGCAATTCCACGGGCCTAACTGTGCACGGACGGATAGATCGGCCCCAGATGAGACGACAGCAGCTACCCTCGCTCGTGATCTGAGGGCAGCAATCCGATACCGACCAACGAGAACCCCTAAACAGTGCTGCGATAAGAGCGGGGAAGGGCGGTAGCAGTCACCTCCTGCTCCTTCTGGAGCTGGCGCGCGGGCTTCACCCAGAGGTAGTAGGCGAGGGTTCCGGCGACGGTCCAGGAGGCGAGGTTGCTCCACCCGCGGAGGCCGCCCAGCGCGTTGCCCACGAACGACCGCGTGTTCCCCACCGCCCGGCCCCACCCGCTGGCCGGAGCCATCTCCCTCTTCACTCCCTCCGGCGGCCTCTACACCGCCCCTCAAGCGCTGTGACCGAGCAGAGCTGCCGCCGACCGACGCCTTCCGCACTTCCCTGGCCCCGACCGCCCTTCGCCTCGGTGTCTCGCGTTGGTCCGCAAGAAAGGGAAGAAAAAAAAAAGAGCAGTGCGCGATGCAGGTGGGCGGGCGCGTGTCAGTGCGTTGCACGGGCCTGTAATTTGTGCCGAAACTTGAACGCCCAGATGGGCTGAGTGCGCTAGAGGCCCATTATTAGGGAGGCATTGGTACACATTATTGCAAAAAAAAAGGAATATATAAGAACATGCAGTACAGAGGTTCCAAGAACATTTATTAACCGTTTGGAAAGCCTAAAACATGTGGACTATTGATATAATTTGGAAGTTGAAAAAAAGTATTAGGAAACCTTAAGAAATGTCAGCCCTAATAACAAAAGTATGCCTTTGACGGAGCTGTATATGTGGACCTATACCATCCTCATAATGGAGTACATAATAAGAAGATATTGCAGATCCTCCTACGTCTTCATCTACTATATATATGCTCTCTTTGTTGTGTTGTCTGACATAGAAAACATGATCTCCATTATTTCTTTCTGTAAGGGAAGGGGTTGTACTTGTTGTTCAATGATCTCCATAATCTCCTAAGTACACCCCTGTTCGTTTGGGTTTAATCCAGTTCTACTGCTTATACAATGCTTTGTCTCTACAACGGTTATACTTGTTTATTGTTCTGCTATGAATTTGCACTTTTTTCAAAAAAAAAAATCAAATATAAGTGATTTGATTTCCTGAGTACGCTAAACTATCTTTGTATACATGTAAATTGTAAGTAGTGAACATAGGATCACATGTTGGTTCCAGCTCGCTCTTCACATAGCCTTACCCTTTACTAGATCTGAAAGTTGGGTCGTGCCGTGCCGGCACGGCCTAGACCCATCGTGTTTTGGGCTAACTTTTTTAGACCAGTACAACACGAAATAATTTTGGGCTGCATCATGTCGTGCCTAGATACTAAAAGCTAGGTTTAGCCTAGCCCGAAGCACAGTGGACCGATAATCGTATCGTGCGAGCCTAAGCAGGGCACGGAAAAAAACTTGTATATATCTAAAAAAATATACATCCTTAAAATATCCATAATATAATTTTGCTATAGACTAAAAAATCATATGAGAAAGAGAAATCAATTTTTTCTGCAACCTTTGTGAAGAGATAAAAAAATATTGAAGTATAAAATAACAATTTAAATGATAGTTTTCTCATGTGTGTCTCATTTCGTGTTGTGTCGGCCCAAGCACGACCTATCTAATTGTGATGTGCCGTGCCGCCCATCGTACCTAAGTTTGAGGCACGAGACGTATCGGCCTGACCCGTTTTCCTTCGTGTCGTGTCGTGCTTTTGGGCTCTTATTTTCGTGTCGTGTCGTGTCGACCCTAAATGGTCCAGCCCAAACTTTCAGGTCTACCCTTTGCTGAACATTGAATCATTCTTGGCAGTTGATCAAAGGCCCCACGAAGCAAATATTGTCTTCTTCATGTCCTCTTCCTATACGTAATGAGACAGTCTTCAATAAATCATGTATATGGTCCTATAATATAGATATCACTGTTTACAGAGTAGAGTTTGAAATATAATGTGAGATAAGAGAGAAAGTGAATATAGTCAAAGGGTTATTAGAAAAAAAAAGATCCTATCCAAACGCAATAATTCTGAAACATATATGCCTATAAAACAATTTGAGAAGAAAACGTGTGATATTACCAGCGAAGAGGCAACAACCCACAAATAGATGAACTATCACAAGCACCCCCATGAGAATCATGGCATGGACGGAGACAGCAGGAACAGGTGTCCATGATTACGATCCAGCCCACTAGCAAAAAGGAGTAATAAAGATTCAATTCAACGCGCCATACTAAAATTAACAAGTATTGAAGCATTTGTTTTCTCTTTCGATGGGTTCTACTTTGTTCCTCTTCCTTTAGCAATTTTTGTTTTGGTTGGAGCATTTTTCCCCCTTGCCTAGAACGTTTTTCTCGAGGCACTTTTCTTTGTGTAGAGAACAAATTCTATTTTTTTATATACCAAAACGTTGTTTTGGAACATTTTCTCTCTCTTCCCAATAATGTCTCTATGTTTGACTGGAAGTTTTTTCCCTCGCTAAGAACTTTTTTTCTTATTACACTGTTCATCTTCGAAATAACGGTTTCTATTATTATTATCGGAACTTCTTTGTTCATGAAAACATATTGTCGGTATCCTTAATCAGGGGTACCCTCTCCTACAGTATGAAGGCGTTGCGTCCGTACGACACCTCATGGTCACACGGAGAGCGGCACCCGACCCCCACCACATGGGCAGGCCTAAGGGCACCACGTGGCGAGGAAGGATGATACGTCCCAGGAAGCATCGTTGGGTCCGGACCTCCGCAGAGGAACACCAGACCCCTGTAAATACGAGCCCGGAGCTCCCCGTGGAGACATGCCGAGTCCCCCTGAGTGAGGTCCGATCCTTGGCAGGGTCCCGGGACGGAGAGGACCCCGACACAAGCAAGGGTCCGGTGCCGACACGTGTCCAGGCCTTGCCCTACGCTCCCCGCTCAGGCAGAAACCCGCCGCGGCCGCGTGGCTTGTGGCCCGTAACGTAAGCCAATGGGCCGAGCCTGACGTAAGGCCCATGCGGCTGTGCAGTCTTTGTATTTATTGCGGAGAGGACGCAGCCTGCCACTACGCTGACAGGCGACGCGCCCTCTCGGCATTTAATGCGTCCTGTCCAATCCGCCGGCAGGCGGCGTCAGGGTCACCCAGCAGACGGCGCGCCTGACCAGTCTGTTGGCAAACAGTGCGCCCGTGTCGAGCGACACACAGTACCCATCACCCCTTCTACAAGAAGCTTCCCCTGCACGCCGAGGATACGGAGATCTCGGGCGCCAGGGCACAAGAAGATTACCCCAGCAGCAAACATTGGTGGCTCCAAGCGCTATATTCTTTATATCCCTGGGCCCACATGTCGGGGCCCAGCACCTTTGTGCATGCCCCCCTTCAACTATAAAAGGGGAGGCATGCGACGTTACACACAGGCAGAATCGGACATGGTCAGGTCAGGACATCCAATCTTAGGCTCACTCAGACACTCACAAGTTCATACAAGCTCTCAAGCAATACATCACACAGTGGAGTAGGGTGTTACGCTCCGGCGGCCCGAACCACTATAAAATCCTTATGTGTTCTTGTGTTTTTCCCACTTTTCCAACTAACAAGCAAAACGCTTAGGCCCCTCCTCATCTTAGGATTTAGGACGGGTGCACTCCGCCACCCGGCCGAAGATTTGCTCTCCGACATTTGGCGCGCCAGGTAGGGGCCTAGGCATTAGGTTTTTGCTTGTTTTCCTTGTCCAAGCATGATGGTGCAGATCATTGAGCACCGCGCCGAGACTTCGGTGGATTTAGCGGTGGAGGGAGAAGCTACTTCCTCCACACCGCAGGTTCCTAATCGCCCAGTGCCAGGCACTGCTGTTGTGCACGCCGCACGGCAGCACACGACATCGCAAACATCCCGGACTCCGTCGAGGGCATCACCAGGGGCGTTGTCGGCAGCCAGGGAGTTGTTGCGACACCCTCCAAGCTCCACGGCCTCACCAGGGGTCATGAAGCAGTGGCGGGACGACGTCGACCGACTACTCGGTATGGCACATTCTACCTCGACCAGGTCGAGGACGCGGTTATCCCGGCACCAACACGAGGCGTCAGCATCTGTGCGCTCGCCCTCAGTAAGGGGTGCGCAGACCAACAACCTCCGGGCAGAACTCAACCGCAGGCGTGCGGGAGAGGATGCCCGAGTCTCTTTGGAAAGGGCGCGCGAGCGCCACCAAAACATGGATGGTCGCAACCTCGATCAAGACTTCGCTACGATTGCACCGCAGACGCCAATGGGCACCCAGTCTCAAACGGGTGTCCCCTTGGCCGGGGTGGGCTGCGCCGCTCTTGCGGATCATCTCCGCATGGCGTCATGGCCACCCAAGTTCCGGCCACACCTGCCGGAAAAATACGACGGAATGTCGAACCCATCGGAGTTCCTGCAGGTGTATGTTACCGCCATCACGGCAACAGGTGGAAACACCGCTGTGATGGCAACATACTTTCATGTGGCCTTGTCTGGACCTGCCTGGACCTGGCTCATGAACCTCACCCCGGGGTCAGTCTACTCCTGGGAGGAGCTCTGCGCGCGGTTTGTTGCGAACTTCGCCAGTGCTTACCAACAACACGGCGTGGAGGCCCACCTCCATGCGGTGAGGCAAGAGCCCGGGGAGACCCTCCGGAAGTTCATCTCCCGCTTCACCAAGGTGCGAGGTACTATACCTCGTATTTCTGATGCTTCCATCATCACAGCCTTCCAACAAGGAGTACGTGATGAGAAGATGTTGGAGAAGTTGGCCACACATGACGTGGAAACTGTCCCCACACTCTTCGCCCTGGCCGATAAATGCGCCAGAGCCGCCGAGGGCCGTGCATGGCACTCGACCCCACAAACCAGAGCTGCCCAGTCGGGTGGCTCGGGCGCCGTCCCCCGGGACGGAAAGAAGAAAAAGAAGGACCGCGACTACCAGAAGTCGCGGTCCACCGCTCTAGTGGTCACAACCGCGACCGGGGGCCAGGGCGACCGCAACAAACGCCCACGACCACAGAGGGGTAACAGGGGCTCATGCCCAGTGCACCCCAACGGTCGCCACAGCGTCGCGGAGTGTCGCGAGATCATTGACCTCGCGAAATGCGTCAGTGAGCGGCGCGAGCAGTTTTCCAAAGACGGCTCCCCACCTCGCCGCCGACCTGGCAAAGAAAAGGTGGATGATGGCGAGGTGGCCGCGGCTGAGCGGGATCTTGGGTATCAGTCGCCCGAAGGGGACCTGAAGGATGTTTTTTCCGGAGGCTCCTATTCTGGTGAAGACAACTAGGCGGACCCTAGGGGGACCCCGTGCTCCCCAGTCTATGGAGCTGAAGCATGCCTTCCTCCGGAAACCCTTCTGGATCCCCCGCAGATCCAGGCAGCCAAAAGGTACACGCAGAAGTGACCACAACCAAAGACAAGGGCTCCCGTGTCAAATGCAGGTGGGGACCCAGGGTCGGGACCTAGCCCTACGACAAGTACCAAACCAAGAAGGGCTCCGTAACTCTCCCCCAGCTGGGAAGGACCCTTCAAAGTAACGGGAATACACCGACCCAGGGGCAGCCATCTAGCTATGACCGGAGGATTGCCTTACCCCGATGCCGAAACATCTCTGTAAGTTCTATCCATAAAGCAAGTCTGAGGGGTCGAATCTGTTTTTTGTAACTAGGTAACGCATACGTGTACGACAACCCGGTGGGGTCTGTCCCCGTAAACCCGGCCTATTGGTCTGCACACATGCACGACGAGTTATAAAGAGAAACTACCCCCTCAGTTGTGCTCTTGTGATAGTTCCATCTTGCTGCTCCATGGTCCTACCTTGCAGTCTTTCAGATAGTACTTTTTAGCTAACCCACCCGTACGGTTTCCATCTGTCTAAAATGACGACATCCGAATTGAGCAGCTAGGCTTGCAGTTTAGGGCCCCTGATACGAAAGTAGGGAGGTCTGACAGCCTGGGGGGCCGACTCTAGAGAACGGGACCCCGTTCCATGGGGTGGTCCGGAGCCCATGTAGCCGCTCAGCCTGGTCCCGTACCGTGGGCCTGCATGCTCCGCCACCCCATGACGGGAACTTAGTATGTGGAGTTATAAGTCCTGCGGGTCCGACAACCTCGGGACTGGAGCTAGAGAATGGACATTAGTCTCCTGGGGTGGTCCGGAGCTCGTGCAGCCGCTCAGCCTGGTCCCGTACCGTGGGCCTGCACGCTCCACCGCCGTGCGACAAGTGTCCTAGTATCTAGAACCACGACCCAAGGGGGTCCGGACACGCAACTTGGCCACCCGGACTAAAACCTACGAGTCCCAAGCATGTATCAAAGGACGACTAATGTCAGACGAAGAACCCTATGAGGTGTACTACTAATGCTTCCTAGCTAAAAGTTGTGTATAGATCGAGATCCCGACGAGTTTTCCTCCCAAGGATTGTTGGCAACCTTTTCAGAAACGCTGGTATCCAACCTCAACACATCAAGCCTGCATCCCACGCGGGGGGCCAGGTACCAAGGAGGAGTCAACAATGTTGCACACAGCAGGAACAAGTTGAAAATAGATAAGTGCTAATACTGCTTAACAAATAGTACTCTTGAGTACCTTACAAAAAGCGAAAGTATTACATCTGTTTTCAAGTGGAACCCTAGTTCCATTTCTACTCTGCAGGTATGAACTACCTCCACACCAGTAAGGGTCGCAGGATAGCTGGCTCCGGGCGGCTCGCCAGCGGGGGCGACCACATCAACACCGACGGTGGCGGCCACCTCTGCATCGACAACTCGCCAAGCAGCGGCGATCATCTCAGCATGTACGCCGCTGCGAAAGGGTCCTCGCCCCCGTCTTCCTACGGGGGGCGACAACGAGGCCATTAAAGCCAAAGAGCCGGAGGTTCGGTGGAAGGTGGCACTGACGGTCTCGCCAGCGGAGGCAACCACCTCTGCAGTGGGGAGCCTCACCAGCGGCGGCGACCACCTCAACACCGACAACAGCGGCTGAAAGGGAAATAGGGTCAAACCTTTTCCTAAATAATTTTGATGGTTGAATTGCCCAACACAAATAATTGGACTAACTAGTTTCCTCTAGATTATACACTCTACAGGTGTCAAAGGTTCAACACAAACCAACAAAAGAACAAGTTAGGCTTCAAAAGAAAGGAGCAAAAAGGAAACCGAAGCGTGCCCTGGTCTGGCGCACCGGACTGTCCGGTGTGCCACCGGACAGTGTCCGGTGCACCAGGGTGAATCAACTCCAACTCCTCAGCTTCAGGTTTCACAGGCGCAGCTCTGCTATAATTCACGGGACTGTCCGGTGTGCCACCGGATTGTCCGATGCACCAGGGGAGCAACAGGTACCTGCGCGCAACGGTCACTCTAACAGGGAACAGTACAGCACAGTGAACGTGGAAGAAGTCAGAGCAGCAGGTCAGAGGAGCACCGGACTGTCCGGTGTGACACCAGACTGTCCGGTGCCACATGACTACAGAGCTCCAACGGTCGACCAGCTCCAAGCCCTAACGACAGGATGACGTGGCGGCGCATCGGACACTGTCCGGTGCGCCCATCGCCAGCAGCCTTCTCCAATGGCTACAATTTGGTTGGTGGCTATAAATACCACCCCAACTGGCCACTTCAACGTGAGGGAGCCCAAGCAACATTCCAAGTCATATAGTTGACATACTCAAGCCCTCCCAACCACCTCTATTCATTGATCCATCCAATACACAAGATTTAGACCACTACAGCCAACACAAGTGCCACAAAAGAGAGAGCAAGCAAAAGAAAGCCTCTCGTGTGAGATTAGCTCTAGTGCCTTGTGAGATTCATTGAGAGAAAGTGTGTGCTACATCTTGCGTTCATTTGTGCGTGGAGTTTTGACTCCCATTGAACTTCCCCCAAAGTTTTGGAGGCTTGTAAAGCTAGCAAGAGACACCAAAGAGTGTGGTGGTCCTTGCAGGGTCTTAAGTGATCCTTGAGAAGAAGAAGAGCTCGCCGGTCTTGTGTGATCGATGGAGAGAGGGAAAGGGTTGAAAGAGACCCGTCCTTAGTGGACTCCTCAACGGGGACTAGGCCTTCGAGGGCCGAACCTCGGTAAAACAAATCACCCGTGTCTCGTGTGCTTGTTGCTTGTGATTTGTTTGTTCTTTCCCTTTCTAAGTTTTTCTTGCACTATTCTTTGCTAATACTATTTGGTGTTGCTTTAAGTTAAATTCTCATTTAGTGAAGCAACACCTTGCAAGAAAGAACTTGTGTTATTGCTCTTCTTATCTAAGCCCTCTTGATTTATTCTCATAGACTTATTAGTAGTATTGATTTATCAATTCCACATTATTTAAAAGCAATACTCCTTACAACCGAAGGACTTATTTTTTATACTCCGACAAATGTGTATCTTGTTCTAACTACTAATCAAGGGATCTAGTTGGGGTGTAAAGTTATAATTTTCAGGTTTCGCCTACTAAGAGCACCTAGAGGGGGGGGTGAATAGGTGATCCTGAATAACTTGAAACTTAAGCCACAAAAACTTGGTTAAGTGTTAGCAAAGTAATCGCCAAGTGGATAGAGAGGAGTCTCACAATAACCACAAAGATATCAATCACAGAGATGGCACGGTGGTTATCCCGTGGTTCGGCCAAGACCAACGCTTGCCTACTCCACGTTGTGGCGTCCCAACGGACGAGGATTGCAATCAATCCCTCTCAAGCGGTCCAAAGACCTACTTGAATACCACGGTGTTTTGCTTTGCTTTTCTTAATCCCGTTTGCGAGGAATCTCCACAACTTGGAGCCTCTCGCCCTTACACTTGAAGTTCACAAAGAAGCACGGAGCAAGGGAGGGATTAGCAACTCACAACTCACACAAGACACAAAGATCACAGCAAATACACACACACAAGACCCAGACTTGAGCTCAAGAGACTAGCACACTAGAACGGAGCTCAAATCACTAGAATGTCGAACAAGTGCGCAGGAATGGAGTGTGAGTGATCAAAAGTGCTCAAGGAATGCTTGGTATTCTCCTCCATGCGCCTAGGGGTCCCTTTTATAGCCCCAAGGCAGCTAGGAGCCGTTGAGAGCAGTCTGGGAAGGCATTTCTTGCCTTCTGCCGCGTGGTGCACCGGACAGTCTGGTGCACACCGGACAGTGTCCGGTGCCCGATTTCTTTCCTTAAATGGCGAAGCCGACCATTGCAGATTTGGGAGCCGTTGGCGCACCGGACATGTCCGGTGCACACCGGACAGTCCGGTGCCCCCTTCTAGCCGTTGGCTTGGCCACGTGTCCCGCGCAGATCGCGCGGCCGACCGTTGGCCCGCCCGACCGTTGGCTCACCGGACAGCCCAGTGCACACCGGACAGTCCGATGAATTATAGCCGTACGTCGCCGGTGAATTCCCGAGAGCGGCCAGTTCGCTCGAGCCAGCCTGGCGCACCGGACACTGTCCGGTGCACCACCGGACAGTCCGGTGCTCCCAGACTGAGCAGAGTCTTGGCTGCTCGAGCCAAGACAATTCCAATTCGATTTTTCCTATTTCTAGCACTTAGACACAATACATTAGTCCATAAAGCAATGTACTAAGTCTGAGAAACATACCTTTATCCTTGATTTGTACTTTGTCCACCTTTTTACACTAGGGCACTTGTGTTGGACACTAAATCACCAAAATACTTAGAAATGGCCCAAGGGCACATTTCCCCTTTCAATCTCCCCCTTTTTGGTGATTTATGCCAACACATCATAAAGCAAGTAGAACAAATACAAAATCAATTCAAATAAGAACTCAATTTGTTTTGATTCAAATTTGACATATATGGATCACTCTTTGCCACCACTTGGTTTGTTTTTGCAAATCAAACTCAAATTTCTATCTCTAAGTCAAACACACATGTTAAGACATAAAGAGAGTCATTCCAAGAGAAATTGATTCAAGATTTCAAAAACTCCCCTTTTTCCCATAATCAACACTTCTCCTCACAAGAAGCCAACTTTTGACAAGAGATACAATAAAAGAGTTTTGACAAACCAAAAGCTCTAATCTACTATTTTCAAAATTTCTCAAGTGGTAGCTGATCCATTTATCGCTTTGGCCTTTATTTTCTCCCCCTTTGGCATCAAGCACCAAAACGGGATCAATCTTGGCCCTTTAACCCCATTGCCTCACCAAAATCTTCAATAAGAATACAAAGGCAATAAGAGTACATGAGATGAACTTGGAATAAGTTACCCTCTCATCGGAGTGCAGTGGAAGTCTTTCATGGTCCAAGTCCACCTTTTCCCTTTCAAAACTCCTTTGAGACTAAATCAAGCAAACTCAAGCAAACGGTTAGTCTCAAAGGGTCAAGTTGTAGCACAACTCCCCCTAAATATGTGCATCACTTGCACAAGGACTTGTGAGGTCCGGGGAGTGATTGTACAACCTGAGCACCATAGTAAGCAACAAAATGCATAAGGAACATGATCACAGGCATAAATACACGTATGCTATGAATCAATCCAAGTTCCGCGAATCTAGGACATTTAGCTCACTTCGCAGCCTGCAAAAGGTCTTTTCATCTAAAGGCTTAGTGAAGATATCGGCTAGCTGGTTCTCGGTGCTAACATGAAACACTTTGATATCTCCCTTTTGCTGGTGGTCTCTCAAGAAGTGATGCCGGATGTCAATGTGCTTTGTGCGGCTGTGCTCAACAGGATTTTCCGCTATTCGGATAGCACTCTCATTGTCACATAGGAGTGGGACTTTGCTCAGATTGTAGCCAAAGTCCCAGAGGGTTTGCCTCATCCAAAGTAGTTGCGCGCAACACTGTCCTGCGGCAACGTACTCGGCCTCAGCGGTGGATAGGGCAACGGAGGTTTGTTTCTTAGAGTTCCACGACACCAGCGACCTTCCTAAGAATTGGCACGTCCCCGATGTACTCTTCCTATCGACCTTACATCCAGCATAGTCGAAATCTGAATATCCAATCAAGTCAAAGTTAGACCCCTTTGGATACCAGATCCCGAAGCAAGGCGTAGCAACTAAATGTCTTAGAATTCGCTTCACAGCCACTAAGTGACACTCCTTAGGATCAGATTGAAATCTAGCACACATGCATACGCTAAGCATAATATCCGGTCTACTTGCACATAAATAAAGCAAAGAACCTATCATGGACCGGTATGCTTTTTGATCAACGGACTTACCACCTTTGTTGAGGTCGGTGTGTCCGTCGGTTCCCATCGACGTCTTTGTGGGCTTGGCGTCCTTCATCCCAATCCGCTTTAGCAAATCTTGTGTGTACTTTGTTTGGGAGATGAAGGTGCCGTCCTTGAGTTGCTTCACTTGGAACCCAAGGAAGTAGTTCAACTCGCCCATCATCGACATCTCGAATTTCTGCGTCATCACCCTGCTGAACTCTTCACAAGACTTTTGATTAGTAGAACCAAATATTATGTCATCGACATAAATTTGGCACACAAAAAGATCACCATCGCAAGTCTTAGTAAACAGAGTTGGATCGGCTTTC
Source organism: Zea mays (assembly GCF_902167145.1). Taxonomy (NCBI): domain Eukaryota; kingdom Viridiplantae; phylum Streptophyta; class Magnoliopsida; order Poales; family Poaceae; genus Zea; species Zea mays. Next base: position 206,030,411 of record NC_050099.1, on the reverse strand, counting down.
CCAACCTTGAAAGCATTAGCAATTAAAAAGTCTCTAAGGCATTCATACCATGCTCTTGGGGCTTGCTTAAGTCCATAGAGCGCCTTCGAGAGCTTACACACGTGGTCGGGGTACCGTTCATCCTCGAAGCCAGGGGGTTGCTCTACGTACACCTCCTCCTTGATTGGCCCATTTAGGAAAGCGCTCTTTACATCCATTTGGTACAACCTGAAAGAATGGTGAGCGGCATATGCTAACAAAATACGAATTGATTCTAGCCTAGCCACTGGAGCGAACGTCTCCTCAAAGTCCAAACCTGCGACTTGGGCATAACCTTTTGCCACAAGTCGAGCCTTGTTCCTTGTCACCACCCCGTGCTCGTCCTGTTTGTTGCGGAACACCCACTTGGTTCCCACAACATTTTGCTTGGGACGAGGCACCAGTGTCCAAACTTCATTGTGCTTGAAGTTGTTGAGTTCCTCCTGCATGGCCAACACCCAGTCCGGATCTAGCAAGGCCTCTTCTACCCTGAAAGGCTCAATAGAAGAGACAAAAGAGTAATGCTCACAAAAATTAACTAATCTTGAACGAGTAGTTACTCCCTTGCTAATATCACCCAAAATTTGGTCGACGGGATGATCCTTTTGGATCGTCGCTCGAACTTGGGTTGGAGGTGCCTGAGGTGCTTCTTCCTCTTCAATTTGAACATCCTGTGCTCCCCCTTGATCATGCGCCTCCACTTGAGGTACCTGTTCGTCATCTTGGGTTGGGGGATGCACCATAGTTGAGGAAGACGGTTGTTCTTGCTCCAGTTGTTCCTGAGGCCGTACATCTCCAATCGCCATGGTGCGTATCGCGACCGTTGGAACGTCTTCTTCATCTACATCATCAAGATCAACAACTTGCTCTCTTGGAGAGCCATTAGTCTCATCAAATACAACGTCGCTAGAGACTTCAACTAAACCCGATGATTTGTTGAAGACCCTATACGCCTTTGTATTTGAATCATAACCTAATAAAAACCCTTCTACAGCTTTGGGAGCAAATTTAGAAGTTCTACCTTTCTTCACAAGAATATAACACTTGCTCCCAAATACACGAAAATAAGACACATTGGGTTTGTTACCAGTTAGCAGCTCATATGAAGTCTTTTTGAGGAGGCGGTGAAGGTAGACCCTGTTGATGGCATGGCAAGCCGTGTTCACGGCTTCCGACCAAAAACGCTCGGGGGTCTTGAACTCTCCGAGCATAGTCCTCGCCATATCAATGAGCGTCCTGTTCTTCCTCTCTACCACACCATTTTGCTGAGGTGTGTAGGGAGCGGAGAACTCGTGCTTGATCCCCTCCTCCTCAAGGAACTCCTCCACTTGAAGATTCTTGAATTCGGACCCGTTGTCGCTTTTTATCTTCTTCACCTTGAGCTCAAACTCATTTTGAGCTCTCCTTAGGAAGCGCTTGAGGGTCCCTTGGGTTTCAGACTTATCCTGCAAAAAGAACACCCAAGTGAAGCGAAAAAAGTCATCAACAATAACTAGACCATACTTACTTCCTCCTATGCTCAGATAGGCGATGGGTCCGAAGAGATCCATATGCAGCAGCTCCAGAGGTCTTGAAGTGGTCATCACATTCTTGCTGTGATGTGCTCCTCCCACTTGTTTACCTGCTTGACAAGCTGCACAAGGTCTATCTTTTTCGAATTGCACGTTAGTCAAACCTATCACGTGTTCTCCCTTTAGAAGCTTGTGAAGGTTCTTCATCCCCACATGTGCTAAGCGGCGATGCCACAGCCAGCCCATGCTAGTCTTAGCAATTAAGCATGCATCTAGACCAGCCTCCTCTTTTGCAAAATCAACTAAATAAAGTTTGTCGTCTAGTACACCCTTAAAAGCTAGTGAACCATCACATCTTCTAAAGACAGACACATCTACATTTGTAAATAAACAATTATATCCCATATTACATAATTGACTGACAGATAGTAAATTATATCCAAGAGACTCAACTAAAAACACATTAGAGATAGAGTGCTCATTTGATATTGCAATCTTGCCTAAACCTTTCACCTTGCCTTGGTTCCCATCACCGAATATGATTGAATCTTGGGAATCCTTATTCTTGACGTAGGAGGTGAACATCTTCTTTTCCCCCGTCATATGGTTCGTGCAACCGCTGTCGATAATCCAGCTTGAACCCCCGGATGCATAAACCTGCAAGGCAAATTTAGGCTTGGGTCTTAGGTACCCAACTCTTGTTGGGTCCTGCAAGGTTAGTCAAAATTGTCTTAGGGACCCAAATGCAAGTTTTATCACCCTTACATTTTGCCCCTAATTTCCTAGCAACTATCTTCCTATCCTTTCTACAAATAGCAAAGGAAGTATTAAAGCATGATAAATTGTAGAGGGTCCATTCATAACTTTCCTAGGATCATGAAAAATATTCTTTCTAGACACATGATGAATATTTTTCTTAGGCATATCTCTACAATGCATATAGGAAGAACTGGGAGCAAACATAGCATAAGAATCATAGACATGTGAATCAAAAGCATTACAACTCCTATGAGATTGTCTTCTATCATTGTACATAAAAGCATGGTTCTTTTTAGTACTACTTGCCATAGGGGCCTTCCCTTTCTCCTTGGCGAAGATGGGAGCCTTATGGCTTGTTAAGTTCGTGGCTTCTCTCTTGAAGCCAAGCCCATCCTTAATTGAGGGGTGTCTACCAATCGTGTAGGCATCCCTAGCAAATTTGAGTTTATCAAAATCACTTTTGCTAGCCTTAAGTTGGGCATTAAGACTAGCCATTTCATCATTTAACTTTGCAATAGAAGCTATGTGTTCACTACAAGCATCAATATCAAAATCTTTACATCTATTGCAAATAACAACATTTTCTACACAAGTTGTTGATTTACTAGCTATTTCTAACTTAGCATTCAAATCATCATTAATGCTCCTTAAGCTAGAAATCGTCTCATGGCAGGAAGATAATTCACAAGAAAGCATTTCATTTCTCTTAACTTCTAAGGCATGAGATTTTTGTGCTTCTACAAATTTGTCATGTTCTTCATACAACAAGTCCTCTTGTTTTTCTAAAAGCCTATTCTTATCATTCAAGTCATTAATCAATTCATTAATTTTATCTACCTTGGTTCTATCTAGGCCCTTAAATAAACATGAATAATCTATTTCATCCTCATCACTAGATTCGTCCTCACTTGAAGAAGCATAAGTAGAGTTTCGAGTACATACCTTCTTCTCCCTTGCCATAAGGCATGTGTGACGCTCGTTGGGGAAGAGGGATGACTTGTTGAAGGCGGTGGCGGCGAGTCCTTCATTGTCGGAGTCGGACGAGGAGCAATCCGAATCCCACTCCTTGCCAAGATGTGCCTCGCCCTTTGCCTTCTTATAGTTCTTCTTCTTCTCCCTCTTGTTCCCTTGAACCTGATCACTATCATTGTCGGGACAGTTAGCAATAAAATGACCAAGCTTACCACATTTGAAGCATGAGCGCTTCCCCTTTGTCTTGGTCTTGCTTGGCTGCCCCTTGCGACCCTTTAGCGCCGTCTTGAATCTTTTGATGATGAGGGCCATCTCTTCATCATTAAGTCCGGCCGCCTCAATTTGTGCTACCTTGCTAGGTAACGCCTCTTTGCTCCTTGTTGCCTTGAGAGCAACGGGTTGAGGCTCATTGATTGGACCGTTTAGAGCGTCGTCCACGTACCTCGCCTCCTTGATCATCATTCGCCCGCTTACGAATTTTCCAAGGACTTCTTCGGGCGACATTTTTGTGTACCTGGGATTCTCACAAATATTATTCACCAAATGAGGATGAAGAACGGTAAAGGACCTTAGCATCAGTCGGACGACGTCGTGGTCCGTCCATCGCGTGCTTCCGTAGCTCCTTATTTTGTTGATAAGGGTCTTGAACCGGTTGTATGTTTGTGTCGGCTCCTCGCCCCTTATCATCGCGAATCGTACAAGCTCGCCCTCCACCAACTCCATCTTGGTGAGCAAGGTGACGTCGTTCCCCTCATGTGAAATCTTGAGGGTGTCCCAGATCTGCTTGGCGTTATCCAAGCCGCTCACTTTGTGGTATTCATCCCTGCACAATGAAGCTAGAAGAACAGTAGTAGCTTGTGCATTCTTATGAATTTTCTCATTAATGAACATGGGACTATCCGAACTATCAAAGTGCATTCCACTCTCTACAATCTCCCATATACTAGGATGGAGAGAGAACCAGTGACTACGCATTTTGTGACTCCAAAATCCGTAGTCCTCTCCATCAAAATGAGGAGGTTTACCAAGTGGAATAGATAATAAATGAGCATTTGTATTTTGAGGAATACGAGAGTAATCAAAAGAAAAGTTCGAATTGACCGATTTCCTTCTCTCGTAGTCGTTGTGGTCGTCGTCCTTTTGGGAAGAAGTAGACTCATTGCTGTCGTCGTAGTAGACGATCTCCTTGATGCGCCTCGTCTTCTTCTTCTTCCCATCTTTCCGTCTATGGCCCGAGCCCGAGTCGGTAGGCTTGTCATCCTTCGGCTCGTTGACGAAAGATTCCTTCTCCTTGTCATTGATCACAATCCCCTTGCCCTTAGGATCCATCTCTTCGGGCGGTTAGTCCCTTTCTTGAAGAGAACGGCTTTGATACCAATTGAGAGCACCTAGAGGGGGGTGAATAGGTGATCCTGAATAACTTGAAACTTAAGCCACAAAAACTTGGTTAAGTGTTAGCAAAGTAATCGCCAAGTGGCTAGAGAGGAGTCTCACAATAACCACAAAGATATCAATCACAGAGATGGCACGGTGGTTATCCCGTGGTTCGGCCAAGACCAACGCTTGCCTACTCCATGTTGTGGCGTCCCAACGGACGAGGATTGCAATCAATCCCTCTCAAGCGGTCCAAAGACCTACTTGAATACCACGGTGTTTTGCTTTGCTTTTCTTAATCCCGTTTGCGAGGAATCTCCACAACTTGGAGCCTCTCGCCCTTACACTTGAAGTTCACAAAGAAGTACGGAGCAAGGGAGGGATTAGCAACTCACAACTCACACAAGACACAAAGATCACAGCAAATACGCACACACAAGACCCAGACTTGAGCTCAAGAGACTAGCACACTAGAACGGAGCTCAAATCACTAGAATGTCGAACAAGTGCACAGGAATGGAGTGTGAGTGATCAAAAGTGCTCAAGGAATGCTTGGTATTCTCCTCCATGCGCCTAGGGGTCCCTTTTATAGCCCCAAGGCAGCTAGGAGCCGTTGAGAGCAGTCTGGGAAGGCATTTCTTGCCTTCTATCGCGTGGCGCACCGGACAGTGTCCGGTGCCCGATTTCTTTCCTTAAATGGCGAAGCCGACCGTTGTAGATTTGGGAGCCGTTGGCGCACCGGACAGTCCGGTGCCCCCTTCTAGCCGTTGGCTTGGCCACGTGTTCCGCGCAGATCGCGCGGCCGACCGTTGGCCCGCCCGACCGTTGGCTCACCGGACAGTCCGGTGCACACCGGACAGTCCGATGAATTATAGTCGTACGTCGCCGGTGAATTCCCGAGAGCGGCCAGTTCGCTCGAGCCAGCCTGGCGCACCGGACACTGTCCGGTGCACCACCGGACAGTCCAGTGCTCCCAGACTGAGCAGAGTCTTGGCTGCTCGAGCCAAGACAATTCCAATTCAATTTTTCCTATTTCCAGCACTTAGACACAATACATTAGTCCATAAAACAATGTACTAAGTCTGAGAAACATACCTTTATCCTTGATTTGTACTTTGTCCACCTTTTTACACTAGGGCACTTGTGTTGGTCACTAAATCACCAAAATACTTAGAAATGGCCCAAGGGCACATTTCCCCTTTCACCTACCCCCCTCAAGGCGACTTTCAATTGGTATCAGAGCTAGGCACTTCATATTGAGTCTAACAACTCGAAGTGATGGCTCGAAGAAGATCATAAAAGAACAAGAAGACCAAGGAGGTAACTCTTGAGATATTACTTTCCAATTGTTCTAATTATGATTCATGGGCTACTAGGGTGCTAAATGCTTTTAGAACCATAGATCCACAATTAGAACAAATCTTATACAAGAGTATTATACCCCCTAGTTATGATAGAAAAAATGCTTCCGACGAAGATCAAAGATGTATACGCTTAAACTATCTAGCTTATGACATCTTAAGTAATTCTCTTAGCAATGAAGATTATCGTGCCTTCATATCAAATTATAATGAATCTATTCATGATGCACATGATATTTGGACTAGAATTAAAATCAAATTTGATGAGTCCAAACATGATAGTTCATTTTGTGCTTCTACTTCCTTTGGTCTTTGTGATACTAACCCTTGCAAGGAAGAAGAAGAAAATGACCGATGGAGACCAAACGATGAATCCACCTCTCCAAGAGGTTTGTCTTCCCATTTCGATTCCCACATATGTTGTGTGGCTAATGAAAATGATAGTGGAAGCACAAATGAGGATGAGGAGGAAGAAAGGAGCTTCATGCAACTCTACGCTCGCCTAAGCCTATAAGATAAGGCGGTCATGCTCAAACTTCTAGAAAGAGCGAGAGAGCAAAGCGAAGCTCGTCAAAGGCTAGAAAATGTTCTCTCCATGAAAATGCTATACTTTGACGAGTTGACTAAAGAACATGAGGAGCTAAAGTGCTCTCATGTTGACTTAGTCCAAAGGTATGAAACTATTTCAATTGAGCAAGATAACACTTTACATTGTATCGCTCAATTAGTAAATAGGAATGCCTTGCTTAAGGACCAAGTAGAAAAGCTAAAAGATGAAAATCTAGCTTTTCAAGAAAAATATGATATGCTTCTATATTCTCATAAAAATCTTATGGATGATCATATCATATTAAACATTGCTCATGAGGTTGTAATAGAAAACTTAAAATCTCAACAACCTCACTCATGCACACGTATTCAAATTGAAACTATATTACCATGTGTTAATGCTTGTTCGTCGACAAGCAAATCTTCCTTTGAGCTAGAATTTGCAGGAACAAAAGATGATACATATCAAAAGCTCAAAGAAGAAAATGAGAGGCTAAAGATGAGCTTGACACAACTTAAAGGGAAGTGCATTGCTCAACCTTCTCAAGATAACCGTGATCACATGGTGAAGATGCTTGAGACGGAGACAACCGTGGCATGCACTAAATCCCTTGAAGAAAATGTCAAGGACTTGAGGATTGCCAAGAGGAGGGAACAAAAGAAGAAAGTCAATACCTCTTCCAAAAGCCTCAACCATGCCTCCATAAAAGGTAACATCCAAGGTAATAATCAAGTCACACTTCACACTAAGAGAAGTAAGAAGTGTAGTGAATGCTTTGAAAAGGGACACTCTATTAGGTGATGTCCCTATATTAAAAATGGATTGATTATTAACAAGAATGATAAACTTTGTTTTAAATGCTCAAAGAAGGGACACTTAATTAAGACTTGTCCATATTTGAAACAAAAAGGCATAGTGCTAGAAAACAAAATATTGACTAATCATGTAGCAAGCAAGAAACAAGGAAAGAAGAAATCTTCAAGACTTGAAGATCGCCTTTGCTACATATGCCGAAAGAAGGGACATCAATGCAAGGATTGTCCCATTGGTAACAACCCCACCTCTAGCTTGTCAATCATTTCACATGTAACTAGGAACCCAAAATTGCAACTTGTGCTAGAAAGGTAAGGAGTTTACCAAATGCTAACACAAAGGACTCTTGGGTTCCTAGATCTTTGTTGACTAACCTTGATGGACCCATCAAGCGATGGGTACCAAAATATGCTTGACAAGCTTTGCAGAAAAAGGAGATGATATGAAGCTTTGGGGTGCTTGAGAAAGTCATCTCAATTTTTATTAACTCAAGCTATCAATCTTCAATGATCTATATCCAAGATTGACCCAAAGTTATTTCGAATTATTATTTCTAATACTCATATCATCTTGGGGTGCTTGAGAAAGTCAACTCAATTTTTATTAACTCAAGCTATCAATCTTCAATGATCTATATCCAAGATTGACCCAAAGTTATTTTGAATTATTATTTCTAATACTCATATCATCTCGGGGAAGACAACATGGAGGAAAGCCAAAGGATGGTAACATTTATGCTTTTAAGTGCAAGTATCTTAAATTAACATTTCTTATGTGTCTTGTGTAGTCACATAGAAAAAGAAAGCACTTCAAATGTTTTTAAATTATGTCACCATTCTTTGAAGAAATTACTCTCATATGGTAGATTGTATATTCATCATCTCTATACCATGGCAATCTACATGCTTTAAATTGTTGTAAGTATCTCATGGCATGCTTTACACTAATCATCCTATTATTGCCATGTTCTAGATATAGAGAGATATTCCATGTTCTTAAAAGAATAAGGTGTCACGTAAGGAACTCAATTCCTTAGGACACTTATAAAGGGAATCTCTCTTTATATCTGAAAATCGTGGGACTAATGTTTTTGTCTAAATAACCTAAGTAGTCTCACACGCAGAGAATAGGTTTCTCCTTGGAGATGCGCAATCTAACATGAAAAGAAAAGTCAATCCAATGATTTATGTTGTTTTGCCTCTTGCTTAAATTGGATATGATTCTTCTATATTTATCGCTCTCCATGTTATGAATTAGATTTATTCCCATAATCTTAAAGAATTATCTATGCTTGTTTTGTAAGCAAAATTAAGCATACATCATGGAATAACCTAATTCATATTATATAGTTTCCATGCTTTAGTAATCTATTTTCCATTCCTTATCAAAATGATTACACAAAGGGAAACTAGTGCTTGTGTTACTAATGACATATCTCTTGAGCTTAATTATGAAAATCTACAAGAGAATAAGTGCAAGCCGCGAGCCTAATGGGTTACTCTTCACCCAAAAGGAAGAAAAGTAAAAGCAAAGGTATGGGAACTCATCCTTTTAATCAAATATAGTTCCCATCAATGGTTATTTACTCTAAATTCTACATATGTGAAGAATAGATTCTTTATTGGACTTAAGTCGGCTAAATGTGCATTCAATATCATTCTCATAAATGTCTTGTCCATTAGAATCTAATTCATGCCTTTGCTATATCTATTCTCATATTGATATGCTCTTAAGTCATGATAATAAATTCAATATGAAGAAGTAAAATTCCTATGATTGATCAAGATATTTAAAAGGTGCTTATTTCTCTTTTCTAATAATGTGCACTAATGTTAAGGATTTTACTTCATGTCTGTGTGACTTGTGAATGATGAATTGTTTATATTTCCTATCTAAAAGAAATCATTCTTCATCATATACTCCATTGTGCTATTAACATCTCTCTTGAGTATTTTCAATAAGTTTGGAAGGAAAAAGAGTCAACTATAAAGGGAGGACACTCAAATAAAAAAGGAAGACATCATGAGCAACAACACCTACTTGGATAATGAGATCTTCAAAACATCAATGGTGTGGTTGTGAGCATTCTAAATCTTTTTCATTGTGAGAATACTAGGCATAAATTGTTTATCGCAAATTTTATAAGCCTTGATCAAGATGAGTAATGCTTCTCCCTATGTGTCTTTAAAAGTGAGTGCATCTATCCAATTCACTAAATTTCTTGATGCATATCTTTAGGGGAGCCTATTTCTATATCTTGATTATATTGAGACTAACACTTTATCTTAGTAATCTTATATAGTCTCATGTTTGGGAACATTTTTCTCATGAAGTATGCTACTTCATTTCAATCCAACTTGGTAAAATAATGTCACCTTTATCAAGGATTGTTACTTTCTCTGCTAAAATAGCATATCTACTGGATTCTCCTATTATCAAATGCATATGTTGTTCTTTTGATCACATCTGTTATTTGTTTGATCATTAAATAACTTCAATTAACACTTATGTCTCTTAGTGCCTCATATAATTTTAATCAATATCTCTCTTGATATGCACTAAGTTAAAAGGAGAATTCATGATACATCTATGCAATTTGTGATCCATTTGATATATGCTGACAATGACTTAGAAAAGGATCACTAGTTGTAGAACTCTCTCTTGTGCAAAATATTTCCATATATTGTCTTGAGTATAGGTCTTAAGAGACTAAGACTAAGGACAAAGCACAATGAAGAGAGCGTCTCTATGTGAAGGTACAAAAGGGTAAAACAACTTCCTTTCATTCTAACTTGTACCTAAATCTTCCTTTTTCCATACTTTCTTTGCATGTCTTGTATAAAAGGAAGAGAAAGCATGTTCATGCATTAGCCCTGCTTCATACCTAGTTTAACTTCTCAAACATTCATTCTTGCATCTTTGTTAAAACTGGGTGAAGTAATTTTATTGTCAAGGAGCTTAAAGCTTAACCTTGTAACGAGGATAAGCTGCCTTTGTTCCAAAGGTGGATGGTCCTTAAGCCTCTTTGAAATCCTTAAGGGTAAATGCTTATGATGTTTCTAACATGCTTTCATAAGTGCATAAACTGTCATGAGCATCACACTTATACTATGACACAATGCACTTCACATTCTGTATGATATAGATATGTTCTCATTAACCTAATTATGTGCAATTGGCATTTAAGGCCAAAATATGTGTTCCTCTCCATGCACATATTTAGGGGGGAACAATCTATATTATATAGAACTATGATTATGCTTAATTGATATATCTTTTGATCATATGTCTATGACTAATGTGCTTTCAAGTGTATTTTCATGCTTAGTCATAGAATTGAAAGGGAAATGGAGTATTTGGCAAAGACGACGCTTCCACTCAACTCCATTGGTATTATCCACTCTTTGCCGGTATTCCGCCAGCCCTCCAATTTGGTATAATCTTCACTCATATATTGTTTGCCAAAGGGGGAGAGAAAGTAAAAAGGGCTTATATTTCACTCACAAGTATCCGTTTTTGGCGATTCATGCCAAAGGGGGAGAAAGTATTAGCCCAAAGCAAAAGGACCGCACCACCACCAATTTCAAAAATGAAGTCTTTCAAATTTGTATTAAAAGAAGGTTTTTCAATTGGTATCTTATCTTTCATAGAATTTTCAAATTAGTATAACCCCTATCAAAATTAATATCTAAAACCCTCTTGAACACTAAGAGGAGAATTTCATTGAGCGGGAGTTTTTGCTTAGTCAAAGGAAAAGCATTTGAAACAGGGGGAGAAAATTTCAAATCTTGAAAATGCTTCTCAAAATCTTATTCATTTACCTTTGACTATTTGCAAAAAGACTTTTAAAAGAATTTCCAAAAGAGTTTGCAAAAACAAAACAAGTGGTGCAAGCGTGGTCCAAAATGTTAAAAATGAAGAAAGCATCCATGCATATCTTATGAAATGAATATTGGTTTAATTCCAAGTAATCTTTGCACTTACATTATGCAAACTAGTTCAATTATGCATTTATATATTTGCTTTGGTTTGTGTTGGCATCAATCACCAAAAAGGGAGAGATTGAAAGGGAAATAGGGTCAAACCTTTTCCTAAATAATTTTGGTGGTTGAATTGCCCAACACAAATAATTGGACTAACTAGTTTGCTCTAGATTATACACTCTACAGGTGTCAAAGGTTCAACACAAACCAACAAAAGAACAAGTTAGGCTTCAAAAGAAAGGAGCAAAAAGGAAACCAAAGTGTGCCCTGGTCTGGCGCACCGGACTGTCCGGTGTGCCACCGGACAGTGTCCGGTGCACCAGGGTGAATCAACTCCAACTCCTCAGCTTCGGGTTTCACAGGCGCAGCTCCGCTATAATTCACCGGACTGTCCGGTGCACCAGCGGAGCAACGGGTACCTGCGCGCAACGGTCGACTCTGACAGGGAACAGTACAACACAGTGAACGAGGCAGAAGTCAGAGCAGCAGGCTAGAGGAGCACCGGACTGTCCGGTGCCACATGAGGACAGAGCTCCAACGGTCGACCAGCTCCAAGCCCTAACGACAGGATGACGTGGCGGCGCACCGGACACTGTCCGGTGGCGCACCAGACTGTCCAGTGCGCCCATCGCCAGCAGCCTTCTCCAACGGCTACAATTTGGTTGGTGGCTATAAATACCACCCCAACCGGCCACTTCAAGGTGAGGGAGCCCAAGCAATATTCCAAGTCATATAGTTGACATACTCAAGCCCTCCCAACCACCTCTATTCATTGATCCATCCTATACACAAGATTTAGACCACTACAGCCAACACAAGTGCCACAAAAGAGAGAGCAAGCAAAAGAAAGCCTCTCGTGTGAGATTAGCTCTAGTGCCTTGTGAGATTCATTGAGAGAAAGTGTGTGCTACATCTTGCGTTCATTTGTGTGTGGAGTTTTGACTCCCATTGAACTTCCCCCAAAGTTTTGGAGGCTTGTAAAGCTAGCAAGAGACACCAAAGAGTGTGGTGGTCCTTGCAGGGTCTTAAGTGATCCTTGAGAAGAAGAAGAGCTCGCCGATCTTGTGTGATCGGTGGAGAGAGGGAAAGGGGTTAAAGAGACCCGTCCTTAGTGGACTCCTCAACGGGGACTAGGCCTTCGAGGGCCGAACCTCAGTAAAACAAATCACCCATGTCTCGTGTGCTTATTGCTTGTGATTTGTTTGTTCTTTCCCTTTCTAAGTTTTTCTTGCACTATTCTTTGCTAATACTATTTGGTGTTGCTTTAAGTTAAATTCTCATTTAGTGAAGCAACACCTTGCAAGAAAGAACTTGTGTTATTGCTCTTCTTATCTAAGCCCTCTTGATTTATTCTCATAGACTTATTAGTAGTATTGATTTATCAATTCCGCATTATTTAAAAGCAATACTCCTTACAAGCGAAGGACTTAGTTTTTATACTCCGACAACCGTGTATCTTGTTCTAACCACTAATCAAGGGATCTAGTTGGGGTGTAAAGTTATAATTTTCAGGTTTCGCCTATCCACCCCCCCTCTAGGCGACTTTCAGAGGCCACCTGCGCACCAGTGCCGTACCGGCGAACGGCGGCCGCCCTAGCGCGCGCGAAGAGGTCCTTGCTCCCGTCCTCACTGCGGGAGTGAGGACAAGACCATCCAAGAACGCCATCGCCGCCCCCACGGCGTACGACGTCTTGTATGACCCCCGGTGCGGCCGGCGACGCGGGAGAAGCCATGGGTGCGGCCGACCTGCGCACGGCGCGACCGTCGCCCATGCGGTGGACGGACAGCCACGCCCTGTCCAAGCGGCAGGAGGCAGCGCCGGAGGTGGCACCAAAGCCACCCAGGCCGAGGAGCCAGACACGCGGCAGCTGACGGCGCCTCAGACGGCCGACCCCGCGTAGCCGAAGTTCGCCTCCTTTGCAAGGCTGGCGAACACCCTTCTCCCTCGAATGCTGGAGGAAGAAGCGGGCCGCCAGCCCGCGCGAAAGGCGGGGCCCCAACTCGGCGTGCCCTCCTCCCCAGCACGAATGATAAACATCCTTGAAGCTGAGGGCAGGAGGGAGGTCGCAGCCCGGCTTGCTTCTCCCCACCACAAGGCTAGTGGTCATCCCTCTAGATGTCCACCGGTGGGAGATTGCAGCCAGGCTGCGTGATAAAAATCCTTGAAGCCGAGCGATGGCGGAAGGATGCCAACTCCCATGGGGTTGCACTCCTCTAACAACAACAAGAAGAAGACAAGATCGACGGCGCCACCACGAGCGCGAGCTCTTCAGCGACAAGATCGCCGGAGGAGACGACCCTGACGCGGATCCCTCCAGAGAACACCGGCGCACCCCATCTGGAGGCCCGGAAGGTGGAAGGGTGTGATGGATGCAAGGGGAGCGAGGCATGGCTACTACTCGGGAGATCGACCCTTTTTTAAAGGCAGATCTCCCCACTCGCGCCCCCGAAGCGTCACGGGTGAAGTCTCCCCTGACGTACACCAAGATTCCCACCTTTTGACACGGGGGCTAGGCCCCACATGTCATGCAGACTGACCCGAAGAAGGAGCGTGCAACTGCCCCACAGTTATGTGCCCCTCCATTTTCGGGGCAACCGACGGACAGGAAGGCGAACCGCCGCACAAGGGACATGCAACCGCCTCGCGGTTAAGCGCCCTTCATCTTCGCTGTAACCGGCGGTCAAAAAGGCGAACCGCCGTGCAAGAAGCGTACAACCGCCCCATTGCGCGCCCCCTCAGCTTCGCTGCAACCGGCGGTCCAACACGGGGGCCCAGGCCCACATGTCATGCAACCAGCGCGCCGGTTACTGGGTGCAGAAAAACCGCGCCGCCGCTTGCGCCAATGCCACGTCTTCTCGGGGCTATAGTGGAAGTCTGAAAAGTTAAGTTTTTCAGAACCAGTGCAGCGACTCGAGACGCCCCACGCATGGCCCAACAGTGACATTAAGTACGATGGTCACGGGCCAGTCAGCCGTGGGAATAGGTGAGGCAGGCGGCATGACCATAGGCGGGCCGACAGTAATTACATCAACATGCGCATAGGTGCAGCAAGCCAACCACCAATCGGACTCTGGCCCCACCTACAGACTCACATCCTCCTCTGAGGCGGGCCCGGGGGCCACTGTCGGTACCCTGAATCAGGGGTACCCTCTCCTACAGTATGAAGGCACTGCACCCGTACGACACCTCCTGGTCACACGGAGAGCGGCACCCGACCCCCACCACATGGGCAGGCCTAAGGGCACCACGTGGCGAGGAAGGATGATACGTCCTAGGAAGCACCGTTGGGTCCGGACCTCCGCAGAGGAACATCGGACCCCTGTAAGTACGAGCCCGGAGCTCCCCGTGGAGACATGCCGGGTCCCCCTGAGTGAGGTCCGAGCCTTGGCAGGGTCCCGGGACGGAGAGGACCCCGACACAAGCAAGGGTCCGGTGCCGACACGTGTCCAGGCCTTGCCCTACGCTCCCCGCTCAGGCAGAAACCCGCCGCGACCGCGTGGCTTGTGGCCCGTAACGTAAGCCAACGGGCCGAGCCTGACATAAGGCCCATGCGGCTGTGCAGTCTTTGCATTTATTGCGGAGAAGACGCGCCACATGCCACCACGCTGACAGGCAACGCGCCCTCTCGGCATTTAATGTGTCCTGTCCAATCCGCCGGCAGGCGGCGTCAGGGTCACCCAGCAGACGGCGCGCCTGACCAGTCTGTTGGCAAACAGTGCGCCCGTGCCAAGCGACGCACAGTACCCATCACCCCTTCCACAAGAAGCTTCCCCCACCTACAGACTCACATCCTCCTCTGAGGCGGGCCCGGGGGCCACTGTCGGTACCCTGAATCAGGGGTACCCTCTCCTACAGTATGAAGGCGCTGCACCCGTACGACACCTCCTGGTCACACGGAGAGCGGCATCCGACCCCCACCACATGGGCAGGCCTAAGGGCACCACGTGGCGAGGAAGGATGATACGTCCTAGGAAGCACCGTTGGGTCCGGACCTCCGCAGAGGAACATCGGACCCCTGTAAGTACGAGCCCGGAGCTCCCCGTGGAGACATGCCGGGTCCCCCTGAGTGAGGTCCGAGCCTTGGCAGGGTCCCGGGACGGAGAGGACCCCGACACAAGCAAGGGTCCGGTGCCGACACGTGTCCAGGCCTTGCCCTACGCTCCCCGCTCAGGCAGAAACCCGCCGCGACCGCGTGGCTTGTGGCCCGTAACGTAAGCCAACGGGCCGAGCCTGACGTAAGGCCCATGCGGCTGTGCAGTCTTTGCATTTATTGCGGAGAAGACGCGCCACATGCCACCACGCTGACAGGCAACACGCCCTCTCGGCATTTAATGTGTCCTGTCCAATCCGCCGGCAGGCGGCGTCAGGGTCACCCAGCAGACGGCGCGCCTGACCAGTCTGTTGGCAAACAGTGCGCCCGTGCCAAGCGACGCACAGTACCCATCACCCCTTCCACAAGAAGCTTCCCCTGCATGCCGAGGATACGGAGATCTCGGGCGCTAGGGTACAAGAAGATTACCCCAGCAGCAAACATTGGTGGCTCCAAGTGCTATAATCTTTATGTCCCTCGGCCCACATGTCGGGACCCAGCACCTTTGTGCATGCCCCCCTTCAGCTATAAAAGGGGAGACACACAATGGAGGCTTAGGCCCCTCCTCATCTTAGGATTTAGGGCGGGTGCACTCCGCCACCCGGCTGGAGATTTGCTCTCCGACACATATGTTTTTTTATCTACCCTCTCACGCGCATGTCGTGCGCCCGCGTCCTTCGCCCCGCCGCCTAGGCCAGGCGAGGCGAGCGCGCGCGTGTGGCTCTCCACACTCTCTCCTCTCATCTATGACTTGGTGAGTGAGTGTGACTTCCATATTTAAACTAGCTCTCCTCCACTAGAACTAGCAATATGGTGCTATTGGTTCCACCATTTCCTAGCCATACACTTATATAGGCTTTTGTGATTTTCCTGTGATTTATTTAAATTTCTCAATTGGGCTTAGCACATAAATCCTAACAAAAAGAATCGAATTTACTAGTACAAGAAAATATATTTTTGATTTTATTATAACTAATGAACATTTTTTTTCTTTGCGAGCTAAGCTGGTTAGGCCTCCTTGTAGTGAAATCTGTCTGTCTCTTTAGATTTTAAGCTCTTAATAAGGACGCTCATTATTATTTTTTTTTAAAAATTAATAAGCTGTACGCTCGCCAACAGCTGCAATGCCCGATTTTCACGTGAGCAATTGTGTCTGTATGGCGACTTGGAAAAGAAAAACTGAGGCCCTCGTCGGGTTGTTGAGCCTGTGCGCGTGCCTTATGTGGGCCGAGACATACGGACAGCACGTGTGCATCATGGTTTGAAAAAATAGAGCACTTTTTTAAGTTTTTTCTCCGGGGCATGTGGCATGCAGATATATCCTGATATAAATCAGAATATATATCAAGCATAATTTTTTATCGGTAAAATAAAAAGGATATAATAATATATCGACCGTTATATCCTACATACGTCACACTCTTTGTCAGTGGTCGCTGACTAGTGACTGTCTATGTCCTAGCCTTAGCTGTCTGACATGTGACGCCACGGCCGGCCCTGGGGGTCGGCCCTGGGGGTGGACAGAGTGGGCGGCCGCCCA
The DNA here is from genome assembly GCF_902167145.1 of Zea mays. Taxonomy (NCBI): domain Eukaryota; kingdom Viridiplantae; phylum Streptophyta; class Magnoliopsida; order Poales; family Poaceae; genus Zea; species Zea mays. The sequence continues at coordinate 206,013,439 of NC_050099.1, read as the reverse complement.
GGGCCCCCGAAGTTACGGGGCCCCTAAATATGTATTAAGTATAAGTATATAATGTGTGCTATGAATATTTAGTAATTGATCTTGATCAAACATTATTCAATAGTCTGTTCGCTAGATGTAGTTGGTTGGAAATTTAAGAAATAAATCAATGAGCCTATTGCAGTCATAGAGAAAACAAATCATCGCAGACTCCTAACACGACGTGGTGACACCCTGAGTGCGTGTTCGATAGATGACTATAGTCGTAGCGTATAGTGTACTAATTCTTATATTATATGTTATATGTGTGTATTTTTCAATCTCATGAACTAATGATTGTTCATTGATATATTCTATATGGGATTTTAAAGTCAAAATTTTTATCCCAAACTCTTATTTATTTCGGCACCAAGATAAGAGATTTTTGAATGGAGTATTGTCTGCTACATGAATTTTCAAGAATATCTTAGAGGTGAATTGTTATCCTAATGTCTCTATTGCCTATCGAATCTTAGCCGTATTTTTTTTTGAAAACTAGAATTATTGAAAAAACTATTTATGACCTACAATCATGTTTTAAAAAACTTTATATATAAATACATATTAGATATATAATATAGAGAGATAATAGGGGCCTCTAAATTAGTTTTCGCCTAGGGCCCCTAAAATGCTAGGACCGGCCCTGTGTGACGCCCACGCTTTTCATCGCATTGTATGCCCCTGTTTGTTTCGGCTTTTCACAGCTTCTGGCCACCAAAAGCTGATGCGGATTGTCAAACACTCAGCTTTTCAGCCACTTTTATAAAATTCGTTTGGGTAAAACCATTCAAAATCAACATAAACATATAATCGGTTGAATCGTCGCAATAGTAGTAATCTGTCACTTTATAGATTCTGAGCCCTATAGACAACTTTATCTTTCTCCACACGTAATTCTAATGATACTCAGATTCTCTACACAGCTAGATTCTCCTCACAGCTAGATTCTCGGAAAAACTGGTTAAAAAAAGCTGAACCAAACATGCCCTATGTCGGGCGGCTTACCCTCTATCATTCTATCCCCTCCATAGTGCGACCACGATATGCACCCCTTGCCCGCGCTCTAGGCCGGCAGCCAGGTTGCCTGCTGTAAGTACCAGCCGCCGTCCACGTGGACTTGTTTGTTTGGTTAGCGAGAAGAGGATCGAGCAACAAACAAAAGATGTGGTAGTAGAACAGAAGAAATAATTACAGTGCTGAGACCAGGTTTGCAAGCTGCTGCTTCCTGACGCAAAGAGGGAAGGAGAGAGATCAACCAAGCCGAAAGAACAACAAAGGAGAGAGAGAGAGAGATCTAATCTACCAACCAACCAACCACGACCTGCAAACAACACTTCTTTCTGCGCCTAGACGGCCAGAGCTCTTTCTTATGAACACACCAAAAGGAAGAACAAAAACTAAAATCCCTGCTGTTCACACGTCCACTTCACGTTGACGCGTCTTCTCGGTGGCCGTCGTGGACGAGACGTCCTTGCTCGACCTGTTGTACTTCATGTGGCTCTTCACGAGCTGCCCCGCGGCGAGCGCCGACAGCAGGGAGAGCTCGCCGGCGAGGACCCCGCCGGCGACCACGGTGGCCAGCAGCCTCGCGTTCGACCCGGGACGGTCCCGGCTCGCGCCCCTCACGCCCAGGAGGTCCAGGCAGGCGGACTGCGACGCCAGCTGAGTCCCGCCCCCGACTGTGCCCACCTGCATTTCACCAGTCACCCGTCAGTGCACAGTGCTCGTGTCTCTGGGCTCCGGATACAATCATCTCGTAATTTCTAATTGTTCCAGGGTCTTGATGATTTCATCATGGAACGATTGGGTATGGGCGAGGTTCCCTTCAATCACAAGGTACGGTATTCAACAAATAAATCTCAGGCAGCTCGGTGTGTGTCGTGTCGTCATAGTTAGCAAAGACAAATCCTTAGAATTATTGTATATGCCTCCTGGCCATAATCAGTGCAAAAGCTTACTCAAGCCAGCAAATAGATGAGTTGAACAATAGGAGAGCAACAAGAAAAGGATTCCTTTTTTTTATGATGACGGAGGAAGGAATGCAGCCCAACATGACGTTCATCATGTCACCTCTTCCTTATTTAAGGGATGTTTAGTAGCAGATGGAACGATCAAAAGAACTCAAATGCCAATCATCCATGGAGAAGGATGTGGTCATGTCATGTGAGAGCGACATTCGCTGCAGCACAAAAAATGATCCGAGCGGAACCAAACATATTCTAGGCAAAATCATATCACCACCAGCACCGAAGCCTGGATAGCGGCTTGGATACATAAACGGGCGGGGCACTGTCGCGTACCTCGATAGAAGGCATGGTGACGGAAATGTGGAGATCTCTCCCTGCGTTGACGGGCTCCAGCATCGTGATGCAGTGGGAGCTCTCCACGTTCTGCGCGGGGTCCTGGCCGGTGGCGATGAAGATGGCTGTAACGATGTTGCTCGCGTGGGCGTTGAACCCCCCCAGCGCGCCGGCGACGGCCGAGCCGGCGAGGTTCTTGATCGTGTTCAGCTCGACCAGCGATTGCACGTCGGTCTTCAGGACCTTCTTCACCACTTCCTCCCCGATCACGGCCTCGCACACCACGGACTTCCCGCGCCCCTCGATCCAGTTCACGGCGGACGGCTTCTTGTCGGAGCAGAAGTTGCCTGGTTTCAGGAGGCGGAGATGCTGGTTAGCTTGGGAAAGTTGCAGGAATGTATGTACAGAATACGTTGCTGTAGGATCTTGCGTCTCCAGTTGTACAGTCATTCGATGCACAAAATTATGCTGATGGGATCGGTTTTGACCAGGTTCAGAAAGAGTCACCGAAGACATTTTCATGGAACACCAAAGCTACTAACTTGAGTAAACAGAGTAGTGGGCAAGTGGCAGCAACTCGCCGCCTTGAAATACTGTTTCTTGTAATCTAACATGATTACTCTGATGTAACCAGGTGTTTAATAGTACAGTCAAATATTCCATGCTTTTTTTTTGTTTTTTGTAAAAGCACTGGCCTTGTTGCTTGTGTAAAAGAAGCACTGATGTTTCTACTTGAAATGTTCTTTCTAGTTTTTTTTTTGGTAGTTGGTGTGCCGTCTCCTCTTGGTTTTTTTTTTGTAGTTGGTCTGCCGTCTCCTGATCGTTTTAGTAGTATGGATGATGTCCAAGAAAACCTAGTCGTAACTACTTATAATAAGTATAAGTTGAAGTCAGTCTTGGTTTATGTGCAGTATTGTTGTATTACAAAATACTAAGGGTGTTGTCTGGTATCTTGTATGAAAAAATAAGCCATTTTTTTCCTTCCTGAAACCATAGTGCGTAGCAAAGTGATGGAGTCCTTAAAACTTCATAGACCATGCCACACTGGTTCACTGACCAACTAAATTTAAACAGGTGCAGTTATATTCAACAATCCACCTTTTTGTCCCCAAGCTTCCCTCAATGATTCAATAGAAGTATAGAACAAATAGTGCTGGGTATTTAAACTGCCAATAGGTCTCTCATACTTATTGTTCATTGAAGACTCCTTAGAATGGGCGTATGGTCAGGATTCAAATAAGATAACGCTTGACGTGGGAATCCATTTTAGTTTTTTAATGGTAGAAGAATGCTCTGAAAGTTCAGTACACTAAGCAGCCACTACGTGACTCAGTAAACTGAGGTAATTCAACTTTACCAAAAACCGAGAGAGCAAGATGAACCAGATATGCTAATGACATCCATGTCATGGAAGTCATCCTGAAGAAAATCCAGCACGTTCTGCACGCCCTTTGAGACCATGTTCATCCCCATGGCGTCCCCTGTGCTGCAGCTGAATCTCATGTACAGGTTCCTCCCCGCCATCGCGCACTGCACCCCCTGCAGCCTCGCGAACCTGCTCGACCTGCTCACATTTCATGGTGTTGGTGTGTTCCCAAACAAGTCAGCAACCGTGTCATGTTTTTATTGTCTTGAACTTAGAACTGCACGAGTGGGATTGAAGAAAAAGGCAGCTGTGGAATGGTATCAAGATTCTTGTCGGAATTGAATCTACCTGTTGAAGACGACGGAAAGCGTGTCAAAATTAGCAGGGTCCTCCAGGAATGCCTTGAGCTCGGCTGCGCGGCGCGCGGTGGGGAAGCGGGCGACGGGGGCGCGCGTCATCGCGTCCCGCAGCACGACGCTGGTGGCGCCGCCCGACTCGGCGATGGCCTTGCAGCCTCGGTTGGTGCTGGCGACGAGGCAGCCCTCGGTGGTGGCCATGGGCAGGTAGAACCTCCGGCCGTCGAGCAGCAGCGGCCCGGCGACGCCCACCGGCAGCTGCACGTACCCGACCGGCAGCTCGCAGCACTGGCCTAGTATGGACGCGTAGTCGAAGCCGTCGAGCGGGAGGCCCTCGATGTCCCGCCCCGTGATCCGCCGCAGGGCCTCGCGCCGGATGCCGGCGGCGCGGCGGCAGTCGCCGAGCCTGGCCTCGAGCGCGTAGGACGGAACCTTCCCGGCGACGACCGAGGCGACGATCTCCTCGTCGTCCTCCGGCATTTTCTCGGGCGCCGCGGCGGGGCTCCCGAGCAGCTCGCACGGGGCCGGCGCCTGCGCATGCTGCCGGGAGGGCGCGGCGGCGGAGGCCGGAGCTCCCGACCCGACCAGGAAGTCCTCGTCGTCGTCGCCGGACGAGACGATGGACTGGACGAAGGCGATGCCGAAGAAGCTGAGCAGGTAGATGAGCGAGGCGACGAGGCCGAATATGGCGAGCATCTCGGCGAGCCCAACGGCGTGGAGCGGCGTGGACGAGCGGATCTTCTCGCGCCACCGCCGCATGAGGTACGCCAGCGACGCCGCGAACAGGGCCGAGAAGATGAGGTTCGTGTGCCGTATCGGCAGCGGCAGCGCGTCCCCCGCCTGAACCCGCGCCGCCGCCCGGGACGGCTCCGGCGCGGGCGGGTGCCGGGCCGCCGAACCCTGCCCCACTCCGCCGCGCACTTCCATGGCTGGCCGGCTCCGGCGCGCGCGCTCACTCCGCGGTCAACGAGTCAAAGACAGGCGTCACGGGCAGTGGTCGCGAGCTCTGGCGCAAGCCCCCACCAAGGTAGTGCTGCGGTGTATGGCCGGCCGCGAGCCGCGTGGAGGTGGGGAGGAGAGACCGGCGGTGAAGCGACTGTCTCGGGGTGACCTCCTCCACTCCTCGGGACGCGGGCGGCCTCGGGGAAGCCGGCAGCGGCCGGCGAGCGCGGGCCTTTAATAAGTGGAGCGGAGTGGCAGCAGCCCACCAGGCCACCACGCAGACGGGCCCACGAGGCCACGAGCGCACGAGACGGCCGGCGGGCGGGCCCGCGGTGCGACGGTGCCGCGTCCAGCAGCCTCGAGCGAGCCGGCGTGGCCGCGTGGGCCGCTTTGGCCTTTTGCTGCGCTCGCCCTTTTCGCTTGTCGGGGCCTCTGGAATCGTGTGGAGGCAGATCGCATCGTGCAAAACTGCAAACAAGTTTGTTTACTTATTATAGAGAGAAAAAATAGCAGCAGATCAGCTTATGCCACGACACGATCACATACCAGAGCGCTTACTGCCTGTTTCGAAGTGGAGTGCTGGCAGACATGACAACGGAGACTCAATCCTTGATTCCTCGGAAAAATTTATCTATTAGGGCTAGTTTGGAAACACCGTTTTTCCAAATGATTCTAATTTTTCTAAGGAAAAATGAGTTTATTTTCTCTTGAGAAAATTGGAATCCTTTATAAAAACAGTGTTCCCAAACTAGCCCTTAGGGCTTATTTAGGAGCTAAAGCAATGAAGGAGATTGAGAGCTGGTTTGGTAAACAGAAAAATTGAGGGGTCAATAGCGATTGGGTTTCTCTCCTACTGTTTTCTTGTCTACCAAACCAGCAGCTCTAAGGGAGCTAGAATCCCTCACTGTTTAATTTTAAAAAGTGAAGGATTTTAGCCCCTCAATGCTCTTCATTACACTTGCTCTCAAATAAACTCTTCTGGGACAGGATGAAAAGTTTCTTCCTTACGAGAATGTAAATGGAAAAAATTTCTCATCCCCATTCCTGTTGGGATCCGTTAAACTTGCACGTGACAATGTTTTATGTGTAATAGTTAATGATAAAATAAATAATTATCTTATCAATTGATCACTTATTATACAAATATGTTATTTTGATGTACATATAATGATTTCTTACCTCTAACAATGCATATAAATGATAATGTTGTGCATTAATGACAAAGAAAGCATGTTCTAATGATAATTTAAGCGGGGACAGAGATTTCCATCAGGAATTTATCCTCGCGGGAAACAGGGACGAGGAAGAAATGCTCTCCCAAATGTTCGTGGAATCCCCATGAGGAATCATTTTGCCGTGGGGATGGGATAGGGAGCTATTCTCCGATGAAAAATGAAAGGGAAATAGTCTCAACATTTCTATAATCGATTTTGGTGTTTGACGACCATCACAAACCTTGTGGACTAACCAGCTTGACCAGTTGATCATTTCACAGGTGCATAAGTTCATCTACAACTATTCTAAATCGACTGTCCGGAATACCGTAGATTATTCCGGACATGAGAAGTTTTTTGGAAAAACCCTACGCGCGGACCGTCCGGGCCCTTGCGGCGGACCGTCCGCGACACCAAAGTGAGTCTCGGACAGGAACACTGCATAAACGCAAGTTTACACTACGGACCGTCCGATGGAGAAGCAAGCATCATTCGAGACCAATCGCGGACCGTCCGGCCTCAGGCACGGACCGTCCGGTCAGTGAAAACTAGAAAAACCTGAAGGTGACGGGTTCGGTAAAATATATTTTTAGCGTCCTCGCGGACCGTCCGGGGTTCACGACCGGACCGTCCGCGACTGCTTTATCTGACATCTGACGACGCATTAAATGCTTTATAGCCATTGATATAGTCGTTACTGCTGACCGTTGCGATTTTAGCCGTTGATGTGTAGGGGCGGACCATCCGGACAAAGGGCGCGGACCGTCCACCGTCGGCAGAAAGAGAGCAACGGCTAGGAAGTGGTTGGGGGCTATAAATACAACCCCAACCACCTCCATTCACTTGAACCAAGCACTCCAATCCTTCACATTCAATACAAGAGCTAGCAATCCATTCAAAGACACAATCAAAGCTTCCAATCTCTCTAAGTTCCACAATTGAGACAAGTGATCATTAGTGATTAGTGACTTGAGAGAGAGAGTGATCTGTGTGTTATTTGTCGCTCTTGTCGCTTGGCTTTCGCAATCGTGCTTTCTTTCTTCCCCCATTCTTATTCTCAAGTGACTTGTAATCAAAGCAAGAGACACCAAGTGTGTGGTGGTCCTTACGGGGTCTAAGTGACCCGTTTGATTAAGGAGAAAGCTCACTCGATCGGTCTAAGTGGCCGTTTGAGAGAGTGAAAGGTTGAAAGAGACCCGGTCTTTTGTGACCACCTCAACGGGGACTAGGTTCTTTGGAACCGAACCTCGGCAAAACAAATCACCGTGTTCATCCGCTTTATTTCTTGGTTGATTTGTTTTCCCTCTCTTTCGGACTCGGATTTAATTCTAACGCTAACCCCGGCTTGTAGTGTGTGGTTAAGTTTATAAATTTCAGATTCCGCCTATCCACCCCTCTAGGCGACTTTCAGAAAATTCTTAATTAGCATCACTAAGTACCAAAATATTTTAATACCATTGTATACAGAATGTTGTGACACAATATCATAGTTTTAGTAAACCAAAGCAAAACTGGATGCACGAGACAGAACAAAGGTGTGTGAAGATAAAAAGAATTGGAGTGTAATATGTAAAAGAAACTATAAAGAAATGAGGTGCGTGCTAAAAAGTAAAAATCTATATTACTTCCTTTATTTATCGTATTTTAGTTAAAAATAAATTAGCAGAAGAACAAATATTTAATAACAGAGATATTACTACCTACAATAATAATAACATGATGTGAAATTCTCACGTGTTGCAGAACCCACGAGCTACCTATAGTCGGTGCAATATTTGCAAAACCCGCGAGCTATCTATAGTCTGTGCAATATTGTATCTCACGCATCTTACTCACATACGTGCTATGGACGAAAAATTCGCTCCCAACCTCACTATCCAAAACTCTAAAATTTTTGTGGTTTTAACCATAACACGGTATTCAAAACAATGTTTTACAAACACCAACAAAAAAACTTTAAACCACGAATACTATAATATTCATCTTAAAACTTCAAAAATACTGAACTGGTAAACAGACCCTACGTGTTGGCTCCTGGTTTAAGTTGTTTTTTTTTCAAACTGGAGCACCCTACGTGTTGACTCCTGGTTTAAGTTGTTTTTTTTAAACTGGAGCCATTTTTACTGTACTGGCACTACAAGAAAACGTTGAAGGAGTGTCGGTAAGTTTAAGAGTGTCGGCTCCGACACTCTTAATACGGATAAAAGTGTGGGTTTTACTGTACCGACACTCTTAAATTAAGAGTGTCGGGGTCCCGAGAAAACCCACACTCTTAATTTAAGAGTGTCGGCCGCCCACTCGCCGCACACTCTTAATTTTTACCCTAGCCAAAATTAGCCATTCGGTTCCATCCCGCGCCGTTCTCCCGCTCTTCATTCTCCTCCCCACCGCGACGCCGCCGCCGCCGCTATCCTCCACTGCCCGCCGCCCTCGCGCCCTCCTCCACTGCCCGCGACGCCGCCACCCTCGTCCTCTCACGACGGCGCCGCCCAGCCGCGCTGCTCGGCCCGCCCGCTCCGCTGCTCGCCGCGCGCCGCTCGACCCGCCCCACAGCTCGCCGCGCGCCGCCCGCCCCCCAGCTCGCCGCACGCCGCCCCGCGCCTCCCGGCTCCCTCCCGCCCGCTCCCTCCCGGCTCCCTCGGGCGCGCCAAGCGCCGCCCACCCGCGCCGCTGCCCCGCCAGCTCCCGCCCGCTGCCCGCCCGGCGCCGCCCGCCCAACGCGGCTGCATCCCGCCCGTAGCCCGCGCAGCCGCTGCATCCCGCGTCCCCCGCTCCCTCCAGCGCCGCCCGCCCCGCCCGCTCTCTCCCGCGACGCCCGCCGACGTCCAGCGACGCCCACCGACGTCCAGCGACACCTGCGCCGCCCACGCCCTCCTGCGTCTGAGCACAGAAGCGCCGCCCCGCCCGCAGCACCCTACATTAACCTGTGAGTACAAATATCTACCAACTTTGAGTATAAATATGCAGTGATTAACCTGTGATGCGATGTGCAATATAGATATATATTTTATTGCTGTTTGTTCATTATTGTCTTGCATATTTTTCTAATGTGTAATTGTAGTGATGCATTAACTCGTACCTAAGTGTATATATGTTGTTAAATATGTGTCGTTTCTTTAGCTTTGAATATGAGTGACGATCGAAAAAGGGCGATGTACGATGGATTCGACAGTGTCACTCATGGGCACTCTGAATATGAGTGACGATCGAAAAAGGGCGATGTACCAAAAAAACAATGATTTTATGTTTTAGAATAGAAAACATATCACGTGTAGTACTTGTTAACGTTTTGTCCTGTTGTGTTCAACGAATCCTGCATACCCAAAAGCATTATTGTTCAAGTTTCAAGAAAACAAAATATGGGAACTAGGCTGCATACCCAAAAGCATTATTGTTTGGTTGCTTTGCATAAAAACTTCCTGCATGAGCTCAAAAATTATTAAATAAATAAATAATGTATCAATAGACACTAATTATATGTCAAAATTATTTAATAGACACTAATTATATGTTTTTTAGCTTTGAATATGAGTGACGATCGAAGAAGGGCGATGTACGATGGATTCGACAGTGTCACTCATGGTCACTCTGATGCATGGTTGAGAGTTGCAGATGAATTCGTGGCACTCGCATTTGTTGGTGATGCTCGTTTAGCGAGGTGCCCGTGTATAAAATGTCGGAACTTGGTTCGGTTGAAAAAAGTGGAGCTCTCGTATCATATTTTCAAACATGGCTTTATGCCAAACTATCTGGTATGGCATGAGCATGGAGAGGTGGACCATACTATTGAATCGGATGGGGACCAGGATATAGACCGAATGGAAGAGATGTTGGATGATATTAGGAATGAGTACCCAGATCTACAGAATAATCAAGCTTTTCCAGAGGATGTGAGAGAGTTCTACAAGCTTCTTGAAGCCTCAGAGGCTAAAGTGCATGAAGGAACCAATGTGAGCGTACTGCAGGTGGTAACACGTCTCATGGCGATGAAGTCAAAGTACACCTTCTCCAACAAATGTTACAACGATATTGTGAAACTGATTATTGATATCAGCCCACCGAATCATAACATGCCGAAAGACTTGTACCATTGCAAGAAGCTCGTAGCTGGTCTTGGCATGAACTACCAAAAGATTGATGCTTGCGAGGACAATTGCATGTTGTTCTGGAAGGAGCATGAAAATACCACACATTGCATCCACTGCAGTAAGTCAAGATATGCAGTGGTGCTAGATGAGGATGGAAACGAGGTTACGACAAAGGTGCCGATCAAGCAACTCCGGTACATGCCTATCACTCCACGGCTTAAGCGTCTCTTTCTAAATCAAGAGACAGCAAAGCAAATGAGGTGGCATAAAGAAGGGGATCGTCAGGGCCAAGATCCGGATGTCATGGTGCATCCCTCAGATGGCGAGGCCTGGCAGGCTCTCGACCGTTTTGATCCAGAATTTGCAAGAGACCCTAGGAGTGTTCGTCTTGGTTTGTCGACGGATGGATTCACTCCTTACTCCAATAATTCCACTTCTTACTCATGTTGGCCAGTTTTTATGATGCCCTACAATCTCCCTCCTAACAAATGCATGAAAGAAGAGGTCATGTTTCTTGCCCTTATTGTTCCAGGTCCGAAGGATCCTGTAACAAAAATCAATGTATTTATGGAACCGTTGATCGAAGAACTAAAAATGTTGTGGCAGGGGGTTGAGGCATATGATAGTCATCTGAAATGTTGTTTTACTCTACGCGCAGCATATCTATGGTCAATTCATGATCTGCTAGCATATGGCATTTTTTCTGGTTGGTGTGTCCACGGCATACTGCGTTGTCCGATATGTATGGGTGACTCACAAGCATATAGGTTAGAACATGGTAAGAAGGAAACATTTTTTGATGTTCACCGACGCCTCCTTCCCTATAATCATCCTTTTAGAAAGGATACAAAGTCATTTCGAAAAGGCAAGAGGGTTAGAGATGGGCCACCGAAGCGACAAACTGGTGAAAATATCATGAGACAACATCGTGACCTAAAACCGGGTGTAGGAGGTCGATTTCAAGGGTATGGTAAAGAACACAATTGGACGCACATCTCGTTTATCTGGGAGCTACCTTATACGAAGGCATTGCTGTTACCACATAATATAGATTTGATGCACCAAGAACGTAATGTTGCGGAAAGCATCATAAGCATGTGCTTCGACTTCACCGGTCAAACCAAAGATAACATGAATGCAAGAAGAGACTTAGCTGAACTTTGTGATCGTCCGCACCTTGAGCTTAGAAAAAATCCAAGTGGATCTGAGAGTCGGCCACAAGCTCCTTATTGTCTGAAACGGCAAGAGCGAGAAGAGATATTTCAATGGTTGAAAAAGCTGAGGTTCCCAGATCGCTATGCGGCTAATATAAAACGGGCAGTTAACCTCGACACTAGTAAACTCGTTGGGTTGAAGAGTCATGACTATCACATTTTGATTGAAAGACTAGTTGCTTGCCTCGACATTTTGTACAGCAGGCAAGAGCAGTTGCTTGCCTCCCTAGAGCAGATGCGGGGTAGCAGCGGACCCTCCAATACAGAAGGGACTACTTCGCGTGCAGCTGATTTAGTGGCACCTACTATGGCACCTACTGCGGAGGCAGCTGTGGACGCGGAGGCAGCTGTGGACGCGGAGGCTGAGGAAGCTGCCGCAGAACTGGACGATGGAGAGGAGACTTCGGGAGCAGACGCTTCTACAGAGGAGGCTGCCACACAGGCTCCGCCACGGCGTGCCATCAGGTATTCTTATTGTTGAGTTGAAGTTTTATTGTCAAGTTGAAGTTTTAAGTAAATGATTTTCTTTGTTAAATAACAAACTTTCATTTGTAGGTATCGTCGGTCCCTCACATTGAAGCCTTCTAAACCCTTCGATCAACGGAGGGTTATTGAACCGAAAGGCACCAGGGCGTGGAAGGAGGTTAGTTGGGACGGAACAGGGCATCGCACACCAATCCTCACAGAGTTGGGGATTTGTTTGCGATTCGCCTACCCGGCGATGGTGACAGAGGGCGGTCAAGAGATAGCTGCTCATTACTGGGCTCATTGGGATCTCAAGCCGTACGGGAACGACGGGACACACACAAGCAAAGTGTGGGATTTGTTTTGGGTAAGTCCCTTGTGATATTCAAATTGAATTCAGATTTTGCATTTGTAAGTCTCTGGTGATCTTCAAATTTGCAGGGCCAATTTCGCGTGTGCGACCCCTATACCTTGGATGATTCATATGTGCGTGAGGTATTCAATGGCTCAGCAGATAGAGCTGTAAAGGGTATGATGTATAAAGCACGATTGAGGGCCGTCACGGTGTACCAAAAGCGTCAGGGGAACTATTGTGACGCGAATATGGCAAAGGAAATTCACCTGACGGCTCAGCAGTACAAAGAGAGTGAGGTGGATTGGTTGAGCCACCATTCGGATGCTTGGGCGTGGATGTGCGAGTATTGGGCTTCTGAGGAGTTCTTGGCCATATCTAATAGAAATCGTATGAATCGGTTGAGCAAGCCAGGGGTCCACTTCTTCGGGGCAGATGGACACGTTGGCAAGGCTGCACGTATGGTATGTGTCAAATTGCCTGGTCAATTGTTAATTGCATAGACTTGTCTAGACTTTTTAATCATGTGTTGCAGGCGGCTCGAAATGGAGTGGAGCCTACTTTGCTTCAAGTCTTCGTCGAGGGACACAAGGGTCCCGATCCGAATCATCCGGAAATACTGAATGACAGTAATGCGACAGAGAAACTGGTAAGTATGAAAATCGACTCTAAGATGAACATGATATGCCTTTGTTGTGACTTGGATGATTTTTTTCATAGGCTCGCTACATTGACAACGTGAGAGAAAAAAATGGTCCAGACGCGGATTGGCTCACTGGTGAGTTCGATACGGAGGCGGCTTATAAGGCTGGTGGAGGCGTACCACATGGGAGGTATATGCGCTTGTCACATTGTTACTGTTTAGTCATGTCTTGTCATTTACTACATATATATATATGATACTCTTACAGGTTAGCAATTGGTGACGGTGTTGTCCTCCGTCGGAGTTACACTAGACGGTCCAATTTCTCAGCTGGGTCGAATCGACCCCGACGACCATCTGCACGTGAAGGAGAGCTGCTTGAGAAGATGACTCAGATGGAGGAGAGTATGGCGCAATATAAGCAACAAGTGCAGCAACAGATGCAACAAATGTAAAATTGGATGCTACATCAGGTATCATTTTTTTGTTATTTCGTTGTTTCTCAAGTCCGATTAACTGAAAAACTGATGAATAATCTATTTGCAGATGTATGGAGGTGCCGGAACTCAGTTCGGCATGCCGCCTTTTCAACAACCCCCTATCATCACACATCCGGTGTCTGGACAATCATCGGACCGCTCCACTGCAGCGGCAGATGGATCACAGGTACAATCCTCTACTAAACATCATTTGTCTGATAATCATTGGTTGCTTGCTCTCTGTCTTTCTACATGTTTGCTTGTACATGATCTATTTTAAACTTTTGTCATTCGCATGATCTATAGTTACTTTTATTGTTGATCACCGTAACTTCTTAATCATAAACAAGAGTGTGTCTTCTGTTTCAGGGTTCTGCAACTTCTGTCCAAGACCAATTGATGCCATTGGGTGTGATAGGAGGGCAAATGATGCCGTGGGCACCTCGCCAGCCAGGCATTTGGCCACCGATGCAAACACAGATGCCACCGCCGATGCCGTGGGGATTTCCTCCTCGTGGGCAGTCACAATCACCAGGATTGCCCTCACACTCACCAGGATCAGTACGTTAAGTTGATATCCTTTGCATCTCTATTTGCTTCGTTGTTTAAGCAGTTACTAGAAAACATGCATGTATATGTTGCAGTCTATGTATATGTTTAATTAGTTACTCGGTAAACTAACAAATGTTTGTTTCTTTTAAAGGGTTCGGGCTCACATCATGCTAGTCCGCCTCCGGATCAGAGCACGTTTATGGACTTATTGATGAACACAAGTGGCGGCGGCTCCAATGACCCACCAACAGAATGAATTAATATGGAGGCTTGTGTGGAACTTACTATGATTGCGTTTTGTATGGACTTTAACTTGTTTTAGATGGATTTGAACTTCTTTCGTATGGACTTGAACTTGTATGAATATTGAATATGGTGCTTGTGTTATGTTATGTTGAATATGGTGCTTGTGTTGTGATATATTGAATGTTGTGCTTATATTGTGCTGTTATGGAGGCTTCCCATCCGGGGAGGGAGAAAAATAAAATTGGATATTAAAAAAAATTATTCACTAAGAGTGTCGGCCCCCACACTCTTATATGCGCCCAGGTAGCTTACTGGCGTGCGCGCAGTAAGAGTGACGGCCACGGTACTGGCCGACACTTTTAACATAAGAGTGTCGGTTGCTTGTTGAACCGACACTTTTAACATAAGAGCGTCGGTCCCCACACTTCTATACGAATAAGAGCGTCCATTTTAGAGTGACGGCTAAGAGTGTCGGTCAACCGACACTCTTATACTTAGAGTGTCGGCTTATTTCAGTAAGAGTGTGGGGTTTTGGCCGACACTCCTTGCCTTTTTTCTTGTAGTGTGGACAGCACCGCTGTTTGGCAATACAAAAAGTCGTGTCCTTATCTCTGCCTACCTGCGAGGAGTGTCTGCTATAGCTGGGACTTTTTTCTCCACATTTTATTCCTTTGAAAATTTTCTGTTTTAAAAAACAACTCCACGTTTTTTATATTTTACTTTATTCTTTTCGAAGCGCAACACACATTAAACTTTAAAAATCACTAGAAAAGTAGGCGCGCTTCGCGGCGCCCTACCTCCATTAGTCAAATGCATTAACAAACTTTATTTGTACGATTCAAAGTAGATAACAGTACGCGCCATAAAATAGACTGGTTCGGTATGTCAAAGCTCTTTTAAAAAAATTCAGAGTACAATGCAAAGGAATGCTAAATTTTACCATTCAAAATTCAAGTATGTAATGACACAAAAAAGCTGCAAACTAAGACAAGCATAGTAATTTTGAAACTGAAGCCAATTTTTATTTTTGCAACATAACTTAGAGAAATGTGTAATGATAATTGTCGCAGTAAAATATGTCATGATACTTTCAAGTCAAATAGAGCTTCCCTCTCAGCAAGGTGATAAGCCGATAACCATACAACATAGTGTACCGTGAGAGGACAAGAGATATAACACACACCCTGACACGCTCAAACTGGGTCTTAGAACCATCACTTGCATGCTGGTAAATTCAGGTCACACCAAAAGCTTCAGACAATATTCAGCATAGGGCAAGAAGGCTGGCAGCAGCATCACTTGCGCCTCTTGGCCCTTCTGCTCTCCAGCCTCTGTTGCGCCTGCTCAAACTCTTCTTCCGTGGGCTCCGAGCTGCTCGCCTTGGAGTCACACTTGGACATGATGTTCGAGAGGATGGAGTTGAACTGTTTTTTCCGCTCAGCCCTGCGCTGTGAGATAGCCAGTATCAGATCATTCTCCTCACTGTTCTTCCTCTTCCTGCCATGGAGTTCAAGACAACGATCAGTTGGAAACAAGCAAATGGTAGCGGAATGTAACACTGACACCTAAGGGCTTGTTTGGAAGAAAGGGAATTGAGGGAGCTATTGAATAGTAAGGGATTTTAGCCGCCTCAAGTGTTATGTGGGGATGAAAACTTACTTCGCTCTCCTCTCTAGCGGATTTGTTGGTGGCTCCATCCCTAAGATCTTTTTAGCCCATTTCTCATACACCTTAGTTGACTTCAGCTCACCTGATATTAAAAAGGAATGGCAAGTGCTTTCAGAAACAGATATTTCACTGACAACTAAAATTGCATAACCAGGGCACTTGCTACTGTAAATGTATGAATGAAACTAATTGAAATCCTTCCAAACGACAGCAGTAACTACAACCATGTGTTTACCTTCACTAATCGCCTCATCAATTATATCCTTGAAGCGGTGAGAATCAAGCTTTGGTTCTGAGAAAATCATTGTGCAGAAAAGCCTGAATAGAAGGGAACAATGGCAATATAGAAATTAAAACAAGCCTGTTGGACCAGTTTACAGCTTTCAGGATAAAGGTTTGAACAAGCATAACAGGAAATTAAAATTCAAAGAAATCACCTGTTCATGTTGCCCTTATATTTTGTGTAGAGTTCCTTCAAGTCCGTTTTCTCAGAATCTGACCCTCTATATTTAGCTTCAAATTCTTCAACGTCAGCCTCCGTGACCTGGGAATAAAGATTAAATTAAGTACCATTATATATAAAAATATACAACATGTTCCCAAAATATATGTCACTCTGGCTATACATATGAACAAGCCAAAAGGATATTCTTTTAGAGACAGAACAACAGAGGTAGTATTATGCCACAACAGAGTTTTCGCTACTGTATTTCCCTAAAAAATATCATTGTAAATTAATAGACAACATTAGCCTATAATTAATATAGAAGCAACCATACTTTCTTGTACATTGTTCTGAAGTATTCCTGAAGATTGTTTGCAGCTTCTCCCACCAGTGCCTAGATGAAAAAGGAAGATTCATAAAATAATGCTTGAATCTGAAAGGTAGAATTGGAGTGCTATAAATGAGGTGCACACATCATCAGTGATGCCAGTATCTGTAACACCCACTTTGTAGAAAAAAAATCTAGAAAGAGAAATTATATTACTCTATAGATATTGGGTTATCTCTATTCATTATTTCATGTGGACATCACACTTACAAAAAATAATAATAATAAATAACAAAGGACACCAAAAATAATACATGCATCATGCTGGGATTTTATTTTTTGTGTGCATTTTTTGTGACAATATTACAGTAATGTAAAAATAAATATGTTAAATATCCAAATGGGAAATTAAATCCTCAAAGGAATTATAGAGTTTGGAAAATAAGAAAGGAAATACTATGTGACTAAAAATGGTATAAAAATATATATATCATAGAATATATTATTTCTACATTAAGATTTGAATTTGTAAAAATTTACTCAAAGTTGAACCTCATAACAAGAATCAAATTCAAACTTGAGATTCAAAGGAAAAAAAAAAGAAAAGAAAATAGGAAATATAAAAAGGAAAAAGAGGAAAACTAGACATGGGCTCGGTCAGTCGACTGAATCGCGCGCGCCACCAGCCCACTCGGCCCAACTGCGTGCGGTATACGCCTGGGCGCTCTATACTCGATGGCAGGTGGGACCCCGGGGTCAGACTCGTCACCTCCGTAGCTTGCGCACCTAACGGACGACCTTCTGCTACGCCGCGCGCGTGAAGCCACCGGTAGACTCGACCGCACCCTCTATTCCTCCGTTCCGCGCGCTTGCTTGTTTTCTCGCCCGCTGGCGAGGTGGCCCCACACCGCAGCCTAAGCGTGCGCGGCTCTGTAGATCTTCCCCGCTTTCCTCGCGTCAGTAACGAACTCGCCGAGCTCCGCGGCGCGCGGTGCACAGAGTCCGCGGCAAATCCGTGATGCGGGGCCCTCGTCGCGCGGACTCTACGGGATCGACTGGGTTAGTTGGGTTTTGGTTGCGCCTAGGATATATAAGTAGACCTCGGTGTTCTTCTCTGAACAGCTCAAACCGCCGCGAACCTGGGGTGAAGATCCAAGCTGCCATGGGGTTTTCGCGGATTCGCCCCGTCGGGGTCTCTGCGGCAGGTCTTGGTGTTTGGGCGCCGTTCGTCTGTGCGGGAAGCTTACTGCCTGTGCCACACGGCCGGTCTCGGCGTCCCCGACCCCCTTCTTCCTTCGCTGGTTGGGCGTGGTGGACCTGCTCGCGCGTGGCCGAACTCGCCTTCGCCCAGGGATCCTAGGTATGCACTCCCGCTCGATTTGCGATCACCCGGAAGCCACGTAGCATCGATTGGGCTAGACTATAGATGACCGGAGCCCTTAGAATTGCTCGCCGGTGTGGTTGTTGAACGTGGTGCCGCTGCGCCTGTGGGCAGGCCGCCTCCGTCGCCTCGGACCTCCGATTGAATGCACCCCCAGGCTAGCTATTTTCTCTGGTTCAATTTGGAGTAATCGGCGTGGGGTTTAGGGTCACCAGACGCGTTTTCGTTCTCTCGCCGGCGTGCCCCGCCGCGAGGACTTGCGTCGCCGCCGTGGTCAGGATCGAGTGAGAGAGAGAAGTGCACGACCGTAGATCTTGGAGTTTACGACTGGGATTGGATCTGGGAAAGGATTGCTCGGGACCGTTGGTGTTAGATGGGGGGTCCTGATCATATCTCGCCTCAATGAAGTCTGTGCCGTCGATGTTTGATCCTACGGCGTGCGTTGCGTACCGGTTAGAGTGTCAACCTAATCTAATCCTAGCCCTTGATTTTAATCCAACGGCTCAGAACTACCGATACCCCTTCGCCCTGGTAGTCTTTTAAAAGAACCCCTGCAGTTTTACAGAATTAACCCGCCGTCCATGCGGCTATAATTCTGAGTCGTAGAACTTTTTGCGCGATTGACCCTGGGTTTCTACTTATTTAACGCGTTGTCCAAAAATAGTAAAAACAGAGGAGTAATATTAGAAATTGATTTATATAAAAAAAACAATCCTAGAAACTTGGAAAATTTGCATCTAATTCATTTTAATTCCAAAAGGACCCATTTCAGTTCCTATAATTTTGTAATAATGTTGTTTATCACCCTGTGTCTCTGTTTTAACATGAAAATGGTATTAAATTTTATCCCTTAATTAATCTCATATCAAATACATAAAATCTTAGTATCTCCTCCGTTTTAAATCCGATTTGACTCGTTCAAGTTGCGTTAGTCTCGTAGCAACGCGTAGATTATTATTATTCAGTTTGTTCTTATGTTTTGTGTGATGTTAATTTTGCCTATACCATGTATGTTTGTATTACTACGACTAGCAGTGAGGTCACGAGAATCTGAAGATCATCCTGGTACCTGGAATCTCAAGTCTCAGGCAAGTTGTGTCCTTGATCACTTCTTTTATCCACTCATGTTCTAATTAATCATAATGATCTGCATAGGTTAATTTTGATGGGACCTAATAGGTTACCCTAGTTTGTTTATCCTGAATACCTTGTTTACCCCTGAATCACTTGGGTAGTTCTGCTACTGCTTTATATGGTTTTAGGTTAAGATTTCATTATATCTATGTTCCAATTATGTTGTTATTTTATTTATGTTCATGACAAGATCATTAAATGTTAATTGGAACATAGAGCTTAACTTGAGAAACACGTGCCACCACAAGGGTTTATGGACGCCCTTGGCTGATTAATTAGGAAAGCTAGTGGAGGACTACCTTACCCGAAAGGGGCAAGGGCAGTAGGGGAGTGGTCAGTGTAGGGAGGCCCTCGGGAGGATTTTGCTGCGATGGCGGTCCTGCAAGGGATTCCTGCATTGGAGCTTCCTATAAACTGTAGCGGGTTTTCTGAAGCTAGTGGAACTTTGTAAAGGCCTCGTAGTGTTACCCTGCCTCGCCTCCTCGGTAGAGGTGTATGGGAAGTCGCGATCCCTTGGCAGACGGGTAACATGACTTGTGGGTAAAGGGTACCACCTCTGCAGAGTGTAAAACTGGTATACTAGCCGAGCTCGCGGTCATGAGCAGCTCAGGACTCTCTGATGATTAAATTATGGAACTTAAACTCAATTTGTCATATGCATTGCATCGCAGGTGATGTTGTTACTTTTGTTCTACTACTTAATTGGGTTGGTATTTACTTATACTTAGTAACTGCTAATAAAATTTTGACCAACTTTAAAAGCAATGCTCAGCTCTAACCATCCTCTTTGGTAAGCCTTACACTTCACGTGAGCTCCCACCTTTGGCGAGTTCATGCACATTATTCCCCACAACTTGTTGAGCGATGAACGTATGTGAGCTCACTCTTGTTGTCTCACACCCTCCCACAGGTCAAGAACAGGTACCACAGGATGAGGCGCTTGGAGGATGCTGCGATGTGTTCGTGAGAGGTCTAGGCCGTCGTCTCCCAGTCAACTTTGGGTTGCTGGACCGTTGTCTCCTTATAATGTAATTATTTATTTATTTTGTATAGAACTCCTGTTATGTAGTAAAGATGTGACATTCGATCCTGTGCCATGATTCATCATATGTGTGAGACTTGGTCCCAGCACACCTGGTGATTATGTTCGCGCCCGGGTTTTGGACCCCTAAAATCCGGGTGTGACAGTATCATCATATAAAGCTCTTTTCTCTGCATCTCCAAGAATGGATATAACCTTCTACAGCTGTTGAAACTTCTCTTTGGCTTCCTAGCAACATATAACATTATATTTGAGATAATTTGCACTAAATGACTGTAGAAAAACATCCGTGGTTTATGGTTGAGATACTACCTCATCCCCAAGATTCTTATCTGGGTGGAGGCGCGGAGCCAATTTGTGATACGCCTTCTTTATTTCTTGTTGAGAAGCAGTCTTCTCAACTCCCAGAATCTTCAAATGATAAAAGAAAAATAAACAAGAAATTAAATTACTAAATTGTGATCTAGAAACAGAACCTGAAAGCGATCCATGACACACATTTAGAATAGTTCAGACTTTTGTCTCATCCACGGTTATTTACATGACCTGTTTGCAAATAGACTTTAAATAAAAAGACAAAAGAAATTCCAGCAATTAAGAGTTGTTGCAGATCTTCTCACAACAATATTTAAAAATATCACATGTTTTTAGCTAGACTTTGAATGCTTAGTTTCATGAAGTGCGGTCAAAGCAGTAAGCACTGGTTCAATACAGTTCCAAAGTGATAGCATAGGCTGAAGAAAAACGCAAATGGATGCCACATGATTTAGCACTAAAGAATAAGGCAAAGATGCAACCAAGAAAACAACAGCGCTACCAAAGAAAGGTTGCCTATTATATTATATAAGAACACAATATTCAGCACACGTTTAGGTGTATAGCAATGGTTGAGTAACTAAACAAAAAAAACCAGGACATGTTCCTTCCACGCTTGACTTCTCCCTGCTCATCTGCACGGCAAGGTGGCCAACGAGCGGCTCGTCGGCGCCGGCGCGACCATGGTGGAGGTGGATCTACACACCCACGAGCCGTGGGAGCTCCCTAGTACGTGCTTGCTGTGCCTGCTTGCCACTAAAATTGAATTCCTTAATTGCTTAATTTACTTAATTGTTAGCTCTACGTCCATCTCCCTCTCTCGCAAGCAAGACTCTGGCTAATTAACTCAGTTCCGTGTCATGGAATGAGTGATCAGGCGATGTATACAATGAGACCCAAAAAAACAGCAGTGCAGCTAGGCGGCTAGCGCACAATACACATGAACTGGCGATTTGGCAGGAGTTATTCGAGATGTTGTGGCCCTTACAGGTACTTGAACAGTAGGTCGTCGTGGGTGGCGAAGAAGGGGGGCAAACACAAGGGACTCCACCGCCATGAGCTTGATCAGGATGTTGAGGGACGGGCCCGAGGTGTCCTTCAGGGGGTCACCAATGGTGTCACCTATCACAGCAGCCTTGTGGCATTCAGATCCCTTGGGGCCGAGGGTCCTGGCATGCTCGAAGCGCCCTGTCGGGCGCTCTATCAGCACGAGACAATCTATCTGAAATCAAACGATACGTGAAACCTCATAGAAGAATAGATCTCAACATTCAGCTGATGAAGATTAGATCAGTATACAAGGTAGTAGCAACTAACTTGTTGATATACTTATAGAAATAATTGGTTCGAATCTTTGTTGGTGGCAGCAAAGAAAGGAACAACATCCATGTCATTCCCGTGAAACTTCTGCTACTTCTGGTGCTTTATGGGATCCTACCAACATCAACTTCCTTAAATCAGGTACCAGCAGTAGTGTTCAGCTGTGAGACGAACCAGGAAGCCTTACTGGAACTGAAGGCTGTCCTAGCCTCCTAGGCCAACAATCGAGCAGGATATGAACATATACTATTCCAATAACAACTTGAATTTTCTTCAGTTAACTTCGTTGCCCACAACAGCTTGATGCATTTGAACATATACTATTCCTATAACATACTGATCATTGGTGAGTTGTCAATTTCCCAATAAAAATTATAGCCACTCAAACTGTCTCATTAATATACGAATATATTAGCAGGTTGCTAAGTCATACAAGGGCGCTATAACAATTGATATCTCATAATAGCTTTATGATATGAAACAATGGCATTGAGCGACGCACTCTTATCATCATGTGTGTTTGGCGATTCGTCCTCAACCTACATCTTCACTAATAGACTCTGAAGAACAATGTGATCATGGTATTTCTATGCCATAGAAAAGTCATACAATTTCAGTCCAATAGTTATACACGTTCAAGGTTGTTTATGCAGGAGCACACATGGATGCATACATGACACATTCATGGTTTCTCCTAGGAATTGTATTCTGGTCTACGAAACACTTACGACCAATAGGTCCATTCACATGAGAAAATAAGACATAGGAAATACTTACCATCATGATACGGGATTGCCTCCTTGGCATCTTGAGAGGGGAGTAGAGGAGAAGAATAGGAGGCCAACTACAAATGGAAAGACTTTAATATCTAAATGGAAAGACTTAGCAAGAAATAGAAACCATCTAATTGATGAAAATAGATCAATCTATCTTACTAATCAGTTCTCCTAAAAATCATGCTGGACTGCTGATATGATTTCAGACAATTTATAGAAACCAGACTAATCAGGTCTCCTAAAAGTCCTCCTAAACTGTTGATATGATTTCAGCAGATTTGGGCAATTTGCTAAAGGAAAACTACATTTTTTACTACCATGCCATATACCGAAACCAAAATTTGGCAGCACAGTTATCGTAGTTCGCTGGCACTGGACAAGACCATGACATATTTTGGGCTATGTAAAATGTCAAACTATTGAACCAAGGGAACCAATATTTTTCAAAATTAAGTTCGGACACGTGCTCACATCCGCAACTTTGTCAATTTTTTTATATTACTAATTTACAAGCCTCTAGTAAACAAATCACAACACAACCAGTATATGAGGTGCATTGTGTGTGTGCAGTATTATCTATATTTCCAAAAATAATTACCAATGTCACATAACAATGTTCAGATCTAACCTTTTTCAAACCGAAGTATCAGCAATTCAGTATCCTGATCTCCATCTTCTGCAGCATCTTCATCATTAGCATAAAAAAGAATTTCTGCAAGCCACATAAAAGGTTAGTCAAACACAGGGCTGAAAAGTATTTATCATCACGAAGCACACAATTTACAAATAAGATGTCGGATGGCAAACAAGTCTTTTAAAGATAAACATGAGAAACAACCTAAACGTGAAAAAGAGATTTTAGTTCTTGTAACATAAACCAACGATAAAATCAAACACCTAACTTGTGAATCTAAAAGTAGTCTTAACACAACCAGTGCCCTTAAACCGATCTTAGATCCTTTAAAATTCAATTAGTTCTTGCTTCATAACATTCATTGGTTAAAGTTGGGGGCACCCAAAAAAGAATAGTCTGGGTCTGCTGATGATTCTAGCAGCGGGATGCCGGAATGTTCTCTGAACCTCCGACATGAACACCAAAGCAAGCTGAAACTCAAGCATATGCAAATGCTAAATATTTTGGAGCATGTAATGGCTAATGGTTTCTAGGTGGAATACCACACAAAGTTACAAAACTAAACTGAATTCCCAAGTGCGTCAATCTAATTCGAGGTGGCGGCTTTTTTCATGACTTGTAATTAGCCAACTATTTCGTCAAATAGGATTAGATAAATCTGGCTGTGTATTTTGATTGAAAGCAAATTGAATTACAGGCACCATCAGGCTTGAGTGTTGCTAATAACCTCTTTATCTTCTGCTAAATAAACCTGTACACATTCTTCCCACAATAAATTTTACTTTTTAACTGATCATATCCAAATTCTTTCAAATGATTTGTGATGGACTCATTTAGTGACTAAATCATCTTGAAAATTGGAGTCAATTGGTTAATACACCCACCATGAAGCTCACAAGAAAACAAATTAACTAATGAAATAAAAGACAACTTGTTTACCTGCAGTGCTCTAGCAAAAGAAGCTATAGTAGGAAGACGCGCAACATAGCCCGTTGTGTATGTCAACAATAAACTTCCTCCAATAATTGGGTCCTGAAACAAGAAGCTTGAATTCATGATTACATGACATCGTCATCATATTAGAAACAAAAAGCTAGGAGAACATATCATCTAAAATAAAGTACTGCGGGATATAATATAATTATTGATTCCTGACTAATGCGTACTGAGGCAATTTATCATATCATACTCTTGAAGTGGCAACATATCCCAGAAGGGTAGCAAGAATAGGTGTGCTGCAAGGTAATGCCGACAATACAAATGTAAGACCATCAAGGTATGCTTGTACACCTAACAATAATGCAACATAAGTTAAAAAATATTCATGAGCAAATTGAAACATAGTGATCACAGTAGTGATGGTTGACACCTTTTAAGCAGAAACATCTTATAGGTTTGCTGCAGTTGGCAGAAGAGGGGTACTCTTTTCAGATATTTTTTAGTTCATCAACAAAGTTGTGATCACAGTAGTGATGGTTGACCATTAATAGATACATAGAAGTAAATGCCGCAAGCATTACAACATGGGACTAACCATTACAAGCTACAGAAACCAAAACACCATGAGCATTCCGGTGCATGTGCGGATAGAGAGTTTAGCAAGTACCACTGTAGGAATGATACTCGACAGTTTAGCATCAGCCTCTTTATCTGACATGTCAATGATAAGCTTTGCAGCTTCTTTGAGCCATGATTAGGTTATATAATCTAGAACCCATCGACTGAGGCAATGATTAACAGGTAAGAACCAGCAATCAGGCAAGTATCTAATCGAAGAACCGTAACGACACTAATATCAAGAACGAACCTTACCTGAGAATTTCTCATTCTACGCCTCCATGAGCAGTGATCCCTCTAGATGCAAGCAAAACTAAATAGTTGTATCAGTAATCCCTCTAGACGCCTCCATGAGCAGTGATCCCTCTAGACTCCACGGACGGCGAAGACAGGCGACGCATGGTCATGGAGGAGTCGGTCCTGGCGACGCCACCATGGAGGTCATGCGTGGGAGCCGACACAGGGATGACATGGTGGGTAGTAGAGCCGAATCGACGAGCAGGGGCAGGGAAGCGGCGGATCTGGAGGGAGGCGGCATCGGAGGGAAGCACGGTGGAGCCACTGGCCTCGACGAAGGTGACTATGGGCCGTGGTGGCGAGCCTTCAACGACAGTGCCTGGTCTGGCACACCTTCCCGTACCCGGACCCGACGCAGCATGCCCTGCCGCCGTCCGTCCCCCTTCGTATAATGGACGCCGACGAGCCACCGGAGCCCGCTGTGTTCCTCCCCGATCAGCTTCTCCACCTTTCTCATGCCTCGCTCCGTTCCTCCCTCGCGCGCTCATAATGGAGGTTGCGGCGACGGCGAAGACGACGCGGGAGACCGGGGAGGGCACTGCCGTGGCAGGGGTGGGGGCTGAGGCGGCGGTAAGCACCTCCAATCTCCTCGCCCCCCATAGACCTAAGCTGCCACCGCCGCCTTGCCGCCGGGGATCGCTCAGGAGAACAACCATGGTGCTTATGTGCGTGCCTCGACCCTTGTTTGAATGTCTCTCATCTCCTGGATCTAGGGTTCTTTGGTGATTTTGTCTTGGGGGTAGGGCTTAGGAGTTGTGTTCCTTGGTGGCTCACGCTCGAGATCCGAGCGATGCATGAGGGTGGCATCGTCGGAGCAGCAGCGGCTCCCGAGGGAGAGGGGGAGAAGGCAAGGCGGTGGAGCACGCATGGTGGCATCATCGGAGCAGCAGCGGCTCCCGAGGGAGAGGGGGAGAAGGCGAGGCGGTGGAGCACGTAGAGGGAAGTAGATGGGAGAGCAGGTGCGAGGCGAGCCGACGAGAGAGACGATGTGCAGGATGCTAGGACCGCTTAGAGCCAAAATGAAACGAGTTTTCGGGTCCGAACCAACGCACACGCTGCACACGCTTCGTGCCGCGGGAGCGTGCGGCCACGCGCCGGCACGCATGCGGCTGAGACCCCGTGAAGTGTGGGGAGGAGTCCAAATCGGGTGGAGTTTTAATAACTCTGATGCGATCACATCACACAGAACCCACGTGAAAAATCTTGCCACGTTCAACTCATGTCACGCCAGACAAAGTAGTGTGTCAAAGTGTTGACATAGATTTAGCCACCCGTCACTGCAATAAGAACCAGCGACGGTGCTCTCTGTAGAGGCGTGGACGGTCCACGGTTAGGAGCTGGATGATTTGTGATCTGGCGCAGGTCTGACGTTCTTGCCTGACGAGCCGGACGATCCACGTCTGGAGACCAGACGGTTCACGTGTGCACAGCAGCGGCGGAGTTCGCCGACAGCGCCTGGATCGACATGCCACTCAAGACGTCTCTAGTCGACGTAGAGCCGAAGGGAGGTGAAGATTTGAGGTAGAGAAAGACTAAATTAGGGCTAAACTAGAACTAGTCCTAATGCATAAGGTAAAAACGAGATGTATATTAATTATTTGATCGATTGTTGGTATTCCAATCAGTCGTAGCCCTCCATATATATAGGGGGTGGTATGGACCCGTTACAAACCTTTTCCCGAGTTAATCCTGCAGATTTAGCTAACAAATCCTGTAAGAAACTCGGAGTCCTAACTGATTCTGCGCGCGCAGACCATCCACGCCACCAACGCAAACTGTCCGGACTGTGCACCGTCCGGCCTCTAGGTCGAATCATCCGCTGCCTGTTCTGGTGCTCAACATATGCCCCCTGCCTTTTGGCGGAGCTGAGTGAACCAAAAGCAACTAACTTGATATGATCACATCGATTTTCTTAGGCATCTTGCCACATACTAAGATGATACTGTTTGAGGAAATGCCCGTTTAACGCATTGGGCAAGTCTTTGCCTTGTAATGTTTGCAACAAGTAGGCATCACCTACGTGACCTTGTAAGGTCCTTTCCAGCTTGGCGACCACTTCCCAAACTTCCGGTCTTTGCTCCTTAGAGGCAAGACGGTCTTCCATACCAGATCCCCTACCTGGAACGATTTAGTCTTGAACTTCTTGTTGTAAGCTTTGGCGACCATGATGTTGTCCTTTTCTATTTCTCCTAAAATTGTCACTCTCTTGTCGGTCACTTCATCATTATTGTCCATCATTGAATTATAATAATCATCGACAGTTAGATCATTTTGCCTAGCGAACCTGACAACATTCAAACTTATCTCTACAAGCAACACTGCTTCCTGCCCATAGACAAGCTCAAACAGAGATACTTTAGTAGCACGATGTTTAGATATTCTATGAGCCCATAAAGCTTCGGACAAAATCTTATGGCAATGCTTAGGATGATCAGATATCTTTTTTTATCAGGCTAATCAATGTTCTATTACTAGACTCGGCCTGTCCATTGGCCTAAGCATAATATGAAGATGAATTGATCAATTTAATTCTATATAATTTAGAAAACTCACGTACCTCCTTTGACATAAAAGAAGCCCCCTGGTCTGTGGTCGAAGTCTAGGGAATGTCGAATCTATGAATAATATGCTCAGTTATGAACTCAATTACCTCCCTGTGTGTCATGTTCTTCAGAGCAACGACTTCAGTCCATTTGGTAAAATAGTCCATGGAAACTAACATGATCTGATGCCCTTCTGATGATGAAGGATGAATCTCTCCTATAAAGTCTAATCCCCATCCTCTGAAAGGCCAAGTTTTAATGATAGGATGTGAAAGGGAAATAGGCTTACACCTTTTCCTAATTAATTTTGGTGGTTGAATTGCCAAACACAAATAATTGAACTAACTAGTTTGCTCTAGATTATAAGTTTTACAGGTGCCAAAGGTTCACAACAAGCCAATAAAAAGACCAACAATAGGTTCAAATAAAAAGAGCAAAAGACAACCGAAGTGTGCCCTGGTCTGGCGCACCGAACTGTCCGGTGTGCCACCGGACAGTGTCCGGTGCACCAGGGAACTCGACTCCGAACTGCTCACCTTCGGGAATTCTGAGAGCCGCTCCGCTATAATTCACCGGACTGTCCGGTGTGCCAGCGGAGCAACGGCTACTTCATGCCAACGGTCGTATGCAGGGAGCAGTTAATGCACTACAGTGCGCGTAGAAGTCAGAGCAGAGCCAGAAGGCGGACCGGACAGTCTACAGGACCTGTCCGGTGCACCACCGGACTGTCCGGTGGCCCAAAAGACAGAAGCTCCAACGGTCGAACCATAACGGTCGGGTGACATGGCTGGCGCACCGGACTGTCCGGTGCGCCATGCGACAGCAGCCTCCACCAACGGCTCATTTGGTGGTTGGGGCTATAAATACCCCCAACCACCCACCATTCATTGCATCCAAGTTTTCAGCCTTCACACCTCATACAAGAGCTATAACATTCAATACAAGACACAACCAAAGAGATCAAATCCTCTTCCAAGTCCAAAGACAATTCCAATCAAATAGTGACTAGTGAGAGAGAGATTCTTGTGTTCATTTGAGCTCTTGCGCTTGGATTGCTTTTCTTCTTCATTCTTTCTTGATTCCAACTCAATTGTAACCAAGGCAAGAGACACCAATTGTGTGGTGGTACTTGTGGGGACTTAGTGTCCCGTTTGATTGAGAAGAGAAGCTCACTCGGTCTAAGTGACCGTTTGAGAGAGGGAAAGGGTTGAAAGAGACCCGGTCTTTGTGATCACCTCAACGGGGAGTAGGTTTGCAAGAACCAAACCTCGGTAAAACAAATCACCGTGTCATCTGCCTTATTTGCTTGTGATTTGTTTTCGCCCTCTCTTTCTAACGCTATCCCCGGCTTGTAGTTGTGCTTAAAGCTTGTAAATTTCAGATTCACTATTCACCCCCCTCTAGGCGACTTTCAATTGGTATCGTAGCCGGTGCTTCATTAGAGCCTAACCGCTCGAAGTGATGTCGGGAGCATTGTAACATCCCAAAAATCCCAACCCAAGGTTTGAAACCCTAACCTCCTAACCCCCCTTATTTTATTTTCTCCCTTAACTCTACCCTTAGAACACCTCATCATGTGCATACACTTGAAATAATAAGAGCACCTCACATAGACTATATTTATCAATCAAGATCATTTAGAGAATTTTTGATTCAAAGGAAAAAGAAACAAAAAGAAACAAAAATAGAAAAAGGAAAAGAAAGGAATTAGAAATCAGGAAAAGAAAAGAAAAAGGAAAAACCTCCCCCCCTCCTCGGCTGGGCCGTATTTGGCCCAACCCGTGCCGCGCCCGCGCTTTCCCCTTCCCCTCTCCCCGGCCCAGGCGGCCCAGCTCCGCGCGCCGCACCCCCCGCTGACAGCTTGGCCCCACCCGTCAGCAACTCGCCTCCCTCCCTCTCGCGCCGCTCCCTCTCCCTGGCAGCTCGGGCCCACCTGTCAGCTTCGTCGTTCTCGCCCATGCCTCACCGGCGCGTCCGCCGCCGAGCCCCTCTCGCCCCGTCGCCTCGCCATTAAGGCACGCCCGACCTCAGCGACCACCCCGCCACTGTACCCGACCCGTCCCCTGACCCCCGCCTACCCGAGCCGTCTCAATCGATGTTACCGCCATTCCCACCATCATGGCGAGCTCGTCGGTGCTCGCCGTCCCCTCCATCCCTCTCCCGGGCGCCTATAAGAGGACCCACCCGAGCCCCGTTCCCTCCACACCAGCTCCGGCCATCTCCTCCGCTTTCCCCAGAGCCAATCGAGCTAGCGCCGCCGCACTCCCCCGTCGCTCCAGTGAGCCTCGCTCTTCCCTCCCAAGTGAGTTTTGGTCAAATTAAACTAGTGCTTGAGTTCCGCCACACGATCACGGTCACGAGGCACACCTCCCCGCCCCCTATTGCACCAACTGCGGCACCGGCGACCTCGCCGCCGTGGACACCCGCCACCGTGCCGCGGACCGGCCGCCATAGGCCCTCGCCGGTCAAATTAATCCCACCCCCGTGATGCCCTGCACCCGCCCGTGCCTCGCCACCGCCTCCCCGCCGTAGAACCGGACCAACGGTGAAGAACCGCCGTGGGATTTCACCGTCGGCCGGACTCCGGTCGAACCCCCCCCTCTCCTTCCGTGGCTGTCCACGCCATTAACCCCCCCTCGCAGGCGTGTGGGCCCCGCGCCACGGCGTCGTCCCCCGCCGTCTCCCCCTAGCTGCTGGGCCAGCCGGGCCGCAAGCGCGCCCCCGCGCGCGCGCTCGCGCCCAAGTGGGCCGAACCCCCCCGGCCCAGCAAGGCAGGAAATTCCTTTTCTTTTTATTTTTCTCTTTTCTTTTCCCATTTTCTCATATAGAATTATATGCTAATATTTTATGTACCAAAAATAGTCCAAATAAATTATAGCGCACCAAAATAATGAGATATAAGAAAGGGCACACCCCACTAAAGTCACCATGATTGATGTATTGTTATTACCTGTGTTTGATTAGCGGAAGAGGGATCCGATCCTCCGGAATTTATAGCTCCGGAAGAAGGGCAAGAACTCGACCCCTCCGAGATAAACCTCTTGTGCCAGGAAAGCTTCGACGAAGGCAAGTCCATCCTTCCCTTGATGCATTATTTATCTATTTCTCTCTACCACTGCCTAAGCCTGGAATATGGGATGGGAATCGAATTGCATGGTGAGCATGAGGGAGCCCGCATTAACAATCACCTTTGATTACAAGATATTGGATAAGTAAAAGGGTGCAAGTAACATGTTTTCCAAAAAGTGTGCGCTGAAGGGTATTCACCCTCATCACCTGGTGAGTAGGATGATCAGGGACTCCCTGGTTTAGGGGAGAGCCTAAGGTGATGGCTCAGCTGGTTTAGGCGTGAGCAGAAGGATTGTCCTCCCGTATAAGGACCAGTTTGTCATCTTTCATTACCTG
Source organism: Zea mays (assembly GCF_902167145.1). Lineage (NCBI taxonomy): Eukaryota > Viridiplantae > Streptophyta > Magnoliopsida > Poales > Poaceae > Zea > Zea mays. The sequence continues at coordinate 205,982,359 of NC_050099.1, read as the reverse complement.
TACTCATAAAAAGTACAACCACTCGAGGCTGTGTGGGCAGCCACTCGATCTGAACTCGTACGATCCAACCCCAGGGTTATGAAGGCTGGGGAGCACCGGGAGGATAAGGAGGGGGAATGATTTGTCCGGTTTGGACATGGCGGTGGCCTGACTCCTTCCGGTATAACCGTTAAGGTTAGGACGTGCAAGGAAGGAAAGAGTTTCGGATTCGGATCTCATTGGCCATGAGATCACAGAGCCGGACTAGTGGGTAAAGTGTACCCCTCTGCGCGGTCTAAACCTATTCGAATAGGCCGTGTCCACTGGTATGGACGAGTCTGGTATGGTATGACAATTAGTGTTTCTACTACAACCGGGAACAGGGAAATGGGTGTGTGTTTCTGGAAAGAAAGTAGTACCACGGGAGCGGGAAGCTTAGTGGTGGTCAAGCAAGTGTCATTTCTATTGTCTTGGGAAAACCTTAAACAACGAGTACTGCCTTTCTCTGAAAAAGTATGAGTGACTTCAACTCCACCATATGAAGCATGTACAATATAGGTCACTTTCTCTTTACGGGAGCCGGGTGGGCTTGCAGAATACCTAGTGTATTCACCCAGATTTATTTATGTTTTTCAGCAGCTGAAGACTTCTTTTCTGCTATGCTTGATTGAAGGGGCTGTGTCTTCACCCAGTTCTGCCTGTGGCCTAGGCTAATTTATTTTCCACTGCGCTTTATGATTTTCGGCTCACTCTTGAGCTTGTATTCCCCGGTATTGTAATAACTTTACTCAGACTCTGTAACTATTTGAAGTAATGAATGTGGTTACTAGCCTCCTGGGACTAGTAATTGTATCACATTTGAGTCCCAAAGGATCAGGACGCTTCAGGTGGTATCAGAGCCTATAGGACTAGCCGTAGACCGCAGCCCTGACCTTAAAAAGTTGCCTTAACAAGAAAACACCTCTTACCCCCAAGAAACACTCTCTCTCCTTTCCCCGATATTAACAGACCCTTCTTTTCTTCTACCAGATGGAAGGCCCCTGGGTTATTAGGACATCCTACTGCTTAGAGGAGGAAGGCTTTCCTCGCCTTCTACGAAGTTGCGCCCTACGCATGGGGATCCGCAAGAAGCCTGAATATGTCTGGAAGGAATACCGCGAAAATGGAGTAGAAAAGTGCTCTATGGCAGTCTACCTTGGAGAAAGCCGAAACTACCCAAACCACCCTCCCTTCCAAGTCACCTTCATCGGGCACCGCTTCCCAGACACTTGCCAGAGTGTTGCCCGAAAAGCCCTTAAACAGCTGTGCCAAAACTACAGCCGAGAGATCTCTGAGACCCCCCTTCGATATTTTCCACCCAGCAACAAAAATACCCCCACCTGGAGGAAAAGACTCCAGGCTCTGTCAGGAGGAGACCCCATAGAAGATGACCCCACCATCGTCTACATGGCCGGATACCTCCACACCCTCGACAACCACTACGATGATCTCTCCTCCCACTGCACCCACCTAAACTCCCGGGTGGAAAGCCTAGAGCAGCAAGTCAAAGAGCTTAAGCAAGAGAAGGCATCTCTCCAGGAGTGTCTCGACATAGCAGAAGGCGAGGAGGCCAACACCCGTGAGGCCTATCGAACCTTAAAGATGGACTATGACAAGAAGCTAAAGAAGCTTGCTCCTAAGAAGAAAATCCAGAAGAAGACCACCAACCGAGGGTGCCAAACGGAGAAGAAGAAGAAGAAGACCCCTCCAGCCCCACCTCCCCCCAGGATAGATGATTGGTCCGACGCCGAGGATATATCCCTAGCAAGCCTTGATGATCTTCTCAAGGAATTTGGGGATACTTTAGAGAAAGAGTTCGGTAGTACCTCAGGGAACGCTCTCGTGTAGTACGACCTGTAGTAGCCATATGCTTGTAATGTATTGGTGTAATGAATAAAATAACTTGGTTGAAAACAATTTGCATGTGCATAATAGTGACTCTCTTCCCTGGCTGATGGCTTCGGATAAAACCACGCCTACCGCCTCCGGGATTGGAGCAGTGTTTCCCCTGAGAGCTGAAGGGGAAGCCGATAGAGAGGAAAGTGAAACCCACCTCCCCGCACCTCCGCAACTACCCTTAGATCTAGCCCAAGTTCTAGCCAATCAAACCCGACTCATCGAGGTCCTCACTCGAAGTCTGGAAAATCAACGACCAAATGGTGGAAGACCGCAAGACAGAATGGGGGATTTCCTGAGACTCAAGCCTCCCACGTTTGCCGGGTCTAGCAACCCCCTCGATGCAGACGATTATATGCGCACGATTAAAAGAAAGCTGGAAGCCATCGGATGTCCAGAAAATCAGCGTGTTCAACTGGCTGCCCACCAACTTTCTGGGATGGCCTTAGCTTGGTGGGATACCTTCAACGTCACCATCAGAGATGCTACCTGGGCAGAATTTGAAGCAGCTTTCCGGGAGCACCATGTGCTCCAAGGGCTCGTTCAACTTAAAGAGGACCAGTTCCAAGAACTGACTCAAGACGGAAGATCTGCCAGCGAATATGTGCACAAGTTCACAGAGTTAGCTCGCTATGCGCCAGATGACGTCAGTACCGAGGGCAAAAAGATGGCTCGTTTCCTGAAGGGACTCAGGCCAGAACTCAAGACAATTCTGGCTAGCCAAGACTTCCTCAGTTTCTCTCACCTTTCCGACAAGGCCATGCAAGTTGAAAGGGCAAAGGAGGAAGAAAAAGGGCATCTCAAAAGAAAGTTCCAAGTTCTCCGGGCTCAGCAGCAAGACCGTCACCAGAAGACTCGATCATTTGGATTTCCACCCAAGGGACCAAACTTCAGTAGACCAGCTGGACCCACCCCGTCACGGTTCAGCCAGCAGAGTCAGAGCTCCTTCCATGCCCCCTCAGTTGCAAGCAACCAACCCCCGGCGAATGCATGTTGGCACTGCGGTGATCCCAGTCACTTCAAAAACAACTGTCCGCAGCTGAAGCCACCAGGACCCGCCTACTCCAACTCGGTGAATGGCCCCAAGAATACCTCGGCATCCGCCCCCAAGGCGCCCTCCTCCGTCAGCCAGCAGAACAAGACCCAATATCAAGGAAGGGCACGAGTGAATCACGTCGATGCCCAGGAGGCTCAGCAAGCTCCGGGAGTAGTGCTCGGTGAGTTCCTTGTTGAATTTACTCCCGCTACCGTACTTTTCGATTCTGGAGCATCCCACTCCTTCATAGCCACTAGTTTTGTGGAAAAGCATGGCATTCCCTCTACTCCTCTAGGGATTCCCTTGGTCACCCGAACCCCAGGGTCAGACCTTCTATGCCAGCTCAAATGCTCCCAAGTCAGAATCCTTTTAAGTGGGGTAGTATTCTTGGCAAACTTAACCGTCTTGCCATCCAAAGGAATTGATGTGATCTTAGGGATGGATTGGTTGACTAAACACAAAGGCATCATCAGTTGCGCAGACAAGACAGTCCTCCTCATAGACCACCAAGGAAAGTCAGTCTCTTGTCAGGCCTAGCCACCCGCCAATGATCCAATGATGTTCAGTCTAGCAACAGGAAGTGTATCAGTGGTAGAAGAATTCATGGATGTGTTTCCAGAAGAGTTACCAGGAATGCCACCAGAAAGAGAAGTGGAGTTCTACATAGATCTGATCCCTGGGACGACACCCATCGCGAAGAGACCATACCGCATGGCTCCCACCGAGTTAGCAGAACCGAAGCTTCAAATCGCAGATCTTCAGCAAAAGGGATACATTCGTCCCAGTTCATCCTCTTGGGGAGCACCAGTCCTGTTCGTCTCTAAGAAAGATGGAAGCATGAGAATGTGTATTGATTACCGATCGTTGAATGAAGTCACCATCAAGAACAAGTATCCACTTCCTAGGATCGACGACCTCTTCGATCAGCTTCAAGGGGCCAAGTACTTCTCCAAGATAGACCTAAGGTCTGGTTATGACCAATTGAGGATCAAGGAAGCAGACATCCAGAAGACTGCATTTGTCACCCGGTACGGACAATATGAATTCACAGTGATGCCGTTTGGACTGACAAACGCACCCGCCTTTTTCATGAACCTCATGAACAAAGTGTTTATGGAAGAGCTGGATAAGTTTGTCGTAGTCTTCATTGACGACATCCTTATCTACTCCAAGAACCGCGAAGACCATAAGCGTCACCTTCGGATCGTCCTCGGAAAACTCAGGGCACACCAACTTTATGCCAAACTCAGTAAATGTGAATTCTGGTTGGAAAAGATAGCTTTCCTTGGGCATATCTTGACCGCAGAAGGAATAGAAGTGGACCCTTCCAAGGTAGAAGCAGTATCCAAATGGAGGCAGCCCTCAAATGTCAGTGAAGTTCGAAGCTTCCTGGGAATGGCAGGATATTACCGCCGCTTCATCAAAGGATTCTCCAGCATAGCAAGACCTATGACCGAGCTTCTCAAGAAAGACCATAAATTTGTGTGGACCCCAAAATGTGAAGGAAGTTTCCAGATCATAAAGGAGAAACTCACAACCGCACCCATTTTGACACTACCAGATATCCATCAGGATTTTGTCGTCTTCTGTGATGCCTTGAGGCAAGGCTTAGGGTGTGTGCTAATGCAAAATGAGAAAGTCATTGCTTATGCATCGCGCGTACTTAAGCCGCACGAAAGAATTACCCCACCCATGATTTGGAATTGGAAGCCATAGTGCATGCTTTGAAGATATGGAGGCATTACCTAATCGGGAACAAATGTCACATTTTCACCGATCACAAGAGTCTGAGGTATATATTCACTCAACCAGATCTCAACCTCCGTCAGCGAAGATGGCTGGAGCTGATCAAGGATTATGACCTAGAAATTCATTATCACCCCGGGAAGGCCAACATGGTAGCAGACGCCCTCAGTCGAAAACCATTCGAAATAAAGGGGACCAACTTTTTAGAAGATTGGAAGAAAGAATCAGCTCAACTAAATACATGTCTCGGAAACAGCGACAGTCTCGAAGTCAGACCAATGCTGGAAGACCTCATATGCAAATCTCAACGCCTAGACCCAGGGACAACAAAACTTGTGGAAAGGGCCCGCAAGGAACAACTCCCGGACCTCAGGACAGATGAACAAGAAGCCCTTTGGTTCAAAAATCGTCTGTCTGTACCAAAAGGGGAAGCACGAGAGGTCCTGCTCGAAGAAGCTCACAACTCAGCCTACTCCATCCACCCAGGGACTACCAAGATGTACCTAGACCTCAAAACCAGATACTGGTGGAGAGGGATGAAGAAAGAAATAGCTCAGTATGTGGCCCGGTGTGACATCTGCCAACGAACGAAGGCCGAGCACCAAAAACCTGCAGGCCTATTGCAACCCCTCCCGATACCTGAATGGAAGTGGGAAGAAATAGGCATGGACTTCGTAACCGGACTACCCCGGACGCAAAAAGGGAATGATTCCATCTGGGTAATAATAGATCGCCTCACCAAAGTAGCCCATTTCATCCCAGTGAAAACTACCTTTGGAGGAGCCACCCTTGCCCGGATTTATCTCAAGGAGATAGTCAGACTCCATGGCATCCCAAGGAAGATAGTGTCAGATAGGGGAACCCAGTTCACATTCAAATTCTGGACAAGCCTTCAGAAAGCTATGGGCACCAAGCTAGATTTCAGTACCGCTTATCACCCTCAGACAGATGGGCAGACAGAAAGAGTCAACAAAGTCCTCGAGGTTCTATTAAGAGCATGTGTGCTAGCATTTGATAGAAGTTGGGAATCCAGTCTACCCTACGCAGAATTCTCATACAACAACAACTATCAGGCCAGCATCAAGATGTCACCGTTCGAAGCATTGTATGGACGGAAATGCCAGACCCCTCTCATGTGGTCCAACGTAGGGGAAAAAGCACTAGAAGGACCTGCTTTTGTCAAGGAGGCAAAAGAGAAAGTTGCTCTGATCCGCAGAAGGTTACTTGAAGCTCAGAGTCAGCAGAAGAGTTATGCGGACAACAGGCGGAGGGAACTCAGATTTGAGGAAGGAGACTTTGTCTACCTCAAGGTTTCTCCAATGCGTGGTGTCAGGAGGTTCCAAGTAAAAAGAAAGCTAGCACCGCGATTCGTCGGTCCCTATCCCATCATTGGCAGGGTAGGACCCGCTGCATACCGTCTTGAATTACCGAAATCCATGTCCGACATCCACAATGTGTTTCACGTATCCCAGCTCCACAAATGCCTGCAAGCACCAGAAAGTCACATCGAAGAAGAGGCAGTGCAGATTCAGAAAGACCTTCAGTATCGTGAGAAGCCGGTGAAGATTCTTGATTGAGCAGTCAGAAAGACCCGCACCTCAGAGGTGAAGCTCTGTAAAGTTCAGTGGAGCAGAGAAGGAGAAGAGGAAGCTACCTGGGAGAGTGAGGACTCCTTGAGGAGGGAATACCCTTATCTTTTCTCAAATCCTGTCTAAATCTCGAGGGCGAGATTCCTTTAAGTGGGGTAGGTTGTAACATCCCAAAAATCCCAACCCAAGGTTTGAAACCCTAACCTCCTAACCCCCCCTTATTTTATTTTCTCCCTTAACTCTACCCTTAGAACACCTCATCATGTGCATACACTTGAAATAATAAGAGCACCTCACATAGACTATATTTATCACTCAAGATCATTTAGACAATTTTTGATTCAAACGAAAAAGAAACAAAAAGAAACAAAAATAGAAAAAGGAAAAGAAAGGAATTAGAAATCAGAAAAAGAAAAGAAAAAGGAAAAACCTCCCCCTCCTCGGCTGGGCCGTATTTGGCCCAACCCGCGCCGCGCCCGCGCTTTCCCCTTCCCCTCTCCCCGGCCCAGGCGGCCCAGCTCCGCGCCCCGCGCGCCCCGCTGATAGCTTGGCCCCACCCGTCAGCGACTCGCCTCCCTCCCTCTTGCGCCGCTCCCTCTCCCTGGCAGCTCGGGCCCACCTGTCAGCTTCGTTGTTCTCGCCCATGCCTCACCGGCGCGTCCGCCGCCGAGCCCCTCTCGCCCCGTCGCCTCACCATTAAGGCACGCCCGACCTCAGCGACCACCCCGCCACTGTACCCGACCCATCCCCTCACCACCCGCCTACCCGAGCCGTCTCAATCGATGTTAGCGCCATTCCCGCCATCATGGCGAGCTCGTCGGTGCTTGCCGTCCCCTCCATCCCTCTCCCTCTCCCAGGCGCCTATAAAAGGACCCGCCCAAGCCCCGTTCCCTCCACACCAGCTCCGGCCATCTCCTCCGCTTTCCCCCGAGCCAATCGAGCTAGCGCCGCCGCACTCCCCCGTCGCTCCGGTGAGCCCCGCTCTTCCCTCCCAAGTGAGTTTTGGTCAAATTAAACTAGTGCTTGAGCTCCACCACACGGTCACGGTCACGAGGCACACCTCCCCGCCCCCTATTGCACCCAACTGCGGCACCGGCGACCTCGCCGCCGTGGACACCCGCCACCGTGCCGCGGACCGGCCGCCATAGGCCCCCGCCGGTCAAATTAACCCCACCCCCGTGATCCCCTGCACCCGCCCATGCCTCACCACCGCCTCCCCGCCGTAGAACCGGACCAACGGCGAAGAACCGCCGCGGGATTTCGCCATCGGCCAGACTCCGGTCGAACCCCCTCTCTCCTTCCGTGGCCGTCCACGCCGTTAACCCCCACTCGCAGGCGTGTGGGCCCCGCGCCACGGCGCCGTCCCCCGCCGTCTCCCTCTCGCTGCTGGGCCAGCCGGGCCGCAAGCGTGCCCGCGCGCGCGCTCGCGCCCAAGTGGGCCGAAATCCCCCCCGGCCCAGCAAGGCAAGAAATTCCTTTTCTTTTTATTTTTCTCTTTTCTTTTCCCATTTTCTCATATAGAATTATATGCTAATATTTTATGTACCAAAAAAATTCCAAATAAATTATAGGGCACCAAAATAATGAGATATAAGAAAAGGGCACACCCCACTAAAGTCACCATGATTGGTGTATTGTTATTATCTGTGTTTGATTAGCGGAAGAGGGATCCGACCCTCCGGAATTTATAGCTCCGGAAGAAGGGCAAGAACCCGACCCCTCCGAGATAAACCTCTTGTGCCAGGAAAGCTTCGACGAAGGCAAGTCCATCCTTCCCTTGATGCATTATTTACCTATTTCTCTCTACCACTGCCTAAGCCTGGAATATGGGATGGGAATCGAATTGCATGGTGAGCATGAGGGAGCCCACATTAACAATCACCTTTGATTACAAGATATGGGATGAGTAAAAGGGTGCAAGTAACATGTTTTCCAAAAAGTGTGCGATGAAGGGTATTCACCCTCATCACCTGGTGAGTAGGTAGATCAGGGACTCCCTGGTTTAGGGGAGGGCCTAAGGTGATGGCTCAGTTGGTTTAGGCGTGAGCAGAAGGATTCTCCTCTCGTATAAGGACCGGGTTGTCATCTTTCATTACCTGTACTCATAAAAAGTACAACCACTCGAGGCTGTGTGGGCAGCCACTCGATCTGAACTCGTACGATCCAACCCTAGGGTTATGAAGGCTGGGGAGCACCGGGAGGATAAGGAGGGGGAATGATTTGTCCGGTTTGGACATGGCGGTGGCCTGACTCCTTCCGGTATAACCATTAAGGTTAGGACGTGCAAGGAAGGAAAGAGTTTCGGATTCGAATCTCATTGGCCATGAGATCGCAGAGCCGGACTAGTGGGTAAAGTGTACCCCTCTGCGCAGAGTCTAAACCTATTCGAATAGTCCGTGTCCACTGGTATGGATGAGTCTGGTATGGTATGACAATTAGTGTTTCTACTACAACCAGGAACAGGGAAATGGGTGTGTGTTTCTGGAAAGAAAGTAGTAACACGGGTGCGGGAAGCTCAGTGGTGGTCAAGCAAGTGTCATTTCTATTGTCTTGGGAAAACCTTAAACAACGAGTACTGCCTTTCTCTGAAAAAGTATGAGTGACTTCAACTCCACCATATGAAGCATGTACAATATAGGTCACTTTCTCTTTACGGGAGCCGGGTGGGCTTGCGGAATACCTAGTGTATTCATCTAGATTTATTTATGTTTTTCAGCAGTGGAAGACTTCTTTTCTTCTATGCTTGATTGAAGGGGCTGTGTCTTCACCCAGTTCTGCCTGTGGCCTAGGCTAATTTATTTTCCACTGCGCTTTATGATTTTCGGCTCACTCTCGAGCTTGTATTCCCCGGTATTGTGATAACTTTACTCAGACTCTGTAACTATTTGAAGTAATGAATGTGGTTACTAGCCTCCTGGGACTAGTAATTGTATCACATTTGAGTCCCAAAGGATCGGGACGCTTCAAGCATCCGCCAAGAGGGAGATCGGGACCGGCGACAAGTCCGCAAGCTCGGGGAGAACGCACTCAAGGGAGTCCACCCACAAGCACAAGGAGGAATCCTCTTCCTCCATCAAGTCCCAACGGAAGGGTGACAAGAAGAAGAAAATGAAGAAGGTGGTCTACTACGAGACCGACTCTTCATCACCCTCCACCTCCGGCTCACAATCAGCATCCGCCACTTCTAAGCGCCATGAGCGCAAGAAGTATAGTAAGATGCCCCTTCGCTATCCTCGCATTTCAAAACACACTCCATTACTTTCCGTCCCATTAGGCAAACCACCTATGTTTGATGGTGAAGATTATTCAATGTGGAGTGATAAAATGAGGCATCACCTAACCTCACTCCACAAAAGCATATGGGATATTGTTGAGTATGGAGTGCAGGTACCAAAGGAAGGGGACAAGGATTATGATTCGGAGGAGGTCGAACAAATCCAACACTTCAACTCCCAAGCCACTACTATACTCCTCGCCTCTCTAAGTCGAGAGGAGTATAACAAGGTGCAAGGGTTGAAGAGTGCAAAGGAGATTTGGGACGTGCTCAAGACCGCGCACGAAGGAGATGAGGTGACCAAGATCACCAAGAGGGAAACGATCGAGGGGGAGCTCGATCGGTTCATGCTTCACCAAGGGGAGGAGTCACAAGCGATGTACAACCGGCTCAAGACCTTGGTGAACCAAGTGCGCAACCTCGGGAGCACCAAATGGGATGACCATGAGATGGTCAAGGTTATTCTTAGATCACTCGTTTTTTAACCCTACACAAGTTCGATTAATTCGTGGTGATCCAAGGTATAAACTAATGTCTCCCGAGGAAGTGATAGGAAAATTTGTGAGCTTTGAATTGATGATCAAAGGCTCCAAGAAAATTATCGAGCAAGGCGCCACCTCAACATCCGAGGTGCAACCCATCACATTCAAGGCGATGGAAGAAGAAAAGAAGGATTCTACACTAAGTAGGATCCCCATCAATGCCTCCAAGCTCGACAATGAGGAGATGGCGCTCATCATCAAGAGCTTTCGCCAAATCCTCAAGCAAAAGAGGGGGAAGGATTACAAACCCCGCTCCAAGAAGGTTTGCTACAAGTGTGGTAAGCCCGGTCATTTTATCGCTAAGTGACCTTTGTCTAGTGATAGTGACAGGGATAACGACAAGAAGGGAAAGAGGAGAGAAAAGAAGAGGTACTACAAGAAGAAGGGCGGCAATGCCCATGTTTGCCGGGAGTGGGACTCCGACGAGAGCTCCACCGACTCCTCCTCCGACGAGGACGCCGCCAACATCGCCGTCAACAAAGGAATCCTCTTCCCCAACGTCAGCCACAAGTGCATCATGGCAAAGGACGGCAAAAAGAAGAAGGTAAAATCAAGATCCTCCACTAAGTATGCAACCTCTAGTGATGAGAAGGATAACTTGCTCACTCTTTTTGTCAATCTTAACATGCAACAAAAGGAGAAATTAAATGAATTAATTAGTGCTATTCATGAGAAGGATGAACTCTTGGATAGCCAAGAGGACTTCCTTATTAAAGAAAACAAAAAACATGTTAAGGTTAAAAATGCTTATGCTCTAGAGGTAGAAAAATGTGAAAAATTATCTAGTGAGCTTAGCACTTGCCATGATCTTATTTCCAACCTTAGGAATGAAAATGCCAAGTTAATTGCTAAGGTTGAGAAATCAAATGTTTGTGATGATTCAATTGACAATCTTAGAAATGATAATGCTAGTTCAATTGCTAAGATTGAAAAATTGAATGCCTCTCTTGCTAGCCTTAGAAATGAGAATGAAAAATTAATTGCTAAGGCTAATGAATTAGATGTTTGCAATGTTTCTATTTCCAATCTTAGAAATGAGAATAACATTTTACATGCTAAGATTGTTGAACAAAATTCTTGCAAACCCTCTACATCTACCGTTGAGCATGTTACAATTTGCACTAGATGTAGAGATATTAACATTGATGCTATTCATGATCACATTGCTATGATTAAACAACAAAATGATCATATAGAAAAATTAGATGCTAAAATTTCCGAGCATGAGTTAGAAAATGAAAAATTTAAATTTGCTCGTAGTATGCTCTATAGTGGGAGACGCCCTGGCATTAAGGATGGCATTGGCTTCCAACAGGGAGGCAATGTCAAACTCAATGCCCCTCCTAAAAGATTATCTAACTTTGTTAAGGGCAAGGCTCCCATGCCTCAGGATAACGAGGGTTACATTTTGTACCCTGCCGGTTATCCCGAGCACAAAATTAGGAGAATTCACTCTAGGAAGTCTCACTCTGGCTCTAATCATGCTTTTATGTATAAGAGTGAGGCATCTAGTTCTAGGCAATCAACCCGTGCTAAATTGCCTAAGAAGAAAACTCCTATTGCATCAAATGAACCTAATATTTCATTTAAGACTTTTGATGCAACTTATGTGCTAACTAACAAATCAGGCAAAGTAGTTGCCAAATATGTTGGGGGCAAACATAGGGGGTCAAAGACTTGTGTGTGGGTACCCAAGGTGCTTGTTTCTAATGTCAAAGGACCCAAGACCGTTTGGGTACCTAAGAACAAGGCCTAAAATTGTTTTGTAGGTTTATGCATCTGGGGGCTCAAGTTGGATCATCGATAGCGGGTGCACAAACCACATGACAGGGGAGAAGAAGATGTTCTCCTCCTATGAGAAAAACCAAGATCCCCAACGATCCATCACATTCGGGGATGGAAATCAAGGTTTGGTCAAAGGATTGGGTAAAATCGCTATATCACCTGACCATTCTATTTCCAATGTTTTTCTTGTAGATTCTTTAGATTACAATTTGCTTTATGTTTCTCAATTATGCAAAATGGGCTACGACTGTCTTTTTACGGATATAGGTGTTACTGTCTTTAGAAGAAGTGATGATTCAATAGCATTTAAGGGAGTGTTAGAGGGTCAGCTATACTTAGTAGATTTTGATAGAGCTGAACTCGACACTTGCTTAATTGCTAAGACTAACATGGGTTGGCTCTGGCACCACTGACTAGCTCATGTTGGGATGAAGAATCTTCATAAGCTTCTAAAGGGAGAGCACATTTTGGGACTAACCAATGTTCATTTTGAGAAAGACAGGGTTTGTAGCGCATGTCAAGCAGGGAAGCAAGTTGGTGTTCATCATCCACACAAGAACATCATGACGACCGACAGGCCGCTTGAGCTACTCCACATGGATCTATTTGGCCCGATAGCTTACATAAGCATCAGCGGGAGTAAGTATTGTCTTGTAATTGTGGATGATTATTCTCGCTTCACTTGGGTGTTCTTTTTGCAGGAAAAATCACAAACCCAAGAGACATTAAAGGGATTCTTGAGACGAGCTCAAAATGAGTTCGGCTTAAGGATCAAAAAGATTAGAAGCGACAACGAGATAGAGTTCAAGAACTCACAAATCGAAAGCTTTCTTGAGGAGGAGGGCATCAAGCATGGGTTCTCTTCTCCCTACACACCACAACAAAACGGTGTAGTGGAGAGGAAGAATAGAACTCTATTGGACATGACAAGAACCATGCTTGATGAGTACAAGACTTCGGATCGGTTTTTGGCCGAGGCGGTCAACACTGCTTGCTACGCCATCAACCGGTTATATCTTCACCGAATCCTCAAGAAGACATCTTATGAACTCCTCACCGGTAAAAAGCCCAATGTTTCATACTTTAGAGTCTTTGGTAGCAAATGTTTTATTCTTGTTAAAAGAGGTAGAAAATCTAAATTTGCTCCTAAGGCTGTAGAAGGCTTTTTACTTGGTTATGATTCAAACACAAGGGCATATAGAGTCTTTAACAAGTCCTCTGGACTAGTTGAAGTTTCTTGTGACATTGTGTTTGATGAGACTAACGGCTCTCAAGTAGAGCAAGTTGATCTTGATGAGCTAGATGATGAAGAGGCTCAGTGCGTTGCACTAAGGAACATGTCCATTGGGGATGTGTGTCCTAAGGAATCCGAAGAGCCTCCACAAACACAAGATCAACCATCTTCCTCCATGCAAGCATCTCCACCGACCCAAGATGAGGATCAAGCTCAAGATGATGAAGATGAGGATCAAGAAGATGAGCCACCTCAAGAAGAGGGCAATGATAAAGGGGGAGATGCCCATGATCAAGACAAGGAAGATGATGAGGGTCCAAGACCGCCACACCCAAGAGTCCACCAAGCAATCCAACGAGATCACCCCGTGAACACCATCCTCGGCGACATTCATAAGGGGGTAACCACTCGATCTCGTGTTGCTCATTTTTGTGAACATTACTCTTTTGTTTCCTCTATTGAGCCACACAGGGTAGAGGAAGCACTTCAAGATTCGGATTGGGTGCTGGCGATGCAAGAGGAGCTCAACAACTTCACGAGGAATGAGGTTTGGTATTTAGTTCCACGTCCTAATCAAAATGTTGTAGGAACCAAGTGGGTCTTCCGCAACAAGCAAGATGAGCATGGTGTGGTGACAAGGAACAAAGCCCGACTTGTGGCCAAGGGATATTCACAAGTCAAAGGTTTGGATTTCGGTGAAACTTATGCACCCGTAGCTAGGCTTGAGTCAATTCGTATTTTACTTGCCTATGCTACTTACCATGGCTTTAAGATTTATCAAATGGACGTGAAAAGTGCCTTCCTCAATGGACCAATCAAGGAGGAGGTCTATGTTGAGCAACCTCCCGGCTTTGAAGATAGTGAGTATCCTAACCATGTTTATAAACTCTCTAAGGCGCTTTATGGGCTCAAGCAAGCCCCAAGAGCATGGTATGAATGCCTAAGAGATTTTCTTATCGCTAATGGCTTCAAAGTCGGAAAAGCCGATCCTACTCTCTTTACTAAAACACTTGCAAATGATTTGTTTGTATGCCAAATTTATGTTGATGATATCATATTTGGGTCTACTAACGAATCTACATGTGAAGAGTTTAGTAGGATCATGACTCAAAAATTCGAGATGTCTATGATGGGGGAGTTGAAGTATTTTCTAGGATTTCAAGTGAAGCAACTCCAAGAGGGCACCTTCATTAGCCAAACGAAGTACATTCAAGACATACTCACCAAGTTTGGGATGAAGGATGCCAAGCCCACCAAGACACCCATGGGAACCAATGGGCATCTCGACCTCGACACGGGAGGTAAATCCGTAGATCAAAAGGTATATCGGTCGATGATAGGTTCTTTACTCTATTCATGTGCTTCTCGACCGGATATTATGCTTTCCGTATGCATGTGTGCAAGGTTCCAAGCCGATCCTAAGGAAGTTCACCTTAGGTCCGTAAAACGAATCTTGAGATATTTAGTTTATACTCCTAAGTTTGGCCTTTGGTACCCTAGGGGATCCACATTTGATTTAATTGGTTATTCCGATGCTGATTGGGCAGGGTGTAAAATTAATAGAAAGAGCACATCAAGGACTTGCCAGTTCTTGGGAAGATCTCTGGTGTCTTGGGCTTCAAAGAAGCAAAATTCTGTAGCTCTTTCTACCGCCGAAGCCGAGTATATTGCCGCAGGCCATTGTTGCGCACAATTGCTTTGGATGATGCAAACCCTCAGGGACTATGGTTACAAATTAACCAAAGTTCCTCTTCTATGTGATAATGAGAGTGCAATCCGCATGGCGGATAATCCCGTTGAGCATAGCCGCACTAAACACATAGCCATTCGGTATCACTTTTTAAGGGATCACCAACAAAAGGGGGATATCGAGATTGCATATGTTAACACCAAAGAACAATTAGCCGATATCTTTACCAAGCCATTAGATGAGCAAACATTTACCAAACTTAGGCATGAGCTAAATATTCTTGATTCTAGGAATTTTGATTGATGTTTTGCACACATAGCTCATAGATATACCTTTGATCATCTCTTTCATGTGCTATGACTAATGTGTTCCTCAAGTGCATTTTATGCTAAGTCGTAGATTGAAAGGGGAAATGGAGTCTTCGGCGAAGACAAGGCTTACACTCCACTCCATCAATTATTCATCCTTTGCCGTCGCTCCGCAACACACTCTCCTATTTGGTATAATCTTCACTCATATGTTATTTACCATAAGGGGAGAAAGTAGTTAAGAAGGGCTTATATTTCACTCATACGTATCTGTTTTTGGCGATTTATGCCAAAGGGGGAGAAAGGATTAGCCCAAAGCAAAAGGACCGCAACACCACCAATTTTAAAAATGTAGTCTTTCAAATATGGATTAAGAAAAGATTTTTTAAAATGGTATGTTTTTCAATTTGTCGGGGACCATAATTAGGGGTACCCCCAAGACTCTTAAACTCGGCTGGTAAACACCATCAGCACAAAGCTACAAAGGCCTGATGGACGCAACACATGACAAAGCTCTGTCCGCTCAAGGGACACGATCTCGCCTCGCCCGAGCCTAGCCTCGGGCAGGAACAACAGACCCAGGCAGATTCACGCCTCGCCCGAGCGCCTCCTCAAGCAACGGGCGCACCTCCGACTCGCCCGAGGCCCAGCTCGGGCAGGCTTCGTGGAGAAGCAACCTTGGCCAAGATCGCCTCGCCAGCCGACCAGATCGCAGGAGCATTCAATGCAAGGATCGCCTGACACCTTATCCCGACGCGCGCTCTTCAGTCGACAGAGCCGAAGTGACCGCAGTCACTTCGCCCCTCCACTAGCTGACCTGACAAGAAAACAGCGCCGCCTGTGCTGCTCCGACTGCTGTGCCACCTGTCAGGGTGAGGCTGATAGCCGCCAAGTCCGACCTCAGGCGCCATAGGAAGCTCTGCCTCGCCCGACCCTAGGGCTCAGACTCAACCTCAACCTCGGACGACGGACTCCGCCTTGCCCAACCCCAGGGCTCGGACTCAACCTCGACCTCGGACGACGGTCTCCGCCTCGCCCGACCCTAGGGCTCGGACTCAACCTTGACACCGGAAGACGGACTCCACCTCGCCCGACCCCAGGGCTCGGACTCAGCCTCGACCTCGGACGATGGTCTCCGCCTCGCCCGACCCCAGGGCTCGGACTCAGCCTCGACCTCAGAGGAATCACCGCCTCGCCCGACCTTGGGCTCGGACTGACCACGCTACAGGGGGGCCAATCATTACCCTACCCCTAGCTAGCTCAGGCTACGGGGAACAAGACCGGCGTCCCATCTGGCTCGCCCCGGTAAACAAGTAATGATGGCACCCCGCGTGCTCCATGACGACGGCGGTTCTCAGCCCCCTACGGAAGCAAGGAGACGTCAGCAAGGACCCAACAGCTCCGACAGCTGTGCTCCTACAGGGCTCAAGCGCTCCTCCGACGGCCACGACGTCACATGAACAGGGCGCCAAAACCTCTCCGACAGCCACATCGGCATGTACATAGGACTCTGGCTTCCCTCTGCTAGACACGTTAGCACATTGCTACACCCCCCATTGTACACCTGGGCCTTCTCCTTACATCTATAAAAGGAAGGTCCAGGGCCCTCGTACGAGAGGGCGGCCGCGTGGGAGGATGGGCTGACGCACAGGCTCTCTCTCTCTCTCCCTCGCGAACGCTTGTAACCCCCTACTGCAAGCGCATCCGCCCTGGGCGCAGGACAACACGAGGCCGCGGTTCCCCTTATTGTTCCCCCTTGTGCTTCGTCTCGCGCTGACCCATCTGGGCTAGGACACGCAGCGACAATTTACTCATCGGTCCAGGGACCCCCCGGGGTCGAAACGTCGACAGTTGGCGCGCCAGGTAGGGGCCTGCTGCGTGTTGATGAACAGCTTCCCGTCAAGCTCCAGATGGGTAGTCTCCAGCAACCTCTCCAACCCGGGACGATGCTCCGTTTTGGGAGTCTCGAGTTCATGTCCCTCGACGACATCTACGACATGATACTCCTTCCTCCGCCGCGCGACAACGACAGTGGCAGCCGTCAGCCCGCCCGCCGGCGGCGGAATCGACGACATCTTCCTCGCGTGACAGAAGAACAGGATCTGGGTCCGTCCCGTCACCTTCCCCGCTGACGGAGGAGGAGGCGGGGCAACCATGGCCAAGCAGGAGGAGGCACCTCGTCGGCTGTCGAGCGAGTCGACGGCGCCGGCGCCCCAGCGGGGGACACGTCGGGCGTTGACCGCGCGCCTGAGACGAAGACGAGCGTCGTTTCCTTGCAACACGCCAACCCCAAGCAGACGGACGACGCCAGCACGCTCGCGAAGGACTTGCTGGACGTTAGCCTCGTACCTGAGATAACGGTGCAGTCCGTCCCCGACGCGACTTCGTCACCATCCGTCGATCAAGAGGTACCGTCCGTTTTTCATCCTGTGCCTTTTAGATTCAGCTTCAACCCACCAAGCGACCCCGCTTCGATGGATGCTTTCATAAAGGCATATCCGAACCTTCCGGGGTATCATATGTGGTCAACTTGGGATCGACTGACGACCGTCTCGACCTACGGGCCCCTGGGTTCCGAGGAAGATGACGAGCCCAACTATGGTTGGGATTTCTCCGGGCTCGGTAACCCCAGTGCCATGCGGGACTTCATGACCGCATGTGACTACTGCCTCTCCGATTGCTCCGATGGTAGCCACAGCCTCGGCGACGAGGACTGTGGCCCAAGTCGCGAATGTTTCCACGTCGATCTAGGGGGTCTCGACGAAGGCAACCACCTTGGTATGCCGGAGGACAGCGATCCCCCTAGGCCTGCGCCTCGTGTTGACATCCTTCGGGAGCTAGCTGTGGTCCCAGTCCCTACGGGGGGTCAGGACGCACAGCTCGAGCAAATCCGTGAGATGCAGGCCAGGCTCGATGAGGAAGCAGGACAACTTGTGCAGCTCCGGCAGAATATCAGGCAGGAGGGGGCAGGCCGAGCACCGGCCGGAGAGGCGCGTCATCTGGCCCAAGACGTCCAGCACCGCATCGCCAACGATGCCAGGGCGAGGCTGCCCCTGGCTTCTAGTGGGGTCGGCCAGAACCTGGCCGCAGCAGCAATACTACTCCGAGTGATGCCGGAACCATCCACCACCGAGGGGCGACGTATCCAGGGAGAGCTCAAGAATCTCCTGGAGGATGCCGCGGTCCGACGGGCCGAAAGCTCTGCCTCCCGAAGGCAAGGATACCTCCCGGAGCATCGCACCGCGACTTCCCAATTCATGCGGGAAGCCTCAGTCCATACCGGGCGCACGCGAGACACAGCGCCTGCGGCCCTGGGGCGCCTCGACAACGAGCACCACCGCCACGACCGTCGAGCCCACCTCGACGATAAGGTGCGTCGAGGCTACCACCCCAATGGGGTACGCTACACCAGCGGGGAGGATCGGAGCCCCTCGCCCGAACCACCCGGTCCGCAAGCTTTCATCCGGGCCATATGACGGGCGTCGTTCCCGACCCGGTTCCGAACCCCGACTACCATTACCAAGTACTCGGGGGAGACAAGGCAGTAACTGTGGCTCGCGGACTACCGGCTGGCCTGTCAGCTGGGTGGAATGGACGATGACAACCTCATCATCCACAACCTCCCCCTATTCCTCTCCGACGCCGCCCGAGCCTGGCTGGAGCATCTGCCACCTGCGCAGATCTCCAACTGGGACGACCTGGTCAAAGCCTTCGCCGGCAACTTCCAGGGCACATACGTGCGCCCTGGGAACTCCTAGGATCTCCGAAGCTGCCGCCAGCAGCCGGGAGAATCCCTGCGGGACTACATCCGGCGATTTTCGAAGCAGCGCATCGAGCTGCCCAACATCACCGACTCGGATGTCATCGGCGCGTTCCTCGCCGGCACCACTTGCCGCGACCTGGTGAGCAAGCTAGGCCGCAAGACTCCCACCAGGGCGAGCGAGCTGATGGACATCGCCACCAAGTTCGCCTCTGGTCAAGAGGCGGTCGAGGCCATCTTCCGGAAGAACAAGCAGCCTCAGGGGCACCAGCCGGAAGACGTCCCCGAGGCGTCCGCTCAGCGCGGCACCAAGAAGAAGGGCAAGAAGAAGTCGCAAGCGAAACACGACGCCGCCGATGCAGACCTTGTCGCCGCCGCCGAGCACAGGAACCCTCGGAAGCCTCCCGGAGGCGCCAACCTGTTCGACAAGATGCTGAAGGAGTTGTGCCCCTATCATCAGGGTCCCGTCAAGCACACCCTTGAGGAGTGTGTCATGCTTCGACGCTACTTCCACAAGGCCGGGCCACCGGCGGAAGGTGGCAGAGCCCACGACAATGACAAGAAGGAGGGCCACAAGGCAGAAGAGTTCCCCGAGGTCCATGACTGCTTCATGATCTACGGTGGGCAAGTGGCGAACGCCTCGGCTCGGCACCGCAAGCAAGAGCGCCGGGAGGTCTGCTCGGTGAAGGTGGCGGCGCTAGTCTACCTAGACTGGTCTGACAAGCCCATCACCTTCGACCAAGGCGACCACCCCGACCGCGTGCCGAGCCCGGGAAAGTACCCGCTCGTTGTCGATCCCGTCATCAGCAACGTTAGGCTTACCAAGGTCCTTATGGACAGAGGCAGCAGCCTCAACATCATCTACGCCGAGACCCTCGGGCTCTTGCAGATCGATCTATCCACGATCCGGGCCGGCGTGGCGCCTTTTCACGGGATCATCCCCGGGAAGCGCGTCCAGCCCCTTGGGCAACTCGATCTGCCCGTCTGCTTCGGGACTCCCTCTAACTTTCGAAAGGAAACCCTCACGTTCGAGGTGGTCGGGTTCCGAGGAACCTATCATGTAGTGTTGGGGAGACCATGCTACATCAAGTTCATGGCCGTCCCCAACTACACCTACCTCAAGCTCAAGATGTCGGGCCCCAACGGGGTCATCACCGTCGGCTCCACGTACCGACACGCGTACGAATGTGACGTGGAGTGCGTGGAGTACGCCGAGGCCCTCGCCAAATCCGAGGCCCTCATCACCGACCTGGAGAACCTCTCCAAGAAGGTGCCAGATGCGAAGCGCCACGCCGGCAACTTCGAGCCAGCTGAGACGGTTAAGTCCGTCCCTCTTGACCCCAACAACGACACCTCCAAGCAAGTCCGGATCGGCTCCGAGCTCGACCCCAAATAGGAAGCAGTGCTCGTCGACTTTCTCCGTGCGAACGCCGAGGTTTTTGCGTGGAGTCCCTCGGACATGCCTGGCATACCGAGGGATGTCGCCGAGCACTCGCTGGATATCCGAGCTGGAGCCCGACCCGTGAAGCAGCCTCTGCGCCGATTCGACGAAGAAAAGCGCAGAGCCATAGGCGAGGAGATCCACAAGCTGATGGCTGCAGGGTTCATCAAGGAGGTATTCCATCCCGAATGGTTAGCCAACCCTGTGCTTGTGAAAAAGAAAGGTGGGAAATGGCGGATGTGTGTAGACTACACTGGTCTAAACAAAGCATGTCCGAAGGTTCACTACCCTCTGCCTCGCATCGATCAAATCATGGATTCCACTGCTGGATGTGAAACCCTGTCGTTCCTCGATGCCTACTAAGGGTATCACCAAATCAGGATGAAAGAGTCCGACCAGCTCGCGACTTCTTTCATCACACCCTTTGGCATGTACTTCTACATTACTATGCCATTCGGTTTGAGGAATGCGGGTGTGACATACCAAAGGTGCATGAACCACGTGTTTGGAGAGCACATTGGCCGAACGGTCGAGGCTTACGTCGATGACATCGTAGTCAAGACGAGGAAAGCCTCCGATCTCCTCTCTGACCTTGAAACGACATTCAAGTGTCTCAAGGCGAAGGCGTAAAACTCAATCCCGAGAAGTGTGTCTTCGGAGTCCCCCGAGGCATGCTCCTGGGGTTCATCGTCTCCGAGTGGGGCATCGAGGCCAACCCGGAGAAAATCACGGCCATCACCAACATGGGGCCCATCAAGGACTTGAAAGGAGTACAGAGGGTCATGGGATGCCTTGCGGCTCTGAGCTGTTTCATCTCGCGCCTCGGCGAAAGAGGCCTACCTCTGTACCGCCTCTTAAGGAAGACCGAGCGCTTCACTTGGACCCCAGAGGCTGAGGAAGCCCTCGGGAACCTAAAGGCGCTTCTTACAAGCGCGCCCATCTTGGTGCCCCGCTACCGGAGAAGCCCTCTTGATCTACGTCGCCGCTACCACTCAGGTGGTCAGCGTCGCGATCGTGGTCGAGAGACGAGAAGAGGGGCACACATTGCCCGTCCAGAGGTCGGTCTACTTCATCAGTGAGGTACTGTCCGAGACCAAAATCCGCTACCCGCAAATTCAGAAGCTACTTTACGCGGTAATTCTGACGCGACGAAAGTTGCGACACTACTTTGAGTCTCATCCGGTGACTGTGGTGTCATCCTTCCCCCTGGGAGAGATCATCCAGTGCCGAGAGGCCTCGGGTAGGATTGCAAAGTGGGCGGTGGAGATCATGGGCGAGACAATCTCGTTTGCTCCTCGGAAGGCCATCAAGTCCCAAGTCTTGGCGAACTTTATGGCTGAATGGGTCGACACCCAGCTTCTAGCAGCTCCGATCCAACCGGAACTCTGGACCATGTTTTTCGATGGGTCGCTGATGAAAACAGGAGCGAGCGCGAGCCTGCTCTTCATCTCACCTCTCGGGAAGCACCTCCGCTACGTGATGCGCCTCCATTTCCCGACGTCCAACAACATGGCCGAGTACGAGGCCCTGGTTAACGGGTTGCGCATCGCCATCGAGCTAGGGGTCCGGCGCCTCGACGCTCGTGGCGACTCGCAGCCTGTCATCGACCAAGTCATGAAGAACTCCCATTGCCGCGACCCGAAGATGGAAGCCTACTGCGATGAGGTTCGACGCCTGGAGGACAAGTTCTACGGGCTCGAGCTCAACCACATCGCTCGATGATACAACGAGACTGCGGACGAGCTGGCTAAGATAGCCTCGGGGCGGACAACGGTTCCTTCGGACGTCTTCTCCCGAGACCTACATCAACCCTCAGTCAAGACTGACGACACGCCCGAGCCCGAGAAGGTCTCGGCCCTGCCCGAGGCGCCCTCGGCTCAGCCAGAGGCACCCTCGGCCCCCGAGGGTGAGGCACTACGCGTCGAGGAAGAGCGGAATGGGGTCCCACCTAATCGAAACTGGCAGACCCCGTACCTGCAATATCTCCACCGAGGAGAGCTACCCCTCGACAGAGCCGAAGCTCGGCGACTGGCACGGCGCGCCAAGTCGTTCGTCTTGCTGGGTGACGGAAAGGAGCTCTACCACCGCAGCCCCTCAGGCATCCTCCAGCGATGCATATCCATCGCTGAAGGTCAGGAGCTATTGCAAGAAATACACTCGGGGGCTTGCGGCCACCACGCAGCACCCTGGGCCCTTGTTGGAAACGCCTTCCGACAGGGTTTCTACTGGCCAACCGCGGTGGCCGACGCCACTAGGATTGTACGCACCTGCCAAGGGTGTCAATTCTACGCAAGGCAGACGCACCTACCCGCTCAAGCCTTGCAAACAATACCCATCACCTGGCCGTTTGCTGTGTGGGGTCTGGACCTCGTCGGTCCCTTGCAGAAGGCACCCGGGGGCTACACGCACCTGCTGGTCGCTATCGACAAATTCTCCAAGTGGATTGAGGTCTGACCCCTAAACATCATCAGGTCCGAACAGGCGGTGGCGTTCTTCACCAACATCATCCATCGCTTCGGGGTCCTGAACTCCATCATCACTGACAACGGCACCCAGTTCACTGGCAGAAAGTTCCTGGACTTCTGCGAGGACCACCACATCCGGGTGGACTGGGCCGCCATAGCCCACCCCATGACGAATGGGCAGGTAGAACGTGCCAATGGCATGATTCTACAGGGACTCAAGCCAAGGATCTACAACGACCTCAACAAGTTCGGCAGGCGATGGATGAAGGAACTCCCCTCGGTGGTCTGGAGTCTGAGGACGACGCCAAGCCGAGCCACGGGCTTCACGCCGTTCTTTCTAGTCTATGGGGCCGAGGCTATCTTGCCCACAGACTTAGAATACGGTTCCCCGAGGACGAGGGCGTACGACGATCAAAGCAACCAGTCCAGTCGAGAAGACTCACTGGACTAGCTAGAAGAGGCTCGGGACGTAGCCTTACTACACTCGGCACGGTATCAGCAGTCTCTGCAACGCTACCACACCCGAGGGGTTTGGTCCTGAGACCTCCAGGTGGGCGACTTAGTGCTTTGGCTACGACAAGACGCCCGAGGGCGCCACAAGCTCACGCCTCCCTGGGAAGGGGCCATTCATCATCGCCAAGATTTTGAAGCCCGGAACATGCAAGCTGGCCCAGGACAGAAGAAGCCAAACCGCCACGCGCGGAGCGCGTAACTGCCCAGCGGTTACGAGCACTCCTCCATCTTCGCCTAAACCAGCGGGCAAAAGGGCGGACCGCCATGCAGCGGCATGCAACTACACCAAGGGGATGCACCCTTTCGACTTCGACGCGTCCAGCATGGAGGCCCAGGCCCACACGTCATGTAACCAGCGCGCCGGTTACTACGTGCGAGAAACTGCACCGCCACTTGCGCCAGTACCGCGCATTCTCGACTGCGGAACCGGAGCCACGACTCGAGACGACCCTGCGCATGGCCCAACAGTGCCAACCGAGCACATCTGTCACGGGTCAGTCCGTCGCGGGAGAAGGCGCGACGGTCGATATGGCCAAAAGTGGGCCGGCAGTAATGGCGGCGGCAGGCGCGCGGAAGCAGCGGTCAAATCGTCTGCAGGCTCACGTCCCCTCCTAGGACAGCGAGAGAGCCCTCTCCCACGGCGTGAAGACGACGCGCCCGTGTTCCATTCCTCGAACGGCTCGCGCATGCACAACGGCTGCCCCGCGAACCACTCGTCCTGTCGCATTAACTCCGCGGCAGGGCAGGCGACACCTTTGGCAGGCGAAGCGGGCGACGCTTCACCTTCGCCATGATGACCGCGTCAAAAAAGGTGCGCCACGTCAATCAATTTCGTATCCTTTTTCTCTTCCCCTTTCTCTCTCTTGCTACAGGGACCGGGAAAGGGGAATACTCCGAAAGGGATCCTTCTCCGCGAAGGAAGCAGGCCCCAAGCCCTCCTACTGATCAGAGGTTCGAAGGCTGGCCCCTCGGAAGGGTTCGACAGCCGCCTCAGAGCACTCGGGCTCCACGCCCACTACTGATCAGAGGTTCGAAGGCTGGCCCCTCGGAAGGGTTCGACAGCCGCCTCAGGCCACCCGGGCTCCGCGCCCACTATTGATCAGGGGTTCGAAGGCTGGCCCCCCGAAGGGTTCGACAACCGCCTCAGAACACGCAGAACGAGGGATGACTCTGCGTACGTCCGATACATGGCCAAGGCTCGGGCTACGCTCCCGAGGTACCCTAGGACATTTCCGAGACCAACAGGAGCGATTCTGTAACGGAATCCCATCAGAGGGAGGCATCAAGCCCTCGGACCCTATCAAACGGGACCAGGTCTGGCAAATCACCTGCAGGTACTTTTGGAGCGCGGCTCTGGGCCACTAGCCGACCCTTATCGAACGGGGGCACGGGCGTCCACTCGGATCACCCGTTAGCAACTCACTAGAGACACCATGTTCGGCGCCCTCCGAGGGCAACATGGCGCTTTCCCCCCTCCTCCTTGCGAAAAGGCGACGAAGGGGCGTATGAAAAAAGCCGAGTCAGTCCTTGACCGTCCTCTCGCTCTGTGCGGAGGCTCGGTGGTTGCTCTCGCAAACCCGGCTCCGGCCAAACCGTTGATGGCGTCAACATACCAGCTCGAGAACTCGGAACCTGACTATGCACCCGGGCTACGACCAGTTCGCATGAGGGAACAATCAGACCGATCGAGGCATCACGAAAGGCATTAAGACCTCGAAGGAGTCAAACCACTCCTCCGAGGCCTCGGGGGCTACACCCGGCGGGTGCGCTCGCGCGCACCCACCGGAACAAAATGCAACCGAGAGAGACCGGTCCCCTTGCAAAAAAAAGTGTGACAAAGCCTCCAAGCGAGTACCCACACTCCCTTTGAGGCTCGGGGGCTACTGTCGGGGACCATAATTAGGGGTACCCCCAAGACTCTTAAACTCGGCTGGTAAACACCATCAGCACAAAGCTGCAAAGGCCTGATGGACGCAACACAGGACAAAGCTCTGTTCGCTCAAGGGACACGATCTCGCCTCGCCCGAGCCTAGCCTCGGGCAGGAATAGCAGACCCAGGCAGATTCACGCCTCGCCCGAGGGCCTCCTCAAGCAACGGGCGCACCTCCGACTCGCCCGAGGCCCAGCTCGCGCAGGCTTCGCGGAGAAGCAACCTTGGCCAAGATCGCCTCGCTAGCCGACCGGATTGCAGGAGCATTCAATGCAAGGATCGCCTGACACCTTATCCTGACGCGCGCTCTTCAGTCGACAGAGCCAAAGTGACCGCAGTCACTTCGCCCCTCCACTGGCTGACCTGACAAGAAAACAGCGCCGCCTGCGCTGCTCCGACTGATGTGCCACCCATCAGGGTGAGGCTGACAGCCGCCAAGTCCGGCCTCAGGCGCCATAGGAAGCTCCGCCTCGCCCGACCTCAGGGCTCGGACTCAACCTCGACCTCGGACGACGGACTCCGCCTCGCCTGACCCCAGGGCTCGGACTCAACCTCGACCTCGGATGACGGTCTCCGCCTCGCCCGACCCCAAGGCTCGGACTCAACCTCGACACTGGAAGACGGACTCCGCCTCGCCCGACCCTAGGGCTCGGACTCAGCCTCGACCTCGGACGACGGTCTCCGCCTCGCCCAACCCCAGGGCTCGGACTCAGCCTCGACCTCTGAGGAATCACCACCTCGCCCGACCTTGGGCTCGGACCGACCATGCTACAGGGGGGGCCATCATTACCCTACCCCTAGCTAGCTCAGGCTATGGGGAACAAGACCGGCGTCCCATCTGGCTCGCCCCGGTAAACAAGTAATGATGGCACCCCACGTGCTCCATGATGATGGCGGTTCTCAGCCCCCTACGGAAGCAAGGAGACGTCAGCAAGGACCCAACAGCTCCGACAACTGTGCTCCTACAGGGCTCAAGTGCTCCTCCGACGGCCACGACGTCACATGAATAGGGCGCCAAAACCTCTCCGACAGCCACGTCGGCATGTACATAGGACTCTGGCTTCCCTCTGCTAGACACGTTAGCACATTGCTACACCCCCCATTGTACACCTGGGCCTTCTCCTTACATCTATAAAAGGAAGGTCCAGGGCCCTCGTACGAGAGGGCGGCCGCGTGGGAGGATGGGCTGACGCACAGGCTCTCTCTCTCTCCCTCGCGAACGCTTGTAACCCCCTAGTGCAAGCGCATCCGCCCTGGGCGCAGGAAAACACGAGGCCGCGGTTCCCCTTATTGTTTCCCCTTGTGCTCCGTCTTGGGCCGACCCATCTAGGCTGGGACACGCAGCGACAATTTACTCGTCGGTCCAGGGACCCCCCGGGGTCGAAACGCCGACACAATTGGTATCTTATTTTTGATATAATTTCAAATTAGTAGCCCCTCTTCAAAAATAATATCTAAAACCCTCTTGAACACTAAGAGGAGGATTTCATTAAGGGGAGTTTTGTTTAGTCAAAGGAAAAGCATTTGAAACAGGTGGAGAAAATTTCAAATTTTGTAAATGCTTTTCAAAATCCTATTCATATACCTTTGACTATTTACAAAAGATTTTGAAAAAGAAATTCCAAAAACATTGCAAAACAAAACAAGTGGTGCAAGCGTGGTCCAAAATTTTAAATTAGAAGAAAGCCATCCATGCATATCTAGTAGAAATAATTATTGGTTTCATTCCAAGCAACCTTTGCACTTACATTATGCAAACTAGTTCAATTCTGCACTTTTATATCTGCTTTGGTTTGTGTTGGCATCAATCACCAAAAAGGGGGAGATTGAAAGGGAAATAGGCTTACACCTTTTCCTAATTAATTTTGGTGGTTGAGTTGCCCAACACAAATAATTGGACTAACTAGTTTGCTCTAGATTATAAGTTTTACAGGTGCCAAAGGTTCACAACAAGCCAATAAAAAGACCAACAATAGGTTCAAATAAAAAGAGCAAAAGAAAACAGAAGTGTGCCCTGGTCTGGCAACCGGACTGTCTGGTGTGCCACCGGACAGTGTCCGGTGCACCAGGGAACTCAACTCCAAACTGCTCACCTTCGGGAATTCTAGGAGCCGCTCCGCTATAATTCACCGGACTGTCCGGTGTAGCACCGGGCTGTCCGATGTGCCAGCGGAGCAACGGCTACTTCACGCCAACGGTCATCTGCAAGGAGCAGTTAATGCGCTACA
This sequence comes from Zea mays, assembly GCF_902167145.1. Classification (NCBI taxonomy): domain Eukaryota; kingdom Viridiplantae; phylum Streptophyta; class Magnoliopsida; order Poales; family Poaceae; genus Zea; species Zea mays. The sequence goes on along the minus strand of NC_050099.1, from coordinate 205,954,904 downwards.
GTGCGCGTAGAAGTCAGAGCAGAGCCAGAAGGCGCACCGGACAGTCTACAGGACCTGTCCGGTGGCCCAAAAGATAGAAACTCCAACGGTCGAACCCTAACGGTCGGGTGACGTGGCTGGCGCACCGGACAGTGTCCGGTGGCGCACCGGACTGTCCGGTGCGCCATACGACAGCAGCCTCCACCAACGGCTCATTTGGTGGTTGGGGCTATAAATACCCCCAACCACCCACCATTCATTGCATCCAAGTTTTCAGCCTTCACACCTCATACAAGAGCTATAGCATCCAATATAAGACACAACCAAAGAGATCAAATCCTCTTCCAAGTCCAAAGACAATTCCAATCAAATAGTGACTAGTGAGAGAGAGATTCTTGTGTTCATTTGAGCTCTTGCGCTTGGATTGCTTTTCTTCTTCATTCTTTCTTGATTCCAACTCAATTGTAACCAAGGCAAGAGACACCAATTGTGTGGTGGTCCTTGTGGGGACTTAGTGTCCCATTTGATTGAGAAGAGAAGCTCACTCGGTCTAAGTGACCATTTGAGAGAGGGAAAGCGTTGAAAGAGACCCGGTCTTTGTGATCACCTCAACGGGGAGTAGGTTTGCAAGAACCGAACCTCGGTAAAACAAATCACCGTGTCATCCGCCTTATTTGCTTGTGATTTGTTTTCGCCCTCTCTTTCGGACTCGTTTATATTTCTAACACTAACCCCGGCTTGTAGTTGTGCTTAAAGCTGGTAAATTTCAGATTCGCCCTATTCACCCCCCTCTAGGCGACTTTCAGGATGTAATTCGGCTGCAGGGACCAACTGTAAGTCGTCGAATTTTTGACATACTTGGCATCCTTTGTAATACTTGAAACAATCAACTATAATGTTAGGCCAATAGAAGCCATATTTTCGCAACAACCACTTCATATTTGGAGCCGATTGATAGGTACCACAAATCCCCTCATGTACTTCGGCCATGACTAATATAGTATCACTAGGGCCCAAGCATTTAAGTAGGATGGCGTTGACTGTTTGGCGGTATAGTTCATCACTCATTAAAACATACTTGAAAGTTGTACGCCGAACGTTCCTATTTGTCCTAACACTGGGGTTTCATAGGTTATTAATAATGGGTGTCCTCCAATCAATTGCATCGGTTTCGTTATCAGCCGAATCAAGCAGGAGAACTTTCTTGGCACCAGTTATGAGATTTTCGGTGTTGTGAAATTTCCCTCGCTTTATCCGATAACCTAATGCATCCTGCACCAAATTGTTAGCTCTGCAATTCTCAACCCTGAATATATGTCGAATGTTGAATTTGTCAAAAGAATGAATTATGTCCCAACATTTTTCAAGGTAGCTATTTAGAGTACCATCTAAGCATTGATACTCTTCTAATATCTGCTAGACAACCAGCTGAGAATCACCAAATGCGTTCACATGTTTTACTCTCATACAATTTAGAAGCTCCAAGCCAAATAAGAGGGCCTCATATTCGGCTTGATTGTTAGTGCAATAAGTTTTTAATCGGCTAGAGAAGTTGAAGGATGCGTTACCTGGTGAAACAAGAACGATGTCAATTCCTTGTCCTTCATTGCAAACTGATCCATCAAAATACAAAGTCAAGGGAGTTACAATTGAGAGCACCTAGAGGGGGGTGAATAGGTGATCCTGCAAAATTCAACACTAATAGCACAAACTTTGTTTATAAAATGTTAGTTAGATTAAACCAAGTTGCTATAGAGTGAGCTCTTGAGAAGAAATCAATCACAGAGAAAAGCAACACAAGAGACACGGTGTTTTACCCGTGGTTCGGCCAAGTAACACTTGTCTACTTACACGTTGTGGCGTCCCATTGGACGAGGGTTGCATTCAACCCCTTTCAAGTGATCCAATGATCAACTTGAATACCATGGTCTTTTTCTTTAGAGTTCTTTTCCAATTTGCGTGAAATCTCCACAAGTTGGAGCCTCTCGCCCTTACAATGCTGATCACAAGAGAAGCACAAGAGTAAGGGAGGGAAAGCAACACACTCAAGACTCAATTCACAGCAAACACACGCACACAAGCCAAGAAGTGAGCACAAAACACGGCGCATGGAGTTTACAACTCAAACGGTGCTCAAATCTCTAACACGATGAACCGATTGCGTGATTGCGGAGTCTAGGCATCTTAGGATGTTTAGTGAATGCTTGGTGTAGTGCTCCATGCGCAAAGGGGTCCCTTTTATAGCCCCAAGGCAGCTAGGAGCCATTGAAGTTCCAATTGGAAGGCAATTCTTGCCTTCTGCCGGGTGGCGCACCGGACAGTCCGGTGCACCACCAGACATGAACAGTAGCAGTCCGGTGCCCGATCTCCTTCCTTATTAGGCGCAGCCGACCGTTGGACCTCCGGTCCCGTTGGCGCACCAGACACTGTCCGGTGCACACCGGACAGTCTGGTGTGACCAACCGACCGGTGGCGCGGGCCACGTGTCGCCCGCTGATTGCACTACCGACCGTTGGCGCATGCGGCTTTGGCTCACCGGACAGTCCGGTGAATTTTAACCGCGGCGCCATTGCTTTTTCCCGAGAGCGACGAGTTCGTCGCCGGGCCAGCCTGGGCACCGGAGGCTGGTGCTGGTTTGGCTGAACTCAACCAAAACTTCTCCAATTCATTTCAACTTTTCTTGGCAGTGTCCCTAGCACTTAGAGAGATATGTTAGTATCCAAAAACAATTTACTAGGGCTAGAAACATACCTTTATTCTTGATTTGCACTTAGCACATATGAACTAAATCAATATGTGTTGGCATCTAATCACCAAAACATTTATAGAAATGGCCCAAGGGCACATTTCCCTTTCAATCTCCCCCTTTTTGATGATTTATGCCAACACATTAAAAAGCAACTAAAGAGTGCAAATTGAAGACCAAATTTTCTTCACTTAGGATTTGGCATATTTGGATCACTTTTGCCACCACTTGGTTTGTTTTCGCAAATCAAATTCTTTTTCCTATCTCTAAGTCAAACACACTTGTTCGAGCAAATAGAGAGATGTTTCAAGAGTAATTTTGATCAAGTGGCAAAAACTCCCCCTTTTTCCCATAATCAAAATTCTCCCCCATAAGAGACCAAATTTTGCAATAAGAGTATTTTGGACAAAATACAAATTCTAACTCTACTATTTTCAAAGTTCACAAGTGGTTGGCTAATCCATTTGCTTTGGCCTTAATTTTCTCCCCCTTTGGCATGAAGCACCAAAACGGGATAACTTTTGGCCCATTAAACCCATTGCCTCACCAAAATGTCAAATTGAAGAGAAAAAGGCAATGAGAACACAAAAAGGAACTTAGGACAAGATACATTTTACGGGAATGCAGTGGAAGCTCTTTCCTTGTCCAAGTTCACTTTCCCTTTAAATGTTCCTTCGAGACTACTTCAAGTGCACTCAAACAAACAGGTTGGTCTCAAAGGAGTCAGGTTGTAGCACATCTCCCCCTAAACATGTGCATTATTTGCATAGGGACTTGTGAGGTCCGGGGATGACTTGTACAACTTGAGCACCAAATATAAGCAAATGAGATAGTAAAGTTTAAAGTATCATGATCAAAGGCATAAAACACATGTACGCTATAGATCAATCCAAGTTATGCGAATCTAAGACATTTAGCTCACTACGCAACCTGCAAAACCTTTTATCATCTAAAGGCTTGGTGAAGATATCAGCTAGCTGGTTCTTAGCGCTAATATGGTAAATGTTGATATCTCCCCTTTGGTGGTGGTCTCTCAGGAAGTGATGCCGGATGTCTATGTGCATAGTGCGGCTGTGTTCAATAGGATTATCCGCTAAGCGGATTGCACTCTCATTGTCACATAGGAGTAGGACTTTGCTCAGATTGTAGCCAAAGTCCCGGAGGGTTTGCCTCATCCAAAGCAGTTGCGTGCAACACTGTCCTGCGGCAACGTACTCGGCCTCAGCGGTGGATAGGGCAACTGATGTTTGTTTCTTGGAGCTCCAGGATACCAGGGACCTTCCTAGAAATTGGCATGTCCCTGATGTGCTCTTCCTATCAACTTTGCACCCAGCATAGTCGGAATCTGATTATCCGATTAAGTCAAAGGTAGACCCCTTTGGATACCAGATCCCAAAGCAAGGCGTAGAAACTAAATAACTAAGAATTTGCTTAACGGCCACAAGGTCGCACTCCTTGGGGTCGGATTGAAATCTAGCACACATGCATACACTAAGCATAATGTCCGGTCTACTAGCACAAAGATAAAGTAATGAACCTATCATTGACTAGTATGCCTTTTGATCAACAAACTTACCTCCTTTGTTGAGGTCTAGATGTCTGTCAGTTCCCATCGGTGTCTTCGCGGGCTTAGCATCCTTCATCCGAAACCTTTTGAGAAGATCTTGAGTGTACTTCGTTTGGGAGATGAAGGTGCCTTCCTTGAGTTACTTCACCTGAAATCCAAGGAAGTAGTTCAACTCGCCCATCATCGACATCTCAAACGTTTGCATCATTACCCTGTTAAACTCCTCACAAGACTTTTGATTAGTAGAACCAAATATTATGCCATCGACATATATTTGGCAAACAAAAAGATCACCATCACAAGTCTTTGTGAATAGAGTGGGATCAACTTTCCCAACCTTCAAAGCATTAGCAATTAGAAAATCTCTAAGGCATTCATACCATGCTCTTGCGGCTTGCTTAAGTCCATAGAGCGTCTTAGAGAGCTTATACACGTGGTCGGGATACCTTTCATTCTCAAAGCCAAGGGGTTGTTCCACGTATACCTCCTCCTTGATTGATCCATTTAGTAAAGCACTCTTCATGTCCATTTGGAACAACTTAAAGGAATGGTGAGCGGCATAGGCTAATAAAATTCGGATTGATTCTAACCTAGCCACAGGAGCAAAAGTCTCCTCAAAGTCCAAACCTGCAACTTGGGCATAACCTTTTGCCACAAGTCGAGCCTTGTTTCTTGTCACTCTGTGTTCGTCTTGCTTGTTGCGGAACACCCACTTTGTTCCCACAACATTTTGCTTTGGACGTGGCACTAGGCTCCAGACTTCATTTCTTTGAAGTTGTTGAGCTCTTCCTGCATGGCCAACACCCAGTCCGGATCCTGCAAGGCTTCTTCTACCCAAAAAGGCTCAATAGAAGAAACAAACGAGTAATGCTCACAAAAATTAGCTAATCGTGAGCGAGTTGTTACTACCTTGCTGATGTCACCCAGAATCTGATCAACTGGGTGATTTCTTTGGATTGTTGCTCGGATTTGAGTTGGAGGGGCCCGTGATGCTTCTTCCTCCATAACCTGTTCTTCCTGTGCTCCCCCTCGATCCTACCCCTCTTCTTGAGATACCTGTTCATCGTCTTGAGTTGGGGGTTGCACCATCGTAGAGGAGGAGGTTTGATCTTGTTCCTGTAGTTCCTGTGGTCGCACATCACCTATCGCCACAGTTTGCATTGCGGCCGTCGGAACCTCATCTTCATCTACATCATCAAGATCAACTTGCTCTCTTGGAGAGCAATTAGTCTCATCAAATACAACGTCGCTAGAGACTTCAACTAATCCTGATGATTTGTTGAAGACCCTATACGCCTTTGTATTTGAGTCATATCCTAGTAAAAACCCTTCTACTGCTTTGGCAGCAAATTTTGAATGTCTACCTTTCTTCACCAGAATGTAGCATTTGCTCCCAAATACACGGAAATAAGAAACATTGGGTTTGTTACCAGTTAGGAGTTCGTAGGAGGTCTTCTTGAGGAGACGGTGTAGATAGAGTCGGTTTATGGCATGTCAAGCTGTGTTCAAAGCTTCCGACCAAAACTGCTCAGGTGTCTTGTACTCTCCAAGCATCGTTCTCGCCATGTCGATTATCATCCTGTTCTTCCTCTCTACCACACCATTTTGCTGTGGTGTGTAGGGAGCGGAGAACTCGTGCTTGATGCCTTCCTCCTCAAGATATTATTCAACTTGTAGATTCTTGAATTCAGACCCGTTGTCGCTTCTTATCTTCTTCACCTTTAGTTCAAACTCATTTTGAGCTCTCCTTAAGAAGCACTTTAGGGTTCCTTGGGTTTCGGATTTGTCCTGCAAAAAGAATACCCAAGTGAAACGGGAAAAATCATCAACTATAACAAGACCATACTTACTTCCCCCGATGCTGAGATAGGCAATGGGACCGAAGAGATCCATGTGTAGGAGCTCCAGTGGTCTTGATGTCGTCATCACATTCTTGCTGTGATGAATGCTTCCCACCTGCTTTCCTGCCTAGCATGCTGCACAAGGTCTGTCTTTCTCAAAACAGACATCGGTTAGTCCTAACACATGATCTCCCTTTAGAAGTTTATGAAGGTTCTTCATCCCAACATGTGCTAGATGGCGATGCCAAAGCCAACCCATATTAGTCTTAGCGATTAAGCATGCATCTAGATCGACATTCTCCTTTGAGAAATCAACTAAATAGAGCTTGTCGTCTAATACACCCTTAAAAACTAATGAACCATCACTCCTTCTAAAGACAGATACATCAATATTTGTAAATAAACAATTGTAGCCCATATGACACAGTTGACTTGCAGACAATAAATTATACCCAAGCGACTCTACTAAAAACACATTTGATATTGAGTGCTCGGTCGTGATGGCTATCTCGCCCAATACTTTAACCTTGCCTTGATTCCCATCTCCAAAAATGATGGTGTCTTGGGAATCCCTGTTCCTGACGTAGGAGGTGAACATCTTCTTCTCCCCCGTCATGTGGTTTGTGCATCCGTTGTCGATAATCCAGCTTGAGCCCCCGGATGCATAAACCTGCAAGACAATTAAGCTTGGGTTTTAGGTACCCAACTCTTGTTGGGTCCTACAAGGTTAGTTACAACAATTTTTGGAACCCAAATGCAAGTTTTGACTCCCTTGCATTTAGATCCCAATTTTCTAGCAACTACTTTGGCATTTTTGCATAACAATACAAAAGAAGCATTACATGTTTGATACATAGTAGGGACGAGTGTAAACTTTCCTAGGCGCACAAGAAATAGTATGATTGCACCTAGGCCTACTCTTATCATAAACATATGTGGAACTAGAAGCAAACATAGCATGTGAATCATGATAAGTAGGTAAAGCAACATGATTATAACATTTATCATGATGAGAAACTTGCTTGACATGAGCATAAAGATAAGCATGGTTATTTTGATCATGTGAAGAACTACTAGCCATAGGAGCCTTCCCTTTCTCCTTGTTGAGACCAGAAGTCCTTTGACTTGTTAAGTTCTTGGTTTCCTTTCGAAAACCAAGTCCATCCTTAATTGAGGGGCCAACATTGTAGGCTTCCCTAGCAAATTTAAGTTTCTCATAATTATCCATGCAAGTCTTAAGTTGAGCACTAAGACCTGCAACATCATTGTTTAACTTAGCAATAGTAGAGGCATGTTCATTACAAGCATCAACATCAAGGTCTTTACATCTATTGCAAATAACAATATGCTCTACACATGAACTAGTTTCATTTACTTTCTCTAGCTTAGCATTCAAGTCATCATTTAAATTCTTTAAGCTAGAAATAGATTCATGACAGGTAGATAATTCGGAAGACATCAGTTCATTTTTCTTAATTTCTATAGCAAGAGATTTTTGAACACTAACAAACTTATCATGTTCCTCATAGAGTATATCTTCTTGCTTTTCTAAAAGTCTATCTTTTTCATTAAGAGCATCAATTAGTTCATTTATCTTATCTACCTTAGATCTATCTAGTCCTTTAAATAAATCATTATAATCTATCTCATCATCGGAAGATTCCTCATCGCTACAAGAAGAATACTTAGGAGTATCTCGAATACATACCTTCTTCTCCTTGACCATAAGGCACATGTGTCGTTCGTTGGGGAAGAGTGAAGACTTGTTGAAGGCCGAGGCAGCTAGTCCTTCATCTTCGAAGTCGGATGAGGAACAGTCGGAGTCCCATTCCTTTCCGATGTGCGCCTCGCCCTTGGCCTTCCTGTAGTTCTTTTTCTTTTCCCTCTTCCCAAGCTTTTCTTGTGCCTGGTCACTACATTATCGGGGCATTGAGCTATAAAATGACCAGTCTTACCGCATTTGAAGCAGGAGCGTTTTCCCCTTGACTTGTTCTTATTGGAGTACTATTTGTGTCCTTTTAGTGCACTCAACCCCTTTTAAGTGATCCAATGATCAACTTGAATACCACGATCTTTTTCTTTAGAGTTTTTTTCCCGTTTGCGAGGAATCTCCACAAGTTGGAGCCTCTCGCCCTTACAATGTTGATCACAAGAGAAGCACAAGAGTAAGGGAGGGAAAGAAACAAATTCAAGACTCAATTCGCAGCAAACACACACACACACAAGCCAAGAAGTGAGCACAAACACGGCGCATAGAGTTTACAACTCAAACGGTGCTCAAATCTCTAACACGATGAACCGATTGCGTGATTGTGGAGTCTAGGCGTCTTAGGATGTTTAGTTAATGCTTGGTGTAGTGCTCCATGCGCCTAGGGGTCCCTTTTATAGCCCCAAGGCAGCTAGGAGCCATTGAAGTTCCAATTGGAAGGCAATTCTTGCCTTCTGTCGGGTGGCGCACCGGACAGTCCGGTGCTCCACCGGACATGAACAGTAGCAGTCCTGTGCCTGATCTCCTTTCTTATCAGGCGCAACTGACCGTTGGACCTCCGGTCCCATTGGCGCACCGGACACTGTCCGGTGCACACCGGACAGTCCGGTGTGACCAACCGACCGTTGGCGCGGGCCACACGTCGCCCGCTGATTGCGCTACCGACCTTTGGCGTAGGCGGCTTTGGCTCACCGGACAGTCCGGTGAATTTTAGCCGTGGCGCCATTGCTTTTTCTCGAGAGCGAAGAGTTCATCGTCGAGCCAGCCTAGGCACCGGACACTGTCCGATGCACCACCGGACAGTCTGGTGCACCATAGGCTGGTGCTGGTTTGGCTGAACTCAACCAAAACTTCTCCAATTCATTTCAACTTTTCTTGGCAGTGTCCCTAGGACTTAGAGAGATATGTTAGTATCCAAAAACAATTTACTAGGGCTAGAAACCTACCTTGATTCTTGATTTGCACTTAGCACATATGAACTAAAACAATATGTGTTGGCATCTAATCACCAAAACATTTATAGAAATGGCCCAAGGGCACATTTCCCTTTCAACAATGAGATATGATATGTGTAGTTTATGAGTATTATCAATCCGATGTTATACAATAAAATCTGCTATGGCCTAGCCTTTCACAGAATTTCAATGGTTCATAAGCCAAGTCATATTCTATAAGTGCATAAGCCCATTTGCCAATTCTGCCACTCATGATCGGGTTTTGCAATATATATTTGATCACAACAGTTTGACCAGAAACGGTGCAATGACTAGATAATAAATAACACCTACACTTGGTGCATGCATAGAACAGGCATAAGCATAACTTCTCGATGAAAGTGTACCTTGTTTCAGCATCCACTAACCTCCGACTTAGGTAGGTCACCACATGCTCCTTTCCTTCGGTCTCTTACGTCAGAACAGCTCCAATGACTTTATCTTCGTCTGCAATGTATAACCTAAATGGCACTCCTGCTTGTGGTGCTTTTAACATGGGAGCCAAAGAAAAATATCTTCTAATAAGATCAAATGCTTCTTGTGGTTTTGCCCCTTGTGAATTCGACATCATTTTTAAGTCGAATGATAGGAGTGAATGCATCAATCTTCATGGCTAGGTTAGAAATAAACCTTCATAAATAATTTACCTTGCCGAGGAACTTCTGCATTTCAAGCTTATAGGTCGGAGGTCCCACATTCCGAATGGATTTAATTCGGTCAGGGTCAATCTCTATACCATGTTCATGAATGATAAATCCTAAGAACTTACCAGCTGACACTCCGAAAGCACATTTGCGTGGGTTCATCTTTAGACTGTACCAGCGCATTTTATCAAAGGCTTTGCGCAAATCAACTATATGAGAACTAAACTCAGCCGATTTGACTACAATATCATCGATGTAAACTTCCACAGTGTTTCCCAAAAGCTCATGAAAGATCAAGTTCATAGCCCTCTGAAAAGTAGCGCCAGCTTTTTTCAGACCAAATGTCATGACAGCCCACTCAAATAAACTAATGAAGCCTAGACATATGAAGGCCATTTTAGACGCATCTTCTTCGGCCATAAAAATCAAATTATATCCGGCATTACCATCAAGAAAGCTAATAATTCTATTTCCTGAAGCATTATTAATCAATGCGTCGGCTATAGGCATAGGATATTCATCTTTAGGAGTTGCTTTATTTAAATTGCGGAAATCAATGCATACTCTGAGCTTAGTTGATTATTTATTTTCCACCGGCACAATATTGGAGACCCACTCTGCGTATCTGCAAGGTATAATAAAATTAGCTTCTAGCAGCCGGTGAATTTCGTCCTTTATTTGTGGAAGTAAGTCTGGATGAAATGTTCTGGGTTTCTACTTGAAAGGTCTGAAACCGGACTTAATAGACAGCGATTGTCACACCCGGTTTTGGAAGGTAAACCGAATGCGAACTATGTACATGCCAGGATCAGAACTCACGTACACAGCGGTTACATAAATGAACATCAACGCACATTGCTCGAATAATAACATAAAAGAGTATTAACTTATTACATCACAGAGTCATAGACATCCACATAGTCATCAACTTAACAGGTAAATCAAAGTGCTAGCGAAACGCGATAAAGATAAGGCCTTCACAGGCAGCTGACTGGGGGTTGCCGCCAACCCACACCTAAAACTCGTCATAGTCTTGGACTCCTGGAAGTCTCCTTCCATGACTTTGTCTTCTCCTGAGCAGTGGTTACAATGTGGACAACCTGGTGTTTTGTGGTAAAGCAAGGATGAGTACACATCAACGTACTCAGCAAATGTCCCGTTTGGCTGAAGTGGACTAGCTTTATGTGGGGTTAGGCTCAAGCAGTTGCTTTTAGTTGGTCAGGTATTTATTATTAGTAGGAGCTAGGTTTTATCATAAAACCCAAGTTATAAACCCAAAAAGTACTTCCTCCGAGAAGGAATACTAGAATACATAATTAAAGTCACCATCGTTAACCATCATCATTAGAGTCATCATCTGAAGTGTATCCGGAGTATCCCTAATCAAAGAGGATCCCAAGGCTGCTCTTAACCGTGAGCACGACTGATATATCAGTTTCACTACCCTCTGCAGAGGTCGCACACTTTACCCATGAGTCATGATTCCCTTTCTACCCGGGGAGAGCTAATCCCCATTGACCACTACCTAGGTGGTCCGGCAGGGTATCACTACGTAGCCTTTACAAAGATTCCCTAGGGATCATAGCTGCCCGTTAGGTTTCTCCAGTTTGATAAACACAGTACCCCTCCCCGCAGGAGAGTGACTAACAAAAAGCAAAACGAAAGAACCTCGGCACTCAGCCTGGGCAGAGCAAGCACTGTGCCTGGACCCCTTTGACGGCACGACGGCGAAGCAACTACACCTCTAGTTCCTCTAATTAATTGGCTAAGGGCATCCCATTTCACCCTCATGGTTGCACTGTTATCCCGGGTGGTCTCTCAACGAACAGGTCCTTACGGAGAGGTACTCAGGAAACAGCCTGAGCCCCCTAGAGTATCACAAGATCATCAATAACATCAGGATAACAGTATCGTATCATGAATAGTCACATCATGTTCATTGATTAAGTTAAGGCAATAGCAAAATGCTAACCATAACAACCCAGAAGGTCATCAAGGATAAAGTAAAGTGTAAAGCTAGTCAATCCTTAGGTTTCAAGTAAGTAATGCGGGATAGTAAGTTATAAGTGAATAGGACATAATGGGTCAGAGGACACTTGCCTTCACCAAACTGCTGATCAGGGACTTCCTCTGCAACTTCCTCGGGAAACACAGACTGCCCGTTGTCTACGTAAAGTAATCATTCATTCTATGCACTTGGGAAATAACAAACAAAAAGAAATAAACCAAACATATGCAGCAGAGAGATCACAAGTTCACAGTAGAAAAGGATTGGCAATCTGGTGTTCCCTAGGTCTAGGGTAGATGACTATACAAAGTGATTCATTATCCACTAACCAGATCTAAGTCAGTGGTGGGGTTAAATCATTACATGGTGTTAAGTCCATAAACTTAGGTGTTCCAACTTTTATTAAAGTCTACTATCCTTTATTTATCTCAAATAGGGTTCCAATAACATTAATCTTACCCTAATGATCAACTATTAATTGGGACATAAAAACAGCAGGGAAACATTGTTTAAATAGATAGATAAGAATATTATGAACATTTTGCAATTTGAAGCACCTAATTTGGAGTTCATATGACAAAGTTATGAATTTTACAAGATTAGGGATTAAAAATATGCCTTAAATACTTATTTTGGATTAAATAAAAGGTCCGAGGACCTAACTGCGAAGATCCAGGGACGGCAGGTTAATTTGCAGAAAGGCGGGGGTCTCTTTAAGAAAAAGCGCGGGCGAAGGGGTATCGGGCTCTTATAGCCGTTGGATCTCGGATCAACGCCCGAGATTAGATCCGCGGGCGGGCGCGCGAGCGCGCGGCGGTGGGAGCGGCTGACATGCGGGGTCGGGCGGGCAGCGCGGGCGCGCGAGCGGCTGACAGGCGGGGCCGGGCGGGCAGCACGGGCGCGCGAGCGGCTGACAGGCGGGGCCCAAATGGCAGGAAGGCGGAGTGCGGGGGGGGGGGGGGGGAATGGCCCTGGACTGTTGGATCTCAGGCGGACGGCTAGGGCTGGGCTCGGGCTATTTGAAATAGGGCCGTTCGATCTGGGATGGACGGCGGGGATTGGGTGGCCGGCTTCTGTCTTCCCCTCCGGCTAGCAGAGGCGGCGGCGCCCGTCCCCGCGGCGGAGAACTCGCCGGAGACGAGGGGCGCGGGGACTCTGTGGGTCCTTGGGACGACCTGGGCGGCCGGGGAGGTTGGGGAGGGCTCGGGGAACCTTCCGGTGGGGACTGGGTCGGGGCAGGGGCACCGGAGGGGGGCGGCCCACGGCGAAGCGGCTCGACGGTGGCGCTAAAGGACTCCGGCGAGCAATTAAACGCGACGGGGGGCAATAAAAAGGACGGGAGAGGGCGGGAGAGGTTCCTTACCTCAAGGCGAACTCCGGGGACCCCTCGATGGCGACGGAGACGCGGCGGCAGCGCGAGTCGACGGTGGCGGACCTCAGCGACTACGCAGAGAACGGCGGGTGAGCGCGGGCAGAGGAATTCGGGGAGGGAGAGGGGAAATTGGGGCGTGTCCCGGGTTGCGGACGTCGGGGCGAAGCTCACCGTGGCAGAGGGCATGGCGGGGCTCCAATGGCGACGGAGAAACGAGCTCGGGCGGCGGCAGTTAATGGCGGCAGCGCTTTGGCGTGTGCGCAGCGTGGGGGAGGTGGAAGGGGGGGTCTGCAGGTGCGCAAATGAGGGGGGGAGAGGGCGAGCGAGGTTCTGGGCTCAAGTGGCCGATGCGAGGTGGTTGCGAGCTCCACGTGCGACGTGGGCGCGGAGTCCGCGGCACGTGCGGCTCGGGGCGGCGGTTACGCGGAGACGAAAGAGCTGACAGCTCGGGCCCGCGAGCAGAGAGAGCGGGGTAAGCGGGCGCGGGCGCGGGGAAGACGGTCGCGCTGACGGGCGGGCCCGCCAGGGCAGAGAGAGGAGAGGGGGAAGGAAGGCACACGCGGGATGGGCCTGATGGGCCGAAAGGCCGAGGGGGCGGGGGATGTGGGCTTCTTTCCTTTTTCTTTTATTCTGGCATTTGTTTTCCCTTTTCTTTTTATTTACTCTATTTGATTCAAATCCAAATAGGCCACAAATTCAAATTAGCATTTCCAAGTATTATGCACCAAACAAAAGTGAAATTTAGGGTTTGACATGATGCCACAATACATACTCCTTGGAGTTTTAGTCTAATAGGCTATAATTACACAAAGTAAATAGCCACTTTTCTTCTATAGAAAAGAGAAAGAGGGGATTGGGAAGAGTGTGAAAAGAGAAGTAACACCTGAATTTGTGAATATGAGCAAAGAAATTTTATACCCCCAATTTCAGGGTGTTACAGCGATGCTCTACTATCTCTCAGCTTAGTCCTAGCATCTTAGTGTAATTCCAAGCAAAGCAATCAGAATATTCTTTTGATAGACGGATCATTTCATCTCTAGGATCGGTCTCCAAGGTCTTGTTTATAAAAGTCGGCCTCAGAGTTTTACCATCTCCTATGTCGATCTCCTTCAAAGGATCGGCCGATGTAAGCCCCTGTTCTAACTTGTCGAGATCCCTGAATTCCTCTATTATGTCTCCCTCAGAGGAATTAGGCAGTCTCTGCGTGGCTGCGGACCATCCGATCTCGAAGGTCGGACCGTCCACGACACTGGGTCCATGCTGCAGCGACTGCCTGACCTTAAGGGCCAAACTGTCCTGTGAAAGGCCAGACCATTCGGCCTCAGGGGCTAGACTGTGCGCGACCTAGGCTGAACCTTGAGAATCTGCTTGCCTTTCCTTGGACCGTCCGGCCTCAGGGGCCAGACAGTCCACGATCTGGGACATGTTCCTTATGGATGTACTCATCATTTAAACTTTATTTAGAATTCAGTCGATTCTCCATCGGCTCTAGCATTACAGGAATGGAATCTTTTTTATCTATACTTATGAACTGATAATCAGAAAAGTCTACTCCTGTGAGACATGTAGCAGTCTCATAGGTCCATAGTACAGGGGCATCGACCACGACGATGCAGGCTGATGCATCAGCATGCACTTGTTCTATATCATCTCCTACCCATTGTAGCAACATTTGATGTAATGTAGAAGGTACACATTGATTAGCGCGAATCCAATCTCTGTCTGAGATTAGACTATAATTTCCTTCTACATCAGCGATGAAGAATGCGACTGAAAGTCGCCTAGAGGGGGTGAATAGGGCGAATCTGAAATTTATAAACTTAAGCACAACTACAAGCCGGGTTAGCGTTAGAAATGAGAACGAGTCCGAGAGAGAGGGTGAAAAACAAATCGCGGGCAAATAAAGAGTGAGACACAAGGATTTGTTTTACCGAGGTTCGGTTCTTGCAAACCTACTCCCCGTTGAGGTGGTCACAAAGACCGGGTCTCTTTCAACCCTTTCCCTCTCTCAAACGGTCACTTAGACCAAGTGAGCTTCTCTTCTCAATCAAACGGGACACTGAGTCCCCGCAAGGACCACCACACAATTGGTGTCTCTTACCTCAGTTACAATTGAGTTGATCACAAGAAAGAATGAGAAAAAGAAGCAATCCAAGCGCAAGAGCTCAAATGAACACAAGTCACTCTCTCACTAGTCACTATTTGATTTGGAATGAACTGAGGACTTGGGAGAGGATTTGATCTCTTTGGTGTGTCTTGTATTGAATGTTATAGCTCTTGTAAGGTGTAGGAAGTTGGAAAACTTGGATGCAATGAATGGTGGGGTGGTTGGGGTATTTATAGCCCCAACCACCAAAAGTGGCCGTTGGGAGGCTGTCTGTCGCATGGCGCACCGGACAGTCCGGTGCGCCAGCCACGTCAACCGGCCGTTGGGTTCTGACCATTGAAGCTCTGACTGGTGGGGCCTCTGGGCTGTCCGGTGGTGCACCGGACAGGTCCTGTAGACTGTTCGGTGCCCCTTCTGCGCGTGCTCTGACTCTGGCGCGCACTGTAGCGCATTTAATGTGGTTGCAGTCGACCGTTGGCGCGAAGTAGTCGTTGCTCCGCTGGCACACCGGACAGTCCGGTGCGACACCGGACACTGTCCGGTGCTTCACCGGACAGTCCGGTGAATTATAGCGGAGCGGCCTCCCATTATCCCGAAGGTAGCGAGTTCAGCGTCAAGTTCCCTGGTGCACCGGACACTGTCCGGTGGCACACCGGACAGTCCGGTGCGCCAGACTAGGGTTCCTTTTGGGATGTCTTTAGCTCTCTTTATTTGAACCCATCTTTGGTCTTTTTATTGGCTTGTTGTGAACCTTTGGCACCTGTAAAACTTATAGACTAGAGCAAACTAGTTAGTCCAATTATTTGTGTTGGGCAATTCAACCACCAAAATCAATTTAGGAAAAGGTGTAAGCCTATTTCCCTTTCAATCTCCCCCTTTTTGGTGATTGATGCCAACACAAACCAAAGCAAATATAGAAATGCATAATTGAACTAGTTTGCATAATTGTAAGTGCAAAGGTTGCTTGGAATGAAACCAATATATTCTCATAAGATGTGCATGGATTGTTTCTTTATTTTTAACATTTTGGACCACGCTTGCACCACATGTTTTGTTTTTGCAAATTCTTTTGTAAATCCTTTTCAAAGTCCTTTTGCAAATAGTCAAAGGTAAATGAATAAGATTTTGAGAAGCATTTTCAAGATTTGAATTTTCTCCCCCTGTTTCAAATGCTTTTCCTTTGACTAAACAAAACTCCCCCTTAGTGAAATCCTCCTCTTAGTGTTCAAGAGGGTTTTGCAATTTTTGAAGATACTACTTTCTCCCCCATTTTGAACACAATAAGATATCAATTTGAGAATCTTTATTTTAAAAATAGGTGGTGGTGCGGTCCTTTTGCTTTGGGCTAATACTTTCACCCCCTTTGGCATGAATCGCCAAAAACGGATACTTGAGTGAAATCTAAGCCCTTTTATAACTACTTTATCCCCCTTTGGCAAACAAAATATGAGTGAAGATTATACCAAAGACGGAGAGCGGCGCGGAGCGACGGCGAAGGATGAGTAATTTGATGGAGTGGAGTGGAAGCCTTTGTCTTCGCCGAAGACTCCGTTTCCCTTTCAATCTATGACTTGGTTTGAAATACACTTGAAAACACATTAGCCATAGCATATAAAAGAGATATGATCAAAGGTATATTAATGAGCTATGTGTGCAAAACATCAAAAGAAATTCCTAGAATCAAGAATATTTAGCTCATGCCTAAGTTTGGTAAATGTTTGTTCATCTAATGGCTTGGTAAAGATATCGGCTAATTGTTCTTTGGTGTTAATATATGCAATTTCGATATCCCCCTTTTGTTGGTGATCCCTTAAGAAATGATACCGAATGGCTATGTGTTTAGTGCGGCTATGCTCAACGGGATTATCCACCATGCGGATAGCACTCTCATTATCACATAGAAGAGGAACTTTGGTTAATTTGTAACCATAGTCCCTGAGGGTTTGCCTCATCCAAAGCAATTGCGCGCAACAATGGCCTGTGGCAATATACTCGGCTTCGGCGGTAGAAAGAGCTATGGAATTTTGCTTCTTTGAAGCCCAAGACACCAGAGACCTTCCCAAGAACTGGCAAGTCCCCGATGTACTCTTTCTATTAAATTTACACCCTGCCCAATCGGCATCCGAATAACCAATTAAATCAAATGTGGATCCCTTAGGGTACCAAAGGCCAAACTTAGGAGTATAAACTAAATATCTCAAGATTCGTTTTACGGCCCTAAGGTGAGCTTCCTTAGGATCGGCTTGGAATCTTGCACACATGCATACAGAAAGCATAATGTATGGTCGAGATGCACATAAATAGAGTAAAGAACCTATCATCGACCGGTATACCTTTTGATCTACGGATTTACCTCCCGTGTCGAGGTCGAGATGCCCATTAGTTCCCATGGGTGTCTTGATGGGCTTGGCATCCTTCATCCCAAACTTGCTTAGAATGTCTTGAGTATACTTTGTTTGGCTAATGAAAGTGCCCTCGTGGAGTTGCTTCACTTGAAATCCCAAGAAGTACTTCAACTCCCCCATCATAAACATCTCGATTTTTTGTGTCATGATCCTACTAAATTCCTCACATGTAGATTCGTTAGTAGACCCAAATATAATATCATCAACATAAATTTGGCATACAAACAAATCATTTGCAAGAGTTTTAGTAAATAAAGTAGGATCGACCTTTCCGACTTTGAAGCCATTAGTGATAAGAAAGTCTCTTATGCATTCATACCATGCTCTTGGGGCTTGCTTGAGCCCATAAAGCGCCTTAGAGAGTTTATACACATGGTTAGGGTACTCACTATCTTCAAAGCCGGGAGGTTGCTCAACATAGACCTCTTCCTTGATTGGTCCATTGAGGAAGGCACTTTTCACATCCATTTGATAGAGATTGAAGCCATGGTAAGTAGCATAGGCAAGTAATATGCGAATTGACTCAAGCCTAGCTACGGGTGCATAGGTTTCACCGAAATCCAAACCTTCGACTTGTGAGTATCCCTTAGCCACAAGTTGGGCTTTGTTCCTTGTCACCACACCATGCTCATCTTGCTTGTTGCGGAAGACCCACTTGGTTCCTACAACATTTTGATTAGGACGTGAAACTAAATGCCATACCTCATTCCTAGTGAAGTTGTTGAGATCCTCTTGCATCGCCACCACCCAATCCGAATCTTGAAGTGCTTCCTCTACCTTGTGTGGCTCAATAGAGGAAACAAATGAGTAATGTTCACAAAAATGAGCAACACGAGATCTAGTAGTTACCCCCTTTTGAATATCTCGAGGATGGTGTTCACGGGGTGATCTCGTTGGATTGCTTGGTGGACTCTTGGGTGTGGCGGCCTTGGAACTTGTTCATCTTCCTTATCTTGATCATGGGCATCTCCCCCTTGATCATTGCTCTCCTCTTGAGGTGGCTCATCTTCTTGATCTTCTCCTTCATCATCTTGAGCCTCATCCTCATCTTGAGTTGGTGGAGATGCTTGCATGGAGGAAGATGGTTGATCTTGTGCTTATGGAGGCTCTTCGGATTCCTTAGGACACACATCCCCAATGGACATGTTCCTAAGTGCGACGCACGGAGCCTCTTCATCATCAAACTCATCAAGATCAACTTGCTCTACTTGAGAGCCGTTAGTCTCATCAAACACAATGTCACAAGAAACTTCAACTAGCCCAGTGGACTTGTTAAAGACTCTGTATGCCCTTGTGTTTGAATCATACCCTAGTAAAAAAGCCTTCTACAGCCTTAGGAGCAAATTTGGATTTTCTACCTCTTTTGACAAGAATAAAGCATTTGCTACCAAAGACTCTAAAATATGAAACATTGGGCTTTTTACCGGTTAGGAGTTCATACGATGTCTTCTTGAGGATTCGGTGTAGATACAACCGGTTGATGGCGTAGCACGCGGTGTTGACCGCCTCCGCCCAAAACCGATCCGAAGTCTTGTACTCATCAAGCATGGTCCTTGCCATGTCCAATAGAGTTCTATTCTTCCTCTCCACTACACCATTTTGCTGTGGAGTGTAGGGAGAAGAGAACTCATGCTTGATGCCCTCCTCCTCAAGGAAGCCTTCTATTTGAGAGTTCTTGAACTCCGTCCCGTTTTCGCTTCTAATCTTTTTGATCCTCAAGCCGAACTCATTTTGAGCCCATCTTAAGAATCCCTTCAAGGTCTCTTGGGTATGAGATTTTTCCTGCAAAAAGAATACCCAAGTGAAGCGAGAATAATCATCCACAATAACTAGACAGTACTTACTCCCGCCGATGCTTATATAAGCAATCGGGCCGAATAGGTCCATGTGTAGGAGCTCGAGTGGCATGTCAGTCATCATGATGTTCTTGTGTGGATGATGAACCCCAACTTGCTTCCCTGCTTGGCATGCGCTACAAATCCTGTCTTTCTCAAAATGAACATTCATTAGTCCCAAAATGTGCTCTCCCTTTAAAAGCTTGTGAAGATTCTTCATCCCAACATGTGCTAGTCGGTGATGCCAGAGCCAGCCCATGTTAGTCTTAGCAATTAAGCAAGTGTCGAGTTCA
Organism: Zea mays; assembly: GCF_902167145.1. Classification (NCBI taxonomy): domain Eukaryota; kingdom Viridiplantae; phylum Streptophyta; class Magnoliopsida; order Poales; family Poaceae; genus Zea; species Zea mays. The sequence goes on along the minus strand of NC_050099.1, from coordinate 205,935,125 downwards.
GCTCTGTCGAAATCTACTAAGTATAGCTGACCCTCTAACACTCCCTTAAATGCTATTGAATCATCACTTCTTCTAAAGACAGTAACACCTATATCCGTAAAAAGACAGTTGTAACCCATTTTACATAATTGTGACACTGAAAGCAAGTTGTAATCTAAAGAATCTACAAGAAAAACATTTGAAATGGAATGGTCAGGTGATATAGCAATTTTACCCAATCCTTTGACCAAACCTTGATTCCCATCCCCGAATGTGATCGCTCTTTGGGGATCTTGGTTTTTCTCGTAGGAGGAGAACATCTTCTTCTCCCCTGTCATGTGGTTTGTGCATCCGCTGTCGATGATCCAACTTGAGCCCCCGGATGCATAAACCTAAAAACAAATTTAGTTCTTGATTTTAGGTACCCAAACGGTCTTGGGTCCTTTGACATTAGATACAAGAACTTTGGGTACCCAAACACAAGTTTTTGACCCCTTGTGTTTGCCCCCAACATACTTGGCAACTACTTTGCCGGATTTGTTAGTCAAAACATAAGATGCATCAAAAGTTTTAAATGAAATGTTAGAATCATTTGATGTAATAGGAGTTTTCTTTCTAGACAATTTAGCACGGGTTGATTGCCTAGAGCTAGATGTCTCATCCTTATACATAAAAGCATGATTAGGGCCAGAGTGAGACTTCCTAGAATGAATTCTCCTAATTTTGTGCTCAGGATAACCGGCAGGGTACAAAATGTAACCCTCATTATCCTGAGGCATGGGAGCCTTGCCCTTAACAAAGTTAGACAATCTTTTAGGAGGGGCATTAAGTTTGACATTGTCTCCCTTTTGGAGGCCAATGCCATCCTTGATGCCAGGGCGTCTCCCACTATAGAGCATGCTTCTAGCAAATTTAAACTTTTCATTTTCTAAGTCATGCTTATTAATCTTAGCATTAAGTTGAGCTATGTGATCATTTTGTTTCTTAATTAACGCTAGGTGATCATGAATAGCATCAACATTAATGTCTCTACATCCAGTGCAAATGGAAACATGTTCAACGGTAGATGTAGAGGGTTTGCAAGATTTTAGTTCAACAATCTTAGCATGTAAAATGTCATTTTCACTTCTAAGATTTAAAATTGTAACATTGCAAACATCTAAGTCCTTAGCCTTAGCAATCAATTTTTCATTCTCGTTTCTAAGGCCAGCAAGAGAGACATTCAATTCTTCAATCTTAGCAAGTAAACTAACATTATCATCTCTAAGATTGGGAATTGAATTATTACAAACATTTGAATCAACCTTAGCAATTAATCTAGCATTCTCATTTCTAAGGTTGGCAACAATATCATGGCAAGTGCTTAGCTCACTAGATAGTTTTTCACATTTTTCTACTTCTAGAGCGTAAGCATTTTTAACCTTAACATGCTTCTTGTTTTCCTTAATTAGGAAGTCCTCTTGGGAGTCCAAGAGTTCATCCTTCTCATGAATAGCACTAATTAATTCATTTAACTTTTCTTTTTGTTGCATGTTTAGGTTGGCAAAAAGGGTACGCAAATTATCCTCATCATCACTAGAATTAGCATCATCGCTAGATGTCGCATATTTAGTGGAGGATTTAGATTTAACCTTCTTCTTTTTGCCGTCCTTTGCCATGAGGCACTTGTGGCCGACGTTGGGGAAGAGAAGACCCTTGGTGATGGCGATGTTTGCGGCGTCCTCGTCGGAGGAGGAGTCAGTGGAGCTCTCGTCGGAGTCCCACTCCCAGCAAACATGGGCATCGCCACCCTTCTTCTTGTAGTACCTCTTCTTCTCCTTTCTTCTCCCCTTCTTGTCGTCGCCCCTGTCACTGTCACTAGATAGTGGACACTTTGCAATAAAATGACCGGGCTTACCACACTTGTAGCAAACTTTCTTGGAGCGGGGCTTGTAATCCTTCCCCCTCCTTTGCTTGAGGATTTGGCGGAAGCTCTTGATGATGAGCGCCATTTCCTCGTTGTCGAGCTTGGAGGCGTCGATGGGGATTCTACTTGGAGTAGAATCTTCTTTCTTCTCCTCCGTTGCTTTAAATGCAACGGGTTGTGCTTCGGGCGTGGAGGAGTCGCCTTGCTCGATGATCTTTTTGGAGCCTTTGATCATTAGCTCAAAGCTCACAAATTTACCTATGACCTCCTCGGGAGACATTAGCGTGTATCTAGGATCACCTCGAATTAATTGAACTTGCGTAGGGTTAAGAAAAACGAGGGATCTTAGAATAACCTTGACCATCTCATGGTCATCCCATTTGGTGCTCCCGAGGTTGCGCACTTGATTCACCAGGGTCTTTAGCCGGTTGTACATGGCTTGAGGGTCCTCGCCTTGGTTGAGTCGAAACCGACCGAGCTCCCCCTCGATCGTCTCCCGCTTGGTGATTTTGGTCACCTCATCTCCTTCGTGTGCGGTCTTGAGTACGTCCCAAATCTCCTTGGCGCTCTTTAACCCTTGCACCTTGTTATACTCCTCTCGACTTAGAGACGCGAGGAGTATAGTGGTGGCTTGGGAGTTGAAGTGTCGGATTTGGGCGACCTCGTCCAAATCATAGTCTTCATCCCCCGGTGATGGTACCTGTACTCCAATCTCAACAACATCCCAAATGCTAGTGTGGAGTGAGGTTAGATGATGCCTCATTTTATCACTCCACATATTATAATCTTCACCATCAAACATAGGTGGTTTGCCTAATGGGATGGAAAGTAATGGAGTACGTTTGGAAATGTGAGGGTAGCGTAGGGGATCTTACTAAACTTCTTGCGCTCATGGCGCTTAGAAGTTACGGACGGCGTGTCGGAGCCGGAGGTGGACGGCGACGAAGAGTCGGTCTCGTAGTAGACCACCTTCTTCATCTTCTTCTTCTTGTCACCGCTCCGACGTGACTTGTCGTGTGAAGGGGATCCCTTCACCTTGTTGGCGGACTCCTCGGATGGAGCCTTCCCATGGCTTGTGGTGGGCTTCTTGCCGGTCCCGATCTCCCTCTTGGTGGATGCTCCCGACATCACTTCGAGCGGTTAAGCTCTAATGAAGCACCGACCTCTGATACCAATTGAAAGTCGCCTAGAGGGGGGTGAATAGGGTGAATCTGGAATTTATAAACTTAAGCACAACTACAAGCCGGGTTAGCGTTAGAAATGAGAACGAGTTCGAGAGAGAGGGTGAAAAACAAATCGCGGGAAAATAAAGAGTGAGACACAAGGATTTGTTTTACCGAGGTTCGGTTCTTGCAAACCTACTCCCCGTTGAGGTGGTCACAAAGACCGGGTCTCTTTCAACCCTTTCCCTCTCTCAAACGGTCACTTAGACCGAGTGAGCTTCTCTTCTCGATCAAACGGGACACTAAGTCCCCGCAAGGACCACCACACAATTGGTGTATCTTGCCTCGGTTACAATTGAGTTGATCACAAGAAAGAATGAGAAAAAGAAGCAATCCAAGCGCAAGAGCTCAAATGAACACAAGTCACTCTCTCACTAGTCAATATTTGATTTGGAATGAACTAAGGACTTGGGAGAGGATTTGATCTCTTTGGTGTGTCTTGTATTGAATGCTATAGCTCTTGTAAGGTGTAGGAAGTTGGAAAACTTGGATGCAATGAATGGTGGGTTGGTTGGGGTTTTTATAGCCCCAACCACCAAAAGTGGCCGTTGGGAGGCTGTCTGTCGCATGGCGCACCGGACAGTCCGGTGGTGCGCCAGCCACGTCAGTCGGCTGTTGGGTTCTGACCGTTGGAGCTCTGACTGGTGGGGCCTCTGGGCTGTCCGGTGGTGCACCGGACAGGTCCTGTAGACTGTCTGGTGCCCCTTTTGCAGGTGCTCTGACTCTGGCGCGCACTGTAGCGCATTTAATGTGGTTGCAGTCGACTGTTGGCTCGAAGTAGCCGTTGCTCCGCTGGCACACTGGACAGTCCGGTGTGACACCGGACACTGTCCGGTGCTTCACCGGATAGTCCGGTGAATTATAGCGGAGTGGCCTCCCATTTTCCCGAAGGTAGCGAGTTTAGTGTCAAGTTCCCTGGTGCACCGGACACTGTCCGGTGGCACACCGGACAGTCCGGTGCGCTAGACCAGAGTGCCTTTTGGGATGTCTTTAGCTCTCTTTATTTGAACCCATCTTTGGTCTTTTTATTGGCTTGTTGTGAACCTTTGGCACCTGTAAAACTTATAGACTAGAGCAAACTAGTTAGTCCAATTATTTGTGTTGGGCAATTCAACCACCAAAATCAATTTAGGAAAAGGTGTAAGTCTATTTCCATTTCAGCGACAGCACGGTGAAGGAAACAGTGACACCTAAGAGGGGGTGAATTAGGACTTCTAAAACTTTCTCTAAACTAGGCCACAATTAAATCCCTAGAGGAAAACCTATGCAAATAAACAATCTAGAATGTGCAAACTAGGTTTTGTCTAAGTGTTGCTATCTCTACCACAAAGGCTAAGTTTCAGTCCTAAACAATCTAATTATAAAGAGAAGATTGAAACTTAAATGCTTAATATAAATGCGTAAGCTAAATAGCAAGGTAGAGATGCAAACTCTCGTGGATGACACCGATATTTTTACCGAGGTATCCGGAACCATGCAAGGTTCCGACTAATCCTCGTTGGTGCCCCTATGCAAAGGGTAGCCCACGCGAGGGCCAAGCACGATGGTCGAGTAACTCCGTAGAGAGCCACGGGCCTTCTCCATGCGCAAGTGGTGCTCCACTTTCGGCTCCTCTCGAAAGCTCCACGCTGTCTCCACCATCGAGCTTCCGATCAAAAACGCTGCGGACCTCGTTCCCTCCGATACACGGTGGCGACCGTGACACAAACACGGTTGTCATGGTCTCGCAAGACTCTCGCCCCACTTGCCATAATCACCTTCATCATCACTACTGCTATCATCACTAGAGGATGGAATACTCATTTTACCTCTTGCCATAAGGCACTTGCGTGATGAGGATCGGTGGCTGCTCGTCCTTAGAGGTTCATCTTCGCTTGAAGAGTCATCCCAAGTTTTGACACTTGTAAGCGCCTTGCCTTTGCTCCTTCCTTTTGTGGGTTCGACCATATTTGGACAGCTGTCCCTGAAGTGGCCCTTCCCCCCGCATGCGAAGCATCATCTCTTTCCTTGCTTTTTCCTGTCAATGTTAAAGAGAAGATCCTCGACCTGCAGGGGCACACCCATTAGATTAATCTTGCGGATCATCCCCATTATATTTTCGACGTGTCAGATTGTTTCTTCGTTCATCATCATCACTTTCTTCTTCCTCCTCTTCTTCACTTAAGGAACTTGGAGTGGGAGCCTTCATTTTGCCTTTTCTTTCATCACATGCAAAAGCATATGGTCTTGAAGAAGTTGGCTTCTCTTGTCGACCCATTTTTCGCGACATCTCAAACGCCGCAATTTTTCCGATCACAATGGTCGGGGTCATTGTACTCAGGTCCTCCTTGTTGTGAAGAATAGTGATGATGCTCCCATATCTTTGTTGTGGTAGTAGGGAGATAATCTTTCTCACGATGTCTGCATCACCTACTTATTAATGCCAATAGAATTGAGCTCATTGATGATTAGATTCAAAAGAGAATACATATCTCTAACAAGCTCATTATCCTTTATAGCAAAAGAATTATACTCATTTAAGACTAGGTAATGTTTTTGCTCACGGACATTTGATGTGCCGTCATGTAGCTCATGCAATTTTAGCCAAATCTCATTAGAAGTTTTTAATGTAAAAACTTGATTAAAAATATCCATGCTAAGAGATTCATAGAAGCAATTTTTGGCTCTAGCATTTAAAAGAATTTCTTTTTCCTCACTCGTGGTGGGTTTCTCGGGATTCTTGGGTGGCTTCATCCCGTCATGAGTGACTCTTCAAACACCTAGATCAACGACCTCTAGATAACAAGCCATTCTAGCACTATAATATGGGAAGTTGGTGCCGTCGAAGTGTGGTGGCCTATGGGTATCCATCCCCTTACTCTAAAAAGTGTCGACTCTTTTAGCGGTAAAGCTAAAGCGTTTCAAATGAGCCAAACTAGGCTCTGATACTAATTGAAGGAAACAGTGGTGCCTAAGAGGGGGTGAAATAGGACTTCTAAAACTCTTTCTAAACTAGGCCACAATTAAATCCTTAGAGCAAAACCTAAATAAATAATCTAGAATGAGCAAACTAGGTTTTGTCAAAGTGTTGCTATCTCTACCGCAATGATTAAGTTTCAATCCTAAATAATCTAGCTATAAAGACAAGATTGAAACTTAAATACTTAGTTTAAATGCGGAAGGTAAAGAGCAAGGTAGAGATGCAAACTCTCGTGGATGACGCCAGTATTTTTTGAGGTATCCGGAACCACGCAAGGTTCTGACTAATCCTCTTTGGTGCCCCTACGCAAACGGTAGCCCACGCGAGGGCCAAGCACCACGGTCGAGTAACTTCGTAGTGAGCCGCGGGCCTTCTCCACGTGCAAGTGGTGCTCCGCTTCTGGCTCCTCTCGGACGCTCCCCGCCGTCTCCACTATCGAGCTTCCAGACAAAACGCCGCGGGCCTCGTTCCCTCCGGTACACGGTGGCGGTCGTGACACCAATGTGGTTGTCACGGTCTCGCTAGACTCTCGCCCCACTCGGTACAATTACAACAACTCACGCAAGAGCCGATGGGTTGTGTGTTTTTTCTAAACTCACTCAACTAACTAGGATTCACCTAGAGCAAGCGCTAATGCGGTCTAACTAACCTAAGCACTTCGCAAAGCACCTACGCTAATCACCGAGTGATTCTATTAAGCACTTGGGTGTTTGAGCACTTGGAAATGTCTACAATATGCCTTGGTATGTTGCTTGGGCTCACACACCTTGAAATGGACGATTGGGGGTATTTATATCCTCCCCCGACAATTATAGTCGTTGGATAGAAACAACATCTTTCTGTCAACGGGCGCACCGGACAGTCCGGTGCACACCGGACAAGCACGGTTCACTGTCCGGTGCCCTGCCACGTCAACCAACCGTTGGGGTCTGTAGCAGTTGACCGTTGGATCTGACCGTTACCTAGACTGCCTGGTGCTACAGCCCGAGAACGCCCGTTGTGGGCCTCTCTGCGCAGACTATCAGGGTGTCCCACCGGACAGTCCGGTGCACACCAGATAGATTATTGTTCAATGTCCCGTGCACCACCAGTGAGCTGGCTGTCTACTCACTTCTTTCTTAGTTGTTTCTTTTGGGCTTCTTTTCCTCTTGTGCCTTGGACTTCTACACATCTTTTATGTCTTCTTTTGAGGTGTTGCATCCTCAGTGTCTTAGTCTGTCGGTGTTTTGGGTCCGACCGCACACCCGGGGTTGCCCCTCAAGGTGTTTCTAGGAGTAGGACGGTGTCGACGACTGTAGCAAAATGGTTCGTGCCAATCGCACGAGGGACAATGGACAAGACTGGCAGGTTCGGGCCGCTTAGAGATGCGTAACACCCTACGTCCTGATGAGTATTCGAGTGTGGTTACAAGAGGACTCTCTGGGTTGAAGGCACAGAGAGTTTACGTGGGTGGCTAAGTAAAGTAAGGTCGATCGTTCTGAAGGGGTGCCCCCTAGGCCTTATATACTCGACCGTGAGGCAGTACATGTGGATATAATCAACAAGTAGCTAAAAGATAGTGAACCTCTTGAGTTTATCCCTACGTAACCCCCGCCGACTTATCCTCGCGTGGCTCCGTTGCATGGGGGCTTCAGCGCGGGAAAGTCGGGTCTCTGTTGCGATTCATTCGTTCGACGTTGTGGGCCGTCCGGGTTTGCACCAATCCAGTCTCACGTCTTCTCTTCTTTGTTGGTTGTCTTTCCCTAGGCCCACGAAAGAATGACCTTACGAATTATTGGGCCCTTGGGCCTTTCGTGAGGCCTTTTACTTCTTTAGTGGACCCAGGGGATATCTATCCCCCACAAGCCCCCGATCTTTGGGTTGATTTAGAGGTAATCAACTCAAAGATCCAAGGTCCAAAAAATGACTTCCTGCTGTCTTCTCTTGCTCTGATCACTCGTTCGACCAAAGTTTAGTTTTGCGCTTGTGCCTTAGAGGTCGGCATTTTGAATTGTAGGATTTTGGACTTCATTGGGTGCACACGGAGGTGCACCCAATGGGTGTAGCCCCCGACCTTTGAGTAGATTTTAGAAGATAATCCACTCGAAGGTCTTCCCCAAAGATTATCTCCATTCGCGCTCCTGCATCTCGGTTGAGGATTGGTCTTTGCAATCTTGTCCCACGCCTTAGAAGTCGGCACTATATCGGTTTAGAATGATAATCCATGGGGTGCACCGAAGGTGCACCCAATGGGTGTAGCCCCCGACCTTCGAATGGATTTTTTAAGGATAATTCGTTCGAAGGTCTTCCTTTTGCTTGTAAAAGTTGGCATGAAGCTATTCGCATTATGCTTTGGAGGTCAGCATTATGTCATCCGGATTTTGCTGCCGAGGTCAGCATATATTTTGTCTCTAGCAGCCGAGTTTGCAATCCATCCATATCTTGCTAGGTAATGCAATTTATTTGCTTCTGCAACTTGATTGGTCGTTTGATGGACGTTCTCTGTCTAGTCCTCACATCGCTTCTGTCGGTCATATCTTGTACTTTGCTGGCTATATTTGGCTTTCCTCTGATCCTTACTGATATCTCATTTTTGTCTTGAGGTATTTACTGCGTGCCCTGCACGGATGTGACCGTTTTGAAAAATATACTGATAATTCCTGGGCGTCCCCCCCAATGGGTGTGGGCAAGGGACGGCTTGGTACGCTGAGTGTTTTAGCCGGCTACTTCTGAGTAGTAATGTGATGGGACGGCTAGTGTAATCATATCCTTTGCGCTGTTGACTGGAGTCCCAATGGGTGTAGTGTTGCATGAAACGGCGTCCGCCGTCTGACGTGTCTTCAGATGGGTGGGAGTGCTTATTGAATGCTTTGCGACTGTTCAGTGACCGCGGTTGGAAGTGAGCGGTTGCCTTTCCTTTCTATAAATAACGCCCTTGCTCCTCTGGTTTTTTCACATCCTTTGATGTTCTCTATTTCTTCCCTTTCTTCTCTCCCAAAGCTTCCACCATGGGCAAGAACAACAATCGCAAGCGTGAGCCGACTCCTCCATCGGAGGAGTTTGGTGACTCGGAATACTCAGAGGAGGAGTTCTCCTCTGAGTCTGAGGGGTCTCCGGCTCCCATCCCCCTACGTGAGTCGTCTGATGACTCAGACGACTCCCAGGGGCTTGCGGCGGAGGTCTGGACGTACATCCGGGCCGTCGAGCGCTCCGGGCTCGAGGGCTCGGATGAGTCTGAGTTCTCCTCGGACGAGGAGGACTCGGACGGCGGCGAGGACGAAGATGACGACGACGACGACGGCGACGACGGTGGCGACGGTGATGGTGACGGCAGCAACGGCGGCGGAGGCAGCAGCGGCAAGGGCAGCACTAGAGGCGGCAGCGGCACGGGCAGCACCAGGGGCGGCGGCAGCAAGGGCAGCACCAAGGGCGGCAAGGCCAGTGGCTAAACGCCACTGGTCTTTAGATATTAGTATAGTGTAGTTAAAATAATGTAGTAGTAATGTAGAGTAGTATAGTGTAGTTTAGTAGTAGTAGTAATGTAGAGTAGAAGTAGGGAAGCACCAACTCGCGAAGAGGTTGTTTGTAAACTTATTAACTTCCCCTTAATGAAGAATTGTCGTTGACCCCCTTTTCGATGACTCGCTTTCTCTGATTGTTGAACTGATTCTTTTGATATAGTAGATGAATAACTTGCGCATCACATTGACGCCTCCAGAAGTAGCTGCCGAGTAATATCTTAGTCGGTATCGGCGTTTTAGAAACAACGCCGAGCGATGTGAAGGTTGACATCAGCGTTTTAGAAGTAACACCGAGCGATTGAACACGTGGTCGGTGTGTTAGAGGCCACGCCGAGTGATTGGAGGTCGGCGTCGGCATTTTTAGAAGTAATGCCAAGCGATTTGAACACGAGGTCGGCGTTTTAGAGATAACGCCGAGTGATTGGAGGTCGGCGTCGGCATTTTTAGAAGTAACGCCGAGCGGTAGAATACGAGTTCGGCGTTTTGGAGGCAACGCCGAGTGATTTGAAGGTCGTCGTCGGCATTTTAGAAGTAATGCCGAGCGATTGAACATGAGGTCAGCGTTTTAGAGACAACGCCGAGTGTTTAAAGGTCGACGTCGGCATTTTAGAAGTAATGCCGAGCGATTTGAACACGAGGTCGGCGTTTTAGAGGCAACGCCGAGCGTTTAAAGGTCGACGTCGGCATTTTAGAAGTAATGCCGAGCGATTAGAACACGAGGTCGGCGTTTTAGAGGCAACGTCGAGTGATTGAAGGTTGACGCCGGCATTTTAGAAGTAATGCCGAGCGATTGAACACGAGGTCGGCGTTTTAGAGGCAACGCCGAGTGATAGCCAGCCGCACGAGTTATTTTGAGGATAATAACCGAGTGATGAAGTGGCACGTCGGCTTTTTTGGAAATAACTGTCGGATGTCCACGTGGCATGCTGGGATTTCGGAAATAACCGCCGGGTGATGACTGGGCACTTTTTGAAAGGGTATCTGGCTCAAGAATATCCCATAAGAGTTGCGCTTTTAGCCGCCTTTGCTTTCCGTGCCCTAGTTCTTGCATTTCCGCATCTGAATCTTCTCTGCCACTCGCCTCCTACTCTGTTCGCCAGTGAGAAGCAAGATGGCGCCCAAGAGGAAAACCGCGAACTCGTCTGCTGCGGTGATCCCCACAATCGACCCCAACAGTCAGTTACCCTTCGCAGGTAACCATATGTCTGTTATTTCCGAAGCTGAGCTTCTCCGTCTTGTCTCCATCGGGGTTCTTCCTCCGCGGGAACTCTGTTCTTGGCGGATTTGCCACGGGACTACTGTCCCAACCGAAGATACCCACGAGTCAGTAGTTTACGCTCCTTTCCTTCTCCGCGGCCTCGGCCTTCCCATCTCTCCTTTTTTCCGTGGCCTCCTTGATTTCTATCATATCAACTTGACTCATTTGAACCCTAATTCCATTCTCCAAATCTCCATTTTCGTTCACCTATGCGAAGCCTACCTCGGTGTGCTGCCGCATTTCGGTTTATGGAAGTATCTGTATCATTGCCGTCCTGGGATGGCCGGGGGGCAACATCAGCTGGTCGGAGGTGCCAGTTTGGAGATGCGCCGTGGGCGGAAGACCGAGTATCTTGAGATTCCCCTCAAAGATAGCATTAAAGGTTGGCGTCTGGAGTGGTTTATAGTTGATAATTATGGAAATTCTCTCCCCTCCCGGTCAGGAAGACAGCCAGACGTTCGTACTCCGAGTTGGACTGAGTCTCCCACAGATCAGGAAGTGGCCGAGGCAGGCGTGTTGCTTACTGAAGTCGGATTACTGAAAGAGAGAGGTCTGACTGCCGAAGCTGTGGTTACAGATTTTGTTTTCAAGAACATTCAGCCACTGAAAGACAGGGCCTATCCGGCATATCTGTATCGAGGGCTGGCCGACTCAACTCGGGTTACCAATAGGAGAATTCCTTCTGTTGACTTGGTAAGCCTACTTGAAATGATCCTCAGGGGTAAAGTTTCGAATGTTGGTGCTCCAGTGGCATACTCGGCTTGGAACCTACCTCCTCCCAAAGCTTTCACCCTTTTTGTGTCGAATCCGCCTGTGACTGACAGCAATTTGGGCCTTAGAGTGCGACCCTCTGCTAAAGAAATCTGTACTTTGGTTGCTTCGCTCGGGGAGATTCCTGATGATGAACGACAGGTTTATTTTGAAGTGCCTCTGAACCCCAGTGATGCTGACATAAATGACATGCTTGATCTGTTAGCTGAGGATTCGTCCGATGCTGCTCCTGATGGTACCTTGGCAGTGGTGCCCCTTCCAGAGGTTGATACAACTTTGGATGTCCCGAAACCTATCAGCACTCGTCCGAGGCGCCCTAGCCGAACCAGTCAGCCCGAGCCTTCTGCTGATGAGCAAAAGAAAAAGAGAAGACGCCTCCGGCGAGTATCCAGTTTTGATGAGGACGCCGGTACCTTAGCTCCTGCTGCTGAAGAAGTGCCTGCAACTGGTCTTACTGACACTGATCCCAATGGGTGTGCCCAAACTGTTGCTGATCCCAATGGGAGTGCTGCTTGCGTTGCCGCTGTGGAGGATGAAGAGGAAGAAGATGAGGCTCCCTTAACTCGGAAAAACAGTCGGCAGTTCATCGCCAGCGGTGGAAGTAGTGGAGTTCCTTCTCCTGCTTTGTCTGCCCTTATTGGTCTGCAAGAACTGTCCATGGCCAACTTTGATCAAACTCTAGAGGATATGGTCCCAGAGGATTTGCTATCAGAGCCTGTGAATGTAGATGCAACAGAGACTTGTGCTGCCGTGCCCGATGCTGGGTTGAGGTCATCCCGTGCCTCGTCGACCTTAGAGCATGATCTCGAGGGTCGGGATGCTGACTTGGATTGTCCTGGTCCCATGGAAGTAGCTGAAGGCCCGTCAACCTTAGAGGTGGTTACGGCAGAGAGCTTGGACCCTTTGAATAGTGCTGACATGCGCCCAGCCCCCGAGGATGTCGCCGGGGAAGACTTAGCTCGGGTGAAGAGTATAAGCCACTGCCCAGCCCCCGAGGGTGTTGCCGGGAATGATCCGGCTCAAGTGGGCAGTGCCAACTGTGACCCAGCCCCCGAGGGTGTCCGAGCAAGGTCTCCTTCCTGCACTTCCATGGATGTTCATGCGGGTTCACCTCCACACTCTGGCGGTATGGTTGTGGCCCAGACTCTGGATCCGGGGGTCGCTTTAGAGGGCAGCATCCCCACTGGTCTGGCGTTAGGCTCTGTTGAATGTACTGAGCTCGTTCCTGCTGGTCTGCTGCAAGCTGCTTCGGGTGGTGGTCTGGCACCTGGTTATCAACTGATTTCTCCTGACTTGGGGATCCCTTTGTTCTTTTCCAACCTCTAGGTACTGTGCTGTACTTTAGCTTGTTCTTCTCGTTGCATGAATTTTTGTCATTATGCTCATCCGCTCTTCTCATCAGGCTTTGGTGGATGGGATGGCCAGCCAGCTGAAATCGCAGGGTGCTTCCATCCCAGAAGTGGCTTCATCTCTTGAGCGTTGGAATCCGGTGTCGCTTCATCGTCGTGTATCCGAGTTGGAGGCGAATAATGCAGGTTGGTGCCCTTCTTCTTCTTCCTTGCCTTTATTCGTGGATTGTTTTACCTTCTGACCTCATTTCGTTTGATTACCTCTTGATAGGAATGACTCGGCAGATTGCAGTTCTTGAGGAAAAACATTCCCGAGATCAAGCTGAAATGGCTCAACGGTGCACTGACTTCGAGGAGAAGTATTCTCAGAGCCAGACTGAACTGAGTCAGGTCTCCGCTGCTTTGGATGACGCCAACGCTCTGAGTTCTTCTCTTCATGCTCGGCTTGACTCTGAAAAGGTAACTTACCAAACCGTGCTTCGCCTTATTATATGCTTGGATTCTGAATGAGTTGATTTTTGCTTGTAGGAAGAAAAACTTATCGTTGCTGCCTCTCGCGACAATCTGGATAGATTGTATCGAGACTCTAGCAACTCGCTAACCATCTTGGAGAGGAGCCACCGTTTTACGATGGAAGAACTGGACAATCAGCGTTGCAGGCTGCAAGAATCTGTGGACGAAGTGACCCGCCTTACGCAGTTGCTATCAGCAAAGGACGCCACCATCAAGGGACTCCGGGCTTCTAAGAAATCCATTGCTCAGGAGTTAGAAACTGCTCAGCTGGCTGCTAGAGTTGCCGAAGAAACTGCTGTCACTCTCAAAGCTCAGCGTGATAAAGCCCTGGACAAGGCTATTCGGGCGGGACGAATCTTGATGAGAAGACCCGGCGTGGTTGTCCCTGAAGACATAAGAGCCGATGTGAATGCTGCCCCCGATTCTTCGAATCACCCTTCTTCGTCAGTCGTTCCTGAGAAAGACATTGGAAAATAGAGAAACATTTCGCGTGCTATGAGCGCGCGGTTAGCATGATCAAGTACTCGTTAGGGGTTATCGGCTTATCATTCGAATGACATGATCACAGAATTTATCAATTTGCAAATTTGTGGTAACGCTGCATGATGATTATGAAGTTTGTTTTCGGGATATGGAAGTCATCCCCTGAATTGCATAAGCGTGAGTATGTTGCACTGGCTTAAGCCATCGCTGACTTAAGTCGATTGCTCCGTTTGTAGGGCATAGTGGTCACCCCGAGTTAAGTAAGCGTGAGCATGTTGCACCGCCTTAAGTTGTTGCCGACTTAAGTCGATTGCTCCGTTTGTAGGGCATAGTGGTCACCCCGAGTTAAGTAAGCGTGAGCATGTTGCACCGCCTTAAGTCGTTGCCGACTTAAGTCGATTGCTCCATTCGTAGGGCATAGTGGTCACCCCGAGTTAAGTAAGCGTGAGCATGTTGCACCGTCTTAAGTCGTTGCCGACTTAAGTCGATTGCTCCGTTTGTAGGGCATAGTGGTCACCCCGAGTTAAGTAAGCGTGAGCATGTTGCACCGCCTTAAGTCGTTGCCGACTTAAGTCGATTGCTCCGTTTGTAGGGCATAGTGGTCACCTCGAGTTAAGTAAGCGTGAGCATGTTGCACCGCCTTAAGTCGTTGCCGACTTAAGTCGATTGCTCCGTTCGTAGGGCATAGTGGTCACCCCGAGTTAAGTAAGAATGCAAGTCAATCGTAAACGAGCCGAGTTTCTTTGAAATCTCTCTTTATTGATGACGTATTTTCATTGCACCGAATACATGGTCGCCCCAGCTGTTTTGAAATACAGCTAGGGGTAAAACTTTCGGAGGTGCTCTATGTTCCAGGAGTTCCCAACCTTTGTGCCATCCATCTGGGTGAGGCGATACGATCCGGGCCGAGTGACCTCTGCTACTATGAAAGGCCCTTCCCATAAGGGTGATAACTTGTGCCGTCCCTCCCCCGTTAGAATTCGGCGGAGGACGAGGTCTCCTATCGAAAAGAATCGTTGCCGCACAGCCTTGTCGTGATAGCGCCTTAGAGTCTGCTAGTACCGTGCTGATTGGATTATTGCATTCAGTCGTTCTTCCTCAAGCACATCAATATCCTCCAGCCTGGTGGCCTCGGCTTCTGATATGCTTTCGAAGATCAACCTTGGCGCCCCAAACTTGAGATCAGCAGGTAGCACTGCCTCCGACCCATAGACCATGAAGAAAGGAGTGTTTCCATGCAGGGCTCGGCTAGGTTGGGTTCTCAGGCTCCAGACAACATAAGGCAGCTCTCTTATCCATTTTCCTGCGAATTTTTCATTCTTATCGAAGACCCTTTTCCTGAGTGCCTCCAATATCATTCCGTTGGCTCGCTCAACCTGCCCGTTGGCTCTTGGATGTGCTACAGATGCGTACTTGATCTGAATGCTCTTTTGCTCGCAGAAGTCAAAGAATTCTGAACTGGTGAAGTTGGATCCCAAGTCAGTGATGATATTGTTTGGTATCCCGAATCTGAATATTATGCTTTGTATGAATTCCACGGCTTTAGCAGAGGTTAAAGAAGCAATGGGCTGGAATTCTATCCATTTAGTGAATTTGTCAATTGCCACCAATACATGGGTATATCCTCCTTGAGCTTTCTTGAAAGGTCCAATCATATCCAGTCCCCAGCACGCGAAAGGCCAAGTTACTGGTATGGTCTGTAGCTGCTGTGCTGGCATGTGCTGTTGCTTTGACAGGTATTGGCAAGCTTCGCATCTCTGAACTAACTCGGCTGCATCGTTCTTCGCCGTCGGCCAATAGAATCCTGACCTGAAAACCTTCCCGACCAGTGTTCTGGACGCTGCATGTACTCCACATTGCCCTGCATGGACTTCCTCCAGAAGTTGCTTCCCGGTGGACGGGAGAACGCACTTCATGAGGACGCCTGACGCGTCCCTCCTGTATAATACCTCCCCAATGAGTGTATAGTGAGCCGATTGTCTGGCAATACGCTCTGCCGAGTTCTTGTCATCTGGTTCTTCTTCATTCTTTATATATTTAATAATCTGCTGTCTCCAGTCATCAGAGTCTGACTCGGGTTGATCTATGATGTTGCATTCTTCTGTTTGATCCATTGAGATACTCGGCTGCAGGATTTCTTGTACGAAGACTCCGGGTGGGACCTGAGTTCGACCGGATCCGAGCTTGGACAGTACATCGGCTGCCGTGTTCCGATCTCTTTCTACATGATGAAATTCCAGACCCTCGAATTTATCTTCCAGCTTTCGGACGGCAGCGCAGTATTTTCCCATTGAATCACTTGAACAATCCCATTCTTTGTTTATCTGGCTGATGACTACCAGAGAATCTCCATATACCATCAATCTTTTGACGCCCAGTGATATGGCGATGTTTAATCCGTGTATCAAGGCTTCATACTCGGCTGCATTGTTAGAGGCCGGGAATAGCAACTAGAGAGCATACTTGAGGTGTTCGCCTCCAGGTGCAGTGAAGAGAATCCCTGCTCCTGCTCCCTGCAGCTTCAGCGAGCCATCAAAATACATTCGCCACACTTCTGCCGTCTCTGGATTGTCTGGAACTTGCTGTTCTGTCCACTCTGATACGAAATCAACCAGTGCTTGAGTCTTGACGGCAGTGCGAGGTCGGAACTCGATATCGTGGGATCCCAACTCGCAAGCCCACTTGGCTATTCGGCCAATGGCTTCCTTGTTGTGAAGAATGTCCCCTATTGGAAAACCAGTGACTACTATGACTTTGTGGTCGTCAAAGTAGTGGCGCAGCTTGCGGGCAGTTAGAAGTACTGCATATAATAGCTTCTGAACCTGAGGATATTTTTTCTTCGAGGGACCTAGAACTTCACTGATGAAGTAAACAAGATGTTATACCGGATAGGCATGCCCTTCTTCTACTCGCTCGACTACCAACGCGGTGCTTACCACGTGAGTCGTGCAAGAGATATACAGCAACAAATCTTCAGCTGGTTGAGTCGGCGTAGCTCGCCGGGGTGGTTTCAATACTGGCGGTGTTGTCAAGAATTTTTTCAGTGCGTCTAGAGCTTCTTGTGCTTCTGAAGTCCACTGAAACTTGTCCACTTTCTTGAGTAGCTTGTAAAATGGCAAACCTTTCTCTCCCAGCCTGGATATAAATCTGCTCAGAGCTGCCATACATCCAGTGAGTCGTTGAACCTTCTTTTGTGACCGAGGAGCTTCCATCTTCATGATAGCTTCAATCTTATCTGGATTAGCCTCAATTCCTCGGTGGCTGACGATAAATCCGAGCAACTTTCCTGCTGGTACCCCGAAAACGCATTTTTCAGGATTGAGCTTCCATCTATATCTTCTCAGGCTGTTGAAAACCAGCTGTAAATCTTCGATGAAGTTTTCCGAATTCTCTGTTTTGATCACCACGTCATCTACGTAAGCCTCCACACGCTTGCCCTAGTGATCGGCTAGGCATGTTTGAATGGCTCTCTGATAAGTCGCTCCAGCGTTTTTAAGGCCGAACGGCATGGAGGTATAACAGAAAGCACCAAACGGAGTGATGAACGCCGTTTTTTCCTCGTCTTCTTTTGCCAAACTAATCTGATGATACCCGGAATAGCAATCTAAGAAAGACAGCACAGAACATCCAGCGGTGGAATCCACCACCTGATCTATCCTCGGGAGCCCGAAGGGATCCTTCGGACAGTGTTTGTTGAGATCAGTATAGTCGACGCACATGCGCCAATCCACTTTATTCTTTTTGAGTACAAGAACAGGGTTGGCCAACCATTCGGGGTGTAATACTTCTCTAATAAATCCGGCCGCGACCAAGCGAGCTAACTCGGCACGAATGGCCTCTCCCTTGTCGGGCGTGAAACGACGTAGCTTTTGCCGGATCGGCCTCGCCTGAGGATAGACCTTCAATTTGTGCTCGGCCAGTTCTCTTGGGACTCCCGGCATATCCGCAGGTTGCCATGCGAATACGTCTCGGTTATCTTGCAGGAACTGGACGAGCGCGCTTTCCTATTTGTCATTCAAACTGGAGCTGATGATGGCCGTCTTGCGCTCATCAGCGAACCCCAGGTTGATCCGCTTGGTTTCTTCAGTCGGCCGCATAGAGGTCACGGCCTGAGCTTCGTTTGCCGGTACGGCGAGGTCTTCCTCAGGCTTAGAGTTCGCCGGCATAGAAGGAACCGTTGACGGCTTGGTGGAGAGGGCTGCTTGGATGGCCACTCGGAAACATTCTGCGGCGCCTTGGAAGTCGGCGCGCACAGTTATGATTCCTTGCGGTCCTGGCATCTTCAGTATCATGTATGTATAGTGCGGAATGGCCATGAATTTAGCCAGCCCCGGCCTCCCGATGATGGCGTTGTACCCGCAGTCGAAGTTCGCCACCTCGAACCTCAGGAACTCGGTTCTGTAGTTCTCCGGAGTTCCGAAGGTGACCGACATGTAGATGTGGCCCAGCGGGTATTCCCCTTCCGTCGGCACGATGCCGAAGAAAGGGGTGTCCGACTCGCGGAGCTCTTTGAGGTGAACTCCCAAGCCTTGGAGTGTCCGGGGGAAAGTGACGTTGATGCTGCTCCCCCCGTCCACTAGCACCTTCTTTACTCGGCTTTCTCGGATCACCGGATCGACGAGAAGCGGGTATTTGCCTGGATGGTCGAAGTTGAGCCACTGATCCTCCCGAGTGAAAGTGATCGGGTGCTCCGACCACCGGTATGGGGCGGGAGGACCGGTGGTCGCCACCAGTATCTGGCGGTCGTTGAGCTTTTGTTGTCTTTTGTTCTCCTGCGACCCATGTCCGCCGAAGATGACGTTGACCTCCCTGTTAACGCGCGGGAAAGCTCCTCCTCCCCCCTCCTCCTGCTGATGGGGCTGTCGTGGTTCATCTGGTCCTCCCCTCGGCGGAGGAGGCGGTAGAGGTTGGAAGGGTCGGCCGTGCCCGGCGGAGTGCTTGAAGTCCCGGCAGTTACGAATAGTGTGGCGCATGTCCTTGTGGTACGGGCACTGAGCGTCGAGGATGTCGTCCAGCGTGCGCTCGCTTCCACGAGGTCCTCCTCGGGCGCGAGAGGCGGGTGGCCCGGCGGCGTGTACTTCTTCACGAGGCCTCTTCTCCCAGCGTTTGTCGGGTGGTTGGTTCGCGTCACGTCGCGGCGCTGCCGGTGCAGGTTTTGCTCCTCCAATGAGATCCTGGGCCCGCTCGTCGGCGGTGATGTAGAGGTCGGCCTCCCGGAACAGCTCCTCGGAGGTAGTCGGTGCCTTTTGTAGTATGGCTCGGACGAAAGCTGAGTCATTGGATCCTCTGTAGAAGTCCTCGATCACGGCCGCCTCCGTGACCTCGGGGATACGGTTTCTCATGGTCTGGAACCTTTTGAGGTACGACCGGAGAGTCTCGTCCCCCCGGCGCTTGATGGATTTGAGGTCCCATGGTTGCGCTGGTTTGTCGGAGAGGGACTGGAAGTTGGCGATGAAACGTCGATTGAAGTCTCCCCAGTTGTCGATGCAGTGTCGGGGTAGATGTCGTAGCCACTGCAGCGCGTCTTGCCCAAGGACGATGGGCAGATACGCGGTCATGACGTCTTCAGATGCCCCGGCAGCCCGAGCAGCGGTGGTTTAGACGGCTAGCCAACCCCCTGGATCCTGCTTAGGTTCATATTTGTCGACATTGGATACCTTGAAGTTGGGGGGCCATTGGATGGCCCTAAGGCGCGGAGTAAGAGCGGATACTCCGCACGTGTCTTCCTGTCGTCGGGGACGATGTCTGTCCCGGGGAGGGGAGTGGTGGTGGTGGTTCCTCGACCGTCCCCGGGTGGTATCGCCAGTTGAAGCTGTCGCCGACTCAGTCCTGGTGGCCTGGCTTTGAGTCGGGAAGCCGTGATCTCGGTCATACTCCTCCCGACAGCGAATTTCGTTTTCATGCCGCCGTTCGCGCGAAACGTTGATAGAGCTTCGCGCGTCTCGGCGACTGTTGATGGCGTGTCGCAAATCGTTCGGCGGGTGAGCGAGCGGTAGAAGATGGTTGGCCGCCTGAGTGAACAGGCGTCGGTATCCCTCGGCGTCGGGAGTCCGAGGAAGTCCGTCAGCTATCCGAGCTAGAACGCCTCCGACTTCGCTCGGCGTGTTCATAGCTCGGGCGAAGTCGGGGTTCAGGTTGCGCCCGAAGAGCGGATTCTCCCGGCGTTGTCTTGCATCTTGCTCGGCTTGCTCCTGAGTCCGTCGGCGATCACGTCGTCGGGAGTTCCTTCGTTCCCTGAAGACGCGTTCTTCCGGAGTTTCCCCTATCTCCGAGACCTCGTCTCGCGAGACGGGCTGCTCCGGATCCCGTTCTCCGGCCGCGTGATGTCGTCGAACGTTCCTGCGTCGGTTCCTCCGTCGGCGGGATTCTCGTTGAGGTGGTTCTTCTCCAGGTGCAGTCGGTTTGTCATCAGAGACGGCGGGTGACTCCACTCTCCCGATAAAGAGGACGTCGGGGTAGAATGGTGCTGCTGTCGTGGCGACTTTCTTTCTGTTCTCCTTTGAGGCCGGAGGAACGGAAAGAACGACTTGCCTTTCCCTGGTCTCCTTCTTCCTCGCGATCCGTGTCCATTCTTTCGTCGGGGAAGTAGACAGCGGAGTCTTCCGGGTCAGCGAGCTTCCAGCTCCAGCCTTCCCGGAGATAATCTCTCTTCGAAGAACCGGAGGTAGCGTCTTTCCAGCATTTTCGGAGTTTGTTGGAGGAGACTTCTTTTCCGGCAGATCTGCGAGGCGGTGTAGAATTCCCTCTTCATCCGCTACAGATGAGATTGTCCCGAAGCAGAATACAGATCCGGGACGCACGGCGATCTTGCTGTGGAAGGTGACGGCCATTGAGCTAGCTTGGATCGTCGACACACCCCCTACCTGGCGCGCCAGCTGTCGGTGTTTTGGGTCCGACCGCACACCCGGGGTTGCCCCTCAAGGTGTTTCTAGGAGTAGGACGGTGTCGACGACTGTAGCAAAATGGTTCGTGCCAATCGCACGAGGGACAATGGACAAGACTGGCAGGTTCGGGCCGCTTAGAGATGCGTAACACCCTACGTCCTGATGAGTATTCGAGTGTGGTTACAAGAGGACTCTCTGGGTTGAAGGCACAGAGAGTTTACGTGGGTGGCTAAGTAAAGTAAGGTCGATCGTTCTGAAGGGGTGCCCCCTAGGCCTTATATACTCGACCGTGAGGCAGTACATGTGGATATAATCAACAAGTAGCTAAAAGATAGTGAACCTCTTGAGTTTATCCCTACGTAACCCCCGCCGACTTATCCTCGCGTGGCTCCGTTGCATGGGGGCTTCAGCGCGGGAAAGTCGGGTCTCTGTTGCGATTCATTCGTTCGACGTTGTGGGTCGTCCGGGTTTGCACCAATCCAGTCTCACGTCTTCTCTTCTTTGTTGGTTGTCTTTCCCTAGGCCCACGAAAGAATGACCTTACGAATTATTGGGCCCTTGGGCCTTTCGTGAGGCCTGTTACTTCTTTAGTGGACCCAGGGGATATCTATCCCCCACATAGTCCAATCCTCTTCGCATCCTGTGAATTACAAATATACACACTAGCAAACACCAAAACCTTTTGAGCCAAACTGCCCGAGGTCCATTTTCCTTATACAACTCCCAATGCATAAAGTAAAAACAAGATGTATATTGATTATTTGATCGATTATTGGTGTTCCAATCGGTTGTAGCCCTCCATATATATAGGGGGAGGTCTAGACCTGTTACAAGCCTTTTGCTGAGTTAATCCCGCAGATTTAGCTAACAAATCCCGCAAGAAACTCGAAATCCTAACTAATTATGCGTGCTCGCGGACCGTCCGCGCCACCAACGGGGATTGTCTGGACTGTGAACTGTCCGGCCTCAGGGCCGTATTGTCCGCTGCCGGTTCTAGTGCTCAACACAAAGCTTTTTAAAAAAAAAAATCTTTTCGTCCTACCTTCATTAATTAATATATGAATATAATTTGTATCTATCTATATTTATTATGGTTCATTTAAATATAGAATTATATTTTGACAAAATCTTTTTGTCCTACCTTCATTTAAAAGAGGGCGAGAAAGAATTATATTTTGACACAGGAAGTATGTCTTTTCTATGCGACATTAGACAGATACAGTAGTATGCAGCATGTTTGCTTGGCTTTAATCCCTTCTTCAATTTTCCGTCTCTATGTATTATAGTTCTAGCAGTTCGAACATCTGACTTTAATCCGAAGTGAACAGCCTCGGAATTTTTACATCGTCAAATCATGGAGCCAGTCGTACGTTGCTTGCGTTTTTGGCTGACAGTGCCTGACCAAAGTTTAGTTCGTGTTACATTAAATATTTGAATATCAAATATGAATATTAAATATAGGCCCAATTAGGTTTAATAGATTATCTAGAGCAGAGGTGAATTGTGCAAAGGCTTGTAATTATGTGAATTGAGCTATTTCCATTTTTGATTTGCCAACTACTTGTTTCATGGCTTTAATTTGAGTTGCGGATCCTACTCTGGAAACTGAAATACCCACATTAATAATAGGTCGAATTCTGGCATTGAATAGATCCACGAATAAGAATATTTGTCCATGTGTAATTGAAATTACATTAGTCGGAATATAGGCGGAAGCGTCTCCAGATTGAGTCTCCACTATTGGTAAACGGTCATACTCCCTTCGCCTAAAATAGAATTTAATTTAGGGGCTCTTTCTAAAGGCGTGAATGCAAATAAAAACATCCCTTGAAAAAGCTTCGTGACCGGTAATCCGACTCTACGAGTACCAATATGCAGCATAGGGGAGAAAAGCACTACACCACGAAATAGGAATCAACAAGAGAAAACTTCTTTAGAAATTAGCTCTTTCCTAATTGGTATCAGGATTGGGAAGAATGGTTGGGATAACAAACAACCATCAAGACTACTGAACTCAATCACTTGCTACCATTACTCAACAGTTTTCTGTTGTGGTCTATCCCGTAGAGGTAGTCAAATTAGATCAGTGATCGATTTCTAGGTTTCGTCGTAAACCTAATTGGTTACTTTCAATTACGTAAATCAGTAGTTCAAACCGCACTTAAAAGTAGGGCTCTTTTAGTCTTTATATTTGTAGTTAATTTTATAATTAAACTATATTTAATATTCATAATTATTATTGAAACATTCGATGTTGTCTCTACGCGCTAATCTTCCTCTCTCCTGCTATTATTGTTGATTTGTCGTGCTTGTCTGAAATCTGAATGAATAAAGTTGTTTATAGATCATGAAAATATGATTTAAACTACAGATTATACTGTTTGTAAAATGAAGTTAAAATAACCCACAATCATTTGCACAATGAATCACCCACAATCATTTGCACTTTAAGTTAGGCCACCTATAATCTTTGTCGGATGATCAATCTTAGAGAATACCCTGGCACCTCTCATTTTATCAAACAAATCTTCAATATGTGGCAAGGGATATTTATTTTTAATGATGACATCATTAAGAAACCGGTAATCAACACACATCCTCTGGGAACCATCCTTCTTCTGAACAAACAGGACAGACGCTCCCCAAGGTGAAGAACTAGGGCGAATATACCTCGACTCCTGCAACTCTGTTAGCTGTTTCTTATGTTCTTTTAGTTCTTCCATAGACTTTCTATAGGGTCTTTTAGAAATAGGAGCGGTTCTAGGTAAGAGATCAATAACGAACTCCACTTCCCTATCTGGTGGCATTCCGGGTAACTCTTTTGGAAAAACATCTAGAAATTCCCTAACCACATGGATATGTCTGCCCACAAATATCCCTCCCCATGATTTTTATTGTTAATCGATTGCTCATAAAATTCCCTTTAGGCATGATTACTACCATGGGTTTTTGCATAGTGCAAAAAGGTAAACATGTGAATTGACATAACGTGCAGAAATGAATGTATGTGTGGCTCTAGAATAAAAATAATATAGATGCGAGAACAGAATTAATAAGTAACGTACCAATGATGATGCCAAAAACATCAGCGGTAGCCTCAGCACTTATCTAATTAACCCTGGCAATATTGAATCCCTTGTTGTTAGCTGGAGTTTAATTCTGCTTGCTAGGATTACTGCCTCGAGCTAGAGTGTTGGTGCTTCTCTTAGGAGAGACATTAGCATAGTGCCCAACCTCGCCGCACTTGAAGTATGTTGTGCTAGTAGCAGTGTTCTGGCCAGCAGGTCTCGCCGGGGTGCCAGCTGGGGCAGCCTGACGAGAGTGTGGTGTCTGAGGTGTATGCTGCCCAGGGCGCTGATATGACTGTTGTACCCTGAGGCTGAGTAAAGCGAGGACGACTGCTGCTGCCTCACTAGCTCTAGGTAATGGCCTTCCTCTTTATCTCGCCAAGCTGAATACGTTTGTGTTCAAGAGCTATAGCCTTGTCGAGAAGCTTCTGGAAATATGTAAAGAAATGAGACATTAGCTGGTACTAGAGTGGCCCAATTAGTCCCTCTAAGAACTGTTCCTACTTCCTCTCATCCTCAACAACCTCTTCAGGAGCATATCTTGACATCTGAATGAATTTAACTTTGTGTTCACTCACTGACGTATTTCCCTGCTTGAGGGAAAGGAACTCCTTCTTCTTGATCTTTATCAACCTAGCAGGAATTTGATATTTTCTGAAATTAGCTGAAAACTCTGCCCAGGTGATGGTGTCAGTAGCGGCGTGAGTAGTACAGTAAGAATCCCACCAATTAGCAGCGGGGCCAGTAAGGCGACCCGATGCATACAGGACCTTCTCCTAGTCAGTGCATTGGGCAATGTTGAGCATCTTCTCCACTATCTTCAGCCAATAATCAGCCTAGATTGGATCCGGGGAACTGGAGAAGGTGGGTGGCTTGTGGCTCATAAACTCATGATGCTTATCCCTGGGTGGTGCTAGTGGTGGTGGATGCTGCTGGTTTTGGTGGAGCTGAGCCTGTATCTCTGCCATGGTGTTGGACATTTGTTGCAGTAGTTGCATTTGAGCGGCGACAACAGCATCAGTCCCAGTAGGTGGAGGATTTAGAGGAGGATTCATCTCCGGTGCTGGATTAGCTACCCTCCTTCGATGAATATGTGCAGGTAGATCAACACCGCCTCCCTTCCTGGTATTGATCATCTGAGTTAGAAACATATGGTAAGATAGATTTGTAGATAAGACGAATGAGTAAGTATGAAACACTCGACTTTTTGGTCACGATCTTTTTGGGTCACAATAGCTCAGTAGATTAGAGGGTCACCTACCTAACACTACTACACTACACCTATGGTGGCACATGCTAAGATGCACCTACTATACTAAATTTTTATGGTGTATATAGCCCCACAACTATTTCACTCAATCAAAGAAGTGAATCAAGCAATGTCATAAGAACAAGCATTCAAGCACTTAAATATATATATATATTGTCTTAGGTCTCCTATCTATTTAAAGATTCGTAGATATAGGATTCCAAGGTATGAAATCATTTGTCTTTTAGAGTAGAAAAGATAAGAATTGTTAGAGTAGAACAACCAAAGGGTCAGACAGGATCAAGAAAAGTATAGAAAGAATCAGAGTAAAGGTAAGTAGGTAAGGGTTTTGTCTAGGTCTATCTGGTTTCGTCCTATAGTCAACATTCCTCTGATACAACTTCTGTCACACCCGGATTCAAGGGGCAAACTGAATGTCTCATATGTGCGCCAAACAAGATCAACACATATAATGACTCAGTGTATAGAGACGAATGTCACAAACTTTATTACATAACGAAAATGTCTTACAAAATAAATTATAATAAATAAATCGAACTAATATTATTATCCCTTGGTGCCATTAAGTTGACTGGGAGACGACACCTAGACCTTGTCGACCTCGTCGTAGTAGTCCTTCTCAGGGGCACTTGCTCTTCACCTGTGGGGGAGGGGGTTTATCACAAGAGTGAGCTTACAAAAGTTCATCGCTCAACAAGTATGGGGAATAATGTGCATGAGCTCACTTACGGTGGGAGCTCATGTATAGTGTAAGGTCGTTCAACAAATAATAGTTATAACTGAGCATTGCTTTTAATAAGTTGGTCAAATTTTATTAGCAGTTACTAAGTATAAGTAAATACCATCCCAATAAAATAAGAGATCATAATTAATAATAAAACCCACAATGCAATGCATATGACAGATTAAGTTTAATTCCATAAGTTACTCATGTGAGGGTCCGAGCCGCTCATGACCGCGAGCATGGCTGATATACCAGTTTTACACTCTGCAGAGGTTGCACATCTTTACCCACAAGACGTGTTTCCTTTGTTGCCTTGGATTGATCAGACCCTTAAACACTACCAAGGTAAGTAGGCGAGGGTACACTGCGAGGCCTTTACAAAGTTCCACTAGAGGAGAGAACCCGCTACAGATTCTGACCCGAAAGCGGTATACGAATCCCTCGCCCAAAAAGCTAAAAAGACAGTCTGACTCGAAGAACTCCCTACACCTGCACTCCTGCACCCCGCTTGCCCCTTTGAGTAAAGGATTAACTCACACTAGCTTTCCAAATCAGTCAGCCATGGGCGTCCCATTCCACCCTTGTGGTAGCACGATTATCTCAAGTTAAGCTCCATGTTCCAGTTAACACCATAATCTTATCATGAACATTAAATAATCCAATAGCAGTAGTAAAGCATGATCATCAGTCATATTTATCTTAACACCCAAAACCACATAGAGCAATGCAGATACTACCCAAAAGTTCAGTGGTAAGCAAGGTTTAAAGTAAACCAAACCAGGGTAACCTATTGGGTCCCATCAATTTAACCTGAGCATATCATGGTAACTAATAGGAACATTATTGGGTAACAAGAGTGATCAAGGGCACAACTTGCCATCAGCGAGCTCCTGCTCAGGATCTTCAACCTGTTGTGCTCCGGACCCCTCGATCACTTGCTCGTCTACTCGCAACAATACAAACAAACATGGTATAGGCAAAAATTAACATTATACCAAACATGAGAACGAACTGAGTAATAATGTTCTACGCGTTGCTACGAGATCGTAGGTTCGAGAACCACTCAAATCGGAGTTACGGTTAAAAAGATATGTCCTTTCATAGTTATTAGGTGATAAACATATATTCTACGATAATTAATATAAATTAAATGAGAAAGGACATAACTAATTTTCTTAACTTCAATCCAAGTTACTCCTTATTAAAGATCATCTTAATTAGAGATTATCTTCTATTCAATTTATAATTATAAACAGATTACTTCGACTCGAGAGATTAACTTATTATATATAGGGTAAATAAATGTCCAAATATAAGAGTATGTGATATGGTATAATCAATGATGTTACTGTGTAGTGAATATTTATACAAAGCTAACACAATTTGAATGGATCGAATCGGAGTTAAAATGAGAAAGTTATGAATTATCTAAAGTTCAGGAATTATTTCTATACTATAAATCATTTATTTTAATTATTTCATTGATTTCTTGACCTGGTGGACTGCAAGAACTATTCTTATAAAGCTTAAGGTTCATTTCGTAAACTCCGGGGGCCTGGAGGTAATGATCTTTGTGTAAAGGTATACTGCAGGTTGATTTGAACATAATATAGGGTCTCTTTTTTACAATTGTTTACGACCGAAGGGGGTATCGACCCATGTGCACCATTGAATGCAAAGTCTATGACACATATTACACAACGAATTTTATGAACCGATATCAATTCTTCGCCTTTAGATCAGGATCTAACGACGTAGGTTTTATTCATGCGAGATCGCATCTCGCACGATCGTTCGACGATCAACGGCTATGATCGAATATCGAAGCGGTACGCCTCAGCTCTAATCCCAACTTCCCTTCATAAAATCGATGGTCCATGGACCGACCCTAGCGCCTTTCACCTTCCTGATCCGACCGTGCAGTACGCCATGGTCGACAATGGCGCCACCGCCGGTGGGATCACGACTAGCGCTCTAGTGCCCTACTTATCGAACAGATAGGTGCTACGCTTAGTAGAGAGAAGGGAGAACCTCATGGGGATGGCCTTACCAGTGATCATGACGCGCAGGCTCCCTGTCCACGGCACAGAGCGGCACCATGGCAACACCTCGATGTGGCGAGCAATCCCTCATCGGCAAGAAAGGCAATGCATCCTTCTAAGATGATATCCGACCTGCCATAGCTAAAAACAATGAATTAGGGACAATCAACAACAAGCATCCTCTTACCAAATACCACCTACTCCAGAAGGCAGCATTCATACATGCAGCTGAAAGGGAAATGTGCCTTTGGGCCATTTCTGTATTGTTTTGGTGATTAGATGCTCAACACATTTTGTTTTGTCTAGTATGAGCTCAGAGTTAAAGAGAAGTAAATTGGAGAAACAAAGGTATGATTCTAGCACTCGGTAAATTGTTTTTGGTACTAATTATGTCTATTAAGTGCTAGGGATCTTCTCAAATCGAGAGAAATTAGATTGGAGAAGTTTGGCTAAGTCTAGCCAAACTTGCACCAGCCTGTGGTGCACCGGACTGTCCGGTGTACACCGGACAGTGTCCAGTGCCAGGCTGGTGCGCTCGGTGAACGGGCCGCTCGACTATAATTCACCAAAATGTCCAGTGTGCACCAGACTGCCTGGTGTACCAGCCGCGCGCCTAGCTAACGGTCGACCGCGCGATCAGCGGGCAACACGTGGCTCAGCCAACGGTCAACAGGCGGCACCGGACTGTCCGGTGTGCCACAAAGGCTATGGCTGGCAACGGTCGGCTTCGCCAAAGAAGGAAGGAAATCGGGCACTGTTCAATGTCTGGTGGTGCACCGGACTGTCTGGTGCACCCGCGAACAGAAGGCAACAAGGGCCTTCCAAATGGAGCTCCAACGACTCCTAGGTCCCTTGGGGCTATAAAAGGGATCCCTAGGCGCATGGAGCTCTAAACCAAGCTATCATTGAACATCCTACAACACCGAGACATCGAATTCACGCCTTTGCTTTAGTAGATAGAGATTTGAGCACTTGTTTTGAGATGTAACACCGTTGTGCTGTCTTTGTGCTTTTATCTCTTGACTTGCATGCATGCGTTGCTGCGAGTTTGTCTCGTGTGTTTGATTCGACTCCCCCCTTTACTCTTGTGGTTTACTTGAGATCAATTGTGAAAGGGTGAGAGGCTCCAACTTGTGGAGATTCCTCAAAAAGGGGAAAACTTGAGATAAGGAAGAAAACTATGGTAGTCAAGTTTGATCTTTGGATCACTTGAGAGGGGTTGAGAGCAACCCTTGACAGAAGGAGGTCACCACAACGTGGAGTAGGCATTTGCCGAACCACGGGATAAAATCACTGTGTCACTTGTGCATCTCTTTATTGTGATTGTTTTCTTCCATAGAGTTCTCACATAATCACTTGCGTTATTTTTCCTAAGTTTAATACATATCTTAAAGGAACAATCAAGTGAAGAGTTCTCTTCTTCTCTCTACCTATATTCATATCAACTTGGTTTTAATTCTACTAACATTTATTATAAACCAAGTTTGCCTTGTTTAGAGTTGATTTTTGCAGGATCACCTATTCACCCCCTCTAGGTGCTCTCAATTGGTATCGAAGTCGTTCTCTTCATCCACGGACTAACCACCCGAAGAGATGGATTCTAAGGGAATGGTGATCAACGTCAAGGGGAAGGAGACTCTTTATGGTGATGAGCCAAAAGGTGACAAGCCCACCAACTCAGGCTCAAACAACAAGAGGAAGGAAGGAAAGAAGAAGATACACATCAAGAAGATCATCTACTATGGCAGTGATGCCTCTTCTTCTTCACCAAGGGACGACGACAATGAAGACTCCTCATTGAAAATGAAAACAGATAATCAAAACTATTGTTTTGATGATTCACGTATCCCTTATAATTCGAATGCACATTTATTACCTATTCTACTTGGAAAATCCACTCACTTCGATGGAGAATATTATTCTTTCTGGAGTCATAAAATGTGTAGTCATTTGTTTTCTCTCCATCCTAGTATTTGGGAGATAGTGGAAAATGGAATGCATTTCGATAGTAGTGATAATCATGTACTTATCAATGAACAAATTCATAAAAATGCCTAAGTTACTACTATTTTATTAGCATATCTATGCAGGGATGAGTACAACAAAGTCAGCAGCGTGGATAATGCCAAGCAAATATGGGACACCCTCAAGGTTTCTGATGATGGAAACGACGCCACCATAATCACCAAGAAGGAGTTGGTGGAAGGTGAACTGGGAAGGTTCACCATGAAAAGGGAAGACGAGCCAACTGAAACCTACAACAGGCTCAAGACCCCGGTGAACAAAATCCAAAGCTATGGGAGTACAAGATGGACGAATCATGATGTCGTTTGACTCATGCTAAGGTCATTTACCATTATTGATCCTCATCTTATAAACCTCATTCGTGAAAATCCCAGGTACACCAAGATGACGCTCGAGGAAATTCTCGAAAATTTTGTAAGCGGCCGCATGATGGTGAAGGAAGCGAAGTATGTGGATGACATTGCAAACGGACCACTTCCTCTCTACGCGCCACAACCCGTTGCTCTCAAAGCGACAAGCAGCAAGGAGGCGCTACCTAACATGGTGGCACAAGTGGAGGCTGCCAGACTTAACGAGGAGGAAATGACACTTGTGATCAAGCGCTTCAAGACCGCATTGAAGGGACGCAAGGAATATTCCAACAAGAATAAATCAAAGGGAAAGCGCTCCTGCTTCAAATATGGTAAGTCTGGTCATTTTATAGCACAATGTCCTGATAATGATAATGAACAGGCACAAGAAAAGAAAGGGAAGAAGGAAAGGAAGAAAACTACAGGAAAGCGAAAGGCGAGGCACACATCAGCAAGGAGTGGGACTCGGACTGCTCCTAATCTAACTCCGACGATGAGGAACTTGCTGCCTCAGCCTTTGACAAGTCCTCCCTCTTCTCCAATGAGCATCACACTTGCCTCATGGCTAAGGAGAAGATACGTACATGAGATATCCCTAAGCACACTTCTTCCAGTGATGAGGAATCTGATGATGATGTAGACTATAGTGATCTATTTAAGGGTTTAGATAGATCTAAAGCAGACAAAATCAATGAATTAATTGATGCCCTTAATGAGAATGACAGGTTGTTGGATAAACAAGAAGAAATTATTTATGAAGAACATGATAAACTTGTATGTGTTGAAAAATCTCTTGCTTTAGAGACTAATAAAAATGAAATATTGTCTTCTTAATTGTCTTCTTGCCATGAGTCTATTTCTATCCTTAAGAGATTAAATGCTAATTTAAATGCTAGAATAAAAAAATAGATATTGCTAGTACATCTGTGGAACATGTTTCTATTTGCAATAGATGTAAAGATTTTGATATTGATGCTTGCAATAATCGTATTTCCAATATCTCTAAGTTGAATGATGAAATTACAAACCTTAATGCTAAACTTAAAACTTGCAAAACTAAGTGTGAAAAAAATAAAGTTTGCAAGGGATGCCTACACCATTGGTAGACATCCCTCCATTAAGGATGGACTTGGTTTCCAAAAAGGAACCAAGAACTTAACAAGCCAAAGGGCCTCCAACCTCATCAAGGAGAAAGGGAAGGCACCTATGCCTAGTAGTTTCCATTCTTTTCATGACAAAAAGAATCATGCTTATCTATATACTCATGTTAAGAATGCTTCTAGTGTAGCTCATCATGATAGTTATTATGACCTATTGTTTTACCTACACGACATGACGTTGTTTTTTATTCTCATGCCATGTTTGCATCATCTAGCTCTACACATGCCCATGGTAGAAATAGAAATATGTGTTATGTTCATCATGTTGTTTCTCGTGAACCTGGAAATACAACTAATGGTCCAACTATGCTTTATCATACTTATGATGCTTCATTTATGCTAATGTGTAAAAATGATAAAGTTGTTGCTAGAAATGCGGGGCCTAAGTGCAAGGGAGGCAAAACTTGCATTTGGGTTCCAAAGTCTTATGTGACTAAACTTGTAGGACCCAACAAGAGTTGGGTACCTAAATCCCAAGCTTAAATCACCTTGCAGGTTTATGCATCCGGGGGCACAAGATGGATTATTGATAGAGGATGCACAAACCACACATGATGGGGGAGAAGAAAATGTCTCGTACGTCAAGAACAAGGATTTCCAAGACATGATCATCTTTGGAGATGGGAATCATGGCAAGGTCAAAGATTTGGGTAAAATAACCATCACTACTGAGTATTCAATTTCCAATGTATTCTTAGTAGAATCACTTGGTTATAATTTGCTTTCTGTAAGTCAATTATGTCATATGGGCTATAATTGTATGTTTACAAATATTGATGTATCTGTCTTTAGAAGAAGTGATGGTTCATTAGCTTTTAAAGGTGTATTAGACGACAAGCTTTATTTAGTTGATTTCACTAAAGAGAATGTTGTTCTAAATGCATGTTTAATCGTTAAGACTAATATGGGCTGGCTCTGACACCGCCGTCTAGCACATGTTGGAATGAAGAATCTTCATAAGCTTCTAAAGGGAGAACATGTGTTAGGACTAACCGATGTCTATTTTGAGAAAGATAGACCTTGTGTAGCGTGCCATGCAAGGAAGCAGGTGGGAACTACTCATCCAAGAAAGAACGTAATGACAATGTCAAGACCATTGGAACTCCTCCATATGGATCTCTTCAGGCCCGTTGCTTATCTTACCATCGGAGGAAGTATGGTCTTATAATTGTTGATGATTTTTCTCACTTAACTTGGGTATTCTTTTTGCAGGATAAATCAGAAACCCAAAGTACATTAAAGTGCTTCCTAAGGAGAGCCCAAAATGAGTTTGAGCTCAAGGGGAAGAAAATCAGGAGCGATAATGGATCTGAGTTCAAGAATATTCAAGTGGAAGAATATCTTGAGGAGGAAGGCATCAAACATGAGTTCTCCGCTCCCTACATGCCATAACAAAATGTTGTAGTAGAGAGGAAGAACAGGACGCTCATTAACATGGAAAGGACAATGCTTGGAGAGTACAAGACACCGGAGCAGTTTTGGTCGGAAGATGTAAATACGGGTTGCCTTGCCATAAACCGGCTCTATCTTCATCACCTCCCCAACAAGGCGTCTTACGAGCTTCTAACCGGTAACAAACCCAATGTGTCATGCTTTCGTGTATTTGGGAGCAAATGCTACATCTTAGTTAAGAGAGATAGACATTCAAATTTTGCTTCCAAAGCTGTAGAAGGGTTTTTACTAGGTTATGACTCAAATACAAAGGCATATAGGGTCTTCAACAAATCTTCGGGTTTAGTTGAAGTCACTAGTGATGTTGTATTTGATGAAACTAATGGCTCTCCAAGAGAGCAAGTTGATCTTGATGATATAGATGAAGATGAAGTTCCAACGGCCGCAATGAGAACTATGGTAATAGGTGATGTGCGACCTCAGGAACAACAAGAACAGGATCAACCATCTTCCTCAACACTAGTGCAACCCCCAACTCAAGATGAGGAACATGTACCTCAAGATGAAGGCATGAATTAAGGGGAAGCACATGAAGAAAAGGATAAAGAGGAAGAAGTACCACAGGCACCTCCAACTCAAGTTCGGGCCACCATCCAAAGGAATCATCCAGTAGATCAGATTATGGGTGACATCTGCAAGAGAGTAACTACTCATTCACGATTAGTAAATTTTTGTGAACATTACTCGTTTGTTTCTTCTATTGAGTCTTTCAGGGTAGAATAAGCCTTGCAAGATCCAGACTTGGTGTTTGCCATGCAGGAAGAGCTCAACAACTTCAAGAGAAATGAAGTGTGGAGCTTGGTGCAACGTCCAAAGCAAAATGTTGTGGGAACCAAGTGGGTGTTCTGCAATAAGCAAGATGAGCACAGGTGGTGACAAGAAATAAGGCTCGAATTGTGGCAAAAGCTTATGACCAAGTCACAGGTTTGGATTTTGAGGAGACTTTTGCTCCTGTAGCTAGGCTCGAGTCAATTCGCATATTGTTGGCCTATGCTGCTCACCACTCTTTTAAGTTGTTTAAAATGGACGTAAAGAGCGCCTTCCTCAACGGACCAATAAAGGAGGAGGTGTACGTGGGACAACCCCCTGGCTTCGAGGATGACATGTATCCCGACCATGTTTACAAGCTCTCTAAGACGCTCTATGGACTTAAGCATGCTTCAGTAGCATGGTATGAATGCCTTAGAGACTTTCTCATTTCTAATGCTTTCAAGGTCGGGAAAGCGGATCCTACTCTTTTTACTAAGACTTGTAATGGTGATTTGTTTGTGTGCCAAATATATGTCGATGACATAATATTTGGTTCTACTAATCAAAAGTCTTGTGAAGAGTTTAGCAGGGTAATGATGCATAAATTTGAAATGTTAATGATGGGCGAATTAAACTATTTCCTTGGATTTCAATTAAAGCAACTCAAGGAAGGAACCTTTATCTCCCAAACGAAGTACACTCAAGACTTTCTCAAAAGGTTTGGGATGAAGGACGCTAAGCCCGCCAAGATGCCAATGGGAACCAACGGACACTTGGACCCTAACAAGGGAGGTAAGTCCATTGATAAAAAGGCATACCGGTCTATGATAGGTTCATTACTTCATCTTTGTGCTAGTAGACCGGATATAATTCTTAGCATATGCATGTGTGCTAGATTTTAATCTGACCCCAAGAAATGTCATCTTGTGGCCGTGAAGCGAATTCTTAGATATTTAGTTCATACGCCTTGCTTCGGGATCTGGTATCCAAAGGGGTCTACCTTTGACTTAATCGGATATTCAGATTCCGACTATGTCGGGTGCAAGGTTGATAGAAAGAGCACATCAGCGACTTGTCAGTTTCTGGGAAGATCCCTGGTGTCTTGGAGCTCTAAGAAACAAACATCTGTTGCCCTATCCACCGCTGAGGCCGAGTATGTTGCCGCAGGCCAATGTTGCGTGCAACTACTTTGGATGAGGCCAACCCTCCGAGACTTTGGCTACAATCTAAGCAAAGTCTCACTCCTATGTGATAATGAGAGTGCAATCCGCTTGGCGGATAATCCTGTTGAACACAGCCGCACTAAGCATATAGACATCTGACATCACTTTTTGAGAGACCGCCAACAAAGGGGAGATATCGATGTTTGCCATATTAGCACCGAGAACTAGCTAGCTGATATCTTCACGAAGCCTTTAGATGAGAAAGGTTTTATAGGTTGCGTAGTGAGCTAAATGTCTTACATTTGTGGAACTTGGATTGATCTATAGCATACATGTGTTTTATGCCTCTGATCATGTTCTTTAAGCATTTATGTCTTTACTTATTTTGGTGCTCAAGTTGTACAAGTCATCCCCAGACCTCACAAGTCCTTATGCACATGATGCACATGTTTAGAGGGAGGATGTACTACAACTTGACCCTTTGAGACTAATGTGTTTTCTTGAGTGATTTTGATATAGTCTCAAAGATGGATTGAAAGAGAAAAGGTGGACTTGGACAAAGAAGAGGCTTCCACTGCATTCCGGTATCAATGTATCTTGTTCCAAGTCACTATCTATGTTTTTCTCATTGCCCTCAGTTTCACTTACAATTTTTGTGAGGCAATGGAGTTAAAAGGCCAAATAGTTCTTCTATTTTGGTGCTTAATGCCAAAGGGGGAGAAATTAAGGCCGAAGCAACTGGATCAGCTACCACTTGTGAATTTCAAAATTTTAGTGTAAATATACTTGGTTTTTTATCAAAACCCTTTTATTGCAAAAATTTCTCTCTTATGTGGGAGAAATTTGATAATGTGAAAAGGGGGAGTTTTCTAACTCTTGATCAAAACTAGTCTTGAAAGTTATTTGCCAAAGCAAAGTGTTTTTGACATAGAGATAGGAAAATGAATTTGTTTTGCGAAAACAAACCAAGCGGTGGCAGAAATGATCCAAAAATACCAAATCCTATGATAATGTTATTTGTCTTCAAATTGACATCAATTTGCACTCTTCAGCTCGCACTTGGATATGTTGTTGCATTTTGAGTTGCTTTTGATGTGTTGGAATGAATCACCAAAAAGGGGGAGGTTAAAAGAGAAATGTGCCTTTGGGCCATTTCTGTATTGTTTTGGTGGTTAGATGCTCAACACATTTTGTTTTGTATATTAAGTGCTAGGGATATTCTCAAATCAAGAAAAAAAAAATTGGAGAAGTTTGGCTAAGTCCAGCCAAACTTGCACCAGCCTGTGGTGCACTGGACTGTCCGGTGTACCGAACAGTGTCTAGTGACAGGCTGGCGCGCTCGGTGAACAAGCCGCTCTCGGGAAAAAGCCAGGGCGCCATGGCTATAATTCACCAGACTGTCCACTGGGCATCGGATTGTCCGGTGTGCCAGCCGTGCGCCTAGCCAATGGTCGACCGCGCGATCAGCGGGTGACACGTGGCTCAACCAACGGTCAGCAAGCGACACCAGACTGTCTGGTGTGCCACGCGGACTGTGGCTGGCAACGGTCGGCTTTGCCAAAGAAGGAAGGAAATCAGGCACTGTTCACTGTCCGGTGGTGCATCGGACTGTCTAGTGGACCCGCGGACAGAAGGCAACCAGAGCCTTCTAAATGGAGCTCCAATAGCTCCTAGGTCCCTTAGGGCTATAAATGGGATCCCTAGGCGCATGGAGCTCCACACCAAGCTGTCATTGAACATCCTACAATGTCGAGACATCGAATTCACGCCTTTGCTTTAGTAGATAGAGATTTGAGCACTTGTTTTGAGATGTAACACCGTTTTGTTATCTTTGTGCTTTTCTCTCTTGACTTGTGTGTTGTTGCGAGTTTGTCTCGTGTATTTGCTTCTACTCCCCCTTTAATCTTGTGGTTTACTTGAGATCAATTGTGTAAGGGTGAGAGATTCCAACTTGTGGAGATTCCTCAAAAAGGGGAAAACTTAAGATAAGGAAGAAAACTATGGTACTCAAGTTTGATCTTTGGATCACTTGAGAGGGCTTGAGTGCAACCCTTGACAGAAGGAGGTCACCACAACGTGGAGTAGGCTTTTACCGAACCACGGGATAAAATCACCGTGTCACTTGTGAATCTCTTGATTGTGATTGTTTTCTTCCATAGAGTTCTCACATAATCACTTGCATTATTGTTCCTAAGTTTAATACATATCTTAAAGGAACAATCAAGTGAAGAGTTCTCTTCTTCTCTCTACCTCTATTCATATCAACTTGGTTTTAATTCTACTAACATTTATTATAAACCAAGTTTGCCTTGATTAGAGTTGATTTTTGTAGGATCACCTATTCACCCCCTCTAGGTGTTCTCAGCAACTCTGAAGAACTCCCATGCGACAACGCGTCCACCGGGTTTTGTCCCCGCAGCACACCTCCCAACCCAAGGGGCCGAAGACATCATACAAGAAGGCGAAGACCTGTGAATCTCAAATGAATACCAACTCAAACTACAAGCCCTTCGCATAAAAAACAATCACCTTCATAAGCAAAGGGAGATACTCGCAGCCAAGAGGCAGTGAACCAACATGCAAGCTAGAGTGAGGCAGTTGATCATGGACGAGGATGAAAAAGCAAGACCACAGGAGCAAGAAAAACACATATATGCAATGCGAAGACCCCCTCACCAACAATCGGCTTGCGCAGTCAACAACCAAAATATTTATTATTTCCATAGGCCAGCCAACTTGCATGTTGCTTTCTAAGGATTAAACTACCTCAATGAGTAAAGCCTCTATCAACACAGCTCCAGGCCTCCTCGTGGCCACAAAACTATAGAGCCGACACCTATTCGAAGTACAACGGCAATACAAACCTAACCCAATACATTATGAGCTACTAGGTCGTCGTCGCATCCTCGAGAGGAGACGACTTCACCATGGCTCGGGAGGAGACAACTCCACCCTCACATGGTATTCAAGGTTGCTGCCTCTGTCAATCGATTAATGGAAGACCCTTCACGATAAATTCCTGCTCAACTTTCAAGGTTACAGACCTAAGACAGATGCATTGGTAGAATTGTCCCTCTGTAGGTAGCAGGAAAAAGAGAGTCTTCGTGACTACTACAAGAAATTCCTGCTCCTGAAATCACAACTGTCGTCGGTTGATGACAAGATCACCATCCATTATGCAATCAGCGGCCTTCATGCAGGCTATAACACCCTGTCCACTCATGGACCGATGATACTTAGTCCTGGCAGATCTCTAGGATCATATATTGTCCCCACAGACCAACCCGGGTCTTTTGTGCGCACTTTGTCCTCACTCATGTGCCTCCGAGAAAACTTCCCGGTCGGTCACTGTCGAGGACCATAATTAGGGGTACCCTCAAGGCTCCTAATTCTCAGCTGGTAACCCCCATCAGCATAAAGCTGCAAAGGCCTGATGGGTGCGATTAAGTCAGGGATCGGTCCATTCGAGGGACTCGATCACGCCTCGCCCGAGCCTAGCCTCGGACAAGGGCAGCCGACCCCGGAGGATCTCCGCCTCGCCCGAAGCCCCCCTCTAGCGGCGAACATATTTCCGGCTCGCCCGAGGCCTTGTCTTCGCCAAGAAGCAACCCTGACCAAATCGCTGCGCCGACCGACCAAATCGCAGGAGCATTTAATGCAAAGGTTGCCTGACACCTTTATCTTGACGCACGCCCTTCAGTCGACAGAGCCGAAGTGACCGCTGTCACTTCGCCACTCCACTAACCGACCTGACAGAAAGACAGCGCCGCCTGCGCCGCTCCGACTGCGGTGCCACTTGTCAGAGTGAGGCTGACAGGCAGTCAGGCCCGGCCGCAGGCACCATAGGAAGCTCCGCTTCGCCCGACCCAGGGCTCGGACTCGGGCTAAGCCCCGGAAGACGGCGAACTCCGCTCCGCCCGACCCAAGGCTCGGACTCGGGCTAAGCCCCGGAAGACGGCGAACTCCGCTCCGCCCAACCCAGGGCTCGGACTCGGGCTAAGCCCCGGAAGACGGCGAACTCTGCTCTGCCCGACCCAGGGCTCGGACTCGGGCTAAGCCCCGAAAGACAGCGAACTCCGCTCCGCCCGACCCAGGGCTCGGACTCGGGCTAAGCCCCGGAAGACGGCGAACTCCGCTCCGCCCGACCCAGGGCTCGGACTTGGGCTCAGCCCCTGAAGACGATGAACTCCGCTTCGCCCGACCCTAGGGCTCGGACTCCGCCCTGGCCTCAGCCGACGGTCTCTGCCTCGCCCCACCCAGGGGCTCGGACTCGACCTCGGCCACGGAAGGCAGACTCGACCTCGGCTTCGGAGGAGCCTCCACATCGCCCAACCTAGGGCGCAGACCAGCCACGTCAATAGGAGGCGCCATCATCACCCTACCCCAAGCTGACTCGGGCCACGGGGAACAAGACCGGCGTCCCATCCGACTCGCTCCGCCACATAGGCAATGATGGCGCCCCGCATACTCTGTGACGACGGCGGCTCTCAACCCCCTTACGGAAGCAAGAGGACGTCAGCAAGGACTCGACAGCTCCGACAGCTGTCCCTCCGCCAGGCTCCAGTGCTCCTCCGACGGCCACGACATCACACAAACCGGGCACCAAAATCTCTCCGGCCGCCACGATGGCGTGTACTTAGGGCGCTAGCTCTCCTCCGCTAGACACGTAGCACTCTACTACACCCCCCATTGTACACCTGGATCCTCTCCTTACGCCTATAAAAGGAAGGACCAGGGCCCTCTTAGAGAGGGTTGGCCGCGCGGGGACGAGGACGAGACAGGCGCTCGCGTGAGGCCGCTCGCTCCCTCACCCGTGTGGACGCTTGTAACCCCCTACTGCAAGCGCACCCGACCTGGGCACGGGACGAACACGAAGGCCGCGGGATTTCCACCTCTCTCATGCCCATCTCCGGCCACCTCACTTCCCCCCTTCACGCTC
The DNA here is from genome assembly GCF_902167145.1 of Zea mays. NCBI lineage: Eukaryota > Viridiplantae > Streptophyta > Magnoliopsida > Poales > Poaceae > Zea > Zea mays. The sequence continues at coordinate 205,895,357 of NC_050099.1, read as the reverse complement.
GGCCTCGCGCCGACCCATCTGGGCTGGGGCACGCGGCGACACTTCACTCGTCGGCTTAGGGACCCCCCGGTCTCGAAACGCCGACAGTTGGCGCGCTAGGTAGGGGCCTGCTGCGTGTTGACGAACAAGCTCCAGATGGGCAGTCTCCAGCAACCTCTCCGACCCGGGACGGTGCTCCGTTTCGGGAGCCTTGATTTCATGTCCCTTGACGGCAGCTACGACATGATACTCCTTCCACCACCGGGCGACAGCGACAATGGCGGCCGACAGCCCGCCGACGGCGGAATCGACGACGTCTTCCTCGCGTGGTGGAAGAACAACCTTCGAGCTCGCCCCGTCCTCTTCCCCGCCGACGGAGGAGGAGGCGGGGCAACCAAGGCCAAGCAGGAGGCAGCGTCTCGTCGGCTGTCGAGCGAGTCGACAGCGCCAGCACCCCAACGGGGGGCGCGCCGGGCATCGACCTCGCGCTTGAGACGAAGACGAGCGCTGTCTCCCCGCGACACGCCAATCCCGAGCAAACGGACGATGTCAGCACGCTCGCGGAAGGCTTGCTGGGTGTCACCCTCGTACCTGAGACGACGGTGCAGTCAGTCCCCAACGTGACTTCATCACCACCCGTCGACCAAGAGGTACCGACCGATTCCCATCCCACGCCTTTCGGATTCAGCCTCGACCCGCCTAGCGGCTTTGCTTTGGCGGACGCTCTCGCAGAGGCGAGTCCGAACCCTCTGGGGTTTCGTGTGCGGTCACCTTGGGACCGGCTGACGGACGTCTCGACCTACGGCCCCTCTGGGTCCGAGGAAGACGATGAGCCCAGCTTCTGTTGGGATTTCTCCGGACTTGGCAACCCCAGTGCCATGCGGGACTTCATGACCGCATGCGACTACTGCCTTTCCGACTGTTCCGACGGTAGCCGTAGCCTCGGTGACGAGGACTGCGGCCCAAGCCACGAATGTTTCCACGTCGATCTAGGGGGTCCCTCCGAAGACAACCATCTCGGCATGCCGGAGGACGGTGATCTCCCTAGGCCGGTGCCTCGCGTTGACATCCCACGGGAGCTAGTTGTGGTCCCCGTTCAGGCGGGGGGCCATGACCCACAGCTTGAGCAAATCCGCGGGGTGCAGGCCAGGCTCGACGAGGGAGTAGGAGCGCTTGAGTCGATCCGCCGGGACGTCGGGCAGGCATGGGCGGGCCAACCTCCGGCCGGAGAAATGCGTCATCTACCCCAGGGCTTACAGCACCGCATCGCCGACAATGTCAGGGTCAGGCCGCCACCCGCATCCAGTGGGGTCGGCCAGAACCTGGCTGCAGCAGCAATGCTCCTCCGCGCGATGCCGGAGCCATCAACCACCGAGGGGCGGCGAATCCAGGGAGAGCTCAAGAATCTCCTGGAAGGCGCCGCGGTCCGGCGGGCTGAGAGCTCCGCCTCCCGAAGGCAGGGGTACCCCTCGGAACATCATGCCGCGACTTCCCGATTCATGCGGGAAGCCTCGGTCTACACCGGGCGCACGCGCAACACAGCGCCTGCGGCCCCGGGTCGCCTCGGCAACGAGCACCATCACCGCGACCGTTGGGCCCACCTCGACGAGAGGGTGCGCCGAGGCTACCACCCCAGGCGTGGGGGACGCTACGACAGCGGGGAGGATCGGAGTCCCTCGCCCGAACCACCCGGTCCGCAGGCCTTCAGCCGGGCCATATGACGGGCGCCGTTCCCGACCCGGTTCCGACCCCCGACTACTATCACAAAGTACTCAGGGGAGATGAGACCGGAACTGTGGCTCGCGGACTACCGTCTGGCCTACCAACTGGGTGGAACGGACGATGACAACCTCATCATCCGCAACCTCCCCCTGTTCCTCTCCGACACCGCTCGCGCCTGGTTGGAGCACCTGCCTCCGGGGCAGATCTCCAACTGGGACGACCTAGTCCAAGCTTTCGCCGGCAATTTCCAGGGCACGTACGTGCGCCCCGGGAATTCCTGGGACCTCCGAAGCTGCCGACAGCAGCCGGGAGAGTCTCTCCGGGACTACATCCGGCGATTCTCGAAGCAGTGCACCGAGCTGCCCAACATCACCGACTCGGATGTCATCGACGCGTTCCTCGCCGGCACCACCTGCCGCGACCTGGTGAGCAAGCTGGGTCGCAAGACCCCCACCAGGGCGAGCGAGCTGATGGACATCGCCACCAAGTTCGCCTCCGGCCAGGAGGCGGTCGAGGCTATCTTCCGGAAGGACAAGCAGCCCCAGGGCCGCCCATCGGAAGATGCCCCCGAGGCGTCAACTCAGCGCGGCGCCAAGAAGAAGGGCAAGAAGAAGTCGCAAGCGAAACGCGACGCCGCCGACGCGGACCTTGTCGCCACCGCCGAGTACAAGAACCCTCGGAAACCCCCCGGAGGTGCCAACCTCTTCGACAAGATGCTCAAGGAGCCGTGCCCCTACCACCAGGGGCCCGTCAAGCACACCCTTGAGGAGTGTGTCATGCTTCGGCGCCACTTCCACAGGGCCGGGCCACCCGCGGAGGGTGGTAGGGCCCACGACGACGACAAGAAGGAAGATCACCAGGCAGAGAGTTCCCCGAGGTCCGCGACTGCTTCATGATCTACGGTGGGCAAGCGGCGAACGCCTCGGCTCGGCACCGCAAGCAAGAGCGTCGGGAGGTCTGTTCGGTGAAGGTGGCGGCGCCAGTCTACCTAGACTGGTCCGACAAGCCCATCACCTTCGACCAAGCCGACCACCCCGACCATGTGCCGAGCCCGGGGAAATACCCGCTCATCGTCAACCCCGTCATCGGCGACGTCAGGCTCACCAAGGTCCTCATGGACGGAGGCAGCAGCCTCAACATCATTTACGCCGAGACCCTCGGGCTTCTGCGTATCGATCTGTCCTCGGTCCGAGCGGGCGCTGCGCCTTTCCATGGGATCATCCCCGGGAAGCGCGTCCAGCCCCTCGGACAACTCGATCTTCCCGTCTGCTTCGGAACACCCTCCAACTTCCGAAGGGAGACCCTGACGTTCGAGGTGGTCGGGTTCCGAGGAACCTATCACGCAGTACTGGGAAGGCCATGTTACGCGAAGTTCATGGCTGTCCCCAACTACACCTACCTCAAGCTCAAGATGCCGGGCCCCAACGGGGTCATCACCGTCAGCCCCACGTACAAACACGCGTTCGAATGCGACGTGGAGTGCGTGGAGTACGCCGAGGCCCTCGCCGAGTCCGAGGCCCTCATCGCCGACCTGGAGAGCCTCTCTAAGGAGGTGCCAGACGTGAAGCGTCATGCCGGCAACTTCGAGCCAGCGGAGACGGTTAAGTCTGTCCCCCTCGACCCCAGCAGTGACGCCTCCAAGCAGATCCGGATCGGCTCCGAGCTCGATCCCAAATAGGAAGCAGTGCTCGTCGACTTTCTCCGCGCGAACGCCGACGTCTTCGCGTGGAGTCCCTCGGACATGCCCGGCATACCGAGGGATGTCGCTGAGCACTCGCTGGATATCCGAGCCGGAGCCCGACCCGTCAAGCAGCCTCTGCGCTGATTCGACGAAGAAAAGCGCAGAGCCATAGGCGAGGAGATCCACAAGCTAATGGAGGCAGGGTTCATCAAAGAGGTATTCCATCCCGAATGGCTTGCCAACCCTGTGCTTGTGAGAAAGAAAGGAGGGAAATGGCGGATGTGTGTAGACTACACTGGTCTAAACAAAGCATGTCCGAAGGTTCCCTACCCTCTGCCTCGCATCGATCAAATCGTGGATTCCACTGCTGGGTGCGAAACCCTGTCTTTCCTCGATGCCTACTCAGGGTATCACCAAATCAGGATGAAAGAGTCCGACCAGCTCGCGACTTCTTTCATCACACCCTTCGGCATGTACTGCTATGTCACCATGCCATTCGGCTTGAGGAATGCGGGCGCGACGTACCAGCGGTGCATGAACCATGTGTTAGGCGAACAGATTGGCCGGACGGTCGAGGCCTACGTCGATGACATCGTAGTCAAGACGAGGAGAGCCTCCGACCTCCTTTCCGACCTTGAAGTGACATTCCGATGTCTCAAGGCGAAAGGCATGAAGCTCAATCCCGAAAAGTGCGTCTTCAGGGTACCCCGGGGCATGCTCTTGGGATTCATCATCTCCGAGCGGGGCATCGAAGCCAACCCGGAGAAGATCGCAGCCATCACCAGCATGGGGCCCATCAAGGACTTGAAGGGCGTACAGGGGGTCATGGGATGTCTCGCGGCTCTGAGCCGCTTCATCTCACGCCTCGGCGAAAGAGGTCTACCTCTGTACCGCCTCTTAAGGAAGGCCGAGTGCTTCACTTGGACCCCTGAGGCCGAGGAAGCCCTCAGGAACCTGAAGGCGCTCCTCACGAAGGCGCCTATCTTGGTGCCCCCAGCTGCCGGAGAAGCCCTCTTGGTCTACGTCGCCGCGACCACTCAGGTGGTTAGCGCCGCGATTGTGGTCGAGAGGCAAGAAGAGGGGCATGCATTGCCCGTTCAGAGGCCAGTCTACTTCGTCAGCGAGGTGCTGTCCGAAACCAAGATCCGCTACCCACAAGTTCAGAAGCTGCTGTACACGGTGATCCTGACACGGCGGAAGTTGCGACACTACTTCGAGTCTCATTCGGTAACTGTGGTGTCATCCTTCCCCCTGGGAAGATCATCCAGTGCCGAGAGGCCTCGGGTAGGATTGCAAAGTGGGCGGTGGAAATCATGGGCAAAACAATCTCGTTTGCCCCTCGGAAGGCCATCAAGTCCCAGGTCTTGGCGGACTTCATGGCTGAATGGGTCGACACCCAGCTCCCGACAGCTCCGATCCAGCCGGAGCTCTGGACCATGTTCTTCGACGGGTCGCTGATGAAGACAGGAGCCAGCGCAGGCCTACTCTTCATCTCGCCCCTCGAGAAGCACCTACGCTATGTGCTACGCCTCCATTTCCCGGCGTCCAACAATGTGGCCGAGTATGAGGCTCTGGTCAACGGGTTGCGGATCGCCATCGAACTAGGGGTCCGACGCCTCGACGCTCGCGGTGACTCGCAGCTCATCATCGACCAAGTCATGAAGAACTCCCACTGCCGCGACCCGAAGATGGAGGCCTATTGCGATGAGGTTCGGCGCCTGGAAGACAAGTTCTACGGGCTCGAGCTCAACCACATCGCCCGGCGCTACAACGAGACTGCGGACGAGCTGGCTAAAATAGCCTCGGGGCGAACAACGGTTCCCCCGGACGTCTTCTCCCGAGACCTGCGTCAACCCTCCGTCAAGATCGACGACACGCCCGAGCCCAAGGCACCCTCGGCCCAGCCCTATTTACCCTCGGCTCAGTCCGAGGCACCCTCGGCTCGGCCCGAGGCGCCCTCGGTTCAGCCCGAGGTACCCTCGGCCCCCGAGGGCGAGATGCTGCACGTCGAGGGGGAGCAAAGCGGGGTCACGCCTGATCAAAACTGGTAGACCCCGTACCTGCAATATCTCCACCAAGGAGAGCTACCCCTCGACCGAGCCGAAGCTCGGCGGTTGGCGCGGCGCGCCAAGTCGTTCGTCTTGCTGGGAGATGGGAAGGAGCTCTACTACCGCAGCCCCTCAGGCATCCTCCAGCAATGCATCTCCATCACCGAAGGTCAGGAACTCCTCCGAGAGATACACTCGGGGGCTTGCGGCCATCACGCAGCACCTCGAGCCCTTGTCGGAAATGCTTTCCGACAAGGTTTCTACTGGCCGGCAGCGGTGGCCGACGCCACTAGAATTGTCCGCACCTGCGAAGGGTGTCAGTTCTACACAAGGCAGACCCACCTGCCCGCTCAGGCTCGGCAGATGATACCCATCACCTGGCCTTTTGCTGTGTGGGGTCTGGACCTCGTCGGCCCCTTGCAGAAGGCACCCGGGGCTACACGCACCTGTTGGTCGCCATCGACAAATTCTCCAAGTGGATCGAGGTCCGACCCCTAAACAGCATCAGGTCCGAGCAGGCGGTGGCGTTCTTCACCAACATCATCCATCGTTTCGGGGTCCCGAACTCCATCATCACCGACAACGGCACCCAGTTCACCGGCAGAAAGTTCCTCGACTTCTGCGAGGATCACCACATCCGGGTGGACTGGGCCACCGTGGCTCATCCCATGACGAATGGGCAAGTAGAGCGTGCCAACGGCATGATTCTACAAGGACTCAAGCCTCGGATTTACAACGACCTCAACAAGTTCGGCAAGCGATGGATGAAGGAACTCCCCTCGGTGGTCTGGAGCCTGAGGACAACACCGAGCCGAGCCACGGGCTTTACGTCGTTCTTTCTAGTCTATGGGGCCGAGGCCATCTTGCCCACAGACCTGGAATACAGTTCCCCGAGGACGAGGGCCTATGCCGACCAAAGCAACCAAGCTAGTCGAGAAGACTCGCTGGACCAGCTGGAAGAGGCTCGGGACAAGGCCTTACTACACTCGGCGCGGTACCAGCAGTCCATGCGACGCTACCACGCCCGAGGGGTCCGGTCCCGAGACCTCCAGGTGGGCGACCTGGTGCTTCGGCTGTGACAAGACGCCCGAGGTCGACACAAGCTCACGCCCCCCTGGGAGGGGCCGTTCGTCATCGCCAAAGTTTTGAAGCCCGGAACGTACAAGCTGGCCAACAGTCAAGGCGAGGTCTACAGCAACGCTTGGAACATCCAACAGCTACGTCGCTTCTACCCTTAAGATGTTTTCAAGTTGTTCATATACCTCGCTCTGACGCAAAGTTTAGTCATCAAGGAAGGGTCAGCCTTGCCTCGGTAAAGCCCGACCCTCCCTCGGGGGCTAAAAGGGGGGAACCCCCTCTGCGTTGAAATTTTCCTCGAAAAAAGATCTTTTCTGCCAGAATGTCTTTCGTGCTTTTCGACTACTTCGAAAGTGGATCCTGAGAACGACGGAGTACACGTAAGCAGCCAAGGCTGACCGAGCCGAGGGACTCCTACGCCTCTAGGATATGGATACCTCACTCATCACCTTCTGCGATAAGTAACTCACGTTCGGATGAGTGATTCCGCAGACCGAACAAGTCTTCACGTTCGAAAGCCCTTCTGCCGGAGCGATTCTTCGAGCCTTCTCGACTGCGTCGGTGACAGAGCCCCATGGACGGGTAAGAGTGCGCGTAAGCGGCAAGGCCGACCGAGCCGAGGGACTCCTACGCCTCCGGGATATGGATACCTCACTCGTCACCTTTCGTGAGAAGCAACTCTCACTCGCACAAACAATTCTGTTACCGACAAAAAAAGTCTGGATACTCGAAACAAGAGGAAAAGAGACGCAGCTTTACAACACGGTGAGGGTGTGTTTTGGCCTCGGCGGCCGCAGAAAACACGCGCTACAAATCCGATCCTGCAGGCTCGGATCCGGACAATTGAGGGAGCCGCAGCACCCTCGGCGTCAACAACACCTTCGGCGAGGTCCGACCTAGCCTCGGACGGCGACACGGTCCAAGGGTCTCCGCTCTGAAGGACAACGTCATCACCAAGCCCGGGCCATCGCCGCCAGGGTCTTCTCCGAGAATCCGGCCCGAGCAGGCGGCTCGGCCGGTCACCCCGGGGCCTCGGCCAGCTGTCCTCCGAGGGCATCAGCCCGACCCGAGGCCTCGGCAGGTCAATTCCGGCGTCGGTCCCGCTAACGGACGACCCGGCCAGGCTCCGGCCGACCAGGTCTTCTTTTCGAGCCAACTCTGCCTCTGTTCGCGCTGACACCGCTAACCCTGGCCTCGGCTCATCGAAGAGCGGCCGAGGGGTTCCTTTAACTGAGCAAGAGAAGCCTCGGGCAACAAGGCTGACCGAGCCGAGGGACTCCTACGCCTCCGGGATACGGATACCTCACTCGTCACCTTTACACGGGGCGACTCACGCTTGGTGAAGCGGTTCAGACAACCTACAGGCGAGTCTTAGTGCTCGAAAATGAGAAAAAAATACATACATGTTCAGGCCTCGACAGCCACAATGAACAAAAACACTGGCACCCAAAGTGCCGTTACAAACGGAACTCCGGTTCCACCTCCGCAGGTACGAACAACCCCACTCGAGGGGGGGGGGCCTGCGGAGCAACAAAAGACCGACGAACGGTGCGCCGTCACCTGCTCCAGCAGCGGCGACGACGACGACTTCTGCTCCGGGGGGCCAAACAGCGGCAGCGATGACCTCAGGGCGGATGCTGCTGCGAGGATGCCCCCGCCCATGCCCAAACTCGTGAGGCAAGGACGGGCAGAAGGCCGTAGAGTCGGAGGTCGGTCCGTAGGTGGCTCCGGCTATCTCGTCGGCGGAAGAACCTCTTCCAGCTGCCGTGGCGGAAGCCGGCGCCGAGAGCGGCTCCGAAGCCACTCGGGTCCGAGAGCCAGGCACGCGGTAGCTGCCAGCGCCACGGACAGCAACCGCCCTTCCCCCCGATCACTGAGGGAAGGAGTGGGCCACCGCCCACGTAGGGGCCGACCCCAACTCGGCACACTCCCCTCCCCAGCCCTGGTGATGAAAATCCTTGAGGCTGAGGGAGGGGCAGAGGCCGCGGCCCGGTTTGCTTTCCCCCGCCATCGAACTGGAGGTCACCATCTTGGGTGACCGCCGGCGGAGGGGTGCAACCGGGCTACATGATGAAAATCCTTGAAGCCGAACGATGGCTAAAAGGTACCAACTCCCACGGAGTTGCGTTCCTCCAACGGCAAGGCGGAAAGACTGCGGGTATCTTCCATCCGGGGGCTTGGAAGGTGGAAAGGCACGATGCATAAGGGAGCGCGAAGACATGGTCGCCTTTAAAGGGGGTCACCCTCCTTTTAAAGGCGACTCTCCCTACTTGTGTCCCCAGCCGTCGGGGACTGAGTCTTCTCCAACACGCTCCAAGGTCCTCCCCCTACGGCACGGGGACTGGGTCCCACACGTCATGCAAGCCGGCCCAGAGCAGAAGAAGCCAAACCGCCGCGCGCGGTGCATGCAACCGCCCAGCGGTTACAAGCGGCTCTCCACTTTTGCCCAGACCAGCGGGCGAAAGGGCGGGCAGCCATGCAGGCGGCATGCAACCGCGCCAGGTGGGCGCACTTCTCCGACTTCCAACACGCCCAGCATGGAGGCCCAGGCCCACGCGTCATGCAACCGGCGCGCCGGATGCTTCGTACAAGCAACTGCACCGCCACTCGCGCCACTACCGCGCCTCCTCGACTGCGGAACCAATACCGCGACTCGAGGCGACCCAGCGCACGACCCAGCAGCGCTAGCCTGGCGCGACGGTCAATGTGGCCAAAAATGGGCCGACAGTAATGGCGGTGGCAGGCGGGCAGGAGCAGCGGTCACGTCATCAGCCAAGCTTACGTCCCATCCGGGGGCAGCGAGAGAACCCTCTCTCACGGCGTCAAGACGACGCGCCTGTGTTCCGTTCCTCGAACGGCCCGCGCACGCGCGACGGCAGCCCCGCGAACCACTCGCCCCGTCGCATTAACTCCGCGGCGGGACAGGCGGCGCCTCTGGCAGGAGAAGCGAGCGACGCTTCGCCTTCGCCATAATGATCGCGTCAAAAAAGGTACGCCACGTCGTTCGATTCCGTATCCTTTTCCTTTTTTCCTCTTTCTCTTTCTTACAACAGGGACCGGGAAAGGGGGATACCCCAAAAATGATCCTTCCCCGTGAAGGAACCAGGCTCCGAGCCTCCCTACTGATCAGAGGTTCGAAGGCAGGCCCCTCGGAAGGGTTCAACAGCCGCCTCAGAGCGCGTGGGCTCCACACCCACTACTGGTTAGAGGTTCGAAGGCCGGCCTCTCGGAAGGGTACAACGACCGCCTCAGGCTACTCGGGCTCCGCGCCCACTACTGATCAGGGGTTCGAAGGCTAGCCCCCGAAGGGTTCACAGCCGCCTCAGACACAGAGCGAGGGATGACCATGGGTACGTTCGATACATAACCAAGGCTCGGGCTGCACTCCCGAGGTACCCTAGGACATTTCCGAGACCAGCGGGAATGATCTTGTAACGGAATCCCATCGGAGGGAGGCATCGAGCCCTCGGACCCCGTCGACAGGGGATCGGGTCCGACAGATCACCCGTAGGTACTTTTGGGCGCGCCTCTGGGCCTCTAGCCGACCCCTAGCGAATGGGGCACGGACGTCCGCTCGGATTACCCGCCTGCAGCTCACCAGAGACACCATGTTCAGCGCCCACCGAGGGCAACATGGCGCTTTCCCCCCTCCTCCTTGCGGAAAGGCGACTCAGGGGCGTATGTAAAAAAGTCGAGTCTGTCCCTGATTGCCCTCTCGCCCTGTGCAGAGGCTCGGGGGCTGCTCTCGCAAACCCGGCTCCGGCCAAACCGTTGACAGCGTCAACATACCAGCCCGAGAACTTGGGACCCGACCGTACACCCGGGCTACGGCCAGCTCGCATGAGGGAACGACCAGACCAGCCGAAGCATTACGCGAGGCATTAAGACCTCGGAGGAGTCAAACCACTCCTCCGAGGCCTCGGGGGCTACACCCGGCGGGTGCGCTCGCGCGCACCCACCGGAACAAAACGCAACCGAGAAAGGCTGGTCCCCTTGCAAAAAAGTGCGACGAAAGCCTCCAAGCGAGTGCTAACACTCCCTTCGAGGCTCGAGGGCTACTGTCGGGGACAATAATTAGGGGTACCCTCAAGGCTCCTAATTCTCAGCTGGTAACCCCCATCAGCATAAAGCTGTAAAGGCCTGATGGGTGCGATTAAGTCAGGGATCAGTCCATTCGAGGGACTCGATCACGCCTCGCCCGAGCCTAGCCTCGGACAAGGGCAGCCGACCCCGGAGGATCTCCGCCTCGCCCGAAGCCCCCCTCTAGCGGCGAACATATTTCCGGCTCGCCCGAGGCCTTGTCTTCGCCAAGAAGCAACCCTGACCAAATCGCCGCGCCGACCGACCAAATCGCAGGAGCATTTAATGCAAAGGTGGCCTGACACCTTTATCCTGACGCACGCCCTTCAGTCGACAGAGCCGAAGTGACCGCCGTCACTTCGCCACTCCATTGACCGGCCTGACAGAAAGACAGCGCCGCCTGCGCCGCTCCGACTGCGGTGCCACTTGACAAAGTGAGGCTGACAGGCAGTCAGGCCCGGCCGCAGGCACCATAGGAAGCTCCGCTTCGCCCGACCCAGGGCTCGGACTCGAGCTAAGCCCCGGAAGACGGCGAACTCCTCTCCGCCCGACCCAGGGCTCGGACTCGGGCTAAGCCCTGGAAGATGGCGAACTCCGCTTCGCCCGACCCAGGGCTCGGACTCGGGCTAAGCCCCGGAAGACGGTGAACTTCGCTTCGCCCGACCCAGGGCTCGGACTCGGGCTAAGCCCCGGAAGACGGCGAACTCCGCTCCGCCCGACCCAGGGCTCGGACTCGGGCTAAGCCCCGGAAGACGGCGAACTCCGCTCCGCCCGACCCAGGGCTCAGACTTGGGCTCAGCCCCTGAAGACGACGAACTCCGCTTCGCCCGACCCTAGGGCTTGGACTCCGCCCTGGCCTCAGCCGACGGTCTCCGCCTCGCCCGACCCAGGGGCTCGGACTCGACCTCGGCCACGGAAGACAGACTCGACCTCGGCTTCGGAGGAGCCTCCACATCGCCCAACCTAGGGCGCAGACCAGCCACGTCAACAGGAGGCGCCATCATCACCCTACCCCAAGCTGACTCGGGCCACGGGGAACAAGACCGGCGTCCCATCCGGCTCGCTCCGCCAGATAGGCAATGATGGTGCCCCGCATACTCTATGACGACGACGGCTCTCAACCCCCTTACGGAAGCAAGAGGACGTCAGCAAGGACTCGACAGCTCCGACAGCTGTCCCTCCGCCAGGCTCTAGCGCTCCTCCGACGGCCACGACATCACACAAACCGGGCACCAAAATCTCTCCGGCCGCCACGATGGCGTGTACTTAGGGCGCTAGCTCTCCTCCGCTAGACACATAGCACTCTGCTAGACCCCCCATTGTACACCTGGATCCTCTCCTTACGCCTATAAAAGGAAGGACCAGAGCCCTCTTAGAGAGGGTTGGCCGCGCGGGGACGAGGACGAGACAGGCGCTCGCGTGAGGCCGCTCGCTCCCTCACCCGTGTGGATGCTTGTAACCCCCTACTGCAAGCGCACCCGACCTGGGCGCGGGACGAACACGAAGGCCGCGGGATTTCCACCTCTCTCACGCCCATCTCCGACCACCTCACTTCCCCCCTTCGCGCTCGGCCTCGCGCCGACCCATCTGGGCTGGGGCACGCGGCGACACTTCACTCGTCGGCTTAGGGACCCCCCGGTCTCGAAACGCCGACAGTCACCCATCCCAAATTGCTCCAAGCCAAGCACACTTAACTTAGAGGTTCTTTCGAGATATGCTTTCGAATAAGAAGATTCACCTTATTGGTATGGATACTCTATTAATTCTATTACGCCTTGGGCCAAGATATCACCATCCCAGGGCCAGGATATCACACAGGCGTACTTTACAGTCATTGCACAAGAGACCAGAGGCGAAGCTAGCAACCAAATCACGGTGGTACACCACTAAAACAATATGTAAATACTTTATATCATATATGGTAACTAATAACCAATTCATTAAGAAAATCTTCAAGTACCATGGTGCCTGTGCACCATGCAAAACTAAGGTGGTGGTGCCCCTGAAAGAGACCCCCATCCAACCTCTAAGAGCTATACCAGCTATTCAAAAATTACGCCTCGTCAGATGAGCTCCACCACAGGAAAGTTGATTCGCAGCGAAAGCCAAAAGAGACTCTGCAATCCAGCATAACATGGACCAGGGCTCCACAGCAAGACCACCCCACTAGTGTGACGGAACCTCCCAAGGTATTAGGCCCACCTTCCGTTGTCCTTGTCCTAAGGACCTTGGACAATCCTATAGATGCACATACTCACTCGACAAGTTCGGTAACTGTATCCTCGTCATTTCGCCCAAGAGCGCTTCACCCGTCAAGCAGATATTACATCACATCGGAGGAAAGGATAAGCGAAAGCAGATTACAATGACTTAATTTACACTTATAAAATATATATAGAGAGTATTCTTATTACAATACCAGGGTATTAAGAGTGCATAAAGTATTATTACAACCCAGGGAGGCAAAACACCCTCCCGCACAAAAGTTTATTGTTTTCAAGGTGGGAGGAAAACATCCTCCCGCGACCAATTTCACTATTGGGGCTCTTTCTTGGGTACCACCTTTGAACAGAAACAACAAAACTCTGCTATTTCCTCACCTACAACAACATGGGTTCGAAAACCCTGAGTACGGAGTGTACTTTCGCAAGTCTTACCCGACAAAATAAAAATACTCTCAAGGATATGCTGGCTTGAGGGAGTCAAGGTAAGGCTATTCAAGAATCAAAGACTCTATTTGCAGAAATGCTTACTATCAGTGAATCCTTAAAAATCCAGTTTTATTGTCAAGTTAAGTCATTACCTGTAACTAGAGTTCTTTCTACCCTAGTTCAAGCACTTGGCCTACACTAGCCATCTTTTAACACCCTTTTACTTTACTGGATTGCTACGTGTAGGGCAGTGACCAAGTTTTCATATCCGAGAAGTAATGGCGATCTGAATCGATTAATACCCAGTTGGGGATCTCCAACCACATGACATATGTAGCACTTAACCCTTGCATATGTCAACTCGCCACCGGGGTTCTCAAGACCAGACCGGGTTCACGCCAACCGAGAGCACAGATACACCACCGTCCAGCCTCTTGCCACGGAGGGTACACGCTACTCTCGCCATCTCTCCACTCCCATTGCATGTTGGCCTTTCTAGTATTGGTCTGCCCGAGGAAAAGCTTACTCATGACGAGGCATGTGGCCATTTAAAAGGTCCTCAATCAGTAAGCCTACATCGACACGGTCCTTAATCGACTCAGACGAAGACACTACACTAAGACTTCCTTCTCGTGCAAGTCACCCGCCCGGTCTCGTCTTTATCATTTACAAATCCCAAAGTTTGGTACCTGACAAAGGTACATCTTTTCCGATGTTGAACCCATCATGGCCATGATGGATCCATCATCAAGTTTTATTTTTGAAAACATCCCATTCAATCTGAAGCATCATCCTTTGTTTAAAACAAAACATTTTGTTTTCTAAAGCAAGACTGAGCATCAGAAAACTTTTAAAGTAAAACATGTATCAAGGGATGGTAATCAATTTCAAGGCAGGAAATGCAGCAATTATGTAGCACTCAACTCCTATCACCTAATGCATCATTTCAAGTGATAAAGAATTTTAAACAACAAGAAAGGGGTAAATGCACCGGGGCTTGCCTTGTGTTGTAGGAGATTCGAGATCTATTCCACAAATGTCAAAGTAGAAACTATTCCCGGCAGGTGGAATTTAAGCTTGCGATGTAGTCTCTTCCTCTTCAATCACCTCATCTTCGTTTTCTATATATAACAATACTTATACATGAATGCTCATGTGATGCTATGAATATGCAATAGAAACACATCAGCTTGTGTTTTGAATATAGTTTTCCTTCACGGCACTTTTAAGTCACTAGGGTTTTCTGGATTAGTATCCTATTTGGGTTAGACAAATTCTACCTTAGGAAGCTAGGGTTTTGGGGTTTTAGGATCAAACAATGTCCAAAACATACCAAACTTTACCCAAGGGCTTTGGTTATTATATTAAGCTGACCCAAAAAGTTTTATGATTTTTGGAGCCACCAAATTAATTCTAAAAGGCTAGATTTAGGCACTATTAATTGCTAAATAATACATGGTTGGGACTAAAAATCTTGGAACTATTTTTATTAATTACTAGAGGAATTTAGGAGTCTAGTAAAATTGGTCTCATGATTTTACCATTTTTCTAGAATTTTCTATAAATTTCCTCAGTCTGGTAGAAAAAGAAAAGGAAAAAGATTAAACAATAATGGGCTCAAACCAACCCAACTCAGCCCACAGACGGGGAAAACGCGCCAGCGCGCGCCCCCGCGCTGACGACTTTGCGCAGAGAACCTTGGTTGTTCAAATAACTAGTAAAGAATCCCTAGCCACTATTTACTGTCTCTCTGACATTCTCACTTAGGCCCCTGCACTTCTGTTTCTTCGTAGACCCAGGTCCCCGACGGCGAACGGCGGTGAGCACGCCCTCCGGCGAGCCTGTACCGGCCGGGATACGCAACGACTGATGCCCTAACTTGGTCGATACCTATTTCCACCCCTGGCGACTCTAATCCGACCATTAATTGCACAATTCCGGCCCGGAGTCTTTCTGCCCACGACGACGGCGAAACCCAAGGGAAAATCGAGGTGTTCCCGGCAATCTAGCTTGGTCTAGTTCAGTTGGTTGGGCCGATAAGCATCCTTAGCATGCAACAGTGTAGAAATGAGGGTAAGGAGGATGTGAACGGACCTGAAGACGGCGGTCCACGGCGCGGTGGTTCAAGGCAGCACGGAGAACCACATTGGGGGAAAACACAAATTCGCGAGCTATGGTGGCTAATCGGAGGCAAGGGTTGGTGCACTGGGCACGTAACAACCTAACAGAGCTCACTGGTGCATCAATTTATAGTGATCATCAGCGGCGGTGCCCAATTTTGAGAAGATGCGCTGGCGGCCGAGGAGAGGGATTGAGTCACCGTAGCGTTCTACCGTGGCATTCACTGGACATAGGCGTACGACTATCACTGGTTAACCTCCACGGCTCAAAGCGATGTGGTAAACCGCCTAAGGCGTGGCACAACCGAGGGAAACGGCGGCAACCACGACGACGATCGTGCGGCCACGTCGCCGGGCAAGTGGGTACGGCGATAGGGCAGTACAGTGCCCCAAACTCATCCACGATGAAGATATTTTCATGGCCGGTCGTGATCCACACCACAGAGGGCACGAATCGCAGCCGGCGCGAATCCGAGCGGGAGTCACCAACGATGAGGTTCAGTGCACCAGCGATCTTTTGCAGGTACTGTACCATGGCGATCTCCATCAGAGCATCTGACAAAGCAATTTGAGGGATGATTTTCTCCAATTTTTATATAGCAACTTAATCATCTGTCTGTAGCAAACCTGTTGTACTATAATCCATCTTTAATTTTGGTATAGCACCCACAATCGAAGTCACTGGATCCTACTCAAAACGGATCTCAAAGTTCATTAGACTTCACTGTCAGTCAGAATTCAGCCTTAGGGCTGACTGACAACCCAATTTGAAGTCCAATTAACTTCAATTTTTGTACAACATTAAGGGCCAATCACTTAAATAAAGTTGTACCCCTATCATAGCTCTACACATTTGATGTGTTGACCTAGGGCAAAATCCTTATGAATTCAGAGATACAAGGCCGCAAAGTTGACCCAATTCCACTGAAATTTAGACTTAACCACTTAGGGGTTCTTGGGTCTTTTGCAAATAAGTCCAATTTCCTCCACACTACTTGAAAATCCTTTATTGTGAAAGTTGCTTGGTTTTGGTGTTCTATCACTTTGATATTTGCACTTTGGTCCAAAAGTGAATAGAATTTAAATCCACCCCTAGGGTTCCAATTATGTTTTTCTAGGGTTTCTTTTAGGGTTTGGGCACACTAGGGTTTTTATGTCACAAAAGTTCACCAAATTTGATATCTTGTGAACATTTCTAATGACTTTTGAGATTATACTCAATTTGGCTTACTGTCACCCATGTGTCCTAATCCTAGGGTTAAGTACCCTACCCTAGTGCTAAGCACATTTCAAGTCACCATATCACAACTTGTTTTGAAATTTTACCTAGTGAATGCATTCTAGGTGTGACAAACAAAATGAAATGTTAATGCATATGATGTCATGCTCAAGTTTTAGTGCCAGTAACACCAGGGGTGTTACATCTAGGAACACGTCCAGCAGCTCTAGGTCCATAATATCGCTAATCTGCAACAACCAGGCGAAGCCCCTCGACATCAGGACTACCTTCACAACAAGACCGCACTGGCAGCGCATCAAGAGCCCCCCAACAACGAAAGAAGTTTTACTGCATCTTGCACGGCGAGGACTCAGGACACGCAACCATAGATTGCCCAAAAACCAAGGAAATCAAAGACCGCATGGCCAGAGCCGTCCCAACAAACAACCAGAGAGACATCGCCCACACCTACCAACCTCATCTATACCCCCACCCTCATTACCAAAATGAACACCCATATTACCCTCAACACCAACAAAATTACAACCATGCTTTTCCCAGCAACCGCGTCTTCAGCACCAAGAAAGATTAGCACTGCCACCCCCTTTCGCCACAATAGGCAAACCAACATCCCCGCCAACCATCCCCTCCACCACCAAAGCAAGAAGAAGAATTCGCCAACCCACCGTTCAGGAGAGTCAACCATATGATCATCGGAGGGTCCATCACAAAATTTAAGAATAAACGATAGAAGAAAGACACTACTGAAGAGTCAATCATGTTGCTCTCACTGGTCCTGTGGTCAATGCTTTTCTTATAGGAGATGAGACTAATTGGGGATCCGATACCCGAATGGATGAGTATGAGATGAATCTTATACCTATGATGGGTACGAGTACGAAGATAAGCATGAGTATAACTTTATATGATATATAAGGCTTGTTTGGTTTGTGGCTAACTGTGCCCCACTTTGCCTCAGGTTAGTCGTTCGAATTGAATAACTAACCTTAGGCAGAAAAGTTAGACAAAGTGTGGCAATTGGAGTAACGAACCAAACATGCCCTCTCCATTGACATCTCTACTTGTAGCCAAACAATACCATATGCTAGCAGCTAGTGGGGATCTCGAAGTAAAATAGCACAATTGCTGGGGCCAAATGAGGTAGACCGTCGCATCCATGACCCATCTACTTCCCTCCCCTTCTTATCTGCTACTGCAATAATCACCCGAGGCAATTTTGGCGTGCTTTACTTCCGCTTCCAATATACCTTTTTTTCCGCGACAAAAATCATTTTTGTTAATTGCGAAAAGGAAAGAGCCCGTGTGAACAGGAGGGGTGAGGAGAAGAGGGGGAAAAGAGAGAGAAATCGGAGGGCATTAGCAAGAAACCATGAGTTCTAGGTTAGCTGAAATCTCCTTTGATCTTTAATCTGTTCATCTCCTTGCGTGAGTCTGTGGCGTTAGCGTGATGCCTTCTCCAAGTTCATGAACTTCCCGGTCTGGAGCTTTGCTTACTCAGTTACCCTTTTTTGACCCGTATTTTTTTCTCTCCATTCCGCAACTGTTGGCTCCCAAATTCTGGTGATTTGTTGGGTATCCCCCTGCGAAATCCGGGCAAAAGTGGGGATCTGCAGCTTCTGTGGCTTGTCGGCTTTAAGCCTACCTTTTTCTTGGACCTTTTACCATTTTCTTTTGCCCATTTTTAATCCCCCATTTCCGTCAGTAATTTACTTTTATTTTCATGTCTACTTATTTCCGCCGTAAAACTGTGTTTGTCGCGTGAAAGATCGCGTACTTGAGCAGTGAAGGGTTTTATGGTTTTTTTTGCAGGTTCGCAATCCCTAGTCGTCTTGTCCTGATCTTACTTGAGTGCTCGTGAGCTCTTTCCAGTGGCTAATGACTGCAGATTTGAGTTCTGGCCCAAGAACCGCGTGCTAGCCCGCCATGGAGGTGAGGTCCGAGCAAGGGCTGATGGCGGGGAGGGATCTATTCGGCTTGACGAAGAGCCCGCCGGCGCCCGCGCCGCCGTCGTCCGCCGCCATGCAGAGCGTGCGCATGGCGTACACCGCGGACGGCACCGCCGTGTTCGCTCCGGTGAGCTCTTCGCCTGCGACGCCGTCTTACCAGCCGCAGGGCGCAGCCCACGGCGCTAGCATGTCCGCGGCGACGGTCGTTGGAGGCAATGGCGCTCCAGCTGCGCCGAGCATGGGTGAGCCGCTGGCCAAGAAGAAGCGCGGACGACCAAGGAAGTACGGGCCCGACGGGTCCATGGCGCTGGCAATGGTGCCTGCTTCGGCGGCTTCAGGGTCGCCGGCGACAGGGCAGGGTTTTTCTGGGCCGTTCTCACCGCCTGCGTTAAATCCGGCGAGCTCTCTGGTGGTGGCGTCGCCAGACGGATTCAAGAAGCGGGGCCGGCCTAAGGGTTCTACCAACAAGCCACGCGTGGACGCTGCTGGTAAAATTTCTACTCCTATCATCATTTGCACTGACTCTAAGGTTTTGGTGTGGTTTGTAAACTCAAATTTACTAGGAACTGGAGAAGTACTTGTGGATAGTTTCATCATAATATATCAGGATAAAAATTGTTATTGGGACTGAACTGCCTCAAGGGCCGTTGTCCTTATTAGAGTTTGAATCTGCTTCATGGTCAGCTGAAGGATGTACTGGTCATCCTAGCTTTAATTAGTTAACTGTGCAAAACTATAAATTGTGGATGGACGGATTTATTTGTCCTCAGTTATTTCATTGTACAATTTTCCACGTGTTCATTTCCAGAGTGGTGGCATGTGGTTATTTCTCTGCTGAATTCTGTAACAAGCTGCTAGTTATTCTAAGTCCTGCAAAGCTGATGTAGATTGACTCATTTTTTCCGTAGATGATTTCAGCGCAACTAGCCCTAACATGAAATCATCTTGCAGGGTCATCAGGAGCTGGATTTACACCTCATGTTATCACAGTTCAAGCTGGGGAGGTATAACACGTTATCTTGCATTTGAACGTGCTGATTATTTATTGTTTTATTTTCAGAATATGTTCTTGCTTTTATTCTTCCTGGATCCTTTGCACTTGTTCACATTCTTTTGGACTTTCTCTTTTTGCTATACTTTTTTTATATAATGTTCTCACAATGCAACCTCTCTTACAAAAAACAGAAAAAAAGTATTGTTTGTTGTTCCATCAATAAGTTGAATTGCCAAATTGTTCATTCGGACATTTAATTTGAAGCACTAAGCTATCACATTATGCTTAGCTGTCTTCCTTCCATGATTTGGTGCTGATGGGAGTATAAAGTAAATTCTGCCAGTTTGAGGTTTTGTACTGTAGAATGGCAGATCTTGTGCAGTGGTGATAGCTCTCTCACCCAGTCACCAGGTCGTGAGTTGGAAGCAGCCTCTCCGTATTTGTGGGAAAAGGCTTGCCTCGGTTTATCTCTTCCCTAGACCCCACTCATGTGGGAGACTTCAGTTCAGCACGCGGTATGCCCTTTTTTTTTGACATTTTCTACTGCGGTAACTGACTATTCTTCTCTTGATTGTTTGGAACATTGCAAGTTTTGGCCTACCAGTTTTGGCTTGTGCATATGGTTGGCACTTTATAGCATTATAGATTAACCTTCATGTTTGTATCTTTCATAATATGATGTTCGATATCAAATAACCTCAGTTGTTGTAGCTTTGCTAATTAGTGGTACTTCCATAGCATTTTTATTCCAGTGCTAAGGTGTTGATTCTGGTCATGTGCCTTTGACTCAACGAAACCAACTCTCAAGGCTCATGATTATTTAGCAGCAGTGTTTTCTGAATTAATAACAAAGCAAACACACCCTTCTTTTCAGGACGTGGCATCAAAGATTATGTCATTTTCCCAGCATGGAACACACGGAGTTTGTGTTCTTTCAGCAAATGGCTCCATATCAAATGTAACGCTTCGTCAGACTGCTACATCAGGCAGAACTGTAACATACGAGGTTCGTGCCTATGGCCAGCGGAACCTACTTCTCGGTGAAATAGAAACAGTCTCAAGCTTTTAACTGTAAAGGTTCTAGATATCATGATTTGGTCATGAGAGGTGGAAACTTCTGGTCTAGTTTCAGACGCAATCACTACCATGCAATGTAGATATCTGTATTACAAATGGCTATTATTTATTTTTTCCCTATAGGGTCAATTCGAGATACTGTCGCTGTCGGGGTCATTCTTCCTGGCTGAGGATGGTGTCCAGCGCAGCCGAAACGGAAGCCTCAGCGTGTCGCTGGCTGGTCCTGATGGCCGTCTGTTGGGTGGTGGGGTCGCAGGACTTCTAGTAGCGGCTTCACCGGTTCAGGTATTACGTTTCTCTGCCGCAACTTCCCTCGTTTTCCAAACGTAGTGGTGGTAGTGCTCCAAAATGGGTTTCATATTGTTGAAGTGTGAAATCGCGGTGTAGTTTCTACCGCCTTACTTTGTTGGGTCTGCTACGGACGCGTCGCGTACACCCAAGACAAGGATGCTGATCATCTCTGCTTATGCTCTGTTCTCTGCAGATAGTACTGGGAAGCTTCAATTCTGGAGGCGGAAAGGAGCCACAAAAGCAGGCTCCTTCAGAACCCACATCGGCTCCACCGAGGGTTGCTCCGACAGCCGGGATGGGAGGACCCAGCAGCCCTTCTTCAAGAGGCACATTGAGCGAGTCATCCGGTGGCGCTGGAAGCCCACCGCCACTGCATCGAGCCATGGCTGCTAGTGCTAGCAATAGTAACCAGCCACCGTTCTTGTCCAGCATGCCTTGGAGATGAGTTTGCAGCTTGCATTCTCTTGGCCAATTCCAGGCAGGATGTAGCAATCTGCGCTTTCAGTAGCGCCCGTTGTGTGAGTAGCTGTGTGTAGTACAAGCCAGAAGCTTGGGTGGGAATAGAATTGCGTCTGGTAAATCTGTAGCTCTGTTGTAGGTTCCACCCTGAATTCCTGTGCTAGGTGTGTTGAGCTGTGTAAGCAATGTAATCCTTTCAGCGTTATCAAATGCTATTTAGTTAAATGTTTCTACCAAGGCATGTCGATTTGAATCATAAGATATCAATTTGCTGTTTGCGTCTCGGGCAACTTCTGTTCTAGAGAACGTTCTACTCACTGAAATTTGAGCCTGTTGCCAAGTTTGAAAACAGTGGCTGACCTTTTTTTTGTCTGAAAGCAGAAGCAGCGACCTACTGTTTATACATATCTCGTGACTGATGTGTCATCAAACATTGCGACTTAAACAGAGAGCATCAGATCAGGTAGCAAAACATAGCTACAAGAAACATTCAACAGGTTTTGTGACAAAAGGCTTTTTTTTTTGCTGATTCTGGCTATCAAAAGTAACCGCAGACAGCCAGATGTCTAGCTTTTCAGCTCGCTTATATAAAAATCACTTTGATTTTAGCTCACTTCTATAAAAATCACTTTGATGAAAATCGTCTAAAATCAATATAAACATACAATCAGCTAAGTCACCGTGATAGGAAAAATTCATCACTTTCTAGATTTTAAACACTATGGACCCCTTAATTTTCCTTTGCACATAATTCCCACGATACTCATTGTCCCCATAGTCAGATTCCCTCTAGGTTTGTTTGTTCAGCTTTTTTTGAGTAGCTTTCCTTTGAATCTAGCTGTGGAGAGAATCTGAGTATCGTGTATATTATATGCGGGTGAAGATAAAAAAGTACATAAGGTTTAAGATATACAAAGTGACGGTTTCCTACTATCGCAATGGCTCGGCGGATTCGGTGTGATTCTCAAAGAAACGGACTGAAAAACTAGGCATTTGGCAGTTTTCCAGCAGCCTCTGGTGCCTAAAAACTAAAAAAAAGCTAAAACAAATCAGGCTTATAGTCATTGTCAGAAAAGGTCAAAGCCAAATTGAGGACGCGGTCGCCAGCCAATGTTTTACTTCAGTCTCGATGGTCGACGCTCAAGAACGTTCAACATGTGCTATTCTGATGATTCCAACATGTTCCTAGTCCACGTTCGACGGCGTCATCTGAACATATGTCAGCGTAGACGAAATCCGATTGACAACATCCAATGGCAGTGCATAGGCTAGCTACTCCATCAAACCAAGTCCTGCTTGCAACAGAGGTTAAGTAGTGATTCAGCAAAGAGTTCATTCATAATCCTAATCATCCACTTACGTGCCAACAATAAAAGTACCACAGCATGGGGAACGACGAGAAGCAGCACCTGCAATCCCCCGAAGTACGTGTGGTAGATGTCGACTGCATTATCTGGTCTGTCTGAAATGCCACCATTCTCCGGTCAACATGAATGAGAAGAGTTGGAACCTTGAGAAACAGTAGCGGGAATGATAAACAGTTACCTGACAGTTTAATATGAACTCGGTCAGCGGCAGCGGCTTCTCCTTCAATTTGTTTGGTTGGATGCGTGCTGACAGCCAGGCACGGTATGTGCGTTGACTTCGGGTAAGCACATGTTTGGATAGCTGCACACGAGCGAGCGGGCCTGCATCTGCTGGTGCAGCACAGGCCAATTTGTGGCTCTCTGCCTGCACGCGCAGAAACGTGGGAAGATTCCGTCTGATTGGATGACCGCACCCACACGTACAATCTCGCGCGAACCTGGTCGACCGCGTACGTTCGTTTTGGACGTACGTGTGGATGCAGCCAATATAACTTATTTTGCGTCTATCCATGCAGTCTGCGCTTCACACGTGCAGGCAACCAAACATAAACTCAGATAAAGTCAACGCACATGGTGGCGTGGGACGAGACGGTACAGCTAACCAATCACATAGATTGTGTCTCCCACGAGCCAAGCTCGGACAAGCCTGCAAGTGCGTATGCAGACAACCAATCACGACACTTGTCAATCCAATGCACTCTATCGATCATTACGAGGCTCGATAGCGCCCACCACGAGAGTAACAAACCTTGAGAATTTGGAACGGTTCATTTAAATCCATAGTGGTGGTGGTAGTGGCAACATGTACTGAAAGAACGCAAAACCATACATGGCTTGTGATAGAGTAAGCCTCACATCATCTTGTTTCTCAGGAGGCCGCCCGTTGAGTCCGCCGTGTTCCACTACAGATTGGTTCTCAATGAGCTAGTGCCTGAAACTCATGAGCCTGTTCTACTATAGATCAGTTCTCATGAGCCTGAAACTCATGAGCCTGTTGCACTACAGATCGGTTCTCAACCATCTTGTAGTCATATAGTTGCTCCATGAGATACAGCTCGCTACCAGCATCGGTAACTCCAAACTTTCCAACAAGTGCATCTCACAGCTCTTTCTCTGTAGGAAGGATGATATAGCTTTTCTAAAATTTTGTATCAAGTGCGCTAATTACTGCTCCTCGAAAGAGGTTGTCTTCAGCCTTAAACTTAGTCTCATCCTCAGGAGGTAAGTCGGCAGACTTGCCCTCAGCGGCATGATAATAAGACATTGCAGTAAGCCACAATTCTATTTTAGCTTTCCAAATCAAGAAGTTTTTACCATCAAAAGGATCAGTCTTTAGCACAGCAGCAAAACCTCTGACAGAAAAATGTCTAACATTAGGTTTTTGAAATGTTAGAATTATAAGCATTTTCCATATTATTTTAATTCCATAAATTAACATTATGATGATGCCATATAAAAGATAATTAATCATAGAAATCGTGATCTCAAATATATCCATAACAATATGGATCATGAGAACATAAAGCATATGAATCATATAAATATAATAAGCATATAAGCATATAAGCATAGTACATGTATTATGATGGAACAACTGAAAATAAATAGATAGCAATATAAACAACATGACTGTAAAATTAAAACAAACAGATATAACATATTATAATATAACAGAAGAGATGAGATAAATTCATGGCTACATATAAAACATCAGAGATGAATATATGAAACATATATAATCTGCAGAACGCAAAACAGTAAGGAGATAAATTGATCATACCGTCCCATGCGCTCTAAGGATCCAGATCCTTGTCCAGCTTCTCTTGTCATGTCGCCAGGAAGAAGAAGATGTTTTGGACAGTCGCGTAGACACTCCCCAAAAACCTAATTGTCGATTCCCCGTGAAAGGTCTCGAACGACAAGGGCTTCGGAGGCACCTGCCCTCTCGCTTCTCTGTGCGCGCAGAGTTACGAGATGGAAACACCCACACTTGCGGCTGGACTGTGATTCTGCCTCTCGTGTACCAAGTGACAGGCGTTCTCCCCTTTTATCATCGCGGAAGGGAAGCTAAAGGAGAAGAGTCTCGCATTCGGCTGACGAAGAGACGGGCAACTGAAAGGTTTAACCCGGAGTTGAAACTCCCGCGGTTAATGAGTGCTAAAAATTAACACAACCACACCACTCCCGATCGCCTGCCACGCCCGGCCCGAGCCCGGCCGGCGGCGGCGGTGGCGCGCGCGCGTGTGGCACGCCCTTGTTCGTTTCTTGACTTATCAAATTAAGTGAAATAATTCCCATCATATAAGTTAAGCCAACGACCCTTGGACTTTCAATATGGTACTATTGGTATTCTTCACCATTACACACTATAGAGTTTATTGAATAAGTGGGCCAAGCCCATAAAAGATCCAACACGTCGTCCTTACACTGGCGCTCATAGAGCCATTATCCAATGAGGTCTCTATCGATGTGATGCAGACATCGAGCCGATCGAAGAAAGCAGCGCGAAGGGTTTGGGTGTGGTACCAGATTCGGGGTGGTAGCAGGACATGATCCAGTCGACGACCTCGGCGACGTCGACGACGCGGAGTTTGTGGAGGAGGTCGAGCGTGGTGAGGCCCCCAGTAGGCGCCGTTGAGGCGGATGTGCTCCATCACCAGCGACTCAAACGATTCTTCTTTTGCGACGACGACAAGACGCGGGCGTTGGAAGCGAGGGAGGAGTCGAGGAGACGCGGGGCGGGAAGAACAAGGTGGTCGCGCTCGTTATGTTCTCCACGGTGATGATGTAGCATATGTGCTGGTCCGCTGCGAGCTCCGTCTCGTCGACCGTCTTCCCTGAGGCAGTGAGGCTGAACTCCACGATGACTGAAGAATTTCGTGGTTTGGGGGACTATTTCGAAATATATCTGGATCTCGAATGTTAATCACGTCCCAAATGAAGGGGTATTTGCAAATAGTAGTATGCGCGGCGACGATGCTCGGTGCATGACTATCCATCATCCTCGTGGCACGGTGCTGCAGCCTGTAGGTGACGTTTCGGCGCATCGCGGTGCCTGGGAAGATCGACTTGCCGAACTGCTGGTTGCTCGCATCTGCGCGATGGAGCGGGCTGAGCAGGGGATTGCCGCCATGTCCTTACGGGCTACGGCCATGTCCCTTTGGCCGTACTTGTCTGTGATACATAAGAACATATAAATGAGATCAAAGAAATGCATGTCTGCTGCTGCGTACCTTTATGAAATCCAAGAGCATTCATGCTGATAACACTTCTTCTTCGTTGCTCGTTTGACGCGCGCTCACGTCGCCGGATTTGTGCAACGACGGTTATGGGTGGTGTCATCGAGTTGGATGCAAGGTTTAAGGAGGGGACGAAACTATGGATAGGAGATGGCGGCCACGGTGGAGGGTGGGGGGAGGGAGGGGACAGGTGATTGGGGGCAGCGGGCCGAGGGCACCGCGGATAATTGAGAATAGGGACATGTCGACGTGGTGTGAGAACTAATCGAGTTTCCTCTTCTCCGTTTCCCATTCCCACACCTGACCAACTAAGGCTACACAAGTTGTTCCACACCGGAACCTATAAACAGGTGTGCGCACAATTTAGTGGTTGATGTGGTACTAAGTTTAGCTTGCAAGTACGCGTCCTGTGAGGCTGAGAGCACCTAGAGGGGGTGAATAGGTGATCCTGTAGAATTCAACACTAAATCGCAATAACTTTGATTATAAAAATATTAGTGCGGGTTAATCAAGTCAATGAGACGAGCTCTTGCGAACACAGACAATCAAAGAAGGAACAATCACAAGGGACACGCGATTTTATCCCGTGGTTCGGCCAAGTAACACTTGCCTACTTCCACGTTGTGGTGTCCCAATGGACGAGGGTTGCACTCAACCCCTTTCAAGTGATCCAATGATCAACTTGAATACCATGTCTTTTCTTCCTTATCTCATTTCCCCGTTTGCGAGGAATCTCCACAAGTTGGAGTCTCTCTGTCACACCCGGATTTTGGGGCACCAAGACCCGGACGCGAACATAATCACCAGGTGTGCTGGGACCAAGTCTCACACATATGATGAATCATGGCACAGGATCGAATGTCACATCTTTACTATATAATAGGAGTTTTGTACAAAATAAATAATTACATTATAAGGAGACAACGGTCCAGCAAACCAAAGTTGACTGGGAGACGACCTAGACCTCTCACGAACACATCACAGCATCCTCCATGTGCCTCATCCTGCGGTACCTGTTCTTGACCTGTGGGGGGGTGTGAGACAGCAAGAGTGAGCTCACATACGTTCATTGCTCAACAAGTTGTGGGGAATATTGTGCATGAACTCGCCAAAGGTGGGAGCTCACGTGAAGTGTAAGGCTTACCAAAGAGGATGGTTAGAGCTGAGCATTGCTTTTAAAGTTGGTCAAAATTTTATTAGCAATTACTAAGTATAAGTAAATACCAACCCAATTAAGTAGTAGAACAAAAGTAACAAACTCACCTGCGATGCAATGCATATGACAAATTGAGTTTAAGTTCCATAATTTAATCATGTGAGTGTCCGAGCTGCTCATGACCATGAGCACGGCTAGTATACCAGTTTTACACTCTGCAAAGGTTGCGCATCTTTACCCACAAGTCGTGTTACCCATTTGCCACAGAGTTGATCAGACTCCATACACCTCTACCAAGGAAGCGAGGCAGGGTACCACTACGAGGCCTTTACAAAGTTCCACTAGCTTCAGAAAACCCGCTACAGTTTATAGGAAGCTCCAGTGCAGGGTTCTTGCCTGACCGCCATCGCAGCAAAATCAACCAAGGACCTCCCTACACTGACCACTCCCCTACTGCCCTTGCCCCTTTCGGGTAAGGTAGTCCTCCACTAGCTTTCCTAATTAATCAGCCAAGGGCGTCCATAAACCCTTGTGGTAGCACTGTTTTCCCGGGTGGTTCTCCATGTTCCAATTAACATAATGATCTTATCATGAACAGTAAATAACAACTGATAACAAAGATATAATCATGAATAAAAGGTATCTCCATACCCAAAACCACATATAGCACTAGCAAGTACTACCCAGAAAGTTCAGTGGTAAACAAGGTATAAAGATAGACAAACTAGGGTATCCTATTGGGACCCATCAAAATTAACCTATGCAGATCATTATGATTAATTAGAACATGAGTGGGTAAAAAGAAGTGATCAAGGGCACAACTTGCCTTCAACAAGCTCCTGCTCAGCAGTCTCTACCAGCAGAACCTCAGAATCCTCTGTGACTTGCTCGTCTACTCGCATCAATACAATACATATATGGTATAGCAAAAATTAACATCACACTAAGCATGTAAACAAAGTACACAATAATAATCTAGACATTAAAATAAGATCATAGGAACTGGAATTATTAATTTTGGAGTTATAGATTTTAAGTTATGAATTTTCCAAGGTTTTGTGTATTTAGTGCAAGATTAAGTACTAGATAAATTTTAATGTGTCTTTTATGTCAAAACAGAGGCATTAATGGTTAGACAATAATATTACAAAAATTTAGGAACTAGAATGGATCAATTTGGAGTTCATATGCATTTTCTATGAATTATACAAATTCTGGCATTTAATTAATACTAAAAATCCATTTTTAAATTCATTTCTCTGGTTTTATTTGTTATCTGGACTAGGCGTCAATTT
This sequence comes from Zea mays, assembly GCF_902167145.1. Classification (NCBI taxonomy): domain Eukaryota; kingdom Viridiplantae; phylum Streptophyta; class Magnoliopsida; order Poales; family Poaceae; genus Zea; species Zea mays. The sequence continues at coordinate 205,866,935 of NC_050099.1, read as the reverse complement.
TCAGAAAGTCCAGGGGCTAGCGCAGAAAAATTCCCTAGACTCAGTCTACTGCTAATGAGGACGACGGGTTAATTTCTGTTTTACTCAGGGTCTCTTTAGCAAGAATCCAAAGCCGAAGGGGGTACCGATCTATCCTAGCCGTGAGATCAACCAGGGACGACTACGATTAGATCTGATCTCCCGCGAAGCGGTATGCGATCTCAGCCGTCAAACATGCATCTAATGGCCAAAACCTTTCCCTTCCCCCCCAGGTCACCGCAGAGCGACGGCGATGAGCTCCGCGGCGGCGGTCTCACCGGCGAACCGGTGCTCCAGCGCGCCATACACCGATTAACTAGTCCTACACATTGCGCTAAACGAGACGGACGTGGCTGAGGTATCCGTACCTGGAATTGGAGACCTGACGAGGCCGGACACGGTGTGAGGCGGATCCGTGGCGGTGGAAGAACGACGGCGAGCAATTCGGAGTGTTCCGCTGACTAATTCTACCCGAATGTGCCATAGACAGTTTTGGGCGTTGCCCACGAACCCCCCGGACGCCTTGCCACGGCCGGAAACCCCCGTAGTACTGATCTAGCCGGCGGCGGCCCTCCCTCGGTTTGAGCTTATCGCGGCGCTGCGCTCGCTGTGGTGTACTCGCCGAGGAAAGCAGGGGGGAGGAGGAGATCGTGGGCGCGCCCGGCTTTTATCTCCCCCGATTAGCTCAACGACCATCGCGGTATTCAGGGCGGGGATGACGGGGATGCGTCGACCGTGCTGTTGCTCCCGCACGCGAAGTCCGCGGAGGGGAAGGACCCGACAGCGCGGTCCCGCGTGTCATCGATGGAGCGGAGGAGGCGGCCGCGTGAGCGAGTAGCGGGCGAGGCTGACCGATGAGCCCCACTTGTCGGCGCCAGTTTTGTGATTTGGGCCGCGCGTGAGTGGAGGAGTGGAATTGGGCCAAATTGAGGGTGCGAGGCCCATTAGTTGGGTTTTGTTTTATTCTTTTATTTTCCATTCCTTTTTCTTTATTTTCTAATCCAAATTTGAATTCAAGTTTAAATTCAAACTTTATGGCTCATCATTACGAATTATATTTGTGCAATAATAATACCAAGTCTTAAAATATTTATTTATATATTTTATTTATTTATCTGTATCCTTTCTCCTTTTCTTATTTCCAAACTCTAATTTCAATTTAGGGTTTAATCCATCTTCTAGTAATTATTATCTTATTATTATTATCCTTATTATTTTATGTAATGCACAAACACATAAAACTCCAACAAGATGCACTTTCTTTTATTTTGTATCATTTGTTTTTAATTAATCACTATTAATTATATGTGTGCTCTTTTTATGATGCAAATAAGGCACATAAAATAAGGAAACCTAATATAGTATTCCTGTATACATTTTGGGTATTACAAATCCTACCCCCCTTAAAAATAATCTCGTCCTCGAGATTTGTAAGAAAAGGGATATAATAGGTTTGGTCTAGAATTTTAGTTTCTCATTTGGGTTTTGGAAATCAAAGTTTTGTTCAAGTTTTTACATAACGGTTAGTAGACGATTTGGAACATATGGATATTGTATGTCTGGCCATCTATTAGGTCAGATGAGGTACGATTATGGCAAGTAGGGGTTGTGGCAGGGGTATAATAAGGAAAGACTTCATCCTAAACTATGGATCTGGATTCCGCTGGCGATTCAACTTGATCTTTGAAGTCTTGAGTTGATGCTTATCCTTTTTTGACATGGTTGGTCTTCTTTGGCCTTTATTTCTTGGAGTTGTCATCCGAGTTAAGGACATATGGCTAGGACATATGTGAGTAGGATGGATTGTATGGTGTAGGTAGGTTAGAATCTCTTGCTAGGTTAAAATTGTGGGGTTATGCAACTATTGGATGGTTAAGGTAGTTGCATATGGCCAAGTCGATCTGTCATTCTTAATTTAGTGCAGGGTGAACTAAGTTAAGACCCATTCTATAGGAGTAGAGTCTAATCTATTTCATCAGTATTATCTAACATGTTTGATAAGTCACTTTAGATTAGATCAGATCTAGGTTAGATTGGTGTGACTAGTTTGACTAGATAAGATCTTATTTATTTTAGGCTAGATCATGGTTGTTACACTAGCGTGGGATAAATATGCTTATTGGGGTAAGATGAATCCATAAGGATAAGGTAGAATCTTTTGAGGTCAGATGGATCTATTAGGATAAGATAAATCTTTTCAAGATAAGATGAGAATCTATTTTTTTTAGGATAAGATGGATCTATGAGTGTAGGGTAGACTTTTTCAAGATAAGATGGATTTTGCTAGGCTAGATTCTTTGATGAGGGCTAACCTAGTTCATTTAGATATTTTTATAACCGTTTTTTTTCTATATGTATATGCAGATGTGATTGTGAACATTACTCCACAACCCATCACACTCAATCAAAGATCCAAATCAGACAAGTATCATAAGAACAAACATTCAAGCATACAAATACCTATAAAAATAGTTTTGTTTTTGTTCCTAAGAGTAGGTCTCCTATTCCTACAGTCACTTTAGGCACAGGATTTCAAAGTGTGAAATCCACATTTGTCTTTAAAATGAAAAGGTAAGAATAATCAGAGTAAAGCAGAAATAGATGAGAAAAGATTAAGAAAAGTTTAGAAAAGAATCAGAGTAGCAAGGGTAAGTAAAGAATGGTTGTCCAGTTCTATCTAGGTTTCGTCCTACAGTCAACATTCCTCTGATACCACTTCTGTCACACCCGGATTTCGGGGCAGCAAGACCCGGGCGCGAACATAATCACCAGGTGTGCTGGGACCAAGTCTCACACATATGATGAATCATGGCACAGGATCGAATGTCACATCTTTACTATATAATAGGAGTTTTGTACAAAATAAATAATTACATTATAAGGAGACAACGGTCCAGCAAACCAAAGTTGACTGAGAGACGACGACCTAGACCTCTCACGAACACATCACAGCATCCTCCATGCGCCTCATCCTGCGGTACCTGTTCTTGACCTGTGGGGGGGTGTGAGACAGCAAGAGTGAGCTCACATACGTTCATTGCTCAACAAGTTGTGGGGAATAATGTGCATGAACTCGCCAAAGGTGGGAGCTCACGTGAAGTGTAAGGCTTACCAAAGAGGATGGTTAGAGCTGAGCATTGCTTTTAAAGTTGGTCAAAATTTTATTAGCAATTACTAAGTATAAGTAAATACCAACCCAATTAAGTAGTAGAACAAAAGTAACAAACTCACCTGCGATGCAATGCATATGACAAATTGAGTTTAAGTTCCATAATTTAATCATGTGAGTGTCCGAGCTGCTCATGACCGTGAGCACGGCTAGTATACCAGTTTTACACTCTGCAGAGGTTGCGCATCTTTACCCACAAGTCGTGTTACCCATTTGCCACATAGTTGATCAGACTCCATACACCTCTACCAAGGAAGCGAGGCAGGGTACCACTACGAGGCCTTTACAAAGTTCCACTAGCTTCAGAAACCCGCTACAGTTTATAGGAAGCTCCAGTGCAGGGTTCTTGCATGACCGCCATCGCAGCAAAATCAACCAAGGACCTCCCTACACTGACCACTCCCCTACTGCCCTTGCCCCTTTCGGGTAAGGTAGTCCTCCACTAGCTTTCCTAATTAATCAGCCAAGGGCGTCCATAAACCCTTGTGGTAGCACTGTTTTTCCGGGTGGTTCTCCATGTTCCAATTAACATAATGATCTTATCATGAACAGTAAATAACAACTGATAACAAAGATATAATCATGAATAAAAGGTATCTCCATACCCAAAACCACATATAGCACTAGCAAGTACTACCCAGAAAGTTCAGTGGTAAACAAGGTATAAAGATAGACAAACTAGGGTATCCTATTGGGACCCATCAAAATTAACCTATGCAGATCATTATGATTAATTAGAACATGAGTGGGTAAAAAGAAGTGATCAAGGGCACAACTTGCCTTCAACGAGCTCCTGCTCAGCAGTCTCTACCAGCAGAACCTCAGAATCCTCTGTGACTTGCTCGTCTACTCGCATCAATACAATACATATATGGTATAGCAAAAATTAACATCACACTAAGCATGTAAACAAAGTACACAATAATAATCTAGACATTAAAATAAGATCATAGGAACTGGAATTATTAATTTTGGAGTTATAGATTTTAAGTTATGAATTTTCCAAGGTTTTGTGTATTTAGTGCAAGATTAAGTACTAGATAAATTTTAATGTGTCTTTTATGTCAAAACAGAGGAATTAATGGTTAGACAATAATATTACAAAAATTTAGGAACTGGAATGGATCAATTTGGAGTTCATATGCATTTTCTATGAATTATACAAATTCTGGCATTTAATTAATACTAAAAATCCATTTTTAAATTCATTTCTCTGGTTTTATTTGTTATCTGGACTAGGCGTCAATTTTCAGAAAGTCCAGGGGCTAGCGCAGAAAAATTCCCTAGACTCAGTCTACTGCTAATGAGGACGACGAGTTAATTTCTGTTTTACTCAGGGTCTCTTTAGCAAGAATCCAGAGCCGAAGGGGTACCGATTTATCCTAGCCGTGAGATCAACCAGGGACGACTACGATTAGATCTGATCTCCCGCGAAGCGGTATGCGATCTCAGCCGTCAAACATGCATCTAATGGCCAAAACCTTTCCCTCCCCCCCCCAGGTCACCGCAGAGCGACGGCGATGAGCTCCGCGGCGGCGGTCTCACCGGCGAACTGCGAACCGGTGCTCCAGCGCGCCATACACCGATTAACTAGTCCTACACATTGCGCTAAACGAGACGGACGTGGCTGAGGTATCCGTACCTGGAATTGGAGACCTGACGAGGCCGGACACGGTGCGAGGCGGATCCGTGGCGGTGGAAGAACGACGGCGAGCAATTCGGAGTGTTCCGCTGACTAATTCCACCCGAATGTGCCATAGACAGTTTTGGGCGTTGCCCACGAACCCCCCGGACGCCTTGCCACGACCGGAAACCCCCGTAGTACTGATCTAGCCGGCGGCGGCCCTCCCTCGGTTTGAGCTTATCGCGGCGCTGCGCTCGCTGTGGTGTACTCGCCGAGGAAAGCAGGGGGGAGGAGGAGATCGTGGGCGCGCCCGGCTTTTATCTCCCCCGATTAGCTCAACGACCATCGCGGTATTCAGGGCGGGGATGACGGGGATGCGGCGACCGTGCTGTTGCTCCCGCACGCGAAGTCCGCGGAGGGGAAGGACCCGACAGCGCGGTCCCGCGTGTCATCGATGGAGCGGAGGAGGCGGCCGCGTGAGCGAGTAGCGGGCGAGGCTGACCGATGGGCCCCACTTGTCGGCGCCGGTTTTGTGATTTGGGCCGCGCGTGAGTGGAGGAGTGGAATTGGGCCGAATTGAGGGTGCGAGGCCCATTAGTTGGGTTTTGTTTTATTCTTTTATTTTCCATTCCTTTTTCTTTATTTTCTAATCCAAATTTGAATTCAAGTTTAAATTCAAACTTTATGGCTCATCATTACAAATTATATTTGTGCAATAATAATACCAAGTCTTAAAATATTTATTTATATACTTTATTTATTTATCTGTATCCTTTCTCTTTTTCTTATTTCCAAACTCTAATTTCAATTTAGGGTTTAATCCATCTTCTAGTAATTATTATCTTATTATTATTATCCTTATTATTTTATGTAATGCACAAACACATAAAACTCCAACAAGATGCACTTTCTTTTATTTTGTATCATTTGTTTTTAATTAATCACTATTAATTATATGTGTGCTCTTTTTATGATGCAAATAAGGCACATAAAATAAGGAAACCCAATATAGTATTCCTGTATACATTTTGGGTATTACACTCTCGCCCTTACAACAAGGATCACAATGAAAGCACAAGAGTAAGGTCGGGGAGCAACACACACAAATCCGTAGCACACACACGCACACAAGCCAAGACTTGAGCTTAAAATGAAGCACAAAGAGTTCACAACTAGAACGGAGCTCAAATCACTAACACAATCGATCAAGTGCGCGGAGACGGAGTGTGGGAGACTTAGAATGCTTAGTGAATGCTTGGGTGACTCCTCCATGAGCCTAGGGGTCCCTTTTATAGCCCCAAGGCAGCTAGAAGCCGTTGGAGGCCAACAAGAAAGGCTATCCTTGCCTTCTGTCGGGTGGCGCTCCGAACAGTCCGGTGCGCCACCGGACAGTCACTGTAGACAGTCCGGTGCGGATCTGTTTCCTTTTCTGGCACAGACGACCGTTGCAGATTCGTGGCAGTTGGCGCATCGGACTCTGTCCGGTGCACACCAGACAGTCCGGTGCCCCCTGCCGACTGTTGGCGCGGGCCACACGTCGCCCGCGGATTGCGCGACCGACCGTTGCGCTGGCGGCCATTGGCTCACCGGACAGTCCGGTGAATTATAGCCGTACGCCGCCAAACTTTCCCCGAGAGTGGCCTGTTCACCGGAGGCTGGCCTGGTGCACCGAACAGTCCGGTGTGCCAGACCGAGCTGAACTTTGGCTGTACTCAGCCAAGTCTTTTGCAATTCTTTCTTTTTCCTGTTTCTAGCACTTAGACACAATATGTTAGTACTCAAAACAATGTACTAGTCTAGAAACGTACCTTGTCACATGATTTGCACTTTTTGCTTGTTTGGCACATAACAACTCAAAGATTATATGTTGGCACTTAATCACCAAAACATTATAGAAATGGCCCAAAGGCACATTTCCCTTTCAATCTCCCCCTTTTTGGTGATTTATGCCAACACATCAAAAAGCAATCAAAATAAGTGCAATATCAATGCAAATGAGGACCAAATTGTTTTTGACTCTAATTTGGCATATTTGGATCATTCTTTGCCACCACTTGGTTTGTTTTTGCAAATCAAATTCATTTTCCTATCTCTAAGTCAAACTCACTTATTTGGGCATAAAGAGAGATATTCCAAGAGTGAAATCGATCAAGATCCAAAAACTCCCCCTTTTCCCATAATCATAAAATCTCCCCACAGGAGACCAAATTTTGCAATAAGAGTATTTTGACAAATCAAAAGTTCTAACTGTATTATTTTCAAAAAAATCACAAGTGGTAGCTGATCCGTTTGCTTTGGCCTTAATTTCTCCCCCTTTGGCATTAAGCACCAAAACAGGATCATTTTTGGCCCCTTTAACCTTATTGCCTCACCAAAAATGTCAAATAAGAGCAAAAAGGCAATAGGAGCATAAGAATGAACTTGGAGGTGAGTACATTAATACCGGAGTGCAGTGGAAGTCTTTGCATGGTCCAAGTTCACCTTTTCCCTTTCAATGCACCTTTGAGACTACATCAAGTACACTTAAACACAAAGGTTAGTCTCAAAGGGTTAAGTTGTGGCACATCTCCCCCTAAATATGTGCATCATTCACACATGGACTTGTGAGGTCCAGGGATCCCTTGCACAACTTGAGCACCATAAATAAGCAACAAATTTCATAAATGCATAAAGTAACATGATCAAAGGCATAAAACACATGTATGCTATAGATCAATCCAAGTTACGCGAATCTAAGACATTTAGCTCACTACGCAGCCTGCAAAAGGTTTTCTCATCTAATGGCTTGGTAAAGATATCGGCTAGCTGGTTCTCGGTGCTAATATGGAACACTTCGATATCTCCCTTTTGCTGGTGGTCTCTCAGAAAGTGATGTCGGATGTCTATGTGCTTAGTGCGGCTGTGTTCAACAGGATTATCCGCCATGTGGATTGCACTCTCATTGTCACATAGGAGTGGGACTTTGCTCAGATTGTAGCCAAATTCCCGGAGGATTTGCCTCATCCAAAGTAGTTGCGCACAACACTGTCATGCGGCAACATACTCGCCCTCAGCGGTGGATAGGGCAACGGAGGTTTGTTTCTTTGAACTCCAAGACACCAGGGACCTTCCTAGGAATTGGCACGTCCCTGATGTACTCTTCCTATCAACCTTGCATCCAGCATAATCGGAGTCTGAATATCCAATCAAGTCAAAGGTAGACCCCTTTGGATACCAGATCTCGAAGCAAGGCGTAGAAACTAAATATCTAAGAATCCGCTTAATGGCCACAAGGTGACATTCCCTTGGGTTGGATTGATATCTAGCACACATGCATACGCTAAGCATAATATCCGGTCTACTAGCACATAAATAAAGTAATGACCCTATCATAGACCGGTATGCCTTTTAATCAACGGACTTACCTCCTTTGTTGAGGTCGACATGTCCGTCGGTTCCCATCGGTGTCTTCGCGGGCTTGGCGTCCTTCATCCCAAACCGCTTGAGAAGATCTTGAGTGTACTTCGTTTGGGAGATGAAGGTGCCGTCCTTGAGTTGCTTCACTTGGAACCCAAGGAAGTAGTTCAACTCGCCCATCATTGACATCTCAAACTTTTGAGTCATCACCCTGGTAAACTCCTCACAAGACTTTTGGTTAGTAGAACCAAATATTATGTCATCGACATAAATTTGGCACACAAAAATATCACTGTCACAAGTCTTAGTGAAAAGAGTGGGATCGGCTTTCCCAACCTTGAAAGAATTAGCAATTAAGAAATCTCTAAGGCATTCATACCATGCTCTTGGGGCTTGCTTAAGTCCATAGAGCGCCTTAGAGAGCTTACACACATGGTCGGGGTACCTGTCATCCTCAAAGCCAGGGGGTTGTTCCACGTACACCTCCTCCTTTATTGGCCCGTTGAGGAAAGCGCTCTTCACATCCATTTGAAACAACTTGAAAGAGTGGTGAGCGGCATAGGCTAATAATATTCTAATAGACTCTAGCCTAGCCACAGGAGCAAAAGTCTCCTCGAAATCCAAACCTGCGACTTGGGCATAACCTTTTGCCACAAGTCGAGCCTTGTTTCTTGTCACCACTCCGTGCTCGTCTTGCTTGTTGCGGAACACCCACTTGGTTCCCACAACGTTTTGCTTCGGACGTGGCACCAGGCTCCAAACTTCATTCCTCTTGAAGTTGTTGAGCTCTTCCTGCATGGCCAACACCCAGTCCGGATCTTGCAAGGCCTCTTCTACCGTGAAAGGCTCAATAGAAGAGACAAACGAGTAATGCTCACAAAAATTAGCTAATCTTGAGCGAGTAGTTACTCCCTTACTTATGTCACCCAGAATCTGATCAACGGGGTGATTTCTTTGAATTGTCGCTCGAACTTGAGTTGGAGGGGTCGGTGGTGCTTCTTCCTCCATAGCTTGTTCTTCTTGTGCTCCCCCTTGATCACACGCCTCTTCTTGATGAACCTGTCCATCATCTTGAGTTGGGGGTTGCACCATCGTTGAGGAAGAAGGTTGATCTTGCTCTTGTTGTTCCTGTGGTCGCACATCTCCAATCGCCATGGTGTGTATTGCGGCCGTCGGATCATCATCTTCATCTATGTCATCAAGATCAACTTGCTCTCTTGGAGAGCCATTAGTCTCATCAAATACAACGTTGCTAGAGACTTCAACCAAACGTGATGATTTGTTGAAGACTCTATACGCCTTTGTATTTGAGTCATACCCTAGTAAAAACCCTTCTATAGCTTTGGGAGCAAATTTAGAATGTCTACCTTTCTTCACCAAAATGTAGCATTTGCTCCCAAATACACAAAAGTAAGAGACATTGGGTTTGTTACCGGTAAGGAGTTCGTAGGAGGTCTTCTTGAGGAGACGATGTAGATAGAGCCGGTTTATGGCATGGCAAGCTATGTTCACAGCTTCCAACCAAAACCGCTCGGGCGTCTTGAACTCTCCAAGCATCGTCCTCACCATGTCGATAAGCGTCCTGTTCTTCCTCTCTACCACACCGTTTTGCTGTGGTGTGTAGGGAGCGGAGAACTCATGTTTGACACCTTCCTCCTCAAGATACTCCTCAACTTGTAAGTTCTTGAACTCGGACCCGTTGTCGCTCCTTATCTTTTTCACCTTGAGCTCAAATTCATTTTGAGCCCTCCTTAGAAAGCGCTTTAGGGTCCCTTAGGTTTCTGATTTATCCTGCAAAAAGAACACCCAAGTGAAGCGGAAAAATTCATCTACAATTACAAGACCATACTTACTTCCCCCGATGCTAAGGTAGGCAACAGGTCCAAAGAGGTCCATGTGAAGAAGCTCCAGTGGTCTTGATGTTGTCATCATATTCTTGCTGTGATGAGTGCTTCCCACCTGTTTCCTTGCCTGACAAGCTCCACAAGGTCTATCTTTTTCGAAGCAGACATTGGTTAGTCCTAACACATGTTCTCCCTTTAGAAGTTTATGAAGGTTCTTCATCCCAACATGTGCTAGACGGTGATGCCACGGCCAGCCCATACTAATCTTAGCTATTAAGCATGCATCTAGATCGGCCTCCTCTTTCGAAAAATCAACTAAGTAGAGTTTGTCGTCTAATACACCCTTAAATGCTAATGAACCATCACTCCTTCTAAAGACAGAAACATCAACATTTGTAAACAAACAATTGTAGCCCATGTGGCATAATTGACTTACACACAGGAGGTTGTAACCAAGCGACTCTACTAGAAATACGTTTGAAATGGAGTGCTCGTTGGTGATGGCTATCTTGCCCAAGTCTTTGACCTTGCCTTGGTTCCCATCTCTAAAGATGATCGTATCCTAGGAATCCTTGTTCTTGACGTAGGAGGTGAACATCTTCTTCTCCCCCGTCATGTGGTTTGTGCATCCGCTGTCGATAATCCAGCTTGAGCCCCCGGATGCATAAACCTGCAAGGTAATTTACACTTGGGTTTTAGGTACCCAACTCTTGTTGGGTCCTACAAGGTTAGTCACAATAGCCTTTGGAACCCAACTTCCTAGTCACATTAGCCTTTGGGTAATTTACAAGCCTTATCTCCCTTGCATTTGGATCCCAACTTCCTAGCAACTACTTTTTGATTCTTACAAAAATTGCAAAAGAAGTATTGCAAGCATGGTAAATAGTAGAAGGTTCATTACATACTCTCCTAGGCACATGATGCATAACATGATTTCTCCTAGGCCTACTTCTACCATGCACAAAAGTAGAGCTAGAGGCAAACATAGCATGTGAATCAAACACATCATAACTCCTATTATAATGAGCATTTCTAGAAAATTTTCTATCATAAATGTAAGCATGACATTTTTTAGAACTACTAGCCATAGGAGCCTTCCCTTTCTCCTTGTTGAGAACGGGAGCCTTTTGGCTTGTTAAGTTCTTGGTTTCCTTTTGAAAACCAAGTCCATCCTTAATAGAGGGGTGTCTATCCACGGTGTAGGCATCCCTAGCAAATTTTAATTGATCAAAATTAATTTTGCAAGTCTTAAGTTGAGCATTAAGACTTGCCACCTCATCATTTAATTTGGTAATAGACATAAGGTGTTCATCACAAGCATCAACATCAAAATCCTTACATCTATTACAAATACTAACATGCTCTACACATGAACTAGATTTATTTGCTTCCTCTAGCTTAGCATTTAATCATCATTTACACTCTTTAAACTAGACACAGTTTCATGGTAAGCAGATAATTCAGAAGATATCATTTCATTCCTTTTAATCTCTAAAGCAAGAGATTTTTGTACACTAACAAACTTATCATGTTCCTCATATAAAATATCCTCTTGATTTCTAACAATCTATCCTTTTTCATTTATAGCATCAATCAACTCATTGATTTTATCTACTTTAGCTCTATCTAAGCCCTTAAATAAATCAGTATAATCTACTTCATCATCACTAGAATCATCATCGCTAGTAGTACACTTAGAAGTATTTCGAACACTTACCTTTTTCTCCTTGGCCATGAGACACATATGGCATTCGTTGGGGAAGAGTGAAGATTTGTTGAAGGCTGAGGCGGCTAGTCCCTCATCGTCAGAGTCTGATGAAGAGCAGTCAGAGTCCCACTCCTTTCCAAGGTGCGCCTCGCACTTCGCCTTCTTATAGTTCTTTTTCTTTTCACTCTTGCCGTGTCTTTCTTGTGCATGGTCATTCTCATTATCGGGACATTGAGCAATGAAGTGACCAGTCTTACCGCATTTGAAGCAGGAGCGCTTTCCCCTTGTTTTGTTCTTGTTGGGGTACTCCTTGCGTCCTTTAAGTGCGGTCTTGAAGCGCTTGATGATAAGCGCCATCTCATCCTCGTTGAGGCTGGCAGCCTTCACTTGTGCCACCTTGCTTGGAAGCGCCTCCCTGCTGCTAGTAGCCTTGAGAGCCACAGGTTGAGACTCGTAGACGGGTAGTGGACCGTTTAGTGCATCGTCCACATATCGAGCCTCCTTCACCATCATGCGCCCACTCACAAACTTCCCAAGAATCTCCTCGGGCGTCATCTTGGTGTACCTGGGATTCTCACGAATAAGGTTTGCAAGATAAGGGTCAATGACAGTAAAGGACCTGAGCATGAGTCGGACGACGTCGTGGTCCGTCCATCTTATGCTTCCATAGCTTCTAATTTTGTTGACCAGGGTCTTGAGCCTGTTGTAGGTTTGTGTTGGCTCTTCTCCCCTGATCATGGAAAATCTTCCCAATTCGCCTTCCACCAACTCCATTTTGGTGATCATCGTAGAATCATTTCCCTCATGTGAGATCTTGAGGGTGTCCCAAATTTGCTTGGCGTTGTCCAAACCACTTACTTTATTGTATTCATCCCTGCAAAGCGAAGCTAACAAGACAGTAGTAGCTTGGGCATTCTTATGAATTTGTTCATTAATGAATACAGGGTTATCAGTGCTATCAAAATGCATCCCATTTTCCACAATTTCCCAATTGCTAGGATGGAGAGAAAATAGATGACTACACATTTTATGACTCCAAAATGAGTAGTCCTCTCCATCAAAGTGTGGAGGTTTTCCTAGTGGAATAGAGAGTAGATGTGCATTTGTATTGTACGGCATGCGAGAATAGTCAAAAGAGTAATTTTGATTAACCGTCTTTTTCTTTGAAGAAGAATCGTCATCGTCGTCGTCTCTTGGTGAAGAAGAAGATTCATCGCTGTCGTAGTAGACGATCTTCTTGATGCGCCTCTTCTTCTTCCCGTCCTTCTTCTTGTGACTCGAGCCAGAGTCAGTGGGCTTGTCGTCTCTAGGCTCGTTGAGGAAGGACTCCTTTTCCTTGTCGTTGACCACCATCCCCTTTCCCTTAGGATCTATCTCTTCGGGCGATTAGTCCCTTACGTGAAGAGAACGGTTCTGATACCAATTGAGAGCACCTAGAGGGGGGTGAATAGGTGATCCTATAGAATTCAACACTAAATTGCAACAACTTTGATTATAAAAATATTAGTGCGGGTTAATCAAGTCAATGGGACGAGCTCTTGCGAACACAGACAATCAAAGAAGAAACAATCACAAGAGACACGCGATTTTATCCCGTGGTTCGGCCAAGTAACACTTGCCTACTTCCACGTTGTGGCGTCCCAATGGACGAGGGTTGCACTCAACCCCTTTCAAGTGATCCAATGATCAACTTGAATACCACAGCTTTTCTTCCTTATCTCTTTTTCCCGTTTGCGAGGAATCTCCACAAGTTGGAGTCTCTCGCCCTTACAACAAGGATCACAATGAAAGCACAAGAGTAAGGTCGAGGAGCAACACACACAAATCCGCGGCACACACACGCACACAAGCCAAGACTTGAGCTGAAAATGAAGCACAAAGAGTTCACAAATAGAACGGAGCTCAAATCACTAACACAATCGATCAAGTGTGCGGAGATGGAGTGTGGGAGACTTAGAATGCTTAGTGAATGCTTGGGTGACTCCTCTATGCGCCTAGGGGTCCCTTTTATAGCCCCAAGGCAGATAAGAGCCGTTGGAGGCCAACAAGGAAGGCTATCCTTGCCTTCTGTCGGGTGGCGCACCGGACAGTCCGGTGCGCCACTGGACAGTCACTGTAGACAGACCGATGCGGATCTGTTTCCTTTTCTCGCGCCGACGACCGTTGCAGATTCATGGCAGTTGGCGCATCGGACACTGTCCGGTGCATACCGGACAGTCCGGTGCCCCCTGCCGACCGTTGGCGCGGGCCACGCGTCGCCCGCAGATTGCGCGGTCGACCGTTGCGCTGGTGCCGTTGGCTCACCGGACAGTCCCATGCACCACCGGACAGTCCGGTGAATTATAGCCGTACGCCGCCAAACTTTCCCCGAGAGTGGCCTGTTCACCGGAGGCTGGCCTGGCGCACCAGACACTGTCCGGTGCACCACCGGACAGTCCGGTGTTCCAGATCGAGCTGAACTTTGGCTGTACTCAGCCAAGTCTTTTGCAATTCTTTCTTTTCCTGTTTCTAGCACTTAGACACAATATGTTAGTACTCAAAATAATGTACTAAGTCTAGAAACGTACCTTGTCACATGATTTGCACTTTTTGCTTGTTTGGCACATAACAACTCAAAGATTATATGTTGGCACTTAATCACCAAAACATTATAGAAATGGCGCGACACAAAGCAACCGCGAGCAGGAGGTCGAGACAAAGACCCGCTGCTACCGGGGATGGCCTAAGCGCCGCCGCGACCCAGGGAGCGAGGATGAGAAGCTTGAGGAGTTGCAGCCGCATGCGGAGTATTCCCGCAAGGAGAACACGGAGGCGGTGCCTGTAGTAGTAGGGGAACCGGTCAAGAGCACTGACGAGGGGAAGAAATAGAAGAAGCACTATGCTTCCTTAGAGTACCACATCAACAGCTTCGAGCTGGTAAGCATCCTTCTCCCCTGTTCCTCGCTTCCGATTTTTTTTTGCTTTCTTGGGGGTTTTTTTGGGGTTTCGGGAGGCACAGGTGAGCCCATGGTTTGTTCCTCCGGCCCTTCCCTCCCCTCCCGGCTTTCCCGACTCTGGCTGATCTGGTACTATCTAGCCTACAGAGCCGAGCCGGACAACACAGCCACGACCATGAGGCATCGATGTGGAGTAGTCGGAGCCATTTTGTGATGCCCCCTCCCGATAAGAGATCCACACTTTTGCTCGTCCGGTGATGAGATAAGCAAGTACGAGTACTGAGTTACCTACTATTCTCTCCAAAATGAGGGCCCCAAAATGATGCAGAAACATGTCTCCAGTCTGGAGAAACTACCAATCCAGATAAGCCCTCTGTTGGAGGCCTTCCTCTTCCGAAGGTCCTCAAAAACGTGACTAACCATATGTTTTCAGTATGACATAGACTATTACAGGAAGCTTCGGCTTTGGGATGAAGGTGTGTGATATGAGGATACAACCCGAAGGCAACATGGATGGACGCGAAGCTATGGCTAAAGGAGCTTCGGCTTAGCATGTTAGCGAAGATGAAGGACGAAACCGACCTAAGGGAGAAAAGACTACTTAGTCCTTGATAGTTTGCATTATGATTAAGAGTAGATGTCAGGGGCATGAATGTAATCTTATCCTGGCTGTGTCCCGTGCCTATAAATAGATAAACAGTAACATCGTACTGTTCACGCTGAATTATAGTCACTCTTGTGTCACTCTCGCATCTTCACCTTCTGGCAAGCCGAAGGTATTAATGTAATATAAATATTGTTGATGTCTATTCATGTTTATGAAGTGAAAATACAAATAACTTACTGATCCACGATCATTATTTATATTCTTTTGTATTTCATGTGTACTTGTTTTAGTATTGAACTCAAGTCAATTTCTTACCCTCTAATATCGGCATACAAACGGAGTATTAAGGATGTGATGGCCGAACTTTATTGGCCACCCGTTTTGTGTATCCTAATGTTTATTCCGTGCATTTTTTTTTCTGACTAGTTTGGTACAGTCTTTCTGAAAAGATTCATAAAAACACAAGATTTTGCATGTTTTTTCCTCGGATACGATTCTTCTCTCTTGTACTCTTGGGCCATTACAAGAAGCTATTCGGAGCATTCAGCAGGAAGGTCTGGAACGTATTTTTTTCTGTGAAAATAAGCTGGTTTATGTGAAATTCTTCTAGAATTTCTTGCGCTCGTGCTCTGAAGGGGCCATCATCGTTGATTTCAGATGGTTTGGTGTTGATGGCATGTGACCCGGTGTTTGTGCAATCTGACATATTTGGATGAACACACCAGCACATGTCATCAGCGGGGCTCAATTCCTCAACTGAACCGAAGGGATCTTGGGTCTTAGTCCGGATCCATTCAAGTTTGCAGCATCAATGAGCAGTGACGCGGCCACACCCGACCATGCACGCAGCCGGCGAACCGGCCACCTGACGATGCCTTCTTTCCTGGACGCAGCAGGCAGTGCTCATCGCTGTCCATGACGGCGACGTCTCCATGGAGACGAGGACATGGAGGCTTGCAAGCCTTCCCTTTCCATGCAACATGCATGCCAGCTACGTCTTCACACACAGATCCGTGCATGATGTCTCTGTTTCCTTGATTGGTCCTGACCTGACTTCAGCGCCATGGAGCTGGCTGGCTGGCTGGCTGTGGATCCCTCCCTCGTTTGCGGCCGGACTAACAAAGTTCTGTCAGGGCTTGGGATCTAAGCAATGTCCATAATCTTGAAAATCGCTTGCAAATGTCATGGGCAAGTTCTTGACTGAGAGCAATGGGATCATACTATTAGTTAAGGTGCTGTTTAGTTTACATATTTGTAACGTGAACGGTAAATGATAACGTTAAACTATGTTTATTTAAGTACAAATGTAACTAGATATCATACTAAAAATTGATATTGTCTTATTCAAACATGTTACTGTCGGTAATCAAGTGTGAATCATTATCGTTACCATTTATGTTATATTTCGTGCATCTTAGGCCCTCTTCTTTGGACCTCCTGCCGGTTTTTGGCTACTGAACATCTAATTGTTCGCAAAGCTGATTTTTCTCTCTCTCATCTAACGGTTGCAGCACGGTTTTATTCATGCTGCCATGCGAATGGAAACTAGACACAACATAGCAGAACTTGTCGATGCCGGTTCTATCCATTGAACTCACCAATACTTCTGACCGATTGATATTCAAAACGTATGAAATTTGAACTTTTCCCGATGGTAAAATATGCTTATCGTGTTTCGATAGTGACAGTACAATAAGTCACACGATCTCATTACTTAAATCTATATTATACTAGTATATAGTTCATACTAACGTAATGATCTTAGGAAGAGCAGATAAGAGGTCGATGTGAGAAGAGAGGTTGACAAGAACGGTGATGGCGCGAGTGAGGAGTGTGGAGGGAGAGGGCGGCGGGGAGGAAAACAGAGAGGGTGGGGAGGGGAGGCTGGGGCAGCGACGTTAAGTGTAGGGATGAGAGTAATCTAAATAATATTAATCATTTGATTTAAGTGAGTAAAGAAGAGGGTTATGTGATTATCTGAAGAGCTGGTTTTGATGACGTGTTAAGTCTAGACGTAATTTATTTGATAAATTTAGTAGAGGTTATAGGTATGAAGGTGATTTAATTAGGTAGTTTTGCAAAGTTCAACGAGACTATCTTCTCATAGATGGTTTCAAGTTTGTAAGAAAAAAGTAAATAGATAGAAAAAATTAGCTATTCCTACTATGAATGAAATATTTGGGCCCTAGGCTAAAAACGGTAGAAGTAGGTCTTGAGTGTTCGGACCAACTTAAATGATCACCTCCACAACGCACTATTTACATTTATATCCAACACATGCGTACCATAGCACTGGCGTTGTATCTTCTTGTAATCTAATACTATCTCTAGTAGATTCTTTATCTCATACTTTTTCTCAAACTCCATTATACAAACAATGTCATCTACAGTTCTGTATCCCCTATTTTACAGTACATGTTAGAGATAGTCTAATGTCTGACGTCTGCACTTTCCATCGATTGTCGCTAGGTTGCCCTCCACCTCCTCTATGATATGGCCACAGCCTGCAGGCGCATGTGCCTAGGCTCGAGGTAGGCTGACTAGTTGGCTAGGTTGCCCACTATAAAATATCAAATGTCTGTCGTCGGGCCACCAACGCTGTGGTCTACATGTGTCTTGAAGATTTGAAATGTATATTAGTACTTTGTCATATTAAACATTGATTATATTATTTAGTCTGCCCTGTTGATCTTTCTGGATCCGCCACCGGTAAGACACGTCCTACGATATCTTCACTCCGACGGGATCCCTCCCGAGAGGCGAGATCCAAGTCTGCTGCAAAGAAGACCTTCTGTGCCATCGTGGACCGTCCGAGCCCTAGACGCGGACCATCCAGAAGCGTGCTGAGGAGAAGTCGCTCCTGCGCCTAGATCGTGAACTGTTCACGCCTCCGCAGAGAGCACCGTCAGATAATTTGTTCCAGTGTTTGACGCTCAAATTGACGCCAACGTACCCATACTATGTACGCAACCCATGTTGCTCAAGAGAGCGAGGCTAGGGCGAATTTTCAAGAACTAGAACATGTTGCACAACACATAATTTAATGTTAGTACAAACGAAGGTTGCAATTTCCCCTGCTCCTTTACTAAATTTATTGGTATTTTTTAACAAGAACTACAAGGAATTTTACTGGTGTTAACTAACAAAAGATATCAGTTTGGGGAAATAGGATCCATGTCCCACATAATTTCATATTGGAAAATAGGATCCATGTCTGTATATAGCGAGATATCAGTTGTATGTTTATTGGTGCATTGGGACATTTAATATATGGCTGAAAACTATACAATCCAAGCATAGGCCCTAATAACTAACAAAAGACGATACACAAATGCAAATAACGTCGTTGGTTGGGTCATGTAGTAGAGTAATGTATAGTTTGGGGAAATACTATAGCATTTGTGTGTTAACTTGTATGAGAAACATATACACCATTAGTTCCACCGTGATAGCTCTGCAGCTGGTCCATACCTTTATTGTTATTGTTGCCTCTAGTCTATCCTCCATCCTCCTAGATGGAGTCATCCAATGCAGTACTGGATGGGTGAAATGGTGAGGTCCAGAACACCTAAACATTGAGTGAACCTAGTTTTTTTATATATTAGGTCCATTCAAAAAGCTGAAGAACTGCTACTGTAAGTTTCCTCACCAACTCAATAAAAAATGGCATGTATGCCAAATGGCCAAGTTCGATGTACAATTGCAAGATTATGCACCTGAATCATAACATGCTGACCAAAGCATCAATTAATGGGAAATTAGAAAAATATTCAATACCTTAAAGAAAGTATCAGTGTCATAATTATAAGGTACCTTGCTCTTATCAAAAATTTTATTCGCAAATGCTTTCTTTCTCATAAACTGTTGAGTCAGGCTGTAACAGTAGCGCTTGTTTTGTAACAAAATAACATATAGGAAAGGGTAACGTGTGGGTTGTGAGGCTTATCTTTGAAATAAAATTTTAAACTAAGAGATAATTAATATCCATAGCTATGAAACATAAAAAACTAATGGAAGGACCGTTGCCTTAGAGGATAGGAGCAAAAAACCACTATAGATTTAATCATCACACATGCAACCCTGCAACAGATGAAGACTGCTATGTGGCATCTATGTCAGTTAGACTGTTCTTAATCTTGCAAAACACAGATGCTCTAGTTAATTTGAAACCAGATGGTGTTGGGGGTCTGCTTCGTCGCCGAAGGTCCTGTAAGAAGAAATACCTTCGAAAGATCAACACAGAAGCAACGCCGAAGCTACCATCCAGGGAGTTTTGGCATAGTGACACGCTTGAGACGAAGGGTTGCACCGACTTAAAGATGAAAAGACCGATCGTCCCATGATAATCTGTGTCATGATTGTAACCAGTTGTAAAGGACATGAATGTAAATCCACACAGGCTGCACCCTGTGCCTATAAATAGATGAACAGTACCCCCGTACTGTTCACACTGATTTGTACTCGCTCGTGCGTCACGCTTGTACTGACACCTTCGGTCAAGCCAAAGGTAAAAATGTAATCTTGTGTTATTCTTATTCATTCATGATTATAAATGAAAGATATATTATGATGTCATATGATTATCCATGTTATTTCTCATGTTTCATATGCTTCATATTTCATTGATATATGTTGTGATGATGAAGGTACGTCCTTCATAACCTTCGTCCGAAGATCATTATATCCTTAGAGAAATAATGCTTCGCAGGACGAAGGGCATTAACCATTAACCTATTTTTGTGTTGCCTTGTTCCTAATTCATAGCATTTGAGAACAAGTCCCCAACATTGGCGCCCACCTTCGGTGAACTCACTTCCACTTTTGAGCTGATGGCTTCGTTCAACAACCAAGCCGAAGTACCTTCGGCTACGAAGCTGGTGCTTCCGATAACAGGCGGCTCAGGTTCAGAACCGGCTAACAAGAAGCAGAAGAAAGAAGCACAGAGAAGGATACAACATGTTGGGGTACAGGGACCCTTCATCAAATCAAAATGGTCCCATATCCCAATCACCTTCTCCCAGGATGACCTTCAGCTCAAAGATTACCATCACAATGCTGCTATGGTCATATCTTGTGTCATCAAGGGATTTCTGGTCCATAATGTTCTGGTTGATACAGGCAGCGCAGCAGATATCATATTTACTAAGGCCTTCAGATAGATGCAAGAACCAGAGGACAAGATTCATGATGCTACACATCCTCTATGTGGCTTCGGAGGAAGGCAGATTGTAGCACTCGGCAAAATCACAATGCCAGTAACCTTCGACTTCGTTCATAACACAAGGACTGAACATGTCATATTTGACATTGTTGACATGGAGTACCCCTATAATGCAATCATTGGTCGTGGGACACTTAATGCTTTCGAAGCAATACTTCATCCAGCATATCTATGCATGAAAATACCTTCGGAACAAGGGCCCATTGTTATTCATGGGAGTCAAGAAGCTGCCAGAAAGGCCGAAGGAAACTGGACGATTCAAAGGCAATCCATAATATAGATGGAGCTGAAGCCTGTGAACAGTATAGATACAAAAGAGAGAAGGCTGCTTCGGCAGATCAACCGAAGCCTATGCTTCTGTGTGAAGATATAGCATAACAGAAGGTACTGCTGGGGTCTCAGTTATCTGAAGAGCAAGAGAAGAATTTGCTAAGATTTTTATTCAACAACAAAGATGTCTTCGCTTGGTCAGCCAATGATCTTTGTGGTGTCAACAGAGATGTCATTGAACATTCGCTCAATGTGGATCCATCTTTTAGGCCAAGAAAACAAAGGCTTCAGAAAATGTCTGACGACAAAGCTGAAGGTGCTCGGAAGGAAGTAAAGAGGCTTCTTAGTGCTGGCGTTATCAAAGAAGTGAAATACCCAGAGTGGTTAGCCAACACTGTTATGGTGAAGAAGGTCAACAGTAAATGGAGAATGTGCATTGATTTTACAGATCTTAACAAGGCTTGTCCAAAGGATGAGTTTCCATTGCCAAGAATAGATTCTCTAGTAGATGCAGTCGCTTTGTCAGAGCTCATGAGTCTACTAGATTGTTACTCAGGCTACCACCAAATCTGGATGAAGAAGGACGATGAGCCGAAGACTAGCTTCATAACCCCTAGTGGTACATATTGCTATCTTCGGATGCCTGAGGGGCTTAAAAATGCTAGAGGAAGTTTCAGCAGAATGACAGCCAGAGTCCTTCATTCTCAAATAGGCAGGAATGTGCTGACCTATGTTGATGATATCATAGTTAAAAGCACGAAGCAAGAAAATCATATTGCTAATTTGCAAGAGACATTCGCCAATTTCAGGCAAGCTGGTTTGAAGTTAAATCCATAAAAGTGTGTTTTTGGGGTAAAGAAGGGCAAGTTCCTTGGCTGTCTAGTATCAACGAAGGGAATTGAAGCTAACCCAAGCAAGATTGAAGCTATCCTTCGGATGGAACCACCAAGTACAAAGAAAGGGGCTCAACGGCTGACAGGCAGATTAGCATCATTAAACAGATTCATATCCAGATCAGCAGAAAGAAATCTGCCATTCTTTGAAATACTGAAGTCAGCCGAAGTCTTTCAATGGGGCCTGGCTCAGCAAAAAGCCTTCGAAGAATTGAAGCAATATTTGATTGATTTAACAACATTAACTCCACCTTTGCCAGGGGCTCCATTGCTCTTATATGTTGCAGCTTCGCATTCTGCAATAAGTGCGGCACTTGTGCAGGAGAAGCTAGATGACCAAGTCAAAAAGCAAGCTCTAGTGTACTTCGTCTCCAAAGTTTTAAGTCTGTCAAAGAAAAATTATACAGAATTGGAGAAGGTGCTATATGCTGTGTTAATGGCCTCCAGAAAGCTTCGGCATTATTTTCAAGCATATGACATAATTGTTCCTTCGTCACAGCCTCTGGAGGACATTATGAGGAACAGAGAAGCTACTGGAAAGATTGGGAAATGGGCTACAGAACTTAATGAATTCACCATTGACTATGTGCATAGATCCTCAATTCAGTCCCAGGCGTTAGCAGACTTCATTGCTGATTGGACGCCAGGGGCTCAGGAAGAAGAAATAAACAAAGACACCGAAGCTTGGACGGTGTTATGTGATGGATCCTGGGGAACCTTCGGTGCAGGAGCGGCTGCTGTCCTAGTGGCACCTTCAAAAGTCAGAACATGTTATGCAGCCAAGTTTGACTTTAATTGCACAAATAATATTGCTGAGTACGAAGCACTTCTGTTGGGGCTTCGGAAGTTAAGGGCAATGGGAATAAGAAGGGCCATCCTGAAAACTGATTCTCAAGTTATTTCTGGCCATGTAGACAAAAGTAGCAAGGCAAGAGATTCGAAGCTTGAAAAATATCTGGATACAGTTCGAAGGTTGGAGGCTTCTTTCGAAGGTTTTTCTATCAAGAATATTCCAAGAGGTGAAAATGAGCATGCAGATCTGCTAGCCAAAACAGCGGCTCAGGGGCTTCCTCTACCTTCGAAAGTATTTTTTGAAACAATAAAGGCACCTTCGGTTGAACTCATGGAGAGAGCAGTGCTTGCCATTTCTCCAGTATATAGTGAAGATTGGAGGACTGAAATTATATCTTTCCTCCAAGATAATTGCCTTTCAGATGACGAAGCTTATAATAAGAGGATGGAGGCAAGGACAAGACCAGATAATAGAAGGGGAATTATCTAAGCATGGAGTCTGTTCTCCACGTCTCAAGTGTTTATCAAGAGCTAAAGGAGTTGAATTAATGAAGGAGATACATGCAGGTCTGTGTGGATCTTATATTGGGTCTAGGCTATTGCTGAGAAAAGTGTTTAGACAAGGATTCTACTGGCCAAAGGTAGCTTCGGATGCAGTAGAGTTAGTTCAAAAATGTGAAAATTGTCAAAAATGTGCAAGAGACCAGGAGCAACCTTCATCTATCACTCAGTTAATACAGCCCACCTGGCCGTTGCAAAGATGGGGCCTGGATTTGCTAGGCCCACTTCCACCAGCGCAAGGCAATTTGAGATATGTTGTGGTGGCTGTAGAATATTTTTCTAAGTGGATTGAAGCGAAGCCTTTGGCAACAATAACTTTGGTTACAGTCCAGAAATTCTTCTAGTAGAATATTGTTTGTCGCTTCAGCGTGCCGAAGGCTATAACTGTGGACAATGGAACACAGTTTGATGCTGAAACTTTCAAGGATTTCTGTGATCAGATTGGCATGAAGATTCATTTTGCATCAGTTAGGCACCCGGAGTCAAACGGGCTGGTCGAAAAAGCAAATGGCATTATAATGACGGGAATAATGAAGCTAATCTTCAATCAGCCCAGAGGAAAGTGGCCAGATGAGTTGATTAAAGTGGTGTGGAGCCACAATACAACCATATCAAGATCAACAGGTTTTACACCGTTCAAATTATTATTTGGCGACAAAGCTATAACCCCAGAAGAAGCTAAAGCGGGGTCAATAAGAACAGCAACAGAAGATGAATATGATTATCATGTGGCAAAAGATACTATAGAAGGGACCAAACTTCAGGCTGTGGAAAATATCAATAAATATCAAGCCGAAACAATAAAATGGCGCGATAGAAAAGTTCGGTTGAAAAATATTAAGCCAGGGCATTTGGTGCTTCGAAGAGTGGCAAATCCGGACACAGTATGCAAACTACAACTGAAGTGGGAAGGACCTTTTCTGGTGGTATCTTCGTCAAGGCCCGGTTCTTACAGATTGAAGGATATGGACGACAACGACATTCCTAGATCTTGGAATGTGGATGAGCTTCGACGATATTATGTGTAATTTGATGTAATCTTTTTTCATTTTTTCCTATGGCACCCTTTTCCTTTCCAAAGAGGAGAAAGGTTTTTAATGGGACCATAGCTTGTAATTTTTCTTTTCTTATTCAGCTCTACGAGAGCAAAATCCCCCAAAAATGTAAAATGTAAAATCTGAACATGCACCATCGAGTGCAGAAACAGAAAAAAAACCAGGGAGAAGCTCAAAAGTTGTCCCTAAGGGGATGCAGAGCATGACGAAGCTACAAAAAGTCGTTCCCAAGGGAGCGTAGCATAAGTTTTCTGCTCAAAAGTCGTTCCTAAGGGAATGCAGAGCCAAATACCGCTGAAATATAAGGCGAAGAAGTTCAAAAGACGTTCCTAAGTGGATGCAGAACTTATACCACCGAAAAAGAAGGCGAAGAAGTTCAAAAGACGTTCCTAAGGGGATGCAGAACTTACACCGAAAAGTTAACGGTGAACACCAAAAAATAAACGGTGAAGAAGACTCCAAAGTCGTTCCTAAGGGGATGCAGAGTCTGGGTGTGGCTTCGTAAGCGTGTGTTTGGACATTCATTTGCACATTACATCACATCATTCATTGCATTCATACACATTCATTTAGACATTCGTAGGATCATCATCATCATATCATAGTGTACAGACAGTTGCTTCGGCTCTAATGACAAGGCTTTGATGAGTACAAAAGAAGCAAATTTATGCTTCGTTGTGTATGAAAAGAAGGGAAGGTGTTTTTCGCCTTCGGCTCAAAAAAAATACAAGTTTCGTCCACATCAAAGCAGTTCATACATGGATGGAAAGGTAAAAATATATTACAAGGTATGGACAAATTTACAGAGTAGTGTTTGATTCCTAAATTACAATATCTTTTACAAGGTTAATTCAAAATTTTCTCTAGAGCTTTTTCGCAGCAGTGTCTTTAGCTTCATCACTTCATCAATATCCGCCAAGCTTCGGATCATTGCTCTTCGGCTTCGGCATCCTGTACATAACAAAGCGGTATAAGGTAAACACAAATCTCAAGGACAAGGTAAGCAATAGGTACAAGTGTATTACCAGCTTGAGATGACTTCGAGCTTCATCACCAGCTAAGTCTCGTCCACCTTTGTCCAGATTTGAGTTATGAATCTATTTCCAATGCTTCGGGCTAGACTAGGGATGTCAGTTCAATCCGCTGGTGACAGGCTGAAGTTTGGCCTGTTCACGATCTTCCCATGCGTGCAACCAGTCTTCATGAAAGCAACAGCTGTGCCCCGAGAAGCTAGCAGGGCACAGAAGTCACTGTGCCTAGCTATAACTTCATCAAGTGCATCAACTTCGCCCTCAATATGTTCGAAGGTGCCTGGCAGGTCTTCAACCGAAGGTTCAAATTTTTCAGAACTGGCTCCAACTGAGTTGAAGACCTGCTTCAGCCGTTGCACACACCGATTGCCGAAGCTTAGGCATTTGTCTTGAAGCTCTTTTAAGGATTTTTGAAAATTTGAACTCTTTTCGACTTCGACTTAAGCTTCGTATCAAGATTCTTCTTTTCTTGCTCGAAGTTTTCTGATTTCAGGAGGAGTTCACTGTTTAATCTGGCAATCTCGGCTTGGGCCTCTGCCAGTGAATCCTCCATCGTTTGAAGAATAAAATCTTTCTTTTCAAGAGCAGCTTCATGATCTTTAATTTTGCTTTCCAAGCCTTCAATTATAACCTCATTTTTCTTATCTTCGAGGTCTTGTTGCATCCTCAAGGCTTTACTTAGTAGCATACTCTGTGCAAAATAACCTTCATCAGCAATCACCTTCATCGTAAAACAATGAAAAGCTGAAGGAAAATTTTTTTTACCTTGAAATTAGAATAGAATAAACTACCGACGATATGCTATCATCGATAGCGACTGATGTCAGCTTCAAGCTTCGGGAAACCAACACTCTTCGACAGAGTACTGATAACCTTCACTCCAGTTCGATCTCGGATGCATCCTAGGCTTTCTTCGTTAATACCGCCGAAGAGTAATGCTCCTGGCTGGTAGCCACAGGATATAGCATAATCTCGTAGCTCCTCTTCCTCAGCCTTAGATAACTCTTGACCAATTATGTTTTGAAAATTGAAGTCTTTTTTCTCCGAAATATCTTTGGCAATCTCCTTTTCTTTTCCAGGCAATGTGGCCAGGGTTTCTTTGGCAGCTGCAGCAGCTTCTTCTGCGACCATATCCAAGAGTATTCTATCAATATTAGATAATGTGCTCTCCAGATTCGTGGCTTCGGCCGTTGTAGCTTTGGCAGTTGTAGCTTCGGTGGGAGCAGCTTCGGTAGCTGTAGCAACTTCCGCAGCCAATGTTATTTTTGACGTTGAGGCCGGCGGTGGTGTTTCTTCAATTGCTTGCATAACAGTAACAATCCTTTGCTTTTTTCGCCCAACCACCTTCTTCGCTGCCGAAGGCTCGTCCTTCTTCTGTAAAAGCTTTGTCAGTTCTGGCCCCAGGGGACTTAGCAGCTTGATAGGCAAGGATTCGGTCATTACCTTTAAAATTTCTTCCATTTCGGTAGCAGAAGGTGTCGAAGGAGCTCCCTCTTCTATCTCAGCCATCTTCGGCTCTAGAGTTGCTGTTTTCCTCTTCTTCGAGGTTGTCACCTTCGGCTCACGGCTAGACTTTTTCTTTTTCAAAAAATTTTCATCTTCTTTTATCATCCTAGCAGCCTGTCTGTTCATAACACTGACAACCCTTTTTCACTTTGACCCTTCGGCACCCTTGCTTAATCGTTCATAGTCAGGGTATTCAAAGTTTAGTGCATCCATTACTCGATTCAGCCTTCGCTTCGGTCGGGTGCCGAAGGCCGCAGTCATCAGTTGATCTTCTTTTTTAGTATAGTTGCCCAAAATCTCATTGCACATAGCCTCAATCATTTCTAGCCACTCTTGGCAAGGCTCTTTGAATTGTTTCTTGAACTTGAAGTGATAGGGTAATCGAACAAGTTCATTCTTTTTCTTTTCTCCTTTCAGCTTCGGCATATTCCATTCACTCAACAACAGAAACACCCCATAGGCTAAGAATTCTTGCACCAGATCTCTAGTGTCTATCTGCTCAGTTACAACTCTAAATTCTGCCACAGCCTGTTGGCATGGTGACCCCGACGACATACGGCACAAGGGCCTCGTCAACCCGTAGCTCAAACTCAGCGGGCTCAGTACTAACGTCTTCAGCTTCTCCCTTTTCTTCTCATCAGCTTTAACATAGAACCACTCACTTTTCCAGCCAGTTGGCCACTTGGTGCGATAGCTTAGCATCGGGGCCTTCATATCCTTGCGGTAAGCGAAGTTGTAACAGCCAAAATTCTCATGAAGCCCATCTTCTCTGGCCTTCGTCTGATAATGTAGCTCATGTACTCGGCAGAAGGCTTCAACATTTGGATCCATTCCCTGGCTTCGAAGGGCCCAAATGAAGATGCTGAGCCTAACGATAGTGTTAGGAGTCAGCTGATGAAGGTAAATTTCATAATTATTCAAAACTTCCCCAATCATCTCATGAAGTGGAAACCGCAATCCAGCTCTGAAAAAGCTTTTGAAAACTACCACTTTGTCATCTTTTGGCTCTGGGATGGTTTTGTCGCCGGCAAAACGAAGAAGATTCTTCTCTGTCTCCCCGAAGTAACCGAGCTTCATCATCATCGGCACATCGGCCTCAGAGACAGTAGTTTTTTCAAAATCTAAGTGGCTGGGCTTTGATGGGACTAGAGTGTTGTAGTCTTCCTCTTCATCAGCATTTTCTTCCTCAATATCAGCTTCTTCAGCCTCAGCATTATGTACATCTTCGTCAACAGTCCCCTCTGTCACAACCATTTGGAAATCGGGGCTGTTTCGGTGGCTTCGTCCTCCTCTCCGTCACGGGTCACTCTAGCAGTTGAACGTACTCTGGCCATCAGGTGTTGAATTTCTTGCAGTTCTTACGAATGTTGATGATTTTTACAGTTTTGATGTAGCTCCCTCTTATGCCGAAGCTAAATCAAAATGATGCTTTGCTTGAGAATGCGATGAGAAAGTTTCGGCTATGGTTAAATTTTTCAGCAGCACAACAGTGCAATGGCAATGAATGTTGTGGTAACTTCACACCTACCCGTCTGTTTATATAGTGCTGCATGTGTGAAGGTGAATCATCAAGTCGCCCGCACCCGCTCAACAGTCACACGCACCCACTGAACGGTGGACCACGACGCGTGGGAGATGAATCACCAGATCCCGTGTACCCGCCGCATGGTGGGGCCACCCCGCGCTAGGAATATTTTAATCGTTTCTCGGCAACGAGCTCAGAGAATGTGTTTTCGGACCTTCGGCATTCCGAAGCCTAGGACAATTTTTTCACGGATCAAGCTCGTTACGAAAAACGATCTAGCACCGCGTAGGGGCTACTGTTGGGGGTCTGCTTCGTCGCCGAAGGTCCTGTAAGAAGAAATATCTTTGAAAGATCAACATAGAAGCAACGTCGAAGCTACCATCCAGGGAGCTTCGGCATAGTGACACGCCTTGATACGAAGGGTTGTACCGACTTAAAGATGAAAAGACCGATTGGCCCATAATAATCTGTGTCATGATTGCAACCAGTTGTAAAGGACATGAATGTAAATCCACACAGGCTACGCCCTGTGCCTATAAATAGATGAACAGTACCTCGTACTGTTCACTCTGATTCGTACTCGCTTGTGCGTCACGTTTGTACTGACACCTTTTGTCAAGCCGAAGGTACAAATGTAATCATGTGTTATTCTTATTCATTCATAATTATAAATGAAAGATATATTATGATGTCATATGATTATCCATGTTATTTCTCATGTTTCATATGCTTCATCTTTCATTGATATATGTTGTGATGATGAAGGTACGTCCTTCATAACCTTCGTCCGAAGATCATTATATCCTTAGGGAAATAATGCTTCGCAGGACGAAGGACATTAACCATTAACCTATTTTTGTGTTGCCCTGTTCCTAATTCATAGCATTTGAGAACAAGTCCCCAACAGATGGTACCTTTTTATCAAGGCCATTAGTGAACATGAGTAGAACCCAAGTAGCAAAAACCAATTGGTTTCTAACCGAGAACCTTTTTTCAGAATAGATGAACATGTTCTCTCCAAAAGTTACCTGGAATCATGTGTATAGATTTTTGGAACGGTGCACCTAAATTATTGAATGATAAGTCACTGAAATATATCACCTAGCTAGTTTGTAGCCAAGCAGCCAATAGTAACAACTCACCTATGTGAAAATAGAAAGGTGTTTGGACCACTCAGGCTCCCATATCCACCTCCTACTGTCTGGACTTCATATTGCACTCGATCTTGCTGCCCCAAATGCATATATAATCAAAATAACTGAAGGTCAGTAAGATCAATGCTAGAAGGTATAAACAGACCTACTATGTATTTCACTCCAAGCTATGGATCAACATAACACTAACAAATGACAAATGTAAGAACAATATATACCATTATAAATCCATGTACATATATTAGACCTTTTGTTAGGCAAATTACTTGCAGACAATGGAAAAAGAAGTTCACAAGTCACAAGTGGCACACAACTTTAGTAATAATCTTTTAATTGTAAGTGCAGAAAGTATATTATTTAGACTGAAAATTTTCTTCAGCCCATATTACAACCTTAAGAATGTGCAGATAAAATTTGCCATTACAGCCTAACATTTACCTACACGGAGTCCTGAACACAAATTCTACAATCTATGTGGGTAAAGGAACAGAAACACAGAATTGCTCCAAAATTATCAGTTGCCACCAAAACCTTTAGGACACTCATTCTGTATTAAGGGGTTTTCAATACTTCTTATGGATAATATTCCTTGGATTGACGATGCATCATAGCCCTCACTCTTGCTGCAAAACATCAAACACAGGTTAGCCCTAAATTGTGCCAGGTTTAATAACCTTGATAAAAAAACATTTCTAGTGTAAACAACTTACGCGAGTGTCAGCTGATCTTCCACTCAAAAAATTGTATGAATCCTACCCCATTCTATTTGATATACAGAGCAAGAAGCTAATATTTGCAACCCTACATACCGTTGGGTTGAGCAACAAATCAGATCTTGGATTCGTGGATATAGGTCTGAGGCCGAGGCAAGAACACATCGGACGAGCTCATGCATCACATGGCACGAGACCGTTGCAAGACCTCGCCTTTGGCCACGGCCTCGTGCACGACGCGGAAGCATGCGACGACCACCTACAACATCCTCATGAGCATGTCCTCCTCGGGTGGGCTGAGCCCCGACCTCGAACTGACAGCTAGCAACAGCGTCGATGACCTCCCTGAGCGCTTGGCCCATGAGGGACACGACCTTGTGGAGCGCGGCGAGCGAGCCGGAGGCGACGGTGGCGTCGGCGTCATCGGAGCGGAAGACGTCAAGGAAGGGCCGCACCACGACGGCGGGGAGCGCGTCGGCTACCGAGGGAGAGAGTGAGAAAGCGAGGCGACGCAACGCGGTGGGAATTGGATGGGACTTAGGAGAGGGAGGTGCTTCGGAGTGAGCAATCCGGGAGAGGTTGGGGAGGGGAGTGAGAGGGAGAGGGAGAGGATATGACTTTGCTCACAGATGCATTTGACGAAGGGGCGGGGCTTCGCTTGCCGAGGTCCTAGGTCGTCGGGTGGTCACGTGCTACAGCTCCGCTCGCCAGGCCTCCGCTCTGCCTGCTTCTCATGGCTGGACGCAGACAATGGGAAAGAGAGAGGATGTGTGCGGATGAGTCGATTGAGAGTGCTGCTTTAATAATACAAGAGAGAGAATGTTCACGTGGAGGGAGAGAGAAAACAAAACAATGGTGTGCTGTGTCAGTGCGACGTGCGAGAACAACAGTAGCGTGGGCCACGCGTCGACCGAGCGGAGAGCGTGCCAGCGTGAAGCGCGGAGGGAGCTCTAATTCCTAGTGGCTTTTAACAAAGTAATTCTGATACTGGCATATTTCTATATATGAAAGCCGGTTCAAACCAAGCTCTCTCGCGGTGTCCACGTCGCCTAGAAATGTTCTGGTGTGTTTGATTTCTAATCAACGGTGCACCGGCCTCCACCCCTTGACGAGCACTCCCCCTCCACAGTCTTGCCCCAGAACCTTCTCGATGCTTCTCTTGCCCTCGCCCGTGAGGCTGCGACCCATCCCTCATACAGGGTCGGCCCCTTCCTCCTTCTGCCGACCGCACCAACCCTCCGCCTCCACCTCCCTGCCCTGCTCGCACCAACCCTCCTCCCCTAGCTCCCGCCTGCGCCAACCCTGCGCCCTCGAGCTCCCTGCCTCGCCAAGCTCGTGGAGGCGAGCAGATGCTTGAACGTTTAATCAACCCTGCTCCAACTCCCCGGGCATGGCGGTGGCGGCGCGCCGGTGCATGGCCGACTCGAGGCGAGATTGGATGAATTGAGGAGCGGGAGAAGTACACCGTACACGATGGAGTGGGACGCACGGACGCTGAGGTGAGATGGCCAAAACAGAAGGCGTCGGCACAGTCGCAGTCAGAGCACAACACAACATATAATGGCAGTGGCGGCACGTCGGAGATTTGAGACACTCATCGTCCATGGAATGGGGCACATGGTAGCGGATGAGGGAGGGCCATAGTAGAAGGTGTCCGCGCTGAAGATCTTTAGCTCCCATCTCGCCGCTGCAGCGAGGCGTCATGCTTTGAGGTTTGCTCCGCCACGCAGATGCTCTCCGACATCCACTTCCGGCGTGCCTGGGTCCAGATCCCAAATTAATCTCATTTTTCTCTTTCCTCCCCCACCTGCATTTTTTCCATTTTTGGTTTGTCGTAGCCTGTGGATTAGCAGGGTGTGATCCTGTCAACGAACTACAACAAAGCTGACAGACGACCCTTGAGGAAATGATGGGTCCTGTGTCGTCGACCTTTTCGTCGTGCCAAAATAAGCAGACAGACGATTCTGGCGGCCAGGTATGCTGGCTCTAAATGGTTCTTTTGATCCTGCTTTATGTTTGCATCGCACTCACGTTGTCGAAATAATATTCAACTTAATAAAAAAAACTCAACACCCGCATGTGTAAGACAGCCTCCGTGCATATAGAAGAAACACATGTGAATAAAACTCCCATACATAGCGACATAGTTAAGCAAGTGAGATTTAGGCTGGTTTTGAACATGTCCTTTGGCATGAGACAAAGAAGGGATGTTTTTAAACAACACACAATATTATTCAATTATGTTCTATTATTCTTAATTATCTTGAAGCGTGACTATATGCATAGATGTTATTCCCTCCGTTGTGAATACATAGCACATTTTTTTCTGCATTAAATTACATGACACTTTATTTTTGTCCTAAATCAATCTTCTAAAACTGACCAAGTTATTAGGAATGTGCATTCTCCTATACATTTCATCAAAGATATAAAAATTTAAAGTAAGACAAAGCTAACTATAATTTGGTCCAGGGAGTATTATGTTTGTGTTCTATAAATGGTAGGTTGTTTTCTTACTTTTTTTGTTTGCACTGACTGATGACTGTCCTTGTGCTTTAGGGATGTATGTAATGGTTATTTGTGCATACATTGCAGCAGAGTCCAGGGACACTTATCTAGCTATCAAGGTGCCATATCCCTCACATCTCATGTCTGCCTCTGTCTTCTTGTATGCCTCCTTTCAATTGTTTACCGAGTATTTGTAGTCCTCTGTTTGTTGCCATTTACTAAGAATTGGAAATTCTCTTTCTGTTATCTTTGTTCTTTAATATTATTGTCATTTACTTATCTATTTTTGTGTGCATACGACAAACCTCCTACAAGCTGTCTTGTTTTATGTGTGTTGGTGCGTCTCGTAGGAGAAAACACATATCTTTCCATTTCCTGGCAACTAATTCGAGGCCACCTCCAACTCCTTTTTTAATGAATATTACGTTGTTTGTTTACAAACAAACTGCATGTATGACCTGTCAAACCACTCTAAGTTTGCATTACAATATATGCTACAACATTTATCTACTGTATAACTAAGGGGGTGTTTAGTTTCTAGGGACTAATGTTTAGTCCCTAGATTTTATTTCATTTTAGTTCCAAAATTGCCAAATATAGAAACTAAAACTTTATTTTAGTTTCTATATTTAGCAATTTATACACTAAAAAGGAATGAAATGAAGGGACTAAACATTAGTCCCTATAAACCAAACACCCCTTAAGTTTTCTATTTAATTACCATCATCCACCACGACATCACGCTATACACACAGATCACTCTGCTCCACGCGCGCATGGGCGCGCACAATACACTAGTGATGATATGAACGAGAAAAAAGAATGCGAGGGAGTAGAATCCCTGGGCCGCAGCCTACTAGACAGCCCAATTTGTTGGGGCGCGTTATGGCGTGTGAGCTTTTTGGCTTCGTCGGTTCAGGTACTCTTCCTCTACACGAAAGGTCGCCGATACGCGCCCCTTGCATTGCAGACGCTGGTATGCAAATGCAATGCGAGACTCGAGCTCGCTCTTGTTCGCCGCGCGCATTGACGGCCAATCGGCGTTGCTGCACTCGGCTCTCTTTTTTTCCCTTTATACTTTTTCTGCCCGTTAAGCACGTACGTAGATACACATAGTTTGGTGTACAGCACTAGGCACGCACGATTGCTCTTGCTCGCAACACAGCTGCCGCTCCAGCTCGCTCTTCTTCAGTCACCCAATATCCCCAGGCCTACTACCAACCAGCCCCCGCGTCCAAGATCTCTCCCTCCCACGGCCCGCTCGGACTCCCCGGCGCAATGGCGACCGACGCGATCCTGGAGACGATCAAGCCGCGGCGGAGCGAGGAGCAGCTCCCGGTGACCACGGCGGCCGCCGCCGGCACCAGGCTGCGGCGGCGCGTGTCCTCGTTCTCGGCGCACGTGAGGCCGCCGCCGGGGCTGTCGTCCTCGGCGGCAGCGGCGTTCCGGCGCGCGAGGTCGATGCCGACCGCCAAGGCGCTGGCGGCGGCGGGCGCGCTGCGGCGGTGGTGGGAGTGGGTGACGGCGCCGTTCGCGCCCCGCGGCGACGACGACGACGAGGCAAGGCCGCTGGGCGGTTGCCGCTGCGCCTGCGCCGGCGGACCGGGCGGGTGGCGCCACGTCCTGGTCAGGCTCCGCGCCGGCGCGCGCCGACTGCTGGGCCGCGACGGCCGCCCGCTCAAGGCCGCCGCGCCGCCGGACTTCGGCTACGACTCCGTCAGCTACGCGCGCAACTTCGACGACGGCGAGGCGTGATGCGGGTGGTGGCGGGACGGCCGTGGCGGTGGCGGCCGGGCGTGGATCACAGGATCAGCAGTGGTCCAGCTGTCGCAATAAAGCAATTGAATTTTGTTTTTCGGTGGTGTATATGGCAATATGGCATGGCTTTTACATATGTACTAGAATATGGTGGTCGTGTGTATGGTGGTATCGCTCGATCTCGGAAGGAAAGACGATCGATCGAGCGTTGCCGCGAGCTGGAGGCCTGGACCATGAATGGTCCGGTCCGTGAACGAACATGTAACTAGTGTTCTTCCGTCGTCGTTGTTTTCTTGCATGCTCCTTGAATGAACACGCCATGGTCCATGGATCCGCTTCGAGAATCAGAGCAGAGCAGAGCAGAGAAGGTTCAAAGCAACGGAAGCGCAGCCTTTCAGCTAGATAAGAGCAGAGCGGAGAAGGTTCTTCCTCCTCACCCGCCCTCTCGTCAGATTCAAGAGCAGGTTCAGATTCAGATCTGCTTCGGCTTCGGTGTCCCTTTCGCTGCAGCGGCGGGAGCGCGACATGGCAGCTACAGGGCTACTACAACTACCACTGCTGGCTGCCCCCCCGTCTCGGTCCGGCCAGATCGGTGCCGAGACAGCAACCAGACCCCTGCACGCCCGACTGCAAATGCAAGATGGCACGCGACCTCGCCGACGTGGCCACGCATGTGGAGAGGACATTATTTTTTTATATAAAAAAAAGCTCTATTGTTTTTAGGACAACTGTAATTATATCTTGGCTGGTCTTGTAATTATGATTTTACCTTCCGTTTTTAACTCTTTGATTTTACCCTCCATTTTGAAAACGAACCTATCGTTTATCCGCCAGAATTAGTGGTTTAAAAAATAATAAAAGAAAAGAAATGGGTGATCCAAACTACCCTCATATTCTGTATGGACACAACTCCAACAAGAGAAAAATCACAATAATATAATATAACGTGGGATAAAATCACAATGAATTATATGGCATTTTTGTCTTTTCTCATCTGAATTAACACGGTTAACTGTATGCAAGGGCACAAGGGTATGACAATGCTTCGATTTCAAAATAAAGGGGTAGAATCACAAAGCTGAAAAACCGACGGGTAAGATCACACTTGCAAGATTAGAGAAGGATATAATCACAAATGTCCCTTTTAAAAAACATCATGTTTAGACATCACTTAAACTTGTTTGGACCTGTGTCGGCAATATGACCTAGCTCACCTAGTTTATATGGCTAGGCGGCATAGGTGATACCATGTCACTGTGACTCCTACGTGACAATAACTCGACAACATGGCTTATGACGTTAAGCCCGGAGACATAGACCTCAGCGCTGAATTCGGCACCATATATTTTAGTGTCAAGGTTGGCACCCAACTCTTGCGACCAACATATGATTTATACCGTCAATTTTCAGGTCAAAGCATACTTTATTTGTTCATCATCTGTCTCTCCTTTCCATCCTTAGAACATTCTCTAATCTATTGATTTAACATTCAAGGATTTTTAGAGCAACTTTTCCTCCTTAATTTATACGCACGAACCTTCATGATGTTGCTTGTGGAGACCTTGGTGCCATCCTTAGAATCGGCCATTGGCGACTGAAAGGGTGAAAGGGAAATGTGCCCTTGGGCCATTTCTAAGTATTTTGGTGATTTAGTGTCCAACACAAGTGCTCTAGTGTAAAAAGGTGGATAAAGTACAAATCAAGGATAAAGGTATGTTTCTCAGACTTAGTACATTGTTTTATGGACTAATGTATTGTGTCTAAGTGCTGGAAACAGAAAAAATCGAGTTGGAGAAGAGATGGCTCGAGCAGCCAAAGTCTGCTCAGTCTGGGTGCACCGGACTGTCCAGTGGTGCACCGGACAGTGTCCGGTGTGCCAGGCTGGCTCTGGCGAAAAGGCTGCTCTGGGGACTTCGACGACGGTGTACGACTATAAATCACCGGACTGTCCGGTGGTTCACCGGACTGTCCGGTGTGCCGTTCACAGGCGAACTCGTCGCTCTCGGGAAACCATCAACGACGTACGGCTATAATTCACCGGACTGTCCGGTGTGCACCGGACTGTCCGGTGAGCCAACGGTCGGCAGGGCCAACGGTCGGCCGCGCGATCTGCACGGGACACGTGGCCGAGCCAACGGCTAGAAGGGGGCACCGGTCTGTCCAGTGTGCACCGGACATGTCCGGTGTGCCAACGGCTCTCAGGCTGCCAACGGTCGACTGCGCCATTTATGGAAGGAAATCGGGCACAGGACAGTGTCCGGTGTGCACCGGACTGTCCGGTGCGCCAGTCGACAGAAGGCAAGATCAGCCTTCCTAGATTGCTCTCAACGGCTCCTAGCTGCCTTGGGGCTATAAAAGGGACCCCTAGGCGTATGGAGGAGCACACCAAGCATTCCTACAACATTCCTAAGCACCAAGACATCGATTCCGCGCCTTTGATTCTTTGCGATAGCAATTAGAGCTCTAGTTGAGTGGTGAACTCATTGAGTTGTGTTGTGAGCTCTCGTTGCGACTTGTGTGCGTGGTGTTGCTGTGATTTCTTGTCTTGAGTGCGTTACTAATCCCTCCCTTGCTCTGTGCTTCTTTGTGAATTTCAAGTGTAAGGGCGAGAGGCTCCAAGTTGTGGAGATTCCTCGCAAACGGGATTGAGAAAAAGCAAGCAAAACACCGTGGTATTCAAGTGGGTCTTTGGACCGCTTGAGAGGGGTTGATTGCATCCCTCGTCCGTTGGGACGCCACAACGTGGAGTAGGCAAGCGTTGGTCTTGGCCGAACCACGGGATAACCACCGTGCCATCTCTGTGATTGATCCTTGTTGGTTATTGTGTTTTGTTGAGGATTCCTCTTTAGCCACTTGGCAATTATTGTGCTAACAATTAACCAAGTTTTGTGGCTTAAGTTTTCAAGTTTCACAGGATCACCTATTCACCCCCCCTCTAGGTGCTCTCAATTGGTATCAGAGCCGTTCTCTTCACAAAGGGACTAACCGCCCGAAGAGATGGATCCTAAGGGGAAGGGAATCGTGATTAACGACAAAGAGAAGGAATTCTTCGTCAACGAGCCGAAGGATGACAAGCCCACAGACTCCGGCTCGGGCCATAGACGGAAAGACGGGAAGAAGAAGAAGACAAGGCGCATCAAGGAAATTGTCTACTACGACGACAGCGATGAGTCTACTTCTTCCCAAAAGGACGACGACCACAACGACTACGAGAGAAGGAAACCGGTCAATTCGAACTTTTCTTTTGATTACTCTCGTATTCCTCAAAGTACAAATGCTCATTTATTATCCATTCCTCTCGGCAAGCCTCCACACTTTGATGGGGAGGACTACGGATTTTGGAGCCACAAAATGCGTAGTCACCTTTTCTCTCTCCATCCTAGTATATGGGAAATTGTAGAGAGTGGAATGCACTTCGATAGTACGGATAGTCCCATGTTCATTAATGAGCAAATTCATAAGAATGCACAAGCTACTACTGTTCTTCTAGCTTCATTGTGCAGGGATGAATACCACAAAGTGAGCGGCTTGGATAATGCCAAGCAAATATGGGACACCCTCAAGATTTCTCATGAGGGGAACAACGTCACCTTGCTCAGCAAGATGGAATTGGTGGAGGGCGAGCTTGGTCGATTCGCGATGATAAGGGGCGAGGAGCCAACCCAAACATACAACCGGCTCAAGACCCTTATCAACAAAATAAGGAGCTACGGAAGCACGCGATGGACGGACCACGACGTCGTCCGACTGATGCTAAGGTCCTTTACCGTTCTTGATCCTCATTTGGTGAATAATATTCATGAGAATCCCAGGTACACCAAAATGTCGCCCGAAGAAGTCCTTGGGAAATTTGTAAGCGGGCGAATGATGATTAAGGAGGCGAGGTACGTGGACGACGCATTGAATGGTCCAATCAACGAGCCTCAACCCCTTGCTCTCAAGGCAACAAGAAGCAAGGAGGCGCTACCTAGCAAGGTGGCACAAATTGAGGCGGCCGGACTTAATGATGAAGAGATGGCCCTCATCATCAAGAGATTCAAGACGGCGCTAAAGGGTCGCAAGGGGCAGCCAAGCAAGACCAAGACAAAGGGGAAGCGCTCATGCTTCAAATGTGGTAAGCTTGGTCATTTTATTGCTAACTGTCCCGACAATGATAGTGACCAGGATCAAGGGAACAAGAGGGAGAAGAAGAAGAACTATAAGAAGGCAAAGGGCGAGGCACATCTTGGCAAGGAGTGGGATTCAGATTGCTCCTCGTCCGACTCCGACAATGAAGGACTCGCCGCCACCGCCTTCAACAAGTCGTCCCTCTTCCCCAACGAGCGTCACACATGCCTTATGGCAAGGGAGAAGAAGGTATGTACTCGAGACTCTACCTATGCTTCTTCAAGTGAGGACGAATCTAGTGATGAAGATGAAATAGATTATTCATGTTTATTTAAGGGCCTAGATAGAACCAAGGTAGATAAAATCAATGAATTGATTGATGCATTAAATGATAAGAATAGGCTTTTAGAAAAACAAGAAGATTTGTTGTATGAAGAACATGACAAATTTATAGAAGCACAAAAATCTCATGCTTTAGAAGTTAAAAGAAATGAAATGCTTTCTTGTGAATTATCTTCTTGCCATGAGACGATTACTAGTTTAAGGAGCATTAATGACGATTTGAATGCTAAATTAGAAATAGCTAGTAAATCAACAACTTGTGTAGAAAATGCCGTTATTTGCAATAGATGTAAAGATTTTGATATTGATGCTTGTAGTGAACACATAGCTTCTATTGCAAAGTTAAATGATGAAATGGCTAGTCTTAATGCCCAACTTAAGGCTAGCAAAAGTGATTTTGATAAACTAAAATTTGCTAGGGATGCCTACACGATTGGTAGACACCCCTCAATTAAGGATGGGCTTGGCTTCAAGAGGGAAGCCAAGAACTTAACAAGCCATAAGGCTCCCATCTCCGCCAAGGAGAAAGGGAAGGCCCCTATGGCAAATAGTACTAAAAGGAACCATGCTTTTATGTACAATAATAAAAGACAGTCTCATAGGAGTTGCAATGCTTTTGATTCACATGCCTATGACTCTTATGCTATGTTTGCTCCTAGTTCTTCCTATATGCATGGTAGAGATATGCCTAGGAAAAATGTTCATCATATGCCTAGGAAGAGTATTGTTCATGTTCCTAGAAAAGTTATGAATGGTCCCTCTACAATTTATCATGCTTTAAATACTTCCTTTGCTATTGGTAGAAAGGATAGGAAGATAGTTGCTAGGAAATTAGGGGCAAAATGCAAGGGTGATAAAACTTGCATTTGGGTCCCTAAGGAAATTGTGACTAACCTTGTAGGACCCAACAAGAGTTGGGTACCTAAGACCCAAGCCTAAATTTGCCTTGCAGGTTTATGCATCCGGGGGTTCAAGCTGGATTATCGACAGCGGATGCACAAACCATATGACGGGGGAGAAGAAGATGTTCACCTCCTACGTCAAGAATAAGGATTCCCAAGATTCAATCATATTCGGTGATGGGAACCAAGGCAAGGTGAAAGGTTTAGGCAAGATCGCATTATCTAATGAGCACTCTATCTCTAATGTGTTTTTAGTTGAGTCTCTTGGATATAATTTACTATCTATTAGTCAATTATGTAATATGGGATATAATTGTCTATTTACAAATGTAGATGTGTCTGTCTTTAGAAGATGTGATGGTTCACTAGCTTTTAAGGGTGTACTAGACGGCAAACTTTATTTAGTTGATTTTGCAAAAGAAGAGGTCGGTCTAGATGCATGCTTAATGGCTAAGACTTGCATGGGCTGGTTGTGGCATCGCCGCTTAGCACATGTGGGGATGAAGAACCTCCACAAGCTTCTAAAGGGAGAACACGTGATAGGTCTAACCAATGTACATTTCGAAAAAGATAGACCTTGTGCAGCTTGTCAAGCAGGTAAACAAGTGGGAGGAGCACATCACAGCAAGAATGTGATGACCACTTCAAGACCTCTGGAGCTGCTGCATATGGACCTCTTCGGACCCGTCGCCTATCTGAGCATAGGAGGAAGTAAGTATGGTCTAGTTATTGTTGATGACTTTTCCCACTTCACTTGGGTGTTCTTTTTGCAGGATAAGTCTGAAACCCAAGGGACCCTCAAGCGCTTCCTCAGGAGAGCTCAAAATGAGTTTGAGCTCAAGGTGAAGAAGATAAGAAGCGACAACGGGTCCGAATTCAAGAATCTTCAAGTGGAGGAGTTCCTTGAGGAGGAGGGGATCAAGCACGAATTCTCCGCTCCCTACACACCTCAGCAAAATGGTGTGGTAGAGAGGAAGAACAGGACGCTCATAGATATGGCGAGGACTATGCTTGGAGAGTTCAAGACCCCCGAGCGCTTTTGGTCGGAAGCCGTGAACACGGCTTGCCACGCCATCAACAGGGTCTACCTTTATCGCCTCCTCAAGAAGACTTCATACGAGCTGCTGACTGGTAACAAACCCAATGTATCTTATTTTCGTGTATTTGGGAGCAAGTGTTATATTCTTGTGAAGAAAGGTAGAACCTCTAAATTTGCTCCCAAAGCTGTAGAAGGGTTTTTATTAGGTTATGATTCAAATACAAAGGCGTATAGGGTCTTCAACAAATCATCGGGTTTGGTTGAAGTCTCTAGCGACGTTGTATTTGATGAGACTAATGGCTCTCCAACAGAGCAAGTTGTTGATCTTGATGATATAGATGAAGAAGACGTTCCAACGGCCGCGATACGCACCATGACGATTGGAGATGTACGGCCTCAGGAACATTTGGGGCAAGATCAACCGTCTTCCTCAACTATGGTACATCCCCCATCCCAAGATGACGAACAGGTACCTCAAGTGGAGGCGCATGATCAAGGGGGAGCACAGGATGTTCAAGTTGAAGAGGAAGAAGCATCTCAGGCACCTCCAACCCAAGTTCGAGCGACGATTCAAAGGGATCATCCCGTCGACCAGATATTGGGTGATATTAGCAAGGGAGTAACTACTCACTCGAGATTAGTTAATTTTTGTGAGCATTACTCTTTTGTCTCTTCTATTGAGCCTTTCAGGGTAGAAGAGGCCTTGCTAGATCCGGTCTGGGTGTTGGCCATGCAAGAGGAACTCAACAATTTCAAGCGCAATGAAGTTTGGACACTGGTGCCTCGTCCCAAGCAAAATGTTGTGGGAACCAAGTGGGTGTTCCGCAACAAACAGGACGAGCACGGGGTAGTGACGAGGAACAAGGCTCGACTTGTGGCAAAAGGTTATGCCCAAGTCGCAGGTTTGGACTTTGAGGAGACTTTTGCTCCTGTGGCTAGGCTAGAATCAATTCGTATCTTGCTAGCATATGCCGCTCACCATTCTTTCAGGTTGTACCAAATGGATGTGAAGAGCGCTTTCCTCAACGGGCCGATCAAGGAGGAGGTGTACGTAGAGCAACCCCCTGGCTTCGAGGATGAACGGTACCCCGACCACGTGTGTAAGCTCTCTAAGGCGCTCTATGGACTTAAGCAAGCCCCAAGAGCATGGTATGAATGCCTTAGAGACTTTTTAATTGCTAATGCTTTCAAGGTTGGGAAAGCCGATCCAACTCTTTTTACTAAGACTTGCGATGGTGATCTTTTTGTGTGCCAAATTTATGTCGATGACATAATATTTGGTTCTACTAATCAAAAGTCTTGTGAAGAGTTTAGCAGGGTTATGACATAGAAATTCGAGATGTCGATGATGGGCGAGTTGAACTACTTCCTTGGGTTCCAAGTGAAGCAACTCAAGGACGGCACTTTCATCTCCCAAACGAAGTACACACAAGATTTGCTAAAGAGGTTTGGGATGAAGGACGCCAAGCCCGCGAAGACGCCAATGGGAACTGACGGACACACTAACCTCAACAAAGGAGGTAAGTCCGTTGATCAAAAAGCATACCGGTCTATGATAGGGTCCTTACTTTATTTGTGTGCTAGTAGACCGGATATTATGCTTAGCGTATGCATGTGTGCTAGATTTCAATCCGATCCAAAGGAGTGTCACTTAGTGGCTGTGAAGCGAATTTTGAGATATTTAGTCGCTACGCCTTGCTTCGGGATCTGGTATCCAAAGGGGTCTAACTTTGACTTGATTGGATATTCAGACTCCGACTATGCTGGATGTAAGGTCGATAGGAAGAGTACATCGGGGATGTGCCAATTCTTAGGAAGGTCCCTGGTGTCGTGGAACTCTAAGAAACAAACTTCTGTTACCCTATCCACCGCTGAGGCCGAGTACGTTGCCGCAGGACAGTGTTGTGCGCAACTGCTTTGGATGAGGCAAACCCTCCGGGACTTTGGCTACAATCTGAGCAAAGTCCCACTCCTATGTGAAAATGAGAGTGCTATCCGAATAGCGGAAAATCCTGTTGAGCACAGCCGCACAAAGCACATTGACATCCGGCATCACTTTTTGAGAGACCACCAGCAAAAGGGAGATATCGAAGTGTTTCATGTTAGCACCGAGAACCAGCTGGCCGATATCTTTACCAAGCCTCTAGATGAGAAGACCTTTTGCAGGCTGCGTAGTGAGCTCAATATCTTAGATTCGCGGAACTTGGATTGAAATGTAGCATACATGTGTTTATGCCTTTGATCATGTTCATTCTGCATTTTGTTGCTTATTGTGGTGCTCAGGTTGTACAAACACTCCCTGGACCTCACAAGTCCTTTTTGCAAGTGATGCACATATTTAGGGGGAGCTGTGCTACAACTTGACCCTTTGAGACTAACCATGTTCTTGAGTTTGGTTGTTTTAGTCTCAAAGGAGGATTGAAAGGGAAAAGGTGGACTTGGACCATGCAAGACTTCCACTGCACTTCGATGAAAAGAGTAACTTTTCCAAGTTCATCTTTATACTCTTATTGCCTTTGTACTCTTATTTGAAGATTTTGGTGAGGCAATGGGGTTAAAGGGCCAAGATTTATCCCGTTTTGGTGCTTGATGCCAAAGGGGGAGAAAATAAAGGCCAAAGCGATAAATGGATCAGCTACCACTTGAGAGTTTTTGAAAATAGTAGAATAGAGCTTTTGGTTTGTCAAAACTCTTTTATTGTCTCTCTTGTCAAAAGTTGGTTTCTAGTGGGGAGAAGTGTTGATTATGGGAAAAAGGGGAGTTTTTGAAATCTTGAATCAATTTCTCTTGGAATGACTCTCTTTATGTCTTCTCATCTAGAGCCAACGGTCGGCAGGGCCAACGGTCGGCCGCGCGATCTGCGCGGGACACGTGGCCGAGCCAACGGCTAGAAGGGGGCACCGGTCTGTCCGGTGTGCACCGGACATGTCCGGTGCGCCAACGGCTCTCAGGCTGCCAACGATCGACTGCGCCATTTATGGAAGGAAATCGGGCACCGGACAGTGTCCGGTGTGCACCGGACTGTCCGGTGCGCCAGTCGACAGAAGGCAAGATCAGCCTTCCTAGATTGCTCTCAACGGCTCCTAGCTGCCTTGGGGCTATAAAAGGGACCCCTAGGCGCATGGAGGAGCACACCAAGCATTCCTACAACAATCCTAAGCACCAAGACATCGATTCCGCGCCTTTGATTCTTTGTGATAGCAATTAGAGCTCTAGTTGAGTGGTGAACTCATTGAGTTGTGTTGTGAGCTCTCGTTGCGACTTGTGTGCGTGGCGTTGCTGTGATTTCTTGTCTTGAGTGCGTTGCTAATCCCTCCCTTGCTCTGTGCTTCTTTGTGAATTTCAAGTGTAAGGGCGAGAGGCTCCAAGTTGTGGAGATTCCTCGCAAACGGGATTGAGAAAAAGCAAGCAAAACACCGTGGTATTCAAGTGGGTCTTTGGACCGCTTGAGAGGGGTTGATTGCAACCCTCGTCCGTTGGGACGCCACAACGTGGAGTAGGCAAGCGTTGGTCTTGGCCGAACCACGGGATAACCACCATGCCATCTCTGTGATTGATCCTTGTTGGTT
The DNA here is from genome assembly GCF_902167145.1 of Zea mays. Classification (NCBI taxonomy): domain Eukaryota; kingdom Viridiplantae; phylum Streptophyta; class Magnoliopsida; order Poales; family Poaceae; genus Zea; species Zea mays. The sequence goes on along the minus strand of NC_050099.1, from coordinate 205,822,687 downwards.
ATTGTGTTTTGTTGAGGATTCCTCTTTAGCCACTTGGCAATTATTGTGCTAACAATTAACCAAGTTTTGTGGCTTAAGTTTTCAAGTTTCACAGGATCACCTATTCACCCCCCCTCTAGGTGCTCTCAAAGGGAAATAGGGTTAACATTTTCCTATAATTAATTTTGGTGGTTGATCGTCAACATAAACATATGGACTAACTAGTTTGCTCTAGAATTCATGTATTATAGGTGCACAAGGTTCAACACAAACCAATAAATATTTAAGTTAGGGACCCAATTCATAAGGAGCAAAAAGGACTTGAGTGTGCTGTGGACTGGCGCACCGGACTGTCCGGTGCACTAGGCCCGTACAGGGTTGAACTAGCCACTCTCGGGAAAACGCAGGCGCGCTCCGCTATAATTCATCGGTCTGTCCGATGAGCCAGTGGGGCAACGGCTATCCAGCGCGCAACGGTCGACTCTGAAGGATGAACAGTGCAGCATAGTACCACGACAGAAGTCAGAGCAGCGAGTCAGAGGGGCACCAGACTGTCCGGTGCCGCAAGAGGACAAAGCCGCCAACGGTCGACCGGGCTCCAGACCCTAACAGTTGGGTGACGTGGTGACTCACCGGATAGTGAACAGGACCTGTCCGGTGGCACACCTGACTGTCCGGTGTGCCCATCGACAACAGCCTCCCCAACGGCTACTTTGGTGGTTGGGGGCTATAAATACCCCCCAACCACCACAACTCCAAGCATCCAAGATTTCTGAACATCACATTCAATACAAGAGCTCTAGCATTCACTCCTAGACACAACTCAAAAGATCAAAGCCTCTCCAAGTTCCAAATTCATCTCAAACACTTAGTGACTTGTGAGAGAGTGATTTCGTGTTCATTTGAGCTCTTGCCTCTTGGATATCCTTTCTTCTTTCTCATTCTTGTTCTCAAGTGACTTGTAATCAAAGCAAGAGACACCTAAGAGTGTGGTGGTCCTTGCGGGGTCTTAGTGACCCTATTGATTAAGGGAAAGACTCACTCGGTCTAAGTGACCGTTTGAGAGAGAGAAAGGGTTGAAATAGACCCGGTCTTTGTGACCTCCTCAACGGGGACTAGGTTCTTTGGAACTGAACCTCGGTAAAACAAATCATTGTGTTCATTCGCTTGATTTCCATTTGATTTGTTTTCCCCTCTCTCCCGGACTTGATTTTAGTTCTAATGCTAACCCCGGCTTGTAGTGTGTGTTTAAAGTTGTAAATTTCAGATTACACCTATTCACCCCCCTCTAGGCGACTTTCAATTGGTATCAGAGCTTGGTGCTTCATTAGAGTCTAACAACTCGAAGTGATGTCGGGAGAACACGCCAAGAGGGAGATCGTGATCGGCGACAAGTCCGTAAGCTCGGGGAAGACTCCTTCGAGAGAGTCCGGCAACAAATACAAGGAGGAATCCTCTTCCTCCATCAAGTCGCATTGGAAAGGTGACAAGAAGAAGATGGAGAAAGTGGTCTACTACGAGACCGACTCTTCGTCACCTTCCACTTCAAGCTCCGAGTCGACCACTACTTCTAAGCGCCATGAGCACAAGAAGTATAGTAAGATGCCCCTACACTATCCTCGTATTTCTAAGCGCGCTCCATTACTTTCCGTTCCCCTAGGCAAACCACCATATTTTGATGGTGAAGATTATTGTATGTGGAGCGATAAAATGAGGCATCATCTAACCTCACTCCACGAAAGCATATGGGACATAGTTGAATTTGGAGCGCAGGTACCACAAGTGGGGGACACAGATTATGACTTGGACAAGGTCGCACAAATTAGGCACTTTAACTCCCAAGCCTCATCTATACTCCTCGCCTCCTTGTGTCGAGAGGAGTATAACAAGGTGCAAGGGTTAAAGAGCGCCAAAGAAATTTGGGACGTCCTCAAGACCGTGCACGAAGGGGACGAGGTGACCAAGATCACCAAGCGAGAGACGATCGAGGAGAAGCTCGGTCGTTTCGTCCTCAACAAAGGAGAAGAGACGCAAGCAATGTACAACCAGCTAAAAACCATGGTGAACCAAGTACGCAACCTCGGGAGCACCAAGTGGGATGACCATGAAATGGTCATGGTTATTCTTAGATCACTTGTTTTTCGTAATCCCACTCAAGTGCAACTAATCCGTGGAGATCCTAGATATAAACAGATGTCTCCCGAGGAAGTAATTGACAAGTTTGTGAGCTTTGAACTTATGATCAAAGACTCAAAACATATTGTCAACTTGGAGCAAGGCGCCACCTCCACACCCGAGGTGCAACCCGTCGCATTCAAAGCGACGGAAGAAGAGAAGAGGGAGTCTACACCAAGTAGGCTTCCAATCAACGCCTCCAAGCTCGACAACAAGGAGATGGCGCTAATTATCAAGAGCTTCCGCCAAATCCTCAAGCAAAGGAGGGGGAAGGACTACAAACCCCGCTCCAAAAGGGTGTGCTACAAATGTGGTAAGCCCAGTCACTTTATTGCAAAATGTCCAATGTCAAGTGAAAGTGACAGGGACGACGACAAGAAGGGGAAGAAGAAGGAAAAGAAGAGGTACTACAAGAAGAAGGGCGGTGATGCCCATGTGTGTTGGGAATAGGACTCCGATGAGAGCTCCACCGACTCCTCCGACGAGGACGCCGCCAACATCGCTGTCAACAAGGGCCTCCTCTTTCGCAACGTCGGCCACAAATGTTTCATGGCTAAGGACGGAAAGAAAAAAAGGTACACTCTAGACCACCCCCAAATATACAACATCTAGTGATGAGGGTAGCTCTAGTGAAAACGAAGATGATTTACTTACTCTGTTTGCCAACCTCAGCATGGAACAAAAGGAAAAATTAAATAAATTAATAGAAGCTATTCATAAGAAGGATGAACTCTTGGATAGCCAAGAGGACTTCCTTATTAAAGAAAATAAAAAACATGTTAAATTGAAAAATGCATATGCTCAGGAAATAGAAAAATGTGACAACTTAACTAAGGAGCTTAGCATTTGTCATGATTCAATTTCTAGTCTTAGAAATGAAAATGCTAGTTTAGTTTCTAAGATAAAAGAATTGAATGTTTGCGATGATTCTATTTCCTATCTTAGAGATGAGAATGTTAAATTAACTGCTAAGATAGAAGAATTAAATACATGTTGAAAGGGAAATAGGGTTAACCTTTTCCCATAATTAATTTTGGTGGTTGAATGCCCAACACAAATATATGGACTAACTAGTTTGCTCTAGAATACATGTTCTACAGGTGCAAAAAGGTTCAACACAAACCAATAAATATTCAAGTTAGGGATCTAAATTCAAAGGAGCAAAGAAATCAAGTGTGCTGTGGTCTCGCGCACCGGACTGTCCGGTGTGCCATCAGACAGTGTTCGGTGCACCAGGTCCGTACAGGGCTGAACCAGCCACTCTCGGGTTTCAGAAGGCGCACTCCGCTATAATTCACCAGACTGTCTGGTGTACAGCAGAGCAACAGCTATCCAGCGCAACGATCGACTGCAACGGCGCCTGATAGTGCTACAGTGGAGAATAGTGCGTGACTGAGTCAGAGCGCAGAGTCAGAGGCGCACCGGATAGTGAACATGACCTGTCCGGTGTGGCACCGGACTGTCCGGTGCCGCATGAGGATAAAGCCTCCAACGGTGAACTGCTCCAGAACCCTAACGGTTGGGTGGAGTGACGGCGCACCGGACTGTCCGGTGTGCCCATCGCCAGCAGCCTTCCCCAACGGCTTGTTGGTGGTTGAGGGCTATAAATACCCCCAACCACTACAACTCCAAGCATCCAAGTCTTCTGAAGTTTTCATTCAATACAAGAGCTAGTGCATTCACACCTAGATACAAATCAAAAGATCAAATCCTCTCCAAGTCCTAAAATTCACTCCAACCACCTAGTGACTTGAGAGAGTGTTTGTTCGTGTTCTTTTGCGCTCTTGTGCTTGGATCGCTTTCTTCCTTCCTCATTCTTGTTCTCAAGTGAATTGTAATCAAAGCAAGAGACACCTAAGTTGTGGTGGTCCTTGCGGGGTCTAAGTGACCCGTTTGATTAAGGAGAAAGCTCACTCGGTCTAAGTGACTGTTTGAGAGAGGGAAAGGGTTGAAAGAGACCCGGTCTTTGTGATCATCTCAACGGGGATTAGGTTCTTTGGAACCGAACCTTGGTAAAACAAATCACCGTGTTCGTTCACTTGATTTCCATTTGATTAGTTTTCCCCTCTCTCCCAGACTTGATTTAAGTTCTAACGCTAACCCCGACTTGTAGTTTGTGTTTTAAGTTATAAATTTTAGATTACGCCTATTCACCCTCCTCTAGGTGACTTTCAATTGGTATCAGAGCCTGGTGCTTTGTTAGAGTTTAACAACTCAAAGTGATGTCAGGAGAACACACCAAGAGGGAGATCATGACCGACGATAAGCCCGCAAGCTCGGGGAGAACCCTTTCGAGGGAGTCCAGGCACAAGAATAAGCAGGAATCCTCTTCCTCCAATAAGGCACATCGGAAGGGTGACAAGAAGAAGAAGAAGATGAAGAAGGTGGTCTACTACGAGACCAACTCTTCATCACCCTCCACTTCTTCAAGCTCTGACTCGTCCGTCGCTTCTAAGCGCCATGAGCACAAGAAGTATAGTAAGATGCCCCTTTGCTATCCCCGTATTTCTAAGCGCGCTCCTTTACTTTCCTCCCTTAGGTAAGCCACCATATTTTGATGGTGAAGATTATTGTATGTGGAGTGATAAAATGAGGCATCACCTAACCTCACTCCACGCAAGCATTTGGGATATTGTTGAGTTTGGAGCGCAGGTACCTAAGGTGGGGGACGAGGGCTACGATTCAGATGAGGTAGCCCAAAATAGGCATTTTAACTCCCAAGCCACAACTATACTCCTCGCCTCCTTGTGTCGAGAGGAGTATAATAAGGTGCAAGGGTTTAAGAGTGCCAAAGAAATTTGGGACGTTCTCAAGACAGCGCACGAAGGGGACGAGGTGACCAAGATCACCAAGCGCGAAACGATCAAGGGAGAACTCGATCGATTCGTCCTCAACAAGGGAGAAGAGCCACAAGCAATGTACAACCGGCTCAAGACCTTGGTGAATCAAGTGCGCAACCTCGGAAGCACAAAATGGGATGACCATGAAATGGTCAAGGTTATTCTTAGATCCCTCGTATTTCGTAATCCTACTCAAGTTCAATTAATACGTGGGGATCCTAGATACAAGCTAATGTCTCCCGAGGAGGTTATTGGAAAGTTTGTGAGCTTTGATCTAATGATCAAAGACTCCAAACACATTGTCAACTTGGAGCAAGGCGCCACCTCTACACCCAAGGTGCAACCCGTCGCATTCAAAGCAACGAAAGAAGAGAAGAGGGAGTCTTCACCAAGTAGGCTTCCAATCGACGCCTCCAAGCTCGACAACAAGGAAATGATGCTCATCATCAAGAGCTTCTTCCAAATCCTCAAGCAAAGGAGGGGGAAGGATTACAAGCCCCGCTCCAAGAGGGTGTGTTACAAATGTGGTAAGCCCGGTCATTTTATTGCAAAATGTCCAATGTCTAGTGATAGTGACAGGGGCGAGGACAAGAAGGGGAAGAAGAAAGAAAGGAAGAGGTACTACAAGAAGAAGGGCGGCGATGCCCACGTGTGTCGGGAATGGGACTCCGACGAGAGCTCCACCGACTCCTCCTCCGACGAGGATGCCACCAACATCGTCGTCAACAAGGGCCTCCTCTTCCCCAACGTCGGCCACAAGTGTTTCATGGCAAAGGACAGCAAGAAAAAGAAGGTACAATCTAGAGCTACCCCCAAATATACAACATCTAGTGATGAAGGTAGCTCTAGTGAAGATGAAGATGATTTACTCACGCTTTTTGCCGACCTTAACATGAAACAAAAAGAAAAACTAAATGAATTAATAGAAGCTATTCATGAGAAGGATGATCTCTTGGAAAGCCAAGATGACTTCCTTATTAAAGAAAACAAAAAGCATGTTAAGGTAAAAAATGCTTATGCTCAGGAAGTAGAAAAATATGAAAACTTGACTAAGGAGCTTAGCATTTGCCATGATTCAATTACCAGTCTTAGAAATGAAAATGCTAGTTTAAATGCTAAGATTGATAAATTGAATGAATCAATTTCTAGCCTTAGGACTGAAAATGCTAGTTTAATTTATAAGGTTAGAGAGTTAAATGTTTGCAATGATTCTATTTCCTGTCTTAGAAATGAGAATGCCATATTACATGCTAAGATAGATGAGTTAAATGTTTGCAAACCCTCTACATCTACTGTCGAACATGTTTCTATTTGTTCTAGATGTAGAGATGTTAATGTTGATGCTATTAATCATCACCTTGCTCTTATCAAACAATAAAATGATCATATAGCTCAATTAACTGCTGAAATTAATGAGCATGAAATTGAAAATAAAAAGTTTAAATTTTCTAGAAGCATGCTCTATAGTGGGAGAAGCCCTGGCATTAAGAATGACATTGGTTTCCAACAGGGAAGCAATGTCAAGCTTAATGCCCTAAGAAATTGTATAACTTTGTTAAGGGCAAAGCTCCCATGGTTTAGGATAATGAGGGTTACATTTTATATCATGCTAATTATCCTGAGCATAAAATTAGGAGAATTCATGCTAGAAAACCTCATAATGTTTCTCACCATGCTTTTATGTATAAAAATGAGGCTTTTAGCTCTAGGCATTCTACACATGTTAAAATGCCTAAAAAGAAAACTCATGTTGCATCAAATGAGTCTAACATTTCATTTAAAACTTTTTATGCTTCCTATGTGCTCACTAACAAATCAGGCAAAGTAGTTGCCAAATATGTTGGGGGCAAACATAAGAGCTCCAAGACTTGTGTTTGGGTACCCAAGGTGCTTGTTTCTAACGTGAAAGGACCCAAGACTTTTTGGGTACCTAAGAACAAGGCCTAAATTGTTTTGTAGGTTTATGCATCCGGGGGTTCAAGTTGGATAATTGATAGCGGATGCACAAACCACATGACAGGGGAGAAAAGAATGTTCTCCTCCTATGAGAAAAACGAAGATCCCCAAAGAGCTATCACATTCGGGGATGGAAACCAAGGATTGGGTAAAATTGCTATATCCCCTGACCATTCTATTTCCAATGTTTTTCTTGTAAATTCTTTAGATTACAATTTGCTTTATTCTTCTCAATTATGCAAAATGGCTACAACTGTCTTTTTACAGATGTGGGTGTTACTGTCTTTAGAAGAAGTGACGATTCAATAACATTTAAGGGAGTGTTAGAGCGTCAGCTATATTTAGTTGATTTTAATGAAAACACAGCTGAACTCAACACTTGTTTAATTGCTAAGACTAATATGGGTTGGCTCTACCATCACCGACTAGCCCATGTTGGAATGAAGAATCTTCACAAGCTTCTAAAGAGAGAACACATTTTGGGACTAACAAATGTTCATTTTGAGAAAGACAGGGTATGTAGTGCATGTCAAGCAGGAAAGCAAGTTGGCGCTCACCATCCACACAAGAACATTATGACGATTGACAGGCCGCTCGAGTTACTCCACATGGATTTATTCGGCACGATTGCTTATATAAGCATCGATGGGAGTAAGTGCTGTCTAGTTATTGTGGATGACTATTCTCGCTTCACTTGGGTATTCTTTTTGCAGGAAAAATCTCAGACCCAAGATACTTTGAAGGGATTCTTAAGACGGGCTCAAAATGAGTTCGGATTAAGGATCAAGAAAATAAGAAGCGATAATGGAACGAAGTTCAAGAACTCTCAAATCGAAGGCTTTCTTGAGGATGAGGGCATCAAGCATGAGTTCTCTTCTCCTTACACACCTTAACAAAATGGTGTAGTGGAAAGGAAGAATAGAACTCTACTGGACATGGCGAGGACCATGCTTGATGAGTATAAGACACCAAACAGTTTTGGGCGGAAGCAATCAACACTGCTTGCTACTCCATCAACCGGTTATATCTTCACTGAATCCTCAAGAAGACATCCTATGAACTCCTTATAGGTAAAAAGCCAAATGTTTCATATTTTAGAGTCTTTGGTAGCTGTAGGAAACGAGTGATGCCTAAGAGGGGGGGTGAATTAGGACTTCTAAAACTTTTGCTTAACTAGGCCACAAATGAATCTCTAGAGCAAAACCTATGCAAATAGTCAAACTAGAATGTGCCAACTAGGTTTTGTCTAAGTGTTGCTATCTCTACCGCAATGGCTAAGTTTCAATCTACACTAAATTAGTATGTATACAAGATTGAAACTTAAATGCTTAATATAAATGTGGAAACTTATAGAGCAAAGTAGAGAAGCAAACTCTCGTGGATGACGCCGGTATTTTTACCGAGGTATTCGGAACCACGCAAGGTCCCGACTAATCCTCGTTGGTGCCCCTATGCAAAGGGAAGCCCACGCGAGGGCCAAGCACCTCGGTCGAGTAACTCCGTAGAGAGCCGCAGGCCTTCTCCACGCGCAAGTGGTGCTCCGCTTCTGGCTCCTCTCGGACGCTCCCCGCTGTCTCCACTATCGAGCTTTCGGCCGAAACGCCGCGGGCCTCATTCCCTCCGGTACACGGTGGCGGCCGTGACACAAACGTGGTTGTCACAGTCTCACAAGACTCTCGCCCCACTCGGTACAATTACAACGGCTTACGCAAGAGCCCAGGGATTGTGTGGTTTGTCTAAACTCACTCAACTAACTAGGATTCACCTAGAGCAAGCGCTAATGTGGTCTAACTAACCTAAGCACTTCGCAAAGCACCTACGCTAATCACCGAGTGATTCTATTAAGCACTTGGGTGTTTGAGCACTTGGAAATGTCTACAATATGCCTTGGTATGTTGCTTGGGCTCCCACACTTGGAAATGGCCGGTTGGGGGTGTATTTATAGCCCCCAACACAAATAGAGTCGTTGGAGAAAAGCCGCTGGTTCTCTGCAGCACACCGGACAGTCCGGTGGTGCACCGGACAGCGCACTGTAGCCTGTTCGGTGCGCCTAGTCGTTGCCCTGTCAGAGCAGGTGACCGTTAGCGCCACAGGCTTTCTACACCGGATAGTTCGGTCCTCACACCGGACAGTCCGGTGGTCTTCTCTCCGGGTGCCACCTGGAACTAGCCGTTGGGCTGCGGTTCCCTGGTGCACCGGACAGTCGGGCGTGTGGGCACCAGACAGTCCGGTGTGCCACCGGACAGTCCGGTGCTCCACGCACAGACAGTCCGCAGGTAGCGCACTTGGACTTTTCTTTGATCTTCTTAATGTCTTCTTTTGAGGTGTTGCTTTCCTCAATTCCTTAGTCCAAGTAATTCTTGCATCCTGTGAACTACAAACAAAAACACTAGAAAACTTATTAGTTCACAGATTGTGTTAATCATCAAACACCAAAACTCAATTAGCCAAATGGCCGGGGTCCATTTTCCTTACAATCTCCCCCTTTTTTGTGATTGATGACAACACAAACAAAGCAAGCAAATAATACAAGTATTTAAATGAAAATATGCAATCTTCTTGCTAGGATGCATGTTTGTCCCCATAATGTGAGATTATGGACTTAAGCCTCCCCCTAACTCCATAATTCACTTACTTTCTATTTAGACCAAAATGCAAAAACCACTTGAAAGATCAAAATTAGGGTTTAGGGTTTAATTTGGTGGTTTTTGGTGTTTGATAACATTTTCATGTCTTTGGTCCCTACAACTTCTCCCCCTTTGGCATCGACCACCGAAAAGGAAGACATTAAAAGCATATAGGAAGCAAATAAGACTTGCCCTCTCTAAAGAATTATCAATTAATATCAATAGAAGAACTAAAAGATTACTCCCCCTAAATGAGTGTTCTCCTTTAGAAAGAATTTTCTCCCCTTTAGAGACGAAGAAAAACTCCCCTGACAGAGATCTTCTACTTAGGAAGAAGCATGTGAGAAATAGAGGTGCAAGACATAATTTGAATAGACTAACTTCCCTTATGCATAAGTAACAAAATATGAGTTAATAGTATATGCATTTATAGCAACATGGGAAGTATAAGATATGAAATATAGTCTAATCAAATATTGGAGAAGACATGTAAATGATACTTAATGTAGTCTCAAAGATACCAATCGAAAGTCAATGGCGGATTAATTGAAAACCAATGGCAGGCTTGTGAGACAGGAAAGTTATTGGAGATTTTGCAGTGGAAGTTTGTTGTCATTCTCCATGGACTTCATTTTCCTTATAATGAGACTATCACATAAAAAATAAGCTTGAAAAATATGTTAGTCTCAAAGTCTTGGATTATAGAATAACCTCCCCCTAAAAGTGTGCATACAAGTTTTGAATACTTGTAGGAGACATGCACTTTGATTTGATATCAAGAGGGGCAAATCATCTGTAATCCGATCTTTGGCACATATAAGTTAAATGACACAAACTGTAGAATATAAGTGTTTTACACTTGTAGCATTTGAGAATATCAATTGATGTATCATTTACTATGGAGTGATATAGAAGCTATGTGCCATGCTTAAATAAACGTTTTAAGCCATGTAGGTTTGCTTAAGTATATGAATTGAAATCAAGCAATCCTACCATGTGATTTACCTAGTATGCAAAAGTGAATACCAAATGTAATACTAGGCATGAAAGGTAAAACTAGATATAAGAAAATAGATACGCATATCTAAAAATAAGGAATACATTAAATCTAGTTACCTTGGTCATGGGTGGGGAAATTTGGGTCCTAAATATTCACTAATCTACTTGGCAATAAACTAGATCCAATATGATGTATCCCATGATATACATCCCAAATTTGCCAAGTCTCCAAATTTCCCGTTGACCTTCGGTCCACTCACTTCCCTTTCGGGATTCAAACCTTCTTGGTGCTTTTCATAGTTAAAACTATTTCCTTTGGCACCCAGATGTGTTTGGCCCCCTTTCCTTTGTTGGCTTGCTTGTTGGCCTTGATTGTTATCACCTTTCCATTCTTTTTCTTCTTGATCAGATATGGTGTAGCAGCCTTTTTGTCCACCTTTTTGATGTAGGTGTTGGAGATTTTGCTTGATGGCTTTTGCTTGAGCTTTTGCCTTTGCTTATCCCCAATCATCGCCTTGCATTGGAAAGACTTGTGGTCTTCCATGTGGCATAACCTACAAATCATAGTTTCTCCCTCCAAAGGCTTGTTCACTCCCGCAGTGGTGTTATCCTGTGGAGGTCGGATTTGTTTGGCTTTGCCTTTGTTGTCATACAAAGCCTTGCCAAGACGAGCCACTTCTTGCCTTAATTGCTCATTTTCCTTTGCAACCTCGTCCGAACATGTTTCTACAACAATATTCTCAACAAGAACTTGGTTGCAGGAGTTAGAATCATCAATTAAATCAAAGCAAGAAGTAGAAGCATCCTTTTTAATAATTTCAGGAATTTCAACTAAAGATGCTCCTGGGGTGCTACCAATGTTTTCTACCTTAGTAGTTAGCTCATTATTGTGTATGCTAAGAATTTCCATTTTCTCTAGCAAATTTTCAATAGTATCTTGGGAGCTAGCTAACTTAGCCTTAAGTTTTTCATTCTTTTTAATGAGGCCATCATTGGTAGCAGTGGATGGAGCACTAGACTCTAGTAGCTCAATTTTTGTTGACAACTCACAATTTAAGTTTGCAAAAGTTTCAAATTTTTCTAGCAAACCTTTATAATCATTTTAGGAGCTAATCAACTTATTTTTCAAAGTTTTAAGTTGAGCTTTTTGCTTAGTGTAAACATCCTGGAAAATTTAACGGCTTCCGCAAGTTCATCTACGGAGGGCTTTCCCTCACCATCATCATCACTACTACTATCATCACTAGAGGATGGAATGCTTTTGTTACCTCTTGCCATAAGGCATTTGTGCGATGATCGAGATGAGCGTGATGAGGAACGGTGGCTGCACGTCCTTGGCTGTTCATCTTCACTTGAAGAATCATCCCAAGTTCTGACACTTGTTAGCGCCTTGCCTTTGCTCCTCTCCTTTTTGGGTTCGGCCATATTTGGACAGTTGTCCCTAAAGTGGCCCTTCTCCCCGCATGCGAAGCACCCTCTCTTTCTTTGCTTTTTCCTGTCAATGTTAAAGAGAAGATCTTCGATCTGCAGGGGCACACCCATTAGATTAATCTTGCGGATCATCCCCATTACCTTTCCGACGCGTCGGATTGTTTCTTCGTCCTCGGAGGATGATGTGCACGGTTGATTATCTTTATTATCATCGCTTTCTTCTTCTTCCTCTTCTCCACTTGAGGAACTTGGAGTTGGAGCCTTCTTTTTACCCTTTCTTTCATCACATGCAAAAGCATATGGCTTTGAGGAAGTTGGCTCCTCTCCCCGACACATTTTTCATGACATCTCAAAAGCCGCGATTTTCCCAATCACAATGGTCGGGGTCATGGTACTCAAGTCCTCCATGTTATGAAGGATGGTGATGATGCTCCCATATCTTTGTTGTGGTAGCAGGGAGATAATCTTCCTTACAATGTCCACATCACCTAGCTTATTTATGCTAATAGAGTTGAGCTCATTGATAATTTGATTCAAACGAGAATACATGTCTCTAACAAGCTCATCATCTTTCATGGCAAAAGAATTATACTCATTTAAGACTAGGCAATGTTTTTGCTCACGAACATTTGATGTGCCATCATGGAGCTCATGCAATTTTAGCCTAATCTCATTAGCAGTTTTCAAGGTAAATACTTGATTAAAAATATCCATGCTAAGAGACTCATACAAGCAATTTTTGGCTCTAGCATTTAAATGAATTTCTTTTTCCTCACTCGTGGTGGGTTTCTCGGGATTCTTGGGGGGTTTCATCCCATCACGAGTGACTCGCCAAATACCTAGATCAACGGCCTCTAGGTAACAAGCCATTCTAGCACTATAATATGGGAAGTTAGTGCCGTCGAAGTGTGGTGGCCTATGGGTATCCATCCCTTCCTCTAAAAAGTGTCGACTCTTTTAGCGGTGAAGCTAAAGTGTTTCAAATGAGCCAAACCAGACTTTGATACCACATGTAGGAAACGAGTGATGCCTAAGAGGGGGGTGAATTTGGACTTCTAAAACTTTCGCTAAACTAGGCCACAAATAAATCTCTAGAGCAAAACCTATGCAAATAGTCAAACTAGAATGTGCCAACTAGGTTTTGTCTAAGTGTTGCTATCTCTACCGCAATGGCTAAGTTTCAATCTACACTAAATAAGTATGTATACAAGATTGAAACTTAAATGCTTAATATAAATGCGGAAACTTAAAGAGCAAAGTAGAGAAGCAAACTCTCGTGGATGACGCCGGTATTTTTACCGAGGTATCCGGAACCACGCAAGGTCCCGACTAATCCTCGTTGGTGCCCCTACGCAAAGGGAAGCCTACGTGAGGGCCAAGCACCTCGGTCGAGTAACTCCGTAGAGAGCCACGGGCCTTCTCCACGCGCAAGTGGTGCTCCGCTTTCGGCTCCTCTCAGACGCTCCCCGTCGTCTCCACTATCGAGCTTCCGGCCGAAACGCCGCGGGCCTCGTTCCCTCCGGTACACTATGGCGGCCGTGACACAAATGTGGTTGTCACAGTCTCACAAGACTCTCGCCCCACTCGGTACAATTACAACGGCTTACGCAAGAGCCGAGGGATTGTGTGGTTTGTCTAAACTCACTCAACTAACTAGGATTCACCTAGAGCAAGCGCTAATGCGGTCTAACTAACCTAAGCACTTCGCAAAGCACCTACGCTAATCACCGAGTGATTCTATTAAGCACTTGAGTGTTTGAGCACTTGGAAATGTCTACAATATGCCTTGGTATGTTGCTTGGGCTCCCACACTTGGAAATGGCCGGTTGGGGGTGTATTTATAGCCCCCAACACAAATAGAGTCGTTGGAGAAAAGTTGTTGCTTCTCTGCGGCACACCGGACAGTCCGGTGGTGCACCGGACAACGCACTGTAGCCTATCCGGTGCGCCTAGCCGTTGCCCTGTCAGAGCAGGTGATCGTTGGCGCTGCAGGCTTTCTACACCGGACAGTCCAGTCCTTACACTGGATAGTTCGGTGGTCTTCTCTCCGGGTGCCACCTGGAACTAGCCGTTGGGCTGCGGTTCCCTGGTGCACCAGACAGTCTGGCGTGTGGGCACCGGACAGTCCAGTGTGCCACCGGACAGTCCAGTGCTCCACGCACAGACAGTCCGCAGGCAGCACACTTGGACTTTTCTTTGATCTTCTTAATGTCTTCTTTTGAGGTGTTGTTTTCCTCAATTCCTTAGTCCAAGTAATTCTTGCATCCTGTGAACTACAAACAGAAACACTAGAAAACTTATTAGTTCACGGATTGTGTTAATCATCAAACACCAAAACTCAATTAGCCAAATGGCCCGGGGTCCATTTTCCTTAGAGTAGCAAATGTTTTATTCTTGTTAAAAGAGGTAGAAAATCTAAATTTGCTCCTAAGGCTGTTGAAGGCTTTTTACTAGGATATGACTCAAACACAAGGGCATATAGAGTCTTCAACAAATCCACTGGATTAGTTGAGGTTTCTTGTGACATTGTGTTTGATGAGACTAATGGCTCCCAAGTGGAGAAAGTTTATCTTGATGAACTAGATGATGAAGAGGCTTCGTGCGTCGCACTAAGGAACATGTCCATTGGGGATGTGTGTTCTAAGAAATCTAAAGAGCCCACACAAGCACAAGATCAACCGTCATCTTCCAACCAAGCATCTCCACCAACTCAAGACGAGGATCAGGCTCATAATGATGAAGATGAAGATCAAGAGGATGAGCCACCTCAAGAGGAGGACAATGATCAAGGGGGAGATGATAATGATAAAGACAAAGAAGATGATCAAGAAATTCAGGGTCAAAGATCGCCACACCCAAGAGTCCACCAAGCAATTCAACGAGATCACCCTGTGAACTCCATTCTCAATGACATTCATAAGGGGGTAACCACTAGATCTCGAGTTGCACATTTCTGTGAACATTACTCTTTTGTGTCCTCTATTGAGCCATACAAGGTGGAGGATGCAGTAAGAGATTCGGATTGGGTGCTAGCAATGCAAGAGGAGCTTGACAACTTCACAAAGAATGAGGTATGGCACTTAGTTCCACGTCCTAATCAAAATGTTGTAGGTACCAAGTGGGTATTTCGCAACAAGCAAGATGAGCATGATGTGGTGACAAGGAACAAAGCCTGACTTGTGGCCAAAGGTTATTCACAAGTCGAAGGTTTGGACTTTGGTGAAACTTATGCACCCGTAGCTAGGCTTGAGTCAATTCGTATATTACTTGCCTATGCTACTTACCATGGCTTTACACTTTATCAAATGGACGTGAAAAGTGCCTTCCTCAATGGACCAATCAAGGAAGAGGTCTATGTTGAGCAACCTCCTGGCTTTGAAGATAGTGAGTACCCTAACCATGTGTATAAATTCTCAAAGGCGCTTTATGGGCTCAAGCAAGCCCCAAGAGCATGGTATGAATGCCTGTGAGATTTCCTTATCACTAATGGCTTCAAAGTTGGTAAAGCCGATCCTACACTCTTTACTAAAACTATTGCAAAAAGATTTATTTGTATGCCAAATTTATGTTGATGATATCATATTTGGGTCTACTAACAAATCTACTTGTGAATAGTTTAGTAGGATCATGATACAAAAATTCGAGATGTCTATGATGGGGGAGTTGAAGTATTTCCTAGGATTTCAAGTCAAGCAACTCCAAGACGACAACTTCATCAGCCAAACAAAGTACATTCAAGATATACTTAACATGTTTGGAATGAAGGATGCCAAGCCCATCAAGACACCCATGGGAACAAATGGGCATATCGACCTCGACACGGGAGGTAAGTTTGTAGATCAAAAGGTATACCGGTCGATGATAGGATCTTTACTCTATTTATGTTCATCTCGACTGGATATTATGCTTTCCGTATGCATGTGTGCAAGGTTCGAAGCTGATCCTAAGGAAGTTCACCTTAGGGCCGTGAAAAGAATCATGAGATATTTAGTTTACACTCCTAAGTTTGGACTTTGGTACCCTAAGGGATCTACTTTTGATTTAATAGGATATTCCGATGCTGATTGGGCAGGGTGTAAAATTGATAGGAAGAGCACATCAGGGAGTTGTCAGTTTCTAGGGAGATCCCTGGTGTCTTGGGCTTCAAAGAAACAAAACTCAGTAGCTCTTTCTACCGCCGAAGCCGAGTATATTGCCGCAAGCCATTGTTGTGCGCAATTACTTTGAATGAGGCAAACCCTTAGGGACTATGGCTACAAATTGAGCAAAGTCCCTCTCCTATGTGACAATGAGAGTGCAATCCGCATGGCGGATAATCCCGTTGAACACAGCCGCACTAAGCACATAGACATTCGATATCACTTTTTGAGAGATCACAAACAAAGGTGGGATATCGAAATTTCTTATGTTAGCACCAAAGAACAATTAGCCGATATCTTTACCAAGCCTTTAGATGAGAAAACCTTTAGCAAACTTCGGAATGAGCTAAATATACTTGATTCTCGGAATTTTGATTGAAACATTGCACACATAGCAATTTTTATATACCTTTGATCATGTCTCTTTCATTTGGCACATATACATATTTCTTATTCTTCTTATGCCTAAGCTAAGACTAATATGGTTCAATGAGCATCTTTTGTATTAAGTCTTAGATTGAAAGGGAAATGGAGTATTCGGCAAAGACATCGCTTCCACTCAACTCCATCGGTATTATCTACCCTTTGCCGGTATTCTGTCACCACACTCCAAATTGGTATAATCCTTCACTCTTATTTACTTGTGCCAATGGGAGAAAGTAAAGGGCTCTCAAAGTCTCCGTTTTTGGCGATTAATGCCAAAGGGGGAGAAAGTATTAAGCCAAAAGCAAAAAGGACCGCACCACCACCTAATTTTAATTGTGTTTCGAAAATTTTAAATTGGTATATTTCAAATCGGTATTGTTTTAAAACCTCAATTGGTATCTTGTTATGACAACCTTTTCAATTAGTATGTTTATTTTCAATTGGTATATATAAAGATAAATTTTCAAATTGGTATCTATTAAAACCCTCTTGAAAACTAAGAGGAGAATTTCATTCAGGGGAAGTTTTGTTTAGTCAAATAAAAAGCATTTGAAACAGGGGGAGAAATTTTCAAATCTTGAAAATGCTTCTTGCAATCTTATTAATACACCTTTGACTATTTGCAGAAGACTTTGAAAAGATTTTCCAAAAAGATTTGCAAAAACAAAACAAGTGGTGCAAACGTGGTCCAAAATGTTAAATAAAAGAAAGCAATCCATTCATATCTAGTGAAATTATCAAATTGGTTTAATTCCAAGTAACCTTTGCACTTACCTTATGCAAACTAGTTCATTTCTACACTTCATATATTTGCTTTGGTTTGTGTTGGCATCACTCACCAAAAAGGGGGAGATTAAAAGGGAAATAGGGTTAACCTTTTCCCACAATTAATTTTGGTGGTTGAATGCCCAACACAAATATATGGACTAACTAATTTGCTCTAGAATACATGTTCTACAGGTGCAAAAAGGTTCAACACAAACCAATAAATATTCAAGTTAGGGATCCAAATTCAAAGGAGCAAAGAAACCAAGTGTGATGGGATCTGGCGCACCGGGCAATGTCCGGTGCACCAGGTCCATACTGGGCTGAATCAGCCACTCTCGGGTTTTAGAAGGCGCACTCCGCTATAATTCACCGGACTGTCCGGTGTGCCACCGGACTGTCCGGTGCACCAGCGGAGCAATGGCTATCCAGCGCAACGGTCGACTGCAACGGCGCCTGACAGCGCTACAGTGGAGAATAGTGCGCGGTAGAGTCAGAGCGCAGAGTTAGAGGCGCATCGAACAATGACCTGTCCGGTGTGGCACCGGACTGTCCGGTGCCGCATGAGGACAAATCCTCCAATGGTCAACTGCTCCAGAACCCTAACGGTTGGGTGACGTGGCGACGCACCGGACTCTCCGGTGCGCCCATCGCCAGCAGCCTTCCCCAAGGGCTTGTTGGTGGTTGAGGGCTATAAATACCCCCAACCAGCACAACTCCAAGCATCCAAGTCTTCTGAAGTTTTCATTAAATACAAGAGCTAGTGCATTCACTCCTAGACACAAATCAAAAGATCAAAGCCTCTCTAAGTACCAAAATTCACTCCAATCACCTAGTGACTTGAGAGAGTGTTTGTTTATGTTCTTTTGCGCTCTTGTGCTTGGATTGCTTTATTCCTTTCTCATTCTTGTTCTCAAGTGAATTGTAATCAAAGCAAGAGACATCTAAGTTATGGTGGTCCTTGCGGGGTCTAAGTGACCCGTTTGATTAAGGAGAAAGCTCACTGGGTCTAAAGTGACCGTTTAAGAGAGGGAAAGGGTTGAAAGAGACCTGGTCTTTATGACCACCTCAACAGGGATTAGGTTGTTTGGAACCGAACCTCGGTAAAACAAATCACCGTGTTCATTCGCTTGATTTTCATTTGATTTGTTTTCCCATCTCTCCCGGACTTGATTTAAGTTCTAACGCTAACCCTGGCTTGTAATTTGTGTTTAAAGTTATAAATTTCAGATTACACCTATTCACCCCCTTTAGACGACTTTCAGTATGCTAAGAGAGAAGTAGTGGATTTCGATGAAGTATTTGCACCAGTGGCTAGACTGGAAACTGTGAGAGTCCTTATAGCTCTTGCAGCACATGGGAACTGGGAGTTACACCATATGGATGTGAAGTCTGCATTTCTGAATGGGAGTCTCAAAGAGGAGGTATGTGTTAAACAGCCCCCTGGTTTCCAAAGCTCTCAGATGGCAAAAAAAGTTTTCAAGTTAAACAAAGCTTTGTATGGGCTGAAACAAGCTTCCAGAGCTTGGAATGCAAAGCTATTCTCAGAATTAGGTATGTCGGGTTTCATAAAATGCCAAGTGGAGCATGCAGTTTACAGGAAGGGAACATGTGAATCTCTACTGGTCATAGGTGTTTATGTTGATGATCTTTTGTGGGCCATCAGTTAACAGAATTGGAGAGTTTACAGGAAGCGACCGCAAGTACCCCACGGACCTACGCACCAACCGCGCCACCGGCGCCGGCTACTGGAAGGCCACCGGCAAGGACCGCGAGGTGCTCAACGCCGCCACCGACGCGCTCCTTGGCATGAAGAAGACGCTCGTCTTCTACAAGGGCCGGGCTCTGCGCGGTGAGAAGACCAAGTGGGTCCTCCACCACCTCAATGGCGACGCTCGCCGCCCCTGCAAGGTACGTAGCATTGTAGTACGAACGTACACCGTGAAATGAACCGATCTGTTTAGGACAGAATGACGCAGCTAGCTAAGACCAGGGTGACGACTGATCTCCGGACTAAAGTTTAGTTTAGGGTTTAGAGTTGAGTTAGGAGGACTAATTAAATATAAACTGATTATATATTATGAACCATAGGTAATTAGTGAGACAAATCTATTAAATCTAACTAATCTATAATTATCACATATGCTTGTTAACTGTAGCCAAACATAGCGTGCTAATCCTGACTGTTGATTTGCTGAATCTTTTCATGCACATTTGTACACGCAGGAGGAATGGGTCATCTGCAGGATACTGCATGCACAAGGCAGGCGACCTATACAACAAGCTGATGGTGGTGAAGAGCCCCTACTACCTCCCCATGGCAATGGACCCCTCCAGCTTCTGCTTCCAGCAGGACCCCACAACGCCTCCACTCCCGAACCCTAGCGGCTGCCTGAGCCTCGGCCTCCCCTTCCACCACGGCCACCCTAACATGTAGCTGCCTCCATTGCCGCCGATGCCGAGCAAGGTCGTCTTCCCCGGAGCAGCGGCCAGCTGCTGCATGCAGCAAGAGCCGGCGAACGGCACCAACAACGTCATGCCCTTGGCACCGCTTCCCTCCCTTCACCCCCATCGTCGCCGGCAAGCCGGCCAAGGAGCCTCCACCACCTACCTGGTGGCTCGAGGCCTACATGCAGCACGGTGGTGGGTTCCTCTATGAGATGGGCTCAGCTGCAGCGCCCAGGAGCGCCACTACCGGAATAGGGCGCTGAGGCACTCGACAAACCCTGAAAAACACTCGGCAAAGTCTTTGCCGAGTGTAAATCGGTAAAGACCGGCTTCTTTGCCGAGTATTTTTTATCATACACTTGGTAAAAGTTATAGACGGCTGTTGGCGGACTTTTGCCAAGCGCCGCCTGCTGTTCATTTAGGGTTTCCCCCCGTATTTAAAAAAAATGAGGCCAGCCAACTGGGCCACTACAAGGCCCGGAGGCCGAGCGACCCAGCCGGCTAGGTGGATGGCCTGGGCACTTCGGTGCCTCGGCTAGAAACCACTGAGAGGGTGGGGAGCAGATGGCCGAGCGAACGGCTGGCAGCGGTGGTAACCGCTGCTCCGTTCTCTCTGGCGTCCTCGTTCAACGACCGCAGCTCTCTCCCCTCTTCTCGGTAACAGACTCTCGCCCGACTCCTTAAGTGGATCCCCTTCCCCTGCTCTCTCTCTGAAGGAAACACAGAGACAGAGGGCTCTATGGTTCCATCCAATCCACTGTTTCGGCAAGAAATCCTTCGATCTGCTCGATTCCGGGTGTCCAGGTCTCGTCCGTATCGTCGGCCGTCTGTCGTTCTCAGTGGTGGTGGTGTGGTGCTGTTGATGCCGTGCCTTGGTGCTGCTCGTTGATTCTCTGGTCTCTGTCCACCGTGGCCTGGTGCTTGGGCTCCCTGCTGCGCGGTGTTCCTCTTCTCGGGCTGGTGCCGTGGACGTCTCCCTCGGCTCCGGCAGCGGCTCTAGTATCTCCGTCAACCTCCCGCCGTGCAGGCCCGGACGTGGGCGGTGGAATTGGTTTTCTAGGACAGAACCTTGTGTTCGCTGAGCTGGTCTTCCCACGTAGACAATCTACGTGCTGTGAGTTACCCGTTGCATCTCTATATTTAATAAGTAATTTTGTGCAATTTGCTAGTATTATTTACTTGGGTGTGATTGCACAATTTGTGGGCAGAGTTGATTGCTTGATGATGATAGCGGTGTAGTGAGACGACGTGATAGTCTGGGTTTTAATGTGTTGTTATTTTCAGCATTGATATTATTTATGCCTAATTATATCTCTATTTGTTGAGGCTGTTTACCTGTGTTAAATTCTGCTATATTATTTAGTTCACAGCTCCTTACTATTAGTATTTATACTTGATTATTAGGCTTATTACATCTGATCTAAAACCTTGATTTGGTAAGATAGGACTATCACGTTAGTCGAGGATCTTTGATCACCCTTTAGCATTGGAGGGTTGTCTAGTGCAGTAACCCGCTATTTTGAGAGCAATATTTTAAGATAAACAATTATGTTTATGTGCAACTTCTGCCTTCTTCATCTGCAAGCCATGTTTAATTTTGAAATTGAACTGAGTAGCTATGTTTCATGTTTCTATTCACTGGAATTGCTACTGTTCATTGCTGTTATAATTACATATGGTATTTACCTGAGTTATATGATTGTTTTATTCGGAATTAGAATGTTTAATCTATTTAAATATATTGGAAGCATGTCACTTATTTCTCTAAGTTTACAACACCGTCTTCGCTGAGTGTTTAGCGCTCGTCAAAGATAGCTTTGCCGAGTGTAATTCGTTGCCGAGAGTCCTGCTCTCGGCAAACGCGTAGTTACCGAGAGTAAGACTTTACCGAGTGCGGCACTCGATAAAGATTTCTTTGCACAATTTGTGGGCAGAGTTGATTGCTTGATGATGATAGCGGTGTTGTGAGACGACGTGACAGTCTGGGTTTTAGTGTATTGTTATTTTCAGCATTGATATTATTTATGCCTAATTATATCTCTATTTGTTGAGGCTGTTTACCTACGTTAAATTCTGCTATATTATTTAGTTCACAACTCCTTACTATTAGTATTTATACTTGATTATTAGGCTTATTATATCTGATCTAAAACCCTGATTTGGTAAGATAGGACTGTCACGTTAGTCGAGGTTCTTTGATCACCCTTTAGCGTTGGAGGGCTGTCTAGTGCAGTAACCCGCTATTTTGAGAGCAATATTTTAAGATAAACAATTATGTTTATGTGCAACTTCTGCCTTCTTCATCTCCAAGCCATGTTTAATGTTGAAATGGAACTGAGTAGCTATGTTTCATGTTTCGAGTCACTGGAATTGCTACTGTTCATTGCTATTATAATTACATATGGCATTTAACAGAGTTATATGATTGTTTTATTCGGAATTAGAATATTTAATCTATTTAAATATGTTGGAACCATGTCACTTATTTCTCTAAGTTTACAACAATCCAGAAAACCAATTCGTATAATGGCCTCCAGTTCTGATGTCATTAAGCCTGAAGCGTTCGACGGCACAAGCTTTAAGCGCTGGCAGATTAAGACTCGCATGTGGCTCATTGACCTAAAATTATTTTGGGTAGTGACGTCGGTTGTTCCCCAGGCTGCATCAGATGATTCTGATGATGCAGCAAAGGCCGCCGCACTAGCGGAGAAGGCCAAGTGGGACGAAGCCAATGAGGCATGCTTGTCTCGTCTGCTGAACGTCTTGTCGAACCGCTTATTTGACGTGTACTCTGGTTTTACCTCCGCTAAGGGTCTATGGACTGAACTTGAGAACGAGTTCTCTAAAGTTGACAATGGCAATGAGTCATTCACAACGGAAAACTACCTCAACTATAAAATGGCTGAGGGAAGGTCTGTTATGAAGCAGCTACAGGAGATTCAACTCCTTGTTAGGGACTTGGTCCAATATGGCTGCGTCCTACCAGACAGTTTTCAGGTGAATGCAATACTGGCAAAGCTCCCGCCTTCTTGGCGAGACTTTGTGACTTCACGCCGCCACATGAAGAAGCAAATGACTCTCACTGAGTTGTCAGCTGCGATAAATGTGGAAGAGCGTGCAAGGTCCAGTAACAAGCCATCCCAGCAACTCCAGGCTCACGTTGTTGAGAAGGGTGGAGATAGAAAATTCTAGAAGAAGAAGAACTCTCCACAGAAGAATATGAACCAACCTAAGTCCAAAAAGATGAAGAAGAAAAAGGAGGACTTTATCTGCTACGTTTGTGGTGTCTCCGGGCATACAGCTCGGAGGTGCAAACTTAGGAAGGAAAAAGGTCCTCCACCTCAGCGCAAAGAAGGGAACGTGGTGGTTAACTCCACCCCAGGGCATGCACCTCAGGCCTTTATGGAAAGTTCATCAGATGACTGGTGGATGGATTTCGGTGCTACTGTTCATATTTGTGCTGATCGATCCATGTTCTCTTCATTCTAGGGATACAGCAGCGCACCAGTCTTGATGGGAAATGGTGTTCCGGCAGCAGTTCGAGGTACTGGACATGTCTACCAAAAGTTAACTTTAGGAAAGACGCTCGTGCTGAAGGACATACTCTATGTGCCATCGATGAGCCGGAACCTCATATCAGTGTCGTTGGTATGTCGACAGGGTCTCAAATTAGTGTTTGAGTCTAATAAAGTGGTCCTATCTAAGTTTGGTACTTTTGTTGGAAAGTCATATGAGTCAGGCGGTTTGTTCCGTCTTTCTATTTTGAATAATCATTCTTCTTACCATGTTAATGTGGTCTGTAATAACGATTCCATTAATGATATATGGCATTCCCGTTTGTGTCATGTGAATTTTGAGGCCATTAAGAGATTAAGTGACATGACTTCAATTCCTGAATATAAACATGTTAAAGGTGTAAAATGTGGTATTTGTGTGCAAGCTAAGCAGCCTAGAAAACCGTTTCATACGATTGAAGGCAGAAGTACCACTCCTTTAGAACTAATTCACTCAGATATCTGTGAGATGAATGGTATAATCACAAAAGGCGGTAAAAGATACTTTCTTACCTTGATAGATGATGCTACCAAATTCTGTTATATTTACTTACTCAGAACTAAAGATGAGGCACTAGAACACTTTAAGATCTATAAGACTGAAGTTGAAAACCAGCTAGACAAGAAAATTAAAAGGTTACAGTCTGATAGAGGAGGTGAATACCTTTCCAACCTTTTTGATGAGTACTGCAAAGAGTGTGGAATCATTCATGAAACCACTGCTCCATATTCACCTCAGTCAAATGGGGTAGCTAAAAGGAAGAACCGAACGGTGTGTGACTTAGCAAATGCTTTGTTGCAAAGTTTGGGGATGCCTGACATCTGGTGGGGCGAGGCAGTACTCACGGTGTGCTATGTCCTGAACAGGGTGTCGCCTCGCAACCGTGAGGCCACGCCCTATGAAGGATTTAAAGGAAGGAAGCCAGATCTTTCGCATCTTCGGACTTGGGGCTGCCTTGCAAAGGTGAATGTCCCGTTGCCGAAGAAGAGAAAGTTAGGCCCTAAGACCGTAGACTGTGTCTTCCTGGGTTATGCACATAACAGTGCAACTTATAGATTTCTAGTGGTCCATTCCAAGACGAGCGAAGTCGCTGTAAATGTCATAATGGAATCTCGGGATGTGACATTCTTTGAGAGCATCTTTCCTATGCGGGATAAGGAAGTAGTAGCCCCAGATGGTCCATCTCGGACATATTCTCTGCTCTCGAGTGTCCATGACCAGACTCCAGATTTGGAGTTAAGGAGGAGTAAGAGACAAAGGACTGAAAAGTCTCTAGGTGATGATTATATTATCTATCTAGTGGATGAAGAACCACGCTCCCTCATAGAGTCATATACATATCCGGATGCAGAGTACTGGAGGGAGGCTGTCTGTAGCGAGATGGATTCAATCATCTTGAACGGAACTTGGGAGATAACTGATCTCCCAGTTGGTTGCAAGCCTGTGGGCTGCAAATGGATCTTTAGGAGGAAGAGGAGACCCAATGGTACTATTGAAAAGTACAAGGCCCGTCTTGTGGCTAAGGGTTTTACTCAAAGGAAAGAGGAGGATTATTTTGATACATATTCTCTGGTGGCTTGATTGCCCACAATCCGTGTGCTTTTAGCGCTGGCAGCTGCTTATAAACTTCTTGTTCATCAAATGGACGTAAAGATAGCATTCCTAAATGGGGAGCTGGAAGAGGAAATTTATATGCAGCAACCAGAAGGATTTGTGGTTAAAGGACAAGAGAGCAAAGTGTGTCGCTTGATTAAATCCTTATACGGTCTTAAGCAAGCTCCCAGACAATGGCGTGAGAAGTTTAATAATACTCTGACCACTGCCGGGTTTTGTGTAAACGAAGCCGACAAGTGTGTGTATTACCGCTTCTCTGGGGGCAAAGGTGTCATCATGTGTTTATACGTTGATGACATATTGATATTTGGGACCAATTTGGAGGCTATCATGGAGACAAAAGTATTCCTCTCCAAGAACTTTGATATGAAGGACTTGGGTGAAGCTGATGTTATACTGAACATCAAGCTGATAAAGGGTGAGGATGGGATTACTTTGTCACAATCCCATTATGTGGAAAAGGTCCTGACTCGCTTTGGACATATGGACTGTAAACCAGTCACCACGCCCTATGATCCATCCTACACGCTCAGTAAACATGAAGGTGAGCCTTTGAACCAGCTACTATATTTGCAGATCATTGGATCTCTCATGTACTTGAGCAGTGCAACTAGACCAGATATCTCATATGCAGTATGCAGACTGGCTCGTTATTCGACCAGTCTAGGAGATAGACACTGGGTAGCCTTGTACAGAGTGCTTCGGTATTTGAAGGGAGCGATGAATCATGGTATTAAATATACCGGATTTCCGTCAGTACTTGAAGGATTCAGTGATGCAAACTGGATCTCTGACTCGGATCAAATGAAGTCTACAAGTGGCTATGTGTTCACTTTAGCTGGTGGGGCCGTGTCATGGAGATCGTCTAAACAATCAGTGTCGACACGTTCCACCAAGGAGGCTGAATTAGTTGTACTAGATTCAGCAGCATTGGAGGCTGAATGGTTGAGAGACCTGTTGTCAGACCTTCCAATGCTAGCAAAGCCGATACCGGCTGTCCTAGTATACTGTGACAACACTTCTGTGTTGCTGAAAGTGAACAGTAGAAAGGACAACCAAAAATCCTCAAGGCATATCAGAAGACGACTTGATTCATGTTGGCATGTTAGAGAGACGGGTGTAATAACCATAGATTACATCAAGTCTGAAAGGAACCTTGCTGATCCTTTCACCAAAGGACTGGCTCAAAAGCCAATCCAAGCAGCGTGCATGGGAATGGGACTCGTACCCTGTTAGCGGTTTCAACTGCGGATAACTGTCCTGTGTGACCGGAGGTCCCGAGATCTAGGCTCCAGGAAACGAAGCATTGTGGAACCAAGAGCACAAAAGACAAAGAGTCTCATGAGCTGTTGTGCTCTGTCTGTATGGCAGGTTGAGTGATATGCTCTTAATGAAGTCAATGCTATAAGCAGGGAAATTGTCCTACAGAATTTCCTTAATGATTTCACCTATATGAGCTGACTGTGGGGTCGCAGTCCAAGAGAGAATGGGGTTTTCTCTCTAGTGAGCTCATGAATAAATATTAAAGGGCATGACCATAACGCCATGTCCCGTAAGAGAAGCAGATAATCTGCCTAGTACTATGTGCCTTTTGTGCGAAGATTCTCACACTAGGGTTTGTGGATCAAGGCGTAGTCCTCCGCTTACTCGTGCACTGGGATAGGCTTTGGTTCAAACCTAACAAGTACCTTTGCCGAAAAGTAGTGTATAAACAGTACGGGAGCTCAATGACATTGATCAGAAAATAAAAGTGAAAATGGTGGGGATTGCTGTTCATTTGGGCTTTTCCCCTTATTTAAAAAAATGAGGCCAGCCAACTAGGCCACTACAAGGCCCGGAGGCCGAGCGGCCCAGCCGGCTAGGTGGATAGCCTGGGCACTTCGGTGCCTCGGCTGGAGACCGCTGAGAGGGTGGGGAGCAGATGGCCGAGCGAACGGCTGGCGGCGGCGGTAACCGCTGCTCCGTTCTCTCCGGCATCCTCGTTCAACAACCGCAGCTCTCTCCCCTCTTCTCGGTAAGAGACTCTCGCCCGGCTCCTTATGTGGATCCCCTTCCCCTACTCTCTCTCTTAAGGAAACGCAGAGACAGAGGGCTCTACGGTTCCATCCTATCCACTGTTCCGGCAAGAAATCCTTCGATCTGCTCGATTCCGGGTGTCCTGGTCTCATCCATATCGTCGGCTGTCTATTGTTCTCGGTGGTGGTGGTGTGGTGCTGTTGATGCCGTGCCTTGGTGCTGCTCGTTGATTCTCTGGTCTCTGTCCACCGTGGCCTGGTGCTTGGGCTCCTTGCTGCGCGGTGTTCCTCTTCTTGGGTTGGTGCTGTGGACGTCTCCCTCGGCTCCGGCAGCGGCTCTAGTATCTCGGTCAACCTCCCACCGTGCAGGCCCGAACGTGGGTGCGGAATTGGCTTTCTGGGACAGAAACTTGTGTTCGCTGAGCTGGTCTTCCCACGTAGACAATCTACGTGCTGTGGGTTACCCGTTGCATCTCTATATTTAATGAGTAATTTTGTGCAATTTGCTAATATTATTTACTTGGGTGTGATTGCATAATTTGTGGGTAGAGTTGATTGCTTGATGATGATAGCGGTGTAGTGAGACGACGTGACAGTCTGAGTTTTAGTGTGTTGTTATTTTCAGCATTGATATTATTTATGCCTAATTATATCTCTATTTGTTGAGGCTGTTTACCTGTGTTAAATTCTGCTATATTATTTAGTTCACAGCTCCTTACTATTAGTATTTATACTTGATTATTAGGCTTATTACATCTGATCTAAAACCTTGATTTGGTAAGATAGGACTATCACGTTAGTCGAGGATCTTTATCACCCTTTAGCGTTGGAGGGCTGTTTAGTGCAGTAACCCGCTATTTTGAGAGCAATATTTTAAGATAAACAATTATGTTTATGTGCAACTTCTGCTTTCTTTATCTGCAAGCCATGTTTAATTTTGAAATTGAACTGAGTAGCTATGTTTCATGTTTCTATTCACTGGAATTGCTACTGTTCATTGCTGTTATAATTACATATGGTATTTACCTGAGTTATATGATTGTTTTATTCGGAATTAGAATATTTAATCTATTTAAATATGTTGGAAGCATGTCACTTATTTCTCTAAGTTTACAACACCGCCTTCGCCGAGTGTTTAGTGCTCGGCAAAGATAGCTTTCCCGAGTGTAATTCGTTGTCGAGAGCAGGACTCTCGGCAAACGCGTAGTTACCGAGAGCAAGACTTTACTGAGTGCGGCACTCGACAAATATTTTTTTGCTGAGTGCCCGATAAAAAAGTACTCGACAAAGCCACGGACTCCAGTAGTGCGCATCATCCGGTCCGGACCGTGACCGCGCGCTGGTTCCTTAGGTTAGCCTGCTGACGAGCCACCGTTTTACCTGGCCTGGAATGTTGCAGCTTATTACTAGCTAGGTTCCAACAAGTGTCATATTTCGAAAAGCACTTGTAGTTATTAGACAGAGTATCTTATTTCCTATATTCGGTAGTAGCATTATTGTTAGTGTTATGAAATCACGTGTGCTTTATAACTTGCATGCATGCATTTGGATCATGGATCAGAGCAGTGCTTAGCGTGTGCTACGTACTGTGTTGATCCATCTCCACGTGCAACATGGTGTACTAGCTAAAATGTATTCGAGATATATGTTTGTTTAGCATGCAGTGATATGTCCCAGTCCCAATTTCATTCGTCTAGTTAAATAGGAAGTGTTTGGTTGCCTGGTCCAACCCACAACCAGGCCCGTTTCGTATAAGTTAATTGTGTATGGTTGCCTGGCCTAACTCGAAATCCTGGCTGAGGCGAACCAGATTTAATTTTGGGCCTCGCTCCGCAGAAACGCGGCATTCGAGCTTCGCTCCGCGGCCTGGCTCACTTGGCCACTAGGGTTTGGACTCAGACGCCTCTCTCCCGTCACTCTCGTCACTCTCCTCTGACGCCTCTCAGACGCAGCCGCCGACGCTAGGGTTTGGAGACGCCTCTCTCGTCTCTCCCGTCACTCCTCCGACGCCTCTCTCAGACGCACCCGCCGACGCTAGGGTTTGGAATCTTCTGCCGCCATGCTCTCTCTCGCCTCTCCCTCTCTCTTCCGCCGACACTAGGATTTGGACGATTGATTTGTTTTTCCTGTGGCCTCGATCGGCTCTCATCTGCGAGCGAACACATTCCCCTGTCCTAGATCAGATCACCGCAGCAACAATCGCATCTTCATCTTCTCAGGTTTGTCCCCCATCGATCTGTTGTTCTTTAAACATTTTCTTGTATTTTTTGCTTCGATTATACTAATCCTTCGGTCTTGTTACAAGGTCATCTCCCCCTGCACCTAGATCTGCTGCCTGACCTAGATTCGCTAATACCTCATACACAGGCCAGTCTTTACCTCACACTCCTCTATTTCTTGATCTTCCTGTTGTGTTTAGTTGTTGGCCTGATTGTTTAGAATGATTGTTTACCTCAGATCTTGTTGGCCTGATTGTTTACCTCATACACCTCAGATCTGTTGTGTTTAGTTGCAAGGTCATCACAGACAGATTTTTTGCTTCGATTATTTCTTGATTCGCTAATACACCTCAGATCTGTTGTGTTTAGTTGCAAGCTTGTGTTAGCATGCAAAAAAAGCTTGTGTTACCTCATACACCTCAGATTTGTTGGCCTGCTTGTTTGTGTTTACCTCATACACCTCAGATCTGATGCCACGTAAAACTAGATTTACTTGCCAGTAGCCTTCACCTGCTTCTGTATGGTAGAACTAATCTAGTTTTACATGGATCATTTGATGCACCTCAGTAGCCGGATTCAATATATTAGAAATTAGAATGTGCTCTTCACCTGCTTCTGTATGGTAGACATTTAGACTAACATGTTGCAGTGTGCTCTATCTTGATTCATGAGCTGTTTGAATTCATATGGTCTAGCTGTGTTCAGATGTTATTGGTTTAACTGCTCTAGCTGTAGACATCTGCAGTGTTTTTGTAGATGTTATGGTAGACATCTGCTTATTTTGTAGTTTAACTGCTCTAGCTGTAATAAAACAAAACAATTTTTTGCATCCTCCTGTGTTCAGATGTTTCTTCAGGATTTTGTAGGCACTATTATACTGCTCTAGCTGTTAAATATATATCTTCTTGTTAACTACTTGTTAAGTAAATACTTAACTGAATTTTGCCATCTTTCAATATTAGTTGTGTGCTTAACTGAACTTTAACATGTTTTGCCATGTTTCTGCTTGTTTAATATAATGGATTATGCAACTAGCATAATCTGTCTATTATATTAAGTAGCTAGTTGTTCCTCTTTTCTTCTCCCCCTCTTACCTTCATCTATTCCTGTTTTCCTCTTCCCTTACAACAATCTTACCTTTTGTTCCTCCTTTCTTCTCCCCCTCTTTAGCCTCTTGTCTTGTTTAATTTAATGGATTAATGCATTATATTATGCAGCTACCTCCATAACTATCTTCTTTTTATACTATACAGGTAGTTAATGCATTATATTATGCTGCTACCTCCATATCTCTCTTCTTTTATTCTGATCATTTTTCAGTGATGAAATTATTTGAAGTCTGAGCTTAGGACCAGTTTTCAGTGATGTTTTCTGTAAATTTGAGCAGACCACAATTTTTCAGTGATGTTTTTTTCAATCTGAGCAGACCATAATTTTTCAGTGATGTTTTTTGGTTCAATCTGAGCAGATCTCAATTTCTCAGTGATGTTTTTTGGTTCAATCTGAGCAGAGTACAATTTTTCTGTCATGTTACCAAGCCAGTTTGGAGGAACATCATTAGATGTTGCAACCCTGGCTTGTTTTTTACAATCTGAGCAGAGTACAATTTTTTTCTCATTCAACAATTCCCTTCTCTTATTTATTCAGATATGTTGGGTCCAAATCGTCATTTGCTGAAGTTGAGAGCATCGGCATTAGTCGTTGCTATATCTTGTTGGATGTTTGCATGCCTTACGCGTAGACTCTTTCATCCTCGTGTCACATATGGTCCAATGTTTCAAAGGGACATTGAGAGGCAGGCAAATCTTAGATTTATCTATGAATCTGATGATATCCAATGTGTGGAGCTGCTTAGAATGTCTAAGGTCCCTTTCTTTGAGCTTTGTGGTTTGTTTCGGTCTCGACACTTGCTAAGGGATAGTATTCACAGTTCTGTAGAAGAACAAGTTGCAATGTTTCTACATGTTGTTGGTCATAATCAAAGGTTTAGGGTTCTCAAATTCACCTTCCGAAGATCTACTGAGACTATTAGTAGATATTTTCACGAGGTGTTAAGTGCAATTGGTGAGCTACGCACTGAGATGATCACCCCTCCTTCCACCTCTGTCCATCCCAAAATTCATGTTAGTAGAAGATGGTACCCGTACTTCAAGGTACTTTCCATTCCATTTAGGAATGCACATTAACCATTTAATTGAAATATGTTAGTATTGTCTTTGTTTTAATCATTTTAACTTGAACATTTAGGATTGCGTTGGTGCCATTGATGGCACACATGTATTGGCTAGGGTTCCTAGTTCAATGAGAGCAGCCTTCATGGGTAGAAAGCACACAACGACACAAATGTTCTAGCAGCTGTTGATTTTGATTTGAGATTTACCTATGTGCTTGCTGGCTGGGAAGGTTCAGCTCATGATGCCTTGATTCTATCGGATGCATTGGAAAGATCTGATGGCCTCATTGTGCCACCAGGTAATTCCATAACATGTTTGAATATGCTTTTAAATTACTTCACAATCAAACTAACTAGAATTCTTTGAACTAGGAAAATTCTATTTAGTTGACGCTGGTTATGCTGTTAGACCTGGATTTCTACCTCCATACCATAGCACAAGATATCATCTAAGAGAATTTGGTGGAGGAAATCATCCACTCAATCCAAGAGAACTCTTCAATCTAAGGCATTCTTCCCTCCGAGTAACAATTGAGAGAGCTTTCGGTGCCTTGAAGAATAGATTCAAGATTCTATACAACAAGCCTTTTCATCCATATCCGACACAAGTTAAGCTTGTGTTAGCATGCACCATCCTTCACAACTGGATTCTTAGATATGGGCTGGATTCACATTTTCCTTCGGAAAACACTTGGGCTCCAAACATTGCCAATGTGGAAGGTGCCATTGATGCAGTTCATGATAACCAAACTTGGACCCAACAAAGAGATGCTATATCAACTCAAATGTGGCAGCATAGGGGGTCTAGCCGTGTGTAATTCCTTTGTGGTTTTCTTCTAAGAAACATTGTACTCTGCAGTGATGTTTTTGTTATCAGCCTTACAATCTGAGAAACATTGTACTCTGCAGTGATGTTTTTTGTGGAACTTAATTATTTTTATATGCTGAGAGAAATTGTGATCTGCAGTGATGTTTTATGTTCGTTGTCTTGAAACTGTACCATTTTTATATGCTGAGAGAAATTGTGATCTGTAGTGATGTTTTTTGTACTTTCTGCTTCGAAGCTTAATTATTTTTTATATGCTGAGAAAACTGGTCCCATGCTATGATGCCATTTCATTACCTCTTCTTATGTCTTATCAATTGTATATAGACTATGGAAGTTGAGCAAGTTGCTGCTGGTAGTACCTCAAGGACTGCCATGCGCTGGACCCCTGTGATGTCAGCCTATATCCGGAGGAAGTTTGCAGACTTGGTTGGGCAAGGAGTAAAACGGATAAAGGGTTCAAGGAGGTCCATGTCAACTCTGTTGCCAAGGCACTGACTGAATTCAGTGGCCAAGAAGTCACAGGCACCCAAGTCTACAATCATTTGAGGAAGTGGCGTCAAAAATGGATCAGGGTTTGTAGGCTCAAGGACCTAAGCGGTGCTCATTGGGATGAGAATACATTCACAATCATCCTTGATGATGAACACCTGCTGGGCCATACAAAAGACAACCCAAAGGATGTTGAATTCCTCAATATGCCAATCGAAAACTATGTGCAGATGCAAATTATATTTGGAGCTGGGCAGGCTACTGGCAAGTATGCCATGGCCTCAAATGAGCCCCTTGGCACCATCTCGGATATCACTGAAGGTGCTGGTGCATCTGAAGAACCATGTCTTGTTGGTACTGGTGCTACTGCCTCTGGTTCTGCTGGTGCCAGCCCTTCTCATAGTGGTGCTGGTGCTGGTAGTTCCTATGGATCAAATGGAAAGAAAAGGAGACTCAGTGATGAAGAGCTTGGGATTATGGCAGGACTTACTGGAGCTGTGAACAAATTGGCTGAAGCTGTCCAAGCACCTGTTGTAGTCCAGACCACAGATGTCCACCCTGATCTGTATCAAATTTGCATGAGTATTCTAGGTTTCACTGATGAGGAGTTGATGACTTGCCTTACCTACCTATTGGACAACAAAAGGCAAGGTGATGGCTTTGTGAAGATGGAGCCTAAACACCGTGTGCTTTGGCTAAGGAAGCACCTTGCAAAGATTTGAGCAGACCAGTCCTATGTCTATGATGCCTAATACCTTGCTCGATACGTAGTACTTTGATATACGCCTAATACTTTGCTCTATGCCTATGACACTGAATCTGGAACTATGGATGATAATTAATAATTCTGAGACTTTTGTACCGGTCTGTGATGATTTTATATTGAACTGTTGCCTTTACTTGCCTATGATGATATGTTTTATAATGATGATCAATCAAGGGAGTATGACTAGTTGCTTTGTTTTCCTTGCTCATTTTGTGAATTTTGCCTGTGATGAAATATATTTGACTGATGACCATTCATGGGAGGTTGACTTACTGCTTTGTTTTCCTTGCTCTTGGTTTTCTTCCTGTCTATGTTTTATTTTGGGTCAGGCAACCAAACATACTCTATCCTTTAATCAGATTTCTCCACTTGCCCTATGTTCTCCCATGTATGGTCAAATGAGGTGTTTATTCATACAAAACTGAGGCAATTTTATTGTATTACTCTCATGAGTTGATCAAGTGATTTTAATTGATAATAATTTCTGAGGCAAACTATAGTTCATACAATTCTCATGACTTCCTTCTCTTTTCTTCTGTTTCGATTTATAGTGAAAAAGGTAGAGAAAAAACAAAGATGTCTCAGAATTCTGGTATAATTTCTGTTTACTCCTGGTTCACTTTATAGTGAAAAAGGTAGAGAAAAAACAAAGATGTCTTTTAAACAGCTGGTATTTTAAACAGCTGGTGTTTCACTTGAAACTCCTGGTATTTCTGGTATAATGATTTTTCACTTGAAACAGCTGGTGTTTGACTTGAAACTCCTAGTATTTTAAACAACTGTCTACTGGAGTTGCTTCTTCTGTCAGTGATGTTTATGGAGCTTGGTTCTTATTCAGTCCTGAGCTTGGTTCTTATTGCTGTCTACTGGAGCTGCTTCTTCTGTTCATCTTGAAGGAGATGTCTGTGCTTGTAGTCTGGAAGATGAGTGTTAGACTGGAGTTTGTTTTGTTTTTGTACCTGCTGTTGGGCCCAAGGAGCTGTGTGCAAAGTGTGTTGGTTTCTGTTCTTATGTTCAGTTCCTGTTTGTTCTTCTGGTGGTTCTGACTGTTCTTATGTTAAGGCGGGATGGAGTTGTGCTCTCCCAGTTTCAGGAGGTGTTCTGTTTATAATAACATAGTCTGGTGTTTTCATCCATATAGTCTGGTGTAAATATGAATAAACTGATCTATATAGTCTGTTTCATATAGTCTGGTGTTTCATATATGAATAAACATCCATATAGTCTGTTTCATAGTCTGGTGTTTTCATCCATATGATTGTAATTCAATCTGTTTATGGGTCAAAATCATATGATTGTAATTCAAATGATTCTGGCTGTTTCTGGTGCTCTCCCAGTTTATTCATATTTATCACGTTTGTCTGTTTCTGTTTATGGGTCAAGATGTATCAGCTGGTGTTCAAATACTATAGTTCATATGATTGTAATTCAAATGATTGTAAATCATATTTAGATGATTGCAATTAGTTCATTTTATGGGTAAAAATCATATTTTTAGTTCAAATCTGTTGTAATTTGTTTAATAGCGTTTAAAATTTTTAAATTTGGCGGGAGCTTCATTTTACACGTGAAAACTGTTGGCAACCCAATTGGGCCAAGCTAAAAAAAGAGAACCAAACAATGTATAATATGGGCCTGGTTCATTTTGACCAGGCAACCAAACATTATTTGGTGGCTCTGTACATACGGGCTCTCCTGAGCCTGGTCCTCTCACTGGGCCAGGCTCAGGCTGGACCAAGTAACCAAACACATCCATAGTGTCGGAGGATGCTCTAAAATTAAGGTGTTGCTAAAGTCCCAAAATTAAGGTGTTGACTCATTTTAATAACATAAAACCAAATAATTTCGTACACAATGCAAAAATATTGGATATCATTCAATCATTATCAAGGTGCAAAGGTGTAGGAATCAAACAGTTCATAATGAGCAATTATATAATACAAAGTGCCTATATATATGCTATCCATCCTAATAAAATAATTTTTCCGAGATTACCAGCCAAAAAATCCTCTAAAACTGTGCACAAATGAGTCAAGAGAGGAAGTACAAATCGTAATTGAGTATTTCTTATAAATGGTCCTTAAACAACAAACCTAGGGAAAACACAAAGTTTTACTAGTGTCATATAGATCAGAGATGTCGTTGTGTTGTTTGAACAGGAAAATTACAATTTACCACATGGCATTACTTAATGCGGCATAGGGTTTAATTTGAAACGACCAAATCCTGTGAAATAACTAATACTAGTGGTGCGAGTTTGAGACAGAAGAACAGATGCAAACAAACCATAGGGGGAGTGGATGGAATAATAAGCAATCTGTCAGGAAATGTCAAAAGGCATGGAGAACTACACACATTGCACCCAACATAAACTAAATTATCGCATTTTGGAACAAAACTTAAACTGATTCTTATTTCAGAATTTTGACTATATACCAAACTAGCAAACACCAGTACCCCCATAGAGCATGTCTATCCTATATGTAAGAACAATATTTAACCAAGAGAAAATCAAGCCGTGGGATCCAGTTGAACCCCAAATTTTAATTCCTCCGCAAGAATTTACTATGTTTGTATCCATGCAGTAAAGAAACACGCAATAAATTGTGGGACTATAGTAGGAAAGATTTGGATTCGATTCCTCAAAGGATCCAGCATAAAAAGACCCCAAAAACACGACGCACGATTCGTCGAAGCAGCCAAACCAAAATAGGGTTCCTTGATCCTTACCAGATGAAGATGGAGATGGAGATGGAGAAGAAACCGATCCAAACCCCGGACTGATCCCCTCCCCGCGCCGATCCACCGGCACAGAGGAGGCGAAGACGAGCGCGCCCGTTCTTTCTTGCCGTCAGAGGGCTCAGAGGTGGACGGGGGCACTGGACGCGGTCGCCCGACGCCGGCGGTCCGGGGTGATAGAGCTCAGAGGCGTGGGTCCGAGCCTCGGTGTGACAACGACGACGTGGAGGACTCGCGTCGCTACGGATGAGTTTTGTTAGGGTTAAGATTTTTTTACCATTGATTTCTAGTTGGGCTAGACCAAGGTGTTGCTTAGGCAACATTGAGCCATACTGAGCCCTCCGCCCCTGTAGTTAAATATGTTTTTTCCTTGAAAGAGCGCGATCCCAAGGCTCGATACACACTACACAGTAACAGTAGAAAACAGCGACAGACCCAGCCTTAACTGTACCTATCGCTAGCAAAATGCTCGAACATTGCGAAAGGCTCAATAAACCAGTGTAGTGGACCACTCCCATAAAAGATACTGCATAAAAAATAAATTTAACATCAAAGTGAATATATGGTCCACCTTTCGGTTGATAAAAACAAATACTCCCTTCGTCCATACAATTTAGTCGTTTTGGGTTGTCCTAAATCAATCATTATCATCTTTGACCCATCATACCGGATGTTTTTTTAATTTTATAATATAAAATTAAAGTTACTAGATTTATCATGACTTGTACTACCATAATATAAAATTCATTTAGTTTAAAATAAATAATTTAATCTTATATATGTTGTTGATCAAAGTTCAAATAGTTTGACTTAGGACAAACCTAAAACGAATAAATCATGTGGACGGAGGGAGTATTACACTTTCTATTAGCTAAAAGGTCAAGAAAGGTATAAGTTAAAAATAAACCTGGCCCTTTTTTTAGCTCGTTCGGTCGCTCGTCCTGTTTAGCGAGGTAGTACTATGTGTCAATGTTACTTCTTGTCTCGTTAGGCTTTACTGGTTTCTTATGGCCCATAGATAACGACACATTGGTCGATAATAAGCGAAAGAGAGAAATAGACCTACGTGTTTCGCGTGTGACGCACGATACATATGTAGGAACAGACCTACGCGCTTCGCAGCTGCATGTAGTCCTCAATGCTGGTGTACTCCTACTACGTGGCCTTGAAGTGCCCTTGGAACAGCGCGCAAGCCCACACAACGTGAAGTGCGTCAGCAGCAGCATCACTAATAGACCCCATGGCATGGTCCTCGATTCTTCACACGTCCAAGACAGATATATCTTTCTATCGGGTGGTGTCAACCATCGGCTCCCCGACCAGCATGTCCAACCATTCTTGTAGCTTGATAGTCACGTAGATCCAAGACTTTTGTTGGTCCTCCCATTTGTCAGAGAGGTCCATCACGACACAATGTCTAGAAGCAAGTTGTAAGCATAGCTAGAAGTACACCTTGCCAAAGAAGTCTCATCTACTCGATGCGTGGAGGATGAAGAAGTGGCAGAGGAGATCGACGCAAGGCCTCATGACCATGAATGCTTCAAATAGATAGGCAAAGGTCAACGGGGAGAGAATGGAGTTTGGAGTAAGATTCTGAACCTAAAGACCATAGAAGTCGACGATGTGGACAATGAACATGGATAATGGGAGCCATCAAGTGGGACTATAAGATGATATACTCATTCATCTCATCCTTGGAATCCACACCATATTAATCACTAGGTGAACGTTGTTGGACGCCAGCAGCACCACCCATCTGCGGAGTTCGAGCACCTCATCAAGGCTTTCCTAGTTGAGGGCCTTGACATGCGGCAATAGGTCAAGAGCATATGATGTGTCCTAAAGTCGCTTAAAGAGGGTGAATAGACGAATCTTGTAAATTATAAACTTTGAACACAAACTTCACCAGAGGTTAGTGTTAGAAAAGGTAGTAATAAATTCGAAGTGCGGAAGATAGTTCTTCTTGCCACGAGTTGCTCAATCAATACGGATAAATTTGGAAGCCAACCCACAACGATTGTAAGTAAGAGAACTTAGAGAGAGAGAGAGGAGTGGAAGAATCAAATTGCAATACAAGATTAACACAAAGACACGGGCGATTTGTTTCTCGAGGTTCGGTTCTGAAGAAACTACTCCCTGTTGAGGAGGCCACGCAGGCCGAGTATCTGTCAACCCTTTCCCTCTCTCAAATGGTCACGTAGACTGGTTGAGTACTTCTCCTTAATCTTGAGGGTCACTTAGACCTCGCAAGGACCACCACACAATTAGGTGTCTTTTGCTAGCTTTACTAGAGAGAATTTAGAAAGAGAGGAAGAAAGCACGATCAAAACACCAAGCCAAAGAGCAACAAAAGATCACAATGTCACACTCTCTTGTGTCTCTCCAAAGCACAAATCACTAATGATTCTCGAACACAATTATGGCACTTGGAGATGGAGTTGATGCTTTGAGTGAGGATAGAGTGAAGTCTTTGCTCCTTGCAATGAATGTGAGTTGTGGAGGCTTGGGTGAGTTGAATGGAGGTGGTTGGGGTTGAATTTTTAACCCTCAACCACCACATAGCCGTTGCCAAAGTTCTGCCACACGCGGACGGTCCACACCCCTAGGTCGGACAGTCCGTCCCTGCACATCAATGGTTGGAAACACAATGGTCAGCAGTAACAACTATGTCAATGGCTATAAGTGCATTAAATGTGCATTAGGGTTTAGGCGATCCGTGAGGACGCTAAAAAAGAATTTTACCGAACCCGACACCTTCGGGTTTTTCTGGTTTTCAATAGGCGGACGGTCCGCACCTGAGGATCGGATGGTCCGCGCTTAGTCTTGGATGGTACTCTTCACTTCTTATGATAGTCCATAGTAGAAGATCTATAGTTTGTGTAGTTCCTGTCTAAGGTGCACCAAGGTGTCGTCAACGGTTCGCCGGAAGTGCCCGGACGGTCCGCTCACACGTGAATTTTCCAAAAAGCTCTCCTACCCGAAATAATCTACGATATTCTGGACAATCGACTTACAATTAAGATGGTTGAACTTATGCACCTAAGAATCAATCAACTAGACAAACTAGTTAGTCCATTAGGTTGTTATGGTCATCAATCATCAAAACCGATTTAGAGAAAATGGTAAAGACTATTTCCCTTTCAATCTCCCCCTTTTTGGTGATTGATATCAACACAAACCAAAGCAAGTATAAAGTTTATAAATGTAACTAGTTTGCAATTTTGGTAAGTGCATAAGTTACTGAAGTGAGAGCGGTTCTAAGTACATATGAATGTTTTTGACATAGTTAAAATTTCGGACCACATTTGCACAAATCTTATGGACTAACTAGTTTGTCTAGTTCGTCATTTCTTAGGTGCATAAAGTTCCTCTATATCAATTCTAAGTCGACTGTCCGGATACTGTAGATTATTCCAGATAGGAGAAGCTTTTTGGAAAATTCACCTGTGCGCAGACCGTTCGGGCCCTTCCGGCGGACCATCCGCGACACTAGAGTGAGCCTTGGACAGAAACTATGCAAATCACGCGTTTACACTGCGGACTGTTCGAAGCAGAAGAGAGCATCGTCCGGGACCAGGCTCGGACTCTCCGGCCTCAAGCGCGGACGGTCCGGTCGTTGAAAACCCAGAAAAACCTGAAGGTGGCAGGTTCGGTAATATGTATTTTTAGCATCCTTGCGGATCATCTGGGTTGCACGACCGGACCGTCCGTGACTGCTTTATCTGACATCCGACGACGCATTAAATGCACCTGTAGTTGTTG
This sequence comes from Zea mays, assembly GCF_902167145.1. NCBI lineage: Eukaryota > Viridiplantae > Streptophyta > Magnoliopsida > Poales > Poaceae > Zea > Zea mays. The sequence goes on along the minus strand of NC_050099.1, from coordinate 205,782,741 downwards.
ATATAGCCATTACTGCTGATCGTTGCGATTTCAATCGTTGATGTGCAGGGGCGGATCGTCCAGACCAGGGGCGCGGACCGTACGCGGTTGGCAGAACAAGGGCAACGACTAGGAAGTGGTTGGTGTCTATAAATACAACCCCAACCACATCCATTCAATACACCCAAGCATCCCATTCACTCACATTCAATACAAGAGCAAATACTCCATCTCAAGACACATTCAAAGCTTCCAAACATCTCCAAGTCTCATAATTGTGACTAGTGATCATTAGTGTTTAGTGACCTAAGAGAGTGTGATCAGTGTTTCATTTGTTGCTCTTGTTGTTTGGTTTTCTTAATCATGCTTTCTTCATCTCCTTCTAAACTATGTAGTGACTTGTAAAGCTAGCAAAAGACACCTAAGTATGTGGTGGTCCTTGCGGGGTCTTAGTGATCCTTGAGATTAAGAAGAAGCACTCAACTGGTCTAAGTGATCGATTGAGAGAGGGAAAGGGTTGAAAAAGACCCGGCCTTCGTGGCCTCCTCAACGGGGAGTAGGTTCATTAGAACCGAACCTCGGGAAACAAATCGTTGTGTCCATTTGTGTTGATCATTACTTTACAATTTGATTCTTCCTCTCCCCTCTCTCTAAGTTCTCTTGCTCACAATATTTTGAGTTAGCTCACAGACTCATCCGCATTGATTGAGCAACTCATATCAAGAAGAACTCTCTTCCACACTCCGATTTCATTATTACTTATTTCTAATCCTAACCCCGAGTGAAGTTCGTGTTCAAAGTTTATAATATTCAAGTTTCTCCTATTCACCCCCTCTAGGCGACTTTCAGTGTCTTTAGGGAATCAAAAGATATGACTGTTTCTTCTGGTCGGTTCCGCATGCTGGACTGACTCGAACGTGATTCTTCTTTCTGATTCGTCCTTGATATATTTTGTCCTTCCTTTTGTAATGCCCAAAATCTGTATAAGAAAAAAAGAGAGTTAATAATAACAAAATAAATATATGAATAAATGAAATAGTAAATTCAGATCTCTCAAATTATACTTGAGTATTGAAATTTGAGAACTGAATTTTTTTAAAAAAAGAATTACTTTAGGAAAGAAGTAATAGAAAAGTTTTCTATTCAACTAAATGATTATGCATATCATTAAATTATGCACCATAATCATTTATTTACATGAATATTCAAGTTTGACTTCAATCTATTTGCAGTCGTCCGATGGTGATCCAACGGCCGTGGCTAGCTCATAACCCTTCGCGGCATCAATTTTACATACGAACCCCTTCCCTTTTGTTATATAAACCCGTCGTCCCTTGCGATAGAGTATTGAGTCTCAGAGATTCTTGCTTTGTAACCCCTGGTTCTTCTGGTATTTGGCGCGCAGTTCACACATTTAATAAAACAACGAAATTGGTATAGGAAATGATTTTTAGTACACAAATAATTGCAGAATCTTATTTAATCCCTAGAAAATTTTTATTTTGTCCAAATTGACCCATTTTAGTTCCTACAATTTTGTAGTAATGTTGTTTATCACCCTATTTCTCTGTTTTAACATGAAATTGGTATTAAAATTTGTTTCTTAATTAATCTTATATCAAATACATAAAACCTTAGGAAGTTCATAACTCCTCAGTTTTAACTCCGATTTGACTCGTTCTAGTTGTGTTAGTCTCGTATAAATATTTACTATGCAATAACAACATTTATTATATCATGTCTCATTATTTTATAATTAGATCTCTATTTAACTTATGTTGGTTAGTCTTGTTAATCTGCTTACCGTTATACTCTACTGGAACATAATTTATGGTCAATTTATAACTTAGATTAATGTTGAGATAATTATTTGTGGAATAACCTCTCATATGATTTATATTAACCAATTTGTAATATAGTTTAATATTTTAATCACACAGATCTTTTATAAAATCATAACTCCTTAACCATGACTCCGATTTTAGTGGTTCTCGTTCCCACGATCTCATAGCCACGCGTAGATCATGATTATGCAGTATGTTCTTATGTTTGGTGTGATGTTAATTTTGTATATACTATGTTTGTTTGTATTGCTACGACTAGCAGTGAGGTCACGAGGATTTGAAGAATCACCCTAGTAACTGGAATCTCAAGTGCCAGACAAGTTGTGCCCTTGATCCACTTTTGTTACCCAATAATATTCTTTATTATCACTATTCAATGCATAGGTTTAATTTTGATGGGACCCAATAGGTCACCCTAGTATGTTTATCGTGTTTACCTTGTTTACCCCTGAATAACTTGGATAGTTATGCTATTGCTTTATTGGTTTTGGGTTAATATTTCATTATATCCATGTTCCAATTATTCTGTTATGTTATTTATGTTCATGATAAGATCATTATGTTAATTGGAATATGGAGCAACCACCCGGGAAAATAGTGCTACCACAAGGGTTTAATGGGACGCCCTTGGCTGATTAATTAGAAAAGCTAGTGGATGACTACCTTACCCGAAAGGGGCAAGGGCAGTAGGGAAGTGGTCAGTGTAGGGAGGTCCTTGGGTTCATTTTGCTGCGATGGCGGTCAGGCGAGGGATTCCTGCATTGGAGCTTCCTATAACTGTAGCGGGTTTTATGAAGCTAGTGGAAATTTGTAAATGCCTCGTAGTGTTATCCTGCCTCGCCTCCTTGGTAGAGGTGTATGGGATTCATGACCCCTTGGTAGATGGGTAACATGACTTGTGGGTAAAGATGCGCAACCTCTGCAGAGTGTAAAACTGGTATACTAGCCGTGCTCACGGTCATGAGCAGCTCGGACCCTCACATGATTAATTTATGGAACCTAAATTCAATTTGTCATATGCATTTGCATGGGATTATTTATTAATTTTATTCTATTATTTATTATGGTTTGGTATTTACTTATACTTAGTAACTGCTAATAAAATTTTGACCAACCTATAAAAGCAATGCTCAGCTTCAACCTTTATTTTGTTGATCAGCCTTACACTTCACATGAACTCCCACCTTTGGTGAGTTCATGCACATTATTCCCCACAACTTGTTGAGCGATGAACATGTGTGAGCTCACCCTTGTTGTCTCACACCCCCCACAGGAGAAGAACAGGTGGTTCAAGTGGAGCCACATCGAGGAGTTCGATTCGATCTAGGTGGCGTCTCCCAGTTGACTTTCTGGCGCCAAGGATGGATTTTAGATCCTGTTATATTTATCTTTTATTTTTGTAAGTCTTTCGCTTTGTAATAAGTACTCTGATTATTGTGACATTTATCTCTATACACTCTGTTATTATATGTGTTGTCTTCTTTGGCGCATGTATGAGATGCACCCGGCTTTGTTCCTTAAAACCGAGTGTGACACCTTCTTAGTGTATCTAAGCAATATCAACATACACAACTTAGGTAGCATAAAGTTATCATTAGTGTTTAATTGAAATTCATAAAGTAGCGTGTGCACATCTTGTTGTATCTTCTTCACTCAGCTCCGAGTGATTCAGTCGACGAGATTTCCAGAATGGTAGTTGCCGATGCTTGCATGGTCACGTCACTTAGCCGTTTGTTGTATTTGTTACTCTTGGAGCTTTGCTCGTAGACAAATAGAGATTGCACTAGAGCTCCTAATTTATTCTAATTGAACATTGTGGCGTTTGTCTTACCTTTTGTGACTTAGTGAAAACCTATAATCTATAACCTTGGTGGTAGATTGGAGAAAAGGAGCACCTAAAAGAGAATCTATAGCCTTGGTGGCTTCCTCAACAAAGTGGATATATATAAGTCTTTATGGCAAAGTGTTGTAGGATAAATCTGTGTGTCTCTTGTGTTGTGCTTGTTTTTTGTCACCACTTGTGTTTGAGTTAACATTCTAGGGTTTGCACCAGATCTACTTGCTCCATAGTTCTAGGTGCAACCATCCCTTTGAGAAGCTCAACATGATCCCTGGGAAGGATCATATCACATCTAATCTAAGTTACATTTAATAGATTATATTATAATTCAATTTGTGATCTGATGTGTGGAGGCTCTGTGATCTCATAGTTTAGTCGAGTTTGTGATAATCAAGAAATTTGTCCCCATTGCTAAATCCTTTCAGTTGGTATTAAAGCCTAATTCTCATGATTGACATTTATCCATGTGAGGAAAAATGGCAAGTTCTAGAGAAAGGGGTCAATGGGGACGAGGAGAGGAACTCAAAGACCAATTTGAGGATGCCATAGGCAGAAAAGAATCTAAGCCTAAGGAGGAAAATCCTTACAACAACACTTGAGCATATTTCTAGACTAAAATCTGTCATCAAGGGAAAGAATAGGGAGATTGAAGGTTCTTCCACTGGTTACAAGAAAAGGGACAAGAACAGGGACAAGGAGAAGAATAGGGACATTGGCAAGAAGGAAGTATTATCAAGTTCACAACCAAGCAATGAGTTAGAGAATGGAGATGATAATGATGAGCACTATGGTTAAAGACTACCAAGAAGATCACTCAAGTCAAGCACCAAGCTATCTTATGTGTGTGCATCAATCAACGTCCGGGAAAGGGTGTACGCCTAGCTGCTACCAAGACATGCTCAAGGATCCTGATGCAAGAGGCTAACTTCTAGGCTCACAATGGAGGGACCACTAATCCTCTGGCCCTATGGCCTGAGGACCTCCCTTGGTTCCAACCAAAAAAGGCTCTCGCACTGAGTAGGTTTGTACAAAGGTATCCTTTAAACTAAGTCTTCCGAATTATATACCATGGTGTACAAACATAAGTGTTGGTCCTTGTTCTCGGATACTATATACCAAGAACAAAGCAACACAATTGTTAACGATTAGAGACCTTCGTCCTTCGAAGCATTATTTCCCTTGAGATATAATGATCTTCAGACGAAGGTCATGAAGGGCATACCTTCATCATTTCAGTGAGCAAAGATGTAAACAGAGGCATATGAAACACAAAAAGAATATAAACAATCATTCCAAATCATTAAATTATTTATATTCTTATTTTATAAACATGAATAGACATCAATAATATTTATATTACATTTGTACCTTCGACTTGATAGAAGGCGGGAAGGCGGGCGCAACGTAAGAGTGATTACAATTCAGCGTGAATAGTACGAGGGTACTGTTCATCTATTTATAGGCATGGGACACAATCCGGACAAAATTACATCCATGTCCCTGATAACAAATTATATTTACAGTACAGATCATCAGGGACTACACAGTCTTTTCCCCTTTAAGTCGGTATCGTCCTTTGTCTTTAGCATGTCACCATGCCAAAGCTCCTTCAATCGTAGCTTCGGCTTATATCTTCATGTTACACCTGCTTATGTATTGTCCTGCCGAAGGTGTTTTTGCTTAGAGGACCTTCGGTGGAGAAGAAGGCCCCCAATAGTAGCCCCTTCGCGGTGCTAGATCATTTTTTTGTAACGAGCTCGATCCGCGAAAAACACGAAGGCTTCAAAATACCGAAGGTCCGAAAAACACCTTCCTTGAGCTCGTTGCCAAGAAACGATTATAATATTCTAGGCGTCGGGTGGTCCACCGTTCAGCGAGTGCGAGCGGCCTGGTGGTTCACCTTCCCCCTGTGGCACTATATAAACAGACAGGTTGGTGAGGAGTTACCACAACATTCATTGTCATTGCACTATTGCGCTATTAAAAAATTTAACCATAGCCGAAGCTTTCTGCATTGTGCTCTCGAGCAAACGCTTCATCATTTGAGATTAGCTTCGTCAAAAAGTGAAAACATTGAAATGGCCAGACTGTGATCGACTGCTAGAGTGTCTCGCAAGGGAGACGAGGTCGAAGTAACTGAGACAGCACCAATATGAGAGGTGATGAGGCAGTCGGGTCTTGTTGTATCAGAAGAGCCTATTGCCAAAGGTACTCTGACTGCTGAAGCTGAGGGAATCACAGTTGGAGAGGGAAGTGGTAATGAAGACGACGAAGATTACACCATCTTGATCCTAGAAAAACCTAGTCACCTTGACTTTGGTAGATCTACTATGACGGTGGATGATATGGTTATAATGAAAAAATGGGTTACTTTGGAGAAGCCGAGAGTAGGCTTGTTCGTTTTGCTGGCGAAGAAGTGGTTCTAGAGCCGAAGGATGATGAAGTTATTGTGTTTAAAAGCTTCTTCAGGGCGGGGCTTTGGTTCCCTCTCTATGATATGATAGGAGAGGTTTTGAAGAATTTTGAAATATACCTTCATCAATTGACACCCAACACAATTGTTAGACTTAGTGTCTACATCTGGGCCCTCCGAAGCCAGGGGATGAGTCCTAATGCCGAAGCTTTCTGCCGGGTGCACGAGCTGCATTACCAGACGAAGGCCAGGGTAGATAGCCTTCATGAAAATTTTGGCTGCTACAATTTTGCGTATCGAAAGGATACAAAGGCACCAGTTCTTAGCTACCGCACCAAGTGGCCAACTGGTTGGAAGAGTGAATGGTTTTACATGAAAGCAGACGAGAAAAAAGGGAGAAGCTAATGAGTATTGTTAGGAGTCCACTGACTTTAAGCTTCAAAATGACGAGGCCCTTGTGCCACATGCAGCTTGGCTCCCCATGCCAAGTAGCCAAAGTGGAGTTTAGAGTGGTTGTGGCCGAGGTCAGTACTAGGGATTTGGTGCAAGAATTCTTGGCAAACAGAGTATTTCCGACCTCTAGCGCCTAGGGGATGCCCAAGAAGAAGGATGTGAGCAAGAAGCACGAACTTGTTCAGCTCCCCTACCGGTTCAAGTTTGAGAAAGAGTTCAAGAAGCCATGCCAAGAGTGGCTGGAAATGATTGAAACTATGTGCAACGAAATCCTTGGTAATTATACCAAGAAGGAGGACCAACTAATGGTTGCTGCCTTCGGCACCCAGCCAAAACGAAGGTTGAATCGCGTGATGGACGCGCTAGATTTTGAATATCCAGACTATGAAAGATTTGACAAGGGTGCAGAAGGTTTGAAAAGGAAGAGAATTGTTAGTATTTTAAACAGACCGGCTGCCAGACTAGTTAAGGAGGATGAGAAGATTTCAAAGAAGATAAAATCTACTCCTGAGTCAAAGGCGGTAGTCTCAAAAAATAGGAAGCCTGAAGTACCAGAGTCGAAGGTAGCTGAGGCAAGAGAAGAAACTCCAACACCCTCTGCTGCTGAAGTAGCAGAAATTCTAAAGGTAATGACTGAATCCTTGCCCATCTAGCTGCTAAGTCCTCTGAGACCAGAGCTGATGAAACTTTTACAGAAGAAGGATCAACCTTCGGCTATAAAGGAGAAGACTGGAGGTCAAAAGAGACGAAGAATTGTAAATGTCATGAACGCTATTAAGCTGACACCACCTCCAGCCTCGGCTTCTAGAATGATGCCTGTTGCAAGTACCGAGGCTGAGATCACTACCGAAGCTGAAACTGCTATCGAAGCTGTTAATCTTATGAGCATAATGTTAGGAATCGACAAGCTAATATCAGATATGGTCGCAGAGGAGGAAGTTGCGACCACAGAGGAAATTATGGCCGCAGTGCCTGGCAAAGATAAAGAAGTTGCTGATACTTCATCAAAAGGAAAAGAATTTGACCTTCGGCACCTGGGGGCCAAGAATTGTCTGAGGCAGAGAAAGAGGAGCTGGAAGAATATGCAAAATCTTGTGGGTACCAGCCGGGATCCATGCTCTTTGGTGGAGTTGATGAGGAAATCCTGGGGTGTATCCGTGACCGAGCTGGGGCAAAAATAATTTCTCTATCAAAGAGTGTCGGTTTCCCGAAGCTAGAGTCTGATATTAGTGGTTACCAGCGGCAGCCTCTTTTACTCCAATTTCAAGGTAAAATTCTTTTGCCTAGATTTTTGTTATCTTTGTGTCGGCGTTTCGAGACCGGGGGGTCCCTAAGCCGACGAGTGAATGTCGCCGCGTGCCCCAGCCCAGATGGGTCGACGCGAGGCCGAGCGCGAAGGGGGGAAGTGAGGTGGCCGGAGACAGGCGTGAGAGAGGTGGAAATCCCGCGGCCTTCGTGTTCGTCCCGCGCCCAGGTCGGGTGCGCTTGCAGTAGGGGGTTACAAGCGTCCACGCGGGAGAGGGAGCGAGCGCCTGTCTCGTCCTCATCCCCGCGCGGCCAACCCTCTCTAAGAGGGCCCTGGTCCTTCCTTTTATAGGCGTAAGGAGAGGATCCAGGTGTACAATGGGGGGTATAGCAGAGTGCTACGTGTCTAGCGGAGGAGAGCTAGCGCCCTAAGTACATGCCGTCGTGGCAGCCGGAGAGATTTTGGCACCCAGCTGGTGTGATGTCGTGGCCGTCGGAGGAGTGCTGGAGCCTGGCGGAGGGACAGCTGTCGGAGCTGTTGAGTCCTTGCTGACGTCCTCTTGCTTCCGTAAGGGGGCTGAGAGCAGCCGTCGTCACAGAGTATGCGGGGCGCCATCATTGCCTATCTGGCGGAGCGAGCCAGATGGGACGCCGGTCTTGTTCCCCATGGCCCGAGTCAGCTCGGGGTAGGGTGATGATGGCGCCTCCTGTTGACGTGGCTGGTCTGCGCCCTAGGTTGGGCGATGTGGAAGCTCCTCCGAAGTCGAGGTCGAGTCTGTCTTCCGTGGCCGAGGTCGAGTCCGAGCCCCTGGTTCGGGCGAGGCGGAGACCGTCGGCTGAGGCCAGGGCGGAGTCCGAGCCCTGGGGTCGGGCGAAGCGGAGTTCGTCGTCTTCTGGGGCTGAGCCCGAGTCCGAGCCCTGGGTCGGGCGGAGCGGAGTTCGTCGTCTTCCGGGACTTAGCCCGAGTCCGAGCCCTGGGTCGGGCGGAGCGGAGTTCGTCGTCTTCCGAGGCTTAGCCCGAGTCCGAGCCCTAGGTCGGGCGGAGCGGAGTTCGTCGTCTTCCGGGGCTTAGCTCGAGTCCGAGCCCTGGGTCGGGCGGAGCGGAGTTCGTCGTCTTCCGGGACTTAGCCCGAGTCCGAGCCCTGGGTCGGACGGAGCGGAGTTCGCCGTCTTCCGGGGCTTAGCTCGAGTCCGAGCCCTGGGTCGGGCGGAGCGGAGTTCGCCGTCTTCCGGGCTTAGCCCGAGTCCGAGCCATGGGTCGGGCGAAGCGGAGCTTCCTATGGTGCCTACGGTCGGGCCTGACTGCCTGTCAGCCTCACTCTGTCAAGTGGCACCGCAGTCGGAGCGGCGCAGGTGGCGTTGTCTTTCTGTCAGGCCGGTCAGTGGAGCGGCGAAGTGACGGCGGTCACTTCGGCTCTGTCGGCTGGGGGGCGCGCGTCAGGATAAAGGTGTTAGGCCGCCTTTGCATTAAATGCTCCTGCGATTTGGTCAGTCGGTGCGGCGATTTGGTCAGGGTTGCTTCTTGGCGAAGACATGGCCTCGGGCGAGCCGGAAATATGTTCGCCGCTGGAGGGGGGCCTCGGGCGAGACGGAAATCCTCCGGGGTCGGCTGCCCTTGTCCGAGGCTAGGCTCGGGCGAGGCGTGATCGAGTCCCTCGAATGGACTGATCCCTGACCTAATCGTACCCATCAGGCCTTTGCAGCTTTATGCTGATGGGGGTTACCAGCTGAGAATTAGGAGCCTTGAGGGTACCCCTAATTATGGTCCCCGACAGTAGCCCCCGAGCCTCGAAGGGAGTGTTAGCACTCGCTTGGAGGCTTTCGTCGCACTTTTTTGCAAGGGGACCAGCCTTTCTCGGTTGCGTTTTGTTCCGGTGGGTGCGCGCGAGCGCACCCGCCGGGTGTAGCCCCCGAGGCCTCGGAGGAGTGGTTTCACTCCTCCGAGGTCTTAATGCCTCGCGTAATGCTTCGGCTAGTCTGGTCGTCCCTCATGCGAGCTGGCCGTAGCCCGGGTGTACGGTCGGGTCCCAAGTTCTCGGGCTGGTATGTTGACGCTGTCAACGGTTCGGCCGGAGCCGGGTTTGCGAGAGCAGCCCCCGAGCCTCTGCACAGGGCGAGAGGGCGATCAGGGACAGACTTGACTTTTTTACATACGCCCCTGCGTCGCCTTTCCGCAAGGAGGGGGGAAAGCGTCATGTTGCACTCGATGGGCACCGAACATGGTGTCTCCGGTGAGCTGCAAGCGGGTAATCCGAGTGGACGTCCGTGCCCCATTCGTTAGGGGTCGGCTAGGGGCCCAGAGGCACGCCCAAAAGTACCTGCGGGTGATCTGCCGGACCCGGTCCCCTGGCGACGGGGTCCGAGGGCTCGATGCCTCCCTCCGGTGGGATTCCGTTACAAGATCGTTCCCGCTGGTCTCGGAAATGTCCTAGGGTACCTCGGGAGTGCAGCCCGAGCCTTGGTTATGTATCGAACGTACCCATGGTCATCCCTCGCTCTGTGTCTGAGGCGGCTGTGAACCCTTCGGGGGCCAGCCTTCGAACCCCTGATTAGTAGTGGGCGCGGAGCTCGAGTAGCCTGAGGCGGCTGTTGAACCCTTTCGAGGGGCCGGCCTTCGAACCTCTGACCAGTAGTGGGTGTGGAGCCCACGCGCTCTGAGGCGGCTGTTGAACCCTTCCGAGGGGCCAGCCTTCGAACCTCTGATCAGTAGGGAGGCTCGGAGCCTGGTTCCTTCACGGGGAAGGATCCTTTTCGGGGTATCCCCCTTTCCCGGTCCCTGTTGCAAGAGAGAGAAAGAGGAAAAAAGGAAAAGGATACGAAATCGAACGACGCGGCGTACCTTTTTTGATGCGGTCATTATGGCGAAGGCGAAGCGTCGCCCGCTTCTCCTGCCAGAGGCTGAGAGCACCTAGAGGGGGGTGAATAGGTGATCCTTTAAACTTCAAAACTTAAGCCACAAAACTTTGATTAAGCGTTAGCATAGTTAATGCCAAGTGGCTAGAAAAGAGTCTTAACAAAACACAATACCACAAGAGATCAATCACAGAGATAACACAGTGGTTTATCCCGTGGTTCGGCCAAGACCAACGCTTGCCTACTCCACGTTGTGGCGTCCCAACGGACGAGGGTTGCAATCAACCCCTCTCAAGCGGTCCAAAGACCTACTTGAATACCACGGTGTTTTGCTTGCTTTTTCTCAATCCCGTTTGCGAGGAATCTCCACAACTTGGAGCCTCTCGCCCTTACAATTGAAGTTCACAACGAACACAGAGCAGAGGGGGAATGAGCAACACACACAAGACTTCAAAAGATCAGAGCAGCAACACGCACACAAGTCGCAACAAGAGCTCGCAACACAACTCAAAGAGTTCGCAACTCAACAAGAGCTCTAGATGCTATCACAATGAAACAAATGCGTGAGATCGATGTCTTGGTGCTTAGGAATGTTGTAGGAATGCTTGGTGTTCTCCTCCATGCGCCTAGGGGCCCCTTTTATAGCCCCAAGGCAGCTAGGAGCCGTTGAGAGCAATTCTGGAAGGCTGATCTTGCCTTCTGTCATCGGGCGCACCGGACAGTCCGGTGCACACCGGACACTGTCCGGTGCCCGATTTCTTTCCTTAAACAGCGCAGTCGACCGTTGCTGATCTAGGAGCCGTTGGCGCACCGGACATGTCCGGTGCACACCGGACAGTCCGGTGCCCCCTTCCGACCGTTGGCTCGGCCACGTGTCCCGCGCAGATCGCGCGGCCGACCGTTGGCCCGGCCGACCGTTGGCTCACCGGACAGTCCGGTGCACACCGGACAGTCCGGTGAATTTTAGCCGTACGCCGTTAGCAAATTCCCGAGAGCGGCCTCTTCGGCCGAGGCAACCTGGCGCACCGGACACTGTCCGGTGCACCACCGGACACTGTCCGGTGCACCACCGGACAGTCCGGTGTCCCAGACCGAAACAGCCTCTTCGCTGTACACAGCCAACTCTCTTCTTTTCTTCTTCTTCCTGTTTCTAACACTTAGACAAGCATATTAGTACACAAAACCAATGTACTAAGACTTAGAAACATACCTTTGCTCTAGATTTGCACTTTGTTCATCCATGGGCATTGATTCACATTTAAGCACTTGTGTTGACACTCAATCACCAAAATACTTAGAAATGGCCCAAGGGCACATTTCCCTTTCAATCTCCCCCTTTTTGGTGATTTATGCCAACACAATATAAAGCAACTAGAAAAAGTGCAAAATCACTTCAAATAAAACTCAAATCGATTTTGATTCAATTTTGGCATATATGGATCATCCTTTGCCACCACTTGGTTTGTTTTTGCAAATCAAACTCAAATCTCTATCTCTAAGTCAAACACACATGTTGAAGCATAAAGAGAGTCATTCCAAAAGAGATTGATCAAAGATTTCAAAAACTCCCCCTATTTCCCATAATCAACACTTCTCCCCACAAGAAGCCAACTTTTGACAAGAGAGACAATAAGAGACAATAAAAGAGTTTGACAAAACAAAAACTCTATTCTACTATTTTCAAAATCTCTCAAGTGGTAGCTGATCCATTTATCGCTTTGGCCTTTATTTTCTTCCCCTTTGGCATCAAGCACCAAAACGGGATCAATCTTGGCCTTTTAACCCCATTGCCTCACCAAAATCTTCAATAAGAATACAAAGAGGCAATAAGAGTCTAAAGATGAACTTGGAATAAGTTACCCTCTCATCGAAGTGCAGTGGAAGTCTTTCATGGTCCAAGTCCACCTTTTCCCTTTCAATCCTCCTTCGAGACTAAATCATCAAACTTAAGCACATGGTTAGTCTCAAAGGGTCAAGTTGTAACACATCTCCCCCTAAACATGTGCATCACTTTGCAACGGGCTTGTGAGGTCCAGGGAGTGTTTGTACAACTTGAGCACCATAGTAAGCAACAAAATGCAAAAAAAAGGAACATGATCAAAAACATAAATATATGTATGCTATAATTCAATCCAGGTTCCGCGAATCTAAGACATTTAGCTCACTACGCAACCTGCAAAAGGTCTTCTCATCTAGAGGCTTAGTGAAGATATCGGCTAGCTGGTTCTCGGTGCTAACATGAAACACTTCGATATCTCCCTTTTGCTGGTGGTCTCTCAAAAAGTGATGCCAGATGTCTATGTGCTTTGTGCGGCTGTGCTCAACAGGATTCTCCGCCATGCGGATAGCACTCTCATTGTCACATAGGAGTGGGACTTTGCTCAGATTGTAGCGAAAGTCCCGGAGGGTTTGCCTCATCCAAAGTAGTTGCGCGCAACACTGTCCTGCGGCAACATACTCGGCCTCAGCGGTGGATAGGGCAACGGAGGTTTGTTTCTTAGAGTTCCACGACACCAGGGACCTTCCTAAGAATTGGCACGTCCCTGATGTACTCTTCCTATCGACCTTACATCCAGCATAGTCGGAATCTGAGTATCCAACTAAGTCAAAGGTAGACCCCTTTGGATACCAGAGCCCGAAGCAAGGCGTAGCAACCAAATATCTAAGAATTCGCTTCACCGCCACTAAGTGACACTCCTTAGGATCGGATTGAAATCTAGCACACATGCATACGCTAAGCATAATATCCGGTCTACTAGCACATAAATAAAGTAAAGACCCTATCATGGACCGGTATGCTTTTTGATCAACGGACTTACCTCCTTTGTTGAGGTCTGTGTGTCCGTCGGTTCCCATCGGCGTCTTTGCGGGCTTGGCGTCCTTCATCCCAAACCGCTTTAGCAGATCTTGCGTGTACTTCGTTTGGGAGATGAAGGTGCCGTCCTTGAGTTGCTTCACTTGGAACCCAAGCAAGTAGTTCAACTCGCCCATCATTGACATCTCGAATTTCTGCGTCATCACCCTGCTAAACTCTTCACAAGACTTTTGGTTAGTAGAACCAAATATTATGTCATCGACATAAATTTGGCACACAAACAAATCACCATTACAAGTCTTAGTAAAAAGAGTTGGATCGGCTTTCCCAACCTTGAAAGCATTAGCAATTAAGAAATCTCTAAGGCATTCATACCATGCTCTTGGGGCTTGCTTAAGTCCATAGAGCGCCTTAGAGAGCTTACACACATGGTCGGGGTACCGTTCATCCTCGAAGCCAGGGAGTTGCTCCACGTACACCTCCTCCTTGATTGGCCCGTTGAGGAAAGCGCTCTTCACATCCATTTGGTACAACCTGAAAGAATGGTGAGCGGCATATGCTAGCAAGATTCGAATTGATTCTAGCCTAGCCACAGGAGCAAAAGTCTCCTCGAAATCCAAACCTGCGACTTGGGCATAACCTTTTGCCACAAGTCGAGCCTTGTTTCTCGTCACCACCCCGTGCTCATCCTGTTTGTTGCGGAATACCCACTTGGTTCCCACAACATTTTGCTTCGGACGAGGCACCAGCGTCCAAACTTCATTTCTCTTGAAGTTGTTGAGCTCCTCCTGCATGGCCAACACCCAGTCTGGATCTAGCAAGGCCTCCTCTACCCTGAAAGGCTCAATAGAAGAGACAAAGGAGTAATGCTCACAAAAATTTACTAATCGAGAACGAGTAGTTACTCCCTTGCTAATGTCACCCAGAATTTGGTCGACGGGATGATCCCTTTGAATCATCGCTCGAACTTGGGTTGAAGGTGCCGGTTGCGCTTCTTCCTCCATCACATGATCATCTTGTGCTCCCCCTTGATCACACGCCTCCTGTTGATGAACCTGTTCATCGTCTTGAGTTGGGGGATTCACCGTTGTTGAGGAAGAAGGTTGATCTCGTTCATCTTGTTCCTGTGGCCGCACTTCTCCAATCGCCATGGTTCGTATAGCGGCCGTTGGAACATCTTCTTCATCTACATCATCACAATCAACAACTTGCTCTCTTGGAGAGCCATTAGTCTCATCAAATACAACGTCGCTAGAGACTTCAACCAAACCCGATGATTTGTTGAAGACTCTATACGCCTTTGTATTTGAGTCATAACCTAACAAAAACCCTTCTACTGCTTTGGGAGCAAACTTAGAATTTCTACCCTTCTTCACTAGAATGTAGCACTTGCTCCCAAATACACGAAAGTACGATACATTGGGTTTGTTACCGGTTAGAAGCTCATACGACGTCTTCTTGAGGAGGCGGTGAAGGTAGACCCTGTTGATGGCGTGGCAAGCCGTGTTCACGGCTTCCGACCAAAAACGCTCGGGGGTCTTGAATTCTCCAAGCATAGTCCTCGCCATGTCGATTAGCGTCCTGTTCTTCCTCTCTACCACACCATTTTGCTGTGGTGTGTAGGGAGCGGAGAACTCGTGCTTGATCCCTTCCTCCTCAAGGAACTCCTCCACTTGAAGGTTCTTGAACTCGGACCCGTTGTCGCTCCTTATCTTCTTCACCTTGAGCTCAAACTCATTTTGAGCTCTCCTGAGGAAGCGCTTGAGGGTCCCTTGGGTTTCAGACTTATCCTGCAAAAAGAACACCCAAGTGAAGCGGGAAAAGTCATCAACAATAACTAGACCATACTTACTTCCTCCTATGCTTAGATAGGCGACGGGTCCGAAGAGGTCCATGTGTAGCAGCTCCAGGGGTCTTGATGTGGTCATCACATTCTTGCTGTGATGTGCTCCTCCCACTTGTTTACCTGCTTGACAAGCTGCACAGGGTCTATCTTTTTCGAATTGCACGTTAGTCAAACCTATTACGTGTTCTCCCTTTAGAAGCTTGTGAAGGTTCTTCATCCCCACATGTGCTAAGCGGCGATGCCACAGCCAGCCCATGCTAGTCTTAGCTATTAAGCATGCATCTAGACCGGCCTCCTCTTTTGCAAAATCAACTAAATAAAGTTTGCCGTCTAATACACCCTTAAAAGCTAGTGAACCATCACTTCTTCTAAAGACAGACACATCTACATTTGTAAATAGACAGTTATACCCCATGTTGCATAATTGACTAACAGATAGCAAATTATATCCCAAGGACTCAACTAAAAACACATTAGAAATTGAGTGCTCATTTGAGATTGCAATTTTACCTAATCCTTTTACCTTGCCTTGATTCCCATCACCGAATATAATTGAATCTTGGGAATCCTTATTTTTGACGTAGGAGGTGAACATCTTCTTCTCCCCCGTCATATGGTTTGTGCATCCGCTATCAATAATCCAGCTTGAACCCCCGGATGCATAAACCTGCAAGGCAAATTTAGGCTTGGGACTTAGGTACCCAACTCTTGTTGGGTCCTGCAAGGTTAGTCACAATTTCCTTAGGGATCCAAATGCAAGTTTTATCACCCTTGCATTTTGCCCCTAACTTCCTAGCAATTACCTTTCTTTCTTTTCTACAAATTGCAAAGGAAGCATTCAAAGCATGATATATTGTAGAAGGCTCATTAACTTTCCTAGGGATATTAACAACATTTCTTCTAGGCATATTATGAACAACATTCCTTCTACCAACATTTCTATCATGCATATATGAGGAACTAGAAGCAGTCATAGCATAAGAATCATAAGCATGTGAATCAAAAGCATCATAACTTCTAAAAGCATTTCTAGAATTTTTCCTATCATGATACAAAAAGGCATGGTTCTTTATAACACTAGAAGCCATAGGGGCCTTCCCTTTCTCCTTAGCGGGAATGGGAGTCTTATGGCTTGTTAAGTTCTTGGCTTCCCTTTTGAAGCCAAGTCCATCCTTAATTGAGGGGTGTCTACCAATCGTGTAGGCATCCCTTGCAAATTTTAGCTTATCAAATTCGTTTTTGCTAGCCTTAAGTTGAGTATTAAGACTCGCCACTTCATCATTCAATTTAGAAATTGAAACCAAGTGATCACTACAGGCATCAACATCGAAATCTTTACACCTAGTGCAAATCTCAACATGTTCTACACAAGATGTTGATTTACTAGATTTTTCTAGTTTAGCATTTAAATCATCATTTTTGCTTTTTAAACTAGCAATTGAATCATGACATGTAGACAACTCACATGAAAGCATTTCATTTCTCTTAATTTCTAAAGCAAGAGATTTTTGTGCTTCTACAAATTTATCATGTTCTTCATACAACAAATCCTCTTGCTTTTCTAAAAGCACATTCTTATCATTCAAGGCATCAATCAATTCATTGATTTTATCAATTTTATTTCTATCCAATCCCTTGAACAAACTAGAGTAATCTATTTCATCATCACTAGACTCATCGTCACTAGAAGAATCATAAGTGACATCATTACGAGTGATTACCTTCTTCTCTCTTGCCATGAGGCAAGTGTGACGCTCGTTGGGGAAGAGGGCTGACTTGTTGAAGGCGGTGGCGGCGAGTCCTTCATTGTCGGAGCCGGAGGAGCAATCCGAATCCCACTCCTTTCCGATGTGTGCCTCGCCTTTGGCCTTCTTTTAATTCTTCTTCTTTTCCCTCTTGTTCCCCTGTTCCTGGTCACTATCGTTATCGGGGCAGTTAGCGATAAAATGACCAATCTTACCGCACTTGAAGCATGAGCGTTTCCCCTTTGTCTTGGTCTTGCTTGGCTGCCCCTTGTGACCTTTTAGCACCGTCTTGAAGCGTTTGATGATGAGAGCCATCTCTTCATCATTAAGTCCGGCCGCCTCAATTTGTGCCACCCTACTAGGTAGCGCCTCCTTGCTTCTTGTTGCCTTGAGAGCAAGAGGTTGAGGCTCGTCGATCGGTCCATTCAAGGCGTCGTCCACGTATCTTGCCTCCTTGATCATCATCCGCCCGCTTACGAATTTTCCGAGTACCTCCTCGGGCGTCATCTTCGTGTACCTGGGATTCTCACGAATATTGTTCACGAGATGAGGATCAAGAACGGTAAATGACCTTAGCATTAGGCGGACGACGTCATGATCTGTCCATCGCGTGCTTCCGTAGCTCCTTATTTTGTTGATAAGGGTCTTGAGCCGGTTGTATGTTTGGGTTGGCTCCTCGCCCCTTATCATTGCAAACCTTCCAAGCTCGCCCTCCACCAACTCCATTTTAGTGAGCATGGTGATGTCATTCCCCTCGTGAGAAATCTTGAGGGTGTCCCATATTTGCTTGGCATTGTCCAAGCCGCTCACCTTATTGTACTCGTCCCTGCACAAAGAGGCTAGCAACACAGTAGTAGCTTGTGCATTTTTATGAATTTGCTCATTAATAAACATAGGACTATCCGAGCTATCAAATTTCATTCCATTCTCTACAATCTCCCATATGCTTGGATGGAGAGAGAATAAATGACTACGCATTTTGTGACTCCAAAATCCGTAGTCCTCCCCATCAAAGTGTGGAGGTTTGCCAAGAGGAATGGAAAGCAAATGCGAATTCGAACTATGTGGAATACGAGAATAATCAAATGAAAAGTTTGAATTGACCGTCTTCCTGTAGTCGTTGTCATCATCCTTTTGGGAAGAAGAGGATTCGTCGCTGTCGTAGTAGACGATCTCCTTGATACGCCTTGTCTTCTTCTTCTTCCCGTCTTTGCGCTTGTGGCTTGAGCCCAAGTCGGTAGACTTGTCATTCTTCGGCTCGTTGAAGATAGACTCCTTCTCGTTGTTGTCGACCACCATCCCCTTTCCCTTAGGATCCATCTCTTCGGGCGATTAGTCCCTTCTTGAAGAGAACGGCTCTGATACCAATTGAGAGCACCTAGAGGGGGGGTGAATAGGTGATCCTTTAAACTTCAAAACTTAAGCCACAAAACTTTGATTAAGCGTTAGCACAGTTAATGCCAAGTGGCTAGAAAAGAGTCTTAACAAAACACAATACCACAAGAGATCAATCACAGAGATAACACAGTGGTTTATCCCGTGGTTCGGCCAAGACCAACGCTTGCCTACTCCACGTTGTGGCGTCCCAACGGACGAGGGTTGCAATCAACCCCTCTCAAGCGGTCCAAAGACCTACTTGAATACCACGGTGTTTTGCTTGCTTTTTCTCAATCCCGTTTGCGAGGAATCTCCACAACTTGGAGCCTCTCGCCCTTACAATTGAAGTTCACAACGAACACAGAGCAGAGGGGGAATGAGCAACACACACAAGACTTCAAAAGACCAGAGCAGCAACACGCACACAAGTCGCAACAAGAGCTCGCAACACAACTCAAAGAGTTCGCAACTCAACAAGAGCTCTAGATGCTATCACAATGAAACAAATGCGTGAGATCGATGTCTTGGTGCTTAGGAATGTTGTAGGAATGCTTGGTGTTCTCCTCCATGCGCCTAGGGGTCCCTTTTATAGCCCCCAAGGCAGCTAGGAGCCGTTGAGAGCAATTCTGGAAGGCTGATCTTGCCTTCTGTCATCGGGCGCACCGGACAGTCCGGTGCACACCGGACACTGTCCGGTGCCCGATTTCTTTCCTTAAACAGCGCAGTCGACCGTTGCTGATCTAGGAGCCGTTGGCGCACCGGACATGTCTGGTGCACACCGGACAGTCCGGTGCCCCCTTCCGACCGTTGGCTCGGCCACGTGTCCCGCGCAGATCGCGCGGCCGACCGTTGGCCCGGCCGACCGTTGGCTCACCGGACAGTCCGGTGCACACCGGACAGTCCGGTGAATTTTAGCCGTACGCCGTTAGCAAATTCCCGAGAGCGGCCTCTTCGGCCGAGGCAACCTGGCGCACCGGACACTGTCCGGTGCACCACCGGACAGTCCGGTGTCCCAGACCGAAACAGCCTCTTCGCTGTACACAGCCAACTCTCTTCTTTTCTTCTTCTTCCTGTTTCTAACACTTAGACAAGCATATTAGTACACAAAACCAATGTACTAAGACTTAGAAACATACCTTTGCTCTGGATTTGCACTTTGTTCATCCATGGGCATTGATTCACATTTAAGCACTTGTGTTGACACTCAATCACCAAAATACTTAGAAATGGCCCAAGGGCACATTTCCCTTTCAGAGGCGCCGCGCGTCCCGCCGCGGAGTTAATGTGACGGGGCGCACGTTTCGCGGGGCGGCTGTTGCGCGTGCGCGAGCCGTTCGAGGAACGGAACACGGGCGCGTTGTCTTCACGCCGTGAGAGAGGGTTCTCTCGTCGCCCCTGGATGGGACGTAGGCTTGGCTGACGACGTGACCGCTGCTCCTGCCCGCCTGCCACCGCCATTACTGCCGGCCCATTTTTGGCCGTATTGACCGTCGCGCCAGGCTGGCGCTGCTGGGTCGTGCGCTGGGTCGCCTCGAGTCGCGGTATTGGTTCCGCAGTCGAGGAGGCGCGGTGGTGGCGCAAGTGGCGGTGCAGCTGCATGCACGAAGCATTCGGTGTGCCGGTTGCATGACGCGTGGGCCTGGGCCTCCATGCCGGGCGTGTTGGGAGCCGGAGAAGTGCGCCCACTTGGCGCGGTTGCATGCCGCTTGCATGGCTGCCCGCCCTTTCGCCCGCTGGTCTGGGCAAAAGTGGAGAGTTGCTTGTAACCGCTGGGCGGTTGTACGCACCGCGCACGGCGGTTTGGCTTCTTCTGCTCTAAGCCGGCTTGCATGACGTGTGGGACCCAGCCCCCGCGCCGTAGGGGAAGACCTTGGAGCATGTTGGAGAAGACTCAGCCCGCGACGGCTTGGGACGCAAGTAGGGAGAGTCGCCTTTAAAAGGAGGGTGACCCCCTTGGAAGGCGACCATGTCTTCGCGCTCCCTTATGCATCGTGTCCTTCCACCTTCCAAGCCCCCGGATGGGGGATTCCCGTCGTCTTTCCGCTTCGTCGTTGGAGGAACGCAACTCGCTCAAGGATTTTCATCAGCCGGCCCGGCTGTACCCCTCTACCGGCGGTCACCCGAGACGGTGACCACCAGCCCCTGGGTGGGGAGAAGCAAGCCGGGCTACGATTTTGGTCCCACCCTCAGCTTCAAGGATGTTCATCATCCTCGCTGGGGTGGAGGCCGGGCTGAGCCGGAGCTCTACCTCCCACGCGGGTCCGTGGGTCGGCCTCTCCTGCGGCGCTCGAGGGAGAGGGCACTCACTGGCCCTGCGGGCGGGTTGGACTTCGACAACGCGAGGCTGGTCAACGGCGGACGTCGTTAGCCTCAGCGCGTCGAGCTCGTCGGCTTGGCTCCCGGTGCCCCCTCCTGCCGGGAGGCGGCTGCCGCGCCGTATGCACGGGAGGACCGCCCAAGATGTCGCGCGCTGCTAGGGCGGCGTTCGTGTTCTGGGGCGGTCCTGCCTTTGCACCGGTACGGCGCCCCCGCGCGGAGGTCGGCACCCCACTCGTCCAGGAGGATCTGAGTGGGGATCTGTCGGAGGGCTGACGGCCCCTGTCGTCGGTGCCAAGGTGGAGGCGGCTCGAGAAGTCCTCGTTGCCGACGGGATCACCGCCACCATCCGCGCTTCGGGCCTCCGGCTCTTTGTACTTGTCCTCGCCCCTCGAGTGTCGGCGTGGGCGAGGGCAAGATTGCAGCAGCATCCGCCCTGAGGCCCTCGTTGCTGCAGTTCGGCCACCCGGAGCGGGAGTCGTTGTTGCTGCTGCCAGAGCGGGCGACGGTGATCCGCCCGTCAGTCTTCTGTTGCTCCGCAGGCCCCCCCCCCCCCCATCGAGTGGGGTTGTTCGTACCTGCGGAGGTGGAACCGGAGTTCCGTTTGTAATGGCACTTTGAATGCCAGTGTTTTTGTTCATTGTGGCTGTCGAGGCCTGAACATGTATGTAATTTCAGCACGGAGCCGTGTTTTTTCCTCATTTTCGAGCACTAAGACTCGCCTGTTGGTTGTCTGAACCACTTCACCAAGCGTGAGTCGCCCCGTGTAAAGGTGACGAGTGAGGTATCCGTATCCCGGAGGCGTAGGAGTCCCTCGGCTCGGTCAACCTTGTTGTCAGAGGCTTCCCTTGCTTAGTTAAAGGAACCCCTCGGCCGCTCTTTGATGAGCCGAGACCAGGGGTAGCGGTGTCAGCGCGAACAGAGGCGGAGTTGGCTCGAAAAGAAGACCTGGTCGGCCGGAGCCTGGCCGGGTCGTCTGTTAGTGGGACCGACGCCGGAATTGACCTGCCGAGGCCTCGGGTCGGGCTGATATCCTCGGGGGACAGCTGGCTGAGGCCCCAGGGTGATCGACCGAGCCGCCTGCTCAGGCCGGATCCTCGGAGAAGACCCTAGCGGCGATGGCCCGGGCTTGGTGATGACGCTGTCGTTCAGAGCGGAGACCCTTGGTCCGTGTCGCCGTCCGAGGCCAGGTCGGACCTCGCCGAAGGTGTTGTCGACGCCGAGGGTGCTGCTGCTCCCTTTAAGCGTCAAGATCCGAGCCTGCAGGATCGGATCGTCTTGTAGCGTGTGTTTCCTACGGCCGCCGAGGCCAAAACACACCCTCGCCGTGTTGTGAAGCAGCGTCTCTTTTCCTCTTGCTTCGAGTACCCAGACTTTTTTGTCGGTAACAGAATTGTTTGTGCGAGCGAGAGCTGCTTCTCACGGAAGGTGATGAGTGAGGTATCCGTATCCCGGAGGCGTAGGAGTCCCTCGGCTCGGTCAGCCTTGCCGCTTACGCGCACTCTTACCCGTCCATGGGGTTCTGTCACCGACGCAGTCAAGAAGGCTCGAAGAATCGCTCCGGCAGAAGAGCTTCCGAACGTGAAGACTTGTTCGGTCCGCGGAATCACTTATCCGAACGTGACTTACTTATCGCAGAAGGTGATGAGTGAGGTATCCGTATCCCGGAGGCGTAGGAGTCCCTCGGCTCGGTCAGCCTTGGCTGCTTACGTGTACTCCGCCGTTTTCAGGATCCACTTTCGAAGTAGTCAAAAAGCACGAAAGACATTCTGGCAGAAGGGATCTTTTTTCGAGGAAAAAATTCGACGCAGAGGGGGTTCCCCCCTTTTAGCCCCCGAGGGAGGGTCGGGCTTTGCCGAGGCGAGGTCGACCCTTCCTTGATGACTAAACTTTGCGTGGGAGCGAGGTATATGAACAACTTGAAAACATCTTAAGGGTAGAAGCGACGTAGCTGTTGGATGTTCCAAGCGTTGCTGTAGACCTCGCCTTGACTGTTGGCCAGCTTGTACGTTCCGGGCTTCAGAACTTTGGCGATGACGAACGGCCCCTCCCAGGGGGGCGTGAGCTTGTGCCGCCCCCGGGCGTCTTGCCGTAGCCGAAGCACCAGGTCGCCCACCTGGAGGTCTCGGGACCGGACCCCTCGGGCGTGGTAGCATCGCAGGGACTGCTGGTACCGCGCCGAGTGTAGTAAGGCCTTGTCCCGGGCCTCCTCCAGCTGGTCCAACGAGTCCTCTCGACTAGCTTGGTTGCTTTGGTCGGTGTAGGCCCTCGTCCTCGGGGAACCGTATTCTAAGTCTGTGGGCAAGATGGCCTCAGCCCCATAGACTAGAAAGAACGGCGTGAAGCCCGTGGCTCGGCTCGGCGTTGTCCTCAGGCTCCAAACCACCGAGGGGAGTTCCTTCATCCATCGCTTGCCGAACTTGTTGAGGTTGTTGTAGATCCGAGGCTTGAGCCCTTGTAGAATCATGCCGTTGGCACGCTCTACTTGCCCATTTGACATGGGGTGAGCTACGGCGGTCCAGTCCACCCGGATGTGGTGATCCTCGCAGAAGTCCAGGAACTTTCTGTCGGTGAACTGGGTGCCGTTGTCGGTGATGATGGAGTTTGGGACCCCGAATCGATGGATGATGTTGGTGAAGAACGCCACCGCTTGCTCGGGCCTGATGCTGTTTAGGGGTCGGACCTCGATCCACTTGGAGAATTTGTCGATGGTGACCAACAGGTGCGAGTAGCCCCTGGGTGCCTTCTGCAAGGGGCCGACGAGGTCCAGACCCCATACAGCAAAAGGCCAGGTGATGGGTATCGTCTGTAGAGCCTGAGCGGGCAGGTGGGTCTGCCTTGCGTAGAACTGACACCCTTCGCAGGCGCGGACAATTCTAGTGGCGTCGGCCACCGCCGTGGGCCCGTAGAAGCCTTGTCGGAAGGCATTCCCGACAAGGGCTCGAGGCGCTACGTGATGACCGCAAGCCCCTGAGTGTATCTCTCGCAGGAGTTCCTGACTTTCGGCGATGGAGATGCATCGCTGGAGGATGCCAGAGGGGCTGCGGTGGTAGAGCTCCTTCTCATCTCCCAGCAAGACGAATGACTTGGCGCGCCGCGCCACCCGCCGAGCTTCGGCTCGGTCGAAGGGTAGCTCTCCTCGGTGGAGATATTGCAGGTACGGGGTCCGCCAGTTTTGATCAGGCGTGACCCCGCTTTGCTCCCCCTCGACGCGCAGCGCCTCGCCCTCAGGGGCCGAGGGTACCTCGGGCCGGACCGAGGGTGCCTCGGGCCGAGCCGAGGGTGCCTCGGACTGTGCCGAGGGTGCCTCAGGCTCGGGCGTGTCGTCGATCTTGATGGACGGTTGATGCAGATCTCGGGAGAAGACGTTTGGGGGAACCGTTGTTCGCCCCGAGGCTATTTTAGCCAGCTCGTCCGCAGTCTCGTTGTAGCGCGGAGCGATGTGGTTGAGCTCGAGCCCGTAGAACTTGTCTTCCAGGCGCCGAACCTCATCGCAGTAGGCCTCCATCTTCGGGTCGCAGCAGTGGGAGTTCTTCATGACTTGGTCGATGACGAGCTGCGAGTCACCGCGAGCGTTGAGGCGTTGGACCCCTAGCTCGATGGCGATTCGCAACCCGTTGACCAGAGCCTCATACTCGGCCACATTGTTGGACGCCGGGAAATGGAGGCGTAGCACATAGCGTATGTGCCTGCCGAGGGGCGAGATGAAGAGTAGGCCTGCGCCAGCTCCTGTCTTCATCAACGACCCATCGAAGAACATGGTCCAGAGCTCCGGTTGGATCGGCGCCGTTGGTAGCTGGGTGTCGACCCATTCGGCCACGAAGTCTGCCAGGACCTGGGACTTGATGGCCTTCCGAGGGGCGAACGAGATTGCTTCGCCCATGATTTCCACCGCCCACTTTGCGATTCTACCCGAGGCCTCTCGGCACTGGATGATCTCCCCCAGGGGGAAGGACGACACCACAGTTACCGGATGAGACTCGAAGTAGTGTCGCAGCTTCCGCCGTGTCAGGATCACCGCATACAGCAGCTTCTGGACTTGTGGATAGCGGATCTTGGTTTCGGACAGTACCTCACTGATGAAGTAGACTGGCCTCTGATCGGGCAATGCATGCCCCTCTTCTTGCCTCTCGACCACAATCGCGGCGCTAACCACCTGAGTGGTCGCGGTGACGTAGACCAAGAGGGCTTCTCCGGCAGCTGGGGGCACCAAGATAGGCGCCTTCGTGAGGAGCGCCTTCAGGTTCCCGAGGGCTTCCTCGGCCTCAGGGGTCCAAGTGAAGCACTCGGCCTTCCTTAAGAGGCGGTACAGAGGTAGACCTCTTTCGTCGAGGCGTGAGATGAAGCGGCTCAGAGCCGCGAGACATCCCATGACCCTCTGTACGCCTTTCAAGTCCTTGATGGGCCCCATGCTGGTGATGGTTGCGATCTTCTCCGGGTTGGCTTCGATGCCCCGCTCGGAGACGATGAACCCCAAGAGCATGCCTCGGGGCACCCCGAAGACACACTTCTCGGGATTGAGCTTGACGCCTTTCGCCTTGAGACATCGGAATGTCACTTCAAGGTCGGAAAGGAGGTCGGAGGCTTTCCTCGTCTTGACTACGATGTCATCGACATAGGCCTCGACCGTGCGGCCAATGTGTTCGCCGAACACATGGTTCATGCACCGCTGGTACGTCGCACCCGCATTCCTCAAACCGAACGACATGGTGACATAGCAGTACATGCCGAAAGGTGTGATGAAAGAAGTCACGAGCTGGTCGGACTCTTTCATCCTGATTTGGTGATACCCTGAGTAGGCATCGAGGAAAGACAGGGTTTCGCACCCAGCAGTGGAATCCACGATTTGATCGATGCGAGGCAGAGGGTAGGGAACCTTCGGACATGCTTTGTTCAGACCAGTGTAGTCTACACACATCCGCCATTCCCCCCTTTCTTTCTCACAAGCACAGGGTTGGCAAGCCATTCGGGATGGAATACCTCTTTGATGAACCCTACCGCCATTAGCTTGTGGATCTCCTCGCCTATGGCTCTGCGCTTCTCCTCGTCGAACCGGCGCAGAGGCTGCTTGACGGGTCGGGCTCCGGCTCGGATGTCCAGCGAGTGCTCGGCGACATCCCTCGGTATGTCGGGCATGTCCGAGGGACTCCACGCGAAGACGTCGGCATTCGCGCGGTGAAAGTCGACGAGCACTGCTTCCTATTTGGGATCGAGCCCGGAGCCGATCCGGATCTGCTTGGAGGCATCGCCGCTGAGGTCGAGGGGGACGGCCTTAACCGTCTCCGCTGGCTCAAAGTTGTCGGCATGACGCTTCACGTCTGGCACCTCCTTAGAGAGGCTCTCCAGGTCGGCGATGAGGGCCTCGGACTCGGCGAGGGCCTCGGCGTACTCCATGCACTCCACGTCGCATTCGAACACGTGTTTGTACGTGGGGCCGACGGTGATGACCCCATTGGGGCCCGGCATCTTGAGCTTCAGGTAGGTGTAGTTGGGGACGGCCATGAACTTCGCGTAGCATGGTCTTCCTAGTACCGCGTGGTAGGTTCCTCGGAAACCGACCACCTCAAACGTCAGGGTCTCCCTTCGGAAGTTGGAGGGTGTTCCGAAGCAGACGGGAAGGTCGAGTTGTCCGAGGGGCTGGACGCGCTTCCCGGGAATGATCCCATGGAAGGGCGCAGCGCCTGCCCGGACAGAGGATAGATCGACACGCAGGAGCCCGAGGGTCTCGGCGTAGATGATGTTGAGGCTGCTGCCTCCGTCCATGAGGACCTTGGTGAGCGTGACGTTGCCGATGACGGGGTCGACGACGAGCGGGTATTTCCCCGGGCTCGGCACATGGTCGGGGTGGTCGGCTTGGTCGAAAGTGATGGGCTTGTCGGACCAGTCTAGGTAGACTAGCACCGCCACCTTCACCGAACAGACCTCCCAGCGCTCTTGCTTGCGGTGCCGAGCCAAGGCATCCGCCGCTTGCCCACCGTAGATCATGAAGCAGTAGCGGACCTCGGGGAACTCTCCTGCTTGGTGATCTTCCTTCTTGTCGTCGTCTCGGGCCTTGCCACCCTCCGCGGGTGGCCCGGCCCTGTGGAAGTGGCGCCGAAGCATGACGCACTCCTCAAGGGTGTGCTTGACGGGCCCCTGGTGATAGGGGCACGGCTCCTTGAGCATCTTGTCGAAGAGGTTGGCACCTCCGGGGGGTTTCCGAGGGTTCTTGTACTCGGCGGCGGCGACAAGGTCCGCGTCGGCGGCGTCGCGTTTCGCTTGCGACTTCTTCTTGCCCTTCTTCTTTGCGCCGCGCTGAGTTGACGCCTCGGGGGCATCTTCCGATGGGTGACCCTGGGGCTGCTTGTCCTTCCGAAAGATAGCCTCGACCGCCTCCTGGCCGGAGGCGAACTTGGTGGCGATGTCCATCAGCTCGCTCGCCCTGGTGGGGGTCTTGCGACCCAGCTTGCTCACCAGGTCGCGGCAGGTGGTGCCAGCGAGGAACGCGCCGATGACATCCGAGTCGGTGATGTTGGGCAGCTCGGTGCGCTGCTTCGAGAATCGCCGGATGTAGTCCCGGAGAGACTCTCCCGGCTGCTGTCGGCAGCTTCGGAGGTCCCAGGAATTCCTGGGGCGCACGTACGTGCCCTGGAAATTGCCGGCGAAAGCTTGGACTAGGTCGTCCCAGTTGGAGATCTGCCCCGGAGGCAGGTGCTCCAACCAGGCGCGGGCGGTGTCGGAGAGAAACAGGGGGAGGTTGCGGATGATGAGGTTGTCATCGTCCGTTCCACCCAGTTGGCAGGCCAGACGGTAGTCCGCGAGCCACAGTTTCGGTCCCGTCTCCCCCGAGTACTTTGTGATAGTAGTCGGGGGTCGGAACCGGGTCGGGAACGGCGCCCGTCGTATGGCCCGGCTGAAGGCCTGCGGACCGTGTGGTTCGGGCGAAGGACTCCGATCCTCCCCGTTGTCGTAGCGTCCCCCACGCCTGGGGTGGTAGCCTCGGCGCACCCTCTCGTCGAGGTGGGCTCGACGGTCGCGGTGATGGTGCTCGTTGCCGAGGCGACCCAGGGCCGCAGGCGCTGTGTTGCGCGTGCGCCCGGTGTAGACCGAGGCTTCCCGCATGAATCGGGAAGTCACGGCATGAGGTTCCGAGGGGTACCCCTGCCTTCGGGAGGCAGAGCTCTCGGCCCGTCAGACCGCGGCGCCTTCCAGGAGATTCTTGAGCTCTCCCTGGATTCACCGCCCCTCGGTGGTTGATGGCTCCGGCATCGCGCGGAGGAGCATTGCTGCTGCAGCCAGGTTCTGGCCGACCCCACTGGATGCGGGTGGCAGCCTGAACCTGACGTCGTCGGCGATGCGGTGCTGGAAGTCCTGGGGTAGATGACGTATTTCTCCGGCCAGAGGTTGGCCCGCCCATGCCTGCCCGACGTCCCGGCGGACCGGCTCAAGCGCTCCTGCTCCCTCGTCGAGCCTGGCCTGCACCTCGCGGATTTGCTCGAGCTGTGGGTCATGGCCCCCCGCCTGAACGGGGACCACAGCTAGCTCCTGTGGGATGTCAACGCGAGGCACCGGCCTAGGGAGATCACCGTCCTCCGGCATGCCGAGATGGTTGCCTTCGGAGGGACCCCCTAGATCGACGTGGAAACATTCGCGGCTTGGGCCGCAGTCCTCGTCGCCGAGGCTACGGCTACCGTCGGAACAGTCGGAAAGGCAGTAGTCGCATGCGGTCATGAAGTCCCGCATGGCACTGGGGTTGCCAAGTCCAGAGAAATCCCAACAGAAGCTGGGCTCGTCGTCTTCCTCGGACCCAGAGGGCCCGTAGGTCGAGACGTCCGTCAGCCGGTCCCAAGGTGACCGCATACGAAACCCCAGAGGGTTTGGGCTCGCCTCTACGAGAGCGCCCGCCAAAGCGAAGCCGCTAGGCGGGTTGAGGCTGAATCCAAATGACGTGGGATGGGAATCGGTCGGTACCTCTTGGTCGATGGGCGGTGATGAAGTCACGTCGGGGACTGACTGCACTGTCGTCTCAGGTACAAGGGTGACACACAGCAAGCCTTCCGCGAGCGTGCTGGCATCGTCCGTTTGCTCGGGGTTGGCGTGTTGCGGGGAGATGGCGCTCGTCTTCGTCTCAAGCGCGAGGTCGATGCCCGGTGCGCCCCCCGTGCCCCTAAGCCGACGAGTGAATGTCGTCGCGTGCCCCAGCCCAGATGGGTCGACGCGAGGCCGAGCGCGAAGGGGGAAAGTGAGGTGGCCGGAGACAGGCGTGAGAGAGGTGGAAATCCCGCGGCCTTCGTGTTCGTCCCGCACCCAGGTCGGGTGCGCTTGCAGTAGGGGGTTACAAGCGTCCACGCGGGAGAGGGAGCGAGCGGCTTCAAGCGAGCGCCTGTCTCGTCCTCGTCCCCGCGCGGCCAACCCTCTCTAAGAGGGCCCTGGTCCTTCCTTTTATAGGCGTAAGGAGAGGATCCAGGTGTACAATGGGGGGTATAGCAGAGTGCTACATGTCTAGCGGAGGAGAGCTAGCGCCCTAAGTACATGCCGTCGTGGCAGCCGGAGAGATTTTGGCACCCAGCTGGTGTGATGTCGTGGTCGTCGGAGGAGTGCTGGAGCCTGGAGGAGGGACAGCTGTCGGAGCTGTTGAGTCCTTGCTGACGTCCTCTTGCTTCTGTAAGGGGCTGAGAGCAGCCGTCGTCACAGAGTATGCGGGGCGCCATCATTGCCTATCTGGCGGAGCGAGCCAGATGGGACGCCGGTCTTGTTCCCCATGGCTCGAGTCAGCTCGGGGTAGGGTGATGATGGCGCCTCCTGTTGACGTGGCTGGTCTGCGCCCTAGGTTGGGCGATGTGGAAGCTCCTCCGAAGCCGAGGTCGAGTCTGTCTTCCGTGGCCGAGGTCGAGTCCGCCCGCTGGTTCGGGCGAGGCGGAGACCGTCGGCTGAGGCCAGGGCGGAGTCCGAGCCCTGGGGTCGGGCGAAGCGGAGTTCGTCGTCTTCTGGGGCTGAGCCCGAGTCCGAGCCCTGGGTCGGGCGGAGCGGAGTTCGTCGTCTTCTGGGACTTAGCCCGAGTCCGAGCCCTGGGTCGGGCGGAGCGGAGTTCGTCGTCTTCCGAGGCTTAGCCCGAGTCTGAGCCCTGGGTCGGGCGGAGCGGAGTTCGTCGTCTTCCGGGGCTTAGACCGAGTCCGAGCCCTGGGTCGGGCGGAGCGGAGTTCGTCGTCTTCCAGGACTTAGCCCGAGTCCAAGCCCTGGGTCGGGCGGAGCGGAGTTCGCCGTCTTCCGGGGCTTAGCCCGAGTCCGAGCCCTGGGTCGGGCGGAGCAGAGTTCGCCGTCTTCCGGAGCTTAGCCCGAGTCCGAGCCCTGGGTCGGGCGGAGCGGAGTTCGCCGTCTTCCGGGGCTTAGCCCAAGTCCGAGCCCTGGGTCAGGCGAAGCGAAGCTTCCTATGGTGCCTGCGGCCGGGCCTGACTGCCTGTCAGCCTCACTCTGTCAAGTGGCACCGTAGTCGGAGCGGCGCAGGTGGCGCTGTCTTTCTGTCAGGCCGGTCAGTGGAGCGGCAAAGTGACGGCGGTCACTTTGGCTCTGTCGGCTGGGGGTGCGCGTCAGGATAAAGGTGTCAGGACGCCTCTGCATTAAATGCTCCTGCGATTTGGTCGGTCGGTGCGGCGATTTGGTCAGGGTTGCTTCTTGGCGAAGACAGGGCCTCGGGCGAGCCGGAAATATGTTCGCCGCTGGAGGGGGGCCTCGGGCGAGATGGAAATCCTCCGGGGTCGGCTGCCCTTGTCCGAGGCTAGGCTCGGGCGAGGCGTGATCGAGTCCCTCGAATGGACTGATCCCTGACCTAATCGCACCCATCAGGCCTTTGCAGCTTTATGCTGATGGGGGTTACCAGCTGAGAATTAGGAGCCTTGAGGGTACCCCTAATTATGGTCCCCGACACTTTGTGATGAATTAAAATTTTCTGAAGTCAGCTTATTTTCACAAAGTATGCTGCTAAGCAAAGCATTGAGAATGCAATAAGACCTCGAAGATAAGAAAAATGAGATCATAATTGAGGGTTTGGAAAGCAAGATCAAAGATTGAGAAGCTTCTCTTGAAAAGAAGGACTTCTTGCTTCAAGCAACGGAGGGTTCCCTTGTGGAGCTTCAAGCTGAAAATGCTAGGTTAAACGAGGAGCTTCTCCAAGCTCAAACAACCTTAAAGGAAAAATCAGAGTGCTTTGAACGAGAGAAGAAGGAACTGCAAGCGAAATATAAAGCCGAAGCTGATAAGAACACGAAGCTGCAGGAATCTCTGTGGGATCTTCGGAACAAATACTTGGAATTTGCTAGCCGCTGCGTGCAACGGTTAAAGGAGTCTTCAGCTCGGTTGGGGCCAGTTCTGAAGAAATTACCCCTTCGGCTGAAGATATATCAGATACCTTCAAGCACAATGAAAACGAAGTTGATGCATTCGATGAAGTAATAACTGGGCATGGTGACTTATGTGCTCTGTTAGCTTCTTGCAGCACGGCTGCTGCATTCTTGAAGGCTGGATGCACGCATGCAAAAACAGTAAACAAGCCAAACTTCAGTCTGTCGCCATCAGACTTGATTAATATTCCTGGTGAGGCCCAAAGTATCGGAAATAGATTCATTACTCAAATTGGGCTAAAGGCGGACGAGAGTTGGCTGGAGACGAAGCTCAGAATCTGCTTAAATCGGTACGAAACTTGTACCTGTTTTGATTTTTATCATCACTTTTACCTTATACCATTGTTTGTCTACAGGATGGCGGTGCCGAAGGTTAATAATCCAAAAGCACATTCTGAAGTTTGCTGGGCTGAAGCTTCCTTTTATGCCTTCATGTATAGAGCTTAGAATATATTTGCATTATTTTTGCAAAAATTGTAATCGAGAGTTGAACTCAATACTGTATATATTTGTCCATACCTTGTAATATAATTTTACCTTTCCATCCATGTGCTAATTGCTTTGCTGTGGACGAAATCCATGTGACTTTTGAGCCGAAGGCGAAAAACACCTTCCCTTCTTTTCGTACACATCGAAGCATTTCCTTGCATAACATGTCTGTATTCATGTTTGAAACGAAGCTTCTTCATGTTCAACGAAGCACTTTGTCACCGAAGCCGAACTATTTCTGTTCATATTATCGTTTGTGCTTCATGTCATGATGATGATGATCCTACAAATGTCTAATGAATGTCTGTATGAATGCAATGAATGATGTAATGTAATATGCAAATGTATGACCCAAACACACCCGAAGCCATACCCAGACTCTGCATCCCCTTAGGAACGACTTTGGAGTCTCTTCACCTTCTATTTCGGTGGCATTTAAGCTCTGCATTCCCTTAGGAACGACTTTGGAGCTTCTTCACCTTCTATTTCGGTGGCATTTAAGCTCTGCATCCCCTTAGGAACGACTTTGGAGCTTCTTCACCTTCTATTTCGATGGTAGTTGGCTCTGCATTCCCTTAGGAACGACTTTTGAGCTTCGGGGCTTACTCTACGCTCCCTTAGGAACGACTTTTGTAGCTTCGGAACTTACTCTGCGCTCCCTTAGGAACAACTTTTGTAGCTTCGTCACCCTTGGAGTGATTACAGCTCTGCATCCCCTTAGGGACATCTTTTGAGCTTTTCCATGTTCTCTTTTGCACTCGATGGTGCATGTTCTGATATTACATATTACATTTTTTGGGGATTTTGGCCCTTGTATTTCATAGGGCTAAATAAGAATGAAAATTACAAACTATGGTCCCGTTAAAAACCTTTCTCCCCTCCTAAAAGGAAAAGGGTGCCATAGGAAATAAAAAAGATTACATCAATTACACATAATATCGCCGAAGCTCATCCGCATTCCAAGATCTGGGTATGTCGTTGCCGTCCATATCCTTCAATCTATAAGAATCGGGTCTTGACGAAGATACTACCAGAAAAGGACCTTCCCATTTCAGCTGTAGCTTGCCCACTGTATCTGGGTTGGCTATCCTTCGGAGCACCAAATGGCCTGGCTTGATATTCTTCAATCGAACTTTCCTATCACGCCATTTTATTGTTTCGGCCTGATACTTATTGATGTGTTGTATGGCCTGAAGTCTGGTCCCTTCTATAGTGTTTTTTGTTATTTGAGAATCAGTTTTGTCCTCTGCTGAAGTTGTGGTCCTTTATTGATCATGTTCTTGCTTCTTTTGGTGTTATTGCTTCGTCACCGAATAGGAGCTTGAAGGGAGTAAAACCTGTTGACCTTGAGACGGTAGTGTTGTGGCTCCACACCACTTTGATCAACTCATCTGGCCACTTTCCTCTAGGTTGATTGAAGATTAACTTCATTATTCCTGTCATTATAATTCCATTTGCTCTCCATACTAACCCATTTGATTCTGGATGCCTTACTGATGCAAAATGTATTCTTGTACCAATTCGATCACAAAAAAACTTTGAACGTTTCAGCATCAAATTGAGTTCAATTGTCAACTATAATAGCCTTCGGCACATCGAAGCGACAAACAATATTTTGCCAGAAAAACTTCTGGACTGTGACCGAAGTTATGGTAGCTAGAGGTTTAGCTTCGATCCACTTCAAGAAATATTCCATCGCTACCAAAACATATTTTAAATTTCCTTGTGCTGGTGGGAGTGGTCCTAACAAATCGAGGCCCCATCTTTGCAATGGCCAAGTAGGTTGGATCAATTGTGTTAAAGACGAAGGTTGTTTCTGATCTCTAGCGCACTTCTGACAATTTTCACATTTCTGGACTAAGTCCGTTGCATCCGAAGCTGCCTTCGGCCAATAAAAACCTTGTTTAAAGACCTTTCCTAGTAGAGGTCTGGATCCGATGTGGGCTCCACACAGTCCTGCATGTATTTCCTTCATTAATTCCTGTCCTTCATTACTGGAGAGACATTTAAGTAATGGGGAACAAACTCCATGCTTGTATAACTCCCCCTCAATTATTACATACGGTCTTGTTCTTGCCTCCATTCTCTTATTGTAAGCTTCATCGTATGAGAGGCGGTTGCCTTGGAGGAAGGACATTATTTCAGTCCTCCAGTCTTCACTATGTACAGGTGATATTGTGAGCAATGTTCTCTCCATGAGTTCGACTGAGGGTGCTTTTATTGTTTCAAAAAATACTTCTGAAGGCAAAGGGAGCCCCTGTGCCGCTGACTTAGCTAGCAAATCTGCATGCTCATTTCCCCCCTTGGGATATTTTTTACAGAAAATCCCTCAAAAGAAGCTTCCAATCTTCGGACTGCATCCAAATATTTTTCAAGCTTTAGATCTCTTGCCTTGCTACTTTTATCCACGTGGCCAGAAATAACTTGTGAATCTGTTTTGAGGATTGCCCTTCTTATTCCCATTGCCTTTAGTTTTTGAAGCCCTAAAAGAAGAGCTTCGTACTCGGCAATGTTATTTGTGCAACTAAAGTCTAACTTTACTGCATAACATGTTCTGACTTTAGAGGGTGCTACTAGAAAAGCAACTGCTCCTGCACCGAAGGTTCCCCAAGATCCGTCGCAGAATATCGTCCAAGCTTTGACATCTTTTGTTGCTTCTTCACCCTGAGCCCCTGACGTCCAATCAGCAATGAAGTCTGCTAACGCCTGAGATTGAATTGAGGATCTGTGTACATAATCAATGGTGAATTCATTAAGTTCCGCGGCCCATTTTCCGATCCTTCCTGTAGCTTCTCTGTTCCTCATTATGTCTTTCAGGGGTTGTGATGAAGGCACTATTATATGATATGCTTGAAAGTAGTGCCAAAGCTTCCTGGAGGCCATCAATACAGCATACAATACCTTCTCCAATTCTGTGTAATTTTTCTGAGTACTTCGGAGACGAAGTATACCGGTGCTTGTCTTTTTACTTGGCCATCTTGCTTCTCCTATACAAGTGTCACACTGACCGCAGCATGGGAAGCAACCGCATACAGAAGTAGCAGAGTTCCTGATGAAGGTGGAGTTAGAGTTGTCAAATCTATCAGATATTGTTTTAACTCTTCGAAGGCTTTCTGTTGAGCCGGACCCCACTGAAAGACTTCGGCTAACTTCAGTATTTCAAAGAATGGTAAATTTCTCTCTGTTGATCTTGATATAAATCTATTCAACAATGCCAGCCTTCCTGCCAACCGTTGAGCCCCCTTCTTTGAATTTGGTGGTTCCATCCGAAGGATAGCTTCGATACCCTTTGTTGATACCAGGCAGCTAAGAAACTTGCCCTTCTTTATTCCGAAAACACACATTTTTCTGGGTTCAACTTGAGACCAGCTTGTCTGAAATTGGCAAATGTCTCTTGCAATCGGCAACATGATTTTCTTGTTTTGTGCTTTTCACTATGATGTCATCAACATAAGTCAGCACATTCCTACCTATTTGAGAGTGAAGAACCTTGGCAGTCATTCTTCTAAAGCTTCCTCCAGCATTTTTGAGCCCCTCGGGCATCCGAAGGTAGCAGTAGGTACCACTAGGTGTTATAAAGCTTGTCTTTGGCTCATCCTATTTCTTCATCCAAATTTGATGATAGCCCGAGTAGCAGTCCAATAGGCTCATAAGTTCTGAAGAAGATGCTGCATCTACAAGGGAGTCTATTCTTGGTAAAGGGAACTCATCCTTCGGACATGCCTTGTTGAGGTCTGTGAAATCAATGCACATTCTCCATTTCCCATTAGCTTTCTTCACCATAACGGTGTTAGCCAGCCACTCTGGATATGTTACTTCTCTGATAACACCAGCACTGAGAAGTCTTTTTACTTCATTTCGTGCACCTTCGACTTTATCATCAGACATTTTCCGAAGCCTCTGCTTTCTTGGTCTGAAGGATGGGTCCACATTGAGTGAATGCTCAATGATGTCTCTATTGACGCCACAGAGATCATTAGTTGTCCAAGCGAAGACATCTTTGTTGTTGAACAAGAACCTTAGCAGAGTCTTTTCCTGTTCACCAGATAGTTGAGATCCCAGCAGTACCTTTTGGTCTGCTATGTCTTCACACAAGAGCATAGGCTTTGGCTGATCTGCTAAAGCAGCCTTCTCTCTTTTGTGCTTATACTGCTGATAAGCTTCGGCTTCATCTATATTATAGATAGCCTTTGAATCCGTCCAACTCCCTTCAGCCCTCCTTGCAACTTCTTGACTCCCGTGAACAGCAATGGGCCCTTGTTCCGAAGGTATCTTCATGCATAAATATGCTGGATGAAGTATTGCTTCGAAGGCATTAAGCATCCCTCGACCAATGATTGCATTGTATGGATACTCCATATCAATAATGTCAAAGACAACCTGTTCAGTTCTTGTGTTATGGACATAGTCAAAGGTAACTGACATTGTTATCTTGCCAAGTGCCACAATCTGTCTTCCTCCAAAGCCACAAAGAGGGTGTGTTGCATCATGTATCTTGTCTTCTGGCTCTTGTATTTGCCTGAAAGCCTTTGGAAAGATGATGTCTGCTGCGCTGCCTGTGTCAACCAGAACATTATGGACCAGAAATCCCTTGATGACACAAGATATAACCATGGCATCATTGTGAGGATAATCTTTGAGCAGAAGATCTTCTTGGGAGAAGGTAACTGGAATGTGAGACCACTTGGATTTGATGAAGGGTCCTTGCACCCCAACATGTTGCACTCTTATTTGTGCTTCCTTCTTCTGCTTCTTGTTGGCTGGTTTAGAGCTTGAACCACCTGTGATTGGGAGCACCAGCTTCGTGGCTGAAGGTGCTACAGCTTGATTGTTGTGCGCAGCCATCGTCACAACTGTGGAAGTGAGTTCACTAGAGGTGGGCACCAATGTTGGTCCTTGTTCTCGGATACTATATACCAAGAACAAAGCAACCCAATTGTTAACGATTAGAGACCTTCGTCCTTCGAAGCATTATTTCCCTTGAGATATAATGATCTTCAGACGAAGGTCATGAAGGGCATACCTTCATCATTTCAGTGAGCAAAGATGTAAACAGAGGCATATGAAACACAAAAAGAATATAAACAATCATTCCAAATCATTAAATTATTTATATTCTTATTTTATAAACATGAATAGACATCAATAATATTTATAATACATTTGTACCTTTGGCTTGACAGAAGGCGGGAAGGTGAGTGCAACGTAAGAGTGATTACAATTCTGCGTGAACAGTACGGGGGTACTGTTCATCTATTTATAGGCACGGGACACAGCCCGGACAAAATTACATCCATGTCCCTGATAACTAATTATATTTATAGTACAGATCATTAGGGACTACACAGTCTTTTCCCCTTTAAGTCGGTATTGTCCTTCATCTTTAGCATGTCACCATGCCGAAGCTCCTTCAATCGTAGCTTCGGCTTATATCTTCATGTTACACATGCTTATGTATTGTCTTGTTGAAGGTATTTTTGCTTAGAGGACCTTCAGCGGAGAAGAAGGCCCCCAACAATAAGTATCTAGGGCACCTCGTGCCCTGGAGCACCTAATAGCATAAACCCCCATGGCCCCTCATGTCCTAGGACACTTAATGGCATAAGCCTCTAGGGACCCCTAGCACCATGGGGCTCCTAACGACATAAGCATCAAGGATACCTCGCATCCTAGGGAACCTATCAGATATCCCACAAGGCCCCTAGATCCATAAGTGACCTGACAACATAAGTTCTCGGGATCCCTCATGCCTATGGGAACCTGACGGTATAAGCTTCCATGTCCCTCATGCTTCAGGGCATCTGAGACTCTAAGGCAGCCATAACAAACTTGACCTAAGCCAACCCAACCAAGTCAAATCTGACCATGGTGAACCCAAATGGAATTCTCTTGACCTCGTCCCATCATTAGGTCGGTCCTAACCTCGATCACAACAAGTAAGTCAACTGAGGTCATCTTGATCAGTTGGCCCCAACCTCGGTCACACTAAGCCGAGACAACCTAGGACACTTCTGATTGGACTCCACGACCCATAGGTAATATAAACCTCTGGGAAAGGCTAACACATTTATGACTCTTACCATTCAGTGCATGCTTCTAACCAAGGCGTGTTGTTGGGGACTTGTTCTCAAGTGCTATGAGTTAAGAACAAGACAACATAGAAAATATTAATCGTTAAGGTCCTTCGTCCTCCGAAGCATTATTTCCCTTAGGATATAATGATTTACGGACGAAGGTTATGAAGGACGTTCCTTCATAAATTCATTAAACAATGACGAAGGATGAAATATAAAGGATATAAAAGACAATCATGAACAATTATATATTATTATTAGGTATAAACAGAAATACCGTTGAATTACAAGTGTACCTTCAATCGGAATGAGATGACGGTACAAGCGTGACGCAAAAAGCGAATGCCAAGTCAGCGTGAACAGTACGGGAGTACTGTTCACCTATTTATAGGCACGGGACGCAGCCCGTACAAAATTACATTAATGCCCTTTACACTTGATAATAATCCTATAGTAATCTGTCGAGGTCTAAATAGCCTTTTCATCTTTAAGTCGGTTTCAACTGCTGCTGTCTCGCCGAAGCTTTCCTGCTTACACCTTCGGCGCTTCACCAACCTTCGTATTATTCTGGTCTACTGTGATGCCTGATTTGAGTCCGAAGATACCTGTTCACACATTATACTCCAGAAACGCTATTAAATCCTGTTTTTGAGGACCTTCGGATGCCGAAGGTCCCCAACAGTAGCCCCTCGCAATATTAATTTGTTCAAAATAATAAATTTAGATTGCGATCTGGACGAAGGCTTTACGCCGAAGGTCCGAAAAAACACCTTCCCTTTGCTAGAATAGCAACATTCACTGACAAGCGGGGTCTTTCAATTTTCAACACACTTGGCGTATAAATACGGCCACACCGCAAACGCATTTGACACGCTCTCTGGCCAACTGCTTCCGCTCACTCAAATTTTAGCTCTTGTGCACTACGATTTGCTAGGCTTTTAGTTTTGAAGCTTCGGCTTTGAAAATAGTTTTTAGTGTCTCCGAAGATGTCCGAAGATAAGAAGACTACTGCTGAGACGAAACTGAGCCTCGACGAAGAGAAAAATTTGGGGTTTCTTATAGCGATGTCAAAGACTAACACAGAAAAAATCACCAAGGAGATTCTGGAAGGCTTGTCTGAGGATACTGGTGACAGTGACAGCTATGATGTGGACAGTGGTGGGGAAGACTCCGAAGATCGTCCCTGGCGACCAAGCCATTCAGTTTATGGTAAATCAACTATCAAAGAAAATCATCTTGTTAATATGAGAGGAAGGTATTTCCGGGATTTGTCCATTGTGAGGGCGGACGAAGGGGAAAAAACTTGCCCACATCCCGAAGAGAATGAAGTTGTAGTGTACCGAAGCTTTTTGAAAGCTGGACTGCGATTTCCCTTGAGCAGCTTCGTTGTGGAGGTGCTGAAAATATTCGAAATCTATCTCCATCAACTTACCCCCGAGGCAATTATAAAGCTGAACATCTTCGTGTGGGCCGTGAGAAGCCAAGGTCTGAAGCCTGATGCAAAAAGCTTCTGTAATATACACGAATTATCATATGAGACAAAACCTTGGGGTAAGGAACAGTATCACAATAATTTTGGTTGCTACAGTTTTGTTTCTCGGTCCGGGTCAAGCTGCCCCGTGCCAACCTTTCGAAAGAGATGGCCCGGCGACTGGATGACAGAATGGTTTTATGTGAAGAATGATCTGACAATACGAGAGGATATCAAAGGTATAATTATGCGCCCTATCTGGCAAAGCTTCGGCCTTCGGAGGCCGAAGGTTGAAATGAATGAAGCTGCCGAAGAATGCCAGAGAGCCTTCGGCGCAGTCTGCTCTTTCATTGGAACGAGAGACTTAGTACAAGAGCATATTGCCTTCAGGGTATGGCCGCTCGCGGAGAAATGGGAAATGCCACAAGAAACCGTAAAAGAGGCCGACAAAGGTGGGCTTATCAGGTTGAAGTACACTTTTAAATTTGGAGATAAGTTTGTTGAGCCAGATGATGACTGGTTAAAAAGTATTGAAAATTTAAGTGATGAACTGCTTGGGGCTTATTCGAAGGCCGAAGACACTGCAATGTCAGCAGCCTTCGGAGGCCGAAAAAAGAAGAGGCTGAATCGGGTATTTGATGCAATCGGGTTTGTCTACCCTGACTATTGCTATCCCATTCGAAGGCAGAAGAGAAAAAACACAACCTCTGCAAAAGAAGAAGCTGCAACTGCTCCTAGCGAGCCAGAACCGAAAAGAAAGAAGTTAAAGGTCCTTACACATCGGCCGCGCTATATTGAACCAGCTTCGGTGCCTGAGTTTACCGGAGAAACTTCTTCGGCCACCGAAGCCGAAAAACCAGCCGAGCCAACCATGCTGCCAGAAGTCGCAGAAACGGCCGAAGTGCCAACAAAGATAGAATTGGAACAATCAAAGATTTTGTTATCAGAAACGAAAGAGAAGGCCGAAGCGCCGTCCACAGAAAAAATGGATGAGGTAAAAGAAGCAACTGAGGGATCCAAAACATCAGAAGTTTTGAGCCCTGCAGCAAACATTGAGACAGTAAAAAATCAAAAAGTGCCAGCAGTGACTCCAAAAAGAAAGACAATGGCTAATGTGCTAGATGTACTGGAAACGATCAAATCTTCAAACACACCTCCGAAGAGGGCTGCTGTCAACCCTGAAACAACAACTGAAATTTCTGGTTCTAAAGTTCCAGGGCAAGAGACTGAAGCCGAAGCTGGGCCCTCGGAGTCTGTAAAGATAAAATCCTTGGAAAGTGAGGCAGAAAAAATAACACAGCCAACTTTATTTGAAGAAACCGGTGTCATTGCCCCCGAAGCATCCCCCAAAGTTCGTGATTATATTGTTCGTCATGCTTCGGGGAAAAAACTATCAGAAAAAGAAGAGCAAGAGGCCCAGCACTACGCCCAAAAACTGAAATATCCAAAGGGGGCGTTAATATTCAATGGCAGTGGAGAAGAAGACTTCTTGTATTGTCTCCCTGACAGCAAAGAAATTTCTGTCTGTCGGGAGATGAGCAGGAGCTTCGGATTCCCAACTTTAGAAGATGGGCTCTCGGTGCTATCGAAGAACGATCTGGCCGACAGCCTAGCTTACAATAGCTTAAAGGTGCGACAAATGAAATCCTTGTACTTTTTGTTGAGTCCAGAATTTTTCGTTTGTTTAAACCTATTGACGCAGACATATTTCTCTTTGCAGGGCCTGATACTTAGCAATGCCCTCAGGGCACAAAAAGATGCTGAAGACGAAGGGTGTTCTATAGCCCTGAGCAACCTTCGTTCCGAAGTTATTGAACTGAGGAACGAAGGTCTCGAAAAAGATAAAATGTTGCACTCATTGATAAATAAAATAAAGGAAGATGAAGCTGCTTTTAAAGGTCAAGCTGAAGCTCAAAAGCGGGAAATTGAAGATCTTCGGAAACAACTGGCCAGAGCCAAGGAAGAACGCATACTTGAAGAAACAAAGCGAGAACTCAGCGACCAATGGGCCGATCACCTAGAAATAACTGTTGAAGAGCTTCGTTCTTCCAGAAAGAGATGCTATAACAAATCTATAGAATGTGTTAAGAAGTTAAAAGCTAGCTTCGCCAGTGTTGGCGCCTTCTCAAGCGAAGAAAACTTTACGAGAGGCAATCCCGAAGGTCCCATCGAGTGGATCGACCACGAAGCTGAGGCCTTCGAAGAAATTTTAAATAGCCGAGGAGACATATGTGCCTTCTCTGGTGCCAGAGGGATTGCCACCATCTTAGAGAAGAAGGGCTGCGAACATGTGAAAATTTTAGCACAGTCCGAGGCTGCTTTGTCCTTTGAAGATACAAAAGATCCTTCGGCCGAAGCTAGTATAATTGGTGGAAAATTTTTTACCGATATCTGGGATAATGGTGGCCGAGAAATGGCCGGAGAAATTATTCGAAGAAGTGAAAAGGGCATTCACGATGCTAGAGAAGTAGCTGAGGCTGCTGAAAAGAGCGCAGAGGCCGAAGGTCAATTAGGTATTAACTAATAGTTTTTATTGTGTTGTAATCTTTAGCCTTTAAAATTTGTTTGCGATTTGTAATAGCAATGTAGCCGTATCCTGTCTTACTTCAGATCCTGCTAAAACGTCTTCGGGCCCTCAGCCGAAAGGAGACGACGAAATTAAAAAGATGGCTGAAGATATTATGGACGAAGTCGTCAATCGGCTCCTGAATGAGGCTGCAGAAGTCGTTTTGAGAGAAGATTAAATATTTTTGTGAAAACTTCTGAAATGTAATATACTGTAACATTTTGTAACCACAAATGTAATGTACCTATTTTTGTTAGTCTATTCTTTACGATGCATGAAACTTTACACGTACCACTTTTGAGTCTTTGACGAAAAAACACCTTCCCTTCTTTTCATGCTTCGTGAAGAAGAATTTTTCATTGTCACAACAATATCCAATTTTCTGATGAACAATATCCAGGCTTCGTAAAAATATTTTCCGAAGCTACCCTTCCGAAGATCAATGATGTATCTTTTTGTGACTGATTTCTCTCTTTTTTCAAAGCGTTCTTCCGTAGATTGATAATGTGTCCACCTCTTGTGCCATGTGCAAAATGATGTATGATGCTTATGCTATGCGAAATGATGCGATGATGTTATGTTATGTGAGATGATGTTTACTCTGAAGATGCATACGCATCCCTGCAATAAAACACAATCTTTTATAAGCCTCCCTTAGGAGCTTCTTCGCCTTTTACTTCAGCGGAATCAGCGTTTATTTTTCGCTGTAAGCCTCCCTTAGGAGCTTCTTCGCCTTTTACTTTCAGCGGTATTCGCGTTGACTTTTCGCGCTTCGCCTTTTACTTAGGCGGTATCAGCGTTGACTTTTCGCTGTATGCTCTGCATTCCCTTTGGAACGACTTTGGAGCAGAAAACTTACACTGCGCTCCCTTTGGAACGACTTTTTGTGACTTCGGTAAACTTACTCTACGTTCCTTAGAACGACTTTTTGTTGCTTCGAAGAATTTTCGATAGTTCGAAGGTCGTCTTTGTCATCACGTCTTTGAATTTTAATCAATATATGCCTGTGAAGAAAATATATTTTCCTTGTAGGAATCAACGAAACTAATTACATGAAACCTGAACAATGTCCTTTATTACAGAAAATAAAACTGAATGAAAAAGATTGCTATTAAGGTAGGATATTCGTCAATAGATGTGCTTTGACTCTGGCACAGTGCTATTGATTGTACGAGCTTCGGACTGCTCTCTGAAGTCCCTCTGGTGTGGAGCATACTGGCTCCCTTCTGGCTGCTGGCCTTGTTGCAACGGAGGTGGAGGCGGAGGCTGTTGCCAGGAAGCTTGAGGCTGACTTGCCGAAGCGACAGAAACTGCAGGATGATTGCCCACATATTCTGGGATGTAGGGCGAATGATACGAAGCTGTATGCATGACCTGCTTCGGCTGAGCTTGTTGTGCTGCTGCTTCAGCTATTTCCTTTTGCTTCTGAATAGTAACATGGCACATCCTGGTAGTATGGCCTTTGTTCTCACCGCAGAATAAGCAAAAGATTCTTCTTGGTTGATCGCCAAATCTTCCTCCAAAGCCCCTGGCGCCTCTGCCTCTTGGAGCTGGTGGTCGGAAGGAACTTTGCTATTGCCCCGAAGCCTGTGAGGAACATTGTGGCCTTTGCTGTTGGCTTCCTCTATCATCATTTTGTGTAGAGTTATGAATTGACCTCACGTGCCTCGGGTAGAACCTCCCTCCGAAGCCCCTGGTCAT
Organism: Zea mays; assembly: GCF_902167145.1. Lineage (NCBI taxonomy): Eukaryota > Viridiplantae > Streptophyta > Magnoliopsida > Poales > Poaceae > Zea > Zea mays. Next base: position 205,739,338 of record NC_050099.1, on the reverse strand, counting down.
TTCAGAAAACCTGAAAGCCTCCTCCCTTCTTTGGCGAAAATCATTATCGGCCCGAATGTACTCGTCCATCTTCTGGAGCAACTTCTCCAAAGTTTGAGGAGGCTTCCGAGCGAAGTACTGAGCTGACGGTCCTGGCCGAAGCCCCTTGATCATGGCCTCAATGACAATTTCATTGGGCACCGTTGGTGCCTGTGCCCTCAAACGCAAGAACCTTCGGACATACGCCTGAAGGTATTCTTCGTGATCTTGGGTGCACTGGAACAGAGCCTGAGCAGTGACCGGCTTCGTCTGAAATCCTTGGAAGCTAGTTAACAACAAGTCCTTCAGCTTCTGCCACGAAGTGATCGTTCCTGGTCGAAGGGAGGAATACCAGGTTTGAGCCACACTCCTGACAGCCATAACGAAAGATTTGGCCATGACTGAAGCATTGCCACCATACGAAGATACTGTTGCTTCGTAGCTCATCAAAAACTGCTCCGGGTCTGAGTGGCCATCGAATACAGGAAGCTGGGGCGGCTTGTAAGACGGAGGCCAAGGTGTAGCCTGCAGCTCAGCGGACAGAGGAGAAGCATCATCAAAAACAAAATTCCCATGATGGAAATTGTCATACCAGTCATCTTCGTTGGGGAAACCCTCCTGATGAAGATCTTGGTGTTGAGGCCTTCGGTGCTGCTCATCCTGGGCAAGATGACGAACTTCTTCAGAGGCTTCGTCTATCTGCCTCTGCAGTTCAGCTAGCCTGGCCATCTTTTCTTTCTTCCTCTGTACTTGTTGATGAAGCATCTCCATATCTCTGATTTCTTGATCTATCTCGTCCTCTGGTGGTGTCGGGCTGACAGCCTTCCTTTTCTGGCTTCGGGCCTCCCGCAGGGAGACTGTCTCCTGATTGTGGTCCAGTGGTTGCAGAGCTGCAGCCCCAGTCGCTGAAGCCTTCTTCGGCGCCATGACGAAGGTTTATGATCGCCGAAGGTGTTCAGAAAACTGAGAGTGGAAGTGAGTTCACCGGAGGTGGGCGCCAATGTTGGGGACTTGTTCTCAAGTGCTATGAGTTAAGAACAAGACAACATAGAAAATATTAATCGTTAAGGTCCTTCGTCCTCCGAAGCATTATTTCCCTTAGGATATAATGATTTACGGACGAAGGTTATGAAGGACGTTCCTTCATAAATTCATTAAACAATGACGAAGGATGAAATATAAAGGATATAAAAGACAATCATGAACAATTATATATTATTATTAGGTATAAACAGAAATACCGTTGAATTACAAGTGTACCTTCAATCGGAATGAGATGACGGTACAAGCGTGACGCAAAAAGCGAATGCCAAGTCAGCGTGAACAGTACGGGAGTACTGTTCACCTATTTATAGGCACGGGACGCAGCCCGTACAAAATTACATTAATGCCCTTTACACTTGATAATAATCCTATAGTAATCTGTCGAGGTCTAAATAGCCTTTTTCATCTTTAAGTCGGTTTCAACTGCTGCTGTCTCGCCGAAGCTTTCCTGCTTACACCTTCGGCGCTTCACCAACCTTCGTATTATTCTGGTCTACTGTGATGCCTGATTTGAGTCCGAAGATACCTGTTCACACATTATACTCCAGAAACGCTATTAAATCCTGTTTTTGAGGACCTTCGGATGCCGAAGGTCCCCAACACGTGTGATAGGCAAAGCAGGTACGATACAAAGGACTCTAAAGACTTCCCTGACCAACTACTTCACCCTTAGAAGTACAAACAAGGACCCATAGGCCCTGGAAGGCCTTGACTAAGGTGTAAGAAAGTCAAAAGAACCAGACAAGCCGATAGCAGAAGAAGAGAACTTTGAGGCAAACACCCATACAACTCCTAGAGATGTACCTCACGATAAGGCTCCGGACACCTGCAAAATCCATTTGTCTGCATGATTCGGTCAGCTCTGGAATGATATGGCCTTGGGAGCAGGCGCACTAGCTATGACAATCCTTCGGAAAACATGGCTAGTGATGATTCACCCCATCAAAATATTCATTTAATAACGACCTCCCGTGCCCTCGACTATATAAAGGGATGGGGCCTCCAGTAAAAAGGCAAGTGAACTTAGCATGTATCCTTATCACACAAGCACGAGAGCTCAGCGCTCCACGTGTAGCACCCAAAATCAGCAACAAGGACTTTAACACCACACTAGACGTAGAGGACTCCTCAGAACTAGTGTAAAAACTCTCCTTCAGGATCGCCTAGAATAAGGCCATCAGGACAGTGTTACCACAAGCCCCTTCCCCACAAATCTACTTGCGTGAGTACGAAACCACAACAAGATTTCTCTTGGAAACTCTTCCGAAGCCTTGGCGGAGTGATGTGATAACTAGTTAGGGTATGCACTAAGACCATCTCCAGTAGCTTACTTATACCAATACCCATATTCAAACAACACTCTTGTCGGCGTTTCGAGACAGGGGGGTCCCAAAGCCGACGAGTGAGTGTGCTGCGTGCCCCAGCCCAGATGGGTCGAGCGCGTGGGCGAGCGCGAAGGGGGGAGAGGCGAGGTGGCCGGAGTCGAGCGTGAGAGAGGTGGAAGTCCCGCGGCCTTCGTGTTCGTCCCGCGCCCAGGTCAGGTGCGCTTGCAGTAGGGGGGTTACAAGCGTCCACGCGGGTGAGGGAAGCGAGCGGCCCCAAGAGAGCGCCTGTCCCGTCCTCGGTCCCGCGCGGCCAACCTTCTCTAAGAAGGCCCTGGTCCTCCCTTTTATAGTCGTAAGGAGAGGATCCAGGTGTACAATGGGGGGTGTAGCAGAGTGCTACGTGTCTAGCGGAGAGAGAGCTAGCGCCCTAGGTACATGCCAATGTGGCAGCCGGAGAGGTCTTGGCACCTTGCTGGCGTGATGTCGTGGCTGTCGGAGGTGCGACGGAGCCTGGCGGAGGGACAGCTGTTGGAGCGGTCGAGTCCTTGCTGACGTCGCCCTGCTTCCGTAAGAGAGCTGGGGGCCGCCGTCGTCACAGAGCTTGTGGAGCGCCATCATTGCCCATCCGGCGGAGCTGGCCGGATGGGACGCCGGTCTTGTTCTCCGTGACCCGAGTCGATTCGGGGTAGGACGATGATGGCGCTTCCTGTTGACGTGGCGGGTCTGTGCTGAAAGGGAATTAGGCTTACACCTAGTTCCTAAATAATTTTGGTGGTTGAATTGCCCAACACAAATATTGGACTGACTAGTTTGCTCTAGTGTATAAGTTATACAGGTGCAAAAGGTTCACATCTAGCCAATAAAAAGATCAAGTGTTGGATTCAATAAAGGAGCAAAGGGGCAACCGAGGGCACCCCTGGTCTGGCGCACCGGACTGTCCAGTGTGCCACCGGACAGTGAACAGTACCTGTCCGGTGCACCAGGGAACTCAGACTCAAACTCTTCACCCTCGGGATTTCTCGGAAGACGGCGCGCTATAATTCACCGGACTGTCCGGTGTGCACCGGACATGTCCGGTGCTCCAAGGAAGCTCGGCCTCCTGAACTCGCCAGCCTCGGGTTCGCGTGGCAGCCGCTCCGCTATAATTCACCGGACTGTCCGGTGTGCCAGCGGAGCAACGGCTCCCTGCGGCGCCAACGGCTCCCTGCGGTGCATTAAATACGCGCGCAGCGCGCGCAGAAGTCAGAATCGCCCATGCCGGTGCACCGGACATCAAACAGTACATGTCCGGTGTGCACCGGACACCCAGGCGGGCCCACAAGTCAGAAGCTCCAACGGCTAGAATCCAACGGCAGTGATGACGTGGCAGGGGCACCGGACTGTCCGGTGTGCACCGGACTGTCCGGTGCGCCATCGAGCAGACGCCTCCAGCCAACGGTCACTTTTGGTGGTTGGGGCTATAAATACCCCAACCACCCCACATTCATTGCCATCCAAGTTTTCCACTTCTCAACTACTACAAGAGCTCTAGGCATTCAATTCTAGACACATTCAAAGAGATCAAATCCTCTCCAATTCCACACAAAACCCTAGTGACTAGAGAGAGTGATTTGCCGTGTTCATTTGAGCTCTTGCGCTTGGATTGCTTCTTTTCTTTCTCACTTGTTCTTGTGATCAAAACTCCATTGTAATCAAGGCAAGAGGCACCAATTGTGTGGTGGCCCTTGCGGGGAAGTTTTGTTCCCGGCTTTGATTAGAGAAGAGAAGCTCACTCGGTCCGAGGGACCGTTTGAGAGAGGGAAGGGTTGAAAGAGACCCGGCCTTTGTGGCCTCCTCAACGGGGAGTAGGTTTGCAAGAACCGAACCTCGGTAAAACAAATCTCCGTGTCTCATTTGCTTATTCGCTTGGGATTTGTTTTGCGCCCTCTTTTGCGGACTCATTTATTATTACTAACGCTAACCCCGGCTTGTAGTTGTGTTTATATTTGTAAATTTCAGTTTCGCCCTATTCACCCCCCCTCTAGGCGACTATCAATTGGTATCAGAGCCCGGTGCTTCATTAGAGCCTAACCGCTCGAAGTGATGTCGGGAGATCACGCCAAGAAGGAGATGGAGACCGGCGAAAAGCCCACTACAAGCTACGGGAGCACTTCATCGGAAGAGTCCCGCACCAAAAGGAGGGAAAAGAAGAAGAGTTCCTCCAACAAAGGGAAGGAGAAGAAATCTTCTTCTCACCACAAAGAGAAGAAGGAAAAATCTTCTTCCCACAAGCCACATCGGAAAGGCGACAAGCACAAGAGGATGAGGAAGGTGGTCTACTACGAGACCGACACTTCATCAACTTCTACCTCCGACTCCGATGCGCCCTCCGTCACTTCTAAGCGCCAAGAGCGCAAGAAGTATAGTAAGATCCCCCTACGCTACCCTCGCATTTCCAAACATACACCTTTACTTTCCGTCCCATTAGGCAAACCACCAACTTTTGATGGTGAAGATTACGCTAGGTGGAGCGATTTAATGCGATTTCATCTAATCTCGCTCCACAAAAGTATATGGGATGTTGTTGAGTTTGGTGCACAGGTACCATCGGTAGGGGATGAAAACTATGATGAGGATGAGGTGGCCCAAATCGAGCACTTCAACTCTCAAGCCACAACCATACTCCTTGCCTCTCTAAGCAAGGAAGAATACAACAAAGTGCAAGGGTTGAAAAATGCAAAGGAGATTTGGGATGTGCTCAAAACTGCACACGAGGGAGATGAGCTCACCAAGATCACCAAGCGGGAAACGATCGAGGGGGAGCTCGGTCGGTTCCGGCTTCAAAAAGGGGAGGAGCCACAACACATGTACAACCGGCTCAAGACTTTGGTGAACCAAGTGCGCAACCTCGGGAGCAAGAAATGGGATGACCACGAAGTGGTAAACGTTATTTTAAGATCTCTCATTTTTCTTAATCCCACTCAAGTTCAATTGATTCGTGGTAATCCTAGATATACTAAAATGACCCCCGAGGAAGTTATCGGGCATTTTGTAAGTTTTGAGTGCATGATAGAAGGCTCGAGGAAAATCAACGAGCTTGGCGAGCCATCCGAAGCTCAACCCGTTGCATTCAAGGCGACGGAAGAAAAGAAGGAGGAGTCTACACCAAGCCGACAACCAATAGACGCCTCCAAGCTTGACAATGAGGAGATGGCGCTCGTCATCAAGAGCTTCCGCCAAATCCTCAAACAAAGGGGGGGGAAAGACTACAAGTCCCGCTCCAAGAAGGTTTGCTACAAATGTGGTAAGCCCGGTCATTTTATTGCTAAATGTCCTATGTCTAGTGACAGTGACCGAGGCGACGACAAGAAGGGGAGAAGAAAGGAGAAGAAAAGGTACTACAAGAGGAAGGGCGGCGATGCCCATGTTTGTCGGGAATGGGATTCCGACGAAAGCTCAAGCGACTCCTCCGACGACGAGGACGCCGCCAACATCGCCGTCACCAAGGGACTCCTCTTCCCCAACGTCGGCCACAAGTGCCTCATGGCAAAGGACGGCAAACGGAAAAAGGTTAAATCCAACTCCTCCACTAAATATGAATCTTCTAGTGATGAAAATGCTAGTGATGAGGAGGATAATTTGCGTATTCTCTTTGCCAATCTTAACATGGAGCAAAAAGAAAAACTAAATGAATTGATTAGTGCTATTCATGAAAAGGATGACCTTTTGGACTCCCAAGAGGATTGTCTAATTAAAGAAAACAAGAAACATGTTAAGGTTAAAAAGGCTTATGCTCTAGAAGTAGAAAAATGTGAAAAATTGTCTAGTGAGCTAAGCACTTGCCGTGAGACGATTGACAACCTTAGAAATGAAAATGCTATCTTAAATGCTAAGGCTGATTCACATGTTTGTAATATTTCAATTCCCAATCCTAGAGATAATAATGATGATTTGCTTGCTAGGATTGAAGAATTAAACATTTCCCTTGCTAGCCTTAGATTAGAGAATGAAAGTTTGATTGCTAAGGCTAAAGATTTTGATGTTTGCAAAGTTACCATTGCCAATCTTAGAGATAAAAATGATATTCTTCATGCTAAGATTGTTGAACTTAATTCTTGCAAACCATCTACATCTATTGTTGAGCATGTATCTATTTGTACTAGATGTAGAAATGTTGATATTGATGCTATTCATGATCATATGGCTTTAATTAAACAACAAAATGATCATATAGCAAAACTAGATGCTAAAATTGCCGAGCATAACTTAGAAAATGAAAAATTTAAATTTGCTAGAAGTATGCTCTATAATGGGAGACGCCCTGGCATCAAGGATGGCATTGGCTTCCAAAAGGGAGACAATGTCAAACTTAATGCCCCTCCTAAAAATTTGTCTAACTTTGTTAAGGGCAAAGCTCCCATGCCTCAGGATAACGAGGGTTACATTTTGTACCCTGCCGGTTATCCTGAGAGCAAAATTAGGAGAATTCACTCTAGGAAGTCTCACTCTGGCCCCAATCATGCTTTCATGTATAAGGGTGAGACATCTAGTTCTAGGCAACCAACCCGTGCCAAGTTGCCTAAGAAGAAAATTTCTAATGCATCAAATGAACATAGCATTTCATTTAAGACTTTTGATGCATCATATGTTTTGACTAACAAATCCGGCAAGGTCGTTGCCAAGTTTGTTGGGGGCAAACACAAGGGCTCCAAGGCTTGTGTTTGGGTACCCAAAGTTCTTGTATCTAATGCCAAAGGACCCAAAACAGTTTGGGTACCTAAAGTCAAGAACTAAATTTGTTTTGTAGGTTTATGCATCCGGGGGCTCAAGTTGGATACTCGACAGCGGGTGCACAAACCACATGACCGGGGAGAAAAGGATGTTCTCCTCATATGAGAAAAACAAAGATCCCCAACGAGCTATCACATTCGGGGATGGAAATCAAGGGTTGGTCAAAGGTTTGGGTAAAATTGCTATATCTCCTGACCATTCTATTTCAAATGTTTTTCTTGTTGATTCCTTAGATTACAACTTGCTTTCTGTTTCACAATTATGTCAAATGGGCTACAACTGTCTTTTTACTAATATAGGTGTCACTGTCTTTAGAAGAAGTGATGATTCAATAGCATTTAAGGGTGTGTTAGAGGGTCAGCTATACTTGGTAGATTTTGATAGAGCTGAACTCGACACTTGCTTAATTGCTAAGACTAACATGGGTTGGCTCTGGCATCGCCGACTAGCTCATGTTGGGATGAAGAATCTTCATAAGCTTCTAAAGGGTGAACACATTTTAGGACTAACCAATGTTCATTTTGAGAAAGACAGGATTTGTAGCGCATGTCAGGCAGGAAAGCAAGTTGGAGCCCATCATCCACACAAGAACATCATGACGACCGACAGGCCGCTTGAGCTACTCCACATGGATCTATTCGGCCCGATTGCTTACATAAGCATCGGCGGGAGTAAGTATTGTCTTGTTATTGTGGATGATTATTCTCGCTTCACTTGGGTATTCTTTTTACAGGAAAAATCTCAAACCCAAGAGACCTTAAAGGGATTCTTGAGACGAGCTCAAAATGAGTTCGGCTTAAGGATCAAGAAAATAAGAAGCGACAACGGGACGGAGTTCAAGAACTCTCAAATTGAAGGCTTCCTTGAGGAGGAGGGCATCAAGCATGAGTTCTCCTCTCCCTACACGCCACAACAAAATGGTGTAGTGGAGAGGAAGAATCGAACTCTATTGGACATGGCAAGAACCATGCTTGATGAGTACAAGACACCGGACCGGTTTTGGGCCGAAGCGGTCAACACCGCCTGCTACGCCATCAACCGGTTATATCTTCACCGAATCCTCAAGAAGACATCATATGAACTCCTAACCGGTAAAAAGCCCAACATTTCATATTTTAGAGTTTTTGGTAGCAAATGCTTCATTCTTATTAAAAGAGGTAGAAAATCTAAATTCGCTCCTAAAACTGTAGAAGGCTTTTTACTTGGTTATGACTCAAACACAAGGGCATATAGGGTCTTTAACAAGTCCACTGGACTAGTTGAAGTCTCTTGTGACGTTGTGTTTGATGAAACTAACGGCTCTCAAGTAGAGCAAGTTGATCTTGATGAGATAGGTGAAGAACAGGCTCCATGCATCGCGCTAAGGAACATGTCCATCGGGGATGTGTGTCCTAAGGAATCCGAAGAGCCTCCAAGTACACAAGATCAACCATCCTCCTCCTTGCAAGCATCTCCACCAACTCAAAATGAGGATGAGGCTCAAAATGATGAAGAGCAAAATCAAGAAGACGAGCCACCTCAAGATGATAGCAATGATCAAGGGGGAGATACAAATGATCAAGAAAAGGAGGATGAGGAAGAACCAAGACCGCCACACCCAAGAGTCCACCAAGCAATCCAACGAGATCACCCCGTCGACACCATCCTCGGCGACATTCATAAGGGGGTAACTACTCGATCTCGGGTTGCTCATTTTTGTGAACATTACTCTTTTGTTTCCTCTATTGAGCCACACAGGGTAGAGGAAGCTCTCCAAGATTCGGATTGGGTGGTGGCGATGCAAGAGGAGCTCAACAATTTCACGAGGAATGAGGTCTGGCATTTAGTTCCACGTCCTAACCAAAATGTTGTAGGAGCCAAATGGGTCTTCCGCAACAAGCAAGATGAGCATGGTGTGGTGACAAGGAACAAAGCTCGACTCGTAGCCAAAGGGTATTCACAAGTCGAAGGTTTGGATTTCGGTGAAACCTATGCACCCGTAGCTAGGCTTGAGTCAATTCACATATTATTGGCCTATGCTACTTACCATGGCTTTAAGCTCTATCAAATGGACGTGAAAAGTGCCTTCCTCAATGGACCAATCAAGGAAGAGGTCTATGTTGAGCAACCTCCCGGCTTTGAAGACAGTGAGTATCCTAACCATGTTTATAGGCTCTCTAAGGCGCTTTATGGGCTCAAGCAAGCCCCAAGAGCATGGTATGAATGCCTTAGAGATTTCCTTATTGCAAATGGCTTCAAAGTCGGCAAGGCCGATCCTACACTCTTTACTAAAACTCTTGAAAATGACTTGTTTGTATGCCAAATTTATGTTGATGATATTATATTTGGGTCTACTAACGAGTCTACATGTGAAGAGTTTAGTAGGATCATGACACAGAAATTCGAGATGTCGATGATGGGGGAGTTGAAGTATTTTCTAGGATTCCAAGTCAAGCAACTCCAAGAGGGCACCTTCATTAGCCAAACGAAGTACACTCAAGACATTCTTGCTAAGTTTGGGATGAAGGATGCCAAACCCATCAAGACACCCATGGGAACTAATGGGCATCTCGACCTCGACACGGGAGGTAAGTCCGTGGATCAAAAGGTATACCGGTCGATGATTGGTTCATTGCTTTATTTATGTGCATCTCGACCGGACATTATGCTTTCCGTTTGCATGTGTGCAAGATTCCAATCCGACCCTAAGGAATCCCACCTTACGGCCGTAAAACGAATCTTGAGATATTTGGCTTATACACCTAAGTTTGGGCTTTGGTACCCTCGGGGATCCACATTTGATTTACTTGGTTATTCGGATGCCGATTGGGCGGGGTGCAAAATCAATAGGAAGAGCACATCGGGGACTTGCCAGTTCTTGGGAAGATCCTTGGTGTCTTGGGCTTCAAAGAAGCAAAATTCGGTCGCTCTTTCCACCGCCGAAGCCGAGTACATTGCCGCAGGACATTGTTGCGCGCAATTGCTTTGGATGAGGCAAACCCTGCGGGACTACGGTTACAAATTAACCAAAGTTCCTTTGCTATGTGATAATGAGAGTGCAATCAAAATGGCCGACAATCCCGTCGAGCATAGCCGCACTAAGCACATAGCCATTCGGTATCATTTTCTTAGGGATCACCAACAAAAGGGGGATATCGAGATTTCTTACATTAATACTAAAGATCAATTAGCCGATATCTTTACCAAGCCACTTGATGAACAATCTTTTACCAGACTTAGGCATGAGCTCAATATTCTTGATTCTAGAAATTTCTTTTGCTAAGCTTGCACACATAGCTCTTTTGAATACCTTTGATCATATCTCTTTTATATGCTATGACTAATGTGTTTTCAAGTTTATTTCAAACCAAGTCATAGGTATATTGAAAGGGAATTGGAGTCTTCGGCGAAGACAAAGGCTTCCACTCCGTAACTCATACTTCGCCACCACTCCGAGCAACTCTCTTTTCTTTGGGGGAGAAATGAGCATCAAGGAAAAGGACTTCATCCTTGGGGGAGAGAGTAAAAGCTCAAACGCAAAAGGACTTCGTCTTTGGTATAATCTTAACTCACTTATTTATGACCAAAGGGGAAGATTGCACTTCGAGGGCTCTAATGATTCCGTTTTTGGCGATTCATGCCAAAAAGGGGGAGAAATGAGCCCAAAGCAAAAGGACCGCACCACCACCACCAAATTCAAAAACTTAGTGCTTTCCAAACGTCTTTATCATTTGGTATCCTATTGTGTTCAAAAGGGGGAGAAAGTAGTATTTCAGAAATGGTATATCAAAACCCTCTTGAACACTAAGAGGTGGATCTCTTTTAGGGGGAGTTTTGTTTAGTCAAAGGAAAAGCATTTGAAATAGGGGGAGACAATTTCAAATCTTGAAAATGCTTTGCAAACTCTTATTCATGTACCTTTGACTATTTGCAAAAGATCTTTGAAATGGATTTACAAAAAGAATTTGCAAAAACAAAACATGTGGTGCAAACGTGGTCCAAAATGTTATATAAGAAAGAAACATTCCTTGCATATCTTGTAAGTAGTTATATTGGCTCAATTCCAAGTAACCTTTTCACTTACATTATGCAAACTAGTTCAATTATGCACTTCTATATTTGCTTTGGTTTGTGTTGGCATCAATCACCAAAAAGGGGGAGATTGAAAGGGAATTAGGCTTACACCTAGTTCCTAAATAATTTTGGTGGTTGAATTGCCCAACACAAATATTGGACTGACTAGTTTGCTCTAGTGTATAAGTTATACAGGTGCAAAAGGTTCACATCTAGCCAATAAAAAGATCAAGTGTTGGATTCAATAAAGGAGCAAAGGGGCAACCGAGGGCACCCCTGGTCTGGCGCACCGGACTGTCCGGTGTGCCACCGGACAGTGAACAGTACCTGTCCGGTGCACCAGGGAACTCAGACTCAAACTCTTCACCCTCGGGATTTCTCGGAAGACGGCGCGCTATAATTCACCGGACTGTCCGGTGTGCACCGGACATGTCCGGTGCTCCAAGGAAGCTCGGCCTCCTGAACTCGCCAGCCTCGGGTTCGCGTGGCAGCCGCTCCGCTATAATTCACCGGACTGTCCGGTGTGCCAGCGGAGCAACGGCTCCCTGCGGCGCCAACGGCTCCCTGCGGTGCATTAAATACGCGCGCAGCGCGCGCAGAAGTCAGAATCGCCCATGCCGGTGCACCGGACATCAAACAGTACATGTCCGGTGTGCACCGGACACCCAGGCGGGCCCACAAGTCAGAAGCTCCAACGGCTAGAATCCAACGGCAGTGATGACGTGGCAGGGGCACCGGACTGTCCGGTGTGCACCGGACTGTCCGGTGCGCCATCGAGCAGACGCCTCCAGCCAACGGTCACTTTTGGTGGTTGGGGCTATAAATACCCCAACCACCCCACATTCATTGCCATCCAAGTTTTCCACTTCTCAACTACTACAAGAGCTCTAGGCATTCAATTCTAGACACATTCAAAGAGATCAAATCCTCTCCAATTCCACACAAAACCCTAGTGACTAGAGAGAGTGATTTGCCGTGTTCATTTGAGCTCTTGCGCTTGGATTGCTTCTTTTCTTTCTCACTTGTTCTTGTGATCAAAACTCCATTGTAATCAAGGCAAGAGGCACCAATTGTGTGGTGGCCCTTGCGGGGAAGTTTTGTTCCCGGCTTTGATTAGAGAAGAGAAGCTCACTCGGTCCGAGGGACCGTTTGAGAGAGGGAAGGGTTGAAAGAGACCCGGCCTTTGTGGCCTCCTCAACGGGGAGTAGGTTTGCAAGAACCGAACCTCGGTAAAACAAATCTCCGTGTCTCATTTGCTTATTCGCTTGGGATTTGTTTTGCGCCCTCTTTTGCGGACTCATTTATTATTACTAACGCTAACCCCGGCTTGTAGTTGTGTTTATATTTGTAAATTTCAGTTTCGCCCTATTCACCCCCCCCCCCCTCTAGGCGACTATCATGTGCCCTAGGCAGGGTGACGTGGGGGCTCCTCCGAAGCCGAGGTTGAGCCTGTCTTCTGTTGCCGAGGCCGAGTCCGAGCCATGGGGTCGGGCGAGGCGGAGGTCGTTCGGCCGAGGCCAGGGCGGAGTCCGAGCCCTGGGGTCGGGCGAGGCGGAGTTTCGTCGTCTTCCGGGTCTTAGCCCGAGTCCGAGCCCTGGGGTCGGGCGGAGCGGAGTTCGCCGTCTTCCGGGTCTTAGCCTGAGTCCGAGCCCTGGGGTCGGGCGGAGCGGAGTTCGCCGTCTTCCGGGTCTTAGCCCGAGTCCGAGCCCTGGGGTCGGGCGGAGCGGAGTTCGCCGTCTTCCGGGTCTTAGCCCGAGTCCGAGCCCTGGGGTCGGGCGGAGCGGAGTTCGCCGTGGCGCCTTTGGCAAGGCCTGTCTGTCTGTCAGACTCACTCTGTCGAGTGGTACCGCAGTCGGAGTGGCGCAGGCGGTGCTGTCCTTCTGTCAGACTGGTCAGTGGAGCGGTGAAGTGACGGCGGTCACTTCGGCTCTGCCGGGGGCGCGTGTCAGGATAAAGGTGTCAGGCCACCTTTGCGTTAAATGCTCCTGCAACTTGGTCAGTCGGTGTGGCGATTTAGTCAGGGTTGCTTCTGAGCGAAACCAAGGCCTCGGGCGAGCCGGTGATGTGTCCACCGTAAAAAAGGGGGGCCTCGGGCGAGACGGAAGTCTCTCGAGGTCGGCTGCCCTTGGCCGAGGCTAGGCTCGGGTGAAGTGTGATCGAGTCACTCGTCTGGACTGATCCCTGACTTAATCGTACCCATCAGGCCTTTGCAGCTTTATGCTGATGGGGGTTACCAGCTGAGAATTAGGCGTCTTGAGGGTACCCCTAATTATGGTCCCCGACAGTAGCCCCCGAGCCTCGAAGGGAGTGTTAGCACTCGCTTGGAGGCTTTCGTCGCACTTTTTTGCAAGGGGACCAGCCTTTCTCGGTTGCATTTTGTTCCGGTGGGTGCGCGCGAGCGCACCCTCCGGGTGTAGCCCCCGAGGCCTCGGAGGAGTGGTTACACTCCTTCGAGGTCTTAATACCTTTCGTAATGCTTCGGCTGGTCTAGTCGTTCCCTCATGCGAACTGGCCGTAGCCCGGGTGCACGGTCGGGGCCCAAGCTCTCGGGCTGGTATGTTGACGCTGTCAACGGTTTGGCCGGAGCCGGTTTTTGCGAGAGCAGCCCCCGAGCCTCTGCACAGGGCGAGAGGACGATCAGGGACAGACTCGACTTTTTACATACGCCCCTACGTCGCCTTTCCGCAAGGAGGAGGGGGGGAGTGCGCCATGTTACCCTCGATGGGCACCGAACATGGTGTCTCCGGTGAGCTGCAAGCGGGTAATCCGAGTGGACGTCCGTGCCCCATTCGTTGGGGGTCGGCTAGGGGCCCAGAGGCACGCCCAAAAGTACCTGCGGGTGATTTGCCGGACCCGGTCCCCTGGCGACGGGGTCCGAGGGCTCGATGCCTCCCTCCGATGGGATTCCGTTACAAGATCGTTCCCGCTAGTCTCGGAAATGTCCTAGGGTACCTCGGGAGCGCAGCCCGAGCCTCGGTTATGTATCGAACGTACCCCTGGTCATCCCTCGCTCGGTGTCTAAGGCGACTGTGAACCCTTCGGGGGCCAGCCTTCGAACCCCTGATCAGTAATGGGCGCGGAGCCCGCGTAGCCTGAGGCGGCCATGGAACCCTTCGGGGGGCTGGCCTTCGAACCCCTGACCAGTAGTGGGTGTCGGGCCCACGCGATCTGAGGCGACTGTTGAACCCTTCGGAGGGCCAGTCTTCGAACCCCTGATCAGTAGGGGGGGGGCTCGGAGCCCGGTTCCTTCGCGGAGAAAGATCCTTTTCGGGGTATCCCCCTTTCCCGGTCCCTGTTGCAAGAGATAGAGAAAGAGGAAAAAGGAAAGGGATACGAAATCGAACGACGTGGCGTACCTCTTTTTGACGCGGTTATTACGGCGAAGGCGAAGCGTCGCGCGCTTCTCCCGCCAGAGGCGCCGCGTGTCCCGCCGCGGAGTTAATGCGACGGGGCGAGTGGTTGGCGGGGTGGCCGTTGCGCGTGCGCGATCTGTTCGATGAACGGGTCACGGGTGCACCGTCTTCACGTCGTGGGAGGAGGCTCTCTTGCTGTCCCAGGATGAGACGTGAGCCTGGCTGACGACGTGTCTGCTGCGCCCGCCCGCCTGCCACCGCCATTACTGCCGGCCCACTTTCGGTCGCTTTGACCAACGCGCCAGGCTGGCGCTGCTGGGTCGCGCGCCGGGTCGCCTCGAGTCGCGGCATAGGCTCCGCAACCGAAGAGGCGCGACGGTGGCACAAGTGGCGGTGCGGTCGCTTGCATGCAGCAACTGGCGCGCCGGTTGCTTGACGCGTGGGCCTGGGCTTCCAAGCTGGCGTGTCAGAAGTCGGAGAAGCGCGTCCACCTGGCGCGGTTGCATGCCGCCTGCATGGCTGCCCGCCCCTTCCGCCCGTTGGTCTGGGCAAAAGTGGGGGGTCACTCGTAACCGCTGGGCGGTCGTGCGCACCACGCGCGGCGGTTTGGCTTCTTTTGCCCTGAGCCGGTTTGCATGACATGCGGGACCCAGCCCCCGAGTCGCAGGGGAGGGCCTTGGAGCGCGTTGGAGAAGACTCAGCCCGTGGCGTCTGGGGGCGCACGTAGGGAGAGTTGCCTTTAAAAGGAGGGAGACTCCTTTCAGAAGGCAACCATGTCTTCTTCCTCCCTTATGCGTCGTGTCTTTCCATCTTCCAAGCCCCCGGATGGGGGGTATCCGCCGTCTTTCCGCCTCCTCGTTGGAGGAACGCAACTCCATGGGAGTTGGTACCTCTCAGCCATCGTTCGGCTTCAAGGATTTTCATCATGCAGCCCGGCTGCTCCCCTCCACCGGTGGTCACCCGAGATGGTGACCTCCGGCTTGATGGTGGGGGAAAGTGAGCCGGGCTGCGGCCTCTGCCCCTCCCTCAGCCTCAAGGATTTTCATCACCAGGGCTGGGGAGGGAAGTGCGCCGAGTTGAGGTCGGCCCCCGCGTGGGCGGCGGCCCGCTCCTTCACTCAGTGATGGGGGGAGGAGCGGTTGTTGTCCGTGGCGCTGGCAGCTGCAGCATGTCCGGTCTTCAGACGCGAGTGGCTTCGGAGCCGCTCGCGGCGCCGGCGTCCGCCACGGCAGCTGGAAGAGGTTCTTCTGCCGGTGCGGTAGCCAGGGCCGGCCACGGACTGACCTCCAACTCTACGGCCTTCTGTCCGTCCTTGCCTCACGAGTTTTGTCGTGGGCGGGGGCCTCCTGGCAGCAGCATCCGCCCTAGGGTCAGTGCTGCCGCTGTTCGACCCCCCGGAGCAGAAGTCGTCGTCGTCGCCGCTGCTGGAGCAGGTGACGGCGTGCCGTTCGTCGGCCTTCCGTTGCTCCGTAGGCCTTCCCCCTCGGAGTGGGGTTGTTCGTACCTGCGGAGGGGGAACCGGAGTTCCGTTCGTAATGGCATCTCGAATGCCGGTGTGTTTGTTCATTGCGGCTGTCGGGGCCTGAACATGTATGTAATTTTGGCACGGAGCCGTGTTTTTTCCTCATTTTCGAGCACTAAGTCTCGCCTGTTGATTATCTAAACCGCTTTACCAAGCATGAGTCGCCCCGTGTCAAGGTGACGAGTGAGGTATCCGTATCCTGGAGGCGTAGGAATCCCTCGGCCCGCTCGGCCTTGTCTGGGGCTCCTCTAGCTTAGTTAAAGAGACCCCTCGGCCGCCCTTCGATGAGCCGAGGCCAGGGGTAGCGATATCAGTATGAACAGAGGCGGAGTTGGCTCGAGAATGGGAACCTGGTTGGCCGGAGCCTAGCCATGTTGTCCGTCAGCGGAGCCAACGCCAAAGTCGATCCGCCGAGGCCTCGGGTCGGGCTGGCGCCCTTGGAAGCCGGTTGGCCGAGGCCCCAGGGGTAACCGGCCGAGCCGCCTGCTCGGGCCGGATTCCCGGAGGGGTCCCTGGACCGCGTCGCTGTCCGAGGCTGGGTCGGACTTTGCTGAAGACGTCGTCGATGCCGAGGGTGCTACGGCTCCCTTCAGCGTGAAGACCCGAGCCTGCATGATCAGATCGTCTTGTAGCGTGTGCCTTCTGCGGCCGCCGAGGCCAGAAAACACACCCTCGCCGTGCTTGCGAAGCTGCGTCTTTTTTCCTCTTGTTTCGAGCATCTGGACTCTGTCGGTAACAGGGATGTTTGTGTGAGCGAGAGTTGCTTCTCGCGGAAGGGACGAGTGAGGTATCCGTATCCCAGAGGCGTGGGAATCCCTCGGCTCGGTCGGCCTTGCCGCTTACGCGTACTTTCACCCGTCCATGAGGCCCTGTCCCCGACTTAGTCGAGAAAGCTTGAAGGACTGCTTCGGCAGGAGAGCTTCCGAACGTGAAGACTTGTTCGGTCCACGGAGTCGCTTTATCCGAGCGCGAGTTACTTATCGCAGAAGGTGATGAGTGAGGTATCCGTATCCCGGAGGCGTAGGAGTCCCTCGGCTCGGTCAGCCTTGGCTGCTTACGTGTACTCCGTCATTTCTAGGATCCGCTTTCCGAAGTAGTCAAGAAGCACGAAAGTAATCCTGCTAAAAAGAGATCCTTTTTCGAGGAAAAATTCGACGCAGAGGGGGTCTCTCCCCTTTTAGCCCCCGAGGGAGGGTCGGGCTTTGCCGGGGCTAGGCCGACCCTTCCTTGACGACTAAACTTTGCGTAGGTGCAAGGTATATGAACAACTTGGAAACATCTTAAGGGTAGAAGCGACGTAGCTGTTTGATGTTCCAGGCGTTGCCGTAGATCTCGCCTTGATTGTTGGCCAGCTTGTATGTTCCGGGCTTCAGAACTTTGGCGATGACGAATGGCCCTTCCCAGGGGGGCGTGAGCTTGTGCCTCCCTCGGGCGTCTTGCCGCAGCCGAAGCACCAGATCGCCCACCTGGAGGTCTCGGGACCGGACCCCTCGGTCAGACCTCGATCCACTTGGAGAATTTGTCGATGGCGACCAGCAGGTGCGTGTAGCCCTCGGGCGCCTTCTGCAAGGGACCGACGAGGTCCAGACCCCATACAGCGAAGGGCCAGGTGATGGGTATTGTCTGCAGAGCCTGAGCGGGCAGGTGGGTCTGCTTCGCATAGAATTGGCACCCTTCGCAGGTGCGGACAATTCTAGTGGCGTCATCCACCACCGTTGGCCAGTAGAAGCCTTGCCGGAAAGCATTCCCGACAAGGGCTCGGGGCGCTGCGTGGTGGCCGCAAGCCCCCGAGTGTATTTCTTGCAGCAGTTCCCGACCTTCGGCGATGGAGATGCATCGCTGGAGGATGCCCGAGGGGCTGCGATGGTAGAGCTCCTCTTCATCGCCCAGCAAGACGAACGACTTGGCGCGTCGCGCTACCCGCCGAGCCTCGACTTGGTCGGGGGGTAGCTCTCCTCGACGGAGATATTGCAGGTACGGGGCCTGCCAATCTCGATCAGGCGTGGCCCCGCTCTGCTCTTCCTCGACGTCCAGTGCCTCGCCCTCGGGGGCCGAGGGTACCTCGGGCTGAGCCGAGGGTACCTTGGGCTGAGCCGAGGGTGCCTCGGGCCGAGCTGAGGGCGCCTCGGCTTGAGCCGAGGGTGCCTCGGGCTCGGGCGCGTCGTCGATCTTGACAGAGGGTCGATGCAGATCCCGGGAGAAGACGTCTGGGGGGGCCGTCGTTCGCCCCGAGGCTATTTTAGCCAGCTCGTCTGCGGTTTCGTTGTAGCGCCGAGCGATGTGGTTGAGCTCGAGCCCGAAGAACTTGTCTTCCAGGCGCCGAACCTCGTCGCAGTAGGCCTCCATCTTCGGGTCGCGGCAGTGGGAGTTCTTCATGACTTGGTCGATGACGAGCTGCGAATCGCCGCGGGCGTCGAGGCGTCTGACCCCTAGCTCGATGGCGATCCGCAACCCGTTGACCAGAGCTTCGTACTCGGCCACATTGTTGGACGCCGGGAAATGGAGGCGTAGCACGTAGCGCAGGTGCTTTCCAAGGGGCGAGATGAAGAGCAGGCCCGCGCCGGCTCCTGTCTTCATCAGCGACCCGTCGAAAAACATGGTCCAGAGCTCCGGTTGGATCGGAGCCGTCGGCAACTGGGTGTCAACCCATTCGGCCACGAAGTCCGCCAACACCTGGGACTTGATGGCCTTCCGAGGGGCGAACGAGATCGTTTCGCCCATGATTTCCACCGCCCACTTTGCGATCCTGCCCGAGGCCTCTCGGCACTGGATGATCTCCCCCAGGGGGAAGGATGACACCACAGTTACCGGATGAGACTCGAAGTAGTGTCGCAGCTTCCGCCTTGTCAGGATCACAGCATACAGCAGCTTTTGAACTTGTGGGTAGCGGATCTTGGTCTCGGACAGTACTTCGCTGACGAAGTAGACCGGCCTCTGAACGGGCAATGCATGCCCTTCCTCTTGCCTCTCGACCACAATCGCGGCGCTAACCACCTGAGTGGTCGCGGCGACGTAGACCAAGAGGGCTTCTCCATCCGCCGGGGGCACCAAGACAGGCGCCTTCGTAAGGAGCGCCTTCAGGTTCCCGAGGGCTTCCTCGGCCTCAGGGGTCCAAGCGAAACACTCGGCCTTCCTTAAGAGGCGGTACAGAGGCAGACCTCTTTCGCCGAGGCGTGAGATGAAGCGGCTCAGGGCCGCGAGGCATCCCATGACCCTCTGTACACCTTTTAAGTCCTTGATGGGTCCCATGCTGGTGATGGCCGCGATCTTCTCCGGGTTGGCTTCAATGCCTCGCTCGGAGACGATGAACCCTAGGAGCATGCCTCGGGGCACCCCGAAGACACACTTCTCAGGATTGAGCCTGACTCCTTTCGCCTTGAGACATCGGAATGTCACTTCAAGGTCGGAGAGGAGGTCGGAAGCCTTCCTTGTCTTGACTACGATGTCATCGATGTAGGCCTCGACTGTGCGACCGATGTGTTCGCCGAACACATGGTTCATGCACCGCTGGTACGTCACGCCCGCGTTCCTCAAACCGAACGGCATGGTGACATAGCAGTACATGCCGAACGGCGTGATGAAAGAAATCGCGAGCTGGTCGGACTCTTTCATCCGGATCTGGTGATACCCTGAGTAGGCATCGAGGAAGGACTGGGTTTCGCACCCAGCGGTGGAATCCACGATTTGATCGATGCGAGGCAGAGGGTAGGGAACCTTCGGACATGCTTTGTTGAGACCAGTGTAGTCTACACACATCCGCCATTTCCCCCCTTTCTTCCTCACAAGCACAGGGTTGGCAAGCCATTCGGGATCGAATACCTCTTTGATGAACCCTGCTGCCATTAGCTTGTGGATCTCTTCGCCAATCACTCTGCGCTTCTCCTCGTCGAATCGGCGCAGAGGCTGCCTGATGGGTCGGGCTCCGGCTCGAATATCCAGCGAGTGCTCGGCGACATCCCTCGGTATGTCGGGCATGTCCGAGGGACTCCACGCAAAGACGTCGGCGTTTGCGCGGAGAAAGTCGACGAGCACTGCTTCCTATTTGGGGTCGAGCCCGGGACCGATCCGGATCTGCTTGGTGGTGTCGCCACTGGGGTCAAGAGGGACGGCCTTAACCGTCTCCGCTGGCTCGAAGTTGCCGGCATGGCGCTTCACGTCTGGCACCTCCTTGGAGAGGTTCTCCAGGTCGGCGATGAGGGCCTCGGACTCGGCGAGGGCCTCGGCGTACTCCACGCACTCCACGTCGCATTCGAACGCGTGTTTGTACGTGGGGCCGACGGTGACGACCCCGTTGGGGCCCGGCATCTTGAGCTTCAGGTAGGTGTAGTTGGGGACGGCCATGAACTTCGCGTAGCATGGCCTCCCTAGTACGGCGTGGTAGGTTCCTCGGAACCCGACCACCTCGAACGTCAGGGTCTCCCTTCGGAAGTTGGAGGGCGTCCCAAAGCAGACGGGGAGGTCGAGTCGCCCGAGGGGCTGGACGCGCTTCCCAGGGATGATCCCGTGGAAGGGCGCAGCGCCTGCTCGGACGGAGGACAGATCGACGCGCAGGAGCTTGAGGGTCTCGGCGTAGATGATGTTGAGGCAGCTGCCCCCATCCATCAGGACCTTGGTGAGCCTGACATTGCCGACAACGGGGTCGACGACGAGCGGGTATTTCCCCGGGCTCGGCACATGGTCGGGGTGGTCGGCCTGGTCGAAGGTGATGGGCTTGTCGGACCAGTCTAGGTAGACTGGCGCCGCCACCTTCACCGAGCAGACCTCCCGGCGCTCTCGCTTGCGATGCCGAGCCGAGGCATTCGCCGCATGTCCTCCATAGATCATGAAGCAGTCGCGGACCTCGGGGAACTCTCCTGCTTGGTGATCTTCGTTCTTGTCGCCGTCGCGGGCCCTGCCACCCTCGGCGGGTGGCCCGGCCCTGTGGAAGTGACGCCGAAGCATAACGCACTCCTCGAGGGTGTGCTTGACGGGCCCCTGATGGTAGGGGCACGGCTCCTTGAGCATCTTGTCGAAGAGGTTTGCACCTCCGGGGGGCTTCCGAGGGTTCTTGTGCTCGGCGGCGGCGACAAGGTCCGCGTCAGCAGCGTCGCGTTTCGATTGCGACTTCTTCTTGCCTTTCTTCTTGGCGCCGCGCGGAGCAGACGCCTCGGGAGCCTCTTCCGATGGGCGGCCCTGGGGCTGCTTGTCCTTTCGAAAGATAGCCTCGACCGCCTCCTGGCCAGAGGCGAACTTGGTGGCGATGTCCATCAGCTCGCTCGCCCTGGTGGGGGTCTTGCGACCCAGCTTGCTCACCAGGTCGCGGCAAGTGGTGCCGGCGAGGAACGCGCCGATGACATCCGAGTCGGTGATGTTGGGCAGCTCGGTGCGCTGCTTCGAGAATCGCCGGATGTAGTCCCGGAGCGACTCCCCCGGCTGTTGCCGACAGCTTCGAAGGTCCCAGGAATTCCCGGGGCGCATGTATGTGCCCTGGAAATTGCCAGCGAAGGCTTGGACCAAGTCGTCCCAGTTGGAGATCTGCCCCGGAGGCAGGTGCTCCAACCAGGCGCGAGCAGTGTCGGAGAGGAACAGGGGGAGGTTACGGATGATGAGGTTGTCGTCGTCCGTCCCACCCAGTTGGCAGGCGAGGCGGTAGTCCGCGAGCCACAGTTCCGATCTCGTTTCCCCTGAGTACTTCGTGATAGTAGTCGGGGGCCGGAACCGGGTCGGGAATGGCGCCCGTCGGATGGCCCGACTGAAGGCCTACGGACCGGGTGGTTCGGGCGAGGGACTCCGATCCTCCCCGCTGTCGTAGTGCCCCCCACGCCTGGGGTGGTAGCCTCGGCGCACCCTTTCGTCGAGGTGGGCCCGACGGTCGCGTCGATGGTGCTCGTTGCCGAGGTGGCCCGGGGTCGCAGGCGCGGTGTTGCGCGTGCGCCCGGTGTAGACCGAGGCTTCCCGCATGAATCGGGAAGTCGCGGCATGAGGTTCCGAGGGATATCCTTGCCTTCGGGAGGCAGTGCTCTCGGCCCGTCGGGCCGCAGCGCCTTCCAGGAGATTCTTGAGCTCTCCCTGGATTCGCTGACCCTCGGTGGTTGATGGCTCCGGCATCGCGCGGAGGAGCATCGCTGCGGCTGCCAGGTTCTGACCAACCCCGCTGGATGCGGGCGGCGGCCTGACCCTGACATCGTTGGCGACGCGGTGCTGGAGACCTTGGGGCAGGTGACGTATTTCTCCGGCCAGGGGTTGGCCCGCCCATACCTGCCCGACGTCCCGACGGATCGGCTCAAGCGCTCCTGTTCCCTCGTTGAGCCTGGCCTGCGCCTCGCGGACTTGCTCGAGTTGTGGGTCGTAACCCCCCACCGGAGCGGGGACCACAGCTAGCTCCCGTGGGATGTCGGCGCGAGGCACCGGCCTAGGAAGATCACCGTCCTCCGGCATGCCGAGATGGTTGCCTTCGGAGGGATCCCCTAGCTCGATGTGGAAACATTCGCGGCTTGGGCCGCAGCTCTCGTCGCCAAGGCTGCGGCTTCCGTCGGAACAGTCGGATAGGCAGTAGTCACATGCGGTCATGAAGTCCCGCATGGCACTGGGGTTGCCAAGTCCGGAGAAATCCCAACAGACGCTGGGATCGTCATCTTCCTCGGACCCAGAGGGCCCGTAGGTCGAGACGTCCGTCAGCCGGTCCCAAGGCGACCGTATACGAAACCCCAGTGGGGTTGCACTCGCCTCAATGAGAGCGCCCGCCAAAACGAGGTCGTTTGGCGTGTTGAGGCCGAGTCGAAATGACGCAAGATGGGAATTAGTCGGTACCTTTTGGTCGACGAGGAGCGACGTAGTCACATCGGGGACTGGTTGCACCGTCATCTCAGGTACGAGGGCGACGTCCTGCAGGCTTTCCGCGAGCGCGCCAGCGTCGTCTTCTTGCTCGGGGTCAGCGTGTCGCGGGGGGACGGCGCTTGCCTTCGTCTTGAACGCGAGGTCGACGTCCGGCGTGCCTTCCGTCGGGGCGTCGGGGGCGTCGATTCGCTCGACGGCCAACGAAGCGCGGCCTCCCGCTTGGCCTTGATGGCCCCGCCTCCTCCTCCGTTGGCGGGGGAGAGAACGGAGCAAGCTCGAATGTTGCTCTTCCACCACGCGGGGAAGATGTCGTCGATTCCGCCACCGGTGGGCGGGTTGTTGGCCGCCATTGTCGTTGTCGCGCGGCGGTGGAAGAAGTATCATGTCGTAGCTGCCGTCGAAGGACATGAACTCAAGAGTCCCGAAACGAAGCACCGCCCCGGGCCGGAGAGGTTGCTGGAGACTGCCCATCTGGAGCTTGACGGGGAGCTGTTCGTCAGCACGCAGCAGGCCCCTACCTGGCGCGCCAACTGTCGGCGTTTCGAGACAGGGGGGTCCCAAAGCCGACGAGTGAGTGTGCTGCGTGCCCCAGCCCAGATGGGTCGAGCGCGTGGGCGAGCGTGAAGGGGGGAGAGGCGAGGTGGCCGGAGTCGAGCGTGAGAGAGGTGGAAGTCCCGTGGCCTTCGTGTTCGTCCCGCGCCCAGGTCGGGTGCGCTTGCAGTAGGGGGGTTACAAGCGTCCACGCGGGTGAGGGAAGCGAGCGGCCCCAAGAGAGCGCATGTCCCGTCCTCGGTCCCGCGCGGCCAACCTTCTCTAAGAAGGCCCTGGTCCTCCCTTTTATAGTCGTAAGGAGAGGATCCAGGTGTACAATGGGGGGTGTAGCAGAGTGCTACGTGTCTAGCGGAGAGAGAGCTAGCGCCCTAGGTACATGCCAATGTGGCAGCCGGAGAGGTCTTGGCACCTTGCTGGCGTGATGTCGTGGCTGTCGGAGGTGCGACGGAGCCTGGCGGAGGGACAGCTGTTGGAGCGGTCGAGTCCTTGCTGACGTCGCCCTGCTTCCGTAAGAGAGCTGGGGGCCGCCGTCGTCACAGAGCTTGTGGAGCGCCATCATTGCCCATCCGGCGGAGCTGGCCGGATGGGACGCCGGTCTTGTTCTCCGTGACCCGAGTCGATTCGGGGTAGGACGATGATGGCGCTTCCTGTTGACGTGGCGGGTCTGTGCCCTAGGCAGGGTGACGTGGGGGCTCCTCCGAAGCCGAGGTTGAGCCTGTCTTCTGTTGCCGAGGCCGAGTCCGAGCCATGGGGTCGGGCGAGGCGGAGGTCGTTCGGCCGAGGCCAGGGCGGAGTCCGAGCCCTGGGGTCGGGCGAGGCGGAGTTTCGTCGTCTTCCGGGTCTTAGCCCGAGTCCGAGCCCTGGGGTCGGGCGGAGCGGAGTTCGCCGTCTTCCGGGTCTTAGCCCGAGTCCGAGCCCTGGGGTCGGGCGGAGCGGAGTTCGCTGTCTTCCGGGTCTTAGCCCGAGTCCGAGCCCTGGGGTCGGGCGGAGCGGAGTTCGCCGTGGCGCCTTTGGCAAGGCCTGTCTGTCTGTCAGACTCACTCTGTCGAGTGGTACCGCAGTCGGAGTGGCGCAGGCGACGCTGTCCTTCTGTCAGACTGGTCAGTGGAGCGGTGAAGTGACGGCGGTCACTTCGGCTCTGCCGGGGGCGCGTGTCAGGATAAAGGTGTCAGGCCACCTTTGCGTTAAATGCTCCTGCAACTTGGTCAGTCGGTGTGGCGATTTAGTCAGGGTTGCTTCTGAGCGAAGCCAAGGCCTCGGGCGAGCCGGTGATGTGTCCACCGTAAAAAAGGGGGGCCTCGGGCGAGACGGAAGTCTCTCGAGGTCGGCTGCCCTTGGCCGAGGCTAGGCTCGGGTGAAGCGTGATCGAGTCACTCGTCTGGACTGATCCCTGACTTAATCGTACCCATCAGGCCTTTGCAGCTTTATGCTGATGGGGGTTACCAGCTGAGAATTAGGCGTCTTGAGGGTACCCCTAATTATGGTCCCCGACAACTCTATAAACAGTACAATCTACAATATAAAACGATGCAAAACAGTGTTTTTAGTGACCATATAGGTGCAATGTACACAGTAGTTCTCTCATATGGTCACAAAAACACCTTTTCAATGTTTTGCACTGTAGATTGTATTGTTTGTAGAGTGTAGTTTGAATATGGGTATGAGTATGGTAAGCTGCTGGAAATGGTCTAAGAGATATCATGGAGGAGAGGATGGACAAGACTGAGGAAGCAATGACCCACCATACCACTTGGGTTGCTCTATAGTGCATCAATTTGGTTTAGATAGGAGAGAAAAAGGAACACATTTTTAGGTGTAAGTGCAAGGCCTCAAGGGGATAAAACAGGAAAAATCATAGAAAAAGCGGACTTATACTCCATCTATCCCATAAAATAAGGCATATATTTTATTGAAAAAGTCTTTATAATGGAACTTTGACCATTTATTCTTTTCTAAAATATGACATCAACAAATACAAATTGAGCATCATATTAAAGTATTCTTGAATACCAATTAAAGTATATAACATGCATATACTAAAAATATATGTTTTTTTTTTCTGAATTGCTGGTAAAAGTTTTAAAATGTTGAGTTTTCTAAAAACATGCACGTCTTATTTTATGAGATGGAGGGAGTATATAACAAGTGCAGAACTATATACATGATGGTGGTCCTGAGCAACATACATGCTAATTTCCACGTGCTTATCCTCTAATTGATAAGACACTAATAAGCCATGAAAACTACATTCGCTTAGTAATAATTTATCAAACGACAAGCCTGTTTTAGGGCTCAGCCCAAGACCAGAGTACTGTTGTTACTGGGCCGGGGGTAGATGGCAAACCCGTAATTACAAGCAAAAGGCCA
Source organism: Zea mays (assembly GCF_902167145.1). NCBI lineage: Eukaryota > Viridiplantae > Streptophyta > Magnoliopsida > Poales > Poaceae > Zea > Zea mays. The sequence goes on along the minus strand of NC_050099.1, from coordinate 205,713,518 downwards.
GGGCAGAAAAAGAGGCGAGGAAAGCACACACAGGCTCAGCACAGCACAGCCTCTGCCACTCACCCCAATCCACCGGATCCCCACCCCCACCTCGCTACCCCGCCCGATGAAGGCGTCGATCAAGTTCCGCGACGACGAGCGGCCGCTGGTGCGCGCCAAGGTGCCGATCGTCGTGCTGGGGCTGCCGTTCCAGTCGGGGCTCGCGGCGGGAAGGGACCTGCGGGAGCTCCGCTTCGACGTGTCCACGGCGTTCGCATCGGGCCCGGCGCTCCGGCTCTCGTACCGCCCCAACGACCCGGCGCTCCCCTTCGCGCTCGCCGTGCGCGCGGGGCTCGGCCCGCTGGGGTCCCCGGCACGCGCGCCTTTCGCGCTCGCCGCCGAGTTCAACCTCGTCGCCCACGACCCCTCCTCGTCGCCCGCCTTCTTCCTCCGCCTCAAGCCGCGGCTCGGCGACTTCTCGCTCTCTCACACGCTGCGCTCCCCCGCGGCGGCGCCAGCGCCACGGAAGGCCGGGGAGCCGGGCTCCGACGGCCGGCGGGAGGTGAAGCCTCTGGACTACATGCCGCCGTTCACGTTCACCGGGAGCGGGCTCGCTGCCGACGTGGCGGCGGCGGGGACCGGCAGCGGGGTCGGCGCGCTGCTGTCCGGCATGCGGCTGACGACCAGGAGCGTGCTCCCGCTGTGGGGCCGGGCGAGCCTGCGGTTCAACTGGGGCCTGCGCGTGCCGCCGGAGCTGCTCGCCGCCGACGGCAAGGGCGCGCGCGCGCCCGTCAGCAAGATGCCGCTGCTGGTCATGAGCAAGGTCTGCATCGAGCAGTCCCCGCGCTCCGTCACGGGCACCAAGGCCGGCGGCCGAGCACCTGGACCCGCCCTGGCCTCCACGGACGCGGCGTCGGACGGCGACGCGGCGTTCTCGCTGGTGAGGCGGCAGCTGGAGTCGCTGAGCGTGGACAACATGCTGCTCCGGCGCGCCGTGGAGGACCTCCGCGCGGAGGTCCGCAGCAGCAACAGCAGGGCCGCGCCGCCCGCTGCTTCTGCTGCGGGGGCCCGTGGCTTGGGCAGGGTGGCGGCGACCGCGCCACAAATGCAGGCGCAGACGCAGACGCAGCCTTACCACGTGACGAAGCCGGACCACCGCGCCCGGGGCGCCGCGAGGGAGGCTGCGGCCACGCCGGACGACGTCAGCGAGGAGCTGAAGAAGGCGTTGGAGGCCCGCCTGCGCTGAGCAGTCAGCCTTGGCTGCCAGGCTGCGTCGCGTGCGAGCCCGGCAGCTCACCGGCACCGCTCGAGTGAAGGTGAAGTGCTAGTGTCGCTGTTAGGCGTTGTAATCTGTTGGTGTCAGCAGCAATTTGGAGCTGCTGATTTCTCCCTGTTGCTTGCTTAGGTCGTAAGTGTTGTGAATGATCGCTGGGAAGAAGGGGATCGGACTTGTCTTGCCATTCCATTCTGTGCTGGATGAGGGACTTGATCAACTAAGAAGCGCAAAATAACCAACTTTATTAAAGCTAATCTGAAACCAGTCCAAACCAAATGGCAAAACATCCTCTAGAACATCACGGAGAATGCTCTGTCACGGAGCCTTGAACCTTCATCACCATTCACCACCATACAACATGCGCTATCTTTCAGGAAACGTTGTTGTCAGCATCCTTCAGCATTTCTCTCGATCGCTCAGGCACCAGCACGCTGACCGGCTAGGATCTCTTCTGCTGCTCACAGCTTGGTGCTGGCACCTTCGATGAGTCTGTTCCTGGTCCAGTTCTGCATAAAGGTCTTCCCAGTGAGACTTCCGATGATCTTTTCAAACTACTCTTTCAAATGGTCCAGCGTATAACTGCCACACCCCAATCATGGTACTTCTTGCCAAAAGGTGGCCAGATTTCCTGACAATGTTGTGAATTTAGAGGAATGTTAGTTGTTCTAAGACATTTAGCTACCACAGTCCATATATAAGTGTTGCAATATAACACTGGAAAAAATATGTCAGTGTTTACATCATATAGTTGATTTACTTAGAAAAATACTAGACACAAGGCGAGGCTTAACCCAACATCACATTCTAAGCTATCGTTCTAGTTATATAGGCGAAAGGGGCTCTAGCCGAGTTGTTTAGGTAGTCTAAGTAGCACTCCTTGGATCCATGTTCGACTCCTCGTAAGAGCGAATTTTAGGTTGTGGTTAAAAAATCTTCTCATTTTTCTCACTCCAAAGCATTTATTTCTAAATTAGGAGAACGAAGGTTTCCCTGCTTTAAACTGAATTGGGGCTTTAGGTGTTGTTTGGTTCACATCACTAGAAACTGATATCGTCCTATTCAAACTTATTTACCGCCGGTAATCATTATCATTACCATTTACGTTACATTTCATGAACCAAACGGCACTGATAACGTTAAACCATGTTTGTTTAAGTCCAATTGTAATCAAACACCACACTAAAAACTGATATCGTCATATTCAAACTTATTACCAACTGGTAATTATTATCGTTGCCATTTACGTTATATTTCGTGAACCCCATGATACCTTAGTCCCTTCTCCACCTCCCTCACATGAATGCGTTATGTTGTGAGCTGGTGACATGCACATGACATGAGTCATTGTTGCCACGTTGCTGGCGCGGGCACTTGCCACATGCGTTTGGGCCCCTAGCCACGATTACAACGATCGGAGCACCAGACAACAGCTTCTCGCCATCGCGGTTCTTCTTCTTCTTGCTGCTGCCCTAGTCACGATTACAACGATTGGAGCACCAGACAGCAGCTTCTCGCCATCGCGGTTCTTCTTCTTCTTGCTACTGCCCTGAGTAGTGGCTCCTGATCCACCTGTTTGGGTGGGCCGGCTCGTGGGACTGAGTGCCATGCACGACCCTTGGCAGCTCAGGCGCACTTGTCGGCCAGAGCGAAGAGCATGGTTATGCTTTCTACATCGTGTGTCGCCAGCTTCTCGAGCATTTTCTCGTCACGTACTCCATGACGGAAAGCAGTAAAAGATAGACGCATCGGAGATGCGGGTCCCCGTACCTTGCTAAAGCGGGAGATGAAGGCCGGAGCGTCTCCCTGGGTTCCTGCCTCACTACAAGGAGGTGGGCCTCCACGCATGTTATTGGTAAGCGTTGGCGAAGTTCGCAGTGAACCGCGCGCTGAGCTCTTCCTAGGAATGGATCAATCCTAGGGTGAGGTTCATGAACGAAGTCTAGGCCAACCCAGCCAAGGCTACATGGAAGTAGCTCGTCATGATGGCGCCATTTTTGCCAACCACCATGATAGTGGTGACGTAGACCTACAGGAATTCCGATGGGTTATACATACTGTCATACTTCTTCGGTAGGTGTAACCGGAATTTGGATAGCCAGGCCACTGCGCGGAGATGATCCGCAAGCACGACACAGCCTACTCCAGTCACTAGGACACTAATCTGTGCCCGGGCGTTCCTCGCGAATGGTGGTGCCGCTTCACCGAAGTCTGCATCAAGGTTTCGGCCCTCGGTGTTTTGTCGGCACTCACACACCCTCTCCATGGATATGTGGGCATCCTCACCCACACGTCTGCGGTCTAGCTCTGCCTACAAGTCCTCGGTCCGTGTGCCCCTGGTGAGTGCATGGAGGCTGATGTCTCGCGATGGCGACAACGGAAGTACCTCGAGTGGTGCTCGGCCACCTCGCGGGGCCCGAGTGGCAGACGTGGCCCAGTTCGTGCTGAACCAGATGTGGTCGGGGCCGGGTTGAGGAGGCGGTCGACATCGTCACACACTACCTCATCGCCTCAGGCAAGGCTGTAGAGCTTGGGGTCGCAGAGCAACTCCTTAGCTGCTAACCGCGCCCCACCGGGGTGGCCCACGAGGAAGCTCTGGATGCTGACTTCGGTGTGTGCTGCGGCGCAACGGGCGTAGCAGCACGTGGAGTTAGGCGAAGAGCGACCCACGGCGTAGATGATGCCACTCCATCCCCCATCTGGATGTCGTTGAAGGAGGGGGAGTCGAGGTGCTCAACAATCTGCACCATCAATCCGAGCAGAAGAAACATGCAAAAACCTAAGCCAGATCCCCCTACCTGGCGCCAAATGTCGAAGAGTAAACTCCAGTCGGGTGGCGGAATGCACCCACCTAATCCTAAGAACAGGGGCAGCCCAGGGTTCACCTAACGAGATGCAAGAACACACAAAGGTTTACAGTTGTTCGGGCCACCGGAGCGTAATATCCTACTCCCTTATATGTTGGATTGCTAAGGGTGTAGATGAACTTGGTTAACCGCGTGCTTTAGTCCTAGTGAACATCCCCTTTCCACCGTATGTGCTCTCCCTTTTATAGTCCGAGGGGACACATACAAGGGTGTTGAGCCCTGACAGGTGGTCCTAGCGCAGTAGTGTTAAGTAATATACACCATGGAGCTTTAAGTGTTGTGGCAGATGAATATCTTTTCCCGCTGTTATAACACCCTAAATTTGGGGTATAAAATTTCTTCTCTAATATCTATCAAATTCCGGTGTTACTCCTTTTCTCACCTTTATAGATTTCCTTTCCCTTTTTTAATAGAATTTTGGTTACTTATTTGAGAGATGTATTATTTCTTTAGAATATTAAAACCTAGGGGAGATATGAATGTTTGCATCATGCTGAGCTTAAACTTTGTTTTTTGGTTGATGCACATGTTTAAAATATTTGAATTTGAATTTGTGGTTTGATTTGATTGGAATTCAAAAGACAAAATAAAAGGAAAAGGAATTAGAAATTCAAAAGAAAAAGGAAAACCCAAAGCAGCCCAGCCTCAGTCACTTGGCCCAGCTCGGCCCAGCTTTGCGCGCCCATGCGCGCCTGCGCCCTCCCTCTGCCAGGAGGGCCCCGCCTGTCGGTGCCAGCCAGCGCGCTCGTGCCCCCTCTCTCCCTCTGCCCGGTGGGGCCGACTTGTCGGTGCCGCTTCCCACAGCCTCGCGCGCGCTCCCTCTCTCTGCACCGTGGGCCCAGCCTGTCAGCGCCGTTACCCGTTCACCCCGCACTCTCTGTCCCTACGTCGTGGGACCCCCTGTTAGCTCTACCCTCTCCGCAAACCGTCGCTGACCAGCGCGTATGCACGTCGAGAACCTCGGCCACATCGCCTACCCACTCGCCCAGCTACCTTTTGAGCCCCCCGCACCCGCTTTCCCTCCCCTGCCACATTTCGCCCACTCTCGTCCTCTCTCGCGCTTAGCCACCGCCTTCAGAGCTCGCACGGAGGAAAGCGCCCGTCGTGCCGGCCGTCCAGAGCACCAGATGTCGCGCCAAGTCTCCCCAAGCACCATCTCCAGGTGAGAAACCTGTTCTCGTGCTTTGGCTGCCTTGATTCTGCCCTGCCTTAGCAAATTCATGCTCGTTGTAGCTCTGTCGCGCCGGTTCACCGCGCCCGCATGATGGCCGATCGATTCAGCCCCGCTTCGAGCCCCTGCTTTTGTTCGTAGTGTTCCCCTCCCTCGCCGGGATTCCTCGCTGGAGTCACCCTGACCTACCCGGAGCGCTCCCTCCGTCGTTCCCTCGTCCCTAGTCCTGTTCTCACGGTCGTAATCCCGCCATTGAGTTCGCTAGTCCCTCCTCGCTGATCCTGGCCAACTCCTGCGACCCCAAACCCCCAAAGGACGAGGCTGCCCCATCTATGGCGACTCCGTCACCGCGGACACGAACATCGCTAGTCGCCGTGCTGGTTAGCCCCTAGGCGCCAGATCCGAGCCGCTCACCTCTAATGCAACGGTCTAGATGTCTGGATACTGATTCGAGCATGCACCATTGTCCCTGGGTCCCACCCATCGGTTGCTTGCACCCCTAGCGATGGGCCCGACCGGTCAGCCCGCCTTCGCCCTGAGTCGCTGACCGCCCTGGCCCGTTTGTCAGCGCTCACTCGCACCCGCGCGCGCTCACGCTCGGATCTAATCTCGTTCGTCGATCTATGACCATACGGATGAGAGCGTTGGATGCCCGTTCGCTTGGGAATTTTTGTTAAGAAATACCTCGGTTTCATAGAAAACAACCCGCAGTCCTGTTTTATTGTGCCCAGGCCCCTGGTTTCTTGTAGAGAAGCCCCTGGCCTTTATTTTAATCACAGAAAAGGTTTAATTTAGTGTTTTTGAATTCAAAAACTTGTATATTTCGTATCTTTTGCATATGAACTCCAAATTGGGTGGTTCAAATTGCAAAATGTTCATAATGTTATTCTGTATCTATTTAAATTACAATCATTTACTGTTTGAATGTCTTAATTTTATGGCTAGACTCTAGGTTAATTTAAAGTGATAGAATATTTATTAAAGGGAGAATAAAAGTAAAACCCTAATGAATAGTTAAGTGGTTAACTTTGTGAAATTAATCCTATTTCATATATGATCCTATCTCTGGAATAACTTTAATTAAGTAAGTAATTCATTAGTGGCAAACCCCCAGTCAACTGCCTGTGAAGGCCTTATCGTACTACGTTTCGTACTCGCACTTTGATTATGATTATTACTTAAGTTAATGACTCTGTGGATGTCTTGGACATCTTGATGTGATAAAGTACTATTTCCACTATTATATTGAGCAATGTGTGATGATGTCCAATTATGTAATCGCTGTGTATGTGAATTTCTGATCCTGGCATGTACATGGTTCACATTCGGTTTGCCTTCCAAAACCGAGTGTGATAGCTGTCTTCGTGTGGATCTTTCGACCAGACGTGCCTCCACCCCGTCTGTCGGCTCGAGTCGACTATGGAGTGGAGTGTGGTACACTGACATATGTAGGGTCCGACCATGCTAACATGCGGTGGAGTTAATGCAACTGACCCGTGCACGCCCTGTTCGAGGCATTGGTTGCTCATGATGGCATCGTTCATGCGTGCGGTGCTGAGACACAACAGTCTTCCTTGGTAACGCACGACTTACTGTGTGGTATGTTAGAGCACGACGCGTCGACAACACTATTTGCCTTGATAACGCACGGAGAGGTCATTTGGGCCTATGTGGCCTGTCGAAGGCCTGCTAATGCCATGTGCACAACAGAGCACGCCTCAGTCGCCTGCATTAAATGCAGACGAGCGAGCTTGCTTTGAGTCAAAGGCTTGTGCCACGCGTCGATGGGCCACGTGGTGGCTTCAAACCTTTGCCTAAGCAGAGAGTGGGGGCCAAGAGAGCATTCTGGCTTGAAGACCTGGGGCCCCTGTCAGGAGTCCATAGGGCACACGTGGTGGTCTGGGACCCGCCTGTGGGGATTCAGACAACATGCATGGAGGCTGGGGATCCACCTACTAGGGTCCGGACTCATAGCTGTAGTCACTGAGTAATTCCACCCCTAGGGACATGTGGCGGCACCGGACCTATCCCCAAGCGGAGAGCGGGTCTTCAGGCCAATGGTCCCGTCACATGTGTCTGGACCCGTGGGCTCGGCTGCTCAGTTCCTTAGTACGTAGTTACAGGTAACCACACAGGTATCTGCCTTCGGCACAATAGGAGAGAGTACCCCAGTTTCAAGGTACTGACAATATGTAAAATTTTACAGCAAGCCTTACATCGAGCTAGTAAAATGAATATTTCATTTTTCTTAGCGCATATGTTATAAATGAGAGCCAAAGCAATTTTTCCATTGTATTGAAGCATTTAACCTTCATTTCACCATTAAGAATATAATGACTTTGTGCATTTGTTACACGTGAAAAGAAAGGAAGGTGTTTCCGCTATTGGCTCAAAAAGCACTCATTTTGGTTTCATGCATCATAAAGTATAGTATAGCAAACACACGAAGCTTTTTCATTACACAAATGCATCTACAAAGTTTTCTAGATAACCGTTTATCAGTTCTCTTTTAAAACTTCATCGGTAATGTCATTAAAAAATTTCAATACAACTTCGTCTATTGTCTTGTTCTTGATATTGATGTGGGCCAGCCACTCCTTCAACACTAGACCATCTTTGGTAATATATTCTTTGGGCTCCGGTGGGAGGACATCTGCAACAAAATCTTTATTAAGCAAACATGCATGATCAAAACAAAGAGTTCTAGTAAACAAATAAGCAAAGTACCTTTGAGTTCTTTTAATCTTTGGGCTTCCTTGATTGCTTCAACTTCCTTAATAACTTCATTCACCTATAGGAAAAACAACACGTGTAAGCAATAGAACTAGAAAACAATGAATCAAAAGTCATATACTAAATGGAAACCTTTCCCACATTCTTTTTAACGGCTTCATCAGCCAACTTTCCCCCTAGCACTCAAATTTTGTGACAAATCTTCTTACAAAATTGGATGCTTCGGCTGAAGGACTCCTAATATCGTCTAGGGAGATTTCAAAGCCAGTCCGGCCCATAACTTTCTCTGCACGCATTTAGCTTTTTTGACAATTGATGCTACACTTCGGGTGCCTACCCATGCACAGTAGTCTCCCAGGTGGACAACACTTTATCGAAGGCCTGAGTTACTTCTCTGTCGATCCATTTCACTGCCCTAGTGTGTGTCCCCATACACATAGTCTTTCTCACTAAACATTGCCCCAACTAAGACAAAGGTTTGTTTAAGCTTTTTGCAGCGCTATACATTGATAGAGAAGCAACCCTCTTTAGAGCTTCATAGCTCATCGTCAATTTTCTGAAGCCTGCCATTTTCGTTGTTAGTAAGTTCTCTTTTTGTTTTTTCTAGTTCAAAATTATGTTTATGTCTTCAAGCTTTTCCTTTAGATTAGTCACTTTGGCTTTATGTGCCTGGTGCTACTTTTCATTTTAGCTTCGAGTTCTTCAATGTGCTTTAAGTTTTGAAGGTTGTCGAGCTCTAGTTTTGAAATCTTGTCATCTTTAAGCCTATATCCTTCGAGCACTTCATCTTTATCCTCAGTAGCCTTCCAAAGTTTGGTCCAACTTTCTATAAGATCATTGGCTAAAGTGTTAAGCATGTCTTCCTTCTCTTCAACTTTCTGCAGAAAGTCGATAACTTCGGACCGTAGTGCCACTTGGGCACTGATCTCCTCGACATAATTTTGTAACTTTAAGGCTTTGCTTAGTATAAGCCCCTACAGCACAAGGAAACAACTAAAAACTTTCCAGAATCTAAATATGTTTATTAGTAACCCAGAGTAAAAATGAAAACCTTACCCTTAAATTGTTATATGCTAAGCAGTCCGCAAGGTCTCGCTTTGACATTGTAGATAACCCATCTTCAAGCTTCGTATATCCAATGTTATCCATCATGAAGCGACACACGTCAATTCCTCTACTATCTAGGTAGCAAGAGTTGAAGAGAAGGATATTTTAGCCCCACTGAAGACAGTTGCTCCTGATGGATATTTTAGCCCTTCAGCATAAGCTTACACGTGAGCAATTTGCTTCAATGATAGCTCCTTTCCAGCCATATGTCGAATAATGTATTTAGGAGGCCCAACCATCTCCTCATCCGTTGGCATTGGCATCTCCTCTTTAGTGTAGTCCTTTTGATTTAGAATGGGTTCTTCAACTTTCTCATCTTCTTTACACTTAATTTTTTCCTTGGCAATATTCTCTTTTGGAGCATTGTCAAGAGTTTCAATCAACTTTGACAGCACCACAGTCAGCGCACCTTCAGTGTTTTTAGCGCTTTCCTTCTTTGGAGAGACTGGTGAGAGCCCGATCACGGAGGGCTCTTCGGCAGTCGCGGTATCGAAGAGCATGTTCATGAATGAGTTCATTCTCTTGCTTTTTCTCGGCATCCTCTTAGTAGCCATTTTTAGCTTCAGCTCTGGCTCCATGCTAGCCAGGGGACTTCATCCTAGATAGGTATTTCCACTACTTCTTCCTCATCCTTCTTCTCTTTTTTCCTTAAAGTAAGTTGTTTAAGCATCCCTTAAATTAAATCCACGCGTCCCAAAAAAAATCTAAGAAGTTGGGTTTTACCTTCATCACTTTAGAAGGATCAACCTTCGGTTCATCGGTCAGTGGCATCTTGGTAGTAGTCTCTTCAATAAATTCAGCTTCCATAAGCACTCTTAGCTCAATTACAATTGCCCCTCTTCGAAGTTGACTTTTCTGCACTTTGTTGTAACTTTCACTCTTTTCTGCCTTGGGGCCTCTAGCGGTGGCTTCGAAGTCGCTTCATTTTCTTTGCTCCATCATGTGCCAAATAGGGGTAGTCTGTGTAGACAAAGCCTATGGCATTGAATACACAATTCAATCTTATTTTTCCTCGAGCCCCAAAGGCAGCAGTTAGAGCTTTCTCTTCCTTTTTTACGAAGTTCCTAGAACTTTGTTGCACTTTGATTCATTAACTTCTAGCCATTCGTCGCATAGCTCCTCAAATTGATTCCTAAACTTGTATATGTAATTTAAGTTTTCAAAGCCCCCCTTCTCAGCCTCTTGCTTTGTTGAGTTGCCCTCCTTCAGCTCTAGCATTTCCCACTCAGCCCAACGCGACCAGACGCTAAAGGCTAGATGTTGTTAAACAACGTCCCTTGTCCCGATATAGCTGCACACAACATTGAGGCGTCAAAGCAGCTTGAGCTTCATCTTTCATGCAGCACACCGGCCCCTTTATGCAGAAGTTAGGTTTCATACGCCTCTGAATGATACTTTTGACATCCTCCCTCTTCTCCAAGCCATTTTTTCACGTAGAGCCATGCTTTTGTCCAAGAGTTTGGCCACTTGCTTCTATATGCTAACACGGGATAGCGGGCCTCTTTCTGATATTGGAAGTTATAGTATCCGAAGATGTTATGAATTCATTCCTTCCTAGTCACCTTCGTCCGATAATGGAGCTTGTGGATCTGACAGAAGCATTTTACATTCGGCTCCACACCTTGGCTCCTCACTGCTTAGATGAAGATCACAAGCCTCACTAGGTGTCACACCCGGTTTTAGAAGGTAAACCGAATGTGACATAAGTGGTATCAAAGCCTTGCTGAATGTAGGACCGCTAACCCAGACTAGAATGGTCGCTTTAAGGACTATAGACCCTTATCCTCACTTGACTTTTGGTGTCACTTCAAAAGTTGGTCATCTTGACCAATTCTATGTTATATTACTATCTAGATACTCACCTTACAAAATTTTTATCTTACTTTGCTTATGGTTTATTTGCTGGTCATATAGTTCTGTTCTCACTCTTGTGCTTACGACCTCTTTTGTAGATGGCCTCTCTTAGATGCACTGCACGTAAGTCGGTGATCCCTTTCTTGCCCTCTCGCCTTGCGGAGCATCCACTTCGCCGCACGGTGATAGGATAGTCGAGACACCTAAAGAGACTGCACCGCCGCCTGCACGAGGAGTAGGAGCACCGACGCCAGGAGCGGGAGCAGCAGGACTATTCCCTCTCGCCTCAGCAGACGGTGGAGTCTAGGAGGCAGCCCTCCTCTGTGCCTCAGCTAGATGTGCCCCCTGCACCACCACAGGGCACCCTAGCTACTGGAGGAGACCCTGATGGAGACGACAACGACGGTGGTAGTTTGAGCCACAACATAGAGCTTTCAGAGGAGCAGGAGCCGGAAGGATGGATCGCCCGATCCATCACTCATGACGCCGCTTCGTGGTTGTCATTTCCACGATGCTCTCGACACCTTACTGTGTTGAGCCTTCGACCGACACACCTGGTCTATCGAGTACCGCTATGTAGTCTACCAGCACAGTCGTGGGTTATACCCGGACCAATGGGGGCTACTTGCTCGGTGTGCCATCCGGACGATCATCTCCAGGGTGCAGAGGCCTACTCAGAGCACGAGTTGGGCAAGGCTCGTGCGGAGATTACGGAACTGCGTGCTGAGCGCGCTGAGCGCCGCCATAAGGAGGATGGTTTCCCCGCCCCTGTTGGGACTCAACACCCTTACCGCTCGCTGCCACGTGATCATCATGCTTATGGAACCCCTGACTGCAGGGCCAAAATAGACTTGGAGCCCTAGATCGATAGAGTCGGAGTTTGTAATAAATGTTTAAGTCAAGTGTCTTAGTCTTAGTCAGTTTTAGTTAGTTAAAGCAGTTTACTTATCATGTGTTCCTATGTTTGTCGTGATGAACTTATGATGGATTTGGCTCTTTGTAATGATTGTCACCAAAGTGTGGGTGTCTCTGCAACTTAGTGTAGTTATTAATAAAGTTAGTCAGTTAGTTGGGCAACCTTTTATTTTCATTTTCCTTTTTATCTAAGAAACTGTGTTTGGCTGTGTTGAAAGTCAGTGAAGATGTTTAATTGTTCAGTGTTATGAAGATTTCTATATATCTTTTCTTATGCTGAAAGACTGCGATGTCAGGTCTGATGAGTGTATGCTTTCTACAGATGTTTGACAACAGGCGTCGAGGTGGAACGCGTGCCCAGCAAGAGCAGCAGGCACCCTAGGATGAGGCATCCCAGCAGAAGTTGCCACCCCCCAATGACAATAGAGTAGATGTTTTTGATGCATACTCAGGCAGTTCAAGCGATTGGTCAGACCCTGGCGGCCATGCAATAGGTGCAGCAGCAACCTCAACCTCGGCCTCAACTACAAGTGCAGATGACCAGAGACAAGCATACATAGTTCATGAGGGGTCATCCCCCTATGTTTGCCCACTCTGCAGACCCCATGGACGCCGAAGACTGGTTGCGCATGGTGGACCGAGAGCTGCATACCGCTCATTGCAATGATCGAGAGAAAGTTTTATATGGTCCCCGTCTGCTAATGGGAGCAGCATAGTCTTGGTGGAAGTCCTACCTCGCTACCCATGCTGATCTTGAAGCCATCACCTAGGAGGAGTTCAGAAACAACTTCCGTCGGTACCACGTTCTCGAAGGATTGATGATAGTGAGGAAAGAAGAATTCCTGGCACTAAAGCAAGGCCCCCTGTCTGTTAGTGAGTATAGGGACAAATTTCTACAACTATCTCACTATGCACCTCAGGATGTCAACACTGGTGCCAAGCGACAGTACAAGTTTCTGAGAGGTTTGGTTGACCCCCTTCACTACCAACTAATGAACCATACCTTCCCTACCTTCCAGCGTCCAATTGATAGAGCTATCATGACTGAGAGGAAGCGCCGGGAGATGGAAGACCAGAAGCGCAAGATTGGTGGACTGCAAGCCAGGAGCAGTAGTCGTCCACGTTTCTCAGGCAATCCACCCCAGCAGTTCAAGCAGAGTCACCCTCAAGGACATCAGCACCTACACCTCCATCAACGCCAGCATCAACAGTAGTTCCAGAGGCAGTTCCCTCGGCAGTAGTAGCAGTACCGCCAACACAACCAACCAAGAGGAAGTCAGTATTAGAGGCAGAACAGTTAGGCACCTCGCCTTCCTGCCCCAGCAACCAACTAGAACAACAAGATAGCGTCAGCGCAAGGAGGAGGTCGAGGATGTTTCCACTATGGGGAACAAGGCCACTGGGCAACGCATTGCCCGAAGAAAGAAGATCAGCAGCAGCCAGTTTCCAACACCCCAGCAAGATAAGGTGCACCACAGCAAGCATCAAGAGGTCGTGGTCAGGCCTACAACCGTGGAAAGGTGAACCCCTTGGAGGCCGAAGCAATCAATGATGCACCATATGTGACAGTAGGTATGTTTCCAGTCGAATCCCATCCAGCAAAAGTACTATTTGATACTGGTGCCACACATTCTTTTGTTTCTACATCATGGGTAGAAGCACATAACATTCTCGTAGAACCAATGATTCCACCCCGAAGAGTTAATTCAGTTGGGGGAAAGTTCAGTTCGATAAGATGTGCTCGAATCTAAGGATTGAAATAAGGGGGATAGATTCCCCGCTAACCTAGTAGTAATGGGTACTCAAGGGTTAGATGTCATCCTAGAGATGAATTGGCTGCACAGAAACCAAGCAACCATCAGCTGTGACAAGAGGACTATAAAGTTAGTGTCCCCATCCAGGAAGGAGGTAGTAACTGAACTGTTCATGGCTTATTTAGAAGAAGGAGCCTATCACCATATGTCTGTAGATGGAAAGGAGGCCAACCTGCTTGAGGCTATTAAAGTTGTGTCGGAGTTCCCCGACGTGTTTCCTGAGGAGTTACTAGGCATGCCACCCGAGCGTAAAGTTGAGTTTGCCATAGAGCTTGAACTTGGCACCGCCCCTATTTCTAAGAGAGCCTATAGAGTGTCTGGACAAGAATTGCTGGAACTCAACAAGCAGATCAACGAGTTGTTAGAGAAAGGTTATATCAGACCAAGTACTTCGTCTTGGGCCGCTCCAGTTTTGTTTGTGGAGAAGAAAGATGGTACAAAGAGAATGTGCATTAACTACACATCCTTGAATGAAGTCACTATCAAGAACAAGTACCCTCTGCCAAGAATTGAAGATTTGTTTGATCAGTTGAGAGGAGCCGGAGTGTTCTCAAAGATAGATCTAAGGTCAAGTTACCATCAGCTCAAGATCTGACCTTCAGATATACCAAAGACAACATTTATCACCAAGTATGGGCTATATGCGTACACAGTCATGTCATTCGGATTGACAAATGCAACACCTTTCTTTATGTACTTGATGAATAGTGTGTTCATGTACTACCTCGATAAGTTTGTAGTGGTGTTCATCGATGATATTCTCATATATTCTTAGAATGAGGAAGAACATGAGGAGCATTTGAAGATGGTATTGTGACGGTTACGAGAGCATCAGTTGTATGCCAAGCTGAGCAAATGTGAGTTCTGGATCAGTGAAGTCCTGTTCTTAGGTCATATCATAAACCAAGACAAATTAGCTATGGATCCGAAGAAGGTAGCAGATATTCTGGACTTGAAGGCACCAAGAGATGTCTGGGGAATCAAGAGTTTCATTGGAATGGCCGGATACTATCGGCATTTCATTGAAGGTTTCTCCAAGATTGCCAAACCAATAATAACCCTGCTAGAGAAGAAAGTTGAGTTCAAGTGGACCCTAGAGTGCCAAGAGTCCTTTGAAACATTATAGAAGAAGTTGACTACAACACCTGTGTTGATCTTACCAGATGTTCATAAGCCATTCTCAGTGTATTGTGATGCTTCGTACACTGGTCTGGGATGTGTGCTAATGCAAGAAGGGAGAGTAGTGGCGTACTCGTCCTGATAGTTGAAGATTCACGAGGGGAATTACCCCACACATGACCTAGAATTAGCAGCAGTGGTTCATGCACTAAAAACCTGGAGGCACTATTTATATGGGCAGAAGTGTGATGTTTACACAGACCACAAGAGCCTCAAATACATATTCACCTAGTCAGAGTTGAACATGAGACATCGAAGATGGCTAGAATTTATCAAAGACTATGAGCTGGAGATACATTATCACCCAGGTAAAGCTAATGTGGCTACAGATGCTTTAAGCAAAAAAAGTCAAGTCAACATGATGGTCGCTCATCCGATGCCATATGAACTAGCAAAGGAATTCGACAGGTTGAGTCTCGGATTTCTAAACAACATCCAAGGAGTGACAGTTGAGATAGAACCCACTCTAGAGCGAGAGATCAAGGATGGGCAGAAAGATGATGAGAAGATCAATGAAATTCGGCAGCTGATCTTAGATGGAAAAGGCAATGTTTTCCAGGAAGACGCGGAATGCGTGGTATGGTTTAAAGATAGGTTGTGTGTTCCCGACATCAAATAGATTCGGGAGTAGATTCTCAAGGAAGCTCATGAGACAGCTTATCCCATACACCCTGGCAGCGAGAAAATGTACCAAGACCTGAAGAAAAGATTCTGGTAGTACGTGATGAAAAGGGAGATCGTAGAGTATATGGCCAATTGCGACAGTTGTCAGAGAATTAAGGCGGAGCGTCAAAGGCCCGCAAGTTTGTTGCAACCGTTGCAGATTCCTCAATGGAAGTGGGATGAGATTGGGATAGACTTTATAGTCTGTTTGCCTCGCACTCGATCCGATTATGACTCCATCTGGGTAGTAGTGGACCGCTTAACAAAGACGGCTCATTTCATACCAGTCAAGACCTCCTATAATAGTGCAGTGTTGGCAGAGTTATACATGTCCCGGATTGTATGTTTGCATGGAGTACCAAAGAAGATAGTATCAGATCGGGGAACCCAGTTTACTTCTCACTTTTGGCAGCCGTTGCATGAAGCCTTAGGCACGCACTTGAAATTCAGTTTAGCTTATCACTTGCAAACAGATGGTCAGACTGAAAGAACTAACCAGATCCTTGAAGATATGTTGAGGGCTTGTGCTTTACAAGACAAGTTAGGTTGGAACAAAAGCCTACCTTATACAGAATTCTCCAACAATAATAGCTACCAAGTAAGTTTGAAGATGTCACCGTTCCAAGCACTCTATGTGAGGAATTGTCGAACTTCGTTGCACTAGGACCAACCCGGCGAAAGACAGGTGTTTGGCCAGATATTTTGCTTTAAGCCGAAGAGAATATCAGAATGGTTCAAGAGAATATGAAGACATCACAGTCCAGACAGCGAAGCTATGGTGACACAAGAAGAAGAGAGTTGAGTTTTGAAGTGGGAGATTATGTTTACCTAAAGGTGTCACCCATAAGAGGAGTCAAAAGGTTCAGAGTCAAGGGCAAGCTAGCACCTCGATACATCGTACCATACCAGAATCAGGCAAGACGTGGAGAAGTGGCATACCAACTCAACCTACCAGAAAGCCTATCAGTAGTGCATGATGTGTTCCATGTGTCTCAGCTGAAGAAGTGTTTGCGAGTACGAGAAGAGCAATTGCCAACCGAGGATCTCAAAGTTCAATAAGACCTAACATATATAAATAAGCCAACTCAAATTCTGGAGACAGCAGACATAGTCACTTGAAAAAGCACCATTAGAATGTTCAAAGTCAAGTGGGGTCATCATTCAGAGATAGAATCAACTTAGGAAAGAGAAGATGATCTGAAAGCTAAATATCTCGAGCTCTTTGCTAGCCAACCCTGAATCTTGAGGACGAGATTATTTTTAAGGTGGATATGTTTGTAACACCCTGAATTTGGGGGGTATAAAATTTCTTCTTCATTATCTACCAAATTCAGGTGTTACCTCTTGTTTCTCTCTCTCTAGTTCTCTTCTCTCTTCTTTTTGTTAGAATTATGTCTATTAGGTGGGAGATTAATTATTTCTTACTATATCAAAACCTATGGGAGTCATGGGATGTTGCATCATGATGAGCCTAAATTATTCTTTTGTTTGATGCACATGTTTGAATTATTTAAATTTGAATTTGGAGCATGTTTGGGTTTGAATTCAAAAGAAGAAAATAAAAAGGAAAGGGATTATAAATTCAGGAAATAAAAGAAAAGGCAAAGGAGCTCGAGACCCCTCCCTTCATGGCCTTTCAGCCCACCAGGCCCACCTAGCGCGCACTGTCCCCCCACTCTTTGCCGGATGGGCCTGCCCTGTTGGCGCAGCTGCGCGCCCGCACGCGTCCCTCCTCTCCCTCTGCTGGGTGGGCCCACCTGCCAGCCAGAGCCGCGCGCACGCACCCGTCTGACGCGCCCACAGTCAATGGGCAACGGGGCCCGCGCGTCAGCTTCGCCCACTCTCTTCCTGCAGTCAATGGGCAATGGGCCCCTATTCCTCCCCCCGCACTCTCTCCCCCGCTCGGCCACCTCATTTGTAGACCACGCCTAACTCACCCCCTCTCGCCCGCCCGTGCCCGAAGCGCCGCGCTGAGCCAAAGCCCCGCCGCGCCTGTGACACGCTGATCACCGTGACCGTGCCGCTCCAGTGCCCATTTCCACCTCGTCCAGTGTCGCCGTTGCGTCCGCGCCCGAAACCTACCGGCGCCACTCGAGCTTCACCTCGCCTAAGCTCCGCCCGAGATAAGGATCACCGACTGCCTCCCTTTTTAACTATCCCTATTTCTCCTCTACCTCTACGCGTTCGCCGATGAGCGTCGACGGCGGTGCTTCACGGCCGTGCCGTGACTCTCCGGCCAACCACCGTCGTCCTCATGCCCCCTCCCTCTCCGCGTTGCCATTAGCTGTGGCCAACGGGCGGCACTCTGTTTCACGGCCAGGGAAGAAGAGGACCCCGACATCCGGGACCTACTGGCAGTCATCCCACGCCAACTCCTTCCCTCTCCCCCTTTGTGTCGCTGACTGGAGGGCTCCATCCATCAGCATGTGTCCGCGAGTCCGCGCGTGTGGCTGCCGCACGTCGCTGACCAGCAGGCCCAGCCTTGTCGTGGCCTCGCCCGTTAGGCGCCAGTGCCCTGGCGTCCCGTCGCTCCCCCCCGTCGTCTGAGCCGCTAGCCCGTAGGCCCCGCCCGCCAGAGCGCGCCCACGCTCGCGTCCCGCACCGAGGATGCCCGGGCCGCTGACGTGTGGGACCCATCGGTCAGCCCTTATGTCTGATCTCGCGCGCCCGCTTCTAATCTCGGTCGTCTGTTTCCGACAGGATGGTCGAGAAGCCTAGATACCCTTTTGTTGTGGACAGTTTGCTTAGAACCCCCTCGGTTTCCTGAGAATGGAACCCGCAGTCCTTAGATCTCTCAGCCATGCCCCTAGGTTATTGCAGAAAGGACCCCGAGCTTGTATTTAATCTCAGAAATAGGTTTAGTTTAGGGTTTTAAATTCCAAAACTTGTATATTTTATATCTTTTGCATATGAGCTCCAAATTGGGTTATTCAAATTGCAAAATATTCATAATATTATTCTCTATCTGTTTAAAGTATAATATTTCACTGTATGCATGTCTGAATTTTATGACTAGATAATAGGTTCATTTAAAGTGGAGAATTATTTATTAAAAGGAAAATAGAAGGGTAAAGCCCTAATGAATAGTTAAGTGGTTAGCTTTGTGAAATTAACCTCATGCAATATATAATCCCATCCGTGGAATGACTTTAATTAAGTTATTTATTAAGATAGACCTAGTTAGGGAGTAATTTACTGAGATAAACTTGGTTAGAAAATAGTAGACCCTTAAAACATGGTGATCTACCCTAGAGCATAGATTTATATATGTACCTTTTCTACTGAACCCGTGTTTGATCTATTGCATATGTTTGGTGTAATGTTCTTTGTTATTCCCCAAGTGTGTTGAATGAATGATTGCTTTGCGTAGACAATGAGCAGTCCATGGTTCCCGAGTGTGTTGCCGGAGACTTCCCTGATGAACAACCTGGTGAAGGCAAGTGTCCTCTGACCCATTATGTCCTACTTACTTTACAAATCACTGTCCCACATTACTTAATCGAAACCTAAGGATTGACTAGCTTTGTATTTACCTTGTCCTTGATTACCTTTTTGGGTTATTATGGTTAGCTTCATGCTATTGCTTTACTTTAATCAACGAACATGATGAGAACATTTATGATACGATGATGTTGTCTTGATTATGATGATGAACTTGTGATACTTTAGGGGACTCAGGCTGTTTCCTGAGTACCTCTCCGTAAGGACCTGTTTGTTGAGAGACCACCCGGGATAACAGTACAACCATGTGGAATGGGATGCCCTTAGCTGATTAAATAGAGGAACTTGAGGTGTAGTTGGCTTCACCATCGTGCGGTCAATGGGGACCGGGCACATTACTTGCTCTGCCGAGGCTGGGTGCCGAGGTTCTTTCGTGTTTCTTTTGTTAGTCACCCTTCTTGTGGGGAGAGGTGCTGTGTTTATCAAACTGGAGAAACCTAACAGTTGGCTATGATCTCTGGGGAATCTTTGTAAAGGCTACATAGTGAATCCCTTGCCATTCACCTTGGCAGTGAAGATTGGGTCTGGACAACCCATGCTGAGAAGGGATCACGACTCATGGGTAAAGTGTGCAACCTCTGCGAAGTGTTAGAAACTGGTATATCAGTCGTGCTCACGGTTAAGAGCAGCCTTGGGATCCTCTTTGATTAGAATAACTTTGGATACTTTATGATGATGATTAGTGGTGATGATTATAACTATGGGTTCTAGTATTTCCTCATGGAGGGAGTACTTTTAGGTAATAACTTGGGTTTATTACTAAAACTTGGCTTTTCTACTAGTAATAAATACCTGACCAACTAAAAGTAATTGCTTTAACCTTAACCCCACATACAGCTAGTCCACTTTAGCCAAACGGGACATTTGCTAAGCATTTTGATGTGTACTCACCCTTGCTTTAAACCCCCCAACCCCATGTTGTCCCCATTGCAATCAGTGCCAGGGAGAAGATGAAGGAAACATGGAGGACTTTCAGGAGTTTCAGAACTTCGATGAGTTCTAGTTGTGTTAGTGGTAAACCCCTAGTCAGCTGCCTGTGAAGGCCTTATCCTTCTATGTTTCATATCCGCACTTTGATTATGTTAATGACTATGTTAAGTTAATGACTCTGTGAATGTTTTGGACATCTTGATGTAATAAAGTACTAATTCTGCTATTTACTTTGAGCAATGTGTGATGATGTCCAACTATGTAATCGTTGTGTACGTGAGTTTCTGATCCTGGCACGTACATGGTTCGCATTCGGTTTACCTTCTAAAACCGGGTGTGACACTAGGGCATTAGGGGTCAGCTGATGGAGCTATATGGCAAACTTCTTAAGAACCTCGGTATGCTAAGGCTGGATAGTGGGGCTCTTTTCGATATTGAAAGTTATAACAACCAAAGTTATTATGAAGTCATTCCTTCCTAGTCGCCTTTGTCTGATAATGGAGCTCATGGATCTAGCAGAAGCATTCTGCATTTGGCTTCAGACCCTAGCTCCTCACTTCCTAGATGACGATCACAAGCCTCACTAGGGCATTAGGGGTTAGCTGATGGAACTATATGTCAAAAACTTCTTAAGAACCTCCACAACCATCTTGTGGAGTGGGATTTGAAGCCCGACCTTTAGAAAGCTTCGAAATACTACCACTTCATTCTTCTCAAGAAGAGGGATAGTATTTTCTCCACCAAGCCTAATAATAGCACTTTCACTAATGTAATTAGTATTCTTCAAAACCTAAATATTGACCTTCATCATGGTCAATTTGCTGAAGCATACATGGCTCGATTTTGATGGTTGGTCTTTGTCGTCATTCTCGTTGAACTTAAATTCTTCGTGAAAGGGAAATTTGCTAGATAGACATTTCTACCTGTTTTGGTGATTAAGTGTCCAACAGACCACATTGAAATAACTAGTTTGATATGAGTATGAGCATAGTTTCAAAAGAAGGCAAAGTGAAGGCACTAAGTCCAAATGGTCTTAATTGAAGGCTAGACAGTGCAACTTGTGGTAAAACATGCAATTTGGACCTAGGTTGAGCTAAATAGGAGGCTAGAAATGCAACTTGGATTAAAATGGTAAATCTGTGAGGTTTGAACCCTTAGACATGTTGCATAGGTCCATTACAATTTTTCTAGCACTTGCTTTTGGGCTCTAACTCTTTATGTAGCAAAAAGTGCATTTTGGACTCAGTTTTTGTCCATATTGCAAATCCTAGAGAAACTATGGCAAAGAGGTAAATTTCCCAGACTTAGTAAATTGGATTATGTGCTAATTATGTTTATCTAAGTCATAAGGAAGCTACCAAGAATAGCCAAAAAATATTGGAGGATTTAGGCTTGTCGAGTACTCGGGAACCAGGAACCCGAAATAGGCCATGGCCTCTTCAAAAATGACCCACCTGCCGACCAAGTCTTTGTAGAGCGACTCTACGAGGCAGACCGGTTGACCAACTCCGCTGACCAACTCTCCGCCGACCTACTCTGTTGACCAACTCTCCATCGAGCAACCCGGCGAGGTAGAGATCTGAGTCCAACACTACTGACCCACGTCAGCTTCAACGAGATGTGTCGCCATCAAGCCACATCTAGACAAGCGCACAACACGGCAAGGGGGCACCGAGGAGTCCCTATCAACATGATGTCTCTATAGTAATCCACATACAAGAAAGGACGAGGTGATACACCACACTAGGTGTATGCCTACGCATGCAGGAGAGTGACACAAGGTTTGTGATGAAAGACAAAGCTGCATTGCCACCACGACAATATCGGGCTCGCTAACCCGTACACTGGACGGATGACACGGTGCACCATGCCGGGAGTACGGCCACGTTCGACCCAACGGACCTCAAGGATACCGCGTCAGCACCCAAGGTAGTAGAGGTCTCTATCTGGTGGAAAGCAGGCCACCTCTGTAAGGTTCTTCCCTTGAACTATAAAAGAGAAGCACCACCCCTTTCTTCAATACACAAGCACACCAATTGTAACACGCTCCATATCAATGCTATGATCAGCACTACACTGGACTAGGGTGCAAGCCTAAACCAGTACAAGCCCTCTATCTCAACCGCCATGCTCAAGTCCCAGCGATTCACCATTCGAAGTGAGTTCGTGCTAGCACCCCCCATCGAACACAAATCTTATTGTCCCCTAGTTTCCTAAACCGCGATAGTTAGCGCGCTAGGTAGGGGACCATTAGCGTGCCAAGTGACATCTTCCACTCTGATGGCCCAGTCCTCAGCATACCCAGCGGCAAGACTTCCACTCCTAGAAGCCACATGACGTTCGGCTCCCTCGACTTCCTCGCCACCGCCACTGGTGAACTGCGCCTCACCGACCCCGACATACTTGTGGCCACAAGCGCAGGACCCACGCGCTTCACTAGGAGCAAGGCAAAGAAGCGCCTCAAGAGGCACGTCGCCGCCCTACAGCAACACCTTAACCGGCTCGCCACCACCATAAAGCATCGGGCGGAAGGAACCTCGCCTTCAACACTCGTGGCCGTCATTGGCCACCAACCAACATCCGTTCTCAACCTGATCGAGGAAGACTCGAGCCACAGCTCAACTGAGTCCAACTTTGATGCCAACGAGGTGGCTGAAAGGGCATGTTTTGTGGCAACACGACCACGGAACAACAATGGTGGAGGGGATGAGGAGTCCCCTAACCAGGAAGAAGAGTACTAGCGCCAACTCCAGGCACGCATCCTCGCCCGTGAGGCCACCCTCCACCAGCAGGAGGAGGAGCTCGATCACCTAGAGGGGTTGAATAGGTGATCCTGAAAAATATGACTTAAACAACACAAACTTGGTCGAATAATTGAGTTAGAGTAAATCAAACCAAGTTTGAGAGAAGAGGAGAGAAAGAAAGAGTCTTCCCTTGGTTGCTCACTTGAAATGTGTAAACTAGGAGCAATATGTAAGTAAAGTTTATGCTCAAAGGAAGATAGAAATCGCAGTAAAGTAAAGAGACAAGAGACACAGTGATTTTTATCCCGTGGTTCGGTCAAGCGCAATATACTTGCCTACACCACGTTGTGGCGTCCCAATGGACGAAGGTTTCACTCAACCCCTATCAAATGATCCAAAGATCAAACTTGAGTACCACAGTTCTTTTATATCACGAATCCCGTTTTGTGAGGAATCTTCATATGTTGGAGCCTCACACCTTACACAAGATGATCACAATCCAAATCAGAGTATGGGAGGGTGTAGAGTACGCACACAAGAGCACAATCATAGCAACACACGCACAAACGCAAAGAATAACAAAGCGATAGAGTAACGACACAAAAAATGCGCTCAAAACCCTCTCAAACACTTCAAATGCGTGGTCGCAGAGTCTCAGAGTTGTAGTGTGCTCCAGGAGTGCTAGGTTGTCTTGGTAAAGGCACCTAGGGGCATCTTTTATAGCCCCAAGGGGCTAAGCAGCCGTTGCTCCTTCATTTGGAAGGCGTTGATTGCCTTCTGTTCGCGGGTGCACCAGACTTTCTGGTGGCACTTCCCCCATGTTGCATGCTGACGTGGTCAGCACTGATTACGGTGTCGACCCTTGCGCCGCTTGGGAACTGTTGGCCTCTTGGCACACTGGACATCTCCAGTGCACGCCGGACTATCTAGTGAATTATAGTCAGTGTGCCCCGGCGGATTCCCGAGAGTGGCCAGCTGGCTAGCTGACCAAGCCAGGCACCGGACATGTTCGATGCACACCAGACTACCTGGTGATGCCCAGTCTAGCCCAAGTTTGTCTAATTTTGAGCCAAACTTCTTAACTCCTTTTTGGCTTGACTTGAGAAGTTCTCTAGCACTTAGATGAACATTGTTTGCAACTAAAACAATTGAGAAGTGCTAGAATCATACCTTTGCAACTTCATTTCAATAAGATTTGCAATATGTGCAAACTCAAGCCGAAAAAGTACTTTTCTTTACAAAATGAGTTAGAGCCCAATCAGAAGTACTAGAAACATTACAAAGGACCTATGCAACATATTTAGAAGTGTAAACCTCACACTTGTACCATTTTTCACAAAGTTGCATATTTGGGTCTATTGGGGCCTTCGTCTTTCGAAGGTCCTCAAAAAGACGGACTAACCATTGGTCATCAATATATTTGTCAAGCATTGCAGGAGCTTCGGAATCAAACTACCTTCAGCGTAGAATGATGGAAGAGTAATGAAGGTAGCTTCGTCATAACAACAAAGGGAAAGCGGTGCAAGGAGAAGGTATCATCATGAACACCGAAGGCAGAAGACAATGTTATCCCTATACCATTTGTAAACCTTGTATGTAATTCTTAAGGGCATAAATATAATTTCGTGTGGGGCTATACGATTCCCTATAAATAGATGAACAGTGCCCTCGCACAAAGTACCTTTTTGGGGTGGATTGGACAATCATTGTGTAATTTTCTCTCTACGACACCTTCATTGTAATTCTCTCTGAAGAACCAAAGGTCCAATTTTAAAGTTAATTTACAAAAAGGAGAACATGTTATTGATATATCTTAATTAAGTTATCATGTTAAATCCTTTTATGCTCCTTGTATATTCATTCGCATTAGTAAACAGTGATTTACTCATCCAATAATTAATCTTCGTCTTCGAATGAATCATCTCGAAGGGATGATTCCTTCGTGACGAAGGTTTTCTATCTTTTTAATATTGGGTTGCCTTGTTTTTGGTTGTGTATAGCAATCGAGAACGAGTGACCAACAAGGTCCATGTTTATGCTCTTTAGACTTGACACCTTCCATTTGCTTTTTATACACCTGTGCTCATGCTCATTCCAAGATGGTTAGTTCAAAGTGGTGTGTTGGGTAGTTAATCACCAAAACACTTAGAAATGGCCCAAAGGAGCATTTCCTATTCAATCTCCCCCTTTTTGGTGATTTATGCCAACACACCTAAAGCAAATCAAAATTACTAACTTAACCAAATATGAGCCAACTTTCAAAAATTCAAATCAAATTAAAAACCAAATGAATAAGTATAGGATTTGGCATATTTGGATCATTTTGCCACCACTCATTTTGAATTTTGCAATCAGATTCATTTTTATTACTTCTAAGACAAATTATTTGGTTTTGCAACTCAAATCATTTTTAAAGACTAGTTTTGATCAAATACCAAAAACTCCCAATTTTCCCATAAGAAAGGTTTATCCCCCATAAGAGAACAGTTTTGCAATAAGAGAACTCCTATTTGCAAACAAGAGGGGTTTGATCAAAAAGACATGTTTAGAACTCAAAAATTTTAAAAATCTAAGTGGTGGTTGATCTAGTTGCTTTGGCCTTAATTTATTCCGTTTGGCATTAAGCACCAAAACGAAGAAACTAGTGGTCTTAAACCTCATTGCCTCAACAAAAAATTGCGAATTAAGAGCAAACGACAATGAAACACTAAGGACAACTTGGAACAAAGTACAATGATACTGTTATGCAGTGGAAGCCTTTTTCTTTGACCAAGTCCACCATTTCCCTTCAATCCACCTTTGAGACTACATCAACACAGCTCAAGCAAAAATATTAGTCTCAAAGGGTCAAGTTGTAGCATATCCCCCTAAAGATATGCATCAATGCACAAGGACTTGTGAGGTCCGGGGATGACATTTTACAACTTGAGCACCAAAATAAGCAATAAAGCATAATTAAGCTTAAGAGAACATGAACAAAGGCATCAAGACACATGTATGCTATAGATCAATCCAAGTTCTGTGAATCTAAGACATTGAGCTCATTACGCACTTCATAGAACCTTGTTTCATCCAAAGGCTTGGTGAAGATATCGACTAGTTGTTGATCGGTGCTAGCATGGAAAATATCGATATCTCCCATTTGCTGGTGGTCAATCAGAAATTGATGCCGGATGTCTATGTGCTTAGTGCGGCTGTGTTCAACGGGATTATCCACTAGCGGATTGCACTCTCATTATCACATAAGTGTGGGACTTTGTTCAGATTGTAGCCAAAGTCTTGGAGGGTTTGCCTCATCCAAAGTAGTTGCACGCAACATTGGCCTGCGGCAACATACTCAGCTTCAGCGGTGGATAGGGCAATGAAATTTTGTTTCTTAGAGCTCCAAGACACTAGAAACCTTCCTAGAAACTGACAAGTCCTTGATATGCTCTTCCTGTGAACCTTGCACCCGGCATAATTGGAGTCTGAGTATCCAATCAAGTCAAAGGTAGACGCCTTAGGATACCTGTAGCACCCCAAAAATTCAAATCTTGAAAATTTCTCAAAATCGCTCTAAATTCAAATTTCATTTTAAAATTCGTTTCAAAATGTTTGTTTGCGAGTTGATCTCAACAAATAAAATATAGTGGTCTATATTCTCTCCAAAATCCTCCTCAAAATATCCTACAAATATTTCCCCAATTGATACCCCTCCAATTCTTTCCAGAAATACTGCCCAAATATTCCAGCGATATTTCTCCAAATATTTTCCTCTAGAGAAATACCTTCGAAATCATTTTTAAAGTCCCTACAAATATTTCCTTACTAATTTTCCTCATGCTCATACATATACATACGCCTCCGGTGTCATACTGTGAGCTCTACAAACTAACTTCACTTATACACGACTAATACATGCTTATCTCCCACTAATCCTCGCCTCCTCCCTTAATCCCCCCACCTTGCCTATAAATAGAGGGGCAAGGGCCTCCCCTCATGCCACCCTAAGCCATTTCATGGAAAATCACTCCCCCCACTCCCACTCCCACTCCCACACAAGCACAACGATCGTTCGGTCGTTCATTCAATCGTTCATCCACCTGTTCATAGTTTGTCCGTCGTTCGTCCGATCGTTCGATCGTTCGTTCGATTGTTCATGGTTTGTTCGTACATTTGTTCGTCAAAGTAATCTTTGTTTAGTCGTTATACTGCCGAAATTCTGATCATTCGTTCGTCTGATCATTCGATCGTTCGTCCGTCTGTTCATAATCCCTATTCATCGTTCATCGTTCGTTCATACGAATTATTCCTCATTCGTTCATCATTCATTCATACAGACTATTCATTGTTCATCGGATCGTTCATAGTCACTATTCACCATTCATCGTTCGTTCAGACGACTATTCATTGTTCATCGTTCGTTCATACGGATTATTCATTGCTCATATGATCATTCATAGTCACTATTCATCATTCATCGGATCGTTCATCTTACTATTCATCGTTACTATTCATCATTCATGCGATCGCCCAAATATTCAACTGCTCATACATCATGTTGTCCAGCTCACCTAAGACCTACCAGACCAATATTTCAGTCATACGGACTCCGGTGACTGTGATTTTCCTTCCAGTAAGAACTTTCCGTCTGGTCACCCATCCCAGATTTCTCTAAGTTGAGCACGCTTAACTTTAAGATTCTTTCAAACCAGAATTCAAAAAAAAGGTGAACAATGTTTGTATGGATACACCATCGATTCTATAAAACCTGGACCAAGATACCACAGCTCGCTTGGACCAGAATACCATAGTATTCCAGCTATTTGGGTCCCACCTTATTGTTGTCCCATGTGACACATTAGGTAGGAACAGTTGCCACCAAGAATAGCCCAGGAATAATTTCTGGCACTCTGCTAAAAAATACATTAGTATTTTAGATTTTCCAAATATCTCTAAATATTCAAATCCAGGAATATTCCTTATTCTTTTTCTTTTTATTCCTATGATTATAAAATCCAAAACTCCTCCATCCAAACTCAGATTCCAATAATTCTTGTTTCTAAATTCTTGTCCAATTATTCTCTTTCCAACCATGTCATCCCTTGAGCACGGCTCATTCCAGAAAACTCCAAAAATACTCTTGTTCTATATTCTGCCTATAATTTCCCTATTCGGACTGAGTTAGACGATTCATTCGCCACTATCACAAACAGTGAACTCTATCGTACTAAACCATATGCACCCAGGTATAAATACACCCAGTTACCCTCTCCCTCTCCACACCCTCAGCACCCTGAGCCAAAGCAACCCCCACCCACTATGTCGGCTACACGCCTAGTGTCGCTTTGCCTCCAATCCACCCTTCTGGTAAGCACCTCCACTCCACCACCAGTAATATCACAACACCACATGACACAGATTCTGCTCAAAGACTCTACCCATCCATATATCACCATTCTGACCACTATACTAAATATTTTTTGATATACTTGCTAGTTTGTATGTTTGCTTGTTCATGCTGCATAATTATCGGAGCGTTCGTGCCGTCTCGTGAAGGCCAGTTCTGCAAGTCTACACCAGACGGTGGAGCCAGAAGCCAGTTTCGCGAGCTCTCACCCTTTCACCGGTTAAAGCACGACAAGCTCACTAGATCCCTTTGATGCATAAATTACCTATGTTTTTCAAACACAACCCTCAGCCTGTTATTTTATGCATTATATGATTTTGCTGCTAAGAGGCATGTTAATATGGCCACCCAGCCTTAGAACATTGCTGCAATTCATCATTATACTCCGTGACATTTTTGTTACAAAATGGTTTGAGAAAAGGTGTGAGTTCTTTAAAATAAAATGTTTTTCAAAATGGGTATGATGAAGGGTTATCACCCTTATCACCTTTGAGCGGGATGATCAGGGACCCCCTAGTTTGGGGAGGGCCTTAAGGTGATGGCTCAGCCGGGTTAGGTGTGAGCATGAAGGATTGTCCCTCTCACTTAAGGACCGATTTGTCATCACTCCTTACCTATACTCTTATCAAGTAAAACCACTCGAGACTGTATGGGCAGTCGTTTGATCCGAACTTGCAAAGTCGGTGCCCTAGGGTTATGATGGCTGGGGAGCACCGGGAGGACAAGGAGGGGGAATGTTTTGTCCTGGTTTGGGCATGGATGTGGCCTTGTTCCTTTCGTTTTAACCGTCAAGGTAAAGTCGTGCAAGGGAAGAGAGAGTTTAGGATTCGGGTCTCATTGGCTATGAGATCGCAGAGCCGGACTAGTAGGTAAAGTGTACACCTCTGTGCAGAGTCAAAAACCTACTCGAATAGTCTGTGTCCACGGATATGGATGAGTTATGACTTGGATTTGATAATTAATGTTTTGTTCTCCAAAAATGCTTTTGAAAAGTGGTTTTAAAAGTCCGACAATTGAGTCGTGAGCTGCGGTGGATGGTAAGTCCAGTAGCTGTTTTTAAAAAAGAAAACTGGTGGAAAACTACCGAGATTCCTGGATGGTTTAGTCCATGGGATTTTGTTCTATATTGAAAAACTTTCTGCTCCTTTGGGAGAGGATGTGCTTTGAAAAAGATAAAATGTTTTTACAAAAATAGTCCTGCATCAAAATTGTTTTTTCTGCAAAAATATCTTGAGCTTCACATACTCCATGCATTATATCTAATTTCCCCATTCTGTGGGTGAAGGTGGACTGCTGGGTACGTAAGTACTCACTCTTGTTTATTTGTTGTTTTTCAGAGAAGGAGATCATTGATCGGGTAAGAGTTATGCCTGTTCCCAACCATGCTTGTGGCTGTTGGACCGCTGATTTGCTTCGCTACGTATATCGGGCTACTTCAGCCCCACTCAGATGATATGTCCCGAGTTGTGGACCAACTCTTAAAGTTGATCGCCACCTTTATAGGTTTGTCTCGTTTAAGCAAATCTGGAACCATCTGATTTATAAATGTGTTTACTAGCCTTCTAGGACTAGTAATTGTATCACATTTGAGTCCTAGAGGATTGGGACGCTTCAATACCAGAGCCTAATCATCAAAACATCTTAGCTTCTCCTCCTTGATATCTTGGCCTTTCCTAAGTCCTTGTTGGTCCTCTCCAAGGTTCCTAATCATCAAAACATCCATGGCACCAAGCGTAATCTCTAAAACATAATTGAGTAAGTTAGAACAAACCTAGAGATTTAGCTGTAATGCATGTGCTTGTGTTGTCGATCCATGCATTGTTTGTACGGGAGTGATGTCCTCATCAACCTCGGGCGCAAGTTCCGCCTTGCCCAACTCTAAACTCAACCTCGGGCGCAAGCTCCACCTCGCTCGAACTAGGCCTCGGCTACATGCTCCCCGTGAATCCTGTGGAAAGCCACTCCATCGACTATGGCACGCGTCATCAAGTCTCAAGACAAGGCTTGGTTGCGACTTCAGATGGACCTCTGCCTCGCTCGAACTTGGATATTCCCTTGATATCTATGACAGAAGACTTCCCAACGTCATCAAAAACAGTGGAACTGATGCATCCCGTAAGAACCTTTTTCCCGTGATGGGGACTGTGTCAACCACTGCGGTATTGGCAACTCCACGCTAGGAGGGCTCGGATACGTGACCGAGCCCTCAGCCTCAGCCTTGGCTCTCAACAGAAAACAGGCAAGCACACGTCAACAACAAAGTATCAGGCCATACTGTCTACAGGACATAAAGTCACCCCTTCACAGAGTGTAGTCAACTCCCGTCTACGAGGCGGCTCTCCCTGGCACTACAGGAATCCCGTCGATTCCTGTCAGCCAAAGTAATTCCTGTCGGCCAGTGAAAAGCCGACGAGAATTAAGTAATTCCCGTCGGCCATCTATTAGCCGACGGGGGTTAAGTTATTCCCATCGGCCAAGTCACAAGCCGACGGGGGTTAAGTTATTCTCGTCGGCCACATCACAAGTCGACGCGGATTAAGTGTTTTAGAGCCAGGCCGGGGACGCGCGGGCTTATTTCTTCTTCTCCGTCACTCGAACCGTCGCCGTCTGCTACCCGCGCATCCGACCGCCTGCCGTGCCCAGCCCCCGCCCGAGCGCCGCCGTGCCTAGCCCCGCCCCCAGTCAGCTCGAGCGACGTCGCACCCAGCCCCGTTGAGCGCCGCCCTCCATGGCCGCACCCGCACGTGCGCCGCCGCCCCTTGGCCCGGCTCGAGCACCGCCCACCGGCCTGGCTCGAGCGTCGCCCCCCCCCCCCCCGCTCGCCCTGGAGCGCCGCCGTCCCTGCCCGAACGCCGCCTCTAGCCCTCGAGCACCTCGTACCTCGAGCATCACCGTCTCTAGCCCACCGTCGTCCACCGTCCGTCCGTGTACCGACGCGTCGTTCAGCCACCGCAGGCTCGTCGAGGTATAATCCTACCTATATGTAAATACATGTGATTATTTTCGTCGGTTTTTTATGGCCGACGGGAGTTAACTTTCATGTGATTAGAGTTAGTTTAATATCACATGTGATTAGAGTGTGATTAGAGTTAGTTTAATATCACATGTGTGGCTTGATGTTAGGTAAGTATTAATTCTATTATTATAGTAGATTTAACTTATGCTATTGAATTGTTGAATTTGATGTTATTTATTGATGTAGTAATAAATTTGATGTTCTGAAAATATTATTTAATTTAATGGATTTAATGTTGCAAATATTGTTTATTTTCGTTGGTTTTTATGGCCGACAGGAGTTAACTGTAATGCGATTACAATTTATTTAATATTGTTATTTGTTAGTATGATTTGACCTAAATTTGGATGTTGCAAATATTGTTAATTAATGATTATCATGTTAATGTGATGAAGGTGATGTTATGTATATATATAGTTTTACTACTTACCTATAGATGTATGTGTGACGTGTAGAAACATGAATGTCTCACACGCACTCCTTACTCGTACACACAGCCGCAATAATGGGTGATAGACGTGATTGGATGTATGAAGGTTTCAAGAAGGGTGGGTGTCACACAAGTGAATGGTTTGCCAAGACGCAGATGTTTCTGGACCATGCAGCAGCTTTGTCACAAATAGATAATATTAGGTGTCCATGCAATAAATGTAGAAATATGACAAGCCACACCAAGAGGCAGGTCACACTACACCTGTGCTCGCATGGTTTTGTGCCAGGCTATAAGGTCTGGTATCTCCACGGGGAGTCACGTCTTGAACGAGCAGCAGAAGTAGAAGTTGATGACGGTGAAGATGTGGATAGGATGGACCAGATGCTTGAGGATCTGCAGCCTGAACTGGCCCTAGATCATCATGATTCACCTACACCGGAGGTTCAGAAGTTCTTCGACCTCCTCAAAGCGTCAAAAGAGCCTCTTCACGGGCACACTGACGTGACTGTCCTCGAATTCGTGACCCGGCTGATGTCAATTAAGTCCAAGTTTGCATTCTCAATTAATTGTTACAAGGAGCTTGTGGATTTGATTAGCGAGGTTCTTCCTACGGGTCACAAGATGCCCAAAGATATGTACCAGTCCAAGAAATTGCTTGAAGGTCTTGGTATGGAGTATGAGAAGATTGATGTTTGCCAGGACAACTGTATGCTTTTTTGGAAGGAACATGACAGAGAGCAGAAATGCTTAAAATGTGGGAAGTCGAGGTACGTGGAGCTTGTAAATGAAGAAGGGGAGAAGGTGGTGACAAAGGTTGCACATAAACAGCTTCAGTACATGCCTCTCACTCCTAGAGTGAAACGTTTGTTTCTCTCGAGGAAGACCGCTATGCACATGAGGTGGCATAAAGATTGTACGGACAGACAAGATGGGTTAATGGTGCACCCGTCAGATGGTGATGCATAGAAAGCTCTTGACAACTTTGATCTAGATTTTGCCAGCGATGCAAGAAACGTTCATATCGGATTTGCAACAGATGGTTTCACACCTTTCAATATGACCGCTGCGTCATATTCATGTTGGCCTGTCATTGCCATACCATACAACCTTCCACCTGCTCTTTGCATGAAAATGAGTTTATGTTCCTATGTCTTGTTATACCTGGGCCTGAGCATCCTGGCGTACGCCTCAATGTGATGCTTCAACCACTGATTGAAGAGTTAAAGAAGCTATGGCAATGAGTGGAAGCCTATGACTGCTTCAAGAAGCAGAAATTCAATCTTCGTGTTGCGTATCTGTTCTCGGTTCATGATTTTATGGCGTATGGTATTTTCTCTGGATGGAGCGTGCATGGTAGATTGACATGTCCTTATTGTGCTAAAGATACAAATTGTTTTCGTCTTAGTGATGGTGGCAAGATATGTTACTTTGATTGCCATAGATGTTTTCTACCCTTCAATCACCCCTTTAGAAGGCAGAGAAAGGAGTTTAGGAAGGGCACCATCGTCACGAAGGGACCGCCCAAGCGACGTAGTGGGATAGAAATTACAGAAGAGCATAGGAAACTTGTCTTAGACGAGAGTGGGGGAAAAGGTATCAAGGTTTTGGTGAGGACCATAACTGGACTCACATATGTGGCTTGTGGGAGCTTCTTTATGCTAAGTTATTGATTTTGATGCACAACATCGACGTTATGCATCAAGAGAGTATCTTTTGCTAATCCCTCATAAATACATGCATGGATTTCCCTGATAAAACGGAAGACAATGACAAGGCACGCATGGACTTAGCCGTGATTTGTGATCGTCCAACCCAAGTGCTTAGAGAAAACGGAGGCAAACTAAAAGCTGACTATTGTCTGAAACCTAAGCAACGAAAAGAAGTGATGAAGTGGATGAAGGATATTAAATTCCCCGATGGTTATTGTTGGGGACTTGTTCTCAAATGCTATGAAGTAAGAACAAGGCAACATAAAATGTTAAATATGAAAGCCCTTCGTCCTTTGAAGCATTATTTCCCTTTGGATATAATGGATTTCGGACGAAGGTTATGAAGGTCACACCTTCATAATCATAATGAAAGATAAGAGAGATTTATACATAAAACACGGAAAATAACATGATTGCTTTGAACATTATTATTAATTTATTTCTATTTATTTTACTTATATAAACAACAACAAATTACAAATGTACCTTCGGCTTGAAGGAAAGTAAGGGTACAAGCGTGATGCTAATGCCAAGTCAGCGTGAACAGTACGGGAGTACTGTTCATCTATTTATAGGCACGGGACGCAGCCCGTGTAAAATTACATTAATGCCCTTTACTTTTATCAATAACTCTATAGTAATTCTTCGAGGTCTAATTTGGCTTTTCATCTTTAAGTCGGTTTCCCCTTTCTGCTATCATGCCGAAGCTCTTCTGCACATAGCTTCGTGATCGTTTCATCCTTCGTCATGATCGTCTTCCATTTCAGTCAAGCCTCGTCTTGACCATGCTCTTGTATACCCGCAACCTGATTCCGAAGATACCTACTCGCATACTTGGAAAACATTGTCAAATCATATTTTTGAGGACCTTCGGAAGCCGAAGGCCCCCAACAGTAGCCCCTCGCAATATTAATTTGCTAGAATGATAAATTCATATTGCGACATGGACGAAGGCCTTAAGCCGAAGGTCCGAAAAAACACCTTCTCTTTGCTAGAATAGCAACAGTCTTTAACAAGCGGGACCCTCCAGTTTTCAACGCACTAGGTGTATAAATAAGAGCTCATCACGAGTTTATTTGGCACGCTCTCTTGCCAACTGCTTTTACTCACCCAACTTTTAACCTGCGCGCAACAACACTTGCTTGGCTTTTAGATTTTTAAGCTTCGGGTTCGAGAGCACTTTCTCAGCGTTTGCAAGGATGTCTGAAGATAAAAAAAGGTGTTGGTGATTCGAAGCTAAGTCTTTCTGAGGAGATGCATCTAGGCTTTCTTCAATCAATGTCGAAGACTAATACAGAGAAGATTACTAAAGAAATTTTGGAGGGTTTATCTGAAGATACCGGCGACAGTGACAGTTATGATGTGGATAGCGGTGGTGAAGACTCCGAAGATCGACCTTGGCGACCAAGCCATGCGGTTTTTGGTAAATCAAGTATTAAAGAAAATCATCTTGTCAATATGAGGGGCAGATATTTCCGGGACTTGTCCGTTGTGAGGGCTGATGAAGGAGAGAAGACTTGTTCGACTCCTGAGGAGAATGAAGTCGTGGTATTCCGAAGCTTCTTGAAAGCTGGACTACGATTTCCCTTAAGCAGTTTTGTTGTAGAAATACTGAAGATATTTGAAATCTACCTTCACCAACTTACCCCCGAAGCAATCATAAGGATGAATATCTTTGTGTGGGCCGTGAGGAGTCAAGGTTTGGAACCTAATGCGAAAAGTTTCTGCAACATACATGAATTGTTGTACGAGACAAAACCCTGGGGTAAAGAACAGTATCACAACAATTTTGGCTGCTACAGCTTCGGCTCCCGGTCTGGGTCAAGCTGCCTCGTGCCTACCTTTCGAAAGAGGTGGCCCGGCGACTGGATGACGGAATGGTTTTACGTGAAGAATGACTTGAAATCACGGGAAGATATAAAAAGGATCATTATGCGTCCCATCTGGCAACGCTTCGGCCTGCGGAGGCCGAAGGTGGAAATGAATGAAGCAGCCGAAGAATGCCAGAGAGCCTTCGGTGTTGTTTGCTCTTTTATTGGGACAAGGGATTTGGTCCAAGAACACATTGCCTTCAGAGTATGGCCGCTTGTGGAAAAATGGGAAATGCCAAAGGAAACCATTAAAGAAACTGACGAAGGTGGACTAGTCAGGCTGAAATACACATTTAAATACGGAGATAAATTCGTTGAGCCGGATGATGACTGGTTAAAAAGTATTGAGGCCATCAGTGATGAATTGCTTGGTGTATACTCAAAGGCCGAAGATACTGCATTATCAGCGGCCTTCGGAGGCCGAAAGAGGAAGAGGCTCAATCGAGTATTTGATGCAATTGGGTTTGTCCACCCCGACTACCGCTATCCAGCGCGAGGTGAAAAAAGAAAGAATACATCTTCGGCGAAGGAAACTGCTCCAACCGCTCCTAGCGAGCCGGCGCCGAAGAGGAGAAGGGTAAAAGTTCTCACACACCGGCCACGTTATATTGAACCGGCCACAGTGCCTGCATTTGTCGGTGGGACTCTTTCGGCTACTGAAGCTAAAGAGATAGCTCCCCTGCCAAATATTGAAGTGCTGGCCGAAGTGCCAGTGACTGAAAAAATAGAAGAAACGAGGGCTGAAGAAGTAAAGACATCAGAAGTCTTGAGTCCTTCGGCAAAAACTGAGGCAACAAAAAGCCATAAGGGTCCAGCAGTGACCCCTAAAAGAAAAAGGATGGTTAATGTGCTAGATGTTTTAGAGACAATTAAATCTTCAAGCACAACTCCAAAGAAAATTGCTAAAACTTCCGAAGTGCACACTGAAACCTTTGACGCCGAAGCTTCAAAGCCACAGTCTGAAACTGAAGCCGGGCCTTCAGAGCCCGCCAAGGTGAAATGCTTGGAAACTGAAAAAACAGAAATGGCAGAACAAATTTTGAATGAAGAAACTGGCACTGCTACCCCCGAAGCATCTTCCAAAATACGTGATTATATTGTACGACATGCTTCGGGGAAGAGATTATCTGAAGAAGAGATTTTTGAAGCTAATCACTATGCCCGAGAACTGAAGTATCCGAAGGGGGCCTTAGTGTTCAACGGCACAAATGAAGATGACTTCTTATACTGCCTCCCAGACAACAAAGAATTATCTGTCTACCGGGAGATGGCTAGAAGTATGGGGTTCCCGAAGCTTGAAGCTGGGCTCTGCGCTATGACAAAGGACGATCTTGCGGATAGCCTTGCATATAATAGTCTGAAGGTATGAAAATTGTATATTTGGAAATTTGTAATTTTTGAATTATTCTTTTATTCTTATACTAATTCTTTTTTCATATAGGGTTTAATACTGAGCAACGCTTTGAGAGCGCAAAAGAATGCCGAAGACGAGAGCTATAATATTGCTTTCAACAACCTACGAACAGAGGTTATTAAGCTGAGGAACGAAGCTTTGGAAAAAGATAAAATTCTGCTTACATTGGTGGATAAAATAAAGGAAGACGAAGCTACCTCTAAGGCTCAAGCTGAAGCCCAAAAACGCGAAATTCAGGATCTTCGGAAACAGCTGGCCAGAGCTAAAG
Source organism: Zea mays (assembly GCF_902167145.1). Classification (NCBI taxonomy): domain Eukaryota; kingdom Viridiplantae; phylum Streptophyta; class Magnoliopsida; order Poales; family Poaceae; genus Zea; species Zea mays. Next base: position 205,676,688 of record NC_050099.1, on the reverse strand, counting down.
AAGAACGTATACTTGATGAAACAAAATGAGAACTTAGTGATCAATGGGCAAATCATTTGGAAATAAATGTTGAAGAGCTTCGTGCAGCCAAGAAAAGGTGATATGACAAATCCATAGAGTGTGTTAAGAAAATAAAATCCAGCTTCGCCAGCGTTGGCGCATTCTCTAGCGAAGAAAATTTCACAAGGGGGAATCCAGAAGGCCCGATTGAATGGATCAGCCACGAAGCCGAAGCCTTCGAGGAAATCTTGAATAGCCGCGGAGACATATGTGCTTTTTCAGGCGCCAGGGGGATTGCTACTGTTTTGGAAAGAAAAGGCTGCGATCATGTGAAATCTTTAGCGCAATCCGAAACTGCCTTGTCTTCCGAAGATATTAAAGACCCCTCGACCGAAGCAAGCCTGGTTGGTGGAAAATTTTTCACCGACATCTGGGACAATGGCGGCCGAGAAATGGCCCAAGAAATCATTCAAAAAAGCGAAAAAGGCATCTATGATGCTAGGAAGGTAGCAGAGGCTGCTGAGAAAAGCACAGAGCCCGAAGGGCAAATAGGTATTAATTAGTGATAACTGACTCTTCATTGTAACTTTTTGATTTTGAACTTATTCATTGTTTGTAATAGTAATATATTGTATCTTCTCTTCCCTCAGAACCTGCTGAGCTATCACCAGGCCCCCACACGAAGGGGGATGACGAAATTAAACAAATGGCCGAAGCCATCATGGATAGAGTTGTTGATCAGCTTCTAAATGAAGCTGCAGAAGTAGTCTTAAAGGAAGATTAAATGCTGATGTAAAAACATTTAGATTGTAATGCTTGCTGAGTATCATGTGTAATATTGTGTAACTTTGGATATAGCATTTTAGCTGTTTATAATTCTATTTTTGACGATGCATGAAACATCACATACGTACCTTTTTTGAGCCTTCGGCGAAAAAAACATCTTCCCTTCTTTTCATGCTTCGTAAAAATCAATGATCAATCCTTGTGAAATCAATAATCAATAGGTCCTTCCATTTCAGAGTTTGACGATGGTATAACTTTTCAACGGCTATTTTTTGTGCCTTGTCACTATTTCTTCAAAACAATCTTCGAATACCAATATCGAGACCCCCCTTCTTGCGTTGTTGATGCACTATGATGTATGATGTTATGCTATGCAAATGATGTAATGATGTAATGCTGTGCAAAATGATATTTACCGAAGGTTGACATTAATTTTTCTCTGTAAGCCTCCCTTAGGAGCTTCTTCGCCTTTTACTTCAGCGGAATCAGCGTTTATTTTTCGCTGTAAGCCTCCCTTAGGAGCTTCTTCGCCTTTTACTTTCAGCGGAATCAACGTTTATTTTTCGCTGTAAGCCTCCCTTAGGAGCTTCTTCGCCTTTTACTTTCAGCGGAATCAGCGCTTATTTTTCGCTGTAGGCTCAGAAAACTTACACTGCGCTCCCTTAGGAACGACTTTTTGCTGCTTCGAAAAAATTGCGTTGCATTCCTTAGAACAAATTTTTGATAATTCGAAGGTCCTCCTTGCCATCATAAATTCTCATGCTTCGGCAACTTAGGCCTGTGGAAAAGATATATTTTTATTATGGTAAAAAGCGAAACTATTACAAGAAATTGAAAGACGATAAAAAACATTTAGACTCTCCATAATTGTTCCTTATTAAAAAGAAAATAATACTGAATGTGAAAATGCGAAAAGATGCTGTCGAGGTAGGATATTTTCAGTAAATGTGCTTCGACTCCGGCACAATGCTATTGACTGTGCGAGCTTCGGACTCCTCTCTGAAGTCCCGCTGAAGGTGAGTGTGCTGACTCCCTTCTGGCTGCTGACCTCGTTGTGTTGGTGGTGGCGGTGGAGGCTGTTGCCAAGATGCTTGGGGTTGGCTTGCCGAAGCAACAGAAGCTGCAGAGTGATTGCCTACATATTCTGGAATGTAAGGCGAATGGTACGAAACAGTATGCATGACCTGCTTCGGCTGACTCTGTTGTGCTGCAGCTTCTGCTATCTCCTTTTGCTTCTGGATTGTAACATGGCACATCCTGGTGGTATGGCCCTTGTCTTCACCACAGAATAGGCAGTAGATTTTTCTTGGCTGATCCCCAAATCTTCCCCCGAAGCCCCTGGCGCCTCTGCCCCTTGGCGCTGGCGGCCGAAAAGAGCTTTGCTGCTGTCCCGAAGCTTGCGAGGAGTATTGTGGCCTTTGCTATTGGCTCCCTCTATCATCATTCTGAGTGGAGTTATGAATTGACCTGACGTGCCTCGGATGAAATCTTCCTCCGAAGCCCATGGTCATTTCAGAGAACCTGAATGCCTCCTCCCTTCTTTGGCAGAAGTCATTGTCAGCTCGGATATACTCGTCCATCTTCTGGAGCAGCTTCTCCAAAGTTTGTGGTGGCTTCCTGGCAAAGTATTGCGCTGAAGGTCCCGGCCGAAGTCCCTTAATCATGGCCTCAATGACAATTTCATTGGGCACTGTTGGCGCATGTGCCCTCAGACGCAGAAACCTTCGGACATACGCCTGAAGGTATTCTTCGTGGTCCTGGGTACACTGGAATAAAGCTTGAGCAGTAACTGGCTTCGTCTGAAACCCTTGAAAGCTGGTTATCAACATATCCTTCAGCTTCTGCCATGAGGTGATTGTCCCTGGCCGAAGAGAGGAGTACCAGGTTTGAGCGACACTCTTGACAGCCATGACAAAAGACTTTGCCATGACTGCAATATTGCCACCATACGAAGATATGGTTGCTTCATAGCTCATCAAGAATTGCTTCGGGTCTGAATGACCGTCGTACATGGGGAGCTGGGTGGCTTGTAAGACTGGGGCCATGGTGTAGCCTACAATTCTGTTGATAGAGGAGAAGCATCATCAAAAGCAAAATTTCCATGATGGAAATCTTCATACTAGTCGTCCTCATTGTAGAAGCCCTCCTGATGAAGCTCTCTGCGCGGAGGCCTTCGGTTCTGGTCATCCTGAGCAAGATGACGAACCTCTTCCGAAGCTTCATCTATCTGCCTCTGAAGGTCAGCTAGACGAGCCATCTTCTCCTTCTTTCGTTGCACCTGTTGATGGAGCATCTCCAGGTTTTGGATTTCCTGGTCCAAGTCGTCCTCCGGAGGCGTTGGACTGGTGGCCTTCCTCTTCTGGCTTCGGGCCTCCCTAAGAGAAAGGACGTCCTGATTGGGGTCCAGCGGCTACAGAGTGACAGCCCCTGTCGCTGAAGCTTTTTTCGGCGGCATGACGAAGGTGATGCTTGCCGAAGATGTTCAAAGCTCAAGAAATGGAAGTGAGTTCACCGGAGGTGGGCGCCAATGTTGGGGACTTGTTCTCAAATGCTATGAATTAAGAACAAGGCAACATAAAATGTTAAATATGAAAGCCCTTCGTCCTTCGAAGCATTATTTCCCTTTGGATATAATGGATTTCGGACGAAGGTTATGAAGGTCACACCTTCATAATCATAATGAAAGATAAGAGAGATTTATACATAAAACACAGAAAATAACATGATTGCTTTGAACATTATTATTAATTTATTTCTATTTATTTTACTTATATAAACAACAACAAATTACAAATGTACCTTCGGCTTGAAGGAAAGTAAGGGTACAAGCGTGATGCTAATGCCAAGTCAGTGTGAACAGTACGGGAGTACTGTTCATCTATTTATAGGCACGGGACGCAGCCCGTGTAAAATTACATTAATACCCTTTACTTTTATCAATAACTCTAGTAATTCTTCGAGGTCTAATTTGGCTTTTCATCTTTAAGTCGGTTTCCCCTTTCTGCTGTCATGCCGAAGCTCTTCTGCACATAGCTTCGTGATCGTTTCATCCTTCGTCATGACCATCTTCCATTTCAGTCAAGCCTCGTCTTGACCATGCTCTTGTATACCCGCAACCTGATTCCGAAGATACATGCTCGCATACTTGGAAAACATTGTCAAATCATGTTTTTGAGGACCTTCGGAAGCTGAAGGCCCCCAACAGTTATGCTGCTATTTTTAGAAGATCTGTGAACTTGAAGACAATGAAGATGAATGAACTCAAGAGCCATGACTTCCACATAATTATGGAAAGGCTCATGCTTGTAATGTTTCGTGGGTGCATTTCCGATGCTATGTGGAAAACGTTAGCTGAAGTTAGCTATTCCTACAAACAGTTGTGTGCTAAAGAAATCAGAAGAGATGTGATGGAACAGCTGGAGAAAGAGGCACCGATGCTTTTGTGCAAATTGGAAAAAATATTTCCACCGAGTTTCTTAATTCCTATGCAACATCTCTTTATACATCTTCCATATGAGGCTAAGGTCGGTGTTCCTGTTCAGTACAGATGGATGTTTCATATAGAAAGAGCATTAAAGAAGCTTAGAGCAATGGTGGGCAATAAGGCAAGAGTTGAAGGATGTATTGTGGAACAATTTAAACTGAAGGAGGTAGCACACTTCACAAGTTGTTACTTTGCAGAAGAACATAATGTATTTGCTCGAAAGAAGAGGTACCATGATGATGAACGAGAGATGCCTCCATGTAGTGATCTTTCGATTTTTCAGACAAACGGCAAATCCATTGGTCCACCCAAGGCATATCACCTAACTATGGAAGAACAAAAGTCTGCTTTACTGTACATGTTCACGAATATGCCTGAAGTGGAGAAATACTTTGTGTAAGACTCGTTTCCTTAAATTGTTCATATGTGAATTAGTTTATGTTAACAAATATCTCATGTCATACAATAATATTTGACAACGAGTTTGATGAAAAAAACATGAGGTGTCTTGGTAGGCCAACAGCGAGAGACATAGACAAATTGCGATGCGATGGTATGCATGGGCGACCTAATTTCATTATGTGTCTTTGAGACCGTGTAAGTCTCAATTATGTGGCTCCGAGACCTAATTTTAGTTAACTAATATTACAGAATTTGCTAATGCTTTATGGCATAATTGACAGTTTGGGGAGGAAATGAATTTGAATGATGACTTACGTCAGTTATCTATTGGAAGCGTAACTGCCAAAAGCTATGGACATTACGACGCCAATGGATATCGCTTTCGATCAAGCATTTTCGAATCAAGTCATCCTATGGCTGCCACTCAAAATAGTGGAGTCGTTACTAGGGCAACCGACATGGAAGGACACGAAGCCTGCTATTACGGGAAAATCAAAAATATAATCGAGATTACATTTGCTGGAAATAAGCCTTTAGCGCTAGTGGTGGTGGAAAATCGCATGGATGGTAAGCTCTAACTTATGAAATTACATGGTTGACACTAAATTGATTATGCTGTAATCATAATTTTTGAATCACTTATAGATACGCACTCTTCGACGGATTCATTGACTCGTCGTCGGTAAGATCTCAGAGGACGGGTTTGTCTTCCCGTAGCTCATGCTCTTGTCGACCGAACGAGCAGAAGTTGGAGATTATGAGGATGCGTGAAGAGATGAGACAACAACGAGAATATATGGAGGCTTGCAATGCACATAACCAAGCGATGTATCAAGTGAGTATACATAATACGAACTCTAAATTATTATATTTCTATACAACATCTTCAATAGTAACACATATGTTTAACATTTAATGCAGCAATAGGGCATGACAACAAATATTCCACCGCCACCACAATGGAGCCAGTTTGCATCCACATTGGCTCCGCCACCACAGTTCAACACTCCTCCGACACATATACCTGCACCTGGATATAGGGTACGTTTGATAACTCTCGATGAATTTATACACTTGTATACTTTTTTATATTTGCATTTAACGTGTTGATATTTGTATTAAAAATGTTGATATTTGCTAACTTGTATAGGTTACGCCTGAAGCGGGTGATAGTGGGTCTAATCCCACAGCAGGGACTGGATTTGTTGACTCCCTCTTCACGTTCCCTCCTCCTGGTGGCAGCAGTGGTCAAAGCTCTAACCACCAAAGTGGTGGTTATCTCTAAACACTTGAACTCGTGCACGCTATGTTTCTTAACTAGTGGACGCTATGTTTTTCGTGAACTAAACACTTGAACTTATCTCGTTGTTTGAAATGTTTGTGTAAACTATGTTGGTGATGTTAAGTATGTGATGTGTGAATTAATTATCAATGCATGTGTTTGTAATGTGTCTGTTCTGTGTGATGATATATATGTTTTGTGTGCAATTGTGGAGAAATAGTGACATAATTTGGTGCTGGTTTTGCAGCAGTATAGGTTATTTCTCGTCGGCCCAGTTAATTCCCGTCAGTTATGGTCGAACCGACGGGGATTAACAATTAATTCTCGTCGGCCCAGTAACTCCCGTCGGCCAGGTAGGGCCGACGGGAATTAATTGTTAATCCCTGTCGGTTTGACCTGGCCGACGGGAGTTAATGCTAATTCCCGTCGGCTTATACGTGGTCGACGGGAATTACTTATTCCCGTCAGCCGCCGACGGGAATTAGCTTATCCCCGATATCTGATGGCCATCGGCTTAAGGCCGACAGGAGTTAGCCATATACCGACGGGAATTAGTTATTCTCGTTGGTTTATAGGTTATTCCCGTCGGTTTTTAGCCGACGGGAATTAACTAGATTCCTGTAGTGTTGGCCTATAAACAAGACAGTCCATAGCTCCACGAAGGGGAGAGAGAGGGTGAACACTTAGCAATATTCTCCTCATACAGTATTGGCACTAGCCTCAGTCACTCCCACGGACTTATGGTCCTCCCCTCTCCCGTCGTGCTTGTAACCCCTACTGTGAGCATTTAGGTGCGAGTAATATAAGCATCATCACTCCTCCGCTGGAAGTAGGGCCCTTCGTAGCCCGAACCAGGATAAATTGTGTGTGTCAACTCGCATCACCATCTGGGTCTAGGGCATGTGATGCTATTTTACTGGTTGGTTAGTCCCACGGGTCCAAACACCGACAATACCCGCTAATCATCAAGGACAATTAAGAAAACTCACATAAATTAATGGTATTACAGAAATTGAAGATTATGTGCAAACCAAACACTCTTGAACCTTGTATTCTAATTTATTGAAGTTGTTTCATGTTGAAGCTAGAAAATCGAAGCTGCAATTATTGAAATGAAGCCCTTCCAAACAGGGTCTTAGTATCGTCTATATAATAGGTGAATTGATATCTCGGGTATCCATTTGGATACCTATGAATAAAATATGTTATTTAAATCTGCTCGATATATTTTAGATACCTAAATAATAAAACTCGTGAGTAAATTTTTCTTCACGTATCTATATCCCATATAACGTACGGATATCCACATTAATGTGCCCACCAACTGCCCAACTGTCATCCCTAGTGGTGGGGCCGGAACCAAAACCTAGATGAACCACATAGGGCACAGGAGAGATAGATAGGCAGGTCGCAGGTAGGGGGGCGGCGGCAGCATGGGGCGGGGCTAGCCCAATCAGACTAACCAAACCCTAGTCGTGACGTGGAGTTGGTACAGCTGGGGAGGATGACGAACAAATTGGACGATCCCGGCGTGTCGTCAGAGACCTCGGCGGCGGCCGACGGCGAGATCTGGGGCACGTGGGAGGAGCTCCTCCTGGCGTGCGTCGTGCAGAAGCATAGGCAAGTCGCAGGTAGGGGGTGGCGGCAGCACGGGGCGGGGCTAGCCCAACCAGACTAACCAAACCCTAGTCATGACGTGGAGTTGGTACAGCTGGGGAGGACGACGGACAAATTGGACGATCCCGGCGTGTCGTCAGAGACCTCGGCGGCGGCCGGCGGCGAGATCTGGGGCACGTGGGAGGAGCTCCTCCTGGCGTGCGCCGTGCGGAAGCACGACACAGCCAGTTGGGACTCCGTAGACATGGAGATGTTGTACCGCTGCCCTCCCGCCGCGGCCGAGAGCCTCATGCCTACCGGGTGCCGCCTTCGCTATCGCCTCCTCCACCGTCGGCGCCGAGGAGCCCGACGCGGCCTCCGCCGATGAGTGCGTGGAGGAGCTCCGCATGCTGCACGTCGCCGAGCTCCGTCACGAGGTCGAACGATACGATCTCTCGATCATGTAAATGGCCGCGAGCACGAGCAGAAAATACAAGCATCCCTACTCGTGCATCATTTTTTCTTTTTTTCCTTTTTCAACCATACCTAATTAATACCTTCGTCCCAATTTATAATTCGTTTAATTTTTTATCACAAGTTTGACCAACTTGTCTTATTAAAAAATTATAGAAAAATAAAAAAAATGTTATGGTTTTATTTATTATCACAGATATTTACATATGACTTAATTTTTTATTTTTTTATGAATTTTTTGAATAAGACGAGTAATCAAAGTTAGGGTTGAAAATGTCAAACGAATTATATTTTAAAATGGAGACAGTATTATTTTATCCTCCACCACTGTAGATGACCTTACCTCCCTCTCTTTCTCTTTACTTTATTTGGATCTATATTTATTTTTATTAGTTTTTGCTAGTCTATGTTTGGCTTGATATTTTTCCTTTTCCACACTTTATTTTGATTATTCTGCTCACTAACTGATGGGCCTAAAAACGCTGCTCGCAGGATGACGAGAAATACAGGAGCACGACCATAAGGCGCCACGTGGACCTTGGGACGGTGAGGTCGAAGCTAGATGGTGGGGCAGGGGCTACACCTCGGCAGCTGAATTCTACCAGGACCTGATCCTCATGTGCGCCAACATGCTGGTCTTCTTCCCACGCGGCTCGCTCGAGCACGTTGTGTGCGTGTGTTAGATCGAGTATGCAGCTCGCCATGCACGGTGCGTGGACGAACTGCATGCATGCACATGAGGGCGTCGAGAGCCGGTTAAGAGGGAGGCCGTGACGTGCGCGTCGTGCGCGCGGCAGTACCGCTAGAGCGTGTGCGTCTGCATGCTGGAAGGAGTGGCGGAGAAGCTAGCGCCTGGGCTGGTGACTTGTTCGTGCGTGTGAGGAGGTTGCTTGCATGCAAAGCAAAATGAGTGGAGGCTGGTAGTGGATGGGTGGAGTTTGTAGCTCTCTGTATGATTAGTCTATAAAGGCTCATGTACTGCTCAGTTGCAAACTACGGCAAGGAAATAGAAAACGCAACGTCCGTACGTTGTAGGTGTGTGCGCGCCAAGTTCCTGTGTCCATTGTCTTGTGTACAACTACTGTTCATCTCTGTCTATCTCTGTTCTTGGCGTTCCAGCGAGCGTGTGAGCGCCAGTAGATTCCAACAACATGTTCAACGACCAGCTACGACCCTCGGGGAAGGCCACAGGGCCGCTGGCGGTGGCCAAGATGGCCAAGGCAGAGGCCAAGTGTGGCGGAACCACCCGAATTATTCCAGCTTAAGTGCCAAAGTCACGCCTCAGGGGTCGTAACACACTTAAATCGGAATAACCCGTCAGTCCCTCAGATCTAGTCTGATGGAGCCACTTAACCAGGATCAAATTCTACAATCTCACTCGAAGGTGAGTCACAGAAGAAATACAATAAAACAGGAATCCTCAAATTAAGTGCTGAATTATTACATAGATCGGAGCTTTTGGGTAGCAAATAAGAGTTCTCAAAATAAAATACAGCGGATAATCAATGTCGTCGGTAATGAGGAAATGGGCAAGGCCTAGCCCACTACTCCTCGTGCTCCTCTCCTGCCGGAGCAACATCCCACTCGACCGTCCAACCAGGTGGCAGGGTGGTAGGCCAAGTCACACCATCAACCATTTCCTGAATGGTACTTGCAAAAATTATGCCACAAGCAAAGCTGAGTATACTAATACTCTGCTAGACTTAACCGGTGTGAGGAGTCTACTCCTCTACCTCTAGACTATGCAGTTGTTTGGCTGAGGGGTTTGGTTTGCCAAAAGCACTAGCGGTTTCTAAAATCAATTTTTAGCTTTTCAAATTCTATCATCATTAACTTAGCTAGATTTGCTCCTTCTAAGCATCCATGGTGACAAGCATTTAGTTCAATCAACAAATTATCTCATGTAACCTCATTTCACTTCTTACTCGATGCAGTACAAGGGGTCAAGCAGTCTCATTAGCTGCGAGAAGCAGACGATTCGAATCGAGTTTTAACCTTGCAAGGTAAACCTAAACACACGGCATGTCAGGGTACTCCGACCGCACACATGACAACCGTCCCCATCGATTCCCCGTTCGCGTCCAGGCCTCACCGCCTTGGCATACAATGCTCCACTGACCCCGGCTGCCACCGTGCAGTGACCGCACTTGTACTCACCATAGCTAGCATGGGAGACCCAGTCTCAGGTCGCATGAGGGATAAAGTCCGCGCCCGGCTTCACTCAGGTACTAGGTTTACCGGTTACCATTTTTCCCGGCATGTGCTTAGTACGTTCAAAAGCTTGACTCAGGTATCCACACATTAATCCTTAATTCCTTTTTCCCGTCTCGTGGACAAGGCATCCTCCCTGGATCCAAGTCCATAGACCAACATAGATCCCGTTATCAAGATGAATACAATCAATTCCTGACCTCGCGCGAGTGCTAGAAAAATCACTCGACTTCTACCGAGATCCTGATTAGCAAGCAGCTACTCGACCTAGCATACTAGTATTCATCTCAAAAAGGAATCCTAAGTTCATGCAACTAGAGGTTTCAAGCAACTCCTACACTTAAGTGCACATTACAATCCTACAAACATTAAGTGTAGTAAAGTAGCATATAATAATACGGTTATGCATATAAACCAGGGCTTGCCTTCAATTGCTGGGGCTGCGGGGAGATCCTCAATAGCAGCCTCGGAAGCTTGCTCCTGGTCCTCCTCTTGGACAAATCCTTGCTCGGGGATGAGCACGTACTCTCCGTCGGCAAGATTACAATCTAATGAATGCAATGCGTAAGATATATGCATGATATGATATGTGCTTTAGAAATTACAACTTTTGACGGTGTATGATCTACTTGAGTTAGACAAGGTTAACTTTACTTATGTAAGACCCTTGAGTGGTATACTTGGTAAATTGGGTCAAACTTTAGCTAAGGTAAGTGGTAGGTTTATTTTTTTGGGGTTCCACTGAATTCTTTTTAAGCCTTAGTGGGAATTGATAAGTACTCAAGTTAGACTTATTGGGGTGAGGTTTATTTCTTCTTCCCTTTTCTTTTATTCTCTTTAATGTTTTGGAGTGGGTTTGAACTACAAGTTGCTTTAATAAAATTACAAAAATTCTGCAAAAATTACAGAGGCTTGGTACTGGTGTATAATTCTTTGCCTCAAAATTTGGGGATCAGAAAGTGAATAGTTTTCTCTAGATAAAATTACCAAATTTTAGGGCAGAAGGGGTGCTTGAACTACAACTATTATTTAACAGTGGGTAATTCTCTAAAACTTATTTTTGCTGGCTTTTAGGTGCTATAATAAGACTTGATACAAATTTCTAGCTATTAATATCTTTTAGTTATTTTACTATGGTTTTCTCAAGTTTCTAGCCCAAGAGGTGCTTTCTACTACCACTATATTTGAAAAATACCAAACAATAGAGTTCTTATTTTTCTTAGCTTTTGTTTTGCGTAAGAGCAATGATTCTGAAGTTTGGCATCTTTTTGCTTAAGGGAAGGGGTGGTATGCATTAATTGGATTAAGTGGCTTTTCTTATAAAGTTTGGACAATAGGTATTATTTTACATCTTTTTAATGGTTTTGCATTTTTTTCTGGTGGCTTATCTCATTATGGACTTAGCAAATTTTTGGCTGCCCATTATTGCATCATTATGGGTTATACATTATTTATTTGGAAAATGCCTCATTATCATCTTATATTTATTTTCCTTACTAAAAATGTTGGGCTGAGGTGTTCATTATTTTTGCAGTGGGGCTCTGGTGGTTATAAGTCCACTAAATTTTTATTATCAATTTTGGGTCTAGTTTTGTAATTCTAATAATTGATTTTCAGTTCAAATAATGCTAAATAAAACATTTTATTTTAAAACTGATCTGGACTAAAGGTCTATTTATTTTTCCTAGGTTCTTTGTTACTTAAGAAAATTAGGAAAAATAATTCCACTCACTGCTCATTACTTTCTAATGCCTTTCTTATTTTTCCTAAGTTTTGGGCAAAATAGCTTTAAATGAGTATCTACACTATATTCTTCAATACTGGGGTTCCTATTATTTTTAAACAGTGCTTAAGTGAGGTTTGAACATCTACAAATTTTCTTAGGTTCAGCACAGAAGTAAAACTAATTTTCCTTAATTAAACAAGGTTTGGTCAGTTTCTGTTTTTAATTTTAAACTCTAAAATTTAGAACAGAAAGCATAGGGTTTATCATTTTTAAATGATAGTTCATAATATTTAGGATCTAGCAAAATTAGTTTGACAACTTTTGATTAAGAATTCATCATGTTATGGTTTTTCTAAGTTCTCTGGTTATTTAAAAAGATTAACAGAATTGATTAAATGGAAAACTACTTTGCATTGGGGTCCTTGGCGGGTGTTTTAAGTTTTCTTCACGGATCAGTCCCTGGGCTACTATTCAAATGAGTCACTGACGTTACAGAAAACCCCTCGGGTTCTTCTAATCCTAACCCGAGGTCCTTCTCCTAACTCAAACAGTAACCGCGGCGGAAGAAAGGGCGGAGGGGCTTACCGGCGGTGAGATTGCTCCGGTGAGGTGGTCGAGGACGTAGGGGAGGTCTCGGGGATCACAGCGATGTGCGGGTTGCCGTCGGGGATGGTCGGAGTCGGCCGGTCCACGTGCACAGGCGGGGATGCTCGTCGGCGGCGAGGAGTTCGGCCTGCTCACGGCGCGATAGTTCAATTGAACGGGTCAGAGAGCTTCACCAGGGAACAAGAAAGGGGTGTGCGCGAGGAATTGAAGAATGGCTCACCGGAGAGCTTGGTCCACGCGCGCAGGCGGGCGACCGAAGTCCGGTGAAGTCGATCTCGGGCTTCCGGTGAAGTCCTGCCGGGTCCGAGGGCTTGAAAAGCTTCACGGGCCACTGGCGGAGCTAGCCGAAGCACTGGCTCGACTTGGGGGCGGCTGGAGTGGGCTGGCCACGGTTGCCGAAGCTCAGGCGGTGGTGGCGGGCGGAAAAGAGCTCGCCGGAGCTAAGGAGGGGTTGCTGGCCGGTGAGGGTGAGCGCGGGGTGAAGTGAGGCGCGCCCGGGGAGGCTTTATAGGCACGGACGGGCACGACCGAGGGCCAGGGCGCGCGGCGGACTTGACCGAACGCCGGGGCAAGCGCGCGCGCGGGTTGGGCGAGCGCCGGCGTGCCGACCAGGGTCAAACACGTGTGGTCGTGCGTTCTGCGCAAGTTCTAGCGCGTGTGGTCACTCATCCAAGCTTGCTCTCGCCTTGGTCAGTGCACAAAACCTCTTCTCCTCCCTACAAGCTACCGATCTTGTGTGGGGGTCATAGGATTTTGCCTACTGGTTGCAGAGATATGGAGCCCGGAAATCTGGTCTGTCTCCCTGCTCAAAACCGAGGCAAATCCAGGGTTTTGTCATGTCTAGGGCTCGCGTCCCAATGCCATCTTCTGGCACACGACAGAGGGGTTAGTTAGGCACATTTTTGTTAATGGGGCCATTAGGATTCGAGTTAGGGATCAAGGTGAACAGGCTTGATCTTTGGCTCAAGGTCTGAAATTCAGAATTCTGAAATTCAGAATTCCCATTAAGTCCCTACATGAGAAGCTTGATTTGGGGTTTTATTTGAGTTATTTTGGCCAAGCTTTCTCAACCTTTCTTGTTGCTTAATGAATATACTTCAATGTTTATAATTGGCTCAAGCCATGATTTTAAATTTTTCATACCCTTTTCCCTATTTTCTTGAATTTTGCTCATAGGGCTCACTTAGGGTTTTCATTAGGGTTGCAACATTATTACCTTTTTGAAGGACCCATTTGTTTTGATCATGATACTTTTAAGTATATGCTTGGTGGATTCTTCATTCTTAAGTCAATTTGATGCTCATGCTTAATTTGGTTCACATAAAATGATGGTTCTTGGTTTGGCATTTTGAGAGAAACCCTAGGTGACACTGGGGTGTCACACCAAGGTCGGGTCCCTGTTGGAGAAGACGACACCCATCATCGTGTGTCGGAAGCGGAGGTCTGTCGCCAAGGCCGCAGCAATGACGGTCGCCAAGGAGAAGGCGAAGATGAATGACAAGGAGGAGGTTGAAGCGGTGGTGGGCAAGAGGAAACCGGTGGCGCGGGGCCTAAGGATGAACAAGACCCATGGCAGCCCTACTGTCCGGAAGGAGGTGGTGCCGGCGGTGGCAGACAATGTCTCTGGCAGCGACACGCTGCCCAAGGATGCCAAGAGGCAGCCTGCCGCTGACAAGAAAGGCGACGATGGGGGAGTCGCAAAGAAGCGCAACGCCGTCAACTTCCTGAAGCGGATAAAGCAAGGCCGCTCAGCGTCGTCAACGGAGCGTGTGTCACTGCTGGAGACGCTCAAGCTATCGGTCGCGGCGGAGCAGAAGAAGGTCGGGAAAGGCGAGGACGAGAAGGAGCCCGCGAGTGGATCTAGGTCTAGGTCCAGGTCCAAGGCCCAGCCGGGGAGGAGGAACGTTGGCAGGCCACTGAAACGCCCGGCTGCGACCGCGACCCCGATCCCGCCGTCGTCCAAGAGGGCAAGGGGCGGCGGCGAGGGGAAGCGTGGGGGAAGGAAGTGAAGGGGATAATAGGGTGGGATGGAATGGAACGAGCCATAGGTCCAGTCTCAAATTGTCTCAGCTCAACTGTGTGTAAATGACATAGTCACGTAGGAGAGTTCGGACCGAGCTTTTGTAATGTATGCCCATTGCCAGTGACTAGTGTTGTAGGGGTGAAAATTTTGTAACTTCTAGTGACTTTTATTACTTTTATTTTAACCATGAGCAATGAGCAATGCTCATTTTCATTAATCAAAAGTCTGATTGTTGCCCACCCCATTCTCTCGGGATCCCACCGACCCTTACCCAAACAAGCCCTCATATCGTGTCCAGCAGTAGACCAATATAGTCACATAAAACATTGTTTTGCACCGTGTACTATATTATTAGCATAGTAGAGTTTAAATATAGGTATATGAATAGGTAAGCTGTTGGAGATAGTCTCAAGGGTTTAGTTTGGGAGGTAAACCCAAAGTAGAAAATCACACATAAATAACTAAATATCTTAAAATTTTTATTGTATTTATTATTCGAGAAAATGACAAGGATCCTGAAGGTAATTTAGGTTTCCAAACTAACCTCAAATGTCGCCTAGGCACTACCGCCCTCGGTGCCCCATCCAACATACGACCTTCATATCTACAGTCTGACGTCCTCGCTCCCATGTTTGTCTCATTTAGGGCTTGTTTGTGTCAATGTTAATCTATATAGATTAGATGGGATCGAGTTTTACTGAACAAGGCCCTTATGGAAGTTGAAATGAACGCACCTAAGGAACCGGTCAACAGAGACTAAAACACAGCCTTCCTATCCTGCAATATAATGTGTTACTATTATAGATGTCCAAATGGGTGAGCCGTGTTGACCTGGCCCAAGCACGGCTAGGCCTGACACGGATTGGGACCGTATCAGCCCGGCCCGGATTACCTAGCGAGTCGTGTCGTGCCGACCCACGAGCCCTAAGCGAGGTACAGGCACGCCTCTAGGTTAATAATCGTGTCAGGTCGGCGCACGGCCCGACGGGTCTAACGGGCTCATAACGACATATGGCGTCTAAATAATAAAAACATCCTAAAAGTATTCATATTTGAGGGATTAAACCATATTTATTAACTCTAAACATTTATTTACACTCACATAACTAACAAAAATATATGTTTCTTGTGTTTTATACTCTATATTCAAGTATAATATATGTATTTATAGAAAAAAAATAAACCAAGCCATGCCGGGTCTAGCCCGATGTGCCACGACTTCGGCCCAGACACGGCCCGGTGATCGGGCCGAGCCAGCACATGCCCCGTTCACTACATGCCGTGTCGAGTTCATGCCGTGCCAAATCCGTGCCGGGTTTCGGGTCGCCCAGTAAGCCTGGCCCGTCTGGACATGTATAGCTACTGCTACCTGCCGAGATTCCTATCATACAGCATAACATATGTCTGGTTTTCCAGCAGAGCCTGCGAACCAAGTTCAAAAAAACTTACCCACGTATCATCGGTTTTAAAGGTATCAAACCGTTTTTTTTTCAATGCAGAAAGCAACTTTTTTCGTAGCAGAACCAAATGTACCCTAAAATCTGTTTGTGTTTAGCCCGTGCAATAGTATTCGAGCCTGTTTGGTTCAGCTTTTCTCTGACCATCTTTTCTGAAAATCTGGCTATGGGGAGAATCTGGTTGTGGAAAGAATCTGAGTATCATTACGATTACGTGTGGAGAAAGATAAAGTTGTTTATAGGGCTTAGGATCTAGAAAGTGACGGATTTCTACTATTACAACGACTCAACCGATTATGTGTTTATGTTGATTTTGGATGGTTTTTGCCCCCAACGAATTTTATAGAAACTGGCTGAAAAACTGAGCGTTTGACAGTTCGCAGCAGCTTTTGTTGGCCATAAGCTGCTCGAAGCCGAAACAAACCGGCCTTCGTGCTGGCTGCTGTAAACTAAGAGGGCTGCTACAAACCGGCCTCTCTAGACAACTCAGACAGAACTTCACACATATGCCCATGCCCACTTCAAATGCCGATTCTAATTCTACCCCCCCTCGTATTTAAACTAAGAGGGCTGCTACACGTACGACTCCAGTAGTAGACTCAGGTACGAGTAGAGTCATCTAATGGCTCATTGATTTATTAGTTCAGAATAAAAGGCAACAACAGCCGTAGATTAAGGTTGGTCGTACTACCGGTGGGTCATACGTGAAGCATTTTCGTTAAACTAAGCTTGGGGTGAACTCTGGTAAAGTTTAAATAGCATACCATTTCAGCAGACATCCTAAGATATTAGCAGTTGTGCAACTTGAAGAGTAATGATTCTACAAGACTACAAGACTACAACTAGTGAAACCGACCCATATTTCTAAGTTGTGCATGTTATGGTCGCTAGATCGGTGAGGGATTGGAGAGGAGTATCGATGGACAGGAACGTCGGTCGGGGGCCTCTGCCCATGGCCGAGCAAAAGGGGTTTCTCCCTTCTAATTCTTGCGTGCTTTATTTTTCATCCATTGGTTACATAAATAGGCTAGATGACGTCCCTATCTAGTTAGAGATCATTATCTTCTTAAAACTCTTCTAAAAACTCTCAACAACTACAACAACTACTAACTGATAAACTTCATAGATAATCTCAACTAATATCCTAGATAATCTCAACTAATCTTCTAATCTTATCTCTATCTATCCTTATTTAATCCCCCTTAGAGGGCCCATGACTGCTACTGCTGCAGCCCCTCCGTGGGCCTCCTTAGGCCCTGACACTACACCCTCCCTAGACATTCAGCTCGTACTCGAGCTGCAGCATCCAACAAACGACATGTAATGACCTAACCTATCACCGAAAAATAAATCTTTTACATCTCGACTCATCTTTTAATTATTCTAGGTATACTGTAACTGCAAGCATCATCATGCGTCCCAAGGAAACGTTGCACAGCGAAGAGGAGGACGCGAGCTGGAACCACGAAAGTAAAGACACAGCAGCCTTTGGAGGCGGGCCTGTAGAGGCCAACGTTGGTGTTGCTTGCAGCAAGTGAATCTCGTGCAGTGCAGCCCCTCATGGTTCTGCGCCCACCAGCGCGCAAAGGATGGTGTGGCTGGAGCAGATGGTCGCGAGGCCAGCAGACCCCTTTACGAAGGAGAGTAGTCATGGTAGCTACCTGGTCGCCGCAAATGAGGGCCAGCACCGAACGGAGCGTTGCAGAGGAGCGCCATGTCTTGCAGCCTCTTGTACGCGGAGGTGAACAACCTTAGTAACCGGGAACTGGGAACTTAGCCACGTTCCTCGTTCCGGGAACGTTCGTTCCGTTCCGGGAACATGGGAACAATCTCGTTCCAGTAGTGTTAAATCCTAGTTTTAGTAGCGTATCGCGTACCACGTTCCCGTTCCTCGATCCCATCGATCCGGGAACCTGGTTACTAAGTAAACAACCACCATGTTGCTCTTGTACCGGTGGGTCATACGTGAAGCATTTTCGTTAAACTAAGCTTGGGGTGAACTCTGGTAAAGTTTAAATAGCATACCATTTCAAGGGACATCCTAAGATATTAGCAGTTGTGCAACTTGGAGAAGGGCAATGAATCTACAAGACTACAACTAGTGAAACCGACCCATATTTCCAAGTTGTGCAACTTGGGGAAGGGCAATGAATCTACAATACTACAACTAGTGACCCGACCCATATTTCCAGGAGTCGGGCTTACTCACGTTGAAGATGAAACGAGACAGCATCACATCACATGTGATGGTGCTCAAGACATATATTCCCATCACACTGCATGGTGCATACACAGATTTGCCTGGCTGCCAAAAGAACCTAACCTACCGGACTAACAACAGGTAGCGTTTTACTTACACAGCACTATTTCACATATCGTTGCCTCTCCGCCTGCTGCCAGAGGTCTGAACTCCAAAGCATCGCCCCCTGTCAGAGGCGTGCTGCCCGCGTCACCCAATGGCGGCGTGTATCCAGCTCCCAACGAGTGT
The DNA here is from genome assembly GCF_902167145.1 of Zea mays. Classification (NCBI taxonomy): domain Eukaryota; kingdom Viridiplantae; phylum Streptophyta; class Magnoliopsida; order Poales; family Poaceae; genus Zea; species Zea mays. The sequence goes on along the minus strand of NC_050099.1, from coordinate 205,658,153 downwards.
ATCATCTGTTACATAGGGGAGGAGGAGCTGTTACTGAACTTCTACCAATATCACAATTAACGTGCAAGGTCTGATGGGATCACCATACAAAACGTTATGAGATGTAATATGCTCGGCAGAAAATTTCCCAAATTCAGTTCCCCACCCACTCATTGACAAGCAGTACAGCTCAGCGAACCTATGAATGCCAAGCCTTCTACAACAACAGGGCAGAGTAGCAATGCTACGTATACAGTGTATGTTGGAGGTTCCAAAAAAAAGTGATCAATGTTTCCAGTAAGAAACATAGCTATCCTTATTAATCATTTACAGTAGAGTTCCTTTGTCTATACACAACCCTTCACCTGCACACGCCACAAGTTGCCAATTCGCTACGGCATTTCAATGGCGTTGTGAAAGCTGTCAGCATGCATTCAAAACAATATGTTGCTGGACTACGTACCAGAAACCAGACAACTACTACAGTACACGAAACATCACATGAAACCTCCTATCGCATGGAAATATGTCGCTATGTTGAAGGGAAATAATGCAGTAATAAAGTTTTGGTACTTCACCATATCTATTTACACTGTCCAGAGAACAACTATTCATTTAAATAGAGCATTCATGAAATCTAGCAATCCATGGCAACTTACCGCTTTCATGGTCAGATGCTTCATCAAGTTTGGCAATTGCATCAAGCAATGACTGCTCTTGGCCCTGCAATGATAATAATATGCATCAGCTTTTCAAGAAGGAACGGACGGTAGCTTCCCCAGTTCAGATTCTCTTAGGAACTACTAGAGGGAATAGAGAAAACCAACTTACTATAAGCAGTTCCTTTGCCCTTTCAATTGCATACACATCTGGCCGGGATAATACCCTCTCCACCTGTTGACAACACAGAAGGCATTGAAATAACAATCTTCCATTCAATTTCACCAAACTGAGAAATATGTACCTTTTTCACAAGAGTTTCAGTATCAGGTATGTCAGTACGATTGAAGTTCAAAAGCCCCATGTCATTATGTGAAGCATAATACTCGTTCGTGTGATACCTTCCGCTTCTCCCATCCATACCTTTCGTAGCACCATCAGATGCCAGCCAACCACCCTGATGTGGAAGGGTTTGATAGGCAGATCCCCGTCTTATGTTTTCAGGTGCCAGCTGTCGGGGTGCGGTGGGGGGTGGGGAACTTTTTAACTGCCAGTGCGACACAAAGCATGCTACACTAACTACACATGAGTGTTCAATGATGATTAAGATTTTGAAACAATAAAATGGGCGTTGAACCCAACTCATTAAGCAAAATATCAGACGCTAGGTTAGGGCAATGCTTGATCAAGCATTCACTAAAAATGTAATTGATCAAGCAAAATATCAGACGCTAGAGAATTCTGGCTCCTCGTCAACAAAACATCGCCAATGAAAAAGGATGCCACAACATGCTTTCATATTACCTTTCCTGGCTTGCCTATTTTTCAAAAGATTAATTTTTCATCTTGGTTCAATTTGTGTATGTGCGTGTGCCACTTGAACATAATTTGTTTGCAACTGGCATGTTTTTCGCGCTTGACAGGAGGTCAACTATTAAGAACTATAAGCACACTCTTGATGGTGAACAAAAAGCAGGATCAGGAATACTCCAAACCTACTGTATATATCTTGTTGTCCACCAATGCTTTCAAAGGCATGCTGGGTGAATGGGGATCCACAGGGAGTGAATAGATGGGATGTGATTTCTTCTGCCGCTTGATAGGTCCAAGGTTGTGATCAACTACGCTATTATAAGGCAAGCTAGATTGCATTCCACATCCCTGCCTTGACTGCCTACAGAAGTTTAGAAAATACAAAGCACACTTTAAAGATCATGGAATCATTATTGAAGTTATCAATTTGTTCACCTCAATGAATGCAAATGCTTTAACCTTTATACAGGCCTACCCGGTACCTTATTCTATGGATAGCCTCCTCTTCATTGACCATGTTTAATAGCATCCTGTGTTCCACATCAGAGACTTTCAACTCTCTTCTTAGTTCAGTAATTAGACTTTCTTTTTCCTGCACAAGACCTTTGTTAAAAAATTTCGGTAAGGAATATAATATGCCACAGTAGTCACCAGTAATTTTCCATTGATGAAATTACCCATGTCAGGGCATCCGATTGCATTTTGAATGCTCTAAGAACACCAGTATATGCCTGTTGCTCAATCTGATGTATATCGCTATCCAACTTGTTGTGTGGTCTTGGCTGAGAAAATGGGCCTGCTAATTGCCTTCTGTTCCCACTGAAATGCATTCTCGGTACTCTAATTTGATATGTTGGAGGGAGATCATCATCACTCCCTGAAATCAGACAAATAGTCAATACAAAATAATGCAAATACCAGAAACTTCTCTGAAACAGTAAACTCAGGTTCCAGATTAGTGGTGTTCAGATAAGTTCCATAGCTTTATGTTGTTTCCACAATGATAAATTATCAAAGTGTCCGTCTGGATCTGCCTCTCTTTAATATAACAAGCAGGCTCTCCAGCCGGTTCAGTTTTTTTTTAAAAAAAAATCAACTCAATCATACTACAGCAGTCATGCTATCCAATCCAATTCTTCACGCAGCCATGCTACTTTTTGTGAATTCTATGATAATTACATCACATTACATGGTAATAATTTACATGCAACGAAGAAACAATAAATAAACCCGTGCTTACTCCCAGTAATCTAAATATGTGGTCCATCTTCCATCATCAGTATTCAGAAAGCATCAACATATACAAAATCGCATCACCACGCCACCCCGAGCACGCATCAAACTCTGCATTTGCCAGACGGATCGGCTAGACGCGACTCACCGCTGCAGTCGAAGGCGCGGTGCTCCATGACCTTCCGCGACGCCACGGAGCCAGCAAACCTCGCAAACCGTCGGCGTCTCCTCCGGAAGCCCACCAGATCTCAACTCCAGCAAGCGTTGGGAACTTGGGACCTCCAGAGCCAGACGTCCAAGTCCAATCCACGTAGCTGCTTGCACCGCGGCTCCGGCCTAGGTTTGGAGCTCTGGGTTCTGGGGGGGCTGGAACGGATGGGGATCCCGGTCACACTTTCCACTTTGGTTGGACTACGCTTTCCATTTGGCACCTAGAAAATTGGTTTGAACTCGTACGGAACTGTCAGCAAACAAAAATATCCTAAATAGTCAAACCGAAATTAGATTTCTAAAGACGCATCGCATTTTAAGATATAAGTTAAACTAGTCTAATAACCGTGTGTTGCGACGGTAACCAACCTATTTAATAATACTAGTCGGTTGTCCGTGCGTTGCGACAGCTTACAACAATATCCATCAAAAAAATTTCAAAATTTTTTATTGATTGTCTCCGCTCTCTGTGTAATATATTTTTTGATTTGGCTAACTGATGTTATTGTTTACTCCATGCAAATATGTCTTGGTACAACATGGCCAATGAAGTGAGCGATTAGAAAAGAGTTCATAACGATTGACTGAATGAACAGAGATTATAAAATGACATAATTCCATCATACAGAGACCAAATAAGAGAAAGTTTGTGAGATCAAGTTTCTAAAATAGGTCCCATGAAGTCAAACTTATAAAAAAGAAAGATCAAAATATGGAGTGATTGCTAAAGTCAGGCATCATTAAAAACTGGATACGCTCCATATAAATTATGCTACTTCGTAGCAATTACTAACGTTTAAAACTAACAAATAACCTTTCATTTTGTTGTTAGTGTGACAAATCATTGCTGCTCCATCCAATGCAGCAACCACAAACACCATATAGTTTATTGCGCCAATGTGGTCTCAGAAATGACATAATGCTTGCAAGAGCCAAGAACGTCATGACGTGCTTGGGCTGTAGCCTCGGCCCGTAGTGCTGGTCCGACCCGACACGATTATTTTTTTATTTTACAAAAAAACCGTATATACCTATATACGATTTATATTCAATATTAAAAATATCTTAGCGTGATGTTCTACTGGTTAGACAGTTTCACCCAGTGTCTCCCGCCCTTCTTCTATCAGGGCATTGGTTCGAACCCCACCTCTCACACCATTTTTTAACATTTTACGCTGATTTAATTAAATGGATCGACGGGCTGGCCCGACACAGTTAGCAGGTCGGCATGACGTGTCTGTGCTATAGTTGTGGCCCGCGTGCATCTAGCCCATGTCGGGCGTTGTTACGCTGATTTAATTAAATGGATCGACGGACTAACGGGCTGGCCCGATACAGTTAGCAGGCCTGCATGACGTGCCTGTGCCATAGTTGTGGCCCGCATGCATCTAGCCCGTGTCGGGCGTCGTTTGGTATCTATAGACGTGCAGCGGATTAATTTGAAATAGATGTGAGGGGTTATTTGTAAAAAAATGACGCATGACGACCGTTGAAACTGGTGCTTTAAGTATAGTATAGATTGATTGGGTGACTAAACAACACTTGAGAGTCTTAATGGACCCTTCACATAAAAATACTCAGGCCCCATTTGTTTCATTGAAATTCAATTCCATTTTAATAATTATAATTTAGACAAAACTAATTAAGTTCATATATTTATATATGTAATATATTTGTATATTACCATAAATCATATGATAGAGATATTTATATACCATATTTATGTTATAGCAAAGTAAGTAAAGAGTGTGCTATAAGTTGTATATCGGAAAAATAGTATGTAAATCTATAGAATCAATTTTCATTTCTCACACCATGAATTTGAGATAGCCTTATATGATAACTTTGGAAAATGGTGGAATGTCGTATCCTAAAAAAATAGTCTATTCCATTAGTAAAATTCAAATTCCTCAAAATGAAAGGAAACAAACGGAGCCTCATAGTAAATGAATTTAATGTCAAAGTGAACATATTGTTCATATACTAGATATTGAACTGGTAAACAAATATTACACTTGATCTTACCAAAAGACCGAAAAATGTGTTAAAAAGTAGCCCCTATGCTCGAATTAAATTAGAGCCAATGTTTTGGCTTAGGACTTGGAAGCGAGAAGATAATGTAGATCTAATGCCCTAACCAATATTATCATTGAGATTCCATAGGTAACCCATGCAAATTCATTTATGGTGATGGCTTAACAATTTTCTCCAAGTTTAGCAAAACGTAGAAAAGCACAAGTACGCCAACAAAATCATTCATGAAATACCAAATACAAAAAGTTTATCATCTAATACTTAACATGCTTAATTAAATACATAATTGCTCTTACCTTGAGAGTATCATATCAAACAACAAAAACATTTTCCGCTTTTATAGATCCTTGTACTCATTTTTAATTGGTTTCACTTAAAATTCAATGTGAAATGAATTCGGCATGAACAAAACTTTTTCATAGTTATGCTCTAACAATGTTTCACAGTTAAATGGCTAGAAATCTGTATAAGACCTCGCCACATTTGGTGATGTGTGGAATGCACAAACTACACCCTATTTTGAAGCGATTAAAAAATGAAAGGAGAAAAGGAAGTGTTTTCCAAAAATAACTCTCAAGAGCTTTTCTGCCATATCTTGTTCCTATCATTGCTGGAAGTTCAACCTCTTCATGCAGACTACGTACATGAAAGCTAAGAATGTTGCAAAGAGCACAAGAACATGTGCAACGACTGGCATAAAATCCCTATGGTAGCCAAAATGATATGTTACATAGTAGCTAATCTTCTGCTTGCTTTCGCTAGGGACTGTGATGGGGTCTTCTAGGTCTCCATATTGTGTCACGATAAGCCCATACATTGTCCATGCAAGTTGGTAAATCCAGTAGTACCAAATCCACAATCTGGAAATTCTATGAAATAAGAATAGAGAAAAGAAAACAAAAGCACTCTTTTATTCCTATAGAAAAGGATCACGAGAATGGTGATTGAAGAAACAACTAACCCATCATGGAATGAAGAAGCCTCGGAAGAGATTGAAGAGAAAATAGAAAAGATTGTCAACAATCCAACATTCTCGTATGGTAATTTTTTTACCTAATCAATGATTAAAATTGTGAGTTCTGCATAAGGCTTATACCAGAAAAACTGAAGCAACAACTGATGTTGTAATGTCCTTTGATCGGCTACGACTTCTCTAGGATGAAGTTGCTTCATAACTCAAACAGATAAAACATTAGCAACAAAATGGGGATAATTTGATTTTAAGCTCTACAACTCTACTATTTGTATCTATGAAATTTCAAACATACAACTTTTTTCTGGATTCATCTCATGGTATTTATAACTGACAAAACAGTGTGGTCCATGTATTGCAGCGGGTGCTGGATAGGGGTACTACTATATATTCTGTTGGAATTGTTTCCACATGTGTAGTGCAAGCGCAGCTATGTGCAATTGCAACTCTGCGTGCTAGAGCATTGCTTGAGCATCGTGTCTGAAACTCTAAGCATGCAGCATATCGGAACGGGACACCAAAGCAAACGTGCAGTAGATGTAGTACAAAGTTTGGATGTGAATTTTGGTCCTATCACAATGGTAAATGAGTCGGGGTTCTCATTAAGTAAAGACCCTACAAAAAATAAAAGGGTGCAAGGTCACAAACACAAGACGACCGTCGACCGTAGCACTTGGGTTAACTTTCAGTGAAAAAATGTAACTACCTCTGCATGGATCAGAAACATACATCGAACCCAAGTAGCTTAGTGACCCGCTTGGCAATGCAGTGTTTCATCACGTCCAACTTGACCTTTGATGTATCCACCTACCAAGCACAAAATCGCTAAATCAGAGGAAGCCCTTGCAGACAACAACTATATATCCCTAAATTATTGTGCGCTTGTTACAGTCAAATTGAGAAACAAAGGGTATGAGTGAAAGAACGAACTGACCAAATGGTCAAGCTTAGACACGAACTTCTGTGTCTTGAGCAGCTTGGCTTGCTTATTTGAGAAGCTTGTGTCCTAGTCAGTGGACGTCCCCTGCGAAAAACACGGCAATTAGAGTGGTTTCTACCAATAATAGATGAAGCACACGCTAGGTAGATCTACCATTGATGCCACGTCGCCCATGGGATGGGAGGAGCCGAGCGGAGCTCGCGCCGGAGTGGAAGACAAGTGAGCTAGAAGACAGGCTCCCAGTCCCTAGGGCAACGAGGAGGTTCGGAGTTGGCTGGACTTGATGCAACTTTTATCACCTAGTGAGCATCCTTATCAAGAGGCTAGCACCCTAATCCTCCTCGCCGGTGGCGGTGCAACGACGAAAGAAGCAGGTGGAGATTGTTGTGAAATGGATGGATTTGTTGCTAGAGCGACAGCAGCGAGAACGCTACTGTGCGAACAAATAGGATATGGATGGAATATGATATGGGACCGTGGGTTGATTTTGAAGAAATACAAGGGGTTCATTGTAAAAAGATGATGTGGGACGACCATTGAAACGGGTTCTTTAATATAGTATAGAAACTCTCTCCGTCCCACAATAGTAGTTGGTTTAGCTCTTTATTTTTATGTCTATATTCAAATAGATGATAATGAATCTAGACACATATACAAAATATATACATCAAGTGTTGTATGAACCCACTAATTTACTAAAATGAATTTTATTTTGGGATAGAGGGAGTGCATCATATCCACGTTAGAGCTGGTTTATCTTAAAATATGAACCATATGTAATTATAAAATTATCCATAAAGTAAAGTAAAAAATAGTACTTCATCCGTCCCAAAATATATTTATTTCTAGGACACTTCTTTTCCGTTAACATTCCAATAAATGATAATCAATATAGACATACATGACTGTTGGAGTGAAGGTCGAGCCCGACCTCAATCAGACTGCGCTGGCCAGAGCTAACCATGTTTGGGTGCAGGGCCCTATGTAACGGGAGACTTCACCATATCAGCAAGTAGGCCCTCGGTCGTTTGTGACAAGGGCGACCACATAGAGGCCCACACAAGAAGGCGGCTCATCGCCATTCAAGCCACAACAGACGAAAGACCCTCAGGAAGCAAAGACAAAATCCCAAGGGAGGCATCTTCAGGGCCATTTGAAAGAGAAGTGTGCCTTTGGGCCATTTATATATTGTTTTGGTGATTAAATGATCAACATGTTATGTTTATACTAACATCTTACATGAGCAATGAGCATAGGCACGTAAAGCAAATTGAGCTTGGAAGATGGCAAAATACAAATCTATGTGGTGTCAAGTGAAAAAGGTAATCTCTGGACACTTAGTCAATTGTTTTGTATACTAATCATATTTGTCTAAGTGCTAGGGACCTTATGAAGTCAAGCCAAAAGGAGCTAAAGAGACTTCGATTGACAAAGGAGAAGGTGGACTACTCTTCGTAGCATCAGACGGTCCGGTGCCACCCACCGAACAGTCCGGTGCACGGTCCGTCGTACAGCCTGCTCTCGGGAATTTCAGCCTACGTCAGCTATAATTCACCGGGTCGTCCGCGCGGAGCGCTGGAAGGTCTGGTGTGTCATCTAGCCAATGGCTAATGGCCATGTCGACCAGGGGCCAACGTCCACATGGTGCACCGGACAATCCAGTGCCCCCAGAACAGGAAACCAGCCAATCAGGGATTTCGTAGTTGTTGCAGTGTTCACTATCTGATGTGCACCGAATAGTCCACTGCACCCACGGACAGAAGGCAACTAGGGCTTTCCAAATGGAGCTCCAACGGCTCCTAGATCCCTTGGGGATAAAAAAGGGACTCCTACGCACATGGAGCACTATACCAAGCATCCTTTGAACATCCTACAACACTGAGACACTGCAACCACACCATTGCTTTGCTAGACAGAGGTTCGAGCACGTGTTTGAATTGTAACTCCGCTGTGTTGTCTCCTGTGTTCTTCTCTTGACTTGTGTGTGTTGCTTTGATTTTGTCTCTTGTGTGTGTCTCTACTCCCCCTTACTCTTGTGGTTTATTTGAGATTAATTGTGTAAGGTGTGAGAGACTCAAAATTGTGGAGATTCCTCACAACGGGAAAAACTTGAGATAAGAAAGAGAACTGTGGTACTCAAGTTGATCATTGGATCACTTGAGAGGGGTTGAGTGCAACCCTCGTCCATTGGGACGCCACAGCGTGGAGTAGGCAAGCATTTTATGCTTGACCGAATTACGGGATAAAAATCGATGTGTCACTTGTTTACTTTACTGCGATTCTATTTTTTAGCACTTCACTTATAATATTGCTCTAAGTTTAATACTCATCTTGTGAGAGCAATTAAGTGAAGAAGGTGTCTCCTCTCACACTCTTCATTCAAACTTGGTTTTCGATCTCACTAATCCATCTTAGACCAAGTTTGTTTTGTAGAGCTGTTTTTTACAGGATCACCTATTCACCCCCCTCTAGGTGCTCTAAATTGGTATCGGAGTCGTTCTCTTCATCAAGGGACTAATCACCCAAAGAGATGGACCTTAAGGGCAAGGGGATCATGATCAACGATAGGGAAAAGGAGATTCTCAACATCGACGAGTCAAAAGTTGATAAGATCACTGACTCAGGCTCAAACAACAATAGGAAGGACGGGAAGAAGAAGAGGTGCTTCAAGAAGATCATCTATTATGACAGCAATGCTTCCTCTTCATCACCAAGGGACGGCGACAACGAAGATTCCTCTTCAAAAAAGAAAATGGTTAATCAAAACTATTCCTTTGATTATACTCGCATTCCTTACAATTCAAATGCCCGTTTATTGTCTATTCCACTTGGCAAACCCCCTCACTTTGATGGGGAAGACTAATCATTTTGGAGTCATAAAATGTGTAGCCATTTATTCTCTCTTCATCCTAGAATTTGGGAAATAGTGGAAAGTGGAATGCATTTTGATAGTAGTGATAATCCTATATGTATTAATGAGCAAATTCATAAGAGTGCCCAGGCTACTACTGTTTTGTTAGCATCTCTATGCAGGGATGAGTACAACAAGGTTATCGGCTTGGACAATGCCAAGCAAATATGGGATACCCACAAAATATCTCATGAGGGAAATAATGCCACCATGATCACAAAGATGGAATTGGTGGAAGGTGAGCTGGGGAGGTTCGCCATGAAAAGGGGGAGGAGCCAACTGAAACATACAACAGGCTCAAGACCCTGATCAACAAGATCCGAAGCTACGGGAGTATAAGATGGACTGATCATGTTGTCGTTTAGCTCATGCTAAGGTCATTTACTGTTATTGATCCTCATCTTGTAAACCTTATTCGTGAAAACCTCAGGTGCACCAAGATGACGCCCGAAGAAATTCTTGGAAATTTTGTAAGCGGGCACATGATGGTAAAAGAAGCAAGGTACGTTGATATCATTGCCGATGGGCCTCTTCCTCTCTATGAGCCACAGCCTATTGTACTCAAGTCAACAACTAGCAAGGAGGCGCTACCAAACAAGGTAACACAAGTGTAGGTTGTCGGACTCAATGAGGAGGAAATGGCGCTTGTAATTAAGTGCTTTAAGACCGCATTGAAAGGACGCAAAGAGTACTCCAACAAGAACAAATCAAAGGGAAGGCGTTCATGCTTCAAATGTGGTAAGTCTGGTCATTTTATTGCAAAATGTCCCTATAATGACAATGACCAGGAACAAGAAAAGAAAGGGAAGAAGGAAAAGAAGAAGAACTACAGGAAGGCGAAGGGCGAGGCGCACATTGATAAGGAATGGGACTCAGACTGCTCTACATCTGACTCCGACGATGAGGAACTTGCTGCCTTCGCCTTCGACAAGTCCTCCCTCTTCCCCAACAAGCGACATACATGCCTCATGGCTAAGGAGAATAAGGTACATACACGAGATACTCCTAAGTACACTTCTTCTAACGATGAGGATTCCGGTGATGAGTTAGATTACAGCGATCTCTTTAAAGGCTTAGATAGATCCAAAGTTGACGAAATCAATGAATTAATTGATACCCTTAATGAGAAATATAAATTGTTAGAAAAGCAAGAAGATATTCTTTATGAAGAACATGATAAATGTATTAATGCTAAAAAATCTCTTGCTTTAGAAATTAAGAAAAATGAAACACTTGCTTCTGAATTGTCTTCTTGTCATGATTCTATTTCTAGCCTTAAGAGTATAAATGTTGATCTAAATGCTAGAATAGAAAAAAATTAAGTGTTGCTAATTCATCATTGGAGCATGTTTCTATTTGCAATAGATGCAAAGATTTTGATATTGATGCTTGCAATGATCGTACCTCTACTATTTTTAAGTTGAATAATGAAATTGCTAATCTTCATGCTCAACTTAAAATTTGCAAAAATGAATGTGAAAAGATAAAGTTTGCCCGGGATGCCTACACCATTGTTATACATCCCTCCATTAAGGATGGACTTGGTTTCCAAAGGGGAACCAAGGACTTAAAGAGCCAAAGGGCCTCCTACATCATTAAGGAGAAAGGGAAGACACCCTTGGCTAATAGTTCGCATTCTTTTCATGACAAGAAGAATCATGCGTATTTATATGCTCATGTTAAGAATGCTTCTAATGATTCTCATGTTGCTCATCATAATGTTTATGTATGGGTTATAATTGCTTATTTACAAATATTGATGTATCTATCTTTAGAAGAAGTGATGGTTCATTAGCTTTTAAAGGTGTATTGGATGGCAAGCTTTATTTAATTGATTTTACTAAGGAGAATGCCGATCTAGATGCATGTTTAATTGCTAAAACTAACTTGGGCTGGCTCTGGCATCACCGTCTAGCACATGTTGGAATGAACCTTCACAAGCTTCTGAAGGGAGAACAAGTGTTAGGACTAACATATGTCTGTTTTGAGAAAGACAGACCTTGTGTAGATTGCCAAGCGGGGAAGCAGGTGGGAACAAGTCATCCAGGAAAGAACGTAATGGCGACATCAAGACCATTGGAGCTTCTCCATATGGATCTCTCCAGGCCTGTTGCTTATCTTAGCTTCAGCAGAAGTAAGTATGGTCTTGTAATTGTTGATGACTATTCCTGCTTCACTTGGGTATTCTTTTTATAGGATAAATCTGAAACCCAAGAAACCCTTAAGTGCTTCTTGATACGGGCTCAAAATGAGTTTGAGCTAAAAGTGAAGAAGATAAGAAGCGATAATGGATCTGAGTTCAAGAACCTTCAGGTGGAAGAATATCTTGAGGAGGAAGACACCAAGCATGAGTTCTCCGCTCCCTACACGCCACAACAAAATGGTGTAGTGGAGAGGAAGAACAGGTGGCTCATTGACATGGCAAGGACGATGCTTGGAGAGTACAAGACACCAGAACAATTTTGGTTGGAAGCCATGAATACGACTTGTCATGCCATAAGCCGTCTCTACCTTTATCGCCTCCTCAAGAAGACGACTTATGAACTTCTTACCGATAACAAACCCAATGTCTCTTACTTTCATGTATTTGGGAGCAAATGCTACATCTTGGTGAATAAAGGTAGGCATTCAAAGATTTCTCCCAAAGCCGTTGAAGGGTTCTTACTTGGTTATGGCACAAATACAAAGGCATATAGAGTATTCAACAAATCTTTGGGTTCAGTTGAAGTCTCTAGTGACGTTGTATTTGATGAGACAAATGGCTCTCCAAGAGAGCAAGATTATCTTGATGATGTAGATGAAGATGAAGTTCCAATGGCCGCAATAAGAACTATGGCGATAGGTGATGTGCGACCACAAGATCAACAGGAACAAGATCAACCCTCTTCCTCAACAATGATGCAACCCCCAACTCAAGATGAGGAACAGGTACCTCAAGATGGAGGCATGGTTCAAGGGGGAGCACATGAAGAAAAGGACAAGGAGGAAGAAGTACCACAGGCACCTCAAACTCAATTCCGGGCCACCATTCAAAGGAATCCTTCGGTGGATAAAATTCTTGGTGACATTAGCAAGGGAGTAACTACTCGTTCATGATTGGCTATTTTTTGTGAGCATTACTCCTTTGTTTATTCTATTCAGCCTTTCAGGGTAGAAGAAGCCTTGCAGGATCCGGACTGGGTATTGGCCATGCAGGAAGAGCTCAACAACTTCAAGGGAAATGAAGTGTGGAGCCTATTGCGACGTCCGAAGCAAAATGTTGTGGGAACCAAGTGGGTGTTCCGCAATAAGCAAGAAGAGTACGAGGTGGTGACAAGAAACAAGGCTCGACTTGTGGCAAAAAGGATATGCCCAAGTCGCATGTTTGGATTTTGAGGAGACTTTTACTCCTATAGCTAGGCTTGAGTCGACTCACATTTTATTGGCCTATGCTGCTCACCATTCTTTTAAGTTGTTTCAAATGGACATGAAGAGCGCTTTTCTCAATGGGACAATCAAGGAGGAGGTGTATGTGGAGCAACCCCCTAGCTTCGAGGATGACAGGTATCCCGACCATGTCTATAAGCTCTCTAGGGCGTTCTATGGGCTTAAGTAAGCTCCAAGAGCATGATATGAATGCCTTAGAGATTTTCTTATTTCTAATGCCTTCAAGGTCGGGAATGCTGATTCTACTCTTTTTACTAAGACTTGCAACGGTGATTTGTTTGTATGCCAAATTTATGTTGATGACATAATATTTGGCTCTACTAATCGAAAGTCGTGTGAGGAGTTTAGCAGGGTAATGATGCAGAAATTCGAGATGTCAATGATGGGCGAGTTGACTTATTTCCTCAGATTTCAAGTAAAATAACTCAAGGAAGGGACGTTCATCTCCCAAACAAAGTACACACAAGACTTGCTCAAGAAGTTTGGGATGAAGGACGCAAAGCCTGCTAAGAAGCCAATGGGAACCGATGGACATTTGGATCTTGACAAAGGAGGTAAGTCTGTTGATCAAAAGGCATACCGGTCTATGACAGGTTCATTACTTTATCTTTGTGCTAGTAGACCGGATATAATTCTCATTGTATGCATGTGTGCTAGATTTCAATCCGACCCCAAGGAATGACACCTTGTGGCTGTGAAGAAGATTCTTCGATATTTAGTTCATGCACCTTGCCTCGGGTTCTGGTATCCAAAAGGGTCTACATTTGACTTAATTGGATATTTAGACTCCGACTATGTTGGGTGCAAGGTTGATAGGAAGAGCATATCAGGGACTTGTTAGTTTCTAGGAAGGTCCATGGTGTCCTGGAGCTCAAAGAAACAAACATCTGTTGTCCTATCCACCGCCGAGGCCGAGTATGTTGCCGCAGGTCAGTGTTCCGCGCAACTACTTTGGATGAGGCAAACCCTCTAGGACTTTGCCTACAATCTGAGCAAAGTCCCACTTCTATGTGATAATGAGAGTGCAATCCGTTTGGTGGACAATCCTGTTGAACACAACTGCACTAAGCACATAGACATCCGGCATCACCTTTTGAGAGACCATCAGCAAAGAGGAGATATTGATGTTTGCCATATGAAGGAAACAATGACGCCTAAGAGGGGGGGGGTACTACAACCTTTTAGGCCTTCTGTGACATGATGATTACGTCACTAACTAGTGTTTATTTATCACATGTTATGTTTTGGTGACGTCATTGTGACGAAAAAGCCATTGTCACAGAAGGTGCGTGTTAAATAGAGTACTATGACAATAATCAAAAAATCGTCATAGATTCTATGACACATACTATCTTCGTCACTAAATCTATGACACTCTATTTCGTCATAATTGCCCCTAAAAACGTCACAATTCGTACTGACATGCATTGCCATGTGGCTAATGGTGATGACGTGGTATGTGACGTGGCAAAACATTTATGACGAAAATTTGTCATAGATTCGATGACGTGGCATAATTGTTGTGACAAAGAATTTCGTCACAAATTGAAAGGTGTTGGCCGCTTATGTGGCAACACATTTGTGACAAAAAAGTTTCGTCATAAAATGTGATGACACGGCAAGTGATGTGCTGACAAAGCATTTCTGACAAATATAATCATCATCGCAATGAATACAACATATGCATTCATATCGTCATAGAATATTACACATCAGAACCAAAATATCATATGAATTTGTTCAACACAAATATTTCATCTATAAGATAATAATATAACTTTAAAACATATATCTACAAATCCTTTAACTTAATATCCAAAACAAATCCAATAACTTCAACTCAAAGTATTAAACATTAAGCATAATTGAAAAATGATCCTATAACTTCAAATCTAGAGCTACTGTAACTAGCCACTATAACAGCCATAAGGCTGCAGGTCCTATAGTGGTCAACCAGACTTAAGATGGAGGCACTTGGCCTCGATTGAAGCTTAATAGTTGATGAAGGAGGTTGTTATTTTCTTCCATCGACCTCTTCATACTATCAATTGTCTCCTGAGATGCTTGTGCTTGAGCCTTCAAGGTTTCCACTTCTTCCCGAAGGCCATCTTTTTCTTGCTTCTCGGTCTCCAGTTCATCCTGAAGTTGTTGAACCTTTGCAAAAACAGTCGTTATGGAGCTTTTCTTGGAGGCGGACTTAAGACCAACATTGCATAGGAACACACTGGAGCCTGGTAGCACATTAGAAATAACTTCTGTAGGAGATTTTGGTTGTTGTCCATCTTGAATTGGTGCTGCTACCATTTCTTCCATGTCAACCTAATATAAAATTTGAAGGTTATTCATCAGTATAGTATACCACAAGTTGCAAGTTGTGAGTACAAACATGAAAGGAAAACAAGCACTTACAATAGCTTTCTGAACATTTTCACTAAAACCTTTCTTTTTGCTACAGTGCATCTCCTTGAAAAGATCTATTGCACTAGGTTCCAGGTCCTTATATTTTTCTTGCTTCTGAAATGATATAAAATGAGTCCGGTGAGAATGAAGGTCTTGAAATAAGGTACAGGTAGGTTTTCAAAATAACAATTTAAAATGCATTTTAGATATGAATAGTGCTAAAGCATTTAAATAAAACTGTAAATGAAGCAATCAGGAACAATGCTCAAATAAGGAGGATTAGGAAACTTGTAGGTACTGTAGCTACAACCTAAAACATTATAGTTTGGTGGATGACCTGTTAATAAACTATTAACAATACAATAAAAATGATTTAGGAGACATGCTCTCTAATTAATGGACGCAAGCACACATAATAACCACCTCTTTAAATGGTTATGGGTGTTCATTTGCAGCATTACACATTCATAGATTATTCAACTATGCACATAAAATAAAGGTTGTTGCATAATCAAGAAATGTAAGTGAACACAAATGTAACAACCAGGGGCAACTATATGAGGTAACATAGATGTTAAACTGACTCTATTGGCAATATTACACATTCACATATCATTCAACTATGCAGATAAGTAAACAATGGTTATTTTCTTACCAATATAAAAGCCTTTGCAATGTAGGACTTAGAGCATGTGCATTGTTGATACTGTACTTTTTCACGATTAAGTTTGTTCTTCACACAACTTTCCTATGTATCAAATAAGCATGTAAAAATAATATAGACTTAGAATATGTAGCTGGAGTAAGAAAAAACAAACATATGATGTGGCAACAGAGTAAGCAATCATGTCAGACATAGGGTTATGCAGAAGCCACCATTCTAGATCATGCCACACTGCTACAAACGTGAATACCACCCAGATACTTAGTAGCTTTCTTTGAGAAACACCAAGAGGAATGTATAAGTACATGTAATAAGAGTGGTCGATCAAACAAAGCAACACAGACTAACAAGCATAGAATCGTGAAGCTATAAAAAGACATGAAAGGCCAATAGATTTAACAAGCAAGACATAATACAAACATTTTCCATACATATATGTGGCCACTATTTTCAATATAAATTCAGTTTTGGTGTGTTGCTCTCTTATAAAAGTTGTTCGGAGAGTGCATAGACCTTGAAAACAAGCTAGACAGCTGCTTCCGATAGAGAAAGCTTTGAAGAGAAAGGCAAACTTTGAAGAGAGCAAGAAATTTAAAGAACAGTTGCAGGTTTACAAAAGGGAAATTGCAGTGAAAAAACAAGGAATAAGAACTTTGGAATGGAGGACAAGACCCTAGAGGCTCTTAATCTTTGATGGTCTGCCCTCGATTTGTGAAGGATATGTCGAGTGTTTTTGAACTGCATGTTTCTAAAAAACTATTCTACTCTTTTCCAAGTAGCAGTAAACCTGAGCAACTTAAAAAGTTTCTTCCTTGACTAATAGTGCTTTGTATGAGACAATGAAAACTCACTCTTATTGCCTAATATAGTATAAGCAGTTTATTCTCAGGTTCAAAAAAGATACACCAACGCCATAATCACATCATGTATAGACTAACATTTTACCAAAAAATAGGCACCTGTCACATTGTATTTCCCTTTTCCCATTATATTTGGCTAGCCAAACAAAACTGCCGCCATGCAATGCTTATTTGACTATGTAAACAAATATATGTATAACTTGTTGTTTTCAGATCAAAGAAATATGTTAGTAGCAGTTGCAGTAACAATGGAGTACTGAAGCAGTTCCCTGATGCAATAAAACTCTGCTCCCAGTCAAGTAATATGTCAAAGATTTGCAGCAACTAGCAGGCTGACCTAATACTATATATGCAATAGATCAAAGAAACATGTGTTATTTATAGAATGATCAATGGACTGGCCATCACACTGTGTTCCAAAGACGATGTTGATTCATAGGTTGGGATAAGCATAAAGATGTAGAAAACATCTGGATATTGCAAATACCTTGTGATTTGGGGTAGACCACTTCTCCACCAACTTTCTCCAGTCATTGTCAAACATGCTTGGAATAGGTGATGTAGTCCTCACTTGATTAGCAGGTATCCCATTGAAGTACTTCTGTTTCAGTCTATACCTCATTTGGCGTTGTCCACTCTTTAGCATGTCTAGACATGCATCTTCCACTGCCTTGATCTCACTATCCACGATGAAATTAACCTAGTAAAGAAGTAATCGTTGTTTGATTCTTGATTGAAAAGGTGAATGAACTTTATGACGAGTAAAACTAACTTACAGTAACTTTGCCAATGTAGTTTCTTATTATAGGTTCATTCTCTCTCTTCTTGTATTCCTTCCAATGGTTAAATATTGGAATGTGCTGCCTCAATGTGATTCCACCCTCTGATGCAAACTTAGCAGCTTGAATAGGTGGCTCTGGAGCAAGGATCTTTGTCACAATGGACACAAGCATAGTATCCTCTGGTAACTCTACCAGACAAAGTGCTCAAACCAGGATAGTCATGAATACACCATATTACAGCAGCATGTAGATCAAAATCTTCCTACTGAGTGCATCAAAAGTAGAAACACCCAACCAAAGTTCTTGTAAATCATCAACTAGTGGCTCTAGAAATACATCAAAATCTTTTCCTGGACATTCCCGACCAGGGATGAGTAGACACAACATGAAGTTTGATTGCTCCATACATACCCACGGAGGAAAGTTATAAGGGATAGCAAAAACTGGCCACATACTGTAAGAGGAGCTCATTTTGCCAAACGGATTAAAACCATCTGTGGCTAGCCCAAGCCTTATATTTCTAGGATCTTCTTGAAACCAATTATGTTTTCTGTCAAAGTCTTTCCATGCCTCACCGTCAGCTGGATGGCTAAGCTCATTTCCCACTTCTTTCCTCTTCAACTTGTGCCACTGTGCCTCCTCAGATATTTTTGCCGTAGCAAACATCCTCCTCAATCTAGGAATCAAAGGAAAATGCCACAACACCTTCTGAGGACTCTTATTTCTTGCATCACCATCTTTCCATCTTGATGCACCACAAACTGTACACTCATTATTTTTTATAATCCTTATGAAACAAAACACAATTATTGGGGCACACATGGATTGACTCATATCCAAGTCCCAATGCTTTGATAAGTTTCTTAGCTTCCTTATAAGATGCTGGTAAACAACACTATGGGAAAGCCAATGATAACAACTTTAGAATTGCGGAGAAAGCAACATTGATGATCCGGTAAAAAGATTTGATATGAAGTAACTTAACAACAAAAGAAAATCTTGTGTACGATGCACCAAGGTGAAGTTCTTGCTCCATATCTTCCAATACAACTGCAAACATAGATTTATGTGCACCTTCCTCTCCAGCTGTGAACAACTCTTGTACCATATCAAGCAATCTATCTTCTGGGTTTTCAGACTCATTCAAACTAATATCCTCATTCATACAATATTGTTCTTCTAGATGGTCAGCTTGTTGATGTATTAGAATATAAATTGTGCCTCCCCATGATGTATCCACGTAGTGTACGTGCTTGCCATACCATGAATATGTAAATGATCCTCTATCTTTGACTTTGGTCTGACAATTATATGATGATAATACATAATTAGTGCTTCTGATGATATGAATCAATTGATATCTATTCTGTTTGTCCTGTAATAGATATCCATTTGGTTCTGGTGCTTTAAATTGCTATCTTAATGCTGAATAGTGGTAGGTTGATATTCCTGTGGTATATCCATTTAATTGGTGTTTAACTCTGATTCTGTGCATTTGTGTGTTATACGCATCACAGTTTAATTATTGACACAAAACATCCCATAGGTGCTAAGGTGTAGTAATGCTTCGAATTAGCCTAAGTATGTGCAATTTGGCATATAAGGCCAAAGTTAAGATTTTAATGTAAGCACATATTTAGGGGGAGCATTCTATAAACTTAGAATTCAAAATTTGTGCTTTAAATCTTATTCCTGTGTAAGCTTTAATTGTGTTACCATCAATCACCAAAAAGGGGGAGATTGAAAGCTCTCTTGTGGGTTTTGGTGTTTGGATGACAACCCAATTAAAGGACTAACAAGTGTGCTAAGTGTTGAACAGGTGCTTATGCAAAGCTAATAAGGTTCAACACAAGTGAACAAGTGTGATGGTCCAAAGACTGGATTATAGATAAATAATGGACATCACAAGTAAGATGGACATTGCTTAAGTGAGACTCGATGTGTGTAACCAAGGATGGAGGCAAGAAGAGCTTCGAGGTACCGAGTGCACGAGAGAAGGTCAAGGAGACCAGGAACCCAAAGCCAGGGGTGAAGAAGAAGACTTGCAAAGTCAAGGTTGATCGAGTTAAGAGTTATGGTGCATCAAGGATCACTACATAAGGACATGACTTACAACCAATAAGGTAACATCTACAGTTATGTGGTGTAAGTCATAAGGCTCAAGATCAAGCTCGAGAAATGAATAAGGGAGTTGGAGCTCAGATATGTCAATCTAGATCAAGTCAAGTTGACTTAATGGTTTAGAGTCCAACATCGACCTCAAACATGCCAAATTGGGTAAAACGATGAAAAAGTTAAGTATGTAAGGTTTGAGTGTTCAACCATGTTGCATACACCTCTTACTACAAGTTTGGTGCTTTGGTTTGCTCTCTAACTCTTTCTGTAGAGAAAGTACCATTCTGAGCTCTACTGGAGGAGAAACAGAAAAGCTAGGAGAAGAACAAGAAAAATGTAAGTTTCTAGGACTAAATCAATTGGATTATACTCTAAATGTGTTTGTTTAAGTCTCAGGAAAAGCCTCCCAAAAGTTGAAGTCAAACGGATAAAGAACAGAGGAAAAATCACTTAGTGTGATGTTGGCTGGTGCACAGGACAGTGAATAGTAGCTGTCCGGTGCACAGGACAGTGAATAGTGACATGTCCGGTGCACAGGACAGTGAATAGTAGCTGTGTCCGGTGTACAGGACAGTGAATAGTAGTTGTGTCCGGTGCACAGGACAGTGAATAGTGACCTGTCCGGTGCACAGGACAGTGAATAGTAACCTGTCCGATGCACCAACGGCTAGCTGTTCCAAAGAAGGAAACTGTCAATCAGATCCATTACTGTTCACTGTTTGGTACGCCACCGGACAGTCCGGTGCACCCACAACCAGGGAAGGCTGGGAGCTTCCAAATGAAGCTCCAATAGCTCCTAGGCCCTTTGGGGCTATAAAAGGGACCCCTAGGCGCCTTAAACAAGTACACAAGTGCAGCCAACAAGTGCATACATCATTTGGATCAATTCTCTCTCCCTCTCTTGTGTATCTCTCAAGTTTGTGTAGAGGCAAAGTTATAAGCCTTTAGAGAGAGGGGAAGTGCTGCTGAGAGCTAGAGCAAAATCTTGAGCGCATTGTTACTCTGCCGGAGTGCTGTCGAGAAGGTTGTAAGCAGCCACGACATCGTTGTAACTGACATCAACATAGTGGAAGGCTCTATCTGTCGCACTGACAGAGCAAATGGAGGAAGGAGTTGAAATAGACTCCAAGCCAAGGTGTGGCTAACTCCAACGAGGACTAGGCAAGCATTTAAGGCTTGGCCGAACCTCGGGATAAATCCCTGTGTTTGTGTGCTCTGCTCTGTGCTGTGTGCTATTTCTCTGTCTTATTTGTGGTTTATACTTGCACTTCTATATTTATATGTGGTACAAGCTGTCTTCGAAGTGCAGGGTATTTTAAGACAGGAACTTCTATTCCGCTGCAACCTACTCGAAGGGTCTTTCATTCCACTGCGATCCAGCCTTCGAGTAGAGTAAGAATTTCTAGTTTTAAAGTGATAATTATTAACCGTCTATTCACCCCCCTCTAGGCAACATCCATATCCTGTTCCCGGGCATAGGGAACTTTCATTATTTCGGTGCTCAAGTTGAAAAATGTCATCCTCGGACCTCACAAGTCCTTGTGCAAATGATGCATATATTTAGGGGGAGGATATGCTACAACTTGACCATTTGGGACAAATATGTTTGCTTGAGTGATTTTGATATAGTATCAAAGGTGGATTGAAAGGGAAACGGTGGACTTGGACAAAGAAAGGCTTCCACTGCATTACGGTATCAATGTCTCTTGTTCCAAGTCACTATTGTGTTTTCTCATTACCCTGGTTATTATTTGCAATTTTGTGTAAGGCAATGGGGTTTAAGGCCACTAGTACTTCAGATTTGGTGCTTAAAGCCAAAGGGGAGAAATAATGGTCAAAGCAACTGGATCAGCTACCACCTGTGAATTTTTTAAAAACTTAAGTGCAAGTATATTTGGTTTTTGATTAAGACCCTCTTATTGCAAAAATTACTATCTTGTGTGGGAGAAACTTGATTATAGGAAAAGGGGGAGTTTCTGGTTTTTTTATCAAAACTAGTCTTAAAAGGTATTTTGATTTGCCAAAACAAAGTGATTTGACATAGAGATAGGAAAATGAATTTGTTTTATGAAAACAAACCAAGTGGTGGCAAAATGATCCAAATATGACAAATGTTGTGATAATTCAATTGGTTTTAAGTTTGACATCAATTTGCACGTTTTGGCATAATGTGGATATGTTAGTGCATTTTGAGTTGCTTTTGATGTGTTGGCATAAATCACCAAAAAGGGGGAGATTGAAAGGGAAATGTGTCTTTGGGCCATTTCTATATTGTTTTCGTGATTAAATGATCAACACATTATGTTTATACTAACATCTTGCATGAGCAATGAGCATAGGCACGTAAAGCAAATTGAGCTTGGAAGAATGCAAAATACAAATCTATATGGTGCCAAGTGAAAAAGGTAATCTCTGGACACTTAGTCAAATGTTTTGTACACTAATCATATTTATCTAAGTGCTAGGGACCTTATGAAGTCAAGCCAAAAGGAGCAAAAGAGACTTTTGGAAAAGGAGAATGTGGACTGCTCTGCGTAGCACCGGGAGAATGTGGACTGCTCTGCGTAGCACCGGATGGTCCGGTGCAACCCACCGGACAGTCCGGTGCATGGTCCGCCGAACAGCCTGCTCTCGGGAATTTCAGCCTGCGACAGCTATAATTCACCGGACCATCCGTGTGGAGTGCCAAATAGTTCGGTGTGCCAACTAGCCAATGGCTAGTGGCCACGTCGGTCGGGGGCCAACGACCACATGGTGCACCAGTCGGTCCGGTGCCACCCACCGGACAGTCTGATGCCCCAGAACAGGAAACCAGCTAATCAGGGATTTCGTAGCCATTGCATTGTTCACTATCCGGTGTGCACCGGACAGTTCGATGCACCTATGGACAGAAGGCAACTAGGGCCTTCCAAATGGAGCTCCAACAATGCCTAAGTCCCTTGGGGATATATAAAAGGGACCCCTAGGTGCATGGAGCACTATACCAAGCATCCTTTGAACATCCTACAACACTGAGACACTGCGACCACGCCATTGCTTTGCTAGACAGAGATTCGAGCACGTGTTTGAGTTGTAACTCCATTGTGTTGTCTCATGTGCTCTTCTCTTGACTTGTGTGTGTATTGCTTTGATTTTGTCTCTTGTGTGTGTCTCTACTCCCCTTACTCTTGTGTTTATTTGAGATCAATTGTGAAAGGCGTGAGAGACTCTAAATTGTGTTGATTCCTCACAACGGGAAAAACATGAGATAAGAAAGAGAATTGTGGTACTCAAGTTGATCATTGGATCACTTGAGAGAGGTTGAGTGCAACCCTCGTCCATTGGACGCCACAACGTGGAGTAGGCAAGAATTTTATGCTTGACCGAACCACAGGATAAAAATCACTGTGTCACTTGTTTACTTTACTATACTGTGATTCTATTTTTTAGCACTTCGCTTACAATAGTGCTCTAAGTTTAATACTCATCTTGTGAGAGCAATTAAGTGAAGAAGTCGTCTCCTCTCACATTCTTCATTCGAACTTGATTTTCGATCTCACTAATCCATTTTAGACCAACTTTGTTTTGTAGAGCTGTTTTTTACAGGATCACCTATTCACCCCCCTCTAGGTGCTCTCACCTTCACAAAATGGAGAATATAACCAAGCACGAAGACCCTAGACCGCCTCGGCAGGGTCTAGGCTTCGCCTGGCGGCGGTGGCCCCACTTATATGCCCCCAAGAAGAGTAGAGTATTAGGTGTAGTTGGGTAGTTGGGTTTTGCTATACTATAATGACCTCGCTGTATGTAATATTCCAGGAATGTAGCAAGTAACCAGGGGGATAATTACACTTAAGTCTACATGCCCCCGGGTGCCTTGTAAATACCCACGTTGTGATATCTTGACCCCTTGGGATGGTGATATCCTGGCCTAAGGCTTAATAGAATTAATAGAGTATCCATACCAATAAGGTGCATCTTCTTTTTCGGAAGCCTATCTCGGAAGAACCTCCAAGTTAAGCAAGCTTGGCTTGGAGCAATTTGGGATGGGTGACCGACCGAGAAGTTTTCTCGGGTGCGCATGAGTGAGGACAAAGTGCGCACAAAAGACTCATGTTGGTCTGTGGGGACAATATATGATCCTAGAGAGCTGCCAGGAGTAAGTACCACTGGTCCAGGATTGGACGGGGTGTTACAAGTGGTATCAGAGCCTACCCTCACGGTTTCACGGGTGTGTGTGGGTTAGGGGTTTGGGTATATGGCGCATGGCACATGTGGGCCTGGAGCGGTCACATGGCATGGCATATGACAACACTAGACACACAGACGTGGCTAAGAGGGAAGGTTCCTGGATTGGGGTTGACCGATGAGGACATCGGTCTTCTAAGGGGGTGGATTGTGATATCCTGGCCCTTAGGATGGTGATATCCTGGCCCAAGGCTTAATAGAATTAATAGAGTATCCATACCAACAAGGTGCATCTTCTTTTTCGGAAGCCTATCTCGAAAGAACCTCCAAGTTAAGCGTGCTTGGCTTGGAGCAATTTGGGATGGGTGACCGACCGGGAAGTTTTCTCAGGTGCGCATGAGTGAGGATAAAGTGTGCACAAAAGACTCGTGTTGGTCTGTGGGGACAATATATGATCCTAGAGAGCTGCCAGGAGTAAGTACCGCTGGTCTGGGATTGGACGGGGTGTTACACACGTTCTATAGATTGATGAGACACGTATAATGAGACACATAGTTCCCACCTAACGTCTTGTCACGCACCTGAGTTCCATTTGCCCCAAAGTGTTTAGCCCCGCTTGACCACGTGTCAGTAGGTCCAACATTTGGTGCCCACCGTTTGTGCAATGAAGACCAACCCCACGATGCCTCCCAAGAAGAACACCCAAGCTAGCTCTCCGCCTGATGATGACATAGTAAGGGCAACCCTTGCCACCAAAAAGGGCAAGGTGGCCTTCACCGATGAAATCCCACCACCATCCAATGATCTAAATACCACCATTGTGCTAGAAGGCCTAGACGACACCACAACCCAAAAGTTGATACCATCGCTCGAGCTAGAAGTCCATACTTCTAGCTCAGACACCCAAGAGACCCACCACCCAATCCAAAAAGCCTACCCTACTAAGCCATAATATGACCAGACTTAACAAGATACATGCCATCAATCCTCCCTAGTTATGAAGCCTCTGCAAGTCGCCAGCCCTTGCTACAGATTCCCATCCCAGATGACAACAAAGACCTAATGGATGGTGAAGACCAAGGCCTCAACACAAAATACCAGCTCAAGCTATGCAGCCTTCGCTCGAAAATAGACACCTCGAGAAACAGAGGGAAGTCCTCGCGGCCAGAAGACAGCGAGCCACCATGCAGACTAGAATCAGACAAATGATTCAAGGTAAGGAAGAAAAATCAAGAGCACTGCAGCAAGAAATAGCAGAGCTACACCATGAAGGCCCCCTCGTCGGCAGTCGCTCGATGCAGCCCATCATCAGAATATCAACGAAATCATCAGGCCAGTCTCAACGCCAGGTGCATTCCAAAGCCTCAACTATCTCGACAAGCAAAAACCTCTCCCAGCATAGCTCCAGGCCACACAATGGTCACATAATGAGTTACCAAGTCGTTGTCACATCATCAGGGGGGAAGATCACACCATGGACAAGTCATTCATCCTTGCCCTCGAAGGCCTAGCTCTCAGTGATACTCGAGACTGCCTCTGATGTCAATAGACTCCTTGAAAACCCTCCGAGACAAGTTTTTGCTCAATTTTAAGGCTACAAACCTGAGATAGATGCACTGAGCTATCCCTATGCAGGCAGCTAGAAAAGGAAAGTCTTCGAGACTACTATAAGAAAATTTTACTGTTGAAATCCTAGATGCCATTAGTTGACGACCAGATAGCAATCCACTATGCAATCAGTGGCCTTTGCGCTGGTCAGTTGTACAGTCATTGTACCAGGGAACCTTGTCCACACTTCAATACATGTACCAGCTCTTTGAAAAATATGCTCGTTCCAAAGAGCTACATTTTAGGAAAGTGGAGTCGCAACGCAAATCGAAGGAGATATCACATTCCAACAGATAATGGGCTAGAGGACAGCAACAGGATCACCCTCGCCAAGAACGAAACCAGCAACAACCCCAAGCGCACAACACAACAAGTCAGTAGTGTCGGGTACCGTAATTAGGGGTACCCCCAACGCTCCTAAACACGGCTGGTAACCACCCTCAGCACAAACTGCAAAGACTGATGGGCACGGTTCAAGACAAGACCTCGTCTACCAAGGGACGCAATCTCATCTCACCCGAGCCTGGCCTTGGGTGGGAACAGTAGTCCCGGATGAATTCACGCCTCGCCCGAGGGCTTCCTCAGGCGGCGGGCGTACCCTCGGCTCACCCGAAGCCTAGCTCGAGCAGGCTTCATCGAGAAGCAACCTTGGCCAACTCGCCTTACCAACCGACCATATCGCAGGCGCATTCAATGCGAAGATCGCCTGACACCTTATCCTGACACGCGCGCCTCAGTCGGCAAGGTCGAAGTGACCGCAGTCACTTTGCCCCCTCACTGACCGATCTAACAGAAAACAGCACCTCCCGCCCCGCTCCGACTGCTGTGCCACCCATCGGGGTAAGGCTGACAACGACCGAGTTCAGCCTCGGGCGCAACAGGAAGCTCTGCCTCGCCCGACCTTAGGCCTCAGCCTCGAAAGGAGGTCTCCGCCTCGCCCGACCCCAGGGCTCGGCCTCAGCCTCAGCCTCAGGAGGAATCGCGTCCTCGCCCGACCCCGGTCTCGGCCTCAGGAGAAGCCTCCGCCTCGCCCGACCTTGGGCTCAGACCGACCGCGCCACAGGGGATACATCATTGCCCTATCCCTAAGCTAGCTCAGGCTACGAGAGAACAAGATCGGCGTCCCATCTGGCTCTCCCCGGTAAACGGGTAATGATGGTTCCCCGCGTGCGCCCATGACGTCGGTGGTTCTCAGCCCCCTACGGAAGCAAGGAGACGCTAGCAGGATCCCAGCCGCACCGCCAGCTGTGCTTCTACAAGGCTCAAGCGCTCCTCCGACGGCCATGTTATCTCGTACACAAGGCTCAAGCACTTCTCCGGCAGCCACGTTGGCATGTACACAGGGCTCAGGCACTCCTCTGTCAGACATGTTAGCGCATAGCTACACCCCCATTGTACATCTGGATCCTCTCCTTGCATCTATAAAAGGGAGGTCCAGGGCCTTCCTGAAGGGGGGTCGCGCGGGGGAAACGGGCAAACGAACAGGCTTTCTCCCTCTCTCGCGACGCTTGTAACCCCTACTACAAGCGCCCCCCGGCGCGAGATAATACATTTCCTCCTTGTGTTCCATCTTGCGCCAACCCATCTGGACAGGGGCACGCGGCGATAAATTCACTGGTCGGCTCGGTCGAGGGTCCCCCGGGGTCCGAGACGCCGACATTTGGCGCGCCAGGTAGGGGCCTGTTGCGTGTTAACGAACACCTTCCCGTTGAGTTCTAGATGGGTAGTCTCCAGCAACCTCTTCAGCCCGGGACGTTGCTCTGCTTCGGGAGTCTCAAGTTCATGTCCCTCGACGTCAGCTACGACATGGTACTCCTCCCCCCGCAGTGCGACAGCGACAACGACGGCCGTCAGCTCGCCCGGCGGCGGCAAACTCGACGACGTCCTCCCCCCGTGGCGGAAGAGCAGCATCCGTGTTTGCCTCGCCACCCTCCTCGCCGCAGGAGGAGGAGGTGGGGCAACTGTGGCCAGGCAGGAGGCAGCACCTCGTCGGCTGTCGCTCTAGAGCGAGTCGACGACACCGGCACCCCAGCGGGGGACATGTCGGGCGTTGTCCTCGCGCCTGAGACAACGACGGGCGTCGCTTCCCTGCAACATGCCAACCCCAAGCGGACTAATGACGCCAGCACTCTCGCGAAGGACTTGCTGGACGTCAACTTTGTACCTGAGATGACGGTGCATTCCGTCCCCGACGCGACTTCGCCACCGTCCATCGATCAAGAGGTACCGTCCGTTTTCCACCCTGTGCCTTTTAGGATCAGTTTCGATCCACCAAGCGACCCCGCTTTGGTGAGCGCTTTCGTAAAGGCATATCCTAACCTTCCAGGGTACCATATTTGGTCAACCTGGGACCGACTGACGGCCGTCTCAACCTACGGGCCCCCGGGTTCTGAGGAAGAGGACGATATCGACTCCGGTTGGGATTTCTCCGGGCTCAGTAATCCCAGTGCCATGCGAGACTTCATGACCGCATGTGACTACTGCCTCTCCGATTGCTCCGATGACGGCCACAGCCTTGGCGATGAAGGTTGTGGGCCAAGTTGCGAATGTTTCCACGTCAATCTAGGGGGTCACGACGAAGGCAACCACCTCGGTATGCTAGAGGATGACGATCCCCCTGGGCCTGCGCCTCGCGTTGACATCCTGCGGGAGCTAGCTGTGGTCCCAGTCCCTGCGGGTGGTCAGGACACACAGCTCGAGCAAATCCGCGAGATGCAGGCCAAGCTCGATGAGGAAGCAAGGCAACTTGTGTAGCTCCGGCAAAACATCGAGCAGGAGTGGGCAGACCGAGCACTCGCCGGAGAAGCGCGTCATCAGACCCGGGACGTCCAACGCTGAATCGTTGACGATGCCAGGGCAAGGCTGCCCCCGGCCTCCAGTGGGGTCGGCCAGAATCTAGCTGCAGCAGCAATACTACTCCGAGCAATACCGGAGCCATCCACCACCGAGGGGCGGCGTATCCAGGGAGAACTCAAGAATCTCCTAGAGGATGTCGCGGTCCGACGGGTCGAGAGCTCTGCCTCCCGAAGGCAAGGGTGCCCCTCGGAGCATCGCGCAAAGACTTCCCGACTCCTGCGGGAGACCTCGGTCCACACCGGGCGCACGTGGGACAGGGCGCCTGCGGCCCTAGGTTGCCCCAGCGACAAGCACCACCGCCGTGACCGTCGAGCCCGCCTCGATGAGATGGTGCGCCGAGGCTACCATCCCAGGCGTAGAGGACGCTACGACAGTGAGGAGGATCGGAGTCCCTCGCCCGAACCGCCAGGTCCGCAAGCCTTCAGCCGGGCCATACGACGGGCGCCGTTCCCGACCCAGTTCCGGGCCCCGACTACCATCACCAAGTACTCGGGGGAAACAAGGCCGGAGTTGTGGCTTGCGGACTACTGGCTGGCATGCCAGCTGGGAGGAACGGATGACGACAATCTCATCATCCGCAACCTCCCCCTGTTCCTCTACGACGCCGCCCGGGCCTGGCTGGAGCATCTACCTCCCGCACAGATTTCCAACTGGGATGACCTGGTCAAGGCCTTCGCTGGAAATTTCTAGAGCACGTACGTGCGCCCTGGAAACTCATGGGTCTCCGAAGCTGCCGCCAGCAGCCGGGGGAATCTCTGCGAGAGTACATCCGACGGTTTTCAAAGCAGCGTACCGAGCTGCCCAACGTCACCGACTCGGATGTTATCGGGGCGTTCCTCGCCGACACCACTTGCCGCGACCTAGTGAGCAAACTGGGGCACAAGACCCCCACCAAGGCGAGCGAATTGATGGACATTGCCACCAAGTTCGCCTCTGGTCAGGAGGTAGTCGAGGCCATCTTCCGGAAGGACAAGCAGCCTCAGGGAAGGCAGCAAGAAGACGTCCCCGAGGCGTCCGCCCAGCGGGGCACGAAGAAGAAGGCCAAGAAGAAGGCACAAGCAAAGCGCGACGCCACTAACGCGGATCTTGTTGCTGCTGCCGAGCACAGGAACCCTCGGAAGCCTCCCGGAGGGGCCAACCTATTCGACAAGATGCTCAAGGAGTCGTGCCCCTATCACCAGGGTCCCGTCAAGCACACCCTTGAGGAATGCGTCATGCTTCGGTGCTACTTCCATAAGGTCGGGCCCCAGCGAGAGTTAGCAAAGGCCAAGACGACAACAAGAAAGAGGGCGACAAGGAAGAGGAGTTCCTCGAGGTCCATGGCTGCTTCATGATCTACGGTGGGCAAGTGGCGAATGCCTCGGCTCGACACTGCAAGTAGGAGCGCCGGGAGGTCTGCTCGGTGAAGGTGGTGGCACCAGTCTACCTAGACTGGTCCGACAAGCCCATCACCTTTGACCAAGGCGACCACCCCGACTGCGTGCCGAGCCCAGGAAGGTACCCGCTCGTTGTTGATCATGTCATCGGCAACGCTAGGCTCACCAAGGTCTTCATGGACGGGGGCAGTAGCCTCAACGTCATCTACGCCGAGACCCTCAGGCTCTTGGAGATCGATCTGTCCACGATCCGGGCCGGTGTGGCGCCCTTTCACGGGATCGTCCCCGGAAAGCGCGTCCTACCCCTTGGGCAACTCGATTTGCCCGTCTGCTTTGGGACTCCCTCCAACTTCCAAAAACAAACCCTCACGTTCGAGGTGGTTGGGTTCCGAGGGACCTACCACGCGGTGTTGGGAAGGCCATGCTACGCCAAGTTCATGGTCGTCCCCAACTACACGTACCTCAAGCTCAAGATGCCAGGCCCCAACGGGGTCATCACCGTCGGATCCACGTACCACCACGCGTATGAATGCGACATGGAATGCGTGGAGCACGCCAAGGCCATCGCCGAGTCCGAGGCCCTCATCGCCGACCTAGAGTGCCTCTCCAAGGAGGTGCCCGATGTGAAGCGCCATGCCGGCAACTTCGAACCGGCCGAGGCGGTTAAGTCCGTCCCTCTCGACCCCAGCAATAACGTCGACAAGAAGGTCCGGATCGGCTCCGAGCTCGACCCCAAATAGGAAGCAGTGCTCGTCGACTTCCTCCGCGCAAACGCCGAAGTTTTTGCGTGGAGTCCCTCGGACATGCCCGGCATACCGAGGGATGTCGCCGAGCACTCACTGGACATCCAAGCCGATGCCCGACCCGTGAAGCAGCATCTGCGCCGTTTCGACGAAGAAAAGCGCAGAGGCATAGGCGAGGAGATCCACAAGCTAATGGCCGCAGGGTTCATCAAAGAGGTATTCCATCCTGAATGGTTAGCTAACCCTGTGCTTGTGAAAAAGAAAGGTGGGAAATGGAGGATGTGCGTCGACTACACTGGGTTGAATAAAGCATGTCCGAAGGTTCCCTACCCTCTGCCTCGCATCGATCAAATTGTGGACTCCACTGTTGGGTGCGAAACCCTATCATTCCTCAACGCCTATTCAGGTTATCATCAAATCAAGATGAAAGAGTCCGACCAGCTCGCGACTTCTTTCATCACACCTTTTGGCATGTATTGTTATACTACTATGCCATTTGGCTTGAGGAATGCAGGTGCGACATACCAAAGGTGCATGAACCACGTGTTCGGAGAGCACATCGGCCGGATGGTCGAGGCTTACGTCGATGACATCGTTGTCAAGACAAGGAAGGCCTCCGACCTCCTCTCTGACCTTGAAACGACATTCAAGTGTCTAAGAGCGAAAGGCGTGAAACTCAATCCCAAGAAGTGTGTCTTCGGAGTCCCCCGAGGCATGCTCCTGGGGTTCATCATCTCCGAGCGGGGCATCGAGGCCAACCCGGAGAAAATCGCGGCCATCACCAACATGGGGCCTATCAAAGATTTGAAAGGAGTACAAAGGGTCATGGGATGCCTTGCGGCTCTGAGCCGCTTCATCTCGCGCCTCGGCGAGAAAGGATTGCCCTTGTACCGCCTCTTAAGGAAGGCCGAGCGCTTCACTTGGACCCTCGAGGCTGAGGAAGCCCTCGGAAACCTTAAGGCACTCCTTACCAATGCGCCCATCTTGGTGCCCCCCGCTGCGGGAGAAGCCCTCTTGATCTACGTAGCCGCAACCACTCAGGTGGTTAGCGCCGCGATCGTAGTCGAGAGGCGAGAAGAAAGGCACGCACTGCTCGTCTAGAGGCCGGTCTACTTCATCAGCGAGGTGCTATCCGAGACTAAGATCCGCTACCCACAAATTCAGAAGCTACTATACGCAGTAATTCTGACGCGGTGAAAGTTGCGACACTACTTCGAGTCTCATCCGGTGACTGTGGTGTCATCCTTCCCCCTGGGGGAGATCATCCAGTGCCGAGAGGCCTCGGGTAGGATAGCAAAGTGGGCAGTGGAACTCATGGGCGAAATGATTTCATTCGCTCCTCGGAAGGCCATAAAATCTCAATTCTTGGCGGACTTCCTAGCTGAATGGGTCGACACCCAACTGCAGATAGCTCCAATCCAAGCAGAGCTTTGGACCATGTACTTCGATGGGTCGCTGATGAAAACAGGAGCAGGGCTGGCTTACTCTTCATCTCACCCCTCGGGAAACACGTGCGCTACGTGATACGCCTCCATTTCCCGGCGTCAAACAACATGGCCGAGTATGAAGCCTTGGTTAATGGGTTGTGCATCGCCGTCGAGCTAGGGGTTTGGCGCCTCGACGCTCAGGGCGACTCACAGCTCGTCATCGACCAAGTCATGAAGAACTCCCACTGCCGTGATCGAAAAATGGAGGCCTATTGCGACGAAGTTCGGCGCTTGGAGGAGAAGTTCCACGGGTTGGAACTCAACCATGTTGCTCGACGGTACAACGAGACTGCGGATGAGCTGGTTAAAATAGCCTTGGGGCGGACGACGGTCCCCCCGAATGTCTTCTGCAGGGACATACATGAATCGTCCGTCAAACTCGACGACGCACCCGAGCCCGACGAGACCTCGGCCCAGCCCGAGGTACCCTCGGCCACCGAGGTTGAAGCCCTGTGCGTCGAGGGGAGCGGAATGGGGTCACGCCAAATCTGAACTGGCAGACCCCGTACCTAGAATATCTCCTCCGAGGAGAGCTACCCCTCAACAAGGTTGAAGCTCGACGACTGGCTCGGCGCGCCAAGTCGTTCGTGTTATTGGGTGATGAAAAGGAGCTCTACCACCGCAGCCCCTCGGGCATTCTCCAACGATGCATATCCGTCGCCGAAGGACAAGAGCTGCTGCAAGAGATACACTCAGGGGCTTGCGGTCACCATGCAGCACCTCGGGCCCTCGTCGGGAACGCTTTCCGATAAGGTTTCTACTGGCCGACCGCGGTGGCCGATGCCACTAGGATTGTACGCTCCTGCCAAGGGTGTCAATTCTACGCGAGATAGACGCACCTGCCCGCTCAGGCCCTGCAGACAATACCCATCACCTGGTCGTTTGCTATGTGGGGTCTAGACCTCGTCGGTCCCTTGCAGAAGGCACCCGGGGGCTTCTCGCACCTGCTGGTCGCCATCGACAAATTCTCCAAGTGGATCGAGGTCTGACCCTTAACCAGCATCAGGTCCAAGCAGGTAGTGGCGTTCTTCACGAACATCATCCATCACTTTGGGTCCCGAACTCCATCATCACCGACAATGGCACGCAGTTCACTGGGAAGAAGTTCCTGGACTTCTGCGAGGACCACCACATCCGTGTGGACTAGGCCGCCGTAGCTCACCCCATGACGAATGGGCAGGTGGAGCGTGCCAACGGTATGATTTTGCAGGGACTTAAACCGAGGATCTACAACGACCTCAACAAGTTTGGCAAGCGGTGGATGAAACAGCTACCCTCGGTGGTCTGGAGTCTGAGGACGACGCCGAGCCGAGCCACGGGTTTCTCGCGTTCTTTCTAGTCTATGGTGTCGAGGCTGTCCTACCCACGGACTTAGAATACGGCTCCCCAAGGACAAAGGCGTACGACGACCGCAGCATCCAGACTAGCCGAGAGGATTCATTGGACTAGCTCGAAGAGGCTCAGGACGTGGCCTTACTCCACTCGACACGGTATCAGCAGTCTCTGCGACGCTACCACACCCGAAGGGTTCGACCCTGAGGCTTCAAGGTGGGAAACTTGGTACTTCGGCTGCGACAAGACGCCCGAGGGCGCCACAAGCTTACTCCTCCCTGGGAAGGGCCGTTCATCATCGCCAAGATTTTGAAGCCCGAAACATACAAACTGGCCAACGATCAAGGCAAGGTCTACAGCAACGCTTGGAACATCCAACAGCTACGTCGCTTCTACCCTTAAATTGTTTCAAGTCGTTCATGTACCTCGTTTTTTCTTTACATACACAAATAAAGTCTAACCGTCAAGGAAGGATCAGCCTTGCCTTGGCAAAGCCCGACCCTCCCTCGGGGGCTAGAAGGGGGGAACCCCCTCTGCGTCAAAATTTTCCTCGGAAAAGTTTTCTACCAAAACAGCTTTCGACTGTATCGATAACGGAACCCTAAAACCGAGCGAGAGTACACGTAAACGACAAGGCCTACCGATCCGAGGGACTCCTACGCCTCCGGGATACGGATACCTCACTCATCACCTTCCGCGAAAAGTAACTCACGCTCGGTTAAGCGATTCTGACATCGAACAAGTCCTAAACGCTCGGGTAGAAAACGACTTTCGTGCCTTCTCGACTATATCGATAACAGAAACCTGCAAACGAGTAAGAGTGCACATAAACTGCGAGGCCGACCGAGCCAAGGGACTCCTACGCCTCCGGGATACGGATACCTCACTCATCACCTTCCGCGAAAAGTAACTCTCGCTCGGATAAGTGATTCTGCTACCGACGAACAAGTCCTGATACTCGAAATAAGAGGGAAGGAAACACAGCTTTATAACACGACAATAAAAATGTTTAGGCCTCAGCGGCCGTGAAAAACATATGCATACTTCAGACAAACTGTTTCTGCAGGTTCAGACGTCGGCAGAGGGAGCAGCAGCACCCTTGGCGTCGTTTCCACCCCCGGCGGAATCCGGCCCAGCCTCAGACGGCCAGGCTCAGATCTCCACACCAAAGGAGGACGCCAGCACCGCGCTCGGACCCTCACGGCCAGGCTCTCCGCAAGGGTTCTGGCCCGAGCAGACACCCCGGCTAGCCGCTCCGTCGCCTCAGCCGATTGTCCCCCGAGGACCTCAGCCCGGCTCACGGCCTCGGCGGCGTGACTTCGGGATTGGTCCCGCTCGCGGATGACCTGGCCAAGCTCTAGCCGCCGTTGCTGCACCTCCTCGGCCTGGGAAGCCACCTGCTCCCGGACCGACAAAGCCTCTTTTCGAGCCGACACCGCCTCCGTCCGCGCCGACACCGCTGCCTCCAGCTTCAGCTCATCGCAAAGCGATCGAAGGTTCTAAAACCAAGCAAAGGAGGCTTTAAACGACAAAGTCGACCGAGCCGAGGGACTCCTACGCCTCCGGGATACGGATACCTCACTCGTCACCTTCCGCGAAAAGCAACTCATGCTCGGTTAAGTGGTTCCGCTAGCCGACAGGCATGTCCTAGCGCTCGAAATGATGAAAAACATGGCATTACACTAAAATGCCCAAATGTTTTGGCCTCAGCAGCCACCATGAACAAACATCCATGTTCAGGGTACCATTACAAACGGGACTCCGGTTCCACTCCCGCGGGTATGAACAATCTCCACACCGGAGGGCCTGCGGGAAAACAAACTCCAGGTGGCTTGCCGGCGACCACTGCACCATCAGCGACAACGACCTCCGCTTTGGGCGGCTAAACAGCAGCAGCGATGACCTCAGGGCAGACGCTGCTGTGGAAAGGCCCTCGCCCACGCCCCCACACGAGGAGCGAGGACAAGCCATCACAGCCAAAGAGCCGGGGGTCTGACCGCAGGTGGCGCCGACGGTCTCGCCGGCGGAGAAACCTTCTCTGGCTGCCACCACCTCAGCGCCGATGACAGCGGCCACCTGCGCGACAGCGCCATGCCGACGAATGGCGACCACCCCAGCCTGCACCGACAGATGCCCACTCAACTCCTCGCGGACGGGCCGGCACCGGCCTCCGTGTGGAGGCGTCGAGCTGGAGTGAGGACAAGACAATCCAAGAACACGAACGCCGCCCTAGCGGCGTACGACGTCTTGGACAATCCCCCGGTGCAGTCGGCGACGCGAGAAGGGTCGCGGACATGCCCGACCTGCGCGCGGCGCGACAGTCGCCCGTGCGGTGGACGGACAGCCACGCCCGGACCAAGCGGCAGGAGGCAACATCGGAGGCGGCGCCAGAGCCAGCTGAGCCAGCGTGCCAGGCACGCTGCAACTGACGACGCTCGCGGCCGACCAGGCCCATGTTGTCGAAGTTCGCCCCCTCCGCGAGGCCGGTGACAGCAGCCACCCGCGCACGGCACGACCGCCGCCCGGGGTGGAGGACGGACAGCTGCACCCTGTCCAAGCAGCAGCAGTTCGCCTTCCCCCGCATGGCTGGAGGACGCCTCCTCCGCACAGCTGGAGGATGCCCCTCTCCCCCGAACGCCGGAGGAAGAAGCGGGTCGCCGGCCCACGCGAAGGTAGGCCCCAACTCGCCCCGCCCTCCTCCCCAGCCTGGATGATGAAGATCCTTGAAGTTGAGGGCGGGGCAGAGGCCGCAGCCCGGCTTGCTTCTCCCCACCACAAGGCTGACGATCATCCCTACGGATGACCATTGGTGAGGGAATGCAGTCGGGCTGCATGATGAAAATCCTTGAAGCCGAGCGATGGCTGAAGGGCGCCAACCCCCGCGAGGTCGTGCTCCTCCAACAACAGCAAGACAAAGGCAACACGGATGCGCCCCATCTGGGGGCTCGGAAGGTGGAAAGGCGCGATGCATGAGGAGAGTGCGAAGGCATGGCTACTGCCCGGGAGACCGACCCCTTTTTTAAAAGGCGGCTCTCCCCACTCGTATCCCCAAGCGCCACGGGCAAAGTCTCCACCGATGTGCTTCAGGGCCCTCCTCCTATGACGCGGGGGCTGGGTCCCGCACGTCAGGCGGGCTAACCCAAAACAGAAGGAGCCAAATCGCCGCTCACAAAGCCTGTAACCGCCCCGCGGTTATAAGCGTTTTCCCATCCTCACCGAAACCAGCGGGCAAAAAGGCGGACCGCCACGCAGGAGGCATGCAACCGCACCACGGTTGCGCATCCGTTCGGCTTCATCGCATCCGGAGGGCCAGCGTGAAGGCCTGGGCCCGCATGTCATGCAACTAGTGCAACAGTTACTGCGCGCAAGGAAACCGCACCGCCACTCTCACCAATGTCGCGTCTCCTCGACTGCGGAACCAGTGCCGCGACTCGAGGCAGCCCTGCGCGTGACCCAAAAGTGCCAACTAGGTGCAACGATTACGGGCCAGTCAGCCGCGGGAGGAAGCGCGACGGTTGGTATTGCCAAAAGTGGGCCGGCAGTAATTGCGACAACAAACGAGCGGAAGCAGCGGTCAAATCGCCTGCAGGCTCGCGTCCCCTCCTGAAGCGGCAGGGGAGCCCTCTCTCGCAGAGTAAAGACAACGCGCCCGTGTTCCGTTCCTCGAACGACTCGCGCACGCGCAACGGCCGCCTCGCGAATCGCTCGTCCCGTCGCATTAACTCCTCGGCAGGGCAAGCGACGCCTTTGGCAGGCGAAGCGGGCATCGTTTCGCCTCCGCAATAATGACCGCGTCAAAAAAGGTGCGCCACGCTATTTAAATTCATATCCTTTTCCTCTTCCTTTTTCTCTCTCTTGCTACAGAGACCGAGAAAGGGATATTTCGAAAGGGATCCTTCTCGGCGAAGGAAGCGGGCCCTCGAGCCCTCCTACTGATCAGGGGTTCGAAGGCTGGCCCCTCGGAAGGGTTCGACAGCCGCCCCAGAGCACTCGGGCTCCTAGCCCATTACTGATCAGGGGTTCAAAGGCTGGCCCCTCGGAAGGGTTCGACAGCCGCCCCAGAGCACTCGGGCTACGAGCCCATTACTGATCAGGGGTTCGAAGGCTGGCCCCTCGTAAGGGTTCGAAAGCCGCCCCAGAGCACGCAGAGTGAGGGATGACTCTAGGTACGTCCGTTACATGGCCGAGGCTCGGGCTACGCTCCCGAGGTACCCTAGGACATTTTCGAGACCAGCAGGAGCGATTTTTGTAACGGAATCTCACCAGAGGGAGGCATCGAGCCCTCGGACCCTATCGAATGGGTCCGGGTCTGGCAAATCACCTGTAGGTACTTTTGGAGCGCGCCTCCGGGCCACTAGACGACCCTTATCGAACGGGGCACGTGCGTCCACTCGGATCACCCGTTAGCAACTCATCGGAAACACCATGTTCGGTGCCCTCCGAGGGCAACATGGCGCTTTCCCCCCTTCCTCCTTGCGGAAAGGCGATGAAGGGGCATATAATAGAAGTCGAGACAGTCCTTGATCGTCCTCTTGCTCCGTGCAGAGGCTCGGGGGATGCTCTCGCAACCCGGCTACGGCCAAACTGTTGACAGCGTCAACAAACCAGCCTGAAGGACTCGGAACCTGACCATGCACCCGGGCTACGGCTAGGCCGCATGAGGGAACAACAAGACCGGCCGAGGCATCACGAAAAGCATTAAGACCTCAGAGGAGTCAAACCACTCCTCCGAGGCCTCGAGGGCTACACCCGACGGGTGCGCTCGCGCGCACCCATCGGAACGAAGTATAACCGAGAAAGGTCGGTCCCCTCACAAAAAAGTGTGGCAAAGCCTCAAAGCGAGTACCAACACTCCCTTCGAGGCTCGGGGGCTACTGTCGGGTACCGTAATTAGGGGTACCCCCAACGCTCCTAAACACGGCTGGTACCACCCTCAGCACAAACTGCAAAGACTGATGGGCACGGTTCAAGACAAGACCTCGTCTACCAAGGGACGCAATCTCGCCTCGCCCGAGCCTGGCCTCGGGCAGGAACAGTAGTCCCGGACGAATTCACGCCTCGCCCGAGGGCTTCCTTAGGCGGCGGGCGTACCCTCGGCTCGCCCGAAGCCCAGCTCGGGCAGGCTTCGTCGAGATGCAACCTTGGCTAACTCGCCTTACAAAAAAGACTACAACTACTGCCACCATAACCAACTCGACAAAATATCCACCCAAACCACGAGATTTAGCCACAATAACCTAAACCAGAAGAAGATTTCCCCCAACTGCCCGTCTGAGGGGTCATCTGGTGAGGACATCACTTCTATACATACAATGAATGGACCGATAACACGATCTCGTGCACGATAACTAAATCTCCAGGTACGTTCTACCCTAGTCAATTGTGTTTTAGAGCTTACGCTTGGAGCCATGGATGTTTTGATGATTAGGTACTTTGGAGAGGACCAGCAAGGACTTGGGAAAGGCCAATGTGTTGAGGAGCAGCAGCAAGGGCGTCCACAACAGGATGAAGATCAAGTCCGAGTCGGCTGCGACTCCATCTCGGGTTCCAGGACCAGTCTGCACTAAAATGGACGCCCAAGATGCATCCAGACTCCAATTGCGACGGACTAGATATGGTTGGAAAGATAACGAGATTATCTAACCAACCCAACTGGTTGCACCCTAAAATTCATCCAGAGTCAACGGGAATCGTCAAAACAATTCAGCGTTCAGATTCTGTTTTGGTGCTGCGACACCGTCTGTTGGGCTGTTGGGCCGTGTATCGCGTCGGAGCCCATTAGGGGCGAGTCCAGGGGTCACGCATGCCCTAATACTCTATTTATTCAGCAACCGCCGCCACATTTAGGTTTGGGTTTTGCTTAGATCAATTCTATCATCGAACAGTGTTGCCGTCATCGGCTTGTGAGACCCTATCCCGTAATCAATACAATTTTGGTTGTGTTTCTTTCATGTTCTTGCTTGTGTTCTTGATTGCGCTTGCAGGGATAAGCCTTCGTGGCGAGGTCATTCATGTGTCACGGGTGATAACCAACGGAGCCGTGGTGTAGTGAT
This sequence comes from Zea mays, assembly GCF_902167145.1. NCBI lineage: Eukaryota > Viridiplantae > Streptophyta > Magnoliopsida > Poales > Poaceae > Zea > Zea mays. The sequence continues at coordinate 205,618,531 of NC_050099.1, read as the reverse complement.
TGCGAGGAATCGTTCGCTCGAAGCCTTGGATCATCAACGTCGAGATCTCCACTCAATCAAAATATCGTATCTCACGGAAGATCGAGCCCCGTCTACTATCAATTGGTATCAGATTTCCAGGTTGCCCGTGAGGTATAATTCTACCTTTAGATTAGTTTTGTTTCGTCCCATAGTCCACAAAAAGCCAAAAAAATTACGATCAGTTTATTCCGACCTAAAACCATCGCCTTAGCCTTTGCACAATTCAGTTTTAGAGTCTGCAGTTCTGAGTTCGTGTTCTAGTTGAGTTTGGTTGCTGGATTAGCTTTGTTTTGGTTCAGTTGGATTGTGTCCATCTGTTTCCATCCTACAAAACCGACCCTATCTACAAAAGATCCTATCTCTACAACCGACCCTATCTACAAAACAGATCCTATCTCTACAACCGACCCTATTCACAAAACAGATCATATCTCTACAACCGATCCTATCCACAAAACAGATCCTATCTCTACAACCGACCCTATCCACAAAACAGATCATATCTCTAAAACTGACCATATCCACAAAACAGATCTTATATCTAAACCAACCATATCTAGAAAACAAATCCTATCTCTAAAACTAACCCTGTGTTCCATAGTCGCCGCTTCGGTTCCTGCCGATTTGTGCCTTTGAAAACCATAACTTGAGGTACCTTCCATAAAACGGGCATAACTTTTCGCTCGGTGCTCCGTTTGAGCTCAAATTTTTACAGCAGATTCCTGACTCAATTCTGGGGTGACCCAAACTGGCCTATGGCCTGTTTGGTTCGGTCAAAAAATTCAAAAAAATCGGGAAGATAATTAAAAAAATTGTTTAAGTGTTTTCAGGAATTTCACAGATCCTTTGTGAATTTCTCTAGGCCACAATACAACTCTGTTTCAAGTGAAATTTTGTGTGCTTCCATACTTTGTGTTTTTTGATCAGTGGAAAAAATTCAGAATATTTCGAGCTCTTTTGATGGTACTCCTTTTGAAACACGCCTTTGATTTCTACTAGTGCTGAAATATCTGCCCTATTTACAGAACTGTCATTCCCACTAGATACTTGTACCTCCTTTCTTGTTCTTTGGTCTAACTGTTCTATTACATTTTCTAGGCCAGCAACTAGGACGAGTACTTGGAACATTTATTCAGCATTGCTATCTGTTACTGACTTGTGTGCCACATATATATATTTAGTCAGCCTTCCCATAGCTCTAATTTTCTCTCGAGCAGAACAGGTACTCCTTTGCAATCACACCCACGCTCGTTGGACGGTCACACCGGTCACCGTTTGCCACCTGCAGTGCTGGTAAGAACGTTGTAAGAGCAGGGTAAGACGCTTCATAATTTGTATTTCACCACCTCCACCACCACCCTGAGAGATAGTTGTAGGGTTCACATTGTTTGTTGCCTTTTTGTCTCTGTTTTGTGCTAACAATGACAGGACCAAAGAATCAAATGGACAAGGACAAGGGGCCTAAACTTAACGATGATGAGTGTGTCTCTCAGATGGAATTGAAGGAGATGATGCGCGTGATGACTGAAGCTTTTAAAAAATACCAGGACTCTGCCTCGACATCCTATGAGCAGCTTGATCGATGAGTTGCTGAACTTGTTACACGCATGGACGTACTGGAGGCTCGTCCCCCCCCCCCACCAACTCCAGCCCTAGCTCACTCTCCTGTGGACGACGACGACGATGACGATGATGTTTATGCATCGCTGCGACAACGCCTCGCACGTAATCGATAAGGTATGGGAGGTAATGGTAGACGTCGTCATCATAATCCTGAACCAGACCATGATCCATTTGCTAAGATTAAGTTTTCTATTCCACCGTTCATGGGTTCTTATGATGCTGAAGCTTACTTAGACTGGGAGATGACGATAGAACAAAAATTTAATTCCCATCTTGTTCCTGAGCAGCATAGGGTTAGACAAGCCACTAGTGAATTTAGAGATTTTGCTATCATTTGGTGGAATGAACTTGTTAACACACGTGTTGCGCCACAAACATGGAATGCGTTAAAAGAGGAGATGCGAGCTCTCTTTGTTCCCCCTTCTTATAGACGTGATCTTCGAAAAAAAATGCAACGCTTAGATCAGGGAGACATGTCGGTACAGGAATACTACCAAGAGCTTCAGAAAGGTATGCTACGATGTAGTGTAGTTGAGGATTCGGAGGATCAAATGGTTAGGTTTTATGGGGGATTGAGGCGGGAGATTCAGGATATTGTTGATTCTAAAGAATATCATTCTATACAACGCTTGTTCCATCTTTCTATGTTGGTAGAAAAAGAATTGCAGGGTCGTCAACAACTGAGGAGCAGCACTTTCGTGCCACACAAGCCACCGGTACCAGCCAAGGTGTCATCCTCTTCGGGTGTACGGACGTCCATATCTTCTTCCACCAGCGGCACACGCAGCACCGCACCTTCGGCATCATAGGGACACGACAACAGCAAGTCCTTGGTGCCTTCAGGTGTTGCAGCAAAACCTGCTACGACCACCTCTTCCACAGGCCGCTCCTCCGATATCAAGTGCCACCGCTGCCAGGGACTTGGCCATATTCAGCGAGATTGCCCTAGCAAACGGGCATACATTGCTACTGGTGATGGTGGGTATGTTAGTGCTTCTGATGTTGAAGATGAAGATACTATTGGAGCTAACATTGCAGAGAGTTATGATGGTGATGAAGAGGTTCTTGGTACAACAGCGACCGAGACCTATAAGGCCTTGATTGTGCAACGAGCTTTGAGTGCCACGGCTAGTGATGACGACAATAGACAGCGCCACAACCTCTTCAACATGTTCCTCATCGTCAAGGACTGCCGTGTACATACCATCATTAACGGTGGTAGCTGCAACAACTTGGTAAACATTGAGTTGGTCAAGAAGCTTGGCTTGACCACACGAGAGCATCCCCACCCTTATCACATTCAATGGTTTAACAACAGCGGTAAGTTCAAGGTAACAAAAACAGCAAGGGTGCATTTTTCAATTGGCTCTTACCATGACTTTGCTGATTTCGATGTGGTGAGTATGGATGCTTGCTCTCTTTTACTGGGACGTCCTTGGGAGTTTGATACTGATGCTATTCACCATGGTAGATCTAATAAATATACTTTTATGCATAAGGGAAAGAAAATTGTGTTGCTTCCTATGACTCCCACTAAAATGGTCCACTTAGAACATGAGAAAAAGATTAATGCTAAGCAAAAAGGTGTTTTGAACTGTGAAAATCAGCAACCTATTAAGTTAAAAACTCCTACTTTGCTAGCCACTAAATCTGATCTTGATGAGTTACATGCCTCTGTTGGACTTTGCTATGCCTTAGTGTGCAAAAATGTTTTCTATTCCATTGATGATACGTCTATTGCTTTGCCACCGGCTATTGCTAACCTTTTGCAAGAGTATATGGATGTGTTTCCCTCTGAGATACCCTCTGGATTACCACCTGAGTTGCCTCCAGATTTTCGGGTTAGTTCCACCTTTAACATTTCAGATTTGAAGTCATATATGGGTGACGAAGATGAGATCGAGTCGAGGACAACTCCAATTCAAGAGGAGGAGGATGATGAGGACATCACTTCTATACATACAATGAATGGACCGATAACACGATCTCGTGCACGACAGCTAAATGTCCAGGTATGTTCTACCCTAGTCAATTGTGTTTTAGAGCTTACGCTTGGAGCCATGGATGTTTTGATGATTAGGTACTTTGGAGAGGACCAGCAAGGACTTGGGAAAGGCCAAGGTGTTGAGGAGGAGCAGCAAGGGCGTCCACAACAGGAAGGAGATCAAGTCCGAGTGGGCTGCGACTCCATCTCGGGTTCCAGGACCAGTCTCCACTAAAATGGACGCCCAAGATGCATCCGGACTCCGATTGCGACGGACTGGATATGGTTGGAAAGATAACGATATTATCTAACCAACCCAACTGGTTCCACCCTAAAATTCATCAGGAGTCAACGGGAATCGTCAAAACAAGTCAGTGTTTAGATTCTATTTTGGTGCTGCGACACCGTCTGTTGGGCCGTGTATCGCGTCGGAGCCTATTAGGGGCGAGTCCAGGGGTCACGCACGCCCTAATACTCTATTTATTCAGCAGCCGCCGCCACATTTAGATTTGGGTTTTGCTTAGATCAATTCTGTCATCGAACAGTGTCGCTGTCATCGGCTTGTGAGACCCCATCCCGTAATCAATACAATTTTGGTTGCGTTTCTTTTCTGTTCTTGCTTGTGTTCTTGATTGCGCTTGCAGGAATAAGCCTTCATGTTGAGGTCATTCGTGTGTCACGGGTGATAACCAACGGAGCCGTGGTGTAGTGATTGCGAGGAACCGTTCGCTCAGAGCCTTAGATCATCAACGTCGAGATCTCCACTCAATCAAATTATCGTATCTCACGGAAGATCGGGCCACGTCTACTATCATCATCCACATGATCTTCGGAGGGTCTAATCAAGACTTCAACTCAAAATGGCAAAAGAGGGACTACAACCACCTGGTGAATCATCTCACAGTCACCAAACCCGTGGTCCAGATGAAGTGGTCCCACATCCCCCTACCTTTCGATTCCCGTGACGTAGAGCTCCGAAGTGCTTCACACACCGATGCGATGGTCATCAAGTGCAATATAGCCGGATGGGAACTCCACAAGGTCCTCATGGACAACGACAATCAACCTTGCTCAAGTGTGTCATGACACTGAAGGCACACAACTCCTACTCGAAGTGCACAAAGGGTTATGTGGTTGTCACACAGGTCCCAAAGCCCTCACAAAAAAGGTCATGCGCCAAGGATGCAACTGGCCCGACATCATCACAACCGCCCTCCACGTAGCGTAGTCTTGTGAAGCATATCAGAAGTTCTACCCATGAGGAGGGGCCCCTCACATACAACAAAAATAATCACCCACACATGGTCCCACCAGCGTTGGGGCCTAGACATCGTCGACCCCCTCCCTACAACATAAAAGCAACTTAAAGTATGCCTTCGGCGTTGTAGAATACTTCACCAAATGGATAGAGTCTTGGACAGTGTAAATTATAACATCAAAGGCATCACATAAGTTCTTTCAGCATAACATAGTCTATCGGTTCGGATTCCCCTCCGAAATAACTGTGGATAACAGAAAGCATTTCGATAACCAAGAATTCAGAGACTTCTATGCTTTGATAAAAATGAAGTCGGTCTTTGCCTCTGTATACCATCCATAGTCCAATGGGGTTGTCGAGCGCGCGGATGGAAAGATCTTGACAACCATCAAAAAATACTGCTCAAAGACAAAAAAAAAGGAACGTGGGTCGAGTATCTGAATTTGTCACACCCGCATTTAAGGGCAAACCTGGGTGCATCTCAAATGTGAGCTAGGATCAAGTCTAACACATATGATGACTCATGGTACAAAAATCAATGTCACATCTTTATTATATAATAAAAGTTCTATACAAAATAGCTAAATAAATACATCATATGACGCCAACGATCCTCCGCAACCATAGTTAACTGGGAGGCGACGGCCTAGACCTCTACGAACTCATAGTAGCATTCTTCATGTTCTTTAGCGGTACCTGTTCTTGACCTGGTGTAAGTTTAGCAACGGTGAGCTCACATAAATTCATCGCTCAACAATTTGTGGGGAATAATGTGCATGAACTCACTTACGGTGGGGCTCATGTGAAGTGTAAGGCTTACCAAGGAGAAAGTGGTTAAGGTTGAGCATTGCTTTTAATAAGTTGGTCAAAATTTATATTCAATTACCAAGTATGAGTAGATACCAACCCAATTAAATATTTGATCACATTTAATGATAAATCCTACAATGTAATGCAAATGATAGGTTAAGTTTAATTCCATAAATTACTCATGTGAGGGTCCGAGCCGCTCTTGACCCATCTTTACCCACAAGTCGCTCTTGATATATTAGTTTTACACTTTGCAGAGGTGACACATCTTTACCCACAAGTCGCGTAAAAGTTCAGAGAACTTTGCATCCAACCACGCCTGTGTCAGCTAGCACAATACCACACTACCGAGGTGTGGTGGCATAGGGACGCTACGAGGCCTTTACGAAGTTCCACTAGCATGAGAAAACTCGCTATGGTTTCAGGACGAAAGAAGCATAGGCCTATTTCCACGGTCTATAACCCCATCACAGTAAATACAACCAGCACTATACTCTACAGCGGTGCCTAGCCACTTGCCCCTTTCGAGAAAGGATTATCTCACACTAGCTTTTATAATTAATTGGCCAAGACCAGAGCCATATAGTTCTTGTGGTTACACAGTTGTCTCGTGTGGTCACTCCATGTTCTAATTAAACAATATGATTTTATCATGTATTATAATAAAGCCAACAATAATAAATAATAATGGAACATGAGTGTGATTCATAAGTAGTATTAACCCAAAAAACAAGTAGAGCTATAGCAAGACTCTTTGAGCTTTGTCACTTCTACGCCCGGGTCCCATATACTTCGGCGGTTCTTCGTAGCATCATCTCGAGGTGTCAGCACGAGCATATCGGAATTACCCCTGCAATGACAACTCTCTTGTTCGATCTCGACCACGGCAACACACGCTTCTTTCTCGATGGGGGAGCATACGCGGATCTAAGCTAAGCAGGCAGATGAGGTGGGAGAGGGTCACGACCTTAGAACTTAGCCCCCCCCCCCCTTCGGTGTAGAGTTTTATAGCCAGGGCGACGACCAAATCATGCCCGAGATGCCCGGCAGTGGGTACATGAATTCTGTTGTCTCTAACAAACTCTGGGCAAGGAGATGATTCTGACACCAGGGGTCCACCCCATCAGCATCCCCACGTGGTGAACGGTTCAGGCGGCTGACATCTTGATCCAACAGTGTAGCGACGAGCGTGTGCGGAGGAGCGATGTCTAATGTGTCCCGCATGCAGTGAACCATGGGAAAACATAGATGAAAGGGAAATGTGCCCTTGGGCCATTTCTATATTGTTTTGGTGATTAAGTGTCCAACACATTTAAATAGGCTCTCATGTGCTAAATAAAGAGAGAAGTAATAATCAAGGCAAAGATATGGTTCTAGACTTAGTACATTGGTTTTTGTGTGTACTAATATATTTGTCTAAGTGCTAGAATCAGAGAAAAGAGAACAAGAAAAGGACTTGGCTGGAGCAGCCAAGACTCAGCTCGGTCTGGCACACCGGACTGTCCGGTGGTGCACCGGACAGTGTCGAGTGGTGCACCAGACAGTGTCCGATGCGCCAGGATGGCTTCCGGCGAACTGGTCGCTCTCGGGAAAACTTGGCGGCGTATGGCTATAATTCACCGGACTGTCCGGTGGTGCACTGGACTGTCCGGTGAGCCAACGGCCGCCAGCGCAACGGTCGGCCGCACAATCCGCAGGCGACGCGTGGCCCGCGCCAACGGTCGGCTGGGGGCACCGGACAGTGTCCGGTGCGCCAACCAGCCCAGAGTTGCAACGGTCTGCTACGCCAAATTAGGAAGGAGATCCGTACCGGACATGCTATAGTGACTGTCCGGTGCACCACCCGATAGAAGGCAAGAATTGCCTTCCTTGTTGGCTTCCAACGGCTCCTAGCTGCCTTGGGGCTATAAAAAGGGACCCCTAGGCGCATGGAGGAGTTAGCCAAGCATACTTTGAGCATTCTAAGTCTTTCACACTCCGTATCCACGCACTTGATCGACCGTGCTAGTGATTTGAGCTCCGTTCTTGTAGTGAACTCGTTGTGCTTCATTTTGAGCTCAAGTCTTGGCTTGTGTGCGTGTGTATTGCAACGGATTTGTGTGTGTTGCTTCACATCCTTACTCTTGTGCTTTCACCGTGATCTTTATTGTAAGGGCGAGAGACTCCATCTTGTGGAGATTCCTCGCGAACGGGAAAAGAGATAAGCAAAGAAAAGTCATGGTATTCAAGTTGATCATTGGATCACTTGAAAGGGGTTGAGTGCAACCCTCGTCCATTGGGACACCACAACGTGGAGGTAGGCAAGTGTTATACTTGCCGAACCACGGGATAAACTCGCGTGTCTTTTGTGATTGTTTTTCTATGATACTTGTGTTCGCAAGAGCTCGCTACTTAGCCATACTAACACTTAACCAAGTTTTGTGGCTATTAGTTGTTGATTTTTACAGGATCACCTATTCACCCCCCCTCTAGGTGCTCTCAATTGGTATCGGAGCCGTTCTCTTCACGAAAGGGACTAATCGCCCGAAGAGATGGATCCTAAGGGAAAGGGGATGGTGGTCAATGATAAGGAGAAGGAGTCCATCTTCAACGAGCCGAGGGACGACAAGCCCAATGACTCTGGCTCAAGTCATAAGAAGAAGGACGGGAAGAAGAAGAGGCGCATCAAGAAGATCGTCTACTACGACAGCGACGAGTCTTCTTCTTCCCCAAGAGACGACGACTACGACGAGAAAAAGAAACCGGTTAACTCAAATTTTTCATTTGATTATTCTCGTATTCCTTATAATTCCAATGCCCATTTTCTTTCTATTCCTCTTGGTAAACCTCCACACTTTGATGGAGAGGACTACGCTTTTTGGAGTCACAAAATGCGTAGTCACCTTTTCTCTCTCCATCCTAGTATTTGGGAGATAGTTGAGAATGGAATGCAATTTGATAGTACTGATAACCATGTGTTTATCAACGAACAAATTCATAAGAATGCACAAGCTACCACTGTTTTGTTAGCATCATTGTGCAGGGATGAATACAACAAGGTGAGCGGCTTGGACAACGCCAAGCAAATATGGGACACCCTCAAGATATCGCATGAGGGGAACAACGCCACCATGATCACCAAAATGGAGTTGGTGGAAGGCGAGCTAGGAAGGTTTGCCATGATCAGGGGAGAGGAGCCGACGCAAACGTACAACAGGCTCAAGACCCTGGTCAACAAGATCAGGAGCTATGGAAGCACGAGATGGACGGACCACGACGTCGTCCGACTTATGCTCAGGTCTTTCACTGTTATTGACCCTCACCTTGTGAACCTCATCCGTGAAAATCCTAGGTACACAAAGATGACGCCCGAGGAGATACTCGGAAAGTTTGTGAGTGGGTGTATGATGGTCAAGGAAGCAAGATACATTGATGATGCATTGAATGGCCCAATGCCCATCTATGAGCACCAGCCCGTTGCACTCAAAGCAACAAGCAGCAGTAGGGAGGCGCTACCTAGCAAGGTGGCACAAGTTGAAGCTGCTGGGCTAAACGAAGATGAAATGGCCCTCATCATCAAGCGCTTCAAGACGGCGCTAAAAGGACGCAAGGAGCATCCCAACAAGAGCAAAGCAAAGGGAAAGCGCTCTTGTTTTAAATGTGGTAAGACTGGTCATTTTATAGCAAATTATCCCGATAATGCTAATGACCAGGAACAAGAAAAGAGCGGGAAGAGGGAGAATAAGAAGGCCTACAAGAAGGCGAAAGGTGAGGCACATCTTGGCAAAGAATGGGATTCGGATTGCTCTTCTTCCAACTCCGACGACGAAGGACTCGCCGCCTCGGCCTTCAACAAGTCATCTCTCTTCCCCAACGAGCGTCATACTTGCCTCATGGCAAAGGAGAAAAAGGTAAGCGCTTGAGATACCCCTAAGTATACTACTTCAAGTGATGATGACTCTAGTGATGATGAAGTAGATTACACAAGCCTATTCAAAGGTTTAGATAGAACTAAAGTAGATAAAATCAATGAATTGATTGATGCTTTAAATGAAAAGAATATACTTTTAGAAAAGCAAGAGGATATTTTATATGAAGAGCATGTGGTAAGTTTGTATGTGTGCAAAAGTCTCTTGCTTTAGAGGTTAAAAGGAATGAAATGCTTTCTTCGAAATTATCTGCTTGTCATGAAACCGTGTCTAGCTTAAAGAGTATTAATGATGATTTAAATGCTAAGCTAGATGTAGTTAATAAATCTAGTTCTTGTGTAGAGCATGTTGTCATTTGTAATAGGTGTAAGGATTTTGATGTTGATGCATGTGTTGAGCACCTTACTTCTATTACAAAATTAAATGGTGAAGTGGCAAGTCTTAATGCCCAACTTAAGACTTGCAAAAATGACTTTGATAAGTTAAAATTTGCTAGGGATGCCTACACCGTTGGTAGACATCCCTCAATTAAGGATGGACTTGGCTTTCGAAAGGAAGCCAAGAACTTAACAAGCCAAAGGGCTCCCATTCCCAACAAGGAGAAAGGAAAGGCCCCTATGGCTAGTAGTAATCAAAAGAATCATGCTTTCATGTATAATGATAGAAAATTTTCTAGAAGTTCTCATTATAATAAGAGTTATAATGCTTTTGATTCACATACTATGATTGCTTCAAGTTCCAATTTTAATGGTAGGCCTAGGAGAAATTTTGTGTCTCATGCTCCTAGGAAAATGTGTAATAAACCTACCTCTGTCTTTCATGCTTGCAACACTACGTATGTACTTTCATGTAAAAATGAAAAAGTGGTTGCTAGAAAGATGGGGTCCAAATGCAAAGGAGACAAGACTTGCATTTGGGTCCCAAAGACTATTGTAACTAACCTCGTAGGACCCAACAAGAGTTGGGTACCTAAAACCCAAGCCTAATTTTCCTTGCAGGTTTATGCATCCGGGGGCTCAAGCTGGATTATCAACAGCGGATGCACAAACCACATGACGGGGGAGAAGAAGATGTTCACTTCCTACGTCAAGAACAAAGATTCCCAAGATTCGATCATCTTTGGAGATGGGAATCAAGGCAAGGTTAAAGGACTATAAAAGATAGCCATTTCATCCGAGCATTCCATATCAAATGTGTTTTTAGTTGAATCGCTCGGGTACAATTTATTATCTGTCAGTCAACTATGTAATATGGGATATAATTGTCTATTTACCAATGTAGATGTGTCTGTATTTAGAAGTAGTGATGGTTCATTAGCTTTTAAGGGTGTACTAGACGGCAAACTCTACTTAGTTGATTTTTCGAAAGAGGAGGCCGATCTAGATGCATGCTTAATTGCTAAGACTAGCATGGGCTCGTTGTGGCATCGCCGTCTAGCACATGTTGGGATGAAGAACCTTCATAAACTTCTAAAGGGAGAACATGTGTTAGGTCTAACCAATGTATGTTTTGAAAAAGATAGACCTTGTGCAGCTTGTCAGGCAGGTAAACAGGTGGGAAGCACTCATCACAGCAAGAATGTGATGACCACATCAAGACCTCTGGAGCTACTTCATATGGACCTCTTCGGACCTGTCGCCTACCTCAGCATCGGGGGAAGTAAGTATGGTTTAGTAATTGAATTTTCCCGCTTCACTTGGGTATTCTTTTTGCAGGATAAAACAAAAACCCAAGGGACTCTTAAGCGCTTCCTAAGGCGGGCTCAAAATGAATTTGAGCTTAAGGTGAAAAAGATAAGAAGCGACAACGGGTCCAAGTTCAAGAATCTGTAAGTGGAGGAGTACCTTGAGGAGGAAGGCATCAAGCACGAGTTCTCCGCTCCCTACACACCACAGCAAAATGGTGTGGTAGAGAGGAAGAACAGGACGCTTATCGACATGGCGAGGACAATGCTTGGAGAGTTCAAGACGCCTGAGCGGTTTTGGTCAGAAGCTATGAACACAGCTTGCCATGCCATAAACCGGCTCTGCCATAAACTGGCTCTACCTTCATCGCCTCCTCAAGAAGACCTCGTATGAACTTCTTACCGGTAACAAACCCAACGTATCATACTTTTGTGTATTTGGGAGCAAATGTTACATTCTAGTGAAGAAAGGTAGAAATTCTAAATTTGCTCCTAAAGCTGTAGAAGGGTTTTTACTAGGTTATGACTCAAATACAAAGGCGTATAGAGTCTTCAACAAATCATCGGGTTTGGTTGAAGTCTTTAGCAACGTTATATTTGATGAGACTAATGGCTCTCCAAGAAAGCAAGTTGATCTTGATGATGTAGATGAAGATGATGTTCCAACGGTCGCAATACAAACCATGGCGATTGGAGATGTGCGACCACAAGAACAACAAGAGCAAGATCAACATTCTTCCTTAACAATGGTGCATCTCCCAACTCAAGACGATGGACAGGTCCCTCAAGAAGAGGCGTGTGATCAAGGGGGAGCACAAGAAGAACCAGCTATGGAGGAAGAAACACCACAGGCCCCTCCAACTCATGTCCGAGCGATGATCCAATGGAATCACCCCGTTGACCAGATACTGGGTGACATAAGCAAGGGAGTAACCACTCGCTCAAGATTAGCTAACTTTTGTGAGCATTACTCGTTTGTCTCTTCTATTGAGCCTTTTAGGGTAGAAGAGGCCTTGCAGGATCCGGACTGGGTGTTGGCCATGCAGGAGGAGCTCAACAACTTCAAGCGAAATGAAGTGTGGAGCCTGGTGCCACGTCCAAAGCAAAATGTTGTGGGAACCAAATGGGTGTTCCGCAACAAGCAAGACGAGCACGGGGTGGTGACAAGGAACAAGGCTTGACTTATGGCAAAAGGTTATGCCCAAGTCGCAGGTTTGGATTTTGAGGAGACTTTTGCTCCTGTGGCTAGGCTAGAGTCTATTCGTATTTTCTTAGCCTATGCCACTCACCATTCTTTCAAGTTGTTTCAAACGGAGGTAAAGAGCGCTTTCCTCAATGGGCCAATCAAGGAGGAGGTGTACGTAGAACAACCCCCTGGCTTTGAGGATGACAGGTGTCGGGTACCGTAATTAGGGGTACCCCCAACACTCCTAAACACAGCTGGTAACCACCATCAGCGCAAGCTGCAGAGATTGATGGGCGCAATTCAGGTCAAGGCTTCGTCTGCTCAAGGGACGCGATCTCGCCTCGCCCGAGCCCAGCCTCGGGCGGGAACAGCAGTCCCAGGTGAATTCACGCCTCGCCCGAGGGCCTCCTCAAGCAACGGGCGCACCCTCGACTCGCCCGAAGCCCAGCTCGAGCAGGCTTCGTTGTGAAGCAACCTTGGCCAAATCACCTCACCAACCGACCGTATCGCAGGCGCATTCAATGCAAGAATCGCCTGACACCTTATCCTGACACACACGTCTAAGTCGGCAAGGTCGAAGTGACCGCAGTCACTTCGACCTTCCACTGACCGACCTGACAGGAAAACAGCGTCGCTTGCCCCTCACCGACTGTTGCGCCACCCGCCAGGGTGAGGCTCACAACAGCTAAGTCCAGCCTCAGGCGCAACAGAAAGCTCCGCCTCACCCGACCTTGGGCCTCGGCCTCAGGAGGAGGTCTCCGCCTTGCCCGACCCCAGGGCTCGGCCCCCGCCTCGGCCTCGGAAGGTGGTCTCCGCCTCGCCCGACCCTAGGGCTCGGCCTCAACCTCGACCTCGAGAAGAATCGCGTTCTCACCCGACCCCGCCCTCTGCCTCAGGAGGAGTCTCCGCCTCGCCTGACCTTGGGCTCAGACCGACCACGCCACGGGGGGTACATCATTACCCTACCCCTAGCTAGCTCAGGCTACGGGGGAACAAGACCGGCGTCCCATCCAGGCTCGCCCCGGTAACAAGTAATGATGGCTCCCCGCGTGCGCCCATGACGATGGTGGTTCTCAGCCCCCTACGGAAGCAAGGAGACGTCAGCAACGTCCCAGCAGCCCCGACAGCTGTGCTTCTACAGGACTCAGGCGCTCCTCCGACAGCCACGATACCGCTTACACAGGGCTCCAGCACCTCTCCGACAGCCACGTTGGCATGTACATAGGGCTCAGGCACCTCTCTACCGGAAACGTTAGCGCATAGCTACACCCCCATTGTACACCTGGACCCTCTCCTTGCATCTATAAAAGGAAGGTCCAGGGCCCTCATGCGAGAGGGTCGCGCGGGAGGACGGGCTGACGAACAGGCTCTCTCTCTCTCTCCCTCGCGAACGCTTGTAACCCCTACTGCAAGCGCATCCCCCTGGCGTAGGATAACACGAGCCACGTTCCCCCCCTTGTGTTCCATCTCGCGCCAACCCATCTGGGCTGGGACACGCAGCGACAATTTTACTCGTCGGTCCAGGGACCCCCCAGGGTCGAAACGCCGACAGTTGGTGCGCCAGGTAGGGGCCTGCTGCTTGTTGACGAACAACTTCCCGTTGAGCTCCAGATGGGTAGTCACCAGCAACCTCTTCAGCCCGGGACGCTGCTCCGTTTTGGGAGTCTCGAGTTCATGTCCCTCGACGGCAGCTACGACATGGTACTCCTTCCCCCGCAGCGCGACAGCGACAACAACGGCCGTCAGCTCGCCAGGCGGCGGCGAACTCGACGACGTCTTCCCCCGTGGCGAAAGAGCAGCATCTGGGTTTGTCCCGCCGCCTTCCTCGCCGCAGGAGGAGGAGGAGGGGCAACCGTGGCCAGGAGGGAGGCGATATCTCGTTGGCTGTCGAGCGAGTCGACGACACTAGCACCCCAGCGGGGGACATGTCGGGCGTTGTCCTCGCGCCTGAGACGACGACGAGCGTCGTTTCCCTGCAACACGCCAACCCCAAGCAGACAGATGACGCCAGCACACTCGTGGAGGGCTTGCTGGGCGTTAGCCTCATGCCTGAGATAATGGTGCAGTCCGTCCCCGATGCGACTTCGTCACCATCCATCGATCGAGAGGTACCGTCCGTTTTCCACCCTGTGCCTTTTAGATTCAGCTTTGATCCACCAAGCGACCCCGCTTCGGTGAGCGCTTTCATAAAGGCATATCCTAACCTTCCGGGGTACCATATGTGGTCAACCTGGGACCGACTGACGGTCGTCTCGACCTACGGCCCCCCGGGTTCCGAGGAAGAAGACGAGCCCGACTCTGGTTGGGATTTCTCCGGGCTCGGTAATCCCAGTGCCATGCGAGACTTCATGATCGCATGTGACTACTGCCTCTCCGATTGCTCCAATGATGGCCATAGCCTTGACAACGAGGGTTGTGGCCCAAGTCGAGAATGTTTTCACGTCGATCTAGGGGGTCACGACGAAGGCAACCACCTTGGTATACCAGAGGATGACGATCCCCCTGGGCCTACGCCTCGCGTTGACATCCTGTGGGAGCTAGCTGTGGTCCCAGTCCCTGCGGGGGGTTAGGACACACAACTTGAGCAAATCCGCGAGATGCAGGCCAAGCTCGACGAGGAAGCAGGACAACTTGTGCAGCTCCGGCAAAACATCGAGCAGGAGTGGGCAGGCCGAGCACTGGCCGGAGAAGCGCGTCATCAGGCCCGGGACGTCCAGTGCCGTATCGCTGACGATGCTAGGGCAAGGCTGCCCCGGCCTCCAGCGGGGTCGGCCAGAATCTGGCTGCAGCGGCAATACTACTCCGAGCGATGCCGGAGCCGTCCACCACCGAGGGGCGGCGTATCTAGGGAGAACTCAAGAATCTCCTGGAGGACGTCGCGTTCCAAGGAGCCGAGAGCTCTGCCTCCCGAAGGCAAGAGTGCCTCCCGGAGCATCACGCAGCAACTTCCCGATTCATGTGGGAAGCCTCGGTCCACACTGGGCGCACGCGGGACGCGACGCCTGCAGCCCCGGGTCGCCTCGACAACGAGCACCACCGCCGCGACCTTCGAACCCGCCTCGACGAGAAGGTGCGTCGAGGCTACCACCCCAGGCATGGGGGACGCTACGACAGCAAGGAGGATCGGAGCCCCTCGCCCGAACCACCTGGTCCGCAAGCCTTCAGCCGGGCCATACGACGGGCGCCGTTCTCGACCCGTTCCGAGCCTCGACTACCATCACCAAGTACTCGGGGGAAACAAGGCCGGAACTGTGGCTTGCGGACTACCGGCTGGCCTGCCAGCTAGGTGGAACGGACGATGACAACCTCATCATCCGCAACCTCCCCCTGTTCCTCTCCGACGCCGCTCGAGCCTGGCTGGAGCATCTGCCTCCTGCGCAGATCTCCAACTGGGACAACCTGGTCAAAGCTTTTGCCAAAAATTTCCAGGGCACATACGTGCGCCCTGGGAACTCTTGGGATCTCCGAAGCTGCCGCCAGCAGCCAGGGGAATCCCTGCGGGAGTACATCCGGCGATTTTCGAAGCAGCGCACCGAGCTGCCCAACATCACCGACTCGGATGTCATCGGGGCGTTCCTCGCCGGCACCACTTGCCGCGACCTAGTGAGCAAACTGGGTCGCAAGACTCCCACCAGGGCGAGCGAGTTGATGGACATCGCCACCAAGTTTGCCTCTGGTCAGGAGGCGGTCGAGGCCATCTTCCGGAAGGACAAGCAGCCTCAGGGACGCCAGCAGGAAGATGTCCCCGAGGCGTCTGCCCAGCGCGGCATGAAGAAGAAGGCCAAGAAGAAGTCGCAATCAAAGCGCAACGCCGTCGACGCAGATCTTGTCGCTGCCGCCGAGCACAGGAACCTTCGGAAGCCTCCCGGAGGGGCCAACCTGTTCGACAAGATGCTCAAGGAGTCGTGCCCCTATCACCAGGGCGCCGCCAAGCACACCCTTGAATAATGCGTCATGCTTCGGCGCTACTTCCATAAGACCGGGCCCCCGGCGGAAAGTGGCAAAGGCCATCGACAAGAAGGAGGGCGACAAGGCAGAGGAGATCCCCAAGGTCCACAGTTGTTTCATGATCTACGGTGGGCAAGTGGCGAATGCCTCGGCTCGACACCGCAAGCAGGAGCGTCGGGAGGTCTGCTCGGTGAAGGTGGCGGCACCAGTCTACCTAGACTAGTCCGACAAGCCCATCACCTTCGACCAAGGCGACCACCCCGACTGTGTGCCGAGCCTAGGAAAGTACCCGCTCGTTGTCGACCCCGTCATCGGCAACACCAGGCTCACCAAGGTCCTCATGGACGGAGGCAGCAGCCTCAACATCATCTACGCCGAGACCCTCGGGCTCTTGGAGATCGATCTGTCCACGATCCGGGCCGGTGCGGCGCCCTTTCACGGGATCATCCGCGGGAAACGCGTCCTACCCCTTGGACAACTCGATCTGCCCGTCTGCTTCGGAACTCCCTCCAACTTCCGCAGATAAACCCACACGTTCGAGGTGGTCGGGTTCCGAGGAACCTACCACGCGGTGCTGGGGAGACCGTGCTACGCCAAGTTCATGGCCGTCCCCAACTACACCTACCTCAAGCTCAAGATGTCAGGCCCCAACGGGGTCATCACCGTCGGATCCACGTACCGACACGTGTATGAATGCGACGTGGAGTGCGTGGAGTACGCTGAGGCCCTCGCCGAATCCGAGGCCCTCATCGCCGACCTAGAGTGCCTCTCCAAGGAGGTGCCTGATGCAAAGTGCCACGCCGACAACTTCAAGCCAGCAGAGGCGGTTAAGTCCGTCCCTCTCGACCCCAGCAACGACGCCTGCAAGCAAGTCCGGATCGGCTCCGAGCTCGATCCCAAATAGGAAGCAGTGCTCGTCGACTTTCTCCGCGTGAACGCCGAAATGTTTGCGTGGAGTCCCTCGGACATGCCTGGCATAACGAGGGATGTCGCCGAGCACTCGCTGGATATCCGAGCCGATGCCCGACCCGTGAAGCAGCCTCTACGCCGTTTCGATGAAGAAAAGCGCAGACCCATAGGCGAGGAAATCCACAAGCTGATGGCTGCAGGGTTCATCAAAGAGGTATTCCATCGTGAATGGTTAGCCAACCCTGTGCTTGTCAAAAAGAAAGGTGGGAAATGGAGGATGTGTGTAGACTACACTGGTCTAAACAAAGCATGTCCAAAGGTTCCCTACCCTCTGCCTCGCATCGATCAAATTGTGGACTCCACGGCTGGGTGCGAAACCCTGTCATTCCTTGACACCTACTCAGGGTATCACCAAATCAAGATGAAAGAGTCCGACCAGCTCGCGACTTCTTTCATCACACCTTTTGGCATGTACTTTTATACTACTATGCCATTTGGCTTGAGGGAATGCAGGTGCAACATACCAAAGGTGTATGAACCACGTGTTCAGAGAGCACATCGGCCGAACGGTCGAGGCTTACGTCGATGACATCGTAGTCAAGATGAGGAAAGCCTCCGACCTCCTCTCTGACCTTGAAACGACATTCAAGTGTCTAAGAGTGAAGGGCGTGAAAGTCAATCCCGAGAAGTGTGTCTTCGGAGTCCCCCGAGGCATGCTCCTGGGGTTCATCGTCTCCGAGCGGGGCATCGAGGCCAACCCGGAGAAAATCGCGGCCATCACCAACATGGGGCCTATCAAAGACTTGAAAGGAGTACAAAGGGTCATCGGATGCCTTGCGGCTCTAAGCCGCTTCATCTCGCGCCTCGGCGAAAGAGGCCTACCCTTGTACTGCCTCTTAAGGAAGACCGAGCACTTCACTTGGACCCCCGAGGCCGAGGAAGCCCTTAGAAACTTAAAGGCGCTCCTTACAGGTGCACCCATCTTGGTGCCGCCGCTGCAGGAGAAGCCCTCTTGATCTACGTAGCCACAACCACTTAGGTGGTCAGCGCCGCGATCGTAATCGAGAGACGAGAAGAAGGGCATGCACTGCTCGTCCAGAGGCCGGTCTACTTCATGAGTGAAGTACTATCCGAGACCAAGATCCGCTACCCGCAAATTCAGAAGCTGCTATACGCAGTAATCCTGACGCGGCGAAAGTTGCGACACTACTTCGAGTCGCATCCGGTGACTGTGGTGTCATCCTTCCCCCTGGGGGGGATCATCCAGTGCCGAGAGGCCTCGGGAAGGATAGCAAAGTGGGCGGTGGAGATCATGGGCGAGACAATCTCGTTCGCTCCTCGGAAGGCCATCAAGTCCCAAGTCTTGGCGGACTTCGTGGCTGAATGGGTCGACACCCAGCTACCAACAGCTCCGATCCATCCTGAACTCTGGACCATGTACTTCGATGGGTCGCTGATGAAAACAGGAGTCGGCGCGGGCCTGCTCTTCATCTCACCCCTCGGGAAGCACCTCCGCTACGTGCTGCGCCTCCATTTCCCGGCGTCAAACAACGTGGCCGAGTACGAGGCTCTGGTTAACGGGTTGCGCATCGCCATCGAGCTAGGGGTTCGGCGCCTCAACGCTCGTGGCGACTCGCAGCTCGTCCTTGACCAAGTCATGAAGACCTCCCACTGCCGCGACCGGAAGATGGAGGCCTACTGCGACGAAGTTCGGCGCCTGGAAGAAAAGTTCTACGGGCTCGAGCTCAACCACATCGCTCGACGGTACAATGAGACTGCGGATGAGCTGGCTAAGATAGCCTCGATGCAGACAACAGTTCCCCTGGACGTCTTCTCCAGAGACATACATCAACCCTCCGTCAAGACCGACGACACGCCCGAGCCCGAGGAGGCCTCGGCCCAGCCCGAGGTATCCTCGGCCGCCGAGGGTGAGGCACTGCGCGTCGAGGGAGAGCGGAATGGGGTCACGCCTAGTCAAAACTGGCAGACCCCGTACCTGCAATATCTCCACCGAGGAGAGCTACCTCTCGACAAGGCCGAAGCTCGGCGACTGGCGCGGCGCGCCAAGTCGTTCGTCTTATTGGGTGATGAAAAGGAGCTCTACCACCGCAGCCCTTCAGGCATTCTCCAACGATGCATATCCATCGCCGAAGGACAGGAGCTATTGCAAGAGATACACTCGGGGGCTTGCGGTCACCACGCAGCACCTCGGGCCCTCGTTGGGAACGCCTTCCGACAAGGCTTCTACTAGCCGACTGCGATGGCCGATGCCACTAGGATTGTACGCTCCTGCCAAGGGTGTCAATTCTACGCGAGACAGACGCACCTCTCCGCTCAGGCCCTGCAGACAATACCCATCACCTGGCCGTTTGCTGTGTGGGGTCTGGACCTTGTCGGACCCTTGCAGAAGGCACCCGGGGGCTTTCTCGCACCTGCTGGTCGCCATCGACAAATTCTCCAAGTGGATCGAGGTCCGACCCCTAATCAACATCAGGTCCAAGCAGGCGGTGGCGTTCTTCACCAACATCATCCATCGCTTTGGGGTCCCGAACTCCATCATCACCGACAATGGCACCCAGTTCACTGGGAAGAAGTTCCTGAACTTCTGCGAGGACCACCACATCCGTGTGGACTGGGCCGCCGTGGCTCACCCCATGACGAATGGGCAGGTGGAGCGTGCCAACGGTATGCTTCTACAGAGACTTAAACCGAGGATCTACAATGACCTCAACAAGTTCGGCAAGCGATGGATGAAGGAACTACCCTCGGTGGTCTGGAGTCTGAGGACGACGCCAAGCCGAGCCACGGGTTTCTCGCCGTTCTTTCTAGTCTATGGGGCTGAGGCTATCTTGCCCACAGACTTAGAATACGGTTCCCCGAGGACAAGGGCGTACGACGACCAAAGCAAACAGACCAGCCGAGAAGACTCACTGGACCAGTTGGAAGAGGCTCGGGACATGGCCTTACTACACTCGGCGCGGTATCAGCAGTCTCTACGATGCTACCACGCCCGAGGGGTTCAGCCCCGAGACTTCCAGGTGGGAGACTTGGTACTTCGGCTACGGCAGGACGCCCGAGGGCGCCACAAGCTTACTCCTCCCTGGGAAGGGCCGTTCATCATCGCCAAGATTTTGAAGCCCGGGACATACAAGCTAGCCAACGATCAAGGCAAGGTCTACGGCAACGCTTGGAACATCCGACAGCTACGTCGCTTTTACCCTTAAGATGTTTTCAAGTCGTTCATATACCTCATTCTCTTTACATACACAAATAAAGTCTAACCGTCAAGGAAGGGTCATCCTTGCCTCGGCAAAGCCCGACCCTCCCTCGGGGGCTACAAGGGGGGAACCCCCTCTGCGCGTCAAAATTTTCCTCGGTAAAAGTCTTTCTGCCAGAACGTCTTTCGCGCTTTTCGACTGCTTCGATAGCGGGGTCCTAAAAACGACGGAGTACATGTAAGAGGCAAGACCGATCGAGCCGAGGGACTCCTACGCCTCCGGGATACGGATACCTCACTCATCACCTTCCGCGATAAGTAACTCACAATCGGATAAGCGATTCTACTGCCAAACAAGTCCTAAACGCTCGAAAACTTTTTCTGCCAGAACGATTTTCGTGCCTTCTCGACTATATCGATAACAGAATCCTGCGGACGAGTAAGAGTACATGTAAGCGGCAAGGCCGACCGAGCCGAGGGACTCCTACGCCTCTAGGATACAGATACCTCACTCATCACCTTCCGCGAAAAGTAACTCTCGCTCGGATAACCGATTCTGCTACCGACGAACAAGTCCTGATACTCGAAACAAGAGGAAAGGAAATGCAGCTTTATAAACACGACAATAAGATGTTTGGGCTTCGGCGGCCGCAACAAGCATACGCATGCTACAGACGAACTGTTCCTGCAGGTTCAGACATCGACAGAGGGAGCAGCAGCACCCTCGGTGTTGTTTCCACCTTCGGCGGGATCCGGCCCTGCCTCGGACGACGACACGGGCGGAAGGATCTCCACCTCAAAGGAGGACGCCAGCACCGCGCTTGGGCCATCGCAGCCAGGGTTTCCCCAAGGGTCCCAACCCAAGCAGACACCTTGACCGACCGCTCCGTAGCCTCAGCCAGTTGTCCCCCGAGGACATCAGCCCAGCTCACGGCCTCGGCAGCGTGACTCCGAGGTTGGTCCCACTAGCGGACGATCTGGCCAAGCTCCAGCCGCCGCTGTAGCACCTCCTAGGCCTGGGAGGCCACCCGCTCCTAGGCCGATGAAGCCTCTTCTCAAGCCGACTCCGCCTCTGTCCATGCTGATACCGCTGCCTCCGGCTCCAGCTCATCACAGAGCAGCCGAGAGTTCTATAACTGAGCAAGAGAAGCCTCAAGTGGCAAGGCTGACCGAGCCGAGGGACTCCTACGCCTCCGGGATATGGATACCTCACTCGTTACCTTCCGCGCAAGGCAACTCACACTCGGTTAAGCGGTTCAGCTAGCCGACAAGCGAGTCCTGGTGCTCAAAATGAGGAAGAAACACGGCTTCACGCCCAAATACCCAGATGTTCAGGCCCCGACAGCCACAATGAACATACACCGGCACTCAAGATGCCATTACGAATGGAACTCCGGTTCCACTCCCGCGGGTATGAACAACCTCCAAACCAGAGGGCCCGCGGGACAACAAACTCCGGGTGGCTCGCCAGCGACCACTGCAACAGCGACAACGACCTCCGCCTCGGGCGGCTAAACAGCAGCAGCGATGACCCCAATGCTGCTGTAGTAAGGCCCTCGCCCATGTCCCCACACGAGGGGCGAGGACAAGCCATCAAGGCCAAAGAGCCGGAGGTCCGTCCGCGGGTGGCGCTGACGGTCTCGTCGGCGGAGAAACCTCCTCTGGCGACCACCGCCTCAGCACCGACGACAGCGGCCACCTGCGCGCCGGCACAATGCCAACGGATGGCGGCCGCCCCAGCCTGCACCGGCAGATCCCCACTCAGGTCCTCGCGGACGGGCAGGCACCGACCTCCGCGTTGAGGCGTCGTGCCGGAGTGAGGACAAGACTATCCAAGAACACGAACGCTGCCCTAGTGGCATGCGACGTCTTGGACGGTCCCCCGGTGCGCACAGCGCAACAGTCGCCCGTAAAGTGGGCGGACAGCCATGTTCCGCCCCAGCGGTGGGAGGTGGCACCGGAAGCAGCGCCAGGGCTAGCTGAGCCAGCGAGCCAGGCATACTGGAGCTGACGACGCCTGCGGCCGACCGGCCCCGTGTTGTCGAAGCTCGCCCCCTCCGCTAGGCCGGTGAGCGCCCTCTCCCCTGAATGCTAAAGGAGGAGGTGGCCCGCTGGCCCATGCGGGAGGTAGAACTCCGGCTCAGCTTGCCCCCTGCCACAACAAGGATGATGAAGATCCTTGAAGCTGAGGGCAGGGTAGAGGCCGCAGCCCGGCTTGCTTCTCCCCACCATCAAACTGGTGGTCACCATCCTGGGTGACCATTGGTGAGGGAATGCAGCCGGGCTGCCTGATGAAAATCCTTGAAGCCGAGTGATGGCTGAAGGGTGCCAACCTCCATGAGGTTGCGCTCCTCCAACAACGAGACGAAGGCAACGCGGGCGCTCCCCATCCGGGGGCTCGGAAGGTGGAAGGGTGCGATGCATGAGGGGAGTGCGAAGGCATGGCTACCGCCTGGGGGATCGACCCCTCTTTAAAGGCGGCTCTCCCCACTCGCGTCCTCAAGCGTCGCGAGCAAAGTCTTCACCAACGTGTTCCAGGGTCCTCCCCCTACGACACGGGGGCTGGGTCCCACACGTCATGCAAGCTGGCCCAGAACGGAAGAAGCCAAACCGCCGCACGCGGAGCGTGCAACTGCCCCGCGGTTCCAAGCACTCCTCCATCCTCGCCGAAACCAGCGGTAGAAAGGGCGGACCGCCATGCAGGTGGCGTGCAACCACACCGCGAGGGCGCACCCCCTCGGCTTCGTCGCATCCAGCATGGATGCCCAGGCCCACACGTCATGTAACCGGCGCGCCGGTTACTACGTGCAAGCAACTGCACCGCCACTTGCGCCAATGCCTCGCCTCCTCGACTGTGGAACCGGTGTCGCGACTCGAGGCAACCCTGCGCATGGCCCAACGGTGCCAATCGAGCACAACGATCATGGGTCGGTCAGCCGCGGAAGGAGGCGCGACGGTCGATATGGCCAAAAGTGGACCGGCAGTAATGGCGGCAGCAGACGAGCGGAAGTGGCGGTCAAATCGTCTGTGGGTTCACGTCCCCTCCTGGAGCAGCAGGGGAGCCCTCTCCTACGGCGTGAAGACAAGGCCCCCGTGTTCCGTTCCTCGAATGGCTCGCGCACGTGGCCGCCCCGTGAACCACCCGTCCCGTCGCATTAACTCCGCGGCAGGGCAAGCGACACCTTTGGTAGGCGAAGCGGGCGTCGTTTCACCTCCGCCATGATGACCGTGTCAAAAAAGGTGTGCCACACCGTTTAAATTCATATCCTTTTCCTCTTCCCATTTCTCTCTCTTGCTACAGGGACTGGGAAAGGGGATATTTCAAAAGGGATCCTTCTCCACGAAGGAAGCGGGCCTCGAGCCCTCCTACTGATCAGGGGTTCCAAGGCTGGCCCCTCGGAAGGGTTCGACAGCCGCCCCAGAGCACTCGGGCTTCAGGCTCATTACTGATCAGAGGTTCGAAGGCTGGCCCCTCGGAAGGGTTCGACAGCCGACTCAGAGCACTCGGGCTCCACGCCCACTACTGATCAGGGGTTCGAAGGCTAGCCCCTCGGAAGGGTTCGACAGCCGCCCCAGAGCACGCTGAGCGAGGGATGACTCTGGGTACGTCCGTTACATGGCCGAGGCTCGGGCTACGCTCCCGAGGTACCCTAGGACATTTCCGAGACCAGCAGGAGCGATTTTGTAATGGAATCCCACTAGAGGGAGGCATCGAGCCCTCGGACCCTATCGAACGGGACCGGGTCCGGCAAATCACCTGCAGGTACTTTTGGAGCGCGCCTCTGTGCCACTAGCCGATCCTTATCGAATGGGGCACGGGCGTCCACTCGGATAACTCGTTAGCAACTCACTGGAGACACCATGTTCGGCGCCCTCCGATGGCAACATGGCGCTTCCCCCCCTTCCTCCTTGCGGAAAGGCAACGAAGGGGCGTATGATAAAAGTCGAGACAGTCCTTGATCGTCCTCTCGCTCCGTGCAGAGGCTCGGGGGCTGCTCTCGCAAACTCGGCTACGGCCAAACCGTTGACAGCGTCAACAAACCAGCCTGAAAGCTTGGAACCTAACCACGCACCCGGGCTACAATCAGATCGCATGAGGGAACAACCAGACCGACCGAGGCATCACTAAAGGCATTAAGACCTCAGAGGAGTCAAACCACTCCTCCGAGGCCTCGGGGGCTACACCCAGCAAGTGCGCTCGCGCGCACCCACCGAAACAAAGTGTAACCGAGAAAGGCCGGTCCCCTCGCAAAAAGGTGCGGCAAAGCCTCCAATCGAGTGCCAACACTCCCTTTGAGGCTCGGGGGCTACTATCGGGTACCGTAATTGTAACGCCCCGAATTTTGCAGTTGATTTTTTTTCTTTTCTTTACTCGCCAAAATTCGGGCGTTACCTTTCCCTTTTCTTTTTCCCCTCGCTAAACCTTGACCTTTTTCAAAGTTTAGCGGGATTCGGTTTGGAATTCCCGTAGGTATAAAAAAAACCCTAAATACTTTATGTTGTTTGATGCACCATGCCGCCCTTGCATTTTTGGTTGTTTGAAAGTGCAATCGCATTCATCTAAAAGATCGGATTTCGAGAACAAGCGGAAAATCTTTTATCTTTCTTTCTCTCTCTTTCTCTCTCCCCTTTCTCTCTCTCCCGCGCCCTGGGCCGACCCCGGCCGGCCCAGCCGCCCCCTGGCGCCCCCCCCCTTGGGCCCAATTGGCCCAAGCCGCCCCCCCCACCCCCTCTATTTTTCCCAATTCTCTCTCCCTCCCTCTCATTTTCTCTCATTTTCTCTCCCTCACCCTAAGCCGCCGCCGCCCCTGCCCCCTACCCTAGGCCGCCGCGCCGCCCCCTGCCGCCGGCCGCCCCTCGCCGTCGATCCCCGCCGGTGAGCCCCCTCCCCCTCCTCCCTCTCCTCCCTCCCCTCTTCTCTCCCCACCCCCGCGCGCCCCCTGGCCGCGCCGGCAGCCGCCCCAGCCCCGCCGTGGCCCCTGGCCGCCGCTGGCCCGCCCCGGCCGCTCCCCTGGCCGCCCTGGCCCGGCCGCTGGCCGCCCCCAGTCGCGCCCCGCCCGGCCGCCAGCCGCCCCTAGCCCGCGCCCCGGCCGCCTGGCCCCCTGGCCGCGCCCCCCTGTCCCGGGCCGGTTCAGCCGGCCTCGGCCCCGGCTCAGCCGCCCCCGGCCCCAGCTCGGCCGCCCCTCGCGCTCGGCCGCCCCAGCTCGGCCGCCTGCCCCCGGGCCGGTTCAACCGCCCCTAGGGCCGGTTCAACCGCCCCCCCCTCTGTTTTTTTTATTTTTTTTATTTTATTTTATTTACTTTCTGTGATCATAATTACTGTATTTTAAGTAGGCTAATCACTGTTCATGCTATGGGAAAATAGGAAGTTTAATTTAAAATTCCGTTATGTTATTGATTCACGTAGTTAATTGTTTACCCTGTGCAATGTTGATCAACTAAAAGTGATTAGGTTTCCATTAGTATATATAAATATATATAACAGAATTATTTTGTTAAAAAACCAATTGTGTCATTAGTGCATAAGATTTAACCCCCTGCGAGACCTTTCCCGTTTCTTTCTAACCATAACAAATGCGTTATCGAATGTCATACTTGGTGCATATTCACTTTATTTGTTATCTTGTATGGTGTACTGTTCTTTTGTATTAAATATGTGGATGGATGTATGTATGTTTGCGCTCGCATAGAGAACGATCCGGTCGAAGAGCCCGAGGAATTCGCAGGAGAAGCCCCTGAGCAGCAGTCGGTTGGTGGAGGCAAGTGTCCTTTGACCTATCTCTGTCCTATTCATTCTTTAATTCACCTCCCGCATTACACATTTATACCTAAGGATTGACTAGCTTTTGTTATCCATGTCCTTGTTTACCTATTTGGGTCGGATTATTACTACTTAGTCTGATGCTATTGCTCAACTCTAATCAATGAACATGATGTGATTATCTATGATACGCTGTTTTCCCGTTCTTCTTTATGATTATACTTGTGGTTTTCAAGGGGACTCGAGCGGTTTCTCGAGTGCCTCTCCGTAAGGACCTGTTCTATGGATGACCGCCCGGGAAAACAGTGCAACCATGAGGGTGGAATGGGGTGCCCTTAGCTGAATAATTAGAGGATCCGGGATGTAGTTCACTTAGCCGTCGTGCCGTCAATGGGGCTCGGTGTATGCGGCTCGCTCTGCCAAGTTTGGGTTCGCCCCTTGGGGAGGAGTGCGGTGCATTTAGGAAACCTAACGGGTGGCTATAGCCCCGGGGAATCTTTGTAAAGGCTACGTAGTGAAACCCTGCCTATTCACCTTGGTAGTGTTTAAGGGTTTGATCGGCCCGAGGCAAGAGGGAATCACGGCTTGTGGGTAAAGTGCACAACCTCTGCAGAGTGTTATGAAACTGATATATCAGCCGTGCTCACGGTTATGAGCGGCCAAGGGAGCTCCAATGATTAGTGGTACTTGATCAGAGACACTGTGGTACAGGTGGTTATGAGATCGATGGTTCTGGTTATGACTATGGTGCTGGTAAGTGGTATTCTTTCCGTTTGGAAAGGGTACATCGGGTTAATAACTTGGGTTAATGCTAAAACTTGGCTTTCTACTAGTAAGTAATGATCTGACCAACTAAAAGCAACTGCTTGACTTATCCCCACATAAAGCTAGTCCACTACAGCCAAACAGGATACTTGCTGAGTATGTTGATGTGTACTCACCCTTGCTCTACACACCAAACCCCCCCCCCCCCAGGTTGTCAGCATTGCAACCACTGCTCAGGAGAAGATGAAGCTGTGGAAGGAGACTTCCAGGAGTTCCAAGACTACGACGAGTTCTAGGTGTGGGTTAGCGGCAACCCCCAGTCGGCTGCCTGTGAAGGCCGTGTTATCTACGTTTCGTTTTCGCACTTTGA